>NC_072427.2:16315000-18715000 GCF_028878055.3 Symphalangus syndactylus | reverse complement strand
ACAGTGAGAGTGGGGACTGAATTAGCAGAAGACGGATAGATCCACTTTGCCTTGGGAGTGGATGAAGAGGGATGGAGGAAGTGACATAGGTGTAAGGTTTTGAAGGAGGAATAGTAGCCCTGCAGTGGGAGAGCAGCCTGTGCTGTGAAGGGGTGAGACAGCAGAGCAAGAACTCTGATTGACAGGAAAGTCCTTCTGTAGGCTCCAGATTTCACCTGGATGACCCTCGCTGAGGGACTCTTCAAAGGCATCCACATGTCTTTTGCCAGTTGACTCTACGCAGGGGACATTGCAGCTCCTCAGAGGAGGAGAGTGGGTGTCCCGGTGGTGCAAGGTCTGGAGACTGGGAAAAGTAGGAGCTATAAAGCATTACCCCCGCAGGACCATTGCCTGAGCCTTTGCTCTATGCGTAGGTTTTCTGTTTAGAGTTTATTCTGCTCTTAGATAGAGGAAGAGAATGGGGAGTGGGTGCTAGATGAGAGGTTGAAGGAGGAAATTGAAGACCTACACTCCTCACCATGAACAAAGAACTCGTCTTCCTACAGGCTTCTGCAAACCCAAAGAGGGAACAGTCCCCTCACCCTCAAAGTGGGATTGTTTGTTATCATAGAAACCTCTCCAGGCCCCCAGGAGATGTCAGCTGTTCTCTGAGATCTTTCACAATGTAAAAGGTCTTTAAATATCAGCTCGGCATCCAAAGATCCAAAGCCCCAAGCCCCTCTTGGCCCCACCAGCCTCCCCGCTCCCGTCTCTTCCATCCTCTCTTCCCCTGCTCTGTTAATTTTTAGTGACAATAAACCCAGCTCTTAATCTGGAGAGTTGATCTTTTTGAGTAAATTTAATTAACTACATTTTAAACTCCACTCTCCTCAGCCTTGGCAAGAATAAGCCATTTGTCTTATAGATGATTGGCCTGATGGGAAGTGTAAAGGAAGAGAGTAGAGACGTTGCCATAGCCAGCAGCCCCCTCTTTCCTCTCTTTGTTGAAAGACATCAGCTAATGATATCATTCTGGACCATCGAAGTCACTGAAGACGCTGGACTGGGGACAGAGGAAGGTGGGGAGGGAAGGGAGGAGGATGTTCTAAGCCTGACATTGGCCATGTGATGAATGAAGTGCCGCTTCAGGAACAGGTGTGTGTGTATGTGTGTGAGTGCCAGTGTATGCGTGCATGTGCATGTGTGTGCACATGCCTCTGTGTCCCTGGCATGGAGCTAACCATTCTGCTGTTACTGCTGCTGTTGGCATCGTCCTTGGCCTCCTGCCAGGGTGATAAATGACAAAGGGGCAAAGCAGTCTGTTTTTTCTGCCTGTATTTTCCCCTTCTTTGTTTTTATTAAACGCTGATTATTAATATTAGAAATGGAACACTGCCACGAGAAGCCATTTTCAGTTAATAAGGCTGTCGCTGCTGCCTGGGGAGTTAATAGAAGGCCAGGGAAGCCATGTGAGAACCATTTAATAGCTGCATTATCAAAGTGGTTCAGAAGTGTGAGAGGCAGCCGGTGCAGGCAAGGCTGGCCAGTTCCAGTTGGGGTGAACTGGCCAGGTCCCCCACTCCTCACAGGGACTGGGGTCATGCCTGGGTGTGCACAGCTGTTGGGTCGCAGGCCAACTGTGTGCAAGGAGCTTGGGGAGCAGCCCTCCCAGCCCACAGCTGTGAAAACATTGGCTGGGCCTCCAGGCAGGCTGGGCAGGTCTGTCCCAGAACAGGGAGGCTATGGCCCCCAGACGAGGCCTCACCACTTCCCTGCAGATGGTGAGATGGTGAGGATCAGGGTGTTGTTTCTCCACCTCACCCTGGGTCGTGACCAGCCTTGGGATGGGAAGCTTGGCAAAAGGAAAATTACTGGGGGCAGGTCTTCGAAATTGTGGAGCTGCTTGATATTTAGAGAAAAAGGAAATTAGGAAGCCAATTCCTGGTATGTTTACGTCCTTACTTCAGAAGGGTGAGAGCTAGGAGGTGAGATGAATACCTACCTGCAGTGGGTCCTAGTGAAAGTGGTTCCCTCCTGCCATAAAGAAAAGAGGGAGGATGACTAAGCCCTGGGTGTCTGTTTGTCCTCTGGGTTGGTGCGGCTGAGAAACAATATCTACCATTCACATAGGAATCCTGATGCTTAAATGAGATGCACTTTTTCCTCTAAAACAAGAACAGCAATCACCCACCACAAAATGTTAATAATAAGCAGCCACCTTCTTACCAACCTTAAGAATACTGGAAGCCACAATGAACAAGAGTAACGGGGTGCAGATGACATATTGCAAAAATGTGTTTGTATGTGATTGGCTGTGGGTGTAATGCACATGTATGTCCATGTATGCGTCATCCTAGGGCTCTGAGGGTTTATTTGTTTGTCTTTGCTTGTGTTTAGACAGTGTGTGTCCATGCAGGTCTCCAGGCATGTGCATGAACACATCTGGGTATGGGTGTGAGTGTGCTCCGATGGAGAGGAAGGAACATCATCATCACCCCTTTTCCCAGTTCATTCCCCCACTCCCTTGGATGAAAATGCAGCCTGAAACCTTCTGTGGTGGAATCTGTGGGGTGTACTGCATAGCTCAGGAGCTATGCAGGGTGAGGGGGAGAAAAGGGAATCAGATCTGAGGAATGCGAATGAAATAATCAACATCCTGACAACAATAGCACTTCGAAAGCGCCAGGGAAAGCAACTTCCAGGATGTTTTTTTCTCTCATTTGAGCCCTAGTTTACCAATCCTGGGGCAGACAGTTGGTTCACCTTCACCCCTAAACAGGAATAAGCTCTGCCTGCCCCATGTATCGTTAGGAATCCATTAAACATCTATTGCTTGCAAATGCTTCAGACGTCCCAAGGAAGTGGTTGAGTGTCAAAGATCCTGCCCTTTGAAATGTGGCAGCACTTTGTAGTGTCCATACATATCTGTTGAATGACAGGATGAAGAGACTGCATGAACAGACTAATAAGTACATCCTGCCTTCTTTGTCTTTCTGCTCAGTGAGGCAGCACATGCTATTTAACATGCAGGGTTCAGAAACCATCCCTACCATTCTCTAGATCCGAGCCTTTGCACATGGCCATCTGGCCAATCCCCTGTGACACTATCCCTCTGTGAAATGGCAACAGTCATAGAGAACAGGGTATTTTAGAAGATGCTTCGAAATATTACATGTTAAAAAAAGAAAGGGGATGTGGTTAACTTGGGTTTTCTTCCTTGTTCTGTCACTAGAAAATGAAACCAAGGGCAATTTTTTTTAATATACTTTAAGTTCTGGGGTACATAAGCAGAATGGGTAGGTTTGTTACATAGGTATACATAGGCCATGGTGGTTTGCTGCACCCATCAACCCGTCATCTACATTAGGTATTTCTCCTAATGCTATCCTCCCCAGCCCCCCAACCTCCGAAAGGCCCAGGTGTGTGATGTTCCCCTCCCTGTGTCCATGTGTTCTCATTGTTCAACTCCCACTTATGAGTGAGAACATATGGTGTTTGGTTTTCTGTTCTTTTGTTAGTTTGCTGAGAATGATGTTTCCAGCTTCATCCATGTCCCTGAAAAGGACATGAACTCATCCTTTGTTATGGCTGCATAGTATTCCACAGTGTATATGTGCCACATTTTCTTTATCCAGTCTAAAATTTATGGGCATTTGGGTTGGTTCCAAGTCTTTGCTATTGTGAACAGTGCCACAATAAATATATGTGTGCATGTGTAATTATAGTAGAATGATTTATAATCCTTTGGGATTGCTGGGTCAAATTCCAAGGGCAACTTTTAAAAATAGAGCAAGTTTGTATGGTGGTTCCAAGAATGGGCTCAAGGATCTGAGATTCAAATCTGCCACTGTTAAGCTCTGCGACCTTCGGAAAGTGACTCTATCACTCTGTAGCTCAGTCCCTTCGTTCATAAAATAGAAATTTCTGATAGCTTGTTTTGAGGGTCTCACAAAATAATGCATATTAACAGAGTCTGGCACATACTGAATTCTTGATAAAGAATAGCTATTGTTGTGACTATCTCTGGTAAAAGTGGAAGGTTTCTGGAAAGGAATAACCAAGGTTTCCCTTGAACCTCTTAAGCAAGTGGAATAAGAGTGGATAGAGTTGCTTTCCTACAGAGAATCTATGCCCTTCGTAATGAGCAGAAATAGATCACTCTGCTCTGATGAGAAAGGGTCTGCTATACTCTGTAGTTTAGACTCAGGAGAAAGACTGGCCCTGCCAATGTCAGGGTGAATGGCTGTGGATCTCTGCGTTATCTCAGCTGTGGAGCCCCCAACACTCTCAGAACCCACTCATGCCAGCATTTGCTGAGAGACACTTAGAACGAGAAAGCTTTGAGTAGGATCTTCTAGAGGGAAAAGGCAGGTGACCACTGACCTTCAGAATTCAAAGATCTTTCCAAATGACATGTGCTAGAGGCACAATTTGGATACTTGAAAGGGAGTCCTTAGCCACATTAAGTACCATTTGAAAAAGGGTAGCCTGAGGTTTTAAGTGCCAGTGCCAGTAGCTGACTAGCTTAATATCTGCAGTGGCTCACCCACCAATCAAAATGTGTTACTGTGGGCCAAGAAAAAATGAGAAGCATTGTCCACACTTGTCCAGATAGGTCATTTGACTCATATGTTTTACTTTCCTTCCTGAACTGACATTCTTTGTTCCATGCACAAATCGTGGCCTTCCCAGAAAGATGTTGACCATGTATTGCCTATTGGTAATGCAATTCGGAGAAGGCATGAAAAGGCTTGATGCCAGATAGGTGCTAAAGAAAAAGACTGGGAAACAGAACCAGACTCTCCTCTCCTAGGGAGGCAAACTGTGTACTCAGGTCACCCAGGTAGAGCATTGTGCCCTGGAAGCCAGCCAAAGTCTATGGGCAAGCTCAACAGGTTATCTTATAAGGAAGAAAAAAAAATCGAGATCTCAAGAAATAATGGTTTTCTGCATAAGCATACACATTTCTTAAACAATCAGAAGAGAAAGCCATGTTCTGCAGTTTTGTAATACCTGTTCCCAGTTAGCATCCAGGGCTTGGGAAGTAAGTCATCGTAGATACTTGGATTAAGAGACCATGAATGACAGGAACTAGAAAATTCTCTTAAATCTCTACTTTTAGGGTTTAGAAGTCTAAATTCCTAGACCATGAATGACAGCTCCGTAGGCTAATTGCTACATTTCTCAATACAGTGGTGGAATATGAGACAGAGTATCTGCACTACCTCAGAATTGGGCAGGGTTGATCTTGGAGGTGAGTGTCCTCTTTATACACACCTATGACCTGGCTGGGGCTGGCAATCGTCTTCACTCGGGGCCTATCATAACTTCTGTAACCAGAAAAGTCACAGTGACTGACTGAAATCAGTTACCTCTGCTTCTGAGACATGGTGGGGACCTTGTCCTCCCAGCCCTAGCCCCAGTCTAAAAAGGCAAGGCTGGAGATTGTCCACTCTCAAGAAGAGAGTACTTGGAGGAATTTCCACACGCACTCTGGTTCAAAGCTCATCCGAGCATGGCCTCTGGTTTCGGAAAGCAAACAGCCTTGGGAAATAATTTTCAAATATATTCAACTGCAAAGCACCTGGAAAGTGCTTTTTGGAACATTTTTGAACACTAATGTATTAAACTTGTAATAACAAAATGGATTTTTTTGTGGTAAATTAAATTATAACCTTTTCATACCAGCTACTAGTTTAAACAAATGGTAAAGGTAGACATCAAAGTTTTAAGATAAAATGTAGGTACTTAAAATTTAAAAAATGATTTTTCCCAATCAACGCCTTTTTTCTCTCCTAATTGGAAAGCATGTATGATCACTTGGTTTCAGTTGTGAAACTCCTCAGCTTGGCTCCCAGCATGACAACTCACGTAGCTGTGGTTTGAGACTACTACCCTAAGATAACTCACATAAATGGCAAGAACTTGATCATTGTCAAGGGCAAGATCAGGGGGAAGCAGGGAGTGAAGAAGACAAGAGCCCTCTGGTCTGTCAGGGAAGCATCTGAAGCCAGAACTCAGAGGGCATCTTCTTGGAGACACTACAGGAGTCGTTCTTCTCCAGTAAGGCTAGAAAAATGGACAAAAAAAAAATCTGTTCTAAGAAATGGGGATTTACAATTATAAATGATAGATCACAGGAAGAAAGTGATAGAAGGGGCCATCAATGATTCAGCCAAGAGTTGGGAAACTAGTTTCAACTTGTGCCAGGTCTATTGATTGGTAGTGGCTTTCTGGTGTTCTGGGAGGTGAAAGATGCTAAGACCATTTGGGGCACAGTAGAAAAGCAAGCAGTGACCCATGACTTCTACTCAGGCAAACCTTGATCTAACTTCAGCCCCCCATGGAGGAGGTGAACTCCAGAAAGAAATCAGACCATTTAGATGTAGGGAAGCGCTACAACTCTGGCTTTTTGAATCCTGATTTACATATTAGAATTCAATTCAAATCAATGCATATCATGTTAGTAAGTGTCCTGGTATATGCTAGGCTCTGGGCATACAAAAATCTCATCATATCTAAGTCACTTATACCCTGAGTTAACCATTTTTCTATGGTTAGAATAAGTTCTTCAACTGTTTTTCCATTTCTGGTTATCATTTTAAACCTGGGCAACTAGAAGCAGATATAAGAAAATTCCAACCATCTTGCCTATGTATTGCAATCTCTGTCAGGAATCTCGTGTGGCCCAGGCTGCTTTCATAAGATTTCAGTGTTATTCTCTTTATATTGCAGCCTAGAGTCACCACACTGTATGCAACACACTTAACCCCCCAAAATCACATGGGATCCTCATTTATAAACAGAGTTTGCTATCAAATATCTGATGGACATCAAAAGAGTCAAAATACCACTGAATGAATTAGTGGAACATTTTCTGGACCTATAGAGAGATGTTTGGATTTTGATAAACAAAAACATCTGCATTCTCTACCTGACTACAGACAGTGCGGGGCTGTGCCTAACATCACCCACAGCTCTGCCACAGAATTCTAGAAATGGCATCATCAAATCTCACAGTGGACCTGGGAAGGCTTAGCTGATTATTTCTCAGCTGACAACGCTGTTTTCCTTCCCTATTTACCCTGGAAAGAGCATGCCTTATTCACAAAGTGGATTATTAATGACAAATATGAATATGGAAATTCCTAACATAAATGAATATGTTATAAAGTCCAAAGGGAGCAGAGGCAAACAAGTAACTTTGGAGAGACTTGAGTCTGAGAAAATGCAGAAGAAAGAATACCTGTGTGGAATGGGCTTGGACTGGAATAGAAAACTTATCTTGAAGGCCATTAGAGTTCCTGAAAGCCCTATCGGTCTCTTTGAGGCCAGATTGAATGAAGATTAAGCCTTTTTATCTGTAATAGCTTTTCAGTATGTCATGAATGCAGCTGAGGAGGCTTGCAGAGAGCACTGCCTCTGGGAACCGCACTGAGGGTGAGTCAAAGAGGCAGGATCATCCTTAAAGGCAGACAGCTCTCCCAAATCCAACACAAGAACTCTCTCAAACTCATGCATCAGTATCATCAAATCCTGAGTTTGATGCTTGAGCTGCATTAAGGGGCTGGAGTAAGCTAGGGCAGAGCCATCCTGTGGAATACTACACAGCCATTCAAAATGGATTTTTCAAAAATGTTTCAACATAGCAAAAATTCTCATGGCATACTGTACTGTTAAATGAAAAAAATGGAATTACACAAATCATTATGTGCTATGAGATTCTGTAGAAAGAAAGTTTGTGTATTGGCTAAAAAAAGTCTATTGCAGTAGAATTTCATGCATTCTGTTCAGATTTCCTATATTTTTCCAACTTTCAAGTAAACATGTAAACTTTATAACTGAAAGAAATTTAAACAGATTGTTTTCTACCCTACCTTTGACTCAAACTATCAGGGATCTGAAGTGTTAAGATTCCTATGTATAGATTCTAAAAGTTTTTTAAATTTCTAGTTAGAGGTCCTAGATGCTGCATTCTAGCATTTAATTTAATGATTCAAAAGTTCATTCTTTGGCCTAATTGAACTCCCTGTTGCTACAATTTAAATTATGCATTATTCTATCTGTGTTTAGGTGAAATACAAGCCTTTCAGGAATCCCTAAATCTGTCCTAAGTCTTTTCTTCTTCAAACCCAGTAAACTCTTTTTGGTTTCCATTTATAAGGGGCCTTATTTTCCATATCAAATTATTTCTGTTGTTCTTCCTGAATCACTTTTCTTTGTTTTTTTTTTCTCTATTTTCATTTACAGAAAACTGAGGCCAGACTTGAAGGCAGGTTCTTAAAAAGGAGTTTATTTGCAAACACACACACATGCACACCTGCACAAACCTGCACACTTTCCGTTTATGTACAGATAAATCATTAGGCAGTTTTCTCAACAGGAAGTGCAGAGACCTTAGCAATGTTTCTTTATCTACTTAGCATCTACTAATTTCCATTATTATAATACTTACTCTCCTGAAAATTCTCTATATGCAAAATTCTAGTACATGTGATTTTAATTCTATGTACTTTTTACACATTAATGAGAATTGCAGTTTGAGTACATAAAAGTTATAAGTCATTCTGAGTTATCAGATTGAAATGCACTGGAATGTATATAGGAAAATCACATCTAATAATATGGGAAGATGTCACAATACATTATTGAGTTAGGTTAAGTAAAAGACTACTGAACAATATGTAAAACAAACAAGTTTTGGTAAAACTGTGAATATGCCTACAAGGGAAAAAACAGAAGGGCATGAATCAAAATAAATGACATTAGGTATCTCTGAATGGTGGCAATATAAACCGGTTCCTTATTTTTCAATGTTTACAGTTTCTATTGATTTCCATGGAATATATATTTTAATATCTACAAGAATAAAGTAAGTTTCAAGCAAAAAAAATTTTTGAAAATTTGTGTATAGGTCAAGCACACGAAATAATGTCCCTTACCCTGCATAATATCTAAAAATGGTTTTAACAAAAGATAAGCACCTCATTACATTTGCAAAGAATGGGGGTGCTATGATCCGAACGTCTGTGCCTCCCCAAAATTCATATGTTGAAACCTAATTGCTTATGGGATATTATTAGGAGGTGGGTCTTTGGGAGAGGCGATTGGGTCATGAGGGTGGAACCCTTTTGAGTGGGGTTAATAATCTTATAAAAGAGCCTCCAGAGAGCTGTCTTGCCACTTCCACCATGTGAGGACACAGCAAGAAGTCACAATCTATATATCAAAAATCAGGCTGCGACCAGAAACTGAATTTGCCAGCACTTTGATCTTGGACTGCCCAGCCTCCGAACTGTTTCTGTTACAAGTAAATTTATGTTGTTTTTAAGCCAACCAGTTTATGAAATTTCATTTTAGCAGCCTGAATGGACTAAGACACGAGATCTTGAAGAGTTTCTGAACAACAAAAGAGAATAAAAGAAAATTGCCTGTTTTCTATTACCTGTTAATAGTACAAACTGTACTGATTATCTATTTACTTAGAGCATTGACTTTATTGCTTTGTTTTCATGAAATGCAAAAGTATTTGTGTCCTATTAATAGTTCACTCAGGATTATTTCCTTGAAGAGGCCTTAAAGTCCTTAAACACAAATCATCTTACCACAGATTCTCCTTATATGTACAAGATTTTGTCATGAATATGGCACTCATGATCAAGTAAACTCTACTATTAAAATTCTAATTCTTTTTGCATTTGTCCTTATTGATTGTCAACAAATTTTTAAGTAAAATGAAATTAGATTTACATCCTATATCAACATTAGTTTTAAATAAATTTAAGATTTAATTGTAGTAAAACTATAATAATCTAGGAAAAATGCATAGGTTATTATTTATATAATATTGAAAATAGGTTGTCAAAGCTAAAGTCAAAAATGAAATGAGACTGAGCATGGTGGTTCACGCCTGTAATCCCAGCACTTTGGGAGGCCGAGACAAGTGGATCACCTGAGGTCAGGAGTTTGAGACCAGTCTGGCCAACATGGCAAAACCCCATCTCTACTAAAACTACAAAAAAAAAAAAAAAAATTATCCAGGCATGCTGGTGGGTGCCTGTAATCCCAGCTACTTGAGAGGCTGAGGCAGGAGAATGGCTTGAATCCAGGAGGCGGAGGTTGCAGTGAGCCAAGACTACGCCACTGCACTGCAGCCTGGATAACAGATAGATCAAGACTCTGTCAAAAAAAAAAAAGAAAAAAGAATATTTGTTAGTAATATATATAACTGACCAAATTAGTATGAAGTGCTCTTCCAAATTAATACAGACAAAAAAGTTTGGGGGGAGCAAGTCTAAAGTAAGAGCATTTCAGCAGATGACCCAAATGTAGAGCCACTTTCCCAAGTGGCCTGTGCTGTGTGAATCCTCAAACTCCTATGGAAACCAGCAGATGAGAGTAACCTCAAGGAAAATGAGTAGAACTATATTTCTTTTCAAACTTGGAATATGGAGAAAGAACCTGTTAGATTTCGTTTTTAAAAGCAACTAAATGTGACATTTCTTACACCTAAATGTCTTTCAAAAGTATATATATTTCCTTGCCTACATTTTCTGAAAAGCAAAGATTGTACCTTAAGGAAAAATGCTATTTTATGCTCTAAGGGAACCTTGCTAAAGCATAGTGCACATTTTGAAAAATAAACAAAAACAAAATAAAACTAAAGTGGGGAAAGGTTTTAGTGAAATTAAAAGATATATGAAGTGCTTGGGGTGGCTCCAGAATGTCTCACTGCGGGGCCTGCACTTGCTCTTCCCTGGTGTGGAACACACTCCTTCCATGTCTGCCATGGACTTGCTCCCTCGTCTTATTCAAATTTCAGCCTAATCATCGCCTCACCAGAGAGGCCTTCCTTGATCCCTTATCTAAGTAGCCATACATTCTTCCTCATCATTCTCTGAGCTATGTCCTATTTCATCTGTGGCTGAAGTTATAGTAAGCATTTCCTCATTTAACTATTTATTTTCTGTCCTCTGTGCTAGTTTCCCCCACCCCACAAGGTCAGGAACTTTGTTTTATCATTATTTATCCTCAGGGCTCAGAAGGGGTTCCTGGTACAGAGTAAGTGCCCAATAAAATATTTGTTGGTGGAATATGCAGTAAGTATTAAGTGGCGCTCATTATAGCTAGAGGAATAGCAATCCATCCTTTTACTCGTGGTTCAGATCTTCACTGTGGACCTTGCACACCTTAGAGTAGAGGTGAAGAAGTGAAGCTGGGGAGTCATCCAGAGGTATTTGCCACCAACTTCTAAACTGTGAAAAAAAAAGGAACCTACTGAAAGGTTGCAGGAATAGTACAGAAAACACTTACATACCTTTCAACTAAATATATCAATTATTAAAATTTCTTCTCTCTCCCTCTCTCTCGCCACACAAATATACATGTAGATAGATAGACACATATAGACATACATATATACATGCATATACATACGGATGTGTACACACACATACACACACACACTTTTTAACTAAACTATTGGACAGGAAGTTATGGGCATCATCACATTCAACTCCTAAATACTTCAGCAGGCTATCTTTAAAGAACAAGGACATTCCCTTATAAAACCACAATACAGGTATTGTACTCAAGGAAATATAACACTAACACAATACAATTGTCTAAAAAATTATTAGTACTCAAATCTCCCCAACTGCCCTAATACTGTCCTTTGTAGATGACGTATTTTAATCCAGATGCAGTACAAAATCAACATCGCAACTAGCTAATGTGTATCTTCAGTTTTTTTAATTCCACATCTCTGTTTGCCTTTCATGACATTGATGCTATCGAGTCCAGTCCAGTCATTTTGCTTAACGCCGCTCAGTGAGGACTGGTTCGATTGTCTCCTCATACTTAGATTTCAGTTATGTATTTTTGGCCAGAATAAGAGAGAAATGGCAGTGTGGTGTCTTCCATGTACCACATTAGGGGGTAACACAGATGTAATTTTGACTCCTGGCTCGTATTTACCATGTGACCTCAAGTAATTTGCATTACATCTCTGAACCTTGATCTCCAAATGTATAAAATGAAGATACAAATACTATCTTTCTGATGAGATATTTGAATAAGAGAATGTATAAAAAGCTTTTACACTGAGTCTGATTCTGGCTCTGTCATTTATCAGCTGTGTAACCTTGGACAAGTTTCTTAACTTCCCTGAACCTCAATTTCTTGACCTATAAAATGGAGTTATAGTAACTAACTCTTAGCAATTTTGTGAAGATTAACAGAGTCTACATGTCCAAAGTCCTGGAAAGAGTGGCTGGCATAGAATAAGCATCTGATAAATGTTAACAAGTCTCCTTGTTACTAATAAATGACATGTGAAGTCATAAAATGATGTCATCACAGCTTTTGAAGTCTAAAACTGCTTGTTTCTCCTCCATATCCCTGGGGTGCTTTGTAGAAACATGTGTCTTTCTTTTATAGCTTTTCTCTCTTCTCTGTCAAATTAACATCATGCACTTTTGTTATGATCATAGGATGACCTAGCCTCACTTTTCAAATTTGTGGCTAATAACTAGCCCTTGGTAGTGGAATCTAAGTGATTATGTTTGATAAAACTCAGTATAAATAGGTAAAAACCTGATCCTACGTTACTTTCTTCTTGCCTCCTTTTATTTTTCTCATTTAATTTAATGTTAAGCAGCTGAGTAAATACTCATTCAGAATGTAGTGAACTGAAGTACCTGTCATCTAGTTTAAATAGCATAATGCCCCATGGAGTGGGTCTATAGGGTCAATATGATTTAATATCTTTATCGTGGGCCTGGTGAAGAATTAAGAACATTTCCATCAGTCTGCCCAGGCACCAAGCAGTGTCTTTCTATCCAAAGCCTGACTTTGCATATGGTCATCAAGAGGAAGTTGGGGGCCCTCGGATCAGTCACAGGAGAAGCCCTGGTTCCCTTGTGGGTCACCTGTACCATGCTCGTCAGCCCAACTCCACTCCTGACCTATGCCCTGGATGTTGACTGCAGATCTTATTCTCTGGTTTATCTCTCAGTGGTCCTCTGTGGGCATGATTCTGTACTCAGCCTCTGCAGTTCATCTGCATTTGGTCACCTCATGTTACAGCCTTGCTCCATCCATCTCTCATGGCAGTTCACTGAGCCAGCGAGCAACCTCTCCAGCCTCTCTGGCCTTCCAAGAAGGGTAATTAACCAACATCAAGTTCAAGCCAGCTTCCTCTGGTTGAACTCCATAACAGATGTCAGGCTCAATCCAATATTCAGCCCAACTGTTCCTTGGCACTAGATGAAGATGAAAATCATTTTATTTAATTTATCTATTTTAAACCAACCTACATTATCATATTTAGAGACACCTCTAATGCCAATGAACATCTTAAAGTGTAGATATTGCTAAGCCTTTCACTTCCATTTTCCCCAAAGCTTGCAGCTGTGATGATGCAGTATTTAAAGTGACTGTGTCAGGAGTAGCTGATTAGAAACTTTCCTAATTAAGAAATGCTCAATAAAATACCTTTTTCTATGTCGCATGTAGCCCTTCACTTCTGTAACTTGAACAAAGCTGAACTCCTTCACAAAAGCAAAAGTTAAAAACAAACAAACAAAAGTTTTCCTAGGAAAGTATAATCAGTTGCCCTCCCTGCTGGGGGCAGACATCTTATTAGATTTTCCTATCTGGCCTTTCTAATGCATGAATTTTGTCTCTCTCATGCTACAAAAATAATACAAAATTTTCTGGCTCATTCTTCCTTATGGGCTAGAACCAACAGTTCAGAAGCCAACAAGTGAAAAGCAAAGAACAATGCTAAAAACAACACGAATCAGATAAGGGGGCTATAGAAGAAAAACAAAACATAGCAACACATGGTGGGTTTCAATCAGGATAACTAACTCTAGGAAGGAAATACCACGTGCATATAATAGGCAACTGGGGGCCAGGCATGGTGGCTCATGCCTGTAATCTCAGCACGTTGGGAGGCTGAGGTGGGTGGATCACCTGAGGTCAGGAGTTTGAGACCAGCCTGGCCAACATGGTGAAACCCCATCTCTGCTAAAAAATACAAAAATTAGCCAGGCATGGTGGTGGGCACCTGTAGTCCCAGCTCTTGGGAGGCTGAGGCAGGAGAATCGCTTGAACCTGGGAGGTGAAGGTTGCCGTGAGCCAAGATCATACCACGGCACTCTAGCCTGGGTGACAAGAGTGAGACTCCATCTCAAATAATAGTAATAATAATAATAGGCAACTGGAATATCCTTCTGAAAAAGCTCAAATTCAATTTCAGTCTGCCTTGTATGTGCCAACTGGCTAAATGCTGAAAGATAGATAAGAAAGACTCCGTTTTTGCACCCTGGTTAGGGCGGGAGACAAATATGTTCATGTCATAGAAAACGGTATTGTCATAGTACTAAACATTGCTTCCTTTAGCATTGGGGGCCTGGAAAACTATTGAGCAGGACATTGAAGAGTGAGTAGGAGTTTGCAGCATGAATGTGAGCAGAAAAGACTAGGAATAGCAAGAGGCACAGTGTGGCCTATTCATAGATGAAATGGCGGGAGATGAGAGCAGAGTGAAGACGGCAGACAGCCTAGAGGAAAGCATGAACCATGCAACTGGGATTTGATTCATACATCCTACATCCAGCCATGCCAAACTACTTCCAATACCCTTACTGTATCTGCCTTTTTCATGCTTTTGTGTTTCTGCGCATGTCTTCAGCCTGAAATGAACTCAGGCTGTTCATCTTGGCAATATTTTAACCTTCTTTCAACACTTATTTCTAGCCTTTCCTACTAGGTGAGGGCTTCATCAAAGCCCCCACCCTCCACTACTGTATGGTAGTATAAAACAGATTCAGATATACAGCTCAGGAGTAATTAATAAAACTATGACAAGCTAAAGGATAGCCAGATTTGAAATCTAATTATATCCCACCAACCACTAGAGAATCAATTTAAAAGCTCTTATAATTTATTAGAGATCAGTAAATGGCCATATGCAATGTAAAAGAAATGTGAAAATGTGAAAAAAAAATCAGATTTCCTGTATGCCACTTTAAAAGACAAAGTGGAAGTAAAATTAATTTTACAGAAATAAGCAGAAAATATCAACTACCTACAAAAAAAAAAAAAACCCTAAAACTATATGCAAGGACTCTCTGTAAGGTAAATTACAAAATTGAAGATAAAAATATTTATGTAAATTATGTTTCCAGATGGGAAGACTAAATTTTTCCAACAAGTTAGCATTTTATAAAAGTAAGGCATAAGAATAATACAACCTAGATAAAAATTCCATTTAAATATTTTGAATATTAGCCACAATATTCTAAAGTTCTTCAGGAAATAAACATTGAAGCAATATAGCTATATTTGGGAGGAAAGATTAATGAAGTATTCACTTACCTTTACAGAGACTAAGTTATCTTATAAAGCTGTGATCATTTAATAAGCATAACATTGGCCAAATAACCAAAAGGCAGCCTAGTGAAACTGAATGTATAGTCCACAAATAAGCAATAAATTACTAATTGTTAGAGGGGACACCACAAGGCAATGTGGAAGAGTTCTCTTTGTAAACAAAAGATGCTGCAAAAATGTTAAACCATTTGTAAGACAAATGAAAACATTAGTATACATGCACATTAAAACAAATTTCAATTAAAGAATTAAATGTAAAACCAATTAGAAGAAAATACAGATAAATACTTTAAACCTCTCTGAGTGTGGAAAGTGTTTTCTTAAAAAAAAGCAATAGAGGAAACTGCAGCGGAAACACTAATGAAAGTAACTTTATAAAAATACAAATTCGCATACACCAAAAATAATAATAGATTAAATAAAAACATATGTGAACAACTAGAGAGAAATATTTGCAACAAATTGAATAAGAAAAAGGCTAATGACATTGCTATATAAATAACTCATGAAAACCAATAAGAAAATATTAAAGATAAAAAGGAAAGTTAAAAAATGATAAACAGTTCCTTTGCTGGTGACATTGTCATCATCTACTATATAAAAGACTGTGATAGGCAAGAATAGGAGAATGGATTTTCGCTAGAAAACTTGCAGGTTTGCCTCAGAAGTCATTAAATAATACAGAAAAATGAAGAATCCAAAAAGCAATGCATAAACATTATTTTTAAATATGGAGGCAGAAACAACCACAGTGTGAAAGGTTTTGTCTTTAGAGAAAGAAACGACAGAAAAAGGAAAGAATCAGAGGGCTGATACTTCCTTTTTGTTATAACCCTTTGAGCACCTGAGCTTTTTGTGCTATAGGCATGTACCCAATTTATTTATTTATTTTTGAGGTGGAGTCTCACTCTGTTGCCCAGGCTGGAGTGCGGTGGTGTCATCTCGGCTGACTGCAACCTCCATCTCCCAGGTTCAAGCAATTCTCCCATCTCAGCCTCCAGAGTAGCTGGGATTACAGGCGCACACCAGCATGCCCAGATAATTTCTGTATTTTTAGTAGAGATGGGGTTTCACCATATTGCCCAGGCTGGTCTTGAACTCCTGGACTCAAGTGATCCACCCACCTCGGCCCCCAGAGTGCTGGGATTACAGGCATGAGCCACCGTGCCCGGCCCTCATTTTATATTATAGGCATGAGCAAAGAGATCATGGCAAATGAAAGTTGCTCAATTAGTAACCCAATTAAAAGGCAAATTAAGAGCATGAGATACTGCTTTCACACATCAGTTTATAAAATATTAAAATAATATTAATAGCAAACATTGGCTCAGGTGTACGGAAACAGATTCTTAAATACTGCTGATGAGAGTGTAAACTGGTACATTTTTAGAGATAAGTTTGGCAGTTTCTATTAAAATTTAAAATATGCATATCCTTCAACCCAGAAATTTCACTTCTAGGTACCTACCCTAAAAAACTACTTGTCACAGATGCAAAATGACACATTCAAGGATTTTCATTGTATAATTATACTAGGAAATAGTTTAAAGCATCGTAAGTGTCCATCGATAAGAAAATGACTTGGTACACTATGGTACATTCATACCATAGAACTCAACGTAGTGTTTCTCAAAGAGGAAATGTTTTATCATGGAACGATTTCTTACAATTATATCATTAAGTGAAAAAAGTAAGTTGTAGAATAGGTACAGATGAAAAAAAACACACATACACACACAACAGGTTTAATATTTATAAGCCTGTTAAAAAGTTTGGATGGGTCTGGCGCGATGGCTCAAGACTGTAGTCCCAGAGCTTTGGGAGACCAAGGCGGGCAGATCAATTGAGCCCGGGAGTTCAAGACTAGCCCGAGCAGCATAGCCAAACCCTGTCTCTACAAAAAATGCAAAAAATAAAAAATTAGCTGGGCATGGTTGCATGCACCTGTAGTCCCAGCTACTTGAGAGGCTGAGGTGGGAGGATCACTTGAATCTGGGAGGTCAAGGCTGCAATGAGCTGTGATCACACCACTGCACTGCAGCCTGGGCAACAGAGCGTGACCCTGTCTCAAGAAAACAAAAAAAAAGAAAAAAAAGTTTGGGTGGATAGTCTTTCAATTGATCATGATGGTTACCTTTATTGAAAGGAATCTGATCGGAGAAGAAAGAGGAGGAATAGAAATAAGGCACATTAGAGGCTCAATCTATTAGTACAACTTTATTCTTAAAATATTTTTATTTATGAACATATTGCAAACTTAAGAGTAACATCAGAGAGACTGTCTCCTAAAAATTAAAATGCCCCTAGTACTGAATCATCTGTGGACCAAAGAGACACAGATGGAGTTCGACTTGTCTGTGCTTCTTCTGATTCTGGGAAATCTTTTATGACTTGGAAAGCGCAAGTTTGTTTAAAGGAGGTCACCAGCATTATTCACTGAAACAATCTATCATAGTAATACAAACAATCTATGTTATACTTTACCTATTTTTGAAATGCATGTTTTAATTGGGTGATTAGCCAGTTTCGTTAAGCATGTTATTACAGACATAAAATATTTTATGAAAGGACTACTTGAAAAAAAATACAAATGTAAACAAAACCAAACAGAAAAAAAAAAATTCAAATCTAACTGTGCAATTATTTTAAGAACAAGATGCATTCAGCCAAACGCAAGCACAGCTAACCCTTTATTTCGCTGGATTCTACCTCTCTCTTTTTCCAGAACTGTTGGTATTTGACTTTAGAAGTTGAAACTGTTATACCTGGACAAGTTGCACTGTTGACATGTTCATTGGATCCTGATTCCCAGCCTGTGTTTCAGGCATGCAAGTTTGCTTTTATATCACCAGGTTTTTGTCGATTTGCTACAATGCTATTTGTTAAGTTCAGAGCACACTTAACATCAGACACAGCAGATGTCCTAAATCCTCACACAATACAGAAGACTGACATTGTTAGGGCAGAAAGCAGCCACTTTAGCCAGGGGTAGGTGGACAAAATGAGAAGTCTCTTTCCATATAGCACAAGGCCCCCAGTCAGAAGGAAAAGCATAGCATTATCCATGCAAAGTGCAGGGGTAGGGTAAATTTCAGGAGGTCAGAATATAATTATGTGGTCAGGAATTTCCCTTCTCCAAGCCCTGGGGGAATAAAACACCCCGCTCATATTATGTCATACCACATATTTGAAATATCTTGGACATCATCCAGGAGCCAGTTTGGGATATTCTTTATTCTCTCTTTCTGAGCTGGGAAGGCAATTACATGAGATGAACTTAATGTGTGTAGAATTATAGAGCAAGGTACTGCAGTGTTTGCACATCGAACTGGAGTTACTTTTTGCTACCTATGCAGAGTTTGCAGATGAGAGAAAAGTCATGGCTTCCTTCTTTTAATAAAATGTTCATCCATTGTAAGTTGCCCCCAAAACATCACAAGAGGAAAAAAATAACTACCTCCCCATTTGTATTGTCCTTGGCAATAAGTTCAACTGCTCAAAATTAATTTCGCCAATCATTGCACCTTGTAAAGGGCTTCTCTGTAAGTCAAGAGATATAACTTTCAGCATAGAGCAAAGAAAACTCCTAAGTGAGCAATAAAGATAACTCTTGGGTACCTTCCTGATAATAACAGAGCCCAGCTTCACTGCTGGTTTGGGTCATTCTATGAGAGTTTCTTACACCCTTGTTTTTGATCCTGTCAATTAAAATAAAAAGACTTTTTTCTTTTTATTTCTATAACTCCATTAAAAAATCTACAGAACACGAGAGCAGGAAGTAACATTCATGCAACATTTTTTAATGTGTGCTTGTGTTTTGTCTAATTTAATCATGACAGCAAATGCTGTGACATAATTTGTGGCAGAAAGGGAAACTGAGGCTCAGGGTCAGACATCTGCAAAAGGCAGAAACAAGATACAAAACCCGGATCTTGGGGACCCAGTTGGAATCCCATTTACCAGGGTCGGTTCTGCAACGCCCTAGTCGTTTCAAGCTGGTGAGAGTGCCCGACAGGTGTGAATCCAGGATAGGAGGGATAGGGAGGAGCTGCCAGCGATATGAGAGGCAGAGATCCCGGAAATGGTGCTTCCCTTCTTCCGGCAGCCCAGGAAGATGACAAGCTGAAAGTCCTCAATAAAGATGCACTTTGCCTGCTCCCTGGTTGTGACACCTACATTTCCCACTTCCAGCAATTTTTTTGTTTGTTTGTTTGTTTGACAGAGTCTTGCTCTGTCGCCCAGGCTGGAGTGCAGTGGCAGGATCTCGGCTTACCACAACCTCCGCCTCCCGGGTTCCATCGATTCTCCTGCCTCAGCCTCTTGAGTAGCTGGGATTACAGGTGTGTGCCACTGCGCCGAGCTTTTTTTTTTTTTTTTTTTTTCAGTAGAGACGGGGTTTCACTTGAACTCCTGACCTCTGGTGATTCGCCTGCCTAGGCCTCCCAAAGTGCTGGGATTATACCCACTTCCGGCAATTCTTTATAACAACAACTCAACTTTCAAAGCTAGTTTAAACCAATTTCAAAGCTATCCATCCAGTTTTTTCTCATCCCACCAGTTGGGATTCAGCTCTTTCTGAACTCTCTCATTGCTCTTTGTCTATGTCACTATTGTGTCACCCAGCCACCGAGGATCATGGTTAGCTGTGACTATATCTATATCTCTCCGCCTCACCAATAAATGTTAAGCATCTTACGGGGAGGACCTGGTTTTTCTCAACAGGTATGTTTCACTCAAGTAAACACAATGATCTGCTCGTGTAGTGCCCTTAATAAACCTTGATGCTTCTTACATAAAACTGCATTCAGCAAGCTTTCTATTTGAGAAAGGAACTGGAGTCCAAGGGGCACCTCCCACCAAAACAACAGGTGCATTGGTAGCACCTGCCACTGCTGCTGCTGCTGGTGCCTTAGTGGAAGGAAACTTAAATAATGGCAATTTTATATGTTTATAATATTTACAAAATATATAGTAAGCTACATATGTAGTCTGAGAAAAACGTTGCATATCATATATCATTTAATCCTCACAACTCCCTTATAACATAGATATGAATGCTGTATCATGTTGCTGTGTAGATGAACAAACCAGGACTCAAAGAATTTTAGCTCTGGACTAGGTGCTCAGTGAGTTAGCAATAGAGGCCAGATTCAATCCCAGGTCTCCTAACTAATAATCCAAGGCTGGCTCTTTTTAGCTGCACTCAAGTGTTTTCAAAGAAACAATTTGCTCTCAGCATTCTCTCCATCCTGTCCCCTTCCAACTTCCCTCTGTGCATGGCCTCTCGTGGGCACATCCAGAGCTAGCATGCACGGGTCTCTCATTCTGCCCCCACCTGCCGTGCTTCTCTGTATATTTTCCTGGAAATGCCACGAGCCAGATCAACCACTCATTCAGGACCCAGTTCGTCTTGTTCATCTTGCCGCTGTTATTTACTCATTCAGGGGGGAAAATGATAATATATATATAAATATAAAATATGTCTAGAATAATATCTTCTTCTCTCCTTCATATCACAGTCTCAATATCTAAATACTGTCTTGTCCTGAGAGTTTCTGGGCTTTCTCATCTTGCCAGTTCCTCTGGAACATGTATGTTACCCCTTCCTCAAACTTTCCTGCCTTTCTCTGTCTCTATTTTTGTCTCTCTCTCCTTCCAGTCAGGCAGGAAAGTGACAATTATGAAAAATGACTAAAGAAAGCCTGACTCATCATATAAGTCCCAGGGCCTGCAGGGTGGAGGCCTCCTTACCCATTCTGTCCAGCTGAGGTCCAGCAAAGCCAGCCTGTGCCAAGACGCCAGGCACCACCAGCAGCAGCCCTGACAGGTGCCGACAATGCACCTGTTGTTTTGGTGGGAGGTGCCTCTTGTACTCCAGCTCCTTTTTCAAATAGAAAACTTGTTCTTGATGTAATTACAGTGATAAAGCTGTGTAGCATGACAGATAACCCAAACCTGTTGCTGTTGCTGCTGCTGCTGAATCCACTACCATTTGCTGCTTCAGTGATCACCCATGGCCAGAGAGCTTGTATTGTAACTTTTCTCTTCCTTTCTTTCTTTCTCTTTCTTTCTTTTTTTCTTTCTTTTCTTTCTTTCTTTCTTTTTTTTTTTTTTTTTTTGAGACGGAGTCTCCATCCGTCGCCCAGGCTGGAGTGCAGTGGCATGATCTCGGTTCACTGCAACCTCCGCTTCCCAGGTTCAAGCGATTCTCCTGCCTCAGTCTCCCAAGTAGCTAGGACTACAAGGTGCCTACCACCACGCCTGGCTAATTTTTGTATTTTTAGTAGAGACAGGGTTTCACCATATTGGTCAGGCTGGTCTCAAACTCCTGACCTCAAGTGATCTGTATGCCTCGGCCTCCCAAAGTGCTGGGATTACAGGCATGAGCCACCACGCCCAGCCATATTGTAGTTTTTCTATCCCTTTGCAGGGTGAAGAAAAGCAGAGCAGGTGGTTAGCTGGTCATGTGTATCTTCTTCTCTACCAGACCTCACATTCTGCTGGGCTCCAGAAATTCTCCACTTACTTGAAACACTTTCCCTGAAGGTTCAGAATGGGACAACGGGTCAGAAAAGAAGGTCCACAGTCTCCGATCTGACTGTCTCAATGAGAGCATATCGGCCCCTTCTTCCAACTCCTGAATAACAAACTGGGAGATATCATGTGACACAAGATCAAAGAATGATTCAGCACTGACCCTGCCACCAATCATAATGTGAATTGAGGCAAATCGTTCTGTTTTCCTGGGTCTCAGTGTTCCCATCTGTACAATGAGAGGTTTGTAATAACTGAGCTCTTCAGATCCCAGCCAGCCCCACTCTGCAATTTGTAGTGAGTGACCATTTTTCTGACTCCTGATTATCCCACTTGCTAAATTGGAATCTATCATGCGACCTCTTCTTAGGCCCCATGTTCCAATGCTGTGGCATTGGGGATTAAGTTTCCAACACACAAACTTTGAGGGACACGTTCAAACCATAGCACTAAGTGCTGAATCCTGTTCAAATTCCTGCATGCTTCCTAAGTACCCATGAGTATTCCTTTATTCTCCAGGATATTTGACAGGATGATCTGTGATAAAAGTCATCTGTTGCGGGGAAGTGTTGTCTCGCAGAGCTGGAAAAGCTACCAGCATTTCTCCCAGCCCCCAGGGATGCCGCCATCGTTAGCTTTGCCTCTTGTGAAAGCTCTGGGCTGCTTTTAGAGAGAGAATCGGTCCCTCTTTGGGATCCCTGTGCCTTCCTTGCCTGGATCATTTCTTACCATCAAGGTGTATCCTTACTGAGAAGTGAGTCAGGTTTGAGTAGAGCTAAAAAAAAAAAATTCACAGTAAATTTGTGCTACGAGAGGTCTCCCAGACCATCTAGTACAACCAAGTAGTATAAAGTAACTCTTGCAAAATATTCAGCCTCAGTTTGAACACCTCTGATGGCAGAGAACTCACCATTTCACAAAGTAGCCCATCTAATGTTTGGCTAACTGAAATTATTAATAAGTCTTCCTTTCATGCTGAAACATGCCTGAAATATGCCTTTATGAAATATCTAAACATTGATCCTAATTTTGCCCCGTGTAGCTTCACAGATGAATTAATCCCACCAATCTCTCCACTCTGACCCACATCTACCACACGAGGTCCTTCATGCCCGTGGTCCCTTTGCCCCCAGTTGCCGCTAGTCCTTCTACTGCACCGGGGGCAGCCCTCCACACATCCTCTCACTTGACCACATCTCTTGTGAAAGAGGTGAAAGCAACAGTTTCAAAGCTGTTGCTTCCGGGAATCAAAATGCCATTCTTTATAGAATGGTGAGCTCTGCCTGCCTTGGCCTTGCCTCTATTTGAGAAAGAGCTTGAAAGTCAGAACTCCCCAAGTTCTATCCACTCTGACCAGCATGGGACTGTATGTCACCACCTCCCACACTGAATAACATTAAGAGAAGCAATTTTAGGGCATGGGATAGACATACCAGAAATAATATTTGCACGGTTTTTACCAATCAGTAAAGCACTATCATATCAGTTACCTTACTTGAACTTCACCTCTGCCATATGCTATAAGAAATATTATTAACATCTTTAATCAATTAAAACAAGAATCTGAGGCTCAGGAAGATGGGTGACCTGTTTATGGGGATCCTACTTGTCTTTATTCATTTTGTGGTGCTATATGAGAATACTACAGACAGAGTAATTTATAAAGAAAATAAATTGGCTGAGTATGGTGGTTCATACTTGCAATCCCAGCACATTGGGATGCCAAGGTAGGTGGATCACTTGAGCTCAGAAGTTCAAGACTAGCCTGGGCAACATGGCAAAACCTCATTCCTATTAAAAGAAATACAAAATAGCCAGATGTGGTGATGTTCACCTACAATCCCAGCTACCTGGAATGCTGAGGCAGGAGAATGACAGGAGCCTAGGAGATAGAGGCTGCAGTGAGCTGTGATCATGCCATTGTACTCCAGCCTGGGCAACAGAGTGAGACCCTGACTTAAAAGATGAAAGAAGGGAGGGAGGAAGGAAGGGAGGAAGGAAGGGGGGAAGGAAGGGAGGAAGGAAGGAAGGAAGGAAGGAAGGAAGGAGAGAAGGAGGGAAGGAGGGAGGAAGGGAGAGAAAGAGAGACGAAAGAAAGAAAGAAAGAAAGAAAGAAAGAAAGAAAGAAAGAAAGAGAGAGAGAGAGAGAAAGAGAGATGGAAGGAAGGAAGGAAGGAAGGAAGGAAGGAAGGAAGGAAGGAAGGAAGGGAAGGAATGAATTTCTTACAGTTCTGGAGGCTGGGAAGTCCAATATCAAGATGTCCACATCTGGCAAGGGTCTTCATGCTGTGTCAACCCCTGGTGGAGAATGGAAGGGCAAGAGATTGTGACAGAGAAAGAGAGATATGTGGCCAAACTCATTTTCATAACAAGCCCATTCTCCTGATGACTAACCCATTCCTAAGATAACAGCATGAATCCATACCTGAGGGCAGAGGTCTCATGAGCTAACCACCTCTTCTTAGGCCCCATGTTCCAATGCTGTGGCATTGGGGATTAAATTGCCAACACACAAACTTGAGGGACACATTCAAACCATAGCACTAAGTGTTGAATCCTGTTCAAATTCCTGGTACCTATGAGTATTCCTGGATGCTTGTTCCATGTCCACGCTAGTATATAACCCCTAAGTCCTCATCCCAACAATGTTCTCTTTTAGTGTGAAGGGTACATGGGCAACATACCTTGGGTTGTCTGGATTCCAGACAGCTGCCATCTTGCTCCTTGCATTTACTTCCCAGACGACCAGCTGCTCATTTGCTTGTTTTGTATCACTCAGCATTTTTCCATTCCCATCCTGTCCTTCCCTGCCTTCACCTCCTGCCACTTGCATTCCAGCTCTTCACTGTCATTGCCACCAGCCTTCCTTCTCTTCAGAGGGGGGAAAACAATCCACTTATCTCCCCACCTCATTTTTACTCTTGGCTCTAATGGCCTTACTCAGCAATTTCTTCCAAATAGGATTTGTATTATCTTATTTTCCCCAAGCACATTTACCAGCCAAGTGTGATTCTGTAAATAAGGAAATCTGGTTATAGGGGCCAAGAAGTGCATGATCCCAACAAGCTGCCAGGAAGAATAAGAAGCTGGAAACCCCCTGAATGGGAGGGGATGGCAGGGAGGGGTGCTGCTTTCCAGGCGGATGCTTCTCGGAAGGTTTGAGGCCCAGTGGTTACTCCCTCCCCTAGTGTTTGCTGTTGCTGCTGCTTCCTGGCATTTTGAAGTAGTTGCTTCCAGAAATCAAAATGCCACTCCTTATAGAATGCTGAGCTCTGACTGACTTAGCCTTGCCTCTATTTGAGAAAGAGATTTAAAGTCAAAACTCCCTGAGTTGGGTTCTATCCACCCCCTACAAATCCAGCTGTGACCCTTGGGCACACAGCTCCATCTTACTTACATTATTTTCTTCATCTTTAAAATACAGGTATTTGTATCTTCCAAGTAGGGTTGCCAGGGGATAGAAGGGCCTATTGCATATAAACTGCTTGGCATATAGCAGGAGTTCAGGAACTATAGTTTTTAATTGGAAGTCTCACACATTTGTTACAACTGAGAACCTGGAAGCTGCTTACCACATCAATCCAAATGTTAGGTGATACTGGGTAAAAGGTCTAAGAAACATCTTTCCACATCTGAGTCCCCTTCTCAGGCAGCCAGGTCATTGGAAAGCCATGCTAGGATGGGACTCATGAAGGCTTGAGAGAGTATTTCCCAGCCTGCATGCACCAGCCAGCTGCTTGCTTGCCCTCAGATCCTTCCCTATCCCTTCCCTTGCCTGCTTCGTATTGCAAGGGGGGGGTGACTGCTGCAAACAGTGGATCCCAGACTCACTTGCCCTCTGGCTGCCTTTAGTTTCTGAGATCATTTGGAGAAAGAGGGGCAAAAACAAGGCAAGCTATTTCTGCCCTGTACTCTCTCTCTTTCTGATTCAAGTGACACTCCTGGAAGTAGTGATGGTCCTAGCTGTCACTAGTATGTCCCTCCCTTCCTTGTCCCATCTCCTAGGAGTCCTGGGTTTGGGATTTTGTGCTTTGACAAAACTATCTCTTTCTTTATCTTTACAACCCAAGGATGATACTGACTTTCTGCTACTGCTAATCTCTGAGTTTCTTGTCTGTCCCGTTTGGCTTCATTTTGCTTCCAACATTTTGTAATGGGTTCCTTGTATTAAACTATCCCTGCTGAGCTACCCAGCATTGGTTTCCTAACTATACCTTGACTGAGATATAACCCAGACTCAGGAATATTCTGCTCTTCTGCATGCCACTGTAATTTCATAAAACGATTTTCAAGACCGGATTTTGGGTAAAAGCTATCATTAAATAATGACAGTCAAATATCAAAAACTTCTGTATCCTAGGATTTGGCCTACCCTCAGAGATCACCTGGTCTAAATCCTTTTTTTCTGTTGATAAAATGCGGCTCTGAGAGTTTGAGGGACTCACCCTAGGTCATTTAGTAAGAGTCTCATTTTCCTAGTGGGTATTATTCTGACATGATTTGAATATGAGCATCTCCTTAGCACAAAGACAAACACCATATATTTTTATATCCCTTGAAGGGATTGGCCTATATTTACATATATATTTCTTGACAGGCATGATGCAACTTGGCATCTTTGCATTGCAAATAAGTGTCAAAATCTACTAGGTCAAACATAAATAATGGACAATGGCATGGCAAAGCTCTACTGGACTACTAAATTCACATGATTGTATCTCTATATATTCAAATATAGATGTAGATATACAGATTTAGATAGAGAAAGAGACACAGGTACAGAGAAAGGAAAAGATACATATATATATATATATACTGTTCTCCCCCAAGTCATTACTAAGTTTTAAAAGGAATAAAACAGCATGCTTTTCTACTCACCATGCATAAATCATCACTGAAAAGGAGCCCAGAAGCATCTCTGCAAACACGTCTTAGAGATTTGAAATACACAGAAGGTCCATTTCTTGATGACTCAAGCAAAAAAGTTCAAGAGTGAACTTGGCTTTGGGCAGGGCTAGCAGGTAGTATGGTCTGGCTCACAAAGGTATGTGGGCACCCAGGAGGGGTTAATTAGAAAAAAGCTCTAAGTAAAAGGGTTACAGCTGGACTAGGACAGGACAACTAGCTTTGGTCAAGAATACTCCTTCCCAAAATACAAATTGTGAGGCTGAGGCCATCATCCGGGGTCAGGAGCTGAAGTGCAATAAGAAAATAGGGCCAGAGGATCACAGAAGTCCTCTTGTAATCAGGAGACCAAGTCAACTGTAGGGTAAAGAGAGATTGGTTTGACAAATCAAACAGAAACCCAAGCAACCAAGGTGAAAATTAAAGCAAAAGTGAAAATCAACTGGGTAGACATCCAGAAGAACTGGCCGGCCTTGCTGGAGGCCCCCTGAGTCTGAGTGAGGACAACATTAGCAAATGTGATTTCCACCCAGATCACAATTATTGGGTCACCTCTTCTTGTGCTTGAAGGAGCCAAGGTCACATCCTCCAGTTAGAGAGCTGCACTATCTGAGCACAGCCCCGAGGGGGCCAAGACTTGGCATTTCAACTCCGCTGGTGCCAGGTGATGTCATCTGACCTGTGACCACAGATAGGTCACGTCTCAAATGTGGAGAGCCTCTACATAATTATACATCCTGGGTGTGATGAAGGCCAGGTAGACAGGGTGTGGGAATCACAGCAAACCCATATCAGTTTTCCCACCAACAGTTCCCAGGCAGGATGGCCTGGAGCCCAGGGAACATAGGTCCCGGTACTGAATTGGCCTAGAAGAGCCTTCTGATCTAGCCTTATTTCTGAGTCATGATTGTCACACTCTCACACTCCAGGAAGTAACAGTATTTTCTTTTTCATTTTCCTTGTCCCCTCCCTCTCTTTTAATCTTTGAGGACTACATCTCTGCTTATGGTGTTTACTAAATATTTGTTGAGTTTGAATTTTGAATTCTAAGATGCATATAACACTGGACTCACCGTATCAGCTTTAAGAATTAAATGGAGTGTGGTTCATCATATACAAGCCTCAGTCCCAAGTCCTGGCTGTCCCCTATTCAGTTGGCTTCCCAGCTGAGACCAGGGAGTTTGGCAAAAAAGGGGAAGTAACTGTGGGCCTCATTTGGACTGTAGAAGCAGGAAGGGCATTCAGTCAGGGCTAAGGCACAGGCAGTGGAAATACGGTTGTCTCTGTTTATCGAAGACAAGATAGAGTATCTTGTGCAATGTAGTGAACATAGAACAAGACATGATATGCCCATCACCCTCCTCAAGGGTAAAATCTTCAAGTGATATAAGATGTGAATCAACCAAGTGCATTGCAGGGGAAGGATCTAGGATGGGAGGACAGAAGAGAGGAGAAAAGAAAACAGCATGACTTGGTGAACGTGAGAGGAGATGGAGCCCAACAGGCCTGAGTATCATTCTGGACCACCTCATGGCAGCTCTGGCTCTTTGGTAAGTTCCTCAACCTTCCCGTGCCTGTATCCACTGCTGTAAAAAAGAGATAATGATAGTACTTTTATCCTGGGATTATATTAAAAATTAAATATTTTCCAAAAAAAAAAAGTCTAGCTCATTTCTTCCTACCAGCCTCCAGTGAAATATATGATGTCTTATAAATGCCTTATTACTAATTAAAATAAAATGTTATTGCAACCTAAGGAGTGGGAGATCTCTTTTGGCTTCAAGATCAAGGGAGATAACTTAGAGAAAAAGCTAAAGGAGTTTTAAAGTACTGGATGGCTTTGGTAGGCGGAGAAAAGCAGGGACGAAGAGAGGACACCAGACCTAGGGACAGATGTGCTTTTGGCATATGCCCTTTCTCTGCATGCTCTGTGATCCCAAAGCCTCTGTTTTTCCTGAACACCATTTGCCCTCATTATTTTCCACATTCAGTCATTCAAATAACACCATTGTTTTTAAACATCATGCATTAATCAATGTAAACCACAAACAAGATAGGCATTATCCCTGCCCTCTGAGGTTGTCCTTCTACTCACTAACATTATCTTTCTTAAAAGCTACTAGGGAGGCTGAGGCAGGGAGAGTTGCTTGAACCTGGGAGGCAGAGTTTGAAGTGAGCCAAGATTATGCCACTGCACTCCAGCCTGGGCAACAGAGCGAGACTTCGTCTCAGGGGGGAAAAAAAGAAAGCCAATTGGAGGCAGGCACTCTGGTTCATGGACCTTCTATATCCTATATCCCCACGGTGCTGTGCACAAAACAAGCACTTAATAAAGAGAGTTGATGAATTGACTGACTCTGCTCCTCCTACTCTGCTATTCCCTGGCTTCAGATTCCATTTATAAACTCACTCATTTATCTTAAGAAATATCCACCTTTGATCTTGGGCCATGGTGGGCAAAGCAGACTGTGTTCCACTCTCAAGACAAGGCAAGAGAAATCCAAAGTGTGGACCAGGTAATAATGAATAAGAATATATATATATATAGGTCCATATGCAGAAAAAATATCATATCTTCAAATAAGCAGATTGGCTTCTGCTAGACACTCAAGGAGCTTGATTGAGGCTAAAAAATAACTTTTTTTAAAAAAACCAAGTTGATATTCAGAACATTCAAACTGGTGATTAATAAGATAGCCTCTTTGTGCTTCTTTAATTGAATGAAACTTTGACAAAATATTGTTTTCATTCACTCATTATGACTCAATGAATAAATTTTCGAATTAGCTTTATTGCCTTTAATGTGCTGACTTAAGGCATTCTGGTGCACTGAGCATGGGTCCTTTTGCAGAATATATTCTTAATTAACAGTTTGCTACTGATCTGACATGGGTCTTACCTGCCTTTGTGAGGGTGGAATTTAATTTTTTTCTTCTTGATTGGCCTTGCCATTCACAGAACGTGTCGTCGTTACAGAAGGAATTCCATTTAAAATTCAGATCAGGTCCTCCCACATGTCAGCCAGCATTCCCTCTCCAAACATAAGTAAAGGAGGGAAGGCCTGCTACTCACAGGGCTGCTTTGCACTAGGGAAATGCTTTATACACCCCCTTTCCCACATGGCAGCACTTTCCACAGTGAGCGCTACAGAGACTCTGCATCGTGAACATCCATGACCGGTGTCATGAGACCCAGGAACAGCCCAGGCTCCAGCAGGCAGAATCTCTCTTGGAGGCTCCCTGGGTCAAGTCTGTAGTCTCTTACCCACTGACTCATGCAATCAAGAACCTGAAATAATGGAGATAGGAGGAGACCTTGGGGGAAGGATGACCTGAAGAAACCAGGCCCTTACTCTACTATCCTTGAGGGATTGTTCAGTTCACTGTATCCTTTCATGAAAGTCCAGAGAGGTGGAAAGACTCAGAACTAGCTGGAGACAATGGCGGAAGAGGATCCCAGATGTCCTTAGTTTGAGCAGCCAAAGATACTGTGAGCTAGAGATATCAGCAGTTTAGAGAGTGCAAAACAACACAGGAAACCTGTCTTCTGTCTCCTCTCTCCCGTGCTTTCTTTAAGCACATATTACAATGCAGAGCCTAAAAGCTGCCAGTCTCCCTTAGCACAGCCTGTAATCCTATTAAAATGGATTATTTCATTGTCCTGGGCTATCAGATCTTGCTGAGAACTCATTTAGGTCAACCTTTTAGGAAGTTTACACACATGGAAAAAAACAATGTTAAATAAGCCACTTGCCATGTTTCTCAAAAAGAGCTGAGCCTGGCAGGGCTGACTGTGTACAGCCCTGTGTCTTTTTCATGGTTTCCTTAAAGCCTCATGCAAGTTTGGGCTTTTTTGGCCTCTTTGATTCCTCAGCTCTAGCAGCAGACGCAGGGACCTGGCACAAGAGTCAGAGCCTAGTAATTTCCATGGAAATGACTGGAATGTTAAACCCACTGTAATCACCTCTGCTTGCTGGCAACCTCACTCTGAATTCCTTTAGTCAGTGTAAACTCTAAGGCACAGAGAGGAGTAAGAGAATAGAGCAGGATGACTGTGGGTGCCCAGTCGGAAGTCAAGAGTTCCTTTCTACTGAGCTTCTGAGTAGCCAGGGGCCCAGAATGACTCATACTCAGTTTGACATTTAATGTCTCAAGGCTTAACTCACTTCCCCTGTCTCCTCACGTTGCCATGCTCATTTCAAATAATGGCATCAGCAATCATCCTTGCCCAAACTAAAGCTCTGGAGGCACTGTCTACTCCTTCTTTATCCCCATAATCCTCAGTCTTGTTCATGTCAGCTCAGGTTTCTCCACTTCTTCCAGATGCTCCTGTAGTAGGTGGCTTCTGATATAGCTCCCAGTGGTCTCCCTTCTGGTGTCTGCACCCTAGTGCAGTCCCCTTGTGTAAGGTCCTGAACATGGGCTGGACCTCGAGATTTCCAAGCAATAGACCACGGTAAACACAGTGGGATGCCACTTCTGTTATCAGGTTACAAAATTCTGAGACTTCCTTCTTGCTCCCATTCTCTTTCTGGCTCCGTTCGTTCTGATGGACAGAGCTACCTTGTAAAGGACTGAGAGTGACCTCCAGCTAACAGCCAGTAAGAAACTGAGTCTTGCCAACAACCCTTGAGAGTCTTTGCAAAAGGATCCTGACCCAGTTGAACTTCCAGATAACAGGAGCCCTGGTCATCACCTTAACTACAGCTGGGGAGAAACCTCAAATCAGAGGACCCAGCTAAGCCATGCCCAGATGCCTGACCCACAGAAACTGAGATACTAAATGTGTTGCTTAAAGCAACTAATTTTGGGGTAACTGTTATGCAGCTACAGAAAACTGATATACCTTCCTATCCCATCTTCTAGTCCAGCCCTCATTTTTATTCTTCTTGGTCTAACGAACTCTAAAAAGTCACTTAGCTGGTCTCCTTTCTCCCTTGTACTTCCCTCCCCAATCTACCATCTCCAATGTTATCATATTATTTTCCTAAAAAAGACAAAATCACGCTGTCACTAAAGGGTGAAGGTCTAGGTTATCAACTCTCATTGCAACCAAATTAACTTCACTTCTACCTATTTAATATTGTATGCATCTCAACTAGATTTTATTTAGGGAGTAAAAAGAAAATGATCTTTCCACTGTAACACTTAAAATTAAGAAAATTTAAGGGTGGGCTAATCATGGGAGCATTTATAAATATTTATTCTGATTTCCCAACTTTTGGACACACAGTAAGGCTGCTCTTCTTTACCTTCTTGAGGTTTAGGTGTGACCATGTGGCTGCTTTTGACCAATGAGATGTGAATGGTACATATTACTTTAGGTGCAAGTATTTAGTTGCCAGCACTCAATTCCCACTTTCTTATTCCCTGCTGTAGCTTTGTGAATCACGCATCATGAAATGGAGCTTGGGACCCTGAGTAGCTATAAGAGCAGTGCCCACACTGCCCATCTATGTTAAATGTGTAGCATGAGTGAGAAATAAATGCTTGTTGTGTGAAATCACTCAGATGTGGAGGGTATTCGTTACTGCAGCACAGACCATCACACTCTGACTAACCCAGAGCAGCAGTAAATCAGTCCAACCTCCAATTTCATACATTAGAAAACTAAGGAGAAAAGAAGTGCTTGTTTAAGGTTACCCAGAAGGGCACCCAGTCCCAAGCACTCTCCAGGACACTAGGCTCATAACCCTGTGATGTCTGTAAAAACTGATGATCCTTCTGAGCTCAGGACCAGAAAAGGGCACTCTCTTCCCACTGGGAAAGACCCCTTTCCAGGCCTATAGGCATTCCCCTGCATGGGGTCACCTGCTAAGACCTAATCAGCAGCACAGGCCACCCTCTTCCTTAGTTCCTTCTCATCATGAGTATCAGCTCTTTCTGAGCCTTTCTGCACCTTCAAGGTAGATTAGGGGTGAGAAACAGGAGGCTAAAAACCTCTTGGCAGTTTACAGTAAGAGACAAGTCATTCCTAATGAGTTTCCACAATTTGAGGCTTTTGTGCTGTGCTCTCAAGACATGAAGCTGGCAAGAAGCAAGGACCCTGACTTCCTCCACTTAGCCTGACTTCCTCCAAGTAAGACATCCCTATAGAGAGATGGCTTTTAAAGAGCTCTGAAATAGGCCCTTTGTAGGCCTACGTGGAGTTCTGGCAGAGTGACCATATGCCCCAGCTTGCCCAGAAGAGTCCTAGTTTCACCTACTGCCCTGGCATCATTATTAATAGTGCTCCCTTTCACTCTCAAATGTGTCCCACTTTGGATAATAAATTATACAGTCACTGTAGCTCTGAGACTGGAGTCACCTGCCAAGCTTCATTTCCTAATTCACTCCCCACAGGCCACTGCCACTGGCTGATAGAAAAGAATTTTCACTAACCCAGAGCTACCAGAGAGAGTTAGCTTCAGGCAGCAGCGAGACCATGGGGATCATGGGTTCTGGTCTTCCCTCTAATTCCGTCTAGCTGTGTGATTTTGGAAAAGTTGCTTTCCCTCCTATGACCTCTGTGCTATATAAAATGATGGAACTGGATGGAAGGGTCCTTTGATTTCCTTCCAGTCTTTGATTCCTTAAAGCTGTCTATAGGAAAGATTTCCCACAATGGAGGAATCCACGTGGACACCAAGCATTGAATGCAGATGGAATCAATCATGCAGCCCACATATATATTTTTTAAACTTTTCCTTTCAATCTCTGTAGATGCTGTGATTAACAAAATGCAAAATATTTCAGAAGCATTACAAATTTCAGAGTAGCTGCGTATCATTAGGTATTTTCTCAGTCAATAGGATGAGAAGTGCCATTTCTATAAGGTTGGGGGAGTGGAGTGGAAGGCAAAATATATCGTCATTAAAAAAGGATATTCGATTGTGCAGGGCCAAGATGGTCGACTAGAAGCAGTGGTGTTGGGAGGCTCCCATTGAAGAGAACCATAACAGCATGCCAATCCTGCACTGGCAACTGAGGTATCCGGGTTCTGTCATCAGAACTGACTAGGTGGCTGGCATGACTCATGGAAAGAAAGGAAGAGAACTGTGGTGCGGCAGCCTACCTGAGAGCCACACAGGGCAGGGAATGCCCACACACACACAGCCAAGGGAGGCATTCTGGGGAATCCAGGCAGCTCAGATTAGTGGGTTCCCCCCAGCAAAGCACACCCCCTCCACCAAGGACAGTCGAAGTGCTTCGTTAAAACGGGTCCTGCTCCTTGTGCCACCCAACTGGGTAAGACCCTCCAACAGGGGTTGTTAGACATCCTATACAGAAGCATTCCTACAGACATCAGGTCAGCGCCCCTCAAGGTCAGAGATCCCAGAGGAAGAAGCAGGCACCCATCTGTGCTGTTCTCTAGCCTCCTCAACTGACATCTCCAGGCATGGGAGAAAACCAGATGAATAGGGCCTGAAGTGAACCTCCAGCAAATCACAGCATCCCTACAGAAGAGGGGCTTGACCTTTGCAAGAAAAATGAACAAACAGAAAGCAACAATAGCATCAACAACAACAACAAAAGACCCCACAAAAACCCCATCCAAGTGTCAGCAGCCTCAAAGATCACTACTAGACAAACTCATGAAGATGAGAAAGAATCAACAAAAAAAGTGCTGAAAAACCAAAAGGCCAGAATGCCTCTTCTCCTCCAAATGATTGCAACACCTCTCCAGCACAGGCACAGAACTGGATGGAGGATGAGATTAACAAATTGACAGAAGTAGGTTTCAGAAGATGGGTAATAACAAACTCCGCTGAGCTAAAGGAGCTTGTTTTAACCCAATGTAAAGAAGCTAAGAACCTTGATAAAAGGTCATAGGAGCTGCTAACTAGAATAACCAGTTTAGATAGGAACATAAATGACCTGATGGAGCTGAAAAACACAGCACAAAAACTTTGTGAAGCATGCACAAGTATCAATAGCCAAATTGACCAAGCAGAAGAAAGAATATCAGAGTTTGAAGACCATTTTGCTGAAATAAAGCATGCAGACAAGATTAGAGAAAAAAGAATGAAAAGAAATTAATAAAACCTCCAAGAAATATGGGACTCTGTAGAAAGACTGAACCTATGATTGATTTGAGTACATGAAAGAGATGGGGAGTATGGAACCAAATTGGAACACACTCTTCAGGATATTATCCAGGAGAACTTCCCCAACCTAGCAAGACAGGCCAACATTCAAATTCAGGAAATACAGAGAACACCACTAAGATACTCCACAAGAAGATCAACCCCAAGACACATAATCTTCAGATTCTTGAAGGTCGAAATTAAGGAAAAAATGTTAATGGCAGCCAGAGAGAAAGGCCAGGTCACTTACAAAGGGAAGCCCATCAGACTAACAGCAGACCTCTCAGCAGAAACCCTACAAGCCAGAAGAGAGTGGGTGCCAGTATTCAACCTTCCTAAAGAAAAGAATTTTCAACCCAGAATTTCATATCCAGCCAAAGTAAGCCTCATAAGCAAAGGAGGAATAAGATCCTTCCCAGAAAAGCAAATGCTGAGGGATTTCGTCACCACCAGGCCTGCCTTACAAGAGCTCCTGAAGGAAGCACTAAATATAGAAAAGGAAAACTGGTACCAGCCACTGCAAAAACACACCAAAATACAAAGACCAATGACACCATGAAGAAATTGCATCAACTAGTGTGCAAAATAACCAGCTAGCATCATGATGACAGGATCAAATTTACACATAACAATATTAACCTTAAATGTAAATGGGCTAAATGCTCCAATTAAAGGGCACAGAATGTCAAATTGGATAAAGAGTCAAGACCCATTGGTGTGCTGTGTTCCAAAGACCCATCTCATGAGCAAAGACACACATAGGCTCAAAACAAAGGTACGGAGGTGTATTCACCAAGCGAATGGAAAGCAAAAAAAAAGTAGGGGTTGCAATGCTAGTCTTTGACAAAGCAGACTTTAAACCAACAAAGATCAAAAAAGACAAAGAAGGGCATTACATAATGGTAAAGGGATCAATTCAACAAGAAGAGCTAAATATCCTAAATATATATGCACCCAATACAAGAGCACCTAGATTCATAAAACAAGTTCTTAGAGACCTACAAAGAGACGTAGGCTCCCACATGATGATAGTTGGAGACTTTAACACCCCACTGTCAATATTAGACAGATCAACAAGACAGAAAATTAACAAGGATATTAAAGACTTGGACTCAGCTGTGGATCAACTGGACTTAATAGACATCTACAGAACTCTCTACCACAAATCAACAGAATATGCATTCTTCTGAGTGCCACATGGCACGTATTCTAAAATCAACCACATTATTGGAAGTGAAATATTCCAGAGCAAATGCAAAAGAACTGAAATCATGACAAACAGTGTCTCAGACCACAGTACAATCAAATTAGAACTCAGGATTAAGAAACTCACTCAAGGGCCAGGTGCGGTGGCTCACACCTGTAATCCCAGCACTTTGGGAGGCTGAGGCGGGCAGATCATGAGGTCAGGAGATTGAGAACATCCTTGCTAACTCGGTGAAACCCTGTCTCTACCAAAAATACAAAAAATTAGCCAGGCGTGGTGGCGGGCACCTGTTGTCTCAGCTACTTGGGTGGCTGAGCCAGGAGAATGGCGTGAACCCAGGAGGTGGAGCTTGCAGTGAGCTGAGATAGAGCCACTGCACTCCATCCAGCCTGAGTGACAGAGCAAGACTCCATCAAACAAACAAACAAAAAACCCTAAATCATTTTATGAGGCCGTCATCATCCTGATACCAAAGCCTGGCAGAGACAAAACAAAAAAGGAGAATTTTAGACCAATATCCCTGATGAACATCGATGCAAAAATCCTCAATAAAATACTAGCAAACCGAATCCAGCAGCACATCAAAAAGCTTATCCACCGTGATCAAGTAGAATTCATTCCTGGGATGCAAGGCTGGTTCAACATATGCAAATCAATAAATGTAATCCAGCGTATAAACAGAACCAAAGATGAAAACCACATGATTATCTCAATAGATGCAGAAAAGGCCTTTGGCAAAATTCAACAACTCTTCATGCTAAAAACTCTCAATAAATCATTATCATGACACCAAAACCTGGCAGAGACACAACAAAAACAGAAAACTTCAGGGCAATACCCTGATGAACATCGATGCAAAAATCCTCAATAAAATACTGCAAACTGGATCCAGCAGAATATCAAAAAGCTATCCACCATGATCAAGTCAGCTTCATCTCTGGGATGCAAGGCTGATTCAACATACACAAATCAATAAATGTAATTCATCACCTAAACAGAGCCAATGACAAAAACCACATGATCATCTCAATAGATTCAGAAAAGGCTTTCGATAAAATTCAACATCCCTTCATGTTAAAAACTCTCAATAAACTGGGTACTGATAGAACATATCTCAAAATAATAAGAGCTATTTATGGCAAACCCACAGCCAATACCATACTGAATGTACAAAACCTAGAAGCATTCCCTTTAGGAACTGGCACAAGACAAGGATGCCCTCTCTTACCACTCCTATTCAACATAGTATTGGAAGTTCTGACCACGGCAACCAGGCAAGACAAAGAAATAAAGAGTATTCAAATAGAAAGAGAGGAAGTCCACTTGTCTGTTTGCAGATGACTTGATTTTATATTTAGAGTACCCCATCATCTCAGCCCAAAACCTCCTTAAGCTGATAAGCAACTTCAGCAAAGTCTCAGGATACAAAACCAATGTACAAGAATCACAGGCATTTCTATACACCAACATAGACAAGCAGAGAGTCAAATCATGAATAAATTCCCATTCACAAACACTAAAAAGAGAACAAAATACCTAGGAATACAGCTAACAAGGGTTGTGAAGGACCTCTTCAAGGAGAACTACAAACCACTGCTCAATGAAATAAGAGAGGACACAAACAAATGGAAAAACATTCCATCCTCATGACAGGAAGAATCAATATCATGAAAATTGCCAAACTGCCCAAAGTAATTTATAGATTCAATGCTATTCTCATCAAAATACCATTGACACTCTTCACAGAATTAGAAAAAAAACCACTTTGAATTTTATATGGAACCAAAAAAGAGAACACATAGCCAAGACAATCCTAAGCGAAAAACAAAACAAAACAAAAGCTGTAGGCATCACCGTAGGCATCATGCTACCTGACTTCAAACTGTATTACAAGAGCACAGTAACCAAAACAGCATGGTACTGGTACCAAAACAGACACATAGACCAATGGAACAGAACAGAGACCTCAGAAATAACACCACACATCTACAACCATCTGATCTTCAACAAACCTGACAAAAACAAGCAATGGGGAAAGGATTCCCTATTTAATAGATGGTGCTGGGAAAACTGGCTAGCCATATGCAGAAAACTGAAACTGGACCTCTTCCTTACACCTTATACAAAAATTAACTCAAGATGGATTAAAGACTTAAATATTAGACCTAAAACCATAAAAACTCTAGAAGAAAACCTAGGCAATACCATTCAGGACATGGGCACGGGCAAACACTTCATGACAAAAATACCAAAAGCAATTGCAACAAAAGCCAAAATTAATAAATGGCATATAATTAAACTAAAGAACTTGTGCACAGCAAAAGAAACTATCATCAGAGTGAACAGGCAACCTACAGAATGGGAGAAAAATTTTGCAATCTGCACCTCTGACAAAGGCATAGTATCCAGAATCTACAAGACATTTAAACAAATTTACAAGAGAAAAAACAAACAACCCCATCAAAAAGTGGGCAAAGGATATGGACAGACACTTCTCAAAAGAAGACATTTATGCAGCCAACAAACATATGAATAAAAGCTCAACATCACTGATCATTAGAGAAATGCAAATCAAAACCACAATGAGATACCATCTCATGCCAGTCAGAATGGCGATTATTAAAAAGTCAAGAAACAATAGATGCCAGTGAGGCTGTGGAGAGATAGGAAGGCCTTTACACTGTTGGTGGGAATGTAAATTAGTTCAAGGACTATGGAAGACAGTGTGGAGATTCCTCAAGGATCTAGAACCAGAAATATCATTTAACCCAGCAGTCCCATTACTGGGTATATACCTAAAGGAATATAAATCATTCTACTATAAAGACACATGCACACACGTGTTTATTGCAGCAGTATTTACAAGAGCAAAGACATGGAACCAACCCAAATGCCCGTCAATGATGGACTGGATAAAGAAAATATGATACATACACTCCATGGAATTCTATGCAGCCATAAAATGGAATTAGATTGTGTCCTTTGCTGGGACTTGGATGAATCTGGAAGCCATCATTCTCAGCAAACTAACACAGGAACAGAAAACCAAACACTGCATGTTTTCAATCATAAGTGGGAGTTGAACAATGAGAACACATGGACACAGGGAGGGGAACAACAGACACCAGGGCCAATCAAGGGCTAGGGGTCAGGGGGAGGGAGAGTATTAGGACAAATAGCTAATGCATGCGGGGTCCAAAACTTAGATGATGAGTTGATAGGTGCAGCAAACCACCATGACACACGTATCCTATGTAACAAACCTACATTTTCTGCACTTGTATCCCAGAACTTAAAGTAAAATTTTTTTAAAAAAGGATATTCATAGTTCAACCAGTTGAGAAGTACTGAAGTAGAGTAGGCAAAATGATAAAAGTATATGCACAATGTCGTGTCACCTACATAGTTCCTTTTTCTCTGGAAGGGTAGCAGGGCATTCCTCAGACTCTTCAATGAGTCTGTGACCCAGATGAGATCTAAAACCACTCTTCTGGAAATATGAGAAAGTCAACAATTTCCAGAGGCTCTGTTAAGCCCATCTCCACCTCCACACAAAGGTGGAATTATCTTCTATTTTTTGCATTCCTACTATGCAACCCAGATAATGCTAAATGCTTTGCATAGGCATCATAATCCCTGAAGGAGATGAGAGGAGAAAATGAAGGCATAAAGGAATGAAATTACTTACCCTAAGCCTACAGTGGACAGAGCCAGGGCTCAAACTTAGGTCCATGTGACTGATGCCTACATTCTTTCCACTATGCCCTGTTGCCCACTAAACTCACTGCCAGTGGAAGGCCAAAAGCAAAAGTCTGCTTCAAAATGTGATGTTTTTTTTTCAAGAAAAAAAAAAAGGAGGCCTGGGGAGGCAGCACGGAGTGGAGGGAGACAGGAATGAGGACAATGCCTTTAAAAGTGTCATGTCAAATCCAAGTGCAAGAAGAAGAATACAGTCCTCCTCAGCCAGAGATATGAGTAGCCACGGTGAGACAGAATTCAACTTCTCTTTAAGACAGAAAGAGAGAGAGAACTAGATAAATGGGAGAGATTCTTCATTTGAATTTTTAAAAGTATCCTTAAAAATTTTCAGAAACAAAATTAGCTGCCGAGTTAAATCTTTCTCTCGTTTTTCACTTAAACTGGAATCAAAGAGAAACGTTCTTTTCTATTAGGTGAGTGCAAATGTAACTGCAGTTTTTGCATTGTTGGAATTTGCCATTTGATATTGGAATACATTCTTAAATAAATATGGTTATGTTATATATCATTTTAATGGGCATTTCTTGCTTTATGTTTTTTTTGCTGATGACATTACTTGCTGTTTATTTTATGTTTATTTTAGGCTATGGAAATTACATTAGACCAAAAGCAAATTCGAGTGATTTTCTTATTGGATTTCAAAATGGGTGGTAAAACAGCAAAGACAACTCACAACATCAACAATGCATTTGGCCCAGGAACTGCTAAGGAACATACTGTGCAGTGGTGGCTCAAGAAGTTTTGCAAAGGAGATGAGAGCCTTGATGATGAGCTAGTGGCTGGCCATCAGAAATTGACAATGGCCAATTGAGAGCCATCATCAAAGCTGATCCTCTTACAACTATATCAGAAGTTGAAGAACTCAACATCAAATGTCATAGGGTCGTTCAGCATTTGAGGCCTATTGGAGAGGTGAAAAAGCTCAATAAGTGGTTGCCTCATGAGCTGAGAGAAAATTTTTTAAAGATTTTCATTTTGAAGTGTCTTCTCTTATTCTACGCAATTACGACAAACCATTTCTCCATTGGATTTTGGCGTGCCATGAAAAGTGGATTTTATGTGACAATCAGTGATGCCCAGCTCAGTGGTTCAACTGAGAAGAAGCTCGAAATCACTTCCCAAAGCTAAACTTGCACCCCAAAATGGTTTATGGTCACTGTCTGGCAGTCTGCTGCTGGTCTCATCCACTATAGCTTCCTGAATCCCAGAGAAAGCATTACATCTGAGAAGTATGCTTAGCAGATCGATGAGATGCACTGAAAACTGCAATGCCTGCAGCCGGCATTGGTCAACATAAAGGGCCCAATTCTTCTCAACGACAACATCTGACCACACGTCTCACAACCAACTCTTCAAAAGTTGAATGATTTGGGCTACAAAGTTTTGCCACATCCGCCATATCACCTGACGTCTTGCCAACCGACTAACACTTCTTCAAGCATCTCAACAACTTTTTTCAGGGAAAACTAACACAACCAGCAGGATGAAAAAAAAAAAAGCTTTCCAAGACTTCATTAAATCCCAAAGCATGGGTTTTACACTACAGGAATAAACTTATTTCTCACTTGCAAAAATGTGTTGATTGTAATAGTTTCTATTTTGATTAATAAAGATGTGCTTGAGCCTAGTTATAGTGATTTAAAATTCATGGTCCAAAACCACAATTACTTTTGCCCAAACTTATTAGTTTTCTGCCTTCACATCTTCTGCAGCAAGAACCACAATACTTTAAGGCCATGTGTAAAGGAAATCTTCAAGAAAGGAAACACAGCCCTTGCCTCTGAATTCCTAGGACGCTGTGTCATGGGCTTTAGAGAGATGACACTGGTTTCATAATGGATGTCTTGCAATTCTAAGGATACTCAGGGGGCTTGCTGGAAAGGGTTAGGCCGCAGGAGCTGAAGAATCTATGATTCTCTAAACCTCCTCCATAATTTCTTTCCTTTCTTAGTCACCAGCTAGGAAATCTTCTCCTAGTGTTTCCATGTATTCCCTGGCCACAGCAGGGTCACAGCAGGTTCCCCCATCCTTCTATCCCCAGTCTTTCCAAACTACTCCTCGCTCCAATACTCTCCCTGCATACCTCACCCTCCTGTCCTACAGTTCCTGCCTCCTCTCCCACTTGAAGTTCTGACAGCTACCTGGTGATTCAAGACATATCCTCCTGGGTCTACAAAAGCAGACAGGCAATTTTACTTAAAAAACAGCCTGCACCCCATTTTCACACAGTGCCCCAATCTCAGCCCTATGGATTGGGAAACTGCAGGGGTTCAGTTGACCTGTCTTTTCAGTGACCAGAAGGATAAGGAAGGGATACCAGCGGTCACCTTTGCTAAAGCATATTTGAATTCATTCAATATAATATCTTTAACTTCGTCTCTAGCCTCACTCTAAAGATTCTGTTGGCCTTAAAATATTTATGTCAAGAAGTACTCTCATCACATGAAAATTTTGGCATTTTAGAGAGCAGCTTCTTTTTCCTTTTTCATCATCTTCCAAAATATTATATGAGGCGGACATAAGTCATGCTCACTGAATAGTCATGTATTCCTCTGTGGTTCCCTAGGGGAGGGTGGTTCATGACCTGTGTGGCAAATGAAATGGGAGCTCTAGTGACATGTGACACTTTAGTGTGACCTTTCTTAGCCACTGCGGTGAACAGCTGATGCATTTCCTCCTCCCTCTTGCCCTGCTGAAGCAATTTTGAACACTCGTTCCGGCTGGCATGTCCACCCAATGGAAACCACCAAAATCTTAGTCACTGCTTAGAGATCAGCTCTACAGAGCCACCCAACCATCATGCAATGGGTAAGCAACAAATAAACTTCTTGTCTTGTCTGTTAGTGAAGCATGGTTCACTCTAGTACAGCATCTCCACTGTTTAGTAGAGCGTAGTGAGAGTGCTTTCCCCTCTGCCAGCCCAGCACATGAGCCCACAGCTGCAGCAGCTGCTATGATAGCAGGAATTTACAGTGAACTTTCCTTCTCTAGTGCTGTCATTGGGATGCCTCAGCTCCACTTTCAGATTCTCTGTTCCAAGTTTTATGGTCCCAAGGCAGGGATAATCTGATTGGCCCCATCAGAGAAATCAGCTGTGGCATGGAACAGGGTCATGGAATATGGCCATGGCCATAAGGGGCCAGTCCCTAAGTGCCAGGGCTTTCCAAGAGAAGAGCAAAAGACTGTGAGATGGACAGCTGCCCCATCCTTGTTAACAGCAGTCCTACATAACCATAACCCACTGTCCTAATGTGCCGTGAAAACCAACTGTGACAACAAACCAAACCCAAACCAAACAGTTTTAGTGTGGCTGGGGGGAAGGAGGAAGGGGTTGTGCAGGAGAGGGAGGAAAAGGAGAAATAAGACGGGGAAGAAAGGGATGTTTCAAAAAAGGGAGTTGTGGCTGGGATGGAAGAGCAGCCACTTAACAGAGTCAAGAAGAACATGCAAAATGTAAGCAATTCAGACCAGAGCACAAAAAAGAAGTGTGTTTTTCTGACTGGGCGCGATGGCTCACGCCTGTAATCCCAGCACTGTGGGAGGCTAAGGTGGGCAGATCACCTGAGGTCAGGAGTTCAAGACCAGCCTGGCCAACACGGTGAAACCTGTCTCTACTAAAAATAAAAAAATTAGCCAGGTGTGGTGGCCAGCACCTGTAATCCCAGCTACTGGGAGGCTAAGTCAGGAGAATGAATTACTTGAGCCTGGGAGGCAGAGGTTGCAGTGAGCCAAGATCACGCCACTGCACTCCAGCCTGGATGACAGAGCAAGACACCATCTTAAAAAAAAAAAAAAAAGAAAAAAAGAAAAGAAAAAGGCAGCGTGCTTTTCTGCGAAAACTGTTTTTATCTCCTGTCTTAGGTTTGCGACACTTAAGAATGAAATTATTTTATTATTAAAATTTGCAACACTTAAGAGTAAAATAAAAGAATAATGCTGCCTGTGCACACACACACACACACACACACCCCGCAGTGACCTCCTTCAGGAAGAACTGTCCCAGGCCCAACCCCTTGGCTCTGAACCCTCCTGGCTGCCCCTGAAAGCTGCCCGTGCAGGGTAGACAGCAGCACCTCAGCTGCAACATGCACTCCTGTGGGCAAAGCCATCCACAGACCCCACCTCTGCTTCCTTCCTGACCCATGCATGCACTGGTCCTCTTTGGGACGCCAGCTTTTCTGGTTTTGGTCATTACAAGTGGTAGGGATGTCCAGTCTCTGGCCAGCTTATCATGTCACTGTGGGAGATACATTTGCATTAGTGCTCAAACTCCAGTGGTTCCAAGTTCTCATTTTCCTGCCCAAGCAGGGACTTGCCTCCCATCAGAGTATCTTTTGTTCCCGAAAGATTCCACATGTGTCCACAAAGGCATCTATAGCTATTGTGACTGCAGACCTACCTTCCTATTCTTCTCCCTCTTCACCTTCCACTTGTCAATTTCCACTGCCTAAAAACTGCATGTGGCACCAGCCTCTCTGCCAAGGAGAACCCCAATGTCCCCATTCTCCTCAAATTAAGAATCCTTAGGGAGTCAGGACTGCCCTGGCTTCCAAGTCCCTGCAGGGAAATTGCAGCCTCAGCCCAAACCAACCCAGCCATTCTGAGGGCCGTCAGCTCTAAAGCATCTACTGAGCCTCAGATCCTTGCATGGCTCCTCCAGACCGAGTCCATCAACTTTTGACTTACATCCTTCAACACGGGGGTTCAAATCAAGCCCAAGGGGCAGAGAGGAAAGACAATCCCTCAACCCCGATCTCTCTTCCCCATCTTCTTGCCCTTTAACTCTCAATCAAAATGCATTTTGGAAGGCCAAGGCAGGAGTTGGAGGCCGAGGTCAGGAGTTCAAGACCAGCGTGGCCAACATGGTGAAACCCTGTCTCTACTAAAAATACAAAAATTAGACAGGTGTCATGGCATGTGCCTGTAATTCCAGCTACTTAGGAGGCTGGGGCAAGAGAATTGCTTGAATTCAGGAAGCAGAGGTTGCAGTGAGCCGAGATGGCACCACTGCACTCCAGCCTGGGCAACAGAGGGAGACTCCATCACAAAACAAACAAACAAAAACACCACAAGTCTTTTTCCTGCTTTGCTGCCAATTACCTCCTTGTCCATCAGTAGGCCATCAGTAGGCTGGGGTAGAGGGAACACTGTCAGCCTCAGAGTCCCAGTTCAGTCAAACTAAAATGCTGGTATTGAAACGCCCAGAGCCCCAGAAAAGACCTAGAAACTACACTAGGTGAAGATGACCCAAGCTGATGGCAAAAGACTTAAGGATTCTGCAAAGTTCATTACCACCAATAAGAAGAGGGGATCGAAAAGGCAGGAGTCAGATCCATGAGGTACGGGCTGAGCTCTCCTCATTCAGAATCTCCTTTGACTCCTCGTCTCACACTCACACACACACTTGTGTACACATACATATACACACATGTACTCATACATATACACACATGTACACAGAGCCAAGGGTGCATGGGCAGCCACTAAAGAATAGCCCAATGCACTGGATAATTATGAAGGGGTGATGAGCGCCTCCCTTTCTTCAAGTTGACCATCCTTTCGGGTCCTCAGCCCACTCTGACCTGAAAGGCCCAGAAAAGAGTATGTACCACAGAGCAGGAGGTGAGAGGTTGCAGTGGGTCTGTTTCTTGCTGCCTGGTTTTTTTTAAAAAGGAGGCAGAGAGAGCAAGAGGCTGTGCAGACTTCATTCAGCCATCACCTTTGAGGTCTGCAGGAGCCCAGCTCCCTCTTCGGGGGTGTGGATGTGAGAGAGGCTCTGTCATAATCCAGGAGCAGGGGAGGCCCCCAGTTCCCCACAAGAAGCCTAGAGCAGAGCCCTGCCCCACATTTCTGCCCTGAGATTTGTCACGCCTCTAAAACCGGTTTCAGTCACCTCCATGTTTTTCCAACTTCCCTGCATGGCCCCTCATTTCAGAGCTTCTGAATAGTCCTCACGCTTATTTTTTCCAAGAAAAAAAGAAAAGAACATACCTAATGGGCTCCAAGTGAGTAAAAATCGATGGCTGAGAAAAGAAGCAAAGACATTCTTGGTGGGGTGTTTGCAACCAGGCTGAAATGAAAGCAAATTTTTTTGTATCCCAAGAGCAGCCAGTCCTTCTTAATAAGAAGCTGCAGCCTTTTGGGTTGGTCCTCAAGCTGATGCTAAGCACTCTGCCCTTGAACTTCTCGATGGTTCCCCTCCTTTTCCACTGACTGGGTAATGACAGCTTCTCTGCCAAGGGCTGCAATTTTACTTCCAAACTGCTTTGTATATTTTTCTGAAACACAGAAGATGGGTGTCCAGAGTGCTTGCTGAAACAAGGAGTGGTTCACACTTAGCTCAGCAGCACTAAAACACACGAGTAAGGACAGCAGAGCAGCAGACGCCATGCCTTTTCTGGACCCAAGGTAAGTCCTGAGCCGTGGGGCCTTGCATTGGATGGGAGACACAGAGCCAATTCCCAGTGTCAGGGGTGGAGAACTGAGACACCTCTGCTGCTGATCCCAGATGCACGGCCCCTCTGGCCAGGGCACCTGACTGAGCATCCTTTCCAGGTGCAGATGAGCCCTGCTCTCTCCTGGAACACCCCTGACAAGTCTCCTGTCCACCTTGGCTATAGGGAAGCCTACCTGCAAAACGTGAAAGTCATCTGTTGAGTTAGATTCGAAGTGAGGGCTAAGCCAGGGCGCTCCGGCCAGGGGAGATGATGTAGCAGTTTATGGTGCTAAAAAGAAAGTTGCTTCTTAGCCCAGCATGAGGCAGGCAAGGTCCCAAAGTAATCCTCAGGACCCTTTATCCATGCCCAAGAGATGAGTATGGAAGGCTATCTCCTGCAAGGCCCAGCAAGGGTCTGTTTCAAAAGCAATTTAAAAGGCCAAAGTAATTGACTTTCTTTTAGCTTCCTTGAGGGACTGTTTCATTCCATCGACCTTCAGTCATATGCAGACGTAATGTCTAACTCAGCGAGGCAAGAACAATTAGCAAGGTCTCAAATTATGTTTCTCTTGTGCCATCTATTATAGTGACCCATGTTAGAAGCTAGGACAACGGCTTCACAAGAGCTGTTAACAAGGCCCTGAACTTTATAACCTTAAATCACCCAAGGGAGACAAGCTCTGCAAACACACTTTTGGGTGCTAACAGCTCTAATTAAGAAGGTGCTGCCTTCTGGATTGGACTTTTAAAAAGGAGGTCACCTGAAAATATAAATCAGGATTCTTAAGCGATTCTAGACAACTTTTCAGCCCCTGTTCTGGGTGCAGTGGTGGAATCAAAGATACATTAGACAATATCCATGACTCTAGAGCTCATACTCTGTGAACGAAAGAAGACAGGAGGCAAGCGATTACAATATATGGCAGGTTACAGTAGGCATCATTATAGTAAAAATCAGAGCCCTATAGCCTTGTGGTTCAGATGGTTTCAAGAGGGGGCCACCTGGAATAGGCCTCAGACAAGTACATGTGGAGGAGATCTGCAGGAAATACAGATCAAAAGCAAGTTCTCAGGTGAACTGATCTGAGGACCACACTTTGAGGATCACTGTATTACAGAATACCCTGCAAGTGAGAGAAACCACAAACTGACTTAAGCAAAGAAACTTGTGAGTAAGTCGTTGGCTGAGTGTAACTGAAAATTTCAGAGTAAGTGTTGGCTTCAGGCACAGCTGGAACCAGGGGTGTAAACAATGTCATCAGTACTTAGTCACTTTCTCCATTGCCAAGCTTCGTTTTCTTCTCGGTTGTTGTGTCCTCAGGAGAGCTGTTTGCATCTAGTGTTCCTGGGATTTCAAACTGACAATATTAGTATTATTAGTATTTAGTAGAGATGGGGTTTCTCTACTTTAATACTAATACTTTGGTATTACCAGTAATCCCAGAAAAAAGGGGAAATTTGCTGTCTCAGCAGTTTCAAAGGAATTCCAGAACTGTGTTTCTAATGATCTGACATCAACCAAATGCCCCTATCTGGCCCAGCTGAGAAGACTGAAAGTTATCATTGGCCAATACATAGATGGCCTGCCACCTACTGAACTCCCTTTAAAAACCAGGGTGTGAGTGGGTTTCCCCACTAAAACAGTAAAAGACAGAATGGATTTGTGGCATGTAAAAGCAATGGAGGTACTTCAGGTGGATAGCAACCCAGTCCCAAAAGATGGCAAACAAAGAAATTTGGATATCATCAACAGGATCAAGAAACAGTTTTAAAGCCTTCTCTTCTTTAAGTACTATTCAAAGGCCCAAGGATACCGACATAGAAGGCACTCAGAGAGATGAGTTTATTACTGATTCATCACGGAGCAGCTACACTCTGCCAGACACCTTTTTAAGGAGGGGAATTTTTGATGAATAAAATGGACAAAGAACCCTGCCCTTAAGAAACTTACTTCCTAATGGTTATACAGCAATCAGCCAGGTGCAGTGGCTCATGCCTGTAATCCCAGCACTTTGGGAGGCTGAGGTGGGCGGATCACCTGAGGTTGGGAGTTCGAGACCAGCCTGACCAACATGGAGCAACCCCATCTCTACTAAGAATAAAAAATTACCCGGGCGTGGTGGCCCATGCCTGTAATCCCAGCTACTCGGGAGGTTGAGGCAGGAGAATCACTTGAACCTGGGAGTCAGAGGTTGTGGTGAGCCGAGATAGTGCCATTGCACTCCAGCCTGGGCAACAAGAGCAAAATTCCATCTAAGAAACAAACAAACAAAAAACCAAAAAACAAAAACAAGCAATCACTAGTACAACTTCTACCAAGCACTTACTAAGCATTAGGAATTGTTATTATTTCATTATACCCTTTACAGCAATTATTCCAGGTGTATTTTTTTTCATTGGTTTTACACACAGAGAAACTGAGATTTATAAGAGGTAAGAGTCCTACTGCAACCTGAGATCAAACTCAAAGCCAGGACTGTCACAGTCTAAAGCCTAGGTACCTAACCAGTACACAGTACAGCCTCACTTCAGAGACCTGGTTGGGTAATTAGAAGAAACTCCAGGGAAAAGACAGAACAACACATTACACATATAGGAAATATAAGATGAAGAAAAGAGGCAACCTTCAGACACTGGGGCCATCAGGGAATTTCTTGCATAGGAGATAGCACTTAAGCTGTCTAGGAAGAAAAAGTATTATTCAGAAAAAAATGGACATAGAGAGAAGAAAGCAATTCGCATAGGGGAACAGCATGAGAGGAAGCGGGGAAGATACTGTGCAATGGTGTTTAGCAGAAAGAGAGAGGAAGAAAGACAGACTGGGGTTTTGCATGTGGTCAGAGCCAAGGACCAAGTTCAGAATTTCTTTTATATGTCAATGGTTCTAAGCAAGATGTCTATCAAAGTACCTTGGGAGATTTTCTGAATATATAAGGGCTGGGCCCTAATCACCAACTATCCGATGACGTAAGTCTGAGGTGGAGCTCAGGCATGGATATTTTAAAATAAAGCTCTCCAGGTAATTTGACATGTGTCCAAATTTGGGAGCCACTACTGCAGAAAACAGGGCTCACTGATGGTCTCAACAGAGAAGTGACATGATATTTATAATATTGTTTTCCAAAATCCATTCTCAAAAACATTAAAATTATAAAGTTTTAAGACATTTCTGTAGCAAAGATGGGATACATCACTGGGCTGTCTCATTGTTACTGCAGGATACCAGACGAAGGCAAGACTGCTCAAGAGCCTTTTCAGTGCTAATGAGCATTGTAAATCCTTAAGAGTGGGATATGATTTGCAGCATTTCCCAACAGAAGCTCCCCCCTCCTTTATTTCAAGAATCCACTGTTGGGATTTATGTTTTACAGAACACACTTTGGAAAATCTGCCATTAGGTTGAGTCATCTGGTGATTAAAAAGGGGCCTTGGATTAGAAGTAAGAATTGGAAAAGAAAGGACACTGTGCCCTGGTTTTCCTGACTCTTGCTATGCAGGATCGGCATGTGCTCTATAAGCTGTTCCCCTCTCTCCAACATACAAACACACACACATTTCCTGAGCCCAAAGGGATCAGGAGAGGATCAATACTGACAGCAGTTCCATGAGTCCCACTTTCCTTCCATGGGCACAGATTAGGTCCAGCATTCCCACTGAGGTGCTGTTTGTGTTTCCCTGCCTGGCACCCCAGGTTCCTGAAGCTGTGTCCTGCACCGCAGCCTGCTGAGCTGGGGCCTTATTTCCAGGTGGGGATGCCACCAGTCCTACCCCACGGGGATGAGTTCTACAGCTTGTGTTCCTACCCATGAAGAAAAGGTAGACTAATCCTAGTTTACCTTGACAGAAAGGAGAAAGTGAGCCAGGATCAGCAAAGGCAGAGCCTGGAGAAACTGACTCCAAGCCCAGGGAAGTGCGGAACAAGTAGGGAAAATCACGTGAGCTTTGGAACCAGGCAGACCTGGTGCTTCACATTCCTGAGTCTCTGTGTACCCATATACATCAATATGGCTGGTCATCCAAGGGGACTTATTTTTTTTTAAGAAAGTAGTTTTCTGGATCCCACATGAGACTTCCTGAATTAGAACTCCTAGGAGAGGGGCGTGGGTCAGGGGAATGGGCACATGCTGACCGATGCCTTTCAGAAGGGCAAACAGTAGCTTCAGGTTTCTCAAACTTGCCTGACCATAAGGTATTTTAAGCACTTGATAAAAATTCTAATATTCTGGAGTCTCTCTTAGAGGTTTTGATTTTGTGGATCTGGGATGAGGCCTGGGAAGCTGCATTTTTAATAGCCTCTGGTAATTCTTCTAATCAAGTGGAATTTGGGAAACATATTTATAAGCTATTTCAGGGATTCTTACACCTAGCTGCATATTAAAATTACTGGAGGTGCTTTAAAAACTCCCAAAGCCCAGGTTTCACCAGAATAATCTGTAAGAACGGGGTCCAGGTATCAGTCTTTTTTAAAGATCTCCAGGTGGTTCGAATGAGCTGCTCGCCCTACCTCATAATGTTGGATGAAGGCTTACATGAGATCATAGAAATAAAATAATTAGTGCTGTGTCTGCCAAATACTAAACACCCAATAAATATGTGATCACTACTTCAGGTGAAGTAAAATGAAATAAAAGCATCTTAAATTTTTTAAGTTTAAAAGCTTTGAGTTTTCTTTAATAACTGAAATATACAGTAAAGTAGGGAGAGTAATATAACGAGTATCCATATACCCAATAGTCAGAATTTTAAAATATGAATGTTGTGCTATATTTTCTTCAGGTATTTTTTAATGAAAACAATTAAGATGTCTTATATCTCTTTCTTATCCCAGAGGCAATCGCTCTATTGAAACTTGTTTTCATTATTACTGTCCTTTCTACAAATACCTCTATACTTTCCCATAATCCACACAGAGTATTGTTTTACATGTTTTGTAAATGTGCATAAATGACATGTCCTTGGTGTCATATTCAGATTTCCTTTTGGGTCAATATTTTTGTGAAACTCATACATATTGAGGCTTATAGATCAATTTCATGTACTATCATTACTGTTAAATCCAGCATCTGCATATACCACCCTTGATTTAGCCGTTTTCCCTCTGATGAAAATTGTTTCCAGTTGTCACTACTGAAAACAGCACAACCATGGAAATCCTTATACACATTCAACTGTGTATACGAGCAAGAAATTCTATTCAGTATGATTCTAGGAGTAAAAAGTTGGGGTCCTAGGATATGCGTATCTTCATCTTCACATGTATTAATGAGTTGCTTTTAAAAGTGTCTGTAACAAACGTCCTAGCCCCTCTAGAGTGTATGCGACAGATCCCGTTATCCCACATCCTCACCAACATTTGGTGTTAGTGGATGTTACATTCAATAGAAACAAACTCTGGTTGATTCAAGGAGGGAAAAAAATATGTAAAGGATTTTGGAAGATTTATAGAACCATTACGTAGGGGTACTGAGGCACTAGATTCAGCGCTACACAGCCAGGTATGACATGTAAAATCCAGTCCAGTGAGGACACCAATACTAGGTTGCCATCAACTCCAGACCACTGCAGCTATACCACTGACACTCTCAACAGTGCATGTCCTGTTCGTGACCTTGCTGTGGGTCCAGCACTATCATTACCCCTTGGAAGAGTTATTCACAGTCAGCAGCCTCTGACTGGTGCAGTCCAGGTCATATGCCCATGCCCTAGCTTCAAGAGAAGCTGGAACAATTAGCATCTGGCATTTCAGCTTCTTAGAAGAAGGCTGGTTTTATCTCCAAGCGAGGGAATTCCCCAATCATAAGAAGTGGGTTTAGATGCTACGTGGACAAGTTTGACAAATATCCACTACAATGACACTCTGACGAGCATGAAAAAAAAAATGCTGCTCTTGGTTTTGTTTGCATTTTTCTTATTATTATGGAGGTTAAACATCTTCTTTCAAATTTTTATTGGCCATTTGGGTTTCCTCTTCTAGATATCATTTCTCATATATTTTGTCCATATTTTTTACTGAGTTGTTTGCTATTTCATATTGATTTATAGTTGTTTGTATATTTTGGGTAATTATCTTTTGTCAGTTATATAGGTAGCAATTGTATTCCTTTGTTGTGTGACTTGTATTCTCACTATTTTATAGCATTTTCTGTTGTGCAGAGGATTTGAATTTTAATATTGCTGAATTTATCAATTCATGCCTTTAAGATTTGCACTTTTTGGTCCTGCTCAAGAAGTTATTTCATACATCAAAATCTGAAAGGTATTCTCCTATATTGTCTCTAAAAATTTTATAAAAGTCTTGATTTTTAAATTTAGGTCTTTATCTGGAATTTATTTGTGCAGATGGGATAAGATGGGGATTTAAATTTGTACATAGATATTTTTCCCCACACACAGCCAATTTCTTTTCCCCTAATGATTTGGAAAACCTCAGTTAACACTGTGCTACTACATTTCTTTTTGTCAGCTTGTAAAGCCTCTATTGTAGAGCTATGCTACCAAATATGATAGGTAGCCATGAGTCACATGTGGCTATTTAATCTTAAATTAATTAATATTAAACAATATCAAACATTTTATTTTTTAGTCACACAAGCCACATTTCAAGCTCTTAGTAGCCCCATGTGGGCAGTGGTTTCCATATTGGACATCTTTACATATGAGATTGAGAATTCTTGTCATTACAAAAAGTTCTACTCAATGATTCTATAGTATTGGCCACTTTGTTCAACTCTGGTCTTATTATAAACTTAAAAATATTGCCATGGCTTTGTAAGTATTGATACTAGATAGAGAAAATCCTTTTTACAAATCCCTCTTCCTTATTAGACTTCAAAATTGGCTTAGTTACCTCTAAACATATATACTTCAAAATGAATTTTACAATCAATTTGTAATGTTCTGTGAAAAGTACTATATAAATGTTTTAAATAATTTTATTGAATTCATAGATTGTGATCTGATGAAGTCACATATTTATGATATTATGCCTTCCCTTTCAGGACCATGGTATATTTCTGGGTTTACTCAGGTTTTTATGCCCTTTTAATAAAGTTTTATAATTTTCTCCATATTTTTCTCTGCACATATTTTATGATGTTTACTCCTTGTTATCTTATAGTTCTTGCAGTTGTTGTGAATTTATTTTTTAAATAAAATACATTATCTAATTGGTGTAGAATTCTTTACTGTTTGATCTTATATCCATCACTTTTATACCTACTCTAATTTTTCAGTAGATTTTCATATTTTCATACAGGCAATCATTTGAGATATCTGTAAATAATACAATTTTTCTTTCTTTCTAACCCTTATATCTGGTTTTTTTATTTTGTCTTTGAGCATTGGCCATGCCCTTCAGTATACATTGCATAGTAATAGTAAGGAAGGAACACCCTGGAATTTATCTCTGAGTTTAATGGGCTCACTTCTAAGTACCATTAGTAAATATATTTTAGACAGACACTCTCTATCATGTTAAAGAAGATTCCTTTCTTTCTTAGTGTGCTGATATATTTTAGTCATCAATAGATTTTCAAATTTCTTAAAAACTCTATTTCAGCACCTCTTGAGACAATTCTGTGATATTTCAAATTCAAATCTGTAATATGGTTAATTAGATTATTAGTTTCCATTGCTAAGCCAACTTTGGACCCTTAGGAAAAACCTGATTTTTATTTCATTTTTTATATTTTCAAATTTATTTGTGACTGTCTTTAAGACTTTTGCATCTGGGTTCTTGAATGAGATTGAATAATAACTTTCTTAAACTATCGTCAGATTTTCGCTCTCTAAAAATGTTAAAAACCATTTGGGAGTTTAAAGTAGTTTTTTCCAATTCTGTGAAGAAAGTCATTGGTAGCTTGATGGGGATGGCATTGAATCTATAAATTACCTTGGGCAGTATGGCCATTTTCATGATATTGATTCTTCCTACCCATGAGCATCGAATGTTCTTCCATTTGTTTGTATCCTCTTTTATTTCATTCAGCAGTGGTTTGTAGTTTATTGCGGAAGTCAGGGATTCCTCAGGGATCTAGAACTAGAAATACCATTTGACCCAGCCATCCCATTACTGGGTATATACCCAAAGGATTATAAATCATGCTGCTATAAAGACACATGCACACATATGTTTATTGTGGCACTATTCACAATAGTAAAGACTTGAAGCCAACCCAAATGTCCAACAATGATAGACTGGATTAAGAAAATGTGGCACATACACACCACGGAATACTATGCAGCCATGAAAAAGCGTGAGTTCATGTCCTTTGTAGGGACATGGATGAAGCTGGAAACCATCATTCTCAGCAAACTATCACAAGGACAAAAAACCAAACACCTCATGTTCTCACTCATAGGTGGGAATTGAACAATGAGAACACGTGGACACAGGAAGGGGAACATCACACACTGGGGCCTGTTGTGGGGTGGGGAGAGGGGGGAGGGATAGCATTAGGAGATATACCTAATGTTAAATGATAAGTTAATGGGTGCAACACACCAACATGGCACATGTATACGTATGTAACTAACCTGCACATTGTGCACATGTACCCTAAAACTTAAAGTATAATAAAAAAAATTATTTGGGAGCTTTCCTCCTTTTTCACCCAAAGATATTTGGATGATATGAGAATTGTCTCTTCCTTGATAATCTTTGATGATTATTTGTTCAGGTCAGATTTTCTTTTGTCCTCTAGATAGTACATTTTGAAAACTCAAATCAATTTTTCAAAGATGAGGTAGTTTGTCCATAAGTTTGTAGGCCAAGAAGACACAGTTTGTGTTACCTATGCCTAAACAGACACAGATGGAAACACTAGAAAGAGGGAACTAAGTAAAGGAGCAAGGTAGGAGTAGAATTTGGGAATGAAACCCACTAATCAAGAGATTGGCCTTTGCAGAGAGGGTGCCTCTCTGGGCAAAGAGAAGGACATCAGCTGACCCAGCCCTCAGCTAGGTAGGTCAGGTCTTCTTTGGAGTATGGGAAAGAGAATAGGAAATGATCAGAGAAGGAAGGATCTAGGATTTGCAGATATATAAAGGGTTTAAAGTAAATTCTAGCAAGAAAAAGCATCAAGGCCCAATTTAGGTCAAACAGCCTCACCTAAGAAAGCTCCGAATCGCTCTTTCCTAGATATGGCAGGATTCTGTGATTTCAGAACTAAATGACAGAAGTTTTGAAAAATGTTTTAAAGGGCAAATATTTGAAACTTCCAAATTCCAGTAGCCTTATGTGTAAAAAGTAGAAACTACTCTGATATATCAGCTTGATGTAGGGCCAAATAAGATAGAGAAATGAGTGCAAACCTCAACTTTGTCACTCCCTAACTGGGCAACCTTGGGCTAATCAATTAACCTCTTTGGATCTTAGTTTCTTCATAAATGAAGTATAGTAACCATTTTATCAGGCTGTAGAGATAACTAAATGAGTGAACATATGCAAGGTATTTAACTGTTGTCAGGTACAAAGTAAGCACTGAATAAATGGCTCTGATTATTATTACAAGTCAGGGTTTAAGCCACCTGTATTTTCCCTCTGAGTCCTAATTTGTATATGAAACAGGTATTCTGATAAGATTCAAGAGGAACAGTGAGTAAATCAATGTTTTTGTAGTTTTGCCCATTGAGTAAAACTTGGAAAGCTTCATTTCCCCAGGAGACTCACGGGAGCCTGCTGGATCTTGCCAATGGTTAAAGGGCTATCACAAGAAGGAAGGAGAACATTGATTCTCAGTGGCTGGAATGGATGGGTAACAGCTTCAGGGAAGCAGACAGAGCTTCACACATCCTTCTGCTATGTGGGCCAGTTTCCTGGACTCCCATCCCTGCTTTTGCATTGTCCCCAGGGGCTTTCATTCTTGTCTTTCTTCTCCGGGGTCACAGTGAACTCTTCTGGAGCTTCTCAGCCTGACCTTGGGGCTGGCCACAGAATGGGACAAGGTAGCTTCAGTTCTCTACTTTTTTATTTTCCTTAAAGACATGGCCATGAATCCTTTCTTTTTTAAGAGTTCAATAAATAATTTCAGAAATTTACAGGGGAAGAGAATAAGTTCCTGGAATCGTATAAATTTGGTAGAGACCTGGCCCTTTATCTGTTAAGTCCTGACTTTCTATGACAGATGGTAACTAGTGGCCATGCTGGCTTCCTATTCACTACTTTTATTCCTGAGAATAGATTTTATGAGATCATCTGCTTATTCCCCCATGAAAAGACATCTTCCTAGATAGTAAGCTTTAAAAGGCCATCAGGGAAGAGCAATGTATGTCCTCTTGTGTTTAGGTGGATAATTTGCCTTGCTGAGCCCTCCAAGCTGAATCACCACTTCTCTCTGGCCCTCTGAACTTTTTGAGCATTTTCTTAGACCTCCCTGGCATCTTAAAGAGTCCTCCTTGCCAGTTCTCTTGAGAAATGAAGAAGCAATGAGCCATCCACATGGAGTTAGACTGAAATTTTTTTCAGGGTTGAAATAAAGGGAATCTAAATGAAGAAAGACTGCTGACTGCTCATGTTCCTAAGCCATAGGACTCTATCCCAGCCCTCTAGCCAATAGGGTGTAGAGGCACTAGAGAAAGTCTCCCCTGAAAACACATAGCAGCCATCCAGTTTCATCAAGGGCCCTGCACAGGCATATAATCAAATAATTAGAAACATTGCTTTTCTGCATAAAATTTTATTCTTGACAGGAAAGTGTTGGGGTCTCCAGTGCTAAAGTCTCAGCTCCTAGGCTTTGTCACCATGGATCTGACTGCTTTGATGGGAATATGGGCTCGCACCAAACTGCCTTCTCAGAGAAGCGTAAATTGGATCCAGTTATGGGTCTTGGGCCCTTGCATCTCAAAGGATAGTTTGAGTTTGCCCTTGAGCTCAGAATGTCTTCTTGGTTTTAAACTAAACTCGTTTTGGATTTTCAATCTCCATTCCTCACTGTCTAGGAATACTGTTTTCTACATTCTTTAGGTCTGGCCTCAAAAGGCAGGAATGCCTGCCTTTTGACATATTCACTTGGACAACTCCCTCATGGGCACAGGGTCTGAGGCAAATCTAGTCTTTCTTATAGAAGACAAACATGTCTACATTACTTCTGGTGGAAACGCCAGCCTTGCTCCCTTCAGGGTTACTTTTGAAAGAGGTATAAATCACCCAGATCTATGGAAAATGTCTATAGTTCTGAAAATCCCTAGTTGGTCCTATATTTTAACTACCAAAAACAATCTCAAGTGTCCCTTGGGAGATGTAGCTTCTCGAATAATGGGCAATGAATGAAGCAGTCTTTGCATATGGTGTCTGGTAAATGTATCTAGAAAGATATGCCCCCTCATTTGGGAAACACCCATCCACAATGAAGTGAGAAATAAAAATAAAGGGCATCTTATAAAATTATTACCTTGTCATTTAAGTCAACAGCGGTGATGCCATGATAGAAACCAGCAGTTGTGCCACATTGTTTTATCACTCTAATTACATCAAGAACACAGTAACTGTCTGGTAGAGATAAGATTAAGGGAAGCAGAGCCTTTATGAAATTTCCGATAGACAGCACCTGGATTTATGGACTAGTTTTGTGTTTGGACATTAAGTTCAATTACTTTTCTTTACTCTGAAGAGTTCTGTCGCCAGAGAAATATCAGCTGGTTGATCCTTCATCACCCTGCCCAGCACCCACCCTCTCATCAGGCTGGCGCTCATCTGCCCAGACAAGGCAGGGTCTCCCTCTGGGGAACAGAGACTGTTTGTTTTCCTCTGCCGCCTCCTCCTTTTTTTTTTTTTTTTTTTTTTTCCTATGTTCCTGGAGTCTGAGCAGAAGAGTTACAGCCCTTCTTGCTGACTGAGAGGCTCAGGATCAAAGGATAATGAAATCATGAATGTCAGTGATAAAAGGGCTCTTTGAGATCATCTAATCTGGCCTCTTCACTCTACACTGGTGGAGACTAAGGTTCACAGGTGATTACCCAAATCCCACAGCTGGAGCTGCAACCAGAACTTAGGTTTCTAGGCTCCTGCAGAAATATTAAATTCACTTTTATCTCTCACACCAAACCTCTGCCCTTCCTTGGCTCACCTCCAGCATGGGTTCAGCCACCCCTGCCCCAGAATCTGTGCCTGCCTTTAAAAGCTGATAACAACAGGTGCAAAGGGAAGTATAGGTCTTGAACTTCCATTCTGTGCTTCCTTTACCTCCTCCAGATGGCTTTCTCAGTTCCTCTCTTCTCTTCCTTTTACTTCCTCTGAGATGAAGGGAAGGATGGCAAATTTTGGCTGCTGTGGCTCCTTCCTCTCTCCCTCCCTTTCTTCCTTTTTGCTGAAGTTGGAGAGACCAAAAATAATTTGGGAACAGCCCAGGTAGCCAAACGCAGATCTTCTCCAACCAGACTGCACAAGTGAATCAGCCTGACAACTTTTAAAATCACAGATTCTTGGGTCCCTCCTGGGTCTACTAATAAGAAATCATGGGAATTAATGTATATGTAGTTTGTTTCCTATGGGCCTCTTGTGTGGCCTCCCAGCACCAATGAACGGATCATAGTTTGGAAACTGTGGAGACTGGAGTGTATAATATAGAAGTTGGCAATAAAAAATCCCAGCTGCAGCTCATGTACTTCACTGTGGCCATGAACAAGTTACTTAACCTTCCTGAGACTTAGTCTATGGGAAAAATGGGCTTTTGGGCAAGGATAAATCGCAATGTCTATACATAGTTATGTACACATAATTGTTACATCATATGTATACAATAGACTTACCTGTGCCATACCACACATAACAATACATGGCCAAGAAAAGGCAGCTGTTTGTATCCAGGACACTCTAGGTCTTCCGGTTAACACCCCATGGCTGAGTCCCTCCCAGGATGTCTCCTTCCCATCCTCTTCGTGTGGGCCCTGGGTAATGAAGGACCATCTTCCAATGTCTGTTGTCAGTGAAAATCATAAATCAGTAAGATAACGGTGTTTCTGACCTTGAAAGCAGAATCTTTGTGACTTGCCTGTGAGGTATGTTCAATTTCTTGTTCTAGTCTGTAAGCACATGAGATAATATATACAAACAAGACCCTGGACATTGTGGCTGGATTCTACCCTGACCCGGTCCTGGACTGGGGTAATTCCAAAAGGGGTTTTATTCATTTGGAAAGCCAAGCAAATAGAAAAGGGAATTAAAAGGAAGAAAAACCCTTATTTCCAACAGGAGAACCACTACAGGAGTCTCTGTGACCTCTCAGTGATTTAGATCTTCTGCTTTCTCTTTCCTTTCCCTACCAGCCATTCAATGTGTAATATACAAAAGGGGCCTCCATTGTTTATGATTCATTCCTTCTTAACTCATTGCAATTTGCCTCTGCAATGCATTAAGGTCACCAATGACCTTCTAGTCACAAATTCAATAGCTTTACTATGATTTCATGGATATAAATTTGTTTCCTAAGAGATAGCACATTTTTTCCCTAAATTAATTTAACAAACACTTATATAGGGCTTAGAGTGTGTCAGGCAATGTTCTGAGTACTTTCCAAATATGAATTTATTTGTTTTATACCACAACCCTCTGAGATAGTCTCTTTTTATGGAGGACACCGAAGTGCAGAGAGATTAGGTAACTTGCCCAAGGTTATATAGCTAGTAAAGTGGCAGAGCTGGAATTTAATCCGATATTAAATGGTGTCATACTGACTCTCAGAGCAAAGCCAACTCTGAACCCACACTTGACAAGGCTGGGGAGACTAGCCAGCTAACTATAAAGTTGTTGAACTTTTTCTTCCTGAGCTCGGGTATCTCTAGGAAGTGAGAAAGAAGCCCAACTCTTGCTCCATGGTGGTCACTGACATTATATTTGCTTCCTCTGCTGCACAGTGCCATTGTCAACACTACTCCTCCCTCATATACGAGGATGTCAGTCAGTCCTATTTTGAGCAGGCTTCAAAGGTGACCTCCATAAATCTCTTCTCTACTGACCCCAAAAGAATCCCTCCGCAGGATTCAAGTCTACAGCATGTGGTGTAGAGTCTGCATAAGCATCTCAGAAGAATACCCCATCTCTGGTGCTGTAGATTAGCGGAGGTTGGGTAACTGCCACTCACAGAATCTCCTCCTCCTCTGTCCCTTCAACCATAAGGAATCAAAGTCTCCCAAGTAACCCGGGCTAGTGGCACGTACATGTAATCCCAACACTTTGGGAGGCTGAGGTGGGTGGATTGCTTGAGGTCAGGAGTTTGGGACCAGCCTGGCCAACATGGCGAAACCCTGCCTCTACTAAAAATACAAAAATTAGTCGGGTGTGTTGGCACACGCCTGTAATCCCAGCTTACTCGGGAGGCTGAGGCAGGAGAATCACTTGAAACTGGGATGCGGAGGTTGCAGCAAGCCCAGATCGCACCACTGTACTCCAGCCTGGGTGAAAGAGCGAGACTTCATCTCAAAACAAAAACAGAAACAGAAACAAACAAACAAACAAACAAAACCAAAGTAGAGTGATCAGCTCGTCCCAGTTTACCCAGTGCTTTCCTGGCTTTAATCCTGAAAGTCCTGCATTTTAAGAACCCCCTCAGTTCTGGGGAAACTGGGATAAGCATTAATTAAAAATGCAAATTCAGAACTCTACCCAGATCTCCTAAATATAAAGTCTGGTAATTATTATTGTAGTGGACTGTTTTTTTAGGGGTTTAGCCTGACATATCTGGATTCTAATTCAAACTACCAGTGACCATCTGTATGACTTGGAGCCTGTTAATTTCTTAAGATTTAGTCTTCTATCTGAAAGATAATAAAATATCATAGTATTGTCATGAGGAATAATATTATGACATGGATAAAGAGCTTACACAGAGTACTTGGAAAATTACAGGGAATCAATAAATATTACTCACATATCCATATAACCCATAGACATATTTCTCCTTCATTTGAGGCAGTATCAAGTTTCCATATAGCTATGTATTAAATGAAATTTAAACACTCTGGGATCATCAAAGCCCAGGTGGTCTCCATAGGTCTTTCTGAAATGCCTCACCAAAAAGCAATTTATTAGAACAGCACGCTATGTGCATTTTTTGTTGGCTTTTCTCGGTATCTGTCCTATGGTGCCATGCACTCTTTAAAGAAAAAAAATCTAAGTAGAATTGAAACTCCTGGTCAACAGGAATCACCAAAGAGAAAGAATCTGTACTTCAAATACTAAACAATTGTAGACATAGAGAATGAGAGTACTCAGCTATTAGTATGTCAGTTCTGTCATCAAAAGAATTTTTAAAAGAACAAGTTAAACACAGAATAGTCTAAGAGATCAATCAATGAGTGAGAAAGAAATAATGGAAAGAAGAAAGAGGAGGATGAATAGTAGGATGAGGAGGATTCAGATGAGAATCAGAAAACATTATCCTGGGTAAAGGCTTCCTCACTGAGGTAGTAAGAATGATATCTGTAATGAACACCAGAGCTACATTCGTGCTGTTTTATTTTGAAACAGGGTCTAGCTCTGTTGCCCAGGCTGGAGTGCAGTGACGTGATCATAGCTCACTGAAGGCTTGAACTTCTAGGCAGAAGTGATCCTCCTGTCTTGCTATGTTGCCCAGGTTGGTCTCAAATTCCTGGCCTCAAGCCATCCTCCCTCCTCAGCCTTCCCAAGCACTGGGATTACTGACGTGAGCCACTGCGCCAGCCCCAGAGATACGTTTTAAGAATATTTGTATATTGCACATTGTTTGCTGTCCATATTTCTTGTATATAACTATAACTGTTAACTGTTAATACATTTTTCTGATTCATACCATAGCATAGAGATTTTCTCAATTGCTCTTCATGTTGTTATAAAGGCCATAGTTAAAATAATTGCTTTCCAAAAAATCACATTATGTATGTTTCTATTTATTCGCTCTTCTCACACTGTTATTTACATACAGAGCTATGACCAACTTGGGAAAATCCTCAAAGGCAAGGTTTCATTCGCTTTTGTGCTTCCTGAGCTCAGCACAGGCTTTGGCACGTAGTAGGTACTTAATATTCCTAATGTATTCGATTTACTTGAGTTGAAAATGATGTCTGAACATTCTCTTCTAGTACCCAGAGTTGACAGACGGGTGCAGTGGGGAGGAGGTGATCTCATTTGTAATGGAGGATCTGAGCAGTCACCCCTTTCAGAAGATGCCAGGAAGACAAGAGAGATCGAAAACATTGACTAAAGGTAAACGTAAGTCCTCTGTGAAATTCTAACTGTGTGATTCAGGCATTCTTAGAACGTACACCCTCACGCTGAAAAAAACAAATTAGATGACCTTTACTAAATGTGAGTTTCTAGTATGCAGCCTTTCCACCAGTTAATTTCTTGAACACAGCGTCTTCATTCATTATTTTAAAAGTCACAGAACTGAAATTCCCATGAATCTCAGAGAAAATGTGTGACTCTTACTAGTTTTGCAACTCTAGGCAAGTTTGGTGGTGTTTCTGAGCCTGAATTTCCTCATCTCCTGAAAAGGGATTATACTTATACCTACTCATGGGGTTATTGTGAGAATCAAGCAATATCAAGAATGTAAATATTTTAGCAAATAGCCTTGCCCACAGTGAGTGTTCAAACAATTGAAGAAGAAGGAGGAGGAGGCTAGAGAGGGGAGGAGAAGGAGAAACTAGTGTCTAGAAAGATTAAATGAAGGAGTTATATCACCCTGCTTGGATCTGGCACATAGTAGGTCCTCAATAAATGTTCATTTCCTTCCACACCCTGTGGGTGTTCAGTGAAGTATTGCTGAACTGCTGAATAGTGATCCCTCAATCAATCAATAGCTGAATTAATGAATATTTGACTTGGAATTAAGCAGTTCTATTTTAGACAGTTTTCTGAGTAAGCAAGTTCTTTGGTGATTTTTTGACCTTACTATGTGAAACCTCCTCCAGACTGAAGGTTTCCAACGTTCCTTCTTCAAACTTCCCTCTAAGTTTTTCTATGTGACACTTTGGGTTATAAATGTAATAAGTGATGCCAATATCTTGCATTGCCAGGTGACTAGAAGATTCTCTGAATAGACAGTACCAGTCCCTTTTCAGTGTTGCAGAGTGGGAGAAATATTCAGGATCAGTGTTGCAGAGTGGGAGAAATATTCAGGAGCAGGGTCAGTCACTTGATGAAGCTGCAGGTGAGCCAAAGCTGAAAGGAATGGACAATCTTGAGGCTGGAGATAATCCATGCGAGTGATGCTCAGAAAGCAAGCCTGGAGATGGAGGTGGCCACATTCTGCCCACATGCAGCCTAAAAAGGAAAGTCCTTCCCGAATCCCTCCTCACCTTCCTTCTTCCCTGTATTCAATGAATATTTATTCCCGATATGCATGGCCCTCAGGATACAGTAGTGATAAGACAGCTCCTGTCCTCATGCAGACCTCTAGTCTAGCTGTGCCTGCATCCTCAAGCCAAATGTATCTGCCACTGCCTCTAACCTCGGATCTGAGCAGATGCTGTTTGGCTCATCTTCATGTCTTTTAAAAAGATCTTTATATTTTGAAATAATTTTAGATTGACAGAAGCACTACAAAAACACTACAAATAATTGATGTATACTCTTCACTCAAATTCCCCCAATTTTAAAATTTTACTACTGTGGCTTTATCATCTACATACAACATATTCTAAAGCCTTTGGGAGTAATTTGCAGACATGAGGCTCCTTTACATCTAAGTACTTCTGTATGTATTTTATCAGTGCAAAGGCATTCTCTTATATAACCATAGTACCATTCTCAAAACCAGCAAACTAATGTTAATGGAATATTATCTAATTTACAGACCGTAGTCAAATTTAGTCAATTATCCCACTAGTGTCCTTCGTAGCAAAAGAAAAAAAAAAATGGGTCCAGAATCCAAACTAGGGACCCACATTGCTTTTAGTTATGTCTTTCTAGTCTTCTTTAACCTGAAAGAGTTCCTCAATCTTTCTTTGTCTTTCATGACCTTCATAGCTTTAAGAGCACAGGCCAATTGTTTGGTAGATAGTCCCTCAATGCAGGGTTGTCTAATGTTTCTTTACGATTTGGTTCAAGTTGTGCATTTTTGGTGAAGTAGCACAGAAATGATGCTGTGTTCTCAGGATATCATATCAGGAGGCATGTAATAGACTATTGTCCCAGTATTGTGATGTTAACTTTGATCACTTGGCTAAGGTGTTTTCTCTTAGCAAAGGTATGATTTTTCTTCTTGTAATTTTTAAATGCTTGGTAAAGAGGTACTACTCTGAGACTATGTAGACATTCTATTTCTCTTCAAAATTTCACTGATTAAATTTAGCACCCATTGATGAGTCTTGCCTGAAAAATTTATTACTCTAGGTGGTTGCCAAATGGTAATTTTCTGATTTCATCATTCTCTATTTATTACCTGGAATTCTACTGTAAGAAAAGAGCAAAAGAGCTTTCTGTTCTTCATTATTTATGTATACAGCAGGTCCTCGAATACCATCGTTTTGTTCAACATTGTTTTATTGTAACATTGATGAGAAAAAAACAATCTCTTCCCAGTGGGGCCACTGTGTGTGTGGAGTTTGCATTTTCTCCCCACATCTGCATGGGTTTTCTCTGGGTACTCCAGTCTCCTCCCACAACCTGAAGATGCACACATGAAGTTAGTTGGCGTGTCTACACCATCCCAGTCTGGGAGAGTCTGGGTGTGGGTGTGAGTGTACCCTATGATGAGTCAGGAGGCCACCCCATCACAGGGTGCTCAAGGTTCCTTCCTTGCACTCTGAGCTGCTGGGATAGGCTCTGGTCATCCACAACCCTGAACTGGAATAATTAGGTAAATAACTATCTTACTTGTTTTTGATTAATCTTTCTTAAATGCATGTATGGCTCACATACACTTCAATGTTTAATATTAGATGTGTTTGGGGTCTTTATTTAGAAGTTTGACAATGTTTCTGTGACTAGAAACATGCCATAGAAAATTAACTCTTGTTTGTATCAATTAGCCTATAGTAAAATTGGTTTCATTACATGACGTTTCACCTAAGGTCACAATATCCGAGAATCTGTTGACAATGTTAATTGAGGGCTTAACATCTGTATGTGGATGTGTCTAATATAATGTATAAATATACTGATACACATAAAAACATGCACATGCACACATACACACACACACATCAGCACAAATCACCAAAAACATAGGGATTAAAACCACACAAATGGATTATCTTAAAGTTCTAGAAATCAGAAGTACAAAGTGAGTCTTACTGGGCTAAACTCAAGGCATCAGCAGGACTGCATGCCTTCTGCAGGCTCTAGGGAGAAGCCATTTCTTGCCTTTTTCAGCTCCCAGAGGCTGTCTACACTCCTTGGCTCACGGCTCCCTTCCGGAAGTCACATCTCTCCAACCTTTGTCTTCATCATCACGTCTCCTTCTCTGACTCTCCTCCCTCCCTCTTTCACTTATAAGGACTCTTGTGATTACGTTGTTCCTGCCTGGATAATCCAGAAAAATCTCTTACTCAAAATCCTTAACTTGATCGTGTCTGCAAAGTCCCTTTTACCATGTAACATACTAAGGTCAACATATTCACAAGTTCTAGGGATTAGGACATGGACAATTTGGGGGACCTTTATTCTGTCTACTACAATCAGTATGAACTCATGAAGTCTTATTTTATTCGATGAATTTTAATCAGCTGCATTATTTATTTTGCCTCTCAAATTGTCGGAGTTGTGGTCAGTGGCAACTCTAATTTGGCCCCCTGCTCCTTTGTTCTTTTGACCTGCCCCATCATTCTTTGAGCACTTCCATGCTTTTTGGCACAAGATGTTCTAGATTCCACTTGTACCTTCCCTGCCCAGTCCTGGAGTGAGCCACTTCCTGAGAAGCTCTGCTTTCTATTATTGAAGAATAATATTTAGATGCAAAGATCTAGACATTTGGTATGTTCATTGCTAAAGGGGTCTCTCATTGGATAAAGCTAGGAAATGTGTGTTTATATGTGCATGTTTTGTGAATATACATGTATATATACACACATGTGTATATGTATATGTAGATGTAAATATCCATATATATATAAACACACACAGTTATACCCCCTCTGTTTATCTGTGTGTCTGTGTGTAGTTTGCATTTTCTCCCCTCTTCTGCATGGGTTTTCTCTGAGTACTCCGGTTTCCTCTCACATCCTGAAGATGTACACATGAAGTTAGTTGGCATGTCTACATCATCTACTTATTTCTAAGTATATCTCTGTATATAAAAAGTTATGAGTTCATGCTGATACTGCCAATTCCAATCCAACACCACAGGATTTATTCTAGCCTTCTCCATTTCTATATTTCTAACTCCCTTCTCTGACATTGAGAACTCTAGCTCTCATTATCCATAACATATTTTACATCTTTGTTCAACCTTAAAAATATTTACAGTAGTTTTTGCAATTGCTAGCCCATACTTCTGTGTAAACGGATCTATTAAACTACAGTTCAGTATTTGTTTATGGTTCTTTATGTCATTAGCTGGAAGGTATACAGTCAAAACACGGAATTCAAAGTTTCCTTGGGGTTAATTCTCCATCTCTGCATTTAGTACCATTGGGTCTCCACACTCCTTTGATCTTGTTTTCCGCAACACGAATGACCATTTCACTTCGCCAAGCAAGTGTTGATCAAAAACTGCAAATCAATTGGAAAGCCTTCCTGTTGGAGTCAGCCTGTGTGATAGCTTCCTTACAGCCATTTTTATTTTATCTTAAATTGTTTTCTTTTCTCTGGGTCCCTCCAATCAAAATAAATGGAGCATAAGGGTATGACATGACCTCTCACCATTCTAAACTTCCATGGAGCCTTCCAGATAAAGCATGTAAAGCTTTGTAAAGTCAATGAAAACAACCCCCTGGCTACAGAAAAGTGGCAAAGCCCATTAAAAGGATGAGCAAAAAGAAGCTGAAGCCATGCAATCATGTTCCTTGCAATTCTACCATTTTGGGTTCTCCCAATAGCAGTAATATTTTGTTTACCTATCTATAATGTCTAGGATTTCTGCTTGATCTTTGCAACATTCATTGAGCATAAGGAGGTGGATGTGACTTTTCCCATCTTATCAAAGAGAAAATTGAGGTTCAGGTAGATTAAATAACTGACTGGGGCACCCTGCTTACTCTGTGGTCAGGACCAGAACAGAAATCTCCTGTGGAGAAATTTGTTTTTCATTTAAAAATTTCTATTACAAAAGCATATTTTTTACTGTAGCAAATTAAATAATTCAGAGTGCATAAATAAAAGTTAATAGTCTTCCCCCCTCTCCCCACATATCGCCAATGTTCACCGTGTAGGGTGAGTCCTTCTACAATTTTAGCTTTCAAGAAATGTGTGAAGTCTTGAGACACTCACAAACTCCAAGATTCCAAGAGTATCTGGTCCCTATGAGTTGAGGGAACTGAAACAAAAGATTCAATTCACGATGCCAATCTAATGCTCTGATGCACTGACTATCTTTAGACCTGTTGAGATGGATGCTGAAATTATAATTGTTGAAGAGAGAGGAGGTTCTACTCCCTGGAGTCCCCATGGCCCTTGGGGACTGTGATGGTTAACTTTATGTGTCAATTATAGTGGGCTATGGAGGTGCCTCAATTAAACAATGTGTATGGTTGTATATGTGGGTGAGGTCGTTTTTAGCATTTAAATTGGTGGGCTTCCCCTCCAGTGGGGTGGGCATCATCCAATCTGTTAAAAGCATGAATACAACAAAAGGTAGAGGTGGAGGAAGAAGGAATTGGCCTCTTTTCCTGTCTCACTGCTTGAGCTGGGACATTCTATCTCATCTTCTTTGGCTTTTGGGCTGGAACTTACATGATCAGCTCCTCTGGTTTTCAGACCTTTGGACTCATACTGAATTACAACACCAGGTTTCTTGGGTCTCCAGATCATGTCATGGGACTTCTCAGCCTCCATAATCATGTGTTTGCTCTCTCTCTCTCTCTCTCTTTCTCACTCTTTGTCTTCCTCCGGATAACACTGACTAACATGGAAACATACAAATGGCTTCTCAGTTACTTCTGAGTCTCATTTTTACTGTCTCTAAAATGGGAATCATGACCCAGTTGTACTCTAAATTCTTGGTAGCTGGATAAACCCATGATAAATAACCCACTTGCTATGTCCTTCTCAGGAAAATTTTACATTCTTAATATATTCCCATACTGGGGAGGCCATGAATTGTTAGCAGTGTGCAAGAAGACGTGAAAGGCTTTCTCTTCCTTTTTGGAAGTATTCACCTTATTTGGGTTGCTGAACGGCATTGACAGCAACATCTGATTCTCAACTCACCATCCTTCCCTAGGAATCCTCATCTTGTTTTCTATCTGCACCTTCTTTAGCAGCCAGGACTCTCTTGGAGGGCTACTGATATCCAGTTCTAGCCCCGGATAACTCTGCTGGACTGTTCTGTCTCCAGGGAAGGCCCAGGCTCTTTCAAACTCTTTCAGGTTCCCATATTTAAAAGAAGCATAAATCAAGTACCATAGCTACAGAAACTGATGTCTGTAATTCAATGTAGGGAATGAAGAACTATCCAGGGACTTTTCTTCAGAAATTCATACAAAGCCTAGCAGTGGATATCAAATTCCTGCCCTCATCTCCCTTCAGCGGGTGTTTCCCAAGAATCAAGGCATCCATAGATTTGGGTTCTAGCCATCTCTGGCATGATTCCTTGAACAATTTGCTTCAGTCTCTGAGTCTCACTTTATCCATTCATGACAGGGATCCTTTTGACTGGATGAGATTTTCCTCTCTTCCAGTCCACACATGCTAGATTTCCAAACTGAGACTCAGCCGCTATTCAGATTTCACACAGCCTTTTCTCTCCCCACATGCCTTGACTAGAACGCAGGTCTTGAGCTCAGCCCCCAAGCTCTTACTCGTTAATAGTAGGGTTTGTCTTTGCTAATGGCCGGCCAGACCCTGGACCACCTTTCTTTGCTCATAAGAGGTCAGGCAATCTATTCTCCTCTAATTAGAATGAAGCAAAGTTCACAAACCTAGTGTTGTAGTAGAGACTGGTGAATAAATTCCCATTCACTGTGGAGGCATTAGAATTTACAAGAAAAGTCCAGCACAGATTTTTCAGCCAGCCTACCTACCTCCCAGAAGGCTCACAGGTTCTAAAATTAATCACATCCTTTTATTTTTCACTATTCCTATTCCGATTTTACATTGTTACTCACCCCAGCAAGATGGTCAAAGGTTTAGTTCAGCGGTTTCCAACCCGGGGTCTCCAGATCTGTGGGAAGGGAATCGTGAAAGTCTTTGAGCTATTTTCAATATTTCCAAAAGCCTGGCAGAAATTGTATATTATTCTAGATAAGGCTGCATAGGCTAACTAAAATGTCAAGTTGCTTAGCTTTTTGGCCAAATCCTGTCCGTTCATTGTGTAGCTTTAGTTATTAGGCATTGATCTAAAATTGGAACTGGATGACACGTGTGTCTTTGATGAATAAGAAAGGAGAAACACTATTAGTTATACATGCAGGTGGCTCATTAGACAAAATATTTTAAGGTAAGGGGTCTATGTGGAAAAAAATAATAAAAGGGGCCCTTGACAATGAAGAAATTGGAATCCCAGCCTAGCTGCCCACAGGCTTAACCCACAAATTGTCTTCACATTACCATTTCAGTCTTGCTTAGGGAGAGGCTTGAATAAAGTTGTCAACAGCAATGATTCCTTTTCCTTGGCATATATGGATCTGCTGTGGAGGAAAGCCAGGTATCTGCCTAGACAAACATTTTCCAAATTGAGAAACCTTTAAGGAAATTCTAAGGGAGTTGTGGAAATAAGAGCTACGGCAGGGAGAAATGATGGGTTCCTAAAATTTGCTGGTGTGCCAGGGCTGGTATGTGTGTTTTGGGGTATATATGAGTGTGTGTGTGTGTGTGTGTGTGTGTGTGTTGGGGACTGACAGGTTGGAAAGAATCTAGATATATGTTTGTATGATTGATGGATGGGTGTAGAATGGAAGTGAGTGACAATTTGTGTGAGTGAGTCTATAGTTGCATTTGGATGATGGCTGTTAAAAAAATATGTCTATGAAGTTACATGCAGTGTGTGTATGTGTGTGTGTGTTCATGGGTGAGGAGCTGGATATGGATAGGTGGGGAGGCGAGTGGACAGTCAGGGCTATGTGCACACTTGTGTGTGGATACACTGGGAGTGAAGTAGAGCCCTGGAGTCTCCTGATGTAAACATTTGAGAGAATCTCTCCCTTAAGCAACTGCAGAGTGCAAATACAATAGACAGAGTTTATGATTTCATAGATTCTAAATAATGGAGGGTTAAATCAAGTTCACCTGAAACAAAACAGCCTGTAATAAAGCGGCTAGTGAGACAGAATCTGGCAGAGGGCTGCTGATCATATCTTCCCGACCTATCCACAAAGGTTGGCTGATTTCTCTCCTCAGCTCTTCAGCCCTGTCTGTTAGGGAGCAAGAGAACCTCGGTGAGGATTGCTGGGAAGAAGAAATAAATTCCGTCCGGGCCAGACAGAAAAGGGGTCTGGGGATACTTTCTGTGGATATGAGAGGGTAAAACAGTCAAGAGGTAGCGGGCTCTCCTCACGGCAGCCTCTGGGGTGTTCAGTTGTGAGGCTCCCAGCTGGCTGGAATCTTGAGAGCTTGTGGTTGTGGAGAGTATGAGAGGAGGAAGGGGAAGAATACCGTGGACTCTGTTTTATGATGGAAGTCTAAATCACTCCTGGCTGCTTTTATCGCAGAGGCCCGGATCTGCTGTTTGCCCTCAGTCATCCCTGCCTGTCTTACCCAGACTTCAGCAGATTCTCTCAAGAACATGGGTCTCCTGGTCCCAAGGCTGTGGCTTCACAACAGAGATCCCATTCTCAGCATGGGAAGGTTTTCTGTTGGTGGTTGTTTTGCTCTGCTTTTTGCCTATTAGATTGATTCCACAACATACAGGGAATTTCTTTTGCTGGTGTCTCTACGTCCAACCAGTCATTTCTCAGTGCATGTTTATAGGCCTCACAATGCCTGGACTAAAGCCAGAATGTCCAAAGCCAGCCAGTATGTGAGGAATAGGGGCTTTGATGTGCAATGGTTGCATCTTGGGTGAGTCCGACAGGCGAGGCTCAGGTCCCTGGAAACTTGGGTGCCCCATACATCTCTCTTCCCTCTTTGTCCCCATCTTAAGGTAGGCTGCCCACTTCAAGCCTTGTTCCCTTTAATCAAATGCACTTTCAAAAGCCCAAATCTGATCATCTTACTCTGGTTCAAAATTTTTTCTCTGCAACAGAAACTCTAAAATCCTTTACTTGATATTTCAAGTCTTGATTGGGCCTTTAAAATGATATTCTGTTGCTGTCATCATCATTGTTGTTGTTTTTTGTTTTTGTTTTTAAAATTTTTTTTTATTTCCTTAGGTTATTGGGGAACAGGTGGTGTTTGGTGACATGAGTAAGTTCTTTGGTGGTGATTTGTGAGATTTTGGTGCACCCATCACCCGAACAGAATACACTGCCCCTATTTGTAGTCTTATCCCTCACTCCCTTCCCACCCTTTCCCTCTGAGTCCCCAAAGTCCATTGTGTCATTCTTATACCTTGGCATCTTCGAATGCCATTATTTCATTCCTTTTTTATGGCTTAGTAATATTCCATCATATATATATGGTTGTGGCATATATATATATATATATATGCCACAATTTCTCTATCCACTCGTTGATTGATGGACATTTGGGTTGGTTCCGCGTTTTAGCACTTGCAAATTTTGCTGCTATAAACATTTGTGTGCAAGTATCTTTTCCGTATAATAACTTCTTTTTTTCTGGATAGATACCCAGTAGTGGGATTGCTACATCAAAGAGTAGTTCTACTTTTAGTTCCTTAAGGAGTCTCCACACTGTTTTCCATAGTGGTTGTACTAATTTACATTCCCACCAGCAGAGTAGAAGTGTTCCCTGATCACCACATCCACACCAACACCTACCATTTTTTGATTTTTTAATTATGGCCATTCTTGTAGAAGTAAGGTGGTTTTGATTTTCATTTCCCTGACCATAAGTGATGTTGAGCATTTTTTTCATATGTTTTTTGGCCATTTGTATATCTTCTTTTGAGAACTGTCTATTCATGTCGTTGGCCCACTTTTTGATGGAATTGTTTGTTTTTTTTCTTGTTGATTTGTTTGAGTTCATTGTAGATTCTGGGTATTAGTCCTTTGTCAGATTCATATATTGTGAAGATTTTTTTCCACTCTGTGGGTTGTCTTTTTACTCTACTGACTGTTCCTTTTTTCATGCAAAAGCTCTATAGTTTAATTAAGTCCCAGAAATAAATCTTTGTTTTTATTGCATTTGCATTTGGGTTCTTGGTCACGAAATCCTTGCCTAAGCCAATGTCTGGAAGGGTTTTTCCAACGTTATCTGTAGAATTTTTAGAGTTTCAGGTCTTAGATTTAAGTCCTTAATCCATCTTCAGTTGATTTTGGTATAAGGTGGAGATAAGGATCCAGTTTCATTCTCCTACATGTGACTAGTCAATTATCCCAGCACCATTTGTTGGAAAGGCTGCCCTTTCCCCACTTTATGTTTTTGTTTGCTTTGTTAAAGATCAATTGGCTATAAGTATTTGGGTTTATTTCCAGGTTCTTATTCCATTCCATTGGTCTATGTGCCTATTTTTTATACCAGAACCATGCTGTTTTGATGACTATGGCCTTAGAGTATAGCTTGAAATCAGGTAATGGGATGCCTCCAGATTTGTTCTTTTTGCTTAGTCTTGCTTTGGCTATGCAGGCTCCTTTTGGTTCCATATGAATTTTAGAATTATTTTTTCTAACTCTGTGAAGAATGATAGTGGTATTCTGATGGGAATTGCATTGAATTTGTAGATTGCTCTTGACAGTACAGTCATTTTCACAATATTGATTCTACCCATCCATGAGCATGGGATGTGTTTCCATTTGTTTGTATCATCTATTATTTCTTTCATCAGTGTTTTGTAGTTTTCCTTGTAGAAGTCTTTTACCTCCTTGGTGAGGTATATTCCTAAGTATTTTATTTATTTTTGCAGCTATTTTTAAAAGGGGTTGAGTTCTTGATTAGATTCTCAGCTTGGTCACTGTTGGTGTATAGAAGATCATTATTGTTTTTAACTACATTTACAGCCTCTCCTTTTGCACAGTTCAAACAAGTTTTTGCCTAAGGCTGTTGAGCACAGGCTAAGGAAAGAGAAAAGAGAAAATTACACAGTAGAGGGAAGAATCTGTCCATCTACATTTCCTTCTAACATTTTTAAAACTGTGTTGTTAAATTTTCAATCAATCTGAAATTTACCTTTATGAAGGATTTTTGTTTCGACATGGATAGCCAAGTCTTTCTACCCTATTATAGTATTCATCCTTTTCCCATTGACTGAAAAATCTAAATCTATAATTCAAAAAAAAATCCATATAGTCTTTTACAGGAATTACTTTTTTATCCTTCTGATACATTTATCTGTTCAAGTGGTCAGCAAATTACAATCCACTGGTCAAATTTGGCCCACCATCCATTTTTTGTACAGCCCATGAGCTAAGAATGATTTTACATTTTTTAATTGTTTAAAGAAATCAAAACAAGAATATTTCCTGAAATATAAAAATATAGAAATCAAAATTTCAGTGTCCATAAATAAAGTTTTACTGGAACACAGAAACTTCATTTGTTACATATTGTGTTTGGCAGTGTTTAAACAGCCAAGCTTAGCAGTTGTAACAGAAACCATGTGACCCACAAAGTTGAAAATATTTACTCTCCTTACAGAAAAAGTTTGTTCATCCCTAATTTATTCCAAAACCAATATACTATTGTTTAAATACTCTAATTAATAAATGGTTCAATACCTACTAGGCCACAGAGGACTCAAGTTTCATGGGACCTAGAGCTGATATAATTTGCAGGTCATCTTAAAAAAGAATACCAAATTACAGTTACAAAATTAAGTATAAAAGTAAATGCTTATTGAGAATGAGAAAAAGATCACAATAAATTACACATTCTTAAAAGTTTTTAAGAAACACTTTAACTTTTTTATTTTTTTGAAGTTTTAAAAAACTTTTTAAACATTTTTTGTTTAAAATACTACAAACATCATACAATTCAGAAAAAATAATATATTGTCCATATTAACTAACTGCCGGACACACTTCTGCTATACTTTTTTGTCCTTCCATTTTTAGGCTAAACAGAACTTGTCACTTCCCTCAACATGATAATGATTTTGTGATATCTTCTACAGGGAGAATAAAAAGTTGGTCTAACTTTCCTTTAACACAGGTAATTAAAATGTAGGTTTTTGTTTTACTACAGATAGCTTTATAAAGTTTCTTTTAGCATCATATGTAGCTATTGGCATTGCCAGTTAATGTTTTAAGACTTTTGCCAAATTTGGAAAAGCCTCTAGCCAATTTCACTTATACCTGAACTGTAAGGTTTTGGAGCCTTCCAAGTTTTCTCATGCTGTAATTAATCTCATACACTCTGAACTGACAACACTCGTTAAGCATTTTCATGTCAATACTCTTGTTGTAGTGGTAGATTATAAGTGTAAGTTATTTTTGTTGACAGTGACATCTTGTGTCAAATGGGCAATAAACGTCAATATTTTCCCAGTGTGTTTCTGTGATCCACTCATCTTCATTACTTGGCTTATCAAACAATCTATGTGCTTATTCATAACTTCTATGTAAAACCTCTCTCTTTCTCATTGATAATTACCACTTTTGATGTAACCAGTGTTTTTGTTTTACTATTTTCTCCTCTACGTCTGCATAATTTATGTTAATTTTATAACTCAGCTTTATCATTTTGGTTTCCCATTTAATTTATTCTTTGACTTATTTCTCTACTCTTTAATAATAAATTTTAAAATGACAAAAGAAGCTACTCTTTGCATCCATCTAAATCAGGAGTCTATTATTTATGTCTCATTGAACTATTCCAAAACTCCTTCCAAATTGCAGTTAAAAGAGTGTATTTGAGCTTTATCAACTTTACAAATAAATTTTTCATCCACTTGCTTTCTGGTTTCTCTCTTTAAAATGAATTTTGAGTTCTGGAAATATCATTGTAAACATATAGCATGGCTTTAGTAACGTGTTTAGGTTCTGGCCAAGGGGAAGTTGAGTTTGGGATAGATGTATGGAGTTTCCATCACTTCTGTGTACGACTTGGTTAATGCTAAGCCATCCATTGTAGCTGAAGACCCCAGCAATCACTCTGGTGCCACCACTCATCCTGAACCCATTCTGCCACTACTCCAGCATGGGATCAAGTTCAAGTGTGACTGCATGGAAGGCTGAGTCAAAAAATAAATGTGCTTGGGAAATCTTATTCTGGCAACATTTACAAAAACGTAAGACCATAACGTATCGGCACATAGCCACATGCCTCCCAGGTCCTAAAGAGGGGCCAGGCAAGTGAAGAGTCTTGATATTCAAGTTTGTTAGTTTCATGAGAAATCCAGCTCTGCTAGTGGGGCATGTTTCCCTTCATTGCCTATTCTCAAAGTTGCCTTGGCTCCACATTTTTCCCCTTTTCTATATACTTGTCAATGTATCAAGTTCCATGAAAAACCTTTAGGATTTTATTGGGATTGCATTGACATTATGGATAAATAATGTTCTCATCCTTCCAATACCACATCTTCTCATCAAGAATGAGTTATATCTGTTCACTCCCTCAGGCCTTTTTTATATCTTTCAATAAAGTTTTGCATTTCTCACAATATATGATTTTCACTTACTTGCTCTCTAAACCATCTATTTTTGTTTGTGGATCTTAAATCGTATTACTAAATTTCTTGTTAGTTCTAATATTTGCCAGTAGCCTAGGCAGAAGATTATATTGTCTGCTCATAAAAAGGATATTTTTGTCTCTGCTTCTCTGATATTTATAACCTTTCTTCTTTCCTGTCTTCATCATACAGGGCTTGAAGTACAGTGCTAATGTTTCCAGCAGATTCCTTAATCTTGTGAAGGGAGTTACTCTCTATTTCCGGTTTCCTAAGAGGCTTCTTTTGATTAGTGAGTTTTTTATTTCTTTGAAATGGATGTTGAATGAAAACACATATTTGTTTTTTATGTGCATTGGCTTAAGCAAATAACTTTTCCTTTGTCTATTAGTGCAGTTATTTACATGAGTAATTTTTCTAATACTTCTTTGTCTTTTAATTTTTTCTTAGTAAAGGTAGATTTTCCTTTTAACACATCAGTGGAATAAATTTGATAATATATCATTTAATATATTTGTGTCTATTTTTACAAATAAGACTGAACTACTATTTCTTTCCCACATGATATCATTATCAAGTTTTGGTATTGGAGTGAAGTGAGCCCCTTAAATGAGCTATCTGCCTTTCTATATCTTTATATTCTCTATAAAAGTTTGTGTAATACAGGAATTACCTTTCTTTTAAATGTTTTATAGGACTGATTTACAAAGTTGCCTAGGCCTAGTGTCATTTTTAGAGATAAATCTCTGACTACCTTTAAACTTTCTTCTATATTTAATCTATACTTGGATTTATTATTTCATAAGCCAATGTGGTAAAGAATATTTTCTTGAAAAATCATATGCATTGTGTCTATATTTGCAACACAATTAGTATTTGCTTATAATTTTCAATTCATCTGCAGCTTTGTCTCCTTTTTAAATGCAATTGTTTATTTATGTCATAACTCATCTTTCATTAAGTAAATGTCAAAATTTGTGTATTTCATTGGTCCTTTTAAGAAATAACTTTAGGTTTTATGACCAAATTTGCTTATTGTATTGCTTGACTTTCTTTTAATTAATTTATTACTCCATGGAAGAGGTAGAGTCATTAGTATTCTTTTCTTAGCTTCTTGAGTGAGAAAGTTTGTTTACTAAGATTTGATTTCTTGCTAACTAATAACATGCACTTAAGCTACAGATTTTCCTCTGGAACTTATCTGGCCACATCTCACAGGTTTTCTACTTAATGTTCCTGTTGTGGCTTTATTCTAGTCTTGGAAATGCAAAAATGTTTTCTAAACATGACACAAATCATGTAAGCCATAAGAGGAAAAATTGATAAATTTTACTACATCTGGCCAGGCACAGTGGCTCACGCCCGTAAACCCGGCACTTTGGGAGGCCAAGGCAGGTGGATCACCTGAGTTCAGGAGTTCAAGATCAGCCTGGACAACACGGGGAAACCCTGTCTCTACTAAAAATGCAAAACATTAGCCAGGCATGGTGATGTGCCCCTGTAATCCCAGCTACTCGGGAGGGTGAGGTGGGAGAATCGCTTGAACCTGGCAGGTGGAGGGTGCAGTGAGCCGAGATCACACAACTGCACTCCAGCCTGTGTGACAGAGTGAGACTATGTATCAATAAAAGAAAATTAGTTAATTAACTAAAAAAATTTTTTACTACATCAATATTAAAATATTCTACAGTTTAAAAGACAAAAACAGACTTGAAAATAATATTTTCTTCATATAGAATAATTAAATATCTATATTAATTTATATAAAAATAAATAGCAATTTCAATAAGTCAGTAAAAAACAAACCAATATAATACTGGACAGAATTTTACAGAAAAGGAGATAAAATAAGTATTCAGTAAATATCCCAGGTAACAAGCTAAATGGAAACAAAAGCAACAGAATGCAACTCTTTCTCATTCAATAGATTTGCAAAGTGGGAATCCCAGGAAGGAAAGAACAAGAGAGGTAGAGCCTGAAAGTCTGTGTGTAAAGAAAATTCAACAGCCATTCAGTATAAAAACTCTCAGCAATCTTGGACTAGAAGTGAGCTTTTTCATCTGATAAGGGGAATTACAAAACAACCAAAAATTAACATCATATTAATAATGAAATAGTGAATGCTTCCACCTTAAGATCAGGAAAAAAGGCCCATTCAGATTACCTCTAGTCAACACTATACTAGATGTCTTAGCCTTTGGACTAAAGTAAGAAAAATAAACTAAAAGCATAAAAGCAAAAAATAAGTAAAAGTGCCTCTATTTCTATATGGCAATACATATAAAACCTCAAGGGATCTATAAACTAACTAGTTAAACTGAATGAATTCAGTAAGATCACAAAATAAAAGGTAATATACAAAAGTCAATTGTATATTTATATTCTAGCTGCAAACAATTAGAATACAAAATCCAAACTTTAAATTACAAGTACAGCAAACTGTGTAAAACACTTAATAATAGATTTTAAGAAGATGTGCAAGATGTGTACATTAAAAATTAAAAAATAGAAAAATTAAAGAAGATTTAAATAAATGAAAAGGTATAATATGTGTATGTATTAGAAGACTCAATATTATTAAGATGTCAGTTCTTCACAAATTAGTCTATAAATATAATTCTCAATCAAAAATCCCAGCAGGCTATTTTTGTAAGAATTAACCAGCTGTCTTTAAAATTTAAATGGAAATGCAAAAGACATAGAACACCAAAAGCAATCTTGAAAAACACAAACTTTGAAATTCTTATACTACTGATTTCAAGACTTACTATAAAGCTTGAGTAATGAAGAGAGTGTGGAATTAGTGAAAGACTGACATATAGATCATTGATCAGAATAGGAAGTCCAGAAATGGACCCAAATGTATATGGTCAATTGATTTTTGACATACATACTAAGGGAATTCAATGGAGAAAGGATAGTCTTTTTTCCAAATAGTGCTATAGCATTTGGATACATATAATGCAAAACAAAAATGAACCTCAGTCTTAATCAATGGAACAAAACAGAGAGTCCAGAAATAAATTCACATTTTATAGTCATTTAATTTTTGACAAGGGAGTCAAAGAAATTAAATAGTAAGACAAATTTCTTTTTAACAAATGATACCAGAATAACTAGATGTCCATATAGAAAAAAGTGGATCTCAACCCCTGCCTCACAACAAACACAAAAATTAATTCAAGATTTATCATAGACACAAATGTAAAAGATAAAATCATAAATATTTTAGAGGAAAACATAAAAGATTTGAGAATATGCTAAATTTCCTTAATTCACAAAAAACAATTGCCATTAAAAATTGATTTCATCAAAATTAACAACTGCTTATCATAAGACACTATTAAGGAAATGCTTTGACAAGCTTCAGATTGGAAGTAAATACTTCTAAATCATTTATCTGACAAAGAACAGGTATCCTGAATATAAATATACTCTACAACTAATAATTAGAAGACAAGTCATTAAAAATGGAGGAAATATTTTAATACTTCACAAAATAAGATGTATGTATGACCAAAAAGTAGATAAAAAAGTGCTTAACATCATTAGTCATCAGAAAAATGTGAATTAAAATCATAATTAGACACCTGTACATACTTGTCAGAATGATGACTGTTAAAAATGACTGACAACACCAAATATTGGCAAGATTGCGGAACAACGGAAACTCTTACACAATGTTAGTGAGAATATAAAATGGTACAATAACTTTGGTAAAGGTCTTCCAGTTTCTTATAAACATTCACCTACTTTATGACCCAGTAATTCCACTACTAGGTATTTACATAAGAGATGTTAAAATAATGTGCAGAACAAGACTAGTACAATGATAGTCACAGCAGCTTTATTCATAATAACCCCAAACTGGAAGCAGCCCAGGTGTCCATCAATGGGAGAATGGATAAATACACGAGGATATATTCATACATTGGTACAATACCCCACAATAAGAAGGAGTGGATTACTGATGCCCACAACATCCTGGATAAATCTCCAAGACATTATTCTGAGTGGCAGAAGTCTCTAACAAAAGAGTCCATACTGTGAGATTCCACTGATGTAAAGTTCAAGAACAGGCAAAATTAATCCATGGTGGAAAGTAACTAAAACAGTCATTAACTCTGGAGGACAGTAACAATGGTGGACTGACAAGGGAAATTTCTGAGATGACAGCGAAGTTCAGAACCTTTATAGAAATCTGGGCATCGGAAAATAGATACAGGTTTATAAAAAACTGACAGACCTTGTTCCAAAGATGTTGTACCATTTTTACTTCCACTGGCATTGTATGAGAATTTCGGGTGTTCCAAAATCTCGCTTAGTTTGTTGTTTTCAGTCAACCTAAATTATAACCATTCTGGCCAGTATGGGCAAGTATCTAATTTTCGTTTTGTATATGCATTAGTCAAAATTCGTGTACCCTCAAGATTCGTGCATTTCATTGTAAGTAAATTTTATTTCAAAGGAAGAATACGCCATAAAGAAATGTTGAACTGGAATTGATAATATAAACGCTGAAATATTGATGCAAGAGTATACTGATACTGTACTTGACTTTGAAATGCACCAGAAATGAGATGAATTAATAGATGGACAGAGAGATGGATAACTAGGCAGAGATCTGATAAAGTGAATATACAGATTGTAATGGTAGAAGCTGAATGGTGGGTATAAGGGTATTCTTTCAATTTTGAAATTCTTTCAACTTTGCTAAGTGTTTGAAATTTTTTCACAGTAAAATACTAGAAAAAATGAAGAAGAAGCTTCTAACTCTTTAAATGTCTTAAGCTTGAATCTTACAGGAGCCCTCACTGCACCAACCAATTCAGGACTCTCCCTAGAAATGAGGTAGTGGAACCCCAGGTGGCTCCCAAAGCTGTTATAAATTCAGACAAAAGGGTTTCTTCCTTTCCGTGGCCCTATTCCTTTTTAAAATGAGTCAGAACACAATGCTTTCCTTTAATGCTTAAATGTTCATTTATGTCTTCCAAGTCATAAGAATAGTAAAGCTGAGAAACAAACAAATTTGGAACTTGACAAATGCCTTTCTGTCAACAAAAAGGGAGAAGCTAGAGCCTGAGATATTATGTGCTTTGACAGAACTAGTCAATTATAGTTTTCAGAAGTAATAACCTGTAGTCGTTAAAAAATATATCAGATGTACATGGAGAGCCAGAGTTTACCTCCAATCCATCTATTAATGCTCTCAGGCTGAACAATCTGCTTCTGGGAGATAAAAGTCTTTGTAAAGGGATTCTCTGTAGTATGGGGTCTGGAGATGGCTGACAGGAGAGCTGCAGGTAGGAGCTTGAGTTAGAGAGAAACACAATACTGAGAGAGGAGTTGAGAGCCAGCGTGATTAAGGTCACCACAAAGTTGGCTTCAAAGCCTCTCTAATATGATCTTTTGTTGGCTTGCTTTGGAGTCCACAAGCCCCAGATTTTTCTGTTCAGTGCCAATGTCAGGCAGTTGTCTTGTTTGGTTAAAGGCAGCACAAAAATGCATAACTAAACATGAGTTCCTCTGGATGTGTTTGCTAAAAGTCTGTCACAGTGAGAAATTACTACATCAGAAAAAAAAAGTTGTTGAACAAGCATCACACTAATTTTCTTGTTTGAAAAGCAATCATTGGAGTAGCAATAATGGTATTAAGAACTCCTATGTATTGGGTCCCACTGTGTGGGACATGCTGCGTCATGCACTTTGCCTACACTGCCTCCAAACCTCAAAACTTACCATGGATGTCAGTTTCACACATTGGAAAACCAAAGCTCAAAGTGGGTTAGCACTCCATATCACCCAGCAGGTAAGCAGTGGGGCCAGTTTGAATCAAATCTGCCTGTCTGCAAAATCCATGTTCTTTCTATTTCGCACCCTTCCTGCATCCTGTGACCATTCTACTTCCATACTATATTTCTGTCCACCCCACTAAGACTGGGTCTTACTATTTAAATAGTACCACCAGCCATGTCATTCACAGTTGTCTTGAAGGCAAACTCAGGCCCCAATATACCAGGCTCATACCCAGAAAGCCAAATTGAGACAGGGCCTCCCTGGACTGCAGGGCAGAACTCAGCCCTCCTGTCTCTAGAAAATGCAAGATGTGTCTTTTACCTTGAAGGCTTGGGGTGAGAGCTGGCGCAGGAGCTTCCTGGGTATAATGGGCACGTTCTAGGAGTTTCATACCAGTGAAATGAATCGCTCTGTGAAGCACCCCACTCTTACACTACCCACAGTTCCATGAATTAAACACACAGTGATATGCAGGTCAAGGTCGTGGTCACCTACCATGGCTGGATATGACTCCCAAGTCAGTCAGTCATTAGCTCAGGAAATTCCCCAAGTCCTGTAACCTAACTTAACTTGAGTTAACCAACTGAATTTTCTTGGAGTTTTGCTCCATCATTAAGACTCCATGAGATTAGCAGTCTTCAGTTTCACTTTGAAATAATGGTCTTCAGCAATCAGTTTTTCCTAATTACATTAGCAAATTTCTGGAAATATGCACTCTTTAAACAAGCTTTATCTAGCACAATATTGAGGACAAGGATGGTAACATGCAACACATCGAGTGGGATGAATCCAGTTCTGAATTCAGTTTTCACTGGGCGCCTGCTCTGTGCCAGGCATAGTGCTAGATGCTTTACCTCTAGTATTTTATTTAATCTTCATAACAGCCATGCAAGGCGAATATTATTACCCACATTTTACAGTAGAGATTGAAACTGAGAGAATTTCACTTACCTAGCTAATATATGGCAGAATCTAGATTCAAGTCCAGGTTTTACTTACTCCAAGTGCAATGCTTTTTCCAACATATGCTTTGATTTTAGATCGGCTACCCCTGGAAATTAAAAACTCTTATTTAAACGGTTTAGTTTTTATGGCTTACATCAAGCAAGTGATGATAGAAGGCCAATCCCCTATGGCAGTGGTTCCTAACTGGGGGGAATTTTGCTTTCCAGGGGTCATTTAGCAAGGTCTTGAAACATTTTTGGTTGTCACTACTGGGAAGGTGCTACTGGCATCTAGTGGGAGAGCCCAGGGATGCTGCTAAACATCGTGTAATGCACAGGACAGCACCCACTGCCCCCAAACAAAGAACTATAAGAGTATCAATGTTGAGAAATCTAGACTATGGTATAAAGAGATAGGCCATGAGGGAGAGGAGAGTGGGAGAGAATTAGGAATGTATCTGAATTAATACTTACAAATATTCACTATGGCATGAGAGAAGATGTTATCTGTATCTGTTCTTCTAACACTGTTTCTTATCTAGATTCAGAAGTATTACGAAGAATCAAAGTTTGAGAGCAATCATATATCATTAATGTTACAAAGCATAAACAACACAAACCAGTCACTTAACTTTTTAGGTCCCACAACACACTTTCTGTTTGGGGAAAGGAAGAGTTGCAGGTTTTCAGAGCTGAACCCCACCATGGAGTTCTCAACCTGCAAGCTATGAGGCCTGAGGGTGAACAATGAAGCAAGACAGTCACAGAGAGGACTTACGGCCAAAAATCTGCAAACCTGTACCTGTGTATACACGTGCTGCAGTTTTCCAAATGTTTTTGGTTGATGTCATGATCAATAAAAGACAGACTCATTTGAAAACACTACTGAATATGTTTACATTACTTATCTTTTATGATAAATGTATTAAAGAATTAAATTACTGGCCAGGTGCGGTGGCTCATGCCTGTAATCCCAGCACTCTGGGAGGCCGAGGCGGGCGGAGCACTAGGTCAGGAGATCGAGACCATCCTGGCTATGGTGAAACCCCGTCTCTACTAAAAATATAAAAAAATTAGCCAGGCGTGGTGGCGGGCACCTGTAGTCCCAGCTACTTGGGAGGCTGAGGCAGGAGAATGGCGTGAACCCGGGAGGCGGAGCTTGCAGTGAGCTGAGATTGCACCACTGCACTCCAGACTGGGCAACAGAGTGAGACTCCGTCTCGAAAAAAAAAAAAGGAATTAAATTACTATTCTAGTGAATGGAAGGCATTATGACTGTGGACCTAAAGGCACTTTATAGAAGTCTATATCCAAAGTAGAGCATGAGAGTTCACTGGGCCCAATATGGAAACTACCACTGGTGCTGGATAGCTGGATAGCTGGATAGCTGGATAGCTATGTCAGCCTTGTGGGAGAGCGTGCAGAGTTGATACAAGTTGGTGAAGCAATTTTTCTGATTAATTCTGATGTCAATCAGACTTTAACATGATAACCAGGTCTGGACATTCCGAGTAGCTGGCCTTCCAAATTCCCAAGAGGACTCCATGCCCAGTCTGCAGGATAGAGGGCAGGGCTGCACTACACCTCCATTAATGGGCTCAGCCCCAGACCCCAGTCAACACATGTCACATCATTCCCCCATAGAAAAAGGGTCTTCCTAACCATTTCCTGGCAGGAGCTTTATTTCCTGAGAATAAATTTGCCTGTCTCCCAATTGTATGAAGGTGAGAATGTAATTTAGAGACAGAAGAAAGGAAAGAAACTAGACTTGGAGATAATATCCTCACATAAACTTCACAGTAAAAACCAATCGGTGGTTTCATAAGACACATGAAACTTTAATCCTACCTAATATGTTCCTACAAAATTTTGCTAATTATCTGCCAAACATGCAAATGGTTTGGAAACTTAACCACTGACATACAGAATGCTGCTCAAAGCCAGTGTCTGTGTGAAGCCCTATGTGAAAACACATGTACACATCCCCCAGTGCCACTGGGGTCATACTGGGATAATGGATAGCTCAGGCTCTGCAGTTAGATAGACCTGGGTCAACTCCCAGCTCTAACTTGGGCTGGCTGTGTGATCACCAACCTACTACTCCAATCTACTACTACTCTAAGCCTCAGTCTTTCTCCATTCTAAAATAGGGCTGATAAACCTATGCACAGGGCTCTTGTGAAGGTAAGAAAAAGACAATGTGTATTAAAGCCAGTGTCCTCAACCTTTAAAAGTTGTTCAGGAGTCAAACTTTCCATACAGGAAAAATAGAAGGAGTTCACCCACGCTACAAGGAGGATGAAGTCCAGCACTATATCCTTGATTCCCAGCGTTCTTGGAGCCGAGGGAGTGGCCACTTAGGTTGCACTGTTATTTCTTTTCTTTTCTTTTCTTTTTTTTTTTCTTTTTTGAGATGGAGTTTCACTCTTGTTGCCCAGGCTGGAGAACAATGGCGCAATCTCAGCTCACTGCAATCTCTGCCCCCGGGCTCAAGTGATTCTCCTGCCTCAGCCTCCAGAATGGCTGAGATTACAGGTGCCCACTATTTTTTTGTATTTTCAGTAGAGATGGGGTTTCACCATGTTGGCTGGGCTGGTCTTGAACTCCTGACCCCAAGTGATCCACCACCCACCTTGGCCTCCCAGAGTGCTGGGATTACAGGCGTGAGCCACCACGCCTGGCCCACACTGTCACTTCTTGCACCATATTCATATTTCAGCTTCTTCTATGCTCTCCTTTTTGGTGGATTCCCAGTCATCCTGCCAGATGGCTCAAACTTAATAGCTGCTCTCCTCTCACTGCTCAGCTCTGCCTCAGTCTGAAACAGCCTTTTCTCCTTATTCCTTAAGGGGTTCTCAACATTGGCACTGCTGATATTTGGGGTTGCGTAATTGTTTGTTGTGAGGCTGTCCTGTGCAATGTAGGATGTTTGGAAACATCTCTGGTCTCCATCCATTAGATGGGAGTAGCATCCCTCACCCTAATCATGACAACCAAAAATGTCTTCAAACATTACCTAATGGAGGACACAATTGTGGAACTCCTTCCCCCACCCCTCCACTGATAACCATCAAGGTAACATTGCAGACGTGTTAGACTATAGCATAAAGGCAACCACAGGTACATATCACAAGGCCTTCTCTCTCCTGTGTCCCTGACTACTTCTACTGAGCCGTTCTCCGTCTCTCCTCTTAAGCAGATGCTATCCCCCATTCACTCCTCTTAGGCCTGTTACTTTATTTACTAGTAATTTCACTCTTTCTTAATCTCAGCCCACACTTACCTACCCAAGCCCATAATTTCTGACCATCAACCCAACAAAGTGCTTTCCTTAAAAAACAATAAGCCTCCTTTTTTCTGTTTAACAGAATGTTTGCACAGTTGGGAACAGCAAACTCATGTTGCCCCCAGCTTAAAAATAGCCGCCTCCCTCAACAAGTGTAAACCACCTAGCACACTGCTTGGTACAGAGTGGATGATGGCTGTATGTATGAGGGCTGTTAACATCGTGACTTCTGTCACTGTTCCTAATAGCGGGAATGCATGTCCCTTAGGTTTCTCAGTTATCCCACTATATGTCCTTAGACGAGGAACTTACTCAGTTCTTCTCGACTCTGGAATCGGCCTGTGGCAGTTAATTAAAAGCAGGCCTCTTTCTATCCCTGTATCATTGAGAATCACAGGGAATGATGGCGTCCAATAATAAAAACATCTTCTGCTCAATACCTAAAGTTACATACTCCGTAATTCCTACTGAGGGTCAAGGAAGTATGGTGGGGGAGTCGTAGGGGGAAGAGAGCCGTGGATTAGAGTGCAGGGAGGTCACCTCATGGGACCACGTCCTGGCAATTGAACGAGGAAGGGGTTTAGCACCCCTTGCACCTCCAAAGGCCCGTTTCCCTCTTTTGTGGAAGCTCAGTGAAGCCAGCCAAGCGCAGACTGCTGATGCTATTGCTTGATTTTAAGGCCTCATTGTCCGTGCCTTATAGTTTCCAGTTGCACGAGTTTAAGTGTCTCCCTTTGCCGATAACACTTTCCCTGATGCTTATGTCCTTTTCCATCTGACTTGTATTGATCGCTTCCTCCCAGTCTTAAGTGGAAAAAGCCACAGTAGCTTGTGTCCCCATCCTGGCCAGCAGCCTCAATATCAGTCCTATCTAAGCCCTGCCAAGACAGATCCAGATTCAGCCCCCAACCAGGCTGTTCTGTGTGAAGACCTTTGACCTCACACCTGCCTGGTCACTGATCAAAAAATATCAGAGCTGGGAGGGGTAGGAAGAAGCATCTAACTCTATCTGCTCATTTAACAGGTGAGAGAAGAAAGATCAAGAAAGGTATAAGGACTTGCCCAGTGCCATTCAGATAGCACAGAGCAAGGACTTGAACTTGGGGCTTTTTTTTATTTCTGATTCACATCAGAACAGTTTCTTCTACTCTTTATTCCACTTTAGAAGCAAAGAACCATCCTTACTCTAGAATAATCCTATTTGGGGCTTCCCCAGTGCATACAGCCTTCTTGAGGTAATTTGGTTGTCTGTTCCAAAGGCCTCACATGTGTTTGGGGTCCTTAGGGTTTTGACCATACCGGTGGCAAGCCCAACATGCCACCAGTTCCAACCAAGGCCCCTTTTTGGCTAACACAACCACCAGAGCCGAGGCACCCCTGTATGATGCCAGAGGCTTGTGGATGGTTGCTGTTTGTGAATGGCTGGGATGTTCTGCCTTACTTTGCACCAAAGGCATGTTTCTGAATAATTGTATCTATTCAACTGTTGCACATTTTATATACTTTAGATCCAAATTTCCTTTAAACAAGTTCACACTAAGGGGTAGCCCTGGTGGCACCCAGGGTGGAGGAGGCATCCACAGTTAACATAGATGTTTTTTAATGAAACCACATTTTCTGGCTGAGTGCGGTGGTTCATGCCTATAATCTCAGCACTTTAGGAGGCCGAAGAGGGTGGATCACTTGAAGTCAGGAGTTTGAGACCAGCGTGGCCAACATAGTGAAACCCTATCTCTACTAAAAAATACAAAAATTAGCTGGGCATGGTGGCCACTGTCTGTAATCCCAGCTACTCAGGAGATCGAGGCAGGAGAATCGCTTGAACCTGGGAAGCAGAGGTTGCAGTGAGCCAAGATCGTGCCACTGCACTCCAGCCTCACAACAGAGCAAGACTCCATCTCAAAAAAAAAAAAAAAAAAAGGAAAAGAAATCACATTTTCCTGTCGACTTTGGTTATAATTCCCTTGAAGCACTAATACTGCTTCAATTCTAGTTAGCCTTTAATTGGTGGTGGGTTTTAACACTTTGTTGATAGTTTTCTACTACTCTCTTTTCCTAAAATAAGCAAGTTGTGATCTATCAGGGCACATTTAAATACCTGAGAAGGAAGGTTGTTGAAGAGGAGACTGTTATTAGGGGGCTGCTAGTTCAGCATAACACGGTGGCAAATCCCCAGGTAAGGCAGACTCATGGTGTAATAAAAATAATTGCCTTTTAATTGGCTTGTTTGATAACTGTGGGTTCTTTTCTTTCCATATCAGTCTTCCTTGCGAGGCAGTGTAGAACACTGGGAACAATCCATAGAGGAAATTCAGTCATTGAGGTTTGACCCTCTGCCATTTATTTGCTTGTCACTTAGGGAAAACCATTTAACTTCTCTGTACCTCAGTATTCCAATCTGTAAAATGAGAGTGTCATGACAACGAAATGACCACACAGCTTCCCTCCCTCTTTTCTTCTTGTCTTGTCTTTTCTTTTTCAGGGTCAACTGGCCAGGCAAATGGTGCCAAAAGCAACCAGTTTGAGGATGGGAGCTTCTAGCCCAACTGCTGCCCTGTCCCCTGTTAAGGCTTATTGGTGCCGCCATGTGACCCATTGCTGGGCTTCAGGGCAATCACACCTCCCATAGCGTGTCTCTTTCTCCCTATGAGAGGGTCCTATACCCCTGCTGTAGCTAGCATCAGCCTCAAAGCACCTGCAGAACTCCCAAACATAAGAGGTGGCTTCAAGGTCCCCAGCCTTTGCACACACTGTGCCCGTCACCTAGAGCACCTTCCCCTTTGTCCCTCCTGCAAACCCCTTTGATGATTTCAAGAAAATTCAACACAAGCACCATCTATTCTATGAAGCCTACACTGACCAGTGGTCTTTCGTGGCAGACTTGACTCCTTCCCCACCTAGGCCTTAGGAACAGGGTCCGGTCATTGGCTCCATAAACCTGTATTAAGCTTTCCTGTAGACACATCTGTTTCTTTAATTAGTTAGTGAGATCCTTATGGAGAAGGACCTTGCATTATTCAACATGTATCTCCAGCATCTAACACAGTGCCTGGCAGAGAGTAGATGTTCAGAAAATTTTGTTAAATAAATTAATGAATGAATAAAATAGCATTACGCTGACATTAATGACTAGGAGAGTGTACTGAGTGGAATAGCATCCCCTTAAAATTCATGTCCACCCAGAACCTACGAATGTTTCTTTATTTAGAAATAGAATCTTTACAGATGTAATTTTTAAAATTTAATTTAATTTAATTTTAAGTTCTGGGATACATGTGAAGGACATGCAGGTTTGTTACATAAGTAAAAGTGTACCATGGTGGTTTGCTGCACCTATCAACCCATCACCGAGGTATTAAGCCCAGCATGCATTAGCTATTTATTCTGTTGCTCTCCCTCCTACAGATGTAATTAAGTTAAAATGAAATCATACTGGATTGGGGCAAGGTCTAATCCAGTGACAGGAGTCCTTGTAAGAGAAGGCAAATCTGAACACAGACAGGGAGGAGAGCCACATGAGGGCAGAGGCTGAGATTGGAGCTATGTCATCACAAGCTAAGAAGTGCCAACAGTCGCTGGCAGCCACCAGAAGCTAGGAGAGGCAAGGAAGGATTCTGCACTAGAGCTTTTAGAGGGAGTGTGGCCCTGATGACAATTTGATTTTGGACTTGTGGCTCCAAAACTATGAAAGAATAAATTCCTCTTTTTTAAAAAAAATGTTTTCTTTTGTTTTGTTTTGTTTAAATGGAGTCTATTCTGTCATCCAGGCTGGAGTGCATTGGCGCTATCTCCGCTGACTGCAACCTCTGCCTCCTGGGCTCAAGCAATTCTCTTGCCTCAGCCTACCAAGTAGCTGGGATTACAGGCACACACCACCACACCCGGCTAATTTTTGTATTTTTAGTAGAGCCAGGGTTTCACCATGTTGGTCAGGCTGTTCTTGAACTCCTGACCTCAAGTGATCTGCCCGCCTCAGCCTCCCAAAGTGCTGGGATTACAAGCATGAGCCACTGAGCCTGGCCCAATTCCTGTTGTTTGTAGCTACCCAGTTCGTGATAATATGTTACTCCAGCCCCAGGAAACTAACACGTAGGGAAAGGGCATGTGGATATGTGGAAGGAAATTCTCCTCCAATATAGTTCCCCCCGATTGGATGGACTCCTGACCACATCTTTTCTCTGAGTTCCACTCTCACTCACTTCTTTACATTTGCTTTTCCATTTTTCCTCTTCATTAATAACTCGCAACACCTTTCCACATTCCCCACACCATACATATCTTCCCAATCCCTCCTTAATACCCAGTCATTCAATAAAGACTTACAGAGCCCAGATATGTACTAGGCCGTTAACAAAGGGTCACACAGACATGAATAAGATTGACCTTCCCTGGAGAGTTTCTAGTTTAGGAAGATTTTATTTTATGGATGTCTCCCAACATCCCCATGAGATGTTTATGCTTATGTTTATAAATAGCCCCAGTTTAAAGCTGAGAAACTTGAAACTTACATTAGTCGATTTGATTTTCTCAGATCACAGGGATAATAAAAAGCAGAGCTGGTATTCAAACCCAAGTCTATCTCACATCTAAAGTCCACTCTTTCCCTCTTTCCACTGCAGCACTCAACCTGGACTGTCCCACCAGCCCAGCAGGGAAACATCCAGGGAGAAGGTGAGATGTTCAAGAATACCTCGCTGTTATTCAAAGTTCCTCCTTCTATGTTAAAGCTTAGGAGACAGCACAGACTTCAGGATGCAACTGCCTGGACCAAATTCTGGCATCCTCATAGGTGATCCTGGACATCTAACTTAATCTTCTTGGACTTTTAATTCTCCCTTTGGACAGTAACTACCTCCTGTGGATATTGTGAGAATTCAATGAGTTATGACATGCAAAACTCGTATTATGGAATGTAGTAAGAACTCAGTAAATGTTAGCTCTATTACTATGACTAGCTAGCTGTCTAGTATCATTGTTATTATTTTACTCAACTTCCAATTCCAGTTCCTCTTCTCCACCCTCATGTTCCTCTAGCCAGTGCATTGTACACACCATCCTGAGAAAACCCAGCATTCTGAGTTCCAGTCCATCCGATGCCCAGCTCCAGGCCATTATATTATTCGGAACTATGTGATATCACATATATAAAATTGTTTCTGACCTACAAAAATGGGACTTTCATATAGTTTGATCTAATAGACTCCAACTCCTTTTGTCCTTAAAATGGAAAGACATAAACAAAGGTATCTTGCTAGCCTCATAGAAGAGAAAGTTTAAAGTGATTTTTTTAAAACTTTAAATCCAGCTAGAAAAAGCTATGGAAGTGTATGCCTTTTGTAGTTTCTCCGGCAAGTAAGAAGCAGGAGCCCAGGAAATGGAGTCCCTCTGGGAGGCAATAGGCCCCAGAGCCCACCTCTATGATGTGAGGCAAGATGGGGAGTGAGGAGTGAGCCCGCCTTCCACCTCTGTGTGCAGACAAAGAGTCTCTGATGGAATTTGGCCCTGAACACAATAGTGAGCACTTTGGCTTCTAAAGAATAAGGAGGAGGATTCTTAAAAGATTGTGAGACAAAGAACAAGAGGAACTGTTCTCAGAACATCCAAGCTGTCCTCTTCAGCTCTCTTAAGGGGAGCCTTCAGATTGACTTAGGGCAGGTGGGCAGGGCAGCTGTCTCAGACTCCTAACTCAACTCCCTTGAAGCCTTGTTTAGATCTACTCCTTCTTCCAGAAAGCCCCGCCTGCCTCCCTCCCCTGTGTTAAAACCTCATTAGCACCCTGCCAGCAAGGAAATCTATTTAAACAGCTCTTGCTGACACAGCATGCCTCCCCTTTGCATGGAGGATTCTCTTTCAGTCCCCTTCTGATGGCACAGTTGAGCATGGGCCCTGCCCAGCTCAGCTCCAAGGTGCCTGCTCTCTGATCTCACTCTGCCCAAGCCCTGTCAGTGCCACTGTCTCTCATGCCTGCTAGCACTTGTTGGGGGTAGGATCCTCCTAGGATCAGGCTGCATGTGATTCTAGCATTCTTAGTCTCCTTCTTGGATTTTTGTCTGTATACATAGATGCAGAAGGACCACCTTCTCAACCTGCTACTAAAGGACTCCAGGGATGTCCATTCCGTCAGCAAAACCCATTCTCCTCAATTTGGGTAACTACATTTCTAAGAGTTGCTGAAATACAGTACATATGGTAAATATGGTCACAGGAGCATTAGCAGCAATTGACTCTTTGCCTTTCTTTGGTCTATTCATCCAAATGACTTCCATAAATGTGACTCTATTTTGGGTTTGCTCCAGCCTCAGTTTCTTTTGTTGTGGGAGGTATTAGGACAGTGGGGTTGGATGGGAATTGGCAACCATTGATCCAGACAGGGAATATCTGCAATGGTGACTCTCAAAAGCATGTGACTTTAAGAGAAGAACCCTGTAATCTTAGAGTAGCTGAAAAATATGGAGTATTTGTGCATATACTGGAGGATGGCAAAAAAAAGTATACAACCAGTACTACTGGAGCTTGCTGAAATATTTCCAATCTTTGGTCCTGTGGGGCATCCCTCAGCAATGTTAGAGTTTGGACCATGTAGTAGACTTTTGGAGCCTGCATAGCCATGGCCCCTTCTAAGTGAAATGCCAGCACCCACTCAAAGGTCAGGCTTAGGCAGTCATATTCTGTGGCACATGTCCCTTTCCCTTAACCCAGCTGACAGTACCAGAGTGAGCACTTAACCAGGATGGTCCTTCCATAGATGTGTCATGAAAAGATAACGTGAGACTAGTATTAGGTGAATGCAAAACTAATTACGGTTTTTACATTGTTGGATTTTGCCATTTGATATTGGATACATCATTTTAATGGGCATTTCTTGCTTTATGGTTTTTTGCTGACTTACTACCTACCATTTATTTTATGTGTATTTTAGACTATGGAAATGATGTTAGACAAAAAGCAAATTCGAGCGATTTTCTTATTACAGTTCAAAATGGGTCGTTCAAAATCAAAGCAGCTGAGACAACTCACAACACCAGCAATGCAGTTAGCTCAGGTACTGCTAACAAATGTACAGTGCAATAGTGGTTCAAGAAGTTTTGCAAAGGAGATGAGAGCCTTGAAGATGAGGAGCTAGTGGCCAGCCATCAGAGATTGACAATGACCAATGGAGAGCAATCATTGAAGATGATGCCCTTACAACTGCACAAGAAGTTTCTGAAGAACTCAAGTCAACCATTCTATGGTTGTTTCACATTTGAAACAAATTGGAAAAGTAAAAAGCTCGATAAGTGGATACCTCATGAGCTGAGTGAAAATAAAAAAAAATTTCATTTTGAAGTGTCGTCTTCTCTTATTCTACACAACAATCAACCATTTCTTGATCAGATTGCGATATGTGAAAAAAGTAGATTCTATAGATAACCAATGACGACCACCTCAGTGGTTGGACTGAGAAGATGCTCCAAAGCACTTCCCAAAGCCAAACTTGCATCAAAAAAGGTCCTGCTCCCTGTTTGGTGGCCTGCTGCCTGTCTAATCCACCACAGCTTTTTGAATCCCAAAGAAACCACTACATCTGAGAAGTATGCTCAGCAAATCGATGAGATCCACCAAAAACTGCAGTGCCTGCAGCTGGCATCAGACAACAGACAGGGCCCAATTCTTCTCCATGACAACGCCCAACCACAGGTTATACAACCAATGCTTCAAAAGTTAAACGAATTGGACTACGAAGTTTTTCCTCATCTGCCATATTCACCTGACCTCTCGCCAACCTAGTACCACTTCTTCAAGCATCTCGACAACTTTTTGCAGGGGAAATGCTTCCACAACCAGCAGGATGCAGAAAATGCTTTCCAACAGTTTTTCAAATCCCACAGCACAAATTTTTATGCTACAGAAATAAACGAACTTATTTCTCATTGGCAAAAATGTGTTGATTGTAGTGGTTTCTATTTTGATCAATAAAGATGTGTTTGAGCCTAGTTATAATGATTTAAAAATCATGATCCAAAACCGCAATTACTTTTGCACCAACCATTTTCATTGTCCAATTGAGACACACAGAAAGATGGAGTAAACAGTGGCAAAAAGTATGAGTAAGCAAGCCATGAAAATACAGCTGGATACAGACAAGCTTTGTGTAAGCCAAATTTATGAGCAACCGGAATGATAAGTACACAGGGGAGGTTGTGCAGAGAATGGAGCAGATGCCCAGACAGGAGCAGAGGTGCTATGAGAAGAGGAGAAGAGAGAAGGAGAGAAAGAAGGCAAGGAGGGAAGGGGCACCATGCAACAATCTTATGGGAGAGAAAGAGGAAAGAAAAGAGCAAGAGTGAGATTGAAAGATAGAGAGAGAGAGAGCAAGAGAGAATGTAAAGCTGCTCCCAACAATGGCAACTCCTTAACTCATTTAGTTCTCACTAATATGAGAACTTTGACAGCAAGAGGGGCTTTGACAGCAAAGTCCCTTTTCCGAAGTTACCTGAACATATTCTGTCCTTGCCACCAGAAGGCATCAGCTAAAGCAGACTGCTAGAAGATGAACATGCCACTCCTCAATGCTGATGTATAAATGGAAAATTACAGGAAGTATTCAGTCCTGTCACACAGCCCCTCCTTTGACACCCTAGGGGCCAGCGATATTTCAGGATGCAGACCTTTCCAGACTTCACGAAGGGCAAGCATCCTTATATATACTGCACATTCCACAGCACCCCGTAGGGTCTAGGGCAGCACCTGTAATCAAACACATAAATATTCCTGCAGTGCAATGTATGAATATTCACTCTAAACAGATAACCTCACATCAGATAAGGTCAAGTTTTGCAGCCAAATGAATTCAGATCAGGTCAGGTTTTTCTGCCAATTAAGTTATAAGAAAAGTTTCCATTTTCTGAGCTCTTTGGATTTCAGAATTGTAGATAAGGCATTCTGGGCCTGTTCTATTTGCCAGGAAAGTATCAAACTCACTGTCTGTGGCCTTCTTTCAAACAAAAACAAGGAAGCTCTGTTGATGCCTGCGTGGGCAGTTGAAATGATATCCACACAGGAAGTAGCCAGAGGGCCTTGGGGTGTGGCCAACATCCCTGCTGGCAGCACAGTTCCTGCATGGAGAGCTCTGAGTTCTGACAATTGGCTGCTCATCCATGTGCACTCATCCACCTTGACCTTCCTGCAGAAAATTGATTCCTTTCACAAGACTCAAAAAATCTGCTCCCAATCCCCACCAGGGAACTGGCTGGAGTCATAGGTCCTGTGCCAAAGGACCTCATTAGCCCAGCCCACTGTGGGAACTTAAGCTTTCCTGGGGGTGCCTCAGCCTCCGTGGCCCCCACGGCAATTGCTTTATTAGGCGTACTCACCTGCATGCATTTGCTAAGAGGGGAGGGCCTCATGGGGTAAAGAGCCCTTCCCCAGGGACACTGCCTTTCTGAACTTCCTTAGGGGAGAAGACTGAGATCCAGCTGGTTTGTTCTGATGGGGGAGGGGTACTTCAGCCAATGGGGTCTGTGGATTCATCTTAATTCACCAGACCTTTAGTGAGCACTTTTATGTGCTCACTAAAGAGAGACCCTGATCTAGATACTTTAGGGATCCCACAGACAAATAAGAAATAAGACACAGCCACTGTCCCAAAGGGAGGGGAAGGGAAGTAATACAACTCCTTGTGGTGTGCTATTTGCATACATTCACACACATGGCACTCATGGCACTCTGGAGAGCTTGGTGGGTGCATCTGACATCACAGGGGCTACTTGGGCAATGGAAGATCTCCCTTCCTAGAGACCAGATCTGTGGAGCTAGAAGCACAATCTCAAAACCAAGAGCCCCACCAGGCACAGGTAGAATTCTCCTATGGTTTTCTCTTATTTAAAATGTCCCCATACCTAAGACCTGAAACCATGAAACTCCTAGAAGAAAACATACAGAAAATCTCCACACAGGCCTTGGCAATGATTTTTTTTGGATGAGACAACAAAAAGCACAGGTAACAAAGCAAAACTAAACAAGTGGGACCACATCAAACTAAAATGCTTCTATACAGTGAAGGAAACAATCAACAGGGTGAAAAGGCAGCCAAAGAATGGGAGGGTATATTTGTGGGCCATACATCTGATAAGAGGTTAATATTCAAAATATATAAGGAACTCAGAGAACTCAATAGCAAATACATACACACACACACACACACACACACACACACACAATGATTAAAAATAGGCAAAGAACCTGAATAGACATCTATCCAAAGAAGATATATGAATGGCCAACACGTATATGAAAAGGTGCTTAACGTCATTAATCATCAGGGACATGGAAACCAAAACTACAATGAGATGTGACCTCACACCTTTTAGGATGGCTGCTATCAAAAAGACAAGAGACAACAAGCATTGACAAGGGTATAGAGCAAACTCTTGTACACCGTTGGTGGGAATGTAGGTTGGTGCAGCCACTGGGGAAAACCAAAAGAAGGTTCCTAAAGAAATTAAAGATAGTACTACCGTATGCTCCAGCAATTTCTCCACAGAATTGAAAATTCAAAGGAAATTGAAAATTCAAACACCCAAAGGAAACAAAACCACCACCTCTTAAAGATACCTATACTTCCATGTCCATTGTAGCATTAGTGACAATAACAAAGATATGGAAACCACTGAAGTGTCAGTTGATGGATAAATGTATACAGAATTTGCAGTGTGTGTGTGTGTAAATACACACATCTATATATAATAAAGTATTATTCAGTCTTTAAAAAGTAGTGAATCCTGCTATCTGCAACAACATGGATGAACATAGAGGACGTTATGCTGAGTGAAATAAGCCAGACACAGAAAGAAAAACAGTGCATTATTTTACTTACATGCAGAATCAAAAAAAAAAAAAACCCTAATAGAGAAGTATGGTTACCAGGAGTGGGTAGGGGTTGGTGGATGAAGAAAATTGAAAGATGTAGGTCAAAGGTTACAAAGTTGCAGTTATGTAGGACTAGTAGGTTTAGAGATCTAATGTACAGCACAAGGATGGTTGTTAATAATATTGTATACTGGAAGTTTGCTTTGAGCCTAGATGTTAGGGGAAAGGCAAGGCAAGGCAGGAGGGAGGGAGGGGAGGAAGGAAGGAAGGAAGGAAGGAAGGAAGGAAGGAAGGAAGGAAGGAAGGGAGGGAGGGAGGGAGGAAGGAAAAGAAAAATAGAAAGAGAAAGAGAAAGAGAGAGAAAGGGAGGAAGGAAGGAAAGAAGGAAGGAAGGGAGGGGAGAGGGAGGAGGGAGGAGGAGAGGGAGGGGAGCAGGAAGAAAACTATTTGAGATGATGAATATGTTAATTTTCTTGACTGTAGTAATCACTTCCCTATGTATATGTGTTAAGGGATCTTTGGGATGTTCCTTTTTCTGGCTGGAAACCTCTGTGGCTGATGGCATCTTCACCGGAGTTCTTGTCCTGCATCCAGGAAGAATGAGGTATGCAGACAAGTGGAGGGTGAGCAAGACAAAGAGGAGCTTTATTAAGTGTTAGAACAGCTCAGAGGAGACCCACGGTGGGTAGCTCCTCTCTGCAGGCAGGTTGTCCCTCTGAGTGTTACAGCTCTCAGCAGAGAGGCCCTGGATGGGTACTTCCTCTCTGCAGGTGGGTTGTCCTGACAAGTGTTCAGCTTTCAGTAGAGAGGGTAGCTCCTCTTTGCAGCTGACCATCCCATCATCTTCCCAACAGAGAAGATATCTTCTCTCTGCAGCTGGTTGTCCAGTTGATTCTCTGTCTTCTCCATCCTCTGGCTGAGCCCAGGGCTTTTATGGACCTCAGAGGGGAGGAAGTGCAGGCCAATTGGTTCGTAGGTGGCCATGGATGGGCCCAGAAGAGGCACCACAAGTTCCCACTCCAGTCCACGGGACTGGCGGCCCAGCCCCCAGCCTTCAGGCCCTCCCTGGCCTCAAGATGGGGCCTTACCAGGGACCTGCCCCCTTCCACCCAGGAACCTGTCTGCCTCCTGTGGCAATCCATGGCACCCAGGCTGCTGGCACCAAAGGGCACCCACAGGCCAGTGCCCAGCCACCCTCAGCCCTTGCCCTCAGCTTCCCCTCCCATGTTCCTTTTGGAGGGGGCCAAGGTGGCAGAGGGCTGGCATGATCAGCACTGCCCTGAGCATGTGCACACCTGGTCAGCCTGTGACAGTGCCTGGGCTCAGCCCCAACTCTCCTCCAAGACCAGAGCAGGTGCCAGGAGCAGAAAGAGGCCAGGCAGCAGGAGCAGGCACCAGAATTATTCTAGTGACCCAGTTTTCAGGGTGTGTATTGTATGTAAGTATATGTTGGATAAGGCTGGGGGACAGGATGGGATAATGCATTAAACCTTGATTGGAAATTAGAATAAGATTGATCAAGGTAGGGCTATGAAGTAAAGGGTTTGAATTAAATAAACTGTTTATATTTTAGTAAACATTCACTAACATTTTTGTGTGCCTGGTTGTCAGAAATGTAATTATTATTAAGACCCCAATGATGCCCTCAAGGAGCTTGAAATACAGCAGGTAGGAGGACTCATATCTGAGACCCTGTAGAATAGAATAGTGTGATCCTGTCATACTACAAACCCCTGTGGCTGCATCAAGCCACAAGAAAGTTTAGCACAAACCCAACACAGAGGAAAGGTGATCGGTAAGGCTTGGGGGAATGAATGAACGAATGAACAAAAGTGTGGCTGGATCCTCTCAGTCCCTGGTCAAGCCCCACAGGATGCCCAGCTTTGGACTTCATGTCTCCCCCAGTTGGTGACACCTGAGCTCTATTAAAAGGCTCAGTGCCACCTGAGCCTTAGTTCCAACTTGACTTCAGATAGGAAGGGTCTAAACATCTCCAAGGAAGCCCATTCTAATAACCTGTCCTTTCCTGAAATACCACATTTCTACCTCATCTTTTATAGTTCAGGTATGAACATTTCATTTCTGCCTGGCAACCTCACCTCCTAGGCCTACATTTACCTTGTTCTTACCACCTGACCACCAGGACCAGAATTTTGCCATTAACCTCAGTCTGGGTGCTGGAGTCAAGCTCCTAGATTTTGGTATTTCTGAAGTGCTGGCTTCCTGAACAGCTTTGAATTGGTTGGGTCAGGGTCCTTCAGAGAAATAAAACCAATAGGAGATTGCATAGGTAGATAGGTGATTGATTGATGGATTGATTGATGGATAGACAGATAGATGATAGATAGATGATTGATGGAGATAGAGATAGATATAGATAGATAGATGATAGATGATAGATTAGATAGATAGATAGATAGATGATAGATAGATAGATAGATAGATAGATGATAGATAGATAGATAGATAGATGATAGAGGCATACATCTCAGTGTCCACAGGCTGGCGAATGTGGGATTCTTATATCAAAAGGCAGGAGAAGAATATCCCAGTTCCAGGAGGGAGTGAATTTGCCTTTCCTTTGCCTTTTTTGTTCTATCAGGACCTTCAGCCAATTGGCTGGTGCCCACCCACATTGGATGTGGGCAGATCTTCCTTGTTTAATCCACCGGTTCAAATTCCAGTCTCTTCTGGAAACATCCCCACAAACATATCCAGAAATCTTGCTTTATCAGCTATCTGGGCATCCTTTAATCCAGTCAAGTTGACACCTGAAATTAACTATCACAATGCGTTTCCTCACCGTGCATGCTGCCCTTCTTCTGGGCTGCTCTCACCCTCCCCTGGCCAGCCATTTGCCCTGTACCACCTGTTTCCCATCACTGGGCCTTTGAGGGAGCTCTGCTGGTGGGCTGGCCTTCCCCCAGTACCTGCATCTGTGCCTGCCCTGCTTGGTGGCTTGGCCTGCTTTCAGGTCTCAGCCCATCCCAAGGCACCTATCCCATTGCACCTGGCCTGGCCATGCCTGGCCTCCTTACTAGATACAGCAGCCAGCGTGCACCAGGCCTCCAAACTGGGGAGTTACTACACACTGAGAAGGCTTTAAGGGAAGCATCACCAGGAAGGGACGGCAGCCTACAAAGTGGCCCAGAGCCTAGTTGGCCAAACCTGGTTCAAAAGGCCAGAGCAGGGAAGTCCAGAGCAGCACCAATTAGGCACCTGGAGTGAAAGAAAATCACAGGGGCAGCAGGGCCAGTTCATTTACCAGCCAAGGTTAGTCAATGCAACTCTCCTCCTGGAAGTGTCACTTCTCTTGGGATCTCCAGGGGCCCTGGCTGCGAGGAATGCTGATGACTTGTGGGAAGGGAAGTGAAGGAGGCTGACAGTGTGCTGGATCCTCACCAAGCCAGGGTGACTACCTCCTAGTGGCTCTCAGAGCTTGGTCCCGGAGAGAGATGAGCGTACGAGCAGCAGGAATCAGGCCTCTGTCCAGGCCATGCACTGCTCCCACCCCAGTGGGTCTCCCAGGTATTGCCGCTTGGTGAGAGCTTCCAGAAGCAGCATGCAGAGCAAAAACAAGCATAGCCTGTTAGACTGATTGAGACGGGGCAGCTTTCAGGGGCTGGGCAAGGGGCCCAGTTCTGCCCCAGGGGCCGGTGTGAGGTGCAGAGCCAATGCTGAGCGAGGTCCATCCCCCCATCCCTGGGTGCAGTTGGTTTCCATGACAGTTGTTTTATCAATAATATTTATGAAGTTAAGGAATTGAAAGAAAAACAAAAATGGATTAAATCATCTTTCGTGTGTCAGGTATGTTTATATTCTGTGCATCTCATTTAATTGACGTTAATGATAATAGTCATTTAACAATAACTATTACCTTTATTTCACACGTGAAACACCCACAGCCCAAAGAAGTTAAGACACTTGTATAATGTCTCAGAAGTGGTGAGTGCCTGACACCCTTTTGCTGAACTGGGACCTGCCTAACTCAGCGTCCTCTTCAACATGTCATCATTCCTACCTGTGATGATGGGATTAAAAACCAAATACAGTATAAAGAAAACGCAGTATATCCATACGGTGGAATAGTATTAGACATAAAAAAAATGGAAGAACTGGCACATGCTACAAAATGATTAAACCTTGGAAACATTATGCTAAGTGAAGGAAGCCAAACACAAAAGACTACATATTGCACGATTCCATTTATATGAAGTGTCCAGAATAGGCAAATCCACAGAGACAGAAAGAGCAGTCGCAGCCAGGGCCTGGAGGAGGGAGAAGTGAGGAATGACTGCTAATGGGCATGTGGTTTCTGTTTGGGGTGATTCAAAGAGTTCTGGAACTAGACAGTGGTGATGTTTGCACAACATTGTGAATGTACTTAGTGCCACCAAACTGTACACTTTAAAGTGGTAAAAACAGGAATGTTATGTTATGTGTATTTTACCAAAATGAAAAGGTAAAAAATATAATCCACTGTTGCCTTGCTGGGGCCGGGGGACAGCACTTCCGGGCATCCATAGCCACTCCTCAACTCTGCACCCCTCAATCACTAGCTCTGCTCAAAATTCTCCTTCAGGCCTAGAATAACCCAACACTAATGAATGGACAGTGGTAAAAATTGTCTTTCTAAAACCCAACCGCCCCTCACACACACATGCAGATATATGGTTTCCATGTTTCCTACATGAATATACAAAAACATGAATGAAGGTATAGGTGATGTGGAGGGAAATCTCATTCATTCACACTAATTACCATAATAAGAGCAAATACAATTTGAGTGGTCATTGTGTGCTGGGCATGATGCAAGGTGCTCTGATGATAAATATCTAATGACAATTCAGCAGGGGTGATATTATTATGCCCTGATTAGGAAATGGAGACATTCAGAAGTTGTGATTTTCCTGAAACTACAGAGTTGACATGTAGTAGAGCAGGAATCCAAACCATTTCCAACTTCCAAGTTCGCGCATATCCAGACAAGAAGTGTCTGAAATAAAGAAAATTCTAGCTTGCAGAATATAAATAAATTATTGCAGTTTTATTCTTTTTCCCTGATACATTAACTAAACCTGGTGAGTAGACTATTTCTTAATAGGAGTTCCTAAATATGAAACATTACGTATAAATTGATAAGATTTTGTTTGGAATTTGAGCTCCTATGTGCTGATTTGTGGTATAAATGTTCACTGCTGAAAAAGAAAAATCAAAGAAAAAAACGACTTCAGGATTCACCACAGTATGGAAAGTCAACAATGCAAAATTAGTGGAGGTCAATTGGTGAGGTTTGAGCGATGTGAGTCGTTTCCCAGGAAACCATGGGATGGTTTCATCACTGACCAGTCCCATCAAGGAGTGGTGCTCATCTTATCCTTGCATGCAGCTAATCTCACCCCATGAGTGCCAGGAAGCCCCCTGTGCTGTTTTTCACATGGGTAGTGTGAGGAGGGATAACTTTACATGGCCTGGGTGCTTCATGGGCTCAGCAATTTGGACATACTGAGCAAAGCATTGGGTAGTGTCCATCGGCTGGAGGACCCAGTGGCCACCTGTAGTCACTGTTGATGGAGAGCCTTCACAGGACCCACTGAAGAGCAGCTTCTCAGTCTCTGTGTCACAGTGACCACTCAATTAATGGAGAGTGGATGGGACATTGGCTTTGTGTCTAACTCACTCCCTAGACCCGGCCACCCACAGGGCTCTTTTCCACGTCTCTACTCTCCCCACCCCCTCTGAAGTCCTCCAGGAGGACAGCAGGATTAGTATCTCCTCTAGCCCGCTCTGTCCTTTTCCAGCCTATTGTTATTAAACACACTGTGCCCAGTCCTCCCATGACCTTCCATTTTGAGCCTCCAGATCTTGTATTAGAAATTTAAGTGAAGTTATTTTTCTCTATAACTCCCATTTTAACCACCCCAATTCTTCTTGAAACAGTAAAGGTACCTCCAACTCACAGTGGTTTCCAAAGTGGGATGCAAGATGATTCATTTGGGTATGAGAGAAAAAATTTAAAACTTCAATATATTTCTTTCAAAAATTAAAAAATTATACTTTATTAGTTTTGAATATATATGGATTGGTAGCAGTGCACTACACATATATCTGTGACGGTGATAGGAATGTGCAGTATAAGAAAACCAGAAATTCCTGTTCTTAGTGATTGCAAAAGGTCAATATATGTAAAATGCAGAAAAGAAATGAAGAATAAAAGATAAATATTTCAAAATAATATCTGCTTTCATTTATTTTTATCCTTATGTCCCATGAAGACAACAATATTTTACAGCAGAAATAAAGTACTGTAACTCCTGACACATCTGGTTAGTTATTAAGCCACCCTAGAAAGTATCCTGAGTCCAAGGCCACTGACGGCTGCGTTAATTCAGCAGTCTACAAGGAGAGAGTGCAGGAATCACGTAGAAACTGTTGCAAAATACCTGATTTGTAGGTTTGGTTTTGTTTTTGTTTTCGAAGCACAGCCCCTCCCATTCTGTGGCTCTGTGAAAGATCTCACTTTAATGGAAAGACATTCTGTGGATTTATGGGTATGGATATGCATATATAGTATTACAAAGAGAGGAGCATGACCCCTTATGGGCAGACATGCTTATGGTCCATGGAATGATGTTCACCCTTATATTTGGCTTTGTTGGCCTGGATTGCCTCAACAGTTGCACAGCAGGCTGAGTGTTAGCCATGAACCCCAACATGAACCCTGACCTCTGGTGTGTGCAAGAGCTGCTCTCAGGCCACCTAACTTTCTCCATCTCAATGTACACCCACATCACATGAAGACCTGGAGGCTTCTCACTGGGGAGAGAATAGTACAATTTTCTCATTGTCCAATCCATTTCATTTTCAGCTGTGGGATTAAATTTACTCTTTTCTGAAGTGTTGTCTGTGCGTATAAATCATTTAAGTTTATATTTTCGTTGCTGTGGCAACGATGTGGCTAATTGAATTCCAAAGTGTCCTTCTCGATTTCAAAGCCATGATAAAGAGCCAGAGCATTTAACGATGGTAGGCAGAACAGAGGCAGAAGTGGTGGGAGGAAGGGAAAGTAAAATGACACATTCTCCAAGTAGCTCCTAAGAGCTCAGAACAACACCACTGCTTTGACAGACCAAGCAAGAGCAAGGGAGCCGGCCAGCAACCAAGGGATTGTTAAATGGTTAACAAAAGGTAGCCCAGGCTTCTTTGCAAAAGCACCTGCATATTCTGACCCTGAAGTTCTGCCGCCTCCTTTTTTTCATCCTGCCTGGTAGTTCTCTTTGCCAAGCAGAGGCTGTATCTTTTCACCCACAGGGGTCACCAGCAGTTAGCAAACACCTGTTTAATAAAAGCTTCTTGGATGCTTGGATGGATGGGTGGATGGACGGACGGACTGGAAAAGAATTGCTAGGAGAAACGCAAAAGGAATCCAGTGTTAAGAGACTATCCAATGTGGCCATGTGCCGTGGCTCACACCTGTAATCCCAGCACTTTGGGAGGCCGAGGCAGGTGGATCACGAAGTCAGGAGATCGAGACCATCCTGGCTAACATGGTGAAATCTTGTCTCTAATAAAAAAAATTCAAAAAAATAACCAGCTGTGGTGGTGGGTGCCTGTAGTCCCAGCTACTCGGGAGGCTGAGGCAGGAGAATGGCGTGAACCCAGGAGGTGGTGGAGCTTGCAGTGAGCCAAGATCGTGCCACTGCACTCCAGCCTGGGTGACAGAGCGAGACTCCGTCTCAAAAAAAAAAAAAAAAAGACTCTGACCAGTGCTAGGCACGGTGCTGGACATAACATCACAAACTCAAAGCAACCCTGCTAAGTAGTTATGATTATTCCCTTGTTACAGATAAGGAAACTTTAGACTTAGATTTAGGGAACTTGTCTAATGAACCTCTAGTTAAGTGGCAGATGCAAGGTGCATCCAGATCTGTAAAACTCCAAAGGCCACACACATTTTATGTTTCAATTGCATCTCTCTATGTCTCCAAATTAGAGACATAAAAAGTATTGCACAATAATGCCTAAAAGTTAGTGCATTGTTGATATAAAAGATTATGTAAAACATGAAAATGTCAGAGTCAGTTTTACATGTCTCCTGTGTCTTTTTAAAACTTATTAAATTTTAATTGCCAAATAATAATTATATACATTTATAGGGTTTATTGTGATATTTTGCTATATGTATACATTTTGGGATGATTACATCAAGCTAATTAACATATTCATCATCTTGAATGCTTATTTTTTGTAATGAAAACATTTAAACTCTTTTTTAGCAATTTTGAAATATTTAACACAATATTATTAACTATGGTCACCTTGCTGTGCAATAGACCTTGAAAACTTATTCCTTTGTCTAACTGGAACTCTGTGCCCTTTGGTCAACTTCTCTCCATTGCCCACCCCATCCCCTACCTCAGCTTCTGGTCACCATCATTCTACTCTCTACTCCTACAAGTCTGACATTTTTAGATTTCAAATGTAAGTGAGATCATGGGATATCTCTCTTTCTGTGCCTAGCTTAGGCACAGAAATAAACCAACAGGTTTACTTTTTAAATGCTCAACATCACTAATTATTGGGGAAAGCAAATTAAAATCACAATGAGACATCATCTCACACCTGTGAAAAATGGCTATTATCACAGAGGCAACAGAAAATAAGCATTGGTGAGGATGTGGAGGAAGTGGAATCCTTCTACACTATTGGTGGAAATGTAAATTAGTGCAGCCGTTGTGGAGAAAGTATGGCAGTCCCTCAAAAAGCAAATATAATTATCATATGATCTAGCAAATCCACTTCTGGATATATCTACAAATGAATTGAAATCAGCACGTGGAAAAGATATCTGCACTATAATTACAACACTTTTCACATTAGCCAAGACATCAATGGATGAATAGATAAAGAAAATATGGAGTCACTTTCAAATTATTTGTTTCACCTTAGATACTATTAACTAACACCCTACTAGGAGAAACGAAGAAATGTTTATGTTGTCTCTTACCGATTTTTGTTAATTACAGTATAATTTTATATTGTCAATTTTCATATTCTTTTGATTTTAAACCATTATTTCTAAAATAATCTAAATAACCATGATTTAGATTGTATTCAATATTTAAAAGTACTTATGACTAATCCCCACATGTTCTCCTATCTTGGAGCTGTTTTCATGGTTTTGGTGGGGGCAATGGGAAGAGGCAGAGAGAGAAGGGGTCACACAAACAGTGACCCTGTCTGTCCTTTAACCTGGTATCCAATTTGCCTGGACTTACAAAATTCTCAAGGCACGTGTTTTTTGTTTGTTTGTTTGTAAATCCGGTAGCAATGGTTTAACAGTCTTGTAACACAGGGGTTTAAGTGGCAAGTACTTTTGTTTTTTTTTTTAGATGGAGTTTCACTCTTTTTGCCCATGCTGGAGTGCAACGGCCTGCTCACTGCAACCTCCACCTCCTGGGCTCAAGTGATTCTCCTGCCTCAGCCTCCTGAGAAGCTGGGATTGGGTCACCATGCCCGGCTAATTTTTATACTTTTAGTAGAGACAGGGTTTTGCCATGTTGGCCGGGCTAGTCTCAAACTCCTGACCTCAGGTAATCCACCGGCCTCAACCTCCCAAAGTGCTGGGATTACAGGTACGAGCCACCACGCCCAGCCTCGCATATCCATTTTTAATGATACTTATAGGTTTAACTTTTGGATTAACAGATCTTATTTCAAAGACTTTCTAAGTAGAGTCTATTAGCCAACTTGATGGTGACATGAATTTGAATTTCAGCAAAGCTGCTTATGATACCCTTGTGGCATATTTTCTTTCCCATTGATCACTGTAGACAGTCTCATTGTCCCTAACCATTGATTTTGCTGTGAAAAAATACAAAACCAGACTAATTTTTACCCTGGGAGGGAGACTGGCTGCCTCAAATTCTTTCTTTATTATACACAATTTAATAATTTAGGCAGAAAATGTCTTTGTGTTCCTCCGGAATACACTTTAATCTTTGCATTATAAATTCAGTTCTTCTGAAATTTGAGGATAATTTTCTTCTATTGCATTTTCAAATACTACCTTCATTTCATTTGTTGGATTATCTTCTTAAAGGATATCTATCAACCTGAGTTGAATTGCCTGTGGCACCTATATCCATTCTCCTATCTGTAGCTGATTTAAACTCCTTTTCTTTGTGTGCATGGTAAGCTCTTCAAGCTCCTTCTCTGTGTCAGTAACTTCATTTTTGACTATGTCTCTCTTTTTTTTTTCTGTTTTTTATGTATTTGTTAGTCAGGAAAGGATACTGTCAATGGTCTTTAATTTTCTTTCTTAATTTCTTATGATCCTTTTTTCTTTCTCAGTCTGCTGATTATAATCTGATTATAAAGCTCATTTTATTAAATTTCTATCATTATTTTGTTCTATACCTTCAAGGACTCAGGATAATTTTCTTCTTGTTTTCTCTTCCAGATTCTGTTCTGTAAATGTGTTTTGAATGCTCTATTCCTTCCTTTCACCCAACTGTCTATTTATCCATCATTTCTCCATTTCTCTTTATTGTATAATCTCTATTGTATATAATGAAATTGTATATAATATGATATATATATTCATTATTACATTTATTTTACTAGCTCTTTCTTAACATGAGCAATTGGATCCATATTTTCTATTTATTCTGGCCCATAGTGGGTGAATTCTCTTTGACATTCTTCCCACCTTAACTGAAACATTTATGTCTCAGCAGAAGTTTGAGGGTTGAGTACTGTGTGCCATCAGTTTTTCTGTGGTCTGAGAAAATCTGGAAAGGAAAGAGGGACTGCCCAGTGGGGGCCGGAATTCTGGAGGACTTGGCTTGGTGGAAATGTCCTTTGATGGACTGTTTGGCTGATATCCCAGCCATGAACTGGATATGCTAGAGGTGTGCTTGGATCTGTCCCCAGACAGATTGGAGCCATGGGGCCGAGGGGAGCTCTAACCAACATTGCTGCCTTTGATGAGAGCCTTACAAAGTCAGCAGGGCCCTCTACACTAGAGGATTTGCCCACAGCTTTCCTGAGCTCCCTCAAGCCACTTCTCTGCAAATCTCAGCATTTTTTTTTTCCAATTGACATTCTTTCTCCAGCATTACTTCTAAGGGCTGAGAGGAGGAACAGAGACCATAGAAACTCCACCAGAATTTATAGTTTGATAACCACCACTCTGAGAGTTTATAACATAAAGTTACACCCCAGCCCTTATTTTTTTTCCTGCTAGTAAGTTGTTTTCAGATTCTTTCTCTTTTTAGAGGGAGATTCCTTGCCTGTGCTTAATTGCACTATTTTTGTGCAGAAATTCTGTCTTAGTTTATGACTCCTTTAAGCAGCATAATGACCTTGGATTAGAAAGTCTGTAGACCTGGGCATGAAACCCAACTCCATCTCTTACAGCAGTGGTTCTCAACTCAACTGGGGCCAATTTTGACAATGTCCAGTGACATTTTAATCATCATGACTGGTGGGTGCTGCTGGCATCTAGTGGGTAGAGGCCAGGGATGCTGTGCCATTTTACAATGGCACAGTCTGGTGCCAAACCTCATACTCACAGGACAGCTCCCCAGAACAAAGAATTATCTTATGCTAAGTGTCAATAATGCCAAGATTGAGAGATTCCACCTTAGTAGGTGAGTAGATTTGGGCAATTCTTTTAATCTCATTAAGATTTAGTGACTTTGTCTTTAAATTGAGCATAATAATATCTGTCTTAGACAGTCAATAGATGGTAGAGTTTTAATGTTAATAATAGTCATAATAACATAATGATAATACTTCTATTATTATCCCTGAAACTATTATTAGTAGTAAAATGGTAATTTTTTGAACCGCTGTGTGAATGCAAGCAATTTCTTCATCTATTCTAACCTCAAATTATTGCAAATTTAAATTTATTTGGGGGGCAACCTTGTCTTTCACTGACTCTTAGTGTTTCATCTGTTTTTGCTTGTTTGTTGTTGACATTGCCCTGTTCACCTTTTTTTTTTTAAATGAATCCTTGACACTTCCTGGGAAAAGAAGCATCCTCTCATTTTTTTTTAAATTGCAAGTATGTATTTTGCCTGCCTTCTTTTATGCCTCATATTACACGTCTTCCAAACACAGTGCCAAGATAAAAGTGTGAGAGAAGGCCAACTTCCAGCCCCAGGGCCACAGAATTTGATGTGGGCATTGGATTAGAGGACCCCCTGGTAATGAGTATGCCCTTCATGGTGTGAAATGAAAGGCTTTGATATTTTGTCTTGTTTTATTGGTAAAGAGTGGCCATAGTTCAAATACACCTAATGTTGGTTGTCTGCTGTCCATTCGTCCATTCAGGTTAGTAGTACAGAATATCATCTTGCTATGCTCTTATCTTAAGATCAGTAAAGTGGATGGTGTAAGACATTTGCCCAGGGATAGGAATAAGATGAAAGTCATACTTTCCAGATTCTTTATCCTTGCTCTCAAGGTCTCAGGGCAGAATGACCATGACTCAGGGCTTGGGGAAAAGTTTCTATTTCTGGCCTATAAAGACACCACATGGGAGGGCAATGGTGGCCCTGGCCTTGGAGTCTCTTGCTTTGCAAGTTCATCTAACTAACCCTGACCCGACTGCCCTGAGAAGTCTTTGGAAAAACTATAATGTGTATACAATCATGTGTCGGTGTATATGTATCTGTAAGTCCTTGTGAGTTTACAAAAGCAGCAGAACATTGTCAAAATAGCATGGGCTTCGGAGTCAGATGAACCTAGGTTCATATTTCACCTCTGCTATTTACGAGCTGGTGTCGTTAGATGAGTCAATTAACCTCTTTGAAGTTCAGTTTTCTCAACTGGAAAATGGGATTAATAAAGTCCACCTAACCAATGAGCAGATAACCCTAAAATGGCAGATGCCACTCTTCTATGTCTCTTTCTATTGCTCAAATATTAACAGCAGGACAAATTTTTACTTTTGTGAAATATATTCTAGTTTTAAAGCTCTGGGAGCTGCTATTATTCCTGGATCTATTTAGTGGCTATTAGTGACCTTCTCCTTGTGTGACAGTTAGAGACAAATGACCATGAGCAGGCTAGGGGAAGCTGGGGAGAGATGGATTGAATTTGATCCATGCTTGGAAAAGTGTGGAAGCTGGGACTTTTATTGTTTGATTTAACAAATATTAATAGGGCTTGGCCTTGGGAGACACAAATCAGTAATATAATCTTAGTGCTGTCATTGGCTCACCAGTTCTCTTTCATTTGAAAAAGCCTCCCAGAGAGTATCCAAACCCCATCAGGGACACATTTAATTCTCAGTAAAAGGATAGGCCACTCTCAAGAAGATAAGAAGAAGAATCATGATGATTATAATGTTGTTGATGACATGATGATGATGAGGAGGAGGAGGATGAAGACAATTGATAATGAGAATAATGATGGTGATGGTGATGATGATGGCAAATGATTACTACCATTTACTCAGGGCCTATCAAGTGCAAGACCCTGCACTAAACACTTAGTGCATGTCTTCACATGACCTGGTACTATAACAACAGGCCGTAGGTATGACAATATTTTTTTATAAATGAGAAAACTGAGACCCACAGCAGCTAAATGACTTGCCCAAGGTCCCCAGTGCATGAGGAGGATGTTGGGATAATGAGAGTTATATTTTTTCCTAGTGGTTTGGGGAATAAGGTGATGATGCTGTAGAAGTCAGAGTTTTCCTTTAAACATTCTCACAGGGAATACCAAGTAGAAACAAAATTTGCTTGTGGTCAGAGAGACATAAGGTTAAATTTTGTCCCTGACTCATACTTTCTTTGTGTCTTTTGGGAAGGAAATTAATATTTCTAAGACTTAGATTCTCCAAACCCCAGTTTTCTCACCTGGCAAAGTAAAGACAAAAATATGTAACTCATGAGGGGTGGTTATGATGAAGGTTTATTGACTTGCCCATCTGGTGCATGGGAGGTACTTGATGAATGTCATTTTCTTCCTCTAGGACTGATGAAGAGCCAGAGCAGGTAAAGCCAGAGGCTGGGCCATATCAGACCTGCAATACTGGACTATAGGAGTTGGTGCAGACAAAGCTGACTCAGAGTGACACAGAGAGTGGTCTTAACAGTGGTTGATGACACTGGAAAAAAAACTCACAAACAACATTATGACCTCATTTGGCTAGAGAAAATGTAAAATTCCTGTGAGCAATATACATCCAGTGTTTTTAAAAATCACCATTTTTCTCAAAACATTTTATGATCAATCATTCCTGGATGAAAGGCCCTACATTTATAGGGTGAGAAGAAAACACCTTCAGAACTCTCCTGGGGTCTTTTGTCCAACCTTTAACTAAGGGATCATTTTGCTTCACCTGCGGACTAGAAAAGAAGTAATAAGGAAAAGGACATGGTAGCCATCATCTATCTAGGCAAAAACTGGTGTGCCATACTTTCCCCTCCAGCCCTCTTCTAAATAGTCACACACCACTTTGACTCTGAGTTGCTCTTTGCTGATTATTCCACTGGTTCTGAATCACAAGTTATCCATCATAGGTGACCATCATATCTCTAATGTATAGAGGATTATCTATCAAAAGGCACAAGAGGATTTTTACAATAGTAAAATATCCCTCTCTAGGGGTGACAGGGCCCTAGCCTCACCCTCACAGGCACAACCAATAGCTCAGAGTCCAGCTCATCCCAAAAAAAGACTGAGTCCCTGATTAGCATACCATCAATAAATACTGGAGCAGATGCCATGAAATTCCAATCAGAAGAATTTGTAATGTGAAGTCAGATATTATATAGTGAGAAATAAACAGAAATTGTCAGTCAAACTTGTGGCAGCTGGGGCCAGCATCAGAGGCAGTAAATGAACTAACTCCATGAATCACATTTATGATCGGCCCCATTGAGCATAACTCTGCCAGTGGGGCTTTCTGTTATGTATCAGGACACACTGGCTTGTTGCATCTCACAGAGGTGGAAAATGAGCAGGGCCAGTATGTCTCTGGAGCAGTGCCTTAAGGGTGTCAGACCATGATTGAGACATTTCTCTGCTCTCTAAGTCAATGTGTGCATAGGGCTTGGGAGAAGAGTTCTGGCTTCCCACCTAGCATGAAATTCAGCAGAAGGCAAAGACTCCTACTGAACTCTGATTAGGTGTTATCTCAAAACCCTAGCACTTGCTATGCATAGCCCAAAGTCACAGTGGGTGAGAACTTGGCTCTGTTCTGGGAGAAGCCCAGGGGAGTCTCTTTATCCAACACTCTTCTCTTAGCCAACATCCAAGTCGTGGACAGAAATCTGCCCCTCCATTCACATCTTATACTCTTGCTCTTAGCACCCTACTCCTTCTTCTGTTCACTATGGGATTCCCAGTACTAGGCAGGGAAGACGGTGTGGAGAGAGGGGATCTTAAATGCTTTTACATCTTCAGGCTCCAGCACTTTGTGCCACATCGACCTTAAAAGCACTCCTAAACTGATTGATTACACCAATGAATTAATGGATAAATGAATGAATGAATAAGTGGATAAATGAATGATTATCCCCAAAGAGATATGTCTTCCAAACTGCATCTCTGCTCTGTTTTCCTCAGCTTAAAACCCTCCACTGTTGTTTTAGACAGGAGCTTCTATCCATGTAAAAGAGCGATAGAGTGGTAATTAAGACCATGTGTACTAAACCCAATTGCTGGGTTTAAGCCCTGGCTCTGCCTCAAGAAACTGGGTGGCCTTGGGCAAATTTTATATAAACCTCTAAGGCATGATTAGCACATTTATACAACAGTAATTATTAGTACCTGACCCCATTAAGAGTATTAACTCATGTTGAGCCCTTAGCAGAGAGCTTGGCAAATACTGACGTTTGATTTGAATATGGATGTTCATGATCACGTTCTGCACCTTCTTCCTTCTACCTCCTCTTTCCATTATATCTTAGCATTTGTCAGCTAAGACTGAGTTTGAGTGACAAGAGGTGTGGTGAATGTTCTGAAGATTCTGATGAGAAAAGGACTGTGACTAGGACACTCATAAAGATGGCCTTATTTAATTCAAGGCAGGGCTTTCTCCTGGGCCTTGAGTATCTGGCAATGATGTGTAGTTAGAAGATGGCCTTATCCAGCAAACTCTCTCAGACAGTACCATCCAGCTTCCCTTAGTAAGACTGAGACTCCTATAGAATTTTTAAAGAAGCTGCCTCTTGCTATTTAACTGTCTTAAAGTCATTCCCTGGCTCTTGAAGCTAATCAGCAAGTGGCAAGCAGGGCAGTAATTAGATCCTCTGCTGAGCCCTGCATTGGAGATTTGAATAATTCAGCACATTAGTGATGGGGGAAAAGAGAGGTTAAAATAGAACATCTCCCTAGTTAATAGCTAAGTGATTTTGAGCATCCCAACAGGAGCAAAGAACAGGTCATGGGCCAGCACAAGAAGCCCACCATGCCTTGAAATACTAATGAAATGGGTCCTGAGAAGATTAAGCAGTATTTTTGGGAGCTCACTCCTATATCTATCTAAAGTCCATACCAAGATTTACCACAGACAGGAAGATAGCTTGAGGCCAGGAGTTTGAGGCCAACCTGGGTAACATAGTGAGACTTCATCTCTACAAAAAGTAAAAATAAAAATTAGCCCAGGTGTGATGACATGCACCTGTGGTCCTAGCTGCTCAAGAAGCTGAAGCAGGCAGGAGGATCACTTGAGCCCAGGAGTTTGAGGCTGCAGTGAACTAAGACTGTGCCACTGCACTCCAGCCTGGGCAATACAGTGGAGATCCTGTTTCTTAAAAAGTAAATTTTAGGCCAGGCGTGGTAGCTCACGCCTGTAATCCCAGCACTTTGGATGCCGAGGCGGGTGGATCATGAGGTCAGGAGATCGAGACCATCCTGTGAATGGTGAAACTCCCGTCTCCACTAAAAATACAAAAAATTAGCCAGGTGTGGTGGTGGGTGCCTGTAGTCCCAGCTACTCCGGAGGCTGAGGCAGGAGAATGGCTTGAATTCGGGAGTTGGAGCTTGCAGTGAGCCGAGATCACGCCACTGCACTCCAGCCTGGGTGACAGAGCGAGACTCCGTCTCAAAAAAAAAGTAAATTTTAATTTAACTTATTTTTTTTTTTTTAAAGAGTGACCCCCTACCTTGGACATCAACTTTCAGATTAATTTCCACCTCTGCCCTGTGTCAAATGAGCACCTTCTTGGCATTTCTGCTGTCAGTGCCATTATGAACAGCCTCCAGGTTCACTCTCAGCAATGGCTAGTTGCTATTTCTAAAGTATCTTCCTTAAACCCCAGCTTTTTTGTGTCACCACTGAGATGCTATTTTAGGACCAGGTGATCTTTATAAGACTATTTTACCAGCCATGCCCTCCAGCACTGGAAGATGCCTTTATTTGGGAGATTGTCCTAGTTCTTATGCACCTGAGAACCCTGGCCACAGGCAGGTAGTTGAATGAGATTATCAATCAAGGACCTTCCAGACTTAGGAGGCCATAATTTATTCCAGTCCTTGGATTGTCATCTCAAATTAAATGTCAAATAATGAGACACAAGGGCATGAGGACAGTCTAAAGTGAAGCTGCACACCTCCACAGCCTCCTTGGCCTTTGTGTGGTGTTGGAAGGACTTCCTGAAGAAGGATGGGTGTGAGGCTATGTGGGATGGGACCAGAAGTCTCCCACAGTGCTTTGGTCTCAAGCAATCCCTGGAGTAGACCATAAAAAGGTCAAGCCTTAGGCCTAGATTTCAGAGGACATCCAAAATCCTACCTTGAGAAACACCTATTTTTGCCTTCAAGCAGCCTAATTCTGCCCTAGCTGGCTGTCATAGGAAGCCACTGATGCAAAGGTAGCCACATTCTGGGAAGAAGAGATATTTCCTTCATAATGAACATGCTTTCAGGTTGTTCAGAATTTTGGATCCTGAGTGTCTCCATGAGTGAGTTGAAGAGGTGGCATAACAATGGCACTTTGAATGTTGTACAAATAATCTGGGGCTTGGAGAATGAGAAATCCAGTGCAATGCAGCAAACATCAATTAAATGTGTACTGTGTTCACAGCATTGTACAGAGAATATTCACTTTTGCCTGGACCAACTTAATGCAAGTTCTACTTATTCATCAAAAGGAGTTTCTATACTGGAGACTTATATCCCAGGCCTACAACAGGTCTACTTATGACCCTATAATTTATGTAACCTTCCGGGGGTAGGTGGAAAATATATTGGAACAATTGAAAACCAAAGGTTTCTCTCTCTTAGGTCTGCCAGCATCTTTCACAGGGACATCATCTTTAAAAAGAGTGTTTGAGTTTCTTCTCACACAGACTCAAAGGATTTAACCACACACAAATTACACATTTTTAAGTGATATGAACAAATATTCTAGGGATGAAGACATTTTTGATCCATGTAGATGAAGAAGTTATTTCTATCGCTGTCTAAACCCCAAATGTAGTATTGTAACTTGATTCTCAGCAATGGGCTTTGAAGAGAAGTGTGCTTAAAGAAAAGCAGCAAGTTTACCATGTGGCACAGCAAAGTGGCTGGTCTAGAATGGGCTGGAGCATGACCAGGGGCTCTTATATTTCCTGAATTTGATTCTTCTCTTAATACTGTGTGGCAAGATGTAAAAGCTTAAGCCAGTGTTTCTCAAGTGCAGCAATTTTTACCCCCAGGAAGCACCTGGCAATGTCTGGAGGCATTTTTGGTCTTCACACACTAGTGGGGTGGGGGTGGAGGAGGCAGAGAAGGACTGCTAATGCACTAATAAAAATGCTGACGAATATCATATGATGCACAGAAAAGCCCCCTACAACAAAGAATTATTTAGTCTAAAATGTCAACAGTGCCATAACGGAAAAACTCTGTTTAAACCTTTCTACATCTCTGTTGAACTCCTGTTAGTGGAATTGCAACCTGTGCTTCCTGTCTCTCTTCCACATTTTATCCTAGAACCCATCGATGTTCTTGAAATAAATTAATGAAAATAAGCAGTGAAATGTTATTAAGGAAAACACATTATATGACATAAAGCAGAAAATAAGTAGACAAAGAGAGGGAAATTGGAATGAAAAGAGAAGAGAGGGAAAGAGTTTTAAATTAATTATGCTAAAGGGTAATAAAATCTTTGGGGTAAATGGATATTCAAAAGAACATATTTTATCCTACTTTGAGAGCTTGCTCAAATGATTATAACTGGGAAGTTGAATATCAACATATCAGGAGTAATAGGGTGTCACAAAGACACAGAGCTGGAGATATTCAATCTTTTCCTTGGGACCCAGTCTCAAATAATAATTGCATGTATGTTCCCCTTACAACACTCATTTCCATCCAATGTTTAACTTATAGCCTACCTTAAAAATTGTGCAATCTCCTTTTCCTCTCAGAAAAGCAAGGTTCAAGCTCTTGAGTTGATACTGGATCTCATGATCTTTGCACACATTCGAACTTTTCCAAACTTTCAAACTACATTTAAATTCAGCATACTTCCCTACTACATAATGAATCCAAATAAAACAAGGACATTGTTGTTTTATACTTTATTTGAGAAGAGACCCTACATAAACTATGTCAGGAGGATACAGGTCTACACACAATTTCATCAATCAATAAATGGAGTTGTGAACATAACATTGAAGATATGATACTATGAGAAAGACAGACATATGACCAAGGAGTATTTACAACTCTCACTTATGATATATTTATATTGAAGATGGGTATATACATATATACATGTACATGTGCATATACATACCTATGTCCATACATACACACACATATATACATATATATGTATAAAATGCTTTTAAACAAAAACCAAGAAAGGAGTTCGCCTTCCTGTAGTGATTAACCATTTGAAAGTGAAGAATGGTTGATTTGTATTAGTGTCATGGTGTTAAATCTCTGCCCCCACATTTAACTTCAACACCCATAGATTCCGATGAAGACATACGTTTGCCTTGGGATGGAAGCATGAGGGTGAAGAATGGGGTGATGGGTATGGGGCCGAGACTGAAAGACATGCACAATGGGAGAAACGACCTTTGGTGATACCATTAAATCATCCTTTTGTATTAAACATAAATTATTAATACAGTTTAAAAAAATAATTTTCTGTTTTATTTTGAGGTTGAGGAGAAAGGAAGGGTGAGATGAAGAATAGAGGATGGGCATTCGCCTTTTCAACATATCCCTTAATATCAACTGAGAACACACCCCTCTAACCTGTGGCCATCTTATCAAGTTAGAATTTTTTTTTTTTTTTTTTGCATAAAGGACACCTTCACATAAGAGTTTTACTTAGACAATAAACCTCTTCTCCTAAGGCAAATGCAGTCATCATTTTAACTAGATTGATTCTCCAAGACTCGCCAGGATGCAAATAAAATTAGCATAGCCAATGCATTCACCTGTCATAAAGGAAAAGAATGAAGGAAACAGCACCTCAAGGAGGAGATACGATTAGTAAAACCCAGTTCTACTAAAACCTCAGACACTTATGTTAAGTTATCAACTTTGGGATCCAAATGATAGGAAGCAATCATGATCAGCACTTTCCAGAAGCCTGGGAGAAAAACAAACAAGCATCACGTAGGAATATTTCTAAGTCATAAAATACAAATGAGGAACGATCAATTGGGATTAAAATAAAGGGCATAAGATCCAGTTGAACGCACCTCAGCTCTGCTGTGGTCAACGTCTCCACCCATAAATGATGACTTGGCAATACTGTATTCATTGTTAAGCTTTCCTCAATTCAAGCCACACGTTGCTGCTGTTTTTTCTTTTCCAATATCTGTAAAATTAGCTTGGCCTCAGAACAGGTGTGCACAGGTATCAGGTGTCCCACATGCCACACATACCATTGTTCAGCAGTTGCCATAATCCAGCTAACCCTTCAGATGGCCAATATATTTATGCAAACATTGGGAAACACACACGAACACGTGGGATCAGACAAGATATAATAGCTTTACATATACTTAGTACAGAAGCTTAGGGAGGAGGGATGGAAATCAGTTACAACAGTACCTAAACTTCATCGGCAAAATTCCTCTCAGGGAACGTAATATCCTAATAATGCACTGAAGTAGGTACCAGCTGATTTTCCAGATATTGAAAGTTTGCTGCACAACATCAGCCTAAAGATAAAGGGACATGTAATGTCCAGTAGGAAACAAATCAGTGTATATCATTTACACGACAATAAATCCTTCATTTCCCTTGAAATAAGATATGTAAAGTAGCACTTAGTTTAATACAAGTTTTGTTCTGCTGTAGACCTAGCTGTAAAAAGCCATTCATGCAAAAAATTACTTCCAGTTTTAGCTGGATGTTTAAAGGACACTTCTCCTGAAAACAAGTCCCTTTCACTTAGGGAAGGGAAAAAAAAAATCCCACTTAGCCAGTGCCGGCCGAGAGTGGAAAATACAAGACTTTGGTGTTTGTAGGGCATTTGCCTTAAGAACCCAGAAGTAGCACTGAGCTCACCTCTAAAGAGGCAGAGAGCTAGACGCGCCCTTGAAAATTTTAGGAATTTTTTCAGAAAAAGTATGGAGAACTTTTATAAAATTGTATTCACTGGCCAGTTCCCTCCTGGGGCTTCTATCGGCATCATCTCTCCTTCTAGAAATGCCTGCTCTGCATCTCTAGTCTCAGGCCACATATCCCCCAGCCAGCAGATTGTTCCTCCATTAGTAGTCACTTTGCAGCTCCTTCCTCTCTGTTCTAAGGGAAAATAACTTGTATTATTAAGCTTTCCTATCCCCATATGTCCTTTCTGTACATATTATTTCTAAACTTTTTAAATATAGGAAGGTCCCTGGATTTAAATATAAGACAAACTCCTCTATTCTAAAGAACTCTAACAGAGGTGTTGGATGCTGCTCACCTCCAGTCTTCATACAAGTAATCTAGAGAATCTTGTGCCATGGCCTTTTTTGCAGGGCAAGTGTGAGCACTGGAATGAGATTCACTCAAGAGGACAAGGAATGGAAGGAATGGATGGCTACATCTTACACCTACTCCCAAGTTAGAAATCATAGTTCCACTGAACTTGCCCCTCTAAGATCTGGCTCTGGCCTACTTTTTCCACCTCATTTATTCCTAAAAGAAACTCCCTATTGTCTTACACCACTAAATGTTATGGATGTTATGATAAGCAACATGAAAAGGGAATGGAAAGAAAGGGATAAGATATAGGGGAAATTCAGAGCCTTGGATGGTACAGAGGCATTCAAAATGGAGGTTTTCTAACACCTGTGAGATAGAAGGCAATATTTACGATGAAACCTGCGGTGACTGACTTGCCTTCACAACACAGAATTCATCCTGACATGAGTGGAGAAGATGCTGACAATTAGTTAAGAGTAGACAGTGCTGACTCTAAGATGATATCTTTGTGTCATTGTGCTATATAAAAACTGGCCAATCACAAAGCAATGTGACAACATGTGCTTCTACTACCCTTGTTTTCTCAGTGCACCCTTCAGTCTGGCCTGAAGAATGCCACAAGGAGTCATTTGCATTCTTATTGTAATTGTTTAAGGCAAAAACAGCTGTTGAAGAGCACTCAGGGTTGAAGGGTGGATGCTGAGAATCAAAGAAGCGCCCCCAATGAGTCTCCAAAATGAATAACAGCGGCATCACTGGGATCTTTTCTGTCCCCAAACTTCATAGCTTCTGCTCAACTGCTGTGAAATATTGCCTCCAGATGCACACGGAGTCAAACATAGACTTGTACATTGTGAGAAATGTGCAGAAATTTTAAAAGGAAAGTGATTGTGTATAAGCAGTCCTTCATTTAGGGGTTTACGAGTCAGTGGTATGTTATAAAGACTTGTGTAGGGGGAGCCTACTCTAAAATGTGCCCTTCAAATGAAGTCTAGTGTATTTCTTTCTACTTCTCTGAGCCAGGAGGCCTGGGAGTGTTACTCCAAACCCATTTGTTAGGAGGTCAAGAATGTGACAGAGACAGCTAAGCTAGGCTTGGTAATAAATAAAAGATGTAAGCACCTTAAGAATAAAGTTTTCCAAGTTGAGGCCCCGGTAGATAGGAAATAAAGGAAAACAAAACAACTCATTCCTAGTCTGGGAGGTCAATCAGGAGAGCAGGCCCCTTCAATTCAGGGGGTTGTTTGCTGTCCCTGGTGCTGAAAACATACACCCAGGAATCGCTGCAGAATTTACACTCTGGGATGCGAGAAGCAAGAAATCCCGCTTATCAAACTAAATACTCTTTCAGCAAAGGCTGATTTCAGGTGACAGCCCTCAAAACATGTTCCAAAAGTCTTTTTTTTTTTTTTTTTTGTATGTGTGCCATTTCAAACAAAAATAGCCCTGAAGCAACCCTAGTTTTCCTGTGGAACAGTTAATGCATGCCAAAGTACTGATGTGGTAGCTCTCTCAAAATTCCCTCATGTTATTCACGAACCCTAAAACCTTGGAAAAGAAAGACTGTAAACAGATGCAGCATCGGGGTCTACAGTCCCCACCTCCTGATTTCTTTTTCTGATACCAGTTGCAGGTAAGAATTTATTTGGCTTGCTATGACTAAATGTTTCTGAAGGAAATATTTGGGTAAAACTTTACCATGAACTGCAACATGGGCCTCTGAATTCCTCTCCATTCCTAATTTTATTGTTACATTCTGAGAAAATAAACAAGGCATCATTATGCTAAAGAGAAAGTATAAACTCATAAACAACTACATTCTATCTGCCTCTAACCCCCCACCAGCCGACACACACACACACACACACACACACACAGAATCTCAAAAAGTAAAGTCTACCTGAGAAATAACATGAATCTTCCCCCAACAATACACAAATCTTTGCCAGAGAGAAGAACACTGCTATTTTCTTTCACATTCAGAGTGAGAATTTTCTTGCCCCAACTTGCTTTCCTTTCATTTTAATTTGACAGTTCCTTAAGCTAACCCACCATGGCCCACACATAAACAAGAAGGGTTCTTGATGCTGTGAAGTGAGAGAAAAATAACATGAGTCATTTTCTGTTGCCTCCACATCTGATAGAATTGGAGGAGCCTTTACTTTCCGATATGAATACAATCAATCTTTTCTAGCCTGGGAAAGGAAGTATCCTAAGAAAGGCTAGACTCTCAGAGAAGGGGCAGAAGGTGAGAAAGCACTGAAATAAGTTCTTGTTGTGCCTGTTAACATATCAGGTCAAACTTTCTCTACCTGGTGAGTTATTCCCCAAATGATATCCCTGAAATCCTTAAATAATCAGTCTTGTCTTTAGGCAGTTATATAGTGAAATGAGCTTGTTCAAGGCAGGCTTTAACAGTGCTGTGAAGGAGGTCATCCCCTCCAGATTATCAGAATAAATTATGAAACTTCACCCTGAATCAGTGACTAAGCCAAATAGATAAAGCATCCTCCTGTCTCCTTGTATTTTTTAGAGATTCTCCATCACTAGATACTCAAAGCAAAAAATGCTAAAGGCAAAACTTCTAAAAAAACAGACACCAGCAAAAACTTCAGGAATATATGCCTCAAAACGTGTCTCGAAAGTGGCTCCCAGTCTCTCAGCTCAGCACCCAGCAAGACTGCGTGCAACTGCCCAGAGAGTGGGCTCTATTATTTGTCTGGCCCTGTACAGTTCACCTTCTCCAATTTCACATCATAATTTAAAATCTCAGTGGTAACCCAATTTGGACTCTCATTTCGAAAGCTGGGATGCTTTTTGTCTACTGGACAGTGGTCCAAAACAGAGGTGTTGGTTTTCTACATATGAAAAACAAAAATTGAGCCCAGTCTTTTGTCATCAAGATTGCCTCTGTATGAGGCAAAAGGTAAAAAGAGAAAAGAGAAGCTGAGACAGCCTGAACTTGAGCAAAATATTTATGAATTTCCTGGGATTTGGGGTATGCAGCTTTATTCTGATTTCTTTCTGGAGTGATCAAAATACTTTTAGAAAATCATGTATAGCATTTTGTGAGATACATTGCAAGTGATTGTTGCTTGGAGATCTATGAAAAATAACATTTGAGAAAATTTTACTTGCCAAGTAGTCACTACTACAGAGTACTTATAATAGCAGCTGTCGTCACAAACGCCTGGGATTTTTTAGGGGCTGTAAATGACAGAATACTGTGACTTTGGCATTCTGGCCTCAGGATTCATTATCAAGGGTTTCATTTTCATTCAGACACATTTCTCAGTGGGAATCCCACTCACATGTATATTGGTTGGCACTTGGGCCTATTAAAGGTGTGGTCTAGCATTTGCTCTTCACTTATCTTACGATTATTTTCCCATGTACAAATGCTGGTCCTGGAATGAACAGGATACTGCTTAAAAATCATCATTTCAGATGCTCCCTGAAAAATTAGTTATACCACCAAATTTATAAAGTTTCACGGAGTCTTATTTTTACAAAGCATCATGTTGAAATTGACAGAACCTTATGAAAGCAAGAGTTGATGGCAAGGAATTAAATGCAGCAGAAGATGCCGTTTTGCTACAAAATGTTCAGAGTTCCAAGCCTGAAAACAAAATCTAACTGTCCCTTTCCAGCGACTATGCCAAATAGATAAAGCATTCCCCTGTCTCCTTGTATTTTTTAGAGCATTCTCCATCACTAGATACTCAAAGCAAAAAATGCTAATGGCAAAACTTCTAAAAAACAGACACCAGCAAAAATTTAAGGAAGAGATGCCTCAAAACACGTCTCAAAAGCGGCTCTCAGTCTCTCAGCTCAGCACCCAGCAAGACTGGATTCAACTGCCCAGAGGGTGGGATTATTTGTCTGGCCCTGTACAGTTCACAGAGTATGTTAACAGTTATGATCTCATTTAGGGCTCAAATAACACTTTGTGGCATGCAGGGGGTTGATAGTAGCTCCATTTTGTATATTAAGAAACTGAGGTAAAGGGCAGACAATGTTTTTGCAAGATCTCTCAGCAGGAAATAGAAATGTGCAAGTTCTCTGCCTCCTATTCCCATTATCCTCCCTCTACCACACTTTCCATCTGTTTTGCCATTTTATCCTAGAAAGCATTCAGAATACACCCCAACTCTTTTCTAAAGAAATAAAAGTGAAAAAAATTATAAATCTCATTGAATATATTAGAAGGAATCAAGAAAAGAAACAATATGGAACTATCCCCAGCATTAAAAAATATACATTTACATATATATGTAAATATATATATACAGACACACACCCCTATATATATGTAAACATATATATACCATATAATAATAATCATATATACATGGGATTATTTTAATATGTATATATATTAAAATAAGGGATTGGGTTAGACATTATGAATTTGTTTTTAATAGTACATATGGTTATTTGTGTTTTTCAGAGCCATTTAAGGAACAGAGTTGAAGTATCTACTGATACATAATGATTTGGGGAATAGAGGGTTTGGTCTTCTAGCTCCTTTAGCAATTTCTTCTATCTCTTTGTTTCTAGAAAGGAAGCATATTATCAGGTTCAGTTCTGTTCTTAAGATATAAACCTTTCTGGTGCCATCACAGAAAAGGTTTCATTTGATTGAAAAAGGCTTTTCCCCCCCTCTCAAGATTTGGATGCTCCTGCAAATCTGTGTGTCAATATTATAGCCACTTCACTAAATAAATAAATGCTTTGCTGACACGTGGAACTCCTCATCCATAGAAATATAGCATATCCAACTCCTAGGGGCCTAGAAAAAATGAAAATTACATTTTACCATTTATCCATATAGTTAACAGCCAGAAAACAACAGAGGAAATTAAAAGAAAATGTGGGTTGTAGAAAGGCTTCCCTTTCCTAACTGAGCCAGAAGGATGGTTTGACTTCAAAAAGACAGACTGAGGCATTATAACAGGCTTGTTGTCGCAGAGCCTCCTGTGCAAAAGCAACTGATGAGGCGCTAATGAGGCGCTAATCACTGGGTCCAGGGGACTGGACGGATACTGATGCTGGGAGAACACACTTGTTTTCCTCTCTAAAAACCTAGGCTAAATCTCAAGCTTGGTTGATGTGCAGGTTAGGAAAGAGGGAGATGAGCCAATAGGGCTTTCCCTGGTGTTTCCCTGGCCTTAAATGGTGGGGTGGGGAGCAGGGAATGGACAGCAAGTGTTCAGAGTTTGGACAGCTTCCAAAGGAGGGTCACAAGAGATAAACTGCCATAAAACAAAAATGAGACTGACTCCTCAGTGTAGGGATGTTTGCAAACTTGTTCAGGGCAGGACCTTGAGATGATATATAATACTTCAGTGATAACCAACTTGAGCAATGGATGAGAAACAGATTGGCTTGCCCCATCTCTGGAATTAGAGGGGCACAGGACTGCAATTAGTTGTCAGCTGCCCACATTAAGCTAAGGACACTCAACTGACAATCTAGCAGGCTTGCTGCTAGCTCAGTGCTCTTCTCCTGCCCCATGCTAACCGTTTTGGTTCACGTTCTAATTCAATTTGAGTGTCTGAGCTTCCTATCTGACTACTTGTTTCAGCCTCAAGATAGGTTCAATAACCTGCTTAAACTACTTCACATTTACATTTGCACTTACTACTATTTTTACTCAGGAACAAATTCAGGACCATTTCTCCCAGAAAATTAATTAATTAAATAAAATCTGAATCAAGTTTTGGTTTCTCGAAGAAAACCAGTCCCATCTTTAAATATGAAGATTTAAAGAAACTCAAGATTTAGTCTCCCTTGAAAAAGCCCTAATTTCATGAGATCCAAAGTGCAGAAAGTCAAAGGGTATGTGTCGATAATAAGAGGAAAGATGAGCTATAGATGAGTTTAAGAAATCACACATGTGACGCACACTTCATTGCAAATGCATGCACACAGAGATCAACGGAAGTGACACAAATGGGGCATATGGATTTGCATACCAGTAGGATTGTGGAGGCTTTTGTGTGTGTGTGTGTGTGCATATATGTACACATGAATAAGTATCATAACATAAACAATTAAAAAGGTGAATGTAGTTTGCACTATGAGCATGAACACCTAGAATAAAACACAATGCTGATAATTGCTTTTAAATAAAGTCATCAAGATTGCCTCCGTGTGATTTTTACCTTTTTCAGCCCAGCAAGGTACCTTCCCAATTCATAAACACAACGTCCTTGGCTGGAAACTTTCAACTCCCCTAAAGAAATACCTAAGAATATGCAATGAGATTCTTATTATTTAAATGAAAGACAAGAGGCAAGTAGGAGAAACAATTTCAAAGGGAATTAGAATCAGTAAAATCTCAGAGAAAATTGTTATCCAGACATTAGGGTAAAGTATTCTAAAACCCTGAGGTAAGTTTCCAAAGATGCCTGCAATCATGCTGAGCAACTCTGTGAAGTCTGAAGGTGACTGAATCTAACCTGAAGGCCTTTTCTCAAATCTTTGGATGTAATCAATGGCCCTATTTTGCAGAGAAGTTGCAATTTCAGCTTTGAGGTTCTATGTGGCTGTTGTGTCACAATGTGGAATTATAGAGTGAGTCTGGCTCATTCTGGAGCCAGCCACTCCTTAAAGAGCTGACAAACAAATGCTTAGAAAACAGCTACATCTTTTGTCCCAGTTGGGAGAAACAGGAGCTGTGGCTGCCTCTCTTGTAAGGACCATAGGAAAGACCTGCACAAAAGAAAAACACCTTGTCCTTCAGAATCCATCTGTCCGGCCTAGATGCAGTCATGACCTTGTTGCAACAGGAACTTGAATCCCTAGAGGATTGCAGAGCCCAGAGCAGGGCTCAATGACTTAGGACACACTAATTCCTTTTAAACCATTTCACTTTGTTCAACATTAAGATATGCTGTAAAACTGTCATCAGCAGAGTGTTTTTCATGCCTTAATTTGCAGTTCCCTCAGGGGAAACCCAATATGATGACAATCTCTGTCACTCTGAGAAGAAAGCCTGGCTCAGCATCATGGTCAGAGAAGGCCAAAACTCCCTCACCAAGTGTCAGATCTCAGCCATGGCTCCTCTGCTCCTGGAGGCTAAAAGTTTATGGACAGAGAAAGCAGGGTCAGGGAGGGAGAGGAGGGTTGCTGAGGGTGGGCCACCAAGGGTTCCAGATGGGATTTGTGGAGACACATCACATGCATCTCAATGAGCTTTGCAGTAAAATTCACTGCACAGAGGTTAATCTAGATGTCAACATCGTCTGATAGCACTGAAATTACTCCAGGGCAGGGCTTCTTCAGAAGTCTTAATATAACAGTCAATTCCATCCTGCCTACAGGAAATGGAAGTTTTCTGCTTTGTGTGCCGAATTGTTCAGTTCCAATTTTCTCACTGTTTGAAGTCCAAACTGTTTGTGGCTCTGGGATTCACCTTGTATTAAGACTTTCATGGAGTTTAAGAAGCTGGATTGTCAGTCCCATGGAAGCAGGAGGATAGGGGCCAAAAGAAAAGGAAAAAGAAAAAAGAAGAAAAATGAAAAAAAATCTTCTTCACTGAGATTTACTTCTCCACTACAAATGGCAGAAATCAAATCACCTGGACTAGGTTTATTTATTCACTCCAGAGGTAGGCTCAGAGGCATCAGTTACATGCCAGGTAGCTATTAAATTGAGACAGAACATGGACAGATCTCCAGTGAGGAAAAAAAAATTGAATGTGTCCTACCATTTAACATATTACAAAATTAGTTTTTAAAAATAATATGTAAAACTCTCATGTGCTCTTCTTAATGAAAGAATAATTATCAGACTTGGACTTCAGTGTTTACACTTCTTATTGGGTTTTAGGGATGTTGCATCTAAAAGAATGTCAGTGATCCAGCAATTCTATTACTGGGTATCTACCCAAAGGAAAAGAAGTCATTATGCATAAGAGAGAGAGATACTTGCACACATATGTTTATAACAGCACAATTTGCAATTGCAAAAAGTGGAATCAACCCAAATGCCCATCAGTCAATGCGTGGATAAAGAAACTGTGGTACACACACACACATATATATACACACACACATATATATGTATATATATATATATACACACACATATATATGTGTATATATATATATATACACAGACACATATATATGTGTATATATATATACACACATATATATGTATATATATACACACACATATATATGTATATATATATACACACACATATATATGTATGTATGTGTATATATATACATACATATATATATATACACATACGTATATATATGATGGAATACTACTCATCCATAAAAAGGAATGGATTAATGGTATTCGAAGCGACCTGGGTGAGATTGGAGACTACTATTCTAAGTGAAGCAATTCAGGAATAGAAAACCAAACATTGTATATTCTCACTGATATGTGGGAGCTAAGCTATGAGGATATCAACGTATAAGAATGACACAATGGACTTTGAGGACTCGGGGGAAAGTGTGGGAAGGGAGTGAGGAATAAAAGACTACAAATACGGTGCATACTGCTTGGGTGATGGGTGTGCCAAAATCTCACAAATCACCACCAAAGAACTTACTCATGTAACCAAACAGTATCTGTTCCCCAATAACCTATGGAAATAAAAAATATATATATATATATAATAAGTCTTGAAAAATAAAATAAAAGACTGTTGGAGTACACCGTAAGTATTTGAGCTCTCAATCTACCTTTGGCCTTTCAAGAAAGATGTCTGAACTTATCATTGCCTAAAATGAGAAGAAACCAACTCCTTTTGTAAAATACTAAACTGAAAAGCAAGACCTGAGTGCCTCAGTGATTCTCAGAAGTAGATGTTCAACAGGCCTTTCCTCACCTCTGCTATCTCGATACATCTTCTATTACAAACTTTCCGCTTTGTCAACTAGAAGTATCCCCTGCAAGCTATGAATGTGAGTCATGACACTGAACAAAAAGCAATATTTGCCTGGGCGATTAGGAAAAATTAATACAACTTACTGCCCTGCCTCCCCATGATGAAAGAAAGATAGCCTAGCTCACTGGTTCAAGACATTATCTCCTACTGCAAATGTCAAACTGGGTCTTGTTTTACATTTGGAACTTAGAAGTAAACTAGAAAAAAGAGAATTTGAGTTTTATTTCTTTGATAAAGAATTCCAAGTACTTTGAAGGGACACCCCCCCACACACACAAACAACCCCGCCTCCACAGGTCTCACAGAAAAGCATCTATTCTAGTTCACTGACACTTGAGCGAAAGACAGTTCTTGTTGCAAACTATAGACACTTTTATAGGCAAATAAGGAAAATATGCTTGAGGAGAATGTGCCATGCAGAGCCTCTGTCAGAAGCCAAGATTCAGCTCTTTAGGGTAGGGCAGCCCATGCTCAGAGCAAAAGTTCTAATACTCAATGCAGTGACGCAAATATTCACCACACCTACTATGGTCAGCAGTGCATTTCAGAAAGAGCAATCAATGATCAACACCTCACATTCTCTCTGTCTCACCCCTCCTAGGGGGTGGTTTTCCCTGCAGTGCTGGTGGCGTCTATACCAACCCCCAAATAAGATGTGATAGAAATGGCTCCTGTGTGGTTATCTATCAGGCAACCAGGAAGAATGATTTTCAGATGTTCAGAATGTTAGTCAGCATAATTTAATTCAGAGAGCACCAAATGATCAAACTTTACAAGATGACGGATTTCCCATCGGAATCTTCCTGAATGTTTCTGAGGCCAGTTCATCTCCGGATTTGTTATCCCCAAGAATGGTAAGGTTCAAAGAGAATCCCAAATTGGAATCAATTTGCTGACTTCAAATAGGCCTTCTTTGAAGCCATTCCAATCAAATATATAGAAATAAACACACAACGTACATGTGTGTATACTTTCTTTAGCAAGACACTCCCAGTATTATTAAGCAACACGAAAACATTTTCCCAAGCCCGTATTGATGTCTTAATAATGATGCATAAACTTGGAATTTCCTTTAAAACCTGTTAAATATTGGCCAAAACAATTTATTTAGTATGAAAAAAGAAAGTGGAGCTTCAGGAACCAAAAACACAGTGACTTCAGCACCCAAGCCCTGAACTAAATGTGCCATTTTTTTTTTTCTCTAAGGCAAATGCCCTTGAGTCTTCTAGCAGGTTGGTTCCCTACCAAAGCAGACAATAGACATCTCAGGGGCCTTTGGGACAGCTCTCTGGACTGCTGGCAGGTGGGTTCATTCAACAAACATCCCTAGACATTTCTTTGCTCCAGATTCTGAGCAAAGCACTAAAAAGACCCTTAATCTTAAGACTGTCCCTTGCAATCACTGTACTTTGAAGTCAAGGTAATACTGCCGCTGTTTGGTTTGGAAAAGGGGAGCAAAGAAAGTCATTAGTCATTCCTGAATAGAAAAGGACTTTGGTGAATAGTCTGCAACTTAAGACACTGCCCTCTTTCAAACATCCCAGCCTCTTACAATAAGCATTAAAAGATAAAAATCTTGTCGGTTTTGACCCAGAGCTGATTGCCAATGGTATGCATGAGAGATGGGCAGGCCTCTCTCCACATCTTGGAATAGTTTCTGCCAAGTGTTAGCATGTTGGTTTTGAAGAGGGAAGGTTGACTAGCTGAGGAGAACAGCCTGGTGAAACGCAGGCAAGTGGCTAGGCCAGTAACCTCCTATGAAGAGCATAAAAATGAAGTCTCTGGCTTGTCTGCGTGGCTCCCTGTACAATATTCCTCAAATCTACCAGTCACCAGGCCTTCTTTCATTGCCTTCTATAATCAGTCCTTTGCCATTGGTAACTTTTCTTCGTCTTCTTATCTTTCACTTTATCTCTTATTTTTAACAAGCAAGTATATATATATAAAACAGGTGGGACCAGAACATAGCTTTAAAAAAATGAAAAGGACTCTAAAAATATCTATACAAACCTCTTAAGTGTCTCAGATGAGAAATTAGCTGATTTGGCCAAGGCCACGTAGATAACTAACTAATAGCAAAATCAGAAATTTTGCTGGTTCACCCTGCCACTTTTCTACTTAACTTCCAATGCATCCTGTACTCTCCCAGCATGCCTGACTCACTTCTACTTCTGAGTTGAGTCTCGTGCAGCCCCAGAAGCTGGCCGACAGCTCTCCTGTTAGTGTTGGTTTCTGTAGTATTTAGCACCAAAATGACTTGCACTAGTGTATTCCGCAAAGTAAGCATCACTAGAGAAGAACATCAATGTTCAACCTGAACCCAGAAGGACCAAAGATCCTTTGCCTCAAGTGGGAAGCCTCTGTCTAGGAGTAATTTGTGCATGATCTGCTGAATGGAGGAAGCACCACCTCCTTTTTCTTGTTTGTTGACTAGAGGAGGCTTAGTGATGCCCAAGGTCCCCTCAGAGTTCAGGGATATCATTAGAGGGCAGTGTTAGGTTCACATCCAAAGAAAGAAGAACTGGGAGGTCCCATGGCCACAACACCCTACTCCAAGGTGGACATCCAACAGCAGGTCACTCTCACTCAGTCCAGAAGAGGATCTGGTGAGGTTGGCATGGCAGAGAGACCAGCCTGGGTGCCCTGGAGCATTCACCAAAAGAAACAAAAGAGCTCGCTTCAAAGCTAAGCTCTCAGAGTTGATGTGACACGGTCTTCTAAAATGTGGACTTTGGTATGGGAAAATGAGGGTGAAATGAACTGGAGTGGTCATATTGGCTAATAGGATGTCATTTCACAACACATTTCATCACATTAGGCTCTTAATAAATAAATAAATAAATAGACCGTCGACAGTGGTTTTCCGGCATGTAAGAACGCCAGGATGGGAAGCCGACCAAATGCTCCGCTCCTGGCTTACAGTCGTCTCAGACACTTCAGACTCTGAGATGTTGAGACAAGGGGCAAAGAAGGAGAGGAGTGTCTTATTGGAACTCAGCCTTGCCCAGGCCCAGTGAGCCCTCAGCTGCAACTGCCCCCCACCTATGCAAGGCTGTCCTGCCATTCCAGAGTAGTGCTGAGAAAAATGGCACAGTGATACAACGTTGTTAGAATCTAAGAACTCAGAGCTAGAAGGGGCCAGAGATTAGCAGGTGTACCCCTTATTCTGCAGATGGGGAAATTAAGATACGGTGGACTAAGCCTTATCAGTCCTGCCCCAAAATAGGAGAGACAGGTGTGTCCCAGTACACGCCACACTCCCCAGAGCCGTAGCGTACCCCTGCAATTTCCATGGCCTTATTTTCTGCCCCTTTTACTCTCCAAAATAAATCTTTTTTTTTAATCTGCCAAGGTTAATAAATCAAAGTAGACTCTGTATAGAGAGGACAGCCAGAGCTGAAGGAAGGCAGGTCTTCCCTCTCTACCCTTCCCTGCTCTGCCCCTCTCTCTCTCGCACTCTTCCACAGCCAGCTGCTTAAAATGGACATGGCAAGGACATGACCCCAAGATCAACGTGAAAGCCTGTGGGTTGCTAAGGTGCCAGCAATCTGACAACTGCAGTCTCCTTCAGTGCTTCTTGCTCCCCAAGGAATCACCTTCTTTCATTAGGACATGATGAATCGGTGCCCTGAAGATAAAACCATAGCACGGTCCTTATTCCCAGTTTTCCACCCATCTCCAACCCAGTTCTTCTCCTGCTTCTTCTCAGCCCATCAGTAACTATCAGCTTTGAAACACACAGCCAAGAAGACAGAAACCACACAGTGTTTTTTCAGGGGAGGATATGGGAGAAGGGAAGCAACAGGAGCATTGGTGCTTCACTTCTAACCAGAAGACACTTTTCCCTCAGGCCCCTCCAGACCATGCCCTCCCTGAACACCTGTTCTTAGCTACCCAGATCAAAGCCAGACTGTGCAGTTTCATCCAGCACTCACAGCCCCGGCATAGTGGTCCTCTAGGTGGGAAGACAAAAGGAGTAATTGCCCTAGGACAGCAAAGGGTTCTCTTGAGGTGGTCAATCCAAACAGCTTTCCCGCAAAGTCCTCAGGGGCTAGGAGCACAGCACAGTGAGAAAATCCACATCAAACTCCCATCTCACCTCCCTCCCTCCCAGTCCAGCTAACCAGCCTCGTTGATCCCAAATCCCAACCATGGCTACAATCTGAGCACAGCTCTTTACTATTCAAATAAAAGTATTTGTGGGTCTACAAAAAGAAGCAAAACCAACAAACACATAATTCAGTCCTAAACCCCACATAGGGAGGCCCACGTTTCAGATGCCTTCAGCTAACCAGGACGTCCAGGCTGCTGGCAGTCTCTGCAGCTGGCAGGGAAAAGGGTAGGCCAGAGGCCCCCGGGAGGTGAGCTCTAGTTTGGCAAAGGTCAGTCCCTTAGGTGGCTCTGTGCTTGGGGCGAGGCGGAGGGGCCCAGTAGCCTGGGAGAAGCACATCCTCTCCTCCCCAGCAGAGGAGCTCTGTGGGGCCAGGCTGTTGGCTTCCATGTTTCATGTGACAGGGAGGCCCAGAGGTCAACCCCACCGTGGTCTGTGGCAGCAGCCAGGAAGGCAGTGATTCCCCCGTGCTGGGGCAGAGGGAGCAGGCCCCAGCCCAGATGTTTCCTTCCCTCTCTCCGGTCAGGGCTCAGGCCTCATTAAGATGCCAAGCCTGCAGCACTGGCTGCTCATTGGACATCTCCCAGAGAAGCGTCAGCCCTTCCCCCTACCCCAGCCCACAAAAGTGATTTCTCAGCCCCTGCGTTTTCACAACAGCTCAAAGGCAGATGCATCAATCCTCCCAGGGGCTGGAAACGTGAGGAGAATGCCAAGGGGCCTGGAGCAGGTGCCAAGTAGATTCTCCCCTGCTGGCTCTCACCCACTCCACTGCTTGCTTTCCTGAAACACTCACTGCTGCAGCCTCTCACTAGACCTGGCTTCCTTCCTTGGCAGTGGGGTTTACCTGGGACTCGGTAGAGACCCAGGAAGTGGAGTCTAGGCTCTAGGGAAGCAGGATGAGAAACTGAGAGGACCAGGGGGCATTCGTTATAATGACCTACAAACAACCAAGTCTCTTGCTATTGCAACTCTAAAGCCTGCTGCGTCTACATTCAAAGATAACATGGGGACCTGTTTCCTAACCCTCTAAGCTTCCCAGGGGCCTGAAAGTGGGAGGTGAGGCCAAGGAATCTTCACAATGATGGAAAAGACAGGTGGCAGTGTCTTGGCAGGGTTCAGGTTTCAGCTATTTTTTCTTCTGTGGTTCTTTTAGTCCAGAAAGTCCAGTTAAGTTCTGAGAATAGAAAGACACATCCTTTGCAACTCCAGCAAGAAGTTTACACCCAGGATGGATGCGGTCAGCTCTTGTCACGGTTTTGTGTTGTGGGGTTGTCTGTTCTGTGTTTACCCGTAGGTGCCATCGTTGATTCCCAAAAGCATCAAGATTACACTTTTTAGAACGGACAAATTAGAACATTGTCCTGAAGTGGAGGAAATGGGGAAGAAGTGGAGGCAAGGACCCTGCTCCAGCATCATTTCTTTGCTGAGCTCAGCCATGCGGTCCCCACATGTGCCTGTGGTGAGCTTCCGGGGTAACAGACGCACACAGCAGCGACTGATCACCACCTTAACTCCTCCCGTCCCAGAGCTCTCATCCCAAAGATTGTCTCTCTGCATGGTCCAGGTCTTCTGCTCCGAAAAGCCATAGCATTAGAAGCATGGGCCACAGCTTAAGTCAAAGGGAATTTTCCTTTGTATTATTAATATTTTAGAGTTTCTGAGTTGTTAAAGTCTTGTGGTTTTCTGTATCAGCAGCTTCTCTGTGTACTAGAGAAGGTATCTCTCTGTAGATATAGATTGATAGATAGTTAGATATATAAATATATATATATATATATATATATGCCAAACTGCCTTACAGGGTTTTTTCTTTCTTTTTTTCCTTTTTTCAGTGTTGTATGTGTAGCAGGCACTTGAGTTTATATGAAGATGTTCGCTTCAGTCAAGGATGGAAGGAGTTGTGAGGTGGAAGGGAGATGTGAGGCAGGGAGAGAGGAGGCAACAGAGTATGAATTCATGACCACCAGCCACCACTAGCCAAGAATGTCCAGGTAGATTGGGGTGGCCTTCCCCAAAGCATGGAGGATTTTGTAGATCTCCTTGATGTTCAGCCGCTGCTGTGGTTCCCTCTGCCAGCACCCCAGCATGACATCGTAAACCTCTTTGGGGCAGACTCGGGGCCGCTCCAAAACACGACCTTGGGTAATGCACTCTATGACCTGAAAGAGTGAGGAGAACAAGGAAGTTACACCCAAAGCCCAGCCTTGGTCCTGTGGCTCAGACTCGGCAAAAAGCAACCACTTCCTGGATTAGTTTCAATGCAAAGCCGAGGCTCTCACGAGCACATGCTAAAGGCCAGGCTGCAGACAGCACTGGTATACTTGTCTGTCCGGTACACAGTGCAGTGAGCAGCACTGGCTGGTGGAGCCCTCTGCTGCCCTTCATACTCCACTTCTTGGGCCAGGCCCACATTGACCATTGACTCCCCATACTCTCTTCTCTCTTACCTCACTTTTCTTCCCTAGTCCTGAATCTCATCAGGATGACTGAGCTGCATTCATTTTTCACTTGATAGTGGACATGGGCTTCTGACCTGTCCCTCCCTCTCTCATGAGCCTGCCTCACTTTGAAACTCCCCTGAAGGAGCTCTGCACCCTCCGGGCCCTGCACGCCTATCTCCTCTTATCTCTCATTCCTGGCAGGCTCCCAGTTGCAGACTCTGTGCAGGTCACCACACCTGCCTCTGAGTCATTACATAGGACCCTTTTGCAGCAAGACCCATCCTTCCCTGCTGTTTGCACTAAACCATGTTTCCAGTTTCTCTTGAAGTCCTTAACAATAGGACTAACTGCTTGATTCATCGCTGCCTTCTGGGTGGCCAGTTCAAGTCTGTTAACCTCAGGATCTCAGCATGCCCATCTGTAAGATGGAATCAAATGTCTGCCTTAACCACCCCCAGGAGTGTTGTAAGGATGAAATGAGACCACGAAAAGGGACTGTATGGCCCAACATATTGAAGGAGAAGCCATAAGGAATAGGAAGAAAACAAGTAATGCATGCCTGGCCAACCCCAGCAGGCCACTTGAGACCCAAGTGTATAATTTGCAATGCATTTCCAATTCCTCAAAGACACTTCTTTACTGACACTGAATATGTGCATTTTCAAGGCTTCATTGTCTAGTTTTTAGGTTGGTTTTCACTTCTCCCTAACTCTACCACTGCATAACTTTGGTCAAGTCACTGACCCTGAACTTCAATTTCTGCATTTAAAGATTGGTCATAATGATAAAAATACACAGAATAATCTCTAGCTCAGCAGCTGAACAAATATTATTTCCCTTCTCTGCCCCCATTAGTCTGTATCTAATTAGGCAAGAGCACTGTCTTTTTTCTCCTTTGCATGTCCCTACGCTGCTCATCAGTGCCTTGTCTCCAGTATTGTCTCATGTCACGCTGACTTTCGGAAGGCTGGTCAAACCATCACTGTGTCAGCATCTGCTTGGTTATATTCACCCTGGAGTTTACGATGGCCCCTCAGCTCATTTCTTTACCAGCCTGATAAGTCTCCAGCTGCTTATATTCCCCATTCATATTAGAGACCCTTTTCCACCCTCCATTACCTTCACCTCCAGGAAAAGGGATTCAGTTCGAACTACAGTAGCAGCTGCTAATGCCAAGATCAAAGGCACCCGGGAGTGTCTCTTCTAATGTTGGACTATTCAGGTTTGTTGATTTCCGTGGAGAAACCGATGATCAGTGACTGTCAGTATGTGGCTGCTATGGTGGGTGGAGTGGGGGAAGTGGCTGAGGGCAGAAAGCCTGCCTTTAAGGCCAATGCCTCTGTGAGTCTTAGAAGAAACTGCAAACACCCTGTTAGCTACTGTGAGCCAGCCCAAGAACAGAGGCTGAGTCTTCTGTTAAGACCAATAGCAACCTCAGCCCAGAACCTCTGTTTACTGGGGCCACCAAACTACACGGAGGCAGTGTTCAGGTGCATGCATGGCGTGTGTGTGTGTGTGTGTGTGTGTGTGTGTGTGTGTGTGTGTTCTAACCCTTCCTCCCCTGGGAAAACAGTAACAATTTTTTAAACACCATAACAAATGGGTTCTAGTATATATACTTTCATTATTTTAAAAGATTGTTAAAATATTTTGTTCTACTTTGGGAAATGTGGTCAGGCCCAATTGAGCTTGTGAATCATGAGATAGTACACATTTTAAAAAATAATTTCTTCTCAGTCTTTGAAATTCACTTAATTAAGTGGTCAAGACACAGGAGAGCAGAGACGAACATAGCTTCCAAGAAGAAAGACACTCTGTTGAATATTCAAATAAGATTTCAATACTAAAAGGCTCTTGTGTTTACATTTTCCCAGCAAACAGAAGACCATAAAAAGAATTGCAATGTTTCATAGGGATGTTTCATAGGTTGGCTGGGTTGAAAGACTGAGCTCCTTACTGCCTGCAAACTGCACTGAATTCCCTGGGGCAACATGGCATGGTCCATGCATCACTGAGAAGCATCTTGATGGGCTTTGGAGGCAAAGGAGTCCTAGGATTACAGCCCAGGCTTTGTCCCTGCTTTGGAGGCTCTTACCTGTGAGACCCTGGCCAGCCCATTTCAGTACCTCAAGCAGATCCCCTTCCTTTAACCTGAATCTCAACAGGTGTTTTTGCAAAAATTACTGAATTAATAGAGCTAACACGCTTAGAAAAGTGCCTACCACTAAGTATCAGCTACTATTAATTTATGTTTACTAGCATTTTTTATTATTGCAAATTACAATTATAAAAAATATAATGGGTATTTATTACTAACTTTAATAGTAAACATATTAATAAACATAGTAAAAACATAGTAATAATATAAACATGGTTTATTTTATTCCTAGATGTTCACATATGGCTCTATCAGTTATAAAACTGGCCTTCCCAAATTGACCATCTGGTACATCCCTGGGCTTGGCATACCTAAAACCTTTGTGCACCCAGATTATGTGGGCATACTAAGTAGTGGGTGTTTCCACAAGATGGCACAATTGAAAAACTCATAGCTGTTTTATGTTTTCATTTTTTGTCATAGTGAAACATTAGTGATTTTTAAGGGTGGCAGATTTAACAGAGGCATGACTTGAGTCTCAATTTAGACCTCTGATTTCATGCTCTTTTGACAATTATACCACATTTCTTACAGTTCCATTTTTTTTTCCTCTGCTCTCACTAATGCCTGCATTCACCCTGCTGGCTCTAAACCCCACCTAATGTCTTGTTCAGTAGGTCCAAGTCCTGGGCTGAGATAGCTCTTATGAGCCCCCCCCAATCAAGATTCCTACGCACCCCCTTTTTACCTCCGTGTTTGAGAGTTGGAACCATGGCTGCTTTCCATAGGTGAAGATCTCCCAGAGGATCACCCCGAAGCTCCACACATCGCTCTCTGTAGTGAACTTCCGGTACATGATGCTTTCAGGGGGCATCCAGCGAATGGGGAGCATGGTGTGTCCTCCCACCTAAAAGAGGTTGAGATAGAGGCACACAGAGTGACCAGATGGCCAGAATGAGTGTCATCTGTCTGCACTCTTCACACATAGATGCACTCTTGATGCATCTTATTCTAGGATAGCCACAGCTTTATGCAGCTTCTATCAGAGGTGTGTGAAGATGCTGACTTTGGAGACCTATGATAAAGAAGACAGCTAGACTAGCAATAGAGATAACACCTGAGGGAAGGTAGGTTCCTTGGCACTCAGCGTGAAGAAAGATCACAAGGTAATCTGAAGTGAGAGAGGTTTCAGAATCTAGCACTACAGAAAAATCTAACCTTCAGAGCAAGTCCTGCAAGAAGTCAGCAGAATGACTAAGCCAGTCACCAAGGATCAGTATCTGCAAACATCGGGTTAGATTCTTTACTGCAGTGGCACAGTATATTCCATGTGCATCCGATCTGGAGAACTTTAGCTTCTAACTGACAATCTCGAATCTCTCATCACAATTTAGGACTCAGTGTTTCAAGTGAAGGAGACAGAGACATTCCAAAAGCGTGGAAGACCACGTGCTAATAAGGTAGGAGATGGACAGAAAGAGAATTCACCACAGTTCTTAGTAAGATCTCAAAGGACAGTAGGGAGAGTCTTTAAAAATAGCCTGAGGAGGATATCAACCACCTGTGAATCTGCCAAACTGAAAGCCAAGGGGAAGAGGAAGTGACTGATAAGGATAAATACCCAGGGTACCCTTTCCTGAGAAAAACATTAGGGAACTCCTCTCTGCCCAGCAGGTTAGAGATGTTAGCATAAGTGGGAGAAAATTCACAGCATGTGTGAAAACTCAGGAACTAACTGCATCATTAGTAAACAGATTTTCAGGAATTGAAACTTTTGCCTAATACATGGAATTCATTGTTAAAAAAACTACCTAACATTGAAAAAAGAGTTGTCTATTTATGTCCTGACAAGGTATTACTTAAAGTTCTCATTTCCTTCTTTATTTATTTATTTATTTATTTATTTTTTTGAGACGGAGTCTCGCTCGTCACCCAGGCTGGAGTGCAGTGGCGCGATCTCGGCTCACTGCAAGCTCCGCCTCCCGGGTTCACGCCATTCTCCTGCCTCAGCCTCCCGAGTAGCTGGGATTACAGGCGCCCGCCGCCACGCCCGGCTAATTTTTTGTATTTTTAGTAGAGACGGGGTTTCACCGTGTTAGCCAGGATGGTCTCGATCTCCTGACCTCGTGATCCGCCTGCCTCGGCCTCCCAAAATGCTGCGATTACAGGCATGAGCCACCGCGCCCGGCCTAAAGTTCTTATTTCTATGGTGGGTCAGTTAGAGAAATAATAATAATGAATAATTAAGAACGAATAACTTGGGAGATGGGCAATCTTGTTTCCAAAAAGGGAAATCATGTTTGCCTTAACCACTTGAAGAATTTTAGGAGGTAAATGATAATGCAAGTTTGCAGAACTGTTCTTTTCTTTTCTGTCTTTCTTTCTTTCTTTCTTTCTTTCTTTCTTTTTTTTTTTTGAGACGGACTTTCACTCCTGCTGCCCAGGCTGGAGTGCAGTGGCGCAATCTCCGCTCACTGCAACCTCCGCTTCCTGGGTTCAAGCGATTCCCCTGCCTTAGCCTCTTGAGTAGCTGGGATTATAGGCATGAAACACCATGCCTGGCTAATTTTTGTATTTTTAGTAGAGACGGGGTTTCATCGCATTGGTCAGGCTGGTCTCAAACTCCTGACCACAAGTTATACACCCACCTCGGCCTCCCAAAGTGCTGGGATTACAGGCGTGAGCCACTGTGCCTAGCCAGAAAAGTTATTTTCAACTTGGGACTTTCTAATCAGGATAGCTTTGTATCCAGTGTAAAGACAACTGAAGATACTACTTTCAGACAAGCAAAGGCTCAGAAAGTTTACCACTCACACCCTTTCAGAAAATATAGGAGCCAAGCTAATTGAATACATATTCTAGAAAAACAGTAAAAATAATCCAAGCTATACAATGATTGAAACAACAAAAAATGCAGAGCAAATAAGCCACAAAAATGCAATTTAAATTTGAATAATGGTTGTTAATTTAGTAGTAAAAGTAATACAATTACTAATAAAGGCTTCCTGTAAAATAGAGACATAAAGTAAATAATAATACTAATAATGCTATTAGTACTACCACTGATACAACTAACACACTTATCTGGAATGAAACTTTCCAATAATTTCAACTATAAATGCATAGAAGAGTAGATATAGCAATAATTAAAAGCCTGATAAAAGCTGTATGTTATAGAAAGGAAAAAAGAAGCTTACAGTGATTAATTGTTGAGATTAATACTTTAAATTTCAATACACTTACTAAAATCTTAAAGTAGCTTCTAGAATAGAAATAGTACATATAACTTTCAAACCATTTTTTAACTAAAGCCAAAATCTTTAACTAATACCAAAAAGACTACAGAAAGGGGGAGTAGGATAATGATGACTAAAAAGCACAAAATGAAAATGAAGCTTAGAAAACAGCACTAGAGACAATAAGTACAAATGAATTATACTACCTCTTAAATGAGAGAGAAATTTAGGTTAGAAAAATCAAGTTGCATGTTATTTAAAATAGACATGTCTAAAACAAAATAGCAGAAAACACTGAAAATGGAAGAGGGCTAAAAACACAACTATACATAAAAGAAAAATATAATTGGCTACATATATGCATATATGTGCATATACATGTATATATGCATGCATATACATGTATATATATGCATATACAGATATATATACAGCCAATTACATTTCTTTTATTGTGATTTACACATTGTTGTTTCATATATATGTGAAAAAAAGGATTCAAAATGTTAAAAATTAAAGTAAGACTAAATAATTTATATTAAATTTATATCGTACTTAATATTATATTTAAAGCTGGTAAAATTCACCATTACGATGATGAAGTTTATACTCCAATTAACATAGCAACAATATACAAAAATTTATAAAAATATATAGAAATAATACATATATATGTATATGTGCGTGTATATATATAGAGAGAGTAAAAACAAGATATAAATAAAAGAAAACTGACAAAGCTATCATAATAGAAAACTAAAATGCTTCACAAATTGAAAGATCAAGAAGACAACATAAACGAAGATACACTTTAAAAATACAAATAATGAGTTTCAATAAGTAGATAGGAGTGTTGTGATTGTGTGCATCTTTCAGCTTCCTTAAAAAATTGCACATTATTTTCAATTACCTAAAAAACATGTATCAAAGCCAATCACATATTAAATCTCAAAGGAAAACTGGAATTCCAAGATAAAAAATAAATATACAGTTAAAAAAAGAAACATTTTCTGTATCAAATATAATAAAATAGAAGTTAACAAGAAAAAAATAATTTTTTAAAAGTCTTTGGGCAATTAAATTATTTGGTAAAGAAAAAATTGAAAATAAAATGTAAAAGTATTTATCGTAACAATAACTAAAGTCCTATTTCTTGAAATCTATGAAATATAACTAAAGTAATTTTTGAAAAAACATTACAGCATTTAAGCATTCATTTTTAAAATAGTGAAAATATAATTATATTAAATAAGGATCCAGCAAAAAAAAAAAAAAGAAAAAAAAAGGCAGTAAAGACCCACTAAACAAATGCAAGGAAAGTAAGAAGAAATAAACAATAAAATAAAATAAATACTGATTAATCAGTGTAAAACAAAGCAAAACAACCAGCCAAAAGGAAAATAAAAAATTGGAATTGATCTACACAATCAATTGTTAGTTCTCTCAAAAGTTACATAAACTTTCGGCAAGATTAATAAGGGATGTAGAGGAGACAAATGTAAAATGTTAAGACTATTACAGCCATAAATTTGAAAGTATACATGCATTAATTGGTTTACTAAAAATATTAATTTTAAAAAAGTTAAATAGAAAAGTTGAATACAAAAACCATAGTTGTAGTAAAAAAAAAATCTATACATTAAAAAGATAGAAGGTTCAGATGGTTTTCTGGGTGAGTTCTATTAAAGTTTTCTGTCTTATTTATACTTTTTCAAAGCAAAAAAAGATAGAAACTTTCCCAAACCATTCTATGTGGTTTAAACATCCCTGAAGACAAAATCAGTCAAATTTAACATACAGCCTTACATATATATTTACATAAAAAATATCAACATACATAGTTATCTATATGTGTGTAAAACTATCTGTTATGAATATACTCTCCAAATATGAATAAAATATTATATGAAATCAGCAATATATTACAAGAATTCCATATTATATATAACTCAATAAGGTTTACCCTAGAAATGTAAGAATGTCTCAACCTTAGGAAACCTACTGTTAAATTTACTAAATTAAAAGATAAAAGAAGAAAAACCATCTTTTCAAAAATGCCAAAAATTTCCAACATCTTTTTCTGATTAAAAGTCTAATTCATAGAAGGTAACTTCCTTTATTAAATACACTATCACAGTTACTGACAAAACGTTAGGAAAATACAAGGTATCTTCTATCACGAATTTTATGTGACATTTTTCAAGAGGTACTAACCAATGCAATAAAGCAAGGATTTTTTAAATGAGGTAGAAATATTGGAAAAAAAAGTCAAACTGCCCGTTGTCTGGATATGCTATGACTATCCAAGACAATTAACTAAAAAGCAGTTAGAACTATTATATGATTTATCAGGCTACCCAGAAATAAGAGAAACACACAAAAATCAAACTAGTCTCACATGCCAGTGGCAATGACTTCAAAATACAATGGAAAATAAGATTGTTTGTACAATAACAACAGAAGTGTTTAAAACACCTCGGCATAAACCTTAACAGAAAATGTCCAATGTTATTTAAAGAAAAGCATTGAAAAACATAAAAGAAGATCTGAATAAATGAAAAGTTGTGTCATTTCCTTGAATAGGAAGACTTAATGTTATACATCTTTCATTTCTCCTTTAGATTAATCTGAAAATTTAACACAATATATATGAAAACTCAAATGAAATGGTGTATGGAAATTCACAAGATGAATCCAAAATTGATCTAAAGTAGTAATTATTTGATAAAAACTAAGATATACTTGAAATAGAACAATAAGGGAGAGTTACTCTATCAGATAGCAAAGCATTTTATCAAACTAGGTAATGAACACATTGCATTTTGGCATAGGGTAGACAAATTTATTAATGGAACAAACTAGAGAGTCCAGAGGCAGACCCATGTATAAATATTGGAATTTAATATATGAAACAATGGGTTAGTAATTAAAGTGTTGGGACAATGAACTATTCATTAAAAAAATACACTTAGATACCTACCTCACACCATATACAAAAATCATTTCCAGATGGATTAAAGAGCTAAACATAAAAAACAAAACAATAATAATATTAGAAGAAAACTTAGAAAAGTATTCTATATCCTCAGAAAAGGAAGGCCTTCCTAAATAAGACACATGTTCAAGAAACCATCAAGAACAAGATTTAGAGCTACAACTTACAAAAATTAAATGCTTTTGCATGGCAAAAGACAACATAAGCATAGCTAAAAGACAAATGGCCAAAAAAGTACAATATATGTAACAGACAAAGAATTAAAATCCATATAATACAAAGTGCTCCTTCAAATTAGTTAGGAAAAGCAACCCAACAGAAAAATGAATACAGGATAAGAACAGATGATCCACAAAAGGACTAGAAATGGCCACAAACATATGAAAAGATGTCAATTAAAACAACAGAAACACACATTTCTGAATGTCAATAGGGAAAGATTGAAAAAAATTGTTGCTATCTTGTGTTTGAGAGGGGTGAGGAAAGAGTTATTCTCAAATGCCACTGGTGAGAAATGTTTCTGCTTTTTCTGAGGGCAGCTTGGTAAAATCTGTCGACATTAAAGGTGCAAGTGACTTTGAACCCAGCAATTTCACCTCTAGGAGTCTTAGAAAGATAATTCACTCATGTAAGCAAAAATATTTAGTTAAAGGTGTTTATTTCATTCATTCTAAAGGCAAAAATTTGTTCACCATTAAAGTTATATGCAGCAGTTAAAAAGAATATAGTAGAGCTATGTGTACTGATACATAAATATATCTAAGATATATTAAGTGACAACACAAGGCATTGAAAAATATATTGTAGTATTCTTATTCATGTAAAAATGTATATGTGGATACAGATGCAAATATATAGTGATACCATGTAACCTTGAAAATGCGTAGAAAAATGTCCAGAAAACCAACAAACCAGTGGCTTCCTCTATAGTATGTGAGTAATGACCAAAGAGAAAAATCCCACTTTTTGCTATATATATATACACACACACACATAAACACACACACACATATATATATTTCTATGCTGTTTGAAATTTTGTGACAATCATGTATCACACTTGAAAATTTAAAAATAGTAAAAAAAAAAAAGTGCAAATATAAGGAAACCAGTGGACCTAATTTAAGTTCTATTTATTCAAAAAATTAATATTTTTAAAAGAAAAATTACGTTTGTGATAGAACATCATAGACTGGTTTATTGAACTTGGTTTGTTGATTTAAAAAATAGAAGTCAGAAATATAGGAACATTTCTCTTGGTGAAAATTTTTCAATAACAGAGTCCTACAAATTGATGCTGGTGTGTATCTCATTTCATAATTTTAAACACAATCCAGAAGAGGTATTCCAGATTGAAAGCTCCAATTTTACAGACAGAAATTCAAGTGTCTTGGGTGTAAACTGTAATGCGCTTAAGTATTTGAGCAAAAAAGTGTCAGAAGGATATTAGTTGGTCACAGAGACTCCCCTGAGAAGAATCTTCAAAATTCTAACCAAGCAGCACAACCAATGTGGATGAAATTTATACTGCATTCTTCCAGGGTGGACTATTAATAAAATATTTCAAGAAGCCTGTGATACAACAAAGAGTATGACATTGGAAGTCAGAAGCCCTGGGCTCTAAATGTCACTTTTGACAAGCACTTAACACCCTGTGCACTTCAGTTTCCTCATCTTCAAAATAAGAGTGAAGCAACAGCCTGCCTAAAATGAGATTATGTATGTAAAAACCCATTGAGCATCAATAAGTGCAAAAGTATATACACAAAGTAGAGTAACTGTTCATTGTGTGTGTCTTTATATGCTACTGCGCAGCATAACAAACCTAATTTCCTTATTTCCCATAAAAATCCATGTTGATTTTCCTCCAAGGTGACCAATATCATTCTTTGGAGAGACCCTGTCTGGGGAAGGTAGTGGTCAAAACTTTCCCCAGTAAAAAATTATTGACAAATATGTCCAATGGTAAAACTTAGCCAGACATAAACTAGCCAGAAACAGTAATATGAACAATAAGAATAATGCTAATTAATTAATAATGAGTGCTGGCCACTGCATGTTACATACATCCCTTATTTAAGCTCTCTCCATTCCTGTGCAATAGAAACCTCTATCATCCCCATGTCACAGATGAAGATAAGGTACCTTGCCCAAGCACTGCATAAGAAATGTTAGCTACTGACCTAAGCTCTCAATGAGATAATTAAGGATTTTAAGGCTGAACCCTGAAAAAAGAGATGTAAGTAATAAGGCACAGGAAATATTCCAAGGAATGATTCCAGAAATAAAAATAAGTACTTGGAGGGAAACAGATCTTTGGATTGCACTGGGGAAGAGCCCACGGCTACCTTGGTACCTTCCACCAATCATTGCCCTTCCCTGCCCTATCACACACGATCACAAAGAGGAAGAGAGTTTGAAAAATCTGGGAGGCTGAAAGTGCTCATGCGGAATGAGCACTAATTAAAGAATGCAATCCTGGTTGCATTATTAAGACCGTTTCTCAGAAAAATGACCACTCCTGGTATACTAGGGATCAAGCTGGAGCAGAACGAGAATGTCACTATCTCCATAAAATTCCTTTTATACCCAAAGACCAGATGGGTTCTGAATGATTCCGGATTTTGTGTAGAGAGACCAGAGGTACCTGATCAACTCAGGTTTTAGGATATCCATGCCAAGGTCAACTACAAACCAGGAACTTACAGGAGAGGGTCAAGTGCCTATTCCAAAATCTGGCCAAGCCAGAGAAGTTCAGTGCCTGTGAACTCTGAACCTTCCCTATAAGCAGCTTCCTGATGATTCCCAAAATCCCTTTGCAGGGGGTGCCCTTGACCCCTTTCCCACCAATATTTTGTTAAACGCTTTTACTAATTTGCTTCACACGTTAGCAGAGCTGCCAGATTAAATACAGGATGCCTAGTTAAATTTGACTTTCAGTTAAACAACATTTTAAAAAATTATAATGATGTCCCAGATATTGCATGGAACATACTCGTACTAAAAATATGTTGGTTTTTTGTTTTTTTTTTTTTTGTCTAAAATTCAAATTTAGCAAGGTGTCCTGTATTTTTATTTGCAAAGTCTGGCAACTCTGGATTTCAGGCCTGTTGAGGAAGTTGACATTATGCTCCAGAACATCCTCCTTTTATCCGCTGGGCTTTCTGCACGCGTTCAGGCTCTCTCTCACTCCCTTTGCCTCTGCCTCATCCTAAAGAAGACTGATGAATTAGGGATACAATGCACAGAAAAAAACTTTCTTCTCTCTTCTCCTGTGCTCTTCCCAGTCTTCTCTCCCTGTTTCTCCTTAGCATCCTCCAGTGGGGTGAATGTGGCAGAGAGGGGACATGGCAGCCAGGATTTTCCCCTATAAACACAGCTCTGCTACCTTCTAGCTGTGGATCCCTGGGCAAGTCATTTTTCCTACTCAAGCCTGTTTTCTGGTGTGAAAATGGAAGGGATAACTATAATCACCTCCCAGGGCTGTTTGCCTGATCATAAGCACCTGGCATGCTTGTTAAAAATACAGATTCCTAGACTTGATGGCAAACCCAATGAATTAGACCAGAGGTCAACAAATTGTAGCTTGTCACTTGTTACTAGAAACAGAGTTTTACTGGCATATAACCATGCTCGTTAGTTCATTAGTTCCTTTTTTTTTTTTTTTTTTTTGAGACGGAGCCTCACTCTTGTCACCCAGGCTGGAGTGCAGTGGCAGGATCTCGGCTCACTGCAACCTCCACCTCCTGGGTTCAAGCAATTCTCCTCCTTCTGCCTCCCGAGTTGCCGGGATTACAGGCACGTGGCACCATGCCTGGCTGATTAGTTTCCATATTGTCTATGATTGCTTTCATAATGCATGGCCTGAGTTGAATAGTTACAGAAGAGATCACCTTAAAGTTGCAACTGGGGCCACCTGCAAAGACTAAAAGATTTACTATGTGATCTTTTACAGAATTGGGTGGCCTCTGACTTAGACTCAAAGGGTAGGAGAACCAGAAACATACGGTTTTGTTGTAGCGTTATCAAAATACTAATAATGCCTTAACACCAAACACAATTCAGTGTCAAAAGTTCCCAAATGTTTTCAAGTGATTTTTGAAAGTTGGATCCAGAAAAGGTCCACACATCACATTTAGTAATGTCTCCTAGTGTCTCTTAATCTATAGGATTCCCCTACCTTCTGCCCCAAATTTCCATTTATTTATTTATTTATTTATTTATTTATTTATTTATTGTTGATGATCCCAGGTCACTTGTCCCAAATATTTCTCACAGTCTGTTTATTTCACTGTGTCCCCATGGGTTATTTCACCTGTTCCACCATCTGCCGCATTTCCTATAATCAGGAACATTTGATGATACCTGACCAGGTATCCAGAGCTCTAATTAGATCTAGGTTCATAAATGGTGCTGTTTGCTTCCTTCTGTAACACAACACCAGCAAACTTCTTTGTGATGTTAAGACTGATCAGTGGATTCAATCTGATTATTATAAAGTTCCCTTTCACCTAGCAATTTTAGCAGCCACTGATGATCATTGCCCAGGTCCATTATTTCTTTAGTGGCTGCAAAAGGATGATATTGTAAATATAGTATTCCTTCAGCATATATTAGCTGGAAATCTTTTATAAATATAAAGTTCCTTTTATCAGCTATTTGGCTACACTGGAAACTGTTTATACAGGACAGGTAAGATAAATTCTTTCTCCTTATTTACTAGTTATTAGAATAATGAATTCATCCCATAGCATCCTCCAGAGGTGACCAATGAGAGGTTTGTTTTGGTTTGTTTTGGTTTTGGAAAGCATTACCAATGCTCGGTCTTTAAACACACACACACACACACACACACACACACACACGCACACTTGAAGTGTTTCATTCTATTGTAGTTAGTAGTTATTATTTCTGATGCCTGGAGTTTCATCTTTGGGAAATGAAAGCCTATGCCTGTGTCTTCTCAAATAATGCCAATAAATAGTCTTCATAGCATCCTTGCTTTCTGACATAAAATAATATTCTAGGCTCATCTTGTACATTTCCTACTCCAGTCTTTGAATCAGCCATATCTCCAGGGATTCCTGGATCCTTCTGGAGGGCAATGGAATTTAAAGACCACAACATGGATCACTGGAGTGCTCATCTTTACTGGGGTGGTTATTATTTCTAGGTCTTTGTTGTAAAAATAGCTAGGAAAAAAAATTCTTAAGAGAAAAAAACATGATTTCATATTGATTTTTCATATCAAATTTAGAATTACAGAGCTTTTACTTCTTTAATTTTATATTTGTGTTTTTCTCATGCAGAAAATCTTGATTCCTATTAACACTCATGATATTATCCGCTTTACCCTAATTTGTATAAATAATATACAGTATATTAGAGAGAGTTTCAAAATAACAGTTCAAATATTATTACTAATAAAATGATTACTGAAAACAACCTTCAACCTACAATCTTTGCAGCTCTTTCTGTCCTTAGAATCTACCTACTAGGGGCATATAGAAAACACAGCTCTGTTTTAAAGTCATTTGTAGTAACTCCTTTCTGTGTGGTGAAGCCACCGGTGTAATACACAATTAGGCTTATTTGTTTCATGTTTGCTTTTAATTTTTAGGACTTGCTTTGTTTTTTATTTTCTATTTTATTTAATGTTGCTCTATAATGATGTAAAAACTGAGACATTGTTTCAAAGTCAAAACCACAAAACAAGGTACATTCAAGGAAAATTTTGTCCCATCTCTGCTCAATCTCCTCACCCTATTCTCTTCCTCCTACAGATAACCATTTTTGTTTGGTTTTAGTTTATCTTTCCATTGTTTCTTACATAAGCAAATATGGATTTACATTCACTTCATCACTATCTTAGATAAAATGTGGCATACCATATCTGTTCTATTCTTGGCTTTTTTCACTGAAGTTCACTCATTCTTTTTATAGCTGTAGAGGATTCCACTGTGCTTAAAGATGCCACAGTTTCTCCCACCAACCTCCTATTAATAGGCACTTTGATTGTTTCCAGTCTTTTGTTATCGTCCATGGGGAAGTGCACTTTTTACATATACCTCCTGTTATCCATACACACCCTGAAGAGCAAGAGCCACTGTCCCATGGGATGAGGTCTAGAATTTCCATGCCATGTAATAGGCAGAGATACAGTACAGTGTCCATGCAAGTGGTTTCAAACCAGAATATGCAGAACATGAAGTCTATCCAGCGTGTACTCAGGCAAGGATAGTTTTGAGGGATTTTGCAGATGCACAACTCTCACATGGATTTTTTCTAAAATTAAATGCAGAGCCCCTGCGATCCATCAATCCCTTGTCCAGTTGCCCCCACTTCCAACACACACACATACACACACACACACACACACACACACACACCACTCTCAAAAAGGAAGGACAAATTTCTCATCCATTCTAAATCTCAGGAGTGAAACGCTACAGAGTACAATGGAAGGAACTGTATAAAATACTGGTACAGGTGTTGAAAATGAATCTCTAATGATTGGGGAAAAATCTATTTGCAAGTTGGATAGTTTTCAATTATTTTCAAACAACTGGAGCGGGACAAACTTAAAAGAATTATCAGCTGAGAGAAGATTGAAAGTTATTTTTGATAACAGTCCAATATGTGATTTTAGGAGTATAACTAGATAATAGTTCAAAGAATTGAGTTACATTTCAATAACAAAATTTCTTTCTTTTCCATCAATTTATCTTTCTTAGTTTAAAACAATATTCATTAATGAATACATGAACTAATTGAAAATATGAGATGCATTTCCATTAATATTTTACTTTTTATCTTTTATATTCATCAAAAATTGATATATTATTTTGTCGACACCTTTTTTGTGCATCACTAATAATTACACCTTAATTTCTAATTTCTGTGTATTACTAGTAATCATAATGATAACTCAAACCAAAAACACTTAACATCTAGAAATGCATGATCATTGGCCATTAAAAATTAAATTTAAATCTTCATACATATTTTCGTCACAGTAAATTATGATAGAGTGACCAATAAAAGGATTTCATGCATAAAAATATACAAAGATAAAATTCAGTGGGGTAACTGCAATGAAAATATAAATTCAAGGAACAGGAGCCATGTAAAACTGACTGTTTAAGAACTTGTTCATGTGTTTAATAGATGATGTACCAAATTGCTCTGGTACTTAAAGTTCATCAGATGTGTTAAAGGAATGATGTATTTTTAATGTCAATATTTACAATATTCTGGAAATGACATTGAATGCAACTACTTAAAATTGCTTTGGAGATTTTTGATGGTGACTTAAGATGTGCAAGGGACATATATATTTTTTCAACATTCTTATAGGAGCATAAACATTTCAAGACCACAGGTAAAGAGACTGAGCATTTAATGGTGCAAAGTTCAGAGTCCTGCTCCTCTTGTCTTTCCCCAAGGCTGTATCCTACCCCTCCTCAAGCCATCAGCTCTATATATACTGGGAGAATGGGACAGGAGGGGATCAAGAGCAGCAGTTCCACCTCCATCCCTGGGATGCCTAGCTGAAACCCCCAAACCATCTCTTTCATTCAAGTCCTTAGGGCTCACGCTTTGCCCCACTCCTCAGGGCCAGGAATAAGTGGTGCAGAAGGTGTTCAAAGTCTAGCGGCTACAAATTCTCAGGCTCCAGGTTCTACTTGGGGCAGAATGCCCCACACGGCAGTGTTCCACTCTGGGGAATCTCCTACCTCCCAACTCACCCAACCACAGCTGTCCCTTCTCTTCTAAGCCAGCCTTTCCTGAAAAGAGAATTGTCTTGCTCATTTCCATTGAGTGACTGCAATTTTTCTTCAGTTAGAGGGAACCCACCGCTTTGGGTTAAATAGAAACTCAGCTAAGTTCTACAAGGTTCTCAGGCTTCCGCGTCTAATTACAGAAGGAGCCAGCTGGCAGATTCCAAAAATCACAGAGAAGCCTGCTTCTCACTGAGAGGTTCAAATCATGTATCCTCACACAACTCCGATGAGGTATACAGGACACGAAGTAACCCATATTCCAGATAAAAAAACTGAGACCCAGCAAAGATGAGCAAGTGTGGATTCACAGGGCATAATATTTCTGGAACTAGTGGAGGGATTCAAGCTTCCTCTGTATTCCCTAATCTGCATGAGCTGAGTCATAAATGTTTGAAGTACATGAGAAAGCAACTCATCTACTTTGGAGGAGACAACTCTGAAGAGTGGTAAAACCTTGGCAACATATGTTAGTGATAAATGGTCTATCAGGAGATTATCATAAAGGGTGTCATTTATGGTAAGTGCCATTTTTTATTTATTAAAATTTAATCTTTCTTGATTGCTTGTCTATTCACATAGAAAAGTGGTTATGTGCATTAAGAAAACATGAAAAACTAAGTCTATGCCTTCATCATTCCCTGGGAAGTCTGGTTTCCCACATGCCCCAGTGGCCTTGGCCTGTTCCACCTTGGTTGGCTGTCTGAGGATGGCATCAGCTAGGGCTAGCAGTCACCTTGAACATGACCCCACTAGCAGTCCCAGCAGCCACCATAACAGTCTTTAAAATCATCAACTCTTGTTCCAGAGGGTTTAGGTATTTCACACGCATGGCTGCACATAATGGGTTAGCTACATGTAATATACATATGCACATCCATACACTGTGGGGAGGTGGTTTAGATGGACATGTGTGTGTGACAATGCATGTGCATCATGTGTACAGTCATAGATACAGACCTGGGCCTGTTAGTCCTGCCCTGATCATTCCCTGATCATATGGGGTTGGTGAAACTTCCCTTGGACATTTCCAGAAATAAATGGCCTAAATGGAGGAGGAAAGGTCCAAAGTCTTCCTCTAATGTGTTCTGTCTCCAAGCAGTAAAGAGAATGCTTTTGTTCTAAACTAGTTAATCAGAATGATATAGCCCTCCTTCCTGGAATGACCCCTTCTCACTGCCCTCCTTCTCCAACTGTTGGTCTCTCTTAATAATTCCTTCCCCACATATGTGACAGGCTGCCAGAATCTTAGAAACAGCAGCCTGGCCTTCAGAAACTCTCCCCTAGTTCCAACCTTTCGTCCTCCTCCCCCGCTCTACTCTCTCCTCACTGTCTAAGAGTATTCTGAGTTGTGGATACTGGACGCTGTATTTTGAACCAGTTCTTTGGCTCTCTTCTCAACCACCTAATCATTTGTTAGGCATATCTCTTTGGTGGTTCAGCCTACTTTTTCTCCAGATGTCATCTGGATTCCTGGTATATCTTTGTGGGGGTGGGGAGCAGCCCTACCCTGTAACTGTACGTTGCCCAGCTCCTCAAATCCAAGTTTCTCAGAATCCAGGGCTTGAAAGAAAAGATTCAACACTAAAGCTGTAGCTAACAAACACACAGGGTTGGAAGTTACCCAGCCTACTTGCAGACATAGAAACCTTGGCCAGAAAAGCAATGACTTGTCCAAGTCACTAAGAATAGTAAATGAAACAGAACTGAAGTACCACAGAGTCTTGTTATTGTTTGTAATGTAAACGTACTACTGGACTATAGCATACATACACAAAGGCAAACAAATCACAAATATACAGATTGAGTCTCATGAAGTCTACATTTTGGTTCTGAGGATGAAGCTCTGAATTTTTTATCTTGCCCAGATTCCTATCTAAGGGGTTTGGGGAGTATGCCCTACAAACCACAAATTCTCATCACATGGGTTTTATTTAACCCTATATATCATTAATTATTTTCCAATCTGACTTTGGCATAACAAGGGAAAAAGTTAAAATGTTTTACCCCAAAATATATTTCCTTGCCATACCTTGAAATTGCCCTGCAAAGTCTCTTGTGGGAAAAATCCACATTATATGGAGAATCTCCTTTCCCCTTTGTTTTCCTTCCTTTCTTTCCAGATCCGGGAGATGATCAACTAAGAGCCAGATACTCCTTTAGGGTGATGATAAGAAACATTTTACAACCTGCTCGCTCTCTGAAGTCTGCTTTCTGAAAGATTCCTCTGCACAATACAACGTGGTCTCCACAATCCTTTATCTTAACCTGAACATTCCTTCCCATTGATCCAGATCTTCAGATAAATTCAACCAATTGTCAACCAGAAAATGTTTAAATATACCTATAGCCTGGAACCCACCCCCACCTCCCCGCGTTGACTTGTCCTGCCTTTCTGAACCAAACAAATATATTTCCTAAATGTATTTGATTGATGTCTCATGCCTCCCTAAAAGTATATAAAACCAAGCTGTACCCCGACCACATTGGGCACATGTTCTCAGGACCTCATGAGGGCTTTGTCTGGCCATGGCCATCGTCACTCATATTTGGCTCAGAATAAATCTCTTAAAATATTTTACAGGCCAGGTGCAGTGGCTCACACCTATAATCCCAGCACTTTGGGAGGCCAAGGCAGGCAAATCATGAGGTCAAGACATAGAGATCATCCTGGCCAACATGGCGAAACACTGTCTCTACTAAAAATACAAAAATTAGCTGGGCGTGGTGGCACACACCTGTAGTCCCAACTACTCAGGAGGCTGAGGCAGGAGAATTGTTTGAACCTGAGAGGCAGAGGTTGCAGTGAGCCGAGATCGCACCACTGCACTCCAGCCTGGTGACAGAGTGAGACTCTGTCTCAAAGAAAAAAAAAGAAAGAAAGGAAAGAAAAAAAAAAAAAAATATATATATATATATATATTACAGAGTTTGACTCTGTTCATCGACAGTTCTATAGTTTTCCTTCTTTTTACCCTGGTGTATATAGACTTTGAGTCACCTGGTAGAACTCTGTGTTCTCCCCAGTTTGTGTGGGTGCGTGCCTTAGGGATATGTTAGTTTGGATATGCTTTTGATTTCTGATCTACAATACATGAGTGTGCACTCAAAAATACATGTCCATCTGTGGCCTCGTCCCAGTTATGGAAACTCCACAGATGCAAGCTTTATACAAGAGATTATGACTTTTCTACAGTGACATCAGACTTCTGACTTATCAAGTCAGAATTGCTTGCCTTCTTTTTGCCTCTCCTCTTCCCAGTAAAGCAGGGCAGACTATTATCTAGCTTCTTATAGACAAACTGGAGATCTCAGCCCCGGGTCTAGTAGGTGCTTGAGATTCTTTGGAGGGAAAATGCAGTGAAAACTCACAAAGACATCATTATAGTATTGCTCCCTCAGAGCAGGGCTTTCTGACAGTTTACGCAAACAGCATCCATTTAGCGGAATCTCAGTGGAACGGCTGTCTCAGTCTGAGCCTCTAGCCCCAGGATTAGGAAAAACCCTTGGAGTCTTCCAAAAATACAAGGAGTTGAGAGCCAAGCTGTTTAGCAGTGTGAGCCTAGAGGATAAATAGGCCCATTGTGATTCTCCCCAGCTCTCTTACCTAGAGCTGCATCTGCCAGGAGCAAAGTTCTGAGGGAAGCCCCAGGAACACATGTCTTTTATAACTTATTTTGTTTTCCTCTTTCTTAATCCTGCCTAAATTCTAGCACTCTTTCTGAGACCTCATTGTCCTTTACTGCCCCCAAGCAATGTATTTTTTTATAGAGCAGACATTTCAACTCCAAAGATGTGAGCTGAAACATAATTTGGCCCTTATTTCCTTTCGCAAATGGCTACACCGAGGCCTCCTGGCTGCACCAGTATCTTCTAGTGGAAACAAACTTTAAGATGATGTTAAAAGAGCTCAAGTCACTCAACAAAGCTGGAGGTCTGAACCAAGCTCAGATCCATGGATCCATCAGTCAGGGCACATATTGCAGGTTGGACAGATCAGCCAGAAAGGCACAGCTGTAGCTAGAGGTAATATCTACTACTTCCAAACCACTCCAAATTAACCATTCTAGCTGGAGGGAGACCCGAGCCTTTGGGCCCCCCTTTTGTTTTATTAACTGCCAACAGAAAATGCCAGAAGTAGCTGGAGAGTGAGCCCAAAAAGGGGACCAGGAACACTTTGCATATTTTAATTTCTTCAGTAAACAATACATAGCACAGCAGAAACCTACTACTGATGGCCACATCCCCAGGCAAACGGTAGTCGGATGCACATCATGGGAGATGACATAAAGAATATACAAGTCCTTCGTAGGCTACAGCCTGCCTTATCTAGCTTCTCTGAGCTGGAGCTGAATTTCCCATCTGTCCATTGACTGGCCGCTGGAGGGGCTTTGATAAGGGCAAGGAGAAGGTGGACACAATTAGCCTTTTCACACACCTAAAGCTTTCTTGGGAATTGAATGCACTCTTCATCCAATGGAAAATGGGATTTTTCTTTGAGTCATGAAAAAAGACCCTTTAATTCTAAAGGAAGGATGCTCAGTGCCTCAGAGGAGAGAGCTCACAGATCACTTGCAGGACCACAGACATGAAACAGTTGATAATGTCCTTTATCTTCATTTAAAAGTGGGGATTCAACTTGGAAAAAATAACAGGGTTAAATTCTCAAGGAAGTCTGAGGTTGGGTGGTAACAGCAGTCAAAGCACTCTGGAAACTGCAAGGTGATTCATCAAAAAAAGAAGTACCACCACTCTTTTTAAGCACCACAGGTTTCTAGTTGGGCCTTCCCCTGAGAAATGCCAGGAAAGGGGTATCTATTAACCCAGCCACACAGCCCTGGCAAGGCCTAGAGGCATCTTTAACATCCTGGGATGGAGACAGCCAGGGGGAAGGTCTGGCACCAAGAGAAACCAGGAACCAGAGTGAAAAGAGCACTGGATTGAGACTCAGGTCATCTGGGTTCTTGTCCCAGTTCTACTAGTGTGCCACCCTGTGGTTCTGGCAGCCCATGCTTTCTTTTGGTCTCAATATTCACACTTGGAATAATAACATAGTTGGACCAGAGTTTTGCTAAGATTCCTCTCTGCTCAAAAATTGCATGAGATTGTTGAAAACATAATTTTCTCATCTGAATCAGGACATCAAGAACACCGAACAAAAGCTCAACTCAAGTCCCTTCCTAACATCTGCAGCATCAGCAGCCTGACTTTACAGAGGGTGTATGTGTGTGTGTGTGTGCTGTAGGCAGTGAAGGAGAGCATGGGCCAGAATTCAGGAGCTCCAGGGCCCTGCCTTAGTTGGCATCGTACCTCCTGGCTCACCTCTGGCCTCCTGTGTTCTCATCTGCATAATTGGTAGGGTGAGAAAAAGAGTTCCACTAGTTGACCTTTAGGTATCATCCAGTTCCAAAATTGGATGATTTGGTCAAGTAGAGACTGGATAGCTTTTGGATGCCCCTCCTGGCCCTGTGAGAAGGTTAGTGCTCTGGGGTCCACTTCGTTCCACACAGCCTGCTACTCTACAACTGGGTCCCGGGGTGCCTCTCGGCAGTGAAGGGTGTAGGCCAAGGGCAGGTTCAGATGAAAGAGATGGAGGAGCTGTACCTCCATGCAGCATCTGGCATTCCAGGCCATAATCTGAGGCCTGCAGCTGTGGGCTGCTCCATCTCTCTTTATAAACAAGCCCTGTCTCTTGGCTTCTCCTTCAAGGTCAAAAGGCAGGAGAGGACTGCTCTGAGGATGAACCTACAAGAACGTCTTAAATATGAAGCCAGAAATCACAGTTGGAGAGTTGTTATTCAAAGGCATTCCTCCTCTGTTACACACATTCCTGTTTCCAAAAAATATAGAAGGGGACCACGGTGAAACCCCGTCTCTACTAAAACTACAAAAAATTAGCCGGGCGTGGTGGCGGGCGCCTGTAGTCCCAGCTACTCGGAGAGGCTGAGACGGGAGAATGGCGTGAACCCGGGAGGCGGAGCTTGCAGTGAGCCGAGACTGCGCCACTGCACTCCAGCCTGGGCGACAGAGTGAGACTCCGTCTCAAAAAAAAAAAAAAAAAAAAAAAAAAAAAAAAAAAAAAATAGAAGGGGAATTTGAGCAAGTGGACTTCTTGTTTGTAGGCTAATGAAACTGGGATAAAGTATCTTTCTCAGGGTCACCCAGTGGGTCCCCAAAAGGTCGAGCCAGGCTGAGTGCTGGGGTAGGTAATCCCCAAGGGTAGAGCCCTCATCTTAATTTATCTGGAGATCTGGTCTCCACCATAACAGAGGTAGAAAGAGATGCCTTCAGCATTCCAAGTTTAGGAGTCGAGTTGGGCCAAGTTTTTGTCCCAGTGAACAGGGATACAAAACAACAACTTATTGCATGTTTATGCTGTGCTAGGATAAATGCTAAATGAATTGAAATGCACTGCTTCACTCAATCCTCCTAAAACACATTGGCTCTGAAAACTACTATTATTGACAGCATTGTATTGAGAAAGGAAGAAAGGAAGGAGGAAAGTGGGGAGGAGGGAGAGAGGGAGAAAGGGAGAGAGGAAGGGAAAATGGAAAGGAAGAAGTTAAGCATCTTATTCAAAAATGCTTGAGACAGAAAGATCCAAGTCTTATACCCAAATTATTCTGATTCCAAAATCAATGTTCTTATTCACCACCAAGTTAAAGTTCTTATACATTCTAAATTGAAAAAAGACTCATTAGTAAAAAGAAGTCCCATCACAAGACTAGGGCAACATTCTCAGTGAGCAGTCCTGGATGGCACAACCAGAAAGATTCCCTCCCCTCCTCCATCATCTTCCCTGTAGCTCCCACAACGCCGTTCCTTGAAGACCTGAGCCCCACTGCATTCCAGGCACCTTTTATCATCCTGTTCTAGGGGCTTTCTCTGCTCTGAGGCACTATATTTCTTCAGATCATCAGAAAGCAAAATGCTAAGGCAACTGAGAGTTCTAAGATTAATTACTATTTAAGGCATGTAAATTGATGGGTTAGGGTGGCAGATTTCGGATAATGTGATAGAAATCCTATAAATTTGATTTATATAAAACACTCAGAAAACACTCAGAAAAGCTGAAGGGGAATTTTCATTCAGAAATATCTAAATCAGCAGATTCAATGAAGTAAGATGGGAACCTACACCAGCCCAGAGAGTGCTCATAAAGATGACATCAGAAAATATCTATGTTCTTCCATAGACAGATTGGAAAAAAGCAGCCAGTCATGGACTTTGCTTCCTGTGTCTTTCTCTTGCAGCTTTTCTCTGCATAATGTCCAGTCCCACTCTTGTAGAAATGGCACTGATAATTTCTCACCTCATCAGCTAGGCTCCGGACGGCAAGGCCTCCCTGACGAGGACAAGCCTTCACTACTGAACACCTAGGTCCCAGATAATCTGTTCAACTGCGGCAGCATTTGTCATCATAATTTTCAAAATACATTAGCCTTGATTATTTGGAAATCTATTTCCCGTTAACATCTCTTTCTCTAAGATCATGGTCTTGGGCAGACAAAGAGAGAGGCAGAGAATGATGATGAAATTACAGAAAGAAGTCAGAGTAGAGATGAGAAGGAAGAAGGGAGAGAAGAAGCAACAGGCTCTACGTGGTGACATTATTTAGGTCTTAGAATGAAGCCAACATTAGAAATAATTCCTAAACCTGGAAAACAAAAATTTTATTATAAAGACAGTACATTGCCTTTTTGCTTAAGGTAGAGAGTTTTCTGTCACAGCTGAAAAAATCCCAAGAAAACACTAGAAAATTCGACTCTCAAGTTAGTTTCTATTTCTAGAAATAAAATGTCTATTTCTAGAAATGAACCAAAGAAAAAAGATTCAGAGAGATCCCAGAGGCCCACGTAAAAACCGACATGCCCAGCTAGGATGAAGCTACAATAAGCCTCCTCTCACCCCGACTCCCCCTTGCTCCTTCCCCACCCTACATGCCTGCACCCACATGCCAGAGCTTCACTGGCCATAAAGCCTCACAGGACACAGTTCACAGTGTGGGCTCTGAGACCAGTGTCTGAACTAAAAGCTTTCCTTGGAGGGCTGCATTTGCCCCGGTGCCAGGATTCTTTAGCCGGATGCTTCTGCCTGGAGATCTACTTTCCATTAGGGCTAGGCACAAGTGGCAGGAAGAGAGGAGGCAGCACTAATCAGAGGAACTAGCTAAGGCTCAAGAGAGGTGGGCACCAGCCTAGAAATAGCAGAACCCACATCATCGCCAGACAGGAGGCGGTGTCACAATTCTTGTAGTCATATGAATTTCTCATGAGTCATTTGTCCCAAAAGAATTGCGGAAGCAACGGGACTTGACCAGCTTTGAAGATAAGATGCAGACCAAGAAGTCCCATCACGAGACTAGGGCAACATTCTCAGTGAGCAGTCCTGGATGGCACAACCAGAAAGATTCCCTCCCCTCCTCCATCATCTTCCCTGTAGCTCCCACAACCCCTTTCCTTGAAGACCTGAGCCCCACTGCATTCCAGGCACCTTTTATCATCCTGTTCTAGGGGCTTGCTCTGCTCTGAGGCACTATATTTCTTCAGATCATCAGAAAGCAAAATGCTAAGGCAACTGAGAGTTCTAAGATTCATTACTATTTAATGGGCAGATTTCTTCTCTCTGGATAAATCTCCAGTTAAGAACTCAGAGGATTGGGACTAAGAACAGAAAACCAAACTCCCTAAACTAATGAGGACATGCGATACCATGTACATTCACAGGCATCTTACACAGGGGACTGTATTAGTTTTCCCCAAAAGGCCAGTCTTAATGATCTTGGATCACAAGACTTGGGATAGCAATGAGAAGGGGGGAACCACATTCCACAATTTCAAAACCATTAAACTACATTGGTGTTTGACTTTGGGCAAGTCCCAGTGGGTTTTAGAATACTCTCTACTTATAGACATCTTCACTGCAACCAGACCTTCTCCACAACCTCTGTGATGGCTGGAAAACACTCGCATGCCAAGAGGGGTGAACAAAGCTTGTCTTGTGCTCTCCTTGTGTACCCTGGACATGGAAATAAACAAATATGTGTCCTTAGGTTCCTTAGAAATACCAAGTTTGTTTGGGTGGGGAGATATCCCAGCATGCTGCTTTAAAGGACCTGTCTATGACCAAGACATGCCCAGCTAGAATGAAACTACAATAAGCATTTTTTTTTTTTTTTTGAGACGGAGTCTTGCTCTGTCACCAGGCTGGAATGCAGTGGTGCAATCTCAGCTCACTGCAACCTCAGCTTCTGGGGTTCAAGTGATTCTCCTGCCTCAGCCTCCCAAGTAGCTGGGATTACAGGCACGTGCCACCACGCCCAGCTAATTTTTTTTTTTATTTTAGTAGAGATGGGGTTTCACCATGTTGGACAAGATGGTCTTGATCTCCTGACCTCATGATCCATTTGCCTCGGCCTCCCAAAGCGCTTGGATTACAGGAGTGAGCCACCGTGCCCGGCCACAATAAGCCTTTTTATATGGGCCTCTGGGATCTCTCTGAATCTTTTTTCTTAGGTTCATCTCACCCCTGAAATCCCAGCATGCTGCTGTGAAGGATGAGTCTATGACCAAGTCTCTGAGCAGATTTCCAGACCAAGGCACACTCACGACCAGGTGCCCTTGCAGACTTGTGTGTAGGGCATGGGTATTATTCTTTTAAGCTTCAGCTAAACCCTTCTGGAATTAAGACATATCTTGTATGTGTGAGTGGCAGGGTGGCCCATATGTAACCAGAAAAAGAATGACTATCCTTGTCAGTTTGAAATATAACCAGACACTTCTCATCTTTACCCTGATTCCCAGCTGGGACTCCACAGAGCACACAGATGCAGAAGAGAGAAGCCAACTGTGTTGAGATGGGTTAATATTTTAGAAGAAAAGCTAATTTGCTTGTTTATTCATTTCTACAGAGGGAGAACTCAGATAAGTGAAAGTGGAGTATCCTATGGAGAAAGATGAATGATGCTTTCCTCCTCAGCCCTCAAGTATCAAAATGACGGGGGAAACTAGAAAGGGTCCCTAAAAGCAGTAAAGAACTAAAACTTGATGAGGTAACCCTACCCAATAGTTAGAAGACCACAGCGAGGGATATCCCAGTGCTTGGAGTATATTTCTATGATGGTAACAATGTAATGAAAAAGAAAATTCTTGCCAAATGACAAGAGTAATAGCTTCTCTCTACCCCATGACACATGTTGTGAAACTAAGAGACATTGCCTTGACATGCATTGAGACCCTGGGATAAATATGCTCTAAAACTCCAAGGAAAGTATAGCATCACAGGTAGAAATCTTCTCCTTTATCACAAAAGGAAAACTGGAGAGGGTTATGAGCATCCCAAAATAATTCTTTACTTTGTCGTAGCAGGTCTCTCTTGTGCATCTAAATGGTGATTTGCTTGAAACATAACCTTATCAGGAGGTTACCATATTATGCATAAAACAACAGGTTACCTATTTGTTTTCTGGGAAATATATGAAAGTATACCACAAATAAATGCAATGTTACACAGTGATATTGAGGTTAAATATAACCATCATATCTGAGATGTGGTCCAGAGACATCCTGTTTCTTGCTAATAGCATCCCAAGACTGGATGAGGTCAGTCTGTGGATTCCATTCACAAAGGCAGACAGGAAATTTAGGATTATCTTCAAACTCAACTCTTCACTCAAACTCCTGTCGAAAAACCTTTGTTCAGTCTCAGCACTCTGCATGCATTCTCCCCACCTCTATTATCTATACACAGACACCATGCGTGGTCCCTCCTTCCAACATGCGTGAGCCCCAGGAACCCTGGCTCACTGAAGTTAAGCCTCCACCTCAGCCAAGGAAGGAAGCCACACAGGAAGATTTACTCTCATGCCCCCAAAATTTCCCATGCCCATCCCCATTTCCAGTGACAACACTCAAAAAAAAAAAAGCAGCAGAAGTTGCTGTGCCTTCATGCACAATCAGCAAAGACATGAACAACCACCCCAATACATCTACTGCTCCTGATCCAGCCATGCAAATCAGCCCACACATGGGACAACTGGGTCACCCAGTGAGTCCTTTTCTTACTTCCACTTCCTGCCAACTGGTGTCTGTGGAAAGATGCTGAGGCTAACTGATAAAGGCAGAATTTCAGACATAATTCAACCTGGATTTAAATCCTGGCTCCACTATTTTCTATTTCTGAGTTTAAACATCAGCGATCTCATCCCCAAAGTGGAACCATAATAATGTCTTCATGAGAACAGTATAAATTAAACAAATTAATGTACTCAAAGCCCCTATCAAAGTGCCTGGCTAGAGCAGGTATTCAGCAGATGGGCAAATGGGAGAAGGAAGGGCCTTAAGATGCTCTGAATGGCCAGCACAAGTCAGAGATTAAGGGACTTTCTAAGAAGATGCTCCCCAAATATGAATCCACATCCATGTTCACTTTCTGATGCCGTCTCAGTGATGTCAGAGGGAGATGAAACCTGTGCTGACCATCAAGCAGACAAGTTATCCTTCCAATGCCACAGCCACCTGGTTTTCTCTCTTTGCTTTCTGTCATTAAGAAGTTTGTGAGTATTTCTTTATTGGGACTCAGAATTTTCAGATATGATTTCATCCATGCAGTAAGTTTTAGCTGAGTCATGAAAGACCTCCTTGGAGAAACTGAAATATTTCGTATTCCTTAAGCAATGCAATTGCTTTGATGTCCCTATCTAAACTACACACACACACAACACTAACTACCACCACCACCAACACCACCACTGTTACTACCACCAAGTACTTCTTTTTCTCCTCTCTGCTTTCCTTCTCTCTTAAGAACCTATCACTCTTGAATTTACTATATACTTTACTTTATCTTTATTTTTTTATCTCCCACAGTAAGGGCAGTGATTTTTGTCTGTTTTACTCATAGTTGTATCACTGGCACAAACAATAACTGAGGATACATGGATAAAATGACTGTATGCCCCAATTTACCAAGAAAGGTCTAAATTTATGCCTGTAGCTCCTATTTAATTATTAATAACTTCCCTTTTCATTCTCAGAAGGGTCCAACTTTAGACAATCAAACACACACAGTTGATTAATATTAAATATTTGTTGAAATTAATTAATAAATTTGACCAATTTGATATTTTAATGCAACCTGTCAGTTCCTAAAACCAAGAGTTTGAACCTGATGTGACTGAAATACATACAGTATTTTAAAAGCATGAAATGAGATTAATTAATCTTCTATAATGGTTCTGCTTGCAAAATTCTCATAAGGCTGCCAAGCATGTTTGTTCTGATATACCCTAGCTATACACAGTTGTTAGTACTGAAAATCTTAAACTTTCATGCTGTTATTAGGAGCAGTGTCAAGAAGAGAAACCTATAAAACTGATCCTGAGAGAACCTGGGAGGCTATGCTTAATTTACCTCCCTAACCAAATTATGAGAGAAATGACTGAAACTGTAAAAGCCTTCCTTCCCATGCACCTGCCCATGAGACTGCAGTATCCGGATAATACTGTATATTAGAAACCAGAAGCTTCTCACTTCAAAACTGACTTAACTACCGCACGTCAGTGTTTGGAAGCAGCCTCTGGCCTGTGGAAAGCCTCTCAAGATGGCAAGCAAGACTTGTGTCTTCTTAGTTTGGGCTGGATCTTTAAGGCTGAGTAGGTGAATTCTGTGGTACTGTTTTCCCAAGTGGACCATTTCCCAAATAGAAGAAAAAAGCCCCCAAGCAAAAAGTGGAAGGAAGCCATCCAATGCAGGCTGACGAGCAAGGCAAGACAGATGGAACTTCAACTGACTCTGCAGTATGTCCATCTCCCTGCCAGAAATTACCATAGAAATTAAAATGGGGAGGGCAAAAGCCTCCCTGCAAGCACTGGGGGATCTGACTCAGTCATGGAGGATCTCTAATGACCATCCCGAGCATCAAGTCTGTTAGACCACGTTTTATCTGAGGTCAACAGGGAGACCTCCAGTTCTTAGACCCTCTAGTCTGTGCAATTAGGGCATTCTTATTTCCTTACAGGGAGTCTCCTATGGAGTATAGGCACCCAAAGAGTGCTCAAAACTCAAGGTCACACCTCCTGAAATGCAAGAAAGCAGCCAAACCATCGTCCATGCAGAGCCTCGAGCCTCCAGCCTCCACCACACGCACAGGTCTGGACAGAAGCCCTGGCAGCCACGTGAACTCCAGCGGCTCTCCCGGCTGTGCACCTAATTTTAGCAGATTATGGCCCGCCACCCCCCACCATGCTGTCTCCCCATGAGACATCCCAAGCACATCAATGGCTTTGGCAGGAAACTTCCATGGAAGTTAAATGATGCCCCACAGTGGGAGGCAAGGAAAGAGAGGTTGGAAGCAGGCCCCGGCCCATGGAAGTGCCTCTCCAAAGCCTGCAAGCTGTCAGTCTGTGTGTGGACTGCCCTGCCCAGCCCCCTGGCCCCAGAAATCAAATCCAGACTCACTGTGGAAGCTGTCGTTGCTGCTAGCCTCTGCCGCTGCCACACCACGCTGAACGGGCCCTTCTGGCATGGCCCTTCCTGACAGTGAATGAGGGGAGAGAGTGGGGAGGGGGAGAGAGAAGAAAAGGGATGAAGGGAGAGGAAGGAAGCATGGGAGGATGAAAGAAGGGAGGATGAGGAAAGCAGGGGGATCTTTAACTGAATGGCATGTCTCTCCTGGGCACAGCCTCAAACATTTGTCCTGCGTCATTAGGGAGGACAGAGGAAGACCGCAGCAACCCACCTTCAAGACCCTCACTCTGGAGTCCATCCAGGAACGCAATGCACTCGGGGCTCAGCCAGCACATCATAACACCACTCCCAGCACATGACACCCAGCTGTCTTCCTCTGTGGGACACCAAGACGCAATGGGCTTCCCTCCACAGGCTTGGTTCTACTCCCAGCAGGAGCCTCCCAGCCAACCTACTGCTTGGAGAGGAAGTGGGTTCTATCTAGAATCTTCAACCCCTTAGGTCAAAGAAACAGCGCTTTCTCCAAAGCTTCTGAGAGCATTATTGCTCTTAGTGTGCCCCGCAGAAAATCCCTGAATTCACCACTGCTTTTAGGGCTACCCAGATTCCCTCTCCTTTCCTTCCTGATTTAGAAAGGTTAGCTCACTGAATGTCAGCAGTGTGGAGCCTCAGCCCTCCTCCTCCTTGCTGTCCACGGAGTTAGCATTTGTGTTCTCCATCACCACTCAGGAAAAAAGCTCCTAAGCAAGGCCTTTCCCTTGAAAGGCCTCTTGAGAAGTGAGGGCGCGGGGGGCGGTGTGAGGAGGGACTCACAGTAACTTAGCAATGGCATTTCTCAAGTGCTTCCAAGTCAAGGGCTGTGTGCAAGAGACAAGAGACACAGTCCCTGCTCTCAATCGAGTCAGAGGCAGAGAAGCAGCACTGGAATGACCTGGAGGAGAGGCATATTCATGGAGCAACATGTCCCTGTGCACAAACTCATAAGGTGGGGCTGAAAAGACCATCCAGTGAAGACAATGAAATGGGGATTGCTGAGTGCTGATGGCAGCGAGGGATGAACAGAGAGAAAGAATGAAAAGGGAGATGAAAGAAAGGACAGATGGGCAGCTGGGAAGAGGAGGTGTGATGGACTGAACTGTGTGCCCCCCAACACATGCTCATTATGGGGAAGTCCTAACCCCAAGTTCTTCAGAATATGACTGTATTTGGAGAGAGATCCTTAAAAGAGGTAACTAAGGTTCAATGGGGTCTGTAGGGTGGACCCTAATCCAATAGGACTGGGGTTCTTATAAGAAGAGATTAGGACACAAACCACACAGACGGGTGACCACGTGGGGAGACAGTGAGCAGGCAGCCATGTGCAAGACACAGAGCGAGGCCTCCAAACGAATGAACCCTGATGGCACCCTGGTCTTGAACTTCCAGCCTCCAGAACAGTGAGAAAATCAGATTCTGTTGTTGAAGCCCCCAGTCTGTGGAGCGCTGCTATGGCAGCCTGAACAAATGAACACAGAGGGCCTCATGCAAAGGTGGAAATGAGCAACTGGCACTGGGCCACTGGGGACAGACTGGCTGGGATGGAGCCAAGGGGGCTTCTTGTGGAAGGTCAGGAAGGAGACTGGCAGGGGCTTGAGGACCTAGTAGGCCAGGGCAAGAAATTTATATTTTGGTGAAATGAAGATTTACTCACTCAAGGCTCCAAAAAAACAGGAGGGATGAAGAAGTTTGAGGAGCCCCGGGGGAAGAGCTCCAAGCCTGAAGGTGTGTGCGCAGATTCAGGTTTTGGACTCACCAGGCATGGACCAGGGCAGCTCCTGCCAACATGCAAAGAAAAAGTGGCACTGAGGTGCTATAAGGAAAGACATAGCAGGCTGGTGATAAAGAGACAGGTTCAGAAATGACTCCCCTTTGGGACGCTCCCAAGAGAGTTTTCACGGATGCTAACGGTTGCTGAGGTGCTAGCACTCAGAGAAGCAGGAGGAGGCCATGGTGAGTTTTATTTAAAACATGCCGTGTTTCAATCTCCAGTGAATTCCCCAGGGGAGGCTTACAGATTAAGCAATCAAAGAGAGAAGAAGTGGAGGCTGCAAATGTAAATTTCAAACAGATTCTGTGTAAAAGTAAAAAGGAGTTATAACCACGTGAGTGCATGAGGTTTGCAAAGCAGATGTCTAAAATAGCAGCACCCAAACTTAAAATGAGAGGAAGGAGAGAAACCAATGGAACAGGGAAAGAATGACCAGGAATGGGTATAACTTGTGGAACAAAGCATTACTGAGGCGTTCAGCAAGAATACTATGCAGCATTGGCAGTTGCAGGGGGTGCGGGGGAAAGGGGAAATTATTAATAACGTCATTCAACAATAGTTCAGGAAGGGTTAGACTTGAAGTAAGAAATTTAAATTTGGTCATGAGAGATAATTAGTAACCCCAAAACTGCAGATTCAATTCAGTGGTAAGATCAGAAGCCCAAAAAATTAAGACAGAAGATGCAAAGTACTTATTTCAGTATTCAGGCAAAGTTAGAAGGGACAGAAAGGTCAAATGAAGATTTTTCTTTAATGTAGGGTGGATTGTGGATTTTAGAGTTGAAAGGAGGGAGAAATGCCTCAAGAAAGCCTTCAGAGCAAGATAAACACAGTCACAGGGAGAGACAAGAGACAGGGCAGGTGACAGGTATTGAGGTATGAGCGAAGTGGGAAAGGATTCAGGCTGTGAATGTGTAGATATGCAGAAGATGAATTTGGCCTAATATTTCATAGCATCATGAAAATATATACTTGACACAGTTACTTCATGTGCATAATTATGAGTCCTTAAATTGCTCTACCACTTTGCACTTATCTAAGCAATCTCTGTTGTAGAGTTGGCTTTTAGGATCTCAGAATTAGAGAAAAGCAAAACTTTGAGATCATCTACTGAAACCTCATGTCCAGCAGAGGCATCTGTATAATGTGGTTCTATGGATTTTCTAGAAACCCATTGGGGATGGAGAACCCACTATCTTGTAGGATGGTCTGTTCCATTTTCACACAATAAGGGTAACTTCCTGCAGCACTGTGCTTCACCACCCTCAGGTGTCAACTATCTCTAGTGTTTTCCAATCTTGCCACCCCTGTGGGTGAGGAACACGTTGCAGAGCCCACTCATTGCACCAAAATAATGGAGGACAACCCCTCCACACGTCTCTGTACTGAAACCTGGCTTTGTGATCTCTGATTGTTCCAAATTAGGGTCCTTGAGCATCATCCCAGATCAGTCATTCACTGAGAAGAACACCTGTCTCCCGGTTTATGTCATTTAATGAACATTTATGAAATGTCTACCATATATCATGTATAGTCCTACGTACAAGGGTTATATAATCGGTGAAATAAGGCATGAATACTGCCCTTAAAGAACTTCTAAGCTACTGTGAATGATTATGTGTCAATCAAAGTTCTTGAGAACACATTTTCACAATAAACATTAAAACAATTACTTCTTGCAACACATTTCAAGGCAATAGGACAATACTCCTCAACTCTGAGCACCACCTCCCTTGCTTCTAATATTCCTTCCTCGCCCTTCAGTTTCACTGAATCTGTGTTACATTTTACAGACTACAATCACCTCAAATCACGTTGCTGCTGCTTGCTTTAAGATTATACTGGAGAGCCCAAAAATCTCTAAATTAAATTATCTTTGCTTGCTGCATTGACTAGGCTTGGGTCATGCTGTTTTCCTCCTTTGCCTTGAATGGCCTTGCCACAGAGCCTTATTAGAAAAATAAATCGTGGAACTCAATTATTACAAGCTCACACTTCTACTTAACCTCATGAAGACTGTGCTGTGCTGGTGTGCTCTTTAAACATTCTATTCACAAGTAAACTCTCATCCCTTGAAAAACCTAACTTAACCAGAACACCAAACCCAATTCCACCCCTCATTTATCGTACAGTCTGGGGAATGATCACTAATCTCTCTGAGCTTTAATTTACTTGTCTGTAAATAGGGAGAATCATGCCAGCCCATTGACCTCATAGCACTTTGATGGTGATTAGAGAGGAGCACTGAATTCACAGGAAGGGAGACCAATGTTCTTGTCTTCACTCTACCACTAACTAGGTGTGTGATCTTGAGGAACATCTGCTCGCTCTCGCTCTCTCTCTGGCTGGCATTCAATGTATTCACCTATCAAATAAGTGGGTTTGAAAGATGACCTCCAACTTCGTTTCTGGTCAGGATTTCAAAAGACTGCCAGTGTAGATCCTTACCCAAATTTCATCCAGACGTTTATCAAGGTCTCTCACAGAATACTTACAAAACAGTTGGGTGGAGTAATAAAAATGCATAGACCATATCCAAAGAATGTTGATAATTGAATCAACGTCTGCTTGGGAGCAGAACTCTAGCAGCAAACCCTGATCTTGGGCTGTTCAACTTTTCAAAAAGTAAAAAAATATATATATATGCTTCAAGATCCTGCTGCTACATTGATAAAAGTTGGCTCAGAGATGATGGCATAGAGCTGGCAGGGAAAGCTGTATCTAGACTACCAAACACCTTGGCAGTGTGTAATAGGGAATGAAATCTACCCAGAAACAAGGCACTTTTGCTGTATACAAGTTGTAAGAAAAGAAGAAAAAATCCAACTGTTTAGTTGAAATGTGGGGGAAAGGCCAGTAGAAGATAATTCAGAATTTGGGGATGCTAGTCTCATTTATGTGATGGGTAAAGTAATCCAGTAATGCAGATCCACCTGGCAGACCTCTTTCTCTGAATATGATCCTTCAACACAGGGGCACTCAATAAACTCAATATCTATGTCATATTAGAATCCCTCCACTTGTGTGAATCCAAGGTTAGAGCATGCCTAACAGCATCCAGCAGAATCCCTGAATTGAAAGCACTGCTCAAGATGACATGTGCCAGAACAGGACACAAGTGCCACCAATCCTCTTTTCTACTTTCATGGCAGATGTCACTAGCTGATCACCACTTTTTCACTGATCCTAGATGCAACCAGCAAATTCTTCTCATCACTCCACTCTGGGCAATCACCAATCAGAACAGGCACTTGAAATCTATTAATATGTACCCTCCCTGGGGCATATAATACTAGGTATCAAGGCAATAAGATTCGCAAGCAACAAAAGGACTCATTTTTAGGTGTGAAAGCAATTCAGTGACATGGAAAGCATTAGGGGCTATAATAAAGTGGCTCCCAACATTTGAAAATGAAGAAAATACAATTGGCCTCTTTACGATCAGCAGAAAATGAATGAAAACATGGATGTATATCCAAGGTTGTCTGAAAAATCTTGAGTGGCTCTTAGGCTATCAAGGCTGCATTGTGTCCTGATTGATGCAGATGAAGAAATAATGTATCTCTCAGACGGGGCACTGGCTGGTCCTGGAGGCCTGGGAAAGAATGAGCCTTAGAACTGGATGGTGGAGATGTTCACGCCTTCCTGGCTCTGGACAAGGGAGAGAGGAGGATTTAGGCAAAACACATGGAGTATTTCTGAACCTGCTGAGAAGCCAGAAACCCTGTTGTTAGGCTTTCTTAGCTGGATGTCATTGATTATTTGACTCTTCTAACATCCTTGCTCTGATTTCTTCCTCTTTAAGCAACTTTCACATTATGATCCGGCTTCCCATATGGACTAGCTTACTGAGAACAAATGCTTTGATCCTGTGGCCTTTGAATAATGTGATTCTCTGTGTGCATTAATAAATTTCCTTTTGGTGCTAACTCCATTCTTATCGGTATTTTAATTATTGTGAGACCTTCTCCAGTCCTCTGCACTGATAAGCAGATGTCAGATGTCAGGGCCATTGGCAGGGAATCAGATCCAGCTGGCTTTTCCTTGGTGATACCAATGCATCTTTCAGATACACATACTCAAGAGTCCCCACATACTGACCATTGGTTCCCAGTGAGTGGGAACCAATGAGGATTCATGTAAGAAGATTTAGGCAAGTGGGGACATTATTATTTTCCCATTACAAACATCTAATATAGTATTATGTATTTTTTAATTAAGTAACTTTTATTAAGCACTTTTAATGTAGAAATCACTGTGCTAAAAGTGGGTGAGCTCTTTTGCCTTCAAGAGAACTTATGCTTTATCGAGGTATGGAACAGACATGTACCCAAGTGTCTCAGGATGTGAAAAAATAAATACAAAGATCAGGAAATTGGGGATTGACCCACTGGGTAAGGAAATGACCAACTACAAGAACAAACTGGGCCACAAATCAAAGTTCCAAGCTGGCTGAAGAGGCTGGAAAGCATGACTCAATGGAGGAGGGCAACCAAGGTTGTCGTGATGATTGGCAGAGTTGGAGAGCTGGAGTACAGACCACCCCCTACCAGTCAACTTTGGGACACTGATGGATTCAATGTATTTTTCCAGTGTGTACATGGTTATTTACTAAGCACAGACTATAATGGTGATAATAGTGGTGGCTATGGTGTTGGTGATGGTGTTGGTGGTGTTGGTAATGATGTTGGTGATGGTGGCATTGGTGATGGTGATGATGGTGATGGTGGTGGTGGTGATGGTGTTGGTGATGATGCTGGTGATGGGGGTGGTGGTGACAAAACCACCAGCACTCAAACCAACAGTTTACAAAGAACTTGCATATCCATTATGCATATGCATATACACTTGCATATTTCATGCTTTGCATAATAATGAGCAGTAACCATCATATAGCCAATGAAAGGAGAAAGGAGGTAGAGCTGGACTTAAGCCAGTCTTTTCTCCATCCCCAAGGCTCCAGGACAGGTACATCACCCTAAGCTCTCCCTCTGGGATGATAAGGGACAGCACACACTAAGGACATCTGGAGAAGCAGGCTTTAATTCTGAAGACCTTTGTCTACTGCAGAATTCATGGTCCACAGTTAGAAAAATTAGCTCCTGGCTGTAGCTACTAACTCCACAATAGAAAAGCTCTTCCTGCAGATGCCTAAAAGTGTTTTCTCTTTCCTCCTGGGCTTCCAACAGATCAACTCAAATGTCTAAACCAGTCCTGGAGGAGTGGGTGGCATTTTTTTATTTTAAATTTCCCTAAATTCTCTTGAGTAGGTTCTTCTCCTCTCTAATTTTAGTATCCAGCAACAAAGATCCATCATAGGGAAAACCTTGGCTTGTAACTTAAAATGGTTTAAAATTTCTGATATATAATTTCTACCTTATTCTTTTACATAGAATAATAGCCATCTATTGGGTGCCTAATGGGTACTGGCAATTTGAATACTTATTTAATGTGCACAAAAGAAGAAATTTTTTTTTTTTTTTTTCAGATGAGGAATCTAAGTCTTAGTGTATTTAAGCAAATTTCCTAAGGCCAAATAGCTCTCAGCAGAAGCTCAGTGATTCAATTGAATATCTGCCTGACTGCAATGTCAGCGGGTGCTCAGCCCACCTGCTCTTGGGCTATCAACTTTCCTACCTCCAACTTTGCTCTTTGGGATTAGCAAAGCCTAGAAAAGAACAACCAAGAGTAAAAACTGTGTTTGAAGTTCTGAATCTCAGATGCTTTGTATTGACCCAGTCCTCTGATTCCGCCTCCTCCTCCTCCTTCTGTTTAGACACAGACAGAGCACAAAATCTTGGGCTATGAGGATTATGAGAGAAATACAATTCCCTACCAGGAGGAAGTCAAGGGAACACAACATTCTCTTTACATGCAAATATCTTAATTACAGCTAGTAAAGAAGATATCTGTATGGAAATTTATGTATCTTTATATGTTATATATTCAGTTTGTCTCAGGAAAAAAAAAAAAAAGGCCTTTTGCATTTGAGGAAGGAAAAGAAGATCCTGTTATGACACATCCATAAGGGCCCTCCACAGGAGTAGAGAGATGTGAATGACTCAATACCAGATTCAATGGTCTCCTTCAGCCTTTTCCTCTCCTTTCCTGAGGATAGAATCCAATATAAGCACGCTTTAAGGTCTCAGAATTTTCTTATGGGGCATCTTCCCTGTCTTTTTTCCCCAGTATCAGTCCTCATGCATGTACCACCTTCATTGAGAGAAGAAAACAACTGGATTTCTAAACTGCAGAGATAAGAGACTAAGTTTAGGAGATAACTGGAAACCACCCTCAGAAATAGGTTATTATTTTTTGGCAGGACTAGGAGGCTAAAGATTTTTATTCCACTGGTCTCCCACCAGTCAAGATACAACCAATGTATAAAATATAACCAATTACCTATGAAAAACACAAGGGTTTTTTTTTTTTTTTTTTTAGACAGAGTCTCGCTCTGTCGCTCAAGGTGGAGTGCAGTGGTGTGATCTTGGCTCATTGCAACTTCTGCCTCCCGGGTTCAAGTGATTCTCCTGCCTCAGCCTCCCAAGCATGTGGGACTACAGGTGTGCACCACCATGCCCAGCTAATTTTTCATATTTTCAGTAGAGACAAGGTTTCGCCATGTTGGCCAAGTTGGTTTCGAACTCCTAACCTCAAGTGATCCCCCCGCCTGGGCCACCCAAAGTGCTGGGATTACAGATATGAACCACCGCACCTGGCCACAAGGCCATTTTGGTCACATTGAGGTTCTTCTTAGTTTTTCTGAGTCTTATAATGTCTGTTTTATAATATAAACCACATTTATCTCCACTAAGGACATAGGATGAAACAGACTTACCTTGTAGCAGGTAGGACTCTCGCTACACATAACTGAGAACTTCCCACTTCTAAAGAATGTTAACAATTAGAAAGAAAAACACAAACCTCTCACTGAAAATAGCTTCCCTGTCCCACAGCTGGAAGGAATAAGGAAGGAAACCCGTGGAATCTCAGAAGATGCACTGGGATAGAGCCAGCAAACCATCTGTCTGGGATTATTTTGATGCTATTCTGCCTGGTGCCTCAAGGGTGAAATAGATGACATTTAAGGCTCCCTCCAGCTATATGTTTCTTTAAAATTGAATGATTTGGCATTTGCTCAGTTGTTTCTAACACTTTAAGGATGCAGAATGGACTTGGTGGCCTAAAAGATACAATTTAAAAAATCCATCCTGGTTTATTTAGGTATTTGTCCTCTCCAAATCTCATGTGGAAATCTGATCGCCAGTGTTGGAGGTGGGGCCTGGTCGGAGGCCTTTGAATCATGGGGGTGGATCCCTGAGGCAATGGCCTGGTGCCATTCTCCAGGTAGTAAGCGAGTTATTAATCTTAGTTCCCATGAGATCTGGTCATTAAAGAGTCTGGCACCACTCCTTCCTCTCTCTCTTGCTCCCTCCCTCACCATGTGACACTCCTGCTCCTCCTTTGCCATGATTGGAAGCTTCCTGACGTCCTTACCAGAAGCAGATGCTGGCACCATGCTTCTTGCACAGTCTTCAGAGATATGAGCCAATTAAATCTCTTTTCTTTATAAATTACATAGCCTCAGGTGTTTTTTATAGCACCTCAGAATGGATGAAGACACATCCTGACCCTCCATTTCACTGTTTTTTTGTGTTTTTGTTTGTTTGTTTTTTTGTTTGTTTGTTTGTTTTCATAGTTGCCCCTTACAAACTGCAAGTGGCTTTGAGCCTGTGGGAACAGCCAGTCTCCAGTTCGTAGTCCTGAGCCCATGGATCCTAATGGCTTCTCTTCCATACTCTATGGCTACCACTGTGGCACAGGATCTCACTGCCTCTTTCCTGGGCCAGTGTGATGGCCTGTGTTTATGGTCTTGGTTTCCAGCAATCTATCCCACATGCCACTGCCTTATGAATTGTCCTTACACATGACCTGATTCACACTTCAACAGATGACAAATCCTCTGTCACTGTCTATTGACTACCTAAGCCAAAATAGTTGGCCTTTCAAAAGCTGCCATGGTGGTCTTTCCTTTACCAACATTTCTTTCCATGCATCTTCCATAGATCCTTAGTTTTGGCCAGTTGAATCACACACCATTCTAGATCATTCTCCTGGTTTCCTTACCTCCAAGCTCCCTCCATGCCTTTGCTCATGCTAACCTCTCTGATGGAGATATCTTCCTAAAATTTAATCCAGACTGCCAACCAACCCCTCAAGACCCATGCCATTCCTCTACTTAGATAAGCTTTAGACATTTTTAACTGCCTTTTATACAATTTGCCTCTCTTTGGCTTATGGTAGAGCAACACATTTTTATCTGTTCCTATATTCCCTATGAGATTTTTATTTCCTTGTGTTCTATTCATCTTAGCACATGGATAAGGAATTGAATTGAATCCCATCCCTCACACATGGATCTTGCTAATGGCTAGGGAATGTGGTATGAGGGCAGGAAATAAACCAACATGGACAGGGTTAGCAAATGTGCAAATGTGTTTGGAAACTAAGCATCTAATTTAACCTCATGAGAGAGAAGTGTTAACTAAAGTTGAGGTTAAGAACATTGATCTAAACACAATGTCATCAAAGAAACCGAGTGACTGAACTGGGACTCAGTCCTTTCAGTCCCAGTCCAGGAAAAGAAGCAGTGAAGCCACAGATGTATCTAAAAAGGAAACTTGAGTACATCCCACAAACTCTCAACCTAGTTTCCATGCAATGGCAGACAATAATGCTATTGGTGTGGCCAGTACTTGTGAAAAGATGAAAAGCCTTACAACAGTGTAGAAGAAAGATGAGAAATGTCCACTTTACAAATGACAAACTCAGGTCCTGGGCAAGAAAGGGATCTGTTCCATGTCAGGAGTCATGGCAGAGAGACTGAATCTAGGTTTCTTGGCTTCTACTCCTGCATTCTAGTTCCCACATTTGTCACTGGCTGCCAAGAGCCAATAAACAAAAATGGGAGGGCACTTCCCAGGACTAATATCCTTAGGACATTGAAGGGAGAATTCACAAAATAACTTCATTACTTCATTGTTAGAGCCTGGTTCTTTGCACCTCAACCTCCTGGTCATCATGCCCTCTCCAGGTCATCTTCTCTCCAGATTGCCAGAGTGTCCCAGGGTGGAAAATACCAGATTCTTTTCTGTATTCAGTTCTATACTTTTCAGAATGCCTGAGTTGCAGGTAGATGTCCCCAGCATTACCACCATACTGAAATAAAGTATAAAATGGTCTAGAAAGGGTGGAGATATGGGGGTGCAAAGATGATAGGAATAATTAGATAACCCTCATCCTTGGAAAAATACAAAGAAATTCTGTTCAGGTAATTCTTCTACCCACCAGGGTGAATTTTGGCCAATTATCCTCAATATCTCAAACAGGAAGGAGAGGGTGGAGCAGAAATTAAACTTTAGTCACTAAACTAGATCCAGGTAATGTGGAAGAGTCTGCTTCAAAACTGGAGTTTTTTTTTGTTTGTTTGTTTGTTTTTTTGTTGTTTGTTTTTTTTTTATCAGGAAGGAAAAAAGGGGCTGAGCTGTGGAAGAGCTATGGTCTAGAGTCAGAGCAACAGTACAGACTGGTTAAGACAAGTTTGACGTTATTATTATACCTTTGGCCATGTCTCCCTCCTATCCTAAAAAAATAAAGTCTCCTTCTCACTTATTATTACACACAGAACTTAGTTCCATCGAAAGCAAAACCTCAAAGAGATCATATGGCTGGAATCCAAACTCCAGATTTTAGAGATGAAAGTGAAATCTCTGATTTGGAACCTGGACACAGAACTGGCACTGAGACCAAGATGTCCTAAATATCAGCACTGTCCCTCCACAGACTTTTGTATTCCAAAGTGACTGATATTTTGTACATAACTAGTGTGCAGATCCACTGGCTTTAATCAAGGAAATAAGGTTGTAATACTTATAATTAGCATAAATGTATCTCACACACCTCTTTCTGTGTTCATTCCCTCAGCAGCTTTGTACAACTTAATAGGTCTTAGCATTTAAGTTGTTTTTCAAAATTCACTTGAGATGTGCATATCACGACACCCAGTCCTATAGCAGATGCTCAGGCAACTAAAGCTCTGAGCCCCACTTGGAAGTCTCTCCAGTCCGTGGCCACGTCTCCTGATTAGCACAACGCACCCTCTCCCAAAGCTGAAGAAGAGAACAAACGCATGGTTTAGGGCTGGGAATTTAAGAAGATCCCATACCTTCCTCTAGACCCCTAAACTCCAGCAGAGAATGGTAACTCCAGCCCTGTCCACTTGCTATATGAAGATGGCTGCCCCAGACTGCACAGTTCTAAAGGATTCTTGTAAGAATCTGGAGTTATAATTTGCTCACGAAATAGGGTTTCTCAGCACCTCTGGGATTGGTATTGCAGGAGGGTGTCTTATAGCCCACCTATCTCTGTTGCAGAAAACTGAACTGTGGAATCCTGGAGGCTCCTAAGGGTGCATCGAGGGCATAGGGTATCAAAGGAGAGACTGTGGGCAATGGAGGATCCATCCCCTTACCCCTGCTTTGACTACGGTAGTTCCACTGCCCTTAAGTAAGATTGGTTTGGTATCCCAGAGTGAATCCTGAGACAGTAAAATGTGCATTAGTGGAAAAGCTGGTAAAATCTAAACAAAGTCTGTAGTTTAGTTAATAATTTGTGTCACTGTTAATTTCTTAATTTTTGCCAAGGTACCCTGGTTTCCACACGATGTCAATAGGAGGAAAAACTGAGTGAAGGATGTATGAGAGTTCTCTACACTATTTTTGCAACTTTTCTGTACATCTAAAATTACTCTCAAATAAAATTTTGTTATAAAAATTTGGGAAAACCACTTCCTCGAGAATGGAATACAATGCTCCCCCATTTTTCTCCTCTATATAAATAGGACCATGGTTAAAGATTATTACGATATTTCAAAAACAGCAAAGGAAGAATCAAACACAGTAAACAGAGTCTGGTCACTGGACAGCCAGTACAAGACCCTCATCTCCTGACAGCCAGCATCACTTCTTCGTTGGTGCCTGGGTCTACTTAGGAGTACCTAATGGCTAAAACCAAAGGGACAAATCTGGATAAGGCCTCTCCAAACAGGGTCAGCATCCCTCAAGAACTAGTACGCCTAGCTGCTAATCCTTTATCACCAGTTAAGCTAGGGGTCCAGCCTCCCTACTCCTGGCCTCAGAGGAAGGAACTATATGATTCTGAGTGTAGCTGGCAACTGCTTGCCTATGTGGACATGAATAGACTTGTGATGGACCCCTTCCTCTTTGCACTGTTTCAGGCTTCCAACTGCAGGGACACCTTATTGGAATAACAAGTCTAATGCAGAAAGCGCTCCAGTCTTAATCTCACCCCTTGGGAGAAAAAGCTTGTCTGATTTTGGGGACTGTGCATGGGGCCACAACCCCTTCCCCTTTCTGATGAGTATCTTCTCCCTACAAAGAGGAGAAACGAGCAGCAAAACTTCTGCCTCTGCAGAGCAAAGTCTGCAATATTCCCAGGCTGCTATGACTGAGCTGGAATGCCTAATCTTGCTATAAAGATTAGAGGACTTGGTATTTAAAAAAAAAAAAACTATTGTTGCTGCACACTGAAATCGCCATCAGCAAGAATTGTATCGTTACTCAAGTGTACTTTATAATCTTCATCTGCCTGGCTTCTCTGCCTCAGTGGGCACAGACACATCATCTGGGCAGGGAAGAGAGGTGCCACTTACTAAATGAGATTCTCAAAGTTCCAACGAAGAGCAGAAAGCATGGTGGAACCCTGTGATCCTAAAAGTCAGTTGCCTCAAATTACCATCACTAGCTTTTGTTTTTACCTTTAAAATTACCTAAAACCAAGTTATCTCATAGACCACTGGCTCTCTTCAGTACACTGCCAACCACTTGACTTCCATCTAAGAGCTTCTCCCGACTTGAAGGCAAGAACTAACTGGTCAAAAAGACTTAGGGGAGCCTCAGGCTCTCAGCTCTGGTGACTGAGTAATCAGTCAATGTTCTTGTTGATCATAAAACTGGAAGGCACCTTCGAGAGCATCTGATAAAGCCTCAGCTTTGCTGCACCTCAGGTCCTCCCATTAAATTAATGAGGGGGCTGCCTTCCAGAGCTCTCATATTGGTACAGTCCCTGGATCTCTGTCTTGCTCTCTCAGGACTGACATGCTGGGAAATTCATTCCAGTAAAGTCAATGGGCCATAAATATCTTTAGGATCCTCTTAAAAGCCCTGAACCTTCAAAAAACAAAAAAGGAAATACAACACCCCACTCAATATTACTCATATAATTTCAGGAAGTCTTAGAGTTTCTGAAGCCCATCCTTTGACCTGCTGGTGGAAAACAACCCAGGCTTTTAGTCAAGGATTTAACCCTTCTTTAGACAATACTGGATGCCTTCAGTTAGAATTTGGACATGCTCTGGATTCCTCCTTTACTACCATGGATTTGGAATAGAAGTTGCTCTAGTTTGTATTTCTTCCCTGTTTTTCTTCTAGATGTGTTTTCTTATCTATTAACTTATATTCCCTTTGATTTGGAACATTGTTTCTTTCCCCCACCCAATTCATAGGACGTAGTTTCTTGAATTTACTCTTCTGCTTTCCTGGAGGATGAATCAAAGCACCAAGATGGCAGGTGGGACCAAGCTCTTCCATTGCTTAGAAAAGCATGGGACACCAAGAGTTTGCAAGGAGAACAGAAAAAGAGGGCCTTGCAAAATAACTCTCTCCACGTTCAGAGTAGCAATACAAAGTAAGAACGGCTTGGCCTATCTTTCCTGATAAATAATTGGATATGGGATAATTTGCTGCTGGGATGGAATGTTGAAAAACAATGTAGTTTTTCTTCATCCTTAACTCTGGAAGAGATTGCCAGCTATGCAGTACAATTCAGGTTTTTTCTCTTCTATGTGGGACACAGCTATGTTCCATTTCTCAGCCACCTTTTTAAATAGGAAGGTCATATAACTGGGTTCTTGCCATGAGAGAAAGTGATTAGTCCCCACTTTCAGGCCAGGTCTATTAACAACATCCCACACACACTCCTTCATGCCAGTTTCTCCTTTTAGCTGGTTGGGACATAGATAAATGCCTAGCATGACCAAGGACCCCACACAAGGAAAAGGGTAGAGCTCCATGAGCCTGAATGATGGTGTAGCAGAGGACTACTCCTCCAGTGAATTCACCTACTCACACTGTTATGTGACCTAGAAATGAGCTTCTATTTGTGTTGGAACCATTAGATATCTGAGTATCTATTTGATACAGCAGTTGGCCTACCTTAACTAATATGTCTAGGTAAGCCTTGTCCATTTTGGAATTGGAGAAAGCATTCATATTTTAGCTCCAATAATTGCTAGGGTTTGAAAGTGTCCTCCAAAGATTCTGTGTTGAAAACTTAACCCCAATGCAACAGTGTTGAGAGGTGAGACCTTTAAGAGGTGATTAATCATGAGAGCTCTGCCCTCATGAATGGATTAATGTTGTTGTCATGAGAGTGGGTTTGTTATCACAAGAGTGGGTTTACTATAAAAGCAAGTTTGGCCCATTCTTGGTCTTTTGCCATGTGATGTCTTCTGCCATGTTATGACACAGCAAGAAGGCCCTCACCAGATGAGGCCCCTCGATCTTGAACTGCCTAACCTCCAGAACCACAAGAAATAAATATCTTTCTTTAATAAATTATCCATTCTGTGGTATTCTGTTATAGCAACACAGAACAGACTAAGACAATAATTAATATTTATTATTTATCATCCTAAGAGCTTTATATTTTTAACTCTTAGTCCTTACAGAAAATGCATGTGATAGGGGATATTGGCTCCATTTTACAGTTGAAGGCACAGAAAGGACAAGTAACTTGCCAAAGGTCATGCAATCAGGGATTATAGGAGCAGAGATCAAACCAAGGCAGTGTGGGTCCAAGAGCTTACAACTTTTCATCTGCTATGGGGACACCAAGACATCCATGAAATCAAATATTCTTCCAGTATGCTTGGCTCATTCTAAATGATTCTCACTTCCTAGGGATTATTGTTACTGTCTTTCTAGGAGTTTCTGGGAACCCTGACCCAGAATCTCCAGCTTAGAATCCAATGCCTTACTACCTGCTGCCAGACCTGCTTATGACCCACACCTGTGTGTCCACCTGGATTTTTAGCATACTTACCCCATCATGTCCTAGACACTCAGTTCTGTCTTCTACCAGAACCTGAAGTGGGTCATCCTTGACTCAGACCATCACTCATTTGCCTCCTCTGAACATTCTCCCGGGATAATGCACTGCTTGATTAGATAAGACTTGCTCCTGCTGCCTGCAGCTGCCTTCCACATCATCTCCAAAGGCTCACCTCCCCTTAGTGAGCATCTGGTTATCTGTCTAGGTTTCTCTTGGTCTGGAATGACCTATTGCCTAACTCTAAATTCCCTTTCTGACTTCATTCATTCATACTTTTATTAGGTGCCTATCAAGTGCCAGGTACTGTCACTCAGGACAGCACACAGGCCTACAGGACAGCAGGATGAACAGAAAGGAACACTCCTGGAGCTCTACATTAGTAGGACTCCATTCCCCCCTCACTCCATTCCTCCCTGATCTCAGTGTATTGACTCCTCTCCCCAAATCAAAACATCTGAAAACATCTGTATTCTGAAACCTCAACATTCTCCCCTTCAGGACATTCAAAACTTTAATTCTAGATTTGACTATCAATCTCTTAGTGTTCTCTGATGTTCTTAGAAAGATATAATGGTACCCAAAGCCTACCCTTGTCAAAGCCAGTGTAAAGGTAATCTTGGAAGCATTGAGTCAGTGATTCACAGAAGGAAAAGGTGTTTGTCATTGTGAATGTCTTAAGAAGAGAGAACAAATCGCTCTGGTGTTCTGGTGTGGGAATGTTTGTTTTCTCTCTCTAAATGTATAACAGGAAATTAGGCAGTTCACCTTTGTAAATCGTCTGTATACCACTTATGCATGAGCCAGATGGTGCCTCTTCATTTTAATAAATTAAAAATGAAAAAGAAAGACTATAAGGAGGAGTTTATCTCCATCTCTCCCCATGCCCTTATATGCACATTCTGGAATCTGCACTGGGCAGGCAAGCACACATGTATGCACACACACACACACACACACACACCTGGATTATCTGCACTTACTGGTGTTAGGCATAAGAAGCCAACAAACTTTTAGGCCCAACTGATTTCAGTAATCAGTGATAGCAGAGAGGTACAAACCTGTCCCGGGGTATCAGCTCATAGAGAGAATCCTTCACAGTATTCTCGTGATCTGACAAATCAGAGCATTCCCCCAAGGCCTCAGCCGATGTATACTGAACAAAAGTTTTACATAAATCACCCAAATGTGGACTTAGCTCTAGGATTCATGAGCAAGACCCTATAAACATTTATGAGACGAAGAGGCAAGTATTGATGACCCAGTATTTCTATCCATGTTGAAAACTTAAGAAAGACATTTTCCTGAGGTGGTCAATGTAAAATCCTACTCCTTTGGAGCAGCTGCATGATCCAGTTTATCTTCTAGTGGTCAGGGAGTCCCTCTCTCTATCCCAGGAATTGCATATGGAAATAAAATTATCCACAGAGTTGTCTTGGCTTGGATGTGAGGGGGACTAGTAAGATAATATAAATAAGAGTTTATCCAGTAAGTATTGTACTACAGGCTCTTTATACAAATTAACTTGCTTAACATCAACACAACTCTGTTGAGTGAATATTTTTGTTCTCACTTTAATGATAGAAAAATCGAACAGAGGTTAGGGGAAAATGCATTCAGGTTACATGGTTGCTAATGGTGGTTGCACATTAGGATGTGAACACAGGTAAGATTAGGCCTAAATCCAAGAATTCCATTGTCATTCCAATGTCTTCCAATATGGATAATAAGACTTCGGGGTTCATTGTGATGTGACTTCAGGCAAATCTACTTCTGCCTTTCATTTTACAGAAAAGTAGGGAATGAGGAGTGGTGTATACATTAGGACACTGTGAGTAAGTGAACATGAAGATATGCCACAAGCTGGTCTTTAAATATCTCATCAGTAGAATACACAGATTTCCAATGGTGTGCTGTGTTTTTACTGTAAGAGTTATCCTTTTTTATTCAAACTTTCTTGGGACCAAAAATATATATTTCAAGCTAGCTGGCCTTGGCTAACATCGCCCTTAGCACTCATAAAGAAGGAATTGAGGTTTCCTGTAGTGTGTACATTTTCCCACCTCACTCTCCCTTCCTTAAATTCTAATCTACCCTGGCACCCACAGAAATTAGATAGATGTATTCCTCCTAGCCCTTTCGGGCATAAAGAGCAACAGTTCACAGTTGTTAAAGCAAGGACAAAGAAATATCAATTGGGGATGTGATCTTTCTATTTTTTGTTTTTCCTCTTTTAAACCAGTTTCAATAAATATTAACAGCACATCTAGAAGCAAGTTTGAAGGGTCAGTTAGCACATTCTGGTCAGACATCGTTTCCTAAGACTCCAGTGAAGTCAGTAGTTATCAGCTTGGCATAATCAAACATCTGCCTTTCACAGAGAAAAACAATAAGCCATCCCTCGTTTTCATCAACACCAACATAGATCTGAGCACAGTCAGACAGATCAGCAAACCCCATTAAACAAAGTGGAAAGGCAATTAAATGATGCCAGCTCCAGCCAGACTCTAGGAAATCTATGACCGATCCCCCTCTTAGTAACCACACGAATGCCCCTCTTGGAAATGAATGAAAAGTATGGTCTAGACACTAAAGAAAGACTCCTCTTTGATATTTTCTGGCAGGTCTGCCCTGGTCATCGGTCTGTGACTACTGCCACATCATGTCCCCTTTTCCATACCTGTGAATACTGGACAGGACAGGTGGCTAGTGAGGCTGCCCAGCTTGCTGTGGACATCCTATGCTTTGTCTTATATTCTCTCATGATGGTACATCATCTGCCATTCTTTGGTTGTACAACAAACAAGTCACTTTCTAACCACTAAGGTCATTTCTCAAACATTCCATTTTTCTCCAAACTATTGCTAAAATGAAGTGTCTTGACTGATCTGTTTTAATGTCTGAGTAATCTCCTTTAGGCCATCAGGAACATCCAGATAGAACTGATCTGCACATACCTCAAATTCCCAGCCTCTGGTCCACTATGCTCAGGCCAACAGGACAATCATATCTATTTGACTCACGGTATGATCACTCATTTCTCCAAAGATGAGACAAATGGCTACCATGATCCTGGCTATAGACTGAATGTTTGTGTACCCCCCAAATTCATATGTTGGAACAGCCGCAAGGTAATGGTGTTAGGACGTGAGGCCTTTGGGAAGTGACTAGGTTATGAGGGCAATGTATTCATATGGAAGAGATGCCAGAGAGATCTCTTAACCCTTCTGCCATATGAAGAAGACACAGCAAGAAGATGGCCATCTATAAATGAGGAAGCAGACCTTTACCAGACAATTAATTTGTTTGCACTTTGATCTTGCAATTCCCATCCTCCAGAACCATGAGAAATAAACTTCAGTATTTTGTAACCTATCACGTTTGTGGTATTTGTTATAACAGCTGAAAAGGAATAAGACATTCCTTGACCTCCAAAACATTGTCCCACACTCTCCTTATAACATCTATCCAAACTCTTCTTTCCTTTGATGTCCCAAAAATAGATTTTCTGTTTTTGGGTTTTTTTTTTTTTTTTTTTTTGACAGAGTCTCGGTCTGTCGCCCAGGCTGGAGTGCAGTGGCGTGATCTCGGCTCACTGCAACCTCCACCTCCCAGGTTCAAGCAATTCTCCTGCTTCAGCCTCCCAAGTAGCTGGGACTACAGGCACCCACCACCACACCCAGCTAATTTTTATATTTTTTAGTAGAGACAGGGTTTCACCATGTTGGCTAGGCTAATCTTGAACTCCTGACCTCATGATCCACCCACCTCAGCCTCCCAAAGTGCTAGGATTACAGGCATGAGCTACCGCGCCCAGCATTGGATCTTCTGTATTTTTTAGCAATCTGCCCTCACTCAGTTTGCAGAAGTTATCTCTGTGTCTCAGGTTGCACTCATATTTCCCCTTGCTGAGATAAGTGACACTCATGGCCATTCATCCTTTCCCTGGAAATAATAACACTATCAGAATCAGTCAATAATCCATGGAAAAAAGATTCCCAAAGACTTAGGGAAAAAAAAAGATTTTAGGAGCAAAATAAGACTCTTGTTAATGTAAAGTAGATGACTATATGAAGGTAAAACTGAGCAGGATGGATCTTATCGCAATCAGAAAGCTTTTCTAAGGTCTAACCTGTCCTCTCTCCAAAGTTGGCAACAGATAATATGCTTCCTTTCCTCATCTCTTCTAGTCCATTTGGATAATACTCAGCAATATATTAGCCATCTTTGTTACTTTACTTAGGTTTCCTCTTCTCATCAAGATCTACTTTTGGAAACAAGATAATTCTTACATAATCACAAGATAATTTCAGAGAATAAAATGTGTCATGGGTGAAGCTAGATCTGGGACTAGGTAGGGAGACATTAAATGTAGTATCAAGTTGGGTGTGTCTGTGTGTGTGTTTGGGCACATACATATACATGTATGAGTATGTTTACATGAAGAATGAGTATTGAAGCACGTAAGAACACAATGCATATGTTATTGCAATGTACAGATCACAGTTCGGTTAAATGTCCAAGAAGAAAGGAGGAGTAGGCAATTGATAACATAATAAACAGGTATGTCAAGATGCAAGAGAGGCCAAAAGATAACTGTTGAGTGCATGTCTGGGCATGGGTGTGTATATGTGTGTGCCAGAGTGACAGGGTTAATGGACAATGAAAAAGACATGTAAGCAAGGCGCTAGCTTTGTGGCTGAGTCCTGCAGCTGGGAAAGTCACCTTACCCTGTAATAATCCGTGCTATAGACATCTCTGGACATGCCGAAGTCCCCAATCTTCACTAGCAGATTCGCTCCAACCAGGCAGTTCCTGGTGGCCAGGTCTCGGTGCACAAAGTGCTGGGAGGCCAGGTACACCATACCCGAGGCGATCTGACTGGCAATGTGGAGCATTTGGGAGAGCCCCAGCTCACCCTTGGCCTGGCGTGGCTGTCCATCCACAAGGATCATTGCATCTGGCCCATGGGCCCTGCAAGAGCGTGGGGAGAAGAGAGGGGGCAGAGAGAAATCAGGAGATCAAGGAGAAAGGCCTTCCTGGGTCCCTGCCCTCTAGAATGCCCCGCTGAAATAAATAAAATTTTCCTTTCCATCCTGCCTATGGCCCATTTTTATCTGCCCCAAATTAGATTATGTGTGTGTGGGTACAGGTGAAACTCCACAACCAGATTCTAAGATGAGAGCAGACATACTCAGATGGAAGAGGGAATAAACCTACTCTTTTTAATATTTCACTGCGTCCTAGGATTTTCACAGGTGCTAGATGGCTATTATGGAATAATTAGCAAAATAACAAATAACTGCCATAGCCCTTACTATATGCTCTGATTGTTTTAAATATTGTAATTCACTCAATTTTCCCACCTCAATTTTGAAATAAAGAAATTGAGGCACAAAATGATGAGATTGCTCAGCCAAAGTCCCAGAGGTCCAGAATGGCCATATGGGAAATCAGGAAGCAGGATCTGAAACCAGACATGTGACTGTAAAAAGAGAGCTTCTAAAAGGATCACTGGAAGTGCTTGTTCCAAGATTCCCTGGCCCTGCCCCCTAGGATTCTGATTGGCTAGGTGAGCTTGCTCATTTGCATTTTCCACTAGCTCCCAGGGCTGATGCTGGCAGTCCATGCTCAGTGGCACTAGGACACTCCTAACCACTCCACTACACTGCTTAGCACTAGGTAACTTATGGCCATAGCAGCGCACAGTGGAGAGAGCCTCTGACCTTGAAGCATGGGTCTGGGGTACCCCCAGAACGCATTCCATCCCAAATCAAGCCCGGATTTGTTATTCTAACACCTTGCCTGGTCATATCAGTCACTTTTAGCATTCACTCTTTTCTCTAGAAAGCCCAATGAGCCGTAACCACACCCAGGGCCCTTATTTATGAAGTTGTGGACCAAGGAGCCCTGGTGTACAGCAAGGCCTCTGCCTGCTTTACTGCTTCTCCGATTTCCTCTGAAAAGCACCATTAAGTAGGAGCACATCCCTCTTACTATCTCCGGTGGGCTCTGCCTACCTCACTCCTCAGAAGGAGGAAGGCTGCATCAGCTCGCAAGGAAGAGGGGGAAGCAGAGAAGCCCTCTCTTCTGTCTACCTCGAGAGTGCACTCCAGCCTGCCTCTCAACACCACCAATGTGGAGATGCGAGAGCAGGCAGGGTCGGCCTGCAGGTTATGGAGGCTGTGTTTGTGAGAGCAGCCAACAGGACGCCTCCCAGGAAGGGCTGGTGTGGCCTGTTGCTAAGAGTTTCTGGTCTCAGAATTCTTTAGAAGCGCACCCTCGACCGATAGAGCCTAGGAAGACAGATTAATGGAACCTACTGGGAATCTGGTCAGTAGTGGAGGCTAAAGTTCAGATTTTGCTGCAAAATTGCCCCAGGAAGACTGTCGAGCCTTGATTTAGAGAGACTCCCCCCTGCTGTCTTCAGGAAGGGATCCCATAGAGACACAGAGGTCTTCAGAGTGTCAGCAAGTCCTTGTAGAACTGTACTCACATGCGTGCATTCCCCATGCTGTCTGCCATGGAGAAGGCAAGGCACTGGCACTGCCCCTCACCTTATACACTTCTTTCTGTTTCTTTTGTACTCCTTTTTCTTTTCTTCTTACTTTCTGCTTCTCCCACTCCTTACCTTTACTCTAGGCTCTCACTCTTTATTTCCCTTCTACTGTCTTCTTTCTCTTCCCTTTTATCATGCATGACAGTAGTGCAGAGGCACCTAGGAGCTCTCTTTAACCCTGCTGGTGGCTCTTGGGGCTAGAGGTACTGCTGAATGTAAGGATAGGGTGTGGCAAAAAGTAGGGCATGCCCCTTGGGCCCCAGGGGAACAAAAGGACAGAGTGAGGGCTATCCCGAATATTGAGAAAGAGTGTTGCCTAGATTAGAAGCTACCATGGTTCACAATTCTCATAAAATAGTAATAGTAATAACGTTAATAGCAGCTACCATTGGCTGATCACTGAACTACTTGCAAAACTTGTCTAAGCATTATACATATAGTCATTTAATACTCATAGCAACAACCCCGTGAAGCAGTTATTAATAGTCATGTTTTCTAGGAGAGAAAATTAAGATTTAATAACTTGCTCCAATTTTCAACTAAGATGTGACAAATCCAAGATATGAACCCAAATCTGTCTTATGCTAAAGACAAAGTTCTCCAGGAAAGGAATCCATTTCATTGTGAATCCAGGTTTAGAAGGCTTAGAACATCCTACAAATGCTTTCATTGTCTTCAGGGCCATCTTTATAGAAACCTGACTCATAAGCAGAGCTCCAGAGAGTCCTCCATTCCATTGCCTGGTACTAACTCATTTCTTTGCCCCTCAAACCCACAACACCCTATTGAATGTCCCACTTCAAGAGGATGCTTAGCAGTTTTTGATGAGTGGGCTAGAGCCTTCTATAATTTACATTTGAACTTTGGAAATCTTATCCTCAGCCACAGAGTTCAATGAGATTCAAATGGTGGTGGTCGCAGAGGCCACACCCTAAGTATACAGGGCCTGAGTGTTTAATCTGCTTCCTGGGGCCTTGGGTTCCACAGACTTTCACACGGCTGTCCCTTCCACATCTGGGCACTGTTTGGAAGTGGCATCTGCGGAAGGCAGAGGAGTCCTAACTCTGCACTAGATGCTGTCTTCTCTTGGGAAGCGAGAGCCGCCCTTGAAACTTCATCCAGAACTTCTGGCTGTCATTCCAGTCTCTTACCAGTTACATTAAGAGCCCTCGAAGTCCAGACAGTCTTGTTCTGGCTCAGAGAAACCCTTCTTACAACAAATCCTTTCTTTTTAGAATAGTACTATCCAACAGAACTTTCTACTGATGGAAATATTTATACTGTGCTTCCCTGTATGGTAAAAACTAGCCACATGTAACTAACAAGTACTTGAAATACGGCTAGTGCAACCGAGGAACTGGCGTGAATGAATTTTTAAACCTTATTGAACTTTAATTAATGTAAATCTAAATTTAAGTGGCCATAGGTGGACACTGTACTGAACAGCACAGTTCTAGAATTAGCCTGAAGAAAATCGGTCCCCTTTTTGTTTCAACCATCTCTGCCACCTGATGAATTGTAACCTTGGATCTTCTTATTCATCATCAAAAAGTCTCTAGCAGGAAGGTTTCCAGGAGGGGTGTATGATACTAGCCTCACTTTGCAAGTGAGAAACTTAAGGCACAAAGGGAGAAAGCTATTTGCAACGTCAGAGAAGGGTGGCCCTAGAATCTTGGAGTTGTAAGCCATAGGCTGTGGGGCTTCCAGACCCCTCCTGGACCTATTCCAGACCCTGGTCTTCTTCTCAGTCCATTTTGGAATGAGGAAGAATAGTATAGGATACTTCTCATAGTATCCTCAACTTGTTTTCCATACAAACCGGGGACAAAGGCCTGAATCTGGCTGCTAAGGAGATGATGTATAAGAATGAATGTGTTCATCTAATTTCTCATCCTGAGAGGTAAGTGTTTAGAGGGGGTAGTATAATTTCTGGCTCCAGGGAAAACCCCAGGGGTTTGGTGGGACTGGGGTCAGGTGCAGGGGAAGACAATCCTTGCTTACCTGAGGAATTTATTCAGGTCTCCATGCTTCATGTATTCAAAGACCATGATGAGGGGGTCCCCATCGCCACACACTCCATAGAACTTCACAATGTGCTCATGCTGCAGGTTGGTGAGCAGCTCAGCCTCCCTCTGGAAATCCTTCCGGGCAGCCAGGGTGGGATCCTTCAGGGCCTAGGAACGATGCAGGACACAGGTGTTTAACAACTACAGGGCAGGGGGCTGTCTTTTCTACTCCTGGAAAGAAACTGGCCCCACACACCACTGGGTTACCAATAAATATGAATCTAAATGGAATTTAAAGACAATGAAGCACAGTCTGAATTATAAGGCCTGACTCCTTCCTCCTCCAGCATTTTCATCCCTGCAGAAATAGAAACCCACTTTCTGACATCCACATCGCATGTACTCTCCAGTGATTTCAAGCTCTATTCTTCACAGAGCCCTGGGCTTCTGCGGGTGAATGTACATGGCAGCTGGATGGGCTGTGAGGAGGAAAGCCTGGCAAAAGCCCCTGCTCCTAAGGTTTTCTTTGAGGGAAACTGTCCCAAAGCTAGAATAAACAGTGTGAAAACCACTGCCCCAATGCTTTAGCTTTGTGAATTAGTCACATGCTCATAGCCTACTGGAAACTGGGCAGGCAACACAATAAAATATCCTTGTCTTTTGGAGTCCTTGCTTTTAGATTGTGAAGGTATCTACATTTGCAGAGGAGAGTGAGCACTTTGACCTCTGGAAGACACCTGTGTTCTCCTAATAGGGGTTTGGAGGAAGCAATAGGGTGGGAAGAGTGGGATGGCAGCTACAGGAATGGCAGTTAGTGGACAGAAATCTCAGATACACTCAGGGCCAGGCAGAGTCCTGCAAAGTCCTAGTGCAGGATGGAAAGGAGCATCTGGGGGCCACCAGAATGCCACCATTCAGCCTCTGTCAGGGTGAAAACTCAAGTGTGAGAAAGAGGTGCAAACCAGGCCACTTCCTGTAGGGCCCAGGAAGATGAATATACCCAGGTAGAGTGTAAGTTGTGCATGTGGATTTCCCAGCACCAGAAGGGGACTACAAAACCAAAGATGAAGCCTTTGAGCACATCTGAAGGACCTTGGTTAGGGCACTGCCATGGGCCCAGCAATGCTGGCCAGATGGACAATGGTCTGTGAAGAGGAGGGGCACTTTCTGCACAAGGAGCAGCTTATGCAGGTGGGCGCCCCAATTTCTCCAGCCTCTCCACCCTCCCTATGAGGCCAGAAGGCAAATGGGGCCAAACATTGAGTTGTTTCAACTGACACACTTTAGCAATCTCAATAGACACAACACAAGGCAATGAGGAAGTGAGTGTAACATTGGCTCACCATTTTCAGGGGAGTGACAATCCAGACAGACTAGAGATTGGTTTGCATTCTCTCTGCTAGGCATCTGGCTTTTTCAGGCTGACTGACCTCTCCTATAGACCACGCAAGTGCCAAAATGTCTCCCTCACCGGAGATCTTTCTCCTGTCCTTGCAGACCCATTATCTGAAATCTGTAGGGCTTCCTTGGTTCTAGAACTGCAGTAGTGTGAATATGCCAAAAGATGTGCATCTAGGGGTCCATCAAACCTCTCAGCCCTTAGCACACACCAGAAATGATGGACTTTTAGCATGAAAAGGGCCCCAGACATTATCTACTCCTACCTGCTCATTTCTGGGGTTGGAGAAACTGAGGCTGAGCCTGTTCAGGAATCAGCTCACATTCACACTAATTAAATGACAGACACTTAGAGTTTGACTGGACCTCAGTACTCTCCTGGTGGGCCTCACAGTGCCCCAAAGTTCAGTAGCAATGCCTCTAGGGTCATCAAGTGGAGGTGTGGTCTTCCAGCCAGAGATCAAGCCCCTTCAACTTCAACCAGCACCACCTTCTATTCTTTTTAAAATTTGGAAGCTTCATAAAAATACTGCTTGATTAAATTAATCTATGGCTGACAAAAATGTTGAAAGTTATCTAGTATAACTTTCCCATTTTACAGATGAGATAACTGGGGTTCAGGATGGGGAAGTAACTTGCCAAAGATCACATAACAAGTAATAGCTTGGGTCTGGTGCCCAGGACACTTACCTGTCCAGTACACCTGCCTGAATTAATTTATGGGATAAATTAGCCACTAGGCAGGTCCCCAAGAGAATGGTGGGCAGAGGAATAAAAGGATGTGGAAGTGTAGAGGAGAGGGTCAGGAAAGAGGTGGGATGTTGGCTGCCAACAGAGTGGCTGGGCCCAACGAAGGTGCCAGGCTTGAGGATAGGGCAAGGACATGTGATCAGCCCATTGTTGATTTTTACCAGACCTGATTCTATGTGTTCTCCACTTCAACTCTGGCTGCTTGCTCTGGGAAGCTACCTAACAATAAACGAATAGGATGTAATGTCTACCTACAGCCAGAACAAAGACATTTGAGAAGTCAGAGAGTCATGTTGAGAGAGAGTGTCTCTCCTGGGGACACAGCTCCCAGCAGCAGCCTTGAGCTGTATGGGCTGGGTCATGGGTATTTGATGACACAGAGTGGTTTATTTATTTTCATGAAGAAGAAGAAGAAGGGGAAAAAACGGAACCCAGCATGGGTGGGATGGGAGAATATAAGATTTATGTGAATGCTGGATTTATGAGAGGGAAAAGTAGGTCAAATTTGGGGCCAGCCAAATGGCCTCTCTCCATCTCTTTAAATCATTCTCTCCCACAGTCTGGATGTCAATGACAGCCCTGGGATATTTCTGTTCTCAGCTCTTGAGCAGCACCAGCCAGCGTCCCCCAGGCTGGCACCATGCACTGTGAGGCAGAGATGGGTTCTTCATTTGAGAGATGGGCACAAAGCAACCACCATCACTTTCAGTCTTCCACATCCCTTCTCCATGCTTCCAAAATGGGCTTTCCAGCTCTTGAGTCAAACCTGAAGTTCTTACCTAATTGGCCAAATGTGGGGTATGGCAACTAGGGTTGGGAGCTACCAGTGGCCCTGTCCCCAGGGATTGATGCAATTAGAACAGAGGTGACACGAGGAGAATAATGAGGAGGAAAATAGGGCCAGTGACTCTCTGGCCCCTCTCAGTGTGGTCCACATTTAATATCTCCATGGCTGGGAAAACTCAAAATGGGTCACCAGTCAGTGGCATGGGAAAGAACCAATTTATCATAGCCACCAACTATCAGTGTAGAGACATGCATCTTGCCAAGAGGTCTCTGAAGCCGGGGAGGCTCCTGGATCAGGTCTTTGTACAGATCTTTAGTACAAAAAGGAGACCTAGAATTTGCCCTCCTTCTCTCCCTCTCTTTCTTCCAAAGTTCGGGGACATTTCCCTTTCTTATCTTCCCCTCTACGTGCACCAGCTGTCATGTCCACTCTGCCTTGGGGAGAGGGTTCAGTAAGGCTGTTTATTTGGATGGAAGGAAAATAGGCTAGATGGCAAGAACACAACTTCTCGACAGCTCCCAACTCTTCCTGGGTCATTCAGCATCTTCATGTCGTCCAAACCCTGCTGCCCTCCATCTTACTTTCTTTTTTTTAGGGGGAGATATTTCAAAGGATGTTCAGTTTCAGACTTCATTAATATCCTGAAACTCATTTTTATGCTATATATATGATATACACACATTCCTAAATGTTCAAAGTCCTAAGTGGTCAACCACACACACACACACACACGCACGCACGCACGCCAATCAACCTCCTTTCATTATAAAATCATCTTTCTTTTAGTGACTCAAAATCCACTGCCACTTCCTCTGGGTGAGAGTCTCACACAGCTCTACCAGGAAAGAAGATGGGTAGTTATTACATACAGGGGTGCCTCTCTCTCACCTGTCTTCCTGGCTTAAAACTGGTCATTGGTTTCCCAGTGTTTGTAGTATAAAGTCCAAACTCCTTAACATAGTCATGGACTCTATAAGGTCTGGTCTCCCCATCTCTCTTTGCCTCCTGTCCTCGCACACTCTTCCTGCCTCATTTATTACACTTCGGTCTCATGGCCTTTCCGTACCCTCCAAGATTTCCTCTGCCCCAGGGCCTTTCCTGCTCCTTTAGCCAGAAAACTCTCCACTGAGCTGTGTCTACATGACAGCCCAGATTAGCTGGCACTGCTTATGACCTCTGCAGAACATGAGATCCTGAACGCTCCCTGCAAGTTGGATACCCAGGGAGATACTTCTGTCCCACAGAGGGGCTTACCAAGAGTCATCTGTGATTGTTCCCAAACTCATTCATGACAACTAAACCTGCTAATATAATTACTTAATGTAATGAAATATTCTAGAAACCAATGAAATATGAGTGTAGATTGGGGAGTTTTCATGGAAGCTAGGATGAATGCTTTTAAAAAACCTGCTAAAGGTCAGTGGTTAAAAATACTGTTAAGAGTGGAAGGAAAAAGCGTAAAAACATTGGGAAAATAGTAAAAATCTGAGATTCTGCACTCAGATTGTTTCACCAATGTTTTAAGCTCCTGCTTCAATTTAAAGTAATTGAAACTGGAAATTGTGAATACTCAAAACAAAAATCAAAACACCCTTCAAGCCAAAAGGAACCCAAAAGCTGCCCAGGGGTGCTGGGCAGGAAGAAATACAATGCTAAATCCAAATAACTAATATTATCAAAAATCAGGACATAAATTTCCTGAAGATAAATCAATTTTATTAGAATGGCTCAAAAAGATTTTTAAATAAGTAAATGCTCAAAAGGAGTGAAGAAATACATTTTCTAAAGAAAACAAGAAGGCATGCCACAAGAAGAGGGAGAAATAAAATTAAGGTAACAAAATTAAGAACCGATTAGATATCTTGGAAATAAAACATACGGTCATTGAAGCAAAAGCAAAAACCTCCACAGACAGGAAAAGCTCTAGACCAGATAAAACCACATGAAGAATTCATGAATTAGAAGACCACTGAGGTTCACCTGGGACAGAGTATGAAATGACAGAGAAGAAAAAAAAAGGAAAAATGGGGAGAAGGATCTCATTCCCTCCTCTGCAAAGGAAGGGGGTTGACTGGGTTTGAATGCTGTGTAAATGTTCTATTTGTCTAATGATGATTTCAGAGTGGCACCACTTATTTAACAGTCTCATGCATGATGTTATTTTAATGTCACACTTATACCACACATATATGCAGATTATGTCCTGTACAATGCTGCTCCCTCTCCCCAGCAGTCTGTAAGCACCTTAGAAATAGGCTGTGGTTTCTGCTTCTTTGTTTGTACCACAGCAACTACTGGGCAAAACATTCTTGCCAATTGATTTGGGAAAACTTTATTTTGGGTTATACTTGTATGTGTTCTCTAGAAGTACAAAATTACTCTGCATCAACATGAGAACTAACTCAAAAGGAAGGGTCTTGCAGAAAGAAGTGGAATCTAAGGAGGGGAGGAAGCAGGAAACACCACTTCCAAGCTGTTCTCTGGAGGAGATAGGCATCTTTTCCAGGCTGACCACTAGGCAGATCCACTGAGTGACACAGGTGTAAAATCCCAGACGGTTCATCTCCTCGAGATCCAAGGAAAGAAGGAAATCCTTTTAAAAGGATGGAAACAGAAACACATTTTCTGCATTACTCGGTCTGGGTACTCCCCTTAATGCCAGACCACTGGGGAAAACATTTCCCAGGGTTTTCAGCCATCATTTCATTCTCTGCTGAAAGTGCAAAAATGTTCAGTTCATTCTCCAGTTCCCAGATGGATGCCAGAACACCCCGTGGATTAGTGTCATCCTATATCTTAAAAATGCCAGGGCAGTGCAGATCCTAAGTTTAGGGTCAATATTAGAAATCTTGTTCATCTGACCATCTCATGTCTATGCAGACACACTGAGCAAGTTTATTTAGAGGATGTACAGCAATAATAATCATTAGCCTTTTAGGATGCAGTACTCTTATTATTTTCTAGAGCAGAGGTCAGCAAACTATGCTTATTTTGGTAATAAAAAAGGTTATTGGAAAACAGCCGCCCTCATTAGTGAATGTATTGTTATATGCTGCTTTCCAACAACACGGGCAGAGTTGCAATGGAGAGTTATAAGGCCCTCAAAGTCTAAAATATTTACCTTTAGAGAAAAAGTTTGGTGACTCCTATTCTAGATAGTCAATGCAAGCTTGGCAGCTCATACGTCATGTATGTAAGCACATTCAGTAATATCAACATCAATGACAATGATAATGATAGAAACAAATGCCAACTACTTTTTATTGAGTCTTTACTCAATAAAAAGCCCCAAGCAGTTCATTAAGAATTTTAGACACATTATGTAATTTAATCCCCAACATTCTAAGGAGGGGATATTATTATTGCTATTATACAGATAAGGAAATTGAGGCCCAAAGAAGTTGAGTGTTTCGTGAAAGGTCCCACAACTTATCAGTGGTGGAACTGGGATTTGCACCCAGGCTCTTTGATGCCCATGCTATGCCTGCACTGTATTGCCTTCATTCTTTGAGGCTATTTGCCCTCTGTGGACAGAAACAATCTGTAGATACACAAGAATATGAATACAGAGATCCAAAAGTTGCAGAAACAAGAAATGCATTTGTGATCCCTCAATGCTAAGGATGGGACCATTTTGAGGTCTGGGTGAATGTCTTCACAGGGAGCCATATCTCTGGCATTGGTCAGTCCACATCTCAGGACATTGCAGACTCTACACTGGCCTCAGAAGCCTGCTCACTGCACCCAGTGAAGCCACTCCGGACTCCAGAGAAGGGCTCCAGAGATCTGTGCATGCCTCCATGAGGCTACTTGACTCTTTTTATGTTAACCATGTTCAAAGATTTGTCCAATATTGGTTTACAAAGAGAAGCTGTTGACTGCTGGGTGGAAGAGTCTGGAAGGACAACTGGTCACAGCAAAGCCCCTTCTCTCCTACCCCAAGCAATTCAGCTCCTGCTGCAAATCTGCCATGTGTCTCGGCAACACAGAAGCCCTGTGGTTAAGGGAGCCCTCTAGCAGCTGCCCGGAGGAAGTTTCTCCCAGGCATGCTGCCCCCTGGGGTCTGAACCTGAAACCCATGGGAAGTACCTAAGAATTTCTCCAACTTCACTCACTATTCTCCCAGTGCTAACCCCCTGCCTCCCTGCTGCACCCCCCTCCCTCAACATCTTCTATTCTTAGTGACGTCTGTGCCCGTGGGAAGTGGTTACCCAGTCCTCCTTAATCAGCCCACTCTACAACAGCTCAACTCCTAAGAAATGGCCATGTGACTTTCCAGGCACAGACGCACGTCCTGTAAAGCCACTACATGGTGAAGGGTGGAGTGTGGAGGGCCAGCCCCGGGACAGAGGTAACCACAGGGCCACCAAAAAAGGACCAGGGTCATTTACAAGAATAAACTTGCTCCCTAGGCATAGCCCCCTTAAGTGCTGCAGCCCTTGACCTTGGAAGCCAAAGGAAGTTGTTTTGGTCCCTAGGAAACTTCATTGACCTTGGAGCAAAGTCCTTTGATTGCATCTGAGAAAGCGAATTGAGCACTATCTTCTCAAATGGAGTGAGCCTCTTCCTTCCCTCCCTGGGCTCTCAGCCAGCCCTCCTCCTGGTGCCGGCATGCCTCTGGGGTTTACCTTCACAGCCACAAGCATCTTGTCCTTGGTCGGGCTGAGGTTGTAGCACTCGGCCAGGAAGACCTTTCCAAAGGCTCCCTCACCCAGTTCTCGCTTCAACACGATGTCTCTCCTCTTAATGTGCTGCACATCTGTAGGATGGGGACAAAGAGGAGGGCAGCAAATCAGTCCTCGTTTGGTGACACAGGGAGACAGAAGAGTACAGAGGTCTAGACTGGAGAACTTGGTTCTGAGCCCACAGCAGGCAAAGGCAAACTCTAGCACCCCAACTTTAGCATAAAAACTGACATCCCTCTGTGGTTTGAGAGTATTGGCCAGAATCAAATCTCAATGCTGTCCCTGAATAACCCCTAACCCCTCCAAACCGCAGCAGCCTCTGCTGGCATATGGAGTTACTAGTTAGTGCACAGGATTCTAATATTAATTGGCCAGAGTTGTTGGAGATAGCACAAAGCAGTCTCCACTGTTTTGTGCACATGAATCCCCCGGGAATCTTGTCAAAATGAAGATTCTAATCCAGTGGGTCTGAGAATCTATATTTCTAACAAACTCCCAGGTCATGTCCATCTGCTGTTGGTCACACTTTGAAAAGCAAATTTTCCAGGGTACAATCGAGAATCAGGTTGGAATCCTGGGTCCACTCCATTACTAGTTTTTTGAGCTTGGGAAAGTTATTTAGCTCCAGAGCCTCCATTTTCTCATCTGTAAAATGGGATTAACAAGAACAACTTCCTTGCTGAATTCTTGTGAAGATTAAATGAGATAATCCATATAAAGAGCTTGGCCCAGTGCTGAGGACAAAGTAAAGACGTAGAAGACATAGACACACGCATGCACACACACATACACATACACACAAACACACACACACACAAAGACACACTGGGTTTTGTGGTAACATAAAGGGTGTAGTGACCCCATCACAGTGCCTGGTTCCTGACAGAGACTACTAAGGGGTAGCTAAGATTATCTGGGGGAAAGCCCTACTTGGCCAACCCTTCTCTGAAAGAGAGAAAGACCAATGAGATCACAGAAGGAAAGTTCAGAGTCCATCCAAGAACGAGGGTGTGTGCAGAGAGAAGGGTTGCCCCTGCCTCTGCTAATTTAGCAACCTAATTAAGGTCTGTCTGCCTGGAGAAAGCAGAGCTGTGACCTCAGCCCTCCCACCTATTTGGAAAGAAAGCTACGAAGGAGTTGTACAAACAGTGGGCTGACGATGAAAGGAACAAACCAGAGATTACTCACTGACCTTTACATTAATTGTTCAACAGGCAGAAGCCCATTAAATACCTGTATTCACATTGTGAAGAGCACTGCAGAGCCACAAAGCGCATTATCCCAAGTGACTTTGTCGAGAAATGAAAGCTGCAGATCCTGGGCCATGGCAGACCATCCCCGTAAATGAGGAGACATAATAGGAACGGAGGGGCATGGCTGGAAGCCTTGGGGTAGTGTTTTGTTGGTTTGGGGATTCCTTCAAGAATAAACTACAGGAATCTTTTTTCCCCCCATCAGAGTCCTTGGTATCCCCAGTGTCGCAGATGATCTGCCTAGTAAGGATTTGTGGGAGGAAGCCTTTACAGACTATTATTGTCTCCTCCCCGCAGGACAGACCTGCTGGCAACTGCTCCTCCCAAGCCACAGGCTGCAATGTGGCTGCTACGCACTGCAGGGCTATGCCCCAGTCTTTACAGGGAGGGGATTAAAATTGGTTCCCTTCTTCACACTTTCTGTCTCTGGTTCTCAGCCTCTGAGGAATGGTATTTGTTGACCTTGGAGGGCAAGGCTAAAGAGTCTCCCACTGCAAGAAAATAGAAAGTCAGGCCCTCTCTCGGGACGCCACCTGTTCCTGCTACCTAATCATTCCCAGGTGACTAGGGATGACACACAGGTTCTGCAAGGTAAGTGTCCTGGCATGGCCTGCTCACGATGGCAGCTGTACAATGTCAAGCCCACATCTCTGAACACGCCGGGATTGGGAATGCCTGGGAAGCCACAGGTGCTTGCTTCAAGACCCGGATCCTCCAAGAGCCTGTGCACCTCACAGAACAACAACAACAATGAAATCTTGGGTCTCAGATTTCTCACCTGTAAAATGGGTATGGGGAGAATAGTACGAGTTTAACTTACCTATTACCTGAGTATGGAAGTTTGTAAACCTTTAAGTCCTCCAAAATGTAGGCTGTGTTTTGGCATTTTCATTATTATTGATATCATTTTACAAAAAGGAGAAACGAGGGCCAAGTCAGGCATCCCCCACCTGGTGACTGAGCTGGGCATGGGACTCAGAGCATCAGGACACGGCAGGGTTGCCAAGTTACTTGGGGAAGAGCCCCGTTTGGCCCCAGACTCCACCCCAATCCCACCTTCCCTCTGCATTGTAATAGGAGAACTTGAGAATGTGCCAAAATCACCTAGATGGCTTGTTACAGCAGATTGCTGGGCTCCTCCACCAGGGATTCCAATCTAGTAGGTCCAGGTTCAGGCCTGAGAAGATGCATTTCTAAGTTCCCAGGTGCTGCTGGTGCAGGAACCACACTTTGAGAATCACTGGAACGCGGCTTCTTTGGTGGGGTGGGAAATTAGCCAGCTGAAGAAGTTTACCTTTACAACTTGGCCTAAACAAGTACCATGCTCACACACAGTTTAGCCATACCTCACTTCCAGAAGCCCAGGAGAAGGTGAGATGTCCTGGGCTTAGCTCCAAGGTCCTCCTTCCCTCCCTAGCTGTGTGGCCTAGATTGAGTCAAGTCCCTTCTCAGAGGCCCAACTACTATCCATGCAATGCAGATCATGCCTCTCTGGCCTTCTTATTTTCTAGAAACATCTCTACAAAGGCAAAACAATATTATAGATTTTTCTGGGTCCCTAAGTCCAACTCTGGGCTGGGAGACCTCACCAGCTCCACTCAGAACACTCACTCCCAGCTATCATTAGTGCAAAATGGGAATGGAGGAGCTTTAAAGAGAACCAGACTCTGTTTTTCAGCTGCTGTGCCTCGGCCACATCTTGGAACCCATCCTTCTCCTCTCCCTCCCTCAGCAGCAAGAATCACAACCCCTGAGAGATTCAGACAAGCCAAGTGGGAGCGGCATCCAGGGAGTGGTTTCTCAGCCCTCCCTCAACATCCCAGGAGGGCCTGGCAGCAGCTGCAAACCCTTGGCTGCAGGAGTGGGGAAGCTGTGACAGCTGTGAGCCTTGAAGGTCGCAGAGGGCAAGTGACCATATTACTGGAAGCTCATCTGCTCTCTGCGAGCACATGAAAAAGCCCAAGCAGAAGCCTCTGGGGGCAAAAGTGTCTTCCCCAAATGTGCAAATGGGCCTTTTTCCGGGATGTGGAAATACTTAGGTGCTCAGAAGAAAATAGCCTTGGCTCATTCTTCTTGTCTTCAGGGTGAAAGAATTCTGAAACCAACACCTGTCCTTAGCCCTGGGTAGGGTGGTGTGTGCTGGGAAGGAGCTGAAGGAGGAATGGAAGATAAGCACAGATTTTATTCGACCACAAATTCTCCCCCAGGAGAGGACTGGTTCCTCGTCATGAGGATAAGAAGCTCCACAAGGTAACCAGGGAGCTTTGGCAGAGACTGGCTGGATTTGGGCCAAACACATAAGGCAAATCACTTCCATGTGGACAACCCCATGCATCAACAAGACTGGAGACTCCAGAATACCATATGAGCAGCTTCTTTCACTGAACTTACCGAGGAAACAGTAGGGCAAAGGGAATTAACTTGCACCCTATGTATTCAACACCTACTGTGTGTTCAACACTTGATTCTCATCATAACCCTGAGAGACTGAGAGATAAGTGTTATCACACCCCTTTCACAGATGAGAAAACAGAGGCAGGGGGTAACTTGACAAATTCACAGAGGTAAAATGCGGCCAAAGAAGGACTCTTGTTTATGACTCCCAAACCCATGTTCTTTCCTTTACCTTAGGCTGCCTTCGCTCTGTCTTCCCAGCTTTATGGCCACTAAAATGATCCAGTCCACAGATGCTTAACCCTCCATCTTCCACTACTCAACTTTCCCTCACTCTGCTCATCCTGGAATTCTATGACAGCATCTTCCCAAGGGCAAGGGCAGGAGCCCCCGCTGGAAGCCTTACAGAACAGACAAAGCCCTGGGGAGAAGAGTATATCTGGGGACAGAGTGCGGGAGGAACGGCCTCTGCTCAGGCCCTGGGGAATGACTGGAGTGAGCCATTTCACTTCTGACGTCTACGTGTCTATTTGGGTCTCTGCTTCTGCATGCTTTTAGCTCACACAGTGCTGTTCAGAGCTGCCTCTGGTGAAGCTATCTGACCCACACGCCAAAAAGTGATGGATTTTCCTAAGAGGAGAGGGCATCAATCTCCTTTTACTGCCTGGCTGGCTGGCCCAGCAGAGTCTGGGTCACAAGGCTCAGACATGGAGACACTGGAAGGGGAGGCAGGGAGGGGGATGAACACCCCAGGCCGTGGGAAGACCTCCCAATCTCCAACAAAAAAGGGGCTGCTGGAGAAAGCAGGGGGCTGCTATGTAATGGGAAGGGTTCTTTGGGAAATTAAAAGAGTTCCTGGGACCTTCTGGCCTGGCTTTTCCCTAATTCCTTTTTGTGAGACAGCCACCAAATGGGTTCCACCAGAGGAAGCCACCTGTAGATCTTCTTTTTCCCACGGGACAACCGGTTCATCTGACACAAGAACAGAATCAAGATTTCTGTGTTTTAGTGGCTGCTCCAAGAATTCTTTCTCTGTAGTGGGGACCAAGATAACTATTCCATATGTGTGGGATTCACTTCTGGGAGGTCTTCCAGGCCTGCAGCAAGCGTGACCTAGAGCAGAATCTCTAATCCATTGAGGTCACTGGTCACCTCTGGACAGAAAACCTCAGAGCCCTGAGAGGTCAGTGGGCAGGCAGGGGTTATCCCTCATCCTACCTCTGTTCGCCTTGGCTGCCCTGTGGGGCGGGAGGGGAGGTATACACAGAGCTGCTGGATACACTGACATTGCTGGACACAGAGGTGACCACTGTCAGCTTCACCTCCCTGTTCTGGGAGAATGAGGGCAGGGAGGTGGCAGGCATAAACTGCTCAGCCCTGCTGACCAGGGAGGAAGAGAGAACAAAAAATCTGCCCCAAATGGCACTGCTGAAAGAGTGAAGACTGGAAAACAAACAAACAAACAATAAAAACAGATCTCTATTGAAATCCTGACCCTCTTACTTACTAATTGAAACCTATCCTCTCCACGCCTCTAGTTCCTTATCTGTAGAATGGGAACATGGCAGAACATGGGACTTGGCAGAACTGTTGAGAGGATGATTTAAAATTTTTAGATAATAAAGATGATATAAAATATCCAAAATATATTAGACATTTAACAGATGTTTTTCTTTCCTTTCCAATTTTCATTTCAACTAAGAGCTCAACACCCATCTTGCAAATAAAATTGTGGCTTGGAAAGAAATGTGGAGAAGGATGATGATTTTCTCCTAAAATAAAATAGCACAAGCTTGCCCAGGAGTAAGCTGGCCCTGGCTCAGAGGTCACCAGCTCTGTCTACGGCTGCCACCACCATGCCTGACCTCCTCCTCCTTCAGAGGCCAAAACAGTTTGCGGGAGGAGGTTGGTCAGACAGTGGAATAAAGACATCAAAAGGCAGAGACAGCCACCTACTCAAGATTGGTATTGATCAGTAGAGAGGAACCTGATTTCCCAGGGTCAGTGGTTATAAATAACAGTTATCCTGCTGTATGCCAAGCAGCAAATTTGGTCCCCAAAGGTGAGTGTGTGCGCTCAGTCACACTCAGATTGCCTTAACAGAAACTTGTTTGCCACCTCAGTGCTTTGGCTAATTATTATCTTGGGGACCATGTGTGTGGACAGGACTGAGACAGTCCTTCTCTGAAGGTGTTGACTTAAGAGCCTCAGAAGCAGTCCCCTGCCACCGCCAGCAGCCCTGAGGGCTGGCCCCTGGTGGGAGCTCCTAACCATCCTGCCCTCCCCTCTTCCCTGGCTCATGTTGATACTCAGTTCCTAACTAGTTCCTGTCCTCATCACTGAGACCTCCCAGATCTTTCCCTTGTGGATTCCATCTCGCTCTGCACTGCCCCTTTAGCTTATTGCTATCCCTTTGTGCCCTTATTAATAATAAAAATAACTGCCATCAATTGAGCACTTATCCTGAGCCAGATACCAGGCTGAGCATATGATATCTTTACAGCTCTGTCTTTTGTGGTTTTGTTTTTTTGTTTTTTTGTTTTTGAGATGGAGTCTCACTCTATCGCCCAGGCTGGAGTGCAGTGGCGCAATCTGGGCTCACTGCAACCTCTGCCTCCCAAGTTCAAGCAATTCTGCCTCAGCCTCCTGAGTAGCTGGGATTTCAGGTGCATGCCACCACACCTGGTGAATTTTTGTACATTTAGTAGAGATGGCATTTCACCATGTTGGCCAGGCTGGTCTCAAACTCCTGACCTCAGGTGATTCACCCGCCTCAGCCTCCCAAAGTGCTAGGATTACAGGCGTGAGCCACCTTGCCTGGCCCTACAACTTTCTTAAACACAATATGTTGCTGTCCCCGTGCTACAGATGAGGGGGCTGAAGCTCAAGGTGGTTAAGTAACTTGCCCAAGATCCCCTAGCTGTTAGAGGTGTCCTGTGGGACTCGAAAGGCTGGGCTGAGCAGACTGTGCCACCTTGACATCCTTTAATCATGACAGCCCCCTTCAACCCCTGCAACCCCTACTTCAGAGAGAGGCTCTGCTTTCTGCACTGGCATCTGTACTTGGTAGAAACCAATAACATCTGTAAAGAGACAGTGTGTCACTTCATCCTGGAACCTATTCTTGCTACCCTTGATTGCCACCACCTAAGCTCAATGTGAGCCACCAAGATGACATTTGAAGATAAAGCCAGCACCAGAATGCAGAAATCCAAGACCTTGCTGCCCCACCTGGAAACAGAGTTTCCAGGACCTCAGGCTCACCCATTACAAGGTGAGTCCTGAGTGTGACTACACGCAGGAGGGAGGAGGGAGATTCTTGGCAGGAGAAGAGGGAAGAGGAAACAGGGAGAGGAAGGGAGGATCTGTGAGAAGCGTGTGTTTTCTCTGCACTAACCAGACCCTAGGGTCTCTGGCTGCCAAAAAGGCTCAGAAGAAAACATTAATTCAATACCACATATTCAATTACACATGAAATGGAATGTCTTTAAATGGAAAAGAATAACATTCCTGGAGCCCCATCTCTGGGTGTTTGAAGTGGCAGGAGGGAGACAGAGGGCCAGCTTTGAAGCTTTGAGGGGGAAGGAGACCACCAAGAGGGCAGGGCCCTGCCTGAGCTCAAGATACAAATTTCTGCCAGCCCTCAAAGAACTGCCCTCACACTTTCTCCTGGTCTCCTGGCTGGGTCTCACCTCACGCCTTCTATGAATGGCAAGCAAGAGGAGCTAATTGCATAAGGTATTGCGTAAGAGCATAGCCAGGCAACCATGTGCCCTGGCCAGCTACAGGCCCTTTGTAGGGGTCTCCAGCCAACCCAGTCAGTTCTCCACCTGGACAGAAGAGTAGAGCATGGCTAAACTATTCAAACCACCACTCCTGCAGAGCCATCCCTGGGTGATTTATAGATTAGGAGAAAAAAGAGGATCTCCTGGTTTCCTGCAAAGGACCTTTCTAAGAGAAGACATTTTGAAGGCTGGAGATCTGAGAGAAAAACTCTGCAGAATTTTTTTAAAGGTCTAGAATTTAAAAATTATTAATCAAGGCCAGGTGCGGTGGCTCACGCCTGTAATCCCAGCACTTTCAGAGGCCGAGGCGGGTGGATCACTTGAGGTCAGGAGTCCAAGACCAGCCTGGCCAACACGGTGAAACCCCATCTCTGCTAAAAATACAAAAATTATCCACGCTCAGTGCCATGTGCTTATAATCCCAGCTACTTGGGAGGCTGAAGCAGGAGAGTCGCTTGAACCTGGGAGGTGGAGGTTGCCGTGAGCTGAGATTGCGCCTCTGCACTCCAGCCTGGGCGACAGAGCAAGACTCCATCTCAAAAATAAATAAATAAAATAAAAAATAAAAATGATTAGTCAAATGGGGTAACAATGACTAGGGAATGGATTCCAGGTTGAATGACCACCAGCCCTGATTGTTGCTGTTGCTGCCCTGGGGCCAGGTTGGCTCAGGATTTTTTACCTAAGAATAAGAACCTGGATCTTTCTGCTGGCCAGTCCATGCCTCATCCCTAGGCCTTCTCTGGATTAGGTCTTCCCTCACACATTCTTTTCAGAGTTTGACATCTTTGCAAAAGGCTTTGAAGGGTGCTGGCAGTTGCACAAGTCAAAAGGCCAAAAGTCAAAAGGCATGTGTTGCTCAAGTTCATAGGCTGGGCCTAGCACAGGGCCTGAGACCAAGTAGGTACCCACTAACTATATGATGAATGGGCAAATAAATTAAAACTCCCCTTGAAGCACTGCTAGAAACTTTAGCAGGGAAAACACTGCAAAGAGGGAGGAAGAAGGGAATCTGGGGGAGTGGCAAAAAGAAAGGAAAGATGAGTGAGAATGGGAAAAGAGCCAGGAAGTTCCTAAGAACAGACTTATTTATGTCCTGGCTCTGAGAATGGCCCGAGGAACCAAGATCGTATTGAACCAGGAAAGTACAGAGACCCACATCCTAACCCTCAGTGTCTGGCTCCCCAGACTTCTAAACAAAGTGCCTCCGTGGTCAGCTCTGAAGAAGCTCAGCGAACAGCAGGTCCCACTCTGGGGCACGTGTGCACCCTTCGGCTAGAGGCAGCGGTCTAGGACACCGAGACAGTGTGTTCCCACCAAGATGAACATATAAATAAGACACCCTGCTGTTTCTGGAAGCAGTGAAGAGAGAGGATCAGCAGAGGACTGTCTGTTCTGGGGCAATTTCCAGCTCACGTTTCCTGACACAAGAAGTTCAGAAGCTGAGGCTGAAGTTCGGAAGTGTCCCTGCTCCCCAGTGCTACCCCACTGTGCTCCACCGCCATGAGCTCAGACACCAACCAACACCCAGGCTCCCAACATCAGCCTCCCTAACCACAGTACGCCTGCCCTTTCATACCCACTTCCTGGTCCTTTCCTGTGGCAAGAGTACCTCTGGCTCTCATTAAGCAGTGACTGCTCGAGCCAAGAATAAAGAGAAAAAGAACTCCCTAAGGAGAGCCATCTGGAATTGAGAAGTTAGGTGCGGAAAGATGAATCTCAGGCTCCGACTGAGAATCTGTCCCTCCAACAACTTGCTGGGCCCCCTCCTTCCTCTGCCTCTTCTGGTTTGACAGCGACAAACCCTCTTCAAAGTGCCCATATGAGGGTCACATCCCACCTCTCAATCTCCCCAGAGGCCCTTCCTTTCCAGCTACTACCCAGGAATGCTGCCTTGGCCTCTCATTCCTGGCATCTGACTCTGTCCCCCAAGCCCTCCCTGTGATGTCATGTTCTCACCAGAACACACAGAGCACAATGTGCTAAAGGCTGTCCCTTCCAGCGCCAGAACTCTGGGCCAAGACATAGGCTGCAGGGCACTGGAGCCAAGAGATGCAGCTCCACGCTGAAAGTCTTGAGGTCAGGAAGAGAAACACCTGTGAGGACCACAGGGTGAACCATAGAAGGGGAGACCAGAGGATCCCAGTCACCCATTCACAGGACACACCATTGGCCTTGACAACTACCCACAACCATGGGTCCAAGATAAAACTGAGCTGCTTCAGGCAGGAGAGGGAGAAAGAGCATTATTTGATCTGTATAAGAGAGGCAGCAGCACCCCCCAAAATACAACAGACACAAAGAAAAGAAGAAAGGACAGGAAGGGGACCTTGGGAACAAACACCAGGATCAGAGTAAGGGGACTGAGGAAGAACAAGGCTTTGGAATGAGGTAGAACTGGGTATAAATTCACTCTCAAGGACACAGCCTCAGAGGCCGCATTTGGCAATTTACTAAACCAGTCTCAAATGTTGTTTTCATGAGCGAAATTAAGAAAATATCCACCTCAGTGACTTGCCATGAGGATTCGGTGAAATTATGTGTACAGTCATACATTTGGAGCATGTCGAAGGAGCTAATGCCCATAGAAGTTTGGGAAGGAATACGCCAATTTCTTCCTCTCACCTGCTCTCTGCTCAAACCTGCAAGGATTCTCCCTGATTATTGTTACTGTTTTTATTAAAGTGCTTACTGCATGCAGTTCTGATATCTTTAAATGAAGAGATTAGGTGTTTAAAACAGTTGGGAGGCACATAGTAGGTGCTCAATAGGCCTTAACATAGAGTATCCATGTCTTCAGGGCAGTTTTTAGTCTGTTATTTGAGAATTCTGATAACCTGGCCCAAATCCCCAGGCTTCATCCTCACAAATGCATTAAATAGTTCCAACAGATGGACAGGCTGGCCATCCACTGTCCTCTGAGCAACCATGTGAGCTCGTGCTGTGCATCTGTGTCCTAGCTTTCCTCCATCTGGGGTACCCGTCCCTACTTACACTAGTAGAAATCAACCCAGTCCCCAACACGGGAAATAATCCTGTTATCCGTAAGATCATTTCCTGATCTTCTCTTTCTCTCCTCAGAATGTCTATTTCTTATGCAAAAATAGGTGTCCTGGGACCATCTCTGCTTATTTTGTTGCCACCTACATAAGCTCACCTCCTGGGCAACTCAGAGAAAACCAGTTCAAAACAACCTTGACTCGAGAGAGTAAGTGGTGTTGGCAAAGACCAGCATTCAATTTTTATGTGATAGAATTTAGTTATACTAAGGCATAAAATTCCAGTTCATTTGTGGACACGGGCCGAGCCCTTAGACTTCCTACATTCACCAGGTTCCAGAAGAAAAGCTTGCTGGCCTGAAGAAGTCTGCTTACCCTCATTCTTTCCCCCAGCAGTGAACTTACTGATGGAAAGGATTTTAGTTAATGCACAAAGAACCCTAGGAAATAAACAGGTCACCCAGTGAGGCCTTCCACAGAGACTTGGGAGGCCTTCCTGTGGAAAAGCCTAACTTTACTCTTGCTTAAAGCAGAAGGCTCAGACACCAGACAGAAGGTGATGCCCTGCTTCTGAAGGGAATGGAAGGCAGGCCCAGAGTCCATGGAAATGTAGAAACTAGTATCCCCATGTGGGGTCCTTAACCCTAAGGGTCTTTCTTCAAGAAAGACTTGGCCGGGTGTGGTGGTTCACACCTGTAATCTTAGCACTTTGGGAGGCTGAGGCAGGTAAATCACCTGAGGTCAGGAGTTTGAGACCAGCCTGGCCAATATAGTGAAAGCACGTTTCCACTAAAAATACAAAAATTAGCCAGGCGTGGTGGCACGCACCTGTAATCCTAGCTACTTGGGAAGCTGAGGTCGGAGAATCACTTGAACTTGGGAGGCGGAGGTTGCAGTGAGCCGAGATGGTGCCACTGCACTCCAGGCTGGGCAACAGAGCAAGATTCCATCTCAAAAGAAAGAAAAGAAAAGAAAGAAGGAAGGAGAAAGAAAGCAGAAAGAAAGAAAGAAGAAAGAAAGAAAGAAAGAAAGAAAGAAAGAAAGAAAGAAAGAAAGAAGAGAAAGAAAGAAAGAGAGAGAGAGAGAGGAAAGAAGAAGAAAGAAAGAAAGAAAGAAAGAAAGAAAGAAAGAAAGAAAGAAAGAAAGAAAGAAAGGAGGGAGGGAAGGAGGGAGGGAGGGAGGGAGGGAGGGAAGGAAGGAAGGAAGGAAGGAAGGAAGGAAGGAAGGAAGGAAGGAAGGAAGGAAGGAGAAAGAAGAAAGAAAGAAAGAAAGAAAGAAAGAAAGAAAGAAAGAAAGAAAGAAAGAAGAGAAAGAAAGAAAGAAAACAGTCCTCTTTCCTCTTCTTCCTAAAGTGCTTAAAATCCGGTCTAGTCGTGAGCTCCTAGGACACACACGTGCCCCCCATGAAAGGGCTCTTGCCCTTGCACAGCGGGGAGCTCCCTTGGGCAGCTCTGGTTGCCCCAGTGGGGCTTCCTGTCTTCCCTCAGGTGTGCAGAGGGGCGCTGGTGATCAGCCTCCCTGCGAACCCCCACCTCCTCTCCCTGCCCCGGGGACAGACAGCTCCCTGTCCCTCCCTAACTCAGCCCAGCTCCCACAGGCTTCCTTTGGAGCCCTTGGTGACACAAAGTTATCTTGGCTGCCGGCTCACCCTGTGCGCACTCCGTTATTCCCAGCACCATCTCCTTCCAGGTGACCTCTGCATTTGGACACCGTTTCCATCAGACTCTTTTGGAAGTCTCTGAAGCCCACCCTCCGCAGACTGAGGAGACTGTCCGGGAGTCCCGAGAGTCCACGCTGGGCCCTTTTCAAGGTATATGTTCCCATTCCCCACTCCCACTCTCGGAGCCAGGGCTTCTGCCAGGCACCGTTGCCTTTCCTGCCCTACCCCCGCCGCCCTCTCTAAGCCTCTCGCTCTGGCCCTCACCCTGTATCTGATGGGGAACAAGGTCGGAGGCCAGGGCCTGCGAGTCCCAGCCACGCCGGCCCTCCGCGTGGGCAGCCAGAGCTCAGCGCAACCAGCAGATTCGTTCCGCAAGGCCTCCGCGATCCCGGATCCATGCTTCCCGCTGTCGAAGCCCACTCACTCTGCCAGGTGTTTTCCCACCACATCCTCTGAGCTGACTTCCAAGAGTTTCCCCCACACCAGATGTTAAACGCACTGGCCGGTGGTTTTCTGGCTTGTCTCCTGAGCCTCTCCCACCCTATAATTCTATAGAAAACAACAAAAGAAAAAGAACTGGTGGAATTACGAGTGCCCCTATCTGACCCCTGGAATCCCTCCCCTGGCTTGGGGGTCTTGGATCAGGTCCATTTGTGTTCACCAAGCTCCGAGTTTGCTGCCTCTCGGGCCCTAGCTAAAGTCATCAGTCAACACTCACATGGATGGTGCTTTGGACCAAAGACGATTCTTTATCGTTTTCCTGGTACTGACAGAAACTGAGTCACATAGAGAAGTGTGAGGTTTCAATGATGTCAGTGTTATTTGTTCTTGCTAGTCTCTGGGAAGATCCCAGACACTGGAGGTCAAGTGGTTTCTGGGACTGACGGTCAGTGGAAAATAGAGAAGGGAGAAATCTTCACTGAATATCACTAGACCTGTGCAGCTAATGAATGGCCACCTCTTATTGATAGGCCTGGACCTCTTTGGATGGCCCAGAAGAACCAAGGTGAGGTCTCTGGGGCATCAGCCTCAGGAACCCACATCAAACACACTCAGGAGCCCCAAAAGGAGCCACCCTTCCATGCTCTGCAGAAGGACTCCAACTCCCCTTTCTTATCAGCCTCGGGGACGTTTCCTCTCTGCTTTTTCAGAAGAGATTGCTGCTTGATATGGTGATACCTACACATTGTCTGCATGCTGTGGCCTCCTTGGGAATAGACCACTCCACTTCCTCTGCTTTCCCTGGGAATGAGCTCTTCCTAGCCCCCTTGCCCACCTGCCCCTCCTTCGTGCGGGTTATTGACCTCCATTGCCAGCCTGTTCTTTGCTGCCTTCTGCAGCTGCTCTGCTCCTGCCAGACCTTTTCAGCGTGTGTGTGTGTGTGTGTGTGTGTGTGTGTGTGTGTGTGTGTGTGTGTGTGTGTGTGTATGCATGCTTTTTTTTCTCTGAAATAGATCTTTATTGTAGGCTCTGTGGGCAGATGTGAATGGCTCCTTGAGCCTCCACTGTGCAGGGTTCAGGCAGGGCCCACGGCCTGGGTTGCCATCCCTCTCCTGCCAGCTCTCTGAGAGGCCAGCCCTTGGGCTGTCTTTGTATAGTCCTACAAATTCCAACTTGGAATATATGTGAGATGAGATGTTTCCCACATCAGCTCTTTACCCTAGAAACTAGCCCTTTCCCTCTATGTCGCTTCTCTGAGTACTTACTCATTTTCCCATTTTCAGTACAAAAAGTATGGAGGCTGAATGACCAGACAGCTATACCTCCTGCCTCCTGCAAATGTGTTTTGTGTCAATTACACATGGATATTCTCCTGTATAACTTCCCCTTATCTGTGAGATTTTGGAGCAAACATATGTGAATCTCCAGTTACTCTAGGTCGTGACTTAGGCAGAATGAGTTAGGAAATCCAAGTTATAAAATCAGGAAGGAATTAAATATTTGGATCGAAGACCAGTCATAGGAAAAAAAATATTATCTGCAACAGAGCAAAACCACTTGATAAATGTTTCATTGAAGAGACTTCCCCCAGAAAAGTTTCTAGCCGGCCAGGGTTTGGGAAATGGAATTTGCTGTTCAGTGCCCATGGTTACTAATTTAACGTGTGTGAAATGCCATGTCATCTTTTCACCTGATGTGCTGTCTACACTGTTTTCATTTAGTGGATGCTAAAAATAAACAGATCAATAAATAAAGTCATCTATAAGTGCATCCATAAATTCCCTGACAGCCACAGTGTCTGTCTTTTTTAGTAAGTCCTTTCATTTCTCATCCACAAGTTGCACAATTCTTTGGCTATAGATTTCCCAGGAGTGTGGTAAGGAGGAGTGTGAACTATGAGATGGGGCACTCCCAGCTCTGCTACTAACTAGCTGTGTGACACCGGACATCTTACTCAACCTCTCTGACATGACATTGCATTTGGGAAGTGTGATCTACTGCTGACATTTGTAAGCAAATGAGTTAATATTCATCTCTAAACCCCTTAGCATAGTATCAGGCATGGAGTGCATGCTAAGACTAAGATTCATTTCTGCTCTGTTACCCGAGGCTGCTCAGTTTGAGCTGCCTTGTGCCCGTGGACACAGAGACAAGTATAAATTCAAAGGTCCTCCCTCCTTTAATGACACACCTACTCCACCTGCCCACCCGAAGCAGGAATTTGTCTGCAGAGGTTCTGCCTGCCACTTTGAGCTATGGAGAACTCTGATTGCCCCAGGCCATAGGTATTTAACTGGGGCCTTTGCTCAGCTTACAGAGGCTGTTTGTTATCCGCTGCACACTACAGAAGGTCAGGAGATTTGGGGACATGGCATGGCTCAGGGAACCTGGAGGGCAGCCGGCAACAAATGATAAACTCACAGCAGGTGGAAGGCACACACAGTGACCTTGCTGAGTGCCTTTCACATTGGCATAGAGAGCCCTACGAGTGGTTGAATGGGACTGCAGCAAGTGAGTAGCTCTGTGCCTGGGTCTTAACTGAGAAGACGATGAAGAGAGCTGGAAATGTTCACCTACACCCACGCCTGTGAGTGACCCTTGCTCCAAACTTGCCAACAGGCACAACCACTGGCCCCATTCCAGCCCCCTGCCTAGTGGTACTGGGCAGAAAAGAGGCCAGTTCAACAAAGGAGATCATTGTTGACAGTGATGGAAACTAAGGTACCAACCAGGGCTCTCCCACTTATTTGCTGAGGGGTCACATGTTGGTTCAATCCTTTTCATATTCAACAAATATGTGTTAAACTTTACAGTGTGTGTCAGGAACTGGGCTAGGGTCTCCAGCAGGGAATAAGAGACTCTTCTGGTCCTCCTGGAGCTCACTGGTCTAGAGAAGAGGATAGATGAGTCACCCAGGAAATTTGAATACATTGTAATAAGCCCCGTGGTGGGACAAGGAGAGAACCGTTGGGGTACCGGAAGGTGTGTATATCTAGATCTGGAGGGGTCAGGATAGACTACCTACTCTCCCTGGGCCTCCATTTCTTTGTGTATAAATGGGAGAATACATGGAAAAATGACTTGCAAGCAATAGTCAGATGGAAACTGTTTTTTCATCTTCCAACAATAGCAATAAAAATGTAAAAGTGCCCAAATAACATACTGCAAGTTACTCCAGGTATGTACAAAGTGTGCTGTTCTGGTTTTTGTTGTTGTTGTTTGAGACGGAGTCACTCTGTCACCCAGGCTGGAGTGCAATGGCACAATCTCGGCTCACCGAACATTTGCCTCCCGGGTTCAAGCGTTTCTCCTGCCTCAGCCTCCCGAGTAGCTGAGATTACAGGCACGTGCCACAACGCCCAGCTAATGTTTGTATTTTTAGTAGAGATGGGGTTATGCCATGTTGGCCAGGCTGGTCTCAAACTCCTGACCTCAGGTGATCCACCCTCCTCAGCCTCCCAAAGTGCTAGGAATACAGGCGTGAGGCACCACGCCCAGCCTTTTTTCTTTTTTTGAGATGGAGTCTTGCTCTGTTGCCCAAGGTGGAGTGCAGTGGTGCAATCTTGGCTCATGGCAACCCCCACCTCCTGGGTTGAAGCAATTCTCCCCGCTTCAGCCTCCTGAGTAGCTGGGACTACAGGTGCCCATAACGCCCGGCTAATTTTTGTATTTTTTAGTAGAGATGGGGTTTCGCCATGTTGGCCAAGCTGGTCTCGAACTCCTGACCTCAGGTGATCCACCCGCCTCAGCCTCCCAAAGTGCTGCGATTACAGGTGTGAGCCACGCTGCTCTGTTTTTTAGGGCAGGGGTGAGGTAGTCATTTAGGGAAATACTGTCCAGAAAAGCCCACCTCGTTCTGGTTATCATTTATCAATTCTCAGGACCGTGACTAAGACATCTCTGCACTGGGGGCGGAGCAGTGGGTTGTATTGCCTCCTCATCCAATCCTCTTAGCTCCAGCCAACCCCACTCAACATGACCCATGGAGCCAGACTGTCTGGGATCAAATCCAGCCTACACCAATCATTTCACTCTGAGATCTTAAAAAAGTTACCTAACATTTCTGGTCCTCAGTTTCCTTAGCTGTAAAATGATATAATAATACTAGAGCCTGCCTCATAGGATTGTTTTGTGTACAAATGTGTTAGCATGTGTAAAACACTTAGAAAAAATACCTATTAGGTCTCAGCTATCATCACCATGGCAATTGTCTTCACATAATTATCACCAAGAAGTTCATTATTATGACGCCTACAGTACCATAGTGGGAGCATCTACACACTACATCCCTGTGGGACATTGTGTGGCTTCATTAAGAGATTGGGCTGGACTCCAACCCAGGTTCCACTGCCCCGGCTGTGTAACCTCTTTGAGCCTCAATCTCCTCATCTGCAAAATGGACTCATTTTCCATCTGACTGTTGCTTGCAAGTCATTTTTCCATATATTCTCCCATTTATACACAAAGAAATGGAGGCCCAGGGAGAGTAGGTAGTCTATCCTGACCCCTCCAGATCTAGATATACACACCTTCCGGTACCCCAACGGTCCTCTCCTTGTCCCACCACGAGGCTTATTACAGTGTATTCAAATTTCCTGGGTGACTCATCTATCCTCTTCTCTAGACCAGTGAGCTCCAGGAGGACCAGAAGAGTCTCTTATTCCCTGCTGGAGACCCTAGCCCAGTTCCTGACACACACTGTAAAGTTTAACACATATTTGTTGAATATGAAAAGGATTGAACCAACATGTGACCCCTCAGCAAATAAGTGGGAGAGCCCTGGTTGGTACCTTAGTTTCCATCACTGTCAACAATGATCTCCTTTGTTGAACTGGCCTCTTTTCTGCCCAGTACCACTAGGCAGGGGGCTGGAATAGCACAGTGTTGTGGTAGGATTGCCTAAGATCCTATATGGAAATCAGTCGGCACAGTGCATGGGGAAAACCAAGGAGCTCTTGGAAAATAGAGTGGCTATACTATAATTAGGTTAACACAAAGGAAACAAATGTTGTGCACTGTGAATCCAACTGTAGTCACTTCTGTAAGGTGGGGTGACAGACTTCACAGAAGTGAGAAATAAGTCCTTTTTACTGCTGCCTCTGCCTCTGAGAGACTGTGAAAGAGGACCAAATCATTTTAAGCTTCTACCAGTTCTTTGTGCTGCTGGAAGTTACACCTGAAGTCGATGGCCCATTGTTTAGCAGAGCATATTAATTAGTCTGTGTAAATTCAAAAGTAGGCTCAACCTGGGAAAGCAAAGAACTAAATTGCTCTGGATGTTAGAGTGTAGTGGCTGAATTGCCCTGAGGAGCAATGAGTGAAGGGAACTCAGGTGACTCAGGAGAGAACAAAAGGGAGCCTATAAGCTTGGGGGTGGCCTGCTGGGGGGGGTGGCTGGAGGTCTTTTAGAGCAGAAATGTCTAACATGTGTTACATGGGAGTTTGTGTTGATTCATCATAAACTTCCCACGTAACGCTAAAATTACAGCAAAAGGCGCTCCACACACAATTCCACAAATTAGTGATTTCAGGGGCATAAAATACTGCATAAAAGGCGTGTTTCACATACAGGATGAAGATTCAGAAGAGCTGTGGCATATATAGGATGCTCAGTCTGTCTGTATTGACCCATTTCAATAAAAGGGAGAACTCTGATGATTTCAGGAGAAGAGTAAGATAACTTCAGCCCACCTCAACTCTGAGCATCCTTAGGATGGAATGTCTATTCGGGGTGGAGCTCCAGCGATTTCATCTGAAGGATGCTCAGATATCATCTGGCTTGTGAAATCAGCATTGTTGTCCAAACCCCTACTTGGCATCTCTGCTTGCGTGTCTAGTGGTCTTTCACGTGTAACACAGCCGAAAACAACTCTTGCTTCTTCTCCTTGAATCTGACCTTCCCCAGGGCACCCCTATGTGGTAAGCAGCATTCCCATTCACTCAACGGCTCAAGCCCCTAACCCAGGAGTTTTCCTTGATGACTGTTTTCTGCAGTGCTCCCAAGCCCATCAATAAATTGTGTCGACTCTATACCCAAGCAATTCCAAATCTGTCCACATCTGCAATAGACCCTCTGCCCCTTATACTGCTGGCACCATCCTAGCTCAAGCCATGAAGCTCTCTCACCTGTAAGGGGTCTCCTAAACTGAGCTTCCATTCTTCTCCCACCCCTCTCTTCCATCCCTCACCCCAACTCTGGGACATGGTCGGCTAACCCAAGTCACCTTTAAAAAACTGTAAAGTAGGAATCTTGATGTTCCTCCCCTGCTTCAAACCCGAGTTTAGAGTAAGAGCCCAATGCACTCTATCATTGCTTATGGAAATTGATTCTGCCTAGCCCTCTGAGCACATCTTCACTGCCCCCCCGCACCCTCCGCACCCCGCCCCCGACGCATTCCCTCTCCACTCTACCCAATGCCCTTCCTTCTCAAATACATTCCAAGCTCAGGGCCACCTTAGAGCCATGACAGCAGCCACTACCTGTCTGTGAACGCTTGCTCTCCAACCACTCAATGGAAAGGAGTCACTTCCAGCCCAGCACACTGTTTCAATTCTCATGCTTCTCACTGCCACCATCGGATAATTATCTTCCTGACTTATTTGTTTATCATCTGGTCCCCTAGTGGGCAGACCTCTGGCTCCTTGTGTCTACATCAGTGCTGTACACGGCACCTCCGCCACCACCTGGTGGACAGTGGTGCTCAACAAGTATTCGTTAAATAGATGAGCGGCTGCCTTTCTGGGTTTTATTATCATTACTCCACAGGCTCCTGTGACTCTCTGGAAACATCAAGTGAGAGCTGGAGATCCAGCACCAACTGAGATGGCTGCAGCTTCAGCAGATCCGAATTCTGAAACCAAGGCAGGCATGCTAGTTATTTATTAAATCAGGGCAGTGCCCAACAGGACATCAATCACAGCTCTGAGTTCATATCGAGCTTAAGACGACAGTCATCTAAGCATAGATTCTACCAGCAAATACATAAACGTTTAAAGTTATTGAAAATCAGAAGCTCAGGTCTCGACCTTCATGGAACATCCCAGCTGCTCCTCAATCTGAGGCCCTACGCTCAAGCTAGAGCTCGATCATAGCATTAACTCATTAAAGGATTGACACCAACACAAAAGGGCCACTGAATCTACTGGAAAGCCCTCAAATATGTAGCGGTTTTGTGGGCTCTGCGACTCTCTTCATGGTTACAGCTAAGAGGGAGCCAAATGTGGAAGCTCCATCAGTCTCTGGGACACCATCCCAAGGCATCCTTGCATGGAGCCAGCATATCTTGGCATGGCCACCAAGTTGAATTCTCAGACATGTGGGAAACTGGAGATGAAGGAGGTTGCCTGCTGCCTTTCCCCAGCTGCATCCTACTAAAAAAACGTGGGGAGCAGACCCCAAATTTAGCTATGACGGCCAAAATTAAGTGTGTAGAGCAGTTGAGTTCAGCCAAAACTTGTAATGGTGGAAATAGGCAGTGCTCTGCCTCCTTCATGAATGACTAGCTGTTCATCAGTACCTTGTTTGGGTCCCCTCCTCGAACAAGACTAATCCAGGACCTCCTGTCAAAGGGACCAGAGCAAAAATCTTCCAGTATAAATGGACTAACTCTCAGATGAGCTAAGGAAATAGGAAGAAATTCCCTTATTTCCCTCTCTCTTCAATTCTGCTTACCTCATCTTTATTTTTCCTCATCTTACATGGATTAATAACTCTTCTCTTTCTTCCAAGGTTGTAAAGTTTCCACTCAAGCTTTTATCTCATTTTTTTCCATCTACTTTTTGGATGTGGACCCATTTAGTACCCATCTCTCTTCAATACTACAAACCCCTCTTGCCCACTGACTTCTCACCTACAGAATAAAGTTTCCCTCCATCCTTTTTTTTTTTTTTTGTGAGGCAGAGTTTCGCTCTCTCACCCAGGCTGGAGTGCAGTGGCGCCATCTTGGCTCACAGCAACCTCTGCCTCCCAGGTTCAAGGGATTCTCCTGCCTCAGCCTCCCTAGTAGCTGAGATCATGGGCATGTGCCACCACACCTGGCTAATTTTTATATTTTTAGTAGAGATGGTGTTTTGCCATGTTGGCCAGGCTGGTCTTGAACTCCTGGCCTCAAAGGATCTGCCTGCCTTGGCCTCCCAAAGTGCTGGGATTGCAGGTGTAAGCCACCATGCCTGGCCTCCCCCATCCTAATCAAAGTATTTCCTCGACCCTTCCTTTCCTAGAAATTACTCCCTTTTCTGCCTTCATCACCAGACTCTGATGGGTAATCTAAGCAGCATGCCATGTCATTCTTCTGCTTCCCAATCATTTCTCAAGCCTTATTTCACTCTCACTTCTACCACTTCACCCCCCTGACTTTATCTGTTATAAAGTCACAGCGATCTCTGATGCCCAGGACCAATTGCTTTTTCCTAGTCCTTATTCAACACAAGTGAAGTTCAAATCCTTCATAGTCTGACTAATGCCTACCTGGCCTCTCTGATCATTAGCAACCTTGCACCTGATGGGATGGGGTACTCACTTATCTGGACAGACATAGGTATGATCAGGATTCTGAAATTCCAGAAAGCCCAGGGCATACGGGTACTTATCACAATGTGGTATATGACTTCACTGTACACGGCCATCTCCCTCTGAAGCACAGACCAGGTTTGAATCCACCATGTAAACCTGATGCATAGCCTACACTTGGCATTAAGTTTAGAGACTATCATTAAACTGTTGACTGTCATTAAAAGAACATACGCCACCAACCCCTAAAAAACTCAAGCTAGCTATGTGGGTAGACTTCCAAAGAATCTGGAGACACTCCTTCTAGGGAGATTTTTTAAAGGCGCATTTAATTGATGCCTTAGCTAATAACTTTTTTAAATGAACGAATATTTTTTGAGCACCCACTTTTCTGGGCACTGTAGTATTAACAGGTTTGCAGATTGGCATACCAGCTATAGCAGGAGCTGGGGTGGGAGAGGGGAAAGTTAATCAGGCAGGAAGTAAGTCAGGTCTGAAATGGGCTGCAGTGGCAGGGCCAATTCCTGAGGGTGCAGTCTGTCCCCTAAAAGCTCCTGCTTTCTGAGCTGCAGCAGGTCCTGCCCAGGGCATGCCCAGATGGGCTAAGCAACGGATGGACACTGGTGTGTTGGTGAGAGCACCAGGTTTCCCTTTGGCCTAGCCATTAACCCCTGATTCAATCCACCTATAACTGCTTCTTCTCAACCCCATTGCAAGGAAAGCGATGAGCAGGTGCTCAGACTTCTTTCTCATGCTATATTTCCTTGATTCCAACTACCCTTGCTTCCAGGAGCATGCCAGAGAGGTGGGCCACACATGCCTGAGTGGACTTCCAGAGCTGGCATCCATTGTCCCTCTCTCAGCCTGGCAGATAGGAAGGGCCAGCACCCAGGGATCTTGGGATGCACATGGCATCTTGGCAGCCACCTCTAACAGATGACCAACAAACAGCTTGCTTGGGCTGTAGGAAGTGACACAAACCTAATTGCACTTATTGGTTTCAACTACAATGCTCCTCCCACACCCAGCTTTTTTCTCGCTTCCCTGTTGCCATCGGATCTTGATCCCTAATATCATCCCTTTATGCTTGTCTTGCCCACACATATGTTTGGGCCCTTTCTGCATCATCTGCTCTGCTGTCTAAAGACCTTTCCTTCCCCCAGGACTTCATCTTCAGCAGACAAGAGCTCAGGAACTCAGAAGAGGAGAGGAAGAGGATATATTTCTCCTGCCTGACCATCTTTGGCCCCATCCATGCTCACCCCCAGAAAGACACTAAAGACCATGTTTGTTAGAAAAAGAGGAGGAGAGGTATTGGAACCACAGCATGGGCTTTGCTGTCACCGCTGAGGGCTGCTAGAGAGAAAACATGGCTATCACTTGGCCTCAAAAGCTGCAGATTTAGATAATCTCACTAGCAATCTCTCCACCCCTTCAGCTTTCCTGTTGCTATTTCCTTGAATTCCTTCCAGCTGGTTGACTTCTCTCCAGTTCGTGCCCCTGCCTTGCCTGGAGCCCAGATCAGTGGGTTGGCTGGAAATGCCTCGCTCTGAATTGTCTGTGGCCTCTTACAGCCAGCTTCAATCTCTACTGCCATGCCCCACCCGATCTGTTCCAAGGAAGCCGCCTGCTTAAAGGCCAGAGCAAGAGGTCAGGATACATGGGTACTACCTCCCAACCCTCACTCTGACCTTGGGAAAGTCACGGCATCACGCTTGGTTAACCCTCTGTAGGACATAGAGATTAGAGGCTTCATTCAGAATCCCATTAACATTTCTGGACTGTGCAGCTCTGAATCCCCAGCCCTAAAATGTGGCAAGGCTCTGGCCAGAAGAGCCCTTTAGGGAACAACATTATGTGAATGTTGGCAACACCTTGAAGTTTCCTGAAAAAAGTTAATGACCTCTGCATTCAATGATGTTGCATCTTGGGGTCTGAAGCAATAATATTTCAGAAGGAGATAGCTTTCCACAGTCAGCTCTCTGTTACAAGATAGCTGTTCCTCAGGAGAATCCACTGGATACCTGCTTGGGGGAATCCACTGTATACCTGCTTGGGGGAATCCACTGGATACCTGCAGTCCTCATCAGAGGTAGCAATGCAGTGACAGACATACTATCTCTGATGAGGGCTGCCACTGAGCCATCTCCCTTGTTCAGCTTAACCACCAAGAGTACCTAAATACCTGTGCTGTTTTTCATAAGAATGAAAAAATAAAACAATCCAAGTTTTCAAACACAGGAGACTAGGCAAATAAATCTGGCATGTCCACACAGTGGAGCATGATACAGTCATTAAAAGTCAAGCCATGACCCTCTGTTTATTAAGACTGTGGGGAACCTCATTCTCATATATGGACAGTCCCCCACTTACGATGGTTCGAGTTGGGACTTTTCAACTTCACTATGGTGTGAAATTATTCTGCTTTTCACTTTCAGTATGGTATTCCATAAATTACATGAGATATTCTGTACTTTATTATAAAGTAAGCTTTGTGTTGGATGATTTTACCCAACTGTAGACTAATGCCAGTGTTCTGAGCACATTTAAGGTAGGCTAGTCTAAGCTATGATGGTTGGTAAGTTAGGTGTATTAAGTGCATTTTTAACTTGTGATATTTTCAACTTATCATGATTTTATCAGGACATAGCCCCATGGTAAATTGAGGAGCATCTGTATTACTCTTGGGGTACACATTGTTATCACCCCATATGGTCAATATATACAAAACAGATATACCAAATAGCTTATAGGGGTCATACGGCTTTATGTTAATATTATATTTAGGTTCAACCACATTTATTTAGTTTCAATATATTTAGGATCAATCCATTTCTGTGATTTATAAGAGCAAACTATTGTGAAGAAATTAAATAAATTTGAGTACATCAATATAACGGGATAGTATGGATCTCTAAAACAACAATGAGAGATTTCTCTAAGAGCTCCAAGAAACTGGGGTGGGGAAGGGATTATCCTAAAAAGTGCACAATAGTATGTATGATACAGCTGCAGTTGTACCAAATAGAGAAAAAATAAACACATGTATTTATATTTGTTTGTATATAATTTGCTTAGATATAATTCATAAGGACACTCAATAACAGAGGTTACTTATCTGGTAATGGTAGTGGTGCTAGGAACAACTTGCCAATGAGGAACAGGAGTCAAAAAGGGGAGTGCTCTCATTTTATAGACAGATCAATGTATAGCAGTAATTTGGATAAATAATGATAATACTTCAATAAAGTTTACATATGTTATATATGTTTAGCTTATATATTATATATTTACTATGTATTATATATAAGCATCATTGAGTTCATCTATGCAAACTTTATTTTACATATTTATTATATAACTTATTTTGTATATATATATAAACTTTATTGAGACATTATTTTACATACCATAAAATTCACCTATTTTAACGTAAAATTTAACAACTTTTAGTAAATCTACTGAATGGTATGATCACCAGGATAAACCAGTTTTAAAACATTCATCGCCCCAACAAGGACCCTGGATCCATTTATAGTTAATCCCTGCTTCCAACCCCAGCTTTAGGCAGCCACTAATATAATTCTGTCTCTCCATATTTGCCTCTTCTTGACATTGCACACAAATGGCATCATAGAGAATGGGATGTTTTGTGTCCAGCTACTTAGCAGGTTTCTTTGGGATTCATTCATGTTGTAGCATGTATAAGTGCTTCATTCCTTTTTATTGCTGAGTAGTAATCCATTCTATGGTTACACCACATTTTCTTTCTCCATTCACCAGTCGATAAATATTGCATTTTTCTGTCCCTTGACCATTATGAAAAATGCTGCTATGAACATTTCTGTGCAAGTTTGTGTGTGTGTATATGTGTGCATTTTTTTAACCATGTGGTAAATATATCACTTTCACAAATTTTTTTTTTTTTTTTGAGATGGAGTCTCACTCTTTCGCCCAGGCCGGAGTGCAGTGGCGCTATCTCGGCTCACTGCAAGCTCTGACTCCTGGGTTCACACCATTCTCCTGCCTCAGCCTCCCGAGTAGCTGGGACTACAGGCGCCAGCCACCGCGCCTGGCTAATTTTTTCTATTTTTGGTAGAGACAGGGTTTCACTGTGTTAGCCAGGATGGTCTCGATCTCCTGACCTCATGATCCGCCCGCCTTGGCCTCCCAAAGTGCTGGGATTACAGGCATGAGCCACTGCGCCCGGCCTCACAAAATTTTTTAACATTGCAAAAGATCAGTTAAATTGCAAATGCAATCTTATTTAAAAAGAGGTAGCAAAGTAATGTGTATGTGCACGTGCACGTGGAATGATTTGATTCTGACAAATAAATAAGTACATAAAAAAGATTAGAAGGCAGAAAGCTGAAATGTTAACAGTGTTGTCTCTGGGTGATGGGATGGTGGATAATTTATGTGTTTGTGTGCTTTTCTGTATTTCACTGAATTTTCTACTGTGAATATAAATTGCTTTTGTAATCAGAAAAAAGCACAATGTTATTAAAAGAAAAAAAATCCGTCCTATTCAATTTCTCCAGGGTCTTTACCTTTCTGTGACAAAGAGATATTCTCACAATAGTCCACAAATGGGGAGCCGGGAAGGGGCAGCCCCTCTCTTTCCTTTATGATGCTGGTCACGGCATCCAGAAAGCTGCAGATCTCCAGTAAATACCAGTCAATTGTGGAGACCTCGAGATCAGTATCTACGGCAACTGGGTGGGCCTGTAAGAGCATTGCCCCAGTGTGGAGATTGTCCAGCAGGAAGAACCTCCACAATCGTGTACCTCAGGCAGCCCAAGGTCACCAAAGGACTATGGTGTTTATTTACCAGGCAGTGGAGTCAGGATTTCCAAGGCTTGAAGGCAGCTCTCTAAACAATGGAAACTTTAAAGTCTTAAATGATCATTTTGATTATGCCATTCCTTGAACTGCCATTTTCATTTAAACATCTGCAGATCAATATCATGATTCAGAATTTTTAAGAACTTCATTAGGCTGGGCAAGGTGGCTCACGCGTGTAATCCCAGCACTTTGGGAGGCCGAGGCAGGTGGATCACTTGAGATCAGGAGTTTGAGACCAGCCTGGCCAACAGGATGAAACCCCATCTCTACCAAAAATACAAAAATCTGCCAGGTGTGGTGGTGGGCACCTGTAATCCCAGCTACTCGGGAGGCTGAGGCATAAGAATCGCTTAAGCCCAGGAGGTGGAGGTTGCAGTGAGCCGAGATCACACCTCTGCATTCCAGCCTGGATGATAGAGCAAGACTGTCTCAAAAAAAAAACCAAAAAACAAAAAACAAAAAAACTCCACTTGGGAACTAGGTGTCTTTCCCCTATGTTTACCTCTCCCATAATTTCATCATATTGCTTCATGATTACTCACTTATCTGTACCAGGCCTATTCCTTACATTTGAAGGACCTGGGACAAGGGAATAATTAGAAGCCCACATTTCATATGTCTAAAATTTGGAAGTTATAAATCAAGCTAACACACTAATAAATAAGGCATGTCCTATCCTCCTGCCCTGCGAAATTGATCTTCAGGATGACCTGAAGGGCCAGGTGACTTCGGTGTCTCTGATTCCTCAGATTTGCGAGTGGAGACACATGGTACTAAGGAGTTGGCCCCTGGCCTGTTCCCTTCTCTTCCACCCCCGTCTTCCATCCCACAGTGAAAGGGGTCTCTCGTACTTATGTGTGCACACTGAGCCTGCAACTCCATCTTCCTCTAACCGTCCCACCCTCACACTCTCCATGTTCCCACTGCCCCCACACAGTAATCCTTTGGCCAACTCTTGGGCTTAGCAGTGCACACACCTGCAGCGTAGCCCACCCTTAGAACAGATGAATGAAGAGACCCGCATGTGTCCTGGAGGCAAGCTGAGAGCTGTTTGGGTAAGGAATTCTGGTTTAGGAAATGAAATATTGTCAAGAAGGGAGGTGGAGTGCAGGCTCCAGATGGTCCCTTCTCGTGGCCCTAGGACTCTTGGCAGCTAAAGAAGGGCCCTAAAAAGTGGGGAGGTCCCTCTTACCCAAGACTAGTGAATACTGGACTGTATTGTCTCTAGACTAGGGTTTCTCAACGTTGATACTATAGCATTTAGGGCTGGATCATTCTTTGTTGTGGGGAGCTGTCAGAAGCACCCACCCTCAGCTGTCATAACTAAAAATGTCTCCACACGTGTCCCCTGGGGGAGAAGATCACCCCCAATTGAAAACCACTGCAGGAGACAATAAAGCTCTTGACAACAGGAAATACAACTGACTCACTTAGTAGCTGAGTGTGTGGCACAGAGCGGATGCCCCAAATATGTTTGAAGAATGAGTCAATGAAGCAACATTTGCTCATGATCTCAGAGGTATTCCTTGAAAGACCCTATTCCAGCGGGTTTGTGAAATAATCCCACAGAAGAGGAGTTCTTGCTTCCTGGGGCATAAATGATGAACAGGAAGAGGCATGAACACTGTCACCCACTTAGGACCTCATGATGAGACAGGTCCCTCTGCTGAGTGGTGTGCTGGGTGCTACACAGAGTTAACATAAGGAAGCTCCCTAGACATTAAAGCATTTCATAGTCCAATCTTCCTATACCAAAGCTGCTCAGCTTAGGAGAAAGAGGAAGGAGGTGCCAGCATGTCTAAACTTAAATAGGCACTCCCATAGGTCCTAGCTAGAGCACTGTAAGCCTCACATGTTCCTTAAACAAGTCCAAATGTAATGCACAATAGTGCGATGAAGGGATGCCCAACCAGCAAGGTGATGCCTATAAATTCTCTCATCCCCTGCCATTCATGCCTCCTGCTCTCACCAATGGGATTTTGTAAATCCTGTTCGTGCTGAGTCTCTGCAATCAACCAATAATGTTTACTGTTACATCAAGCCCATGTTCTTCTCCAGAGCAAGCAAACAGCCCCCACTGTGTTTTCTTAATAATAGGTGAAGTCTTTCTTGTATATTTTCCACATTCCTAGCAACTGAACATGCATGGTTGTATCCAGTTTGCTTTAAGTCAACACCCATGGGGCAGTCAGTGATGTTTGAATAAAGAAATGGAATTCTGATGGACTCCTACACTTGGATCAAAGTGCATGACTGGTAGATTTCCCTGGCTCCAAGGGGACCCAGGTTTGATTTCAGAATCTGCTTGTGCCTGTTTTCCTAGAACAGCAGGTCTCAAAATGGTCCAAAGGTCCCTGGTGGGCTCAAGACCCTTTCTGGAGATTCACGTGTCAAAACTATTTTCCTAGCAATAGTAAGATAGTGTATGCCTTTTTTTACTCTCGTGTCTCACAGGTATTATTCATGAAGTTGTCCAGTGCTTTCCAGACATGCGATGACGTCATCATCTTGACAGCTACATGGAATGTGTGTGTATACTTGAGCTTTTAAATTGTACTCAGTTTTAATTTCAAATACAGTGAATATGATGGATATAACCCACAGAAACAAACATTATTTGGGGTTTCTATGACTTTTAAGTGAAAAGAGGTCCCAAGACCAAAAACTTTGAGAACCACTGCCCTAGAGCAATGGTGCTAGCCTAACTTCTACATCACAGCAAGTAGGGAGTGCAGGAAAAACACTTCAAAGACTTCTGGGGGTAGAGTAAGTTAGTGAGGGTAAAAATATGTACATGTTCAGAGTTTTATAACAGGAGTGTCACTGTGACATTTTAACTGCAAAATGTTCTCCAGGTTCTTCAAGGTAGAAAAAAAAAAAAACACAGGTCTAGGAAAGAAACAAAAGTATTGATATCTTCAACAAAAGCAATACCTCCTAAATACAATATTGCTTGTTTGGAGCTCTACTGATGACCTGATTTGCAGCTTGACTAGCCTCACCTCACCACCCCCAAACTGACCAAAAGTTGACTCCATGTGTTTGCATCTCCCAGAGTGTTGTCAAGGGTATGCAAAAACAATTAGGAGAGTGACTAAGAGCGTGTTTGTACCATGTGTAGAGATGAAAGAGAGAATATGTGAAGCTTGTGATTTTAATTTTAACTGCAATTTGGGGATTATTGGTGAATTTCAATTACCCATGCTATAGAATCAGGATATGATTATCGACATGAAGTATTCGTTTTATCACTGACCAAAATAAACAGATAAAAGAACTCATTCCCCCCAGCTTTACCACTAATCTTTCAATCACTTTTTATTTAACCTTTTAACATTTCTTTACTTCTTTTATCCCCTCACTTAATATAGATGCTATCCCCCCACCCTCTTCCAGGTACCAAGGTATTTTGAACACAATGGAATTATCCTTCCTATGCCCAACATACTCAGAAGAGCCATAGGACAATTGCCTTCATCTTTCAGAGGGAACGAATGAGAGACGAAATTCACCTTCCCAGATTGACATGGCCAATCGGTGCCCAGGCCCAAACCGAGATGCTTCCCATCCATATCAGAGCAGGGGTCTTCCGAATCCCTGCTTGAAGAGGCACAGGCTGGAAACACTCACAGGGGTGGAAAGAGTTACTGAAGGGTGTGCCAGAGTCCCTTTAAGGGAAAGAGATAACTCCTGCTTTGTGCAAATGTCATTTCTAGAAATTGCATCCCCCAACTCACATATTGAAGGACATGAATTTTCTTGATTAAAATAATGATAATAGCAATAATAATAATAATAATAATAATAATAATAATAATAATAGATAGCTCAAGTAGAGCTCAGTAGCATGTGACTAATGAGAAAAGTTTTACCAGTTCAAGGCTGGGGCAGCTAAATAATGGCCATAAACTATCATGTGAAGCCAGGCTACTTCTCTACAGCCTGCTTACATCTTCTGTGCTATAAATAATTCAGAGTTTTCTTTTTTCTTAAATATCACAAAACCAAGTCAGAATCTTTATGTGAAGGATTCTGCTGTGTCCCTCTCTCCCTCCTCCTCTCCCTCCCTAGCCAGCCCCAGCAACTCCCTGGAGAATGACCCCTCAAGCTTTAACATTTATTCTTTGACATTTCAGACTATTTGTTAGGCAGAGCTGCCTTCTTGAGATCAAAGCCAGAAAATCTTGCCGAGAACTCCCGCTTGGCCTTATCCAGTGGTGACAGAGAGGGTCTATTAACCCCCAAGCATCTGCTTCCATCCTCATCCAGAGAAATGCACTGATCCTCACCCAAAGGGGCAGCCATCTCTCTCACTCTGTTTGCCTGATACACAACATATTCAGAGAGAGAGAAGGACCAGGAACCAAAAGATGTCCTCCACTAAGAGACAATAGTGACTCATGGGGACATGGCATTTGGGGCATCTGTCCAGTCAGGGTCTTTTACATGAGGATCAGCAAACTCTACTAGCTACTCAGAGACAAATATGGAACAAGGAAAGGTAACTTACCCCATGTCATTTTGCTAGTGGTAGAGTTGAGATTGGGATCCAGGTCTTCATTGCTGTGGGCTACCACTAGATGATGTCACCTCCACCAGCCTGGGCGGATGGTCAGGTTTAATACTGAGGTCTCAAGCTCTTATGTGAAATGACTTACCATTTTCTTCTGAGATATCACAGTGAAGGTTTCCTGATCTTCACAAGAGTGTCTATCCATCAACAACCAGAATTTTTTCTGACTCCATGTAGAAGGCAGAAGTGAGGGCTGAGCCTACAGCTGGGTAGCGTGCTGGGTGTGGTGGTTTCTTGATAAAGGAAGTGGGTGGTTGATGAACACATCCTGCTTGATTCTTCTTTAAAATCTTCTGATCACACCATAACCCAGTGTTTTCTAACATGTGTGTGCTGAGTCTATTAATAGATGTTAAATGAAGAATGTTTTGTGTTTAATTAGAATTGGAAAGAGGTAGAATAAGGTTTGTTTACAGCAGGACTTCTTGGAGACTTTGATATCCTAATGCAAACTGTGAATCTATAAGAGCTGGCCATACTGTGCAACATTCTCCAAAGTTCTCTGATGGATCCTTGGCATATCATAAGTCTAAGGGGAAACATTGCTGCAATCAATAAAAAGGGGAGCACTTGATCCTTACAACATCATTTATCTAGTAACTGGAGGAAAAGAAAAAGATTTTTCTGCAAGTTGAGGATTTCAAATTAAGGGAGAACCATATTGCAGGCCCTGAAGCTCTGCCCAGAAAACTGACCAATTTATGCAGGATAACAGTTGGTCAAGTGATTGACCCAATAAAATTATTAAGATGGCCAAAGACACCATCCTGAAAATGCACAGTGGGGTCATTCCGGTCTTCTTAATGACTAGGTTGGCCATTTGGTATCAGAGGTACTGTGCAGCAATCTCTTGTTATGGTAGCAAGAAATGCCAAATTGACAGCCATAAAGATTGAAAGATTCTGTGAGTCATTTAGACATGAACTTAGAATTTAAATTCTCCCAAGAAGGACATTCTCAGAATATGTTCTATATTGGTGGTGCCTCCCTGCTGCCCACTGACAGTGGGAGTGAACAGACTCAAGTTCTCCCTGGCCAGCTCTATATCTGGCTCCCTCTGAAGCAAAAGGCCTCAGTGAGGAGCTATGGTCCCCGGATGGGGGCAACCAGAGAGCGTCACAGATCCTGGCTGTGCCCTCCTGGCCAGGGTGAGCTGTCAGGGACTAGCAGTCTTGACAGAAGTTGTTTGAGATTTACTCTCATGTTCTCTGCCATGTGAATTTTCTTTCAGAATTAACAGCAAGAGCATCCAGAGGTTCTGACAGAATATAATTAATAGGCTAGATTTAGTTAGTATCTAGCCAGTACTCTGGAATGTTCCTTCTGTCACCCTTGCCTTGACTTTGGCAGCAAGAGGGCAGAGCTTGGAGACTGCTTGTCTGACTCAGTGCTGAGAAAGACTGGAAATTAGCCTTTGTAGGTGCAGGGGTCCCCTGTGTCACACAGGCTAAACCCTTTCAGCTTAAAACTAGAGGACCCGACATGCTTGAGAACCTAGCTGTGAGAGGTAAATATTTCCCTAGGCCTGTGCAGCTGCTAAGGACCATGTCACAGGTTCTGTAGACCTGCCCCATCCCTGGAAGAGCACATGTGCTCCCCACAGCTCCACACCCTCTCTTTTTATGAGAAGTGTATTTTTGAAGGTCAGGATTTCATGAATTTTGGCCAAAGGCTATTGCAAGCCTTGCAGAGTAAAGAATACCACAATGTGATTTTTAAACGACATTAAGAGGTCCCAAACAGACTGAAGATAGTGTGAACTTTGGAGTGAGAAAGTAAGCGGTCTATCAGAACTCTGTAACAGAGGCATCATCAGGCCATATTAGACAGCAGTGAAGTCACTTTCCCCTTTGCCAAGGCTAAGTCCTTGTCCTTCTCACTGCAGAACGAACCTGAGGGCAAGGGAGGGGAGAATGTGTCTTTTTCAGGGAAATAGGCCACTTGCTCCATTGAGGTCTCCAAAGGCAGAGCTAGGCTTCATTGTGCTGCCATGGTAACAGCACACACGTGGCAGAAACTGAGGCAAAGACAGCCATGAAGACAAGCTGGTCATCATTGCAATCCACCAAGGCTTCCGGCATTGCTTACCAAAGCCAGATTTGGTAGTGTTTTCTGAGGTGACATGATGTTCTGTCCCTCAAACTTGGAAGAAGGCAAAAGTCAGGGACTGCCATTCTGAAATGATGCTTTTGGGCAGCCTCACTCCTTGCTCTGCAAAGCCTCTCCATAGCTGAGCAGGGGATTTTGACCACCCCTCCGAACTCAGACATTACCTGACATTACTTTTAGGGTGTCAAGTGAGAACTGCTTGAGGGTTTTGGCTCTCAGAAAAGCCAAGCTCCATTATTCTTGACTTACACCAGAGGCCCCAGTCTCCACCCATAGGTAAATCAAAGTCAGGTTCATCTATTTAACAGAGGCTTTGAGAGGATCCTTTTGGCAGAGGGTCATGAGAAAATACCATGATCCTGAGAAGGCCAGGTGCCCATCTGATCCTATGTGGAAGGTTCATGTATCTTGGTTTGAAAGACCCACCAGAGCCTTCGGCTAAGATTTCTCTACAGCTCAGTTCTCTGGGTAACTTGCAACCCTGCCTTTCTGCTCTACCCCAGTGTTCCAAGTTCCTTCCCAGATACAACCCACACAGACCTGGGCTGGAGGCCTTTGACACCAAATCTGAGCCATCAGTACCTTCTACGTCCCTGTGGGATCTGTGCTCCTCAGAAGTGCTCCTGTCTTTCTTGTTCCCTTCTCTCAAAGCAGAGCATGCCCCAGTCAAAAGTTTGCCTCTGATATCTTCCTTGTTCCCCTCGTTTTTGTCAATCCTCACCATCCTGGCCCAGGAGCATACAGAACATTTGAGAAATGCATTCACACCCACCCAGAAGTCAAGCATAATGAGGAGAGAAGATCTAGCTCTCTCAGGCACAAACACCCAGATATTTTGTGATAGAAGGAAAATGTGCCAAAATGAAAAGGAGCAAAAACGCAGAGGGGTATTAGACCTTATCACCTGTGCAGAAATCTCTTCCCTCATCAAGATTTAATTTCAAGGGAAACTGGGGTCACCCTATGGAAGTTTTATCCACTGAGTAGGAGAAATTGGAACAAAAGTCCTACCCAAGAGGGCCTCAGAATCCTGATGGAATTTCAGAACCACCCAAAAAAGCAGACAAGGGACTTATCTCTTGCCAGCATGTCTCCTTCAACTCACTTTTGGGTTCAAGTAGGGTTGAAGAAGGAGTCTTATTTAGCTCTGGAAATATATTGTCAGATCTAGGCTGAGGTTTTCTTGGGAGGTGGGAAGTACAGGGGGTGGTAACAGTAGGATTTCTAAAGGCAAAATACAGAACCAGAGCTATCCAAGGAATCTGGAGGCTGCAAGCAGCTTCGCCCACATCAGCCAGCATTAAAGATTGGCAATGTGTTGGGTGGGGGAGAGCTGGGAGAGAGGAGGAGGAGAGCTCCAGGCCCTTGCTGGACAGTCCAGATGGAAGCCAGACTCCCCATTGTTCTCCACCTTCCTCCTGTCTCCGCTGTCACGCTTAAGAGTTTTCCCTGGCCCTTCACAGAGAAGACTCCAAGCAGCCAGCATCGCCCTCTCCCCCTCCCTGTCTCTCCCTCCCTGCCACCTTCATTTTGCTTTTACTTTCAGAGTCATGCTGGCAGCAATGTGCGAGTCTAGCCAGAGCACAGGAGTCAGTAAACCCTGAAGGAACAAAGGCTCCGGCTCTTTGCCTAATCCATGTCTGGCTCCGTGCAGAAAGCTACACAACAATGAAGTCGTCCTGCATTGATCTGCCCGCTCCTGAGCTTTCCCGTGGCATCCAACCCTCCCTTGCTGCCTCACCATTGTATCTGAGATGCTTGATCCTTTGCTCGTGCCTGGGCATGACCTGAGGGAACTGGGACGAGCCAGGGGATGTGTCACAGCCCAGTGCTGTGCTGCGGTCACACCTGTGGCTGGGGAGGTGGAGGTGAGGATTCAGCTGCTGGGAGCTTGGCTGCAGAAAGGGATTCCCACACAAAAGAACAGACAGAGGTGGCTAGAGGTCAGATTCTTGACTTCCAAATTGAGCCTGATTCGTGTTTGGTCTTTTTAGGGTGAGCATTGCATGGCTGTGCTTGGACATATCAGGAGGTCTTTGAGGTGGGTTGAAGAAAGGTTAAGTGACAGTGGGTAGTCAGACAAGGCCCTTTCTTCTACTACCTTCCTGTCTGAAGCTGCTTACCCTTGCCCAGACCTGGGCAGCCTAACCTGCTATCCTAAGGATCAGGCTGGTCTCATCCTTTCTTCTACCACCTTCCTATGTGAAGCTTCTCACCCTTGTCCAGACCTGGGCAGCCTAACTGCTATCCTAAGGATCAGGTTGGTCTCATCCTTTCTTCTACCACCTTCCTATCTGAAGCTTCTCACCCTTGCCCAGACCTGGGCAGCCTAACTGCTATCCTAAGGATCAGGTTGGTCTCATCCAACAAGTCCTCCCCAATATCAAAGAGGCCATTATTGCTTGGGAATCTCACCAACTGTAAGACATGTGATTAATCTCAGATCTAAGCCCAACTGTGCTTTCATATACCCCCAAGTCACTAAAGGCTACAATGAGAGGAAAGAACGTTGCAGATGTTCTTTTCTAGTCTTTAAAATCACCCTGTCCCAAAAGTTCCAGAAGGAAATCAGGGATGGTGCTCATCCCTGAAGACCCCTGAAAGACTTCTCTGTCTTAGGAGTGGAGTGGGGTTGGGGGGGAGAACCTAGGGGGTGTTCCACAATCATAGCCTTCCAGGAGCAGAAGATGTGCAACTTTAGGGGGCAGCAGAGTGGCCAAACGCATTTTGAGGTGTCAGGCAGGCCCCCTGTCAGTCCTGGTTCTGCCAGTTTCAAGCTGTGAAAACCTGAGCTAGCTATTCAATCTTTCTGAGCTTCAGCTTCCTTGTGGGTAAAATGTGACTGGTTCTGAGTAAGTGCTTCATAAGATACATAGAATTATTACTATTAATGCCCCACAGTAAACCCATTCTTGGGAGCTTGGCAACCAGTTCCAGGACCTGGTCATGTAATGCTAGTAAAAGAGTCCAGCCTTTCCAGGGAATGTCCCTGGAATGTGTTAGATAGAATTTTACCTTGTTCTATAAGATCTTATTGGTACAGTTGAGTTTCTCATTCTCTAAGCTTCAGAACCAGCACCTGTCAACCACCTCTCTAGAATGAAGATCCAGAGAGCACCTGGCAAGCACCCTGGGTTCATGAACTGAGTCAGCTGTCAATCCGTGCAGCAAAATCCCGCAGGACCAAAATGTAAGCTTAAGGTCTGAGAAATCTACTGTGAAATCCTGTTGGTGACATTTGAATGCAGGAGGTCAGGGAGCTGCAGGACTGGCTGGTTCCCTGAGCCATCCTAAACTGAGGCCAGTCCAAACTGGCATCTTTCTGGGCTGCGTTCAGCTCTCTGCATCTGCCCTATACCAGCTCTGACTTCCCTAGAAGCACCAACCCTGGGGTAAATGCCATGAGACTTCAACACCTAGCAGTAAAACATGGAAAACAGAGGCCTAGACTCCAATCGCAGCTGGTTCTTCATTCTACCCAGCAACCTTTCCATAGATCCCCATAGTCATACATAGTCTCTTCCTCTGTCAATTCAGATGTTCCAACTCTCCTTGGGTCTTCTCACTAGCAGCACAAGGCCTTGCCTCATTCTTTATAGGCAAAATGGAAGCCACCAGACAAGAATTCCCTCACTTCCTTGCCCTATCACCTTGAAAAGACATTCCGCATCCTTTCCTCTTTTTGCCTCCTGCTCTATGGGAAGAGCACTCCCTCCACCAGGCCAGTGCTATCCGCTCCTCCTGAGCTGTAGATACTTTTCCTTCCCATATTCTCAGGGGCCATTTTTATCTATTATCTCTTCTCCCATACACTGATAGGCTCCAAGCATCAGAACAAAACAAAGCTCAAATCTCTCCCATATTAAAAATGAAAGTTCTCCCTTGAACCAGTGCATCTCCTCATGGTCCCCAGGACAGCCCCAACCCTTCAGGTGTCTCTGTTCCAACTCTTTCTCCCTGGAACCCTTAAGAAGAGATAAATGCAGAGCTTGGTCCACCCCTCACCCAGGCCACTCTAGAGAGCAGGAGCTTCCATTTGGCATGAGGGGGTCTCAAACCAAACTAGACTTAAATAGAAGATAAAGCAACTGAGGGTATATAGAAAAGCACCAACCTAGCCTGATCAACTTCCTGTCAAACTGGAACATGAGCTCATCCACGTTACTTTACTTGTCTCATCTCTACTTCCTCAATGACTGAGCTCCATCAAGGATTACTGGGGCCCGGTGAAGCAATCGGATCCACCCAGGAGCCCTTTCCTAGCCTGCATTCTCCACTCTTGCTCCATCTCTCCTGCATACAGGGCCTCACGGTGTCCTCTCCTCCTGAAAGGAAGAGGGCAAGTTACAGGGAGCATTTCAACTCTTCTAGCTGTGTCAGTGCCAGGGTCCAAGGGTGCACAGATGTGCCAGTTCATCTAAGCATTTTACTCTTTGGCCTCTCCCTCCTGGCAGCCCACATTAAACTTGCCATGAGAGTGTGGCTCACCTGAGTGTGTGTGTGGGTGTGTGTGCAGGAAAGGGACTGTGTCTCTGAATGACCTGTACAGCCAAAGCCCCATCTTTCCTTGGGCAGGGTCACTTTCCCGACATCCACAGGGAACATACAAAACCACTCCATCCCAGGGACAGCCCCACTGGCTTCGCTGGTGCACCAAAGATAAAGGATCCCCAACCCCACTTCCAGACCCCCATATATCAGCTCTCAAGAGAAGATTTCTGTGAGCCTTGGCTGCTCAGACAACAGAACATTCCCTAGCTACCAAAGGAGTGAGGGTCTCAGTGGCCTGAGTAGTGTCTGTAGAAGTAGTGTCTGTAGAAGTCAGGTTTGAATCTTGCTTTCACCTCTCACACTGTGTGACCCTGGGTGAACCATTCAACTTCTCTGAGCCTCTAATTCTTTCTCAATACGATGATAAAGCACTTTACTGTATGAGCCTAACCTATCTGGAAGACTCTCAATGAAAGCAACCAATGGAACAGATTGTGAACACCTTTGTAAACATAGAACTTAACTAAGAAACTTCTTTAAAAGAGTAACAGGAAAACAGGAAAAAATGCAGGTAACCTGGAATTTCTGTATTTTGAATGTTTTTGCAAAATTTCCAAATAAGAGGTCTGATTCAGTCATTTCATTAGAAAATAAAGTGTTTATTAAGAAACTATACACTGAACACTCCTATAAGTCTCTGTGGAAACACAACGCCCCATTGTCATAGCACAAGGTGAGGAAAATGGCAGAATAAAAGATGCTGGGATGGATGGAGCCTGGGAGGCTGGAAATGAGGTAATGATTTACAATAATTAAAAAACTTCATCCTCAAGCTTACTCCTTAAAGCCACACTTGGGAGGAGGCCCTGGACCCAAAGCATCAGCAGGGCATAATGGGGAACAGCCTGACATGGAGCAATGGGGAGCAGGATGAGGAGAGCTGGAGGGGGCGAGATAAACACACACCTGGAGCCCTGGAAAGAACCTGAACTCCCAGGTGATACTCTGGAGGCTGCCCCAGATACTGGGCAAGAACTTGGAAAGCCCCATGTTTTTAAACCCCATGGAGGCATTTGCAGAATCGGGCTGGGATCCTGACATGAAGAACCACCATCCACAGGACCCAAGAAGTAAAATGGGAATCCAAACTCCCAGTTAAATTTGCCAAAGGCATAGACTCTATTCTCTACTAGTGTGCAACACCACCCCAAAACAATGGTGGGTTAAAACAGCCACCTTTTTCCCCCACAAGCCCCCCACAGGATGCTCCCAGTTTCATGCTCTCCACCATTAGGTGGGCAGCCTATGCTGACTTCACACAATGGAGGCCCCATGGGCCAGTGGAGCTGGGAGCCAGAAGTCTACTCCACCAATGAGTCAGCAAATACGGGAGAGTTTCAGGCCCTACAAATGTGCCTTTCCTACTGAAGAAGGGAAAGTCACCCCCTTCCCTCTCCTCAGTGGATCAAGTTGAAAATGGGGGAAGCGAGCCCCCTCTTTGGGAGAGGGTGGCCATGGAGTAAGGCATGAGTCAAAGCAAGCAAAGTAAACACACATATTGACCAGAGAACAGGAGGACACTTCCATTGGTGCCATGAGAGGGGCTGGAGGAGGCCAAGTTTTACTTCTCTTCCCCTTCAGTTCATCTTGACCTTGAAATGCTGATTCCATTGGGTTCCAAAAGTTCTCAGAGTCAAGAATAAGTGGAAGTAGGGGAAGAGAGCCAATCCCGGGATCATGGGCTAGCAGGAAGGGCCTTTGTCCCTGATTCCCTTGGTCCCTTGTGGTCCTAGTAGGATGGCCAGTTCATGGGTAAAACCTCCTGCAGCCAAAGCTTGTCGGAACTGAAGATCTAAGGGCCCAGGAAGAGCCTGGAGAAACTCTCCTCTGCAAGGAGTTTTCTAATATCGCACTCATTGTGAGCCGTTCCAGAGAGAAGAGGAAGTAGGGGGCAAGTATGTCCCAAAAAAGGATGATTTTTCCACCGAAAATAAAAATAAAAATATAAAGTGATTGGTTTCCATTCTTTCCTCTGAGACCTAACTTGGTGCCAATACTTGAGCCTGGCTCCCCCTCCTCTTACCGCGCTGTCTCCACCTCTGCTTAGGTGCTCTCTGTGACTCTTCCCCACTGGAGGTTGCAGGGCGACGAGGTCACTAAGAGGACCGCATGGTATCCTGGGAGAGCCAAGGAGACCCCACACTTCCAAGCAGGGAAAGTGAGGCTGGAGCACGGCTGGACTTCATCAGGCTTTCTTGTGATGGTTAGGTTGCTTTTGTAAAGCAAGAGAATGGCTAGCGTATTTAAAAGATGCTCCTGGTGCACAGGTTTTTAATTCTCTTTATTGGCTCTAAAGATAGTGGCAGGAGCTGCCTCGTAGGCCGGGAAAAAAGGAGCACAGTGATGATTGGAGGGAAGGGGAAACCCTGCCAGTGGTGGATGGGGGAAAACACCCATCTGGTGGTGTTAAAGGGTGCCGGGGCACTGGTGGCTCATGCAGTTTCTACTTAGCATCCCTGGATCCAAAGAGAAAAACGCCTAGAGCTTCCAACCTCTCAGAGGGCCCAGCCTACCAAGGTGACATCAAAACAAGGAGGCTTAAAAGGAGTTTTTAAAAGCCATGACGTCCTTTGCTGAAATAAACATTGACATCCTCAACATAGATGCCATGGTTAAGAGGCTTGGAATGTCCGGGAAGGCTTATTGGATTCAACATAATTTCTCTGAAACCTATAAAAAACAAAAAGAAAAAAAAAACAGAAAAAAGCAAAATAAAGTAAAAACCAAAACCCCCAAAGAAGATCAAAACTAGGAGGGGAAATAGAGAGGGAGATTGAAAGGGGAAGAACTGTCAGCAAAAGGGAAGGATAGGAAGGGGGGATTAACTTAAAACCCTGCATGGTCAGAGAAACTGGAAACACTCCATTTTGCTGCAGCCTCCACTGAACCGAGTGAGGGAAGGGAGCAAAACCTTTGGGGGCTTGGCCTTGGATTGTCATGGAAGAGGAGGAGAGGTCTCATCTAAGTGGGTCTCAGTCTACAAGCGTCTTTCTGAAAGGAGGAGCCCCTGACGATGAGCTGAGGGGTGTGTCAGAGAAGGGGTATGCACTGTAGGGTCACTAAGGGGCTAAGGGATGGGAGGAGAAGGCTATGCTTTCCCAGAACTGACGTTCTTTAAGGATACCAGAGGGGCATTTCTAATTCTCGGAGCTAAAATTACATAGACCACTTCTGACCACACCAGGAGGTGGGGATGCTATACTCCCAAGCCTACAAGCTCTTTCTCATTGACATTTTCACCTCACACCACAGGTCTGTGGAAGGTTTAGAGAGTAACGGCTGATCTCTGAGCCTTGTCATCTTTCCAAATCTTACAGGGGAGGAAAATACCCTGGAGGAGTAACACTGGTGGCCCCCAAGCCATGTGCTGCCTCGAGCAAGGAGGACTTCCATGACAGCTCATTTCCTTTCTGGCCATACAGCCATGGACTGAGTTAGGATGTCCTGAAAAGCGGGCGTTCCTAATAAAATCTCCAGAAAGATGTTGCTCAATCAACTACAGATTGAAAAAGTGTCTGTAAATAGTGTGTGTGTGCATTTGCATGTGTGTGTGTTTGCATGTGTACACGCGTGTGTTTGCATGCGTGTATCTGCGTGTGTGTTTGCATGTGTATTTGTGTGTTTGTGTGCATCTGTATGTGGATGTGTGTGTTTGCATGTGTATGCCTGTGTGTTTTCATGTGGATATGTTTGTGTGTGTTTGCATGTGTACACGTGTGTTTGCATGTGTATGTGTGTGTTCCGTGTTTGCATGTGTGTATGTGCGAATATGTGTGTGTGCACATATGTGTGTGTTTGAATGTGTATATGTGTGTGAATATGTGCACAGAGTAAGCCTATCTTTTTATGGAAGCTATGCTCAGGAATGCAAAGGTCATAAGGGGCCTCTAGACATTGGGAATATGATGGGAAAAAATTGAAACAAAATTTGATTGCATTGAGACTTTCCTCTCCTCCTGCCCAGGACATGCTATGGACAAAACAGTATTGAGTCATTTGGGGTGCTAGGACCCCTTCCTCTGAAGGAGGTGGGGTCAGATTTGTGAAGATAGAGGAAACCTTCCTTGCCTGTGACATCATGTTTGGAGGGAGGCTCAGTTTCAAGGTGAGACGTTTCTGAGATAGCATCCCTGCCCTGACCCCAGATAAAGGTTCTCTTGGGTATGAAGGAAAAGGGAAGGAAGGCCATTGGTCTGGGCAGCCTGCTGAGAAAGTTTGTGACACCACTGTTTCTTTCCAGGCCATGGTCCTCTCTTGCTTCTCCCATAGACCTTACCTAGGCCCTATGAAGCTTCCTCCTCCGGAAGACACTCCTTTAACTTAAGGGATTTTTTCAGTACCAAATCCCGTGCTGGGCACCTAGTCATACCTCGGCCCACGAAATATATGGAGGCTTGATGAGTCTTAAGGTCTTAAGAACCAAAATTGGTTAGGGGAGGGGTCTTTACTGCATACAAAGACGTCAAAGGAGGTAACTCACCATGTGACCTTGGGTAAGACACTTCCCCACTCTGGACCTCAGGTTCCTCATATATATAGTGAGTTGATGGGACTAGATGATCTCTATTGTCCTTCAAGTTTAATATCCCATGATTGTCTATGTTTGAAAAGACCCCTGGCAGAAGAGGCAGACATGGGGGAATTAATGGTCAGTATTAAACCCCAAGTGCAAAAAACATGGGAAAGTATTTTTCTTAAGTGCACAATGCCAGAAACAGAAATCCAGGTGTTCTCAGCTCCTGTACCCACTCTGCTGTGCCTGTAGGGGCAGCTGGTTTATTTTACACATAAAATCTAGATCCTAAGAATCTCACCCTGGCATTATAGAAATGGCACAAGTTAGAGTCAGAGAAGAAAGATTCACCATCACCATGAACTCTGTCCTGCACTTTTCCTAACATATTTGCCCCCCATTTTCCTTCTTGGACCAGAATGTCTCAAAATTGTGTCCATCATTGCCATTCAGAGTGTTATTCCTGGGCCTGGACGGATGTTTCTTCTGACTTGGGAGATAATCCTGGACCCAAGACCCTCTTTCTGGCTCCTAATATCTCATCAAAAAATTCAGCTAATTTTCAAGAGGAAAGCAATGTGACAAGGCGGGGATGATGAGGAGATGAGAGGAGGTGGTGGTGTTTCGTTCCTTAAAATCTTCTTTGCCATTGTTAGGGCATAAACGACTGGAAAAACAAAAGCTGTTGGCTCACTGAAGACCTGAAGACTACAACTTCTATAAAGAGATATCATTGTAGCTTCTGAGGGTGAAATCTCCTTTGAAGACCATGCAGCATTCGTGGGCCCTGGAAAGATCCGTGTCGGATCCGTTAAAGACCAGGGCCAAGCCCGCCTAAGTCTCTGCCAAGGTCCCCAAAGCTGCCTTCGTGAACATGAGCCCTTTCCCATATGAGCCGGGATCTGAAGTTTGTTTTCTCTGGAACTCTTTCCCAGGTGGAGTCTTTCCAAGATTCTAAAAGCTGAAGCCTGATAGCATAAGAGGCACTGCTCCAAAATCCTCCATTCCTCCCCCTCTGTCTCAGAACAACCCCTGAGCAGAAAGGAAAAGGCATTTACTGTGGGAAGAGCAGGGGAGCCCAGAACCACAGTGGACACTGGTAAAGGGGTAAATGGGTGAAGACAAGGCTGAAGAGGGGCAAATCAAAGGCATTTCTAAAGAAGGCCTTTCCCACCAGGGGCCCACAGACCCTGCTACATCTAACCTTTTCCTCTGTCTGTCAACAGCTTTCCCCAAAACATTCAGCACAAAGGTACCTGTAGGCTCTCTGTAATTCAGAACAGAGCTGGGTCTTCAGGGATCTTCTAAGAATACTTTCCCTGAGAAGCAAGCCAGAGGCTCTGGGATCTTTTTGGGAAAGGGAGGGACATTGTAAATGGAGCTTATGGGAGAAGGGGCACTGAACACCCATACGATTGGATGAGAGGTTTTGAAGCCAATCCTACTGAGTCAAGATCTGGTTAAATCTCTAAAGTCGAGTCCTTCATATTGACTGAAGCAAGGAAAGGTTGGTTCCCATGGTTTTGCCCCATAAAAAGACATTCAGACCTGTTTTTCTGAGATTCTTGCAGATTCTAATTCTCTCTCCCTTGCTGGGGTTTCACCCTTGTGCTCTGGCCTTGGGATTCTGGATCTACCAGCCCAGCACCTTCCAGGGAGAAGGTATTCCCTGCATCTTCTGCCTACACTCTTTCCGCCTGACTGTGGATTCTCACAGACCTCTCTTCTCCTTCTGTCTCTGCTTCTTCCTTTTGTTATCTGAGATGAGACTATTACCTAACTGCATAAAGTAGTTTAGGTTATGGTTTAGACAATAGTCCCAATACCAAATGGAGTTCTATAGAATTATTTTCAAACATTCCCTCTTCAAATGTATTCATTCATCATCTTCAAGTTGCTACGTCACAGTAACCCTTAGCGCTGACACAGCACTGGCTGTGGAAAAAAGCATTTTGTACCTTAGCATGGGCTGAAATATACAGGAGTACTGGTGCTGGGGCCCTGGGTGGTAGACTAACAGGGAGCCAGAAGACAATGCAGTGGGAAGGGCATCCCACCCCAGTCAGGGTGCCACACTTTCCACAACCTTCCCACCTTTCCCCCAAGAGGCAAGAAGAGGTGGGATGTTTTTCAACCCCATTGCAGGTAGGCATGGAATGGAGAAGGAAGCCCCGAGCAATAACCAACTATGCCAATCCTACCATCAGACATATTGCTGATTGCCCTGGAATCCATAGATCCATATAAGGGAGTGCCAGTGACAGGCATCGCCTACGGTTAGTTCTTTATACCTCAACATCCCCAAAAGGTGGATAGTATTAACTCCACTTTACAAGGGAGAAAACTGCCTTTATAATATGGAGAAACAGCCCCAAGTTCACTTTGTGGCAAAGTCTAAATTTGAATCCAGCTCTTCATACCTCCAAAGTCCTTGCAACTGACCACTTTGCAATATGAATCCCATTTGTGGAAAACCAATATCCAGGAAGGGGGTGAAATGGAGGTCAAGGTAGTGACGGTAAGGACATTCTCTGGGGGAAGCAGGGCTCTCACTCTGGCCACTTCAACAAGTTCTAAACAGAGGGCAGGGCTTTCTTACCTCATTAACAGCTTCCTTAGGAAGGTAAGCAGCACCATACCCTGTCATTCCCTCCTCTGGCCAACCCTGGTTTAATTCTATCCCTGGTGGCTTCACCCCCACCCTCACAATGACACTTCGCATGCACTGGGACCTTCCAGATAAGGAACCCCAAACTCTGTCTGGTCACGGACTCCTTCATTTTGATGATGTTTCAGGGAGTTCGGCCTAGAGAGGATGAAAAATGACCACATGAACGTGAGGTAGTAAAGAGTATGGAGAGATGGATAATTAAAATATAGTCATACCCTAACCAAGGGTTGTGGAATATCTGAGAATACCCTTGGTAAGCCAAGCATGGTACCCAGTGGAACTCTTTCCTGAGCATCCACCCCAGGCCACTGTGTAAACAAGCATGGACAGAAATGAGTGCATCTTGGTGAAGAAAGGATTCCTCATAGACACATGTCTCTTTCTTCTTTTCCTGCCTGTATGGTGGCCCTTCTAAGGTCGTGGGAAGGTGATCATCAAGGCATTCTAATGGTGCCTGGGCTACGGTTATGATTGATTTGTTCTGTATCTTTTCCTTGGTTGTAGTTATCACTTTTTTGAGTCTAAGCTCTTTCTTCTCGTGCCATCGGATTCAATAAAAGGATGGCGGCACTGGCTCAGTTGAGTGAGCCCCAAATGCCTAGGCTTGCTGGCCACAGACTATGCTGCTTTAAACTTTCAGGTTATTTCTTCTATTATTCTGAGATTGCAAACCTAACCCACAGGCCATATATGGCCTTAGGATGTGCCTTTTATTTTATTTTTTAACACAAATGGTATTTTTAAAAATCTGTTGCTTAGTTGCCAGCATTTAAAACTTGGGAGATCTCATATTTAAAATATCCCCATTTGTAGCTTCCCTTGAAAATCCAAGAGTTCTGGCAATCCTGGGCCAGAATTTCTGCACAGTGATAACCACTGCGGTAGCCACTCAGTTTATATGAGGTGTGTGAGTGTGTGTTCTCCAGCTTGCCATATTCCCCACCAATTCCTATTATCCTCCACCCCTGCACTTATTTACAGTACCTGCATGGCTTGTCTTTGCATTTGAGATTTAAACTTCACAATAAACATTATGTTTATTGTACTAGGTTATAGGCTGTGCATTAAGACCAGGAAATTCCATCTCTGCAAGCCTTGTTGAATGCCCCTAAAATACCAAACTTATGCTCCCTCTGGTCATGGTTAACAATGATAAAGAAGTGGCTGGAAACCTACAGCAGAGGGACAAACCTATCTCACAAGGGGGAGACAGCTCAGAAACTGAACTGTATGAGTAAGGGAAGCAAGTGTGTTCAGAAATCAGGTTCCCAACAAGACACAATGCTGAAGCATAATGCTGGAAAAAGCTACTGCTGGGAGAGAAGGTGGCACTCATGTCATCCACTGGCTGTGTCTTCCGCATTGCCTGACATGTGTAAGGCACACGACAAAAGTTTGTTGAATGCCAACAAGCAGGACTTTTTAATATAGCTGTACATTTCATGGGGGAATAATTGGACCCAAAGTGTTCCTACATCCCTATAATAACAAACACATTTCAAAGGGTTCTATACAATATTGAAAGGTACTTGGAACCAAAATTTCCCTGTTGTATACTGTGTAGCTAAGAGTATTGAACTGAGACCCCCAACCTCAGTATGGGCCGCCTCTTCCTATAAAGTCACCTCAATGCTGCTGGGAAAATGAGTGATGAGATTGTCCTGGCCCGCTTGCTACAGTTGCCAAGTCTGGTTCCAGCTGTGTGCAGATGCTCAGAGGGAGGGGACTGAGGCTGAATGTACCCCAACTACAATTTAGCTCATGGCATCATGCCCACAAGAAGTCACAGGGGGAGGACATCCATGCCTGGCTGAGATAAAGGGGCATGGACCACTGAGATTCTCAGACAAAAGCAAAAGGCTTGTTCCTGAAGGGATCTTGAAGGCTCTCACAGCTTGTCCCTGATGAGTATTTCAAGACTCTAACTCAAAAAAAGTGGGGAGGTGTGCTGCGGAGCCATCCGCCACTTGGCATCACTAAGACTATTCCAATGATAAGCTGATCTTGGCTTAAAGGAGTGAAATGTTAGTCCCCAGAGAAAGTGAAAATCCTTCCACTCCATAACATGGGTGAAGTGACCTCTTAGAATCATAATACTTCATAAGCCATGGAGCAATATTAGTCATATGGAAAAAAAAGTTCTTTACCATTCTCAGAATTCACTATATAAGGAACAATTTGTAATAGCTGAGCATCTTCTTTTCTTGCTTAACTGAGAGTAGAGAGAATCTCGGGTATTAATAATCTATCTTCATTGCCTCCCTTGCACTTCAAAATATCTGTCTTTGTATTCAGTATATTTTTTCCTGAGTCTTTTGACTCTTTTCAAATGTTTGAAATATCTAAAATATCAGAAAAGTGTAGAAACTCTGTGCCTACCTCCAGCATTAATGACTTATAATATTTTGATATCTTCTTCTCAAATTTCTAAACAAATAATCCATTACTGCAATGGCTGAGAACCCATGTGAGTCCACATATAACCCTGTTTCTCCTCTTCCCCATCACCAGAAGTAACCACTGCTCTGAAATAGCTGATTATCCTTCTCAGGAATCTTGAAATAATTTTGCTGCATATGCATATATCCATAACCAAATTATAGTTTTGTTCTGTGTAAGTTTACCTTTTTAAAAATGGATATTTTCTAGATTTATCCATGTTGATACGTGTAGCTCCCATTCATTAATTTTAGCTAACGAAGTCCATTATGTGAATATGCTACAAATTATTTGCCTATTCTGCCAACTGACACTTTTTTCTATCTTTTCATTATTCCAAAAAAAGTTGCAATCAATATTATTATACATGTATCTGTATGCACATGTGGGAGAATTTCTCCAGAGCAGTAGTTGGCAAACTTATCCTATAAAGGACCAGATAGAAAATATTTTAGGCTTTGCAAACCATGCAGTCTCTGCTGCTACCACTAAACTCTGCCAGCATAGTCTGAAGGCAGCCATAGACAACACATAAACAAATGAGCGTGTTCCAGTAAAATTTCATTTGTAAAAATATGCAAGAGCCCGATTTGGCCCTTGGCCAATGAGTGATAGTTTGCTGACCTCTACTATAGAGCTTTTTTACTTAAAGTGCAGGCAAGTGGACGAGCAGCATCAGCATCAGCTGGGAGCTGGGTAAAAATGAAGATGCTCAGACCCCGCTGAATCAACATCTGTGGTTTAATAAGCTCCTCAGGTGATTTCTATGCACAAAAACATTTGAGAAGCACATCTTTGGAGAATATCTCTAAATTTAGTGTAATTGAATCCTTAACATAATTCTATTGCTAAATGTTTACCCAAAGTAATGCCAACTATATTTCTATAATCACTAAATGGATGAACTTCCTTCCCCATCTTCCCATGTCAGATATTTTTTCTAACAAACTGATGGGTGGTAGATGTTATCTCCTTGTAGTTTTAAGATTCATTTCCCTAATTACTACTGAGGTTGTACATCATCTCAACAAGGGTTTCCCCAATTAAGGAACTGTGAACTGCCTATTTGTATCCTTTCCTCATTTTCTTGTGTGTGTCTTTCTCTCTATATCTATGTATCTATATCTAGATATAGATATATAGATATATATAGATAGATATGTGTGTGTGTGTGTGTGAGTGTGTGTAGTTGTTACTCTTTATTTGTGGGAGTCTGTTATTTATTCTGTATGCAAATTCTTTGTTACATATATATGCATTGAAATGATGTCATCTCAAGCTACTGTTTGTCTTTTAACTTTGTATACAGTACTCATAGATTTTTTAAATTAATGTATTCAAATGTATTCACCTTTCCCTTTATGTTACTTAAATCTGTATGTTAAGAGGTATTTTCCTCCTCAATGTCAGGATATTACCTTTTCCTTTAAAAGTACTACGTTTAGGGCTGGGCGTGGTGGCTCAGGATCATAATCCCAGCACTTTGGGAGGCCGAGGTGGGTGGATCACAAGATCAAGAGATCAAGACCACCCTGGCCAACATGGTGAAACCCTGTCTCTACTAAAAATATGAAAATTAGCTGGGCGTAGTGGCATGCGCCTGTAGTCCCAGCTACTTGGGAGGCTGAAGCAGGAGAATCTCTTGAACCCGGGAGGCAGAGGTTGCAGTGAGCCGAGATCGCGACACTGCACTCCAGCCTGGGTGAGAATCTGTGTCAAAAAAATAATAATAATAAATAAAAAATAAAAGTACTACGTTTAATAAATCTCCCTTACAGAAGAATTATGAATAATTTATGCAGAGACTCCTCATTCAAGGAGGTAGAGCTTCACTTCCCCCCACCCCTTGAGTGTACACTGTTATTGGCTTACTTCCAAAGTATACGGAAAGAGGGAGAATGCAGTTTTGCAGTGGAGAAAACTGACAAACACCATCTCAGCCAGGTAGTAAGGGTTAACATCATCAGTGTTAAGTCATGTGATAAGCATGCACTCTTTATATAAAGTGATGAGAATGGCCTTTCACCTCTGTGGTCTTCCTTCCCAATATCCCACTGACAGCCAAAATTGAGAGATATTCTACATGAAACCTGACCATCAAGGTAATCAAGGGCAAGGAAAGTCTAAGAAACTGTCAGAGATCATAGAAGGCTAAGAAAACATGACAACTAAACGTAAAGTGGTGTTCTGGATGTGGTCCAGGAATGGAGAAAGGACATTTGGGGGAAACTGATGAAATCAGAGTATAGTATTGAACTTAATTAAGAATAACGTACCTACACTCATTTCTTACTTGTGACAAATGTATCATGGTGTTATAGAATGAATACAATGGGAGAAACTGGATGAGAGATATAAGGGAATGCTCTGTACAACTGTTATAACTTTTCTGTATGTCTAAAGCTATTTTAAAATAAAAAGCTGATTTAAAATAAAAAGTTATACTTTAAATTTTCATCCAGAATTTATAATTTACTTTTTGACTGGTGTGAGGTAAAAACATCACTTTATTTTTCCTTATGGGGTTTTATTTAATAGTTTCTCCCTCTTGTTTTTTTGTTTTTGTATTTTTTTGTTTTTGAGATGGAGTCTCACTCTGTCACCAGGCTGGAATGCAATGGCGCTCCCAGGTACAAGTGATTCTCCTCTCCCAGCCTTCAGAGTGGCTGGGACTACAGGTATGTGCCAGCAAGCCTGGCTAATTTTTGTATTTTTAGTAAAGACAGAGTTTCACCATGTTGGCCACGATGGTCTCAATCTCTTGACCTCATGATCTGCCTGCCTCGGCCTCCCAAAGTGCTGGGATTACAGCCATGTGCCACCATGCCCAGCCACACCCGGCCTAGTTTCTCTCTTTCATACTGACTTGCAATGACATGCACAAAAAAAAGCACACATATCCACACATCTGTCTCCTATTTATCTATCTGTCTGTCTATCTATCTATCTATCTATCTATCTACAAACATACACACATAAGTTTTCTGAGTGTTAAAAACAATTACTATACTTTAGCCTATTTGCTTTCCCTGTCTTCATTACTGTAACTTTAAAATAGGTATTTTTATCTATTAGGGAACATCTCTTCAATCTTTATCTTCTTTTTAAAAAACACCTTGGCTATCTTGGTGTTTCATTCCTCCACATCAATTATAGGATAAGCATATCAGGCAAGAGCTTTCAAAAACTCTGTTGGAAGCTTTATAAAAATTGTATTCAATTTATATATTTGGGAGAAAATCAACATTATTATTACATTGTTTCTTCCCATCCATAAATAAAATATATGCTCCATTTACTCATTTCTTATTTTATACTCTTCATAACGTTTTGTGTTTTTCCATAGCCTCTTGCATATCCTTTGTTAGGTTTATACTTTTTTACTTCATATTTCTTGGTTTTATTTCATTTTTGCTACTGTAAATGTGATTTTTTTTCCATTAAATGATCTAACGGTGTTTAGGGAAGACATTGATTTTTGTTTATTGATCTTATATTAGCAAATTTGCTGGACTCCTTAATTAGTTTTAATGGTTATTTTATAAATACCTTTTGATGTTCTAGGTAGGGTGATCAGAGTCTTCACAATAAGGATAATCTGTCTTTCCAATTCTTTTATTTCTTTTGTCTTATTGCAGTGGCTAGCATTACAAGAATATTATTGAATAAAAGTCATACACAATAACAAACATACTTAACATTATATTTTTTTCATGTTTCATAAATTTTTTTATTTTTATTTTTTGAGAGAGGGTCTGGCTCTGTCACCCAGGTTGGAGTGCAGTGGTGCAATCTTGGCTCACTGCAACCTTCACCCCCTGGGTCCAACAGTGGAGAAATAGGAACACTTTTACACTGTTGTTGGGTCTGTAAACTAGTTCAACCATTGTGGAAGACAGTGTGGCAATTCCTCAAGGATCTGGAACTAGAAATACCATTTGATCCAGCCACCCCATTACTGGGTATATACCCAAAGGATTATAAATCATGCTGCTATAAAGACACATGCACATGTATGTTTATTGTGGCACTATTCACAATAGTGAAGACTTGGAACCAACCCAAATGTCCATCAATGATAGACTGGATTAAGAAAATGTGGCACATATACACCATGGAATGCTATGCAGCCATAAAAAATGATGAGTTCGTGTCCTTTGTAGGGACATGGATGAAGCTGGAAACCACCATTCTCAGCAAACTATCACAAGGACAAAAAACCAAACACTGCATGTTCTCACTCATAGGTGGGAATTGAACAATGAGAACACTTGGACACAGGAAGGGAAACATCACACACTGGGGCCTGTTGTGGGGTGGGGAGAGGGGGACGAATAGCATTAGGAGATATACCTAATGTAAATGATGAGTTAATCGGTGCAGCACACCAACATGGCACATGTATACATATGTAACAAACCTGCACATTGTGCACATGTACCTAGAACTTAAAGTATAAAAAAAAAAGTCCAAGAAAATAAATCGTATAGATCTAGTGCTGACATGAAAAAAAAAAAGAGATTCTCATGCCTCAGCCACTTAAGTAGCTGGGATTACAGGTGCACATTACCACACCTGGCTAATTTTTGTATTTTTAGTAGAGATGTGGTTTCACCATGTTGGCCAGACTGGTCTATAACTCCTGACCTCAAGTGATGCGTCCACCTCAGCCTCCCAAAGTGCTGAGATTACAGGTGTGAGCCATCATGCCTGGGCTTGTTTCATGATTTTTTATTGTAATTCATTTTGAGTGAAAAGAATTTTTTCTGGTTTTCTTTGTTTTTTCCCTTTTCCTTTTCTTCTCACTCATATTGTCCATTTTGTTGCTGCTGTTGTTGTTACCTCCATCTAGCCTCTTGGGACTTCAATTATAAACCAAATCCTATAATAATGACTTAGAGTCCCCCTATAAGGGTAATACTGAGGGTAGAGTACAACAGTCTTCAGCTAGTTGAGCGGCTTAAGTCAGTTCATGGTCCCAAAGCTGCAGCTTTATCCTCTCTCTCCCACTTCCTCAGGCTCACAGATTCCTATTAGGAACCCAGATAGGGGTCAGCCACGTTATCTTTTCAGACTCTTTTCTTCACTATCTCCACCCCAAGACTTGAAGCAGTGAGTCTAGCTCTGATCCTCTGACAATGTGGAGCACATACCATTCTGCAGATACCCTCCAGAGCTAAATCCCTGCCCTGACTTTTTGATTCTAGACTTGGGACCCAGCATAACAATGAATGTAACTCTGCACATCACTTTTTATTTCTGTACCATTTCTTGTCTACAGATTATTTATCTTGTTTTGATGCCCAGCTATGTCTTTTTATAATTTTTGTCATTGCTACATATTTGGAGCACAGGGGGAAACTAAAGCATGAACTTATTGTACCATACTGACCAGAGCCCAATTATTTGCCTTTCTTTCTATATTGAAGAAAAATGTATTTTGTTTCCAAAACTAACCCTTTAACTGATACCTTCAATATTATCTCCAACTTCCTTCTTCAATTATTTCCTGTCTCTTCAACATCTTCTGCCTTTGCTGTTATATTCCCTTTTGTACAGAAATCTATATATGGTTACCTCTATCTTTGGGTATGTGCACACATACCAAACCAATGTATGCCCACACTCTTAGTCTCTTACCTAGTAAATGATGGAGCAATGTCCCCCACTTTACCATACCATTTGTTTTCATCCCATTTTCTTAGTTCCTTTGGATACCAACAATTTGCATAACTTAATTCCAACTCTAACCTCCACTGTTTTGCAGATCATTCATGCTTACATTCCCATAATCCAAGTTCTAATCCTTTTACAAAACTAACCTCTTAAAGGTCACCAATGGTTACCCCATGACTAGATTTTCTCCACTCTTTGATCATTTTACCTTGATCATTCCACAGAATGTGGCACCTTGACCATCCCACACCCCCCATGACACCTAGAGTACTGTGCCACCCTTATCATTTTCCTACCTTTCTGCTCCCTTTCTTTCTGTTGGCTTCTCTTCCTTCACTGGTCCCTATGCTAGTTTCTCAAGCATCAGTCTTTTCACCCCTGGCTACATAAGGTTTGGATCTCAGACTGACAGCAACAGTATCACCAGGAGTTTGTCAGAAATGCAGCATCTCAGGCTCCACCCAAAACCTACTGGATTGGGATCTGCATTTTAACAGAATCCTCAGACGATTTCTATGCAGAGTAAAATGTGGGAAATGCTGCTCTAGCCATCTGCTCCTCTCTCCCTCTCCCTGTACCCTCCATCATTAATGTCCATCTCCTGTGTGGTGACTTCTAACCCTTTATCTCCAGCACAAACTTTCTTCTGAATTTTATTCTCACAATGGCAACTGGCTTCTTGGCATTCCCATTATTGTACATCATAACAACAAACTCAGCATTTCTACAATCCCCATCCCAAACAATTTCCCTTTCTGACGGGCCAATTCTCTAAAGTCACTTATATCATGCTTATAATTACCTACGTTCAAACTCTTGGAGTCATCTTCATTTCTTGCCAGTGCCTTTCTAATTCCCCATATCAAACACCTGATTTCAATGATTTGTTTTGGAATATCTCATGTACACATTCTTTAATTTAGATCCCCACTTTAGCAAAGCATGGCAGAAAGGTTGAAAGATAGTAACTTTAAGTAAATTACTTAACTTTCCTAAGCCTCAGTTTCCCCTTCTGTAAAATGAAGATATCATTGTCTATCTCCCAGATGCGTTGTAATTTTTTTTTAATTTTAAAGGCACCCAGGTCAGTATCTGGCACATGGCACACACTAGGTGATGAACAAATCTTGGCTTATGCTTCCTCATCACTCAACCCTATTTTAGGGCCACTGTTTGGGGGCTTCTTAACATGTTTCCCAGCTTTCAGTCCTTAAGTTAATCCATTTTATGTATCATTGTCCAATCATATCAATAAAAATTCCATTCACCAATCGCTCAGAAGCCACCAGTGACTTGAAAGTGCCACTGTGTGATGCCCAAACAGCTTAGGCTGCCATCCTGATATTGACATACTCTATCTCCAACCAACCATTCGGTCTCATCATCTACTCCTTCCCTACTCACACTCTCTTATTCAGATAAACTCTGACCACACCGTATGCCTCTCAGCTTCTGTCCTCACTTCCACAGTATTCCACTGTCCTGAATGCTTATCTTCTAATTTATTTTTCTCATCCAATTGCCATTCAATCCTTTCACCCCCAGCTCAGACTCCACTCTGTATAAGCCACTTGGCAGTTAATTGTTAATTTCTATTTGATAATTCTTCTCCTCTTACCTGGAACTGTTTCAGACATATACACTGCAATGAAATGGTTCATGTATTTATTTTTCATTTCTTACTAAGACTATTTGAAAAAAAAAACCAACAACCAATATCTATAAGCACTTTCACTTTGCCAGGCAATGAGCAAAGTGCTGTGCATGGATTTTCTAATCTGACCTTCTCAGCATCCCTATGAGGGGAGAACTGGTATGGCCCCTGGTTTGTGGATGCAGAAACGAAGGGGCAGAGATGCTCAGTAATTCATGCCAAGTTGCCCTGTTAATGGGATGCAAAGCCAGGACTTGAATCCAGGTTTTGCCATTTCAGCTCCCATGTTCTTAACTCCCTCTATATGTAGATGCCAAGGGCAGGAAACAAATCCAACAGCTCTCTCTATTTCCCATGTGATAGATAAGGATTTTAGAGAATTGAAGACTTTTTTTTCAGAACCATGTAATCTGACTTGTGTGTGTGTGATCTGTATAACAATATGCCACATTATTTTCAGGCTGCACTACAGTATCTTGGCATTTGCAAAGCATTTCTCCTTCTAAGGACTTTAAAAATGATTATGTCAGTTTCAAAATAACTCTGAGGTAAGGAAAGAAAAAAAATATCTTAACATCAATGCCTCCTACCCTGACTTGACCATATGGCTCCTGGAACCCACATCTTAAGTCCCAACTACTACCCCAGGGTGCTCAACTTTCCTTGGAGTCATGGCCATACCATTTAGGATATGATGAGCAAAAGACAAAAGTCAGAATCTGGCAGGAAATGCAATCAGTAAAGTCCACGTTCCAGGGTGGTATCAATTTTAAGCAGATTATCCAAGAGCAAGATGTGGCTAATAGGATCAGATAGCTGGCTCATTCTAAATGTATGGCCCTAAAAAATCAAATAATATAAACCTCTGAGTTAGGATTTTTTGGCTCTGAATTCCATGATTTGTGATGATGAAGAAGTTACTGAAGGTGACGAAGGGGAAAAGAGGACAGAAGAAAGGTATCCCATTGTAGATCAGTATAGAGGAATAGTTCTTCACCTTTCTCTGGGTCCTTTTTAATTTGATGGAAGCATATTCACACACACAGACACACACACAAAATACTCAGTTTGGGCAGTGCAGGTGTCATCACCTCCCCCAAAGGCCTAGATAAAGAGTGGAAGATACATACTACACAGCTCCCAAGCATCAGCATTTTGCAGTGCCAGGCACTGTAGCAGATACTAGCAAATGCATATCAAATCCCTGCTTGCACTGTCCTCCAAATCTCCAAATAACTGATACACATTGAGAGCCTCCTATGCTCATGGCCACTATGTTCAGAGCTGGATAAAGGGAGAGAGAATATCAAGATGAGTAAGAAGAGTAAAAAACAATGACTGCAGAGAGGAACTAAAAACCCAGTGCCAAGAATGGGAGTCTATACCTTTGTAAGCTTACCTAAAAATAATTTTGCAAACACCTAAATATCAATCTTCCAGGAGCCGAGAAAGTAAAAAGGAAAAGAAAGCATGGGAAGTTTACAGTCATGGGGTCCTAAAACAAATTATAATATGGTATTTCACTGGTGAGTGGCAAGAGAGAGGCATACATCCACAGCTGAGGGATTGTAGTGAGGGAATGGTCATAAGATCACATGCGGGTGGGAAAGAGGTGGTGAGAAAAATGGTCACCAGGCAGAAATGCATGGGCTGGGGAGGGGGAGCCATTCCACGTGGCAGGAGCAACAGACAAAGCATAGCAAATAGGGAATTGTTAGGGATTGAACTGTGCCCCTCAAAAACCATCACCACAGTAACTCATATCATCAACTTATTTGAAAACAGGATCTTTGCAGATGTTCAAGTTAAGATGAAGTCACTAGGATGGGCCCTAATCCAATATTACTATGTCCTTATACAAAGGAAAAATGTGGACACACAGATAAATATACACACACAGCACACCACGTGAACATGAAGGCAGAGATCTGCATAATGTGTCTACAAGCCAACGAATGTCCAAAATTGCCAGCAAACTACCAAAACTAGAAAAGGGGCCTGGAGCAGATCCTTCCCTAGTGCCTTCAGGGGGCTCACAGCCCTCCAGACACCTTGATCTTGGATTTTGGGCCTCCAGAACTGAGAAAATATATTTCTGTTGTTCTAGGCCATCCAGTTTGTGGCACTTTGTTACAGCAGCCCTAGCAAACTAAAACAGGAATTGTTTCTTCCCTGAGAAGGAAAGTATGTAATTTGGCAGCAACATAAGGCAGGAATATGGGAAAAATGGGAACCAGCTCAGTAAGGGAGATTAGGAACATGATGTTGCAGGACTATTTGTGAGTAACTCCATAAAAATGGGACATCACCAATCAAGTGACAGTGCTAGAACTGCAGCTGTGGAATTTAGACGTGGGCACTGGTATGGATCAATAGATAGAGATGAAGACTGACGGATGGATAGATGGACAAATGAAGATGATAGATGATGGGTCAATAGATACAGACATGGATACTTAGATAAGAGATTTAGATTAAGTGATGTACCTTCAACTAATGATAATGGCTTTTCACATTAATGTTAAAAGTCAATTTCCAAATGTCGAATTCTGTTTCCCACTTTCAAAACAATGTCACATAGGTTTAGGAGAACAAAAGTCCTGGAAATTCATAGGAATTACACAGCTGGAAAAGCAGAGTGTCCCACGGAGCCCAGAGAGCACCTGCTCAGGTAGACACACCCAGTCTGCACTCAGCAAATCTGTGCCTTAGCCCTTACAGATCTCACCCCTAGTAGAAACTGCACAACCTAGGCTGAAACAGTCAGACTGTGACAGAGAGAACCTCAAGGAATAAAAGCAGTATGGGGAGACTGCTAGGGCATTCCTAAGAGGTAACAACAGTAGGAGACTTAGCTTTCTTGGAGGAGGCAGCTGTTGCCATGAGGCCTAAAGGATACATAAGACTTCCTCCTGAAGAAAGCACCATACGGACGGCCATAGTGGGGAAGTACAAGACACACTTGGGGAAGTGCAAGGAGTTCCTACTAATAAATGGAGATGATTAGCTTGGGGGCAGATCATGAAGGAACTTGAGAGTTTTGGGCAATAGGTGAGTCTTGAAGGATTTGAAAGAGGGGATGACCAGAGAAAAGATTAAAAAGCAATGAAAGATGAGACAGAGAAGGGTCAGCGGTGGCTGGACTAGCTAGGGCAGGGGCCAGCAAGCTTTTTCTGTCAACAGACAGATAGTAAATATTTTAGGCTTTTCAGGCCATACGGTCTCTGTTGCAGCTACTCAACTCTGCCGTTGCAGCATGAACGCAGCCATAGACAATGTGCACTGAATGAACATGGCTGAGTCCCAATAAATTTATTTAGAGACATTGAAATTTGAATTTCATATAATTTTCACGTGTTACAAAAGACGATTCTTCTTTGAATTTTTCCAACCATTTAAAAACGTAAAAATCGTCTGGGTGCAATGCTCATGCCTGTAATCCCAGCACTTTGGGAGGCCGAGGCGGGTGGATCACCTGAGGTCAGGAGTTCGAGACCAGCCTGGCCAGCATGACGAAACCCCATCTCTACTAAAAATATAAAAATTAGCCGGGCGTGGTAGCACGCACCTGGCTACTTGGGAGGCTGAGGCAGGAGAATCACTTGAACCCAGGAGGCGGAGGTTGCAGTGAGGCGAGATCACACCACTGCACTCCAGCCTGGGCGACAGAGAGAGACTCCGTCTCTAAAAATAAAATTAAAAAAAATAAAAACCATTCTTAGCTTAAGAGCTGCACAGAAACAGGCAGGATTGGGCCTGCAGGCTATAGTTTGCGGCCCCCTGGGTTAAAGGGTGACAGTACCATCCTGGACACACGGTACATTAGGGCTGGGATCGCAGAAAGAGAACCAAGAGGATGGATGCCAGAGGGATGCAAAGGTACAGCTTATGCAAATCAGAAACTTGGCATCAGATTAAACATAGGGGGTGGGAGAGGAGGCAGGGTCTGGGCTGCTCCAGGGTTCTCCAGTGTGACGATGACAAGAACATTAGCAACACAGGGGGGCAATGGAAAAGAAGTTGGTGATGTGTTCAGCACAAACTCAGGACAGCATGCCTACAACGCTTAAAGAAGTGTGGCAATGCTTGAACTATGAATTAGAAACCTCATGCCCTTGACTTTATTTCATCAGACCTGAGGCAAGCCACTTGCTTTTAAATAAGGTTCTTCCAGCCAGGCATGGCAGCACACAGAGGAACTCTCAGCTCCAAGAATTGCAGTATAGTCTGCTCAGATTAGAGCCACTTTAAACTTGCTAAGATCAGTGGAAGAACTGAGGTTAATGTTAGGTCAATTTATTTTATAAACTTTTAGTGTGTAGATGAATTCCTTTGGGACTTCACTGTGTCTATTATCCCCCAAATGCACTCACTGCCTTAAAAGGCAGGAGATACAACAACACATTCAATGCCTAGCAGCCCTGTTTCCTCTTCTTAAATGAGGAGCAAAGAGTAAGATGTAATTGCTGTGATTAATATGGCAGTGTAGTCAAGGGGAATGTAAGCAAATTGTAGGTTTCACTTCCAGTTCTGCCATCAGGCAGATGTGGATCAGGCGCCAGTAACCTCCTGAGCTCAGTCTTCCCACCTGTATAATGGGGATAACTATACTTCCCTTGGAGGCCCAAGGGATTATAGATACGTAGGTGAAGTATACAGTGCAGTGTCTGGCAACAACTGGCATGAATTACATTCTAATTCCAAATGTGAGCTGTAAACAATGTTCAACAAGACAGCCATGAGGGTCCTAAGAAGCGAGATAAGGCAGTGAAGCATCAATGAGACATTTGCTATGCATTCTCTATGGTAGACTCTCCTCCTTCTATATATCCCTCAAAATTCTCAGGCAACGAGGATGTGAATACAACTGCATTCTTACCACCCTGCATGACCCTTTTCCCGCTTGTTATTCCACTAAATTGACAGGGCCTGGAGGGAAATCTCACCTGAAAATATATCACAAACAGACACACGATTTTGAGCAGTAAATACTTTTTTTATATGAGTTCTCTTCGGCAGATCATGTACTCTTATTCTAAAAATCCCAAGTATCGAGTGTCAAATGTGATCAAGTGTTATCATTATACAATACTTTTGATGGATATGTGTTCTTTGATTCCTAGGGAAAAAATATGAAATTGAGGTATGTTTCTTACATAAGAAACTTGGGGTCATAGTGTCTCCAGAGATGTGCCATAGGCACTTAGATAACACTTGTGCCCCTTTTGGACACTTGTAGAGACCCCAAAGCTCACACCATCCCACACGATGTGTGCAAATAGCTGTAGAATGAGAACCAGATGACGGCCTAGCCCTGTGGGACAGGGGAGAGTCACTATCTTCCAAGTTTCAGTTTTCCAATCTGTAAAAGGGAGATAAAACTTTTGTACCTTCTCCCTCACAAAAACATCATGAGCTCTAAAGAAGGTAATGTAGGAGTTATCTTTGAATGTTAGTGCAATGACATTTTGGACCAGATAATTCTTGGTCGTGGGAGGCTGTCCTGAGCATTGTGGGATATTTAGCAGTATCCCTGGTCTCTCCTCACTGGATGTGAATAGCATCCTCCACCCCATTGTGATCATCGAAAGTGTCTCTAGACATTGCCAAATGTCCCCTGGGGACAGAATCACCCTGGTTAGAACCACTGCTACAAGTAGGAGATTTTCATTGCAGCTTATGATTCAGGAACTCAGAGAATCAAGATCCCTAATGCTAACTGAGTTCCATCCTTAACCATAACATATACTGATGCTCCTAAAAGCCCATAGACCATTAACAAGAGCTGAGAATGTCATAGCTGCCTGCTGTAGTTGTGTGCATCATGGCCGCATGGCCAAAGACATGGTGGCTGTATGTGCTATGGGGCAGTGGCCATGCCAGCTTCAGATGTCTACACAGTGGCTGTGTAGAGCTCTGGAAGTCCTGGGAGCTCTCGTGCAAACAACTCAAATTGGACTTTAAGGAGTGATGCTTTTATAACTATATGAATCCATATTCTGATGCATTTTTAATCCATGTAAACTCACAGCCAACCACCCCTTATTATACCACATTAGGGAGTTTAATTACTTATTTAATCAGAATCTTTCCTGGATGGCCAGAAACAGCAAATAGAGAAACTTCAGTAGCCATTATGCCAACCAAGAGCAATACAGACTCCATTGAAGCAATTGCCTGCACTGCAATCATGCTAATTAAAGGCCCCCAGAAGAGTCAAGATAAAAATGTCAAGTGAGATTTGTTCTGGACTTCAATGATTTACTGCCTCACATGATGAAGTTCCAATAACCCTGGAAAGAAATGCCTTGCTGGCAGGGAGTGTGGGGGGAGGAGGATTGCTGGCTGTAAAAGCCAACCAATAAGGCCCCAGAGGTGATGTACTGCAATGGAGGAAGGCAATTCAATCAATCCTCAAAAATGGGGCTTCCAAAAGGATCCCCATTTCCAAGCAGTGCCTCAGTCTGCCCAGGGTATGAAAGGCTCCTGTGGGTGCTTCTCAAAGCTTCTCTCCCCCACCCCTAACCCACCCACTTTATGAAGTGGGTTTGGACATGAAGCCACTGACTTGCATCACAGGATATTTTAACAAACACGCCTAAGAGGTGCACTGTTAGATCTATTGTCAGGAAGCCGTAAAGTATAAAATACTGCATCCCCACACTCTTCCTCTGAACAATGTAAAAGATATTCTTCCTCTGAATCACAGTCTGTAATCTTTGATGCTTACCTTTGTGCCTTGGCCACTAGGATGCCCAGAGCCAGATCTCTAAGGTCCCTCTAGCAGCAGGTACTTAGTAGTCTAAATTTGCCGCTAATTTTATTTTATTTTCTTACGTGTATCCCCCACTATTACCAGATATTGTCATTGCCATTATTCATCTTTGTTGCATTACATTTGCATTTTTGCAAAGCATCTCAAACATTTTTTGCAGTGAAATGGGATGTCACTGAATAAATAACATGTAGATGTCTTTTCTTCCTTCATGCAAATTTTATTTCCCATGCATTGAGCCATGTAGATATTTCCCTGGGAGGAATATGGCAGGCCCCATCACAAAAAGCTGCCGTGGATAGGGGCATGATAAGGAGCTGAGGACATGGCTAAATTGGAAGAGTTTATCTCTAAGACTACACCTTTCAGACTTGGGATAGGCTCATGGAATTCTGAATTCAGATGAGGAAGATGGCACTGGGACAGAAAATAGAGGCTTACTAAAGAATACAAATGATTCTTATCAAAGAGGGAGGGAGGAGGTTTTTCTATTACATTGCAATATGATTCCATAGAACCAGACAAATTTCCACCATCCTCTATAAGGACCTACCCCAAAATACTAATTGAAATGCTGATTTCATCAGCTCCTGACCCACAGACTTAGGGATCTGAGAGTACAGAGCTTGGACTTCTTAGTGCTATGATAGTGATACTTACCAGACTTCTTAATGCTATGATGGTGATATTCAAGTATCAGACTTCTTAGTGCTATGATGGTGATATTCAAGAAATGTGTAGGGGTGTATATACACTTTCTGTTGCCCCCAGTGGGGTAATCCAGGAGTGGAAGTCTGAGGATTTAGACACAGGTAGGGACTAATAGTGGACAGGTAGCTGTATATTCACACTCTTTGTTAAAATGTCGACGTATGTCCATACTAGTTAGTAAATAGCCCCTGCCTTGAGTACTCAGACCCTCAACACTGTCATGCTGGCCCCAGCCCCCTCCTCTGAGAATTCTCACAATCGAACAAGGAGCTCATGCAAGGTCAGGTGCAGGCATCTCTTCCAATAGGGCATTGTATACCAGGCAGTGTTTTTTTCTCTTAGAATCATTTATGGAAATATAATTCACACAACATAAAATTCACCCTTTAAAACTATACCACACACACACACACACACACACACACACACGAATAAACCATATCCATTAGCAGTTATTCATCACCCTCTCTGCCTTTGACTCCTGGAAACAACCGCTAATCTACTTGCTGGTATTATGGATTTGCTTATTCTGGACAAATCATAGAAATTGAATCATTAAATATGTGGTTATTTTGAATCTAGCTTCTTCCACTTGACATAATGTTTGCAAGGTTTATCCATGTTGTAGCAAGTACCAATACTCTATTCCTTTTTATGGTTCAATAATATTCCATGGATATATTATATTTTTAGTCCATTTTTAAGTTGGTGAACATTTACACTGTTTCTGCTTTTTAGCTATTATGAATAATCTTGCTATGAATATTCATGTACAAGTTTTTGCATGAACACGTAACACGTTTTCAATTCTCTATTATGCACCTAGAAGTGTAATTGGTAGGTCATATGGTAATTCAATGTTTAACTTTTTGAATATATGCCAGACTATTTCCCAAAGCAGCTGCATCATTTTATATTACCAACATTAAGGTGTAAAGGTTCTACTTTCTTCACATCCTCACCAATACTTTTTACTTACTGTCCAACATTTTTTATTATAACCATTCCAGTGGGTATAAAATGATATTACAATGTGGATTTGCATTTCCCTAATGACTAATTATAATGAGCAACTTTTCCTGTGCTTACTGGCTATTTGTATATCTTCTTTGAGAAATGTCTATTCAAACCATTTGCCCATTTTTTATTGGGTTGTCTTTTTATTGAGTTGTAAGTGTTCTTTATATATTCTGGATACTACTCCCTTATCAGATATGATTTACAAATATTTTCTACCATTCAGTGGGTTGCCTCTTTGTTTTCTTGATGGTGTCCACTGAAGCAAAAAAGTTTTCCATTTTGATGAAGTCTGATGTATGTATTTTTTCTTTTGTTGCTTGTGTTTTTGGTGTCATATCTAAGAAATCATTGTCTAATCCAAGTCTACAGAAACTTGCACCTAAGCTTTCTTCTAAGAGTTTTATTGTTTCAATGCTTACATTTAGGTCTTAGATCCATTTTGGGTTAATTTTTGTATATGGTATGTGGTAGGGGTTCCAACTTCCTTCTTTGGCATGTGAATAGCTCGTTGTCCCAGGACTATTTGTTTAAAAGACTATTATATCCTTTTTGAATTGTCTTGGCAACGTTGTTGAAAAATCAGTTGACCACAAAAGTACAAGTCTATTTCTGGACTCTCAATTCTACTCCATTGATCTATGTCTATCCTCATGGCAGTACCATATTGTCTCTATTACTGTAGCTTTGTAATAAGTTTTGGGATTGAGGAGTTAGAACCTCCAACTTTGTTCTTCTTTTTCAGGTTTGTTAGGCTATTTTGAATCTTCTGGATTTTCATACAAGTTTTAGGATCAGCATGTAAATTTCTGCAAAAAAAAAGGCCTGAATTTTGATAGAGACTGTGGTTAAATCTGCAGATCAATTTAAGGAGTACTGGTATATTAATAATATTAATTCTTCCAATCAATATACATACATACATGCCAGTTGTTGAATGAAAATGATATTTGATTTAAAAATAAAGTAAAAATGAGTATAGATATCTATGCATTGATATAATAATGTCCATGGGAGATTGCGAACTCTTCATCATTGGAATTATTCCCGGAGAAGGATGATAATGTTGGCCAGGTGTATTGTAAAGGGATTTTCTCTCTCTGAAGGATAGTGTTTTTTTTTTTTTTCAAACTGAAAATCTAAGAGTTGGACTATTTTGAGTTTTCTCAACTCCTCAAGCTATAAAGCATTCAGGCTCACACAGGAGAACTGTACCATCATAAAATCTCAAAGGAAAGACATAAGTTCAGCCAAGGATGGATAATGGAAGGCCTTGCTCAAAAAATTTCCACCAGCAAAGTGACCCTACCCTCAAGGAAATGGTGAATCTGTGATAGTGTTTATGTGTCCCAGCCCTCATCCCTGATGACTAAGATTGCTAGGAACTACAAAGAGGGTACAGAAGCCCTTCCCCAATTAATATCTCTATCTAACACCGAACTAGAAGCTGACATTCAGAGAATCTAAGATCTCTGCTTTAATTCTTAGGATAGATTTTTGATCCTGGAATGGCAAACAAAGCAACAAACAAAGGTATACAATTTCACTGTAACTCTCACCTTGAAATAAAAAGAGACAGTTTTTTAAAAACTAAGACTCAACAGAAAACCTGAGAAGCTATGTTAAAAAAAAAAAAAAAAAACCTTGCTAGAAGCCCAGAGAAAACAAGATTCTTATGAATCAAAATATCCATCCTTTAAACCAACAGAAAATTAAAACAAGCATGACTAACCAGGTGAATCTCAGCCTATCACAACTAGGGCCTATTAAAAGGAAAAAACAAAAGCAGACTCCCCAGGCCAGAGAAAGAGGAAGGAAGCCTGGGGAGTGGGGAGCTTGGCCAGCAAGCTCAAATCAGATATTCAATGAGTCCCAGACCTCACGTAGCACTTTTCAAAAATCCTCCAAGGTCAGAGAGAAGAAGACTTTAAATCTATCAAAGGCAGCGTGCCAGCACATGAATCTTTGGTTCCACCCAATAATCACAGAGCAAAGGGCATGCTTAGGGTTGAGAAGAAGCAAGGAAGATTTAAAAAAAAAATCATAAAGTTATTTGACTAATTCTTTACTGAGGCAATCAAATGCTAGCCGCTCACTTGTCTTTTGAAGCACACAGGTGTGGCACATACACAGAATGGTCTGGATCTAACTGACAATTAGATAAGAGATAAATTGGGAGTCGTAGAAGCAGCCAACTACGAACCTGTAGACCTGTTGACCAAAATGTTAAGGTCCTTTCCAGCAGAGCCAAGGTCTCACAGGTAAACTGTATGCCAGTGTGCGTCAGAGCTCCCTAGAGAAAATTCTTAGCTGGCATGATCCGAGAGCTAACTTTGCACCAGGCACTGTTTTGAGTCCTTGGCAGGTTTTATTTCCTTTAAACCTTGGAATCCCATGAAGCAGGTAACATATTGGTCTAATTTTACTGGTGAAAGAACTATGGCATAGAGAGAGGTTAAGTAACTTGCCAATGTTCCATGGTTACCAGGATGCAGAGCTGAGATTTGAGCCCAGGAAGGATGCCTCCAACAATCACACAGCTAACTACTACAATGCACTGCTCCGCTGAGAAGAAAGAGGACTGTGGAACAAAGTTTCAACCAGGGAATCACTCATTGCTAAGCCAATATAACATATGGAGGAACAAACACTTTCTCCATAAGGAAAAGTCAAACCTCATGAAAATCTTCAAAAGAGTAAATAGGCACAAGGGTGTAAGGAACCAACTGTTAAGATAAATTTGGATTTTTTTTTTTTTTGCACTAAGATTCCACTCAATGGCTATTTTTAAGATGGAAGTCTCCATGGTAATTGAGATGTATTCTCATGGATGGAGAACTGGTCAAAGAGTCTCTTGAAAACCCTTTCCCAATCAAGAGCAGAATCTCCAGCTTTAGGGCCATGCACCCGTAAGAAAGAAAAGACAGGACAATGAGCCTCTCTCTTAGTCTAACTGGCTTGCTTGGGGTACCTTTGTTTGCTGTGCCTCTGACTTGATTCTAGGCTTTCCCTTCTGTCTCTTGTCTTTCAGCATCTGTGCCCTCCTCCACCTGGTGGAGCTTTAGTCCACTATCACTCCACTATTCACCTGATCTCTCCATCCTTAATGCCCCTCCTGGCATCTCTGATCTCCAAGAGGGACTATGCCAGAGTCCCTCTGAGATGATCCTAAGCTATTCCAGGTAATATAAAACTAAAACAAAAGTTATAAACTATAGGAAGAGCCCAAGAGACTTTTGCATGTGCTGTAAACAAGAGGAGAGAGATTATCAGAAAAATGGGCAGATAAACTCTCATGTGGGCAAGAAAAGGGGAATGTTTTCCATCAATGGAAAATCCAAACCATTCAGTCTAGAAAAGAGACTTTGGAGAGATCAAAAAGTATTCCTTGAGGATGTGGTCTCAATATGTGCTACTTGGGCCAAAAATACCAACATGTTGCCAAGTACTATCAAAACAGCTGTTGGAAAAAACAACACATTGTCCTGCCCTTGTGCAAATTCAAGGCATATTTACACTAAGAAGAATGTGTACCCTACGCCTTCCACAGGGCAAGAAACAAATAAGACAGTGAGGGAAGTTTGAGGGAGGAGAAGAAACATTTATAAGGATTTAGCAGGTGTGAGAGAGTGTGAGAGCCCAAACTTAAAAGCTCTGTGAGACTCACCCTTGAAAAAAAAGGGTAAAAGTGAACAGGATCAGAATTGTAGGACTAGGGGAAGGATTGGCTCAAGTGAATGATGGTCTCACTATCATTCAACTCCTCTTGATCTGTGGCAGCAGAATGAATGGATGGAATTTATCACAGTGCTGGAGTATTCCATGTGTGAAATCATTTCATCCTCCCAATGCCTAGCAAAGTGGTATTTATTATTCTCATCTTACAGATGAGAAAAATGAGGCTTAGAGAGCTTAAGTAATTTGTGCAAAGGTATGAAAGTAGAGCTGGGATTTAACCCTATATTCGTGTTACTCCAAAGGTTTTCACCTGCATTTGTTTTCCCTCTATTGATTTGGGTCTCTTTGCTCACTGGGATCCATCCGCATTAGGCACTCACACTGTTCTTCCTTGACTGATGCTTTCTGGACACACCCTGGTGCTGCCAGAGAAGCCTAAGTACAGGCTGCCATGCTTTCCTGAGCAGGAACCAGATGCTTCATGAACTTGACCCCCAGTTCATTCAGGACTTCTGATGGCCCCAGAGAAGCCCATGGAGTAACAATATCACCACCTAGGACGCCTGTGTTAAGACAAGAGTCTTGTGGGGACAGGTTTTCCTAGGCAATTGTTCCAAACAGCTGTCAGTGACTTTGTCAATGCGTCCAGCAAAGGGCCTGCCCTTAAAGCCTAAAGTCTGTCCGCCTTAAATCACACTGGTCTGCATGGATTCCTTTACAAAGCCACCTGATCTTACCCTCTGCATGGCTCTCCCACTGCACTCTGTGATAACTGCCTTGACTTGTCTCACCTTTAGACTCCATGCATGGAACAGACCACCTCAAATCTCTCCAAAGGAGAAATTTCAACAAATGCTGGAATACCTGACATCTGTATATCCCACAGCCTAAGAGCCAGAGCACAGAAAAAGGTGCTAGGAGGCAGTCTCCCTCTCTTACCAAAATAAGCCTGAGACCCTCCCATCTACCCCAACAACTGCACAGTCTACACTTCAATTTCCATAACATTCCATTCCCCTTCAACAAAGTTTTTACCCTTGAACATTATTAGCAACCTATCAGAGATAGGGCAATACATTTGAGGAAATCTATCTTCACATCGATATGGTAAATCCAAGGATAAACAGAGCATAACAGGTTTCTGTAGGAAGGATCTCTCATCCCCTCAAATGCCGATGTGCACTGGGGCTCGCTAGGAGGCAGATGGTATTTACAGCCCTTCCCAAACTTATTTACAGTGGAACACTTTTTCAAGAGCTTCTCACAGGACCATATCAGAACACGTGTAATTTGCAGCATCTGTAGCTGTCAAAATAGCCTCTGACTTTAAGGAGAAAGTAAAAATGTTCATTACCAAATCCAGCAAGCACTAGGGTGGATGATTAAACTAGAATATTTCAGTCATCCCCAAAAAAATTTTTCCCACAACCTCTCATAATTATTCTAGGCTTTTCTCTCCTTCTCTTCCACCCCCACCATAAGAGTGTTCCTCAGGAAAGGGATTTAAATTACACAGGGATGAAACTTCTGCAGCTATTAATATCTTACACGTCTCAGGTGTCTTTCCAGGCAAAGTGCTTTTCAGATTAGCAGTGGAGGCAGCTTTTCTCCTGGAGCACCTGGTGCAATGCTATGCACTACCAGGAGCCTGGGGAAAGAGGATTGATAGAGATCGTCATGCACAACTGCAGGTCACAGGAAGAGGGATTGCTGGTGGCTGGTGGCAGCCTCAGCAGAAAGGCAGCTCTATCTGGGGGCAGCAGCCCTCCACAGGCACATGACACATGTGGCTTCAGGTGGAAATAAGAGATGAACCAAAAAGCCATGCCCCATGGGATGGCATGATTCTGGGATTTGAAGAAGCAGTGAGCATCTCCTTGATGTAAAACGGGCTAGTACCTCCATAGCTTGAACACTGAGGTTTGTGGGAAAGCACACAGGAGCACAACACATGCACACAGGGAGAGATGCACACAGGGAGAGAAGCACACAGAGGCACACAGCTGGGCTTCCAAATGCACACATGACATACAGACTCACACATGCACAGCCTATGACAGCTAGTTTCCAAACTGGATTTCAGAACACAGCGCCATCAGAGAGCCACTAAGATAACCCAACGGGTAATTTTAACGTTGCCTTCCTCATGCGTGAAAAAGCAACTGAGACCCATCTCAGGAGAGTCTGCTCAGCCAGCTGGGAGAGGCACAGGGAGCACTTGTGCCCACCTGTGTCAGCTGACACCACATGAGGACAACTGGAGGCCATGGCAAGGTTTAGTACAAAAATGAAAAAACCTAGGGTGAGGAGAGACATGACTCCAGGCCTCCAAAATGTGGACAAGCCTGAACCAAGGGCCTGATGTGCTGGGATGTGCTCTAGGTATGATACAATGATAGCTTGAGTTATATTCGTAACAACTGTCCTATATGGGCATTCTATTATCCTTATTTACAGACAAGGAAGCAAGGCTTAAAAAACTGAAGTGACTAGTCCAAGACACACAACTAGTAGTCGGCAGGGTGGAATCAAAACCCAGTTGTGCCCAGCATCAAATCCTGCTCACAATACCATACTGTTTGCTAAGTGGTTTCAGGCAGAACAATCAGGACCAGGGAATGGGTCCCCAAGAAGATGATTATTGGGCCAGGATAGGACAGCCTTTTTCACAATTAGAGCTGCCTGAAAGGAGACTGGACACTCTGGAAAGAGTGACTTTTGGTCACTAGAAAAACAATCTGAAATTGGATGGCCACCTATAAGGGATGGACAGGAGACTCACACCCAGAAGGATCTGTTCTATCTTTTTCAATCCTAAGATTTTCTAACTTGGACTTGTTGAGAAACAAGAGAAGGTTTGTGCCTGGGAAGCCTATTTTATCTTTTGTCTTAAGCCTGTTTTCCAGGCATGTGAAATTCTACCACCAGCGATGTGCTCATTGAAATCAAGGCAATCCTTGGGCAGAGGAATCTGAAGATCTGAGTTCTAATTCTTCCTGTCTTCTGCACACAAACCAGCTGTGTTTCTTCAGCAATCCACTTGATCTCTCTATGCCTCAGTAATCTCGTCTGTAAAATGGGTGGATGAATAGGACCCCTAAAGTGCCTTATACCCTATGATGCTGCATTTCTAGGAGACCTTTGTTACTAAGAAAATGCTCCTTTATGACTGTAGCTTCCTAGAATCATGGGCACAGAAGATTTGCCAAGGAATTATCTACTGGGATGACTTGGCCACATATCTCTAGAGATACAGAGATCTAAGGGAACCAAAATATTCCCGTATACTAGAGAGAGGTTCCTATTTAGAAGAGAAGTGTCCCCTGAAGCAAAGTAACTAAAATTAATTTGGGTTGGATCTATCCAGAAGAAAAAGAGCAGAATCCTAAAACTAACAGAGAGCAAATACACTCCCAGAACCTTAGAGCATAACAGGGTTGGTTCTTGGAGAAGTTCCATGTGTTCAATGTTAGCTGGTAAATTTAAGGTGAAAAAGGAAGGTGGGGCACACCTGGTTCTATTTCTACCAATGCCACCAACTCACTAGGTCTCTTGGGGCAAGTGTCTTAACCACTCAGGACTTCAGTTTCTTTATCTGTAAAGCAACAAGAGTAGATGCAAGTGCCAACTCACTTGTACATGTGAGCCCCGTGAGAAGCTAGCAGGCCCCACACACAGACCAAGAACCAGGATCTCTGAGGTTCTTGGACTCAGTGGTCCAAGAACCCTAGGCCCTAGGACACAGTGGTTTCTAAAAGCTCCCGGTTGATTCCAATGCAGATTCCTGAGGACACATATTTACTATCCATGGAACTAGATGACTAGTGCTTCACATTTTAAATTCTATTAAGTTCCCAGGTCTGAGTCCCAGTCTCCTGACACTCAAGGCTGTTGGTGGCAGTGAAGTTCTGATGAGGAGTAACCAGGGCTCGGCCCCCAGCTATTCTTCATATTAAACAGACACTACAATTCTTCTGATCCACACTCCATTATTCATAAAGTCATATCAATTACTGAAATATTATCTTGACCACTACCAGGAAATGGAATATATAAGATCCACCTCCGTGTTTAGCACCTCCCTTCACTCTCCCTGCTGGAAGTTTCCCTTCCCATTAGCAGTAGCTCAGATATCCCAGACTTCAGAGACCAGCCCCCCTCAGGCCTAGAGAAGAAAGAAATTAGGATGGAAGAAGAGAGATTTCTACTCTCAGGTTAAAGAAGAACAGACTCCTGATTTTGTTTTCTTTCTGCCTCCAGGGGACCTCTAGTTGAGAAGGAAGAGATCCCCAGTTGAGTGGGAAGAGAGTTGTCATTGTCTGCATGTTTTTGAGGCTTATAGCTAAAGAGGCAATGGAGAAACCCCTACCTCAGTGATATATCAGGGATATTAATTTCATATTGCTTAAAAATATGAAGATAATTTTGATGATGATGACATTGGCTAACATTCAATGTATGAAGCTATTACTATATGCAGAACACTTTGCATTTATTGCCTTTATTCCTTATTTTTAAAAAATGGAGAGAGAGAATCGCAAACTAAAATGGCCACAAAAGCCAGGTGAGCAGTGTAGATGAGCAGAGTTGGGTGTAAGACAATAAGGAGAGAAGGAGACTCTGGCAAAAAGGGGAACATAAGCTCTCGAAAAAGGTCCACTGCTTCTACGCTCTAGCTAATGGTTGCCACGCAGAAATGCAAGCCAATTTTGACAGATCCTTCTATCTCCCAAGAGAAACTGGAAATGCAGAGATTTTTTTTGTGTAAACCTTGTCAAGTTTTACTTGTTAGCAACCAATTCAAAAAGAATGATACGCTCTGCATAGGCCACAGAACACACCCCTATAGGGTGCACATGACCCTCCAACTGCTGTTTTGCAACCTATCTTCCAGGAGCCCTACAAGTTGCTGCTTTGCAGATATGATGTTAAATGACCTGTGAAAGGATTTGCAGCTTGTAAGCACTGGAGCTGGAGTTGAAACTCAAATCCAGACTTTTCTACTAGGACAGGTAGCCTCTACCCCTCTCTCCACTGCAGTGTTACAGGAGACACCTCTGCTCCCGTTCTCAGAATCTCCTCAGATCCAGTGAGAAAAAAGCACACCACAGACTGCTTTTCCTTCCAAACAATATAGTGGATTCCTTTGTCCTCAGATTCACCAAACTTATCCAAGCCAAAAGACATTATGGAGAAAGTAAAGTAGAATAAATCTTCTTCCAAATGATTAGATGTCGAGCTTGCCCCCAAATCTCTTTCAAATCTACAAGGCAAAAGCTCAGTGGCCATGTTGTCCATTTCTTCTGTTCTCTGGCCTGTTTTGGCACGACCAGCCCCCTCTAGATCCCAGCAATCTAGGGATCTCCCTCACCCCTGTAGTCCAGGCTTCCAGGCCTCAGCTCCTAACCCAACTTGGGGGTCCAGTCTCTGTCTACTCCTTCAGCCTCCAACTCCACCTCTCTTGTGAAAACTCTTTCCACCTTTGCCTGTTCTAATAGCCCTGCCATCTGCTTTTCCTTTCTTTCCCTAAAACACGGCTCCAGCCCAGGGTCCTGGCTTAGAACTTCAGCTCTTCTCTACAATTTCTCATTCTGGGTGAATTCATTCTCAAGGCTCCAACTACTGCCTCTATAATGATTTAAGATACGAGTATCCTGGGGAAAGGAGAACAATTTATGTAAAATAAATTGGTAGTTCTTTCTCCAAGCTTTTTAGTAATTTTTCCTGAAGAAAAGGAAAAGGATGGGAAGAATGAAACTATGCTTTTTTTTGGCAAATGATGAATAATATGGTGAAGATATTTATATATTACTAACAGATTTTATTCCTAAAAGCAATGTAATAAACCTATTGAATAAGGGGAATTTTATTTTTAAAATATACATTATATTTTTGTCCACTTAAGAGCCAATAACAGAACTTGCTAAATGTATTTTTACCTCTAGCACTGCTGGAATTTACACACACACCCACACACACACACACAAAATCAAAGTATTATCACACTAGAAACAACCTGGGAAACAGCCGGGCTAATTGTACCACTCACAGACACATCTCAGTGTGCCTAACTCATTCACCTGCTGCCACATCATGCATTAACAGCAGTTACCTGGATCTGGCTTGCATTCTAATTCATTCCCTACATGAATGATTTCCCAAAATGCAGATTTTCAGTTCAGGGTTTTGCCATTACACCACACTACCCATGAAGAGATTTTTAAAAATCCATCCTTTTGGACATGTTTTTCTTTTTGTTCCTTCCTGGCCCATGGGTTGTTGAGGGATATTTTATTATCCACTATTATCTTCAAATGGCTTGGAATAAACAAGCATGCCACACAGGCCATTATGACTGGATCCCATCCACACACCTTCCACCCCACTCATCCAGAGCTCCTGAGTGTCCCCAGAAAGCACCTCCACACCTTTGTATCTGTTGTTCCTTCCACCAGGTCAGCCTCTCGCTTCTTGCTGTCTAGAATTCCTATTCATCACCAATAGAAAGCTCAGTCTCCAGCTTGCTTTAAGGAATCAAAATAGAGAGGATTTGAGAAAGTTTATCTGGGAATGAATGAGAATGTGACTCTACTAGTAAGTCTGTAAGGACTTACAAAATATGCACATTTCCATATTAAACAGGAAGACGTTAGATGTCTCAACTCAATGCACTATGGGGCATTTGCTACATTCCTATAAGTTCAGGACATTTGGAAATCATAATTAAATTCTCAGTAATCTGATATTTTCTGGCAAAATCTCCTCCTTGACTTTGACAATGAGGTGAAGTTTGGGGTTGGGTCATGGTGAGTTGGGTCTATCTCTGAAAAGAAGCCACAGCTGAAGATATACACATCCTGGCAGTGTATGCATGAGCAGGCCACTGAACTACGTCAGCACAACAGGACACCAGCTTGTACATGGGGAGACACTTCCCACTGCACATTACTCTACGGGAATGTGTGATTTATCGGTAATGTCAGGGAAAGTCTGCACAGCCAGATACTGCCCCTCCCTTTGCCTGCCACTGGGATGACCCAGTAGGGCAGAAGTGAATTTCTTCTGTAGTGTAACTAAGACAGACTATGGTAATAGTGCTGACAGCCAGAAGTTAGCCATTTCTTCCTAAACACAGGCAGCTGTTCCAAATCCCTTACATACATTACCTCATTTAACACACACGAAGACCCAATGAGGCAGATCCTCCCATTAGTCCCACCTTATGACAGACACACAGAGACATGGGGAGAGAGCACAGCAGCAAGTCTAGGCTCCAATGTTCAAGCCAACAGAGCTCACCCACCCTGTACCCTACGGCCTCGTGCAGCATGCAGGAGAGAGCATGCATGGTTCTTCACAGAATCCCACCTTCAGCTCTTTGGCTCCGATCCTGCCATCTCTACATCATCCATGAACCTATAAGACAATGAGATCCTCGACGAACTGTGATATTTCAGTGAAGCCATTTTGACAGGGTACTAGGAGTTGGTGGTTTTGACATAAGGGAAACGTATTAACACAACCTAAAACACAAACCTTTTCACTTCCTTCCTTATTATTCACAAATAAAATGCAGAGCTGGCAACATTCCCCCATCCATGGCTCATTCTTGTGCCTTGCTTACATCCCGCTTCTCACTCAGGACACTCTGACCCCACGCTTTGGCAAACTTGCCCATTTGGAGAGGCCCAGAAATAGCACAGAAATCACAGGCAGGGTGAGAATGAGGCTGAGGATCTCTTATTTATATCACTGTCACAAAAAAAGTGTTTCTATATGTTCATACCAAAACAACCACAGCACAATGACCCATTTGCTGGTTTATCTGTGCTCCTAACACCCAATACAGGACTAGAACTTAATAGATGCTCGATAAATGTTTACTAAATAAATAAACGTTTTATAATATACTATTAGTAATTATATTGAAGCACTTCCCAGCTTCTTCAGATGTTTTTGATTGGGGGAAATAGGAAACTACACCAGTATCTTACACTGTGCTTCTCATACTTTGATGTGCATTGGAATCACCCAGAGGGCTTGTTAAAACACAGACTGCTGAATCCCATGCCCAGAGTTTCGGATTCAGTGGGTCCAGAGTGAATCCTGAGAATTTGCATTTCTAACAAGTTTCCAATTGATGCTGATGCTGCTGGTCTGCACACCACACTTGGATAAACCCTGACTTCAAAGAACAACAGTCTTCTGAAATTCCACCACCAACAGCTGAAACTGTGCACTGGTAAGACTGTTTAAAATCACATCGGCATCTTCCTCTAGGTCAGAGCGTAACCAGATAACAGAACTGTGGAAAAAAGAAACAGGGTTCCTTCACTAACCCAGAGCTCTGTGCACAGTGGGCCATCGCCAGTGTTGGTGGAAGAAATGCCTGAGGATAAGAAGCCATACACTTGGTGATGCTCTATCAACCAATTTTCCACAGAAACAATGAAATGCAAGAAGAGTCCCAGTGTGCTGTTTGTCAACTGTAAATCATGTGAAGTTATTTAGAAGTTGAGTAGTAGAAATGAATTCCCTTTATGATCTGACTGCATTAAGTAACATGAAAGCAGCCTGGGAATCAAATAGATGCCTAGCTACAAGTTTCCTTCCTTTTTAATGCCATTAGGAACTCAGACACCCTTCTAAGAGATCCTTCAAGTGCAGACATTTCAGATCATGTACAAAAATCCTGTAGCAGGGCCTGACTTGGCCAGGCATGGTGGCTCATGCCTATAAATCTAGCACTTTGGGGGGCTGAGGTAGGTGGATTGACTGAGCCCAGGCAGTGGGCATGGTGGTGCGCCTATAGTCTCAGCTAGTTGGGAGGCTGAGGTGGGAGGACAGATTGAGCCCAGGAGGTTGAGGCTGCAGTGAGCCAATATCACACCACTGCACTCCATCCAGCTTGGGTGATACAGTGAGACCCTGTCTCAATTTTTTAAAAAAAGACTTAAGATAGTAACACTGTATCTCACCAGGAAGCCAGTGCAGCAAAGTGGCAGTGCCCCCTGAAAGTTTACTAAAGTAACAAAATATCACTCCAAAGGAAAACAGTGATATCTGAGGTTCTTAAAATTTGTAGAAGTGTTGGAATAAACTACTTGAGAAGGATGGCTTCTGGGTTCAACTGCAGAATTCCCCAAAGACACCAAAACCAATTTCTGTGGCAATTACTGCACCTGAGTCAGACAGTTCACTTTTGTCAGACATTCCTTATTAAATGGCCCAGACAAAAAAAAATCAACTTTGGGGAAAATGAAAAGATTGCATTTCCACTTACAGTTTCAGGAGTGAGAAACATGAGACAACAGCCATTGGTCCTAGACCTGTTCCTTCTTCCAAATCCTTATGTGGTTTAATGTCATTGAACTATGTGTTTGGCCCTCAGTTTCCTCATCTACTAAATGAAAAGATAAGTTTCACTGGATCTCTGAGATATTTTTCAGATTAAAAAAACTTCTATGTTCTACAAGGAAGTTAAGTGAAAGAGAATTAAAGAGCAGGAAAGGAAAAACTTAGCTTTCAGCCAACTCCTATTGCTGGAATAATTTTGGGTCCAAGATTTGAAGGCAAAAATATAAGCGAGGATCATATTGCAACTGCAACTAACTGGTTATAAAACCAAGACCAGCTAGGACTTGATCTTGGGCTGCCACTTTTCCACCTGCCAAAAAAACAGGCTCTCTCAGGTACTCAAGGAATAAATGCTTCTTGGATGCTTCCGCGCCTACCTCTCCGGCAACACCGGAGCAGGTGCTTTGCAGGAACACGGTCTCTGATTCCTCTTCTCACCAGCTCTGAGATTTTCTTTTTTATTTTTCCAAAAGCAAAAGTCATTGGTCGATCTATGTTTAGAAATATGCACAACAAATCAAGAAATAAATTCATATGTGAAAGGATAGAAATGTTAGTCTCAAAATCTAGGCAAACTTCCATTTTTATAAGCCTATGAAGACAATATAAATAAATCAGAGGGAGTGGAGCCTGCTGGCAGCAACCGCTAGATCTCTCTCATTTTCTAAATAACGTTCCCTGTGCTGAAAGGTATGTTCAGTGAGTGTTGCATTTCTCTTCTTTCTGGAACAGGGGTCTCTCTATGTCTGCCTGGAACTGTCCCTAAATTCAGAGAGAATAACTTGCTACTTTGTTTTACCTTTTTTATTAGAATATTGATAGTTTCTTTACTTCTCTAGTCATCACCTAGTTCTGAGAAACAGTGACAAGCGTGATAAACAAAGGCCTGGACTATGTAAGTGCAAATTCTATGAATAAATTCATAATTATTGTGTCAATAAGCTATGCTATTTAATACATCAACAAGACCTGCTCCCTCCACCCCTGGAGCGAGTCCTTCTCTGGTCACTCACCTCCAGCCCTGCCCCCACCAAACCCTGCCCCCGTCTGCCTCCTGCTACTGCTACGGTGGCCTGGAAGGCCCTTCCTGTCCATCTCTGCCAGTTTCCTCGCAGCTTCCTAGCTCAAACACTCTCCCCTCTGTGGAGCCTTTACCCAAGCCTCTGCTCCCCTAATTTAAACGAGCCACTGCTCTCTAAGCACACCGAGCCCTTTAGTGGCAGGGTCTCTGTGGCAGGCATCTCATTATGCTCATATCTCCAGAACTGTTTCCTGGCCTGCCTCCCCAGCTGGAGTGTGGACTCCCTCATGCGGGGATGATGCCACTCTGTTCATCTCTCAGCCTCACTGCATTGACTCTGCAGCACAGTAGTTGCTCCAAGATTAGGAGCTCTGTGCAAAAATCATCCTTTGTACTCAGTGTTTCTCCTGCACTACGTTTATTCTGGAGTTGGCATTGTAATGAAGAACGAAGGAATGCATCTTGTTTGACTGATCACCAGCTCTACAGCGGCTCCAATGTGAATATAGCCTGGCCACGTATTATGTAGCCATTAAAAATAGCGGCATTGTGAAATAAAGGTCTATGATAGGCCGCTAGATGACAAATTCAGATTATGAAACTGTATGCAGAATATGATCTCATTTGTGTGTACTATACATGTCCATGTTGATGTGTACATGTCTGTGTATGTTATTAGCCTGTGCATTTAAGGCAAAATGTCATGCATTCATCACTTGGGGTGGCATTAGGGATGATTCTTATTTTCTTCTTTTCATTTTTCTGGATTTCCCTCAAAATATTTTCAGTGATTGCATATTACTTTGAAACCAGAAACAAATGTTAGGTATTCCTGTTTGTTTTCTAAAGAGGCATAGAGAGGCTAACCAGAGTTGTGACCACCATCAAAGGATGAACTACTGAACACATAATCCCAGAGATGCATGGGAAGCCAATGAGGAACCCCTAAGGATATGTAAGGAGAAGCCATGGACAGTTTTGCTTAAACAACCAGGAATTTAAATTTACATCATGAATTGTTCCTAAATGGTCCATCACCTTTTCTTATGAACTTTCTCCTGGACCACAAGAGTTGCAGCTATTTGGGTCACTTTGCTGAAAACAAGAGGAAGGAATGGGCTAAGCTGTGTCAGAACTAGGCAGAACGCTATGGCAGGCTCTTCTCCAGCTGGGCACGGCAGGGCACGCCCCCCTCCCAGGGGCCTCTCATTCAATGCCTCTCACCATTTACATTCCAACAGTGTAAGATGATGGATACTTTTAATACAAGAGACCTGTCATTTATTTATTAGCTGGGGACAGGCTTTGCAGCTGGGAAGGATGCATTATAAATCAACTCCTTTCTCAGCCATTAAAAATTAATACAGTTCATAATGTAGAACGTCAGTAATTTCTTTATTAGAGGAGAGTGTCATTTTTTTTCTTTTCTTCCAGGTTTTGTTTTTACTTCCTCCCTTCTTTGGGGATATTTTTTTTTCTTTCATAAAGACTGGCTGAGTATAAATTACCCCAGGGAAGGGGAATATACCCTTTCAGACAGAGGTTAAAATGGAAGAGACGAAGCTTAAAAAAAAAAAAAAAAAAGCCCCTGACCAAATTCCCCATGGAAATATGGTCTCACTGCATCTTTCAAATTTGCCTTATTAAGGCTCACTTACAACATCCCTTGTTTGTTTCTGATCTACCTTGCACCAAAAATTGGAGGCATTTTAGGTTTCTGATAGACCAGAGGGAAAGAAATATAAGGAGAGTGATTTGGGGTGTGCTGGGAGGTCTCTGAATATTATTTTCTAATGATTGCTCCCTCACAGAGGGGCCTTCGTTAGCTTTTCTATTGTCTCCAAGTTAACTTGGCATTCACCAAAAGAAGCATGGATGTTAGAAGCTCAGCCCAAGACCAGGAACCCTTCATACAGCTCCCCTTTTAGGCCTAGGATCCAAGGATGCAGAAGGAAAAGATGGCACCAGAATATGCCAAAAGGCTGATTAGCTAAGCCTCCATGAAGCCTTCCCCTTTGGCTCTTCCCCAGAGTGGCAGCTCCAGGAAAAGTGAAAGCTTGGAATTAGAAAGAAGACAAATTCTGCTTTTAACTTCAGAGGAAATAAAAGGGAGAATCCAGAACCTGTGATGTCTCCATCACACCTTAGCAATATTGAGGGGTTTGCAGTGGTTGGTTCAACCAAGTTGACCTTCTCAAGTCCTGAACAAAGGAATATATGTGAAGGGAGCGGGGACCATCCCACCCCTAGCCACCCCACCCAGCACACTTTCTCAACTTTGGGGAATAGAGGGAGGGGGGTCACCCAGAGATGAACATCACGCCCCAGGCACAGGCTCCCTGTGTTGATATCTCTGTCAAACCAGCCATGATTTAGTTAAAGCTCCTAAGTAACAAATCCCCACAAATCCCCAAGCACATATTTAAAATCTATTTTCGGAATTACACTGAGCATAATTCAACCAATCAATGAGCCATTAGGAGTTTAGTCCCAACACTTCTTCATTACCAGTGGCATTAGGGCTGCTCGACTCAGCAGAATCCAATGCGAAGAGTTGCTGTATCACCAGCAATTCTAGGTTTGGGGACAGAAGCTTATACATTGCCTGCTGAGAGGCCCAGCCACAATCTGGGTGACAAATTAAGCTACAAAACCACCAGCGACAGGATAAAAGGAGACTTGGCCAAAAATAGGTCAACTTGGATCCAAGGACTTCTGCTCTTCCCCTTCAGAGATAGCTTTGCATCACCTCCAATGCCCGTCTCTAGCTGGACTCTGCTTCTGGGAGGCCTACCTCGTGAGGATCTGAAGCTCCAAAGAGCATACTGGGATGGACACAGAGAGGGGGATGACTACATAGGAGCTAAAGTGCTAGAGAGGAATTGCCTTCTGCTGCCTCACTGGTGAGCACCATGGGTCACCCAAACTAGCATCTGTCTGAAAGTCTCCAAGATCTCCCAAAAGGTGGGGGTGTGGGTGAGTTAGAAGTCAGCTGACAGTGGGAGGGGGCATCCCAGGTTAGTAGAAGTGGCATGCTCCTAAACTCTAGAGTTTGAATCCTGGCTCTACCTTTGACCAGTAAATGACCTTGGGCAAGTCCCTTAACTTCCTTGCTTCCCTAGGAAATGCCTAATCTATATAGTGGAGAACACTACACTTACATTAAAGCTTGATTTGATGTAGAAAGAAAGACTTGATGAAAAGAAGAGGGGGTGGTGGGCTCTGTCATATCACAGTTTTGTCATTTTCTAGCTGCAAGACTCTAGCAAATATTTTAACCACTCCCTGTGCCTCAGTTTCCTCACTTACAGAATGGGGAAAGTAATAGAAGGTACCTCATATGATTTTTTTTTTTTTTTTGAGACTAAGTCTCACTCTGTCGCCCAGGCTGGAGTGCAGTGGCACGATCTCCGCTCACTGCAAGCTCCGCATCCCAGGGTCACGCCATTCTCCTGCCTCAACCTCCCGAGTAGCTGGGACTACAGGCACCTGCCACCACACCCGGCTAATTTTTTTTTTTTTTTGTATTTTTAATAGAGACGGGGTTTCACTGTGTTAGCCAGGATGGTCTCGATCTCCTGACCTCGTGATCTGCCTGCCTTGGCCTCCCAAAGTGCTGGGATTACAGGCGTGAGCCACAGTGCCAGGCCCTCATATGATTTTTGTGAGGATTAAACAATTTATTATTATATTTAAACTGGTTTTGGTGCCTAAGATATAATAAGCACTACACAGTGTATGATTTTATTATTATTTGAATGTACTTCAAGTTCAGAGCCTAGCCCTTGGTAAGTATTCAGTAAATGTTAATTTCTTTCTTTATTTTTTACTACTCCCCCGTTTCCCCTCTCTTCACCACCTATCTGCTCCCACCTGCTCTCCAAAAGCTATGCTCTCAAAGGATCACATAGCAGCTCTGAGGAATTCACACAGCTTGCTCAACCAAGATAGTTGGATCCAGCTAAAACCACAAACAGAAATGTTTCATCACCCAGGCATACAAGTCTAGCCTTGAAAATTAGCAGGCCAGTTTACCAGACCAGAACAGTGATGATGACAACAACAAATTACTAGGTTGCTCTCCCTAAGAGGAGAGATACAAGGAGTAAAATATACATGGGATCAATGTTCTCATCTTCATTCTACCCCCTGTACCCCAAGAGGCACCTGCTTACTCCCAGAAGAACAGGATGACAGTATTTGCAAGGCTGAAAGCCTAGGTGAGCATTTGCTTTACTCCTGTAGGAGACCTGGGTGGCAGGCACTGTCATTTCTAACAGCCACTTCCCGTTTCTTGCTAACAGAGCCCTGTGATTCTGTGGAGACATATGCCCTCCAGGCAACCATATGCCTCAGGGAAAATAAGTTCCATTCCCAGCCCCAGGGGAGAATCTGGAGTAGCTTAAAGTGCTTGGGGGTAATTCCATTCCCCTTAAGAGCGACTGGCTTGGGAATAAACATATGACACAACTCTGGCCAATGAAACAGGAAGAAAAGACTACTTAGGGGCTTTGGGAAAACGCTTTCTCAGTTTCAACCACCCACAAGAAGAGACAACCCTGTGGGGCCCCTAGTCCAAGTGTTTGTTTGTGATGCCTGGAGCTGCTGCAACCATTTTGTAGCCATGAGAGAAGCCAAACTGGTAATAAGGCAAAACACAGAAAGGCAGAGGCAGGAGAATCACAAAAAGCAGAGCTAGAGTCCTAATACACTTCACCAGGAGCCTTCCCTAGCTTTTCAGCTGAGTTATGCAATGATCGAAGTCTTTCTTGTTTAAGCCGAGTGAGTCAGGATTGTCTTGTACTTTCAGTCAAAAGGATCTCAACTGATATAACCAGTGTCTAAAACATGAGAATATGAACAAGACTCAGACATGTGTATATTTGTGTCTGAAGATCCTGTGTGAAAGTTTGCTAAGAAAAAAACGAAAGGGCTGTGCACTCACGTCTAAGGACAAGCCAAAAGGAAGTCAAATAAGCAGACAGACATTGAAGTCCTAACTTCGGAGGGGACCGTGCAGGCACAAACACATGAGAACTCAGCATAATGCACACAGGCAGGCATACAGGGGAGAAGGGGAGCTTTGTTTCAACAAAATTAGGTTTGCTGACAAAGGGAAGGGTGAAACAAAGAATCAATCAAACAAAAACACAAACAAAAGAATCTCGCCATGAATCTCTCTGCCACCTTTTAGTTGAGCCCACAGCGTTTCGGTCTCATTAACCCAAAAGGAAATTGGCCTGAGCCCTCTGCTCATCTACATCCATCATTTCCTGACAACGAACATATTACAGTTCCGACTCCTAAGAGCATCTTCGTAGCTGTGGAGCCGGGTGATAAAATGCCGTTTCTTAGAGTTGGGGGAAAGAAGTCCCTGGAGGGGATTCTTTTTTCAGAAATAACTCCAAGCTTGGAAAATATATTTTTTGGTACCATCAAGCTGGTTTCCCCCAACAGCATATTTATATCAGAAATTGTAATGATAGTGTAAAAATATTGCTGTCAAGGCAAGGATGATCACATATTGTCACTTATACAAGTTTACAGAGTATTTTCAAATTCTCATACCCCTTCATCTCAAAAGATACCTGCTAAGGTGGTCACCTTTTCTTATCTCAAATTTAGAGAAGGCAGGTGCCTTGCCCACAGTCATGCAGTGGCTGAGATGGTAGGCTGGGACCTGGGTCTAGGGCCACCCATGCTCATGTCACTTTTGTTTCTAATAAAAAAGGATCCTCTGTAACCCCCTAGTTCAGTTCACTCTCTCAGCCGCTAGACCCTGCCTACTGCATGCCAAGACCATTATATTCTCTTCTTGAAATAAGAAGATGTTTTGACCTTCCAAACAATGGTTTGGAAACGGTGACTTTGAGAAGGCTGCCTGCATCTTGGTTTGAGCATTTCTCCTTGGAGCAGCTCCCTAAGATTCCATTCCTAAGTGACAGCAGATCTGCCTGGAAAAGAGGAATGCAGTGAAAATTTGGCCATGACCAGCATCTCCGGATCTGGGGTTTAGGAAGTGTTAGAAGCACCTGCAAGAGCTTCTAGGAAGAGAACAACAGGCAAAGATCCCCTGATCCATTTAAGTGGAGGGCACTTAGTGCTCTGCCAGAAATCCTGAAGAATGTTACCACCCCAATTCGGGCTATTCCCACGGAATGCAGCTACGTCCTGTCCCTCCCAGGGGCTTGAGAGGAAATGTGACAGTGCCTGTGCCAAATGGGTTCAGGCCCATCTGGGCACTGTCACAGTGAGTGACCACACCTGCTTGGGGAGGCAACAATGGAGCCCCCAAACCCCAGAACAGCCCTGAATGGGATCCATTGAAACATCTGTGTCTACAGAGATGCTAAAAGGTATACCTCAAAATCAGGTTCAATAGCTCAAGAAATTTGAGAAGTGCTGCAGACCAAAGGTCCTTCTTGGTTAAGTCTCAGGGATCTCTAGCATTAAAGGCTCTCAGAATCCTACAGTATGAAAGTTACTTAATCCAGGTTTTCCCAAAATTATTTTACCATGAAGCTTTTTATTTTTTTAAGCAATGCCTATTCATATCCTTCAGAGAACAATTTGCAAAACAATGAATTAAAGGCAGCTAGAGAGAAGATGGAAGGGCAGTTATACTCTTGGCTTCTTGGCTAATGTGTGGGTAGAGCTTTGGCTTTTAGTTATTGACCATCAACAATATAGTGCAAGGGGAATGAGAACTGACAAATTCTTTGGGACATCTGTCATAAGGAATGACTCATGTGTTCACTCATAGCAAGATGGAGATGATGACCGCTTTCTCCTGGAAAAGGGCTTTTGGAAAGAGAACACTAACAAAGACCACCATCAACTACCGAGATTCCTGCTTGTAGGTGGGAGAAGGAGATCTTTTTCCCTTTCCCTGATTTTTAACTTCTGCCCTTAAAATAAGAATGTCTGTCTCCTTGGAGACATGGGAAGTAACCCTAAGCCCTTCCCTCACCCTGCATTCCTGGCTTCTCCCTGTGAAAAGCAAGTGACTTATGTGATGGGTGATGAGGGCAGAGTCCATCATCCACCATCACATTTCTCTTCTGGGCAAAGTTCATGAAGAAAAGGGAGTCTCTCCCTGTGCATATGATCTTCCTGGGGTGTTCCTAAGCTCTCTGGCTTCCAAAAGGTAAGGTAAACCATGACCCTCCATGCAACTGAATGAATAATATCTGCTCAGCAAACCCAAGTTCTATCTGTGCATCCAAGTTCAAGACAGGAGAAGCACCAAAAAGCCCATTTTGGCTTAACACCCAAGCTGCCTTCTTGGGCGCAACAATAATGCTCATCTTTTGATTCCTATCTGACTCCTATGTATATGTTTTAGCTAGTTCTGAATTATGACCCTTTAAAACTCCAATACAGACTGGATGCCTGAATCCAGTTGAAGAAGAAAAAACATAAATTACTTATCTCTGGGAAATCTTGAGCTAGAAAGGATCTCTGGAGGAAAGCTAATCCTCTTACTCCTTGAAGACAAGATTGAAGCCAAAACATGCTAGGAAGACAAGTAGTCCTTCTGTTTCTAGGCCTCTGAGAGGAACAGAAAGGACCCACTCCATGTTCTGCTCACCTTCAGCTTTTGGATGCAGCTTCCCCTGGGCTCCCATCCCACCATAAAATGACATTATTCCAAGCTGGCTGGGGGTCTCATCATTCTTCCCCTCCTCGACCATAAAGTGAATGCTTATCCCTCAAGTACTTTTTTAAAGCCAATTACCTTGTATTTACAGTGAGCATAATTAGACCTAATTACTTAATTAGCATGACTGCATGCAGCTACTAACTTTGAGTATGTGATTATGGCAGTGAGGCACAGAGCAGATGAGGTCATGACAACCGCAAGGATGGCAGGTGGTCCTGGCCCAGGGAGATGAATGCTAATCTGTCACTTTGAACTAGTTGGTTTTAGCTCCAAAGTGCATGCTAGGGAAGTCTAGTATTTTCAATTAATTTCAGGGAAATGGTTTCATGTGATTTTTTTTCTTCCTGGGATGGGGGAAAAATGTCAAAGTGCTATGCTTGGATTGTACCAACATTTAGGGAACTCAGACATCAGCACCCAGCAGAGATTAATATCTTGAGGCTGAGACTCTGCAGACAAGCTTGTATGTATACTAAAGTTCAAGCCCATGGGCCCGGGACTTATTTGCTTGGCTCCCAAGGTATCTCATTCTGGCAACATCCAGCTCTTTCTAGAAAGAAAGAATACTAGTAATGTGTTCAGACCCAATCCTCCCTCCAGAGACCTTGGGCTTACCAAACCTAGCATCACAGAATTCCTGGGGGTCTCCTAGTTATTCTAATTGAATCTGAAGATAAGATTGAAGAAAAATCAGAGGGAGACAATACTAATTTATGTCCATTTAAAATGTTTTATGAAACACTGCCTACCAAGCAGGGTCTGGAGATACTGAACTGGTGAAAAAGGTTAAAGCTAAATGTTTCCATTATTAACCAAGATTCACCAAGATTAATCTTATGGTTCCCCTAGAGTGGACTGTCAAGACCCAACCAGCAGAATAAAAGAGGCGACCCATCAGAATCCCCCACCCACCTCGGTCCTATTTCTCTCCCATGTCACATCTAGCAGAGCCTGCCTCCTAAAACAACCACAGGAAGCAAACAGCAGCCCCTGATATGCCAACCTACCCTCCTCAGCTGCACACCCCACACTCCTAGCCCAGTCCTGCAACCAGATCTCCTTCTTTGCATCAGGCAAGTCCATCCAGGACTTCTTCTGGAGAAAGACCTAGAAAGACTTATTCTGCAGGAGTAGCAGCTGCTGCTGTTGCCTCTGCTACTGGTACCAGGAAGGGCCCTAGCCTCCCAGACAAAGGAGCCCATTTTCCATATTTAATCTGCAAGTCCATTATGCTGAGTTAAGTGGCTGGGAATAAACACCCATCATTACCCTACGCTAAGGGATGTTTGTTAGTATAGAAGGTGACAGAAATCTATATCACACCAATGCACTATTAATATTGCATTACGCACACGGGCTCTGTGCTCCCCACCACAGCTGGAAACTGGCCTGGGCAATTCCTCTTCCAGAAAAGGCAAGCTTCATGGTTAATTGGCCAAGAAGAAAAGGAGGAGATAAGCCACTTGCACACTCTGATAAAGGAACCACTGGTCCCAGCTAAAGAGACAGTGCACAGATCTAGCAGTTCCAGCTTTGGTTATCTGTGCAGATGTTCTTGCCTTGTGGGCTGGTATGTTAGAAGGAAATGCATCAAGCAGTTTTCCTAGGGAAAGAGAGTGAGGTCAGGAACTCCACACTACTGCTCTGTAGCTAAAGAGGGGTAAGAAAGGGTAGGTTCTCTGCTCTATCCCCAGGGCCTAATAGAGAGTGCCTGGTACTTAAGAAGGGCTCAGTGGATGCTTGTTGACTGACTGAAGGAGTGAAAGAGAAAAAGAAGTTGAAAGGAACCAACAGAGATGGGGTTTTGGCAACATCATGAGAGTGAGGGGCCAAGATGACCCCAAGACAGAGCTGCCAGGTCAGCCAGGGAGGATGTAGGACAGATCTAGGAAAGAAACGGGAAGGGGTGACCAGCCAGGAGGAGCAGAATGCACACTTATAGTTTAAAGTGTAGAAACTCATGTGGAAAAATGGATTCAGCATGGAAACCATCTCGAAAGCAACATGTAGGGAAAGAGAAAATGTTAACAAGACTTCTGGGAAAGTGAAAAGAATTAGGATGCCTGGAAAGATGGGGTTCAGGGCTGAAATCATGGAGAATCACCCTGACAGGCTGCTTTTGAAATGCTGTGAAGGCATGGACACATTGGTTGGTACCAAGAGGTGCCAGTCTTTTAGTAAACATGGCAATTGGTCTTTGACCAATGACAGCTTAGAAGTGAAGTATGCTCACTATTAGTCAATGTGAACATCCAATAAGAATTACACAGTCATCAGTTACCGTTATACTTTACAGCAGAAGAGAGAAAGGTTGGTACAATCACACATGGGTGTGGCCACACACACACACATGCACAACACATACACTTCACCAGGCACACCAAGAAGGACAGTGTGCCTCTACAAGTGCCAGGAGACCCTCAGGCAGGAGCAGATCGGTGAAAGCCAGTCTAATGTAAAATGCAATGAACCTCACTTGGTATAACCATTCAGTTTTGCTATTTCTCATGAAGCTAAACATATTCTTACCACATGGCAATCTTGTGTCTAGGTATTTATGCAAATGAGGTAAAAATTTATTTCCACACAAAACCTGCACATGAATGTTTATGCAGCTTTATTTATAATTGCCCAAAAGAGGAAGCAATGAAGTTGTCTGTTACAGGTTATGTCCCCCTCAAAAAAGCTAGGTCAAAGCCCTAACTCCCAGTGCCTTACAATGTAAACTTTATTTAGAAATGGAGTCACTGTGGATGTGATTAGTTAAGTGAGGATAAGGATGGGCCCCTAAAACTATATGTCTGGTGTTCTTATAAAAAGGCAGTCTTATGAAGACAGAGGGTTGGACTGATGCAGCTGCAAGCCAAGGGATGCCAAAGATTCCCAGCAACACCACCAGAAACTAGGAAGAGGTAAGGAAGGATTGATTCCCCTATAGGTTTCAGAGGGACGATGGCCCTGTCAACACCTTGATTTCAGACTTTGGGCCTCCAGAGCTGTGAGATAAAAAATTTCTGTTGTTTGGGGCCACCCAACTTGTGGTACTGTATTCTGGCATCCCTAAGAAACTAACACAATGCTTTTCAGTAAGTGAGGAAATAAAAACTGTAATACAGTCATACAATGAACTATTGCTCAGTGATAAAAATAAATGAGCTATCAGGCCGGGCACAGTGGCTCACGCCTGTAATCCCAGCACTTTGGGAGGCCGAGGCGGGTGGATCACGAGGTCCAGAGATCGAGACCATCCTGGCTAACATGGTGAAACCCCTTCTCTACTAAAAATACAAAAAGTTAGCCAGGCATGGTGGCGGGTGCCTGTAGTCCCAGCTACTCAGGAGGCTGAGGCAGGAGAAGGGTGTGAACCCAGGAGGCGGAGCTTGCAGTGAGCCAAGAACGCACCACTGCACTCCAGCCTGGGCGACAGAGCGAAACTCCATCTCAAAATAAATAAATAAGTAAATAAAATGAAAAATAAAAAAATAAATGAGCGATCAAGCCAAGAAAAGACATGGAGGACCTTAAACATATATTGCTAAGTGAAAGAAGCCAATCTGAAAAGGTTACACACTGTATGATTCCAACTATATGACATAGTTGGACAACACTATGGAGACAGTAGAAAGATCAGAGGTCACCAGGGATTGAAGGGTGTGAGGGGATAAACAGATGGAGGACAGCGGACATTTTGGACAGTGAAATTATTCTGTCTGACATTGTCATGGTGGATATATGACACTATGCTTTTGTCAAAACCCACAGAACTTGTCCAACACAAGCAGTGAACCCTTCTTAAATTGTGGCTTTAGTTAATAAAAATGTATCAATAGTGGTTCACCAATTGCAACTAATGTACCATAATTATGCAAAATGTTAATAATAGAGAAAACTGTGGTGACAGGTGGGGACTTAAAGGGAATATGTGGGTGCTCTCTGTACTTTCTGAAATTGTTCTGTAAATCTAAACCTATTCTAAAACTGTTCTTTAAAATAAATAAAAATTAACCCCAGGGCCAGGTATCACCTTATCTGAAGGCAGTCATGGCCCCTCAAGAACTTGATTCTATGGAGAATTCAGAAAGGGGTAGTGCCAACAGCCAGACCGAGGTTGGCCCAGCCTCATGACTTCAGGGGCCTTCAGCCAACCCTGAACACCGTATACAGGGCTGTCCTTATCCTAGAAACAGAAGAATGAGCCTCCACAAAACAAAAGAACTGTCCTTAATAGGTTGCTTCCCTTACCTCCAGCCATGCTGAGTATATGTCAATCACTAGAAGTCTAGGCAACGAGATTTGATAGGGGAGGGATGGATGCTGGAGTTAGCGGGTCTGAGTTAAATCTCAGGCTCTCTCCTGTATGATCTGGAACAAGTCACTTAAGCTCTCTGAGTCTCAGTTTCTTTAGCTATAAAATGGGAGTAGCAGCTCCCCCTCAGAGAGCTAGTTAAAGATCGCATAAGAAAAAAAACATAAAACACCAGCCCAGTGCTTTCTCTAAAGAGGCTGTTGATACAAATCAATAACATTTTCCTTTTCCTCTCTGTGAGTTTCTTTTTCTTTTTCTTTTCTTTTTTTTTTTTTGAGACAGTCTCGCTCTGTCGCCCAGGCTGGAGTGCAGTGGCACAACCTCAGCTCACTGCAAGCTCCGCCTCCCGGGTTCATGACATTCTCCTGCCTCAGCCTCCCGAGTAGCCGGGACTACAGGCACCTGCCACCATGCCTGGCTAATTTTTTGTATTTTTAGTAGAGACGGGGTTTCACTGTGTTAGCCAGGATGGTCTCGATCCCTGCACCTTGTGATCCACCCGCCTCGGCCTCCCAAAGTGCTGGGATTACAGGCGTGAGCCACCGCGCCTGGCCCCTCTCTGAGTTTCTAGAAAGCCTGGGCATGGAGTCGTCTGACACATCTTAGTTAGCACCTTCTTTGACCCTAGTTCCATGCTGTGGTTTCTGTAGAAAATAAAGAATTATGACACTAGGAATAAACTCAAGTCGGGTTTGGGAAACAGGACATGAATATTTGAGAAACGACAGGCTGACCTATGATTTGGCTCAGAGTCATTCAAGACTGGGGCATGGCACTGACTAAGCTCTGGGTTAGAAGGAAGGAAGGAAAGGTCCCATTGGGATAGCATGGGGCTAGGAAGAATTCACAAGAAGTGAGAAATGAAAGAGGTGTTAAAAGATGAACGGGATGTGGAAGGAAAGGAGAAGGAGTGAGGGTGGGGAGGGAAAATGGGCATTTCAAGGTGGCGGCTGGAGGTGTGGGACTGATGATCTAGAAAGAAGGAATAAAGGCTGGTGAGTCATCAGCAGAAAGCTGAAGGACAGAGAAAGACAGGAAGGGAGGGAGGGAGGGGACAAGGTGCTCTGAGTGGTCCTGCAGCAGGGGGCGCCATCCCACATCTTGGGGTTCAGCTATGGTTGGCCGTGAGCCCATGAGGGTGAAGACCATGTGTCTCTTGTTCCCCAATGTTTCCAGTGCCTAAAAGAAAGGCTGACACAAACCCTCAATAAACATGGATTAAATAGATGAAAGGGGAAAAATCAGCACAGTGGAAAATGACTCGGATGCTAAGGAGGAAAGGAAGCTCAAAGGAACATGGTCAGGTTTTGCAAAGTGATCGCAGATGGAGAGTGGAGGGGCTCCTGGGGAAAAAGAAACAGATGGACCTTCAGGACAGAGACCTACAAGAGGTGTGGCGATGGGCAGAGGAGCAGCCAGACACTACCTCAAGGGGGAGAAGAGAGGAAAGGGCGGGCCGACCAGGATGGAGACAGGCCGTCTTTGCAGGCCCAGACTGGGAAGGCTGGGAGGGGCTGACTCTGGGAAGATGGAGACGCTGCTTCCTCTGAGACAGGGACAACATGGGAGCAAAGGCTGACATGGACACCCAAGGACAGAAGGACGGGGCAGAGGCAGAGGGAGGAAACTAGCTGCCTCTCCCCAGATGGTCTCTGTTTTCTCAACCAAGAGTATGGGTTTGGGGAGAAAAGGATGAACAAATAACCCCATTTATCCTTAAGATGAACCGAGAAGCCTTTCAACTGGCTTATGGGAAAGGGCCAATGTGTGACTCCTGAGACAGCAGCAAGCGGTCCAGCCCTCATCCATGAACAACTTACTGCAGTCCAGAGCTGCCACATGGGTGGCAAAGGTAACTGAGGGTCCAATGTTGCTACAAATAACTTTTAGCTTCTCCCAAGTGACCCTCCTGGACTGGTCCCTTGACATCTCATTCTGTCAGACCTGGCCCAAAGTCTAGGGTACTCAGCTGTGTGACCAGGAGAGCTGTATCCATTCCCTGATGCTCTCAAGAACCAGAGGGCTATACAAAAATAATGAGGGGGGCTTTATTAGGCTTTGGGTTCTGTATACATTGCCAACTAGGAGCATCTTTATTCAGCTCTTTTGGAATCCCTGGAAAGGCTAAATAAATGCAGAATAAAGACAATGTCAAATGCAGAGCCCTTGTTGGGAACATAGGTGTGGGGATGCAAGCATCTGATAAGGGATTGTACCAGGTGATCTCTAAATATCCTTGCAGCCTGACATTCTAGGAAAAATGTTATGGACCAGATTGAAAGCAGATAGAAAGTGAGAAGCAAGGAGAGGACCAGCATCCTAATCATTTCCATCAGAAAGATCCCACCATTTATAATAAAATACATGAGTATAGAAAGAAAAGCACATTTGTGCTTATCCATCACTGGGGGGATGGGGAAATAAGGCCTGAAGTCAGGTAGCATTATGTTCGTGCAATTCCACCCCACATTACACATTTTTAAATGGGACAAAGAAGGGAATCGGAATGAGGAGACCCCCTGGGGGATTCACAATGTGAGCATTTTTATTCTCTTAATCTTCCTGGTTCTTGCCATCCCCGCAAAGGAGTGACCCTGGCCTTATCTGCCGCACCATAAATACTCTCCAGTTATTTATATGCCAAGATGCATATGGCTTTAATTATTTATGATAGTGTCTCATCACACACAGGGATGTGTCTTGGAGCCTGTTCCCTCGACGATGAAGTCTTGGTTAATCAGAGACCTGCTGCCGGCTCAGCCAGTAAATCTCTGCTGAGGACTGGCCTGGGCCCCCCTTCACCCTGTCTGTGTGAGTCACCAAAGGATTAGAAGAGGGAGGATTAGACAAATGCAGCTACAATGCTCCTGCTCATTGTCTGTCATGCCATTCATGTTTTCTGAAAACAATTAGGAGCCATTCGCTGTCTATTGATAGAACAGAATGTCCCACTTCTCTAAAAGGGCTACTTTCCCCAGCATCAGGGGGTTCTGATGATCTGGAGTCATCTCATGATTTTCCTCTGATAAGGCATTGTTTGTTTTCCCCTGCTCCTTCAAGTCTCATCAATAAACCTGCTGCCTTTCCATTTTCACCAACCTTTTCTTGTTTACACTGAAGAACTGTCTGGATCCTTAGAACAGCCAGCCACTTTGAATCACAAATCTAGAGGGCTCTAGAAGGAAGACTTCCTCCACATGGTTTGCCTAGTGTGATGAGTCCTTGACTATGTTTTGACACCAAAGAATGCTCACCAGGCCCCATAGCTCTCTCCATGGCTCCCAGGCTTCCATGGGGACACTTATTCTGAAGGCCCAGAGGAAACTTGCCTCCAACACACCAGAGAGTCATCCCATCTGGCAATTGTGCCAGTAACCTGTTATCAGGAGCTTCTGTGAGCAGATATGATCACCAGATCATATTCTGCACCAGGAATCCAGAGCGTCCACTGAAGAGGACAGAGGGATCCTCATTATTCACAGATTCTGTATTTGGGAATTCACCTACTTTCTAAAAATTATGTGGAAAACCAAGACTCAAGGCACTTTCATGGTCATTTAGGGCCATGTGTAGAATGACAAAATGTGACCCTAGGGGCACGTTTCCAGCTGAGGCTCAACGAGGAGACATCTGCCTTCTTCCTTTTTAAAAAAAAAAATCATTTATTTTAATTGGAAAAAAAAACTGTCATCTGTCATATTTATCACATACATTGTTTTAAAATTCTTGTTTCAGCTCTCACACTGTAAACAACTACCCTTTTTGTGGTCTATTCCAGACCACATTTTTTTACACTTTTGTGCTTGTTGCTAGTGACTGTGCAGTTTGGTAGGGCCGCCAAGCATCATTCTGAAGTATTGGCTAGTGTTCCTTAGCTCAGGACAGCTGTGATGTGCCTCACAGAAAAAACACATGTGATAGATAAGCTTTGCTCAGGAAGAGTGACGGTGGCCATGGCCATGAGTTCAATGTTAATGAATCAACAACATGTATTAAATAAGGTGTCTTTAAACAGAAACATATGACAAGGTTATGTATTAACTGGTTGATAAAATGTGACCCAAGGCTCACAGGAACCTAACCTCGTGTCTTCCCTAGGAGCAATGGTTCAGTGTTCACTAATTCAGTGTTCACGGTGACTTCACAGAACACAAATGCTACAGATAATGAGAACCAACTGTACATTGAACATAGCAATGTCTAGGTCTCTGCTCAAATACCAACAGCACCCTAGAAAACTCAGTATCAACCCTATACTGAGCTTGGACCCAGCTATCACCATAGAAGGTCCTTCCTCCCAGCTCTACCCAGGCCAGTCCAGAGGTGAGCCTGATCTGAGACAGGAGATTTAGCCAGAGGTGAACTAATCTTTGTTCTGTGCTTCCCATGGTTTATCTGAAAAACAGGTATCTCTCTTCCTTGCCCAGCCCTGGTTCAGAACCCAGGTGTCCTTTTTCTGATACTGACAAGGAGCATCTGATACACACTGAGACAGATTCTAGAGAACACCCAAGGTTGGGAGGCAAATGATGACCTTATGCTGACTCAAGCCCAGTTCCTCCCACTGTGACAATGCTCTCCTAAAACTCAGAGCCCGGGAAATGAAGCAAAGGCTGATGGGGGTAGCCCAGTGCACACTCTGCTGTAGGATGAACCAGCAGGAGCAGCAAGAGTTCTGTGAGCTGCAAAGACTGTGCCCCAAGTACAGAGAGCTCCGCCCAGGGGCTGAGCAAGACCAAAAAGCACCTCTTCCTAGGCCCACCCTGCAACCCGCTGAGACATGAAGAGAACCCACTGGCAGGAAGCCTGGAGCAGCCACCCAGAGCCTAGGTATTCCTGTCTGTAAGGTGAGGCCTCAACCTAGCCGATCACTTCTGTCCTTCCAGCTCTCAGGCAGGCACGGGTGTCCCTGTTCTCCAGGAGCTGCTGTGCGCTCTCTTGATGCAGTGCATCATTTCCTGGGGGCAGGAACAGTAGGAGGAGGGGGGTGTGCTTGGGTGTTGCTGGGCCCAGATTGAACCTGGGCACACAGCAGGAGGAACCCTGCTGGATGGACAGCCAAGTCACTGAGGCTTCAGGACCTGAGAGGGGGCCTAGCAGGTCTCAGCAGAAGGATAAGCAAAGGGGTTGGAACCAACAGGAGGGGGGAGATGAGAGGGAAACAGGTGCTCTGAGCCCTCTGGTCTGAGTGAGACATCTGCAGTGGAGAGGTAAGAGTTCCTAGCGCTGGGGCCGTGATCTGATTCTCAGAAAGTGCACACTTCGGGGCACTGGAGGGGCAGCTCGAGAGATGTTTCCATTCAAAGTTACTCACCGCCCTTTATTCCCTTCCCCCTCATGGAGGCTTGGGTGGAGGTTCTGGTGAGCTCAGGGGCTGCTGTCTAAACAGAGTCAGGTTATGTTTCCTAGTTACATAGGCCAGGTCTAGAGAGAAGAACAGCCTCGCTGTGTCTCCTGCCTTATTGGGAGCACCTCTCAGCACCCAGGGTCCTGCTGAGCCCAGGTGAAGAAAAGAGGGAAGCAGATTCAGACCCACAGCCCCCCCTTCCCAGAGGACTCTGGTCCCAGGGACTCCTGGCTCAGGCTATTCTTCAAGTTTTGAGACAAACAGGGAGGGTCTCTTAGAAAGTGGGAGGTTGGCAGGTAGCAGGTCACCCTAGAAGGTTCCAGAACCCCAGGTACATGGTCTATCACCAACCACCCTCCCATCCCCAGGAGGGAGAGCATTCCATCCCAGTACTTACACGTGTCCGGCTTGTGGCAGTTGTGTCCCTGACGGAAGTACTGGGGGTTCTCAATAACAGGGATGCGGGTCATGCCGATGACCACAGTGTCGGGCCCGGCGTCCAGCGAAGAGGGTGTGGTGATGCCGTGGTTGATGTGGTGCAGTGGGCTGGCTGAGTCCTCCTCACCACTGATGACAGCCACGGGACCTGCACACACCAAGAGAGACACAGGACCTGGTGACATCACATCCGGCCAGTTCCCAGCCCTGTCCACAGACAACCCCCAACTACTGTTCCCATCACAAACATTTTCTTTTTTTTTCTTTTGGGAGGTGTATTATATATATATATATATATATATACACACACACACACACACACACACACATATACACACACACACACACACATATATATATATACACACATATATATATACATTCAGTTGTTTGGGTTTCTGGTATATTTTAGATATTAACCCCTTATCAGATATACATGGCTTACAGTTTTTTTTCCATTCTGTAGGTTGCCTTTTTTTTTTTTCTTTTAAATGAGATAGAGTCTCGCTCCATCACCCAGGCTGGAGGGCAGTGGCGCAATCTTGGCTCACTGCAACCTCTGCCTCCTGGACTCAAGCGATTCTCATGCCTCAGCCTCTCAAGTAGCTGGGATTACAGGCGCCTGCCACCATGCCTGGCTAATTTTTATACTTTTCATAGAGACAGGATTTTACCATGTTGGCCAGGCTGGTCTCAAACTCCTGACCTCAAGTGATCCACCCAACTCAGCCTCCCAAAGTGCTAGGATTACAGGTGTGAGTCACCATGCCCGGCCCACATTTTCTTTATTAGCAAAATCCACTGGAAGCATATTCCTCGAATGCTCTGTATTCTGAATTCAAGGAACCGCCCTAAATTCTCTTTCTTGAGAATTACTCACCTATCAAACCATGGAAACAGCTGCAAAACCAAAGTAAACTTAAATGACCCTGGCATAAATTATTTGGACTTTCTCACAAGTCCAAATTAGTTCAAAATAAGAGTTTTAAATACGTTTATTTTCTTATGTAGCAACAATAGGATTTTAAAAATGACCTAGCAGTAGTGTGCACCCTGCACCTTCTCTTCTAGGGAGCTTTAACAATGGCTGATGCTGGATTTCATCCCCAGAGGTTCTGATTCCATTGGTCTGGGGGTGCGAACTGGACATCAGAGTGTGAGAGCTCCCCAGGTGAGTCCCATTTACAATCAGGGTCAAGAACCTCTGATGAGTGGCTCAAAGACCCAGAGCCTCTCCAGCTGGCCACCAGACTCCCAGGGGAGTATCCTGTATCTTTTACCGCACTCAGCCATCAACCCTCCCTTGTTCACAGGGAGATAAGCCCATTGTGGTCCTGGACCTAAGCTGAGCCAAGTTTCACAAATGACAGTAACGAAGCTGCATCATGATCTCCATACCGGCAGCTGGGCCAGCTGTTCCACTCTTGAAATATACACATTGACCCAATGGCTTCAAAGAACATCATTTGTGTCTTCATCAATTCCAGTTTCACTCCCGCTTCTTTCTAACCCAAAGAAGAAATCCAGTAAGGACATACAGTTACTCAAAAAGCCCAAGATGGCAAAGATAATTAACGCTGCAGTCTTGGTAGAAGAATGATTCTGTTTGGTGCCATGGTTCTCCCATACATACAAATAAAACTCCTGTAAAGTGAATTAGCTGTGACTGTTTGTGGCTTCATACAACTGGCGTTTTAAATGGCTGCTTTGCTAGACACACAGTCCCCAGACAAAGTGCCTGCTGTGATTTGGTTTTGCAGCTTGAACAATATTTCCACTGCAGAAATCCATTACATCTTACTGAAGTTTATGGAGAGAATATTTCCCATCAAATAGCAAGGTGAAGCACCAATGAGGCAGAACTAAATGGGAGACTGGTAAATGCAAACAGAGGACCCTGAATTCCACTCCATCAGCACAGGCAGGCTTATTCCAATCCACGACAAATATCTGACTGTGTTTGGAGACCGTATGGAAAAGTAGCTGTAAGTGGTTGCCCAAATACTCACAATAATCACTTGCCTTGCAAAAAAGAAGCCAGTTCCTGAAAACACCTTGTAAACTTTTTGAAAAACTTTGTAGCAAATTCCAGTTAAACAGGGAAAACTAAACACTGGTTTTTATCCTCTTTCCCTCCTCAAACATATACTAAACATTCCCTCTACTAAAATACAAAAAAAAAAAAATTCAAAAAATACGTGTGCACAAAGAGGAAGAGAGGTGATAAGAGAAAATAAGATAGTTCAATAATATTTTGGAATTTAAAAAGTCAAAAGAAGAAAGAGGCAAGAGGAGGAAAGAGGAAAGAGGTGAAGAAGAGATGACCAACAGGACTGCCGGGGGAATATTTGCAGGCAGCCAGTTCTGCTGGAAAGGATCACTACGTGAAAGGACAAGAGAGCCAGGAAGGCTGAGGTGGAGTGAGGCTCCAGGCGGGAACAAGGTGCCCCCACCATCACCTTGCTCCCTTCCCACAGGACTCTAGTGGTTTACCCAGAGACATTGAACCCAGAAGGCTCAGGGGAGGGCTGGGATGAAGCATGAAGCTGAGCCCCTTCTTCCTGCAACCCTGCCTCCCCATCACCACAAACTCATCTCATACCAGCACCCTGCAGGAGATTAGAAAATGCATCTCTGGACGAATTCTCTCAAAAAATACCTCTCGGTATGGACATTTGGAGATCTACCAGTGGAAAGTCAAGTTCATTCTGTGATCATGCCACAGTGAAACCTGCCAGTTGGCAAGCCCTACCCACGCACACAAGGCAGAATCGCACTAGCTTTCTAGGGCTCAATTCCTAAATATGAAGAAGCAGTCAAGATCACCAGGCACTTCAGCAAAGCTCAGGCATGGGAGAGCACAAGACAAGTAGACAATCAGCGACCTGCAGGAAACAGAGGCAATGCAGGAAGCAGAAGACTTTCTAAAAAAAAAAAAACTACTAATATCCTCAGAGACGTCAGCGAAAACACTGCATCTATACAAGCAAGGCGATATTTAAAACGTGAACAATTCGAGGGTAGTGAAGAGACCTTGGAAATTACGATCATCAAAATTTTAAAGTTAAAGGAGAGTGGAAGATAAAGTCAAGAAAACTTCCAGAAAATTAAACAAAGAGGAAAGAGGTGGTAAATAAAAAAGGAAAGATAAGAAAATCAAAGGTTTGATAAAGAGATCCAACATCTAATTAAAAGAAATCCCAGAGAGAGAGAGACAGGGAAAATGAATATGAATAGAAGAGACGAACGGAAAACTAAAAAACTTATGGAAATTTCACCCAAATTACTTACCCAGTTTCCAGCACAATTAACACAAGTGCACAAATATGAATGTATGTGCACATACACGCACATACACACACACACATATGTCAAGGCACACAATTACAAAATGCCAGAGCCCTGGAGATAAAGAGAAGTTGCTAAGAGCTTCCAGGCAAGAGGGATACATTTATAAAGGAACAGCGATCAAAAAGACAATGGAATCATTCTCTATAACAATACCACTATTGTTATTATACAGAGCAATTCCTTCAACATTTGGATGGGCAACTTTTTAACCTGGAAATCTACACCTAAAAAAAAAATCAATCCACTGTAAGAGCCAAATAAAAGTATTCGCAAATGTGTAAAAATTTGCCTTGCTTGTCCCCGTCTTAGGATGCATCAGGAAGACGGATGTCAGCAAAACAAGGGGGCAAGCAAGGAAAAGAGGAAGCTGGGGATTTAGTATCATAGAGAGGCAGTCTCAAGCCACAGGGCTGCGGGAAAGAGGTGTCTGGAGCGAGAGATTACAGAATACAATGATGAAGACAGGATCCATGCCCAGGCTGTCTTGTTTACTCCAAAGCTCACAAGCCTTCACTGCAACTACAGACTACTTGCTTTATTAGAATTGTAGACCACGGAGTGCAGGAAGACACAAAGACCACACGCAACAGAAGTTACGCCTCCAACCCCGCCCCTTTCTGTTCTCAGCATTATCGGATGTGGATGGTTATAGTGACATGGAGGAAGGACACAGAAGAGGGAGAAGTTTGAGAAGATACTACATCAAGACTTAAACCTTTTGTGAAAGGCTGTTTCTTTGAATCTGCTCACATAAAGTCCACAGATAGCAAGTAGTCAACGAAATGTTCCAAGAGCCTGGGATCTAAAACAGTCTCTACCTTCTCTACCTTATTTGAGGATTTGAAAAACCTGGGGTAAGATCCATAGATGGAAGTGTTCTGCCACAGACTCCCAAGCCGCGGGAAGGAATAAGATCACCCAGGAAGACCTGATAGAGATAAAAGAATAAAGCCAGACATCAGAGCCCTGGGGACCCCAATACTTAAAATGTGGGCATTAGAAGGGGAGCAAGGAAAAAGAGAACTGCCAGAGATGTGGAAGGAAACCAGAAAAGGATACTGTCTTAGAATTCAAAGGAGGAGGCCAGGCGCAGTGACTTACGCCTGTAATTCCAACACTTTGGGAGGCCAAGGTGAGCAGATCACGTGAGGTGAGGCATTCCAGACCAGACTGGCCAACAAAGTGAAACCCAGTCACTACTAAAAATACAAAAATTAGCTGGGTGTGTTGGTGCATGCCTGTGATCCCAGCTACTAGAGAGGCTGAGGCAGGAGAATCGCTTGAACCTGGTAGTCGGAGATTGCAGTGAGCTGAGATGGCACCCACTGCACTCTAGCCTGGCAACAGAGCAAGACTCCCTCTCAAAAAAACGAAAGAAAGAAAGCAAGAAAGCATTCAAAGAAGGAGAGTGTCTAGAAGTTCAAGAGACACATACACTGAGGACAAATAGGATTAAGCTTGCAAATGAGCCACTGTGTTGGAAAATGTGTAGGCGACCTTAATGAGAAAAGTTTCCATGGAATGTTAAGGAAAAGTCAAATTATAGTGAGTTGAGGAGTTAGGTGGAGAAATCCTGATCATTGTAATAATTTTTATTATTGAAGGCTTCCTACACATCAGGCTCTGTAAAGGTAGTTAATCTCATAATGCCTCTGTGACATTGGTACCATTATTTTCCCCATTTTAAAGACGGGGGCATTATGGCACAGAGCAGTGACCTGCCCAAGGGCAGATGCCTAGCAAAGAAGTGGTGATGCTGGAATTCAAACTCACAGTCTGGCCCCAGAGCCTATGCTCATAACCCTCCACCAGCACTGCCTCCCTGAAAGTGCAGCCTGTGGGGAAAAGAATTTATGCAAAGGGATACTTGATCAATTCTGGTACATTATCCTCCTCATAAGCAGCTGCCTTCAATTGCAGCTCCCCAAGACCCTTTTTAAAGATGTTCCTCTTGACCCTTGAAAATTGGGACGGGAGTGAGTCACCTCATTAGACTCACCCAGACAGATTACAGATAATTCATCATGTCTTCTTCCCAGCACTGTTGAATGTTCCTATTAAGCTATATCCACAGCAGAAAAGAGCATCACACCATCAGACTCTTGCCCCATTCCCAAGGCCCTCTTACTCAGCTTTGCTCTTCCATAAACCACATTCCTTAAAAGAAAACCCAATAAAAAGCATATAGGCCCATCACTTCAAAGGATGTAAGAGGAAGCCTCTGCAACTTGCCCCTGCCTGCTTGTGTCTGAGTCCAGTAGGGCTCCTTATAGGGCTACGGCTGGCACTGGGTCAAGACGAGTCTTCCTTGGACAGGGCTGTTATAGGTATGTAGCAGCCCTAGACCTGGGCATGAAAAGCCAGTCTCAGCTTCATCAGCCATAACAAATGCACCACTCTGCAGAGGATGCTGATCATGAGGGAGGCTGTGCATGGGTAAGGGCATGGGGTAGATGAGAAATCTCTGTACCTTTTACTTGATTTTGCTGTGGACCTAAAATCACTCTAAAAATAAAGTCTAAAAGACAAAAAATTTTAAATGTAAAAAAAAAGGCCAGTCTCCCCACAAAACACACACACATTTCCAAACATCCCTTGTGGTGATGGAGCTATGCCAGGTTGAGAACCACTGATAGAGACACCAACATGTTACTCCATGAAACTCTGGCCAGTTCTCACACCACTTGCCTCAGGGGAAAACTCACAGATCTGTAGCCCCTCTAGGGGAGGAAGCATTTGTTCTCACTGAGATTGTTCTTACCTTAATAACCACAGTGAAGAATTTGTTAAGATACTGAAGGAGGGAAAAGTAATAGGGGGAAGAAGATCTCAACTGTCTGGGCAGCTTTCTTCTATTTTCTTGAAGCTGCTGAGGTGGATGGCAGGTCAAGAGGAGTGAAGCTTTGATGTCTACTGAGCCCTCAACACACACACACATACACACACACACACACAGCCCGCCTACTACCTATCGGCCTCTCTGCTGTCACTAATCCATTCCAAATTACACAATTACTTTGTTATGCAACACTAATAATCAAAAAGAAGAGAAACATTCTCATAGCCTTTCTAGTAAATGCAAGCTTCGGAGAGTGACCCTCAAGGGAACAGAGGTCTGCGCAGACTCTCAATATCATATTATTCTCTTCTAAAATTGGTGCCTTGTTTTTTTCTTCAGATCCATGGTGGGTTTTATTCTTCCAAGCATACCATAACAGGATCATTGGATAACTGGAGAAACTCAATGGCCCTGACAGGTGTCTTTCCTCACAGAATGGTCCATACTGTCTGTTCAGAAACTTTTCCTCCCCTCCCTGTTCTTCCACAGGGGAAAAATGAGGGTGTGGAGCAAGGAATGGCTCCAATTCCATAAATGGTTTATTCCAAGGTGGGATTCAGGTTCCCAGATGTTTGAAATGCTTGTTCCCCAGTCTGTAAAGAAATAGCACTTGAATTTAATTTCCTCAGCAAGGCCATTTTTACGCTTTCTGCAGAAAGGATACACCCACCAGCAGTTTTGCCCTGAGAGTACACCGGACAAAGGAGACAGGGTCATTTATAACCTGACATGTCCACCCTACTGCTGTGTCTGGCTTCCATTGGCTGGAATGGGACCTCACATTCTATATTTGTCCTGATTGGCTAGCAACTTAGAACTTTTTAAAAAAGGCAAAGGCAGAGGAGAACAAAGGAAAGAGGAAGTAAATTGTGAAATGCTGAGAAAGGTAAAAACACCTTCAAATAAGGAAGAGGAACAGGCTATGCTTGGACCAGTATAAGCATGCCAGGGCAGATATTTAGGCTAAATTGTGGGAGCTAAGAACATAAAGTACATTGATTTCTTTATTATGGCTAGCAGATATTTAAGAATGTTAGCACAGGTCTTTGAATACATTTTGCTTCTAAGAGAAGTTACTATTTATTCCTAATTAGATGGGGAGGAAAGTCTTTGAAGAGGAACCTCTACTTCACTTTTTACACAGAGAAAGCAAAACTTTCTGATGGCAACAAGGGAGAGGGAACTTCACTGCAGTAGCATGAACTTCCACCCAGGCGGGTTGAGCCCCAGTCCCAAGAGAGGAGCCTGGGACAACAAGTCACCATGAGGACCTGTGGGTACACCACCATTCTGCAGAAGCCTTTGGTGACTCCAGGGAAAGTTTTTCTCAAGGTTCATAATGCAGAAAGAGAGAGGGAAAGAGGCGTATCACAAAAAATGAAGGAGGAAAAAGGAGCGGACTCCCAGGGAATGGCTGACACATCAATAATCACTCCCTCTTTCAGATCAGGGGAAAGACTGCCTTTGAATCATTTTCTCAAATGCCCTACCATTGGCTCTAAAACTCCTTTCTCTTCCAGCAACTCTATGACTTACAGAGCATTGACAATTCTCAGAAATGTGGCCCCAAGAAAATCCAGCCACTGGCCCAACCCTAGGGCATTTGCCCAGCCAACGTGTAGAAGTGGTTCTTCTCCAAATTCCAAAGGAGTGACAGAACCCCAAGGATGCTGGGATCCCTGTGGTTTACAAGAAAAGGGAAGATGGAGGGAAAATAAAACTGACATTAATTAAATACCAACTACTTGCCGGATATATTGCTGGGCATTTTGTTCTCATCTCATTTGATCCTCAACAACTACCATCATTCTCATTTAATCAACAACAAAACCGATCCTCAAATAAGTTTATTTTCAAAAATCACCTAGTCAGGAAGTGGTGGAACCTGTATTTCAAGCCATTTTGTTTGACTCCAAAGTTCTGCGTCTTCCCACCAAACTACCCGTTTTCTCAACAGTATAGCTGACACCAAGTATTTTTCACAAACAGAGAGTGCTTGGTGTGAATACATGAGCCTATATACAGAAGGCGAGATGCCAGCTCCCCTGTGGTTGGGGCTAAATCAGTGCATCTAAGGATGGACTGCCAAATATTTTCAGGGTTGGACCAGCCCACATAAAATAGCTCTGGGCTGACAAGTCCAACAGATAGACTTAAATTGTATAATTCCAATGCCAGAATCGATTTCTGTACTCCTTCCTTTACACTTGTACGTCCTTCCAAAGTAGGGTTGGGGGGCAGCAATCTCATTTCCCAACTCAGAAAGCCCTCTTGGGAGCTGTGGTAAGCATAACTGCTATTTATTGAGTATATCCAGGCACTAACTAGGACTGCAGTTTTGTGGACCACCTTGAAGTTAAACAGTACCCCATCACTTTCTTTGGAATGAAAAGTGAGCAGAAGTGAGGATGCATCACTCCCACATGGAAGGTTGAAGATCCAGTGTGACTTGCCACATTCCCTTTTTCCTGGGTTGGCATTTGTGGAAGCATGAAGCAGAACCCCACTCAGCCCCAGTCACTCAGTGAGGCCAACTTAGACGCAAGGGCTCTGCCAACACCTGGCACAGCCATGGTGATGTGTGAAATGCAGCACCATTGTTTTAAGCAGTTGTGATTGGTGGGGGTGCTGTCTACCACATCTCCACATTTACCAATGGTACTTTAATTTCTTCATTCAGACACTTTGCGTGCTTCACACCATCTTCAGCAAGTCTCCTCAGAATTCCCTCATGCAAAAAAACAAAAAAAAAAAAAAAAAAGGGCTTGTCGTCCTCAATGATATAATCCATTTTAAAATGCCTCCTCCCCACTCTCTGTCCCAAAGTTGAGCTCAAATCTTCTGTTCCACAGAGTCAGATCATGACCACCTAGATATGACTTGGGTAGCAGAAGCAAATAAGCCTGCATGGGTCTCATGCTTTTTTAATGTGTCAGAATGAAGCAAACAAGCCAAACTTTGGATTAAGAAAATGATTTTTTTAAAACCTCAACCTTTTCCTACTGATAGAAATCAAACACTGACATGTCCCTGGTGGGCGAGAGCTTCGCATCAACAAATCTGGGAGCAGGAACTCATAAAACGGAATAAGTGGAAGCACAACAAACACAATTAAAAATCCAGCCATGCTCAGAGAGGCATTCCATTTACTGTCTCATAAAAAAAGCCTGGTCCTCAGAGGCAAACAAAAGAAAATCAATTTCTTAATTTTTATTGGCAGATGTGGGACAGAGGCCAAGTGAACACGGGCTGTGCTCAAGAGCAGACCTGGGGACTAGTCATGGCCTTCTGTTCCTAGACCTGTTCCTCTGGCCCTCACCTCTCTGCCTCCTCCAGCTTCCAGACAGACTCTGCCCTCTGTGGTCTCCGGAACACGCGGGGTCCTGCGGGCAGCACAGCAAGGCATGCCCTCCGCACTTCTCCGCTCCTCTCCCTGAGTCATTTCCCAAAAGATAAGCTTTATTCTCTGGCTCGAATTCCCTCCCAGCCTCTTACAGGAACCAAAGGCATTGTTCATGCCTCGCAGCATTCATAGCTTGGAGGTATCACTTGGCGATTGAAAATGATGTTGCTCATCAACCAGCCCAAGAACACTCACTTAAGGAAGGGGAAGGCAGGATGGGTATTCGGACTCGGCTTCCCTTACCTCCCTTAATCATCACCACAACCCTGGGGGGTAGATCCTCTTATCCCCAGTGATGTAGTTGAGGAAATTCAAGCTCAAGGCTTCATAATTTGCCCAGTCACACAGTTAATAAATGGTAAGCAGATCCACATCTATCTGACTTCAAAGTCTGGGCTCATTTCACTGCAGCACCATGCTGCCCCACCCTCCAGTATTGTTTTTCTAACAATAGGACAAGTCAGCCACATTCTCCTTCCCACTCCCAACCTTTACTCTCTTGAAATTCATTTGTAAGAGAACTGGCTTTGTTTAGGGGAGAAGCCCATGACATTTCCAGGAAACTTCAAACCCACAACTGTGGCACAAGGATATAGCTGTCGGGGGCAACCAGAAATTCATAGCACAGGAATGGCCGGCAGCAAGGGGTGTAAGAATGTCAAAACAAGCATCCTGGAGGGAAGGCAGATGCCATCAGACTTCTCCAAAGACTCTTTGTACAGACAGTAATTCAGACCACCCCAGGCATCAACAGGAAGTGAGTAGTTACATTCTGATTGCACATATAAGGTGACTGGAATACAAAATGCTGGGTTTTTGGTCCGAGGCCCCATAAAGAGATCATAGTTCAAATTTCAACATGTCTAATTTCAGTTCTAGCCACTATGGCTAGCTAGTGTTACCTCAAAATAGAGACATTTATTTTCCCTAAAGATTTATCTGTAACTTTCCCCCAACTTCCTGGGGACTTTTGAAGACTGGGAGGAAACATCACTTGAGGTCATGCAGTGCCAGGGGCTGCCACGTTGAATCGCTACAGTCCCCATGCCTTCACCCACTCACATCATGTCCCTTTTGGCACTTGCATGATCTGATTTCAACATCAAGACCAAGAGAATAAGAACCCAAACTCCTGAGGGCTAAGCCCAAATGCCTCTGACTTTACGGAGATCACAAGAGGGAAATCTAATATCTAAAACCCCACTAGGTGATCCTGGATGGCTTCAATATGAAGTTCTTTCAAATTAAAGTGAGGCACAATGAGTTAGAAGACAGAGAGAGAGAACTGATGCAAAAAGAAGAAAATCCTTTTCTGGAGGAACTTGGGGTCTTATAGGCACTGGCTGATGTAAGACTTCCTAACTAGATATGTCACCCACAGTTGTATGGGTCTCCTACACTGCAATAGGGTATCCAGGGTATGTCTGAAGAAAACCCTTTTCCCAGTATTTCTAAGTACACATGGAGTGATATCATGGCATATCGTCACCCCCAGAAAAGTCAGAGTGATGATCTGAAATACCTGTGCAGTAAAACACGATAATAATAGCTGAGGTCTACTGTCACTTGTTGACCAACACTGGTCACTTGTTGGCACTGTACTGGGCTCTGTGTGATCCTGTCCAATGCTCACAGTGGCTCAGTGAAGTGGGTCCTATAATTAGAGTCAGAGCAGTTAAGAAGTCTGCCTAAGGTCACATAGCTAGTAGGTAGCAGTGTCATGATTCTAACTGGAGCTGTGGGATTCCCAAGTCTATGTTCTTTTTTTTTTTTTTTTTGAGGTGGAGTCTCGCTCTGTTGCCCAGGCTGGAGTGCAGTGACGCGACCTCAGCTCACTGCAAGCTCCACCTCCTGGGTTCACACCATTCTCCTGCCTTAGCTTCCGAGTAGCTGAGACTACAGGCGCCTGCCACCAAGCCCGGCTAATTTTTTTGTATTTTTAGTAGAGAAGGGGTTTCACCGTGTTGGCCAGGATGGTCTCGATCTCCTGACCTCCTGATCTGCCCGCCTCGGCCTCCCAAAGTGCTGGGATTACAGGAATGAACCACCACACCTGGCCCAAGTCTATGTTCTTAATCCCCCCCGCCCACCCACCACCGGCGCCTCAACCTACATAATCATACAGCCAAAAGCACTAGGTCTAGAATGGACACACTTCTGAACTATAAGGCACCTAAATCAAAGATGCTGAAATGAGGCCTGAATTTACAGTTAGCGAGAAACCACGAAAGTCCAATGTCTTTTTCCAGGCCATTCTGAGATTGTGAACTCAATCCCACACCCTGAGAATCCTGTGTGCTCACACTCAGCTCACCCTGGGCTTGACACAGACCCTATCATCTTATATCAGATAAAAAGGTATTTTCCCCTTTATTAGAAAATATTCGCTGCAGCACCATGCAGAGTTCCACAAGCCCTAAAGGTACTTCTGCTGGGGGTTCTGCATGCCCTGCGGGACCACAGGCCCTGCCTTTGCATAGGGGATGGACTATTGCAGGTGCTTCTGGCCTCCTGTAGCCTCTTGCCTAGTGCTGACTGGACCAGGTGTTGGGACCTGCCCATCTTAGCTGGCACATCTCCCAGGCCCAGCTGTCTGTTGAGGCACAGTGTTGCCTCCAACTAGAATAGTACATCCAAGTCTCAGGACCTATAATAGGAGCCCACCACCCTGTGTCTGTGGCAAGGATATCCTGTGGACAAGTCACAGAGCAGTTCTTTGGCATTTTACTTCTGGAAGTTTTGCCATTACCCAGTGTTATAATTTTCATCAGAAATGTGCACCCATAAAAAGCAATAAGGAACCCATCTGCATTTGAACCCATCCTGCTGTTGATTGTCCTGGAGTCAACACTGGCCCATCTCCTTACTTATCTCAATTCAAGCTTCTCAGCTGGTCCTAAAATTCTCTAGATCATAAATCACTACAAGGCAAGTACTCTATTCTGGATATCTCTGAATTTCATTGAGTCCCTAGTAAAGTCCCTTTAAGAGAGCAGGCAATTACAAAATATATGTTGCCCCAGGTGCTACCCCAGACATCGGTAAGCATTGCCTCTCCAAAGATATGAGCCTTCCTAGAGATGCCATAACAACTACAACAAAACACAAACTAGGTGACTTAAAACAACAGAGTTATTCTCTACAGTTCTGGAGGCCAGCAGTTGGAAATCAAGGTACCAGCCGGGCCATGGTCCCTGAGACTCTGGATAGAATCCCTCCTTGCCTCCACCAAGCTTCTGTTGGTGGCTGCAAATCTTTGTCATTCCTTGGCTTTTTAATACATCACTCTGACCTCTGTCATCATGTGGCCTTCTCCTCTCATCGCATGGCATCTTCCTTTTTGTGTGTGTCTGTTTCTGTGTCTCTTCTCTTTTTATAAGGCCCTCAGTCAAATTAGATAAAGGGCTCACTCTATTCCTGTATCACTTCATCTTAACTTAAATCTTAATTCCATCTGCAAAGAGGCTATTTCCAAATCAGGTCACATGAACGGGTACTAGTGATTAAGACTTCAACATATCTTTTTGCAGGACACAACTCAACCCACAGCACCATGTCTCCCATATGCCTAATCTTCAGCACCCAGGCTGGAGCATCATCGGCAGGCACAGGGGATGAAACAGCACTATAAGGATGGTGATAGATGTGGAGGAATCTCAGGCTCTGAGTGAACTGGAAGTTCAATCTATGGGCATTTAATCTCCCAAGAGCAGCTCCCCAGGAACTGTAGCAATATGTACCCTCTAGAATCCCTGAAAGTGACCTACAGACTATAGTTCATGATTCATGCCACACCTTCCAGACTGGCCTTTCCTGCCCATGTGCTCACCAAATACCTCCTCCTGTGCTGGGCCCTGAGCTAGGGACTAGAAAAGGGGAGAAAAAAGACACAACTCCAGCCTGAACAGGTCTCCAGGTCTACAGGTGGGACACACAAATAAACCAACAGAGATGACACATAGGAAGAGCACCATGTTACAGGTGCACTCAGGACATGAGGCAGCACCTGAGACAGTTATCCAGGGAAGGAGAGAGAGGAAGGCAGTACAGGGAAGGACACCTCACCCAGCAAACACATTAGCCTAGAGCTCCATCTGCCCACACTCTTCATCCTTGTCCCACCCCAGAGGACTTGTCTAGCCTCCTGTTCCACAGATCCTCTCTGTTTTCTCAGGGGGGGTCACCTTCATGGCACCTTGAACCTTGGCTGCTGTCTCTTCTCCCCACACACCTGGACAGCAGCCGGGAAAGGGCCCCAGCAGCCTCTATTAATCTCTTGGCTCACTCATCCCTTTCACAGACATGCCATAAAAATGATATAAGCATTTCATTCGAACAGCGCTGCAGCAGGAATGGCGAGGGTACGGAGGGTCGATTGATTTCCAGCATGTGCAGGTATAAACGCAACACCAAAATCAATTGAAATAACACTGCATCAGTTCTGTGAGCTCTTCCCTCATACGGCACGCTTTATATACTGTAGTACCTGCTCCTGTCTACACGCCTGCCCTGGCCACCCTGCAGCGGCTCCGTGGGCAAGGCTGACAGCTGACACCCACAAGGTCATGTTCTCTAAGCCCCTTCAGTCACACAGTGAAAGGCAATGAGGTTCCACGCATGCCCACCAGCAGACCCTCATAAACATACCGGAAATCCCATGTACACTCCCTGAACAAGAATGTGTATGAACTCACACATGAACTAGTACCACGTGGCTGCTCATTGAACAGGTGTGTAAGGAGACTTACTGGTCTGCATTTCTTTACAATTTTATACCTTCTTCCATCTCACCAGATAAAATATTTCCATAAGTGATGTATATAATATATTTATGTGTAATATACCCAGGAATATTCAACACCCAAACAGAATACCCCAAAAAGGTGTGGTGAGGTAGATGGTGGGGAGATTCTATAGTAGTGAGTTAGCCCTGGTACCAAGGGAAAAAAAATCCAAAGATCTCATCTGAAAATGCATAAATGCATATTCTTTTGAAATTTTGTGACTTCTCACAATCAGTTTATAGTATTATTCTTGTACTGATGTCTAGATCAGGTTATATTATTAAACTGGCCAATTCAATAAAACTCCTCACCTTCACGGTATCTCATCATCAAAGTCTGTTTCTTCATGCATCCATTAACCTAAAAATGGTTCAGGTAAGAAATTGAAGCCTGCCAAAAAGGGAGTATCTCCTCATTCAGTTCAGAGATGTCTGGTTCTATTAAAAGGAGGGTGACCACACATCCTGATTTGCCCAGGACAGTCTGTTTATTTTTATCTGTTGCTCCAGCATCATCATGAATAGAGCCCCCTTTGGTCTGGATGAAAAATGATGTAGTAAGCCTAATAAAAAGTAACTTAGGCCTCCTGTGTGTGGGAGTGGAAGGTGGAGAAAAGACAGTCATGGGTGGAATCAACTGCTGTTTTGAACTCCAGACACTAGTGATGTAATATCACAAGTAAAGCAGTGAACCACCCTAGCCAACATGTCTCCATCCTAATCTCCTAAACTCCCTTTGAAGCAGTCTATAGAGGGGTCTAGCATGTATCCTCAGAATATCCATATAGGACATTGTCCTTCTTAGGCAGTCAATAAATATCATTTGATGACAATGACGCAGCCATTGATTTTCCACTCCCTCTTCTCCTTCTGTTCACTTCTCCCTGCCCCCTTCCTCAGGGTATAGGTCAATCAATCTTAGGCCATCTTGATCTACTTGGAAAGCTTAACTGCCATGAAGCTAAACCACTTGTCCTCTGGCTCCAATCTCTTAGAGAAATTAGTGCCAATGGAAGTGTCAGTATCAATTTCATAATGTTATTGGATGAAGGCAAGGCTGGGCAAAGTCCCATATTCCTGACGGGCTATCAAAGTGATGAGGATTATGGGTAAGGAGACAGACAGCTCTGACAGGAGAGGCAATGACTCAAGAGCAATTAGACTGACAAGACTATCTTTGAGCCCCATCACTTAATGCTGACACGGGTACTTTCCCCACAGAGATGTAGAATGTGGGATGCAGGTTTTTCCTGGTGTCTACAGGGGTAATTGGAGAGCCTGGAGGCTTGCAAAGCAGCCTTTGGCCCTACACCTCTCTGAACAAAGGGTTCCAACACAATAGTACGATTTTGCTCTCATGATGGCCCCTCCTTTTCCTTTCCTTCCTTTTCCTGCCTTCTAAAGAAAATGTCAAGATAAAATGTAGGCTATGTATTTAAATTTAACTCCTTTGCAGAGTCAGGGGAAGACTTGGGATTATTAAAATGAAAATCAAGATCTTGTAAAAGTCAAACCATCTTAGCAGGAAAGGAGATTTATCCTGGAAGACAAGAGCAACAGATTGTTGCCACAAGGGTCCTGAGTTCTAATCCAAGCTCTTACCCCAGCACTGCTGTAAATACAACTGTGTGCAATCGGGAAGGTGTCAACTTATCTCTGTGAGGCTTCAAGTTCCTCCTGTAAGGTCAACCATAACCTCCCGCTACCCTACAACACTGAGGAAATGAAATGCCAGCAGTGTCAAGGGCAAATGAGGAATCAGAGAAGGATATATTTTAAGACCTGGTGAGGTGTGTAGAAATTGCTTTTCCTCTGTGCTTGATAGAAGATGCACAGAAGCAACCCTGGAGCTGAGAATGCAGTGCAAGGTGGTGCTGAAGAGAGAGAAAAGCAAGTCTTGTCTCCTGCTCAAATGGACCGCATGCAAGAGGCATGGAAGTGATGTTTCGAATACTTACATAGTGTGCCTAGTCTATTTTCAGTCCTTAACAGTTTATTTCCCCTAGTTTTCAAGAGTTTATGTTCCCAGGGCAGCAGGCATAATTTTGAGCCTGTGAGGTTACAGCTATTTAAGCAGGTTTGCTTTATTATTTTTTAATTGCTTAACAATATTGTTCATTGGTGTTCTATTAAAAACCCCACAGTGTTTTATAATGGAATTTAAAATTCATGTAATTTTAAAGTGTCCACTTCAGAATGGTGTGTGTGTTTATGGGGTTCACTAACACTAATATTAATTAGCCGATCCTGACACTGACCTAAGCATTTAAGCTAAGCAAAATGATATATGTAAAAGGTCAGTATGTAGCAAGCCTTATCTGAATAATGTCAACCCTGGCCAAGAGGCTGTTGTCAATATTATCTGAAACTGCTGAGTTCCCAAACACACTCAGAATATTGGCCTAATATGCAAATGTGTGAATCAGGGGATTCCTCCCAAGGTGCCTTTAAATAGCAGGCCCTTTAAAGGCACTGTGGTGCAGCTGAGGGTATTTTAAGATCATTAACCAATTGAAAGAGAGGTTGGGAGCAGAGAAACTTGAAGTGTTAGAAGTTTCTGCTAATCGAATATGGTTCAGAATCAATGATTATGCATCTCTGCAACTGCCAGAGAAAGCTATAGGAAAGCATTAGACAGTGAAGAAATTTTGCTAGGCACACACTTGGCATTGTGCTCCTGAAGCTGATAGATGCAAAACTTCACACTCAACAATTTTAGAAACATATCTGTTGGGAAACTCTGAATGGGCTATTGACTATTTTCACATAATAGTATCTTTGTGAAGGCACAGGCATTCATTAAACCAACAATTTGCCCCTGAATTTTTTTAATGCAGTTAAGCACCAAGAATATAAACAGGAGAACTTCCAAAGAGAAGTAAAGAAAGTGTCAATATAATATCAGGATTTTCTTCACTGTCCTTCCCTATTGTTGGCATGAATTCAAAGGCACATGTGTCCCAGGCTACAGGGGAAAACTAGACTTTTACAGGTGGGATTCCAACAAGATGCTTCTCAAAGTCTCCACGTTACAATCTTTAAGCTAATAAATGGCATTTATTTTAAAAATGGATGACTTCTAACGGGCCTGGGTACCATTCCCATCTTGGCCTGGGCTCACAGCATATTTATATATGGAATGTTTTCTACCTCAGATATTAGACATGTATCTTTTTAAAGTTTAGCTAGGTAGATTGAGTAATCAATATACACCGTGTGTGTGTGTGTGTGTGTGTTTGTATGGAAAGCATAACTGAATAGTATACACACACTCACACACACAAATAAATCAGATAGTATTTATGGAAAATCCACTCAGGGATCAGGCTATGCTTTCCTGTGCTTTCTAATTTAATAGAACTACTATTTGATGAGTGTATACCATAGCCAAAATTGCCCCCAAGCAATTTATAAATAATTAGCTCATTTAATCTTCGCAAACTTGCAACGATCACTTCCATTTTACAGACAAAGAAATTGAGGCTCGAAACTTTTATTAACCTGCCACTGTCCCTCAGCTAATAAATGGTGAAATTGGAATTCTAATCCAAGACCATGTAATCCATCCCAAGGCCTGTACTCATCCTACAATATACTGCCTGCCACAAACTATAATTTTAAGAAAACTTATGAAACAATATGATAAGAGAGCATATATAATATTTTCCATGGGTCTGTTGCAAATTTTCATCAAATTTACTCTCTAATACTATTTAGGTGTGTCTTGATTCATAAACATGTACAATTTGGGTTTGACATTCAAAGACCGTGGTCATCTAATTATTTCACCAACCACATTTCCTACCAGCAATTGAGTAAAAGTACATGTCTGCTGTTCCCCAAATACACAATCTACATTTCCACCTCTGCCACAGCTGTGCTCCAGCCCAAGACATTTGCTCTGATGCCTACAACCCACCTGTCCAACCCTACACCTCCCAGGAACCAGCTCAATCCCCACCACTCCCTTGAACCATTTCTTGAACCTAACTCTCCCTCCTCTTTCTCCCCACTCCACCCACTCACACAGTTATTTCTTCCTCTAGATTCATGCAGCTCTTCTGAAGATCAAGGTTTGCCTATTGCCTCTCTGTCTCTCCCTAGTGATTCTCTGCAACCCAAGAATAAGGCTTAACAGGGAAGGAAGTTGTTCTGACTCTATGCTTTTATTCCTCTTGACTAAGAAAAGGCAATAGTGTTTATCACAATGAGGAGCACGTCTCAGTCAAAAGCATCATTCCTGCTGCTCTGTTAACTAATGCCATCTTGGTCATGCCACTTAACCTAAGTATTTGTTTCCTTATCTATAAATAGGGTTAATAGCAGTAACTCCCTCATCAGACTATTGTTAGGGTTAAATAAAATATTTAGGTAAAGCCCTTGGCATGGTATAAGTTCTCAGTAAATGTTAACTAAAAATAATTCTAGTAAAGTAAAAAAACAAACAAACAAAAAAAAAAAAAAACAGCGGTTAGCTAACCCAAGAATTTTGCTGTTAATACTTTTAACCCCCATGATAATTACTGATTTAAGTGACAGGTTCTTCTTTTAATATAGCCACTAATGACAGCATCTATATGCCCTAAAGTCTTCCATTCCATGCTAGGGGATCAGAGTTAGCCAATGCTTCCCACTTCTCATCAAAGCAAGAGGACTTAATAATGCAAATAAGAAATGAGCTTTATCAGATGTAGAGAAGAGCACCATAATTGAAAGACTGACTAACTCTTCTTGGTTACCATGGACTTTAGCCTGATTCTTCACCTATCCAGGCATTTAGTAAGGACCCAATAAATGCTAAAGGACAGCACTGTTAACTATGCTAGATGGACATAGTTCCCTAATTTCCATACATAAAGGGGAAATGTATTATAGAATAAGTGATGTCATAAGTATTTCCAAGTGTTCATCTAAAATAGCTCCAAGAATAGGACAGGAGGTAGCCCACACTCAACACAGGGATCCATCACCGCCTATCACGTCCTGGAGAGAGGCTGGGTGAGACATCAGCATGGCTGCCATTTCTTAATTTCCCAATGACATGGTGAAAATAGGAAGCGATGGCTCCAAGAGATGAGGTGACTTTCCTGAGCACACATGGCTAGAAGGGGGAAAAATTAGTTGGAACCCTTGTCAGTCAGACCTAAAAGCCAACTCTCTAGTTTGGAGCAAGCATGCTACGACTCTAACTCCAACATGCTAAAGCCCATGGGCGTCTTTCAAAGAGGCATCCACACATCTGCTGTCAGAGGTGTCAGGGGTTGCCACATCCAAGAGTGGAGTCTTCCCTATAGCCATGAATTGTATGATACTTTAAAGTTAGATGTAATTAATGCTGATTGTAATCACTGGGAGTTAATAGATTTATTATAATAGTGAGCTAAAAATGGCTTATGCTAATAAATCAATGAGAAATGAGATGGAAAGTGAAAAATCTTTGGGTAATGGAGGTGAAGGGTGTCAGGGAGGGGAGTATAGGTGCAGAAGTTTGCTAGCACATATGACAGGCCAAGGAGGTGCAGCAACAGAAGCACTCACCCATCGAACAGGTTGTCACATTCCAGGTATTTTAGGAACAAGGAGCTGAAAATATTAAGAGACTTTGGGCCCAAGGGGTTATCTATCAGCTGATCAGTATGGAAGCCTTATTAGCTGTGTAACTTTAAATAAGTGGCTCAACTTCTTTGAGCCTTGGTTTCTTATCTGGAAAACTGGGAAAATGAGCCTCCCCACAAGAGTGTCCATTTATCAGATTCTCAAAACATTTATTAGGAACCTACTATGTGCCAGACACTGTTCTAGGAACTGGGGATACAACAGGAACAAAACAAAGCCCTTGTTTGATGGCAATAACATTCTAAGGGGAGGGCAACAGAATGTGGATAACTAAACCAATAAATATATGCCATTTGTCTAGTGGTACTGGCAGCCACAAAGGAAGGTGCAGCAGGCTAAGGGGGCAGAGAGTAATGAGGCTAATTTTATATAGGTCATAAGGGTTATAGGAGCTCAGAGATTCAAAGGGCCTGTCCCACAGTCAGTGCGTGGAGGCTCCACTTAATAGCCAAGGCCGGAGACCTCATACCCACTAAATAGAAGAGTTTGGCTACAGTGGACTTAAGAGGGTTCCTGGGACTGACAGCCGGACCATGCAAAGGGTATTTGTCAAGAACAGTCCTTGAAACCAGCAACCCAACATGTCTGTACTTCACTCTGAATTTGACAAGAGCAAGCTGACCATGGATCTGACGCCCAACATACAGTGAGGCCATAGGTACGTTGGTTAGGGGTATGGGCTATGGGGGGAGACCTCCCAAGTTCTTTGGGACCTCAGCTGGGCAAGTTATTTGCCCTCGCTCTGCCTCAGTATTCCCATATCAATAATAGAGAAAATAATAGCACCTACCTGACAAAGATTCTAAGGTTGTTATGAGATTTAAATGAAGAAATATGTGTAAAATACTTAGCACAGTGCCTGGCACATAGCCGGGGCTAGATAAATATTAGTAATTAATAGAGTTGTTAAGTTCAGATATGGGTACAAATACCTTATCAAAATGAAAGGCTATACTTAATGGAACTGGTAAAAATCAGAATTTCATGTCCTTTGGCAATTTGCCTCGAGTTCTCTTCCCTGAGACCAGGCTCTGAAGAAAGGTACTGATTAATTTGACACTACAGGAAGTTGATGGAAAGAAGGTTTGCTCTATTCTGTGCCAAGGTAGATAGAATGTGCTGGGCTACAAATCTAAGGGGAAAATAAAGCCGATAATTCAACATGTGGTGTTATGACTGGCTCATCACCATGAGCATTGAGCCCAGTTCAATATAAACCGGAGGCCGTTCTGGGCAAAAAGAAATGGGAATAATAAAACCTGCCTCATTTGTTTGTACTGCCAGTTTTAGGCAATCAGTCGATCCAAAAAATATATTGAATGCCTATTGCGAGCAAACTGTTAAATAATAACATTAGTAACTACCATTTGTTGGAAACTTAATATAAGGTAGACATAGTGTTCTATATATCTACTGACCCAGTTCACAGCCACTTCCTCTACGAATTCTGATCTAAGTGTCCTCTGCTTTCGCCCACCCCGGTCCCAGCCAGAACTCCTCATCCCTGGCATTCAAACCTACACATGCACAATCCACCTTGACCTGCAGCTGGTTATAAGGTCTTGGGTGCCCTAACAGATGAGATGCAGGCTCCTTTATAGTAGCGACATCCTAGAGTTCATGTCTTGCAAAATGAGCAACTCAACGAGCATCCCATACAGTTAGACAGTTACAATTAATTAAAGAACAGAAATAGCAAAATATGATAGCATGGCACCTCCTATTTCAGTTCTGGAGTTTCTGCAAAGCACTTGGTAGCTAACATTATGAAGGCAACCCCAGAGATGAAGCCAAAATACTCCTGGAGCTCAATTTCCCCTTGGGTCAGTGGGTTATATAGAAATGCTCCTAGCTTCTAAAAATATTGATGATGATGATGATGATGATGATGATGATGATGATGATAACAATAATAATAATAGCAGCAAACACTCAACAAGGGCTTACTATGTTTCAGGCATTGTGCTCTTTGCATGTATTTTTTTTTTCCAAAGTGCAAGTGATTCTTGCACTTCCATGAGAAACGTACTCTTAATATCACCATTTTGCAGAGGAGAAAACTGAGGCTCAGAGAGATGTAAATCTTTGCCCACACCAAGCAGGTAGAAATTAACAGAGCTGGGATTTCAACTCCTATGTGGCTAACCTCAGAGCCCAAACACTTCCCTGTGCTTTACAAAGCCATGAATTGGCAGAGGGAAGGGGGAGGTGTTTTGTGTGAGGGTGTGGTGCATCCAGTGAGCTTAGATTCTGGTAATGAATGCCAATCCCAGGCCCTGCGGTAGAGCCCCACGGCCTCAGACTTCTGCAGAGGAACTCGAAGCTCTGTGCCAACAGTCTCTCTTCACCCTCCCCACCTCTCTATAGGAAAGAGATTAAAGAAGATCTATGCCACTTAAAAAATTAAACTGGGAGGAGTAGACAGATGGGGACATGTGGCGTCTTAGTGACCACATCCAAACAGTGCCACTGGTGAATCACTGACAGTTCTAGGAGAAAAAGCACTTCCCAATTTTTGGACTGGACTCAAACTCAGATTCTAATGATGCAATTTCATATGAATAACCAAATAACATATTTCCTGGAAATATGAAATATATTCATTCAATGACCCTTGAAAACATCATCATCATTATAATCTTCATCATCACAGTATCTCCTTAGATTTGCATAGCACTTCACGGAGCCAAGCACTTTCACATTCACTGGCTCATTGCTTGCCTTTCCCAATCACTCTCTGACATAGATCAGGTAGGTGACAAGCCTCCCTTTCAATCGGTGATGAAACTAAGACCCAGTGAATTGCCCAAGTTCACTCAATCAACCAAACAACATGAGAACCCAGGATTTCCAGTGTATTCACCCAATACTGAGGCACCAGCCCTCTCTGGTTCCATGCTGCAAAATACCTAGACTGGGAAAGGAGGCATTTAAATGGGACAGCCGCAGGTTTTTAAAATCCAAAGTCAACGTTTTCCTCTCCTAGCAGCTGGAACAGACTTAGAGTTCAGGTTGTTGCCTTGATAAAGAAAAAGGAGAATCAGAGTGAAAGGGACTTATATCTTATCTTTCCCATTGTCACTAAGATGAACCAACCGAAGCCACTGGCAAAGAAAAGTGCCCCAGCAGCAGGATGGTACTGCATGTAGGTTAAGGCATAACTTGTGGGCAAACTGGAGAGAAAGCAGGCAGAAGAAAGAAACAAAGGAGCATGACAGGCCCCTGGGTTCTGCTGGTTAAGCCTCCTGGAGCTCTCAACTGAACAAATCAGTTAGGACAACGTGGGTGAAGCATTACAAGCACAGACTCTTTTCATATATATATATATATAATATATATATATTTTAATGTAGAACCTTGATCATATGGAAGAGTTGAAGAAATATGTGTATAAAATGGAAATAGAGCAAAATTTATGTCTTTTTATAGCCAATGATTCATGCAGAGTGATGGGCTTTAAATATTAATAATAAGTAAATTTTTAGGGCATAGGTTGGAGATGAAGGGAGATGATAAAATTTCTCTATTTTTTTGTTCATGGTCCAAATGTAGAAAATTAAGTACAGTAAATATTCTACCTATGGTTAACATACTTATGTAGTTTATTATCTGCCTCGGGGCCTTCGTTTCACTTGGGAACAAAGACACTGCTTCAATTTGATGCTGAAATCATAATTTAGAGCTGGGAAGAAACCTGTTTCAAGAATTAAAATAATCTCACATGAATTTCAAATATGACAAAAAGACTGCATTTTCACAGAAATGTGCTGCTCACTCGTTCCCTCCTTCCACAGAGCCTTAGCATGGTTCCGCATGGTCTGAGAGTCTCTGAGGCGAGAGAGCCTGTGGGGAAAACCCTTTGGCACTCTCTCAGTATCTCCCCATTGGGGTGACTCCACAGAGAGTCGAGAACATGTTCTTCCTGGTTGGCTTAGGGTTGTGACAAAGTCCCTTCTGATGATCACCTTCACTTAAGCAATGATCTCATTCATGTGGTATCAAGAACACAAAGAAATGTGTCCTAAGGGCTGGGTGCAGTGGCTCACACCTGTAATCCTGGTGCTTTGGGAGGCCGAGGTATGTGGATCACCTAAGGTCAGGAGTTTGAGACCAGCCTGGCCAACATGGCGAAACCCCGTCTCTACTAAAAGTACAAAAAATTAGCCGGGTGTGGTGGTGGATGCCTGTAATCCCAGCTACACAGGAGGCTGAGGTGGCAGAATCGCTGGAACCTGGTAGGTGGAGGTTGCAGTGAGCTGAGATTGTGCCACTGCACTCCAGCCTGGGAGACAGAGCGAGACTCCCTCTAAAAAGAAAAAAAAAAAAAAAAGAAAGAAAGAAAGAAATGTGTCCTGAGCAAGGGCTGTTCTTTGAGCGACTTGGCCAATCCCAGAAGGTGGAGCAACAGGAAGCTCCTGGTGACCTTCAAGGAGAGCAAAGGTCCTTCTACATTGCTATCGACTACAACCTCAGGGGAGCATCAGGGAAATATGATCAGTGCCCTGCTCTGCCCCTGGGGGCTGTGAGCTGCCGGGAAAACCCTGACTCCCACTTCCAGCCAGCCAGGGCTGCACCCATAGCCTCTTGCAGAACACCTTTTGAGCTATTCCTAGTTCTTTGTCAAGCCCATTCAAAATGACTCCCAATATCTTTCTGAGGGAGGCGGATTGCCCTCATTGCTCTCTTCTGTCTTTCTCTTCCTCTGCCTCTGATGATACACTGGGAGATGCCCGCTGCCAGTGTGGGGCTGACACACCACTGACACAGTGAATCACTTGCAAAGGAAAAGGAAGGGCCAGGGACGGAGATCCGAGCAGATGCTCAGACCCCAGAAGCCACGGGGTGACAAAGCTCGCTCTCTCTGGGTGAGATCTCACTGGCTCTCCAAGCCCATCATTCTGCCTGGCAAGGGGAAGGCAAGAGCAGATGGCAGGAAGCACAGCTTGGGGCCTTGGACTTTGACAGGGTCAGGAGCAAGTGTGCAGGAACTTGGATTGCTTTGGCCAAAAGGGAAAGAGTCCAGAGTGGCAGGTAAGCACGAGGACTATGACGTCAGACAGTCCTTGAGTTCAAATCCTAGTTTCTCCATTGACTAGATGAGAGGCCTTGGCGACATTACTTAATGTCTCTCAGTTTTTTTACCAATCAAATGGTAATGATACGATAGCTGACCTCATAGGATTGTTTTGAGGGTTAAATGAATTAATATGTGAAAAGTGTTTGGTATTTATTAGGTTATTATCATAAGTGGGACTGAAAATCTTTCCTCCAAAAGTCAAAGGTTAGTGCAAGTCTTAGGTCAAACAGGGGAAGTTCTATCTGTGGGTCTCTCTCCTTTCCAGAAAGACCCCTAGTATTGCCATTTTTTTACTTCTTTTCCCAAAATTCTGGCCCAAAGCACACCTAGCACCACTACCCTCCACCATGCCCCAATGCCCATTCCTGAGAACAGAACTATCCAGCTAACCCAGCAGAAGGGCTCTTGAATGCACAGATACATCCATCCCCATCTGCTGCATCCTCCCCTAACCTGCCCACAAGCCACATGGCTGGAAGAGTCTGAAGCAGGGTCATGTTCAGGAAAGCAACTTAAGAGCTACATGTCAGATTCCAGAAATCTCAATGTTATTGCACATGGGATGATGATGATGATAATTATGATGATGATGGAGGAGGCAGTAAAGGGAGGACCTAGTTGTCAGCCAAGTGTCCACCTTCATTCTCCTCTGAGCCAGCAGAGAAAAATGTGGTACTCTAGCTTCTTCCAAAGATTTAGATGTTCACCATCAGCAGCAAGTTAATTGCAAAGTTGCAAGAAACAGAGCAAGCCCACAGAAGGTGCATGGCCCCTTTATTTCACACACACACACACAAACAGCCCTCTGGCTGTGGCCATTTAGAGCTCTCCCGGAAAAGAGAAAATCTTCCAGCAGCAATGGCAAGCAGAGGGCAGGAGAGAGGCTTGTGCCACTCGAAGAATTTGATGAGCACCCGATATCAACAGCATAAATAAGCCCTTTAATAAATTAGAGAGCTATTCATTTAAATGGATTCTGCAGTCCCTTCGGTGCCAGTTAATCTGTAATTCAGATAGATCAGCGATGGCTCTGCTGGGAGACAAGAGTCCAGAATATACAATGATTTTGTACCCCAAGCCAGGAGTTCACTTGGTAAGCAGTACACACATCCTACATGTTCATTTCATTGTTGCTCCTCTATCACCTACAAACCCCTAGTTATAGGTACACACCTGAAACAAAATGTACTTTATTCCAGGCCCATATAAATATCCTCCATGCACGCTTCACCTCTGCACATGCTCCACCCATATTCCACTCTGTGCACAGCTCTAAACTCCCTGGCAAGTACCCCCAGGCACCTCAATCAATACAGGACAAGGAACATGCCACCAGGAAGTTTGCACCATTTTCCAGAACACCCATCATGAGAGCTGCTTCTACCTAGAACTATGGTTGGGGGATGAAGAGGACACTAGGTGTTACAAGCTAAATTGTGACCCCCCCTAAAATTTATATGTTAACGTTATAACACCCAGGGCCTCAAAATGTAACTGGATTTGGGGAAAAGGTCTTTAAGGGGGTAACTAGGTTAAAATGAGGTCATTAGGGCAAGCCCTAATCCAACATCACTGGTGTCCTTCTTAGAAGAAAAGGAGTTTAGGACCAGACAGACCCAAAGGGAAGGCCATGTGAAGATATAATGAGAAGAGCCCAGAAGAGAGGCATTCAAAGAAACCAACCCTACCACTACCTTGAGCCTGGACTCCAGAATAGATTTCTGTTGTTAAAGCCACCAAGTCTGTGGTCCTTTATCATGGGAGCCCTGGAAAACAAATACACTAAAGCAGAAGGTAGTCGGTGCTCCAGATGTCATACAGCCACCATCGAGTGGGCTCAGCGTCTATCAGTAAATGCTCATCAACTTCTGCACAAGGACATCTTCTACAGGCCCCTTCTTGTCTTAGATGGTGTAACATCCAAAGGCTACAATGCATGTTTAAAAGGTTTGCAAACTAGATTGTACTATCAAAGGTTTCCTGCTGCTGCCACTGCTGCTGTTGCTTCTACAACCACTTTGGCACATGTGAGTCCAACTCAGCATCAGGGCATGAGCATTCCCAGAGTGTCCAAACACCACAGATGAATACTAATAACTACAGCAATAATATGACTACCACTTTCGAAATATTAAATGTGCCAGGACCATGCTAAGTACTTCCAACCCACTAGCCCAGTTAATACTCTCAACTGCCCTATCTAGGTAAGATAAGTACAACTATTATCCTGATTTTAGCAGTAAGGAAATAGAAGCTCAGAGAGATTTAAGGGAATCGTGTAAGTGAGGAGCTGGGACCCAAGCCACTGACTTAATCACTGAAATAATTTAAGTTCTATTTGGTTGCAGAAATATTGACTGCATTCACTTTCCTTTATAGGTGCCATGTGGGGAGGTGCTGAAAAATGTCTGGCTCTTTTAGGCAAGTGGCTGCTTCATCTCCTTAAACTCAAAGGTGTGGCCTCACAAGCAGAGCTCCTCCTTGAAATGATGCTGCAAGCATGGTAGAAATTTCAGGTCTCCGGTATGATTTCCCAAGCAGGGAGTGAAGTACGAGACCTGGCCTGGGAGTCAGAGACCCTAGGTCCAGTCCAAGGCCTGACCAGCTGGTGACCATGAATACTTTCACCCTCAGTTTCCTCACTGGAAACTTGGGGACAAGAATATCTGCCCTGGTCACCTCCCAGGCTTACTCAGAGCCTGAATTAGATAATACATGAGGATAAGCATATGCTAGATCACTTAACAAATACCCACAGGGCACCTGCCAGGCATGGCTCTCGGCACTGGGAACACAATCACGAACACAGCAACCCAGAGAGAATCCCTGCTGTCTCTGAGCTTGCACTCCAGACCATGGCAAAGAGAAGAAATTAAATATAAACACTATTAGGAGCTGCAAAGTGCTATGGGAAGACATGAGTAGGGTAAGTGGCTGGGTGTGATGGTGGAGGGGTAGTAACTTTGGATAGAGTGGTCATGGAAGCCTCCCTACAGAGGTGACATCTGAGCAGAGGCCTGGTTGCCATGAAGGAGGGCACCCTGTGGCTGGGTGAGATGGCTCACGCCTGTAATCCTAGCACTTTGGGTGGCCAAGGCAGGAAGATTACTTGAGATCAGGAGTTTCAGACCAGCCTGGCCAACATGGTGAAACTCCATCTCTACTAAAAAAATACAAAAATTAGCCAGGCATGGTGGCAGTTGCCTGTAATCCCAGCTACTCAGGAGGCTGAGGCAGGAAACTCGCTTAAACCCAGGAAGTGGAGGTCGCAGTGATCCAAGATTGCACTCCAGCCTGGGTGACAGAATGAGACTCCATCTCAAAAAAAAAAAAAAAAAGTAGGGGGCCCTGAGACCATCTCAGGTAAGAATGTTCTCCACAGGGGGAAGCATACGTGCAAAGTCCCCAGGGAAACAAGAGGCTGCATGGTCAAGGAACAGTGAGGGGGCTAGCGTGGCTGAGGGGAAGTGACCAGTGGCAAGATAAGGGGGAGACAGGGTAGAGAGGCAGCCCCAAGCCAGGCTGTGCATGACCATGGGGACCATGCGGAAGAGCAGGCACTTTGATGGGAAGCCCTTGGAACTGAGCACGGGGGAACAGCAGGAGCTAATTGTCCCTTACACCACATGGCTCAGGCTGCTGTGTGCAGAACAGACCATAGGTGGGGGGAGAAGTGGAAGCAAGAAGCCCCAATCACAGGCTATTTTCATCACCCAGGAAAGAGAAGAAAGAGGCATAATCCAAGTGTAAGAAGTTATTTTTGCTCAAAAATATTTACTTTTAGCCATTGGTATCATCTTAAATTTACTATCAATATATTCTCAAATTTCAAAGTGGGTATTTTTGCACCTTGATATCAGACAAGGATTGTCTGATGTTTCTCTCCTCTTTCCTCTTTCCCTTTTTTTAACTATTAAAATAATCTTCATTAAGAAAAAAAGTTGCTTTTAATTTGTTCATCTACTTCCATTTTTTCAGCTACTTCATTGATTTTTATGTTGAAATATTTAATGTTTCAAAAACAGGCTCCCTAGTTGAGCGGCTTTCAAATCTGGCATCAGGTAATAACTTGCTTGCCAAGAAAGTCAGCTTACCCCCCACCAACTAATAAAAAAATCAATAATTCATTATAGATGCTTTTAATAAAGGTAAAATAAATGAATAAATTTAACTTTTACCTGACCATGAAATCTGGACTTGCAATAGGAAAAGAGTACAGTCAAGTTTGAATGCTTATCCATCAAATGGAGCTCCGAGGAGGGAGCCCTGCCACGGCCTCACTCCCACCACTAAATGAATCATCTACTTGACCCCCAGTGGTCAAAAGGGACACAGAAAGCTTGTGCTGCCCTCCACAAGGTGTGGGGTGGGTCAGCCTGTGGCTGCTAAGAGCATCTTGAATGCAGGCCCACAACAAGTTAGAATAGGCTGATGATACAGAGAAGCAGCACAGAGCAAGAGCAGGAGCAGAGTGGCAGCCGGAACTCATGTGGCACGCCTGGCTGGAGAGGATGGGCCCACGGACACTCACGCCCCCACAGGGTGAGGGCCCACTAAGCCAGTCCTTCCCACTTCCTGCTTCTTCATCTGGTGCCTGGCAGGGTGGCGAACTCAGGCCAGAGCAGACGTCAGAGAGGCTGGGCTGGTTCCAGGGCCCAGAGGCTCCGTTCTGGAACCCGTTCTTAGAGTCCCCTGTGAGGCAGGAGAGCTTCATGGAGAAAATGCCAGTCTTTGGAGGAACTCGGAGCTGGGCTTGGGACTCAGCTCTGCCTCTTCCTCATGCTGTGGCCTCAGTTTCCTTTCTGAGCCTTAGGCCCTTCATCCATCAAACAGGGGTAATAGGACAATCGACCCTCGGTATCTGTGGGTTCCACATCTGCAGATTCAGCCAACCGCAGATCAAAAATATTTGGAAAAAAATAAAAATTAACAATATAAAAAATCATACAAATTTTTTAAAAATATGGGGTAACAACTATTTACATAGCACTTACATTGTATTAGGTTTTATACATAATCTATAGATGATTTAAAGTCTCCGGGAGGATGTGTGTAGGTTATATGCAAATACTATACCATTTTACATCAGGGACTTGAGCATCCATCATCCGCAGAATGGGGAGGTGGGTTCTGGAACCATTCCCTCATGAATACTGAGGGACAACTGTAGTACCTCCCACAGAGGTGTGTTACAAGGATGAAAGTGTTTTGCGCAAGAAGTACTCCATAAATTATAACAGTTTCTGGCATTGACTAGTAGGTGCCTCCTACCCCTTTCCCATTATTAGCTGAGCACATGTCTTACCAACATAAAGACTACATTTCCCACCTCCCCTTGCAGCCAATGGGATATAAACAGAAGTCTTGGCTAGTAATTCCTAGGAAGTCTCCCTAAATAGGATGAAGTAGGCCTATCTCTGCCCTCCTTCCCTCCTGCACCTGAAATGCTGATGTGATGGCTGGAGCCCTAGCTGCCAATTTAGCCAATGAAGCTACAGGGTAAAGATGGCACAGCCCCTAGATAAAAGGACCCCGATGATCACCAAACCAAAATAAAAACCTTGGACTGCCTATCTCCAAACCTCTTTTTCACAAAACAGAAGTAAATGTCCATTTTCAAAAAGCCATTGTTATTTGGAGCTTCTCTGCTACTCACAGCCAAATGAATTCTATCTTTATTATCATTTCTGTCATCGCTTTCATTATTATTTTTGTCAGAAAGGTGAGAACATTCCTTTCCTTGGGTTACTGAGGGTCAGCCCTGGGTTTCTCACTTCATATGCCCATTCTGTCAGCCTCCCCTGTGCCAAAGGCCAAAGGCCCCCCATTCTAGAATCCTAGGCATTTGAACTTCTGATTACTTTGTTTTCTTCATGTAAAGATGTGTGGTGAGTAGGGGGGCTTCCCATCCCCCTCACCCACACACACACTTTTGGTGCTTTGGGGATGGGGGGAACAGCCAAGTTCCTTATGCTGTGGTTCAACACTGGGCTCCATCCCTCGGACAGATTACTGAACTCAGCTCATCTATAAACCTGGGGTGCAACTCCCTCATTTGTTTGCTGTGAAGATTAATTCAGGTGAAGTGTTAAAAGCGCTTGGTGCTTCATAGGAGCACAGAGTGAGTGCTCCATACCTGCCAGTGATGTCAACAATGACAATGACTAGGATGAAGATAAGCCCTGCCCAACCTCATTTCTTGCTTTCCAGCCACCAACTCATGCAAGCACCAAGGCCAGACAGAGCTGTTGGTGGCTCTCTGTCCTGTTCTCTCAGGTCTCCCATTTTCACAAATTTCCAATCTGTCTAAAGACAGCTTCTCTCACTAATGGATTCTGTATGTCCCTGAACACTCGGCCCAGAAGCTACTTTTCTCAGGATGCCTTTGTGGACAACCTGTGTCCCCCACTGGGTGTCTCTCTGCTGTGATCACAGAGCCCTGGCTGGTGGCTGTCAGAACTCTTAACACTCTAGCTGGTCCTCACCTCATGACCCGCCTGCCTTCTCCTGGAGACTGAGCTATCCTGAGACAGTGAGTGTGTCCATCATATCTGTACCTAGAACTGAGCACTGAACCAGGCCTCTAGCAGTCACATATCTATTTTATCTTGTGGCTCCAATGCCTGGCACCATTTCTATCTCACATGTGGCAGTGTTCAATGGATACGTGTTGAATAGGTGGAAGAACGAATGAACCACTCCCCACAACTTCTTTTCTCCTGTCATGAAAGGCCAAATAACCTGGAGCTCCAAAGAAACATGAACTGGATGAAAATAGAAAGAACTACTTTTGCTTCTGTCTTGGTCACTGTAGTGAGTTGAACAGTGTCTTCGGCTCCCAAAAGACATATGTCCACCTTGAACCTCAGAATGTGAGCTTATTTGGAAATAGAGTCTTTGTAGATATAATTAAAATAAGGATCGGGATGAGATCGTACAGGGTTAGATCAGATCCTAAAGCCAACAACAGATGTCCTTATAAAAGACAGAAAAGGACACAGAGACACAGAGAAGGTCAGGTGAGATGGAGGCAGAGAGTGGGGTGATACAGATATAAGCCAACAAATGTCTGGGCCACTGGAAGCTGAAAGAGACAAAGACAGATTTCTCTCAGAAAGTCTTTGGGAGAAGCATGACTTTAAACTCCTAGCCTTCAAAACAGTAAGAGAATAAATTTCCATTGTTTTAAGCCATGCTGTTTGCAGTAATTTGTTATGGCTGCCCTAAAAAACTAATACCATCACCTAGAGATGGACCAACTGATTTTATAGCTGGTCCTTCAAGGCCACACCCTTCCTTACTCCAGCTGCAAACTTCACATCAACAACCTCCACATTCTCTACTGTTGGTTCTTTTCTTTTTTTTTTTTTCTCTAATGCACTGTCTCATTTTACACTCCCACAGCCTCATGAGGTAGGTTCTACAATTATCCCTTTTCACAGATCATGACACTAAGTCTCATGGAGGTTGGGAATTTGCTCCATCATGCACGGCTAGGACTCTTGTCTAGGTCTGTCTGGCTTCTATGCTCATAGCTACCACATTGTAGCTTCCAGTGCCCCCTCCACTGCAGTCCACAGTGAGAGGCTGGACATTATAGAACCAAGGAGCTTTCAGAAAGAGCCTAAACTTAGCTCAAAAGAGGTTATGGGGGTCTCTGCTGCTGAGGTCCCTGTCCCATTCTAGACTCAATATCTGTTCTTCACTTTAGGGCTCCCTGCCTCCTTCACCCTTACCCACATGCAATGGACTAAATGAACCTCAACACATAATTTCCTGACAGTTGAGAGGGAGGAAGGAATTGTAAGTGAGAATAATACTTTCAGACTGAGGGCTTTCTAAGCACAGAGATCTCATCTTGCTTTTCTTTGTATCTCCAAAGCCTGGCTCATTTGCAGGCACATAAAATATGCTTGATAACAAGTTTTTGTACTGAATCAAGATCTATGACAACTATGTGATGATAACTAACCCCAGTATGGCTCAGTAGTATTCCCTGAATTTTACAGGCACCGATTCAAGCTCCAGGATTGTATTTCCTCTACCCATTATAGAAAGAGCGTAGAGGTTACCTTAGCACCTCACTGATAGGAGGCCAACCAAGCACTGAAAGTTCTGGCCCTATCCTCTGTCCACTGGATCATGGTCCTACCCACCACCAGGAGCATCCAACACTGGGGGAAGAAATCCATATAATCATAGCTTCTAGCTCTCTAACAGAAAACGTTCTTCTTAGTCCTGTTTCCAGTTCAGAGGACTTTAAGACTAAAGTCAAAAGTAAGCAAGGTAGAACCTTGAAAAGCCCATATGGTCCCTGTCCCCAGATCAGGTGGTTTGAGGCTCTGCTTGGTGACCAGATGGTTGCTTAGGGCTACCCATTCTCTGGGACGCCCTCCCTCCTGCCTGGAGTGGAGAGAGGGGTGTTCCAGACAGCCAGTACTGGGCAGATACCCCAGAATATTGCTGGAGAAGAACCTATACCCCCCCATCAGATGCCATCTGGATGCCTGTCCCCATGATTTTTGTTCTCATTAATCCTCTGGGTACAAGTCCAGCTAGAAACTTGATTAGCCAAGTTCCTATTAGAGAAGTTCTTTGGAACTGTTCCCATCTTATTTATGGGAACCTCTCTTACGTACAAACAGGTCAGGAATTTTAACTCCACAGGGCATGTGTACCTAAAGTTCTCTGTTGAACTGGCTGATCTGAAACTCTCTAATAAGGTAGTTTTAGTACCTGTTGAGTTTCTCCAGTGTACCCCTTGTCTGATCCTCTTAATGTCTCATGAACACATCATCATAAGTCTTGTCAAACAAAGAAAGAGAGACCTTGATTTACAGAGGAAGTTGACTTTGCCAAAATGGCCTACTGTCAGGGCTAAGCCCTGAAAAGCACATGTGGGCCTTATGACATTTTAGATAACGCCATAGCAACCAAATCATGTGTAGAAGGCAAAACTCCTGATACAAAAGCAGCAACTACCTGGGTTTTTTCTCCCTTATGGAGAGATAACTGTAGCTTGGCTTTTCAGCATAAATTATTTTAAAGTCAATTCTCTGATGATAAAGACCTTGCTTTTTCTATGCTCCATAGTCCCTAACTCACCCCAGAACAAGGCAAGATATTCAGTGGGCACCTCAGACATGTAGGGAGAATGATGGGTAGTTGGCCATCAAAGAAAAGTTCCTCCTCCATGACAGTAGACATCTCCCCCTTTCATCTGGGAAAGGAGAGTAATATCAGAGACGGGATCACCATCTGGATGTAAAGGTCACACTTAATGATTGCAGATCCCCTTCCTACTCATTTGTTTCAATAAAGAGCTGAAAGCGCATAGAGAAATGGACCCACGGCCCTGCCTTTCTGAATCACAGCCCTCTTCTGCCCATTTTGTAGGCCCTTGAATGAAAAATTCCACAGCCAAATAGTATGGGAACATTTGTCCAACAGAACTGGAAAGTCCTCCCAGCAGCCTCCTGGATGGACAGGGGAGAGAAGAAGAGAGACAAGGGAGGGGAGAAGCACATGTGAGTGAGTGCCTCTCCCAAGCTTACCCCAACTGTCCATCACCCACCCTGAGGACCTGCAGGCAGAGCCTTGGCCAATCCCATGTCCAATCACAGTAGAGCCATGATCGTCAAAGACAGGAACAGTGCCAGCCTGGGATGGACTTTCTTCTCTGTGGTTCTCACATTGGGCAGCAACCTCCTGACATATGCCCCCATTCCCCACTCTTGTGCAGGCAGCCTGCCAAAATAATGATTCACCTACACAGGTCAGTTAGTAGGGTGGCTGGAAAGGCCTGATCCTTACTCCTCTTTCCAAGTAGTCCCTTTCTCCCAGGCTCCACAGGCCCTTCCACATTCCTGCATCGACTTAAAAGGCTCAACCTTGCCACATTCTCCCAGGCCTGCCTTCATCATCCCCCATCCCACTCCAGCCCTACTCAGACAGTCCTTAATTAATCCCACTCACTCCTTCTGCCCAGTGTACAGCATGGCTTCTGGAAGTATGCAAGCTGCCTGTGTATTTCAGACCTTCCCTTGGATCATTTCCATGGAACACGTGGTGCTGAGGGCTCAGTCCCATTCAGCACAGCCCCTCAGAGTTGTACAGACTCCCACATGCCATTTTTGTTTCACTTCCTCAATATTATTCTACTATCTGTGAAGTCTATATATTTATCCACAGAGCCTCCTATTGAGCATAACTTCCTACAATAATTATCTATGGTTTCCATGTATTTATCTCTGGTATCTATTTAGATAGAATATCTACCATCCCTTCTGGATCTATTTTCATGTCTCTCTCTGTCTATAGTATTTATCTCTATTTTAACATGACTGTCTATTTTTTTTAACCCTCAAACTGGGACAGTTCCCAGGGGGATGGGTTTTGCCTGCAGTTAAAAGCACGATGTGATTCTACACGTGCTCAGCAGCTAAATTTGTGGTGGGTCAGAGCAGCAGTGCTTGTTCAGCAGAAACATATGAACTTGGGAAAACCAAGAGGGCAGAGAGGATGTGGGAGGGGGCTGAAGGTGCTCTAGACCTGCCCTGGATGAGTCCACCCATGGAAAGGAAGGTGGGGAGAAAAGAGGCCAAAGTTGGTAGAATCCGAATGCACATTCTGGGTTCAAATCCCAGTTCTACCTCTTATTTGAGCTCTCATTCTCAATTTTCTATAAAATGAGAATCCTATAAGTCCCTAAGTCACAAGATTGAGGTCAAGATTAAGTGTAATATACATGAAAATTCCTTGACACAGGACTTGATGGAGAGCAAGTGCTCATTAATGAAGACTACTGCTCTTAACATGTTGTTATTATCCTCATTATGTTATTATACCTTTTACAGTAGTTTTTTACAGGATCCATATCTTATGGGCTGTGACTATCTTAGGAAAGAGACTTACTGGCATGTACATTCCTAGCTCAGGAGTGGATACTGGGCAAATGTTTAATGACTAAACATAACTACCTAGACTCTTTCTTTAAGTAATGCAAGAAAGAAAAGGTGAGGATACAGAACACTATTAAGGTTTATGGCCAGGTGCGGTGGCTCACGTCTGTTACCCCAGCACTTTGGGAGGCCGAGGAGGGGGGATCACTTGAGTCCAGGAGTTTGAGACCAGCCTGGACAACATGGTGAAACCACATCTCTACTAAAAACATAAATATTAGCCAGGTGTGGTGTGCTCACCTGTAATCCCAGCTACTCAGGAGGCTGAGGAAGAGAATGGCTTGAACCTGGGAGATGGAGGCTGCAGTGAGCCAAGATTGTGCCATTGCACTCCAGCCTGGGTGAGAGAGTGAAACTCCATCTCAAAAAACAAACAAACAAACAAAAACAAACAAAAAAAACCACTATTAAGGTTTAGAAAAAGGAATACTTTGACTACCAGCACTGGGCAGCTTCATGTTCAACAAAGCATGCAAGATATTAACTGAGACGTTAAAAGCCAAGATATGGGGCTCAAAAAGGATAGACAAGGCAAGCAGCTGCTGTGAGGTCAACAAAAGCTGAATAAAAGGCCTGCCAAAAAGCAGTAAGGGGTCTTGCTGGGGTTTGCATGGCAGATCTGCACTGAACCCACTTAGCATGGGCCCATGGCTATCCTGCTCAGCAACTCAGGACAGTAGGGTGGGGGTCGTCAAAGCAGGTGAAGCAAGAAGGGCAAGGAGGTGAGGGAATCTGGGGCTCTAGAGAGATGCCATTTACTGGCTAACAGTGGGGTTTGTCTGGATGGAGAAGGAAATGGAGCCAAGAGGACCCAGGGATCAGAGGGGACCAAGAGATTAGAGGTCAAGGTAGGGTACAAAAAAGAAAGTAGAGCAGGAAGAAGGAAGAAAGAGAGGTAGATACGTCTGGATTGAAGAGAAATTCCAAGCCACAGAGCAAGCCAAGAACTGGCTATTATGGGGCTGTAATGGAGTGTACATGAAGGTCACCGGCAAGGAAGGCTTAACGATGGGGAGATGAAGAGTGCCAAAAGTTATCAACATCACAGCCTCAGATCTTGAAACTTCAGTCCCACTCTCAAGTCCTACAGCAGAAGCATGAAACTTTAGGACAACCTTGCAGAAAGAGATCAATGATAACCACCTCTGGGCAAGTTCCACTTGCCTTCTCAATCCAAAGTGACATCACCATATAAAAGGTTGTCAGAAAGGAGGCTGTATGAGCTCATGATAGAGCACCCCAAAGACCTATGATTATTTCAATTCCTTGTTTGCTACCATCTTGATGAGTTACATTCAACAAGTTTTTCCAGAGTGCGGAAAGAATTAAAGGTATTAACCAAGACTACCAGCACTACACAGAAAACTGAGGTGGCATGCTAACACCTGGGATTCCAAGGATGATGCAGTGGTGTCAGGGGGAGGGAGCAAGGGAAGTGTGGAGCCTGGGTGTAGGCAGAGCTACACCGGAACCTCCCGTGAAGAAGCACGCTTCTTGGAGAGGAATGCCAGTGGAAGATGCTAAGGAGCAAGAAGCAGAACACTATCACTCAGGATCCAGAGATGTCCAGGCCTGTGTTAACAGGGCTGGAGGCAGATGGGGCCACGATATGAAGGAAATTGGCACAGAACACGTAGGATTTTGCTTCCAAACTGCCAGATGCCAGCTCCAGCTTTCCATCTGCCTCTTCTCATTCTCTCCTTTAGTGTTTCACTGTTTACGTGGTACACGTCCAAATACATTTGCTGACCTCACAGAGGGAAGCTGGCTTGTGAAAAGGCCAGGGATCTCAGGCCCTGAATAGCCCAGAAATACAAGGTGCCTCTTCCCTGGCACTTGGAAAGTCAGAATTCACAGGTCACTGTTGAGAGTCTAGGGCGATCTCAGAAAGATCCAGGACACCACAGCAAGGGCGACACTTGTTACTGCAGAACACATTGCAACCTCATCTGCCCCAAATCCATCTCGCAGCTGCTTCTTTTTGCTCCCTTCTTCCTTCCTGCCAGCATCCTTCAGTGCTACCATGTGATTCAGGGTTATCAATAGAGAAATATGAGACCTCGTCTGTGAATTTAACAGAAAACTGGCCTCTATGGGCAACCCTATTCTAAAAACAAATGAGAAGAGGAGAAAAGGTAAAGACTAGAAGGAGATCTAGGAAGTACCAAATACCCTGAGATCTAGCAGCCTTGGGCAGTTTCCTTAGAGTTACCTCTGCCAGGTCTACCAGAGACAGCAAGAGCCCTCCTCTTTCCCTTCAAGCTCCTGCCTTGATCATCCCCCAACTTGAGCCAGAAGGAAGGCAAGCAGGGGAGGGCTACCCACAGAGAGGGACACTGGGGTCTCTGTGGGCACTCTGGCCATTCACATACAGAGTCATCACAGGTCTGGATGTGGTGAAAGGGGCAGAGAAACATGACAAGGGATATAGAGGCAGAAATCAGCTTTGCTCCCTTCAATTAGAGAAGGTCATGTCTGGAGGAGCCCTTAAATTCAGGTGGCCAAAAATCAGCCCTAGTCCAAACTCCCATTCCCAGATCCGCACCTCTCCTTCCTTCCTGATCTCCAGTAGTCTCTCCTTACTCCCCTCCACCCACTCCCCCAGCCCAGTGAAACTCAAGCCCATCCACCTGTCCACTCAACATCCACCTAGGTCTGCAGGGCTGCCTGGGAGTAAAAGCCTGAGCCAGCACCACAGCAAAATGTTTCTTCTTGTCTTGAACTAGAAATCAGTGAATGATGTTCTTGGCAACAAGGGGCCTCAGGACCACATTCAAGCAGCACCCAAAAAGAAAAGCCATAACCAAAACCCAAGGAGAGAGAAAAGGAAGGCAAGATAAAAAGGAGGAGGAGAAGGAAGATTCCTAGCCCTCTAGCAGAAAAACAGATAAATAAATGCTATTAGGAAATAAATAAAAGATACAGAAAGAGACAACAGCCTGGGCCTGGAACGATTTTTTTCTCTTGCTGCAGTAATGGTCTCATTAGGGTTCAATCCTACCACATTCTTCATGTCCTAACTCATCTTCACTGAGTCTAAACTGCCCAGGGAAGATGGATGGCAGTCATGCAGGAGGCGGCTCTGATTAAGTCCCAGGCCGTATGAGCTGAGGATTGCACATACCTCCTTGCACCTGAGGCCCGAGGACTCACTGCATCCCAGCGATGAGGGCAGAAGTGGGTGCTACTTTCCCCCTGACTGACTCTGCAGGGAGCAGCCTGGCTGGGAGGCCTCCCTCCACCTTGCCTGCTTCCTTCCTGAGCACAAGCTGCAGGTGGAGGGAGCCACAGTGCCTGCTGCCGAGATTTCGATCTGTCCCTTCTGTTTGGGTTTCTCTTCCAGTGTGTCAGTCTTGCTTGGCAAAGGCCAGAACACCAGGGAAGTTATATGGGCTGGCGCAAGCCAATGCATCCAAGAGCAGCACCTTTATCTCTGAACAGCTACATCAGTGCTTCTGATACAGCTGAGATAAGGAAAAAGGAACAGATATTTACCGTGCACCTATTATGGTTAGGCAACATGCTGCTTGATTTTATGAATATAATTTCAATCTGAGCAGTGGGCCTAAGAGGTAAGATGTTATTATTCCCATTTTATAGCTAGGATCGTTGAGGGAGACTAAATAACATACTCCTAGTTACATAGCTTAAAAGCGCTGATGCTCCTTATGGGAGAATATTAGAGAAAATGGATTGACTACCTATTCTATAAAGCACCACAATTGTGCCAGAAGTAGGAATTAGCAGACATAGAATTTTTGTTTTTGTGTTTGCTCTTCTGAGGCCCCATACTCCTAGCCTCTGTCCAGCTTTTGAGTCCTCTTTTGGTGCCTTGGCTCTTAGTAGTTCCTGCCCTGGCGGAGTAACACAGTCCGTGGAGAATCCTGGAAAGATTTCCAGGGTTCCAGGGTTCTGACAGACCCCAGGCAAAATCAAACATTCTTTTTTTCTTTTTGAGACAGAGTCTTGCACTGTTGCCTTGGCTGGAGTGCAGTGGCGTGATCTCGGCTCACTGTAACCTCTGCCTCCTGGGTTCAAGGGATTCTCCTGCCTCAGCCTCCTGAGTAGCTGGGATTACAGGCACCGCCACCACGCCTGGCTAATTTTTTGTATTTTTAGTAGAGACGGGGTTTCGCTATGTTGGTCAGACTGGTCTCAAACTCCTGACCTCATGATCCAACTGCCTCAGCCTCCCAAAGTGCTGGGATTACAGGCATAAGCTACCGTGCCCAGCCCCAAACATCCTTTTCATACTCCCCTCGGGGGCCGTCAGGAGTCCCGGAGCAGAGTGACGCAGACTAGCTCAGCTCAGGGCTGATTTTGGTTTTCTTTGAATCAATTACAGTGCAAGACACTGAAAGGCAACTAGCAATTTATTCCAGAGAGGGAGAGGTCTCACTCTCCCAAGTCTTTCGTCAGGCTGAGGTTGCCCTTTTCTTCTTTCCGTTGTTGTTTTTCATTTTATTTCCTTCTTTATTTTTTAACTGCTTTGAGTCACATTTAAGCAAGACAGCCAAAAGCTCCAGGCCATCTAGAAATAAACACAGTTTATTCTTATTGTAACACAGTTAATGCACAATTTGATGAGACACCGTTGGTTTGAAGAATTCAGAGAAGTGGTAGCAAGAGGGCAGAGGTATGGTGGGCACTTGAAGGCTGAGAGGTTTGGCAGCCTAGCTTTTGGGGGAGAGGCTGATAAGGACTGCCAGGCTGAGGAGCAAGAGAGGGCAAGCGGGCAGTGCTGGCTGGGCCACAGCAGGAAGCCATCATGGGCCAATCCAGAGTTAATGCGTGTTCTTTTTCCTGGCAGCCCAGCATCAGCCCAGTCAAGACAGCTCACCTTCAGAGGAGAGAAAAACCAAGCATTTATTAAGCATCTACCATTAGTTTATTCAATCCTTGCAACAATCTTAGAAGCCCATAGTTCCCATTTGACAGATGGGAAAAATGGGGCTCAGGTAGCTTGAGGGTCACAGATTGGTGAGACAGGCTTTGCTCTCATGGCTGACATATCCCAGAGCTATTAATAACATTGGTGTAAAGACACCTGCGGTTCTCAAAGCCTGGTTCTCAGACCAGCAGCATCAGCCTCACCTGGGATCTTGTTAAAAATGCACATTCTTGGGTTCCAACCTTCTCCCACAATTGGAAGAGAAACTCTGGGGCAGGGGCCCAGCAATCTGCCTGTTAACAAGTCCTCTGTGTAATGCTAATGTAGATTGTTCAACAGCATTCAGCTGACTGGGAAGCAGGGCCTAAAACAGTGATTCTCAAAGTGTGAGCCCCAGGTCAGCAGCAGCAGCATCACCTGGAAACTGGCTAGAAAGTCAAGCTCCCAGGTTGCTCCTGACCTACTGAATCCAAGAGTCAGGGGTGGGGCCCAGAGGCGGGTGTTGTCACAAGCCTTTCAGGTGACTCATTTGCATGCTCAAGCTGGACAACCATGGGCCACTTTACATCCTGCTGCCCCTTCTTCCAGGAAGGGAGGGCAGTATAAGCAAAGAAAACCCAGAGTGCTTTCCTGTGGGCCATTAACAGCCACCCTCAGCCTGGCCAAGTACAAAATAATGGAGATTCTGTCACTCATTAACAAGCTCCAAGAGTTAAATAGTGAACTTGTTATCTTTGCCTGAAGGACAAAGAGAGAAGAAGGCAAGAGAGAAATCTAGGGATGCAAGCCCTGGGGGAGGGTCCAGAGCGCTGCAACACCCCCTCAGGGAAGGGGAAATAGAGAAGCTCGGTAGGATGGCAAGACAGGGGTGTTCTTGGGGGAAGACTGAGAAAAAAGCATGTGTCGCCAATGGTTTGCTTGTTTTTTGTTTTTATTTTTTTGTTTGTTTGTTTGTTTGTTTCTGGTATTATGTATTCCAGAAGCAACCAGGCAGGAAGATGTGTGGCCTCAGGTAAACTCACCAAATGGAAACTGATCTGTAGAAGAAATATACCAGACCCAGGGGGCTTGTCTCTGTCTCTCCCGAATATGCAGGTGGTACCAGCCCCGATGAACACCGACCATGTGCCAAGCGCCATGGAGCAAGCTTAATGTACACCATTGGGTTTAGTTCTCACTGCAGCCCCCACTTCCCATTTCACAGAGGAGGAGACAGAGACTCAGAGGACTAAGTATTATACTCAAAGTCATACAGCTTGGAAATAAAAGCAGTGTCCTCTCTTGCCTTGCTGCTGGAAAGAGCCAGGTGGCCTCTGGTCCAGCTCCATCCATTAGAATGATGAAGGAAGTGCACGGCACTGCCCAAAATGGTAGCCACTGGCCACATGTGGTTACTGAGCTCTTGAAATGTGGCTACTTTTCTGAGAAGCTGGTTTTTAAGTTTTATTTCATTTTAGTTAATTTAAATGGCCACACATGGCTAGCAGCCATCATATTGGAGACTGCAGCTCTAGACCACTGGTGAGTCCCTGTCTCTGACATCAGGCTGATCCTGTCCCCTGGATGACTCAAGCTCTGAGAGAAGTGGAAACAGAATTCTCACCCAGGCCCTAATCATGGAAAGATCAACAAACACCCTTTGGCTTGGGTCACTCCCACCCAGCATCCTCTTGCTAGTAAATGATGACATCAACAGCCGTATATGACGTGGTTTTCCTGTGGCCCTGCCAAAGAAAATCCCTCTTTTCCTGGACCATCCCATTTCTACCATCAAACTAGAGAAATTCATCTTGATATACAGGTTCCTTGAGATTTGAGTTGACAGACCTAGTCAGTAAGCAACCCCAGTCCTTACATCATGCTATCTTTAAGGCATGGTGCCAGAGCTCTCAGAACCTCCATTTTCCCATCTGTAAAATGGGAATAAAATAATCACCTATGATAGTTATTGGAATCAAGTGAGCTGATGTATGATGTAAGGCACTTTCTACATCTTCCGGCACCCTTTTCCCCTTACACCCAATTCCACTCCACGATTCCTGTCTGACCTATAAGCTCTAGGGGGTTGTTCTAACTATTCATGGACTATAAGGCACCTCACATTTCCACTTTAAACAATATTCCCCAAACTCCTTCTAGAATTAGTGTTGGAACCTACATGTAAACTGTACAGTGACCCTGCAGCGTGCACCCCTCAGCTGCCCGGATCAGCTGGGCCTCCCTGCCATGAACTTGACCACCCTGGCTCCTGCATGCTGGGCCTGAGGCAAGCCCACTCGAGGGCCTGAGCCACCATCCACGGGGTCAACAACTCTATTTGCATGACATCGGCCCCCGTCTAGCCAAGAACTCAGCGAGGATGTCAAAAATCAAATTAATTTTGCCTTCACCAGTATGACTGTCAATAAAAAGTTATTATTCAGTCAGTAGATGTTTTAATTACCCAAATGTCAAGCACTGTCACCCTCCATTAGCAGCTTAATGATCCTAATAGACAATGCCCTGAAAGGAACCTCAGGAGAATCCTGAGCCCCACTGTGTCCCTAAAGAGGACCCCAGCAGAGCCGGTTCACCCTAACCATTCACATTCCCTTCTTATAAGTATCCAAAGGAGAAAAGTCTCCCTTTTTTCTTTATGTTTTTTGTTGTTGTTGTTGTTGTTGATGTATTTCTAAAAGTCTCTCTCTCGAAGAGCATCCATGTACCTCAAAATTCCCTCCACCCAGCTGCAATTTCTCTTGCTTCGGTTCCATGATGGTTATTTGCAACAACAGCAGACACTGTTTTGTAGGCCACGAAGTAGAGGGACTCTAAGCACCACTTGGTGGCAGCAGGGGGTGTCACATGAGAGTCCCAATTCTACTACTTGCTGACCATGTGCCTGGGGACAAATTATTCAGCTTCCTTGGGCTTCGGTTTCCTCACCTGCGAAATAAGGATAGTTATACGTACTTTCTATGAGATCATGTATGTGAAGCACTGAACTCAGAGCCTGGCACACACTCAGCTTTCAGCTTATGGTAGACACTGGTTTTGATGGTGGTGGTGCTATTGTTGTGGATTTAGGAAGTATCACAGAGCATGTATTAGTCTGTTCTCATGCTGCTAATAAAGACATACCTGAGACTGCATAATTTATAAAGAAAAAGAGGTTTAATGGACTCACAGTTCCACATTGCCGGGGAGGCCTCACAATTATGGCAGAAGGCTAAGGTAGAAGCAAGACACGTTTTACATGGTGGAAGGCAAGAGAGTGTGTGCAGGGGAACTGCCCTTTATAAAACCATCAGATCTTATGAGACTTACTCACTATCATAAGACCAGCACTGGAAAACCCACCCCCATGATTCAGTTACCTCCCACGGAGTCCCTCCCACAACACATGGGAATTATAGGAGCTACAATTCAAGATGAGATTTGGGTGGGGACACAGCCAAACCATATCAGAGCAGAGTAAGTGGGATTTCCTCTTTCAAGTCCTCTCCTGACTCCTTACTACATCCTCCTCTAATCCCCTAGTGCACCAAATGAGGCTTCTTTCACTGCCTTCATTGATGGTTTCATTTACTCAAATAATATTTCAATGTAAACACCTACCACATGCCAAAAACTGCTCTCAGACAGGGCATACAAGAAGAAAATAGACAGGGACCTTGTCTTCACAGAGCATTAGGAGGGAGCTGATGAGTTATCAAATAAGCATACATATGCAAAAAGAAAAAAAAGCACTTAAAGCTGTGATGAATGCAATGAAGGAAAAGTACAGTGTAATATGAGAGAAATCACAAAACGGGCCTGACATTGTCCAGCAAGCAGGGAACCACAGGTTTTAAAACACTTTTGAGGTTGGGTGCAGTGGCTCATGCCTGTAATCCCAACACTTTGGGAGGCCGAGGTGGGTGGATCACCTGAGGTCAGGAGTTTGAGACCAGCCTGGCGAACATGGTGAAACCCCCACCTCTACCAAAAATACAAAAAATCTGCCGGGCGCAGTGGCATGTGCCTGTAGTCCCAGCTACTCAGGAGGCTGAGGCATAAGAATCACTTGAACCTAGGAGGCGGAGGTTGCAGTGAGCCGAGATCGTGCCACTGCACTCCAGCCAGGGTGACAGAGTGAGACTCTATCAGATAAATAAATAAATAAAACATTTTTGAGGATGAAACTGCATTTCTCCAAGCAGATAAATGAAGGAATGGACAGTTGGATGGATATAAATATTTCTGCTCTACCTTCAGTTGCTAAACTTGCCCCTGGCTTCTGGCCCCTTCCTCCCGTTCCTGCTGCCTTCACTGGGTTTTTGCCTTCACTTTCTCTGTTCTCAGCACCATCCTGACCCCAGACTGATGTTGTATCTTGAGTCACGAGCTGCGTGGCTCAGAAATGCTGCCTGGAATGCCATTTCTTCTCAAAAACCCTTACGTAGCCAACATTTTCCAGTCCGCCTTCCCACCCTGCCTCCCCCACCCTCGCCCTCACCCCAGAGTTGTCTCCACGCCTCCCCATGGGAGTTTAAAAATGGAAAGCCACGTGCAAATCAAAACCTTGAGAAACCTGACACTTTGGAGAAGTAAGCACCTTCTCTGGGAAGGTGGTTTATGCCTGAGTCACTTGTCTGGCTATATTAGACTCCAAGGCCTCAGGCAGGGAACAACGACATTATATCTCCTAGCCTGCCGAACACAGTAGGGGCACTCAACAAATCATAAATAACGACGAGGATGAGGCAGCAAGTGGGAAGACTGGGTGAAACACTCTAAAAACCTCCCTCCTGTACTTGGAGATGGCGTGGAGCTGGGATGTGTTCCCGTTTCCAGCCTGAGCCTCTAGGCAAGGAACTTTACCCTGTTTGTAAAATAACAGGTGGGTCTCCTTCCCAGACACACAACTTAGAAAACACTGGCACCAATAACCATACGACACAGCCAACTGAGGACAGAGCAGTGTGGGTTGCAAAGACAGAATCTCACAGGAAATCTCGGATCATGTCCTAACAGGCCCCACAGGCCTCCTGGGCTACAGGGATCCAGCCAGCAGCTCCCATTGGTTTGGGAATGGCAGCAAAGAGAGCAACCCCCTGCCCAGGGGCCATGCCTCTGAGAAAAGAGGACAAACACGTTCAGAGTTGGACAGAAGCTTGAATCTATAAGGTGTATACATCATGACCTTGAACAGATGGGTCTGTTGACATCTTGGCACCTCCTCAGCTCTGTCCTCTTAGCACGGGCTCAGGGTCTGTTGCGATGTACACCCTATTGTATGTTCTGGGGATAGTGGTACAGCAATACAGAAAGCCCCTGCTCTCAGGTAGCTTTGTCCTCATTGGGGAAGAAGCATATACCTCACACGGCACATCCCAACAGGTGCTGCGATAACAGTAAAGTGGAGTTAAAGAAAAGTGAGGTCAGGCCGGGTGCAGTGGCTCACGCCTGTAATCCCAGCACTTTGGGAGGCCTAGGCAGGTGGATCCCCTGAAGTCAGGAGTTCAAGACCAGCCTGGCCAACATGGTGAAACCCTGTCTCTACTAAAAATACAAAAATTAGCTGGACATGGTGGTGCACGCCTGTAATCTCAGCTACTCAGGAGGCTGAGGCAGGACAATCACTTGAACCCGGGAGGTGGAGGTTGCAGTGAGCCAAGATCGCACCATTGCACTCCAGCCTGGGCAACAGAGTAAGACTCCGTGTCAAAGTTAAAAACAACAATAACAAAAAAAGAAAAGTGAGGTGAGTAAAGGCCTCTGCCACCTTGTGACCTCAGAACCGGGATCTAAGCTCAGCAGGGGATGAACCATAAGGAGTCCCAGGGAACCGACACTCCAGGCAGAGGGAAACACAGGGCAAAGGTCCTAAGGGAAGATGTTCTTCTATGTCTGGGTAACAGCAAAAAGGCTGATGTGGCCAGAGTGGACGAGCACGGGGGAAAGTGGCAGGGGCTTAGGTCAGCAGGTGTGGGGCCTTTGGCTTTCTGCTGCTTGAGATGGGGCACTCCAGTGGGTCTGAAGGACTGGAGGGAGCCCCACAGTGTGTTATCAAAGGACCCCTCTGGCTGCTGGGTAGAGATGGGAGTGCAGGGAGCACAGGTGAACATGGGGAGCCCAGTCGGTGGATGTGGGGGGCGGGCAGCCTTCACAGCTGTGGAGCAAGAGGGGATGGTGGCAGGAACTAGGTGGTACTTGTGGAGGTGCTGGGAAATGGTTAGACTCGTGACACAGTTCGAACGCAAAACAAAGAGACTGGGATTAGATGTGAAGTAAGAAAGAGTCATCAAAGACGATCAGGGTTTTGACAAGAGCTAGGCCAGCAGCTAGCATGGAGCAGGTCGTCACACACATTAGAGCTTTTCTCCCTTCCCCAGCACACCTGCCATCAGTCACAGGTGCCAAGAAAGGGGAGGAATATACCAGGATGCCCCCTGCTTCCAGAAGCTTAGGAGGCAGACAAGTACAGAGAGGAATTGGGAAAAATGGTGGCAGAGCCTACCTCCCTGACAAATTCTGTCTCCAGGGCACTGGCAGTCACATGCTCTCAGCTCATAGCTTAAAGGGAGAGCAGACTTGAGCATACAGCCAGCTGATAGGGGTTGATTAGTGGCAAGAGAATTCTAGAACGAAACCCTAAGGGGGTTTAATTTTGTTTTTAATTACAAAAGCAACATGCATTTAGTGGACATGCCATTTGACTCCAAAATTCCACTTACATGAACTGACAAAAGTCTATGCAATAATTTAAGTAAAGGACAGTCATCAATACATTATGAATAAAAAATGGAAAACAATTTAAAATTCAAAGAAGTTTGCATTAAATCCCTAACTTGAAGATGGCGAAAGAAAAGCACAAAGAAAATAAAAATAAAAATCACTCATCATCTCCAAACCTAGAAATAACCCCAATTAAATGGCTGGCATATATCTTTCCAACTCTTTTTTTCTATGCACCAATATGGATTTTTTGTTGTCAATATAAAATTAAGATTATATTCAATACAATCTGACTTTTTCTATGTAACAAATACCACAAATATTTTTCATGCCTTTAAATATTGCTCCACAACATATTTTAATGGTTTCATGGTGTTTCATTATTTGAATGAACCATGATTTATATAACAGATTTTGTATTGTTGGACATTTCAATCATTTCCAATTTTCCATCATTACAAATAGCGCTTCAATACAAAACCTTGTACATGAATTTTTGTGGACATCTCTGATTATTTCCTTAAGGTAAGTAAAATGCCAAAACATGGAATTGCTCAGTCAAAGAGAATATCTCTTTTTAAGGTTTTGGAAAAATACTGTCAAACAAGCCCTCTGGAAAAGTTGTACCAATTTAATTCCCTATAGCAGGGGAATGAGAGCCCCCATTTCTCTGTATCTAAACCATCATGTATTATTTTTGCCAATTTAATGGGGGAAAACAGAATCTTGTAACTGATTCAATTAATATTTCTTTGATCCCTACTTAAGCTGAACAAATTTCCATATGTTTATTAGCCATTTTACTTTCTAATTCTGGGAATTGCCTGTTCCTGCTTTTTGTTTATCTTCTTCATGCTGATTTTTGAGAGCCCAAAGGCAATTGGCAATTTACAAGGAAAAGTTACTCCGAAAGCCACCCTGGGCTTGAGGACCAAACATCACTTACAGGAAGTCCCAGTAGGTTTGGCTAAACCCCATAGTGACGTGGCTCTTCCAATCTCACGGCCAAAGAGCCCCAGGTTGGAAGGCAGGAGCAAAGACCCAGAGTCCAAACAACTGAGGCTGGTTAGCCCCTGGCCTGGTTTCATCAGAGGTGGACAGCAGCAGGCGGGGGAAGCAAGCATGGTGCCAATGACCTCCATACGGAAGCAGTTTGCCATCTCCATTGGGAAGGAAGGAAAGTGGGCACACAGGTGCAACTGGCAGTGTTGGTCCAACCAGTCAGGTCCAAAAAAAATGACTTATGCCTCGAGAATGAAAGTGCCAGTACATGGCAGCTTAAGTTTCTGAGAGTCACCATGCTCAGTTCCCCTGTCCTTGCACTAAGCGGAGAGAGGCTGGGATGAATTAGCTGGAAGGGGAATTCTTAAACAGAGCTGTGTATAGTTCACTTCTAGCACAGATTGGCAAAGGGCAGCTGCTTGGGTTGGAAAGAAAACTGTTTCCCAAAGCTTGCTGAAATCTCCCTCCTGCATGAGTGTGCCTGGCCAGGCTGAGGTTGAGGCCTCCATATATGGACCCTAGAAATGAGACAGAAAGCCTTAGGGCCTGGATCCAATGACCAGTACCTAGGCTCAGAAGGTGACAGAACGGTGGGGTGGAGTGGGCCAGGTGGGATGTGTCCCACACCTGCTGGACAACCAGGACACCCCAAGTGCCCCCCTGCCACCACGCCATCCAGGCCTCAGAACTATGCAAACTGCCGTCACACTTTGTCCAGGCCACATTCCTCAACCCCACTGACCGACCATGTTTCCCAACCAGATCCCAGACATGCTAGCCCGACAAGTCTCATTCTATCTCTTCAAGCAAACTTCCAACTGCCTATGACAGGCATGGGCCCTTTCTGGAATCCTAGTGGGCTGGTCATGGACACCCCATCCTCTATGTGCCTCCAACATGCCCAGTCCCTCTGAATCGGAAAGGGTAGGAGGCAAGGACTGTGTGGGCAGTGCCCCCTTCCTTCTGAGCCCCCAGAATCCTCTTCATGTCAAAATGGGGCAGATGGGGCAAAAGTGGTCTCTCCATAAATGGGGCTGAAGTACCTGAGGCAGGGCTGGTTCTCATGCCCGCTTGTTCCTCCATATGGTAACAGCCCCCAACCTCCAGGGCCCTGCCAAACCCTCCCCCACCACCTTACTGTGCATTTCTCATGAGGCTGAGGCCATTCGATCAGAGCCCATTCAGGTGCACTCAGCTCTGCTGTGACCCTCTGTGTCACCAAAACCCCGCTTTGCTTTTTTTTTTCCCATGGGCAACCCTTCTTATGCCTTGCTCCCCCTGGGCTCTGCCCTCATTCCTACAACAATCTCCAAGCTCAAACTCTAAGAGGTTCACCTCCAGCACTTTGGGAGGCTGAGACAGGCAGATCACGAGGCCAGGGGATGGAGACCATCCTGACTAACACGGTAAAACCCCATTCCTACTAAAAATACAAAAAAAATTAGCCAGGCGTGGTGGCGCGTACCTGTAGTCTCAGCTACTTGGGAGGCTGAGGCAGGAGAATGGCCTGAACCCAGGAGGTGGAGCTTGCAGTGAGCCGAGATCATGCCACTGCACTCCAGCCTGGGCGACAAAGCGAGACTCTGTCTCAAAAAAAAAAAAAAAAAAGAGGTTCACCTGACCATGGTGCCCCCAGACTTCAGCAGCAGGGAAGAAAAGAGAATGAATTTTTTACTTTTTAATGAACAGATCACATACATGCAATGAGCACTGATCTGAAGTGTACAGCTCAGGAAGTTTTTACATGTGTGTACACCTGTATCACCACCACCCAGATGAAAATGCAGAACGTTTCCGGTGTCCCAAGAAAGTTTTCTCATGCTCTCACCCAAGCATTATCAGAAACAACTGCTATCTGACTTCCATCCACATTGATTAGTTTTGCTTATTTCTGAACTTCGTATAAATGGAATCACATTGCATGTTCTCTCTTATGTTTGGCTTCTTTCACTCAACATAATGCCCATGAGACACTTATTAATTTTGCTGCTGGAGCGAAGAGCCAAAGAATGTAGTGATTCCTATTCTAGAACACTGATAGGTTTGCAGACTGTGTTCCAAAGAGACCTACAGGTCCCACCAAGTGGGGAAGGAAACAGAAACGGGGTCTAACTGGGGCCGGGAGATGTTTACCCCTGATTTATCTGATTCAGCTCTTTATCTGTTTTACACAGGGGCTTCCACAAAGACTTCTCTTGCCCAAAAAGCTCTCAGGCAAAACAACAAGACAATTAGAGAAGCTTGCTCAGGGTTTCTCCAAATATACAGTGTTTCTCTGCTCCTTGGTCAAAAATTAAGAAGGAAGGATAAAAACTTCAAGGCCAACATACTTTGGAATGTCTGGGGGACTGCGGGTGGGAAAAACCAATCATCCCTTCGGTGTCCTTATTCCTACCATGAGACTAAAAGACTTTCCAGCTCCCATTCAAGAATAGTATCAGAGAGATCTACAACAGAAGTTACCAACCCTCATCTCCACCCCTGCACGGTCCTCTGTTCCTGGCCACAGGAGAGAGGGGAGTGGTATTTCTTTTTTGGGGGGGAGACTGAGTCCCTCTTTTTGCCCAGGCTGGAGTGCAGTGGCCCAATCTCAGCTCACTGCAACCTCTGCCTCCCAGGTTCAAGCAATTCTCCTGCCTCAGCCTTTCCCGAGTAGCTGGGATTATAGGCACCCACCACCATGCCCAGCTAACTTTTCTATTTTTAGTAGGGACAAGGTTTTACCATTTGGCCAGGTTGTTCTCGAACTCCTGACCTCAAGTGAACCACCTGCCTTGGTCCCCCAAAGTGCTGGGATTATAGGCATGAGCCACCGCCAGGAGTTTTCTAATAGTGTGTTTGAACCACACCGGATTATTTGTGTTGCCTGGAAGGGTTAAGACAGGATGGGCCAAGATGGGACAGTTCATAGTCAAGAAGGAGTGGACAGTAATATCCCACATGTCATTGTGGCTCACATCAATTGCCTTCACCCCGCTGGCTCAAAGTCACTGCAAGAGTTAGATGTTGGCCTGTTCCCCCATTTGAAGGCACAGGGGAGATATATGAGGAACAATTCAATTAAAAGCAATTAAAAGGCCTTTAGGCTTGAGGAGTAAACAAGAAGGAACCTAAGACTTGTAGTAACTTCCTTGGCTCTAAGCCCTATTATCAGGGTGGGGAAAGTGGGGGAGGGGAGGGGTGCAAGGCTTCTCCAGCAACCCCACAGCCTCTGATTCTGTCCCAGACCCTGGCAGAGACACACATGTTTTGACAAACACTCTTCCCCTAATTTTAAAGCCCCTGTGGATTGCAAGGAAAATTTAATCCATATGTCTCTGATTCATTTATACTTAACTCATCAACATGTTGTTTCGTAAGAGCCATTTCAGGTCCAAGTGCCTTTTTTTTTTTTTAAGGTCTTAAAACTCTGGGGTTTTTTTTCTTCGAAACAGGAAATCATACTGTGCCAAGAGAAAAGGAACTTGAGCACTCAGGGGTTCAAACTGCGTTCAAAGCTCCTGCTTCCCCAGAGACCCCAACCAACTAAAAGGATATCCCACTGCCCGCTCACTCCCCTGCACCTCAATGGGAGACAGAGATGCTAAAAGCAGCCAAATCTGACCAGGAGAAGACTGGAGAAAGAAGCAGGGTTAGGCTAGTTCAGGGTAAAATTGTTCTCCTGTTCACATCCAAGACTGAGCTCCTCAGAGCCCACTTAGACCTGCAGGCTGCAGGAGGGAGAGGAGGCAAGCCAGGAGTTCCATTCTGCTTCATTGGAAGCAGCATCTTTACTCAAAACAGAATGCTGCAAGCAGGTTCCTCTGGAAATGGCCCGAAGTCCCTGGTCTGAGCTCAATTGTGGACTCTGGCAAGGTCTCTGGAATGGCAGTGAACTTGGAAGGTCCAAGCCAGACAGCTGGAAGAATGACCACTGCTCCAGCCTCACGTCTCCTTTCCCCCACCCCTCTCACCTTGTGAGTCTCCTCTGCAGGTGCACTGCACAAAGATGTCCCCCTGCCCTCCAGCCCAGTAGAGCTGAAGGTTACCAAGGGGACAGTAAATGAGTGGTCCATTTTCTTAAACCTCAGGGAAGGCTTCTCATGCAGGCAACTCTACAATGGGTGCACAGCTGAGCAGGACACACTGAGAGCCACTGTAAGCTCTGGTCAGCCTGTGGACATCCGCATCCTCCCTTTGACAAGCGGCATGTAGAACCATAGCATGTACATGCACCCGCATGGGTTTTCACACAGTCTGCACGTGCTGCACAGCTGGGATAACCTATATATCAGGGACTGATTTGACTGGTCCCTCAAGAGCAAGAAGACAGTTTAGCATGAATTCTTAAGTTAAACAATTCCCAGGGTCAAAAGAGTAGAAAACAAGATAGCCAATGTCAAATAAAACAGAAACAGCCTTGGTGCAGCCAAGCAACTATGGTTAATAAAATCCCTGATCCACCTTTCTTCCTACATTGAGAAACAGGCTGAAGTCAATCACCACTTAGATAAGGGATGGGTTTTCAGAGGCAGGAACACCATCACCCTTAGCCAGGAAACCATATTTTAGAGTAATAGACTGGATGATTGTTCAACTCATATTCATGCCCCTCCCTGTCTCTGCCCTACTGACTCTGGGCTTGGCCCAGTGACTTGTTTTGGGCAATGAAACACAAGGGAGGTGACAGTAACAGTTCCAAGCCAAGGTTTTAAGAGGTACAGACTGTTTCTGCTCATCAGCTTGCATGCCTACCATCTCTGCCATGAGAAGAATATGCTCTGCCCCTTCAGCCGGCACCCCAGAATGAGAAACACGGGGCACACCAGGACCTTACCAACTGCCTGGAGCCAAACTCAGCCCAGCACATCAGGAATCAGCCAAACCCAGCCAACCCACAGGCCTGGGCACAAGAAATAAATGCTTGTCAGAAGAGACTGAGTTGGGGGGGTGGTTTGTTACCCAGCAGTATGCAGCAATTGCTAACTAAGATACATTGGTTACAATTTCTAATAACCAGACTACAAAAATGCATTGAGCCAGTCCTGCCTTCCACCTAAGACCTGCCCTGACCAGTCTTGCCCCATAAAACTGGGCTTGATGCCAGTGAAATCTCCTCACCATGTGATTGTTCGTTTATTACTTCATTCCACAAACATCTATTAAATGCTGGCCAATAGGGATACAGAGATTAATGAGGACATGGCTAGGGCCTTGAGGAGCTAATAGGATACATGAGAAGCAGACACATAAACAGAGAATGATAGTACAATGTGATACAGATGATGACAATGACAGAATGAGCCTAGGGCATCGAGGCATCACAGTCTAAGAGGCATACGTCACCAATACACAGAGCAGAGTGCAGGAACAGGACAAAGCTGATGAAGACTTCATGGGTAGGAGGCCTGTCCGATGCCTGGATCCCAAGACATAACCAGAACCGTTCTCTAGAGAGGACTCTGCCAAGAAACCACACCTTCCTACCTTTGGAACAGTTACCCAGTCTCACGACTGCAGATATTGCACATGACTGCCTCCATTATTTGTTCAAGTGTTCAAAAAGTTTTCATTGAGCACTTACTATATGCCCGATCTGCAATGTCCAATTCAGTAGCCGCTACCTACATGCAATTACTGTGTACTTGAAAAGTGGCCGGTCTAAGCTGAGATGTGTTGTAATTATAAAAACATGCTGGATTTCAAGGACTTGGTATGAACAAAAAAAAGATTTAAAATATCTCATTAATTTTTAAAATAACATGGTCAAATGATAATATTTTAGATATATTGGGCTAAATAAATACATAATTAGAATTAATTTCACCTGTTTCTTTTATTTTTTAAAAACATGGCTACTAGAAAACATAAAAGTATGTATGGGGCTCTCTCATATTCTGATTAGACAGCACTGTGCCAGACTCTAGACCTAAATTTGGTTGCACATTAGAATCCCCGGAGGATCTTTTAAAAATTCTAAAGCCCAGGCTGCATCCCAGACCAATAAAATCAGAATGTCTAGAGACGGGCCCCACGCTTCAGTGCTGTTTGGAGTATGCAGGTGGTTTCAATGGGCAGACAGGTTCAGGAACGATTATTGTAGCAAGAGGCATCCTCTTCTAGCCTGGGGCAGTTGTGTGGTGGATGACCTTCGTTTTTCTCTTCACCTGGAAGTGTGCAGCTCTCCACCCTCCGTGCCCTAAGGAGGGGGCTTTCCAGTGGGCCAAGCCTAAGTGAATAAAAGCCATGGCCTCCTTCCAGGCCCTGCCCTTCCAGGCTCTGTGATTTGACATCAGTTACATCAGTTACTTAGTCTCTCCATACCCAAGTGGGCCCAGCTCAAAAACAGGTGCATCACTGCATTGGGTCACAGAGAGGTTTCTAGCAATGGAACACACACACAATCTAAAATCATTTTGCTCACACAGTTTATCTAAATATTAACTAAGCGTGATGTGAGGCGAATATAACAATTAACAGTACACAGCAAGCTCCCCAGAGGCAAAGTGGGTACCCCAGGGAGTCATGAAACACATGTGTGTGTGAAAGTGAGAACAGTACTGCAGAGTAAATAAGGTTCACAAGCTAAAGAGTGGAAGGTGGAGGGGCTCCATGAAGGACAGGCTCCCCTAGGTCTTTCTCCTTGCCCTGTCTTCTGGAAGTGGCCCTGGGGCAGTGTCCGGCAGGTCTCTCGGGAGGGGCTGCTCTCTAGGTCTCATCCCCCTTGCATTTTGTCCCCACTGTGCCCCTCTTGCTAGAGGAACCATCCCAGTAATAAATTTCCACTGTCATTCATCCTCATGAATTCTGGTCCTTAGCCACAGAAAGCACTGTTGCAAGTGGGAACAGGAGGAAGAGAGTGGAGGCAGGAACATTACCTGTGAGAAAGCTCAGCAGATGCTGAGACCTTCCTCTTGTGATCAATGGGATGGGTGAGAGAGCTGATGGAGGCACCATGCACGGACTTATGGGGGCTTCCCACAAAGGGTCATACCTGCATCAGCACCAGAGCCCCAGAGATGTCACCATCTTGACAGTGGTGGTGATTTCACTGGCATATGCAATGTCACAACCTCAAATCATACTTTAAATACTTCCAGCTGGCTGGGTGTGGTGGCTCACGCCTGTAATCCCAGCACTTTGGGAGGTCGAGGTGGGTGGATCACCTGAGGTCAGAAATTCAAGACCAGCCTGGCCAACATGGTGAAACCTCATCTCTACTAAAAAGTGCAAAAAATAAGTCAGGCATGGTGGCATGCCCTGTTAATCCCAGCTACTCGGGAGGCTGATGTGGAAGAATTGCTTGAACCCAGGAGGTGGAGGCTGCAGTGAGCCAAGATCACGCCACTCCACTCCAGCCTGGGAAACACAGCAAGACCCCATCTTAAATAAATAAATACTTCCAGCTGATTGTGTGTAAATCAAGCCTCAATAAAGCTGTTAAAAAATATGTCAGTGCCAAGCTGTGAGATCTTGAATAAGTCCTGAAACTTTCTGGGCCTCAGTTTCCCCACCTGTAAAATGGATGCAATAAAAGTATCTACCCCAGGGAGTTGTTGGGAGAAAACCCAGCAAGACACTGAGTGGAGCTGGTGTGGAACTATCAGCTCCTACGTTTAACATAGTAATCATAATAGTTGTTGTTGCTATGATTATTAGAGTAATGTCATGAGGCAATAACTTCAGAGGCATGAGATGTTTTTGCTCATCCTTTTGCCCCTGCACTCTGCTATGAGGAAAACATCCTCTTGTCCCTTCCACCTGGACACCAGAATGAGCAACAAGGAGCATGGGAATGGTAATAATATAGTATTCATAGTAATGATGTACAGCAATAATAGCAGTAATTGTAATAACATGTTGTAACAGTAATGTAATATATATAAGGTTAGTGTATATAATACTACGCATATGCCAGCATATATATTACCATTATAATATAATACAGTCATAGAAGTAATATGGTAATAATAATAGTAACAATTATTTTTAAAGCTGCAAGAGTGCAGAAGCTGTCAGACCAAATGCGGACTGTGAAGTGAATCAGCAGCCTATATGAGCTAGTCTTTATAATTCAAGGGACTAGTGGGCATGGTTCCTATCTTGGAAGTCCCTATAGCTGGGAATGGTTAAGAATGAAGGCATTACACGGGGCTCATTCCTGGCTTCCCCGTTCTCTAGCTGTGTGACCCTGGGTAGGCTGCTTAACCTCTCTGGCCTTCAGTGTCCCCAGGTATAAAATGGAACTAAAAATATTACTGCCTCTTAGGTTCCTCTGAGGGTCCAGTGGAAATATCCACAATCTGTACTGAATATAGTTCCTGACACAGAGCTGATTAAAGAAAGCTGACTAGTTTCAACTCCTCAGCCATCATCATCATCTTCATCAAGGCCACCAAATCTGAGGCTACCTGGCCTTTGGCTGAGTGTGAGTTGAGTGACATCTAAGCTGTCCTTAGTGTGGTATGACGGGGGTGGCGGGGGAGAAGATAAATCTCAAAATCTCAAAACCGACATGCCTGCATGCAAATCCTGCCCTACCACTTCCTGGCTTTGTGCCTGGAGGCCAGTTACTCACCCTTCTTAAGCCTCGGCTCAGTTATCTGCAAAGTAATTTAATAACCAAGAGGCTTAAAAATGCATCTTATTTAACGCAACCATTCCATTTCTAGAAATCTTACCCAGGGAAATAATCAGAGATGTACGTGGAGATTTATGCACAATGACATCCATCAGCACATTTAAAAAATAGTGAATAACTGGGAATAAGTAAAATGTCTAACACGGGAGATTAATTACATTATAGTATGTCCAAGTGATGTAATACTGCACAACTATTAAAAAGCATGTTGTCAAAGACTATTTGAAGACATGGGGAAAATGTCTATGACATATTAATAAGTAGCAAAAGTGGTTTACAAAACTAGCTGAGTCCCATCCGCCTTAGGGCACCTTGGATGGATTCCAGAAAGATGTTCCCCTTGGATGGACACGGCCTCCTGACCCTCCTCCCAGCCTTGACTCTCTACTCTTGAGCAGGGCACAACCTGTGCTACTGGACCCAGCAGTCTTTCCTGCTTTCATCCTGGCCCCCTGTGGCTCATTTCCCATGAAGCAGCCAGAATGGCTCCTTCTAAAATACAGGTCTGCTCATGCCCTCCCCTGCGTTACACCCTGCACAGTCTCCCCACCTGCTCAAATGGCTGCCGGGGTCTTTGCCATAGCCTAGAAGGCCCTATGTGGCCTGGCCCTGCACAAACTCACTGGCTTAATCTGCTATTACCCCTGCACCACCAGTCCAGCCACACTGTCCTCCAGGCTGTTCTTTGAACATGCCAGCACAGTTCTATCTCAGGGCCTTTGCACTAGCAGCTCCTTTGGCCAAGAACTCTCTTCCCCAGGTGTCTGTGAGGCCCTCCCCTCTCTGCTCAGCTTGCACTCATTCAAGAAGGTTTCCCATCCCAAAGACCTCCCAGCCCTCTCCACCAGTCTGTGCCCTCTTATCTTCAGTCTTCTCCATCTTAGCACTTATCACTACCTGCCATGTTATAGGTTCATTTATTTGTTTATTGTTTGTCTCTCCTGCTCCCCACCCCGGTCCCCACCAGAATGTAAGCTTCACAAAAGCAAGGACTGTTTTATTTATTGCCAAATCCCAGTATGTAAGCCAGTACTTGGTGCCCAGTGCATGCTCAGAAATGCTGAAGAAAGGAAGGAAGGAGAAAAGAAGGAAGGAAGGGAGGAAGGGAGGAAGGACAGCATGCCCTAGGCAACGTAGATAAGCATTCTCCTATAAATATATACATAAATGAGAAACAGTGAGATCTCAGAATCTCCCTGTGGGATAATCACTTGGCAACCCTGGTAGGAAATCCTTAATGCAAATTCAGCCAGAGTCATTCCTCCTCCAGAAATGACCATGACAGCTGCTGTCTCTCCAGCCACTCCCTGGGGTGTCATGTCAAACAGATAACAAGTTCACAATGCCAACCTGCCAATAACTTCTAAGACACAACTTGGCATTTTATCTTCACCTCCTCCTCCTTCTCCTCCTCCTCCTCCTCCTCCTCCCTCAATCCTCCTTACCCCACAACCCCTGACCCACTCTTAATCTCACCATATCCTTCTGCCCAGGGACCAAACCCTGGCTGCTCCTTCCTATTTCCCCCACCCAGGCAGCAAGCATCTGGCCTCCAGCCCTAAATGGTGAAAAAAAAGCATGGTTTCCAGGACAACTTGGATGCGGCCCTCTTGCCTGCGCCTCTGGGAACCTGGTGCATGGCCATGCGTGCTCAAGCCATCTGACCAAGACTCTCACCTTCAAAAAAAAGAACAGCCAATACTCATCTTAGGAGAGTTGCTGATTTCTAAATCTAATCCCTGTAACTCCTGTGTGATCCCTGGGCCCCAGAGGAAAGTCAGGGGCTAGGGGAGTGGAGCAGCTGACCTCTCCTTAGATGTCTGCCCTCTGAAAGAGGAGCCATGCTAAATTGGGAACCAGTTTTACTACCTGCAGCTTATCTTTCCTGATGAAAGGGGAAAAAGGTTAGACCTTTTGTTAAAGGATGCCAAAAGAAACTTGGGAAAGACCAGCATAAATGCTGGGAATTAGGGCAGATTCTCTTAAAGTTAGGGAAAGAATTAGCAGGAATGGCAAATGTATGTCATGTCAAAGGTCAACCCTGATCAACTGGTAGTGGTAATACTGTTTCCCATATCCAATAACATAAAAATAAAATGATAGTTCAAAAATACAAAACTCATACTACTTTTACCTTCACTTATCATTTCCTCTGCTCTCCTCTTACCCATTGATCAATTGGTAGGGACAATCAAACCACTGTGTTGAGAAGTATTCTGTGCCTGATTTCAAGCCTAACAGTGACATGATCAATTAGTGATGTCTGCTGTATGCACAAGGGTAGGGAGATCACACACATGAATTAGTGATATCTGCCATGGGCACAAGGGTAGGGAGATCACTCACATCAATTAGTGATGTCTGTCACGGACACAAGAGTAGGGAGATCACACACATCAATTAGTGATGTCTGCCACGGACACAAGGGTGGGAGATGACACACATCTGACCCATATTTGTCAACCTGAGGGAAGCAGTAAATGTTCCTCGGTCATGGCTCTCAGACACTTTCTATCTCCACGACTCACCTGCCAGCCTAGTGTCCCCAGGATTATGAGCAATTCCTGTGTGCTATCTAAAACTCCACCCCTTTCTGCCCTACTCAAGAACACATATCAGAATGCAAGTTAGCAAAAGCACCATGAATCTGCCCCCATCTATTAAAAGAAGTAAATTTTCTGCAAAAGGCAGCACTTTAATATTGGTAACAAATTGCTTGCATCCCATCTCACAGTACATCATACATCACAACAAGGCAAATGAGAACCATGGCTCTGAAGCCCACTTCTGCCTTACATAGGTGCAGCAGCACCAAAGCACAGGCTCTTGAGCAGCTTGTTTCTACTTTGCCTGCAGCTTAGTCTCAGGCTCAAGCTTCTCAACAACCTGGCAACTCCTCCAGCAATCAGAGCTGGCACATCAGATGAAATATGATGGCTATCTCAGCCGCTCAGTGTCATCCTTTGAGGGCTGGGCCAGGTCTCTAGTCACTGAAGCTCCTTAACTTATATCATCATCAGGCCTCCGACTGCATGGCCACAAAGGTCAGGACCTATATCAAACCTGCTGCCTTTGATCATTAATCCTGAAACATCCAAGCAACTGCTGCACCTTTGGCAGGTGAGAGCCCATACATAAGACAAGAGCTTGGTGAAATCTCCGGTAGGTTGCATTCCCACCCCCTGCCATCTGTAGGTACCTATGGTGTTGACTCTCTCAGAAAAATGTGGCCACAAGCCAGACTGGCCAGAGGTTTGTCCCAATAGTATGAAGGTGTGTCCATTTCTTATGGATGCTATAAAAAATTCCCACAAACTCAGTGGCTTATTCTCTCACAGTTCTGCAGGCACAAGGTTGGCAATCAGTATTGCTGGACTGAAATCAAGGCATCAGCAGGTCTGCACTCCCTCTGGAGGCTCTGGGTAGAGTCTGCTCCTTGTCTGTTCCAGCTTCTTTCTAGCAGCTGACGGCATTCCTTGGCTTGTGGCTACATCACTCCAATCTTCAAGGCCAGCACCTTCAAATCCCTGCATCTCTGTCTCACTGCCTTCTCTGTGCATGTTCAAATCACCCTCTGCCTCTCCCTTACAAAAATGCACATTCTTGCCTTTAGGACCTACCCGGATAATCCAGAATAATCTCCCCAATTCAAGATCCTTAACTTAATCACATCTACAAAGACCCTTTCTCTGTACAAAGTAACATATATAGGTTCAGGGATTAGGACCTGATTTTTTGTTTCTGGTTTTTTTTTTTTTTTTTTTTTTTTGGTGGGGGAGACAACCTTATTCCGCCTACCACAGAAGGTAAAACCAAGTGTCGTTTTTACCTCAATGTAAACATGAATTTTTTTCCCTTAATAAGGAATCTCAAACATATGGAGAAGTGTTTTCTGGCAAAGAGGAACTTCAATTTGGATCACAAAGTCAAACATCTATTCTTCCTCTGGAAAATGCCAATTCTGTCTGCAGGGAGTGGGGAAAAAAAGGGAGGGGGGAAGGAAGAAAGGAAGGGACGATATTCTCCTATAACCACCAGTTTCACTCTTAGGGTAGCATGATTAGAAAGCAGGAAGGGGAAGATTTGAAAGGAACATTTACAGTAGACCTGCTATGTGCCAGGCAGCCTTGCTCACTTACTCTTCTCATGCTTACGGATGGGTGTCAGTTTCTCTCCCTAACAGATGAAGAAACCCATCCCAGATCACACAGCTCATAAATGGCAGTCAGGATTTAAATAGACAGGCTCTGTCTTCATCTCAAAGTCACATTATTTCTGCCATGGCATACCTGTCTCCAGTGATGCACCTGATCATTGTTATGAAGAACATGTGATCTGATCCCTGAATCAGCAATGCAAACCCAACAGCACGGGCATAATCTGCCGTGAGCACTATGGACCAGAAGACAGGGTTCTTGCTTTGGACTCAGTAAGGATTCCTTTAACACTCTCTGTGGGCCTCAAGCAGGGGTTATAACACTCTCCGTGGGCCTCAGGGGTGAGGGGGGTCGCTATAAAGTTAATATTAATCATATTAGCTTTCTACTTATCTTGTACATGTTGTTATCAATTATTGACTGTCTCAACAGCACAAGGTGGTATTGCCTTCCCCAATCCTACGGGAAACTGAGACATGGGGGGGGGACAAACAGCCTCAGCAAGGTCACCTGTGTGGTGGTGCCAGGATTCTACCTAAACCCTCCCTAATTCCAAATCCCATAGTGCAAACAGGGGATGCACTCTCACTCCTCCCCAAGCACACTGTGTGGCTCCTTGGCAAGTCTTTAAAAAGCCAGTGGAAGGGGCTCTTCTTGCTGCAGCCTTTGGAAGAAGTGGGCTGCAGGAGGGGGCTTAAGAATAAAAAGAAATGGCCGGGCACGGTGGCTCACGCTTGTAATCCCAGCACTTTGGGTGGCCGAGGTGGGCGGATCACGAGGTCAGGAGATCGAGACCATCCTGGCTAACACAGTGAAACCCCGTCTCTACTAAAAATGCAAAAAAATTAGCCGGGCGAGGTGGCAGGCGCCTGTAGTCCCAGCTACTCGGGAGGCTGAGGCAGGAGAACGGCGTGAACCCCGGGGGGCGGAGCCTGCAGTGAGCCGAGATCACGCCACTGCGCTCCAGCCTGGGCAACAGCGAGACTCTGTCTCAAAAAAAAAAAAAGAATGAAAATAAATCTGCCAGCAGCGTCCCCAAAGCAGACCCCTCCCACCCTCCAGAGAGAGCTGAGAAGGAAGAATGAGATCATACTCATGAAATACTCGGCCTTCTTGGGAAGAAGGATGACATGTAGAATGTGAGCCTGGGCTTTCCCCCAGGGCTGGGCCATGCACAGATTTGCAAGCCAGGGCCTGGGGACCATCTGGTGTCCACAGCCCTAGCTGACTGAGCAAGGCCCCAGTGCCCTGCAGACGTGAATGTCCCTCCTGAAACACTTGATTTACTCCCAGGGAATGACTTAGGCAGTGGGAAGAATATGGCTTAGTGTTTCCTGTTGCTGTGAATTATTATTATTGCTTAAATTAAGCTGTTTTAACTCCATCGTAACAGAATGAATCTGGTTGGCCAAATGTTTATTAGAGAATTATTAGTAGAAATTGAACAGCTAACTGAGGAAGGAAGTCTCACAGATCTTGTTTAGACAAGCAATGGCTTCCAATACTCATTACCTGGGAGTTGTGGCTATGGCCAAATTGATGGCACTCGGGCGGCCATCACAACACCTGTGACGTGAGCCCAGACTCAGCTCTGGCAGCAATGACATTCAATCACTGCAAGAAGGAATAGTGAGAACCACTTATATTCTCCAGGGGTTGACTGCCTTCAAGTCAATGGTCCCATCTGAGAATTTAATAGTCTTCTCAGAATATGCCCTGGTTGGAAAGCCACATAAAGAAATGGCTGCTATTTGGAAGAAATGTCTCAACAAAGGTGGCTTTAGCCCACTCTTTTCTCACCAAAAGATATATCTGACCAAAGGGCTGAGCCAAAGCTTTCTGAACTGGATGATCCAACCCTTCCTAGAGTTTCTGGGGCTGATCAGCGATGAGTGTTCTCTATTGAACCATGGCTCACTTACAGGGTGCCAATGTTGTCATGGCATTTTTGGGAAACCTGCTTGGAGTCAGAAGGAGGAAAGCAGGGTTTGTATAAATCTCAGTCCCCTTGCAGACCTGCTTGCTATCCTCCACAATTAATTGCAGGTCAACATCAAATCTGCAAATATAAACTCCAAAAAATATAATAAATTAACCAGAGCAAGAAAACCAGTTGAATCCAAATAAATAGGTGCATAACCCTCCCCAGGTTTGGAAGGTTTGAGGTGTACCTTTAGGTCTAAAGATTGAGTACCAGTAATTTGGAGGATGAGGTAGGGAGTAAAGGTGAAGCTTGGATACTCCAATTGAAATGATTATACAGCCACAAGAAGTTGCAAAAATAGTACAGAAAGGTCCCACGTACCTATGCCCCAGCTTCTCCGAGTTTAACATCTTACACAACCATAACACATTATGAAAACCAGGAAATCTGCACAATTTTACTCAGATTTCACCAGAAAGCCCAATCTCCTTCTGCAGTGGTCATTTGTCCATTTTTAGCAGCCCAGCATTCATTCCCTAATAGCGATTTGATTTCCTATCAAGGAATTATCTTTCTTCTATTGTGTGTAGTATAAATGGGAAAATAATTTTAGGTGGTGACCTCTAAAAGGAAGCCAAAGTGACTTTGCTCCCCATTTCCTTCCCCAGAACAAACAGGGGGAGGGAACACAGGGCATCCTAATCATGCTGTTCTCCAAGATGCTAACTGTCCTGCCAGTTTATTCCAGCATGGGACAAAATCTTATTCTCTCCCATCCCCAATCCTGACCAGCCCTCTCCTCCAGGCCTTATTACATCCGGAGAGCCCCCAGCATCCCTCCATCATTTACATTTTGCCTGGTTAGCCAGAATCAGTTTCTGTGGCTTATATATAAGAATATAGACTGAATCACCCACAATGACTATCAACCAAGGATGACCTGGTTGGGACAAAGCCCCACTGGAGAAGACCCTTCCTCACCATGACACAGACCCAGAGGCAGGTGCTGCTAAGGCCCCACTCATATCCCTGGCCCACCTGAGTCTCCTGGCAAAGACAGCAGGCAGTTCAGCCCCCCAACTACACCCACCTCAAGAGCCTGCACCCTTCTTCTTTGCCTAAGGACTTTCTCCAGCACAACAAGAGCAAGCTTGGCCCTAAGCAAGTACAACCCAGAAGTGTGGGGTAATTAATACCCCTGGAACAACCCATAACTAATTAATGGAGGACAGGAGTCACTAAATACATGTTCCAGTCCCTGCATCTGCAGTGGAGAGCAACTTTGAGGCAGGTGCCACCCAGTTTCTCAGACGGTCCCCAGCAGCACTAAGCTCTAGTTGCCCACTGCAGTAATCCACTCACTGTCACACCCTTCCTTGACTTTATCATCTTCCTTTCATATTTCCCGCTTGCTCCCTAATGCGTCCTGGAATCACCTCCCAAATAAATTACCTGCACATCAAGTCCTTGTCTCAGAGTTGACTTCTGGAGAACCAAAACTAAGATTGAAAAGCAAAGAAGGATTTAACAACCTTTCTAAAAGAAAGAAGAGAGTCTGGTAGTGCTTTAGGCTTATGGCTCAAAGCTGTGCTATCCAATACAGTGGTCACTAACCACATGTGGCCACTGAGCACCTGTGACTTGGCTAGTGACACAGGCTGACATGATAATATCTCTGATACATTGGGCTAAATAAAATATAGTATTAAAATCAATTTCACTTATGTCTTTTTATTGTTATTAACATGTCTACTAGAAAATTTAATATATTCCTTAGCTGGAATATATTTCTATTGAACAGTGCTGGTTAAAGAAGTATGTCAGAGAACAGTTGGGATATTATTGCTACTATCATTGATGCTGTTAGCATGACAAATGTACCAGAGGACTATGAAGAGTGTGATTATGTATATGTCTACCTGAGTAACTCTTAGAGTGACAGGAATGCACTGATAAGAACTATTTTTATACAGTACAAGAAGAGGAATGGGAAGAGATACTCTCATATGCTGATAGAGGCTTTGTTGATTGATCAAACTCTTCTCTAACACACTTTAGCAACATGTTTATCCTCACTCTTAATATAGTAATTCCAACACCAGGAATCTAAGGTATAGGATAATCCTAACTAAGGAAAACATATATACAAAGATGTTCACCTCATTGTTACTGATAATAGTATTTGTAACTTAAGTGACCAATAAAAGGAGAATGATTAAATTTAAAAAGACAGATTTACTCGGATTGAAAAGCATGCAATCTTTAAAAATGATGGTTATAACGATTACATAATAATATGGAGACTATTTATGATACACTATGTGAAAGTAAAGACACAAAATTGCATCTACAGCATGATAAATATGTAACAAGGACTAGAAGGAAAGGTGCCAAGATGTAAACAGTGTTTATTTTGGGGTGCTAGCACAAGGGTGATTTACTGTTTTTCTCTATTTCCCAAGTTAGTTTCATGGACATTTGCTACTTCGATAACAGAGAACCAAGAAAACGACAATCTTCTTTAAAAATGTGAGCTGCTAAAAGTGTGTACTTTTTGCAAAGGATGTTTTATTCTATAGTGTCCTTCCATTTTGCCAAATTTATGTTACAAAAATCTATCTTTTCCTCTGACAAAAAGAAACAAAGGTAAATCTAGTTCAAGCTGCTGCTGAAAGGATAAGGCCAATAGGAAAAGCACTGTTTATAAGCAGCAAGTGGACTTTGAGCACGGAAGAGCAACTGGGGTTTATAAAGAGTAAATCACACCCAACCACGGAAGTGATGTCTTTTCTTAATTGGCAAAAATGAGTGAGTGGCCAAGGAGACGGGAGGCAAGACGAGAGAGTGGGATTTCAGAGAAGCTGTTGACGTAGCATCTACCAAAATCTCCCTTGAAAAATTAATCCAAATTGGCTGGACTACGCATGCCATCAGCTCCCAACCTTAACAAGGATCATAAGCTTTATTTACAGGGGCTTATCTTTCAAGCCACTCGTGCAGCTTCAGCAAGCCTCGCGCGTGAGACATTAAGGCGCTTGGACTAGGATAACAGAAACCTGGGTGGGATGGAAATACTCACCAGGAGATGGGAAACAACAGAACTTATGATAAAATGCAGTTTCTTTTCTTGAGCAGAGGGCCCCAGATAGCGGGCCGACTATGGTGAGGTTGGAGTGAGGCCTAGAGAACGTGTTAACATCTTTATTAACAATCTGGAAGAAGATGTAAACAGAACATTAATTCACAAGGAATAAATCCGCAGGGGCCAGAAGACTAGAGGAATAACAGAAAAGGATGGGGAGGAGCAAAACCAAGAGAAACGGAGCATGGGAGAGATGGAGTGTGAAAGACAGGCATTCATCTTGGGCGCAAAATCAAGGGAGCTGCTAGGAAACTCAGTAATCAAGAGAAATAATGCTGTAATGTGATATGCTATAAAAACAAAATTAATGCAAAAAATCTGTAGGTATAAAAAAGTCTTGATTACTGGGGTTTTTAATTTGTGGCACCCTCTTAAATTTTTTTGCCCAAAGCGAAGGGCTCATATACCTCACCTTAATCTTGCAAAGGTGGTAGGGGTGATGAACGACAAGATGTAACAGCTAAGGCCACCTGGAGAGCACAGGGCTGAAACAGCACTGTAGCGGGTAGTGTAAGCCTTGGTTTTTCCAGAATAGAGGCTGAAGATCATCCAGGAGGCCATGAGAGGCTCCCGGGAGGTGACTGGTACAGTGTATTGGGCAGCTCATTAGTGGAAAGATGGCAGCAACTTGGAAGGAATTCACAGAACCAGGGAAAGCAGTCAAAATGTGAAGCACGACTGACTTTGGAAGGGAAAAGGAAAATACGGTCCAGCTGACGAAAAGAAAAAAGATGATTTGGAGAAGGAACATGGAAGAGAGAAGGTGCTTTGGCTACAGTACCTGCTAAAAGCTAAAAAAGTCTCTCATCAAGAGAGGCTGGACAAGGGGAAATGACTGCAAAGATGTGTATTTTGAATAGGAACATGGATTCAAAATTTAGATCCTTCATTTTACTGACTGATCTCATCCCTTAGTTGCCCAGGTATTCCCTGAAACTCTTAATGATTCATGAAACAAAGAGGCTAGAATTTAAGTCCATAAAAGTGCAAAATGCCACAGCAGCAGGAACATGGCATCGGGAGGCAAGAGCCTGGGTGCTAGCCTGGCTCTGCCCCAATCAACACTGTCCTCAGAGAAGTCGTTTGATCTCTCTGAGTCTCCAATTCTGCATCCAAAAGCAGGGGTGGGGGAAACTTAAAAGCAACTGTCTCTTATTCTATGATCACATTGACCTAATAGTTACTAAGCGCTCATATGGACAAAAAACAAACATTAAAACTAGAAATTGAATGCTATGGTGGGGTGGTTTACATAGAGACAACCGACAGCATGGACTAGCCCCACACACATCTACTGGAAAGGCTTCAGGATTTGGGGAGGGGGACATGGAGTTGGCAAGGATGCTTTTCACCTTCTCTGGCCTTTTGAGGACTCTACAGTTAAAAGTTAACTCCAAGGGCAGCAATGGACAGACAAAGCTTAAACTACAGATTGTTTATGCTTGTTTAATTAAACCTGAATTATTATTCCAGTGATGAGGATAAAGGTTTCCCCATCAAATTCCTTGAAGCTCACTCCTCACTCCTGTGTTCCTTAAAACCCCCATGTGCTGGCCCCAGTGCTGGCCACCTTTCAGACATAAGCTCTCCCCAGATTCTACTGTGAAAGGGAGACACACAGCAAAGAAGCAAAATGAGAATCAAACTCTGCTCCAAAGAACAATGCAAGAGGCTTCAGTGCTATTGCAAGTGTGCTATAACCAAACAGCCAAAAGGACTGATCCTCCCACCAACACCCCTGTTCTCCACAGGGCTCCCATCTGGAGAGCCATATGCAGAAAATAGTGCCTGGGGGGAACTAAGTATTACATAGTTAACAACTGAGCCGGCAGCCAGCAACTCCCAGTAGTGAGCTCTGGTAAACCTCAGATGGCGGAAACAGAGTTTACTATTCCATCTTCCGTGAATTCAAGCGAGCCTCAGCTAATTTACCCACCTGATAGCAGACAGCAGTGTGGGGAACAGAAAGAGACATGCAGCCAGGATGTCAGAGAAGAAGGGCATAAGAAAGAATACACTGCATGGGTACTGACTTTTCAGGCAAAGGAAACCTGCCCACTTGAAAACATGACCCTCTGAGTGAATGACTGGGGCTCTGTCCTATCAAATTATAAACTCCTCCTACCTTAAAAATAGGCTGAAAAGAGGGAGAGGAAATAGGGTATCCCCAACCACCAGAACCACAAGGACCTGCCCAGAACCACAGTGACCTCTGCCCCTGATTCAGGCCAGCATCTCCCCTGGTCCTATGCAACAGAATTATAGATGGTACAGGAAGAAGATGCTGACAGAAGCAGCAAGAGGTGGTTCTTGATGATGTCCCCAGCATAAGAGGCATTCTAGAAGGTGCTTTTAATTCTTCATGAATTGCTAGATTTGAATTAAGCATATTTTTGGTATATTTAGTTGCACCAAAAAAACACAATCTTTCTATACATAGGCCACCTGGAAAGGACAAAAGAAAAAGAAACTTGCAGGAATGGTTAATGGGTGCAAAAACAGAAGGAATAAGACCTAGTGTTCAGTAGACAAAATAGGATGTCTACAGTTAACAATAATTTATTACATGTTTCAAAATCACTAAAACAGTGGAACTGGAATGTTTCTAACACAAAGAAATGATAAATGGTTGAGTCAATGGATATCCCAGTTATCCTGATTTGATTATTACATATTATGTGCTTGTATCGAAATTTCACATGTACCCCATAAGTATGTACAACTATTATATATCCACGATAATTAAAAAAAGACCCAAGGAAGGAAGAATTGGCTTAAAGATTCTCAAAAGAATGTGCCATCCCCCCAAAAATCTCCCCAAGAAGATTCTACCATAGCTGAATTTCAATTAGCATCCTCTAATCAACTAAGAAATGCTCCAACTCTACCAAGGGGATTACCTTCCAGAATCCGACCACCCTTCAAGGCCTGTCTCTATTAGCTCAAAATGCCTGTTGCACAAAGGTATAACCACCCTCCAGTCAGAGTTGGTGAAGGGCGTTTTGATGGTCCCTAGTATATGACTCACAGCCTTTGGTGGTAATACGAAAAACAGCCTAATAGAAAGTACCTACTGGGCACAGAATAAGAACTACACGGATGTCAATACATTAATCCTTACAACAACCTGTGTTACAGATATTATAACTCCATTTTATACATGAGGAACGTAGGCTCAAGGAGGTCAGGCAAGGATGGTTAGTTTTATGTGTCAACTTGGCTAGATGGTAGGACTTATTTCCTAAACCCTAATCTAGGTGTCATTGTGAAGGTATTTTATACATGTGATTAACACCCACAATCAGTTGGTTTTAAGTAAAGATTACCTTGATAATGTAAATGGGCCTCATCCAATCACTTGAAGGTCTTAAGAGCAAAAACTGAGGCATCCCAGAGAAGAAATCCTGCCTCAAGACCACAATATCAACTCCTGCCTGAGTTCCCAGAATGCCAGCCTGTCCTACAGATTTCAAACTTGCCAGCCTTCACTACTGCTTGAGCCAATTCCTTAAAATAAAGCACACACACACACACACACACACAATGACGGATAGATGTCTGATTGGTATGAGAGAGGCAGAGCAGAACATTATTTTTTCTGATTCAATAGAATGGTGAAAGATGGGGCAGCTTCAATACTGCCCACAGGTTTAACAGTCAAAAAAGACCTTATATTGTTCAAACATAGAAACTTCTTTCCTTCTTTGGATCAAAATCCCATCTACCCATGGTAGTCGCCCACTCTCAGTAAGACTCTGGGAGGGGATTCATAGAAGACTGACCCTGAAAGCGCACAGGTCTTTAGTGCCATCCCCACATGAAAGTGAGGGGTTAAGGCATATGGAAACCCCTCCAATAGCCTCCCATTCCCCACAGAGTCCCCACCTGAACTAGCGATAACAAGCTCCTTACATTTTAAGAGCCAAAGGGCAATAGGAGACTCTAGATATATCCCAGAGGTTATGGCTGGAGCAGCACAACCAGGAATCCATTCCATGGGATGCCAATGGACAATTCTACACTAGAAGACATTCTTCTGTATAACTGGCCACTGACTTAGGTTTTGTGTGCTACTGAATTTCCTCTTGAGTCCAGCATTCTTGCTATAAGGGACCTCCTCTTCCCCCAAATAGCCAGGCATCTGGAAGAAGACATCTGCTTTGCCCCCAAAAGCAGAGCTGATCCTAGGTCAGAGAATACCACTTTATAGAATATTTTACTACAAATGACACTAAGTTGCTGGTTCAATATGACAAGGTGGATGAGACGTCAGGGACACATCCACCTTTGACGTTGAAAGATGATGACTTTTCACTGCATGCAGGTGTGTCTAGAACTGTTGCATGAGATTCCTTACAGTTCAGACACGGGTAGATTATAGTTTTAAAGTAAAATACATTTATCAGCCTCCTTTTGAAATCCATTCTACTGTCTCTAATGAAGATGTGCATTTCCTTAGAACAATGTTTGTCTTTCCGACTGCAACCTGAGCTCATGTCTTGAAAATGTTTGGCCACTTGTTCATTGCTGTGTGGGCTTCCTTAACAGTCTTTCATGACGATAAAGATTACAGCTGCTGGCTTCTCGCTCTGTCATCAGCACAATGTTTTGACTTTCAGTGAGTTGCCCTTGACAGCCTCATGATGGTGGCACTTCCCAGCTATCAGCACTGAAGTTCAGTTACTTCAAATTTTGTGTGTGTCTGCCCCTTCCTGGCTGTCCGCCCTCTCCCAGTCCTTTCTGCAGCCTGAGTCATCGCATCTTCATGCTCTCTTGTCTCTTCCTACTGTCAATTCTGTGTGCTGAGTTCAGGGAAACTATGACTGCAGGGGCAGTGAGGAGAAGGCATTCCTAAACATCTCATTGGCATCAGTAGGGAGATGGGAAGGAGAACAGAGGGGACAAGTTATCCACCTGCAAGGGCTAAGAGGCCAGAGTCAAGGACTTAATTCTCTGCTGCCCTGTCCTTTTATGTTTAGAAGACAGAACACCCTTACTCTGCTTCTGCGAGTTGGGCTGTCCCTTTGCTTGATGAGACTCTGTTGGCTGTGGCTCATCCTGGGCAAGCCCTGAAATTCTCTAGTCCTGACACTCTTCATGGATTGATGTCTCAATTGACTTTAGCTAAGAGAGGCTGTGCATGGGCTCTGATTACTGAGACTTCATTCATCTTCCCAAATGACTAGAAAGTATCATCATAAATAATTCAAACTAAACTACACCTAGAGAGAGAAAGCACAACCCAGTGAGGCCGTGGACCTGATTGTTAACCACGGCTCCTCGTCCCCAGCTTATTCTCAACATTGCCAATTCCAGGCACCATCTGCAGCTTTCCTAGGTGCTGGAGAGCATTGGCCTGTCTACATTTAACGTGTCAGAAATGACTCTCCAGAATTAGGGGAACATTCAAGGAAGGCCCAAGGACCTAACCACTGTAAAGAGTCATGGATGGTTGGGGTTAGAAGAGACCTTAGCAATGAGGTGTTCCAATCAGCTGGCTCATTCCAAGTAATGAGAAGAGAGGATCAGAAAGAACAAGTGACTAGCTAAGGCCACACAGCCATGCAGTCCCAGAGGCAGGAGGAGAGCTGCATCTCCCTACTATTGGTGTAGTACACGCTCCACTAGTTCCACATACGCTGCTTCTCTGGGTCTGGATTTATCAGCAGGGCTATATCTTTTCCTTGTGCTTCACACAGACATTAAATAAAAATAACTCCATAAAGTATTATATGTTCATCAAAGGAAAGGTATCTCATGAGGGGAAATACACACACACACACACACACACAAACACACACACACACACACACACACACACCAGAAGCACTGCCTTTCCCCCACCTCTGAGATCCCTAAAACTAAGCCAGCGGTGGCCACTTTCTGAGCATGGACCACGTGGAGTCCCTGTGCCGAATGCTTCCCATATGTAATCCCAGTCAAATCTCTCAATACCTTCTCACGTGAGCACCATTCACATTTACGGATGAGAACAGCAGAGGTTCAGAAAGTTTAAGTGACTCACCCAAGTCAAAAAGAAAGCCTCAAGTTTAGGACTCCAATTCCAGTCTTAGCCCAGAGTGTTCACCCGTAGTCACTGCTTTCTGCTGCCTCCATCGCGCTCTGTGAGCATTTGTAGATGTGTATGTGTGCATATGTTCAAGGATTCTGTTGTCAAGATTACATATTTTCATTGGTCCATTCCGGCTTCCCCAGTGGTTTCTGCTCATGGCAGAGCTGTGTCCCTCAGGCCTCTGAAATGCCCCACAGTGGATGACCCATAATTGCTAATGGATGCAGCAGCTGCTGCAGCGGCCGGCAGGACAAGGTTGGCTTGGCTTCTGCCAAGTTCCCCTTACCAGAGGCTCCCTGAACAAAGCCGAGCTGAAAACATGCACGGAGGGAGCTTTACTGGGCCAAGGAGCTGAGCAACCCTGGCCTGTGTCTTCCTTATGCTCATTCACATTTTATAAATGCATACTTTGCCCTTTTGCCATGCAGCCTTGGGACAAATGGATTAGATTCTGAATTAACCAAGTGAAATGGTATAATACACAAGCAACGTGAAAAGAAGAAAGAATGTAAGAAAGGAAAATGAGCTTTGCAGAGTAATGGAAAAGCTAGAGACAGGGTTACTGAATGACACAGAACGATGCTTAAGAAAGAGTGTTGTGTGAAAAAAATAGGTCAAACGCTGTTTGAATTGCTTAAGACCATTTTCACTTAAGTGTACATTTAAAATATGTATGAAAATGGGCGGGGCATGTGGCTCATGCCTGTAATCCCAGCACTTTGGGAGGCCAAGGGAGACGGATCATGAGGTCAGGAGTTTGAGATCAGCCTGACCAACATGGTGAAACCCTGTCTCTACTAAAAATACAAAAAAATTAGCTGGCCGTGGTGGTGGGTGCCTGTAATCCCAGCTATTCAGGAGGCTGAGGCAGGACAATCGCTTGAACCTGGGAGGTGGAAGTTGCAGTGAGCTGAGATCGTGCCACTGCACTCCAGCCTGGGTGACAGAGCGAGGCTCTGTCTCAAAAAATAAAAAAAAAATTATGGGAATATAGATACTTAGGTACAGATCTACAGTCACATAGATATATGTGCATATGTACATATATACATTTACATATATGTATTCACACATATGATGCTAACAGTGGTCATTTCTGAATAATAAGATTACCACTAATTTTTATACAATATTTTCTAGATTTTTATATAATGAATATATATTCCTTTTATAAAAATAAGTCCACAGGCCAGGCGCAGTGCTCACACATGTAATCCCAGCACTTTGGGAGGCTGAGGTGAGCAGATCGTTTGAGCTCAGGGGTTCAGGACCAGGTTGGGCAACATGGCAAAACCCTGTCTCTACAAAAAATAAAAAAATTAGCCGGGCATGGCAGCATGAGCCTGTAGTCCCAGCTACTCAGGAGGCTAAAGTGAGAGGATCACTTGAGCCCGGGAGTTGGAGGCTACAGAGAGCCGTGATCACATTATTGCACTCCAGCCTGGGTGACAGAGTGAAACCATGTCTTAAAAAGAAAATAGATAAAGTACAAAATAAAGGCATGTCCCTTCCTGGGCTCAATGCACAGTTTCAAGAGCTTCTGTTGGTCTGGAAGAACTGAAGAGGTCATGGTAGCACCCCCATCCATACCATGACTCTGTCTCCAAACTTCACAGCCTCCCTGTTCTGAAAGCCCTCCCTGGCCCAATTGTGGCCCATTCCTGGTCTCTCAAGAGCAGTGAGAAACAGGAGCCCAAGGCCTATCCATTTGCACACAGATATGTCTAATTGGGAAGAATGGATAAAGCCTGCCTGTGTGTGAAATCCTCTGCAGGGAATAGCAACATAAAGATATCATACAATCTCAGACCTGAACCCACCAAACAGAATGTACTATCATCACTAAGTCCCAGTCAGCAGTGGGAGAAGCCAAACTGGAAGTGGTCACTACCTGGGCATCCAAGAGACCAACAAGGGGAAGAGGGGCAGAAAGCAGAGACATCCCAATGGCAGGCAAGTAGACGACCCCAAGGTGGAGAGCAAGCGACATCCTAGAGATACAGTGTTGGGCAAGTGGGGCAGACCCAGAACCAACAGTCAGGACATCAGGAGACACTGACAGTAGCCCATAAGCAAAGACCCCAGTTGCTGGACACAGTATCGGGAAGAGCAATTCCAATCTGAAAGTAACAGTAAGACTCCAGGTTCTGCAAGATATGCCATTCTCTTAAGAAAACACTATGCTCACTAAGGACGAAAAGTGTGCCTTGCTTGTATCTATATCCCACAGTGCCTACCCCCCATGAAATCCACAGAATGGCTGACATCCCCAAATACACTCCTGCCATTTGGAGAAGCCAAGTATGTGAGTTAGGAAGTAAGAGTCACTGTCACTACCTGCCCAGAGTTCATAGTCTACACCGGGATCTTGGACACACAGCACAAAAGGAAGTTCATTGCCCATTTTCCTCACTTCTGGCCTCTCAGGATTCAAACCTGGTGATCCTAAAAAGAATAGCCCATATATGCAGTGGGTGCTCCTGACAACTCCCACCTCCCGCTAGTTCCCATCCTCCTCACTCCATGCTCCCTCTAATCTACCCTCTCCAACTGACAGAATCATAGAATGTTACAACTGAAAGGGACCTTGGAAGCCCTTAATCCAAATGCCTCCAATTATAGAGGATAAAAGTGAAGCTCAAAAGATATCCAAAGATAAATCAGAGTGTAGCCTGGGCTAGAACCCAGATTTCTATACCATTCCATGACACTTTCCAAAATAAAAATTGCAGGGGCCAAAAAATAGACTTGAGTCTCCCTCACTTGGAAGCTAAAGCTTTGCTAAGCCAAGTGTGGCTAGCAGACCAATAGGACCAGCCTCATATAAGGAGCTTGGCAGAAATGCAGAACGTCAGGCCCTAGCCCAGACCTATCAAACCAGAATCTGCATCATAACAAGACGCCCAGGGCTCCAAGTGAACCATAAAGTTTGAGGAAGTATGAAGGAGAGAATTCTCTCTCTAATCCACTTGCACAGTCAGACAAGAAAGAATCCCTCCCTCTCTCTGCCCATCCACCCCTCACTATTTTCCAACCCAACAGAGTGCCTGGAAATTGATGGCAATAACAAAACAACAACAATGCTCCCATTTCTAGTCAGCAGATGCTTCTCCCCCCATCCGTGGGGAGTCTTTGCAAGGCACTTAAATTTCCCGTTAAGCAAACAGCATGACTGCGCAAGGTAGAACAGGTGGCAGATCACTGGCAAGGGCCCGGTGAGCCGCAAGCAGGCTGGGTCATTAAACACTGCAGTGGACAGGTGCAGCAGCCAGGCCTCACACAGAGGGTGGGGAAAATTGGGGTGTTCAGTCACCTCACCAAAGGAACACACTGCAGGAGGGAGAGAAGAGGAGACAGCGTCCTGACCCCAACCTCACCAACCTCGAATCGTGGTCCTTCATCCTTAAGCCACCTAATACCTGACATTAAGCAAGGAGCTCGTCCTTCCTGAAGCTCCTAAAAGAAGCAGGGACAATAATTTTTGTATCACAAGTTCACGGTGAAAATCAAATGGAAACATGAAAGTGAAGCGCCAAGCACAGTGCCAGAGACGTCGTGGGAGCCCAATAAAAGAGGGTTTTCCTGCCATGTTTTCAGCCCGCATCCCTCCTATTCCTTTAAGTTCCAAGATATGTGCTCTGGCAGAAAGAGGTGGGGGCTGGGGAGGATGGGAAAGCCCAGGCTGACAGCCTTAGCTTACCACTGAAAATCACCTGAGCAGCTTTAGAACCAACCAACACCAAGAGCCCATCCACTGAGATTCTGACCCACTGGCTGGGGGAGTAGCCTAGGTGTTGAAATTTTTTAAAGATTCCCATGTGATTCTACCATAAAACCAAGGCTATGAACCACAGCCGTAATGGGACCTGTGGATTACTCACAGCTTTTCTGAGTGCAGCAAAAATCATAATGATTTCTCCCCTCAACACATTAATTGAGTGATTACTACACAGCTGGGGACTAAGCTAATTGCTTTATATACACAATTTCATTTAATTCTCATAAAACCCTGTATGATAAGAATTATCCATCTCATTTGTCAGCTGAGGGTGTGGAGGCCCAGAATGGTCCATAAGTCACCTGAAGTCCCCCAGCTCCCAAGCAGCAGAATGGAGATTCGACCCCAGCCTGTCTAGCTCTAAATTTTAATGAGCCCCAGTAGCATGACTGGGGAAGAAATCTTAGTGTCATGACACGGAAAAGGAGCCATAGGATTGGCCAGATATTGCACAAAGTGGTGGGTAAAGAAAGAGACAATAAGGAAGAAAGAAGATCAGATAAACATGGAGGTGGGATCTTAGGAAAAGGCAGGTCAGCCCTAGTGTCTTCCTGTCTGTGGGCACTGTGGGGTAGGCAGAAGGAAGAAATGCAAGGCAAGAGCTTTTGGATGGAGAACATTCTCCCCCCGAATATCCCTGTCTCCATCTTACGGCAATCCACAGGTACCAAAAGGAAAAATCCCAGATTATATCTTCATCACAGTAGTAACAAAACTAGGGGTGGTCAGAGGAGGACCTCCAGGTTCCAGCCCTTTGGGTGCAATGCCCAAGGGGCCCAGAGGACATTCATGCACCCTAAGCCTTAGGTGGTCTGCTGACATGAGTGGTGCTGCAGTGAGCAAACCCAACAGTCTACTTGGAGGGGCAAAGCACTAATCAAATGCTCCTGTCAATAACTGTGCAAAGTGCTACAGAGGGAAGGTGCATGAGGAACCTCAGTCTTAGGGAGCATGGAACACGGTTGGCAGAAGTGGAAACCCTACAGCTCGGTGAGGCCAGGGACGCAGCAGGGGCTAGACTCCTGGGCCCAATTTTCATTTCAAAGTCATGAGTCTGCTACTGTGATTGCAGAGCAGGGCACACACTGAAGGGGCCAGGTCCAGAGCCACGTGGGAGGAGCCCAGAGGGAATGGAGGAGTGGCAGTGTGCAAAGAGAGAAGGGACAACTTCAGGAGATATTTAGGTCACAAAGACAGGACTGGGCTGTGCAAAAGCAGGGAGGGGGACTGCGCAAGAAGACATGTCTAGAATGTCTCCTATGTCTCTAGTTTACAGGAAATTCACTGAGATACAGATGATGAGCGATGGGGTGGGGGTTCACCCCTGGGCATGGTTTGGGGCTTGATGGCTGAGGCATCTATCCAGGCTGGTGCTTCACACCTGCCTAAGCTGCCTCCTTGAACCTGGATAGGGTCCTTCCAAGGCAGGTGGCTAGTCACGACCTCAGGTGCAATATGGAATTGAGGTTTCTACCAGGAGGTGCTATGTTGTTTCCCGAAGTAGTAACACTTGCGTACTTGGAGAGAGAGAAAGACAGCAGAAAGGGGTGGGAGAGTGGATTAAAGGGCCAGGACCAGGGCCAAAAAAAAGCCTCATTAACCCGCAGCCAAATGTCCGCCTGAGGCTGGGTAAGCAGCTTATTAACTGATAAGAGGACGGTATGAAGCTGTTAGCTTAGGGAGTTTGACACTCACTGGTTTGTGGGAAGCCAGGAGGCTCTCAGGTGATTGAGGGAACTGAAGAATAATCTGTCAAGGGTTTTCTGCAGGTCCCTGGGATGGGGACTCCCCAAGATTCCCAGCAGCCCTAGGTCTCCTTATATTCTGACTTTAAAATGCATGATAGTGACTACGAGTATGTGGCTTGGAAGCCAGACAAACCTGCTAGTCCTCCTTAGAACTCTAGCAGGGTCTGTGAAACTCAGTTTTCTCATGTGTAAAAAACAGAATGATAATATCGACTTCAGGGAGCTGCTGTGCAGACTACTGATTGTCATAATATGGATGGTAACAATGATACAATTTGCTACTATTTGGTTGAGCAATGTGTTCTGGGCTCTGGATTCCAAGTTCTGGTTTCTGTTTTTTTTTTTTTTTTTTTTGAGACAGAGTCTCACTCTGTCACCCAGGCTGGAGTGCAATGGCACAGTCTCGGCTCACTGCACACTTCACCTTCCAGGTTCATGCCATTCTCCTGCCTCAGCCTCCCGAGTAGCTGGGACTACAGGCACCCGCCACGACACTACATGCACCCACCATGACACCCGGCTAATTTTTTGTATTTTTAGTAGAGACGGGGTTTCACCATGTTAGCCAGGATGGTCTCGATCTCCTGACCTCATGATCCGCCCACCTCCGCCTCCCAAAGTGCTGGGATTACAGGCGTGAGCCACCATGCCTGGCCTCTGGTTTCTGTTTTATGTCCATTATTTCAGTTAATCCAAAGAGCAGCCCAAGCCTTCAAGATTTTGTGTAATAAACCAACATCTCAAGGCAAACTGGGCTGTCTATAAATGTAAAACACTAGTATTTTTATAACAGTAACCTCACAGGGGACTAGCATCACCCATGTTGCTACCTGGCAAAGCCATCAAGCTGAACCATCAGCCCCAGAGGCTAAATTCAGCCCAGAGGGTTTTTCTTTGCCTTAGAGTCTGGATGTGGTTGAGGGTCAGGAAGGCTAAGGTGGGGAGAAGACAGAAGGAAGCGAGGGACTGCCCTCTGTCTGCCACTGCCACGGTCTCTCTTGGCCAGCCCTGTCTGCAGACACGTAGGGCACTAACCTATCTCCATGGGCTTTAAGCAGGGTGAATGTTTAACACTGGCCATGTGGAAACTTGCATGGTCACTGGGGCAGGGACACAAGAAAGTCTCCTGTCAGGAGCCTGGCTCTAAAGGTTCTTGGTCCCAGTGATGACAGACTCTGAGCAGCAGGGTTCAGAAAGGTCCAGCACAGTGGCCTGAGCTATTTCTATAGCAACAGCACTCTCCTCCCCCTTCAAGAAAGTGAACTGAGCCACCTCAACCTGAGCATTGTCCAAGGCACCTGGAAGACCCCATACAACTCAGGACCCCAATTAGTCGAGGCATCTGGGAGGTACAGAGTTACCCCAGGATCTGTACCACCACCAAGTGGGTGGTTGTGGCTATTCCTCCTTAGGCTGGGGACTTAGAGGGACCTGTGTGTGCCCAATGACCTGGGAAGAGATTTTGAAATCATTCTTTCCCAAAGACCAGAGAGTAATAGGACTGTGGCATTACCACTTTCCTCCCCAAGTCTGCATTCAGGCCAACCCAGCCATTACTGATCATGTAAGCTTGGGCTAATCACTTTGTTCTTTAAATGGCTTTGTTGGTATAGCTACTATGCAGAGCTGTATTAAGGTGTAGGTTGTGTCTGAAAACTGCCAGGCATATAATAATCACTTAATTAATTGTAGCTATTAATATTATGACCTGCTTCTTCAAACAGAAGGAGCTCTTGGTAGACTCCCCCACCTGCTGATCAATTTTTTTTTTTTTTTTTTGAGACAGAGTCTCACTCCATTGCCCAGGCTGGAGTGCAGTGGCACAATCTCGGCTCACTGCAACCTCTGCCTCCTGGGTTCAAGCGATTATCCTGCCTCAGTCTCTTGAGTAGCTAGGATTAAAGGCACACATCAGCACGCCCAGCTAATTTTTGTATTTTTAGTAGAGATGGGGTTTCGCCATGTTGGCCAGGCTGGTCTCAAACTCTTGACCTCAGGTGATCCACCCGACTCAGCCTCTCAAAGTGCTGGGATTACAGGCGTGAGCCACCACAGCTGGTCTAATATTTTTTAAGGGTAACATGAAATTATGGGGTCTGAAACTATGGCCTGCAGGCCAAATCTGGCCTGGCACCTGTTTTTTATAAATAAAGTTTTATTGGAACACAGCCATACTCATTCATTTACATATTGGCTATGATCGTTTTCATGCTACAACAGCAGCCTTGAGTGATTGCAACAGAAACCATATGGCCAGCAAAGTCTAAAATATTTACTCTCTGCTCTTTTATGAAACAGTTGGCAAATTCCTGATCTACACAAGAGTTTCTCAAACTTTAATGTCAGTATGACCACCCAGCCTGTTTTTTAAGAACGCAAATTCCCAGGGCCTACTATCAAGGTATGAGATTCAGTAGATGTGGCCCAGGAATCTGCATTTTAATCAGTACCTGCCACCACCAACAACCACACACACCACCATCAATGACTGTCAAGCACGTGGCATGAGGCAACATTATGGGAATCCTGCTCTGTGCGGTCAGCAATCCTAAGTGACACCAGAGCCGTGGCTTTCACCACAAAGGGGCAGATGGATCCTGTGTGGGGGAATGAGTCAGTCTCTGGATCCACTGAGGGAGGAACAGCTCCACTGTCCTCATGGGTCTCACATCTGCTTTGTTTTGTTTTTAAGGTTCAATACAGAAAACTCAGAAGACATCACAAAAGATGAAATAAAAAAGCATCCCAAATCCCACCACCCAAAGATAACTACTGTTTACATTCTGACTTATAATTCCATATGATCCCAATATTTTTTCTAGGTATGTGTATAAAAATATTTTCTCTTTATTTTACAACAACAAAAAAATGGCATTAGAGAAACTGCTTGGAGTCTTTTCTCACTTGGAAATACATTGTAAACATGTTCACATGTCAATACATATTGCTAAAATATCATTCTTGGTATGCAACTATAAAAATAGAATGCAGTAGATCTCTATGAACTGATACTAAATCATCTCAAAGACAGGCTGTTAGCAGAAATAATGTGGCACAGAACAATGTGAATACAAGCTTGCATTTGTGCAAAGGCAACAGGGAAACATATCCTTGCATAAGCCTTGACTATCTCTGAAAGGATATGTAAGAACCTCTAAGTAATGGTTATCCCAGTGGCAGAAAATTAGGGAGGGACTGAAACTCAGATTTTTACTCCATTATCTTTTATGCTATTAGGTTTTCTTACTATTTGCATATGAATCCTTTCAGAAATGTTAAATATATACTTTTAAAAGTTGTCATTTTTAAGGTCTGCAATGTATTATATATATGGACCATAATGTATTAATACTTAACTAGTCATTTATTGTTAGGTCTGTAAGTAATTATTTATTTATCAAGTTTACTCTGTAACTCACACTGGCATAAATACCCATATCCACAAATACGGATAGCCATTTGTGAGTATTACCTTAGGTTAAATTCTCCGAAGTGGAGTCAGTAGGACATGGGCTTTCATGATTTTAGGTTTTTAATAAATATTGTCAAGCCACTTTCCAGAAAGGCTACCCCATTCTACACACTGGGTAACAGCAAACATTAGTGTCCATTTTCCCAAGCTCTTGGATGGCCCCTGATTTCTGATAGCACTTCTCCTCAGAAGGCAGCAAGCAGCACACACAGCCCCATCGGGCTGGCATGCCCCTTGCAAAGCAGGCACAAAGCAGAGGACTGGTGCTGTGGGAGCCATTTTCACACATAATGGCTCATAACAGTACTCAAATCCTGCCTGCTTCCCCTAGAGCCCAGGCCAAAAACAGGGTGCCCCTCTGCACCCCCTTCAACTGGTCCAAGGCCAACCCACTGAACTCCATTTATTTGGAAGGATTCACTTTTGAAAGGCAGTTCCTGGAACCACCCGGACGCCCTCCTTGGGGCTTCATGTCAAGGCCTGCTGGCAGATAGACAGACGCTGGCATTCTTCTGCCCCTGCCCGGGAACAGGTTTGCAGGGCTGCTCCAGCACAGAGGCCCCTTTGAATTCAAGATGCCTGTCAGGTAGAGAGGCTTGGCATTTCCAGGACTTATCAGTCCTGGAAACTGCTCTGGTCTTCTGCCAACTATGCAACTCTTATTCTGCAGTAAATTGGAGGGCAGGGCAGGCTTCCAGTGTGAATACCAACCGCCAGAGCAGCAAGACTGGGAAGAATGGGATTCCAGCTACCACCCAGGGCAGTGTCTCTGAGGCCGGCGGGCAGCCCAGGCAGCCCACCAACTTAACCCATGGGGCTTCCTCTGCCCGCCGACAGACCCACTCTGAGCCACTCCAGGGCCTGCCAGCACAAGCTTTTCTGGTTTTCTATAGCCTTCAACATTTCATTCCAGATCAGGGTGGGAGGGAAAGCAAACAGGATAAAGAAGTTTCTAAAGAAAGAGAGGAATGACTGTCCCAGAAGCTCAAGGAGCTCTGAGCTGGGAATGCCGGCTGCCCACTGCCTGCTAGCCTCTCTGAGTTTCTGCCCCCACTCCTTCAGTGGGGACATCAGTGTTGATTGACCTGACAGTTTACTGAAATCAACTGGGACAGCAGACCTTACAAGTCCCCTCATGTGGAAAGAGGTGGCAGTTTGGTTTCGAACCAAGGAAGCCACTACAGAAACAGTTTTAGGAAAGAAGAGAGGCATATTTACCCAAAGAGGATAGAATTGAAATACCTTACAAGTAGTGCTGATAGAGCCCTGGCATGGCGGCTCATGCCTATAATCCCAGCACTTTGGGAGGCCCAGATGGGTGGATCACCTCAGGTCAGGAGTTCAAGACCAGCCTGACCAACATGGTGAAACCCCGTCTCTACTAAAAATACAAAATTTTTTTTTAAAGTGGTTATAGTTTGCAATCTTATAGTCACAAAATCCCAGCCTATAGACCTTTGAGGCAGGTTCATTTTGCAACTGGCACTCAGGAAAAAACAAAAAGCAGAGAGGTGATCTAAGTTCCCAGGTCACAGGCCTGAAGTATTTACCAGAAACTTAACCCCTTATTACTTAAAGCATGGTCCACAAAGCAGCATTGTCTGGGACCTTGTAACAAATGTTGACTCTCAGCCTTCCCCAGACCTATTGAACCAGAATCCACATTTTTAACAAGATCCCCAGAATCTTCCAATATTCACTTGCATGTTCAAGTTTGAGAAGTACTGTTCACGTTAGCAGCCATTTTCTCTCTACAGGTATAGGATGGCGGTTCCTAAACCCCAGCAATCATTCAGGATCAGCCAGAGAAACTGCTTGTCCCCCACATCACCCCAAGTCTGATTCAGTGGTTATGGGGTAAACCCTAGGCAACTGCACATTGAACAAGCTCCCAGCATTATCAGATGAGCTGGTCTGCAGACTACATAAATGACCTGGAGAACCAGTGAAATATACGGACGTCTATTGGATTGAGATCATTGTTCCTCAACCTTAGCTGCACATAGAAATCACTAGAGGAACTAAAAAAGAACACCCACCCCTGATTTAAGTGACCTGGAGTGTGGCCTAGGTTTGGGAAGTTATATAATCTTATCAGATGTTTAGAATGTGCAGCTAAGATTTAGAATAAACAATTAGAATAAACAATTTAGAATAAACTCATTTAAAATCTAGTTTTGATACTTACCAGGTACATGACCTTGAGCGATTTAACCATTCTGAGCAGCTTTCTCATCTTTAAAGTGGGAATAATAGCCACTTATGAAGACTATATTTGAAGATATATTAGATGTCTGGCACACAGTAGGTACTCAATGAATGTTTGATGCCTGTCACTCTCTTCCCCTACTATGATTAGAAGTGAAAAACCAACTGATATTCTTGCCTTTAGCCCAAATCCCAGCTTCTCTCTAAAAGGAAGTACAGAAATACCTGTTTCATCACCATTCAGGATAGACAAAGGAGCTAGGATCTTAAGCCATGATGGATTTTGTATTCAGGAAGCAGAGCTGGCTTCGTGGACCTGTGACCTGGCTCCATGCTCAAAAGAACCTTAGCTTGGGATTTAATGCTGTGCTGTAGCTGTCTGGAAATTCTAATCTTTTTTGAACATTTTTCACTGGGCCACACAAATTAGGTAGCCGATCCCGTTAGGGAGGAAGCCAGCAGCATGTTCCCCTCTGGCTTGTGGTAACAGAGTTGATCCAAGAGAAAAGAATAAAGAGGCAGGCACCAGAGTAACTTGGTTGGTTCCTCTCTAAGTATGCTGCGGTATTGAGGAAGAGAAACAGGGAGTGTTATTAACCCTTCTGAGTGCAAGGGCCAGAGATAGACCAACCTCAGGCTTCTGCTTCTTTCCCTAGAAGCTCCGGGCCTGGAACAGGTGGCAGACACACCTGCTTGCTGGAAGCACAGCTGGCTGAAGGATGCTATTCCTCCACCTGCAGTGCACTCCTCTCTACCCCCCTGCCCAGCTCATCCTCCGTCAGGAACCACAGCACAAAGGGCAGTGGGTGGCTGGGGCTGGGGATTTGCAGCCATTGGCTTGGTGTCTGATGTTTTCAGCATGTGGTTTTTCTCCCCTATTCCAAAAACGTGTTTTCCGCTTAGCAGTTGTTTTGATCTCTCTGTTTTGCTGTCTTTGGTTTCCAGGGCTGCTCTTTCGCCATCCTAAAGCCCTCTGCAGAGTTCACAGGAGAATGAGCTGCATAAACACAGGTCTTGGGTACTGCAGCCACATGACAGCTTCTCATTAGCCAAAGCCTATCATCATGCCTCTTCTGCGCAAGTGAAAGCTTCCAAGACCCAGAGGAGAATATGCAGAGAGAGAAAGAATGTGCCACGAGAAGAGAGGAGAGGGTCTGTTGGAGCAGTTTCTGCAACCTGACTTTGCAGGGGGTAAAAAACATTTGGAGCAAAGAAAGATGCTAGAAAGTCAAAGCTGGCAACCCCAGCCCCTCTTGGTTTTCCATCCTATACTGTGATACCGTAGGATAATTGGATCAGTGAGGAAGTATGTCACCATGATTTTTGATGACAAATAAATTACTAAAGTTTGTGACTTTTTAAGAGTCAAAAATCAGTTTGAATTTACTTTTATTCTTAGCTTTTAAAATCTCATTTACTAACACATCTTCTGTTATAGTTTCCTAAGGTGTAAAATTACTGTGACAACCAGTACTTTTAGGAAAGCCTGGTGACATCCACAGTGGGGCTCGAGGCATGTGATCTCACCTGTCACATGAGTAGAAGGGACAAGAGGTGAAGAACTTCTAAACTGGGTAAGGTATCGCGGGGCTGTTAACCCTGTGGGAGCCAGTTGCAACAACACAAGTTAGTAAGCACTGTGTTCTGCTGCCAAAACTAAATGAATCTGAGATGCCATCACTTTGGCTATAGAGCCAAGCATAGTGGTCATCCTTGGCCCTGCTGAACAGGATAGAGAGGCCTGCCAAGAAGAGCCAGCTAGCAGGTAGCCACAGAGGAAAAATATTTTGCATCAGCCTCTATTTCAAGGGAATCCCCTTTGAATAGGAGAGTCGATGCAAGGGAACAGTTGGTTCCCTGGAGTCTTCAGAGCAAGTTCTGCCTCCACACGACCGATGGTGACTGTGTAGGGACTTCTATGATGATTCACTGCACCCCTGCAAACTCCCACAAAGGACAGGGCAGCAAAAGCATGCCAGAAAAACACACATGGCTTTACAGCCTTCTCAAAGCTCCATGCATCACATTCTAGAACTCAGTCATCAAGTGGGGTGAGGCTCTGACTGCAGTCAGAGCCTCTCAATGAAGTTCAAAGCAGAGAAGGAGAAGCAGAAGACCGCTGGCTTCTATAAATTTATGTCCTGCCTGTGGATCTGCTACAAACCTAACCTCTTTAATTTAGAATTGGTCAAATACTTGGCATTTGTGAGGGAGGGGGGTGGTTGGAAGGTCTGTCAAACGTCAGAAAAGAGAGGGAGGGCATGCAAACATTTGTTAGGAGAATACGAGGACCCTGGGATCACAACACAGGAAAGAAGCCAGAAACCACTCTCCACATTATGTTCAAAGAGTCATCTTACACCAGGAATCCCAAGTACGGGATCATGGCAAGGGCCAAAGGTGCCCTCCTCCCTTGCACATGTCAATTCAGAGGAGGAAATAGAAAAAGAAGTCAAGAAGGAAGAAAACAAGAAGGAAGAAAGAATGGACATATCTTGGGAAGCCAGGAAACCCAATTCCTTTACCCAGTTTCATGTCTGCCTTGCACTGCTCTTGGTTTCCGACCGCCTGCTAAATGTAGTCAAATAAGTGTATTGTGCAGGGCGAAGGAAACTATTTTACTCAACAATACCAACAGTGCTTTCATCCATGGTCCAGGTCCCCTTTCAGTCATCTCAGAGATCTATCGCACACCACACTTCCAGTACCAATTCCCCTGCTCTGCACACATGGCTAAGACACAGGGACACTGTCCCAGCTGAGAAAGAAATGCCAACCTACAGCATCAAACCTCAGGAGTCCTAGATCCCTCCCACTCCTACCTCCCTCCACCTGGAAGAAACTCTTCTCAGTCCAATGCCCCAAGGTTAGGAGAGAAGGCAGAAATGACTCCTTCCCAACTCTAATCATTCCCTTAACCAAGCGGTGAAACCAGAAGGATAACAAGATCGTTCAATGTGGCAGCAGCCCCTGAGATCTTCTGGCAGGAGCCAGTCCCTCCAAATCAAGACTCTGGCAGGATTCTACAATCCACTCAGAGGACAGTTACCATCTGTTTATGGAAAAAAATGTTAATAACCCCCAATCATAATCAAATAGGCAACCACTTTACTTTAAGTACCTATTAACTAACGCTAATTTACAATGGAACAGTCCTGCAAGTGCTCATCCGCAGGCCCATCACAGGCACCAGCACACATCCAGCCATTAGGAAGAAAGGCAAGTGGTTGCTGATGAGGCACTTAAGGCATTGCCAGAAGCCCAAGCAGCAGTTCTTGATGCCCTTCCTTCCCAGCCTTCCCACTTCCGCTGCCCTGCCACGCGGGCAGTCTCTAGCATGCCTGAAAATAAATGAAGGAGGTTCTTGGAGCCTACTCCTCCATCAGCTCCTATCTTTCCCTAAGGCCAGGAGTGCCCCAGGTTGGAAAAAGTGGATTAATAAGAGAATTTTCGAAAGCCCCATTTAAGTGGGGCAGCATTCAAAGCTAATTAATCAGAGCCTTGGAGGGATTGAGCTGATGTATTCATAATCCAGCTTCACTTCTCTGACCCTCCCAGGTTCTCTGCACAAGTCAAGTATGTGGAAAAGCAGGGCCTGGAGGCTCTCGCTAGCTGTGTGCTCTGGCACATCACTGCATCTCTCTGGGTCTCAGTTTCCTTAGCTGTAAAATGGGCACATTAGCCTAATAAGCCTAAGGTCTGTTTCAGCTCTGATAAACCATTATTCTGTTTTCTCCGTGGGAATAAGAGGAAGCCAAGAAGTATGAAGTAATTCTCACAGTATCTCTGATCTAGAAGTATTTAAAGATACTTATGAGGTGGTCAAGAGGAAAAGAGGCCAAATAATGTATATATTTTTTTACAGGCTGCAAAAGATCCAAACACTTGCTTCCTTTTTCTATTAAATAATGATGATGCTCACCTTATATTTTCTATTAAATAATTTCGATGCTCATCTTATATGAAAACTACAGGGCACATTTTATTATTGTTCAGACACACTAACACCTATTGCCTGGTTATTGTTCTAATGACCACGTGAAATGATGATGGTGCACTATGGATGTGGACAGTGTGGCAGCCAAGACAAAGGAGTTAGGGCATTTGTGTTGCTGTGGAAAGTGGTTGGAGCTAAAACTCAGCCAAACCAAAGCAAGTCACTTCCTTGTCTGGGCCTCGGTTTCTTCACCTGGAAATACGGATACAGGAGAGCCCAGCCAGATCACTGTCATGATCTTTTAATGCCTAATTTAACAATATTTTATGAGAATGAATTTGGCCTAAATTCTGAACCATCTCACTTCCAGGCCCAGGATGCAAGGGTACACTCTAGTTAGTTGTTAAAATGCTGAAATATTTTTATATGTTTCTGTAGCTGCGGTAAATATCCCATGCCCTGAACCCCACAAGTACCCACCTCCCGACCACCCTGGCCACCCCATGATCTGACAATCAAAGAGTTAATGCCTAGCACAGTGGGGACCTCCAGGGCCCTGCTCCAGCAGGAGAACTGGCTGATAGGGCAGTGCCCAGGACATGCCAAATACTTCGCAAATCACCCCTGCCACTCTGAAGCATCAGACTTCATCAATAGCAAAAAGAAACCCCCACTGTACACTTAGCACCATCTTAAAACCTTTGTGATTCCAAAAGAAGATGAGCTTGTGTCCCAAGGTGACCCCCTCCCCAAGCCAAAATTTTGATCAACAACATGGCAGTTGGAGGGCTCTGAGACAAAGCATGTTTGGTTTGTTTCTATGAGATCTGGTTAATATATTCATCTCCCATAAAATGGGCACCCATTGGAATTCCTACACATACCAACAGAGAGAGATCTCCAACACATGACAAGGAAATAAAGCAAGATGCAAGTTACTCAGAGTATAAGCATGAATATAAATTAAAACACGCACAGAATAATGCATTTTGTAAGTGTATTGATATATATGCATGTCTGTGTGTCTACATATGGATATACAGAGACATATTCATATATCTGTACATATACATATAGGTAGAAGTATGAGAATGAACTGTTTACCAGCCTTAGCCACTCAACTTTCATGTAGTAGAGGTGGTTGCTAATTTGGCAGTCTGGGAGGTGTGAGTTTATCTGGGAGACAGCCATGAGGGGAGAGACAGCCGACAGAGACAGAGATACAGGGAAAGAAGCTTCAGCCAGTGAACTGGAGGATGCTGAACTTAGGCTAACGGCTGCCTATGGAGATGGGGACGGGAATAGGACCAGGGGGATGACTAAAGGGGTTTTAGTTCTAGTCATATTTTATATCTTCCAAAACTAAAGCAGTAAATGCAAATATAAGACAAAACAGTAAGTCATTTATTCTAGGTGGAGGGAATATGGGTGTTTGTTATATTAATCTTTGTGTTTTTCTGTATTTTTTTTATTTCTCAGAAGGAAGTAAAGCTCCTTTTAGTAGGCCCTCCCTATCGACACACCTGGCCCTCAGATGTGGATGGGGGAATTGTTTATGAGTTTTCCCTATCATCATCTCTCTACTTCCCACTGCCCAGACATCTCAGATCTCCCAATTAACTCTAACTACCCCATTGTTAATTTATAAGCTGTACTTTTTTTATTATTAAAGTCATTCATTTCTAAATTCAACAAGCAATTGTCAAATGTTGTGTGGTGTTTTCAGGCATACTAGGCTGAGTGATCTGTGATTTCTGCCATCGGTCGCTCCTGGTCAAGTAGGACAGACATGTGGTCTATCAGCAAAGAAACGACAATGTACTGGGATTAGCGTATAATAAAGGCATTTTACTAAATATTGTGCAGGACAAAAGAGGGCATGATTGAGTCTTGGATGGGAGCCCTTTTTGGAAGGCAATAAAAGGAACCTATAAAGGTTTATACATAAAGAAAAGAAGGGAGAAATGTACCCATGGAGCCTTTTTATATGCCAATTACACATAGATCTCAACACTCACAGCAACCCAGTGAGGGAGGTAGTCTTATTACCATTCTGGAGTTGAGGAAACAGAGGCACTGAGAAGGTAAATAACTTTGCTGAAGCCAATGAGCAATTAAATGGTATCGTAGATTCTCACCCAGACTTGAAAATTCAAAACTGAGACTGGGGTGGATGTGAAGAGACAAGGCTTTCCCTAAGTCAAAGATGGGGAACTTCTGGTACCCGTGTCATCACTCTTTATCCAAGACTGTGATGCTCACTGGCAATAAAAGATCAAAGGTTAATGCAGCTTGAGGCATTTGCTTATGTCAAAGAAAAGAGTCAAACTCGGTAAAATAATTGAAGAGATTTATTGTGAGCCAAATATGAGTGACCAATGGCCTGTGACACAGCCCTCAGGAGATCCTGAGAACATGTACCCAAGGAGCCTGGACCACAACTTGGTTTTATACAGTTTAGGGAGACATAAGGCATCAATCAATACATGTAAGATGTACATTAGTTCAGACCAGAAAGGCAGGACAACTGGAAGCAGGGGCTTCTAAGTCATAGGCATATTCAAAGATTCTCTGATTGGCAATTGGTTGAAAGAGTTATTTTCAATAGGAAGGTTCAATAAGAGGTTATGGAGACCAAGGTTTTATGATCCAGGTAGCAGGCATCAGACAGAATAGATTGCAAATGTTTCTCATCAGACTTAACAAGTCTATTCTATCAGTAATTCCAAAAAGAAGGAGGGTTTAATGAGGCATGTATGGCTCCCCCCTTCCCATCATGGTCTGAACTAGTTTTTCAGGTTAACTTTGGGATGCCCTTGTTGAGAAGAGGGATGCATTCGGATGGTTGGGGGGATTAGAATTTTATTTTTGGTTTGCACTTATTTATCCTAAAGTGAGACCTAAACATAATCTGGCTTCATAAAGATGAAAGAGATTCAGGCTTAATTCTAAACAAGGTGAGTCTTAGATACACCATCTCATCTTGCCTATAACTCCAGTATAACTTCTTTAAGTTGCCTGACTTTACAATAGAGGATATTTCACTTCCACCTACGTGGACATGTTCTCATGACCCAACCAGGGCCAAGAAAGGAAGCTCTGCCTGGGAGAGGGGAGCAGGGGCTGGGAGAAGCTCTGAGGACAGCTGAGGGGAGGCACCACCCTGGGTGCTGCCTAATCCATCCGACATGGGGACACGCTGTTCCAGAAACAGGATGACAAGTAATAGGAAAAATCTGCTCTCACAGCACTGCCAAGCATGTCTCAGGGTCTCAGCTGGTGGTGTGCCTCCTCGGGGGAAGAGCAATAATGCCCCATTCTTCCCTTTGGTCAAGGCCCTGATGTTTTTTCAGGTGGAAGGAGGAAGAGCTAGAAAAGCTCCCTGTATGGTAGGAAAACTTTGCACAGGCAATAATAGTGCCAGTCCTCAAAACCAGGAGCCCAAAAATTATCCAAAGATTGAAAGCTGTGCGCTCACTCAGTGGTCATCTCATCTTCTAGACCTAGAAAGCGCTGTTTGGCATGTTGTGTTTGCAGATAAGACATCTCCAATCTAGGTGCCTAAGAGTGGTCTGATTTTGTTTAAGTCATCTGGCTTCCGGCCAAACTTCCATCCCATCTTTATAATTTCCCTCCACATGTCTTTCTCTTGGTCAAAATATCTCAGACGACTTAAGAAAAACTAGCTTGCTTTGCTGTGACTTGATCAGGTTCATCAAGAGGAGAGAGTGCAAAGGCAGAAACCTTCTGGAAACAGGGCACCCTGTACCCATTTTTTGTTTGTTGTTTGTTTTTGAGACAGAGTCTTGCTTTGTTGCCCAGACTGGAATGCAGTGGTGTGATCACAGCTCACTGCAGCCTTGACCTCCTGTGCTCAATCAATCTTCCCACCTCAGCCTCCTGAGTAGCTGGGATTACAGGGTTTTCTACCCTTCTAATCCTCTCTGGGTATTTCCCTATATATCAGTGTTCTGAATTTTCAAGAAGTTACAGAGGCTTCTGAGAATATAGCGAAAGCTATGGACTAGTTCGTTTCCATGCGCAAACACTCCAACATTTGCATACAACTCAGAGGATCACCATCCCTGTGAATGCCATTCATGTACTCTTCTTCAGTCCCTGAGCCCCAAGGTCCCCAAACACAGACACAAGCTCATGCAGAGAATCCACAGAAATTCATCTCTCTACACATCCCATAGTCTCACCAGATAACACCAACCTGAGTCCTGGCTCAGCAAACTGATAACTTGTCAAACCTCTTATCATCCCTCCCTACCCACCCCCACCCAGCATCACCAAACATGGAAACCCCAGCTGGGAGCATATCTTGAAATTCAAGTTTCTGTTGTGGAACTGGTACCCAGCCTCTCTTGAACCATTTGGTCACATCCATCTCTGAGACCAGGCAGGTGGATGCTAATTCACCATGTTAACCCCTTTCATGCCAGTCCCCTTACCCGAGCCTTGGCAAAGAGCCACATCCCACCACCCCACCCTGCCACAGTGGAGTGGAGCACTGTATGTCATGGAAGCCAGCCAGCAGATTTAGAAGTCATGTTGCTCTTGGCATCCACTCTGGGACTCTGTGTAGAGCTACGTGCTGAGATCCCGTTGCATGGGCAGCTTTTCAATGCCGGAGTCTACCTACATCTTGCTGTGCTGATGCCTTCCCAACGCGACTTCAAAAACAAGAGGAAAACCGTGTCCTCAAACTAGGAGTCCCTTTACCCACCCATAATGAAAATAAACCAAAGTCCCTCTTCATTTGCCCGGAAATCCAACTTCCTTTCCAAATTATCCTCATTGCATAAGCCCTTCTAAGCAACATTTATCAGCAGTCAAAGCAAAACCATGTGGATCTACAGTTTGGTTCCCACAGATCCCAACACTGCCTTCAAACCATAATTACCAAGAACAAGGAGCAAACAGGAGTTTCCACCAGTACCACTTAGACCCCATGACCGGAGGCTCTCTCAGAGAGCAATAGGAGATTAAAACAGTATCTTTTGATCAAAAGCAGTAATGTTTCCCCCCATGACGCCCTTGAAAATGAAACTCCCACCTTACCCTTCATTCCAAATTTGGACCGTCGACCATATTTGTTGATCATGATGAAGAGAACCACCAACAGGACACAGGCAAAAGCAGCAAGTCCAACTGCTATGGATACCTATGAGGAACCAGAAACAGAGAGTCAGCAACAATCATGGAAAAAAACCCAATTTCCTTGAAAATAATGTGTGTACCCAGATAAGAACAGTCCTACTGCCATAGTCACTGTAGCCTTCTCAGAACTGCAATACTGAGTAAGGTCTTTAGAAGAAGAAATCTATGAGACTCTATGAACATTTAAAAATATATAAATTACCCAATTTGATTAGAGAAAGTTCCACGATTCAATGTTCTGAGTCCCTTCTCACCTGGGGCCATTCTAACAGATACAAAAACAAGCCTAGAGAGGCTTCTAATTTTGTTTTAATTAGCAAGTGAATTCTGCATCTTCATGTTAAAATTCCTTATGTAACATTCTTATCCAGGAAAGTCGAAAAGATCTGGACTCTAAAAAGAATCCTTTCTCCTCCTCCCCAGAGTAATCTTAGGCTCTGAAATAGTAGGAGTGGGCGCTTGAAAACCCACCCAAGGAGATGCCCTGAGCAACTTGGCCTTTTGTAGGTAACTTGTACAGTTAGCAGCCCCTGAAAATCAGGCCCAGCTGGGCTCCTAATAGACTGGGGATTTTCTGAACCCTAGGGCTTGGAGCAGATCGTCAAAGACTTCCTCAAACAATGAACTATTTCCACCCAACAAGGAAGGTTTAAACTGCCTGAATGTAGTTCAATTCATTACTTTTTTTTTCAAAGTTCCAAGTAAGATAATATTTGCAAAAGTTAGCAACACAAATGAAGTCTGAAAATGACTATGCCAGTCAACACACTCCTCTTGACCAAGAAGTGACTCACCCCAAAAGTGTCTTCTTCTGGTTTGTGGGTCACAGTGATAGGAGGTGTGGGACTCACTTCATCAACTGAAAACCAAACACAAAAAGGAGGAGGACAGTTAGCTTCCCGGCTGGGGAGGCTCAGCCACAGTCTCTGCCCAACTCCCAAGCTCCCTTGAGACTTCCCCCTGGAGAACATCCTCTGAAAGCCAGGCTCTTGCAGTCTGCCTTCCCCAGGCTTTGCAGGACTCCCCCGCTCCCCGCCTGCCCAGAGACCAGGTTCCTATCTAACCATCTGGCTGGTGTTACAGTTCAAGGACAGGCTCCATTGGAATAAAAGACATTCAGTCCCGTTCCCTACCCCCACCCCAGAGAAAATAACATAACCTGGGCAACTTGGGCCATGAGCTATGGAACAGAAAAAAGAAACATGGTTTGGGATCCTGGCCAGGGTCTGGATTAGGCAAATGTTACTGGTGGTGGCAGCTGTTGCTGACATTCTGCTACTCCTTGCCACAGGCATTCCTTTTCCTCTCCCTGCCTTTCCTGTGCCCTCCCTCTTTCCTTCTTTACTCCTCAGTGAGATCCAGGAGGCCTGGGGATCCATCAAACAGCCCACTATCCATTCCCCTAACACTGATTTCAGAACACAAGGGCAGCTTAAGTTAAAAAAATAGAAACATCTGACCAGGAAACACCACCTTTACCCAGCAAGGCCAGGATGGGAAGCCAAGTATCAATTTTCCCCTCACTCCACCATCTAGAATCACCTCCTTGACAAGAAATGGCCCCAATTCAGAATTCTCTGAAGGGATATTCTGCAAGATTACAAGTCCTCTAAGGCTGAAGACAACTAAAGAAATCACAGATGATATTGACATCAGTACCAAAAAGCCGAGGGTGTTTCTAAACAGCATCTACTATCTCAAGCCAGACACGGGGCAGAAATGGCAGCAGTTGCTGCTGTTATTCCCACCTCCCATGGAGGAAAAAAAGAAAAAGGAATAAACACAGGTTTCCCCACAGTCCATAAACAAAACCCCAAATTCTTTTAGGATTGTCTAGCCCTAGCCCCAAATCACTTATAAACTGAGCCTCAATAATTCCTTCTGAGGAAGGAATTGAGCCTATCAGGAAACCTTGTAAGTCAAGTTCTCATGAGGCGAGTCCTGGCCAAATGCTCAGGCTCCTGAAGCAGGTGAGAAACACTAGCAGGTTTATAGGTTCCATATTCTCTCTGCAACAACAACTAGGATGATCACTAGGGGGTCTATTGAGGCACATGAAACCCATGTCCATCCTCACACAGCCCCTCTTTATCCAGGTAAAGAGATCCACAACATCATCAGACATTAGAAAACTCCCTGGGGGAAAGTGAACCACAGAGTGATTACCCAAGAAAAGTGGGCTTGGAACTGGCTAAAAAGCATTGCTACCCTTCATTTCCCTTTCACAGTTCACTCAGATGCCCTCAGCTGCCATGGGCCAGGGATGATGTGGAATAGGAGAGAGGACTATTTGAATTCAATAGTTACCGATAGTATCAGAATAAATCAGTTTCAAAGCAACAGGTAAAGCAGACTTACACAAGATAAAGTTATCCGTGCTCTCTGCAAAAAAAAGGACAAAGAGATAATTAACAAATTTAATAAAAACCAGAACAGACACACTACATGGTCCTAATAGCTATGATCTCTCCCATTCACCATGATTCCCTGTCCCCATGGCAACTGACAAACTAAAATCCATGGCACATCACCCGTCTCCCCACGCTACACTATCAGTTTAGGGGGTGGTCCTCCAAATGGAGAAGCAATGAGAGATAAAGTTCCTGGTTTCAAGGGAGGTGGCCCACCTAGGAACAAGAAACCAAACCAGTTTCATTATGAGATAGGGAATTAAAACTAGACCCTCTGTCTCATTCACAGCTCTGCTTTCTTAAAAACCCAAAGTGCTGGGAATGGGGCTACAGGGTGGGCTCCCCTAGGCATTCTTTGAAAATGCCAGGTATGATCTCAAGATAAAATTCTTCAAAGTAATATGCAGAGTTGATTCTAGTAGGTCATTGAGAAGTTCTTGAGAATCCCTCTAGAATCTGCCTGTCCCGCAGATGGTACTGTGTTATTTGATCTTTGGTCTCTAGAAATAGCTCACCTAATAATGAAAGCTAATCCTTATTGCACATTGATTATGAGCCAGGGACGATGCTAAATGCTTCATGTAACACATCACTCAATCCTTATTACCATTCTAAGAGGTGGTAGCATTATCCCCACTTAACAGATAAGGAACAGGCTTATACAGATTAAGTAACTAACTGGATGTCACTCATTTAAGAAGAAATTAGAACTGAATTCAAATCTCAGTCCAAGCTCTTGCCCACTCTACCAGAAATGCTCAAACTTTAGCACACAACAGAAGCACCCAGATGGTGATTGCTACCAACATCCAATAAAAGGAGTGAGGATTCCTTGGAGAAATGGATGATTTCAGGGCTGGAACAGGGAAAGTACAACATGTGCCTGGAATGGCTTGTAATACTAAAAAGTAAGAAAGTGCTCAAAGATTAATGGAGGCCTGGAGACAGGGCACAGGAGCCAATGTACAGGGGATCTCAATGGCCAAATGTAGGATCCTTTAAGCAACAAAACGATGATAGTCCTGGATTGTTATGGATTAGGACTATGTCATCCCAAAATCCATATATAGAAACTGTAACCCCTAGTACTTCAGAATGTGACTATCCGGAGAAAAGGTCTTTAAAGATGTATTAAAGTTAAAATAAGGCCATTAGGGTGAGTCCTAATCAAATATGGTTGATGTCCTTGTAAGAGGAAATTTGAACGTAAACACACGTGCACAGAAGGAAAATCACATGACAACACAAAGAGAAGACTGCCATCTACAAGCCAAGGAGACAGGCCTCAGGAGAAACCATCCCTGCCAACACCTTTATCTCAGACTTCCAGCCTCCAGAATGGTGAGGAAATAAATTTCTGTTGTTTAAGTCACCCAATCTATGGTATTTCACTGCTGTGGCATTCCTAGCAAACGAATACATGAATTACCAGCCATAAAACAAAATAAATATCCATGAGTCCATACTGATACAAATAAACAATTCAATAAACAAAAGGTGGAAGAATGAAATGCTCTTCCTTACAAGAGAATTCTGATTTTTAAATGTAGAAGGAATTATAAAAATAGAAAAATCACCATTTCACAAATACTACAGTAATAATTGTTTCAGGCAAGAATCATCAATGAATGTTAAAATTAGAGTGTGAAAGAAGGACGAGAAACAAGCTATTTATGTAGTTTAAAAATATTATACTGATTTCTTACAAAGGGGAAAATCATCTGTTTGCAGCAGAGAAACCTGGCAGACACCACCTTGACCAAGTAATAAAGTCAACACCCCCAGTACCAAAACCTATCGACATCACTCGCCCCGAAACGATGCACTGAGAGGGCAGAGCATCACTTCTGCAGAGTTCCTGCCAAAAATGCATAGCTAGAAATTAATCATTAAGAAAAAAATCAGAAAATTCCAAATGGAAAGACAGTCTACAAAAAATCTAGTATTCTTGGAAGTTCCAAGATCATGAAAGACAAAAACTAGGGAACTGTCCCAGATTTAAAGAGAGTGAGATGACACAGGAACTCGGTGCAGTGTGTAATTCTGAATTGGATCCTAGACAAGGAAAAAGCATCAATGGGACAACTGATGAAATGTAATTCACATCTGTACACTAGATAATAGTGATGGACCAATGTTAACATCCTGGTTTTGATCATTGCATCGTGGTTAGGTAAGATGTTAACATCTGGGGAAGCTGGACAAAGGGTGGAAGGAAGTGCCTTGTATGATTTTGTAACTTTTTAAAATATGAATTCCAAACTATTTCAAAATGAAAAGTTACAAATCTTTAAAAATTAAAAAGAAACACAGATTACTAGTCCTCACCTTAGAGTTTCTAATTCAGTAGACCTGGGGTGGGTATCAAGATTTTGCATTTCTAACAATTTTTCAGGAGACGCTGATGCTGCTGTTCCCTTTGGAATGCACTATATCAATACTACACAGCCTCCTGCCTCAGCCCACCATGCCCTGAAAAGTAAAAGTGTATTCATTCATTCATTCACCCATTCATTCACTCATTGCAGGCCCTCACAGTCTTAGCTCTATTAAGTATGAACCAGCAAATATTCTCTAACTACCTGTGGGGAATCGGATACTTTCTGTGAAGGAGTCCTTCAAAGAAAGTCTTACTTATGGTACACACAGTTCAGTTGCTTGTTTGTTGTCTATTCTGTATTGTTTTGGGGGACAGCCACAGAGCTATCTTCACATTCCTGGGCACACCCTTCGTGCCAACACCCTCTTCTCAACAGCAGGTGACCAGAAGCCTGACTGGGGCAGGGGGAGGATGGAGGAAGTGGAAACTCTAGCCTGGGTTTCAGAGCCTGAGAGAAGAGAGGTGCCAGATCAATTCGCAGTTTACATTGATTTGCATATGTCTCATAAGGCTCCCATTTATTAGAGAACATTCTCACATTAGCCAAATGTTTTGGTCAAGTCTGTGAACCCTGTTATCTCCAAATCAGCCTATGAATGTTTAAGGCCTTTGCCAGAGGCTGGAAGCATTTATACATCCAGAAAGCACATAAGCTTTGGAAGAAGGAGACATCCTGACTCCTCTCTAACCTGTGGGAGGGTTCAGGCATTCAGCCTGGAAGAGGATGGTACCTAGGACTGGTCCTCACCTCTGACTGCACCAGCAGGCTGGGAGGAGCGCTTGTCCAGCACACCAAGGAACAATCTGAACATGAACTGGGGCTGTGCCATGAAGGGAATACACATTTCTCCTACAGTCCCAGACCATAACTCTTCAAGAATTCCCCTTCTGTAAATTAATCTTCACCACAACCTTTAAGGTAAAAGCAGGAAGGTGAAGCAATTTGCCTGACATCATAGAGCTGACAAGTGATTCAGTGACAGTTAGAGCCCTGGCAATGTGGTTCCATGACCACTAGCCTAGACTACCTTAAGATTATCTGTTAGAACTTACTAGGTTGACCAGAGAATGACTACTGGTTCTAGAACTCTTGAATTCATCTCAGCTCTACATCTTAAGAATCTTAACAATGGCCCACAGCTAGTAAGCCTTTTCTCTGTCCAGATGCACTGCTAAGCACTTGGCAGGCATAACTTCCTTTAAGCCTCATGGTAACTTAGATGGGAGATATTATCATTCCCATTTCATGGATACAGAAATAGAGGCACAGAGAAGTGATTGTCCTTCATCTAGTACTGACCTTGCACTAAGCCCCATGCCAGGAGCCCAGGCCACCAGATGGGAGGGCTATCTGGGAGGGGCCACAGATGGGATCTGCACCTAAGTCTGTCTGATTTCAGAGTGCCTGCTCTTAGCCTCCATGCTTAGCTGTCTGGAAACAAAAGAGAAACACATGTGATAATCATGATGTCTCCACACTCTCACATCAAAGAGAAGAGCAAGAATCACAGACCAGCTTTGCATCTAGGCTTAGCTAGGGTGAGTTCGGTTTAGAGGGTTATGACTCATCTCTGCCTGCACCCCCAGATAATTGACTCTCCTGAGCGTTTAAGCATCTTGTTACTTGGCATGACTGGCCCATCTTTTCCCTGTCACTGCCTTTTCATCACCCATTGATTCCTTTAACCTAGACTCATAAAACAAGCAAACCTTCCCACAGGGTGGCCCTAGCAGGATGGAGATGGGTCTGAGGAAATGACCTCAGGTGAGCTGCTTTCTCTTTGAGTTTCTCTGTGACTCTATCCTCCCTCCATCCTCCTGGGGCCAGATTCCCACTCAATTCCACGGTAGTAGATTGCAAAGGAGGGAGTACTGGAGTCAGCTGGGGGCTTGTTAAAACATAGCTGCTAGACCCCACCCTGGAATCTCTGATTCACTAAATGTGAGTGGCGCTTGAGAACTTAAGTTTCAACATTCTCAGGTGATGCAGATGGGGCTGGTCCATGGACCAAAGGTCACTTTTGAGAACCACTGGCCTGAGGAGCACTGATAACTGACTATGGTGACAAGGGTCTCCAGAGACTAACAGAAGGGGCTGCTGCATCTTGTGGGGGCAGAGGAGGTATCTCTGAGATAGCACTGGGTGCTGAGAGGATGCAAAGAATTGCTTTCTCCTGAGATAAAGGAGAGAATGGAGAAGCTGTGTCCACCACATCATCCAACTGCTGCTGCTACCCCACACCTCTCAGGATACCCCTGGCAGAAGGAGCCAGAATGTCTTCTCCTCCCTCCTGAGCATTCTAGGGTTCCCCCCTCCCTGGGCCCCAGAAGCTTCTCTTTGGAAACAGAAGCATTGCTTCAGGGTGCTTCATTTCCTCACCAATCGAGACTTTCCCTCAGCAATATATAGACTTTCCCCCTTAAAAACATAATTTATTCTCTAATCAGGCCACAGGCAGGGCAAAGTTTCAGTCTTTTATGTCAACAAGACCTAGCCTGCCCTTGTAGACCATAAGAGCAAAATATCTCTGCTCCAAAAGCCTCTGCTTCCACAGCGCAAGCCAGGACTCATCTACCTGCTGAAAGAGAGCCCAGTGTGACCCAGGAGGGGAAGTGTCATGGAGGCTTTTACTGAGCATACTGGAGATGATGGAAGTTTCAGACCACATGGGATTTCCAGGGCCCCAAACATCTGCACATTCTCAACTGTCTCAGAAAAGACGGCTCCATCATCCCTGGGACCTCAATGGCAAGAATTTAGCTTAATGCAGCCACATTTCTCTGACTTCACTCTCAGGGCCTCTAGTACGAGTTCCCTTGCACTGACATAAATAAAGCCTCCTGGAGCTGCCACACCCTGGTAATTTGTAGACTGTGAAGTTGACTTCATAAAAACAGATGCTGCATACTCCTAGCTCTTTCTGCCTCTTCCCTTTGTGCACATGTGTGAGCATGCATGTGCATGTGTATATGTGTCTTATCAGTTTTTACACTGTATCCCATTAGAACTCCTGATTCCTAGGGATTGAAGACCAAAGATCTCCTAGTCACTTCCCAAATTGAAGCACCAAGCTCAGCAAAGACACATGGCTTTATGGGCAAAACTTTTCAATTGCGGAACCCACAAAAAGATGCTACAATCACTTTCACTAAACTCTTTTGGTGTTTTTTTCTCCTCCAACTTCAGGAAGATATTTAAAGCATCTTAGCCCAGACAGAGAAAGACAGAATCAACTCCCAAAATCAAATCAAGCAAAGTTCTTCAGTAATTTCAATAATTTTTCCTGGTACACTTGACATTAGCACTATCATAAGCTGAGGGCATCAGGTATGACCCACAGTAGCTCACCATGGAACAAGAGAGGAATGAAGCCACAGACCTGGGGGCCTAGATCCAAGTCAAACCATACCACATATCAGCAAGTAGAATGAGGATCAGGTCATTCATCCGTTAAATGGAGGGTTAAACTGGACACACTCTCAAGTCCTTTGCAATGGGAAATCACGGAACAATCATCATGTGTCAAACCCTGTAATGTGTTTTATATACCTCATTTAAAAGTCACAGGAGCAGTGTAATCATGACTATTTCATAGAAGAGGAAATTGATGCTTAGAAAAGCAAACTATCAGGCCCAGAGTCTCCCCACAAGTAAAGGGCTGGGTCAGAATTCTCTACCATTACTGTCTCTGCTTTCTCTACTATCATACAGTATGTCCTAACATGCACAACTGTTATTTCTAAGAAGTCTTGGTTTTTACCATGACTGCTATTGGAAAATAGAGACTCTATCCTTGTTTACACCAGATGCAGCTGGTGGTTGCACATGTTCTAGTGTGTGTTTTGTTGCCCATGATAACAGTATGAGTACTGATGCTGCTTCTCCTCTCAAGCTACCATGCTCCACCTCCCAAGCTTGTAGAAAGAATCCATACACCTCCGAGCCAGCTACGCTGCCCTCACCTGGAAAGGGCTCCTTGAGGAAGTGGCCATTGATGGTCTGGTTGGCTGTGCCCAGTGGGTTTTTGGCAATGAGGGTATAGTTGCCATTGTTGTAGTGGGTGGGCTTGTTGAAGAGCAGGCAGCCCTCAGAAATCTCTCCCTCCTGGTAGTATTCCACATGGATGATCTTGGACTCCCGCAGAGGCTGTCCATTGTGCAGCCAGTGCAGCGTTGGTGGGGGGTTGCCACGCACCACAAACTCAATGCAGTGCTCCAGGCGCAGCTCAGGCTCCTCCAGGCTCACCACGCGTGGGGGATCTGTCAAGGGAGAAGCCAGCTGAAATCCAGGACACAGAGTCTACCACCTCCCGCAGTAGCCTTCCAGCAACTAAAATGGGAATCCCAGTTCTTCCCCATCCACTCTGAAAAGGCTGAGGGAAGCAGAAGTCCCACCACAATCCCAGCAAAGGGGAAGAGATGTCTGTCTTCATCCAAGCTTCCTAGATCCACCTTAGCTGGAGGGCTCCCTCTTGGGACCTCTTTGGGGTTTAATAAAAGGCAGAATAGGCCAACTTAGAAATGTCCTGAAGATGTAGTTGACTTGGAGCCACACCATCTTCTGAGGGACAAAGGTGCTCTTTGTGGGGTTTTTAATCCAAGGACTTACTTCTCAGTCCTGCCCTACAAGAGTCCTTCTGTCCCTGCTGGTAGACCAGCTCACTGCTCTAGCTCAGCCCTGGCAACACCTTGGCCCCTCTCCAGCCTCCTATGCCAGTTCCCCCTCACACACAGCCATCCCCCACAATAGCATGCACTTACAGTAGACAGTGAGGGCAACACTGGCATTGCTCATGCCCACCACATTCTCTGCAATGCACGTCAGGGTGAAGCCATTGTCCTCACTCGTCACGTTCACCAGCGTCAAGTTGATGGCATGAACATTGGTCCAGTTCAGATTGGTCTGAAAACCCCAATAAAAAGATAACAATCAAACAGCTTCTACAAGGATGGCTCTGCTACCTAATCCCCAAATACCTTTAGGAATCAAAAGGAAAGCTGAGCAGAAGGCGAAGGAGATCTTTGTGTGAAAGCACACTGGCCAAATGCCAGGCTCCTCATAGGCAACAGTTCAGGCCATCCTCCTATTAACCCTATGAGGTGAATGGTAGTTCAGTACTATGCCCGTTTTACAGAAGCAAAACCTAAGTTACAGAAAAGTTGAGTAGCATGTATAGAGCAAAATGGCTAGAAAATATTGCAGCTGCATGTAACCCAAGTCTACGTGTTTTTTCCTATAGTAACAAGACCGCAAATGTTCCCTCTTCTTCAAGACTACAGTGTGATCACTCCCTAGCCTCCTGATGGGGCTGAAGCCCAGTATGCCTACCTGGTGAGTGTTGATGGACTGCAGCCCAGTGACTATCCAGTCCACATCAGGAAGGGGTGATCCAGAGCCATTGCAAGTGATGACAGCATTGTCACCCTCTCGTACGGTCAGGTTGACGTGGCTCACGCTGATCTCAGGAAGGTCTGGGAGCCAGACAAAGTGGGTGAAAAGACAGGCAAACACTTACTACCCAAAGGAAGCTCTGTCCATGGGGCTGATGGTGGCACTTCTTGCCTTGCCCAGTAATGACTCTAACACCACCTGCTTGAGTTCTTGGAAGACCCGCAAATCCAGGACGCTTTACATCACCTCCCCAGTAGACATCAGAACTCAGAATTGAAGCCCATGCAGTTGCAGTCTCCCACATTGCAGCGGCAGGTTGCGGGATGGGGGCAGTGCTTAAGGAATGCATTTCTGGCAATTAAGCTCAATGGCATCATTACACTTTGGGCTCTGGCTATCTAAATAGTAGCGTTTCAGTCTCCCAATGGGGAGCTTGCTTAAAATTCAGATTTCTGGGACCCATCCCCAGACATTCTCAAAGTCTGTGGTTGGGCCCAGAAATCTGCTTTTCTAGAAACTCCTTAGAAGCTGCTGCCATAGGGAGTCCAGAGACCATACTTTGAGATACACTCCTTCAGGTTTGGTTGACAGGTAACTCACAGGGAGAAAGGGAATCTGGTGTGATGAGAAGGAGCACATTTAACTCCTGTCTGAATTCCTGAAACCAGTCTTCCTATGGCTCGTGCACAAAGGGACAGGAATGACCAAGAAGGGGAATGATGAGTCAGGAGGTCTGCACACAACTGCAGAGTTCAAGGCTGGGAGGGCATTTCGAAAGGAAGGCTCTGGCATCCCAAGGTAATGTCCAGCACCATCTCTGGTGTCTGAGGGATGCCTCCCTGGAGCCAGCTGGGCCAGGCGGCCACTCACTCACCACACTGACTGATGTTCATGCGGAAGAGAGGAAGCTGGGAGCCATCAGCATTGATGCAGTAGAGGTTCTGGCTGTTGAGCTTGGCCTCCCCCTGCTCCTGCCAGAGCTGCATCCAGCGGATGTCACAGCTGCAGTTGAAAAAGTTCTGCTCCAACTGCCTGTGGGCAAAGAGAGAGGGGAAGGGAACCTCTGAACCGAAGATGGCCCAGGACCCTCCCACGGCTATGAGGACAAGGGGGACCCGACCTGTTCAGGGATTAAGGGGAGGAGGGATTTAACGAGGTTACAAAAGAAGTGGAAAAGTCCTTGTAAGTCCATAAATTGTAGTTTTAAAACAATAAACTCATTTTTTTAAAAAAAGAAATCCAGCCAGGCGCGGTGGCTTATGCCTGTAATCCCAGCACTTTGGGAGGCCAAGACAGGCGGATCACAAGGTCAAGAGATTGAGACCATCCTGACCAACATGGTGAAACCCTGTCTCTACTAAAAATACAAAAATTAGCCGTGCATGGTGGCGCACACCTGTAGTCCCAGCTACTCGGGAGGCTGAGGCAGGAGGATCGCTTGCACCCAGGAGATGGAGGTTGCGGTGAACTGAGATCGCACCACTGCACTCCAGCCTGGCAACAGAGCGAGATTCCGTCTCAAAAATAAAAAATAAAGAAATCCACCTCACTTAATGCAACTGTCTAAGAGATCCTTTTAAAGAGATATCAGCGGCCGGGCACAGTGGCTCACACCTGTAATCCCAGAACTTCGGGAGGCCGAGGCGGGCAGATCACGAGGTCAGGAGATCAAGACCATCCTGATTAATGCTGTGAAACCCTGTCTCTACTAAAAATACAAAAACAAAAAATTAGCCTGTCGTGGTGGTGGGCACCTGTAGTCCCAGCTACTCAGGAGGCTGAGGCGGGAGAATGGCGTGAACCCAGGAGGCAGAGCTTGCAGTGAGCCGAGATTGCACCACTGCGCTCCAGCCTGGATGACAGAGCAAGACTCTGTCTCAAGAAAAAAAAAAAAAAGAGACATCAGCTCGAGATACTCCTCTTCTCAAAACCCTCCAATGGCCTTCCATCTCATCGAAAATCAAAGTCAAAGCCCTAAATAATCTGCACCATTCTCCATCGTCTCTCTGACCTCATCTTCCCTCACTCCCTCCTCCTCTTCAGCCACACTGACCTTGGTGTCTGCAAGGTCACCTGTTGACTGGTTTGTTCCTACCCCAGGACCTTTGCACTTGCTGTTTCCACTGCCTGCCAACCTCTTACCCAACATCTCTACAAGGCTGGCTCTCTCAGTCTAACACTGCCCAGTCCCTTGCCGTGCTATATTTGTCTTTCTAGAATTTATCACTACTGGCATCACTTTAAATATTTATTTTTAATTAGTTTGTTTATCTGTCTCCCTGAATAAAAATTAAGCTCCATTGGGGTCAGCAACATTGCCTGTTTTGTTCATTCCCTAACCTAGAACTGAGCCTGGCATATAAATTCTTGTTAAACGACAGAGAGAAAAAGAGAGAATGAGACTGACTGACTCTCCCTGGGGGAGTAGGTGGTTATCTATTTCCAAGATATGCTCAAAGCCCATCCTGGGACCAGCCTTATTCTTTCATAAATTCAATAAATTCTTAATAAGCACCTGCTCCATAATTGGCCATGGGCTGAGTGCTGCTGGAATACAGATGAAGAAGACAGTCCCTGTCCTCCAGGAGCACTCAGCCTGGTGAAGAAGAATGTTTGATAGGGGAAGAGTCACCTTCAAGGACCTCCTTCTCTACTGATTTTCCTTATGACTTGAAGCAAGTCACCTCCCCTCTCAGTGGGATTATTAAGGAGATGATGAACAGCATTAATCAATCCAAAACTCAGAGTAAAGAGCACCAGATAAATCTGAATGCCTGGATCATTAGAGGAAACATGATTCTCTTTCTGGACCATCAGGGAGATGAATCTGTTGGAGCCCAGAGGGAGGGGCACTTGGGCACACCGCACTAAGACCTAGGATATTTTTGACAACTGGAAAACTCCAAAATAGTTAAGTATGCATCAAAATTAATCAGCTTTCAGGAAAACGTGAGGCCCCTGGGGAAAGGAATCAGTGCTTTCTAGTTACTAGGATACCGGAGGCAGAATGTGCAAATACCCCTACGTGGTATCATCCTCTTAGCCTAAAAGTACTCTCTGCACGTGGTACTCTGTCAGAAAGGTGAAGGGAAAGGAACTAACCCTTACTGAGCATTTGCTTCTTACAACAACCCTGGGAGATGGCCAGAACTGCAAGGAGGGAGGGGCCCTCTCTGATGTTTAGAGGGGTTAAGTCACATGTGCAAGGTCCTTTGGCTGGTGTGCAAGACAGCACACTTTCAAACCTCAGTGTGCTGGACTTCAAAACTCATGCACTCTCCACCCCATCTGTCATGTGCAAGGCATTGCTGGGTGCATGGGAGAAGCTGAGAGGAGCAAGCTAGGAGCCCTGACTTCAAGAGCTTATGTAGGCAAAGACCATGTTGGGGTCGGGGGGTGGCATGGGGGGTGGGGGTAAGTAGAAGGAAGTAACAAAGGCAAAGGGAAGTTGTAGGTGAGGTGTGAAAACAGAAAAGAAAGGCTTAGCAGGACAGAGAATGTGTTAAGGAGTGCTGGGAAACAAAGCTGGAAGGGCGAGTGGAAGCCAGATAGTAGAGGACTTTTACTGCCACATCAGGAAATTTGGAATTCATCCAGGAGGCAGGGAAAACCATTGAGGCCTCTAGAACTGGAGAACAACGTGGACAAAGAAGTCTGTAAAAAGAGAAATCCAACAATAGTATACAGGATAAGCTGGAGAGGAGGAAAACTAGAGATTGAGAAGCTGATTAGGATTGCTTATAAACACAGGGTCAACACGTACAGTTGTGTAGTTTGAGCATTTCTCAAAGTACTCAACCAAAGGGATAAACAGAGGATAAAATCCACTCTGCACACTCTTGGCCAGACCCAGCTGTAACCCTGGTACGCGGCTACATGCACCCAGATGGGGCATCTTTTCTAACTCACACATAGGCACCATATAGACTGGCAGGGTCCAGGTCAATTCTCAAACTTTTGGTTTCAAAACTCCATTTACTCTCAAAAAAAATTACTGAGGGCCTCAAAGAGCTGTTGTTTATGTGAGTCATATCTATCAGTATTTACCAATTAGAAATTAACACTGAGAAAGATGTAAAACTCCAGAATACATTAGCACCAACTCCATGCATCATCAGAGCAATGATGTTATCACGTCCTGTGGCCTCTGGAAAACACGGTACGCTCATGAGAGGATGAGAGTGAAAAAGGCAAATAATGGCTCAGTGTTACTATGAAAACAGATTCTATTTCATGGTCTCCTGAAAAGGTCTTAGGGCCCCCCAGGACACCCTGGACCACCGATTGAGAACTGCTGCCTAGTTAATATGGGCCTAGAGTGGAGTGGGAAAAACTGCAGAGAGGGAAGAGAAGATCCAGTCAGCATCACAAGGAAGGCAAAATGGTACGTGGTGCTTTGCAGGGGATAAAAGAAGAGGAAAAGCAAAAGATGACCCCAAGATTTTAAGCTCCAAGAGACAGGAAATCAACGGCAGGGAGAACTGTCTTTGGTTGAAAACAGAAGATAAAGAACCAGCGGAAAGGAAGAGAGGACACATTAGGAATGAGGTTGGGATGGGGGTGAGGCTGGGGAGGGAGAGACCAAGGTCCTAGAAGGGGAAAGGGAAGGATGAAGTCAAGAAGCCTTGGAGGTGTTGCCTTGGGGTTATGTCAAGATGCCTGTGTAGCTGGACATGAGACAGAGAAAAGAGAAAAGGTAGACAGGAAAAATTGAGAGGAACGTAATAGACATTATAGGATCATAATATTAGCATCGCACTTGCCATAGTGCCAACACTAGACTAAATGCCTTCCACGCATTACTTCACTTAACCCTCATGACAAGGAGAGCAGAAGGCCAGATGAGCTGCCCAGTGTATGCAGGAAAGACAAGCCAGAGGAGGTGGAGCGGTGTGGGCTCACCCTACAGGGGCTGCAAGGAGAGGCCTGGTCGCCCTGCTAGAATGACAAGGAAGGTCCAGATGCTTGAATATATGTGAACTGAACCAGGTCAGCCTGGTGTTTCCCAGCTGCTCACTTGACAAGATGCAGTCATTCATTATTAAGTAGGTGTAAAAATACAAATTATCCACCTGGGTGGAAAAGACTAGACAGGCGAGGGGCTTGGCTGCATTGCCACAAGCCACACAGCACTTGAGGCTGTGCTGCCTCCTGTCTGGTCCCTGCACTGCTGCAAATCCCAGCATCTCATGGCCCCACAAAGGCAGACAGCATCAGAAAGTCCTGAGGCTGGCCGGAGAATTAGGTGAGATGTTTGGGATGTGCCAAGGATGCTGCCAGGCAAAGGCTTTGTACAAATTTTCTGCTTCCTTCCATCCTTTCCCCCCAGGGTCCTGCTTACAGGGCCTGATCCAGCAGCTGGGATGCACCTTGAAACCTGGTCCTTTGTTCCAATTGAGTTTATAGGAAACTGCAAAAGAACTGTGGGGTTCTCCCCCCATCCTTCTGGACTTTCCTCCAAGAGAACAAGACACACACACAGCAGAAAACATTTTGAGTCTTAAAACAATGACACCCTAGACAGCCCACTGAGCAAATGCACAATCGTCTTTATATCTGGACAAGAGAGGATTCAAATGGTGAGGTGGGCAAGAAGCAAAGACCGGCCCATCCTAAATCTAAATGATGCTGTCCATCCTGTGTCCCTCCTCCCACTGAACCAGATCTCAAGCAGGGGAGCCTTTAGCCAGGGCTTTGGGGGCAGTCCTGTGGAACCTAAAGCATGGCTTTCCATGCTTCATGAATAATGCAGGCAGTCCCATGAATAATACAGCAGCAGCTGCTGCAAGGCAAAGCTTACCAACACCCAGCCCTTGCCCCAAGATGGCCTGGGGCCTAATTGCAGGGCCCTGAGGGCTCCCCACAGATTAACTCAGCCCCATCTGAGCTTGTAAGGACAGGCACTTTGCAGCACAGCCAAGGCCACCACTGGATATTTAGAAAACACTGATTCCCTCCGGTCATCACTCTAGTGGTTTTCTTCTTCCCTGCACAGCAACACCACTTCCAGTGACAGTCCTGGGGCCAGGCAGTGGAAAATGAGGAGGGGACCCAGATCAGCCAGGACAGCCCTGCTGTCACCCAGTAAAGGATCCCCAAAGGATGGAGCCATCAGCACAGGCCTCCTTGAGATAACAACAGTCAGATGGTAGGAAAAGCACACAAACCAAAGATCTGAGTTGAGCCAGCTGTATCATTTCGAGTGAATACACTGGGTTTAGTTGAGTCCTCCCAAAAGATATATCCAAGTCCAACCCCTAGTATCCGTGAATGTGACCTAATTTGGAAATAGAGTCTTGGCAGATGTAATCAAGTTAAGGATCAAGGGATATGATCACTCTCGATTTCAGGTGGGCCTTAAATCCAATGACTGGTACCCTTAAAAAAGAAATAAATACTGGGCACAGTGGCTCACATCTGTAATCTCAACATTTTGGGGGGCCAAGGCGGGCAGATCACTTGAGGCCAGGAGTTTGAGACCAGCTTAGCTAGCATGGTAAAACCCCATCTCTACTAAAAATACACACACAAAAAAAAATTAACTGGGAGTGGTGGTGCACGCCTGTAATCCCAGCTACTTGGGAGGCTGAGGCAGAAGAATAACTTGGACCTGGGAGGCGGAGGTTACAGTGAGCCAAGATCATGCCTCTGCACTCCAGCCTGGGCTACAGAGCGAGACTGTCTCAAAAATATAAAATGAAATAGAAAAAGAAAGAAGATGGAGATTAAAGACAAAGAGACAGGGATGGCAGGCACGTGAGATGGAGTCAGAGGCTGAAGTGATGCTGCCGCAAGCCAAGAAACACCAGGAGCCACCAGAAGCTGGAAGAGGCAAGGACAGGTTCTCCTGCAGAGCCTTTGAAGGGAGTGTGACCCTGCCAACTCCCTTATTTCAAACTTCTGGCCTCCAGAATGGTGAAAAAATAATGTTCTATTGTTTTAAGCCAGCAAGTGTGTGGTAATTTGTTAACGCAGCCTAGGAAACGAATACAGCAAATAACTCAACTCTCTAAGGTTCTCTTTTAACACCAGTAAAATGGGGATCATTGTGCTCGACCTTCCTTCTTCACAAATTTATTAGGAAGATTCATGATAATATATGTTAGCATGATTTGGGAACAAAAAGAAGCTATTAAGAGGCCAGAAATGATCACTATAGTAATACTATTCGTAACATTATTGTTTAGTGACGTCTCCAAGAACCGTGGAAAGTCGTCACGGCCAAGACTGGGAAGAGAAATGCACCAGGACCAGCCCAAACCCATCCCGGCTACTGAGTTAATATTTTACCAAGTTGATTATATCTTCAAATGATACTAGAGGTAATTATCACTTTCCTTTAAAACAAAATGAAATACTCCAATCTATTTTAATCATGTCTGCTCCGTGCATGCAGGGTATTCAGAGAAGCCTGTTCAAGATACATTAAGGGTCCTTAGGGCACTGCTGGAGTGTTTCTGTGCTGTGGGTCTACATCCTCTGAGACCTCTTGCCATTGCCTAAATTGTATCTTGAGATTCAGAATCTAAGCTTCTTTTCTTCCTAATTCATTCTTTATCTCTAAGACAATCTCTCTGATTCTTGCTCTGATTTTTGGACAGACAGCTCTAATCTTCTCCGCAAGGAAAAAAAAAATCATCTTGCCATAACCAGAAACTTCTGAGAGCACTGCACAATGCCACGTCAAATTTTTTCAACCTGTGCCATTGAAACTGTGCTGGTTACTCCAACGCAAGTCATGGAAGATGCGAAGATGCTTCAGATTCACTCAATAAGAGGTACACCCCCCTGGACAGAGGGGAAGCTGTGAGTCAGGGGCTTGGCCAAGACCATCCCCCTCATCCCACAAAAATAAATGAGAGAAAGTAGAGGAAGGGTCTTGGTACACTGCAGGAACTCTGAGATGGTAACTTGTTTTTTTTTTCCTTTGATTCCACTCAAGGGACCCACCATCTTGAGAGGGGCTTCTGGAAGGAGAGGCCGAGCATGTAGGGTGTGTCGCTTGAGTCAGATAAGAGAAACAGCATGGTCTTTGGAAACAGCAGATTGGGGTAGTGATAATATTAAAAATCATAACACTCATTCCCAGATGTACCACTTACTAGCCATGTGATCTTGAACTAGCTGTTAAACTTAGCCGAGCCTCAAATCCCTCATTTGTAACACTGGTCATACTGCTATGTCCCTGTGGGATTGTTCCAAGGATAAGACAGAACCTCATACACATTAGATGCTCAAGATGTGCCTCCTCTTTCTCCTTCTTCCCTACTGGAAAAGTCGTGGACACTCAGCCCTTCCATTCTTACAGCAAGGATCCTCTACTGGGCGAGGGGCTGCTTGGGGTACAGCAGAGGTCCTTAGTGACGGAAAGAAACATGCTAAGGAATTGCTGCACACCCTCTGCCCCTTCTGTCCCTGCAGAGGGTCACTTAAACCTCACACTTCTGGCCTGTGGCTTTCCTGGCTCCACAACACACTGAGCCCTTTCTCCTCCAAGGCCAAAATTCTTTCTTCCTGGAAACACACAACCCATCCCCACGCCCCAGCCCACAGGCTCCATCGAGCAGACCCTGGCAGTCTAGATGGCTCATGGCAGATGGCGCCATGTGGACTAATCAGGAAGTCAGACAAGAAAATACTACCCCCTCTTCCATTTGCCAGGAATTGGGATTGTTTGGATTTTAATCATAGCCACAGCTAAGAGCCAACACGCGGCCCCTCCAGCCAAAAGATGAATTTTCCTCTCTCAAGATTCAATTCTTCTTCAAAAAATAGACCCCTACCAGGGTGATTGCTCCTCAGAGGGGGGCTTCTTTATTCTCCAATATGATTTTTTCTTAGTTAACAATATGACAGAAATAAAACACACCATGGACATGGTGGCACTCACACACTGACTCGCACTGGAGGGAATGTCTTCATTCCTCCATAAGTCACATCTAGCTCACTGGTGTATTGATCCCAGGCAAAGATGAATGCAGAATCCCATGATCCTCTGGGAGAAATCTGACATTTTCTTTAAATATATATCCACAGAACAACTGTTTCTAAAACTCCACGAAACAGGTCACCAGGGCAGCAGCACACCATTGATTTCACATCCAATAATTTTTTAGAAAGAGCACTGAACATTTTCTCAATAATTCAGCCAACAGCAGACCCCCTATGTCCCCTGGAGAGATACCATCCCTGGCCTCCTGAGATGAAGGGACTACAGGTTCCAGAATAATTACATGCAAGACACCCAAGAAAGAGATCCCCCAAGGCCCTCGGTCAGTTCTAGGGTAACTTAAGAAAGACCACAGTCATGTGTTTTTTTAAAATTGTGGTAGAATAGATCCTTGTGTTGCAAACAGACTGAAAACATTGGGAGATAACTGAGCACGGTGGTCAAGGCTTTGGGTCCATACACTGCCACTATTCAGTGAGTGACCTTAAACAGGATACTTAACCTTGCTAAGCATCTCAGTGTCCTCCAAAGTGAACTGATAGTAATAATTCCTACCTTACGGAATTGCCATAAGGATTAAATTAAATTAAGTATACAACTTAATAGATTGCTTGGCACAATGCCTGGCACAGAGGAAGAACTCAGAAATCAGTGTTAGTAGTAAATCGTAGTAGTCATGTTAATTTATCTTTTCCACCTACAGTACACAAGGTCATCACGGGGTGATAGGCTATTGGGATGCTTGATGTAAAGCATCAAGAGCTGGGTCTGAAAAGGTAAGGTTTTGATGCATCCGTGAAGTCAGGTCTTGCTAGGTGAAGGGAAAATAAGTTGAAAGGCCAAGAGCATAGGCAGAGGTCCAAGGTCATTGCCTCTTGGTAAAGAGAGCAAAGCACTCAGCATTCAGTGAATTTGGATCTGCGTCACCAAGTAAGAGGGAACACATGAGCGGTGTCTCTGGAACTCTGACTCCCTAACTTGATCCATGCCTCAAATCCTTTTCAATTTATTCCTTGATTTATACCCTCAACATAATATGATGTCCTTCATGCATAGAGATGACCCCGATGAATCACTCATCAACACGAGTTATTTTTTCCAGCAGTGGTCACGAATGTTCACTCACCGGCCTTCGTTTGTTTGTGCAGAATGGCTGGCTGAGATAGGGGTGCCCTGATCAGCCTTGGACCACAGCAAAGCTAACCAGTCCACATGCAGATTGAAAAAATATATGGCCTCCCCAAAACCCCTTGGCATGCCAGCACTCAAGTCAAATAAGCTGAAGAAGATTATGAGTGGTGAAAAGACATGTAACTTGAAGTCAGAAGGTGTGGGTTCAAGTCCCAGCTTGGCTAGGCCCTAGAAATGTGGTCTTAGTTGAGTCTCACATGTCTGTCTAGGGCTCACAATCCTCACCCATAAAATGCAGAGAATAGTAATATCTACCTCTTATGACTCTTACGATGATAAATCTAAAGTTATATAAATGAAAGCATGCCTAATAGTCTATAAAGTTATATATTATGAATGTTATTTATTATAAATTCTTTATTATAAATATTTATACTATTATAACTAATTACTAAAGATCACAAAACTAACTCATAATAAAAGAAGAGACTCCTGTCTTCTGAAACAGATTGTGCCCAGAAACAGCATCAGAAGTCAAGCAACAGGGTTAATTGCTCTCACTGAACATGGTACACTCTATGTCAACCAACCCAAGTAGGCTCTTTGAGTAGAGGTATGCTCAGCCTTCAGGTAGTTCCATTGCTTGACACTTCTCCCCATCCACCCATTATCAGCACTTCAGTACCTGGACAGTCTTCAAAACCAAACTTACAATTCCCGAAGACTCAGCGTCTGGAAGAGCTGCCACGAGAGTGTGGTGAGCCGGTTACTTGACAGGTTTCTGCAAGATTGACAAATAAAGGGAAATTTTAAAACAAGTCTGGCACAAATAATGCTCTATGTAGTAAGCTTAATCATTTCACTGGAGCCTGGCTTTGTTTTCCTTCTTCTTCTTCTTCTTCATGCTGTTAGGCTAGCGATACATCTGCTAATAGTTGAGGGCATAGATCAGGTTTGGATAGGCTTTTGAGGCCTTTTAAAGGGCAAGATTTTACAAATCAAAGAAACCATGAAATTCTCATGGTCGTTCTCCCATATCCCCTCCCCACAATAAAAGTTTACAGAGCCTTTACGAAGTCATCCTTCTCTAAGAGGACAGGGAGTTCTCAGAGTAGATAAGCCCACTGGCATTCTTAACATGCACACAGGTCGAAAAACTCTGCAGGTCACCTACAATTCCTTTTAGCCAGTGTCTCTCCCGACAAACATGCCCACCAATGATCAAGACATCAGCCTTTTGTTCACACGTCTGTTCTCCTCCTAATGGCTATTTAATTGTTCTCATTAGGATGTACAGGGGAAAGGAGCAGCCATTAGTCTTCTGGATAAAAGAAGAAACACGCCCATGGTTATTACTTTGCCAGGCTCAACAAACAACTTTTGATGTGATAACAGCCCTTAAAGCAGCAGTTAGACACTGCTAGAATTGAAGTGGCATCCCAGGAACAATGTACTCATCTACTGATGGGAATAAATGGCAGTGCTGATTCCATTTAGGTAAATATCTATCCACACAAACACGATGTGTGTATACTTGTGTCTATTAAACATGTAGGTACTAAAGGCAAACACAGACTCTTGTTTATACACACACATATGCTTACACACGCACCTATATTTGGATGACTTCTACAACAAATATTTATTGAGGCTACACTGAGGAATGAGGGAGTTGACCATTGAGGGGGAAGGGAAGTTCCCTCTGGAATCTTATATTCAAGTTACAGATGAATAAGCAGAAGGAAGAGTATCAACGCCATGATGTAAGTAACTGATAGAGGAGTGGGGAGGGCTCAGAGAGAGGTGCCTTCTGAGAAGGTAGCATCGGGCCTGAGCCAAGAAGAAGAAAGAGCTAATTACCAAGGGAGGAGTATTGCAGGCAGTGGAAGTAGCAAGTGTCAAGGCCTGAGAGATCCAGGGGACCAGGAAGGAAGCCAGTCAGGAAGTAGTGAGGAGTGCTTTGGGATAAGTGAGAGAGGGATTCATGCCACACTTGGTGGCCATGGGGAGGAGTTTGGATTTGATATTAAAGAGTGGTGGGAAGGCACTGGATGGTTTTCAGCAGAGAAGTGACCTAGTCTAATTACCATTTTTAAAAATAGAAGGCCAAGACTAGAAGTTGGCAGGCCAGCTAGGAGGCTGCTACAGTCTTCCAACCAAGAGAAGGGAGTGGAGATAATCAAGTGGATGGATTCAAGATGGGTATTAGAGGTGGAGCTGCCAGGATTTCTATTGGATTGGATTTTGGAGAGGAGAGAAAGAGAACTGAGTGGCCAGGTAAATGGTGACATCACTGAGTAGAACAAGAAAGCCTGCCAAAAGATCACATGGAGGCAATGGGATAGATACCTTCCCCTTGCAGATATGAAGTTTGAAACACGGTTAGCTATCTAAAGAGATAAGTCAAATTGCCTGCTGGATTCCTGGGTCTAGAGCTTGTGGGAGAGGTTGAGGCTGGGTAAGATCACATAGGGAGGAAGTCTACCCAGTTCATAACAGGACCAGACACTAAAATACAAGAACAACCAAAGGGACATGGCTTCCCCTTCTCATTGGACGCAGCCCTCTTTGGTGAGGTGGCTTGGTTCTACCCCGGCCTGAACTGGCTGGGTCCCTGAGATGGCCCATGACTGTGCAGGGGAGGCAGCCTCATGCTGGGGGTGCAGGGGACTGGAGGAGAAGGGAAAGAAACATAGGTAGATGTCTCCCAAGTTTACTGTTCTGCTGTCTTCCCTATACCCGGTACCCTCTCTGTTCAGAGTTTTTAAGCCTCTAGGATAGTCCCCATGGCCCTACACTGTCACCAACCTCCTCTCTGCAAGGCTGAGAGCTCTGGTATGAAAGCACATGCTCACTAAAAGCCTATACACCTAAGCCATCCATCATGTTCAGCTCCACAAAACCCCTAATGACTATACATCTTATTCCCACAAACTTCCACTGTTTCCCCACCAATCAGAAAGAAAGGTGTGATAAAAGAAGAACTGCTGTGATGACCACCTGAGGACACCACCTGGGGCAAAGCCCCATGCAGCAGCCCAGCTCCTGCTCAGAAGGGTGGAGCCGGAGACCAGACACACACTCCCACTGAGTCACTGACCATACCCTATTAGACCATGAGTTCGAACTTGGGGTTCAGGACAACAGGATTTGGTACCACTCTGAGTCTCCATTGCCATTGGCCTTTATGAGGTTTTATTAAATCTAAGTGTGTGATTCATCCGGGTAGAAATCTTCTGTTTTGCTCTATTTTGCCTGGTTTCCTCTATGCACAACAGCATCACGGCAGCAAAAGCTGGACAAGCCCCCAACTTCCAAATCCACGAGGTAATCCCTGCTGCACTTTAGGAAGATGCCCGTCCCCTGCCTTTAGCTCCCTACCCCTCTCCAGTGCCTCCCTGAACAAAACCCATGGTTCTGAAGCTGAGCAGTTGCATCCAGTGGGCAGTTGGCAGCCAGAAAGCTCAGACTCATTGAGCCCTGAAGAACATGCCCCTGGTAAGGTACAAAAGCAACTGGTGGGAACTAGCAGGCCAGGAGACAGAAGCAGTCCAGGTGAAATGGGCAGCCCTGCCCATCTCAGAGGGAGGAGCAGGCAGGGAGCCTGCCAGGAGTCCTGAGGAACCCGAGGCAGACAGCAGGCTGCCAGCGATGTCCTCTCACAAAGGTCATGCTTTGCTACATTAGGCAGAAATGTCAAAAGAAAATTGGATTCTGAAAGAAAGAAAATAACAGACATTCTCAGCAAATAAAGAATAAGAAATAGCATTATTGCCTCATTACGAGTTAGAGGAAGGAGGGGTCCTGGGACACCTGTTAAGGGGGAAGTGGGCTCCTGCTCTCCCAGGGCTGTCTCGGCTTCATCTCCCCCTTGCCCCTCCCCCACCCATCAAGCCCCCCTGGATTCCTCCCGCTCTTTGGATGGATGGAATGGCTGAAGCACTCATGTGCTCTGCCCACAGACACAGACAACCCAGTGCCTGTTTGCAGACTGGAAACTGTATTGCACAAGTTCAGGGAGGGGTGCAGCGTGCACAACCCTTGCAACTGTACACAATGCCCTGCCAGACACACAGTAGAAGCACCAAGCCCCAGGAACAAACTTATACAAAAAAGACAAGAAGTAAGGCAAACATATACACACCACAAAACAAGCAGAGCATGCCTCTGGCCACCCTGCCCTCACCGGCATTGATAAATTCTCGTGGTGCAGGGTAAATAAAGAAGCTTCTACATGAATTGCCACCCACTCGGAACTCATTGCCCCTGATTTTTTCTTCTAGCTGGGGCCTCAACTATATGCACCTGTCATCAATTATTGATGAGCTGGTTATCCTGCTCATCAGACAAGAGTTTAATTAAGAACCATCCTGCCTCTGAGACCCGCAGCAGCCTTTTCTGTGCACCTCCTCCCTAATAGATACATTATCACCCGTCTCTGACTTTTGCTTGGGTCAATGGCCAGTTTCCAAGCCACCTGATCATTGAATTAATTTGGTGAGCAAGATTTTACGAGATGATGCATCAAACTTTTCCGCAAAATCAAGTTCCGTGACACTGCCCCTTCTATCTCTCGCCTGAGACTACCAAACAAAGCCATTAATTTTGTGCTGCACAACTGGCCCTCTCACAGACCAGACTCTGGGGTCCAGAGGTAATAAACGATGATGATGTGGCTACTGGGTGCTCTGGGAACAAGGAGCCAGACACACAGATGGCTGAACCCTGGGCCCTGAGGAACGATAGAGCTGCGATGTCACCTCTGGCATTAACCCCATAATGAACAGGGGTCCTCCCAGGCAACCTCTCCTCTGATCAGTAGAAACCTCAGCACAGTAAGCAGTCCTGTGACCTTCCTAATGGTGGCACCCAACTATGGCAGGAATAGAGCCCACAAATGGGGAGGATTTCATCGTCTACCCTGGGAACCCTACTGTTACAAAAGGGTCAACAAGACGGACCCTGTTGCCAAGAGAAACCAACCAGATGAGTCCCTCTGTTGCCCGTTTGGGGGTTGAGAGTTGAGGAGATATTAAGCCCCATCCAAAAACTGGTCCTGAAGATGGAAGGATTTGTGGATTTCCTGGATTAAGAGTGGGGCTGACATTTGGAAGCACCTTCTCTTCTACTCGCAGAGGCAGGCTAATGGGCAGGTATGTCTTAGGATTTGCATGTGTAAGGGATTGCTGGTGGCAGGTCCTCTGTGTCTCTGGGCTATTAAACCAGACTGCCTCACCTGTGTACTCCCACTCCAGCTCCTGGATGCTCACTCCACCTCCACACCTCCTTGGTCCCTCTCACTTGAATGTTTTCTGTTGTAATGGGCTGAATTTCATTCCCTCAAAATTCATTTTTAAAATCCTAACCCAGCCGGGCGCCATGGCTCACACCTGTAATCCTGGCACTTTGGCAGGCTGAGGCGGGTGGATCGCCTGATGTTAGAAGTTTGAGACCAGCCTGGCCAACATGGTGAAACCTCGTCTCTACTAAAAATCCAAAAATTAGCTGGGCCTGGTGGTAGGCACCTGTAATCCCAGCTACTTGGGAGACTGAGAAGAATCGCTTGAACCCAGGAGGTGGAAGTTACAGTGAGCTGAGATTGCTCCATTGCACTTCAGCCTGGGCAACAAGAGTGAAACTCCATCTCAAAACAAAACAAAACAAAACAAACAAACAAAATCCTAACCCCCATTGTGTCTGTATTTGGAGATGGGATTTTTAAAGACCTAATTAAAGTTAAGTGAGGACATATGGGTGGTCCTTAATCCAATATGACTAGTGTCCTTATAAGAAGAGAATTAGGACACGGACATAAAGAAAAGATGTAAAGTCACAGGGAGGAGAAAATGGCCACCAACAAGTCAAGGAGAGAAGCCTCAGAAGAAACGAGTCCTGCCAATGACACCTTGATCTTAGGCTTCTAGCCTCCAGAACTGTGAGGAAATAAATTTATGTTGTTTAACCCACCTAGATTGTGGCATTGAGTTCTAGCAGCAATTGCAAACTAATATACCTGTTCTCGGCCCCTCATTTGCCCTGAGGCTTTGATGGCCAAGTTGGCTGCCTCCCTGTGATCCCTAAAAGCCTCTAAGTCATGGTTTTCTGTCACCCCCTTGCTCTGTCTATGCTTGGTGGCTCCAGGGAACCAGCCTCCCAATCAGGTTCCAGCCACTAAGATCTAATCTGGTATCTGCCCACTTGTCCACCCCCTGGGTGTACTCCAGCCTCTTCCTGCAAAAAGATTATTAAAAGAGATAACAGAGAACCAGGGGCATGCTCGGTTTGAATCCCAGATATAAATGTCCCAGTCACTGACTCTTCCTGGAGGATTCATTCTGCTGCTTGCAGAAAGGCACTCTTTTGAGCACCGTTTGGTCTTGGTGCATCCAGCACAGCTAACCAGAAAACAATGAATGTCCAACCCCTCCCAATCCTGCTAGCTCCCAGGGTCTGTGACTTGCTGGCTGCAATCATTATGGTGCAAATCTTATTTCTTTCATCCACAAAGGCAGCATTTTGAAAGGTGCAATTCCCTCTTTCTTAAGATCTAACATCATCAAGTATCTATCCCTTTTCTTCTTTTTTCTTTTTTTTTTGAGATGGAGTTTCGCTCTTGTTGCCCAGGCTGGAGTGCAATGGCATGATCTTGACTCACTGCAACCTCCGCCTCCCGGGTTGAAGCGATTCTTCTGCCTCAGCCTCCCGAGTAGCTGGGATTACAGGCATGTGCCACCACTCTCGGCTAATTTTTTGTATTTTTAGTAGACACTAAAAATACATGAGGTTTCTCCATGTTGGTCAGGCTGGTCTCAAACTCCCGACCTCAGGTGATCCACCTGCCTTGGCCTCCCAAAGTGCTGGGATTACAGGCGTGAGCCACTGTGCCCGGCCCCTTTTTTCTCACTATAAAAGAGATATCTCCTTGGTTTTTGTTTCAATCCATTCATGCTGCTATAACAAAATACCATAGACTGGGTGGCTTATAAACAATAGGAATTTATTTCTTAGTTCTAGAGGTTAAGAGGTCCAAGATCAACGGGGCAGCAGATTCAAGGATCCACCTCCTCAGAGACAGATGTCTTCTCACTTAAATCTCACATGGTAGAAGGGGCTAGCTAGCTCTCGGGGGCCTCTTTTGTAGAGCACTAATCTCATTCATGAGGGCTCTGCCCCCATGATCTAATCACCTCCCAAAGGCCCTTCCTCCTAATACCATCACCTGGAAGGGGAGGACTTCAATATATGAATTTTGGGGGCACATAAATATTCAGATCATAGCAATCATCTTGGAGACCATCAGCCCCTTCTCATAACACACCATACCAGGATTCTTTTGATTTTGCTGAAGAATCTGCAAGAAAAGAGTGCTGTTCTAGACCAGAACTAATGAAGAATCTGCAAGAAAAGAGAATTCCCTGATGCAGCACCAAGCCCACCAGACTTTGCTAAAAAAAAAAAAAAAAAAAAAAGAACAAACCACAGAAGAAGGATGAAACTAGCAGCCTACTGCCCACTTCTCCAAGAGCCAGGGAATCTATACCTCCTCAGTCTTGACCCTGTGACTACTTCTGTGCACCATCAGCTCCACACCAGAGATATCTATAGCCCACCACCAAACGAGCTATTAGCCAGCCTCCTTGGGTTGAAGCAGTAGGAAGGAAGGAGGCACCATATAATCTTGTCACCAAGGCCTGCTGCTAGCGCCAAAGAGGGCCCATGAGCCAACCCCTTAAAATCTAATGCCTATGACAAGGAAGCAAGTGCTGCCGCCCAACGTTCTTCTTGAAGGCCAAGAAATATTTTCCTACATCATTGATATATTTGCTTTTCCCTCAATTAAATTGCTGTAAAAGGGGGTGGGGGTTAAAGCCATCTGAGCCATTTTTATTCAGTTAAATTACACTGGATGGCTCATTTAATGAACTTTAATGAAGCCAAAATGCTTTCTCTAATCAAATCTCAACTGACGTGACTGGTGTCTTGACCTTAGCTCAGGAGACTGGAGGCAACTTTTTCTGTGCAGCCTGTTCTGGGCTCTACCAGGGTTTCCCAGAGCGTGTTCCTGGAATCTGAGGTCTGCAATATGTTCATGGGTATTACAAGGGGAAAAAGATCATATTGCTTGAAAACTGTATTAAAATTAAGCATGCTTATTTACTGCAGAACTTCTCAGAGCTTTTACTATAAGAGAAGGACCTGGCAAACTATGTCTGTCAAACTTACTGGAGCATAGAATCTTCTCCATGGAGTGTCCAGCCAAAAAATACCCACATAACATCCTCAGAGAAATGTTCTGTAAGCCAGGGGTCAGCAAGCTAAAGCCTGCAGGTCGGCAGTCTGTTTTTATAGTTCTACCGAAACACAGCCACGTCCGTTTGATTATGTGTTGTCTACGGTCTGTCCAGGCAGAATAATGGTATCCACATCCAAATCCCAAGAATCTGTGAATAGGTTAACTTACACTGCAGAGGTGATTAAGCGTATAGACTTTGAGATCAGGAAGTTATCATGAATTATCCCATGGTCCCAAGGTAATCATAAGGGGCATTAAAGGTAGAAGAAGAAGGCAGAGAGAAAGTAGGGACCCATGTGACTAATGAAGGAAGCACAAAGACATTCAATGTTGCTGGCTTTGAAGATGGAAGAGGGGGCCACAAGCCAAGAATGTGAGTGACCTCTAGAAGCTGGAAGAGGCAAGAAAACCCATTCATCCATTCTCCCTTAGAGCCTCCAGAAAGAAATGCTGACCTCCCTACACTTTGACTGTGGCCCGGTGAGACCCATATTGAATTTCTGGGTGTAAGGCAATAAATTTGTGTTGTATTACCTCACAAACTTTGTGTTAATTTGTTACAACAGCAATGAGAAACTAATAGGGCCACTTTCACATTACAACAGCAGAGTTGAGCAATTGCAACAGAGACCAAAATATTTACTATGTGACCCTTTTCAGAAAAAGTGTGACAACCCCTCGTCTAGAACAGTACTCTCCAGTATAGATATAATAAAAGACAAAAATACCACGTGAAATTTTCTGTTAATCACATGTTAAAGAATGAAAAGAGGTGAAATTAATTGCAACAATATGTTACTTAACCCAGTATATCCAAAACATCAATTCAACTTGTAATCAATCAATCTATCTATCTATCTATCTATCTATCTATCTTTCTATCTATGTATCAATGAGGTATTTCACATTCTTTTTTGTACTAAGTATTTAAATCTATATGTGCTTCACTCTCAGAGCTCATCTCAATTTGAACTGGCCACACTGCAAGTGCTTGATAGCCATGAGTGGCCAAAGGCTACCATATTAGAAGACACGGCTCTGGACCATCTGAAAAATCCAAACATTGCCTGAAGTCCCCAGTAAAGAGAAGCAGTCAACAGGGAGAAAATTGTCATTATAAGTTCTCCAAAGGAATGTCAGGTTTTCTTTCCCCAGATGTCAATCCATTCCAGAATCCAGCAGTCACATAGTTTGTTTTATGAAAAGGAAATCACTCCAGTTGTCCCAAAGCACAGTGCAACATCACTGAGTAGCTGCCAGCATCCTCTCAGGCTGGAGCTCAGAGCAGGAAGGAAAAGAGAGGTCAGGACTTGCCATGTGCTGAGGAGGTGGAGAAGGACCATGGCACATGGGAGACCAGATATGGACACACAGAACTGGACTCCTCCAGAATGCTTGGCCTACCTAATCAAGTCCAAACTCCACCTTGGAATTCAAGTACTTCCACAAAATGACATCAGCCTCCTGTTTCCATATAGTCTCTCACTACCCACCTCCTTCCCCCACCCTTCAGCCCCTCCCCCTAGCTAACCCTAAAAACCTACCTGGGACAAAATGGCATCGCCCTGTTGGCTGCACCCTTAGAGCTAGCTCCCTGGCACTTCTCCTGCTCCACACCACTGCACCTTTCATGCCCTTCTCCCCGCCCTGCAAGCACAGTGTGAGTGGTTCTCTCTGCAGACGGCTAGCGCCACCCACTCTAAAATCTTCTTTCCCTCCGCTTTCTCCCACTGCATTTTTCTTGGGCCTTGACTGTCACACCCTGCATCTCAGACTACTGGCCTGGAGTGACAGCTGTGCCTGTGTTGGCCTCCCACCAGGTTGCTTTTCTTGAAGACAACCTTTACTTTTTCAGTTTTATTTTCTTTATAGCACCTGGAACCCAGTAAGTACTCAAAGAACGTATAGAAAGTTCAACGGAAGTCCCACAAAACTCTCTCATCTGAAGGGACCTAAAACCAACCTGAGTTTCCAAGGACACTGGAAGGAGGCATTTCTTTCTACGAAGCAACCACAGTGCACAAAGAGGCTCTGCAGAGACCTCAGCAGAAAAAGGCCTAGGGACCAAGACAATCCTGTACCCTGCAGGGTGTGGCTTCTGCTCCTCCCACTGCCCTCCTCCACTCACCTGTCCTGGGACCTCTTTCTGTCCCTGTGAAGCCAACTTCTCCACTGCTATGAACTCACACAGCCATTGCGCAGCCAAGCCAGACTCTTCCAGCGAGTGTCAAGAGGATGAAGGTGCTCTCGCTCTCTCTCTGTCCTTCCCTCTCTCACACACACACCAAACACACTACACACCATACCACACACACACATTCAGACACACACACTTATCCCCACTAGCTGTCTCAGTCTGGCTCCACCAGGAAACAAACTGAGAACTCTTCTTAGGAGGTCTGAGGAGCTCTGCCTCTTTGACCCCTCCCTGCCTCTCAAGGACATTTGGGTTTCTGCACTTCAGGATCCCCATCCCTTCTGGTCTGTGCTGCCTCGGCAGGGCCCATCCTGCCCTGGCCTCTTGATGGGAACACGTGTGGAGCTGAGCAGGACCAGGAGCTGACTCTGTGAGCCCAGGTCCCAGAGCCAGCAGCCCTTCCCCGTTCCCTCCAGTAGGCATGCTTTTCTCGGTGTCAGCACAAACCTTCATGTCTCTGGGCTGAGGAGCACACTCAGAACCTCACAGAATGTGGGGGAACAGTGGGGAGCCCCCAGCCCACCCCCTTTTCCTACATGAGGGACACTGAGACTGTGAGATCCAGGAGGACTTGAGAGAGGAGATAATTTGTCTGTGTCACCAGGCAAGTCAGTGTTGGAGCCAGGACCCGGAGTCCTGGATTCTGACTACAGGAGAGGAAAATGGGGGTCCCAGAGGTTAAGCCAGTTCCCAAGATGACCCAGCTGGATGGTAGCAGAGGCTGGTAGCTGGCACCAGGGCTCCTGATACTCAAACCAGGGCAGCTGAGGGATCCTCCCCTATTGGCCAATCTTGGCTACAGGAGTGACTTCTGATCCTTTGTGTTGCAGGATGGGTAAGGTCATGGCCTTTGGCACCTCACAGGCCCAGGTGCCGGTCCTACCACTGCTGCCTCCATGCCCTGTGACTCTGCATGAGTTACTTCACCTCTCTGTATCTCAGTTTGCTCATCTGGAAGTTGGGAATAATAATAGGGCATGTCCACTTGAGCAGTGGTGAGGATTAAATGGGGTATGGATGGCAGCTGACACAGTGCCTCATCCTCAGTGGGCACTCAGTGAACATGCTCTGTCACTGTTTCTGCCCATTGCCAGTCACCACCAAAGCAACAACATGCCCACGCCATTAAAACAAATACAGGAGGTCCAGGCAGTGACCCCCTTGAATTCAGGCATCATTTTATTCGGTAAAGTCTGAGTTCACAAGGCAATATAGAGACCTACTGTAACAAGACAACAGGCAGCACCTGCTTCCCTAGGGATGGGCTGGTGCCTGTGTGCTGCCTCCTGCAGCCCACCTAGCAGATGCCTGGGCAGGGCCTGAGGTCCAGGGAAAATGCGGCCCTCACCCCAAGGTCTATTGGCCACCTGCATCTGGGTCTCTGCTGCAGCACAAGGCCACCAAAGGCCTTAAAATCTGCTGTGTTTCTTCATGTTGTCTGCTTTGCACCAGACCTTGAGTGTTATTGAAACTATTCTGTGGGGCGGGTGGGCACTGCTCCTTGGGAGTTTCTTTTCAGATAAATTAACCTAAGGCTAATTACCCTGAAGCATGTGAGCTCTCTCTGGGGTCCCGGGTGTGTGTTGCCAGGCAGATGCTGGGCCTTTTCACCCGGGATCCACCCACCCAGGGAGGAGGAGGCCAGGCCTGGCGTGGGAGCCGACTGCCCCAGAGAGGCCCCAGCACATGATGTGCTGATGTGGCCAAGACATCACACTCATTTTTACTCAAGAGCTGTCATGACAAGAGAAAAAAAAAGATGCAGAAAGCATCTGTGGGAAAAATCAAGAACCCCTTGCAGCTACAGACTAAAAGCAAAGCAAGGGATAGAGAGGGAGAAGGGAACAGAGGTACAGCTGCAGGCCATGTCCCCAGACTGAAAGAGCTGCCCAGGGAGGGCGCTGTCAAGGCTGGAGAAGCCAGGGTCCCCGAAGGCTGGTGGGAGCCTGCAGGGGCAAGAGTGCTAAGCTGCTCTCCAGACTGAGGAAGTACATTCCTGTTCATTACCTTTTAGCCAGGCCAGACACCAGTTCCCTTTCGAAGATCTAATATTCAGATTAGAGGAAAATCTATGACTCTTAAAAACAACAAAACTGTGAACAGAAAGCTGCTCTGGGCCCTTTCATAAAGAAACCTGAGTAGGCCAATGCTGCATCCAATCCCTCCTCCAAGATAAGAGGTTAGAGGGAACGCAGGCCAAGTGTGGATTTGAGAAAGCATTGAGGGGAGAGCTTCTCCCATTCTGGGTATCAGAATCACCTGGAGGCTTGGAAAAACCAAATTGCCAGGCCTCCTGAGTTTCTGATTCAGCAGGCCTGGAGAATTTGCTTTTCTAAGAGGTTCCCTGGGTGACATTGATGTTGCTGGTTTGGGAACCACACTTTAAGAACCACTGATCTGGTGAAATTTTGTTTTCCCCATGGGCAAGTTGACTTTGGCTCCAATCAAATCTGTCTGCCCTAAAAAATTAGACAATCGTATATACATATATAAGGAAATAAAAGAGTCATGTGAGCAGATGCAAAGAGATGCCCTGTCAGGGAGCCGAGGGATTCCTGCGCAGGCCCCTGGGAACAAATGCCATTGTTAATAACCACATAGGGGACTTCACAATCCCCTTCTGGAATCTGATGGAGAATCTCCAATGGGGACGTGCCCCTGGGTGGTCCAGGGCAGGGCCATCACAGCACTGCACACTGACTAAAGGGAGGTCCCTGCTGCCCAAAGTGCCTCCTGCACTCGCTTCCTGCACTCAATTACAAGATGAATCCGTGCCTCCCCACCCCACCCAGCCTCCTACACACACACACACACACACACACACACACACACACACACACACACATTGTTTGAACTGCATGCCTTGTGAGCCTAGAAGACGACAGAGGCTAGAAACCAGAGAAAATGAGAGGGGTAGCGAGGGTCCCAGGATGAGGGGAGATGGTCCCAAAAGAGAGCAGAGGAGAAAGCAGGACTTGGACAAGAGCATCCAAACCAATGAGTGAGACCCAAATCTGGAGCTGGGGAGCCCGGAGGGAGGAGGGGCGCCCCAGCCATGGTCAACAGGGTGCTGCTGAGCAGAGAGAGGGAAGAGACGAGCACATAGCAACAGGCCAGCCAGAGCCACACTCAAGGAGTCACAGCTGTGCCTAGGCCCACTGAGGTGCCCATACCCCTGGTTGCCAGAGGAGGGGGAGCCGTTGAGGCTAGAGGATGAGCCAAGAAGCAGAGACCTTAGCTCAGTGCCTGGGGCAGAGTCGGTGGCTAGCGTCAAAGGGTTCACTAAGGCTGCTCTCTGGAGTGGCCAGCGCAGAAGAGTGGCGGCTTTGCTGACAGCTCAGGCCTCCTGCCCTGCCCCTTTTCCAAACCAGATCCTGCGCATGTAAAAAGCCATAGCTGGACTCCCTCTGCCCCACTTCTAGTAGGGCCCAGGAGGACATGTGAGCACACCATTGGCCTTTAGGGGCCTTCTCCCCTAGGGGTGTCCAGGAAACTCACCCCAGGGATCATGTGAGGACCAAGGTAGCAGATTCACTTTTAGGACCAAGTCAATGGGCAACTAACAGCAGAGAAAGCCCCATCCAAGTGTATGATGGAGAAGCTCATTCTGTCCTTAGCACAATACTCTGGAAGGGAACAGTGGCTGTGTGGGTTTGGAAAAGCATTTAGGGGAGAGGTAGCCAATGGTTTTCGAAGATGGTCTAGGCTTTCAGCTCTGACCCTCCTGAGTTGTGGGACCTGCCCTGAGAAAGTTATTTAATCTCTCTGGACCTCAGATTCTTCATCTTGACCATGCAAGTCCTAATAATATCAGCCTTATGGGGCAACTCTAAAGATCAAGATAAATTAATGCATGTCAAATGCCCAACACAGTGCTTAGCACATAACAGGTACTCAATTTATGGCTGTTGGGGTCACAGAGGTATTTGAGGTAGTAATAATAATAGCAGCTAACAAACATGGTGATTGCTCTTGGCCAGCTATCTTTAAGGGTTTTGCATATAAAAGTTCACTTAAATATTGCAACAACCCTATGAGAGATAGGCTACTATCATCATTATCATCATCTCTGTTTTACAGAGAGGAGATTACACAGCAAGTGAGTTAGACAACTTGCCCTGGGTCAGTAGCTGCTGTGTGGGGGAAGCCAGTGATTGAACCCCAGCAGTCTGGATGCAGAGTTTGTGCCCTTTACTAGCTGCTAGCATTAGCAGGAGGGGCTACATTACTAGGGCCCTGTCTCCTGTGCTCCTAGTGATCGCTGCCTGTCACCACCACTAGGACAGGATCCTGCCATTCTTAGGTAAAATTTGGAAAGTCTTCCTCACCCCCAGGTCTGGAAAGACTTGAAGTTCTGGTCACTGAGAGGGGAATTGGAGTCCAGTTTTTCACTGTGTTCCCTGGACTAACTGGGACCATGTGTGACAGCCATAAAAAATGGAGACTCATCCACTAGCATGAAGGAGAGCACAGGGAAAGGCATGGAGAGAGGTCAACCAGAAATGACCTACATACTCCAGGCAGGGAGAGGTCTTGTAGAGTGATCACACAGTGACACATCCTAGAGCCCTTCTCCAGGAGGGATTTGGGTAGGAGATCCCAGCTGAACAAATATGCTGAGCTGCTCATGAGTCCAGCAGAGGTCGGCCTTTTGGTGTGACTGCATCATGCTGGGGGGCTGGGCATATTCAGGAGCTGGCAGGGATTTTTCACCACAAGCATTGCAATCCTGCTTCTAATCTGCCCTCCAGCTGCTGAAGAATCCCCTCTGTGTACATCAGAGCAAAATGGAAGAGCAAATGGAAGCGCAATAAAGAAAGACGGGGAAGACAGAGCTCCAGCTTCATATTTCAAGTGCTCACTCCTGTAATGAACCAGCAACGCCTGGGACTAAGAATTCTAAATAAAACCCTATCACAAGACCCAAGTTTCCTCTCCCAGATACTCTGAAGCACCAGCACCACAGCAAATCAGGATATAAGGCTTCCAGAAGGTTCTGTTCTTACTCAGCCACATTTTAGCTAGACAACTCAGGAACAGCTCACTTCTCTATGCTGAGTCTCACTCCCTTCTCTTCTGAAATGGGAGCACAATCTCTACCACATGAGGTGGTGAGAATCAAGTGAAATAGCACATACAGATGTCCCACACAGTGCCCACCACATGGTAGGCACTCAATGGAAATGAATTAGTATTGCCAGTAAGGACTCACAAAGGAAAAAGCTAAAGAGACAACACCTCCAAAGCCAACTGTGAATGAACGGGGGATCAGCCAGCAGAAGGAGAGGGGAGAAGGGGGCCCACGCTCAAGTTTCCAAATCCTTGAAAGAAAACAGGAACATGGAGGGAACCATCACTGCAGGAGCAACAAAACAAGAAAACTTGCACCAGACAACGCACTCACCAGTAGTGCTAAATGGTTTCCAATTAATTAACTGATTACATGATAGAACAGAAGGGGATTCGAAAGAGCGCTGTTGACCTTTAAGAATAATTAATATCATCAGGATAGCAAACTCATCCAAGGAAAATAATGAGGAACATTTTAATATTACATTTGAAAGCTCTGGATGGGGAGGCAGATGGGCTTTATCTATGCAACACCCCAGCTTCCTCCTCCTTCTCCAGCTTCCTGTCTTTTTTCCAGTGCCTCCCACCCAGCCTTTCCCTCCTCATTCGCAGACTTCCAGGAGGATCAGGGAGACCTCTAGACCTAGATCTGTACATGAGCAGTTGCTGCCTTGGTCCAGTACTGTGGCCACTCTGTTTGCTCTGGTGACATTAGCTGCAAAAGAGTGAGAGGCACCCCATACCCTTGGTATAAAAAGGGTACAAAAACCTTCTCTTCCCAGTCCACCTGAGTATCTGGATGGCTCTCTCCCTACCTCCTATCTCTCCCTAGGGGCCAATGTCAGCACCTAGAAATGACACCACTCCGTGTCGGGTAGGTGCCCCTCCTCCAGGCTCCCAACTCATACAGAAATTCCCCCATCACAACCCCAGTGGACTATATAATATTGTATCTGGTAGCAAGCAATTTATATTATCTATGAGGTCAATGGCTCATTTGTCTTAGTCACAACAATATTTCCCAGCATCCAGCAACCTGGTGTTGTTGAGCTGATCCATAATGAGCCCTGTGCCCTGGGCAGTTGTCCTTGACATTCAGTCTTCTCCCAGAATGCCTGGCAAATTCTTAATCATCTTCCATGACTTACTGATATATCCCTCCTCTGAGAAGCCTTCCCTGACCACCACCTCCAGATGACTGGTTTTCCCCACTCACGTGCTCCCAGAGCATTTCATCCATCTGTCTAGCTCAGCAATGTCAAATCACATATCTCTCAAAAGTCTAGCTGCCTCTTGAATGGAGGGAATCCTGGAGTAAAACCACAGCTTTTCCCTCTAGTTGTCTTCTTGATGCCTAGCAAGATACCTGGTACAGAGCAGGTGCTTAGTAGACGTTTATTGAATGAGCCCAAGCATAAATGGAGGTAATGTGGCCAGAAGGAGGCAGGACCTTCATTCTTTTTTAGATAGTTCCAAGGATACAAGACTAATTCATTGTATTAAGTACTGGTGACAGGTGACCACACATTGTGTCTGCCCAAACAGTCCCAGCTCACATCTATTATCCTGGAATTTCATCAGGTTAGTTTCCCTTCCATTCTCCAAAGTGTCCCACTTTGGACAATGTGTTATTTACTGAGATCCTACTATGTGCCATGCATCCATCTAGGTGTCACTTTATAGCAGTTAACAAAAGAGAGGAGCAAATGCGCTAAACAGAGTCAGCTTTAGCATCATTTTGTTTTCTCTATCTTAAAAGTCATCTCTGCTCATGCAATCATTCAACACTAATTAGGTACCTACACTGTGCTGGGAAATGTGGGCGTACTGGGTGTATGGGGTGAACAAGGCAGCTCCCCATAGAAATTTGTTCATTTACTCCATTTCCAGAGGAATCCAGGGAAGAACTCTTGTCTAAAAAGGATTGCTTCTGGCTCAGAATTTGAATTTTCCCCATGGTCTTGACCCCTTGCTGGACCCACATGGTGGTGGGCTGCAGCCAGGCTGGCCACAGCCTTACCCATGCCACCTGGCCCAAGACAGGCACTCTTGCCCCAGATATCTTGGTTTACTTCTCATTCCTACAAAGGACAAGTCAAAGAGTATTTGCAAGAAAGGCCGGCTGCAGATACAAGTGACACTGGAGAACAATCTCCAGAATGCTGTGACTCCAAGGAGATCCAGTTAACCCCTGATTTTACTCCTTATTCTCCAGGATCTCATCTGTCTTCATCAGAACTCTTCCATTCAGCTTATTCTGTGTCTGCAGAGTACATCTGACAGCTATCTTTACTGCCAAAGCCCATGTTGTTTTGTGTCCACTAAGATTCCCCCCATTGTCCCTCTCTCCTCCTTAGCTTCAGAAGTACTGGCCGCATTTCTTACCTTCCTTGACTGCCAGAAACATCCATGTCCTCTCTTCTGAGCTGCCCTCTCTCCCCACCCTTCCCTCATCTCTGTCACACTTCCAGTGTTAGCTAAAAACATCTCTTTTCTCCTTTTAATTACACTTCTCTGCCCGCTCTCTGTTACTGGCCTTATGACTCAGGGCTTTAATTTATTCACCAACAATGTCATTACACCACCATTTTCTGTAATTTATACCATGCACAGTCTTTTGGCCTCTCTTGCCCAATTCTGCAAAATGTTTGGGAAATGCAGCGTTCATGCCTACACCCCATGGCCTCTCTTCTGAAGAGATCTGGTAGTGTTCACGTAGACTCACTCAAGGAAGAGACAAGATAAGAATTCTTATCTCATATTGAGTATACGGACCCTAGAGCCAACCCCCATCCAACTTGGTTCCATGTAGATTCTCAAGGAGCTGAGGATTGAACATGATCTGAGTTGAGGAGGGCATAGAGACAATGCAATCTGAATTGAGACTTGGAGAAACAAGCGGGAAGAGAACAGAGTAAAAGGGCATGTGGATGCATGGGCCTGGCCAAAGGCTGGCACTCTCAGGAATAATCACTAACATTAGGACTTGTGAACTGTGTTTCTGCTTGTAGTTCTTTGTGCAAAGTGGAAGGAATGATTTACACCTTGATCACAACCATTGTTAAATAAAAGCATGTAGGTAAATTTCACTGAATGACTCAGTTTTCCTAAGTCTTGCATTGAACAGGGTGTCAAACTCAACTCATTATTTCTTAGACCCGCACTACTGCTATGGCTGACCTCAACTTAATTTAAAATCTTGAGATCTGAACATAAGTGCAAACAATTAATTAACTTGCTAATCACTTTTCCTTGCTATAAGGACTTTTCCATAGTCATTACCAATAATCATGAGAGTAAACTAAAGAAAATTGGGATACAGAAATCATTTTCTGAGAAATCAAAATAATAAGTAACGTTTACTGTGTGCTTGTTAGGAACTAATCACTACACACTTTAAAGATATTTGTCCATTGAATCTTCCCAACAACATTTTATGGTCCGTATTATTATAATGATTTGCTCTCACTGACAGATAAGCAATTCAATAATCCATGGCTCAGAGGTGAGATAGCTAGTTCAAGGTCACGAAGCTGGTAGTGTTATCACAGGGCCTGAGTCCATGTGCCTAATTCCAAAATCCACACCCTTGTCATAACACTTGGCATGCGTTCACCTGAGTGTGTATGTGTGTATGTGTATGTGTGTGTGTATGTGCACATGCGCATAAGCAAGAAGTTGTCTTGATCTCCAGCTGGGGACTTGGTTTTATACTGTGCAGGTGAAAACCTTCTAAGAATGAAAAAATCACCTCATCCTAGGGGACAAACCCACCCACATCATAACTCAGCCAGCTCTGCTGTGCTTTTCTCGCCATTTGCCCCACTTTATCTATTCCTGTGAGAAAGCACATGACAAATCTACTTGCTCCAGGCCCCATTCAACAGTAACAGAACAGACCTGACCCTGGGAGCTCTGATCTGGAAGAAAGAATCCTGTTCCTGCTCAGGATCCTTTGGAATCCTACAGCCCTAGATAATTCCTCAATGCAGGGTAATCAAAGTCATAAATCACAATCCTCGTCCACTCTAGACTGGGCCTCTGGAAGGCAGAAGTGGAAGGGGCACTCCCTCCACTGTTTACATCTGGGTCTAGATCCCAGCAGGAGGGCTGGCAAACACAGCGCAGGCCACCTGTCCACCACATGCACCTGACTCTTTGCTTGTGCCAAGGCAGTGGCATTTGCTTAAGGACACAGGTCAGCCCACCAGCAGCTGTGACAATGCTAGGGGAAGGTGAGCCGGGGACTAGGGCCTGGGAGCTTCTCTCTGGGGAGCTGTTCACAGCTCACTGCCCAGGAGGAAAGGGAGGGCTCCCTGGGCTCTGGCCATGGTGCTGAACCCCCAGGGACAGAACCATGGAGGCTGGGAGCTGAGTAAGCAAAAATGGTAGTATCAGTTTCCCTCCCAAGAAGAAACAATTTTTAAATATTCATTTGGGAACGTTGGACTCCTGACCACCCTCAGAGAGGTGACCTGGTCTTTATATCAGTTACAACAGAAAGAACATGAGCTCTGGACCAGACATTCATAGATATGAATAAATCTCTTCAGTAGCTGTGAGACCTTGAGCAAGTTACATAACCTCTGTGAGCCCCGGAGTCCTCATGTGTAAAACAAGAAGACGGATTACTGTTGGAAGAACACCTAACACAGAGCTTAACACAATAAATATTTCTTCTTTTTTCTCTTCATTTCCTGCTTGCTTGGATGTGCACACATGTACATTCCATGAATTTTCTCCCCTCTTCCTATATAATACTGCAAAAATTCCTCCAAGGACAAACTTAAGACCCATGTCCTTCCTGAATCCTGTGTCCAGCATTTCCAAAGCACCTGTTACCTGCATTGAACAAGGCCCTTTATGGTATTATCCATATAATCACCTAATAGAGATTTTGAACCTAACCATCTTTCAGTGTTTCCAAACTACTTTCAAGTTAGTTTCTGGCAATGACCCAACTACCATCATATCACAAGTAAAACCAGTCCTGCTGTGCATTTTCCATGTCACAGGAAAGGAAACTAAAAGAGATTCACACTAAGTCTTGAGGCAGCATCACGACTCTGAGATCCAGAAAACAGGTGAGTCTCCTCCCAGGTGTTGACAGCAGCATAGGAAACAGCCCAGCATAGCAAAAAAGAGCTAGAACTTGAACAAGTCTGAGACTTGGGTCCCGGCTCCTACTCTACTACTTCTAGCTGTGTGGCCTCAGACAATGCATTCTCTCAGATTCCTCACTAATAAAACAGGGATGATGGTAATTGCTAGCTACTTCATTTTATTACAGCATATTAAATAAGATGGTATTTTGAGATGTGGTATGTAAAGCACTATAGCCACAGTGGTTAAGATAGTATATTGATCAGAGAATTGGTCATTAGTCATGAGGGGAGGCATGTCAGTGGACCCTCGAACAACACATCACATGGTATTACTGACCACCCCGACTCCATGTCCTCCTGCCAGGCCCCAGGCAGATGCATCCACTTCACTTCACAGACGCTTTGGGAGACCTAATATGTACCTGCAGTCTCTGGGCACATCAATAAATGTTTGAGTCCAGAAAAATGAAAATAAGAAACTCCATAAAATTCTGATATGAGGTATGATCTAGAGCTATAGTATATGAAAGGCCTAATATTTGTAAGAAACTTGCTGTGTGCCAAAACTTCAAATGCATTATCTCACCCAAGTCTTAAAACAAGCTTATGAGGGAGATGATTTTCTTACCAGAGGGAAGAGTCAGCTCAAAAAGATTAGATGACTTGACCAAGATCTCGCAGCTGGTCAGCAAACAAGGTAGGAATAGAGCCCAATTCTGACTGATACAAAACTTGTGTCTTCAATCATAATATTATGCAACTTCTCATGGATTAACCACAATAAGGGAGGCAAGGGCAGGACAAGAATATTCTAGCACAACCCCATGACTATTAAATCACTTAATAAATGTTGCTAGTGATCTCTGAAATGTCCACCAGGGGCTCTCAAGCATGCCTAGTCACTGCCGGGGGTCTTCCAGAGATTTCTGAGGGCAAAGCAGAGGTCTGCACCAATGAGGGAGCTGGGGGAGAAGAAGAGTGGAGATGGATGGGAAGGGAAGGGAAGGGAGGAGTAGAAAGAGAGAAAGCTGCTGGGGATCAGGGCTGGGAAAGGCAATTATTAATATTCTAAATGGAGTTTGACTGCTTAAGCTTTACTTAAGGCCATGTCTGACTGTATAATTACAAGAGCTTAATTTGTTTTCTTTTCCACACAATAAATAAGGAGCACACGGTTGCTCTTTGCAAACACCAACCTTGCTGGCATCGGCAAAGGTTTCTGAGCTACAAATGGACAGCTGGCACAGGGAGGGAAGCCCCACTGCCTCCTGCAGGGAGTGAGCTGCCTGCCTCAGGGACACAGCTGGACTTGCCAGATGTAGTAAGGACAAGAGAACCAAGGTGCCCTTTTACTCCTGGGGGAAGACTTGGGGGTCATCTCCCTTAATTCCCCTATGGAGCTGGAGCAGGTACCTGCTCCTGAGAGGCACCAGCACAGTATGGACCCAGTTTCAACAAGCATCAGGAGAGGCTGTTGTCACTCAAAGGCAGCAGCCTACTTTCTATTGCCGTGTAGTTTAGGCCAACTCACTGGATGTCTTTGGCCTTTGGATCTGTGCACTTGACGCTTGTGCTGAAATCTGAAAGAGGAATAGACATTAACTAAAGCAAGTCAGAGGCTGTATGAAAATATTCCAAGTCAAGGGAACAGCACAGGCAAAGGCCATGAGCTAGAGGTGGCATGGCACACGGGGTTATGGAGGGAAGTGCAGTGTGGCTTTAGTGGAGAGCCCTGAAGGACATGCAGGGAGATGCTGGAACTGGTCTTCAGGCTGGTCCTACACCATACCACACTGTCTCACCTAGGTTTCTGCATGGGCCTCACACTCACCCAGCAGACTAAGGCAGGGAGTTTGGTTCATATCCTAAGAACATCAGAGGCACATTTAAGAGGATGAGATTTCAATGTTTAACCAGCCTCCTTGCAGAGTGCATGGAAAACACATGTAGAATGGGTCAGAGTATGGCAGGTAGTTCAAGGGAGACCTCTTAGGATGCTGTGATCTTTAGGACACTTGTATGTAAGAGAGGTTAGGGCCCTTGTGGAGGAAGCACCAAGATGTCCCTCTGGAAGGAGCCATAGAGGCATCAGATACCTGTAGTTGGCAGCAAATGAGGCACACAGGGAGGGGGTCTTGTCCTGCTGCAGCCCTGATCCCCTCTTCTGCTCTAACATGAATCACTCTGCTGCCTCAGTGAGAGAGATCTCAGGTCACAGGGCCACACTGGGAGACAGGGTACCTGGAAGCAAAGATTCTAACCCTTTAGTACACTGAGTTTGGGGCCACAGGGAAGCATGGTGGGGAGTCACCTTGTCAGTCTGGTTCCAGGTCTAGTGGGTCCCACAGGCCTAGACCCTGCAAACATACCAGGCTTTCTCTTTCACTGCCAGGCCTCGGACATGCAGCATATGGTTCCCTTTACCTGGCACAATCATCACCCATGTCCCCAGAAAGCCTCTTTCAGCTGCTGACTCACACCCATCCTCAGGTTTCAGGTGGCCTGGAAGCCTTCCTTGCTGGAATCCTCCCTATCCCCAAAGATGCATCCCCCACCTGTGCTAAATGCTCCCAGGGAGCCCCAAGTCCTCATCACACTGTATGTATAGTAACCATCTCTACATGCTGTCTCCCTCTCCCACCCCTAGACTATCCCACTGAAGCCAAAGACCTAAACTTAATTCACCTTTGCACGAATTAAGAGAATTTGCATGAATTCTCCTGAGGCAGAGAAGGCCCTAAACAGATGTTTCTGGAGGGTATTAATGTATTCATGTCTCAGAAAAGTCCCACAGGACCCCAAGGGCCATTATGAGTGGACTTTGTAGGACTCTAAAGCACAAAAAATCAATGATTACATGCCAGCTTCAAGGACAGGGGGAATGCTTGTTTCGGGGAATGCTTGTTTCAGGCAATGAGGTTGACATAATTTGCATCAGCAACACTCTACACAAGATCTTCATAACTTGATCTTCAAACTGAGACCAGGTTGCATTTTTTTCTTGGTCTCCATTTTTAGTAAAACCCAAGAGGTAAAGTCCTTTCATCAAGTTTTTCTGGAGTCCAGTGCTTTGGTGAGATTCCCTCACTAAATCCCACAGCACCCTGTTGGGTACTCAGGTTCTATGTTTGTCAAAGTCCTTTCTCAACATTGTTCACTCTGTCCTCACAATAACCCTGTAGGGGCATGTACAGGCAACAGTTTGGGACCCATTTTATAGATGAGGAAACAGAGAGAGGAGGAGGTCACCTGTGTACCGTCTAAAGAGAACAGGTCTGCACTCTTTCTATGTTCCATAACAACATGTTGACCACCACCAGGGCAGCAGAAGAACCAGACCACCACACCCTCAGGATGCGGGCTCTGGGTCAGGGTCCCAACAGGCCCATTGTAGGGTCCCTGAGGATTCCCTGGCCCTCATCACTCTGGAAAGTCAGTTCCGAAATGAACTGAGATGACTCCCCTAAGCCCAATCCCAGGCAACTCTGATGGTCAGCAAAGCCTCAGCTCTAGCAAGACAGATGCAGTCCCATCTAGCCAGGTCACCCTGTCACAGAGACAGGCAGGTGGCCCTCAATGATGCCTTATACCCCAGGCCCTCTAGAGAATTCAACCCCTCTGTCTGTATAAACCAGCCCTCCAGATGCAAATGGGATGGGAGTTATCCTGGGTGGAGGCTTCACAATCATGGAAAAAGCCAAAGGCAACCACATTAAAGAAATGCAGATGTAAAACCTGAGGTGGAGAGTTGACCAGATCCAAAGAGAAACAGCTGTCAGAGGAAGGGAGAGGGACTCAGGGCTGAAGAGGGCTGCAATGGAGGCTTAAGAACCAGCAAGCTATGCTCTAAATCCAGCTCTTAAATCTCCCCACAGGACTGGCTCCAGGTCACTGCACCCCTTTTTTCTATCTCAATTTCCTCATTGAGAATAACAGTAATAGACTGACAAGGCTCCCTCTTGGTAATGGCAATACACTGATGAGCTGGCAAGGGTGCATGTGTGTTGAGGCTGCCACAGAAGACATGGAGGGTCTCTGCTAGGGGGCTCCAGCCAGATCCCCACCCCAGCTCTGTAACTCCCTTTCCCCTTTAGCTTCTGCTCTCCCCACATACAGGGAGCAGAATCCCAAAGATGCCTCAAACCCAGGGGCTTCGAGCTTGGGCTTCTGAACACCCTTAGTAAGGATCAAGGTTCTAAAATAGCTTCCAAGGTGTGGGACATGCCATTTACTGAGTACCTACCACGTGCAGCCACTGAGAAAGGTGCTTTATGTTCACTCCTTTAATCCTCACCCAAAGCCCTGCGGGGTAGGAATTATTTCCTTGTGTCCTAGGAAGGACACAGAAGCTCAGCTCCTTGGCCAAGAATGCAAAGTGAAAGAGTTGGCAAAGTCAAACTTGGGTTCACAGCCTAGTCTGCCCACCTTCAAAGTGTGTGGTGTTTTCCCTTCTTCTTTCTCCCCCTCCCTCAGTCATTCATTCAGTCATTTGTTCTCCAAATACAAATTTTACATTTAGAAAACAGGATTTAAGGAGACCTAGTCTTTGCCCCCATGGAGCATACACATCATTGAGAGGGTCATACCTTTCCACAGGCATATTTCAGGCCTCACCTGGACCCCTCAGGTGGGTTTCAAGGTGCATCTTGGGAGACCCCGTCTGCAGCTTGCATGAAGTCAGCCAGAGGCAGTGCATGGCTTACTCCCTCTGGGAGACCCAGTACCCTTTAAACCCAGAACAATCGCAGTGGCTGCATCACCCAGAAGACCACCCAGAAAGGGCAGAGGCCTCTTGGGCCCAAGGCAAGCCCCAAAAGGCAAAGGGGTTAACTCAGGAAGAAAAGAGACTTTCAAAGACCCATTAGGAGGAAACAAGGGAGAAAGAGACACAAGGCTGTTAGCCTGCTAAGGAATGAAGAGGAACAGAAATTAATGATGACTCCGAAATAGCCAAGAGACTGAACTCATTTTCTAAATCTGTCCTTAACAAGACAAATGGAGAAAAGAGATGTGAACAAATGGGAGGTAATGAAGCCTTAGGGAAGAGGGGGAAAAAAGAGAAGAAAATCTACTGAGAATAATCAAGGATGGAAAATATGAGCACAGTGTCTAATCCCCAAGACTAGGAGATGCACAGCCTCTGGCCAGAATGTTTACTCAGCATCACACTGAGTTTTTGAAAGGCAACAGCTGACGGGGTTATAAGAAAATTCTTAAGGTTCAGTCCAGGGGATTCTAGAGAACTGAGATAACTGAAATCAGAAAGAACACAGTCTCCAGGAAGAGGTTAGGGTTTTCGACTAAGAGAATCGCAAAGTACGTATCACAAACATGCAGTGGGCCAGCAGGTGAGGTACGTGGCCATGTTATCTGGCCCTGGGTGGATCAGAATGTGGTCCACAAACAAAGTGAACAGAAAGAAATGATCGGGGGTTGGGGGGCATGAGTAATCTTAGGACCACAGGGCATCTGGAGGAGAGACACAAGCAGACAAGAAAAAGGAAATTCAATTTAGGAAGTTTGCCACCTGCCTCATGGGGGAACTAGGAGCAATACCTTTACAGGGCCTCAGAAGAGGTAGGCACCCAGGAGACTAACGGTATGAGGGGACTGGGAATTTACTTTCTTTGGAGGCAGCAGATACGAGAGTAGAAACTAAGAAATATCCGTTGAAAATCTGAAGCTTGGTGAATTCTGCAGTGCAAAACACATATGGGGTTCAATAACACATTTGGGGTTCAATAAAAGCAGGAAGGATCCATTTAAAAGAGGACAATAACGGCTCCACTCAGTCTTATCATGTGCCATAGGGGCTGGGATATGGAAAGAATGCAGGGACCCAGGCACACCTACAGAAATAGCATGGCTTGATTGTACTATGAGGTGTCAGATGTTAAAGTTGCATACACAGGCACACAATTTCAGGATGTTAGAGCAGACAGAGCCTTGGAGCTTATCTAAGCTGGCCCATATCCCCTTCTTTCCCATTCTATAACAGGGTGTGCCACGTACAGTCATAATCCTGCCCGAAATGGGCCAAAGACATCCAGGGCTGGTGTAGCCCCATGCTCCCTGGAAATGGGGAAAATAGAAATCTGCCACTCCTGCATCAACATATCACAGCATGATTCATCTCCACCTGCTCGATCATCAGGCTCCATTCTCTATGCTGAATACACACTCTGTGTAATCATCTGTTAATGGCCCTCCCAAGTGCCAGCCAGTAGGCTAAGGGGCATTGCCCATTCACCCAGACCCTGCTAGCAACCAGGTGCAAAGCAGGACATGATTTCAGGCACTCCCTTCGTGGTCTCCCATGGGCCTTCCCCTCCATCTGCCCTTCATTTTGAGGAGTGCTGCTCTGAAGCCTACTGCCTCCCTCTCTTCTCCAGCTGGGTTCCTGAATTGAAAACAGCCAAGGCTGACCAGAGCTGGCCTTGGCCAAGAGATGGTAGAGTGGAGGCTCTGGAGCTCTAGAGGCAAGCAACCTGGAGTTGGTTTCTGGCTCTGCCACTTAGCAGGTATGAAACCTTAGTTAAGTCACTCAGCCTCTCTGTGGCTCAAATTCCTCATCTGCTAAATGGGGACAACAGGGCCGCGCGCAGTGGCTCACGCCTGTAATCCCGGCACTTTGGGAGGCCGAGGCGGGCGGATCACGAGGTCAGGAGATCGAGACCATCCTGGCTAACACGGTGAAAAATACAAAAAATTAGCCGGGCGTGGTGGCGGGTGCCTGTAGTCCCAACTACTCAGGAGGCTGAGGCAGGAGAATGGCATGAACCCGGGAGGAGGAGCCTGCAGTAAGCCGAGATCACGCCACTGCACCCCAGCCTAAGTGACGGAGCGAGACTCTGTCTCAAAAAAAAAAAAAAAAATGGGGACAACAATGATGTCCACTTGCTATTATGAGCATGAAATGACATATAAAGTGCATAGAGGAATGCTTGGTCTATAGTCAGTGCTTCACTGATGTTATGTCCCTGCAACTCACAGCATTGGAATGCCTGCCCCTCCAGGGAGGTGAGATGGGGGAATAGAATAAAGTGGGTAAAACCAAAATAAATAGACAACAGATTTCCTCTGGTCCTGCCCCTCAGTGGCCCCAGCTGTGTCCCAGATGCAACCTTTCTTCCTGGAAGAATTTCCCAAAATGCTATGAGGTCAGGATTGGGCCACTTATAACACTGTCTCACGTTTGAGATGTGAAAACAGACCAAATGGGTTAAATAGCTTATTCAAGGTCACAGCATAAGGCCAAGAAAGAGCCAAAGGGATGTGCAGGATGTGGCCACCTAGCCCTGCTGTAGCCAAAAAATACCTCTAATGATTGACAGCCATCCCCACCAGCCCCTCCCATATACTCATATGGACCCAAAGCCCAGCATCTTCCCTCCTGGCCTCCACCCAGACACACTACTGCATATAGTCCTGACTCAAGCCTCCCACATCATTCACTCTGTGAAAATCCTATTCCATGGACAAATGGCTCCATTTCCAAATGCTGTTCCCTTGGCAATTTTTTCAGTATACCTGACAGACAGGCTCAGTGGCCTATACCCATCAGCACATGTCCAAACAGCTCTAGCAGAAAGTCCAGGGGGAAACAGCTGTGCACACCCCATGGTAAGCTGCAGCCCTGTGCCATAAGCAGGCTGTCTGCCAACCCAAGTCCACCCTCCTCCAAAGCCAGGCCAGCTGTCACCTGCTCCATAAGGCTGCCCAACCATTCCCGCCCATCTCGGGTCAGCAGTCCTGCTCAGAGCCCTCCAGCGGCTCCTCCACTGCCTTGTGCTGGAAGTCCCTGGAGAATGTCAGCTGTTTCTGCAATCTGTCAAAGGTGTGAGCTGTGTCACCAACAACCCATAGCCACTGATGAAGAACCACCACTCACCATTTACTTCCTTATACTTACATTAGAGGAGGTTCAAAACTTTCCCTGTAATAACATCTCTCTCATTTGTATTCTGAGACCCTATCTTGAGTAGGAGAGAAAAGAATTGGGTAATAGCTTAGACACCAAGTTTCACGCACTCCCAGTAGCCTATCTACTCCATACACTGATTACAGCTTCTGTCATTTCTGGTTTATCTTTTCTTTCTTTTTTTTAGCCACAATAAAAGTGTATTTCTCTCTCAAGCTACATGTCGACAGAGGTCAGCTGTGGCTTTGCTCCCATCATCTTCCCAACAAGACTCCAGCTAATGGGGCAGCCTCCATCTGGAACAGTAACATCTTTTGCCCCATGGCAGAGGAAAAGAGACATAGTAGGCCCCACACAGGCTCTGAAAGCATCTTCTAAGAAGGAACACAGGATAGACATAGAGAGATAGATAGAGAGAAAGAGAGACATAAAGAGATAGAGCAATAGATATACACAATTCAACCACTTAAAATGTACAATTCAAAAGTTTTTCATATATTCACAGGGTTGTGAATCAATTTTAGAATACTGACGATCAATTTTAGAATATTTTCATCATGATAATGATCAATTTTAGAATCAAATTGATCCATTTTAGAATATCAATTTTAGATGATATTGACATTGATCATCTGCTATATGTACTATTTATATTTGTACGTTCCAATTTTCTAAAGAATAATAACAGCAATCTCCACTAACATATATTGGGTTATTGTTATGGGCCAGACATTCTCCTCAATGCTTCATATACATTAATTCATTTGGTCTTGCTAACAACCATATTATTCCCATTTTCCAAAAGAGGAGATTAAGGCATAGATATGTGAAGTAACTTGCCCGAGATATACAGATATATGTGATAAAGCCAGAATCGAATGTCAGGCCATGTGGTTCAAGAGCACATACTCTCAACTACTTAACAAAATAACCAAATTAGTGATGAGGGTGGGTTAGAGGCAATAGCTTAAGCAGGATGTTTGGTGGAAGCTCTGAGCAAGAAGAACTGAATGAGAAGAAAACTCAAAGAGGCAACCTACCTTCATTGTACATTTTTGTATCACACCTTAGCAGCGTGATACTGTGATATGATTCTGTACTATTTATATTTGTACGTTCCAATAATATAAGTGATATGCATGTAATATTTGCCCATATGCCCCTTCTTTTCTTTTTTTTCTTTTTTTTTTTTTTTGAGACGGAGTCTCGCTCTGTCACCAGGCTGGAGCCCAGTGGCACGATTTCAGCTCACTGCAACCTCCGCCTCCCAGGTTCAAGTGATTCTCCTGCCTCAACCTCCCGAGTAGCTGGGACTACAGGCACACGCCACCATGCCCAGCTAATTTTTGTATTTTTAGTAGAGACGGGGTTTCACCATGTTGGCCAGAATGGTCTCTATCTCTTGACCTCATGATCCGCCCGTCTCGGCCTCCCAAAGTGCTAGAAGTATAGGTGTGAGCCACTGCACCCGGCCCATATGTCCCTTCTTTTAAACAGGGCTGCAATGGTTTCTACCATACATAGAAGTGTGAGGATCTCTGGCTAGATAAGGCCCAAGGAAAGTAGACAGGATAAATATGATGGGAGGAATGCCACACAGAGCGTACCAAGACCCACATTCTAGTCCTGGCTCAACTCTTACCCATGGGGATCTTGGTCAGAATTCTTCTCCACTCAAGACATCCTTCTTGTCATCCAGAAAATGATCAAATCAGACTAGAGTCACTTGTACATGCAACAAATCACTACCGATCACTTGGCATATGACAGGCATTGTTCTCAGTGCTGGAGATATAGCAGGGAAAAGATCCTGCTCCATGGAAGTTTATATTCCAGTGCGGGAGATAGAGTATCAACTCTTAAACAAATAGCTGAATGAGATACTTGCAGATGATCAATAGTAATAAAGGTGAAGGAAATGATTCAGCCACATGACAGAATAAAATGTGATCTATTTGTAAGGAGAAGGAAGGCCACAAAGTTTGAGCAGTCAGGAGGCCTTGCTAAGAAAGTAGCATTTGAGTGAATAATGAGAAGGGGCCAGCCATGCCAAGATCCAGGGCAGGGTATCTGTCTGGGTCAGATGGGTCAACAGGGACAAAAACTCCAATGTGGGAATGAGCTTGGCACATTTAAGGGACTGAAAAGGCTTGTAAGGCTGCAGCAGCGAGAACAAGGGGAAAAATACAAGACAATTAGACAGGGAGACAGAAACTATATCCATGTGAGTCCTGTGGCCACGGAAAGGGGCTTAGCTTTTATTGTAAGTAACGCAAGAAGTAATTGGAGGGCTTTAAGCAGCTAAGTGGCATGATCGGATTTATATGTTTAAAATATCACTCTGGCAACTGTGTGGACAATGAAATGTAGCAGACAAAAGTGAAGGCATGGAAAACCTAAGTTAGAAGGCTACTGTCACAGTGTCAGTGGAGGGGATGATGACTTGGACCAAGACAATAGACATGAGGATGGAAAGGGTAAATAAGCAGATGGATACAAAATATTTTATGAATTTATTAAACTGAAGAAGAAGCAGTTGAGCAGGTAAAGGAAAGAGAGGCATCAAGAATGTCTCCCAAGGTTTTGGCCTGAGTAATTTGATGGATAGTACCACTTACAAGAACAAGAAGCATTGAGGAAGAAGAGGTTAGGAGGAAGGGCTTGGTATGAAATCAAGAATCCTGTCTTGGACAACTTAAGGTTGACTCGTGACTGGGGCACGCAAGTAGGCAGTTTGATACAGGAAGCTAAAGGGCAAGATAGGAATACAAATTTGGGAGTTGGTTCCAAGGACTCTTCTAGCTTTAACTGTCTATGATTCTAAACAATTGGAGACCAACATGTGTAGGGAGGAAGTCTTTAATAATAGCAAAAAATATATATTGAGTCTTTCATAGTACATTGTCTTAAGCACTTTCCAGGCATTGTCTTATTTAAGGCTAAGAACAATCCTATGAAGTAGGAACTCTTATTTTCCTTTCAACAGCTTGCCTAAGGTCAACAGCAGGAAGTGAAAGATCTAGGATTTGAATCCTGATCTTTCTATCTTCAAAGCCCATGCTCCTTACTGTCAGCTATCCCGCATTTCATGGCTAAGTCCTCCACAAAGAACAGAAGAAGGAGGATGCTTGTGGAGAAGCAGTGAGGGAGACCAGTGTGCCAGTTGCCGATCCTTTTGGGACTTGGAGAAAAGTCTCAGTGCAGAGGTAAGGGGGCAGGCAGAAAAAAAAAATTTACTGAGATACTGTCTACACATTATCTTGAAACTCAGAATCTGGGGTTATTCCAAGGAGAAAGAACATTGAGTAATTTATAATACATAATAAATCCATGTCATCATTTTTTCACCCCAATAATCTCAAGAGAAATGTATTACCTATGCAGTCAGTGTCTTGAAAGGGTAGGGATCCTAGCCACCTCTTCTTTTCCTATCCACATAGCATCACTGACTTCCTGTCCTTGCAAACATAACACGGTTGACACAATCGTGCTCAAATCAGGACATTCTCCATCTTTCACCCCACTCTGGCGGCTGACTCTCCCAGCTAAAGATTGAGTGCACGTTTGCTTCTGAAAGGAGAAATAACTTAGTCCGGCATCCAGAGCTTTTTGGAAAAGAGCAAGAAATGGAGCCCAAGAGAGATCCCACCACAATCAACTCTAGGGATTAAATAAATTCTCTTGGCTTGCTGGAATCTTACATTAAATATTCTTGGAAATAAGTAGGCCATAGGCTAATGCTAAGAAATCTTTCATAATAAAGATATTCAGGTTGTAATGTAACTGTCATTATAGGATTTGACCTGAATAGAAAGAGGAACTAAACAGAGCTTTCTCAAGAGAGCTCTTTGAGGATGGATCGTACTGAATCCCCAGGGGGAAAGAGCAGCTCTTTCACAGAACTTTAAAGATGCCCACCCCTCCTATAAGAAGTTCTTGCTGTGAAAACCAGAGAGACAAAACGCTCCTGGGATGTAAAAAAGTACACGGACTTCAGATTCAAAGGATTTAGAGTCCACATTCTGATTCTTCCACTAACTTACTGTGTAACCTTAGGAGAACTCAGTTATAACTTCTGAGCTTCAGTGTTTGCATCTATGAAATGGGGAGAGAGGACTCCTAACTTAGAGTTACTGTGGGGAGTAAGTGAGTTCAAATTTGCAAATGCACCAGGCACAGTTCTTGGCACACAGGAAGTTCTCAATCAGTATTAGCCTTTCCCTTTTCTTTTCTGATACCAGCAGTTTTATGCGGTTTTCTGAACATAGTAATGACTAGCAAAACATAGTAACTTTTTAAATTGCTTCTGTGAAGAAACATTGCCTCTTCTGGCCCATGAGCTATAGTGGAAAGATTCCTGGAAAGAGAATCAGAGGACTTAGGTGCAGTTCTACTTCTGCTACTTACAAGTCAGAGCCTCTCTGGGCCTATCTTCTGTGCTGTAAAATAAAGCCACCTACCATACCCCTGCCCCAAGGATAGTTATGAGAATTCAATGAGATAATGTATGGAAAAGCACTTTGAAAACCATGAAGAGCTCTACAGATGAAAGGAAGCACCATTGTTTGAGTGCAGCTCATAGACAGACATCTACATTCTTCATGTATGGGGATCCCAGACTGTGGTGATCCAGTCTGTGTGAGCCATGCCAGAGAAAACACACCCCATAAAGGGAAAGAGGGGCCAGCTGCAGAAGTGGGGCTCAGAGGACTCTGAGAACAACTCAAGTTCAATAATGCTGGTGGACAAGATCTCAACTCAGGTGGAAATAAAGAAAGTTGTCAGCTCATCAGTTTCAGTTGCTTAGGTCCTTTCTGAAACTGACAGCATCTACAGAGAGGTCTACATACAGTCTAGAGCAAGTGGGGATAAAAGGGGAGAATAGAGAACTTATCCGGATTTATTCATCAGTGTACAATGAGGAAAGACGCTGGAGAATATGAGTATTCCAGTCACCAGAGAGGTGGGCTCCACTGTGAGACAGAAATTCAGCTTTTCCAGGACAAAGAAGTGGTCAGAATACCCATCAAGGTCACCTAACCCTTTCTCTTTGATTATATAATCATCACCAGAAATAATAACAATAATTACTATCATTACTAGCAACTGTTCTCTTTGAATGCTCACTATTTCCTGGTCACTGGGCTGAGAGCTGTATGTGCCTCTTATCATTTAATCTTGACCACATCCCATCCCTAGAATAGTCACTATTATTATGCCCACTTTTCAGATTGGCATATGGCTATTACAATTATCAATCTCAGAAATCCTTATCCTTAAAAATCCTTAATCCAAAATTCTTAGGATCAGAGAAGGGATACAAGGGTGGAGAATATTCCCATCTCTCAAAAAAGGGTTTCCCTTGATGTGTATTCATCCATATCTCATTTTCCACATTCTACAAAAGGTAGAGAAAACTGAAGCAGTCAAGAGGAGATGGTCAGTCACTCATAAACCATGAAGTAGGGCCCAAGAGTCCTCATCTCCAGACTACTGTGTAGCAGACAACTTGGCCAAAACTTTGTCAATTCATTTTCTGGCCTGAGGAAGAATTACACTGATTAACGCAACAGTAGCTTAGGAGTGGGAGACAGTTCAACCAATCAGAACAACTCGAACAATTTGACATCAGTACTAGGGGCAATGATATCACTTCCTACTTCTTATTTTATACAGAGGAAAGAAGAAAAGACTTCTCAGCCATCACCCTAAAAAAAAAAAAAAGCCGCCAAGCCAGGGCTCAGCAATTAGTGTTGGAGTAAGTGATCATCTTGTGATTGCTCAGCTGGGGCCAGAAGACTTGTAAATGCATTTAGAGGACAGAAATAGAAGATGTTGTGAGACAGCAGAGAAACCTGGCCCATTTGCCAGGAGAAAATGTCCCAAAGCTGCCGGGAAATTTACTCAATTGGGAATTTGGTGTGTGTCTCCATAAATAAGAAAAGTTAATAAATAAAACCCGTGGATAAAGCCAGTGCCTCTGCCTCATCCTATTGACTCGTCTCTCTGTGACCCCCAGGCTCCTCTGGGCATCCCACTGTGCCTATCAGAGCCACTTGACTGGGTGCTGACTTTCTTGAACTAGGTTGAGCACCCTGACTTGCCCCTAATGCACAGCCAGACTCAAATTGGGGGTGAACTAATGGTCATCCATCCTTCTCGGTAATCCTCCTGTAGCCAATAGCAAGTACTTTGGCAAGAGCTGGCCAATGTGTCCAGGAGAAAACAGGGCCCAAGGTCATAGGCAGGTTCAATGGTAGCCTTGGGTCCTTCTCCAACTAGGTCCTCCTACCCACAAAGCCTTGGGAATCTTGCAAACCTCCACCAGCCTCTATCGCTGTCACCACTCAGCAGATCCCGTATCATTCCAAAAGAGACAGTGGGTCACAACCCTCTTCCAGGATCCTCAAGGGCAAGCCAAAGACATGCTCTGGTACAACCCACTTCAGAGCCACCTGCAGCCCAAGATGCAACCCTGCTCCCATTCCTGAGCCTGGGTCCCGAAGCCTCTCCATCTGCCTAAGAGCTGCAGGGACACCGTGCCCTAGAAGGCTCTGAGGCCTGAGCACCCAGCCCCTGTCCTCAAAGAGAACAGCGTTTGTCTCACATCAACAGCATCCCTCCCCCAAATACGACCTTGCACCACAAACTGGCACTCCGCGTGCCACATTCTGCTCATGGAAGTAGTTTCATATGGCCCATGGAGATGAAGGGTCTTGTTTTTAGCTGGCAGCATTTAAAACTTGAGTTGTTTCACAGAATCTCCAAGTCTTCTGGAAACAAGTCTGACCACACCAGGCCCCACCTCCACGTGGCAGCAGTCAGCTGGAACTGATGACTGGTTGCCTCTTTGGAGGGGACACGTGACCCCACCTGGTCCACCATGGGCATTTGGCTTTGTGACCCTTGTATGAATTACTAAGAAAACGGAGACTTCTCATATATGAAAAGCTTTTTCCCTTGGGATGTTTTACAGTGAAACTCAAACCCCCAATAAAATAAACACCTGGAACATCTGGTCCAAGACCCTCCTCTGGTCCCAGCTATGCCTCCAGCTGCAAAGAACACACATCAGGAGACTCTCACCACAGAGGCTACCCTGGGGCAAGGGGCAACAGCTAAATTAAACAGCTGAAAGGGAGGTCTCAGTCCCCTGGAGTTGATACATCTAGCCCTGAGCAGTGGCCATACAGCCTGCTCTTTCCAGAGAAAAGAAAGCTCCACAGAAAGCAGAGGTGGCCATACTGATAAACAAATATTTATCAAGCACTCACTCCAGGGGTAAGGTCAGGATCCCCCAAAAAAGAAAAAACAACTCCTCCACCAGGATTCACTGTGATCTCTTCCATTTCCCCACCTTCCCTACCCTCCACTTCCTACAGCTCCCCTGGATGTTCCGCCCCGGTCGGTGCATGCAATTTCTCTCCAGCCCAGCTGCCCTTCCGTTACCAAATGCAAAGTGCTCAGTCAGTGAAACTTTTAAGTAGCCACAGGAAAGACTAGCCCAAGGCACACCACTTCTCCACTTTCTCCCCAAAGGCAATAGACCCCTCCCCACCTGGTTCCTGCAGAGCCTCTGCTCTTTGGGAACATGCCCAGTGGGTGTCTGAGATGGCCACTATCCTTGGAGTTGACCCAGACAACAAGTACCCCTCTACGGGTGCAGCGGGTTGGCACTTCCCCTAATCACTCACCCCAGGCTTCCTTTCATGCCCACTTTCTCCCCAGGAAATGGCAGTCCTCATTAAATCCCAAAGTCTATCAGCCCAGAACTTGGCTTAGAGAGGAAGCATCAACTCTTGTGATTCTATCCCCACTAGGGAAAGGGTAGAGACAGGATGAAGGAGGCACAGATAGACAGGAACCCCCACCCATAACCACTTGACCTCTAGCTTGTCCCAGACAAATCTGTGTGACCTTATACAGGTGTTTCCACTTCTCTGAGCTTTTCCCCACTGAACCCAGAATCTATTTAGACATAACACTGGCTATTGGCCATGCTTTCTTTCTTCTTGCAACCCCCCCAGTCCTAACACACATACACACTCTTATGGGCCTACTTATGGTCCCAGAAGTGTAGTATTCACATTACATATGAGTGGAATTCCCTATCATTTACGTTCCCATAAAACTGCAAGTTTCATCATGAAAGTGAACACACTTGGGCGTCAGGTGACTGACTCTCCCTCTCAGCCCCTGGTCCTACATTTTTCCTTCTGACAGGAAACTTAGAGATCATCAAACCCAAAATAATCCTTTTAAGAGGCAAAATTGGAAGCCCAAGAAAGTTCAAAACCTTGCCCAAGAGCCCCTGGAGGCAAAAAACCAGGTCTAGACCTCAGGTCTCTGGCTTCACTGCCCCGAGTCCCTGCCATGTGACCCCCATCCCTGCAGCCCAGCTCTACTCACATATAACGCAAATGGGGGTTCTTGGCAAAGGCTCTGGGCTGAATGCTCCGAAGTCCTGAGTTCTTGATGGTCCTAGACAGAGAGAAAAAGAGGATCAGCAGAGCTCAAGTGGCAGAGGGATATCTGCTCTGGGCTGAGGCTGGCAGGGGGTGAGGCTAAGGCTGGCCCTGCAGATGCCCTGTGGATTATCTGCACCTTTTCATTGCCAATTATCACAGGTGTCCTGCTGGGGTTGCTCAGGGAGGCATCTGGGCTCACACACCCCAGGGCCCTGTGTGAGGCTGGGAGGTCAGGGGTCATACTGGCAGCTGCCCTCCACCCATCCTGGCCAGTGGGTAAGGACCAGGGCTTCTGCTGGTCCAGTGATGGCAGGGCTGCAGCCCTCTTTATTCGTTGTCCCTTTCCCCACTCCAGGTCCCCACAGTCACTAGCACTGACATCCAAGGGTGGAAGTAGCTGGGAAATCTCATACTCCATGGGGCTCATCAGTCAAGCATAAGGGTAGGGAAAGGACACTCACCCAGCATGCCTGGGTTCCGGGCCTGCCTTGAAACCCTACCTTCAAGATGGGAATTCACACAACCCTCTTGCCTCTCTAGACTAGGGTGAAACAAAGGGGTGCGAAGAGATGGCCTTTGAAGCCTCTGGTGTCCCCTAAGTGTATGTTGCCAACTCTACCAAAAGAAGACCCGGGGGAGAAAGCGTGGCTGGCAGCCTTGCTGTGCCCCTCATGTCACCCCAGAAGGCAGACCAGGTGACATCCACCCCTTCCACAGGGAAAGGCCTCTCTGTGGCCAGGTGCACTCACAGCTTTTGAAGTCCAGTGTAGAGCTCCATGTCCACGGCATTGAGCGTGTGAAGACTACGCCAGTTCTCTATGTGTCTGCAGGGGAGGAGTAAAGGTAAGGGTCAGCCAGAAGCAACAGAAATGGGGCTGGCTTTGGAGCCACAGAGACCTGGCTTTGGATCCCTGATAAGCTAATTGATTGCCAGGCCTTTTGCCAAGTCACCAAATAAATCTGAGCCTCAGTTTCTTCCTCTGTGTGGTGGGGTTCGCACCGTCTGCCTGACTGGGTTGTTGCAAGAATTAACTGGATTCATTGGTTCCAAGTTCCTGGCCCATGGATTGCATTGAATGTCTCCCCATCAGCTAGAAAAAGATGCTATTTAAAGATGTGAAGTTCAATCTCCCTGCTTGCCTTCCCTTTCTTTCTTTTTCCTATTCAGAATTTCCTAAGGACTGGCCTTTTTTTCCCCTTAGTTATTGCCCATAATGACAATACAAATGACATGGCTTTAAAAAAGGACGGGGTGGCTGGCTGGCCAGTGGGCATAACCAAGTAGGGACACACTCCTACTTCCAGCATCACCAGGGTCTAGACTCTGGAAGCCCCCTTTGGGTGACCCACAGCCCAATCCCTCCTGGAGCTCAAAAAAACCAATGGCTTGATTTGGTGGGGCTGACTCCAGAGAGTGGGGGCCACCTAAGGATCCTGGAGCCACTAGGGTGTCATGGAAAGCATGGGAACCTGGTAGTGGAGGACACAAACCCTAGCTTCAACCGAGGCTTCAGGACCTAGTGACTTTGAGCCAGTGCTTCCACCTCTCTGAGTCTCTCATGTCTTCATTTGTAAGAGGAGAGTTGCACTGGATCAGCAGTTTCTCCCCTTTTCATCATGAAGGTCTCCTTTTAGAACTTTGCCCCAAGAGATCCCATGTTTAAGGAGGTTTATGTCTAGCAAGCACACTACATCTATTAACTACTAATTAATTCATCTTCTTGGATTTATTAATCAGCAATATAAATCACTGTTAACCAGAGCTTTTTATCAACAGACACAAACCCGTGCTAACTCATCCACTGCATAAATTCCAGCCCAAAGCAAAGAAACTCAACATTCTGTCAGCATGAGAAGGCTTGTCATGGGTATGGATCTGATTTCTGGGTTTATTATTTTTATATTGACCAAATGCCAGAAACAAGCACCCCTCATTACTGCTTTTGGGGTCCCCAGGTTGAGAACCATTACACTATTAATTATCAAAGCCCTTTGCAGCTCTAAAGGTGTATGAATGATGCCGATTCGTACACACCTGTACGAGGCACCAAAGGATCTCGGGAAAAGGCCTTCCACCACCCACCCCATCCTTCCAGGATTTTACTCTGATCAGTGGCCATGAAGTCTAAGTACCATCTTAGTCAAGAGTACAGAGAGGTGACAGCTCATCCTGGGACAGAACTAACCCAGGCACACTCTGTCCAGAAAAGTGACAGCCACCTTCCCCAGACGTCTCCTCTCCGGCACCACCATACCCATAGCTCTGCCATCTGCCACCAAGTCGAGTCAGAGCCAGCAAGGCAGCAGGACTATGACTGCCAGGGCCTCTGGAAGCATTTCAGAGCCACACGGTGACAAGGTATGCTGAGAACCTGTTTTGTACCACATTCTCTCAAAGTCCCTGCTGAGCAGCCAGAGACACTGGCATCTGCTGGGGACGTGGACCAGGTGGCCAGGTTGGTGTTGGATTCCAATGCCAAAGTTCTCCCTGGAAGGCTTACAGCCCCAGGGCAGTTTGGGTGGTCTTCTCCCACCACGGCAGAGAACCTGGCAACATTTCAGATGAAAAGAAAGCGCCAGAGGAGTAGAACTATCTGTGCCACCAGGTCCCCCAGTGTATTCCCTGGGCTTTGTAAATTACCAGGTAGATCACCATGGTTGTACAGAATACTTCTCATTCACAGGACTCCAGCTTCCTACAAGGATCTGCTCCCAACAAGCAACTTTGATCTAATTGTTTAAATCAATGAAATCATTTTTCACAGCCCACATTAGAATTCCATAAATGTGTTGTTACAGTTGAGTTGTCAATCATTACCATGTTCTCAAGCCTTACCCTTCTCAGCCCTCATGTCCTTATGCCCACAAACTGACCCTTCCCTGACTTAGGCAAGCACTGAGATATGGCAGAGAAATGAATGAACTCCTCGATGCAAAGAGTCCTCCGGTAAGCAGAATAATGGTCCCCACCTCCTCCGTTGGGTAGGTCTGAGTTTTCCTAAATCAGGGAATGGCATTTTTATAGCCACAGTGCAACAGTGTGGGTAGAAGTCAGGGCTCTAAGGCAGTGGTCGTCAAGCTACAGCCCGCTGCCTGCTTTCCTGCAGCCCCAGAGCTAAAAATAGCATTTACGTTTTTTTTTTTATTATTATTATACTTTAGGTTTTAGGGTACATGTGCACAATGGGCAGGTTTGTTACATATGTATCCATGTGCCATGTTGATTTCCTGCACCCATTAACTCGTCATTTAGCATTAGGTATATCTCCTAATGCTGTCCCTCCCCCCTCCCAAAACCCCACAACAGTCCCCAGAGTGTGATGTTCCCCTTCCTGTGTCCATGAGTTCTCATTGTTCAATTCCCACCTATGAGTGAGAACATGCGGTGTTTGGTTTTTACATTTTTAAAAATCAAAAGAAGAATAATTATTTTGTAACACATGAAAACTACATGAAATTCAAATTTCCTTGTTCATACCCGTTCATTTACTGTCATCTATAGCTATCTTCAAGCTACAATAACAGAGCTGAATAGTTGCTACAGAGGCCATATGGCCTGCAAAACCTGAAATATTTACTCTCTGGCCCTTTACAGAAAACAGTTGTCGACTCCTGCCCTAGAAGCTGATGGTCAAAATGCATATCCTGGCCCCATCTGTATCCCTATCTATGTGACCCTGTCCAGGTTACTTCTCTGTCTGTGCCTCAGTTTTCTCATCTATTAAATGGGGATAATAAAATAACTGCTTCCTAAGAATGATGTGAAGATCAAAAGACTATGATAAAAAAGAAAACCCCTTTGCAGTGTGGGGCACATGTAAGTCCTCAGGCAGAGCTGGCTGTGCTGATTATTTTCCTCCTGTGCCTTACAGAAACTGAGCAGTCTTGTTCTCAGTTTTCAAGCTAAAAATGGCATCAGGCTTCTGCTGGAAGTTGTCATTTCTCAGGAATCATTGATAAAAATCCCATGTGGCAGAGTGTGGAGGGGTAGGAAACCTGTCATTCATGGCCTCCAGGAAAACTGTTCCAGCAGGAGTTTATACACAGGTTCAAGGAGTGCATAGATGCCACATCAGAGCAGGTTCCGAGGAAGAGCAAGAGGATGAAGATGAGGCCCTGACATTTCTGGATGGCATCAGCTGGGCACCTGCCAAGTTCTCCTATGACTCACCACTTGGTACCCAACCAGGAGGTCAGTGTTGTGACTCTGCTGGCTGGTGTGTGTGTGCTACTAGGGATACCACCATTTTCAGTGAAAAAGGCAGGCTCTAAAAAATATTATATATATATAGTAAAAGAGCAGGTTTGGTTTGCTTTTGTTAATGGTGAGTACCTCAACCCAGCACGATTACATGTGGCTTCTCCTTTTTTGTGATTTTCTGAGCTGTCCAGGTTGAGAATTTGTTTTGTCATTTGAAAATCAATCAATACTGCCTGCAATCCCAGCACTTTGGGAGGCTGAGGCGGGTGGATCATTTGTGGTCAGGAGTTCGAGACCAGCCTGGCCAACATGGGGAAACCCTGTCTCTACTAAAAATACAAAAATCAGCCAGGTGTGGTGGTGGGCACCTGTAATCCCAGCTACTCAGGAGGCTGAGGCAGGAGAATCGCTTGAACCTGGGAGGTAGAGGCTGTAGTGAGCCAAGATCACACCACTGCACTCCAGCATGGACAACACAGTGAGACTCTGTCTCAAAAAAAAAAAAAGAAAAAAATCAATACCTATTCACTTCTAGAGGAAGGCCAGGCACCTAAACCCTGTGGAGGTTGTGACTGGTTCCCTGTTCCAGGACCACAGGCTGGACCAGCTCATCCCTGCCTGGACATCTTATAAACCCACTCCCACTGTGGAGGAAAAGAACTTAGAGCAAGGCCCAACGGACTGTGCAATTCTGCAGAGTGCATGGTGGTGGCCCCCACAGGAACCTGCAGCTCTGCTCTCAATCTGGGTGTCCTGGTTCAATCAGAAACAGAGAGTGGAGGGAGGAGAAAGAGGGCAAAGGGGTGGCACATCAGGTGCCCACTCCTACTTTAAATAAATTACCTCCACTTTAGTCTCGTAATACATTGGTTCTCAAAGGGAGGTGATTTTGCCCCCCAGCAGACATTTGGCAATATCTGGACACATTTTTGATTGTCACAGCGGGGGAAAGAGAGTAACAATGGCTTACAGTGGGTAGAGATTAGAGATGCTGCTAAACATCCTACAATGCACAGGAGAGCCCCCACCGCTAAGAATCATCAGCCCCAAATGTCCACAGCACCAGGATTGAGAAATCCTGCTTTATTATATAAAGCTTATTGCAGTGAGCCGAGATTGCGCCACTGCACTCCAGCCTGGGCGACAGAGCGAGACTCCGTCTCAAAAAAAAAAAAAAAAAAAAAAAAAAAAGCTTCTGCTTCTGCCTAAGAGGGCTATTAAAGCAAGAGTCTCATGGCTTAAAACAACATCAATTTTGAAAATGACTGCTTTGCAGCAAACACTACCAGGCTTCGGGCCAATACAAAAAAGTCTACCTCTAGGTCACTGAGTCCAGGTGAGAGAGAAAAACGGGCAAGCCACAGCTCCCAGGACCCTCTCAAGTCACAGGCATTTCTTGAGAGGAAATGAGGGGTGTGTTGGCCTGCTGGACCATGGCCCAAGCCAGGCTACACATTCCAGAAGCAACAGTGGTCTCTTCTCACCATCTCTGGCTGGAACCCACTGGCCAAGAGCCTTTTCTCTCCACTGAAAGTTCCTCTCCTGGATTTCTCATGCCTCTTCATTCCACAGAAATGTGAAATGCTCCATTCAGAAAATCAGCTCAGTGCCCTGCTCCTAACCTCTCACCACTGCCCTTCCATTCCACAGAGCCACTACTCTGCCAAGAGCTAGTGGGCACCACTTTTCCAGAGGGAGGGAGACAGTGGGCATAATACATGATGACATTGACCTCCAGAGTCAGAGTCGGGCTTAGGGCAGGAACTCAAAAACCTCAGTGAGGTCAAGGTAGACCCCTGGGATCAAGATCTCATGATGCTGCCAGGTGGGCTTAGAAGGGAAATGTTGTCAGGGAATGGCCATGCAGATTCTCTTTGGCAATTCTAGAAAATCAGTCTGAAACATAGCCACTCTCGGTGACTCATAAGAGCAACACCAGGTCCCAGAGACCTAGGACCACAGATAGCTGCTTCATAGCATTTTTATAATGGGACATGGCATAAATTAAATATTAATTGATACATTCATGGGGACACATTCTTTGTGCTAGAGTAAATTAGATTGTAATTCCTTTTTTTTTTTTTTGAGATGGAGTTTCACTCTTGCCGCCCAGGCTGGAGTGCAATGGTGCGATCTTGGCTCACTGCAACCTCTGCCTCCTAGGTTCAAGCAATTCTCCTGCCTTAGCGTGCTGAGTAGCTGGGATTACAGGCATGTGCCACAACACCCAGCTAATTTTGTATTTTTACTAGAGACAGGGTTTCACCATGTGGGCCAGGCTGGTCTCAAACTCCTTACCTCAGGTGATCCACCTGCCTCGGCCTCCCAAAGTGCTGAGATTACAGGTGTGAGACACCGTTCCCAACCAGATGGTGCTTTTGTACTCCAGTTTTCTCTTCTTCCTTCTGTTTTGCTTGGGCCAATATGATAAACAAATTGGCAATCTCCAAGCATTCCAAAATTGGATGGTACAGAATGTGTGGTCCATATTTTAATTAAAAATATGTCATGTGGATATGTTTAAGAGTTGTTTCTACCTTCAGTATTTAATGTTTCATGTTTACTCCTCTCCTATGCAGAAAACTATAGAACACAAAGACGCCCACCACCATCTAACCCCAGAGGACTAAGGTGATTGAGAAAGTCCACAGGGACAAGGCACCCTTTACCTGGCAGAACTTTCCTGGGTACTTGGTGAGACAGGAGCTCAGTGGGTGGGACTTAGGAACATCCTTCCTTTCTCGATAGGTAGCAGGCCCAGTATTGCCTCATTTTTCTAAGCTTTTCCAGCTCCTCTCTCGCTATCAGATTGCTGTTATCTTCACTGTGACTTCTCACTGCTATTAATGAGCTCTTCTTCATAACCAAATTTTCCAGACAACTAAATTTAAATGCAAAACTCTTTGCATTTTCAACTTCCTTGCTGGATGTTTCTTTTTTCCACCTAAAATGCATTACACACATCCTTGTCTTTTTAAGCAGAGTAGACAGATCATGATTTACATTTTCTTGATGACCTTACATCAATACGATCAGCCTAATGAGTCTGCCAGCCTGTAGCACAGCAACACCCTCAGAAGCTCTTGAAGGATGCAGAATTTGTAGCCCTACTACAAATGGCCCTACCCTGATATGATTTCCTGTTCCAATGGTTATTGCATCCATTTTAACTATTTTCTGACTCTTTCTTTGATATTAGGCAGGCCATCCCTCTTAAGCTGTCCCCAGGGCCCCTCCTCCCTCCCAAATGTGCTGTGCCCAGTCTCCTCTGCAGCCTCTTGGAGCCCAATAGGTAAGAGCTGGCACCTGGAGTTACACTGACCTGGAGATGGCGCGCTAGCTCTGGAAGCCAGATGCCCTCAGGCCAGTTACTAGATCTTCTCCAGCCGTCAGTTTTTCCATAGCAAAACTAGCTGTGGTGAGGGTTAAAGAAGGTAATGCCTAAGTCCTCAATTCAGTGTGGATGCACGGCACTAGTGGAATAAATAGCTGATTCCACTTGTATTGTTAGAAATGCATGTTAAGTAAGCATAAATAGGATCTAAGGGAATATGAAAACATTCACACACACATACATGCACGTGCATACAGATAGGCAGATATTTGACCTTGTTTTCATATGACTTTGTTTTGCTCCCCCTTTTGGATAACTGAAGTTGCCAGTTAAGTGAAGGTTTCCTGGTGGTGCAGTCACAGTTCACATTGACATAGCGGTACCCAAGTGTACAACACTAACATTATGTTCAGAATACTGGCAGGAGGCAGCTGAAGCTGATGTTTCCTCTGTGTGTGTGTGTGTGTGTGTGTGTGTGTGTGTGTGTGTGTGTGTGTGTGTGTGTGTGTCTTGACACAGAGCCTCACTGTCACCCAGGCTGGAGTGTAGTGATCTCAGCTCACTGCAAACTCTGCCTCCCAGGTTCAAGCAATTCTCGTGCCTCAGCCTACCGAGTAGCTGGGACTATAGGCATGTGTCACCATGCCTGGCTGATTTTTGTATTTTTAGTAGAGACAGGGCTATACCATGTTGGCCAGGCTGGTTGCAAAATCCTGGCCTCAAGCAATCAGCCTGCCTAGGCCTCCGGATGTTTTTTATAAGTGAGTACTCTACTCCTCCAACACAAAATTCAAAAGCTTCAAAAACAACAAGATTGCATACAGGTGTCCCTTCTCTCCAGCTAGTGCCTGCAGAAGCTAGTCTGGAATTCCATTTCCTAACAAGTCGGCATTGGAGCACACACATGCATGAATGCACGTGTGCACACACACGCACAATGTGCCGCGCTTTTGACTCTGAAGCCTTGTAGGGCAATGAGGAAATTGATTTGTTACCCAGGCGTATTATGTCTAGTGATCCAGACAGCAGCATTAGCTTTCAATTATCTGATATGTTTAGCATCATAAACAAACCGTCTGGAGCAAAAGCTCCATGGTGCTGAGGCATCAAGGGGGCTGGGGAGGAGCTGCATCGGATCACGCTAGCCAAGTCACCCAGCTCTCCCTCCCTTGACAGCTGTTGTGGGGGGCAGTGTGCTAGATGCCTGGGGAGCCAGACCTGAGAGCCCCAGGCAGCCAGGGGTTGGGGCGGCTTGTGCCAGTGACCCCAGCATGCCAGCACATTAGCACAGAAGCCTACAAGCAGCTGTGCGCCAAGGACCACGGTGAACCAGCCCCGCATCTGGGGCCACCCCTGGGACCACAGAAAGGAACATTCAGATCGTGAAGCAAACAGATGGAAGACGACAGCATCTGTGCTGGCTTCCTGATCAATTCCAAAGCGTTGTGCCGGGAACGAAGAACGTTTGTGCACACACCTGTGTTCTGCAGGTGCAAAGATGCTATGTCTCCTAACAGGAAAAGATCAAGGGCACATCTTCACTGCTACCCCACTAAGAAAAGGGCTAACTCCCAGGAGCGAGATTTCATCTGGGAGCCAGCCAGTTCACTGGGGAGTCCAGGCCGTTATGGCTGAACCCCAGCCTGTGGCCTCCTATCCTACCCCTCCCCAGCCTATCTGCTTCTATTTTTACTGCTGCTGCCTGGGCTGGCACAGGATGGCAACCCCAGCTTGCCTACACATCAATGCTCCCAGTAACCACCACCTATTCTAGCCTGGAGAACTAGCATCTCCTCCTACCTGGCCTCCCTGCTTTCCTTCTTCTCCAACAATCTACGTTATTGCAACCACTGTCTCCTGCCTAAAACCCTCCAATGGCTTCGTTTGGCTATGACGATAAAATCCAATGATGTCCAGACATCACTGGGAAGCCACCCTCAAGGTCCTGCATAAGCTGGCCACCAGATGCCTCTAGGGCTCCTTCTCTGAACACACTACCTTTGTTTTGTGGGCTCCAGTCACACTGTCCTGCCTTTGGTCTTTAAATATGCCAAGCTTATTCCCAACCAGACCTCCTACATGAAACACTTATCCCTGGCTTCTTTCAATCCCTCAGATCGCCACTCAAAAATCACCTTCTCAGAGAAGCCTGCCCTGACCCCACTGTGTTAGGAGCCCCTGCGTTTCCCCTCCAAGTGCTCTCTGGCACAGACTCCTGTTTATGTCCTTCACGGCCCTTAATAACCATCTGTAATTGTCTTATTAGATTATTTGATTATGTGTTTGTCATCAGTGTCTCTACATTAGAACCATAATGCATGAGAACAGAGATCATATCTGCCTTACTCACCATTTACTCACCCCCAGAATCTCAAATTGGGGCACTACCCCTGAGTAAGTACACACCTGGAAAGCCATCCAGGGCGGTACTACGTAGCCACCCAGCTGCCCCACCTCACTGCCAGAGGATCTCCACACTCAGCACCTGCACGGCCCTCACCCTGGCCCCCGAGCAGCCCAGAACCCTGGTCTGACCCTACAGGCACCCTGAACTTGATCTCTGGGGAGAGCTGTGGCCCCAAGCACACCACTGAACATCCCACCCAGGGACAGCCATGCTGGGGGCATAACTGCAGGGCACAGCAGCAAGGGGAAGGTGATCTCAGAGGTCTCAAGGGCCCCATATCCAGAGCTCCCTCCCAGGCCCAGGTCTCAGCTTGATGTCCACTGTCAGAGTCAGCAGTGGGGAAGTAGGAGGGCCCCCCACACCAAACAAGGAGGAAGCAGAAATGCCCTTGGCACCCGGGCACATCTTTTCCACCTTTCCTGTCCCTACATGACTATGGCCTTCACCAAAGCATGAGTTTTCTAAGGGCAAGGCCAGGAGGCTGTGGTTCCAGTGTTGTGCAAATAGTGACCACTAGGCGAATAAATGAATTAATCCCCAAAGGGATCAATGTAAGACCTTAACCATTTAGCTATCAGCTTCCCATGTGGACTTTCTACCCGGCCTCAACCTTTCCCATCTTCTCAGGAACACATTCATTTTTTCTCTTCCTCTTCTCTACCCTCAACTCTCTCTGTGCTATATTTTTCCATCAACATATAAATATGTTCTAGGAAAGCTCATCTACAAAAAGGAAAAACACTTCCTTGACTCCATGTCCTCCAGCTACCAACTCATGTGTCTACACCTCTTTACGGCAAATGGTTTAAAAGAATCGTCTACAGCTGCAGGCCCTTCCTCCCTCCCTCCCTTTGATTCTCCATCCCAGTTTGTCTTCGGTCCCACCACTCTACTGAAACTACACTGTCAAGGTCACCAGTGATTTTTATGTTTGCAAATCCAGTCGACTCTTCTCTGTCACCCATTATTCAATCTCTGGGTAGCATTTTACCCTGTTAACCACTCTTTCTTCCTTGAAACGTTCTTTCCTCTCTGGCTTCCTTGACTACACTCTCTCCTGGGTTTCTTTCTACTCTCTGGATATTCTTTCTTAGGCTCCTTTGCTGATGTTGTATTCTGTGCCTGATCCTTAAATGTTGGAGTCTCCCAGGGAGCCTGGGGCTCCTCTATTCACTTCCTCTCTCATGAGCCAAGGCGATCTCCCCCAAGTGCTCTGCTCTGAGTGCCATCCTTGTGCTGATAGCACTCAAATGTGCATCTCCAGCAGAACTTTCCCTGAGCTCCAGATGTTTAGCTGACTTCTTAGCAGATCCAATACCAGCCTCTGCTTTCCTCCCAGTGAGCTGTCTCCATATCAATAAATGACACTGGTATCATGGAGTTGTCCCAGCCAAACCCTGTCATTGATTCTACCCTTCAACTCTATCTACTTCTTGCCACATCCACTATTATCACCTGGGTCCAGGCCACCATCACCTTTCACAAAGACCCCTGCCTCCAAAACATGACTACTGTTTCCACTGCGGCCCAGTTAAAATCTGTCCTCCACACAGAAACCCCGATGAATTAGTTGAAACATAAATTTAATCATGCCCTCCAGCAAAACAAAAAACCTCTAGTGGCTTCTCCTGCACTTGGACTTGGGGGAAAATTCAGACTCCACCATGACCAGCAGAATCCTTCCTCATGTAACGTATGCCATTCCCTCCTCAGCTGAAACCTCCCTCCCTCTTTATTCACTTGTCAGCCTCACTGGTCTCCTCTCAGGACCTTCGCATTTATTTTTCCCTTGGCCAAGATGCCAGCTTCAGGATTCTTTTGAAATGTCACTTCTTCAGAGAAGCCTTCCCTGACCAACCTAGCTAGGGTCATTCTCTGAACCTTCCTCTAGATCAATAGTGCTCATGCTCAAGTCAGGGGTGGATTGTGCCTCCCAGGCTTGGATTGTCTGAAGACATCAGTTTTGATTGTCACTATTGGGGCGGTGCCACTGGTGTCTAGCAGGGTGAGGCCAAAGATGTTATTAATCTCCTACAATGCACAAGACAGCCCCCACCCCCAACAGAGAATTATCCATTCCAAAATATCAGTAGCGCTAAGGTTGAGAAATGATGCTCTAGATAACTCCTTTATTATCACTTACCAAAACCTCTGATTATGTCACCTATGTGTTCACTTGTTTATTGTGTCTCTCTCCTAATGCAATGCAGGCTCCCTGAAGGCAGGCAACCTGTCTTATTCACTATTGTATCTGCAACACTCATCCAAGTTCCTGGTACATAGTAGAAATTTTAAATAAACAAATTAATAAATGACTATCCCTCCTCAGAACACTGTGACCTCTCAACAAGTCATGAAAAATCTGTGGTTACCAAGGTCTTGATGGGGACAGCACTTTTTCCAACCACTTGAAGAGTCTAAAGTATAAAGGAGCAAGCTGTGCCCATGGGATTGGGGTCAGAGGGTTGGAACCCTTGTAGCCCCTTGGAGAAAGTCTCCTCCTGTCTACAGATGAGAATCAAATCATGTTGATTATAAAACCTCTGATACTTACTAGACATCTTAGCTTTGAACCAGGGGAGAAAATGGAGGCCTTTGATCATGAGTAAAAACAGCCTCAGGCAGGGAGACAGACATTGATTTTGACCCTTACTCCCCAATGGGTCTTGGGGGAAAAAGCTGAGCGAGAAGGAGTTTGGTCCAGGCCTGAGCAGCTGGCTTGAAAGTAATCCAATAGTGCGAGCTCTGTGCCTAAAATCAGCTGGCCCCAGGGGTTCTGAGAATGCTGCCCTTCGGGTGGCCAATTTCCTTAGGAAAATATGAAATGGCCAGGCCACCCTTTACTGAATTATAAAGCACTTATCACTTCTTTAATAACTACCCGCATGGAGGACTTAATTCACTCAATATGGAAGTTATAAAGGCGAATTGGTAAGTGAGCATTAAGCTCAAGTGCATTGCATAAAGACTTATGAGGGCAATATTTTCGCCTATTAAAAGGGTAGATTTTCTCACTGCAACTCTGCTTCAGAGTTAATGCAGAAAAGTCGCTCCAAAGCTTGAGGCATTTTCATTGTTAGAGGGTAAGTTCAGGTCACTAGGAGGAAAGGGAGTCCTTGACTTTGCAGGAATAATTATCCCGGAACCTGAGGGTGTCAGCATGATTAAGTCAAGGTAAGCATCAGAAAGACACGATCACATTTGCGATGCCTGGCCCTCTCTTTCGTACACAGCAAGCCAGGATGCGACCGAGCCACAGAGAAGAAGAGAGAAGTCACAGGATGAAGAAGGAAGGGTGGGCTGGGATGGAGGCTGCAGAAGAATGTGGAGCAGGGGCTGCAGGAGGGAGGCAGGCCCCGGGGCCAGCTCCTGTAAGACCTGAGCACTGAGAGGAACACTGACTTACATCTGGGGCCTGAAAGGGAGGAAATGATATTCACCCTTGTTATCTGTAAGGAAACCAGCTCTGGAATTTCTGAAGGTCCCAGAGGGCTCCATTTAAGGAGCTGGAGTGGTAGCCTTCCTCACCCAAGTGAAGGAAATGCAGGTTTCTCTTTTGTTCGCTTTTCCCTCCCTTGCTTCATCATTGCCACCCAATTCCTTTCCTCCAGCAATAAACTGTCTGTTCTTTTCCTCATATACTCACCCTCTGGGAAGGCATCTCTCCATTCACATGACTTCAATTAATGCCTAACTAGAGATTGATTCCAGTTCTACAGCTCTACCCTTGATGCCTAACCTCTCTGTCCTGAAGTCCTTGTTATCACAATACGCATTCTCCTGGACTCTAAAGAGCAAATATGGACAGAATGGCTCACTCTTCCCACCTGAACTTTCCCAAACTACCTTCACTGAGAGCTCCTGACTTGAAACATGGCAGCAAAGATGGTCAGTCAATTTTAACTTATGTACAATACCAGTGGGTTGGCAAGAGCTAACACAGAGTGCTGTGATTAGAAGAGGTCTATGGTTGAGCAGGACAAAAAAAAAAAAAACCTCTGTGATTGATTAGTGATGTCTGCCCTGGGCACAGTACATGGAAGCACCATGAAAGTACCATCTATTGACCACATCTACTCAAAAGGCTCTGTGAGGTCTTTTCTTTCTCAGATTCAGGTCCCATCAGTCCCTCCTTCCTGATATTGCGAGTAACTTCCCTTGTCTTTTTATTTCTACAGCTTCTATCTTAGCCTCATGCCCAGAAGGATTCGAGGACCTCTTAGCAACCCTTTTAGCTTTCAGTCTTTGAGTGCTAACTTGTTCTAGGCTCCATTTTTTACAAAGATGACATCGATCATGTCCCCTACAGGCCCAAGACAACCCAATGGCTATCAAACACCTCACACCAAACCAAACTTCTATTAGGAAGCCTTAAGCCTGCAGGAAATCTGAAACTGAGGAGAAGGGACTATAAACAGACCTACAGACCCTTTGAGGACAGAAGCAACTTTTTCTCTGTTTCCTGTGTCCAAACCATTGCACTACTGAGATGCTTTCCTGAGGCTTGAATCCAGTTGGAAGCTGAGAGGAAAGGGGATTGCTAATGGGACCTGTGTAAATGGCTTTTGTGACTCTCATTCTTCTTGTCCCCATGTGTCCTCATCTTTTTCTCAAAGAAAATAAAACATCAAGCTACTCCAGGGAGGTGTGCTTACTTCCACAGAGAAATCCACCTGCCAGGCATCATCATGCCTTCTCCCCTCTGGTTCTTCCCTGTACTATTTTTGGAAGCGGTTTGGTATAATGAAAAAAAATAACAGCTTTGGGGTCAGCACTGGGCTTCACTTTCCAGTCTGTCACTGACAAGCTAGGTGATCTCCCATGGCCTCAGTTTCCTCATCTGTAAAATAGAGATAATGATGCTGAACTCATGGAGGCATCATAACAATGAACTAAAATAGTGTTGTAAAAAGCCCTAGCACATTCCCTGAAATATGCTAGGGCTCAAAGAATGTTTATTTTCCTCTTCAAAAAGAAAAGCAATCCTTGGGTTGTGCAGGAATTGAGGTCAGGATCTGGGGTCACCATGGCAGCGAGGGTAACCCTACTTGTAGCTTCAGTGGCTGAGGCTATGACAGATGTGTAGTGTGAGACTCTTCCCAGTCACCCCCTTCCCATTCTTACCCACTGCTTCCTCCTCCTCTCGTAACCCAGCCTGCACTTTACAAGTCAGCCAAACAAAGCCCTGGCTGCCCAGATATGGTTCCCTCCAGTATCCTCTGAGCCATGGTGCCTCTCCCTGTCCACCTCTGGGTACTCAGAATGTCGGTGGAGCTGAATGTCTCCTGGGGTTCCGATGTGCCACATCTTCCTCTCCACTAGGCTTTCAACAAACCATCGCCACCCAGTCACAGTCACTCAGTGATCCCAGCCTCACCCTCTAATTACTGGGAAATTTTTCTAGATGGCTGCTGATGTATGTATGTAATCCTGTCACCTGTGTGTCTAGGCATTATCTGCCTGGCTTCCCTTATGAGAGCATAAATTGCTTGACAACAAAGTCTGCTGCATTCTATTTATTTTGTTCGCCTTCCTCGTGCCCCATGCTTGGTTCTGCGCTCATTGAGCCTTCAGACCTTGCAGGAATTCCCAGAAGCTTCTCCTTGAAGCTGGGACCAGGTGGGCTCCAACCTGCAGTGGGAAAGAGCTGTTTAAGTAGCCTGGGACAGGGCTGAGGTCCAATGCCAAGGGCCCAAGAAGCACAAAATAGAGAGCTGGGGAGAGATGCTGACTGACACACACTCCTCAGAGTCTCATCCTGCCCAACTCAGCCAGGATGTCCTCGCCTTTGGAGAGCCTTCCTTGGCCCCGTGTTTCTCAGTCACAAATTTCTCTGCTGTGCTGTCCATCATGGAACTAGGGCTGATATTGGGACAAGTAACACCTCATAGAGCATAAACTCAGGACCAAATGAACATCACATCCTAAGCCAGACACTGATCCTTAGTTCCTGGATCCAGGGACAGGGTGGGGTGCGGAGAACAAGGTATCAGCCTGGAATTGCTGGTAGACTGGAATATTGGGCATCATCACTTGGGGGGCTCAGGGAGCAAATATTTACCCTTTACTATGGAAGTAGTTCGCTACTTTCATAACTTCCAGGCTTTAACTGATGTGAGCTGGTGAGAGTCCTCTCCAAACAGAGCCTGCACCTCTCCCAGGACACTCATCACGTCGTCCTGTACTCTTTGACAAGCCTATCTCCTCCACAAGACTCCATGATCCTTGGGGCAGGGACTATGTCTTTTATCTCTGCATCCCTGGTGCCAAATGGGGCTCCTGGCTCCTAAAAAGCCCTAGTAAATGTTGCATGGATGCAGCAGGAGTTCTCCTTCCCAGAGCTGTCAGCTTCACCCTTGGGCAAGAGCATTTAATATCCTGAAAGGAATTGTCCACATTAATGAAGGGAGGCCTGAGGCACCATCCCAGGAGTCCCATGGTGGGGCAGGACAGGGGAATGCAACAAAGACTCTAACTTCCCCTCTTCTAGGGAGCCTAGTGGAGCACATCTCCTGGGACTGACCTTCTGCGCTGCACAAAGTAGAAACCTCAAGGTCAAAGTGGTGTCTGTGCCCTCAACTCCAGCACCTGGGGAAAGTGTCTGGGGAGACCCAGTCTTTGGCCCTCACCCCTGCAAGCATTCCTCCTCTCTAGGCCAGTAGCAGCAGCGTTTACTCAAAGATCCCAGGGGCTTGGGAATGTAGAACCTCACAGCTGGCTCCTGAAATGGGGTTCAGCAGGACAGCCTGGGCCACCACTTCCGAGAAAGGAAGTGGTGCTAGTGCCCAGTGAGTAAAGGGAAGGAAAAATCTACAGGTGGGAGAGGGGAGTCAGAGCCAGAACACACCAGGATTCTCAGGTCCAACCCCAATCAGCTCTCTTCTCACACTATGCACAAGGAAGAAGCACAGCCCATGGCTGTGTGGATAGTGGGTGACTGTGAATAAATTGGCAGCATGATTGAGCCCAGGCTCTGAGCCTCTGGCTACAGAGCTCACTCATGTCCCCCTGCATTCACCACGAAGAAGGACTCAATGGCCAGAAGCCACTCATCAGTCCCCACCTGCCCAGACTGGCCGCCAACCTAGAGCATCTTTACTCAGTGGGTTCAACTTCTCCCAAGCCTAGGTCAGGCTGATTTATCCAGGCCTAATCCCAACAGCAGGTATGGCCTGGAACTCCACTTCATTTATTTATAAGCACCTACTATGTGCCAGCTCCCTCTGCCTGGCATCTGGTGTTCCTGGAGAGATTTCCCCTCCTGCACCACTGAAATGGTTTGGCTGTGTCCCCACCCAAATCTCATCTTGAGTTGTAGATCCCATAATCCCCACGTGTCATGGAAGGGACCCTGTGGGAGGTAATTGAATCATGGGGCAGTTACCTTCATGCCATTCTCGTGATAATGGGTGAGTTCTCACAAGATCTGATGGTTTCATAAGGGGCTCTTCCCTCTTTGCTCAGCACTTCTCCTTCCTGCCACCATGTGAAGAAGGATGTTTTTGCTTCCCCTTCTGCCATGACCATGTGGAACTGTGAGTCAATTAAACCTCCTTCCTTTATAAATTACCCAGTCTCAGGCAGTTCTTTATAGCAGTGGGAGAACAGATTAATACAATCACCAAGCTGCAGCCCTCCCTCCAAGCCCACTGGAAGCGCCTTAGCAATATGACAGGGTCTCTATCACAGGCTCTGATTGTCACTTCAATGAGATGCCGAAAAGCTGGGACAGGAGCCCTGCTCAAATCCCAGCTGCTCAGCTAGGCTCTAACAATGCAGCGAGCACACCATCATCTTTCCTTTTCCTGGCAGATGGACTCAAGTCCTGCTCACACTTTCTCATCAGCATCTTGCTAATGGCTAATGGACCAATCTCAAACCATGTAGATCCCTGTCTGCCCTGCATTATTAATGTTTGATTAACAACAGGAGTGCTTCCCAGATCCACCGTATTAGGTGCCACGGTCAGCCACACCAGTCCCAATCAGACTCAAGCCCTGATATCTTAGCCACCATGATATGTTGGAATGGGAGTGCTGGCTAGACTCTGGGGACCAGCCCAGCAGCTGGTTAGTTTCCCTTTGACCTGAGCCCACCTATTGATAGTTTTCTTCCTTTTCCTCACCAGCATGCCACTGGAAATTCAAAATGACTAAACGCTGCATTTACAAGTGTGCAGACACCTACCACCCATGGGTCTCATGGGTGTTATCCCTCGGTTCTCAGGGTGTGTGAAGCCACCATATCATGTGCAATTCAAGAATTCAAAACCTAGGCCAGCACAGGACTTGCATCTGAATTCTATGATGGTAATCAGCTTCACAGTAGTCTTCAGCTCAGACTCTCAAGGAACCTGTGTGACAACAAACCCTCTCCTCCTGCACACCTTGTACATGCTACAGGAGTGTAGAGAGGTTAAGGTGCAAGTGATCCCTGAGGAAAACACTCCCAATTCATGCCATCTGGATACAAAGGCCATTCCTCCCAGCAGAGAAGGTTGAGTCTCTGCTGGTCCCTGTACTTAAACCTGTGAGGTGCTAGCCCTGCCTGCAGGTGTCTTGGGGTCCAAATACTTCAGAACACATGGCCAGACCACCATGATGTTGGGCTTTTTCTTAATGGAAACTGCCTGTTTGCCAAGGAGCCCCTGTCCACTGGGTCTGCTCATAAGGCGTTCTTTTCACACCCCTGGAATAAACGCTTGCATAGGGCATACAGAGCTCTTCTTACTGATAACAGCTTTATAAAATACATTTGAATGATGTTCCAAGTCACTCTCTCTTCTATTTCCCCCCTCATTTCTTTGTCATAGATGATGCCCCCCCAACAGGTCTGGCTTCCTAAAAAGAAAACTACATCAAGGCCTTAATGTGAACATCTATTTTCCTCTGAAGAAGGTCAGGGTTCCACAGATTAGGACCCCCAAACAGCTGTTAATAGCCATTCTCCAGCTGACTACTGCTGGCCAAAATCTGCAGGAGCCTTCCCCCTGGTCTTCGTTTCTTGCCTTCCAGGTCTTCTCCTAGCTAATCCAATCCTAAGTGGGGAGGCACGAGGGGCTTTTTTCTCCACCAGCCTGCATCTCAGCAGCCTTGCTCAGGCTCTTCCAACTTCACTTCCGTTCGACATCTCCCCCACTTCACTAACTTTCTCTCCTGGCCTTTCCCTTCAATCATTCGTCTCCACATTTGGGAGACAGGGCTCCTCTCCCAGCCAGCTGCTCTGTGCAGAGTGAAGTCATAGTTGGCAGCAACAGGCAGAATGCCCCATTCTCTAAAGCAGAAACCTCAAAGAACCCAGAAAGTGAGTCAGTGTTTCCGAAAGCTGTCCCGTGCTCAGCTGTGTGCTCTGGACAATCATTTGGGGGAGTTATGGAGATACAGATGCCCTTTTGACTAAGCAACCCATTCATGTTCATCTTCAGGGTGTGGCCAGTTGGGCCCCAGACCTGTCCCTGTCCTAGGATTCCTCAGGGGCTGCCTGCAAGTTTCCAGTCAAGCCTATCTCCTCACCATGACCTGTGCACCTGCACAGAGTGCTGTCCTGGAGAGAAGGATGTTGCCAAGGAGAGCATCCACATCTGTGTGTCCAAAGGCTGAGTGTGACCCATGAGTCTTGTTTCCCACAAATGTGAGATCCTAGAACTAACAAGACCCAAGACCAGAAGGTAAAGAAGGAAAACTAGCATTGCTGATTCCCTAGGAAGTAAAATGCCACTGGATAGCAGGAGAATCTGGTTGGGCAGGGGCTGGATGAGACACTGCAAAACTTGCCAAGCAAACACTATGTGTGTCCCACTGATGTCCCTCAGACCTTCCCACTTTTCGATGCTAGCTGGCTCCCAGTGGCCAGTACCTGCTTCTCTCTTCCTGAGAGCTTTCTCTGGGGTGGGCCAAGTGTCTGCAGGGCTTAATACTCCAGGAGCAGCCCTCCTAGCAACAATGGTGGACAAATATCCCAGATCCAGTTTCCCACAGTGATTGCTAGCTTGGTACACACTCTTCCTGGCTTCCCATCTCAGTTCCCCATTCCCCTACCCAGAAGTCCTGAGATTACTTCCTAAATAAATTACTTGCCCTTGAATATTTCTCTCAGGGTCTGCTTCCCAAACTAAGACACCTTTTTGTCTACCAGCTGCTACACATGGGAACCCATGTATGTCTTTCCAGCTCTGTCTCCTACCACATGACTCAGACCCCAATAATCCACTTAAAAGAATAAAGAGTTGCACTGTTTGAGCTTTTACTGCATGTCAGACTCTGCATTTACCCCCCAATCTCATTTCAATCCCATAACCACCCTAATGAACAGGTTTTATCATTCTTGGTTTATAAATGAAAGGCACCAAGAGGTTCAGTGACCTTCTCAAACCTCACACAGCTAAAGAAGGTTGATTATTGGGTATGGATATACAGTTAGATGGAAGAAATAAGACCTAATGTTCAATAGATCAGTACGGTGACTATAGTTAACATTAATCTATTGTACATTTCCAAATAGCTAGAAGAAAGTAATTCAAATGTTCCTAGAATAAAGAAAAGATAAATATTTAAGGCGATGACTATCCCAATAACCCTGCTTTGATCTTTACACATTATACGAATGTATTAGATTATCACATGTACCTCAAAATATGTACGTCTATTATGTATCAATAAAAATAATTTTTTTAAAAAAAGCAAAGACTTTTTTTTTTATTTTACTTTAAGTTCTGGGATACATGTGCAGAATGTGCAGGTTTGTTACACAGGTATACATATGCCATGGTGGTTTGCTGCACCTACCAACCCGTCATCTATGTTTTAATCCCCACATGCATTAGGTATTTGTCCTAACGCTCTCCCTCCCCTTTCTCCCCACCTGCCAATAGGCCCTGGTGTGTGATGTTCCTCTCCCTGTGTCCCTGTGTTCTCATTGTTCGACTCCCACTTATGAGTGAGAACACGTGGTGTTTGGTTTTCTGTTCCTGTGTTAGTCAAGCAAAGGTAATTTTTTAAGTGAAGTCCAGATACAAAGTCTCCTCCATTGGATTCCACAGCAGTTGCTCTTAATCCCAACAATCTATTGCCTTTTAGGCACCTGCTCTCGCCAGTCTTTGGATTTCTCCTCCTTCTGGCATACTCTCTCCCCTATTACCTTCTAACTTGAAAAATTTAAAAAAAAAAAAAAAGTCTTGCCTATTTCACAGAGTTCTTGAGATGATTCAGCAAGTCACTGTCTACAACAAAAACCACAACACATTATAGAAATGTAGGGAAGCCAGATTTTGATCACTTCTACTCCTACAATCAGCCATTTCTAATGCTGCTCACTCTACAAACTCTTCCTTTGATGCCCTGATCCTTGGCCAGCCTCTCCTTCAAGCCTTATCACAGTCTGTTTTGGGATCACAGTTTTTGTGGATGTATCTTTCCTCCCCTCAGAAAGGCCCTTTCCTTTGCACCCTGCTTGCACCCTAGGAGGTGTTAAAAATTCTTTCTGGACGAACTAATCAGTTACATAAAGGTGTGAGAATGGGAGCCCGCCCAAGCCACAGACTCTCATTCCACACATCCAGAGCTGCTGGTGAAGGGAAGCGAGGCTGCGGTCACTGGACAAATATTCACTGGGGACGTGCCACCTGCTGGGCCCAGTCTCTGGCTCAGGCACATTCATCAGCAGAGCAGGGCTACCTGAGTGGTGAGGTACAAGCCCCTTTCCCATTGGATCAAACTCAGTTAGATCAAACCACTTTGACAGGAGGTGAGGGAAAAGGAAAGGAATATGGTGGGAAAGATGATGCATTTCTGAGATTCTTGTTACAGTCTGGGCAATATCCCACATCAGCCCTGCCCTTCCTACCAGGAAAATCAGCATTCTCAGGAGTGGGAAGACGAGGGATCTGGATTCAGGGTTTAAGATGCGTTTCAGCTGGAGCCTTGATGCCTTAGTGTCCGTGTGGGGTGAGAAACAGAAGGGATGACAGACTTCCCTGGTTCAAGAGAGCATGGGGAAATGGCAAGCCAGAATGTGTCCACCGCCCAGACTGGCCTATGTGGGCCTTGGCTCTCAGACCCTCCGATCTCACCAGCCAGGCCTTTGAGGCCTCTCCTGCAAGCATCTCCCCAAGGTCCCACAGAGGTCCAAGAGCCCAGCATGGCAGTGATGCTTACGTGAAATCACACTTACTACATGATCTGCCACAGATCTCTTCCTAGAAGGCTACCAACATTTACAGACATGAGCTCTGGTATATCATCCTAGGGATACAGGAAGCTAGCCAGCCACAGCCCTCTACTTCCTGAGCACTGAAAGGTAACCCAGCTGCACACAGCCCCCTTCTGAACAAGGGCTATCCTAAGCCCCCAAAACGGTGACTCCAGGGTCAGCCCTCTAAACCCGGTTTGGCCCCTACTCCTTCTCCAGGCCTTGAATAAATAAAATGGCGGGCCTGACTACAAGGGAAGGCTCCTAAGGACATTGGGGATGGGAAGGCATACAGGCTGACCAGAGTCTCCCATAACCCTGACCTACCTACTGTAGTCGAACCGGCCCCTAGGTGTGTACAGGGGACAAGGGCATCCCCTGAATCCCTCATGCTCCCTCCTACAGACCTGGAGGGTGCCTTGTGAATGGACAGCTTAAGGAAGAGGGGTCCAGTTGCAACAGCTGCCGACGACATCTTCCGGGATCTGCTCAGCCCCCTTTTCCAATCCATTCCCCACAGCAGCTAGAGATGCCTTGGAAGACACTTATTAAAACTCTCCAGAGGCCGGGCATGGTGGCTCATGCCTGTAATCCCAGCATTTTGGGAGGCCGAGGCGGGCGGATCACGAGGTCAGGAGATCGAGATCATCCTGGCTAACACGGTGAAACCCCGTCTGTACTAAAAATACAAAAAAAAAAAAAAAAAAAAAATTAGCCGGGCGAGGTGGCGGGCGCCCGTAGTCCCAGCTACTCCGGTGGCTGAGGCAGGAGAATGGCGTGAATCCGGGAGGCGGAGCCTGCAGTGAGCCGAGATCTCGCCACTGCACTCCAGCCTGGGCGACAGCGAGACTCCGTCTCAGAAAAAACAAAAAACAAAAAAACAGGCCGGGCGCGGTGGTTCACGCCTATAATCCCAGCACTTTAGGAGGCCGAGGCGGGTGGATCACGAGGTCAGGAGATCGAGACCATCCTGGCTAATACGGTGAAACCCCGTCTCTACTAAAAATACAAAAAATTAGCCGGGCGCGATGGCGGGCGCCTGTAGTCCCAGCTACTCAGGAGGCTGAGGTAGGAGAATGGCGCGAACCTGGGAGGCGGAGCTTGCAGCGAGCCGAGATTGCGCCACTGCACTCCAGACTGGGAGACAGAGCAAGTCTCCATCTCAAAAAAAAGAAAAAAAAAAAAAAAAAACTCTCCAGAAACCTCAAGGGGTCCTGGTTCTGAGGAGAAGCCCACACTCCTTACAGTGGCCAGGCGGGCTGGGCCGGGTCTTTCATGGCTCACAGCTCCTTTCCCTGCTCCCACCTCGGCCACAGCCCTGCAGCCACAGCCATCTGTCTCTGCATCGGTGGCCCCACGCAGGGCCTTTGTTAGTGTCTGCTCGTGCTTCTCCCTGAGACTGTCCCCAGACACACCATTGCCCCTGGTCAACTCCTTCAAGTCTCAGGGGAAATGTGCTTCCTCAGGGACCCCCAGGCCCAGGCTTGGTCAGCGCCCCAGGTCTACATTACCCAGAACCTTGTGTTCTTCCTTCAGAGAATTCGTAGTCAAACTCGGAGTCACTGGCTTAGCGTCTAGCTCCGCCCTGACATTGTGGGTCCATCAGGGCCTGCTTGATTCCTGGCTGCATCCCCAGCCCTCGGGCCAGGAGCTCAACGGTATTTGTCAGGTTACTTGATCTTAACAGGCTGGTTTCCTGAGAAGGTGATTGCTGGGACTATTTTATTACCTCCCTTCAGTGAGTCCCCAGGCACCTGCCTCCAGGATGATACTGCGGGGATAGTTGTCCCATGAGCTGGATGGTGGAACTGTCTTCAGTGCTGAGGCAGTCAGGACAACTGAGCTACCCACGGATGTCACTCTTTCCCCCCCACACACCTTCTGACTTCCTGCCCACAGCCCAAGCACACCCTTACTACATCGTTTCTCAAACACAATCCCAATTCCTCCAAAAGCTTCTGTTAAATCTATCTGAAGAGTTCAAGATGAAATACACACAGCTGTCCTGTTGAAGCAGGTTATGTGCTATCACTGTGGCCTCATCCAGTCACAGAGACTCAGGTGGCAAAGCAGTGTATTAGAGGGACAAGAGCTTTCTTCTCTGGAGAAGGATATCCTGCCTCTTCTCTGTCCTCTCAAAGGTTTAGTACCAACCATATGACAGTACATGGCAGAGGACTCCGCTGCAGGCAAAAGAAGCAGGTCCCCAGATAAAGCTATTTTCCCCAGATAAGCCAAGACCCCTCCTGGCTTCCCGGAGCTATTATCAGCATCACCCTCAAACACAGCCTCAACAGACCAGGGCCAGATGTGCTCAGCTCATGGGAGATGGCAGAGATGCAATCAGATATGCAAGGATTCTCAGCCCCTTCCTGGCTGCCTTTAAAAGCCACTGCTCCTGTGGACACAAGTCATCATATTCCATTTTAACTTGAACAACAGGTAACCTTGTGGATTCTGAGAGGCCAGCCTGCAGAAACTTCCTACGGTGTGTGGATCCCAAAGGCATGAGGCAAGTAAGGCTACTTGGTTTGCATCGATGCCACCCCACTCCCTGCAATGGGATCTGTTGCAGTCCTCCAGCCACTATGGCCACGACATCCCTCCAGCATGCCTGGATCATAACCAAGGAAGTGGCAATGTCAGAAACAGGAGACATCCCTTCCAAACAGCCCATCCCCGAGGCCTCCCAAACACTGGCACTCTGAGTGCCCAGGAAGGCTTCCATCTCTCAAAGTCCATTTCTTCCCTCCCACATCCCTCCCACACTCAAGGGGATCCTTCATCTCATCTGACTCCTGCTTGGTCTCCGCCCCCTTTGGATGTTCCATTTTAGCTGGAGAAAGGGATATAAAACGATACCCCTCTAAAGGGAATCAAAATAGAGTGGACACAAAGGAAACGAGATTCACAGTGAGAAAGCAATTTGACATTTGCGTGATGCTACGTCATTGTGTCTCAGGCTATAAAGTGCATGCAAACCACCTGGGCATGTTGTTAAAATGCAAATTCTGACTCACAGGTCAGAATGAGGCGGGGTCTGAGATTCTGCATTTTTAACAAGCTCCCAGGATGGCTGAGGCTGCTAGTCCATAGAACACACTTTGAGTAGCAAGAGTGTGCCTGCACAACGCCTGGCCACAGAGTAGGCCCTCACAGTGATTTGCTACGTTGAATGAAACTGCAGGAAGAACTGGGTTTGATGGCAGGACTCATTAATAAACAGCAAGTGGTAAGCTGAAGCAGTCAAATAAACCAATGGTTCCCAGTGCTGGCTGCACATCAAAATCACCTAGGGAACCTTTCGAAAATGCCAATGCCTGGGGCCCACCCTCAGAGATTGCAATTTTATTGGTCTGCAGTAGAGCCTGAGTATTTTTTAAAGGTTCCTTAGGGGATCCTAGTGTGCAATCAGGTTAGAGGGCCAATGAATTCAATAAAACAATGTCATTGCCTGCAATGTGCCAAGCATCGTGCCCTGAGCGAGGCACTGGACATACAGAGTTGAGTGGGACCAGGTACTGCCCACAGTGAACTTGAAGACTAATAAGGGAAATAAATCTGTGTGTAATTATAATGGAAAAACTACTATTAGGCATAAGTTCTATAAACTGGTTTGGGAATACAGATGAAGGAACAACTGATCCAAGATGGAGGAAATGAGAGGAAAAAGAAGACAGTGACCAAGAGGTAGTGATATATGGTCCTTAATGGATGCATAGGAGTTTTCTAGACAGACAAGAGAAGCAGCTGCCCCAAACCTCTGTTCTTCCCCATTATTGGTCATGGGGAGATGATGTTTGGCCAGCAGTCAGGGTCCTAAATTCTAGGCAGCTGCCTACTGCCACCATGAGTTGATAAGGAAGGTGTATGCACAAAGAAGGAGGTTAATCCAATGTGTGTTCTGTTACCAGCTGGTGCTACTTGGAAGACCACATGGGAGTGGCCAGGATGCCCTATCAGTCAGAGACCAGTCAGGAAAACAGAATTCACATCCTATACTTGAGAAAGGAAATTTAATGGGGAAACGGGTGACATCTTGGAGTTGCTGAAAAGCCAAACAGGGAGCCACAAGGCAACCCAGAGATGAGCAACAGCAGAAAGACCCCAGGCTGAAGGGATAACAGGAGGAAGTGGTGCTGTGAAGCCCAGGGTCAGAGCCGTCTGGCAGGAGCCAGGAACAGCAGGGACTGCCCAGCAGAAGCTCTGAATACTAAGAAGCACAGCCATTGCTAAAGATGCAAAGACCACTACCCAGAGAGTGAGGCAGGGAGCTTGCCCTCTCCGTTCCTGACCACAGACTCAAACAGTTTCTCCCACTGGCCAAACCCAGCCTGCAGCCAGTTGGCAAAGGGTCCTGGGAGATGTAGTTTCCAGGGGTCAGGGCTTGAAGGCCAGGGAATGGATCTGGGCACTGACAGGTAAATGACAGATTCATTCTGGGCTTCTGGCAAAAGCAGGCTAAACATATCCCTCATCTCCTCCCCTGCCTTCACAACTCTATCTTGCCAGCCAATGCAGTACAGACACTGTCCACATAGGATCTGGGGAGGCCACCCGGCAGGTCACATCCAGCTGTAAATACCCTCTTCTATGTGTCCTCATGGTGCTACACAAATAACAAATATTATCAATTTCTCTGTGTGCAATGATGTACAAGTGTTTATGAAGCACTGCCCCAAGAAAAAGCTAAGAAAGAGGGATCGAAGGGAGCCCACACCTAGCAAGAGATGTTTTTCTTGAATAGGGAGGGCCTCTCAAGGGGAGGCAGCCTCAGACCCCTCTATCTGTGCTGGATTCCTGGGAGCACCGGGAGAGAAGCAATTTGAAGAGCAGCCGGATTCCAAAACAGAGAGCAATGACCTGATCTATCTTCCTCACGGAAGCCTGACAATGGAAGAATTCTTAAAATGAAACCCAAAGAAGTCCTAGCCTCAGGTTTTGAAAGAAATAAAGGAATGCTACAGAATGTCCTATATCTGAAGCAGTTGTTCCTCTGCAATTCCTCAATTGCTTTCTTGCCTTTGCACCACGATGGTTTGGAACTGAACAAATTGGCCAGAGGGAAAGCTCAGATGCGAGAACAACTCTCCCGGCTGGTGCCTCTGAAGATGACGACGCTGCTGGGTCCTCCCCAAGGGCAGGAGGGTGCTAACACCTGGAGCAACTTGCCCCTGGTTTTATTTAGAAATTCCTCTAAGTTTACAGAGTCTTCAGGGAGAGCAGAAGCCTTTTCTCGTATAGCTAGTATCACTGAGTTCTTCTGATTTATTTGTAAATGGATCATGAAAGCTCGTCCTAAAAAGCTAACCAAAGAGCATAACTTCTGCGTCAACTTCCATCAAAGAGTGGGCTCCTGGGACAGCTGCCACCTTGGATGGAAGGCAGCTTTGGGAGAGACAAACAGAGCAGTGAGCAGGCAGGGAGACACCCTGCCTGAAACCCAGCGCAGTGAAATGTTCCACTGAGAGTCCCAGCACACCGTTTTCATTCAAGTAGCATTTATATACTCCACTCATTAAAAAAATTAATGCACTATTGTTTTAATTGAGGGCAAATTTACATAACATAAAATTAGCCATCTTAACATGTATAATTTAGTGGCATTTAATACATTCACAATGTCATGCAAACATCACTTCTATTTAGTGCCAAAGCATTGTCATCACCCCCAAAAAGAAATCCTGTATCTATTAAGCAGTCACTCTCCCCTTTCTTCCCTTTCCCCAGTCCCTGGCAACTATGGATTTATCAATTCTGGACATTTGATATAAATGGAATCATAAAATATGCACGTGCATTTGTATCTGGCTTATTTCACTTAACACGTTTTTGAGGTTAGGTTCATCCATGTTGTAGCATGTATCAAAATGTCACTCTTTTATGGCTGAATAATAGGCGGTTATACAGATAGACCACATATTTATTCATTCATCAGATGATGGACATTTTGGAGTGTTTCCACCTTTTGGCTATTTTAAATGGTGCCACCACAGCCATTCATGTTTATGTTTTCTGTTGTAATACCTACTTTCAATTATTTTGGGTATACACCCAGAAGAATTGTCCATTTTTAAAGGATTTGAGAGAAGACGTAATATAAAATAGCATAATTAGGAATGTAAGCAAAATAGACTTATTAAAAGGGAACAAAGGAGTATATGTTAACAGGAGTCTAAGGTGAACTAATTCTCACAATCAGGCACTGAATGTGGCCACAGGTTTCCTAGCAGCTAAGGTGAAAAGGGAAACAAATCAAGTCATTGCAAGTCAGCTGTAGAGATAAACATGTTTTCCCTGACACTAGATCCAGAAAAGAACCTGTAGCATAGGTCCTTCTATAAAAGATTGTGTGTGACATTGCGGAGAACATGTTCTTATATTTCTACAAGAGACAGAAATGTTCTTCAAAGGAGTGGTTTTGTTTTTTCTTTTCTAATCAACTCTATATGGCTCATGAACACATTTAAACTGTAATTCAATAAACCCAATTTTGTAGAATAAAGCAAATACAGCCCAGATACATTGCTTTCTAAATACCCAATTTATTACATGAATCAAATGTGAAGAATCCCAAAGAAATAATGGTGGAAGCATCCATTAAAAGTCTCTAACAGGCTGGGCGCGGTGGCTCACGCCTGTAATCCCAGCACTTTGGGAGGCTGAGGCGGGAGGATCACGAGGTCAGGAGATGGAGACCATCCTGGCTAACACGGTGAAACCCCGTCTCTATTAAAAATACAAAAAAGTTAGCAGGCGTGGTGGTGGGTGCCTGTAGTCCCAGCTACTCGGGAGGCTGAGGCAGGAGAATGGCGTGAACCTGGGAGGCGGAGCTTGCAGTGAGCCGAAATTGCGCCACTGCACTCCAGCCTGGGGGACAGAGTGAGACTCCATCTCAAAAAAATAATAATAAAATAAAAAGTCTCTAACAGTTCATTTCTTCAGCATGTCTCTGAATTCTTTAATACATGCCCATAATGCAGACATTTCATGCTGGTGGTCAAAGTGATGGCCCTTAGCTTACATATGAGGCAAGGTGTGTAAAGGGTAAAGCTGCCATTTAGCTGTGGATGTTCACAAGACACTTCTCTGTTGATGGACCTCATTCCTACCCAAAAATACAGTAACTGAGACTTGCACTTGGCTGACCTCTGACCCTTCCTTCTCCCAGCTCCTCCTACCTCTCCAACCTGGTAGATGCTTCATGGAAGCTGTTTTGGCTGCTGCATCACACACACACACACACATACACACACCTCCCAGGCCCCCATGGCCAGCAGTATGTCCCACTCTGTGGCTGCCATTGGCAGAGCAAAAATCCATCAGATATCCAAAGAAGATCCATGCCTGAAGGGGAAACGTCAGGGTCCCCGCACTGAGTGGAGTCCAACTCCATCCTCATCCTATACTGAGTCAGAAACAGCCCCAGGAAAGCTGGTCACTGCACCGATGCCCACGCTGAGACACTGCAGGGTGGTGGGGTCCCATCGCCTGGGCACCTGATGCCAACAGCCCATGCAGAATGGCCCTGTATGTCTGAGGTTTAAGCCATAGTAAAAATGTGCTTCTTTCTATGCCTGACAGAGACTAGCACAAATGTCTTTCTGGTGTGGATTTTCTTGCATGGAACATTTATTGACAGCTGCTCCCTGGAGTCGTGGTCTCACTTCCTGTCATCCTTAGGCAGCCCTCTGATGTTGGGGTGAGCCATCATTCCCGTTTCATACATGAGGACACAGAGGCCCACCAGGATTGAGTAACTTGCTCAAAGCCCCCCAGCTGTTAGGTTCACAGCTCTTCTCCACTGGAGGAAACTGTCTACTTTTAAAGGTGTCTGGGTTCTCCCACCTTCTGTCCTTGCAGCCTGAATAAAATAAAGGCGGGACAAGCACAATGAAAGAGGAACAGGGGGACAAGCTGCCCACACGTGTCCACTTGAGATGCTGCGAGGGTATGCCCGCAGCCCCTCTCTAGGAACAGTGGAGACTAAGGCCCAGACAGACAGACAGACAGACAAGGCAGCTCGGCCTCACTCAGGGGTGCAAGGAGAGCTCTGTGGTTCAGAAGCGGGAGTGTAGATGGACTTCAAATAATAATCACAAACACGCAGTGCTTGCTATGTGCTGGGCACTATTTTACGTGCTCTGCCTTCATTAACTTATTGCAGCCTTCACACAGTCCTGCAAGGTAAATGCTAATACTATCACCATTTTACAGAGAAGAAACCGAGGCACAGAGGAGTCAAGTCACTTACCTAAGTTCACACAGCTTAAGTAAGATTTGAAACGAGGCGGCCGAGTGCAGTGGCTCACACCTGTAATCCCAGCACTTTGAGAGGCCAAGGCAGGTGGATCACCTGAGGTCAGGAGTTCGAGACCAGCCTGACAAACATGGCGAAACCCCGTCTCTACTAAAAATACAAAATTAGCCAGGCGTAGTGGCATGTGCCTGTAATCCCAGCTACTCAGGAGGCTGAGGCAGGATAACTGCTTGAACCTGGGAGGTGGAGGTTGCAGCAAGCCAAGATCATGCCACTGCACTCCAACCTGGGAGACAGAATGAGAATCTGTCTCAAAAAAAGAAAAAAAAAGAAATGAGGCCATATGCCAGGATCTATGTGCTTAGCCACTGTATAGTTTCCCAGGGTTCCCATGACAAAGTATCACAAACGGTGTGGCTTAAAACAAATGAAACTGTCTCACAGTCCTGGAGGCTGGAAGTCAGAAATCAAGGCGTCAGCAGGGCCATGCTCCCTCAAATGGCTGTAAGAGCGAATCCTCTCTTGCCTCTTCCTAGTTTCCAGGGGTTACATTCAATCCTTAACATTCCTTGGCTCATAGCTGCATCACTCCGATCTCTCTCTACTCCATCTTCACAAGGCCTTCTTCCCTCTGCATGTGGCTGGGTCCACATGTCGAATTCTTATAAGAACACCAGTCACTGGGTTTAGGGCCCCTCTTAATGCTATATAACCTCACCTTAAGGAATTATATCTGCAAAGACCCTATTTCCAACACAGCCACATTCTGAGCTGCAGAGTAGACATGAGCTTTATGAGGACACTACTGAACCTGGAAGAGCCACTGGGCCGTACTGCTTCTTGAAGGGAAGGTCACTAGGGCTAGGACCATTTGAGCCAGGAAAAAATAAAGCAGAAAAAAAAAAAGAGAGAGAATAAGGACAAAAAAAATCCGCCCCCAAATGAACACTCTTCCTATTTCCCAAGCAAGATGCAACCTCTCTGGAACACCTTCCCATACGAGCCCAGCTTTGACTGAATTTGCCATTTTGTCCCATAACTGGCTGGGCACACATCTGCCCCTCCACTAGGAGGTGAGCCCCTGAAGTGCAGGGCTGGTGGGGCTCATCTTAATGCCCCAGTGCCTAGAGCAGTGGCTGGCAGGTGATAGGTGTTCAGCAAAGGGATGAGGAACTCATGACTTTCTGGGCCTTGCACTGCTCCCCACTCCTGTGCCTGGTTTCCTCCCACATGAGGAAGTTGACAGCCCCAGGAAGATTCAGTGATTTGCTCAAAGCCCCGGTAGGCCCATAGCCCTTCTTGGTCAGAGAAAGGTATCTGGGTTCCCTCACCTCCTACCCTGTATGTCTGGCACACCATAAGCACCGTGGGCTTGCCGTCTAGCATTTAGGCCCAGGAAGTAACTCTGAAATTTGGCAACGGCAATTCATCAGAGGAAAAACATCCCAGTTTGTTCACGGCTTCCTTGACAAATCCCAGTTCAAACGAAGCATCACGCTTGGGGGTTGGAGAAGGAAAGCAGCTGTCACCCGGGATGGACCTGAGCAGCATGCCCGGCTCCAGGGCAAACACAGCCCCCCACTGCCCCAGCTGGCCCCCATCACTATCTCCCTCGTGCGGATATTCACTCTGTGTGTAGGCATTCATCCCGGCGTTATATCTCCGTTGACGCAGAGCTCCCTGTGGCTCCCCTGAAACGTTCTGTGCTAGACACTGTGTCCTGTGATGCCAGGAGGGAGCCACTGAGAGAGAAATCAAAAGCATCAACAGGCAGCTCAGTGGAGCCAGGCTAAGGCTGGGAGGAAAGCTGGGGGAAGAGGCCCAAAGAATTCTAGAATGAGAGATCCAGAAATAGTGGGTCTAATGCTAGCAACACAATTGCATAACAAAGAGGGGCAAACTGCAAATTAAATGCAAAATTGATCACCTTTGGTGAGAGAATTGCAAGTCCATTCTCTTGAGGGAGAGAATTGACACTGGGCAAAGCAGTAGCAGGGTAACATCTATATATACTTTTAAAATATGGAACCACAGGAAGTTTCATATGCAAAGAATATGAAATTGAAAAATGCAAACGTGAATGCAAAGATTTATAACTCTCTGTGCTGCTCTTTCCCTGGATCTAGGCTCCCCAGGTTCTCCCTGGAAAAAAACAATTCTGAGATTTGAACCCAGGCAGCTTGATTTGAGAGGGTCTCTGCTTTTAAACCCTATCCTAGGCTGTCCCATTATCATTGGAGAAAGCAATTCTCACCTTCATTAGGTTATCATAAGACTTGAACAAAAAGATGTTCATAAAGCACCCAGTACAGTGCCTGGCCCAAGGTAACGGCTAGGGGATCTTAGTGTCCCCACTCAATAGTGCTCCCATTTAAGCCAGGATTAAATAAGGGGTGAGAGCGAGTTGTTACGTTGTAGCTCACTGGGGCAGGGAGGACAGGAGCAGTTGACCACTGACCTTAGAGGGACAGCCACTAGGGTATCAAGTTTGGTCTGTGTTAGGACTGTCTCCCGAAATCAGATGGAATATCTTGCCCCGGAGGCTCAGCATCCTGGCCATCCTGGGACAGGGTATTGAAAAACTACACAGCAGCCCTAGGTATTTGTCCTGGCTCAGAAAGAGCTCACCCCTGTGGGCCTGGAGCTTGAAAAGGGGGGAAACTTAGCTACAGAATAAAATGTGCTCAAATAGCTCTCCCCAGGGCTGACCACCCCAGCCGCGTGCTGGTCATGGCAGGGAGGCAGTTCTGCATGACCCCAAATTAGCAGTAAGACCATCCCTCTTGGCAAGGGGCACACAGGTATGGCCAGTGGGAGAGCTGTCTCTGGATCCAAGCGCAGCAGCTGGAACTTCCTCCTGCCACCCAGCCATCCTTCCTAGAACAGGCCTCCATGAGGCACATCCCCTGTGGTGGGTCAAGATGGTGATGGTGACTGCCTGGGGAATGGTTATCACTCCTCTTAGGGGAGCCCAGCATCATCACAAATGCATGTCTTCCTCCCATGGCAAGAGCTCCCGAACTTATTATCCACCCCTCTCTTGAGGAACTGATCTCACCCTTCCTTGCTATAGTTGACCGTGGAATAGCTTCAGGCCCCACTTGTCTTAATCTGCAAGTCCCATCAGGATAAGAACTATATTTGGTGGTGACCCCAAAGTACCAGGGACTGAACTGAACTCAGTGGTTTGAAGTTTGAAGTTAACAGAGCTTCAAAAAAATGACTTTTATGGCTGATAGCACATGAAGAGATACTTAACATCACTAATCATTATGAAAACGCACATCAAAACCATGAGATGCCACCTCATAACCACTAGGGTGGACACTAACAAAAAACAAAAAATGACAAGAAGTGGTGAGGATACAGAGACATCAGGCTGCTGGTGGTAATGTAAAATGGTACAACCACTGTGGAAAACAGTGTGGTAGTTCTCCAGTTAAACGAAGAATTTCCATATAGTCCAACAACTCTACTTCTGCGTAAATGCCCAAAAAGATTAAAGGTCTCAAAGAGATAACTAACTGTATACCCATGTTCTCAGCAGCCCTGTTCACAATAATCAAAGGGTTAAAGTAACCTGCGTATCCATTGCAGATGAATGGATAACAAAATGTGGTAAATACACACCATGGACTACTATCCAGCCTTAGAAAGGAAGAAAATTCTGACAAACTCTACAGTAGAGATGAACCTTGAGGACAATTATGCTAAATGAAACAAGCCAGTCACAAAAATACAAATGCTGTCCGATTCCACTTACATGAGGTACCTAGAATAGCCAGATTTCTAGAGACAGAAAGTGGTGGTTGCCAGGGGAGGGGGGAATGGGGAAATGAGGAGGAGTTGTTGTTTAATGGGCATAGAGTTTCAGTTTTGCAAGATGAAAAGAGTTTGGGAGACCAGTTACACAACAATGTGGATGTGCTTAACATTGCTGAGCTGTACACTTAAAAATGGTTAGAATGGTAAATTTTATTATGTGTTTTCTAGCACAATTTTTTTGTTTTTTTTTTTTGTTTTTTTTTTTTTGAGACGGAGTCTTGCTCTGTCGCCCAGGCTGGAGTGCAATGACCCTATCTCGGCTCACTGCAAGCTCCGCCTCCCGGGTTCACACCATTCTCCTGCCTCAGCCTCCCGAGTAGCTGGGACTACAGGCACCCACCACCGCGCCTGGCTAATTTTTTTTTTGTATTTTTAGTAGAGACGGGGTTTCACCATTTTAGCACAATTTTTTAAGGCTCTTGTGCCCATTCTCCAGGCCGCATCTGGGGGTCGCTATCTTGGAAGAACACCTGGACAACAGCAATCTCAACTCTCTCTAAAGACCCACTGTGGGGGCCCAGAACATCTCTGTTCCCCCGAGTTGAATGCAGGTGTGCTTCAAGAAACCATTTCTAGTCTAGCCTGTCTACGTCCCTGGGCAAGTCACAGACTCTCCCGTCTGTGAAATGGGAGCATCTGCCTTTGCTATAAACAAGAGCACCATGTTGAGGCCTCTGATGGACATTTATATGCAGCCTCCATAGAAAACCTCCTAAAGAGAAATAAACAAGACTTCTCCATGCAGCCAGGGTTGCTGGTGAAGACCCAGGCTATGGGGCCAGGCAGCCTGGGATTTCAACCTTGCCTCTGCCACTTACCAGTTCTGTGACCCAGCACGGCTGACTGGATCTCTCTGAGCTTACATCTCCTCCTCTGTAAAATGGGATAATAATGCTCATCAACTAGCCCTGTTCTGGGGATTCAAGACAATGCTTGCTAAGGGCTGGCGCACAGAAGGCACTCAATGTTCAATCATAGGACGTGATGATTCTGAGTTTTAACCACCATGCTGTTAGCTGAAGCCCCATGCACAACTCCCGGGCTCACAGTCTGACTGCAGGGCCTGGGGAGCTTGGGAAGCATTATTCCCAGGCTCAGGTGACTGTGTTGCTTCTGTGCCCTGCACCATTTCTTGAGCTGCCGGAAAGCTCAATGACGTCATCACCAGCATTAGCACCTGCATCTGCTCCATTCACAGGAGGCTCTGATGCCGCATTAACCCCTATGAGAGGTGGAGCTTTAGAGTGCTCAGGGATCCCTTGCCCTAAGAGTTCTCTATTCTCATCCAAATTCACCTGTTTGTAAACCCAGCCAGTATCCTCTTTAAGGCTTTCCTCCATCCCAGTGCCAAGGACCGTCTGTACTAAGGGGGCATGGCATCACCCACCTGGTCTCTCACAACACAGCCTGGATGACAGATGCCATAGCAACAGCCCTAGCAACAATGACAGGAGACGACCTCTTGGCCACAGACTGGTGGGAAATATGTAAACAACAATCTGCACGCATGAAGGAAAGGCTGTGGAGGGCCTGAGGCAGACCTACATGTGCAGGATGGCACCCGCCTGGGCAGAGAGAGAAGCCCATTAGCAGAGTCCAATTTCCCCTTCAATATCAAAGCAAAATAATCAATGAAAAAGGACACAAGAGGCCTAAAATCCCTTTGACCTGCAGCAAATTAAGTTTAATCCTCTCCAGCCAGCTGTGTGGCTGTTTGGGTACAACTGAGCTGTCTGCTAGGAAACTGACAGCCCCCTGAAACCCACAGACGGGGGCCAAGAGGAGAAGTCCCAGACAGCAGCTGGAATGCTGCAACTGATGAGGCATCCCAGAGCCCCTTGCTGTGCAGGGCTGGACCCTTCGGGCGGAAGGCTGGCCTCCTGGCCTCAATGCCTATTAGCAATGGAACCAAGCAAAACCTTAGGAGACAGAACCAATCCTGCTTCCCTCACACTGAGCTAAATTCTGGAAGAAACAGTCATTCTCCCTGGATGAAGTCGACTAAACCCAAACTTCTACTAGCCTAGCTGTGAATCAGCACTTCCGTTTCCAAAACAGTACATCCTGGTGGGAACTGAAGCTCCTGAAGTGGGTGACTTGTCCAGGCTTCCAGGGGTGGTGGAGGTCAAAATCGAGACTAGAAGAATCTTGATGGTGATGCCTAACACACACTGAGCACTTCTGAGTGCCTGGCCCTGCACTGAGTGCATTACATCATCTCAGCCCATGCTCTCTGCACCCCTCTGAGATGGGCAGCATTATCCCCACTGCACACATGGTGAAACAAAGGTCTGCGAAATGGCTTGCCCAAGGTCACACAGCTCTCACTGGGGAACTTGCATCCAAACCCAGAAATGCCCTCACCCCCTCCTCTCTTGCTTCTGCTAGTCCAGCCAAAAATGCAGCTATCGACTGCCAGGAGAGAAGAGCTTCAAATGCCCAGAGAAAATCCCCAAGTAAATCAGTCTACAATTTAATAAGCTTGGGTTTAAAAGAAGACATAATCAGCAGACTAAAATATAATAAGATAAAATAAAATAAATGAAATAAAGAAATGAAAAAGAATGCCAGTAGCAGAGATGACAATGACCACCATGGCTTTGAGCCACACATAGGAACCCTGAAAAAGCTCCCCAAGCAAATCAACCGCTCATGCATTTCTTGGGGTTGGGGAGTCCCATGGCAGGGGTCCTACTGTAGGCAAGGAGAAGGGTGATGGCCCACAGGAAAATCCTAGCCTCTCCTACTCAGAAGAATGACCGAAACCTCAAAGGCCCCCAAGACAGAGACCTGTGGGTCAGCCCCCAATGGGGCCTGCTGGAGAGAAAACGCCATGGGCTTGCAGGTACAGATGGGAGTTCAAATCCAGGCTCTGCCACTCAGTAGCTGTGTGATGCCAGCAAGTCACTTAAATTTGGAAGCCTTGGATCTGAAAAATAGTGACAGCAAGGTCCACTGTTTGAGTTGGTGAGAATGAAATGGGTCAGAGATGAGAAGAGGCCCAACCCTGGAAGGTTCTTGGGAAATGTTGGCAAGAGGAAGGCCCCTTTCCAGGCAGTCACAGGAGCCCACACAGCTTTCAAGCCAGCCATTTCCTGCACATGGCCACAAACACCTGCAGCCAGCTTCTTCCCAGCGAGAGCAGGAGTATCTAAAAGATCTGTCCCTCAAGCCAGAGGAATGATGGCCACAGGACTTCCCATTCCCACCCCACAGTCAAGCCACTTGAAATAGGACACATCCATAGGAAGTGATCATGGCAGAAAGGTCCCAAAAGATCAACCCATCCAGAGATCTAAACCCTGGATGCCTCTGAACCTCCAGGGGCTACTTCTCAAAAATGCTGATTCTTGGGCTCAACCCCAGAGTACAGGCTCAGAATTCCTGGAATGGGGCTCAGTTCTCTGCATTTTTAACAAACTCTCCTGGGGATTCTGAAACACAGCCAGGGTTGGGAATCTAGTCCAGTGCTTTCATTTTAGAAAGAAAGAAACTCTATGGCTGGTGAACTTCATGCGGATTAATTTCAATTACTCTTTTCCTGGTTATAAAGTAATACAGACGTATTGTGGAAAGTCTGGAAAAACTGAAAACATATAAAGAAAAGTAAAGTCACTGGCAATTACAGCTCCCAGAGGTAACCATCTTCAGCCTGGAAGCATTTCCTCCCGTCTTCATTCTTAGAGGATGAGATGATGATGCATGGACAACTTGAATCCTAGCTTTTCTTCACTTAATATTTCACCTTAGGTATTTTCTGATGTCATTACAAATTCATAAGAAAACACATCAATAAAGATGGGAAAAATAAGTGAGCAATTTTAACCATATTACCAAAGTAAATAGCTAGTGAATACCAGGGGCAGAGCCAGGTAACCTGATCCTGATGCAACGCTCACGTTTTCAACAAGGAGTTTACCATCAGGTGCGGTGGCTCACGCCTGTAATCCCACCAACCCTTGGGAGGCTGAGGCAGGTGGATCCCTTGAGCCCAGGCATTTGAGACCAGCCTGGGCAACATGGTGGAACCTCATCTCTATTTAAAAAAAAATTGTTGAAAATTAAATAATAAAAATGAAATAAAATAAAACAAAGAATTTGCCACCCCTTAACAGAGAGTCCAGGCCAGGGAAAACGGCACTGAGGCCAGTCCCGTAGTGACGGGTGAATGGGGAGGTGGGAGGCGGGGCTTGTTCAATGGCTCACAAGGGCCTGACTAGATTACAACAAACATAAACTAATGACAGAGCTGTTGAGACCGATTAGGCTGCACAATAGAAAAATTACAGGATTGTTTGGTCCCAACAATATAAGATTAATTTATCAATACAGCTTATGCAGCACTGCAGAGATAACTGCCAGAACGAGGGCTTCTTGCACACCTTACATGCAACTGGAATCTCTTGGCCACAGAAGCCTGTCATGCCTCAAAGCATGAGCTAGAAAGCAGACTTTGCAGCCCATGTTGGGTGAGGCAGTACAGAGGGGCTGTTTGCCAACTAACTGGAATGCACGTGGGTCAGAACTCAGAGATTCTCTGTGACACGGGCATAGGAACAGATCCCAGCGCCCAGCTATAACACATACATGCACCTACATATGCCTCTCATGCCAGCTTAGTTCTGAATCTGGCACATCACCCGCACTCAAACCTCACAAAAAGGCTATGCAGCAGGTACCATTATTATTCCCATTTTACAGAACAGGAAACTGAGACACAGGTTCAATGGCTTAGCCAAAGTCACACGGCTGGCAAGAAAAGCAGCTCTAGTGTTCAAATTCAGGCAGGATCCACAGTTTATGTTCCTAACCCTGAAGCTGCCTTTCAATAATACAACAATCGTATTTTTTAAAGATATATCATGCCTTATTTTAATCATCCATTTCAGTTTATGGAGCACATTTCTAGACCATTTCACATAGAACATAGAACATTAATCTCGTGAAGTAGCCTGTGACTTCTATTCAATATGTGGGGAAACTGAGGCACACAGAGCTCAAAAATTTGCCCAAGAGGTTTAGGTTGCCCAGTTGTGAGATGAAGGTATACAAAACTGCCACTCTCCTGGCACTTTGAGGTGATTGACTGCTTCCTGGAGGTCACAGCTGTAATCTGTGACCAGAGTGCCCACTTCTGGAGTGTGGGGTGCCAGGCATTGTGCTAGGCACTTGGAATTCTGACAATCACCCTAGGAGGCAAGTACCGTTATTAACAGCAGATTAAGAAACCGAGGCCCAGGGACGCTCAATGACTCACTGAACATCCTGCAGTCGGGCAGCAGCGAAGTGAGACCAAGGGGTCCCTGAAGAACCCGCAGGATTCTTTTAGGGTTCTGGACTGCCTCACACTGGGCTGAGAGCCCTCTGAGCTCAAACCAAGCAGTGGGGAGAGGAGGGAGAGGAAGGAGGTGGGGCAAGGGGGCTGGCAGGAGGGTGGGCAGCAGGAGAGAGAAGGCGCTTGCCTCCCTGCTCCCTCCAGCCAGAGCTGCGGGCTCAGGAGGTGGGTGGGATTGGGCAGAAGGCAGATGTCAGCCGCTCCAGCTGGAACACCCCCAGCACAGAGCCCCCAGGGTGGACAGTGATGGCTTCCAAATCAGCCGAGTGGAACGTCCTTGACCAGCTGGCCAGGGCAAAGCATCACACCAGGTCACCCGGGAGGACGCAGTGGCCTGTGTCGCCAGGCGTGAGTGCTGGAGGAGGGGGCTGGCCGCTGGTCACAGCTGTGCTCCCTGCTGCCTCATTGCTCCCTTCCTCCCCAGAGCCCCTCTCTGCCCACGCGCTCGGAGGCAGAAGGAGCAGCTGGCAGGCGAAGACTGCACCAGGGACAAGAAGGCAAAGGCCGTGGGCAGCAAGGGTGGGCCTGTGGGGAGTTTTGCAAGAGCCAGAGACTGCGGAGCAGGGCCTGAGTACGCCCAGGAGCCAGAAGCAGGCCTGGGGCAGCGCTAGGTAAGGAGGCAGCATTGATGGATGTCAGAGAGCCCTGTCCAATGCAACGCCACCACTTCATCGCTCCATGGTCTTGGACAAAGTACTCAACCTTTTGGGGTCTTCCTCTGTTTCTTTATATATATATAATGGGCATAATAATACCGTCTACCTCCTTGGGCCACAGGAGGATTCAGTGGGCTAGTGCACATTAAAAACCCTTCGCACAATGCTGGCTGGTCATGATTGTTATTTGCAAGGTAGGAGCAGAAGACTTAGAAAGTTCGGCCCAGGGTACAGGCTAGAAACCGAGGCAGTGCTCCAAAGGCAGAAGAACAAAGTGACAAGGGACAACCAGGCATGGGAGGTGTTATTAGGAGCAAGATGAGGGCAGTGAGATGGCATTCATTCTGTTGACCAGTGGGAGTTGAAGAGTTCACAGGACACAGAGCTGGCCTCCAGGCAACACTCAAGGCAGCACCCACATAGCTAGGAAGACCCGGGCTGGAGACCTATTGCCTGATCTGGTGTGATCTCAGATTCTGCATCTCAGAGCTGGTGCAGATAATGTAAGACAACAGGCCTGGGCCTCTCGTCCTAAGGATGATACAGTGTCAGAAGGCCCCTGTGTGAGCATGGGGCTGAGAAAGATGAGGCCCCAAGTTCAGATCAGGATGCTCCCTGCAAGGTGAGGGGCCAGCCCTGCACCAGGCACCAGAGCTCAGAACCTAGATCTGAAAGGCAGGGACTAGGACAGGCTGAACAGTTGGCCTGCAGAGCAAATTGTGAGAACCCTATTTCCCAGCATGAGAAGAACATGCCCAGCACATGCAGACAAGTCCCACGCAGTCTGCATTCTGGGGCCTCAACAAGCTGGGTCTAAATACTCTCTCCTTAACCTCCCAGCTGAGGGGACCTCAGATAGATTATGAACCACTAAGCCTCAGTTTCCTCTTCTGTCCAGTGAAGCTAATGACAGTATTAATTTGAATTTCAGATAAGCATTGTCGTTATTCCCGAGATCATCTCTATAAAGTCCATAACAGGGCCTGGAACCTATTAAGACTTCAATCATCAGGATCTATCACGACTGTCACCATTATTCTCACCCGTGCTGTTATCTGGCCTGTGACACTGCTTCTACAGCAGGAACACACTGCCCAGGTACCTACCAGGAGTGCCGCGACTCTGGGAAGGCAGGGTTGATAAGGCACAGCCTGCTGCTGACCTTGAGGTGTTCCTGTCTCGTTAGGAAGGCAGCTACATAAATTATCCTGGCACATGGAGGCAGGCAGAGTGGCAGAGGTGTGCACAAGGCCCTCACTCTGGGCACTGGAGCTGCAGAATCAAACCAACCCCTGGGGAGCAGGGTGTCACTAGTGCAGGACTGCTGTCCCTTGCTTTGCAAAGTGGGTTATTTTGATCCTGTTTGCTTTTTTATTTTCCTATAATGATCTCCACTTTATTTTCCCTTAGTGGTTAGTGAAGTTCTCTTCTTTTAAATGCCAGCCACTACCAAGAGGCTGCAGGAAAGACGACGTTTCTCACAGGATGGTGGGTAGGGGAGTGTACCCCTAGGCCAGAGGGTGATGGCAGGAATAATGAAAGGGAAAGAAGCCCAAGATGAAACTAAAAGGGATGCGTCAAGACACGCCAGTGGATCTCTACCCCTGTGCTGCTGGGTTTGCTTTCCTTTGCAGGTCAGGGTTTTGCTTGAGTGAGAGAAGACATTTCTGCACAAATACTGGACTCAAGTGGGTGTGGGTTCTCTGCTGGGTGGGGGTGAGCAGGGGCTACACCCTCTGTACTACCCTTATCCAAAAAAGACCAGCCAGTCAGAGCTGCAGAAGCCACCCATCCCCACCTCCTTTCTGCAAACCCCAAGAACCCTCTGTCTTCTGTAGGAGGGAACCCTGGATGCTGTTCAGAGTGGAGAAGGCTCCCAAACCAAGCTGCAGATGAATGAAGTGGGAGGATGAAGAGTCCAAGAGGTAAAGAAGAGAGACAAGATGGGGGACACGGCAGGGCTGCAGGGCGTGGGAAGCTTCTCTCTTGATATCTCTGTTTTAAGTCATCCACAGTTCCGATTCACAAAGCAGGGTCACAATTATCAGGACCAGCCAGGCACAGCCCACCTCCCCTCTTCTGACAGTGCTGATGTTTCCCACCCAGATCCACGCAGACCAGATCCAAAACCCTCTCCAGAAACTCAGGGAGCCCTGTCAGCCCCGTACACCACACCTCAAAGCAGGCAGGAGGACAGATAGGAGGAGATTGAAGGAAAGGCCAGAACAACAAAGCACAGATCCCTTCCTGGGGGTCCAATAGGCTGCAGTCAGCAGTCACCCACTACCCAGACATGCACATGCACAGCCTGCCACTGCCTCTGGCCCTGAGCTGCTCAGACCCCAGACCCTGGAGAGATGGCCCTTCTAAAGGGCCGAGGCGACAAGCCAAGGGCGATCCCAGGAAGCAGCCTGGAAGTCGAAAGAACACTGGATGTGAAGTCAAAGGCATGGTAGGAGTCTTCACTCTGTGATGTCCCCACTGTGCAACTCCAGGCTAGTCCTCTTCCTTTCAGGCCTCAGTTTCCTCATCTGTAGAATGCAGGGAGTGAGCCGGACCGTCTCTAAGTCCTTAGCTCTGGGACCAAGAGTCCCAATCCCAGGGCAGCACCTGTCAGTTGCCCCCTTCAGACCCCTTCCATGGGTTCCTCTCCCTTCATCCCTGCCCTCCGATGCCCTCAGCACATGACCTTTTCTCCACCCCAGAGGCTGCAGCCACCAGGGGATCCCTCAGGGTAGATCCCAGGAAGTGCCGACTGGATGGTGTGAGTGGATAAGAAACAGGCCACGAGCAGTCCACAAGGCAGCCCTGAGATGCCGGGGAAGGCCAGGCACCGAAGGGCAGGGAGATGACCCACAATGGGGGTGGGTCTCCAGTTCCAACACTCACTTCCTGGAGAACAGTCTGGCTTCTGAAATTTCACAAACAAATTATTCCGGAGGCCAGGGAAGTCCAGCCTCAAAAGTCCCTCCTCCTTGTCCTCAGGCCCCCACTGCCCTCCATCCTGACATACCCAGGGGGAGCACTGAGCCACCTCTGGGCTGCACGGCCCCTATGGCTGATGCAAATCTCCATCAAACCCCCACCCCTGCCCCTGGGCCCACACTCACATGGTCTTGTGTCCTATTCCATTATTAATGAAAGTAACAACAAGAATCACACTCAACTTGTAGAGAGCCCTTAGCATTGTACCAGGCCAAGTGTTTTGCAGAAATTATCTTACTTAATCCTCTCAGTCACCCAGTGAAGGAGGGGTGATAGCCCCATTTTACAGAGCAGCAAACTGAGGCTCAGAGAGGTTAAGTATCTCACTGAGAAGATCTAGAACATCTGACCTGAGCTCTCATCTTCTTTCCACTTTATAAGTATGCTTCTGCACATTCACCTTTTCCACTTTCCCTCCTTTTGCAGAGATAGGGGATGCTTTTCTTTTATTCATCCAAAACCCAACATAAAGTGAGGCTCTGCGGACAGAGATGAACAATGGTGCCCCAGCCTTCCAGGAAATCCCAGCTTCAGTTTGCACCTCTTATTCTCTCTCTCCCAGATCCTCCATGCCCTGCATCCTCCCCGTCCGGTCTCTCCTGCTCCTTCAGGCGCTCCCATCCACTGGCTCCTCCTCTGTGCCCACATTTCCCTTAAAGAGCTGCATTTCCCACCAACCTATCACCAGCTTTCCCTTGGTGTTAGGGGCTGACTGCTGTCCACTCCTCACCCCCAACATGAAATTCATTTGTTGAAGTCCTAGCCCCTACCTAGAGCCTCGGTGTGTGACTGTATTTGGAGACAGAACCTTTAAAGAGGTAATTAAGATACAATGAGGTCATTAGGATGGGCCTTAATCCAATGTGACTGGGTCCTTATAAGAGGAGATGTGGACAGGTGAAAAGAGAGACACCGGGGACATGTGCATGCAGAAGGATGACCACGTGAAGGGGCAGCAAGAAGGCTGCCATCTGCAAGCCAAGGAGAGAGGCCCTAGAGGAACCCAGTCCTGCTGGCTCCTTGATGTTGGACTTCCAGCCTCTAGAATGGTGAGAAATCCACTTCTGTTTAAGACACCCAGTCTGTGGGACTTCGTTATGGCAGCAGCAGCAGATTAACACACCTGGTAACCAAACCCTCAGGGGAACACTCACTGCCCGTTCCTCCCTCCCCTTTTATCCACCTCAGTTCTGGGCCACTGAGGTTGCTGACCACTTCCCTCCCCCTAGAAGCTGCATGCCCCTGGCAGCAGCACCAAGCATTCCCCTTGCTAGCTCACTCCCGTGGGTCCTTTCTCCTTACTCCTGCATCCAGATGGAAACAGGGTTCTCACCTTGGCCCTCCCCCCTTCTTCATGTTCACTGGCATCCTTGGCTTCTGCCCTCACCTCTAGACACATAATTCCCTAAACTGCAGGCCTGGCTTTTATGCCCAAGCCAGCCCAGAAACTCCAACTGCTGGCAGACATCTGCCTCTGGATTTCCAGGCCAAACCTAAACCCAATGTGTGAAACCAGAATCATGCTTTTCCTTCTCATATCCACTCCCTGCTGATCTTCCTCTATCTCCGGGCACGTCACTCGCCTCTCTCCTGGGCTCCTCACTGGAATTCCCAGCGCTGAGAATCCACGTATGCCCCCTCAGCCCAAATCCTGCCACTCAGACCTCCATGCCATTTCTCTCTCCCATCCCCTCTTCCTATATCTGATTTTCATCCCTCCATCTGGAGAGATTCCGCACCTCCCAATGGGTCTCCCCATCCTGGCTGTCTGCTACTTCCAATCCGTGACTGGCTGTTATGGCTCAATCTACCTGAAACATGGGTCTCATCCTATCAGTCCCCTTGCGCCCATACTACCCCATAGAGCATAAAGGACATGTCTACACCTGCACTCAGAGCCTCTGGGAGCTGTGGTAATTGCTGCCCCTTCCCACTCCCTTCCTTTTGGTGAGTTGTGATCCACCACTCAGATCCCACCTAGCCTTCCTGATTCCCCTGGGCAGAAATAGGCCTTCCTCCAGGAAAACCCACAGCACATGACCCCAGTACTCTTCACCTCTTCCCTTGTATTATAGTTGTCTATTGGGGTCATCACTGTGATCCTCAAAATAACTTCCACAAAACCTCACATGCAGTAAGAGAGGGGAACTGGAGGTTTGCAAGCCAACAAGCTCTCTAGATATGGCAGCACCCCCAGAAGCCCCTCCAGCTTCTGCCCCCTTCACCTCACCTTGCCATAGAGATTGAAAGCCACATGTTCATCTGCTCAGCTTCCCTGGCAGCAAGGGATGGCCAGGTTTGAAGCCTGAGCCATATGCAGAAGTCTAAGGGTGGGAGTGTAGTGGGGGGACCTCTGCGGAGCTCTCTCCTTTGCTGGTGTGCTCACTCCTTACCCCTCCCTGACCCTATCTGCCCCTCACCAGGACATATCGGCTGCAGCCACCATGCAACCATGAGAGAAAGGCTAAGAGAATGGCAGAGACTCCACCCTTGACATAGCTGAGTGCTGGACCAACACCAGCCAATCTCCCATTGTCTAATTTTCATCAGAAAAATAAACCCCTACATGTTCAAGCCACCAAGCCAGTTTTCAGTTACTTGCAGCCAAATGCAAGGCTGTCTGATTACATACATAATGGCATTCAACTCTAACAACCACCCTGTGGGATGAGGCTCCCGGAGGAACTGAAGCTTGAAGAGGAGGTTACATGACTTATCCAACATCCTAGAGCCCATGAGCAGGAGAACTAGGATCAAATCTGCCTGATCTTTACACTCAGGATCTTTCCAATCTGCTTCTCCATGTTACATCCCAATGCTTGTTGAGTGACTCAATGACTGGAAAGACCATCCACTTTACTAAATCTTCCATATGTACCTTCAAAGATGTGAGGAGGGACTACATCCTCCTCAAGATGGATGCCTTCATCGCTCCCATCCAAAAGAAGATACCCTGGTCTGCAACTAACAGTCTGTCACCAGAAGGGACCCTGAGAAGAGCCTGCCAGTTAACTCTTGTCAGAGTTAGATCTGGATGCAACAGGCAATGTCCCCAGGGGTACCAGCATCCCTGAGGTTCTGCCCTGGCCACTCTCTGCACACAGGAGGGTGCAGCCTCCCTCACCTGCTCATGGGCACTTGCTCACTCCCATCTCCCATCCACATGAGATAAAGCAATCAATGGTACAAATATTTTATCTACTTCCCCACATGGTTGTCTTATACAAGATGAATGGATCAATGTAGCTCAGGGAGCATGGAGCAGAATTTCTCATTGAACTGACATCAGGAACATTTGTTCCAGCTTGGATAATCTAACCAAGTCATAATGCAGCCATTGTACAGAACTGGGTAGCACAGGGTGGTCCCACTACCTCCAGATGTAGGCTGGACAAAGAGTCCAGAGAGAGCCTAAACTGTCATCTGTAACTTGTAGGGGTGTGAGCGTGTGCTCTGGGCTCCAATCTAGTTAGTGTTGCTAGCTGGATGACCTTGGCCATGTGACCTCAGTTCTCATTGTCTCAATTTCCTCATCTAAAAAGTGGGAATAATAACACCTACCTTGTTCAGTTGCAATTAAATTAAATTAAAGTCACTGAATGAGAAGTGCTCAGCCCATAACACCCAATTTGGGTGATGTTCTTCTTCCTATTGTTGTCAGGCATCATCATCACCATTATAAGTACTTCATCCACCAGGATAAGAGGGTGCCTGAATTTTCTAGGATGGCTCAAAGTTCATGTATGGAAACCTGTTGTCCCACAAGTATGCTCACCTCTGCAGAGCACATGTTCTCATTTTGGATTCAGAGATCATGATCGTGGAAGGCTGACTATTGCAAGAAGGGCCCTGTTTGCCCCCTAACAGGCAGGTAGATCTTGGAAGAGTCATTTGCCTTCTCTGTAAAATGGAACAAAAAAATCTGGCCAGCTTTCCTCAAAGAAGAGTAAAAAGTTACTTTGAAAAGCCAACAATTTTAATTTTAATCATTTTAATTTTTCCCATTATTATTAATAATCATGTACCAACCAATCTTCTTGCCTCCTCCTATTAGCTTGCAGTATACCTGTTCTGCGATAGAGAGGCCCGATTCTACGTACAGACCTGGTGAGAAGAGCGGGGGTGGGGAGAGGAAACATAAAAGGCAAAACCACCCTGTAAATAAAGACAAAGGTAAAATGTCTTTTAAGCCAATATTAACAAAGCTTTCGCAAGAGAAAGCCCATTTCCTGAAGACATGCTAGTTGGTTGACGCCCATGGAGAAAACTGGCTGGTGGCCATGGCAGAATGGGCTCTCAGAACATGGCCAAGTCTTGACCCCCCTTCTTTAACAAGCTATTCTTGCTGATTTCTTGTGTTGATAAACTTAACCAACATGGGTCTGCTGATTAGAGGCAGGGTGTCTTGCTCCAGACCATTTCTAACCTGCATGCTATTCATCTCTCATAAGCACCATCAACTCAATGTGTTCCAAACAGACGTCACAGACCTCTCCCCCTAAGCATTTCCTGCTAAAGGCAGCATTGTTCCCCCGCTCACCCAAGTTCTGGGCATTTTATTCCGCCTTAACACCTCCAGCTCTCACACTCAACACATGAAAATCAGCATTGTTTAAAATTTTTGTTTAGGCTTTGAAATATATTTTCTCTCCGTTCCCCTTGTCTCCCACCCACATCACCCATCCAGAGCTATTGTAATTCCCTCCTGTCTTCTTTCTCCTCTATCTGCTTCTCCTCTTCCTCAATCTGTGTCACTTTCAGATTCTCTTTCTTGAAACACAGATTAAAAATAATTGCCCAAGTATATGTAAAACACACACACACACACACACACACACACACAAATGCAATGGTCTCCTTTAGTCTACACACTCAGTCTATGCAAATTTAGCTTTATGCACCCAGGAAAAATGAGAAGAGAAATAACCAGGTTTCAAAGGCTGGTGTTTCTGCCTCGATTTCACTCAATGCGAGCATGCATCAACACAGTGTAAGAGAGGTGCTGAACCCGCCGTACCCTAGCTGATCTCACTCCTGTGTTCTTCATAGTGAACACATTTGTGTCCACTCACGGGTGGTTTAAAGAGTTTTCAGAGATCACTTTTTGCCTTGTGACTCTAGTATCCACCTTACTATGGAATCAACCTACTGTAAGATTGAAAGGAAATCCATCAGAGTACAGGGGATTTTTTCCTGGTTGCTGGAACTGAGTGATTTCTTGTTCTATCTCCTACTTTTCACTATTTCAATTTTCCATTAACAAAGATACTTAAACTTTTTTTGAGCCATTTGAACTTTCTTTAAGATTGCCTTCCTAGACCTTCAACGACTCCAGTCACTAACTGGATAAGGTACAGATGCCTCAGCCCAACATTCAAGACCCTCCCCGAGTGAATCCCACAGCTCATCTGTGGCCGCTCATGGCCCCTCCATGTTCCCCACCTCCAAGTGATGGGGGATCTTGCACTTCACCCACCCCACTGGGCACTCTGGCTGTGTGCTGCACCTTCCGCCTAAAATGTCCTGCCTCACCTCCCTCCCTATCCAGATCCTACCTGTACAGCCAGGGACTCCCCTATATTGGCACCATCCTCAAAGTTTTCCTAAAACTCACCCCACCCCACCTCACTGCATCCCCTTCTATCGCCACCTCACTTGTCACATCCATCTTCCTTTACAGAACAGGTGCACTTGTCTAATCTGCTCCCTGACCTGGTTTATTCCTCGGCTGTACCCTCTGCAATATCTGGCTATGCACAGCACAGATGCTCAAATAATGGAGGAAGTGGAGTGGATTGAATTGGATTGCACAGAATTGGACAGCCCTGGATTAGACTGGCTTAACTTGGCTTAATTCAATAATTATATTCCTTAAATCAAAGTTTTGGTAAATGTGGCTGTTTTTCTTTTGGCCATTGGTCATTTGGGCAATTGGCCCCCTAGACACTTGGCTGGAAAGGAACTGGCTTCTGACAAGTTAATCCCTCCATGAAGCAACTTCTGAGGAGCTGATTTGCAGTAAACTGAACCAAAGCAGGCAGTGAGCAGCCGGGAGTTGGGCAGTGGGATGTACCAAGAAAAGGCCCCAGAGGCCTAATGAGGACCCCAGAAAACTCGGCCTCCGGGCCCTCAGTGACAACATAACATTCCTGCCCTGTGAGAGCTGGGAGAAGCTGGGATCACTCAACCCTAAAGAGTTTTGTGGAGTGATGTCACTACCCCCACACACCCAGGAATCCATCCCCCAGCCTACAGCTCCCGTCTCGAGGGTCTTGGGCCCACTCATGGGTTGTATCCACAGCAGCAGGCTGAGGGGGCACCCCCATCCAGGCCCTCCCCCCAGCCCAGAGCAAAAGTTTGACTAAAGCTCAGTGTCTTTGCTTTTATAAATCTCTGCCTTTTAATGATGGCTTCAAGGCTGAGGGGAAAAGGGACCATTAAACTCACTGAATAAGTTAATGGGGCAGAGAGAATCTATTTCGGAGCCACCCCAGGCTATTTTCCTCTGGAGCTAAAGCCTGAATAAGCAAAAAGAAAAAATTAAAACCGTAGAGCACATTGCCAATAAATAACCCCCCCCCAGTGTAATCTCTCAGCATCCAGGACTTCATTTGCAGAGATATTATAATGCAAATCACTTGTGAAACACCTCTGGCTTCACACAGTTCCACCTGCAGTGGTGGCTGGGGGTCTTATTATCTGTCCATATCCTTCCCTCCCTGTGAAGGCAAGGGAATGGGCTGCTGCCATACAGCCTGCAGCCTCTTTAAGCATCCTGGGGAGAAACAGCACCCCACGAAAGTTAGCACACTGAAACCACAGTTAGCATCCTAGAAAGAACAAATCCCAAGACACTCTAATCCCCCAGCTGCAGAGACTCCCCCACGGACTTCCTAGTTGCCACAGGCCTCCTTAATTTGCAGCCTAGCCCCACTGTCCTGAAACTCCAAAACTCTCTTCTTTCCACAAAAACCAAATGCAGGGTCTTGATTTCTTTTGCCTGGAGAGGTCCACCTCTTCAGAAAACTGCTCTCCTCTCCTCCCTCTCCTCCTGGTCCTCCTTACTCTCCCTTCCTTCCCTGCCCCCTTCCTCCCTACACCTTGCACCTCCTCCCCTGACATCCAGCTGTCCCCCTCCCTGCCTTGTCCAAGAGAATCTCTACTCCCTCTGGCCTCCCTAGAACAAAGCCAGAAACATGGCTCTCAGGGCTGTGAAAACAAATTATTAAATAAGTCAGAACTGTTGGTAAATGTTGAGTCCCACTAGACACGCGTTGTTTACTCTTTAATATTTAAACATGTTAATTAAATCTCTGAATAAACAAATATATTTTAGCAAGTGGCATTCCTGAGCTGGAGTCCCTTTCTGCCACCATGCATCTCGATGTCTTTTGGGTGGGACCAAGCCTTCTTATGGCAAAGGAGGTCCACAGTCACCGTCCTGTGCCAGGCCAGCCTGCCAGGCAGCCTGGACCTTCAGTCAGGAGGTGATGGACAGCACCCTAGTCCAATCACATCTGCCCCTCTCAGGACCCAAGGCTGTCTCTCAGTCCCACTGACCTTCAAAAAGCCCCCATAGCCTACACATCTCCAGAGTGCACTCTCTTCCTTCATTCATTCATTCTCCTTCATTGATTGATGCATGCATCAGCCCTGCATTTATGTAGCAAGGCATATGCCAAACACTGGAAAGAGAAAGATAAGCAGGACCAAACACCAACCATCCTTATAAGAAGCCCATATTCCTTGGGCCTGCACAGTCTCTCCCCTCTGGACTTCCCCAGTTAGAATGAACTTTCTTTGGCTTCTTAAAGACTCCATTGCTTCAAGGGCCATCCTCACGCTCCTGCCTCCTCTAGACTAGCTCTCCATCACCTCTGCCCTTGCCACGTGGCCAGTGCCTGCTCATCCCTCCAGTTCCAGCTCGGTTGCTCCCTACTCTAGGGAGCTTCTCTGCGTGCCCAGCCTGGATTAAGCACCCCCTCATAGAAACCTGTACAACCTCGTGCTTCTTTCTCCAACACATTTATTACACCCATCACTTCAGCTCTAAGTCGAATCATCTCTTGTTTAAAAGGAAAACCCTCTGGGACTTCCTATTTTGCTAGGATTGAAATCTAACCCCTTCCCACAGCCTGCATGACCCTGCTTGATCTAGTCCCTGCAGACCTCTCCAACCTCCCACTCCCGCCAGCGCACCCTACTCAGCCCTGCTCCCAGGGCCTCCTACCCAGCCACCGACACACTTCCAGCCCCTTCCGACCTGAGAGGCATTGCACTGGCTGTGCCCTGGGCCTGGGAACTTCTGGCTCCAGTACTCAGGAAGCTCTGACTGTCTCTCACTTATAGATCGGAGCTGGACAGTCCATTCTCTGAGAGCCCAGCCTCCCTACCCTTACACCAAGGCAGCCTCCTCACCTACCCACCATGCCTCATAACAGAGCACTCTGTTGAGTACCTCCACGGGACTTCTTACTCCTGATATGATTGTACTGATTTATTTGCTTACGTATCAACGGATGGCCTCTCCCCACTGAATTGTAAGGTCCCAGGCCAGAAACGTTGTATCTTGCATATCACAGAATCACCAACATGAATGAGTAAGGCCTGTCTGTATCGCTGTCTACTCCACCCACAACAGCCTCCAGGCTCTGAGCTGGCAGGGTGGGCTGGCTGCTGGACCCTCGCACTCAGTATCCTGCCGCAGACCGAGGAAGGGGCCAGTGGACACTCACTGGTCTCGGTCTTGCCGGACACCACATCTGAGCACTCAGCAAGTAGGACTCGCAGCTAAACCATTGTGGGAGAGAGACACAAGCCCAGGGGAGCTGCCTTTCTGGTGGGACCAGGCCCTCTTCGAGTGGCATTCATCTATCCCTTGCACATGAGACAGCCTGGGCCCCTGGGAGGAGCAGCACAACTGGGATGGATGGAGAACCCCAAGGAAATAACTCAACCCCAGGCTGGAGACCCAGGGGCCCAGCCCCGCTCAAGAGCACTAAATGCCCACCAGGCCCTGGCTTCCACAGTGTCAGAGAGAAGAAGGGAGGTCTGAGAGGACCCTAGGGGGATGTCCTTAGGCTGAGTACCTCAGAAGGTGCCCTTGAGAAGTCAGTCATCTGCTTTTTCTGCCTGCTTCACTCCTCTGCAAAAAGCAGCAAGAAGCAGTGCACCACAACAGGAACCCCCCTGGGGCTTGTGAGTCAAACAGGATCTCAGCTCTGCCACCTACCAGTTGGGTGACCTTGAACAAGTGACGCCACCCTTCTTCCCCTCAATTTCTTCCTCTGCAAGACAAAGATACAAGGTCCTGTTTCGATGAGTCATATAAATGTGTCTCTCCTAACCCAGATTAATCAAAAACAGTCCTAGTGTGTAAACTGTTACAACCACTTCGGAAAAAGGTCAGGCAGTATCTTACAAAGTTAAACATAAATTTATCAAACATCCCAGAAATTTCACTCCTGGGGAATGACCCAAGAGAAATGAAAGCATATGTTCACAAAAAGGCTTGTACAAGAATGTTCAGAGCAGATTTATCCATAATACTCCAAAACTAGAAACAACCAAAAACAAGAGAACAGATAAACTCAAGTTACCCATATAATGTAATACCACTTAGCAATAAAAAGGAACCAAACACTGATATCTGTAACAATGTGAGTGAATCTCACAAACATTTTTGACAGATAGATATTATATGATTCCATTTCTATGAAGCTGTAGAAGAAGAAAAAGTCATCTATTGTGAAAAAGCCCAAAACAGGCTGGGCATTGTGGCTCATGCCTGTAATCCCAGCACTTTGGGAGGCTGAGTCAGGAGGATCACTTAAGGCCAGGAGTTCGAGACCAGCCTAAGCAACAAAGTGAGACTCCAGCCTCTATTATTTAAAAAAAAAAAAAAATTGTAAAAAAGAAAAGAGAAGAAAAATACCAACACGGGAGCTAAGCTATGAAGATGCAAAGACATACCAAGGGATATAATGGACTCTGGAGACTCAGAAGGGGAAGGGCGGAAGGGAGGAAGGGCTTAAAAAAACTACATATTGGATACAAATCTCCTCTACAAATTCACACTATAAATTCACCCATGAAACCAAAAATAACTTGTACTCCAAAAACTACCAAATAATAATAATAATAATAATAATAAACACTACTCTCAAAAGTAGATAACAAAAAGAAAAGAAAAGAAAAATCCCCCAAACAGTGGCTCCCCCTGGGGAGGCAATGGCAGACGCTGACTGGGAAGGGTGTGGGGAACTTTCTGGGGGATGGTAATGTTCTGCCCCTCAGTGGGTTTGGGTTCCACAGGCGTGTGCATCTGTCAAAACTCAGAGAATGCACACTTAAGAGTAATGCATTTCATTAAATATAAATATTAGCTCAAAAAGTGAAAAAAAATCGAACTCTAATTTTATGACATACATGCTGAAGTATGTAGAGGGAGCATGCTAACATCTAAAATTTACTCTGAAATGCATCAGAAAAATAGGATGGGTTAAGGAGTGGATAGAGGGCTGGAAAGATGGATAGAGGATGTGATAAAGAAGTAGAGTACCATATTAATTGCAGCATCTAGGGCGTAGTTTTATGGATGTTCACTGCCAAATTTTCAACTTCTCTGTATGTTTGAGGATTTGCATAATAAAATGATGGGATGGGAGGGATCCTATGTATGTACATGCCCCAAAGAAAACAATTCCATAGCCCTATTTTGTGACCCATTGTTTTGGGAAGTTCTTTCTTACTGCTAACCCACATCCCCAGAGCCGAAGGTCCCTGCCCATTGTCATTGTATGGGGGTGGAGGGATGCCTAATGTGGTTACTGACACAAGTGTGGTGCTCACTGGTAGCTGTTGAAATAGTTAATTAATTCATAAGAGAGCTAGAAATCGTACACTTTATATATGAGTTGTTTTGCTTATTTACACCTGAGATCTAAATTTAAAACACAGAACTGTCCTGTGGATCCTTCTCAGATGTTGCACTTGCTTGCCTGTGTCCTTCCCTTTATCCACCTCTATTTCACCTAAGACTGTGCAACTTCTTCCACAGGGCTCTCTTGCTTACACGACCAACTAAGCAGACACTTTGGGCATTCACAACAAGATACACCAAAAGAAATTGAGAAAAAAAAATCAGCCTTGATGAACTTCTGCAGAATTCTGCACTCAGAAAATCTAACAATGGCTCTTTAAATTTCATCAGGTATGCATTTTTTTGTTTTATGATTGTTATAATATTTTTGTGTCCCCCTCAAAATTCCTTTGTTGAAGTCCTAACCCCCAGTACCTCGGAATGTAACTGTATTTGGAGATAGGGTCTTTAAAGAAGTAATTAAGTTTAAATGAAGTGATTGGGGTAGCCCTAATTCAAAATGACTGGTGTCCTTATAAGAAGAGGAGATTAGGACACAGGCACACACACACCAGAGAAGACCACGTAAAGATACAGTGAGAAGGCGACCGTCTGCAAGCCAAGGACTGAGGCCTCAGAAGAAACCAACCCTGCCAACATCTTCATCTTGGACTTCCAGCCTCCGGAACCATAAAAAAACAAACGTATGCTTTTTCAGTCACCCAGTCTGTGAGACCTTCTTATGGCAGCCCCAGCCAAGAAATATGAGGATTTTAATATTGCTTTTATTTTAAATCATAAATCTAGTGGGTATAATCTTTTTATTGCTTAGGGCTTCTAAAGTTTCATTATAATAAAGAAAAAACAAAGGATCATGTATTGAATATTTTATCTACCCATCACCTGGAATTAATACGTTACCATTTTGTGAAATGCCAAGATCTTTAAAAAAAGACAGAATATAAACATTACAGGTAAAGAACCCTGTACATACCCTTCTTTTCCTCTCTCCCTCTCTCCCTAGAGGCCAAGACTGTCACAAAATTGGTTTGTATTCAGCCCACAATTTTATCTTTCTGTCTATAAACAACATATTATATTGGTCATTGTGATGTTTAACGTGTATATATGGTATGTCACTCTGCAACTTATTATATTTTTCACTGGCATTATGTTTTCAAAATATAGCCACGTTACCACACAGAGAACAAGGTTTTCATTGAAAGTGCTGTACAGGATTTCATCATATCACTATGCCGTGATTCAGCTCTTGATTCAAATGCCTCCTGATAACATTTCAGCTTGTTTCCAGTTGTTTTGCTCTTGCACACACTTCTGCAATAAACATGGGAACACAGGCTCTGGAGTCAGCCTGGGCTGGAATCCTCACTGTCATTTACTGCTGTGGCCTTAGACAAGCTCTTGCATCTTTTGGTCTCCATTTCCTCATCTGTCAGACGAGAGCAGTTCTCCACTCAGATAGTGGCTGTGCAGATTAAAGGAGTGACTATATACACTGCCAGGCCCGAATACAGTGCTTAACACACAGCAGCTGCTAGCACTAGGAGCTCCAGGAAGTGGAAAGAAAAAATAATCCACAAACATGGGTCTGGGCAACAAAGAACCTCTCAAAGGTGGGACTGGAGTGACACGGAGGGCCCAGATGAGCAAACTGGAGGCCAGAAGCCCTCCAGGCAGGGGAAGTGGCCTGATCACGAGACGGAGAGTGAACGATGCTGAGAATGTTTGAGGAATGAACAGCAGATCAGTTCACTGGGGCAGAGGATGCCCATGGGGAATAATGGCAGGCAGGACTCCAAAGAGGAGCTGCAGCCTGAACATGAACGGCTCTCAATGCCACAGAGAGAAGTCTCAACTACACCTTGGGGGCAAGTGGGAGCCAAGTAAGGCTCTTGAGGCGCAGTTACACAATGACTTACTCTACCTCCCAGATCATTTTTACAAATCCACTTGAGTCTGGAATGGCATTCTGTAACACGTTAAGTGTGTTTTCATCTCTCAACTACAGGTTGGATTACACAGGTCAAGGCAGGTTCAGGTCAAGTCCAGCACTGTGGGGAAAGGTCAGCATGGGGCCAGTCAGGAGAGAGCCAGGCACCACATCTGGGGTGCAGAGAGAAGAGGGGAGAGAGAAACAGAGAGAGAACCCAGCACCAGGACAAGGCCTGGCAGAATGTGCTTGGGAGTGGGCTGGTATTCTTCAAGAATGGAAGGATGCAGGCTTTTTGCAGTCTAGGAAATCTTATTCATAAAAATGTTATGCAGAATACCACCCCGCCTCTGATCTCACTCCAGGGAGTACAGTGTGAAAGCCATCAATATCAACAGTCACTCTCAAAGTGTGGTCCTGGACTTGATGCGAATTCTCAGGCCTGACAGCTGATCTTCGGAATCAGAAACTCTGGGATGGGGCCTAGCAGTCGGTGTTTTAACAGCCCTTGGTGATGCGCGTGCACACCAAAGCTTAATAACTCATAGGGTCTGGTCTCCAGAACACACATATACCCACACAGTGACACACACAGACACACACTCACACACACACAGGAACAAGGCTGCCATGCACCTGTGTGGAGGGGCACAGCCCCCCTCCTGTCCCCCACAGGATTGCCCCCAGAGAAACCCAGGGCTGCTGCATCTGTATGGCTCCCCTCCTTTCCCACCCCGTCCCCAACCACCGCCATAGAAACATCACAAGTCAGAGCCGGAAGGGATCTCAAAGATCACCTAGTCCAGCCCCCTGATTTTAAATAGGAGAAAACTGAGACCTTACAGACAACAATGGCTGGCCCCGACTCACCCGATAAACTGTGGCAGTGACAGGACACAGAGGCCAGCCCTATCCTGCCCTGACTCAGGGTACATGCTGTGAGGATGTGGCCAAAAACACCTGTGTCCACGAAACTCAAGGATCTCAAACTCCACTGGGTCCCGAGGGCCCCTTCTGCCCCACCCTCCTTACCACTACCAAAGTCAGAAACCAGAACAGCATGGCGTGTGTCCTGTTGGCCCAAGGGTGCCTGCTTACTATGGAGGAGGCTGGGGCTGGCAGGAAATGGGAAGGGGTCTGTAATACGGGGCCGCCCTCCTGGCTCTGGAGCCAGACCTGCTGCAGACAAATCTCAGCTCTGCTACTTCCTAGCAGAACCACCTAGGGCAAGTTACTTAGCCACCCTGTGCCCCAGTTTTCTCCCCTATAAAATGAGGATGATCATGAGACCTGCCATGTCACTGTGCTGAGAATGGAAGGGGGTTAAAATAAAAGTCCCCTTAAAGGAGCCCCCGGAGCAGTCATCACACAGCATTCGCTGTCACTGTGATGAGCTCAGGTTTCTCTAGAAGATTCCTCCAATGGGCTGCCCTGCTGAGGGCAAAGCCCGAGGCCCACAAAGGTGTGGAGAGCAATGAGAATGGTGTGCCCAGCATTCTGCATGGAGGCATGTGTGCCCTCACCAAGCTGGGAGGGTTGCTGTGGGCCTGGGGGACATTCTGGTGCAGGAAATGAGCCTGTTCCAGTCCACAGGTCTTTACTGAACACCTACTAGGTGGGGGCTCTTGGGGACAGAGCTGAATGAGCCTCAGTGCCAGCCTTCAGGAGCTCACCACACAGTGAGGAAACAGGAACATTAACAAGCTAATGCCATACAGGACACATCGTGGCTCCAGAGGGTGTCAGCTGGACTGAGACACTAGCTGTGCCGCCCTCTTCTGTTCAGTGACCTCCTGGGCTGGTAAGAACATAGAGGGCGGTAGAGGGCAGCAGGGTGGGGCCTCAAGGCCAGAGCATGCCTGCCCGGACAGCAGGCAACAGCAGCCCTGAGTGAGTGACAGGAGGAGGGCACGGGGACATCAGTCACCTGGATGGGAGACACAGCCTGCAGCTCAGGGGTGGGGGTGATGGGAGCAGGGAAGAGCAACCAATCATTTCCAGGGAGACAGAACACGACCCTGGAAAATGAACCCTAGATGCAAATCAGGGAGTCATGAGGTCACTCTCCTGCCACTTCTGCTTCCCCCGGGCCCAGGGAGCTGCTCTGGGCTGGAAAGGAGGAGAGGGGGTGTGCCCTGGTCAGTCTTACCTAGGAACAGGGGGCATGGGGCAGGTCAGCCACTGGCTGGGCAGAATGTCAGCTGGGTGCTGGCAGCAGGAAGTGGGGCTACCCTTCAGTACCACGTGGAGCTACTCTCTTCATCCGACCTGCACCTTGCCTCACCCACGCTCACCTCCACCCAGCGCATGGGGGAGCAGGGCTGCCCTATCCCCACAGCCCTCTGACTTTTCTGCCGAGAACATGGCCCTGGGAACGGACGGAATCTGCCATGCACTCTCAGCAAACTTGGCCCACCTCCCCTCTCCGGAGGTCGATTTCCAGGTGCAGGGAGAGGCCGGGAGAGTTGCTGTTCGGCTGCACACATCCTAGAACGACAATGGAGACCTCAGGGGTCCTGCTCTCCACCACTTTCCCAGCTCTCCCAAATGGCTGGCCCATCAGAGACTCTCCAATAAACCCACATTGGATAAATGCACAAATAGAGAAATGAATGAACGGTCGCCTGGGAAGAGCACGTGGCCACCTGAGCATGGACACACTGATGCGTGGCTTTCCTCCCTCCCTGTCTCACTTCCACTCTCCCTCCCAGGCTTCCTGGGCTCACGTTCCAAATAAACTACCCACACCCCAAATCTTCATCTCACACAGGCAGAGTGACAGGGGAAGAAATGAAACTCGCTTCTCTTGCCTTTCCGCATGGGGCCTCTGTGAGCAACAGCAACGCCAATGAATCAACTTCCCAGCCAGGGGGCACAGTCTTGACAACTCACTCCACTGTTATCACATTCAGTACACCTGGGAGCAGGTAAATCTAGAATTTTTAAAACTCCATTTAGGAAAATTGCACCCTCTCTACCTTAGGGAAGCCACATTTTCATATATATAAATTTTTCTTTAAACTTTAAATTAGATCCATTTTCTAAAATTCTGCCCCCGCTTCTCTTGAGATAACCCTTTGAGCTGTAGATCGTTTGTCTAATACCTGCCTCCCTCCATTCTACTGTAGCTCCAAGAAGGAAGTACCATGGTCTTTTATTTTCTCAAGGCTGTGCCCCAGGGCTCAGCATGGGCCTGGCCCACAGCTGGTGCTAGGCGCTAGGATGAAAGGGGGTAGACTCTCCTCCTCTTTGGGTCCCACAGAAGGAAGAGCCTGGCTGGCCCTGCTAGCGCATCTGCTCATTCTTCCCCAACAGTCCAGATGCTAGGATGGGCTTTGGCAAACAGCAAGGCAGGCGGCCAGACACCTGGGCACCCCACAGCCTAGGTACAGATGCAGCTCAGCAGTCACTGTGGGCTGAACACGCCGCCAATGCCAGGCCCCCATTAGTTGTCTGTTATGCACTTGGAAGACAGTCCTTTGGAAAACAGAATATGAGGCCGCCCCTCCAACACCTGCCCTAGGGATGGGAGCCAGAAGTCCCCATAGGCCATAGGGCCCTCCCACGGAAGAGGAGGAGCTGCAGCTACAGGCCCTAAAAATTGGGCCCTTCTTTCCACCCTCTTCCTTCAACACCAGGGACTTTGAGGAGCCCTGAGCTGAACTCATCTTCATTTCTTTCTTGCTCCTGAGTGCCTCAAAGACAAGGTTTCTGCCAAGAGAATAAAACTGCACCCCTCCTCCACGCCCTTGCCCCCTCCCCACTTCTTATGTTATTTCCCTCTCTGTGTCTTATCGCCACATTTGTTCAAATGACTGCCACTTAAGAGGTGGCAGGGAGTCAGAAACACAATCTGGAGCAAAGCTGATATTAAATAACTTCCTGAGCCTGGCCCGTCTGCCAACGCTCCCTCCTGGATCTCAGGTGGAGAAATGAAGAGGCTGCAAGGATGAGAGCCAGGGACACCCCAAACCAGCCTCAGAGCCACCCCTCTGCTGAGAGGAGGCTGGAGTTTCTTCACCAGTAAAGCCCAAAGCTTAGCAGTGACCCCACCCCTGCTTCTCACTTGATCCCATCCTCCATAGCACACACACACACACACACACACACACACACACACTAAGCAAAAGGTATTCAATCATGTCTGACCCTCAAATTTAAGCTAAAAGAGCTTTTTTGTCAACCAGACCAACCCCTACATTTCCCAGGTAAACAAACTGAGGTTCAGAGATCTGGAGTCTCTTGGCTAAGGCCAACCAGATAGACTGTATGAAAGCATCTCAAAAAGAGTGGTGCCCCAGGAAAACACCAGAAAGGCTCTGGTTTTTAGGTGCCAGGATTGCTTCATTACAATCAAGTTAGTCAGTTGCCCATATGTTTTCTCCAGTTGTGACTTCTTACTGTGGGCCCCAGCAAGAAACATCCCCAATAGCCATCATCACATGAAAGCCCTCAGAAAAAAATATCTTTAGCACCTAGCCGTTGAAGGGGAGAAATTCTGCTAATGAAACCTCTGAAGCCAATATCCACTAACCCTGACTCAGCCTCACCTGGCCTGGACAATCCCCACCACACCACCTCCAAGATCGGAATACACTTGCTGTTCTCCATGCCAGCCACTGGGTGTCACTGCTGCCCCCCATGAATTGGAACCATAGAGCGTTCAGTAGGGGGTAAAATGACCCCAGCAGGCCAAGGGGATCTTATACATATCTCCTGGGTGTGACCTAACTTCATATTTCTCCCAGAAAGAGATAGATGGCCAACCATGTTCCAGATGCTCTTCCAGATGCTGTTCCATCATGTTCCAGATGCCGTCCCCACATCATGTACTTTAATCCTCACAACACCATCTCACAGCAACTCTCCTGATAACACCTTACTTTGCAGGTGAAGAAAATGAGGCAGAGAAAAATTAAATAACGTGCTCACAGTTTAAAAAAACAAGCAAGGATTGGAACCTGAGACAGATGCCAAATTCCATGATCTTTTTACTATGCAATTTAGCCTCCCTTGAGCTATCAGTCTCAGTGCTATCGGCTCTGGCTGAATCAAGCTGGTTTGCCATGACTCCAGAGAAGATGGCATCTGGGAAAAAACCAAGTGGGGCTCAGACTTTCATCAAAGGTACAAATCACAACAGGACAGGCTCAACAGCCCTTCCCTCCCTGCAGAAATCATGGTCTAGTGCCCTCTTGTGGCTTTACATGGAACTGGGATGAATGTCCATGGGAGGCTCTCGTAGGTGGATTGGAGGGATTTTAGGTCATCCTATCCCATTGGATTCCTAAATTCTTTCTACCAGGGATGGTCCTGAAGCCCCCTCTTCAGACAGACTTATTGGATTACAATAGCCAAGAGGGAACCAGCTAGTGAATGGGAAGCTATGTAGGGCAAGAATAGCAATAAAACCGCTTGGGACAACATCTGCAAGAAGCTAGATGTTACTAAATTACCCTAGATAGAGATTTCTGGCGTCCAGATTTCTGGGGCTGCAGAGTGGGGAAGGCAGGTAGCAAAACGGCTTTGCCTGGGACACTCTGACACTTGGCATTCCAAAGGAGTCCCTTATCAGCAGGAGCCATAACAATCTCCCTGTCCCTGTGGAAGGCTTGTACCTCAGCCACTGTGTCCCTTTTTCCAAATATATGCCATCTTAGTCCTTCTCTTGCCTCCTTCAGCTTTGTCCACATGCTAGTTTCCTCGTGCAACTTCCTCTAATCCCATTCTTCAAGGGCCTGGAAATGTCACTGCCCATCACCTCTTACAGATTCCCGTGGACTGCTCACCAGCTTGGCTTCTGTGTGGCCATCACATGCCAGGCACCTACCATAATCTCATTCAACCCTCACAACCTCTCTATTAGATGGGTATAGCTAACCAAATTTTTCAGATGAGGAAACTGAGGCTCAGAAATGTTAAGTAATGTGCCTAAGCCCATACCAGGGCAGAGCCAGGATTTAAGCTGAAAGTTTTTTTGACCAAAGAAGCCTCTACTCTTCCCGCTACACCATGCCACCTCTCAGACAAAGGGACCACTGAAAAGTTCGGGGTGCAGGAATTGGTCTAACCAAATACCCTGGAGTAGAAGATTAATCTGTTAGGGTGTGGAAAATGAGCTGGGGGCAGGACAGACTGGAAGTAGGAAGAACAGATGAGGGCTATAAAAAGTATCCATGCTTGTGGGGATGAGGTTCTGGGGTGTAGTAATAGGAAGAGAGAGAAAAGAGTTTTACACACACACACACACACACATGCTCATTGAAATCTTATAATAATCCTGCCTTATTTTTAGTATTTTCATATGAGAAAACTGAGGATCAACAAGGTCAAGTAGCCAGCCCAGGGTCTCAGCATGTAAGAGGCAGAGTCATGATCTAAAGCTTCATTTAGTCGTTGCCATAAATAATCAGGGTTGTATATACAAATGATCTCTGGCCCAGTAGGAGGGCCATAATGTCAGCTTCTTTCCTGCTCTTCAGTGGATCAGACTTGAAAAACTATCAGAAATAAGGAAGTGAGGAAAGATGGACCACAACAGAAAGGACCCTGCCTGCAGCCCAGGTCAGGAAGCTGGGAGCAGACCCTCAAGAAAGAGTCACAGGCCCCAGACCAGAAAGCTCCACACCCACCCCAAAAGCAGCAGACCCTGTCTCTAAAGCTGATAACCTTGTTAGTAGGCGGACGCTCATTTATGCATGGAACAAGACAGCACCTGCTCAAATACAAGACTGCCTGGAACAGACAGACGGGCCAACGATACTGCCAGAAGCACCGTCAAAACCAGCCAGTCCAGGCAGGGCCCACAACCCTGGTTTGCAAGGCACTTTCTTACCCACCTCTGTGTATGGTTATCTCCGAAAGCAGACACAGGATCTGGAGAGGTTAAGAGAAGGCGTCAAGCTCTCATCTCTAATCAATGCCGGGACCTGCTATTTTCTGAGCACTACTTGTCCGGTAATTTCCAAGCTTGGGTTCGGGGGGCAGGGAGAGGGGAGAGATGCCCCCACACTTGAGCCGGGGCATCAGACAGCCTGAGAGCCTGTATAAAGCTTGCTTCTTCCATGATACTAGCCCCACAGTGAAACTATCTGTCAACTTCTCTATTAAGCCTGTGGGTCTTCCTGGGCTACCTCCCATGCATTCACCCCATTACCCTCTGTGCAAATGTGCTGATCTCTCCTGCTGCTGCTGAGAGAAGGCAGGAAGGAGAGCACACAAGGTGGCTTTCCTCCATCCAATGCAGTCTCCCAGTCACCTCCTTCCCAGGAAGCCAAGGGCTCATGAGTCAGAAAGTCCAGGTCCAGGCGTCTCACATCCCTGGACTGCAGAGATGCAATGGAAGCAGGGTCAGCTCGGCGGAGAGATGCCCCTCATAGAGGAGAGCTGACCTCCCTGCTCAGCCCTGGCTCAGGAAATGCTCTGAAAGCCAGGGCTGACAGTGCACTTCTCACCAGGCTAGCGCCACACGCCCGGCTCCGGCCCTGGGAAGCCACCAGCCCAGGACCGTCTCGTGCGCCACACTGCCCTCTGGTGGCCACCAGGAGTGTAGACGCAGAGGGAAGCCAAAATCTTTTAAGGTCTATTTACAGAGACCTCAGACACGGTGTGCACAGAACACAGAAGAGACGCACTTGTCCCTGTGCCAAGACGCCCCCAGATACACTTACGCAGCCCTGTTTCCCGCGGCAGGTAGCCGGGTTTAGGACTTCGAAGCTACTATTGCTCCCCTCGTGTTCTCCTCTTCTCTGCAGCACTGTAAGAGCTCCTTTCCCCGCCTCTCTGTAAAAGCCCGAACCCCTCAGTCCCAGAGCAGACACCAACAAGCGGATGGAGGCCCACACCAGTTAGGGAGGCAGGGTCCTTCGTTCTGGGCTGCCTTGTGCCAGGAACTCACTGGGCGATTGGTCCAAATCAGTTCACCTCTCGATTCCTAAGTTCTTTCTCTGTAAAACAGTTTGGCCCCAACATTTTCTGAGCCCCTTTCCAGATCTAGTAATTTATGGTTCAAAGTCTTGATCTTCTCTCTAACTCAGAAATCTTCCCAGTGGTCTAGAAAAGGAAATAACCAACGTGGTACCCAATTATTTACAGAGCCTAGCGAATACATCATTGCATAGGTCTGAACATGACAGTGACCCTAAGGGGGTGCCGGGCTGGAGAGTTCCATGACCTCAGCTCTCAGAAGTGTGAGGCCAGTGGCTGAGCGATGATGAAGCAAGCTCACACAGCCAAGAAGCAGCAAACATGGAAGGTGCACCAAACCCTGCCCCACAGTTTCAGCTGTTTCACAGAAGAAAGTTGTATCTGTCTCCCACGCTAAGAGATCATGCCTATGGAGAGAGAGATGGAGCTTCCATGAGCAATGAAGGTGGAGAGGTGGGGTGAGGTTGCAGGGGGATAAAGGCTGCTTATCGTGGAAAGGACCAGGGAAGGACTCAGAAAGAAGCTCTAAACATCAGCTTCCAGCTCCAGCTGCCCAGTGCTTTAGACACCCCCTTTTTGCTCTGCACCCAGAAATGTTCCTGGCACCCCCAAGCTCTACCTGGGAGAAGCCACTCAGCCCTCTGCTCTCCCACCCACGCTCTCACTGGCCATAAGCACCAGGGGCATAGTCCTCCTGACCACAGCTCAGCCCAGAGAGGAGCTGGCTGGGACCCAGCCACCAGCTTTCTGAATCTCAGCCAGCCTCAGCTGGCACCTGTTCTGCTGTGGGCTGACCTGACCTCAGAGGCCAGGACATCACACGGGGGTGGATGAGGAGGCCTGGGAAGAGGGTGTGGCTGAGACACAATCTCAGGAGAAACTCCCTGTTGGGAACAGGTCAGGAGGACAGACCAAAAGCTTCCCCCACCACTAGAGAGGCCTGCCTGGGACAGTGTTGGCCACACTGTTTGGCCAATACCACACCCATAATTATCCTATGTTCCTTCCCTTCCTATCCCAGCCAGAGTAATTCCCACCCAAGGAACTGAAATGTTGTAAACTAAAGGATTCTCCTAGACTTTTACATCAACTCTTTTATTTAACTTAATAGTAATATATTCGTGTGTGTGTGTGCATGTATGCATATATATGTGTATGCTAGTATGCATAAGAGTATTGCAAAAGAGCATAGGCAATATAGCTTAATATTTAAATGCCAGACTGCTTTGCCATTTACTGGCTACATGAAATTAAGTGAGTTAAGTTCCTTCTCTGCACTCGGTTTCCCCATCTGGAAAATGAGACTAATAATAGTACTTATCTTATTGGGGTTGATGTGAGGCCACAATGAGGTATTAGCCTTAGAGTGCTTGGCACAGTGTCTGGAACATAGTAAGTGTTCCAGAAACACTAATGATTGTTATCATGTACTCAGTAGATGCCAGCTGTCACTAGTTATGTATCGACAGATTTCTCTTTGCCAGACATGACCCAGGGCACTGAACTTCAACAAGGTGCTTATATAATGTAGTTGTTATTATTATCCATTTCTTATAGACAAGGAAATTGAGACCCAGAGGAGGAAAGGGATTTGTTCAAAGCTAGGGGGAGGCCATGCCTGGAGGAGCTGCTGGGAAAACTGGGCTTAGGAAAAGAGCAGCTGCCAGAGTCCTCCATGCTTGATGATGTGTGTCTGGGGAAGGAATCCTGAATCTCCCACTGCCCAGACTCTGGGACACTTATGATGGGACAAGCCAGGCGGGAGGACTGGGGGCAGAGGTGAGGCCAGGGGAAAAGGACAGTCTTCCAAGCCTGCTGGGCCCCAGGTTCCCCAGCCCTGTATGTGAACAGAGCTCAGCAGAAGGCCTCATCGAGTTGATTTCTAATTGGTGTGGGCTGCAAGCTGCAAGGAGCCCTGGGGCTGCCAGTCTCACATAGTTGCTACCTCTGGGGACCCTGAATTTGGAAACGTTGCCTCAGAGGGAGACATAGTCATGGGGGAGGCTCTGGCTTTGACAGAGTGCCCAGAACAGGAGCCAGAGCTGAGTAGAGGGCGGCCCCGGCACCTGGGAGTGTGCCTGGGAAGAGGAGTCTTCGAGCGACCCAGGGACCCCAGCTGGGTCCCTGCCCACTCTGAGCCCTGGGACCCTCATGGGTGACATGAGGGAGAAGATGACTGCAGTGGTCCTTTCCAGCTTTGAATTCTGGTGAGCCCTGCACTTAGAGGTAGCGGAAATGGGAAGAGCCTTCTTGGGGGTTCTCAGGACTCCACTGGGCCCTGAGCTTTGGTGTTAGCCTCACTGGAGTCTTCACTCCTGATGACCCGACCCATCAATGAGCAGCTTCCAACACACCAGGCCACCAGGAGGATTTGTGCTCCTCAAAGTTGAGGTCAACGAGGCTCAAAGAATGACAAATGACATGAGCTGATCACTCAGCTGATCACCAACATCTGAGTGACTGAGTCCAGCCTCTATCTGGGCCACTCTTTGACCAGTTGCTGAACACTCAGCCACCCTTTGCAAGTCCCTCAAAGATGGATCATTCCCGCAATGCTGCCCTTTGGGTGGAAAAAAACTTCCTAGATGAAAATGCTCTGCAACTTCCTTCCCAACAAGCCAAACCCCAGGGCCTCAGGAGACCAAGGTCCCCAGGTTTGATCCTGGAAGTATCTTTCTCTGGGGCTATAACTATTCCCACTTCCAAATCTCATGTCAATAGCCCCTCACATTTCTGCCTTCCTCTCTCAGGCCTAGTCCTAACGTCTGGCTGAAAGGGTCACACCCAAGAAAGAACAGAGCCAAGGGGACCCACAAGCTGGTAAGAGAAGCCCCAGAAGAAACACAGACTCCTGAGAGCCTCTGGACTTTTCCATTTGTGAGCTACAACAACGTGACCACCTGGGACGCTGGATTTGTTCTTTATTTTGTTTTCTTGATCTGTAAAATGGGACTGTTAAGCTCTGCTTTTATATGCCAAGCAACTGTCACAAAAATAAACTCAACAATTGTAAACTAAAAATAATGATATGACTGACGGGGGCATTCACGGAGATGAAGAATTTGCTACACAAGGATAAGAAGGTAGGATCCTGGTAGGGACTAGACCATCGTTTAAGAGCTGCCCTGGCCCCTGCGAGGGGGCTTTTGGGCCTTGGGAACTCTGATCCGGAACTGAGATCCCCCACCCCACCCAGCTTATTCCCTCCTCCCATTGACCCTACCCCCTATTAATCAACCCCTCCTTGGCATAGCACCAAGTGAGAGCCAGGGGCTTCAGGACCACCTCTTCTGTCACCACCCTGTCTCCTTCTCAAGTGCCAACCCTCCCAATCACAAGAGCAGTGGGTACCAAGCTGTAATGATCATGCATGATTTAGCAATCAAAAAGTTTATTTTATAAACCCCAAACACTCATGTTTATTACTTTATATGTTTATATATCTATTATCTATACATTAAATATGAAATATCCTCTTTTCTAGGCAAAAATAATTTGCGATAGAAGTTCCAGTGTTTTCTTCTCACACTCAGTGGAGAGCTGTGCTCCAGCAATGGGCTGAAAGCTTTGCAGAAGAACATCTTTTCCTGGCCCTGAGCCCAGGGTGCAGATGGGGAGTCACGAAGCTGGGTGTCCAGGCCCTAATGAGAGGCTGCAGGCCCCAGCACATTCTTGTTAAATATGCCATTTGGTCTGGGCAGTTGACTCTAAATAGTGTCATGTGTCACAATGGTGTCAAATTCTGGGTGGCCTGAGTTTGCTAGAGGTGGGAAGGGAAGGAAGAGGAGAATAACTAGTGTCCCAAGGTCAGTGAGGGAGTGCACCTCCTCCTGGCACCATCACAAGGATCATTGCCATCCCAAGGAGGCGCCCTTAAAAGTGGCCTGGCCGAGCCTCCTGGGGGAAGTTCCCTGGGCCCCGAGATGACATATGTCCAAGTTGGAAGAAACACTCTGCCCTGCGGCCTCAATTCATAGTTGAATTTACAGGCTCAGAAAGTCTAGAGTGCACTGATGGAGCTCACAGGGGGTTAGGGACAGAGCCAAGGTGGGATTCACATGATTCGTCCCTTTTTCTGCCACCAGCCAACTGGAGGCCCCGAGGGGAGGCTGGAGACCATGCCTGTGACTCCTGTGCAAGCCACCCATGGGAGCACATGGGGGTACCCCAGCCACAGTGGAAATGCCGTGATATTGGCAAGGGCCACACCAAAGGAGGGCCTCAGGCTACCCACACCCACCCAAGAGCCAGCTGAGGTGGGGCCCTGGTCCTTCTACAGAGTTGGAAAGAAGCAGCAGCGGGCAGGGACTGGCAAGGCAAGGACGGGGAGCATCCCAGGAGGGCATGCATCAGGCCCTCCCTTTCTCACAGCAGCACCTCCTGTTCAGCCAGGCAGGAGGGTAGTAGGAGCCTTCTAGGACCCTAAAGAACCTTCTAGGTTGCAGGCTCAGCCTTCCTGGGGCCAGGAGATGAGGACTTTCAAAGCACTGGCCAGGCTGGGCTGGTTTTTGCCCAAAGCTGTCATGGCCTCAGGTCCCATGGAGCTGCAGAGCAGATGCCCTTGGCCCCAGGGTGTATGACAGAAGCTTGACCTGCTGGGCTTCCTGGGGCAGGGGGTCTTGGCTCTGGAGCCACCAATAGCCTCTCTCTCGGTGGAAAACCCCAGGGCCTCAGGAGACCAAGGTCCCCAGGTTTGATCCTGGAAGTATCTTTCTCTGGGGCTGTAACTACTCCTGCTTCCAAATCTCATGTCAACAGCCCCTCACATTTCTGCCCACCTCTCTCAGACCTAGTCCTAATCCTGGGGCTCTGAGCACCTCACTGTGCCTACCGAGAGTGAGCCCCATGATGCCTTTGGGGCCTGGCTCATACCCTGCCGGGTCATTGTCAAGGCTGGGTCTCCCCTTGATCCTTAGAAAGAATGAGACTCAGGAGCCAACAGCCAAAGCCCCGAATGATCCTTCAGCCAGCCAGAAGAGGGCCTTCAGGGAGGGCCATGGAAATGAAGGGACCAGAGAACTGCCAAATGCCAGGGACCCTGTGGTGGCTCAGAGTGAGACCCAGATGGCGACTCAGAGTCCCGGCTAAGAGCCCATGGTCTTTGCAAGCCGAGGTAGCCAGCCCCAAGCATACCTGGTCCAGCCACGCCATCCTCTCCTGCTTCATCTTTCTAACAGCTAAAGACCATACCATTCCAACCCAGCCCCAGGTAGGCCTAGCCTAGCAAAGTGGCCCAGACAGTCCACCATGGCCACCACCCTCCTGCCTTTGTGACGTCACAGCCTGGTTGGGCGTGGCTGCGCATGGACCCTTTCAGGCTCCATGAGGTTCCTGTGCATCAACAACTGCAAAGGCAAAGGGATTGGCCTTCTGGGCAGAAAGGGGCCAAAAGGGAGGGCCTTTTGGAGCAGCGTGGCTCTGGGAGGGGTGGAGGTGAGACCCACACTTCTGCTCTGATGCCTTGCAACTGATTTCCTCCAGATACAAACAGGGCAGCTGAATGGGGAGATGGCCTCCCCCATCAGAGGCAGTTCCCAGCCAGCTTCCTTGGATGGCCACACAGGAATCACTCCACACAGCATCCCTGAGAAGCAGAACCACAGAGAAACCTCTTGTCCCTCTGGAAACTCAGGTACAATCAGTTCAGCACTTGAAGGAAGGACCTCAAAACATTACAGCCCGAAGAACAAGAGGGTAAAACTGTGGAGGCCTCAGCATCTTCTACCCAGAGTGTGCCCAAAGCTATAACCTGGGGCATCCACCAGCATCAAGAGCTTCAGGCCAATGGGAAGCTGGGGGACCTCTTGGTCCCATTTCCTTGGTAACATCAGAAATCTGAAGAACAACACTCCAGCAAGGCACGGGCTTCAACTGAAGCCCTCTTCCCAAGCCATACTAAAACAAGAACCTACCCCAGCCGAGGGTGCTTCTCTCTGCCCGCACATCCTTCTTCCAGCCTGCTCCATATGCAGCCCCACACAGTGGGGGTCCCTGTTGGGGTTGTGTGCCTGGGGAAAGTGACCTTACCACCCCAAGCCTCCATTTCCTCAGAAGTCAAACAAGGATGGGGATGCTGACTTCCCGGGGTGAGCGTGACTCCCCGCCCTCTCTCCAGCCCTCTGGCTCTGGAGTGGAAATCTGGGCCCTTCTCGAGCTCAGTCAATACCAGCCATAGATATAACAGGGCACTGGGGAGAAGATGGGGCAAGGAGAGGTCATTCGACCCATGACCTCTGACCCTCCCCCACCTGCCACTGGCATAGCTCCTGTGGGAATCCAGTTCCCTTGTTCTTTGGTGTTGGCTGGATTTAGAGAAAGGAGTCCTGATGGCCTCTCAGAATCCAAGTCCTGAAACAAGAAGGGGGACACACACAGAGGGGCTCCAGATACACTCCCTGCTCACTATCCTCCCAGACGCCCTCCTGAGGCCCTCCAGTGCCAAAGAGGGCAAGAGGCCACCCCAGTCCCCTCCCATCACAGACCTTTCTGGCAGCCTGGAAAGGCTAACCCAACTCTTCCCTATGAAACTGCTTCCCTGAGCGTCATTTTCAGAGGAGCAACACCTCTGTGTGGCTATAAAGAGCCTACGTGATTGTGACCATCCCTGCCTCCCACTGGCTTTCTACAGACAGACACATCCTTGGAGCAGCACACTGGATGAAGCTCACCTATTCCCAGAGACCCAGGCTGGGTACCAGGGGCCCCTTCTTCCAACCCTTGGCCCACCCCTGGCAATCTCTAGGTCGGGCTTCTGAGCACCAAGACTGGCCGCTCAGCTCCCACCTTCACCACCAGCCCACTCCCCCACATCCACCCCCTACACACACACAGCCCCAGTAACGCACTTCCAAGTCTGAGTTTCCCTAACAGTCTCACTCTGAACCCTTCTCCCTACATCCTTGGGAATGCTGGAAGCCTGTGGCCTGCAGTGGGGCAGAGGCACAGTTGGGTCTGTCCTGTTTCTCCTGCCCTCCCTGCTGACCCCCACCCCTTGGCTGTTTGTCTTGTCATCTCTGGCCGGGTTGAAGGGGGTGAGGGGGTGAACAGCAGAGCTGAGATATGGGTCAAGCTTGTCTCCTGGGCCAGGAGTCAGAGACATCTCCTGGGCTATCCATTTCCCTCAAACTGTCAGCTGCGAGAACGCAAGCAGAGGCCCCATTAAGACGAGAGGGCTGGTGGGCTTTCCAGAGAGCAGGACTGCAATTCCTCCAGGCTATGCAGCCCCATGGCCCTGGGCTGAAGCAAGGGGAGGTGCTCCCAGAGCAGCACCAAAGGCAGGTCCGGCCCCCTTAAGTCCGTGGAAGGAGTAAAGAGCCACCCAAAATGCCTTCCTCCAGACATTGGCCAGGACCTCAGCACAAACCCTTCTGAGCTGCCTACCCATTGCTGGGGGTCCCCAAAGGCTGGAAGCCTTGGAGGAAAAGAGGCGAGAATTATCCTCTGAGCAATTCCAGTATAGTCCACACCCTTCTCCAGGGTGGTAGGTTAGGAGGGGGTCACCTGGCCGAGGTCAACGAAAGAAAAGAGGAGCAGACTCTCCGGTCCCCAGCCCTCGATCTGTCCTCTCCTTTGCTTCTGCTGCCATCCCCACCAAAGAAAAATAGCAAGGAGAAAAGAGCAGGCCACCACTGGTCTCCCTCGGACGGGGCAGAACCAAGCAAAAGCCAGCCAGAGTTGAATGTTCCAAATGAACCGATCCGCACGATCACACAAGAAACCCCTCTCCTCAAAACACAGGCCCTCTCCTCTCCCTGCGCCATCCTGACTCGGAATTATCCGGAGCAGTTATCAAAGCCCAAACTGGGAAGGGATCTGTAGGCACCCAGATGCAGATGAGGGTGGCAAAGGGGGTGTCTCGGAAATGCCCAAAATGGGGCTGGAGAGGGCGGGCTGCAGGAGGGGAAGGGAAGAGGTAGGCGTCCATGACGGCCTCCACACGTCCAAAGTCTCCCCGCGAGCAGCCAGCTCCCAACTTGTTTACTTGTCAGCATGTTTTGCTGTTTCCAAATGGAAATAGTTAAACACCTCGGCTGGATCGCGAGCAGTCCCTATCTGTCACCTTCCCTGCCGGCTAAGCGCCGCCGCCGCCGCCACCGCTGCTGCCGCCTCTGCCAAAGAATCGAACCTCGTCTACTTTATTCCACTTCAGCGTGGCCAAACTGTTGCTATTTAGTGGGGAGCAAAAAAAAAAAAAAAAAAAACAATGTGCACCGTCGAAACGAGCCAGCAGCTGGTTGGGGGGCGGGCGGGAGCTGGGCCCCGCGTGCCCTCGGCAGCCGGGGTCCTCTCCGGGGAGAGGCACACACACGCATCGCCGGATCGCGCCTCGCCAGGGCCAGAGTCACCTGGAATGCGCAGCCCGAGAGCATCTCCCGAGCCAGAGCGAGCCTGACGCGCGCCCAGCGGGCGGCGGGCGGCGGCGAGCTGGGGCGGGCGGAGGGCCGGCTCCCGGCCGCGGGCGGGCAGGAGGGAGACGCGGAGCGCGGAGGAGGCAGGCTGGGGAGCGGCCGCCTGACTTACATGGAAGTGATATTCCTTGAGATGTCCGTGATGTTGATGCTGGCGTTCCCATTGCTGTTCCCTGAATCCTGCCCTTCCAGGAGGGGAAAGAGGTTCCCATCGTCCGGCCGCCGGCAATTGATCTCAGTCTTGCTGCAGACACAATTTGCAGGGCAAGCCAGCACGGAGCCCACATAGTCCAGCCAGACGCTTCCCAGCAAGAAAATCCGCCAGAAACTACACTTGGCTGGGCAAAGAGAGACATCCATCTCCGATCGCTGCTTCTAAAAAAGAGGAGGAGGAGAGGAGAGGGGGGTGGGGTGGGGGGAGTGGGGAGAGCAGGGGGGGAAGGAAACAAAGACGGCGAGGGAGGGGGGAAGGGGGAGGGGGGGCCTCTGCCTTTGAAACGCCGAGCGATCAGATGCAAAATCCTTCAGCGTCTGAAACCATCGCGGCCGCCGCCGCCGCCGCCGCCGCCGCCGGGTGGGAGCCGCGAGGAGCGCCTAGTGGCGCGGTCTGCCGGGCATGGTGGCCGGCTCGGCGATCGCTGACTCGCCGGGTCCGGGGGCTCTGGAAGCGAGGCGCGCTCTCCGACTCCAAGACTTTGCAGGGTTGCAACAGACGGTGGGGAGGCAAAAAAAAAAAAAAAAAAAAAAAAAAAGGAAAAGGAAAAAATGGTGCTAAAGTCACCAAGTCCCACCTACTGGGCAGAATTAAAACGGACACACCACACACCTGCAAAACACACACATTCACACACTCTCACACATACACACACCCGGAGCCCGAGGAAAGGAGGAGAAGGAAGATGCAGTAGGAGCTGCAGCAGCCGCCGCGAATGGCTCGCCGCGCGGCTGCAGAAATGTACAAGTGCTCCGAGCCTTACGAAACGCACGGGTTATCGGAGCGTCTTCCTCGGCTCCCTCCCTCCCTTCCTCCCTCCCTCCTCCCCTCCCTCGTCGCGGCCTCCTCCCCCCGCCCCCCGCCCGGGCTGGGAGCGGCAGGAGAGCGGAATCTCCCCCTCCCTCCCCTCCCCACACCCGTCTCTCTCCCCGCCCGTCCTCTCCCTCCTCCCCACCCACCCAGCCACCCACTCGCCGGCTCGCGGCTGTAGCCGGCACCGCCACCCGCAGCCTCGCGGCAGCCCGCCCGCTCCACGCCTCGCAGCGCGGCGCCCGCTAGCCGCAGCCCGGGAGAAACCGAGACCGAAGGGAAAAAGTTGCAGTTGAGATTGCGAGGGTCGGGGCTGGGGAGGGAGAGTTGGCGAGCTGGCTGCGCGACACGGAAAGGCGCTCTCCTTTCCACTTTTTGGCCCTCGCGCTACCCGGTTTTGCTGCAATCCGGACCGCGGTAGGAAGTGAAATGAACGTGGCGGAGGTGATTGGGGAGTGCTCCCAAGCCTTAGGTGGGGGGCGCTCCCAAGCCTGGGTGGGTGGGGGGCGCAGGCTCACGGACAGCGACGGGGGGTGCCGGAGCGCACAGACACCCCAGAGAAGCACCCAGAGCCAGGGACCGAGACCGCAGACGCGCAGTCCTTGGTCTGAATGACACTCATTTCCGTAATCTAGAGTCTGGGGCGCTGGTCTTGGCTGGGAGGGGACTGCGGGACATGGCACGCTAAGTGCCCCCCGTGCCCGCTGCGCTTTCTTGGAGGTGGGTTTCCATTCGGCCTTGAGCAGGCATGGATCGGGGAAGGAAGAAACAAGGGTCGAAAGGGCTGCGCTGGAGAGCCGAGGTGGCCCCGGGCGAGCTGTGCGTGCGAAAGAAATGGCCGGGGGAAATTGAGATGCAAGGGGCATATTTTGGCAAGCGCCACGCCAGCACAGTCAGAGGCCGGTTTCTCGGGCTCAGCTCTCGGGTGCGCTGAGCTGGCTGCCGGGTGAGGGGGCGGGCGGGCTGCTTTCTCCGGATTCGGGGGCGCAGAACCTCCTCCTTCCCTCCCACACAAGCACCCCTTCCTGGTAGGGACGCAAAGCAGGTGCAGCTTTCGACACGAGCTCAGATATCATCCGGGAAAGAAGTGGGGGGGGGGTCCCCGCTTTTGCGCTGGTAGGGATTTTTTTCTTAATAAAACGTAAAGATGCCAAGTGTGAGCTGTTTGCTGAAAAAAACAAAAAAATAAATAAATAAATAAATAAAAAAACGAGCATTCGCTGTGGGAAAGGAGAAGAAAGGGTTAGGGGAGTCCGAGCAGGCAGACACACTACAGCATTCACACGCAGAAGAAAGCAGGGTTCTCCTTCCCGAGCGTGGATGAGGGCAGGCGAGGAAGCAAAATACATTGAATTCAATTCAACTGCATCCAGTATCTGAAAGGAGTCTCCCCCGCCCCCCTGTGGATTCCGATGCAGGTCATGCAACTTGCAGGCAAGATGGGGGAAGGGGTATGCCGGTGTCACCGCCTGCCCCAGGCGCAACCACAGACAGGCCGGTCGACTTCGGGTGGCACTGTCGCTTAGAGTAAAAACTTGGACGAAAAAAAGGAAGAAAAGAACATGCCTATAAAAGGCAGTTTTCCCGACTTCCCGTCACATTCCACCTTCCCTTGGCCTCAGGGAGATTTTTTACCCCCGTCGCCATTATGGCCTTGTCTCCAGACTGGCATTTTGCCCTCCCACCAGCAGGAGGGGACAGAGTGTGAAGACCTCCTTGGACTCTCAAACCACTTGCTACTGGCCCTAGGCCAATCCTTGGTGTCCTTAGGCCACTGGGAATTTCCCTGTCACTTCAAGTGCCATTCTGGGATTGGCTTGAGAATATCTGAGAGTCAGGGAAACTGAGGTGTAGTCAGATCCTCACGCTTGGCCTCTCTTGGGAGGTGGCAGGTGGCAGCAGAGAAACACAGCCTCTCTCAGACCACTCCTGGGCAGGGAAGGCCAAGTGGATTCAGCCCAGCAGGGGTGCTCCAGGCTGGAACTGAAATGGTTGTGTCCAAAAGATGCCCAGCCCACTTTTTTGAGAAAGAGAGAGAGAGAGGATTTTTAGCATGTCAAGCAGAGAAGGAGACATCTATAAGGTAGAACAACAACAACAACAACAACAAAAAACAAAAACAAAAACAAAAACAAAAAAAAACAACCTTTAAAAACCCCTCTGGATTTGGTAAAAATGCAGGTTGTGGAGCAAGGGGCCCTGATGGGCAAGAAGTCTTTCATCCTGACAGTAAAATAGGATTAAGATGGGGTGCTACGTTTATGCTCACGCTCTGGGCCTGAGCAGGAAGTGGCAGCTGAAAAAGAGGGAAGCCCTTTCGAAAGCAGGTGACGCGTGGACACATAGACGAGACGATGCACATGAGGGTCTACCAGAGGGTAGAAGGTGGGAGGGGGGAGAGGATCAGGAAAAATAACTCATGGATACCAGGCTTAATACCTGGGTGATTAAATAATCTGTACCACAAACCCCATGACACATGTCTACCTATATGACAAAGCTGCACATCCTACACACGTACCCCTGAACTTAAAGGTTTAAAAAAAAAAAAGTAAGTGATAGACTAGGTGTGGGGAAGAGCAGAATTTCATTTCTAACCACAGGGAAATGACAAGCTTTCTGGGACTCAGCTTTCTCATCTGTAAAATGACCACATTAAGACCAGATCCTCGGCCGGGCGCGGTGGCTCATGCCTGTAATCCCAGCACTTTGGAAGGCCGAGGCAGGCGGATCACGAGGTCAGGAGATCGAGACCATCCTGGCTGACACGGTGAAACCCTGTCTCTACTGAAAATACAAAAAATTAGCCGGGCGAGGTGGTGGCAGGAGAATGGCGTGAACCCTGGGGGGCCGAGCCTGCAGTGAGCAGAGATCGCGCCACTGCACTCCAGCCTGGGCGACAGTGAGACTCCGTTTCAAAAAAAAAAAAAAGACCAGATCCTCAAAACCCAAAGTGTGGCCCTCTGTCCAGCAGCATCTATATCACCTGGAAGCTTGTAAGAAGTGCAGCATCTGAGGCCTCATCACAGACCTCCCGAACCAGAATGTCCATCAGAACAACCTCCCAGGTGATTCATAAGCACATCGAAGCCCCATAGTCATCCCTCCCAGCTTGAAGATTCTCTGATTCTACATGGATCTGGGCCAAAGGGACTGTTGAGGGAGGAAAAAAAAAAGTGGGGGATGATGGGGATGGGTAGGGTGAAGTTAGGGTGAAATAAACTGGGTATCTCAGAGACAGGGGCCTTGTCAGAAACAGACATTTGAAGTTTCATTCCAAGCTTAAGAAGGTGAGGAGAATGACCTGCTCACGCACCGCTCACAGAAATCATAGTGCAGCGTCAATAATAGTGCAAACTCAGAGTTTGCTAGTTCTTAACCTCTGAAGTAGGCCAGATTTAAATGAGGGAGCAGGAGAAAGTCTCCAGCATAGACACCCTCCCCTCAGTAAGAGTCCAGAGCATTTGCAGTGTCTTACCTCTTGGTAAGAATGTCCTGGTTGACAAGGAAGAATGCCTGTCGCATCATGGAGTCCTGGAGGGATCATGACCAAGCTCAGCATCCAGCCAACCAGGGGTCACCCCCCAACCTCCTCATCTCCTTTGCTACCAGCTGGAGTCTTAGAAAGGAGGAAACTCACCCATGTGCCCCTTGCTGATCAATAAGAGGCAGGAATAGGCAAAGCTTTTTGTTTTGTTTTGTTTTTTGAACAGAAAGTAAAGCTTTAGAAACCCTTTACAGGTGAGCAGACACCTTCCAGTACCAAGGGTTTGGAGAAGACAGAAATGTTCCCAAGATTCGAATGCAGTCTTTCACCAGACAGGTCAGAGTGGGGACCACTTGCTGGAGCACAGTGGCCCAACTCCCCTGACACCTAGAGAAATTGAACACGTGTCTTTCTTAAAAGGCATGTTCCAGGCGTGCACGCACCTGAGATTAATATCAACTGCTTATGGGAGATTTCCAGCAGCCCACATTCCCCTCCGCCTAGCAAGGGAGAAAGAGAGTGGAAACTCAGAGCAGACCCATGCCAGTCTATTGGTCACCTGTCTGCCTTTCTAACCCAGCCACATCCCTTTTTCCAAAGGACCCATACCCCTGAGTCAGTGGCCACATTACTGGGATGTAGGCCACACACCAGGCAGGTGCATGGATTCACCCACCATACCCTGCTCCTATGGTGTCATTCTGAATCCAAGAGCTGTGCTTCACAACTTTCAAGTTTGAGCAGAAATAGGATCTACTTCTGTAAGTCTCAGCTGGTCGAGAAACTGTGATACTGGGAGGTGACTGGGGAGCACAGCCGGCTACAAAGGGAATACTAGGTCCTGAAGGACTTGCTGTTCTAAAAGAGCTATCTGGAGCTGGCAGATCTGGGCTTGGGCTAGAGGAGGAGTTCTGTTTCTTGGGTGGCCCAAGCATAAGATAAAAGGGAAAGAGCCAGGTCTGGGCCTGGTTGGAGGCTGGGGATGTATAATGCTATCCAGAAGCTCTGGGTCCAAGGAAAGAATTTTGACCATACATGGAAAATGAAAGCCCACCCACGAAAGGGGACAGTCAAGCACCAAAGTGGTCCAGGAAAGCAGAAGAATTCAACCATGGGAGAGCCAACTCAGGGCTCCCACTCAAGTCCCGATATCTTGGACAAACACCTGCCAGGAGGTTGGAAGTACCTGCTGGTGGTGTCCTGCTTGAACACCTTCAGTGGCAGGAAGCTCATTACCAGCCACTCCAGAGCCCTCAACTCTGTTCTCAGACAGCTCCTTTCCTTGGGTATCCTTGACTTTGACATAGCGAAGCCAGCACCCTAAAGCTGCCACCCTCGTGCTAGTGCTGCCACCTAGACCCCCAGGGAAAAGTCTCACCTCTTTTCTGCAAGCCATCCAGGAGGCTACTCACTGCCCCTCTCTTCTCTGAGCAAAGCCTCAGTTCCTTCCCTATACTCCAAACACACAGCTTTTTGTAGCTCTTTCCCCACTACAGCTATTGGAAATGCATTCGGTTTGTCAAAATGATCGGTTTAAATAAAGCATGGCTCCAAATCACACAGGCTTCAGGTGCTCTGACCTTGGGGACCCAGGGAGTAAGGAGCTGTAATGGGACTAAAATGGTGTCACGTAGGGTTTACTACCCACTAGTATCGAACCCTAGAAAGGCACTTAAGTCTCTCTACCTCAGTTTCCCCTTCTGCAAAATAGGATCTAACTCACAAGGTTGTCATGAGATAACACAGCAAGGCACTTTGAACAGTGCCTGGTGCACAGAAGCATGGTATATCAACTTCATTATGCCACTTTTGAGGTTCCCAGAGGGCTTTACCACTCAGCAGGGAGGCCCCAGCAGCCTTTATCCACTAACAGCCAAACACAATGCCACCATGAAGCTCTTCCCACACATATTGCAGCGCCCCCTGGCAAGTTGGTGCGATGGGTCGGGTGCAGCCACCACCCACAGATACTCTCTGGCTCCAGTCCTAGACCCCAAAGTGGTGTGCTGCCAGAGAGGGTTCAGCGAATCTCCGGTCCCTGGGGAAGAAAGTACAGAGCGCAGGCCCAGGTACATCGCCCCTGAGATGCAACTCCTCAGCCCCGGAGCCCCTCGCCGCTGGTTCTCGTGCCTTTGAGTTGCTCCTTCTGGGCTTTGGTCCCTTCCACAGGAAGGTAGCCCCTGCTGAGTCACCACCGGCTCTGAGCAGTTGAGCTGGGCTGGGAATTTAATGCCGCACGTCCTAGGTCCTGCACAGGCAGTGGCTCGCAAGGCCTCCCTGGCCTCCGAGTGTCCTGGTGGGGGCCCTGCAGGAGCAGATGCTAGAGCCCTTCCTTAGACAGCAGGATCCAGGGCAGGCAGCTGACTTCCTGCCAGCAGGTGAGCACTGCAGGCATGTTAGGGGAGTCAGGGAAGAGGGACTCCCACTCCCATGAGCCAACCTCCCCCAAGGTATGAAATCAGGAGTCAAGAGTCAGGACTCACACTTTTAGGAAGCCAGAAACCTGCAGGTGGTTGGCAGAGGCTAGTGCAGCACCACTGACAGGGGCTGGGGGGAATAGAGAGGTAGGAGGATTGCACCTCCACACCCACCCTCCGTTACAGACATAGCCCTCACATGCCTTCCTAGATGAGCTCTCTTGGAGTAACTTACGTTGTGCCTTCCTCTGCACAATACCCAGCCATTTGCCTACTTACTGATGAGAGAGCAGCCAGGGATCATCTCAGAGGGCAGCCAGGGATAATGGCTGGTGAAGGAACTAAGATTGACAGGGTGGGGCAGAGAAGTCTGGGCACCTTCCTGACTTGCAAGGGGATATTCCTGTTACCAGGTTTTAAAATGTGACTTCTTTGAGGGTGCAGACCTTGCTTATTTTATCTACTGATTTGCCAGCCCCGTAAACAGCACTGAGAACACAGAGGGGCTCTCTAGGTGGTTGCTGAATGAATGGCTGCCCCCAGCACACCTTGCCCTTTTGTACCACTCCACACACATGGAAGTAAGGGTTCAGCGTCTGCCTCCCCCTGGGCTGCAGGCACCAAGAGGGCCAGGAGCTGTCGGTGTTGTTCACTACATATCCCGCGGGGCCTACTTTGGTGCCAGCCCAAAAGTGGACACCACATATTTTGGGGGGAGATTAAATGAATTATTTTGCTGCCTGAAACCCCGTGTGTGTCCACAAGAGAAGTTTGGGACTTAACAGAAGTGAGGTGCTTTGAGCTGACCACCTCCTCTGTATCCCCGGAGTTATATGTGCTGCCACACACTTCTCCCCCAACAAGGCAAATATCAAGGGGTTTCTAGAAGCAGAAAGATTAGTAGCTCCTGTTTTCAAGAGAAGGTTGGGAACAGCAATGTCCCACCACCTGGGCCTTTGGCAGCCTCCTCCCACTGAGTCTAGGGCAGAGCCCAGGTCCAGCAGCCCCATTACTGTGGCCTCTGCCCTGCAGAAAGCCAAAGACTTCTTCTGGGTTAGAATTCCCCCTTCATTCCTCCCCATCTCCTAGGGCCCCCACTGTATCCTATTGCCCTTCTTAGTCAACCCAGCCCACTCCTGCTCGGCTCCCAGGCTCCCACCTCTACCTCACCACCTCCCACAGTTGCCCTTCTCTCCACCTGCTCCTCACCAAAGCGGCCCGTGCCACACCTTCCAGCTGCCCTGGCCCTGAGCCTGTGGCTCAGATTATAGGACTATGGCTTTCAGACTCATCTTTGTACTAATGCATTCATTTAGCATCAAAACATATTGGGCTTCATCACCTTGGGCATGCTACTGTCCTTCTCTTATCCTCCACTTCCTTCTCTGTCACATGGGGAACCAATGATGCCAAGGACCAAGCAAGATAATGCACCTGAAAATACCTTGTGGACATTAACACTCACAATGACAGCCACTGGTTTCCGCTAAGAGTAGTGGACACCAGCACCTTTGCACACTTGATTAGCACTTCACCTCTGACCTGCCTGCATTTATCAACAACCAGATGATGGCAGAGTTGAGGAAAGCCAAGACAACAGCTTCCGTTTACACCATGCGTTACACTCTCACCTCCAAGGGGCAGCTTTATGAAGTGTGAGTTTTAGCCCCAGGCAAATCTGGTTCGAACCCCAGCTCCAGCACTTTCTACCTGGTGACCTGGGCTTATCATTTCACCTAGCAGAGTCTCATCCTCCTCTCCTGAAGGGCATTGCTCATGGATATTTCCCTTGCAATGCAGTTTGGAGAAGGCAATCATAAAACGTGCGTAATGTGCCTAGCCCAGGATTTGACACATAGGAGTTCTCCCTTCCCTTATTTTTTCTTTCTACTATTCTTCCTTAGGGGGCCCACTCCATACCAGATAGTTCAGCCTCCCTATTAGGGTGCTCACAACTCCACCCTCCTTGCTTGCTAGAAACTATCCTGGCTTCTGTTTCTTTAAACAGAACAGAACTCCAGGAGCATAGAGGGCCAAAGAGGTGATGCCCCAAAGTCCTCAGGCCCAGAGAGGAGGAGACCAGATATTTGCCAGATACCTGGGACTCAAAACAAGAAATCACCAGATCGGCTCCAATTTCTTCTGGCACTGATTACTGAGAACAGCACACACACACATTTAAGTAGGTATCAAGAGAAAATGGAAAACCAAAAAAAAAAAAAAAAGAGTTGTCTTATTTGCTGAGACACCAGTGCGGGAATTTGGGGGAAGCGATGCGTTGTGGGGAAGGGCATGGGAAGCCATGCTCGCCTTTGGAACTAAGAGACAGTTCCCTCCCACAGACTTTCTGCTGCACCCTCCACCCCCTCCCCAGCCCACAGCACCAGCTGCACTGCCTGGGAACTGAGGGAACAGAAAGCCCAGCCCAGGGAGTTCTGGGATGGGGGTGGGACAGGGAATGAAGGTGGCAGTGGGGGAAGGTGCAAACCAGCCCTGACAAAAGCTCAGGTCGGATGCTCAAAGCTGTGGGGTGAATGTGAAGCGTGGGGAAGGGGTCCCAGAAACTCAGCCTGGAAGCACACCTGGAAGGCACCATGAGTTCATCCAACTGCTGGAGGCCAGATGACCCTCAAAGTACTGCAGACACTTGGAGTTCCCCTTGAACACCCTCTTCCTAGTGTCAAGTTCTAGAACTTCCCTCCAAGAAAGAGAGCCCAGGAGTCCAACCCCATGGATGGATGGCAGTGACATTTTCCCACTGTGCATGTGCCCTGTGACAGACCTCTCCCCAGTGTTTCCCAGTGACAAGACCCACACTCCCCTTGCCCAGCCTCATGCTGGAACGAACAAGGAGATGTCCATAGAACTATGGTGTGAAGGATCTAACCTCTTTCCAGAAGAGTTTATGGTTGCCCCGGGGCTCAGTGTCCCTGATAGATTTAAATGTAGCAGAAGCCATCCAGAGGCCACACCCAGGTACCAAAAGAGAAGCGTCCTCTGGGCCAAAGAAGGCCATCTCTTACGATCATGGGGCGCCAGAGATGAAGATGGGCAGAATGATGGTGATGATGATGATGATAACTTCAACCACAACATATTGACTATTTTCTGTGTGTGACATTTTTCCATAGCCTTTACATGTATCATTTCATTGAATTCTCACAAATACTTGGTTTTACAGTTGAGAAACAGAATCACAGAGGTTAAATCACTTGTCCAAGGTCACCCAGCTTGTACATGGAAGGAGCCAGGTTTTAAACCCAGGTCTCCTAAACACAGCATGGAACCAGGTACCACTTTTTACACTAAATTGTCCCTAGTGAGGCAACGAGGAAAGGGGAGACTGCCACCTCTGCAGGGGACTTGGTGGGGGGCAGTTCTGCCCCTCTGCATCCCGACACCCCTTTGCCAGGGTTTCCCTGGTTGTGAGAGGGAAGGAAGGAGGGAGGACCCCAGCAGTGACCATCCAAGCCCTGATTAGCCATAGCCCTAGACCATCCTAGCCCATAGCCCATAGCCCTAGACCATTAGGGATAGGGCTAATGAGGGCTTCAGCAGGGAGCACAATATTTAGTCTGTGACCTGTCCTGTGGCCAGGTTTTACCAAACACTCAAATAACCCCTTCCCAAAAGATTAATGAGCCAACTTTCTCCCAAAAAGGACAGGGATTCTAGAGTTAGGTCCTTGGCACAGTGGACACAATGGATGTCCTACCCAAGCATCTGTAATCAACAAATCAATAATTAAGGGAGGATGCACATTAGCCTTTGAAAGGGTTCCAGAGAGAGTTTATTTTTGATCTTAAAGGAGGTGAACAAGTGTGTGCTCCAAGCCTGGGGAAGGCTGTAGGCAGCGACAGAGAGATGGGGAGTGGGCTCAGGGGTGGGTGTGTGGACCTACCACATGTGGTCCCCAGGGGCATGTGCTGAGGGTGGCAGGAACCTCCAGCCTGTGAGGGGGTCTGCAGGGGCTGGACAGTGCAGGTGAGCACAGGGAGCAGGTGGTGCGGGGCAGGTGGGCTTTACTCGTGGGTGGGGCGGGGCGGGGTGTGGGTGAGGGGCACTCCCAGTGGGCTGTGTGTGCACATGTGGATGCAGGTCAGAGAGAGAGGTGGGAGCCAGAGGGGTGTGTAGGGAGGTTGTGTGTGTGGTGAGGGCAACTGCAGGGGCTGGGGGCAAAAGAAGGTGCTTAATAAAGGATGCTGATGGCAGGATCCTCATTCCCTTGTGCCAGATTGAATTAGAAGCCATGCTTTTAATCTGTAAACTCTCCGATGCAGAGATGAAAGAATAGAACTTTGTAAATATCACCCCACTTCCTGACCCCCACTCTTCTCTTCTGTCCCTCCCTGCCCTCATGGGCTGGCCACAGAAGCCAGCTCACTTTGCTTTCAACTTCCAGTTCCACTGAAAGTTTCCAGTCCCAGGATTTTAGGAAGAATAAAGAAGACACTAGACATTTCTATGAGTTCAGTTTATCATTAACCCCAACTCCCTCACACATACCAAGAATAACAGCAATAATAATATCACAGCTTTTGTAATTATAAAATCATAACCTTTGAAAAGGCCTTAGAGATTGACCATTCCTGTGTTCCTCACATTTTCCCAACTAGAATTCCCAAACTTGGAGGAGAGAGAGAGCAGGGAGGGAGGGGATGAGGGGGAAGGGGGTGGAAGATGTGTGCCATGTTTATGATTCCTGTGCCTTTGAAGACCCTGGGGTATTGTCACAGTCACAAAAGCCTCATGGAAACTTACCAATTTGGGAAACACCACATTTAGTACAATCCCCTGTCCCTGCTATTTTATAGGTAGACAAATTAGGCCCAAGATAACGAAGTTATGTCCCCGAAGCCACATAGTTAGTTAGGACTACAGCCAAAGGCTTCTACTCCAAGGCATCCATTCTGCCCATTCCAAAAAAAAAAAACAAAGAAAGAAAGGAAGAAAGGAAGGAAGGAAGGAAGAAAGAAAGAAAGAGAAAGAAAGAAAGAAAGAAAGAAAGAAAGAAAGAAAGAAAGAAAGAAAGAAAGAAAGAAAGAAAGAGAAAGGAAGGAAGAAAAAGTAACAGATTCTGGCTAGAGGTCTGAGAACCTCATGTCCCAAACACTGCCGGCCCCTCCTGGACCACATACCTCTCTCTCAAGTGGAAAGCTACCTTTTTTTTTTTTTTTAATTTTTTCAGCACAACAGCATTTTATGACAGATTTTTATGACATCAGTTCTTTAAGCATCTCTCTCCAAGGAACACAAAATTCTCCAACATAACCTCACCCAGGCCTTCCAACAGTCCCCCAGAATCCAGCAGAGCACAGCAATTTTGGGTGTTTATTGGATTCCTATTTTTCCTGCCTCATTTCCAAAATGGATTTACAGGTAAATATAATGACCTCTCCATTGTACACGTAGGAGTAACATAGGAACGCGACTTTCTCATGGTCACGTGATACATTTTGGCCAGTGAAGTAGATGAGACCGCCTACTGTATCATCTAAAGGAGGTCAGGGTTTAGCCACGTGGCCTTGCTGAATGACTCTATCAGCTTCTGCTCAGTTACCTTCCCTTGCCTGAAGTAGGAGAGAGTGAAGTGGGGTTAAACTGGGGTGATCAGGGGCTGGATGGGTGAAGGCTCTGAGTGCCTCCTGCTGGGCTCAGGCCCACAGGCTTGAAAAGCTTCTAAAAATACCAGGCATGTTTCTTGCAGGGGGGCTGATTTAGCTGACCTTTCCTAAAGAGGGCCAATTTGCCTGCTTCTGCTGCCTGCTTCTCGCCAGCTGACTCTTGGGCTGAACTGAGGCAGGATGGGAATATCCTCTCAGTCCCTGCATCCCTTACCCCAGATGGATCCAGTGGAAATGAAAAAAAAAAAAAAAAAAGGTCTAGAGCATCCCAGAGCATTTAACAAGGGCAAGCCATGGGTGAGGCAAGAGACATCGAATTGGTCATTAGATTGGTCTCTGGTCTCAAGTAGCTCATGGTCTGTCAGCTCTGTTAGGGAAAACAGCAGAATATCATCTATGACACATGGCAAATGGCAGGGGCCAGGTGTCAGTGGGCAGTGAGCACATAGAGAAGTTCATTTTCTTTTTCTTTTTCTCTTTTTTTTTTCTTTTTGAAACGGAATCTCTTTCTGTCACCTAGGCTGGAGTACAGTGGCACCATCTCAGCTCACTGCAACTTCTGTCTCCCGGATTCAAGCGATTCTCCTGCCTCAGCTTGCCGAGTAGTGGGGATTACAGGTGTGTGGCACCACCCAGCTAATTTTTGTATTTTTAGTACAGATGGGGTTTCACCACGTTGGCCAGGCCAGTCTCGAACTCCTGACCTCAAGTGATTCACCTACCTCAGCCTCCCAAAGTGCTGGGATTACAGGTGTGAGCCACTGTGCCCAGCTGAGAGGTTCATTTTCACTGGGGAAAGTCAGAGGGGCTACAGCTCTCTTCTTTCATTTGTTTTCATTCATACATCTGTTTACTTTCATTGATTCATTTGTTTGTTTGTCGGGTGCCTGTTCTGTGTTTATGAGATCGTGTGGCAGCTGCCTTGGGATTAAGACCCAGATAACTAAGTCTGGTCCTCCTGGGCCTCATTTTCCTCATCTGTAAAATGGCTGTGTTTAAATTGGAGCCCTTCAAAAACTCCTCCCAGCTGGGACACCCAAGATTTCTAGGTCCTGGCTGCAGTTAAGGGCTCTGTTGCCCAAGTCCTGAGGTTCTCTGCTACCTCTCATTCTCTTCACTGATTTTCTGAGAGTTACTTTTGCTTCTGGCACCCTCCAGTCCCCTAGAAGCAGAAGGACAAGAAGCAACCACCCTTGTTGAAGTCTCTGCCCAAGGCTCCTGGCAGAAGGTTTTCCCTCTTCCATTCCTGGCACACACACAGCCCCTGGCAAGTGTTGGTCTCACCCTAGCAGCTTGGCATTTCAGAGAGAAGATTCTAGTCCCCACTTGTCTGACAGCTCATGGTTTCTGACCTAGGACTGATGCGGACCAGGAAGGACAGACCCACATGGGAGTGGCAGCGCATGCTGGCCCTTCCTCCTGCAGCTCTGGGGTCTGAACTGACCCTCTCAGCCCCAGCATATCACCCTCCCTGGCTTTTAGGGAGCTGATCTTCCGCAGACATGCCTGGAGCCTGGGGAGGGCAGGACAACTGTCCACCCAAGGATGGAAATGAATGCTGACAGCTCCTGATTTATGCCCTTGTTATCCTGTAAGGAAGACAGCAAGGCAATTTAAAAGGCCAGCAGCTTTGGGAAGCCCAACAAGGGGCCCCACAGCACCTGGAGCTGCCCACTGGCTCCCCAGCCAAAGCTAACTAGCTGCTTCCTGGAAAGGCCAAGATACCCTCCTCCCATCCCCAACCTGAAAGGGAGAAGAGGGAAAAGGAAGCATGTACCTGAGTGCCCATGAGGGTCAGGTGCCAGTGGACTCCTCCCCACCCAGTGGCGTCTCTCTCATCATCCATCTTTTGCAGGTGAAGAATCGGACACTTAAAGAGGTTAAGTCGCATGCCTGAAGTTACACTGGGGAGACCAGGAGCAAACTGGGATCTGTCTGACCTCAAAGCCCTGCTTCTAAGTAGCCAGGGAGCAGTGGGATCCAGTGCAGTGATGGGGAGGAGGGGCTCTGCCACTCCCTGCCTGGGAATGAAGTGGAGCCAATGGCCAGAGCTTCCCTAGGGCTGGGTCAAACTTCCCTGCTCCAGGCACGAAGAGAAAGGAAAAGGCTGCTCCAGGTGGGGGAAGGCTGGTCCAGCTCCTTGTTAAAGAAGAAACAGGAAAAGACAGCAAGAGGTGGAAGTCACAGTGGGACTGACATTTTGTCAAAAGATGGCTGGGTTTCTGGCTCTCTCCTGCTTTCCAACTTTCCCTGGATCCCCACTGCCTACAGGTCTCCACTTTAAGCTCCACCACCCAGCATCCAGCACTGTCCAGGATCCAGCCTTTCCTCCCACTTCAGCCTCTCTGCCACCAGACTGCCCCTTGTGCCCAGCACCTGGGCTCCAGCCCACTTCCAATCTCACCTTTTCCCACCATTACCCGTCTCTATATTTTGGCTCTTCAGCTCCAGCCTGTCAAAGCTCTGCGTAGCTTTCAAAGCCCAGGCATCTCACCTCCTTAACAAGCCCCTCAATTTCTCCAAGCAACTTTGCCTCCCGTATGTTCAGAACGGGGCAGCTCAGCAACTATTACAGCATCATTCAGAGCCTTCCATTGGTCTTCCATCTGTCAGAGATGGCCATGCATACTTCTGCCTCTATCCTGAACTTTAGGTTCCTTGAAGCCAGGGCCATGTATTTACACAGAGTCCAGTACCTAACAGGCATTCCATCAATGTGTGTTTATCTAGTACACGTTGAATTAAAGTAGAAAACCAAACCAGAAAATAATGCTTTCTATTCTTTCCCTTCCCCTACTTTCCATCCCAGCAGGATATTTCTTTGGGTCCCAGGAAGAAACGTGCCAATGGAGCAGTGTGGTCTTTAGACAGAGTTTTAAGTTGAAGGCAGGCAAGGCTAAGTCCACTGTCAGACTGTGTGGCATTGGGGTTTGTGCTTCTATGGAAGGCTCTTCTTTAAATGGGCTGAAAGGGGTTGCAGCAATGTGGGATCCCATCCACGGTCATTGGGAAACTGGCCTTATGTCCCTGCAGGGCCTTTGCTCAACTTGAAAGGAAGTGAAAATATCTGAGAACGGCACCAGTCAATACGATGACTTCCTTGCCCTAGGAAACGTCATGCACTGAGCCCAAATGCCTTTGTTTATCCTGGGAGACTGGAGAGAACAAGACCCAGGCACCTGGAGGCCACATGGGCACCAGGGTCCCCAGCGATGAAGGGAATGAAAGCTGCTATCCCTCTGCAGGCTGAGCCTGAGCACACAGCTGCTCCTGCTGTTCCTCCTCTGTCCAGCAATGGACAGCCCAAAGCACCAGGCTCCCCATGTGAGGTGAGCAGGGAGAAAATGCCAGGTTAATTTCAAGATTCATTAGAAATTCCAGGGGAAAATGAACAGTTGCCAAGTGAGAAAGGAAAGGGCAAGCCCATTCCAAGTGAGAGGAGATGTGCCCTTTGCTGTGGCGCTCCAGGGGGTGACAAAGAGTGCTGAGATGAAGGAACAGAGCATCAGTCCTCAACGGCTGCCCCAAGCCATCCTTCAGCGAATCTTTAACTGAGGGCTGACAGCAGGACAGCCACATGGCAGAGGAAGATAAATGGATGGGGATTCCAGCTAAGGTAACCAACTGGTCTTGGCTTGCCCAGATCATTCTAGGTTTTAGCATTCAAAGTCCCACATCCCAGAAATCCCCTCCACCCAGGGCAAATGGGGAAGGTCATCCCCCTAATTCCAGCAAGTGGCTGTTGAAGGTGTTTCATGCTACAGTGTTCAAGGTGAGGAGGGTGGCTCCGAGAGATGGTCCACGGAAAGGATACCTGCCGTACCTGCCAAAGGATGCCTGGTTAATGCCAGGTTAATTTCAAGATTCATTAGAAGTTCCAGGGGGAAATGAACAGTTGCCAAGTGAGAAAGGAAAGGGCAAACCCATTCCAACTGAGAGGAGATGTGCCCTTTGCTATGGAGCTCCAGGGCAGATGACAAACAGTGCTAAGATGAAGGGCTTGCAAATCCCCGGGGGAACTCACCCTCTTCAAACATGTCGAGTCTGCTCACCGGGTCATCTGAACACTAGTAGAGTCATTTCAAGATTAATGAATCTTGAAATTAACCCAGCAAGTGCCCATGCTGAGGCTCTGGGAGGTCATCTGACTTACCCAAGATCACACAGCCAGGATTTCAACCCCAAGTCTTTGCAGAGGAGGGGCAAGAGGAGAGCAGCAGAAGCCTTCGAGTCTGAGCTGCCCCATCTCTGGGAGCCATGAGCACATCAGCTCTGCTACTCCTGGTTCTCACCCAGAGACTCAAGAGGAGCCAGCTCAATCCACAGCCCCAGGCTCAGCAAGGGGCTTGAGTGCGGCATCACAGGGCCAACAGGAGAGGCAGAGCTGTGAGGCCACAGACCCTTACAGCTGCTTGACATTACGGCTAAGCAGTCCCTGAGGAAGCTTAGAGGCGCAGAGAGATAGAGAGAGACTTGCTCTTGGTCTCAGAGGCCCAAAAGGAAACACAGGGACTTCAAACTCAACCCCCATCCTGGGCTTGCAAATTCCCAGGGGAACTCATCTGCTGCAAACATGTCAAGTCTGCTCACCAAGTCATCTCAGCAAAAGTAGAAAGACTCCTTTGAGCCTCACGTGCCCCATGCTTTGTTTTCTCCAGGGTAATGAGCTTGGTTCCTTCAGTGGTTTCTCTTATGAGCTGGTTTTGAGTCTCCGCCTCGCCGGGCTTGTTCCCTCAGTGTTTGCTTCGGTACATCATATCTATTAAAAGACAGCTCTTCTGGCTCTTCTTAGTTGGGAGATAGCAATAAGGATTGGAAAGAGACAAAGGGGGAAGGAACAGGGGTCAGGGTTTCAACACGAACTGATGTTCATTGAATCCTTATAAAGTTCCCTAGAACTGCATGGAACCTTCCAAGAGTGGTTGACCAGAGCCGACCACAGCTCAGACCCTTATTCTAAACACTCTTGCAACACTAATTTATTGTTGTGGCTCTCCCATTCCATGGCTAACTCGTATCAATAAGAAGCACTAGAGTCTTCATAACTCTGAAGCCATGCCTCCTAAGTTCAGTTGGCTTTGGGGGCAGAACTTTACTTTTATCCCTGTTACACGGTGCCTTGTTGACTCATCCCTCCATCCTTGTCTGTACAGATCTTTAGGAATCCTAAAAATTACCTAACCCTTCCCAATTCCATGTCAGCTGCACATCTGATTAGCCTGCCTTATTCTCAATAAAACTGCACATTCTTCAGAGTCTGAGTCCTAGGCAGGGAAAAATAGTTTTAGAGGAACATATGCCCCCCCCACCCTCCACCAACCAGGTTACTTCAATGCTTGTTCATTTCCCTGCCTAGATAACATCCCCTCCCCCTGCACACTGAGCTCAGCAGCCCCGGTCCTGCCCAACAGAGCTCCTTTTTTATTTTCTGACTGGTCAACCCCACAAGTCCAACCATTTTCCCAAGCTCTGCATGCCTGGAAGCTAAGTCCAAAGTCCCAGAGCTCCAGTGTCCAGGCTATATCTCATTCCTCTTCTTCGTAGATATGGGAAGAGCTCTTTGCAGACATGAGGAAGTTTCTTGACTTAGAAAGATGCACCTGGTCCACTGTGGGCATGCAGTGCATGTTCATCAAATTAAAGGAAAAGAAGCACCTTCCATATATGCGTGTGAAGTTCTGAATTCGGCACTGGCCTCAAGAGGGCTTCAAGATTCATCCTTTCCACTGGGCCATCCCTAAAATCCCTAAGCAGAGGGACTACCTCATGTGCTTAACGATCTCCAAGCAGAAAGGTAGCACATTCTCTTTACAGCCAGTAGAAACTACTGAGATCATCCCTCCATTGACTCATTGACTTGCTAACCCATTTATTGAGCATATGCTATGCACCAGGCCTTGAGTAGGCACTGGGGATACAGAAGTGATTATAAAATGACCTCCAGGAGTTGACAGTCTACTGAGGAAGGCAGCCATGGAAACAGTGTTTCTGTCATGTATAATGTGCCCCCAGCGTGGTGCAGCATTAATAAAACTTGTCATGAGCGCCCACAGGCAAGGGCCAACCCCTGCTTGGAAGAGACGATATTTGAGCAAAGGTGGAAACGAGTGTCTGTAATCCAGTTCCTCCAATCTCCTTAGGGAGGAAAAGGTAAGGTAGGTTCTCTTTTCAACCTGTTTCCAATTCCTAGTGGGGAACAAACCTATAAAGGCCACGAGCCTGAGTGAAGAGAAACTACTGAGTTCTCCCATCCCGTCCAGTGTTCTGAATCAGTGTGCAAGTCTGTGTTTCCTTACATCTCTCCCAAAAGAGCTGCGTGGCAAGCTGAGCCCTTTGCTGTAAGTGAGGGCTGCAGTTTGCACATCCAAGGCCCCAGATGGGCCTCGGCTGGCATCTAGCACCACCTACTGGCCACAAGAGGAAAAGCAAAGGTCCAGCTGCCACCTCTCCCCCAGGGCTCCTGCAAGTCACGCCTTGCCTGGATGCTACACCCCCTCACACCCTGATTATCACCCTGGAGCCCCATCTCACCACCCAAGGGCAGATGGCAAACTTCAAAGGTGACACAGACACTCTGAAGGAAACAAGAGGCCACAAAGCCAGCTGGAGCAGGCAGACACAGGGACAGAATCTGTGCCCTGGAGCCTGAGGGGCAGGCTGAGAGGGCGGAGCAGGATGGGGCCTGAGAAAGAGGTCAAAAAGGGACAGCAGCACAGTGAATGAGGGTCAGAACCAAGCAGTGGAGACACAGAAAATGCTGGAGGGTTCTATGGAATCTTCCTGAGAAGGACCTGAGGTCCCAGAAAGGAGTCACATTCCGGCCACTGCAGGTTAGGTGCTGAGGCTGCCCTCATCCTAGACAATGTCACCCTTCTTGTACCCAGGTGCTTCTGGGCAGCTCCTCCCAGCCCTCTGACCTCCGTGAGTGGCACTTGCCCAGGGCTGCTCCCAGCACTGAAGCTGGAGCCAGGACACACCCTTCTTGGTGCCCAGCTCAGCTCTGGCTCCTCTTAGTCGGGAGACAGCCATGAAGATTGGAAAGAGACAAAGGGAGAAGGAACAGAGGTGAGGGTTTCAGCATAAGCTGATATTACATGAATCACATATAGAGTTCCTGATGTAAGATTAAATTGCAATTAAGCATCCTTCAATTTTGAATCACTGGCTCAGGGATTTCTGCTTTAAAGATAGCTTCCTGGGCACTGGCAGAAGCTGACATCCCTGATAGTCCACGCTCCCTCCTTTTCCAGGGACTACAGAGAGGAGCCCACGGAGAAGCACATGGAGCTTCAGGTAAAATTTCAGGCTTTGGAATCAGACACACCAGCTATTGACTCGGGCGAGTCACTTAACATCTCTGAGCCTTGTGCTCCGCTGAAAAATAAGGATGGCAAAACCACCTCATCGAACTGTTGTAAAGAACAAGCACACAAACCACTTAGCACAGTACCTGGAAGATAAGCTCAATAAATATTGGCTAGGAAAAAAGAAAAACCAAGACCTTGACGGCTTCGTCGCTGAGCACCCTGCATCCCCTTGCTTGGAATAAATTCTAAGGCATGTCTCAGCAGCCTCCCCCAGCCAGCTCCCAGCCTCCGTGGGTGAGGGAGGAAAGGCGGGGGCAGGGGCCTGTTCTCACCCGAAGAAGATTGCTCTTGGGGTGGGTGATGACTGTGCACCCCACCCACTAGGGAAGGCGCTCAGTGAGTGAACGGAAAAAGCCAGCACCCCTCTGTGCAGCATTCATTATTCAGAACTTCCCACAGCCTGATGCCTGCTATGGGGGTGTGCGAGGAACACCAGCCAAGGCCAGTTTTGCCTTCTCTGCCTGAGAGGTGGACAGCAAGGCTAGTGCAGAGACCCAGAAGGAAGTTGGGTCCATCTTCCAAAACCCTGGCTCTCCAAAGCTTCGAGTGATGGAGGTGGCAGGCATTAGAAAGGGAACTGGGGCTTTCCAAGCATTCCGCCCTAAATTAGTGCTTCTCAAACTTCACTATGCATGAAAATCACCTGGAGGGCTTGTTAAAACACAGATTGCTGGGCCCCATCCCTAGACATGCTGATCCAGAAGGTCTGAAGGGAGGCCCCAGATTCTGCATTTCCAACAGTTCCCAGGTGCTACTGCTGCTGCTGTTGCTGCTGTGGGATTATGTAAATTTAAGTCAATTAAAATTATATTAAATTAGAATTTAAGTACAGTTGCTTGGTTGCACTGGCCACATTTCACGGACCCAGTAGACACATGTGGCTAGTGGTCCACATTGGACCGTGCAAATAGAGAACATTTCTATAGTTGTGGAAAGTTCTATCAAACAGCACTGCTCTAGAAAGTCTATCCAGAATGATGGGTTTCTCAAGGGCGACGGGCTAGGAGTGAAAGAGAGTCTAATGGAAAGCCCCGGGGCTGTTGAGGCTTTGTGGGAGCTTGAAGAACCGGCAGGGGGGTAGGACAGGCCCCTTGAAGACTCTCTGGAAGGATCAGGGTGTGGCAGCCCCAGCTCCTTGCTGACCACGAGAGAGAAACACGAGGCACCATGGGAACACAGAGGAGGGGTATTTTTAAAAACCAGCCCGGGGGAGTCAGTGGAGTTGAGACATAAGCTGGAATCTGAAGGAAGGATGAGTAGGGAACCAGGCCTCCAGTATTTTTTGCTCAACTGCGATCCACTCGCCCACAGGCCTGCAAGTATCCTTGTCACTCAGGACGTGAGCAAGCGGTTGGGTTTTGTTGTGTGAGGCAGGGGCAGCCGTGAAGGACAGAGCCTGTGCCAGGGAAGGAGCCTGAATAATGTGATGTCTGCTCCGAGGAGAAGCATACATCCGAGTTCTGAACAGATGGCCCAGCAAAAGGGGTTAAGTAAAGAGATCGCTGCGAGGAGTCTTGTCACTTGCATTTGAACGGAGACCTAGGAGGAACAGACTTTTGGTGGGTCCGAAATAGCAAGTGCCAGGGAGGAGCGCAAGCCGCCTTCCCTCCCCCCAACTCCTCCTCCCGCTGCACGCACTCCCTCCCCCTGCCCATCTTCTCCCAGGGACAGATAGGGGCTTCTGACAACAGCTTTCCAAGGGAGGGAAGGGAAGGGCCTGTGGGTTCTGCCATGTGTGTCTTTGTCACACAGAAAAACAGTTCCATCCTTGAACACAAAGGAAGCCTCTTGGCGGGGGGCAAGAAGCTCCCAGTTCACACCCTCCCTACGCTCAGATTTCTAAGGGCTCAGACATTCCTTCCAAGTATTCAGATCCTGACCCCACACCTTTGCTCTTTCCACCTTTACTTCCATTTGTGCCCTTTCTGTTAGGGGGCCTGCCAAGCAGACTACCCCCTGCCAGTCAGTCTGGGGCACAAAGCTACTAGCTACTTGTAGAAAGACCTGGAGGACAGGAGATGCTGGAGCACCTAAGGAGCCTGGGTTCCCTCCGGCAGCCTCCACTCCTCCCTTCCCTCCCCTTTGCTTCCTCTCCATTCCCAGCTGCTATTGCCCTTTCTATCTCTTCTTCGCCTCACATCCTTCCCTCTCATTCCTCTTTCTTTGCCTTTCTTTCTTCTTCTCAGATCCCCTGATTCCCCAAGAAAGCCAAGTCCATTCCCAAGTTCTAGGTCTAAATTGAGCTTCACACTCCTTCCTCACCCACCTCTCCTCCCATCAGATCCAATAAATTTTAGGACCAATCTTCCCTCTTGTCTCCCCTTCTGGACACAGCCCAAGAACCACTCTGCCTGCCTTTCCCAGTCAACCAGTCTCCTTTCTGAAAGCCTCTGTCTTCCTAAACTTAACTTTCAGCCTCTTCCGACTGCTCATTTCTGACAATCCTTGTAACCAAAATCAATGACTCATTCCAGACTTTTTCTTTCCAGTTTCTCAAAACTCATCATCCCCAATCCCAAGGTGAGTAACCTGGACCCTGGTCTCACCATTCTTCTCCCTGTCGAGAAATCATACCTTTCTCGTATATAAAGCTCACTTTTATATCAGATAACTTTTTTGGTCTATAAGGAAGGCAGATTTTATGATGCCTTAAAAACAAAAAAAATTATATGTAGCATATGCATGATTGCGAAAGGCAAAAAGAAATCACCCACAGACTCAAATTTAGTACTTTCAACCAACTTCGCCTGGCTGGACTTCCTTCCGGAAGATGGTGAAAAAATAGTCACCACCTTGGGACACGAGTAGGGGATGCCATTCGGACAGCGGGAGGAAAAAGGGGCAAGCGTTTCTAAAATCTCCCTGAAAGATCTATTTCTTGTTGGGAACACCTAGACGAAGGTTTCATAACCCAGGCGCTGTTGACACTTGGGGCTGGAGAGTTCCATGTCATAGGGTTGTCCCATGCATTGTGGGATGTTTAGAAGCATTCCTGGCCTCTACTCTCTAAATGCCAAAGTAGCACCCTCCTTCCTTCCCAGTTGTGACATGAAAAATGTCACCAGATGTTGCTAAAAGTCCTCGGGGGTGGGGAGCAAAATCACCTCTCACTGAGAACCAATGACCTGGATACAATCAGGTTGCTTTCACATGACAGGGAAGAGATGAGTGATTCTGCACAACCTTCAGAGGCCCTAGGGAAAGGAATAGGAGTCTCCCCATCTCAGGTGAGGCCACTCTCCAGCTTGGGACTGACGCCTTAGTGCTTGGCCTAAATAACAGTAACAATGACTCATGTGCATTGAGTTTCAGCATGTTTCAGGCATGGAGCTGTAGCGTGCATCCCATGCAGGCATCCCATGCGTCATGTACCCTACATCATACAATCTCACCATGCCCGGGGAGTAACCTGAGACTTGGGGAGGCCTAAAGCCTGATTTAGAACTTCATCCTGCCTCCATGTTTGTGCGTTTGTCCCTTATGCCCTTGGTTCCATCTTTGTAGAGATGAATGAATGCAGAACAAGGGCAAAGTTCACACCATAAGCTCCAATTGTGCAAGGTATTTTTAAACATGCATTCAGAAACTCTACCTAATTTCTAATCTTGAGCCTCCTTTTGCCTGGTTGGCAGAAATGTGATCTTAGTCCTTCTTGAGGCTTTCCTGCCCTCCATACTCCCTGGGGTTAGGTCAGGGTTCCTGGGTCCTAAGTTGTGCCAAGACATGGTGGGGAGATAGATGGTGTGAGGAATGCTGTTGGCCATCTGTCCACTCAGATTACTCTTGAAACATTCACTGTTTCTCTCTGTACCGCGCATTCAGGCAGGTCTGATGGTTCACTACTTCTGCATAGTACTTCTGCATAGTACCGTTTTTCAAGGCTATCTATAATCCCATGTAGCATGCTGTATTTTCCAAAGAGGCTGGAATATCTCTCATCCCACATGCTCTTCTTACAATATAACTTTGAAACTTCTTCCATCAAGAGATGGAGTCTTGTGCCTATAGCAGAAGTGACACTATGGGACTCTAAAGGGAGATACAGCTGTGCCTGGCTTTTTTGGGATGCTTGCTCTTGAAACTTAAGCCTCCATGCTATGAGGAAGCCCAAGCAGCCACATAAAGAATATGCATGCAGGGTTCCAGCTGACAGTCCCAACTGAGATCCCAGCTGACAGCCAGCAGCAACTGCCACACATATGGGTGCATAAGCCTATGGGTGACTCCAGCCCTGGGCCATCCAGCAAATCACTCCCAGCCTTTGACTCTTCCAAGAACTCAAGGAGTAGGGACAAGCTATTCCTAATGTCCTCTTTCTGCATTCCTGACCCACCAAGTCTGTAAGCATAATAAAATGATTGCTTTATAAAATTTGAAGTGGTTTGTTATGCATCAATTGTACGTGGAACACCCTGTCTGCCCAATGCATCAATATGCAGACACACCTGTCTGGGGTCTTGCCTCCTCCCTGGCGTAAGTCCACAGTGATGTGGAGGTTGTACACATCTCTTCTCTTCTCTCCTGCCTGGGGATCCTCTCTCCAGTCCACTATGGAGAGTTATTTTCTTTTTTGTTTTTCCATGACACTATATTTATACCCAAGCATCTCTTTCTTCTTCCTTTCACCTCCCCCATAATGCATCTAACTTTGCCTAATGGTTTAGGCTTTTGAGGCACAAAAGCCTATGAGATAGGCAGACTTTTCACAATTTCTACCATCTCTCCTCTAGGGCAAGGAGCAGAGTCAGGTAACCTACTTCAGTGGGAGAAGGAAAAGGGGAAAACACCCACTGGGGGAAAGAGATGTGTAGCTTATTTTTGACAGCTTTATTGGAACATACTTCGCATACCATACAATTCGCCCATTTAAAGTGTATAATTCAGCAACTTGTAGTATAATCACAGAGCTGTGCAACCATCACTAGAGTCAAGTTTAGAATATTTACATCACCCCCCCAAAAAAACTCCATATCTCTTAGCCATCATTCCCCAGTACTCCCATACCCCCAGTGCCTGGCAACCACTTTCTGTCTCTATGGATTTGCTTATTCTGACATTTCATCTAAATGGATTCATTCTATACATGGTCCTTTGTGGCTGGCTTCTTTCACTGAGCATAATGTTCAAGGTTCTCCCATGCCACAGCAGATGAACAGATTAATATAATATCTCAAGGCATCACCAAACAAAAAACATCCTTTCCTCTTCCCCTGCCTCCATGCCAAGTCGTGAAGAATATGTTTTTGCTTGTAAAAGGGGGGTCCTGTTCTCCACCCACACAGTCATTTCATATCTGGCCTTTGAAGTAGAATCAGCAACTGGACCCCAAACTGGGGGGCCACAAATCCAAAGTAAAATGATAATGGAGCTCCCAACAACTCCTCTCCGTGGCCCCTTTCTCTGTGTGATTAAGCTCCTGGTGGATGTCTTGAATAAACTATTTATTCTGTTGGACCATATCAGCTGCCATATGGACCTGCCACCCAGTTTCTATGAGCTCAGACAGAAAGCCAGGAGCAGAGGAGAAGGCCAGCAAGGCCCTGGCCTTGCCAAGGGTCTTCAAAATACAGGACCTGGAGCAAGGGCACCCATCCTCAGGATTGCTGGCAGGCAGAGGGCCGTGAGCAGGCAGGATTTAGGACCCAGCACCAAGTGAGGGCAGTGGTAGGGGCTGCCATTGGAGAGTTTGTGGCTCGCCTAAGAAATGGATGAAGAATGGGATGGAGAGGAGCCTGACCATCAATGAACCACAAAGCCTTTTAGCATCCATTTGCGACTGCTGCTGAACAAACAATTGCAAACACACCAGTCACTAGCTGGGGCTTGGCTCTCCTGGGACAGCCTTGAACTCCAGCCCAGAGCCCCATCCCCAAACAAAGGATAGAGGAGGTGCTCTCAGCAACCCCATCTCTATCTCTGCCACTAAATCCAGACCTCCAACGTTGTAGCCCTCCAACTGTGTTCTGGTCCTTGGCAAGGAGGAGTCCTCAATATCTTTAGCTCGGTGAGCAATGGTCCTACTAAGGCGGTTCCATGAGAAACAGAGATGAGTTGCTGAGACCTGGTATCTTCATAACAACTGTTGATATCAGCTTCCAGAATCAGACCCTGTCTATGGAATCCACCCTTCCTTGGAGGAAGACACAGTTCCTCTGCATTAAGGTTTATGCAACAGGTTCCATTCCCCTGAAACAAAGGACAGGAGGCTCGTAGAGCCCTTGATTTGGATAAGCAGAAGCAGGCTGTCCCTCCGGTGTTCCCCTTCTGTCCCCATTCATTCCATAGCGTGACAGACCCAAATGTCTGATCAAATAGGCTTGGTGTGAGGGCTAAGAGCTATATGGAGTGCAAAAAGCCCCACGGGTCTCCCAAAGGGGATGTGAATTCGTTGGGAGGAACAAAAGATCACACCAACCCAACCAATGTGCCCTCTTTGATCCATGGACCAGCCTGACCCTCTGGCACATCTCCCAGATACAGGGGCCAGGCATGGATGGGAGCTCTCTTCTGTGAGGTAGATAGGAACACTGGCGCACTGGGGAACCAGGTATCAGGACAGCCTCCCCCTCCGCTAGCTGACTACTTTATCAACGGGAGGCAGCAAGAGGTTTTATTAAAATGGAAAACTCCTACTTAGAAACCAAAACACAGTGGACATTCAATGAGGTCTTGTTCACTCTGAATTTGTCAACTCTACAGGACTTTAAGACCCAGCGGCAAAAGAGGGCAAAAAGGACAACCATGGAAGGTATTTAAAAGGGCATAACACAAAAAAAATCAACTAAGCCAGGCTCGGGGAGCACCCTCTCCCCAGACTTGGGTCCCAGTGCCATCAGTTGGCAGGCAGAACTGCCAACATTGCTACAAAGCTCTGCCCCCCGCCCACCTCCTCGCTGACCTGCTGTCCTCCCCTCCCCTCCCCCTCCCCAGTGGCGTCTGCCTGTTTATTTGCTGAGCCCTGGTTTAACAATGCCCTGTTTTTATGAGTTGTGCCGTAGTTCTTGGTAAAGCACTTTAATCCACTTTAATGCCCCCACTCTGCTCCTCCGTGACAGCCTGGTGGTTACTCTAATGCATCCCTCTCACCTCAGGGTTACTAATGAGGTCAGAGGGAACGCAATATCCCAACTGAATAATTCACTAATCAGATGCTACAGACTCCAGTGGTAAAATTTATTTCTGACACCTAAACGGCAAATGGGTTTGTGGACACACTCCCTCCCTTTCTTTGCTCCAGAGCTATTTCTGCTAAATGGAGGGCTGCTGTGTTTGCTTAACAAAAGGGCTCTGGTCTGGCCACAAACACATCTCCTCATCTGGGGTCTTGCATGCCTTCAGAAAAGTGAAGTCAGGGTTGGGGGGGCGCAGCGGGTGGAGGCCTGTTTAGAGGGGGCTCACAGCGATGATGGTGCCATCAGAGCCTCCTTTCCCTTCCCTTTTGAGGCTGGTAGCAGCTCACCTAACCCCCAGCCCCCCGAACCTCATTCCATCCTCGTGCCAGTGAACACACCTCTGTCCCATGCTCCACTGTTAGGTGAGTCATTCTAACCAGCTCTGGTGTCAGGCACCTTGCAGATGTGTAGACACTCCCCAGAACCATTCTCCAGGAAAATGCACACGTTTGTGACAATTTTGCACTCTGTTTTAAGGGGCTCCCAGCTTCTCTCAGGACCTCAGTCTCGGGATAAGGTTCTTCTCTGCATTTAGCTTTCCTAGATTACCATCAGGTTATTTTCCATACTAGGCATCCATGTTCCCAGTTTATAAAATGGAGAGGAAGAGCCAGGTGTCTCCAAGCTCTCTGCCCACTCTGAGATTCTCTGCACCTCAAATAGAGACCACAAGGCCCAGCTCTTTATGCATCAGCCCAGCCACTAGAGCCAGGACCCTTACGCAGGCAGCTGCCTCAGAGGGAGGAATTGGCTCTCAGCCTCACACACCCACTCCCTCAGGGGCTGCACAGATACACAGAGCCATCTTCATATTCCAGGCAGATTCCATCCATCCATCCAGAGTCCAGAGAGTGTCCCCCATCTCCTGACAGATGGGGAGCTTCAAGTTTAGGCTGCAGCCAAAGTTTCCACAGGAACTTAGCAACCACCCCTGTTCTGGAAACTTCCAGGCTTCCTTGGATCGTGCCAGATTTCTTTTTACCCTCTTCAAGTGAGCAGTGCCCAGCATTTGCAAAGTCAACCAGTGTGCCTGTGCTCTAGGACCCAAGGGCACCCTGCCCAGCTTCACCTGCCTTCCAGGGTGCAGCCTGTCAGGGCACCAGCACCCCAGGCAGAAGGCTCTATTAATATCATTTGAACTTAATTGCCTAAACCATGATAAATGCAAAGGGGTACAAGAGAACCTGAATATCCCTCAAAAATACAAACTGTCTTTCAAAATTATCTTCAATTCTCCAACACGCCCTACCAATCAGATGTGCATTGTCACGGAATTCAAACTGGAACCTCTGGAGCTTCCCTCCTTTTCTAATGTCCCTCCCACCATGCCTCAGGTTCTGGCCAAAGGGCTAGAGTCCACAAGCCTGTTTCTGACCCTAGGCAAGGAAACGGTTTCAAGAAAAGGGGCTGGAAGAGCCTTGGATATCTGAGATAGCTGGCTGAGTGGAAGTGGGCACAGCCCTCGTCTTTGTGTGTTTCTATTAATCAGCTCCCATGCCACCTGAGGCTGGTTGCACATCCCCGCCTCTCCAGGCCACACTGAGGTGCTAGAGATGGGCAACAGCTTAGCAGCTAATGAAGGAAGGGGCTCTCTCTGCAGCCCAAGGGGGAGGGCGTGCATCAGCTCTGCTGGCAGCTCAGGCAGCCTTAATTGCCTGTCCCCTAGCCCAGCCCCTTGCAGCTCTCCTCCTTCACCCTGCCCCCCACCCCCTCTCTCTCTCTGCAAGAAGCTAAATGGGCCTCTGCTCCAAGCCCTGGAGGCCCCATGGGAGTAAGGTTCCTCCACTGAGTCATGTGTCCGGGTCACAGGTCTCCAGTCTGCCTTCTGTAAATAGAGGCAAAGGTGGAGGCTCCTCACCAGCCTGTCAGAGCCGCCCCCGTGCACCGACTGCAGCAGCTCCCCACTTGACCCTTGCTCTGAGGTGTGACCCCAGCTTTGCACTCCGATTCTAATTTAGGAACCCTCTTCCTTGCCTGGGTCCAGGGAGCCTTGCACCTGGCATACGGGTCTGAGTCCTGCATTGCTGACTCAGGCAGATTAACCCTGAAGCTCTGGCTACTGAGCCTGGTGGTGCTGGCAGAGTCTGTCACCAGCAGTTCTAGTCCCTGGCATCCAGCTCAGGCTCCCTGGTTCCAGCTCTGGGCAGTGTTCTTTGTGGCTGACCTTTCCAGAATCTGTCTCTGCACCCTTCCATCACTTGGTGATCAGCCTTGAGCCCTGAGGCTTCTGTCCCCATTTAATCCAGAATGAGACTGTCCTTGGCCTGACACCCCATGGCTCTGCGGCCCCAGTCTCTCAGTGGAATTGACATTCATTGAGTGGCTTCCACATGCCAGACATTGTGTTGAGGACTTTAACCCTCAAGGCAACTCTAAGACTTTGCCAGTCCCTGGCCAGGCTGTCTTGAGCTTCAGTGGCAGAGGCAGGGCATGCTTTCCCAAGGAATAGCAGACTGGGAGTTAGAAAGCTGAGTTCCACACCTAATGACTTTGACCTGCACATTGTTCAATTTCCATTTTTAAAATGGGACCCCCAAAACCCCCTCCTAAAAAAGCCTGTCGGAACCCAACGTAAGAGGGATTTTTTAAGGAAGGAAACTTTTGGGTTCCCTCAGAATTCCAGACCCTCAGGATGTCCCCACCCCTCTAACTCAGTTTCTCCCTCCAGGTTGTCTAAATAAAGAGATAAGCACAGGAAAATGTGCCCTGTTCTTCACTGACTTGTTCATATATTGTTCCATTTATCTTCATTCTATCCGTGCATGCACCCATTCATAAACTCCTTTCATCTTCTGAAAGGGTTAATTCACTCAGAAATTCACCCATTCACACACCTATACATCCATTTACCCCACCCACCCACTTGTCTACCCACCAACCTATTTATCTGTCTACTCATCCATCTATCCATTCACCCATTCATCTATTCTCCCATCCATTCATCAAACCACACACCTATCCATTCATGCATTCATTGACTCAGTCATAAATTTCACCCATCCTTCCATCCATCCCACCTATATTCATTCACTCACACACCCATCCACCACCTACTCACTCATCCATCTATTTATCCACTTACTCATCCATCTATCTACTCACCCACCCATTTATTTATCTACCTAGTCATTTCTCTATTGACCCATTCATCTGCCTATCCTCTCATTCGTCCATCAAATCACACATCTATTCATTCCTCTACTTATTAATTTATTTGTAAATTCCATCCATCCTTCTATCCACCTTTCCATGCAATTGCTCTCCCATTTACCTTCCTACAAATTTATCTATCAGCTCACCCATCCATCCATTCATTCATCAATCTATCTACCATTCATTAATCTTTCTAGCCTTCTACCCATTTTTCTCTTGACTATTTTGACCAGCCACAATATTCTACACCCTAGATTATGTATTAAAGATAAAGAGATGAGTAAATCACAAATTCTGCCTTTCAAGAGGTCAAATTATAATGCATAAGACAGTGACACAAAAATAGGCAATGGCAATATGATTTGATGAAGAACGGCTGAGTGGGAAGCATGAAAACATGTGGGATTTAGAAGGGCCTCTGTGGGGATTAGAGAACTGACATCTGGCCTGGGTTTCAACAGGTGATTAAGAGTTCAGTAGGTTAACAGGTGAAGTCAGTGCTCAGCAGAGGCAACTGCATGCAGAAAAGCATAAAATTCTAAGAGAAAACAAAGCTCCACAATGGTGGCTCTCAACGTGGAGTGATCTTGCCCTTCAGGAGACATTTGGCAATATCTGGAGACATTTTTGGTTGTCACAACTTGGGGGTGCCACCGGCTAAACAGCCTACAATTCACAGGACAGCCTCCACTCCAAAATGTCAATAGTGCCAATGTTGAGAAACTGCGAAACCTGCTCTAGAAAGATGACAGGCAGTTTCAGGATTGTTGGAGTAAAGAAAAGAGAAAGCAATGAGAGAAAGTCCCAGAGAGGTAGACAGGAGCTAGATCAGAGACTGCAAACCACATTTATCGAATGCTTAAGCACTGGGAACTCAGAGACACAATCGGATTCAGTCGCTGTTCTCCAGAGCTTCGAACTCTCATTGAAGAAATGGCCCATGTCCACAAAGGGAGTGGAACCGCTAGTAATTGAGATCCTACTATGTGCCAGTCATAGTATCAGAATTTTTTTTTTTTTTTTGAGACAGGATCTCACTCCATCGCCCAGACTGGAGTGCAGTGGTGCAATCTCTGCTCACTGCAGCCTTGACCTTCTGGGTTCAAGAAATCCACCTGCCTCTGCCTCCCAAGTAGCTGGGACTACAGTCACACGCCACCACCAAAATTTGGATTGGCTAAGCTTGTGTATGTTTTGTAGAGACAGAGTTTCGTCATGTCTCTCAGGATGGTCTCAAACTCCTGAACGCAAGCGATCCACCCACTTTGATCTCCCAAAGTGCTGGGATTACAAGTTTGAGCTACTAGAATTTGTATATATATTATATTATGGATTTTTTTTACAATAATTCTATGAGGTAGGTTCCATTTTCCAGATGAGAAAGCTAAGGCTCAGAAAAGTTTTCAAAAGCCTGGTTCTATGTCACACAGTGAGTAAGTGGTAATACATCACAGTCCACAATGCCCAGCCTGACTGCTCGAGGTGGCAGACTTGGCAAATTAGTAGCAGAGACCTTGATAGAGGGGGCAGTCCACAGACACCTCATGGGAAGAGCAGAATGTGGCCTGGAATGAAGAAAAGGGATGAGATAGGCGATAGGGACGGGGCGGCAGGAGGATGGTCAGTAAAGGCACAGGTGAGCAAGAATGGGGCAGGTTCTGGAAACCCTAGGCAGTCAGGGGATTGAAGGATGCACGAGAAGAGGAAAGGGGTCCTATTGGGAGCTTACTGCAGGGCCCTGCAGGTCTAGGTATTCACTCAAGGCCATGGCAACAGAAAGAAGGCCAAGGCAGAGGCATTAGAAAGACTTCAGCAGCAACCTCTGAGGAACGAAGAGAGAAAGAGAGAGAGAGAAGGAGGTGGGGAAAATGTTATGTTTCGAACCTGAGTTTTACGGAGAAAGCTCTGCTCCTGGCCCTTCTACATGTAGAAGCTGCCTCTCCCTTCCCCCATCAGTTTCCAGAGGAAGGGGCAGCTCACTCAGATGCCAAAGGAGAGCCTGCTGCTGTAGCCTGCCCTGGCCAGTCTTGGAAGGACAGAGCTGTTGTCTTTTGGGGCATCACATTCACCTCTGTTAAAAAAGCTGCATCCTCTCCCTGGATTCCTCCTCATTCACCACATTCATCTCACACACATGCATAGACATGCACACACATGCACACACATACACAGGCATGCACGCACATGCACAGACATGCATGCATGTGCACCCACACAGACATATACGCACACACATGCACATACATGCAGACATGCACACACATGCACACATGCATGCATATGTACATACATACAAAAACATGCACCCACAGACATGCACACACGTGCATGCACATGCACAGGCATGCATATGCATGCACATACATACACGCACGTGGATGCACAGGCACTCACATGCACACACATGCACATACATGCATGCACAAACACCAGATCTGAGGGTTTCATGGGCACTGCTCATCAGATGAGAGAGATAGCCTGCTGGAGAAATAAAATATTTGCTGACCCTTCTGCTCTGAGCTGCATTTGGGGTGAGAGTCTCAAAGAGAATCAATTTCATCCAAGAAATCTGAAAAGAGAGAGAAAAGAGGAGGAGCCAGCTTCAGCAGCAGCCAGAGAGACAAGGTAAGGGAGCCATAGTTCAGGCCAGGGAAAATCTTTAAGAATTAAATTTCTGGCTGTAGTGGAGAGGACCTAGGGCTTCAAGAGAGGCCTTACCTCTCTGGAGAAGCCCAGTGCTCCAGGGTCAAATAGCCACCCCTGGCGTCCTAGGGAGTCATGTAAAAAGAACAAGAAATACCTGCTCCGGGAGAGCAGTGGCTCCCTGCCAGCCTGCCCCACTGACTGGTATCTTCAGCCCCATTTCTCCTTTATTCTTTAGCATCTCAGCTCTCCTTCTAGGAGGAAGAGGGTATGGGGAGGTCCAGAGACTGTGCCTCCAGGGTGAGGTCTTAGAGTTGAGGACAATCCAGGCAAGGGGAGGGGTCGTGTAAGGCTGAAACAAGGGTGTTACCTTCCACCTATAAAGACCCCAAGGAAGAGGCAGCTAAGGCCCTGGATCCAAAAGGAACCTTCAAAAGCTAGTCAACGGGGTTCTCTTTCTCTCTGGATCTGGCTGGCCCCTCCCTTTCACTCCTTGCTTGAAGGGCACCTGAGTGGGTCACGTTTGGCTGTGCTGTGAGGTCATGGTCAGTGCTACATCCACAGAAGAGCATCCTGGGGAAGGGAGGGCCTCACAGCAGATGGTGTAGGAAACAGTGTGTGTGTGTGTGTGTGTGTGTGTGTGTGTGTGTGTGTGTGTGTGCATGCATTCATGTGCATGTACCCAGGATGTTGGGCAGCAAGAGTCAACCTCAGCCCACTTCTTGGGGGCAAAGACAGGCCACCTAGCTATCAGCCTTCTCTGACTCTGGGCTGATGGATCGCACACCATCATCTTCACCTGGCCTGAGTTTGAAGAACGAGACTGCAAAGGCTTGTGGGAAGAGTTCTGAAGACATAAGCTCAGGGAGTTCCAGGAAACCAGCCCCTCTAGTCAGCAAAGCAAAGACTCACCCTGAAGTGAGGGGGCAGGACTGCTCACCCTGCCCCACACCTACTGGCAAGGCTTGTCCAGTCCAGACTCTGGGGCGGGTCTGCATCAGGGTCTCCAACAGCATTGGCAGCAATAGAAACCCTTCCAAAAGCCATGGCCCACTGTGTGGTACCATCAGGGCCCCCCACCCCTTCTCTTTGCCAAGGATTTTTATATGCATTGCTTGCATCCCATCCACTGGAACTGTTTTATGAGTGCAACAGAGTGCCTAGAACAGCACCTTGCAGGTATTAGGCATGCAGTAAATACTTAGTGAAGAACTCGATGTTTGCTTGATTTCATCCTCACAACAGCCCTGAAAAGAGGGCAATTCTATCAACCCAATTTGTCAATGAGAAAGCTAAGGCTTACAGAAGCTGAGCGACTCACACCAGTCATTTAACTTGTGAGAGGTGGAGCCAGAGCATGAATCCATGTCCACCTCACTCCAGAGCTCACGGCTGTCCTCTTTCCAACACGATTGGATCTTGCCTCATCATCAAAGAAGCATCACCTGACACTTGGGAGTGGTAACAGTTAAACAGGATACCATTGAATTCAAACAGTGAATTACTGTGGCCAGAACCAGCCAAAGGAGGGAGGTCTTGTGGGAACTGGAAAAGAGGAGGAAGAACCAGAGTGGGTGGCTTCAAAGAGCCCCAAGGCCTTCTCTGTCCAGGGATGGTAGGCATGTGCCCCACCACAGAGGAATACCCTTCTTCAACAGCCACAGAAGGTGGCATAAGGACACAAGGACACAGAACTCCACAGGGCAAGAAATCTCCTTCCAGCTGGATATTGGAAGCACATGCCACCAGCACGGACATGGAGCTACCTTCAAATGATGGAAGGATCCCCTGTACCGTGAGGCTGGCAAGGCAGGGGCTCAGCTGTGTGCATTCTGATCTGGAGCCCCCTCATCCGGCCCCACCCCTCCCCTGCCCAGATCCTTCGCGGCAAATCAGCCACCACCACTCTGGGGCTCCTGGAGAGTGTAGCCATCATGATCAGGTTTCTTCAGGGCCTGATGACCTCAATGACCTCTAGTTCACCTGGGTGGGACCTGGTGCTGCCACCCAGAGCAGCATCCCTGAGGCCCAGCCACCTACACCTGTGATATTCACCTCCACCCAGACACCTTCCAGCTCTGGCCTTCTGCACCCCCACAGGACATTCTCTTCTGTCCCAGTGGGCTCATCCCAGCCCCTCCAGCACTGGGCCCCGAGCAAAACTCCTGGTCCCCTCCTGGAGACCAGAGCTGCTGAAACCACTGCAGAGGGGTCAGGCTTTCTTGGCCATGGGGAGCTCATTATTTTAGAATGTGCCTACACCTCTGGGAAGTGTCAGGGCACAAAACAGGGTGTAAATAACAAACCAACACCACCCAGCAGCAAATGCCACACATCACAACAGGGACCTGACAAACGAAGAAAATAACTTGGAAGGGGGAAAAAGTGTTTGGGGCTCTGAATCTTGGCAGGGTGAGGAAGGTGAAATTGAAGCCTCCCAAAGGTGAGTTCCCCTAAACTAGGGCACCGTCCTGTGTCCTGTGGTCCTGCACTTCACCCCCATCCCTGTGTCGGGTGGTTGTGGTCTGGGGCAGGCCAGGGCAGTCACAGGGCAGATAATGGAAGTCCTATCACAAGGGAGGGTCGGTTGCCAGCCACACTAAATCATCTGAACTGAGGTCACCAACCCCAGGGTTGGAGAGAGAGAAAAGCCAAAATGGGTCCAGACACCAGGGGAGACACCGAAGGCAGTGGGTCAGGGCAGGAGAAGCAGAGAGACAGGAGCCTAGAGAGTTCCTAAGCCCTGGGCAGCTTCTCATGCCCTTCTCACACCTGTCACAATGGGCTTGGAAAGGTGTGTCTCTCATCACTGCCTGACTGGTCTCTGCTTCCTGTTCTGGTAACTGTACCCACTTCCTCTCCAGGGACCAATTCCTCCTTCATGCTCCACCCATGGTTGGGGGTGGCACTGGCCTCACACCCTGGCTTCGGGTGGCAAGTGTCCCAGGCCTGGCCAATCAGAGTATTCCACTCGTGACCCCTGGCCATGCCAATAGCTCATGCATGAGCTGGAAAGTAAATCCTGTTGAGAAAAAGAAAACTTGGGACGGACTGCCAGGCGGAGGCATGACATAAGCCTCTTGCTGCCAGTGGTCATCATGTGGAGAGGGCCTGCCAGAGAGAGAGGACGATGAATGGAAAACAAACTGTGGAGGAAGCAAGCAAGATAAAGAAAGAAAGCGGACGGCATTATTTGAGCCCCTGGAGCCAGCTGTACCTGACATTTCAGTTATACACTGAACTGGTAAGTTTCAATTACACACTGAATTGATAAGTTTTATTTGAGTTTAAGCCACTTTGGGTTTGGTTTCTGTCACTTGCAACCAAAAGAGTTATTGATCCATCCAGATGCTTCAGGTCCATGAAAGGGGCCAATATGGGATGTCATCTCTGGCCAAGGCCAACTAGGTTCCTTATTTAGGAAGCAGAGACGATGCTGGCCTAGCAGAAGTTTTCCCAGATTATACTTGGGGGTGATGCTACAGGACATCCTGCACGAGGGAATCCTGCAAAAGGGGCAGTGGACCAGGCTGCTGGGAGAGGGGGTGGGTTTTGCTGCATCATGGCCTTGCCTCTTTGTGGCCAGAGAGACACACTTAATGGAAGCCCGTACCTCACACCAAGGATAGAGACACGAAGCTCACGCAACTCTCTGGTGTCGAGCATCACATGGTGCCAGTGGCCTCTCCTTTTGCTACACCCACCTGCGACACTAGGGTGGGACGCACATGCTGACCTCATCCCACTTTGTGCCACTGTGGCTTTTGTGCCTGGCTTCTTGCTCCACGAAGTTGTGATCTCTTCATTGTCTGCTTCATATAATGGAATTTGTGACAAAGTTTTGTTTTGTTTTTCTTGGAGAGAAGAAGTCCATTGCTGTTTTTCACATTTAAGAACAGGTGGCCTAAAAGTCCATTGATGGCCATGGTGAGCCTGTCTAGAACAGGGGGCTGACCTGTGCACCTGTTTGAGGGCATGCCTCAGTCTTACCAACTGGGCTTCTTGACCTTATGGCCCTCTTGTAGACAATATAGCTTTTTTCTTTAGTTATGGTAGAATACACTTAATGTAAAATTTACCATTTTAATCATTTTTAAGTGTACGCATCAGTGGGATTAAGTCCATTCACATGGTTGTGCAACCATCACTAGCATCCATCTCTAGAACGTTTTTCCTCTTCCCAAAAAACTCTGTCTCCATTCAGCAATAACTTCCCATCCCCCGCTCTCCCCAGCCCCTGGAAGCCATCATTCTACTTTCTGTCTCTGTGATTCTGACTGCTCTAGGTACCTCATAGAAATAGAAACATAAGTATCTGGCCTTTTGTGGTTGTTTTATTTCACTCAGTACAATGTCTTCAAGGTTCACCTATGCAACACAGCTTTTGAGACATTTTGTTGTCATACCTACTAACCGGTGCTTCAGCTCTTTACTGAGATGGCCAACTCATCTGCTTCATTTCACACCTAGGGAAGGTGAAGTTCAGAGAAGGGAATCTGTGTTTTTAAGTATAGGCCTCGCACCCTATCAGCAGACTTACATTAATACTGCAAGCACTGAGCTACTTATTCCTCGTACATCTGGCACACCTACCTCTTGAACTCCTTTTCTGACAAGTAACAGGAAAACTTTCCAAGAAAGAGGAGATGGATGCAGGACGCAAAGAATAACTTGGTTATCTATTGATTTGCTTCTCTCTCCTCACATTTCCAACCAATCTCATAAATTTGGAGAATAGCGATTTTAGAAGAAGGTTTCATCAGGGTAAGTTTGTGATGCCTTGCCCAGGCTCAAAAGATACTACCTTATTTGAGTGAATTCATGTGACCTTAAAAGGAATTGAGCTTTCATTTTGAAGACTCCTACCAAAAAAAAAAGAAGAGTGATCCAGGTGTATCTGCAGCCACACTCACACATAAACTCCATTAGAGGGCACTGGACCTTGCTTCTAAAACTTTTCCAGCTCACCCATTCTGACCGATGACTTCTTGCTCTGGTCACTCGTGGCTTCTACCTGAGCTATCACTGCCATGTGCATCCCACTCTTTGTCCCAGGCCCCCAGCACTTTGTGGGGGGCCTCCAGCCCCCTAGCCATCCAGTCCCCCAGCCATTGCTCCTCCAGCCATCCAGTCTTGGCATCTGAGACGCACCTTCTGGCCCCATGCATGGCCCCCATCCAGTTTGCATCCCAGATGCTTCTATTCCCAGCCTTGAAAACAAATGAGCCAGAAAAGGGCAGTGGATACCACCCAGGAGAGCCAGTTCTTCTACCATAGGGGACAAAAGGAAACCTTGGCACAGTATTTGGATACAAATGAACTGAGAGTCTCCATTCCTTTCTACTGAAATCTCTCACCTACCACAAACCAGAGAATCCCTATACCCTATCTCTTGTCCCTACAGGAATACCCCTTGGCTCTGACAGGAAGTTAAGGCCAACTGACATAGTATGCCTATACTTATCTGTTATGTAATAAACGCAATAGCTGGGTTCCTCCCCCAACTTTTTTTTTTTTTTTTTTTTTTTGAGATGGAGTCTCATTCTATCACCCAGGCTGGAGTGCAGTGGTGCAGTCTCGGCTCACTGCAACCTCTGCCTCATGGATTCAAGCAATTTTCCTGCCTCAGCCTCCTGAGTAGATGAGATTACATGCACACACTACCATGCCCAGCTAATTTTTGTATTTTTAGTAAAGACGGAGTTTCACCATGTTGGCCAGGCCAGCCTCTAACTCCTGGCCTCAAGCAATCCACCCACCTTGACCTCCTAAAGTGCTGAGATTACAGGTGTGAGCCACAGTGCCCAGACAGGCTTTCCCTTCTAACTTAGGTGAAGTCACCAGGGCCTCATATAGGAAGAGGCTAGGCTTGATACAACTAGAGACTCTATGAAACCTTCAAGACTCCCCTGATTGAATTGACAGGGAAATTTTACCCTGTTGATGTGAAGAAAACGGGTCTGGATTAGAAGTACAAGAGCCTCGTGGTTGCATTATTCAACAAGCAAACACTTCTCACTTAAGGGGATACCTGAAAAATGGTAGGTGGAAAGAGATCTGGATGGGCCTGGGTCCAAATGCTGATTTTTAAAAAGATTCTATGTTAATTCCACTTCCATAAAATGAAGGTGATATGTTTTGCCTCAAAGGGTTGAAGAATTAAGTGAAATAGTGGGTATAAAAATATTTGACATACTGCCTGACATATACTAGATTCTGAATGTCACTTCTTTCTTTCCTCCTACCCTCCCTCCCTTCCTTCCTCCCTTCCCCCCTTTCATCAAATAAGCAATTACTTTTATTAAGAATTAGATTCCCTTGGCATCTTCCTTCCTGCTTACCTCACAACTACCCCATTCCACCGCAGGAAGAAATATCCACCGAATCCATCCAGGCACAGAGCATTCACTGGGGTGCCTGGGGTCACTGTGTGTCTACACTCAGCTGTCTCCTCCCTCCAGTCTATACAGAGGATCCTCTTGGGACCTGGCTGTTTTTCTCTAAATGCCTTCTGTTCAGCTGGCCACAGTTAGTGAACACCTAAGATGTGCTTTCAGGCTTTAAGGCACTCTTTATCATAGAGTCCAGCAAAAGTGATTCTTTATTCCTATTTGGTTCTCTACTCCCATTCAATGTCTTAAAACCCTGCCAAAGCATCGTTGTCGGGTCACGACATGAGCATTCCATGGTATCTGGCAGATATCCCTTTAAACTAACCTAATATGTGCCACCTACCACCAATGGGACAATTTCTGCCTTGACTGGCAGAGTTCCCTGAATGCTGGGAGGAATTCCTTCAGTTTGACCTCTGCCCAAGCCCCAGCAGACATGTTCACCTTCCTCAGACAATCTCCCTTGGCCAAGACACCTGCCAGTCTCACTGGGGCTACCTTCATTCATTCCCTGCAGTGAGGAACTGAGGGAGGTGAAGAAGAGGCTGACGCCCACCCACCAGGAGACAGCAGGCTTGCAACACACAGTGCACTAGACAACCCTTCACTTGGAAATACTCATTGGGAGGAAAAATCCTAACAGGATGATAGGTTTTTTTTGTTGTTGTTGTTTTGTTTTGTTTTGTTTTTAAAAAAAAAAAAAAAAGCTCTTGCTAAAGAGATGAAGAGTCTCCACCTCCAGCCCTAGATCGGCAGTCCAGTTCTCTCACCATCTGTTTTAGGTAGGTCAGGTTTTATGGCTAAAAAAATTGATGCTGTCTCCATAAATATAGTTCATATTGCATTGCACATATTTATAAATATAAGTGCTGTAGCACTACCACATTGCCTGTGAAGAATGCAGGCAGGTTGTGATTAGAGGTGAGCCAGTTCCTGATTGTGGGTTAATTAGCTCTGCTAATAAACTGCCTGTAGCTTTACTTAAGAAAAATAACATATTTCATCTTAGATAGAACAATTACAGTGCATGTAAAATAGATATTTTTGCCTAACGAGCATTTGAAATGCTTTCTTTGGGGGTAAACACACACACACACACACACACACAGAGCACTCTTTTCTTTAAAAGAAAAAAAAATCAACCCTTACATTCCCTCTGATTGGACTTTGCTGAGGACAAACTTCAAAAGGTTTGAGTGGTTTTCCAGTTTAAAAGCGGATCTTCCACTGATGGCCACTGGCAACAGAACAAATCTTAATGAAATCAGAGTTGGATCCCAAAGGGGGCCTGGGGGATGTGGGCTGAAGGGCAATGTGAGTCGTTAAACAATAGGGCTCAGAAGAAATACCTTAATTAGCAGTGAGAGGAAAGCTTGAAATGGGCATCCCAGGACTTCGTGTGCCAGCAAGGAGAGAGAGCAAATGAAAGGGAAGCAGCAGGAGACTGCAAGAGTGTGGGTGGTCCAAGGCAGCAGGGTAGAAATATGACTGCAGACAAGATACCAGGCAACATTTGGATCCTAGGTCTGCATGAACCTCTGATCAACAAGGGTCTTAAAAACTTTGAGCTGGAAGAGACCTTAATTTAAGACTCTGATTCTGAGATGGCAGATACTTGATATATATGCTACCTTTCTCTCCTCCTGCCTCCCTTTGCAGACATGGCTAATTGGTGGTAGCATTCTTTCCTACTAGTCTCAGGCAACAACTCTGAATTAATGGGACCTGGCAAACCTCTTTGCCATCCCTGATCTAATCTTGCTTCTTTGTTTCAAGGTAAGACAAGTGAGATCTAAGATGAAATCATGTGGTTTTAAGTATTCTAAGTGACCCTCACAAAGGTCTTCAGACTCTCTCCACTACAAACCATATCCAGGAGACTACCAGTTGTGGGTCGTTCTTGGTTTCATCAAGGACACCCTCAAATGAATCACAATAAACCTTCAAGAACTCAGAAAATAATCCACAGGAATTCAGACAAAGAAAGTGATGTTCGTTCCAAAGACTCACCTTTGAATGAAAGAAGATCCCAGAAAATAGATGGGAGGGAGGGGAAGGATCAAGGGAGCCATTAGGTCACACGCCAGCAGTAAACTTTCTCCACGGGCACTGAGCCAGGTGAGATGGCAATGTTGCCTGAGATGAACACTGGTCCTGTCTTCCAGCCTGGCTATCTTACTTGCTAGGGCTGCCATAACAAAATACCATACACTCAGTGGCTTCAACAACAGAAATTTATTTTCGCATGGTCTGAAGGTTACAAGTCTAAGATTAAGGTGTCAATGGGGTTGGTTTCCTTGACTTGCAGATGGCCACCTCCTTGCTGTAGCCTCACGTGGCCTCTTCTCTGTGCACACTCATCCCTGGTGTCTCATCCTTTTCTTATAAGGGCATCGGTCATAATGGATTAGGGCCCACTGTTATGACCTCATGTAACCTAATGACCTCTTTTTTTTTGAGATGGAGTCTCGCTCTGTCACCCAGGCTGGAGTGCAGTGGTGCGATCTTGGCTCACTGCAAGCTCCGCCTCCCAGTTTCACGCCATTCTCCTGCCTCAGCCTCCCGAGTAGCTGGGACTACAGGTGCCCGCCACCACGCCTGGCTAATTTTTTGTATTTTTAGTAGAGATGGGGTTTCACCGTGTTAGCCAGGATGGTCTCGATCTCCTGACCTCGTGATCTGCCCGCCTCGGCCTCCCAACTAATGACCTCTTTTAAAGACACTCTCTCCAAGTATAATCACATTGGGAGTTAGGGCTTGAGTGTATGAATTTTGAGGAGGGCACAATTCAGTCCATAACATAGAGTCATCAAATCACAACCCTTGGAGTGGGAGAGATCTCAGAAGGCACCACCTCCCACCCAATACCCGGCACAGGGCTCCTTCTCCAGGACATGAAGGTGCTTTTCCATCCTCTGTCCAACTGTGCCAGGAGCCCTGCATCCCCACAAACACAGGTGCAGGAGGAACAGCTAGCAGTGCTACCAAACAATAGTGACGAACCCACTAGGCAGAATAATGGTAATGTGGCTGTGGGGAAAGGCCTGGAGCCATGCAACATTGCTGGCTTTGAAGATAGATGAAGAAATCACAAGCCAAGGAAAGTGTGTGCTTCTAGAAGCTGAAAAAGGCAGGGGAACAGATTCTCCCGTGGAGCCTCCAGAAAGGAACACAGCCATGCAGACACCTTGATTTCAATCCAGTGAGACCCATGTCAGACTTCTAACCTGCAGAAGTGTAATCAATGTGTGTTGTTTGAAGCCACCAAGTTTATGGTTTTGCTATAACAGCCATAGGAAACTAATTCAACCACCTAGAAACTGATGAAGTTCTCCCAAATGCCGGCAAAGGGGAAAAGGGCAAAAGCCCCAGAAGGAAAGCTGGCAGAAGTATGGGGAAACGAGAGGTAACAGGGTGCCTACCACTTGGAAGACAGGACCCCACTGCTCTCTGCTGATGGAGCCTTCCATGCACAACCAGTGTGCTCAGTGAGATGAATTCACAGGCCCAGCTCAGTGCTGGCACAGAGTAAAGGCTCAATGCAATTCTTCAAGGATTCATGGAACCCCCGTATCTACCTCCTCATGGGGCCTCTAGCCTCAGAGGACAATATTGGCTCACAGGAGTGTCTCCAGCAAGAGCCACCAGCTTCTCATAAGGATTACAAAATCAATTTTAGAGTCAACCCTGGGTTTTCAATAACTATTTGAAAGGAAAAGTGATCCAGAAGTCCATTTGCTTCTATAGAAGTTAGTATCTATAAAAGTCCTGCTGTAAAGACTTTTCTTTTCTCTTTTCTTTTCTTTCTTTCTTTTTTTTGACACAGTTTTGCTCTTGTTGCCCAGGCTGAAGTGCAGTGGCACAATCTTGGCTCACTGCAACCTCCACCTCCCGGGTTCAAGTGATTCTCCTGCCTCAGCCTCCCGAGTAGCTGAAATTACAGGTGCCCGCCACCATACCCAGCTAATTTTTTGTATTTTTAGTAGAGACAAGGTTTCACTATGTTAGCCAGGCTGGTCTCAAACTCCTAACCTCAGGCAATCCACCCGCCTTGGCCTCCCAGAGTGCTGGGATTACAGGCGTGAGCCACCGCACCTGGCCAAAGGCTTTTCTTTTGATACATCACTCTTCTAGGTAGCAGTTTAACCCTTGAATGGCAGCCTTTTCTGTGACATCATTTATCTTCCGTCTGGACTGCTCCCTTCATCCTTGAGGCCCTTGGCCGACAGGTCAACGAGCCACAGAGCCCTTTTGAGGGAAGAAAACCAGAAAGGAAGGAGGGTGAGGGGATCCTTGGAAGCCATGGTTTCTGCCAGGCCATGGAGCCAAGCCGAAGGTCCACTGTCCAATCCTGGGGAGGCTGGCAGATGACAAGTACAACCAGTTTTCCCTTCTCCCCCAGAGCCCAGAACCCAGGGACATGTGCAAGGCACGTCTGGTCTTCAGTGTAAAAATAAACCCAGGGCTGTTAAGCCCCAGCATATTAATGACAATTAATGATTCGCTCTAATCCTCCCCAGCTCTCCTTGGGCATCTGTGACATGCTTTGGGCTGGACACCCCTCCCCACTCCCCCTGCCTCCTGCAGATTCTGTCCATATGCTGAGCTGCTTGGGAATGCAGGTCTGGGAGGGAAACTTCACAGGAGGAGATACTTGCTACAAAATGCCTGCTCAAGGGTAGCTGGAGAACCCATCAGCCCTGGCTCAGGGGTCCCTTTTACCTGCTCTTCCCTGAAATCTGCAGGATGAGAGCAGCCAGTATCTCCCTACAAGATTCCCCCGGGCTGGGAGCTTTGGCCAAGGAAATGGCAGCTTCAAATACGTGCACCTGGAGGGTTACACCTTGGTGTTTCACATGCTCCAGCTCCTCAGCTTAGACCCTGCTCAAAGAGCAGCCCCATTTCACCCCTGCTGACCAGCCTCCCTGCTCAGAGTTCCAGATCCTAAAGGTGAATGGCAGCCACTCCCAGCCGCAGAAAGACTCCAACCTCTTTAACCTCTCTGCTGGGCTAGGAGTTTCTCAGAGGCAATAAGCCTCCTTCATGCGAACCCCGTCCCCCACTGCAGCATGCAGCCCTCCTCATGGCATGTGTGTGGTCACCCCATCTCCTCCCCTGCCCCATAACGTGGGCGGGCAGAGACCACATCTGCCGTGTGCCTCATTCAGTCGCAGTTGCCTGGCATGGGGCTAGGTGTCACAGGTGCAGAACAAATTTTGGATGCCCGCCTGGCCAACTGGCCCCAAATGGAAAGTGCTTAGAACCATGCTTCCCACGTGCTGAGTGCCCTGTGAGTGTGAGCTCTTGTTCTTGCACATCCACTGTCACATTCAGTCCTCCCACCACCCTATGCCTTAGGTGCTATTATTACTCCCATTATTTAGAGGAAGAAAATAAAGTTTCTGCAGCTGAAATAACTTGCTCCAGGTCTCACAGCTCACAGATGCTAAAGCAAAGGTCACACCCAGCTTGTATCTGCCCCATTCCCTCACAGTCATTCAGAGCAGAGGTATGTCCAGCCTTGTCAGACTGCAGCTCCTAAAGCCATTTGCCCCAAATGGACCAATCTGGCCTTCGCAGCAGCCCCAGGAACTGGATTTTTATTACAGACCCCCATTTTACAGATGAGGAAACTGAGGCTTAGAAGAGCTAAGCAAATTGTCAAAGTCACAGAGCAGAGCTGGGGTTTGAGTAAAACGTTTGCGGAGAAAGATGATTGGCACATTTCTGACTGGTCAATATGCTGAGGACTGGATGTAGAAAAGTGAAGAAAGGCCTTGCAAGAGGCGCTCTGTGGATGTTGGTGAGAATTTGCTCTGAGGTCTGGATTCCTCACTGTGAGCTCAGAGGAAGGATGGATGTTGCTAAAGCAGGCGGTAAATTTGCTTTGTTGATCGTCAGGCCAGGATTTCTCTACCAAACTAGGGGTAGGTGCCCGGCTGGCTCCAGCCCAGCCCACACATTTGTAGCCCACTCACTCAGGAGAAGGGAGGGATTGGTTGCTGGAGGCTCTGCCAGCTTCTTCCTGAGCGGAATGAGCAGGAGATAAACTTTGCTGAGATAACACGCTGCCTTTTCTTGCCAGTTTCATTTGGGATTAAAACCACAATGAAGAATGAAAATGGAATCAAAAAAGGCCCGAAAACCAAGTACCTTGAAGACTTTCTCCCTCTTTGAAACCTCTGTAATTGGGCACTTAGGTAGGGCGAGAATGAGAGACTCTTGTAGCTATTATGGAAATACACACAATGAGGAAATTGTTGCCTTCATAGTCCTATATGGAATGCCTATTACTCTGCTGCATTGGGTTTCCACACTGAATGTCTTTGGTAGAAAAGGAAATCTCCCTTTCCAAACCCCCAGCTGGCATTGGTAAAAAGAATCAGGTTGCTGTCATAGACTCAAATTGACTCACCAAATTCCTCCTTAAAAAGCACAACCCCCCGCATAGGCAGGCCTGTAATGTAATGCAAAACATCCAATTCTATAATGTTTATGCTTTCATTTCAGGCATCTAGACAGCCAGGGGGAATTAACCTGCTCACCACTGTGCTTTCATCTGGCTCAGTGTCGTTGCCACCACTGCTGCTGTTTTGTTTTCCACCAGCCTCTCTATTCACCTGTCTTCTCGTCTCCTTTAGCCTGGGTGTGGCTCCCATGGAGACCCAAGCTGAAAAGCACCTTCCATTCTTGCCCTTTCTTGATCTTCCAAGACACAAACTCATGGGACTGTCATCTGAGCTGCAGCCTCTCTCTCAGATCGAAGTTGCTGTTTCAGAAGAAATCAGCAGTATCCACCTCTTCACCTAAGCAAGCAGCATAGTCCTTGAGTTTTCTTCTAGAAAAGGATGGTGATGTGTGAAATGCACCCACTCTCTTGACCTGTCCACACAACCAAAAGCCAGGCATGTCTGTGCAAGCAGAGTAGACACAAAGACGTATTTGTTGAGCTGTGAAACCAAATCCTGCATTAGAGTCTTTAATACCTAACCCCTTTCCCCACTTCCCCTGCACATGCACATGCGCGCACACACAAATACACACAGACACACAACACACACAGCCCTCTCGATGGCCTCTGCCTGCACATGGGTCCAAGCTGTCCAGGACCCTCTCCAGTGCATTGCAAGAGCCTCCTACCATGTCTCTCACTATTTGGCCCTCTCTCCAATCCAGCCCTGCACATTTCCAGAGCTTGGTTATGCCACTGCCTTGCTCAGAATCCCTCAGCAGCCTCCATTGGCCCTAGAATAAAAGCTATCCCCTTTGCCTGGCATTCACCACCTTTCCCAACCTGGCCCCAGCACATTTCTCCAGCTGTATCTTTCACTGCACCCACTCACCCTCTGCCCAACTGGTCTACTCTGGTCTCCTGTGCACACACCCACGCTTCTCCTCCCTGTGAGCTTGCTCATTCTACATCCTCTGCCTAGACTGCTCTCCTCTCCATCTCTACCTGTCAAATCCCACCTCGCCTTCAAAGCCCAGCTCAGGTGTCACCTCCTCCACAAAACTGCCCACACTTAGCACGGTGCCTGGCAAAAGCAGGACATGTTCACATGCAGTTTTGCAATGCAACTGATTCGGCTCAGCCATATCAGCATTTAAAATCCCTGTGTCCTACCTCACCCAACTCCCATCCCACCCCTGGTTCTCACCCTAGGGGTGAGAGTTGACCAGGGGATGCAGTTTGGGGATGGAGTGAAGATGTCTGGCTTGTACGTTTCTAATTTTAAAATAGCTGAGAGTATATGGTTTGGTTTTTACGTGCATCAAAATGTCTCACTGTTGAAATGACTGCACCAGAATCTTCTGTTCCCTACCTGTCCCGCAGTAGGTGCTCCACATGCTTGTTGAATCAGTGATTGAATCAATGAATGAATGACTCTCCCACAGCTCCTTGCAGCTTCTTCCCTCCTTAGTTCACTCTGCTATAACCAGCCTGACTCCCTGCAACACCTCCCACTACGCTTCTCCCCACTGCTAGACCCACCGAGCCCCTTCTGTTCTCTCAGCCCCTCCCCACCTTGGAGCTACAGCAAAGGGAAGGGAAATATCAGGAGCCCATGGCAGCCCTCCTATGCACAGTGACTCAGTGACAGACACCTTGCCAAATAGCCTACTCTGTTCCTTGCCTCTGTCTGATTGGCTTTTGCCTTGCTCCTGAGACCATGGCCTATCCTCCCTCCAGGTCTCAGAAGGAATTATACTTCCAGTTCTCCACTTTCTCCATGGTATAGCTTCCTTCTACTCAGAGGCTAACTCCCTCTCTGAACCTCAGCCACAGGACAACTGTGCCACTAGCATCCCAGCCTCTCTGATGCCATCTGCCTATGCTATCACCCAGTGCCCATCCCAGTCTGCTTATCACCAGATATTGCCACTCTCTTCTGCCAGATTTGTGGTGGCAGAGATTGGCTAGATTCTCACCAAACCCATCCCCCCTCTTCCTGGCACATACCTGGACTTCACTCTGTGGAATACAGTGCAGCCCTATGACATTGTTCTGATGTGAGTACAATGGAACGTAAGAAAGTGAAGAACCTCTGTCCTTCACCTCTAGGCCCAGCCCATAGACTTGTTCGGTCTTCCTCTCTCTCCTCCCTTTCTCCTTCCTCCCCCCAACCTCTCTCTCTCTCTCTCTCTTTCTCTCATGTCCCCCTTTTCTCTTTCTATCTATCTCTACATCTATCTCAATGGATGATTGCAAATGAGGACGAGGCTCTAGACTGCACTAATACAGTATCCACTAGCCACATGTAGTTATTTCAATTTAAATTACTTTAAATTAAAAAAAAATTAAAAATTGGCCAGACACAGTGGCTCACACCTCTAATCCCAGCACTTTGGGAGGCTGAGGGGTGTGTGGATCACCTCAGGTTGGGAGTTCGAGACCAGCCTGACCAACATGAAGAAACCTGGTCCCTATTAAAAATACAAAATTAGCCGGGCGTGGTGGTGCATGCCTATAATCCCAGCTACTCGGGAGGCTGAGGCAGGAGAATCGCTTGAACATGGAGGCGGAGGTTGCAGTGAGCCAAGATCACGCCATTTCACTCCAGCCTGGGCAACAAGAGCGAAACTCCATCTCAAAAAAAAAAAAGGAAAGAAAATTAAAAATTCAGCTCCTCAGTTGCACTAACCACATTTCAAATGCCTGCTCGCCGCAGCACAGGTAGAGAACAAGTTCACAATTGCAGAAAGCGCTATGGGATGTGCTGTTCTGTGGAGCCCACACTAAGTGAAGTCTGGCCCTCAAATAATGCCATGGGGCAGAGTCATCCCCTCCCCTACTGACCTTTAAACAAACATAATGTGAGTGAATGGGAAATGACCTTTGATTGGGTGCAACTGCTGAGGTTTTGAGATTGTTTGTGACAGCAGTCAGTACACCCCAACACCAGCCACTCAGCTGCCTTACACACTCCAGACACAGTACCCTGGCTTGTCATCTGTGTCTCCTTCCCTGGGCCCCAGAGAGAAGCACAAGGGGTCAGGATTTCAGCCACTGCCTTTTTGACCCTTCCTTCTTCCTGTGAAGCTCTGCAGCTCTTTGTATCCCTCTCCCAACCTCTGTATTTCCCAAACTCTTTTCAGCTTGATTGCCAAATCCATTACTACCTCTATTATCATTTACTTAATATCTTTTCAAAAACAGGCTCTCTTTTTAATTTGAATAAATATATTGACTAAAGACACTTTATGCAACTCTTTAAATGGAGGCAGACAAGTCCCAAGATCTTTAATCAGCAAGCTGGAGACCCAGGAGAATTGATGCTATAGTTTCAGTCTAAAGGGGGAAAAAAAGAACCCACCATGTCCCAGCTCAAGGCAGTCCCGAAGGAAATAATTCCCTCTTATTCTTGGGAGAGTCAAGCTTTTTGTTCTCTTAAGGTCTTCAACTGATTGGATGGGGCCCACAAAACCTAGGCAGGGCCATCTGCTTTACTTAGTCTTCTGATTTAAATGTTAATCTCATCCAGAAACACTCTCACAGATACACCCAGAATAATGTGTGACCAAATATCTGGGCACTCTATAGCACAGTCAAGTCAATGCATTAAATTAACCATAAATTTACCACAATTAGAAGATACAATACAATGAAAACCTAACACTATGATTAAGTCCAGCTAGAATCTGTTGCCTATCAAAGGCTCTCGGTCTGAGGTCTGCTATTTTTTTGTCTATTTAAAAGGGAGATGAACAAGTATTGGGGAGGTGTTAAAGATGAACTAATACCATGATGAGACTTTCACCTTAAAATGATCAGCAGGATTGTAAAAGAATCTAAAAAAGAACACCTTTCCCACAGTGTGATCAGCCCTCCAGTGTATATCCATATCCCACATCCGATGAGCCCCATTGCCCTCCGGAGGGATCCATGCCCACTTAGGGGCCACTATCCTAGACTATGGTCCCCTGAAGGCCAAGATCACATTTAAATGGCAGTTGTATATCTCTTGGTGCCTCACACATAGGAGCCACTCAATAAACAGTAAATGAGTGAAGATATGGCCAGGAACAGTCTCTGACCCAGCTGGCGGTTTCTGTCAGAAGCAGAACATCATGACAAAGGAAATGGGACTAAAATGTTAAACCACACTAAAGGTTCCATCTACCAAATCGCTCCTGTGGCACACTGGGGCAGGGCTATGTCTAAAGGAATTAAAACATTCAATAGCTCCAGGGCCAGATTAAGACATTCTGAGGCCCTAAAGTATGTCCCACATCATCCAAAACACCAGAATGTATCTTTACAGACAGAACATTGAACATTTATATCTAAATACAAATTAAAGTGGCATATATACAAAATATAGTGTATTAAGAGAGAAGAAAGGGAGGGAGGGAAAGAGAGGAGAAAGAGAGAAGGCAAAGAAATGGAAAATGAAAGAGGAAGAAGTGAGGAGAAAGGGAAAAGGAAAATGGCCTGATATTTGACCATAGCGTCTCCCCTGTGTGAAACTCTTCAGTAATTTTTTTCCCTTTATAATAGGGACAAGGCTACTCTCCTTTTTAGATACACAAAGTTTTGGATCACTTATATCTAAATCTAGCCCCGCTAAGACCACCCAGTGTCTGCAGGTCCCCATAGGAAGAGTCATGCACACTTATGGACTACCAGGGGCATCTTCAGCTGATGGGGCCTTAATGTCACCCAGGACTCCCTGTTCTGGGGGAATTCTCAAAGGTAGATACAGGGCTCCAGGAGCGATTTTCAAATTTTCTAAAAAACCTAACAGGTATTATATATTTTCCTGCAACAAAGCCTAGTAAATTACCTGTGGTCCCATAGCAGGGTCCTGTACTTATCTCTAACGTATCACATCATTTTCTTGCCTGTCTCCCGCAAAGGGATGTGAGCTCCTTACAACTGGAAACCATGCATTTGACTGATTTCACTTTTTAAAAAAATATCCTCAATGCCTGGCACATAATGATCTTTAAAAGATGTCCGATGAATAAGTGGCCACTGGATGAATGAAACAAATAAATGTGATACTACACTGTTTCCATTGCATACGTCTCTCTCTATATATATATATATCTTAGATTAATCAAAATGTGAAGGCAATTCATTGGTAGTAAACATAAATTATTTTGAAGGAAAAATCACTCCAAACAAATGAAAAAAAATAATGAAAATGATGCCAGGGAAGAAAGAGGCTGGGATCCTTAGATAATGCACAGATGTGTGTCCCCACACATGGCCTAAGGAGCTCTAATCTCCCCCAGAGGAAGGTGGACCCTGGGGACCAGCCTGCTTCTAAGCCACCAGCTCCTAAGGCAGTATTTCTCAAAGTGAGGTTTGGAGGCCACCGGCATAAGAATTGTTGGGAGATCTGTTAAAACACTTGATTCCTAAAACCTGCCCCAGACCCAGAAAGTTGGAATATCTGACACCAGGATTTGAAACCCTACATTTGTAAGTTCTTTGGGTTACTCTTAAGCATATTCAAGTTTGAGATCCATTGCCCCAAGAGTTCCTGGGCAAATTCCATTCAGGCCACCTGCCACCCAGGGCTGGGGGTAGGCACAGAGCAGCTGTGTCATCCCCACATCCCAGCTGTGAGCGCTCATCCCTCACCTGGGACCCATAAATGTTGTGTCGGAGAGGAGATGTAGTGACAACCAGGCGTAAATCATGCTCCTCTGCCCCTCTTTCCACCCTCTGCCTTCCCTTAAGGAAGGCCCTGACCCCAGGGACTGCTCACCGGGTATTTCAATAAACTCCAACTGGCCCTTTATCAGATGGTCCGGTCAATTAGAACTTCATCAGGAATCAATTTGTGAGGCCCAGCTGAGATGTAACTATAGATCAGGGCAATGGCAACTGATTATCCCACTAATGGAATATTCCATTGATTAATTGAGTATTTAAATCTTTCCGAGAGTGGCTGCGCTTGCTGCCATTGTCGCTGGATGAAAGGGGTAGGAGAGTGTCGTGCAGTCAAAGAGGAAGCTGATGTTCTTTCTTCATTTAGCAGCTCTCAGCAAAATAACGGGTCAGCCTCAGGTTCTCAGAAAGCAAGAACACGGCAAGGTCTTCGGCACAATTTAGAAACCTCCCACCAGCTGATTGAACCAATCAGGGGATGGTGGGTTTTAATTCGCTATTTTTCTGCAAAGCTGTGTGCTGCGGACCTCAAAGAAACATCCATTCCAGTTCTTCTTACAAGTTAGAATCGCGTGAAGATTTGCTAAAACACAGATCCCTGAGCCTGCCCCCCAAGTCTGATACAGCAAATTTGGGGTGGGGCCTGAGAATCTGCATTCCTAGCAGGCTCCCTGGTGAAGCTGGGGCCACACTTTGAGTAGCACTTACCTACATTTTATAAACATATATTTTAGCAAACAGAAAGGACAGACATTATCTGATACCTATTTGGGTCGTGCTGGAGTCTGAAATTTTAAAATGCACATTATCCATGACAATGCAGTATTGACGACATTTATAAGATAGTCATAACGTGCTACATTCACACAAAGGCAGATGTATACCGTACGTCTTGCTGGGGCCTTTGATTAAGAGTGAGGTTTGGTTTGGGATTTCTATCATGAGTCCAGTTCTTCCCAGCTATGTGACCCTGGATAAGCAACTTAGCTTCTCCCTACCTGGGTTTCCTTAGTCTGAGGATGCTCATTCCTGCGACGTGGTAAGAATGCACATAAAGCGCTTAACGCGATGCTTGGCAAATAGTAAAAACTCAGTAAACGGAAGCTATTACTATTATTACCCTGATACCCAATGCCTAAAAAGGTCTCAGAAGTCAGGTTCCCTTTGGGGAAGTGAGTGATGTGATTGCTGTCTGCTGAGAAGCAGATGCATGTGCTTAAGAGATGGGAAGAGCAGCAGGAAAGCCCGATGCTCCCAGCATCTTCACTGTGCTGGGTCTTTCCCACAGCGTGGCTGTGAAGTTTATGATGACTGCCAGGGGCTGGAACCAAATTTCCCAGAGCAGCTGGCAGATGGTGAGGGAAAAGGAAAGAAGAAAGGGAACTGGCATTCATTGAGGCCCTACTGTACGCTATACTCTTTTAAAATAAGGGATCTCCCTTAATCTTTACTGAAACCTGAAGGAGTCAATATAATTATCCCCATTTTTCAGATTTGGAAACTGAGATACAGTGAGGGAAAGAGATTACTTCCAGACAATTGGCTGGTAGGCTGGAATTGGATCCCAAATTTGCTTCACTTTGAGATTTGCGTACTTTTTTTTTTTCCCCTCGAGACGGAGTCTCACTCTGTCACCCAGGCTGGAGTGCAGTGGCACAATCTCTGCTCACTGCAAACTCCGCCTCCCAGGTTCATGCCATTCTCCCGCCTCACCCTCCTGAGTAGCTGGGACTACAGGCGTCTGCCACCAGTCCCGGCTAATTTTGCTTTTGTATTTTTAGTAGAGACGGGGTTTCACTGTGTTAGCCAGGGTGGTCTCGATCTCCTGACTTCGTGATCCACCCACCTCGGCCTCCCAAAGTGCTGGGATTACAGGCATGAGCCACCGCGCCCGGCCAGATTTGTGTACTTTCCACCACACCACACCATGGGTGTCGTTGCAGGTGGAGGGGTGACTTTGTGGGTGATGCTATACCATCACACATGACTGAGTGAAGGTGTATATATACACATCATACAGGCAGGTGCAAGCCATCTGTATTCAAAACACACTGGAGTAAGTTATTCTAGTCACTCAGAATTCAACCTGTTCCCCTGAGGACTTTCTTACCACTAGGGGCCACCTTGTGGAGTATACTCCTTCCCTGACAAATACAGATTGCTTCACTAGTCCTTAAATTTTCATTTGAGTGACCTACAAAACACAAAGAATGACAGTGGTTCTTGAATTATTTTAGCCTGTAAACTACTTCAAGGGGCGGGGAGAGGGGGGAGGTCTCATAAGCTACCTATCATACAGCTCCTCAGAAATAATGTGTCATTGGCACTGCTTTTGATGAATCACCCTTGAGTGATGTCTGGTTTTCAAAAAATACAAGAGGTAAATTGTTGATCCATGCCACACCAAATTGGACCCACCGCCATCTGATAAAAATTAGTCCTAAAAAAGATGTACCCATCAAAACCTGAGGGCCTCTCACACCTATGGCTGAGAATCCCAATGCTCTGATATCATCTTTTCCCCAATGACTTGAGTCCAAGTCTTGGGAGGTAATAAAAGGTCAGAGGGTAAGAAGGATGAATTGGTCTGTCCTCAGCCCCAATTTTCATGAACACGTTTGCCCACGTCATTATTGCCGTGTGAGGGCGCCCATGAAATGAACCAGTGAATTATTTTTAGTGTCATATAGGATGCATCAAACTCAGCATCCAGAGTGTTGATTCTAAGCAGGCTCTTCCAGTAACCACCTGGTGACCTTAGCAAATCGTCTGTCACTATCTGGGTCGCAGTGTCTTCAGTCCTAATGTCCTGTGATTTTAAAAGATATTCCCCATCTGACAGATGGGATTTTAGGGGCCCTGCCTTGCAGTAAGGAGCAGCACGTGCCCTAGACAAGGATGTTTCCTCAAAGGGTAATTTGAGCCTAAGCAGTAAGTATGGCATAGGCCACTTTTTCATAGCCAAGGGGAGGGAAGACAGGAACAGCATGAAAAATTCAAAAAGCAAAGATCGAAATTTAGCCAAGGGTGTCAGGCCGCGCCTCAGCTAAGCCTTTTGCAGACTTCACCCCATGTTCTGTGTGGGTTGTGAACTCTGCCAACTGCAAACTCATCCTGGCCAGTCCCTGAGCCAACAAGAGCCAGCCAGCCATACAGCTTGTTCAGACCTCCCCCTACTCATATGAGACAGGCTTTTAGAGGTGGTCTAGGACTTGAATACCATGTTCTAGGTGGGCAAGGGGCTAGAATAACTCCCTGAATGCTTTTAAGAGGGTAATGCTGTAACCTCTTTGCCTAGCACACTTGGGGTGACCTTGTGTCCTGGCACCTGATTCCTTGAACCCACTCCAGTTCTCATCAAGAACTGAGCTCTAGCCTGACCTTCAAGGCTATTTCCTACCAGTCCCTGACTCACCACAAGAAGGTGGTAGACGAGCTGGACATAATAGCCAGGACTTCTTTTCCACCACTACAGAGTTCCACACGCTGATGGTGGTAGTTGGGTTCTGAAGCCCAGTGATGAGGCTTTTGGCCGCATGTAACAAAATGTCCCATAAAAATTAATCAAGAAGGGCATTTAATTACCAAACCTAACAAGAAGTCACAGAACCAGGAGCATTCAAAGATCTATCCAGTGGTTCAACAATGTCATCAAAGAACCAGGTTCTTTCTTTCCTTCTGCTGTCAGCATCAATTTTCTAAGGTGTGTATCCTCATGGTGCCAAGATGACTGCTGTGGCTCCAGGTATCATATCCTCACACCCCATATTCTTAAGAAGAAAAAATGGCATTTTATCCTCACATGTCTCTTTTTACCAGGGAGGAAAATCTTTCTTGGAGATCTCCCTGCACATTGCCCCATTGGTAAAGATTAGATCCCATTGTCCATGCTCTGGATGCAAGGGAGCCTAGTGAGGTGAGTATGTGACTTTCTAACACTTAGAATAGAAGGCCAACCCTAACAGAAAGAAGGGATTTGGGATACAGAGAGATCTATTATGTAGGCAACCAGCAGTGTCTACCCTACCTGGTAAGATGGGTGTTTGCCTGGATAAGGTCAAGCCATAGATGTCTCTTAGACATGCGAAATTGCTTCTTGAATGAGTTTGGAGTTCTAGGATGGTATAAGTATTAGAAAGCCAGTTTTGATGCAGGATATGAAGGACCATTCCAGACATAAAGCATATGACAGGCAGGAGTGACAGATCCACAAAGCAATGCCTATTGCAGCTAGGGCTTGAACCGTGATGGGAATCAGGGCTGCCTTGCTGCCCAACTCCGGGGGATGCTATGCACATAGGACACAACTGATACTGCACTGAGAAGGTGCACATGGACCTCTGTGCTCATTGGTGAAAACAGCGTAAGAAGAAGGGCTTGATCTCTAGAACAATAAAAAGCCACCATGGAACCTTTGACACTGCCCCAGGTCTCTGAGATCTCCCTGCAGATCCTCACACCCTCAGCATCTGCTCCCTACCCCCAAGTCTGCCCCCATGCTCAGCTCATTTACATCAGGCAGGGAATGAAAATAATCCCAAATCGGGTGGATCAAACCTCATGAATAATCTCTGGTGAGCAAGAAGAAACAGTTACTTTTTGCATCCCTCTTCCCTCGCTCTACCTTCCTACTTTTAGTCCCATTAGGACATAGGTGGCAAATAAGTGAGTCCTAGAGAACGGCGAAAGAGAGATCAATGCGGATACCTGGGATGAAACTGAGGGTGTGGCCTCTCCGGTAAGATGTCTTTGCCAGCACTAAGGTCCAGGCTGGAAAATAACCATCCCTACTTGTGTCAAGATCTGTAGGAGTGACAAAATGAGCTAAGGGCTCGCTCAGGGAAAAGCTCCCTGGCCTCTTGGAGGGCCTACTCTGTTTCTTACACCAGGTGGCTGTTAGATTATGCATAGTGGTGTAACTAGCAAAAATGAGCACACCCTAATACAGTCTAATGTGGCCCATGATCTTCATGGTTTTCCCCTGCAAGTGATAAAAAGAGCTCCCTTGCTTTCTCCTATAAGAAGTGAAAGTAGATTTGGAAAAGGAGTACGAGGTTCTGAGTGGTGAGATGGAGCTGAGGGCAGATGGTGTGATGTGCATGGTGTGTGTGTGTGTGTGTGTGTGTGTGTGATTTGTGTATGTATGTTGTGGCTTTAACAGAGCCAAGCATGGACACTATGTGGCCGTGCATGGGGTTTCCACTGCTCCAAGTGCTATCATCAGAATGCCCAAGGCAGCTGCAGAATCGACTGGGCTGAGATGACAGCCCCTCTTATACCCACTGAGCTTGACTTTGTTCTTTCAAGTTACCAGCCCCTCCACTCCTGCAACCCACACTTCCACATGTTACTTTGGGGCTGAGCCTTGGGCTTCTACACAAGCCATTGGCTACTCTGGCCCAGGGTGTATGCTGTTTCAGGGGCCCTCTGACCTCCAAGAAATAGGTGTTGTCGCCTGCACTCTGCAGAAGAGGCATCATGTAACCCTCCCAAGGCCACACAGCTAATGAGTGGCTGAAGCTGAATTTGATGTCTGATATTTTTCTCTTAAAAGCTCTTCCTTAGGGCCAGAGCCCCATTTTCCTTGGGATAAGAATGGAGGTTCTCTGGGCGCCCGAGGGTAATAGAAGACAGATGCTTTGCCCACATATGTCTGGTACATTTTTGTAGCGTGAGAAGCTCTCTTCTCCCATAGCAACCACTTGGGGTTTTCAGCTGCTAACCCTGTCCTCCAGGACAACAGCAGTCTAGGCTAGGCAGGACCACATTCCCACATCCCACTCCAAACTCTTTGTCTTAATAAACCCTGGATCCCACTTCTTTCTTCCCAGCTTCTCATTTATTTTTCCAAAGAACACAATAAGCACAATTGATTTTAAAATAAAAATCTCTGGCTTATGCACAGAGGCATTATTCAGAAAGGTTAAAAATGATGAAGCAGCATTATTTCCCATTATCTTTACTTTGTAACCTTGCAATTGAAACACCACAAGACCAGGGTGGCCTTCCTTAATGGCATCACGTGTGGGCAGCTGTTTCAGGTGGGCAATGTATATGGCAGTGCCTAGGTGTCCTTAGCTGAGGACAAACCACAAAGGACAAAGGCTCATAAGTCAGCAGAGCTGGAGGAGGCCTTCTGCACTATCGGGTACAACCTCTCCCTTTGCTAGCTGGGAAATGTGAGGGTATTTCCATCCAAGAGGAAAGGAGACCTTGGGAATTTGCGAGTCAGTGTGAGCAGAAAGCTACATGGAAGCCCAGAGAAGTGCGCCAGAAGAGAAAACTCGGCCTTCCCTTTGGGGCAAAGCAAATCTTTTCTGTATCAAAACAATCCACCCTGAATGAAGCTTGTGTTTGCCTCTCTTTCAAGGGAATGAGGTGGTGGAAAGACTTGCTGGGAGGACTTAGAAAGTCAACCCTGGGAGGGTAAAATAGCTGTACGACAGGCAGAGAGAAAGCATCTTTGAGAGGGTGGGCAAAGTGGACCTTTGTGCTGTGTGTGTCTGAAGACAGTCTAAGAGAAGGGAATGTGATTGGGTTCTAAGCTCCAGGACCAGCAGGTGCCTGAACTAATCCCAACCCCATGCAGCTGTGCAGATGGAAAGCACCTCCAGAGGTACATTCAAGGATACTATTAATACTTCCTTGGGTTTGGAGTGTGAATGAGGGAACATGGAGTAAAAGGGAGATGATATGCAGGGTTGGCAAGAAGAATACCAAATTGCATTGCAGAATTAATTACCTCCCCAACAGAGCCTGTTGCACCCTGCTGTGGGCTCCCATCATGCTGTTTATACTTATGATGGTACATGTTGCAGTCCACCTTATATTATTCTAACTTGGTTTAACATTGCCTTGTCTCTCCACCTACAAGATGAGGGCAGGGTTCACATCTTATCAATGCTCAATGACCCACACACTTGGTGATCTCAAGGATCTGCTTGGAGTAACAGTGGCTTGCACTAGAAATTGGGTGGTGGTCCTGACTGGCCTAGATTGGGATGGTTTGAAGACATAACAGATCTCTAGCAGGGAGATTGAGATGATGCCAGGGAGGGTTAGCAGAAGGCCAATGGGTCTCTGTATTAGTCCGTTTTTACACTGCTGATAAAGACATACCTGAGACTGAGCAATTTACAAAAGAAAGAGGTTTAATTGGACTTACAGTTCCATGTGGCTGGGGAAGCCTCACAATCATGGTGGAAGGCAAGGAGGAGCAAGTCATGTCTTACATGGATGGCAGCAGGCAGGCAAAGAGAGAGAACTTGTGCAGGGGAACTCCTCTTTTTAAAACCATCAGATCTCATGAGACTTATTCACTATCACGAGAACAGCACGGGAAAGACTTGTCCCCATGATTTAATTACCTCCCATTGGGTCCCTCCCACAACATGTGGGAATTCAAGATGAGATTTTGGTGGGGACACAGCCAAACCATATCAGTCTCCCAAGGTAGCATATGCATCAGTGAATTCATAAGAGTCCAGGATCTGGTCCTCAAACTGAGAGGCTCAGAAACTTGATGTGTTAACACAGAGAACTGATCTGTCAATTAAGGACAACTCACATCAACTGAGTTCTTTAGATAGATATATAAACTGGACTCTAACTTATTAATTTACATTGAAAAATATTGTAAGCATAATGGTCATGCACGCTAGAGTGCCCGGGTCTTGCCGACTAGGGCAATTTATCTTGGTCAAAATCCTTCCATCAGCATTTAGACATACTGAAGTGTCTCACCTAAAAAAGAACAATGAACACAATCTAACGCCCCTGGGCCTCACATCCAGTTTCTATCCCCTCTCTCTCTCTCCTCCCTTTCAAAACCAAAGTACTATAAAGAATTGTTCATTGTCATTGTCACAGTTTCTCCACTTCCCATTGATTTCTCAATCCACTTCAATATGACATCCATCCAGCAGTAACATAAGTATCTAAGTAACCAAGATACTTAGTTGCCAAGATGGCCTGGAAAGCAATCATCCAGCCATAGAGCTTGGCAAGGTCCTACATCCCCCTGCTGGTTGGGAGGTTGACTTTTGCTACTGAATCATGTTGAGGTCTGTAGGTGAGCCAGGGAGAGAGACAACGAACTGGGGCTATGGGGGATCATTCAGGGGGATTGGGGTGGTAGCTATTTACCAACCAATATATAAGTATTTCCATGTGTTCACACAGCATGGCTGTATCATTTGGTATGGTGTTAATACCAGCCTTGCTCCATCATTCCACATAAATAGCTCTTGCTAAGCTCCTCAAAGACTTCCATGTTGCTAAATGTAGTAAGGATATTTTTCAGCCCTCATCTTACTTAATTTCTCAACTGCATCTGACTCTCTTAACCATTCCTTTCCTCTGGACAATTGTACCCAAGCCCATGTCTTCAATTCTAATTTACACACTAATTAAGTTGTATTTTATATTATCAGCCTAGAACTTTCCTCTGAGCATCAGCTCTAACCACTTGAGTGTCTCAAAAGCACTTCAGGAGGAGATATTTATGAAACACATATTTGATACAGAACTTGTATCCAGAATACATATTTTAAAACACTCATAACTTGATAATAAGAAAACAAGCCTAGTTTTCTTTGTTTGTTTGGTTGGTTGTTTGTTTTTGTTGTTGTTATTGTTCTGAGACAGAGTCTTGCTCTGTCGCCCAGACTGGGGTGCAGTGGGGTGATTTCGGCTCACTGCAAACTCTGCCTCCCAGGTTCAAACAATTCTGCTTCAGCCTCCCAAGTAACTGGGACTACAGGCATGCGCCACCATGCCTGGCTATAAACCTAGTTTTTAAATAGGCAAAAGATTTGAATACACACTTTATGTAAGAAGATCTACAGATGGCAAACATGAAAAGATGCCCAACATCATTAGTCTTTAGGGAAATGCAAAATAAAATCACAATGAGATACCACTTCACACCTATTGATACAGCTAAAATAAAAAAAAATATTGACAACACGCAGTGCTGGCAAGGACTTGGAGCAGCTGGAACCCTCATGAATTGCTTGTGGGAATGCAAAATGATACAGCCATTCTGTAAAGCAATTTGGCAGTTCCTCCTAAAGTTAAACATATACTTTCCATTTGACCCAGCAATCCCACTCTATTTGTTACCACCATTTATCCAAGAGAAATAAGAACACGTGTTTACACAAAACTGTATGTATATGTTTATTGTCCCAAATATTGGAAACAATTCAAATGTGCTTCAACTGGTGAATAAATAAACAAACTGTGATACATCCATGCAGTGAAATAATATTTACCAATAGAAAGGAACAAACTACTAACACATAAAACAACAAGGATGAATTTCAGATGCGTTACCCTAAGTGAAGGGGAAATCTATCTTGAAAGGCTACATACGAGATGATTCCATTTATATGAAGCCAGGAAAAAACAAAACTCAGGGATAAGAAACAGATAGTCAAAGAAAAGGGCACCAGGAAACTTTTTAGTATGATGGGAAACGGGACTGGTTATGTAATTCACAGGGTCCAGTGCAAAATGAAAATGTGTAGTCCCTTGTTTAAAAATTATTAAGAACTGAAAGACAGTGACAGGATACCAATACGATTAAACCAAGCGTGGGTTCTTCTATGCGCGGGGCGTGCACAGGTCCCATGCCCGGGAAAAAGGCCCTGGATGAAAATGCTGTATATCTTGATGGTGGTGTGACTACCTGGTGCTACGCATTTGTCAAAACCCATAAAAACACACTAGAAAGGATGAATGCTACCATGTGTAAATTAAACCTCAATAAACCTGACATGTTTTTAAAAGACTCTTTTCACCAGGAAGCCCCACATTAAAGTGGGCTGAGCTTCATCACACAGACATCACACACATCATCACACAGAAAGACAGGCCTGTACCCTTCAAATTGCACATGAAAGCCAGGGAAACAGTGAGAGAGTGTTCCAGACGCAAGGAGACCAAAATGACATGGCAACCAAATGCAACATGTGTTCTTGGACGGGATCTTGGGCCATAAGGAGAAAGGTTGTTGAGATGGTTGATGACATTTGAATGGGATTTGTGGCTTCTTTCCTGATTTGGGGCTTGTGTGGTGGTAATGAAGGAGAGTGTCTTTAGGGGAGCATTTAAGGGCGTTGGAACAAATGTGATTAAATGCTAACTACCGGGGAAGCTGGGAAAAGGGAAGTCAAGAGATTTTTGTACAGTTCTTGCAGCTCTTCTTTAAGTTTGAAATTATTTTGAGATAAATTATTTCAAAATAAATTATTTTTTAAGTACTTCAAGATCAGCAGGTCAAATTCACGACTAGGAGGCCAAATTCATGACCTCCCCGAAATCTCCACCCCTAGAATTGATTCTCTTCCAGTTTCCTTATCTCAGGAAGGCCCCACCTTCAATGGGCTCTGGGAGCCAGAAACTCCCCTGATACTTCCCTCTTCTTTCCTTTCTTTCCTGACCCCTGCTTACCTTCCAGTCTCATCTGGCCTCCTCTCCCCATCCATTTCTTACCCCTAAGCAGACTGGCCTTCCGTTCATCCCAGGGACCACACACAAGCTGTCCCATCCCCAAATGTCACATCCTCAGGAAAGCACCTACCACTACCAGCCCAGGTCAGGTCCTGTGCTGGGCAACTTGGAGCCCTCGGACCTCCCCTCTATGGGTGCTTCGCAAGCATTGGTTTACATCTACCTGCACCATTCTACGATTCTTCAATCACATGTGTCTCTCATCACCAGGTTGCATGTCCACGAAGCAGAGCCGGATCTGGTTCTGCTCACCGCCATCCTTGGCACTGTGCTTTGCACATGAGAGATGCTCCATAAATATTTGCTGATGGAGGCATGAAGGAGTGATTGAATCCTGGCACATCTATTTGGAGGAAATTGTTCCAGTCAGGTCCAAGCCAGGGCCAAAGGAAGTGAGCTAGTTGTGAGATCAGAAGGCTAAGATAGATTTCTGTTAGTTTGCCTTCTCTCTATCCTGGCCTCCCAAATTCTTCTAGGCAGTGCAGCCCCTTTCTGAGGGCTTCTCTTGCCGCAATTGTACTCATTTACCCAGCCCCCTAATGATCAAGCTTGACCTGTCCTGTGACCTATCATTTTTGCCTGTCTCTTATCCACATTCATATATATATTCTCATGCATATATGTCTTTTGTGGGGAGTTTAACTCTTACCAGGCCATTGAATTTTCCTTTATTAAATTCTAGGGCACCACATGGCAGGGAGTGAGTTCCAGTGGGAGGCTCCATGACAGTGTTCCCCTTCTCTTCCCACTCCCAGCTCATTCTCACACCACAAGGGACCTGATGCACTCCAGCCTGTAAGTCCTGCAAAGCCCAACTCTGTCCACAGCCCCAGCACTTGCCCTCGGACACCACATGGGGCTGGACATGCACACACCAGTGAATCCATCAGGGAGAGGTGGGCCAGGAGTAGGAGGCCTACACAGGCCCTGGAAGTAGGCTTGGGAAGTGTGGTCAAGAGGAGAGTGTGGCAGGCAGACCACCTGAGCCCAGGAGCTCAAGACCAGCCTGGGCAACTGGGGTGGGAGGATTGATGGAGCCAGGAGGTCAAGGCTGCAGTGAGCCATGATCGTGCCACTGCACTCCAGCCTGGGAGACAGAGCAAGACCCTGTCTCAGAAAATAAGAGAGTGGGGGTTCTAGTAGGCATCTCCCACCAGGTCTAAGGGCAGTACCACCATATGCCACTGTCTGTACTTCCTACTGTGGCAGTTTATGTGCTGGTATTTGGTACACTTATTTAGAGGGGAGCCAGGGATACTGCACAGAAGGTAAGACTGACAGGGCTGGAACATCCATGCCTAGATACTGAATGTCAAGGCCAACCTTCATTAGCAGTGAGGTCTGAATATAAGGCATTTTTAAAGATATAAAAGAATTTTAAAAGCATAGGGGCCCAGTCCAACTCCTTTATTTTAAAGAAGAGTTGTAAACTGAGCCTTAGGAAGGCTTAGTTTAGACTTAGAAGTCTTAAGTGACAAAGCCCCAAAGTTGAGCCTCTAAGTGACAACAATGTGACTGGAACCCAGGGTCCAGATTATCACTGAGTCAAAACCAAAGTGCTCCTCCTACACCTTTGAATATTCCAAACATGCTCACCTGAGGGAAGGTATACTGAGGGAGAGGCATCAGTTAAACTGTACGGGAACAGAAGGCCAGGAGTCATGTTGTCCCAGTGCAAACGCTGCCTCTCGAGAGAGGTGGGCGCATGGGGCAAATTAATCTGTCATACTAAATTTGATGTTTCTCATCTGTAAAATAATGTCATAGTTGGCCCGAATTCACCTGGTTCGATTTTGGGAGGATTAAAATAAAGTCTATGCATAGTAGTTAGCATAGTGTCTGACATATAGAAGAAAAGCTGGATAAATGTGAGTCGCCGTATTTTGTATGACGGTAAGGAGAATGATATTAACAAAATATTGCTGGTATCCTCAAGCTCCAGGGAACAGAAGGTTAAGCATGAACTGGAGTTGCCAGGCCCATTATCGGTATAGGAAGAGGCTCTTGAATCTCAAGTACTGTGTTTACAATTTGCTCCCAACCATCTTGCTGAGGCAATTAATTTATATCATCTCTGTTTTCTCTCTTTAATATCTCCCCTCCCCTTAATCAGGCACTCAAGCCCGGTTCATCTATTTTGCTAGTCTTCTGGTTTTATTTTTTTCTAACATACATTGTTTTATGTCTTATTAACCATCACTTTTATCTTTATTGATATTCTTTCCCCATTTTCTTTAGGTTTATTTAGTCATTCCTATTTTAATTTCTTAAGATGAGTGCTTAACACCACCCCTTTCTTCGGGGGGAAGGAAGGTCTTTCTTCATTAGAAGTGAAGGCATTAGTAATAAAGGCGTTTAAGGCTATTAATTTTCCTCTGTAAACAGCTTTCACTGTCTCATAGATTTGGGGACTTGCACCCTGTCTGAAGAATTATTTCTGAACACAAATAAACTTTTTAAAAAACTGATCACAAATTCAAAATTAATAATTCAAAATTGATAGCTGACATATTAATGCGTGGCCTCTTGTCCTCAACACTTTCCTTCCTCTCCCCTTAACCTGCCTGCCAGATGTCCATGCCTACACTGTCTCTCCTTGGACTTGGACACTAACCCCTAATGATCTCTGCTTCCAGCTCCTGCTTCACACAGTTGCTCCCGTGATCTTTCTAATTCACAAATGCAGCCTCATGATTCCTCTACCTAAAACCCTTCAGCAGCTTTCTCATTACAGTGCCACACACACCACCCTGTGTCTGAACTCCTGCCCACCTCTAACCTCGACTGCGCTTCCTCCCAGACTCCACGCACGCTTATCCTTCATCTTCCAACAGAACCAAGCAACGCATGGTGCCCTGTACTCCCAGCTTGGTGCATAGCTCCATCCCTTTGCATCACAGGCTGCCTTTACCCACTGTGCCCACCCATGTCTCCCCTGCCAGCTCCTGTGCTGCAACCATCTCATCTGAACTTAGGAGCCCCCTGCTTCAGAAGCCTCCCCAGGCACCCTCCCTGCCCCATGCCTGCTCCCTGGCAAAGCGCCCCTCAGCTCCCGCAGCCACGTGGACATGGCCCTTGCATTTTCCTCACCGCAGTGCATTGAGATAATCTATCTGCTTGCTTATCTGTTTATCTGTCACTTTACTAATGACCAAACACAATGTTTCCTTGTACCTGGGTCCCCAGTCCTTCACTCTGATGCTGACTCTGAACTCAACTGATGAACATCTCTGAGCTGTGGGCCTTGAGGGTTTTGCAGCTTGGGCTTTGGAAAGAAAACACTCACACGTGCCCAGAGCAGATGCAGGTCCCTTTCGGACCTCACACTCTGCCTCTACAGCTGGGAAGGACAACAGGTGGCACCCTCTGGTCTCCACACAACATCGGGTCCTCCATGACACTCAGACAAATCACTTTTTCATTGAGGCAGATGAGGTTGGTTAAGGCGTCTAGATTTCATTGAGCACTTACTATTGGGCAAGAAGTTTTTAGGGGGTACCTTCTTTAATCCCACAAGGTACGATTCCCATTTTCCATAACAGGAAGATTGAGGTTTAGAGCAGTATTTCCCAAACCTTCGTATGCCCAGGAATCACCTGGGATCCTATTAAAATGCAGATTCTGGGCAAGTGGCTCACGCCTGTAATCCCAGCAATTTAGGAGGCCGAGGCGGGCGGATCACTTGAGGTCAGGAGTTTGAGACCAGCCTGGCCAATGTGGTGGAACCCCATCTCTACTAAAAATACAAAAATAAATTAGCCAAGCATGGTGACGGATGCCTGTAATCCCAGCTACTCAGGGGGGCTGAGGCAGGAGAATTGCTTGAACCTGGGAGGCAGAGATTGCAGTGAGCCCAGATTGTGCCACTGCACTCCACCCTGGGTGACAGAGCGAGACTCTGTCTTAAAAAAAAAAAAAAAAGCAGATTCTGACTCAGTCAGTCTGGGTCGGGGCCCGAGAGTGTGCATTTCTAAGAGGCTCCCAGGTGATATGGATGCAAAGCCCATGGATGTCCCTTTGAGTAGCAACGGATTTTAAATCTGTGTGCCTCCCTCCTTACCATAGACCTCTAGAGAAGCACTACAGAACTTTCTGCAGAGATGGAAATGTTCTATCTGGGGGTGATGGCTCACACCTACAATCCCAGCATTTTGGGAGGCTGAGGAAGAAGGATCGCTTGAAGCCAGGAGTTCAAGATCAGCCTCGGCAACAAAGTGAGACTCTGTCTTTACAAAAAAATAAAAAATTTTTAAAAAGTATTAGGGTGTGGTGGCATACAACTATAGTCCCAACTGATCAGGAGGCTGAGGCAGGAGGGTCACTTGAGCCTAGGAATTTGAGGCTGCAGTGAGCTATGATCACACCACTGCATTCCAGCCCAGGTGACGGTGCCAGACCCTGTCTCTAGGGAAATAAAAAAGAAAAAAGAAATGTTCTATAGTCTGCACTGTCCAGTGTGGTAGCCACATGTAGCTAGTGTGACTAAGGAATTGAATTTTTAGTTTTACTTTAATTCACTGAAATGTACTTAGTCACATGTGACTCGTGGTCGCCACCATATTGGGTCAGTGTAGCTCTAGACAAAGCCGAGAGGAGGAGGGATTACAGCAAAGAGCTGCAGGAGCTGAAGGACTAGCCTTCTCCCACAGCAGTCCAAAGCTCAGGCCTAGGAGGGCTCAGGGTGGCTGGATTTCAGCCTAGGTGCAGAAGCCACTCTGAGCTTCCAGCTAGCAACTGGGCCAGGGCTCAGGCTGAAGCTGCCCATCTGGACACTGAGAAAAGACGAAACGTGTTTTGGAGCATGTTACACTTCCATGAAGCCACCTCCTGCTCCTGAGTGGTACCTGAGAATACATGAGGGACAGAGAGAGAAGGACGCAGTGCAGGTCCGTGGCCATCACAGCAGGATGGGGCTGGGAGCAGGAATGTTACTGAACATGTAATAAGTGCCAGGCACTGTTGCAAGCACAGCACATACTCTACACCAACAATTTTGCCTTTTGTATAGATAAGGCCCAGAGAGGTTAAGAAACTTGCCTGAAGTCACATGGATTGTGAATGATAGAGCTGTGATTTAAAGCCTAGAACTCTGGCTCCAGAGCCTTCGCACTTGACTAAATGCTAAAATTATCAAGGGGGTGGTCTGTCTGGCTTGGAAGTGGTTACATGAAGAAATGTCTAGGCCCTCTGGCATCCCAAAGGGCCAGCAGCTGCCTGAGCATTGTTAAGGAAAATCTCAAACAGGTTAGGCGAGAGAACTTCTCTCTGCCCTGAGTCCTATGGTGTGTTGTTGGAGTGAAATGGAATCTCTCATCCCATGGTTAGCTCCCTCCCCAACTCTCCACTGTTCTCCTCCGGGATCCTTTTCACAACTCGGAGATAGATGGTCAGGTGAGGCTAGAGTGGGCTCATACCTAACAAGGGCTGAGGCCAGCGTACTGGAGAAGCACTCCACCACTAGTGGAGTGGACCCTTCAGCACAATTCTCAGAGTCCTTATGCCACTTGCTCTAATGAGATAGCAGATCCTGGTAGAGACAGATTCAGGACCAAGGCCGTCATCAGATCATTAGGGTAAGGGGCCTGAGAGGCTGAGCCGAGAGCTAGTGTAGCCTCTTCTCCTGCTCCTCCACTACAGTGGCCCCAGCCCTTGGTAGATACGAGTCCACGGCAGCCTCATCTAACTATCTTCAAGTTGCAAAAAGGATCAAGGAGGAGGAAGGTGGGTCAGGTAGGGTGATAACCGTGGGGCAGGAGATTCCACTTCTCCCCAACAGCACACCATAGGACACAGGGAAGAGAGAGGTTATCTTGCCTGGCCTCTTTGGACCTCCCTTAAGAGTGCTCAGGCAGCTGCTGGCCCTTTAAATGGAGCCAGCTCCCACTGGGCACTCTTAAAGCTCACTTCATTCATGAATTAAGTCCCTGACATCCCATATCTGTATGATCAATATGTTTGTTTATTAGCAGCAGCTGCTGTGTTTTAGCAAAGGCAGTGAGCCCCCGTGAGAGGGCCGTGGGGTAACCACAGAGCAGGGCCTGGGACAGGGAGGAGAAAGGCCTCCTGCTGGCAGACGGGAGCTGGGGCTGGATAGGGTTTCATGGTAATGGTCCTTTAATTGAAATAACCGGTTCAGTAGGACTGTTTGGTAGGGAGCTGTGCTGATGGCTCCTGGCTGGGTCCCCCCTTTAAGAGGTCCATTAACTGGTGGCTGTGTTCCCAGCTGCTGGCCTATGCAACCACCAGCAGCGTGGGGGAGGCCGAGCTGTGAGGGTGGCCACTGTGGGCCATGCTGAAGGGAGTGGGCCTTGAGTTGGCTGCTGTCAGGATGTTAAGACCACGTAGCCTTCTGGCCTGGTCCCAAACCCAAGCTCGGCCCTCCTGTCCCCATTCTGGGTTCATTTCGCCTCAGTGACTCAGGAACCTCATTCCTAGGCTGACTTATGTTTTCCAGAAGAGGAAAGGACTCATCACTTTCCAGTTCTGATATCTCCTCTGCATTGATGATTCAGGGTCTTGCCTCTCGTCCATTTGTCATGCTGGAGGTCCAGGGAATGATCCACAAAATCACTACTTCATTCATTCATGCATGTATGTATGCATTTGGGAAACATTTAATGAGTAACTTCTATATGCCAGGCTCCATGCTGGCTACTGGAAACACAAAGATAAAGGAATGCAGGCATGCCCTGGGGGGATTTCAAGTCTTGTGGGGATAGAACCATGCAAACATTGACAAAACCAGAAAATAGTAGCTGGATTGGGAAAATGTGTGATGTACCATGGCAGGTGAAACTCCTAAGTCGGGATGATCAAATGCAGGGAGCTGGCATTGGACCTGAGAGACTCTCCAGTAAATCTACAGGGCCACAAGGCTATTCCATTTCTCCCAGGTCCCCCATTACAGGCTAGACTGGCAGATCTCTTCTATATTCCATAACACGCACTGTGTGCTGCAGCCTGGCAGACTATGCAGTGGTCTTCAGCCGGGGGTGATTTGCCCCCCAGGGACATTTAGTAATGTCTAGAGACATTTTTTATTGTAACATCATTTTTTATTGTAACATTTTTATGGTGGAGCAGATACCACTGGCATCAGTAGTAAGAGGCTAGACATCCAACAATGCACAGGACAGCCCCCAACAACAAAGAATGATCTGGACCAATATATCAACAATGCCAAAATTGAGGAACCTGGGCTATGGTTTCGTATTTTATCCTAAGTGAGATGCAAACACAAGCACCTTTGCCACTTCCTGCCTTGCTTCAGAACTGCCCTCCTTAGTCCATCCATCACACCAATTTCATTATGCAACCAACCCATCCAATGGTTGGTCTTTCTGTCTGGTCTGCCACTTACATTGTTACCTTGGCCTTTGGGGTTTGATGTCGGGTACCATTTTCTAGGACAGGACCCTAGCTATTTCCACACTAACCCCCAAATCCTCAAATCTTGGGGCTTCCCTCTTGGAAGATGTTCCAAATGGGCTCACCTTGTCTCCACAAACACACTCACCACTGATCTTGCCCTTGTTCTCCTGCCTCCATTCCATATTTAGCTTGAAGTGTGGACACATGGCTAAGTCCATCACTCCCACACTCTCACCAGAATTCCATTCTCCTCTCATTGCTCAGCCCTGCTACTCACAAGGCATGAACACAGGTGCTTCTAGTGCACAGAAAAAGGTCAGATAAATGTCACCAATTTATGACTTCACATTTTCTAGCACCTGGCTTAGGGTATGCCTGAATCCAAAAGTTTTGAATAACTTCCAGTAGCTATCTGATTAAGATGTTATGATATCAAAGATGCTGAGATCCTGATTCTTTCTGCACAGGACGCTCAGTAGAGAATCCCAGGCTATCCACAGTCTTCATACTGTCCCCCAGCCAACTTCTAGGCAGTTCTAGAAAATGTCTGTTGTTGCTCTTGGACTTCCCAAACCAAAGATGACAAAGAGCCACCTTCAATAAGTTGACAGTTGATGCCTGAAGCAAGATATTGTGAATAATTCCTGGGTAGCAGGGGCAATGGGAGTCCTAGAGAAGAAAGTCTTTGGGGGTTCTCACTCATCCCCGCTCTATTCTTTGACATACTTCAGCTTTGAGCCTACACCCTCACCCCTATTCCAATAAGGCAGCTGGCCCCAGTCTCTCCTATTATAAAAATTCTAGAACCTGAACTATTTGAGGCCAAGGTTCAGGAAGAAAGACAGTCAAGATCAATTGGCAATTTTTTTCAAATACATAGAGGTGAGAGGAGTGGAGGCTTCTGTGGCAGATGTTTGCCATTCTTGGATACAAATGGAAGATGAATTATCATGCATTCCTCATGCTATGTTATTAGTAGGACAGTGATTATGGCTGACAGTCAGTGTCTGGGTCTTCATGAGAGACCCAGATGAGTACAGAGATGGATTGCATCTTAAATGAAGTTGACAATGCATTCTTGTTGGTTTTCACCTGTGGATATGTGCACAAAATCCGTCTGGTGATATAATTAGAATGTAGAACTGTCTTCAATCTTCACGTTTCAATGACCCATTCATTGGAAAGGTGCCCAATCTGTGACTTTGTTTTCCTGAATGTCAACATGCATATGCTTTAGAACATCCTGATAAGCAGAGATTTTGAAAGCCCCTGAGGAATGAAGCAACGACTTACCCAATGTTGGAATACACTCTCCAGTATTTCTGCCAAGCTGTCCTAGCTTTTTCCTGAACAATCCACAGATAAGGATTCACAGCCTTTTGCCCCAGGCAGCCCATTCTGACTAGGCACAGCCAGAAGCTCTGGCCAATTAAACATCACCCTTAAAGAAAATTTATGGATCTATACATTCCATCCTTCAGCCCCACTTCTCCCCTTGAGGACCCTCAGAACAGTCCAGCCCTCCTTCAAACATTCTTTCAACCATCTCAAGATAGGATCCTAAAGACCAGGGTTAAGCAACCCCAGGTCTTGGAACCAAATATGGCCTTCCACTTGTTTTTGTAAATAAAGTTTTATTGAAACACAGCCACATTCATTTGCCTATGGATGCTCTTACACTTCAACGGTAGAGCTGAGTAGTTGTGACAGAGACCATATGGCCTGCAAAGCCTAAAATATTTACTATCTAACCTTTTACAAAAATATTTGCCAACCCCTACTGTAGACCAGCAGTCCCCAACCTTTTTGGCACCAGGGACGGGTTTCATGGAAGACAATTTTTCCACGGATGGGTTGGCGTGGGGTGGTTTCAGGACGAAACTGTTCCACTTCAGATCATCAGGCGTTAGAGTCTCATAAGGAACACGTAACCTAGATCCCTTGTATGAGCAGTTCACAATAGCAGTTCACAATTCTCACACTCCTATGACAATCTAATGCCACGGCTGATATGACAGAAGGTGGAGCTCAGGCAGTAATGCTTGCTAGCCTGCTGCTCACCTCCTGCTGTGTGCCCCAGTTCCTAACAGGCCACGGACTGGTACTGGTCCACCGCCCGGGAGTTGGGGACTCCTGCTGTGGACTATAACTTCTTCGGTAGGTGCAGAACAAACCAGATCTTGCTAGTGATCAACATGGGGAATGGTTTTGAGTCTTTTCACCTTCACCATCCTGATCACTCTCCTTTTAACACCTCCCATTAATTTATGTTCATTTTTCAAAGAGCGATCCCAGAACCATGCTCTTGCAGGAGCTGGACAAGACTCATCTCCTTCCTTTTTTCTTAATACCAAGCCCTTCTTTCTGCAGAGAAAGATGACATCCACTTTCTCATGGTCAACAGTCAGTGCTGATTTACAAGGTGTTCCCTGTTGACAACAAAATAGCACCACCATTCCTAGCTAGCATTCACTGAGCACTTGCTATGCACCGGGCCAGGGATAAGTACTGCATATCACTGCTTTGATTGTTTCCACCAACTCTCCTATAAGGTAGATCCTATCATTATCCCCATTTTTTTTTTTTTTTTTTGAGACGGAGTCTCGCTGTGTCACCCAGGCTGGATGGAGTGCAGTGGTGCAATCTCGGCTCACTGCAAGCTCCACCTCCTGGGTTCATGCCATTCTCCTACCTCAGCCTCCCGAGTAGCTGGGACTACAGGTGCCCGCCACCACACCCAGCTAATTTTTTGCATTTTAAGTAGAGACAGGGTTTCACCATGTTGGCCAGGATGGTCTCGATCTCCTGACCTTGTGATCCACCCACCTCGGCCTCCCAAAGTGCTGGAATTACAGGCGTGAGCCACCGTGCCCAGCCCATTATCCCCATTTTATAAATGAAGAAATTGGAGGTTCAGAATGGTTAAGTATGATCCGAAGTCATACAGTTCACAAATGACAAGGTTAGATTTCAAACCCAGGTCCTACTGATTCCCGAGCCCCATCTTACAACAATAGCTTTCCCCTTCCCAGGTACTAGAACCCAGCTGGGTTACATTTGGTTATGGTTCCCAAGTCAAGAAATCGTGACTTTAACTTGATAATTTAGCTCACCTGCATTCATCCAACAAGTGGCTCATTGACCAACTGCATGAGCCAGGCCTTGTTCTAGGGTGCTGGAATAATGGCAGTGAGCAAAACAGACAAAAATATCTGCCCTCCTGGACCCTGCCTTTTAACAGGATGGAGGAAAGGGAGAGAGGCATAAATAAAACAAATAAGAAAAAAAATTAAGGCCAGGTACCGTGGCTCACTCCTGTAATCCTAGCACTTTGGGAGGCTGAGGCGGGCAGATCACCTGAGATCAGGCCTTTGAGACCAGCCTGGCCAACGTGGCAAAACCTGTCTCTACTAAAAATACAAAAATTAGCTGGGTGTGGTGGCTCACACCTGCAATCCCAGCTACTCCGGAGGCTGAGGCAGAAGAATCACTTGAACCCAGAAGGCAGAGGTTGTGTCGGGCCCAGCTCACACCACTGCACTCCAGCCTGAGCATGAGACTCTGTCTCAAAAAAAAAAAAAAAAACAAAAACAAAAAAGAAAGAAAGAAAAAAGAAAACTAAAAGAAAAGAAAAAAATATTAAAAGTGGCAAGTGCTATGAAAAAAATAACCAGGCAGGGAAGAAATCCGGTGCTGGAGGGGCAGGGTTGCAGTTTTAACTAGGGTGGTCAGAGTGGCCTTGCTGGGAAGGTAGCCTCTCGGAGGTGAAGGATTGAGCCATGTGGGCACCTGGAGGAAGAAGCTTTCAAGCAGAGGAAGAAAGACCCTGAGGCAGGGCTATGGCTGGCAGTCAAGGAGTAGCAGAGAGACCAACTGGCTGCAGCAGAAGGACCAAGGGGAGAGTAGCAGGAGGCGAGGTCGAGGTTTAAAAGGGCCAGGTCCTGCAGTGCTTGAGGCCTCTGCCAGGCTTTGGGGTTCCACTCTGAGTGAGAAGGGAAGCCAGCGGAGGCATCGGAGCAGAGGAGGGAGGTCATCTCACTAAGGCTGTAAGTGGACCCCTCTGGCTGCTGGGTTTAGAATGGACTTTAGTGGACAAGAGCGGAAGCAGGCAGAACAGTTAGGAAGCTGCTGAAATTGAACACAAGAGAGACAATGGGGATTCCAACCAGAGTCCCAGCAGTAGAAGTGCAGAGAATCCCGCCGGATTCTGGATATATTTTCAAGGTCGAGCCGACAGGAATGCTGCACGGATGAGGGATGCAGCATGTGAGAGAAAGAGTAGAGTCAGGGATGTCATAACCAAGAGGGGAAGGAATCACTTGATGGATTTCTTGTCTGAGCAACTGGAAGTTCTGAGCCACATGACCTTGGACCCCGCCTATGACCTTCGGCCCTTAAGTCTGAGATGCCTCATCATTCAGCTCCCACTTGTAAGTGAGAACATGTGGTATTTGATTTTCTGTTCCTGCATTAGTTTTCTAAGGATTCAACCTCCAAGAGGAGGTGCTAAGTAAGCAGGTGGCTATAAGAGACTGAAAGTTCAGGGTGGACCCTTTTGTTCACTCGCTTCTTCATTTATTCATAGCCATTTACTGAGTGCCTACTTCAGTTCAGCAAGGCATCAAAATGTTCCTGGTGAAAAAAAATAAACTTGTATTTAGATCAATACTAAGTGGCACATCCTACTATCTTAGACTGTTAATAGCCTTCACTCCTCTGTCAGCAGCACGAGCACCCTGTCTACAACACACACACACACACACACACACACAAACACAGACACACAGGCTCACACACCAATGAGGCAGTCTTCACTGAGAAAACTCTGGGTGAAGAGAAAAGGCAAAGATGAGGCAGACGCCCCGCAGATGATGCAGAGAAGGCTCTCCCCTAAGGCTCCTCGCTTCTACTGGGAGCTCCTGTGCTCCAAAAACGCTTAGCTCCTGCAACTCCAAAAACACTCCCCAGCCACTGAACATCTGCCTCATTGCACACCCGGGCTGGCCACCCTCTCTAAGAGGAATAGCCCAGAGGCATCTCTGTCCAAGGAAGGGATATGGCCTCATTTTAGGACTGCAGCAAGAGAAGATCCCTATGGTCTTAGATGATATCCTTTTTTTTTTTTTTTTCCAGCTTAATTATGGCTTCTGACAGAGATGGCTCAGCTGGTACAGAAATCTGCACCCTGAACTCACTGTCACAAAGATTCCAGCCAGACAGACCTGGAGAGACTTTTCCCTTGGACTGAGGCTGGAAGACAGAGACTTTTTAATTAGAATTTGTTATTAATGGGAAGTGCTGCAAATTAAAACTAGGCCTCCTCCCTCTCCCTCCTGCATTCCCCACTATATTTATCTCTGATCTCAATTAGAAAGTTCAGGGACTCGCTGCTGAATAGAATGTGTGGATATGAAAGCTTCTGGAGACACCAGAAAGAGGGTGAAGGCGTGGAAGGAGAGAATGGAAAGTGGAGGCTGGGGAGGGGGCGATGGGTGTCGCTGACACAGGGTGGGAAGGACCAGGATCACACCCCGTGCCTGAACTGTGAAATGTGCTCTGGAACTGCCCCAGGAAAAGCCTCCTAGGGCTTTTCTCTCACACTGGTGACAAATATCTCCACTCCTTGAAGAGGGAGTAACTAGTCACTAATACACAGATGAGACATCAGAGGTGGCTACACTCTGAAAGAGACTTTTTTTTCAGGGAGAGTTAGAGAGACATTCAGTTTGGTTTGGTTTGGTTTATACATTTTCAAATGGAAACCAATCTGATTTTTCCCAATTGTAAAGATAAGGCATGCTTTTTTTATTTTTAAAACCCCCACATTACAGATAAGGTTAAAGTAAAAATCATTTGAAATCTCACCAACCTAAAGATCTACACTGTTCATAGTTTTGGTGAACATCCGGCTGTCTCTGTCTCTCTCTCACACAATTTAATATCTTTGGGATAATGCTATATATATGAAATGTCCCGAGGCATGCTTTTCCCTCGACAAAATACATTGTGAGATATCTTTCTGTATCAATCAACATAAATCTATGTCAAAATTTTTAATGGCTACATGGCGTTCCATTATATGGACGTATCATAATTTATTTAACCAGGCCCATCTTGGTGGTCATTTAGGCTGCTTCCAAGGTGCATTCTTACAAACAGATCTGTGCCTTCCCTTTAACAGAGCAGAGCTGGGACTGCACCACAACGCTACCTCCATCCCTCCGCAACTGGGCCGTGGGACTTCCCAGGGTCCAACAGCGCCACCTATGGGCCGGAAGACCCCCGAGCGATAGCATTTTCTCAGCGACTTCTTTGTCTACCCAAGAAACTACATGTGGGCCCTCCCACCCCAATCCATTGGCCTAGAGCTGTGGAAAGCTGCGCATGATCAGCAGAATTAGAACAATAAACAAACTTCCCCTTGTGCCATAAATCCTTTTGGGGACCTTCAGATGGACTATAACCCTAGTTTAGCACACTCAATATGGTTTGCTATTATTATTCTTCCAGTCATGAGATGATATTTGGAAACATGATTATGATCATCCAATTCCACCTAAAAAAGAGAGAGAGGGAGAGAGCTTCAGGGCTGCCCAGACCGGGAGAAAGTCGTGACGCCTCCCCTTCTAGCTGCAACACAGAGGACAAGTGACTTGGCCTGAGTCTCACTTTACTCATTTGAAAATGGTAGTAATGATACCTCCCTTGCAGGTTTGCTTGAGATTACAAATAATGTATTGAAATACTCAGAACATAGTAAGTGTAATGGTAACTTTAATAATAATTATTAGCATTATTAATAATAGCAAAATATTATGTTTATATTAATAATAAATTTCTCTTTATCATGCCTCCTGCTAGTCTTATAGGGCATATGTACAAGACACACACCCTGCCTTCAAGGTAGGCTCAGATCTCTCTACAGGCAACTCTCCTAGGAAGCAGATCCTTCAGGAGGCACGAGGTGGCTGTGGAGGAGGCGGCACAGAGCATAGAATGAAAGGAACCTACAGCACAATGAGGGAAATTTAGGAATCAGCGTGGAAAGCAACTTAAAGGTCATGAGGTCCAACTGCCTGTTCCCACACTTGAATCAAAGCCAGCTCCAACGGGTCTGGTCTATTTACCTTACTCCAGGGATGAGTCCCAACCTGGACTAGGGAGGCCAACTTCCCCTCTGCCAATAGCTCAGTTAGAAAATGCTCCTGCTCAAACTCGAGGAAGTGCTAGGGCAGGCTTTCTAGACTGTCAGGATGATTGAAGGCAGACCTCCCAGAGAAGAGAGATTGGGGGGTTATAATGCAGGGTAAGTGAACATGGTCTTGGGTGGTTTGGATTGTCATCTGCCAAGGGCAAGGACTGGTCTTGATGACCAGATGACCTCCTGGCCACACCAGCTTTGTGTCCCACATTTTATGCACATGTTGTACATGACCTGTTTCCAACCCAGGCTGAGGTCCAGCTACTGCTGAGGATCTCAGAGCACACTCATGACAGCCAGCATGGTGCTGAGGGCAGAGTGAAGGATGGAGGAGGATGGAGAGACAGGGTTGTCTTCTCTCCATCTCACAGCCATTGCCGCATCCAGACACTTACTGCCTTTTCGGTAGGGTACTATGATAACTTCCAACTGGTTCCAGAAGTCATCCTATTTCTACTCCAGCCCTTTCTCCACACCACTGCCAAATTAATAATCTACTGCAGCTACTCCCCAGCTCAAAAACCATCCATAGATCCCCACTGCCTGCACAGTGAGATTCAATCTATACGCAAAACTCTATTATCTGACCCCAACTGTTTCCCTAGTTCTTCCTACTCTCCAGACATATAGAAACATGTGATGTCTCCCAATACTTGTCTCATGCTTTCCCACCTCCCTGTCTTTGTTCAAATAATGCCCTCTGTTACCATCTCTCTCTTCCAGATCCCCACATGCTCCAATTTTACCCATATTCAAGGTGATGCCTCTGCTGGCCACCCATTCAGAAGTAACCCTTCTCTCCTCTGGCTTTCACTTGTATCTTTCATATGGAAGTTAGCATTTTAATCTTTTATAATTATTTATGACTCTAGGGTATAAGCCTTGTAGATTGTCCTTCACATTTATCTGAACATCACCATAACAAGCAATGACTACTAGTCGATGGGTGTTCAGGACACACCTTGGGTCTTAGGTCACCTTCTGTCACTCATCAACTATGTTTCCTCAACTAAGCCCCAATTGAAGGTCTTAGTTTTCTCATCTGTAAACTGGAGCTAATAATACCTTCCCAGGGTTATATGTGCATCAAAAAGCTAATGAAGAGGATCCTACACTCCCTGCCAAAAGTGATGATTAAAGGTGAAATGAGGCCAGGCACAGTGGCTCACACCTGTAATCCCAGCACTTTGGGAGGCCGAGGCAAGAGGATCACTTGAGGCCAGGAGTTTGTGACCAGCCCGGTCAACATGGTGAAACCTCATCTCTACTAAAAATATAAAAATCAGCTGGGTGTGGTTGCGCATGCTTGTAATCCCAGCTTCTCTGGAGGCTGAGGCATGAGAATTGCTTGAACTTGGGAGCCAGAGGTTGCAGCGAGCCAAGATCGCACCACTGCACTCCAGCCTGGGCGACAGATTGAGACTCCATCTCAAAAAAAAAAAGAAAGAAAAGAAAAGTGAAATGAACAGCGGGATCTCCAGGTTCAGTGAGTGAAATGGGATAGAAAAAACTGAAATGGGTAAAGTGGGGAAGTCTCTGCTCTCTCACTTGGGCTTTAGGTAAAGTTTGCTGCCTGCCCAAAGTTTGCATTCTGGATGGTGGGGTTAGAACAAATTGCAAGGCTAGAAGCTTCACTTTATGTTCCTCCTAGGAATGCTCACCCTTAGGAAGGATGCTAGGCCCTGCCTCCACTCCTGGAAGCCCAGGTCGGGTCTCCCTAGCCACTCTCACCTCACCTCACCTCACCCCCACAGTTTCCCCTCCCTGTGGGGCCCAAGCCTTGCCTGTCTCCTGCTAGGGGTCTTGGACTCCCCAGGTGGCTGCACCAAGGTGCTCAGTCTCATAGCCAAGTGGTCCAGACCCTGAAACTACCCCGTCTGCCAATTGTTCGATGCTATCTCTCCCTCTCTGTACGAATATTATTGCCAGCAATTAGCACAAAGATCCTTTCCCACTCTAGTTAAGATCCCAAGCTGCAGTTAAATGCTCCCAGATCCCATTTAAAGGATTTTAAATGCAATTCATTCTGACTCATTAAATAATCCCATGGACGGCTTTCTTTGCTTTTACCACCTTAGAAGCCTCTTTCCAGAAAAGAAAACAATAAATGAGGGTGGGTTGGAAGTGAGGAGAGCAGCCTGGTCTGGAAGAGGGAAGGAGAAGGCTTCTGTCCTGGCCTCACCAGCTCCTGGTTTTGCATTTTGCTCTCTCCCTCTGGCTCCCACCCATGCCCTCCTCCTGCTCTCTCCCTCCATCCTTTTCTCTCGGAAATGACTTCACCTGACAGCTATGGATTTAGAGCTTTTTTGCTAATTACTTATGCCCAGTGAGAAAATAGGTTTTTAATGTCTGCCCTTGTTCCGCCCAGCCTGGCTACCTTACTGTGAAGCAAGCCCACAGCCCTCACTCCCTGAGCAGCCGGTGCCCACTGCCCAGGCTGGGGAGGATGGGGTGAGGACAGCTGGAAGGGGTAGGAGAGGCGCAGAGGCTTCGGTCTCAAGGGTAGCACCCTTGTTACAGAGTTGGTGTAACAGCCTGTGAGATCTGTGTTCCCTCATCACCCAGCTCAACATACCCATTCATTCATTCTCCATTAATTATCAAGATTTACCAAGCATTTACTGTGTACCAGGCACCTGGCAACCATTTTCTATGTATTAATGTACTAAATCCTTGAAGCAATCCAGTAAGGTAGATGCTATTACAATGTCATTTTTACAGAGAGGGAAATTAAGCCTCCACAGCTTAGTGTATCACCCAAAAATCACACAACTAGTAAATGCTTCTGAGAGTTGAGCAGGGAGATGAGCATGAACCCAGGCACTGTTGTTCCAGAACTTCTAGATATGCATAACCACTCCTGTGCACTGCCTTTTGCCATACCAATAGGAGATGGTACAGGGCCCTGCCACACCTGGAGAGGCCTCAGCCAGCCAAGGTCCTTGCCACACCACAACTCACATTCTACCTGGAGACACAATTATTTCAATTGTTTTTGTATAACATGGCACATGGTCCAGTGAGGGCTGTGACTGAGGCTTGTGCAAAGTGCTATGGGAACTCAGGGAGCAGGGCCATCCATTCTGCCTGGGGAAGAGAAGCCAGATTGGGAAAGGTGACAAGAGGAGATGGCATATCATCCAGGCCTTGAAGGCTATGGAGGAAATCATCAGATGAAGGAGGGAGGGGAAGGGCATTCCCGGGAGAGGGAACAGCATGAACAAAGGCTTGGAGGCTTAAAAGGGCCTGGTGCTTAGGTAGCATCCTCCTAAGCAAGATGCAAACCCCGAGTGTGGCAGGGGATTTATTGCATAATTTTTACTGTAGACCAGTTTTTGAGAGGAGGCAATTCTGCCTCCCAGCACACTTAGGCCAATGTCTGCAGACATTGTTGGTTGTCACAACTGGGTGGAGGGGGTGCTACTGGCCTCTAGTAGGTAGAGGCCAGTGATGGTGCTAAACATCCTAAACAGTGCAGGACAGCTCCCCACAACCAGGAATTACCCAGCCCACAAATCTCAATAGAGCTGAGCTGGAGAAACCCTGATCCAAAGAAAGGATTGCAGTAAGGCATGCAGAGGAAAACATGGCTAATTCCAGTTAAAGAAATCAGAAGAGGGTTCATGGAAAAGAGGTATTTAAGAAGATCACACAAATGGGGAGGATGTGGATGCGTGAGGATGAGGGAGAAGAATTACCAGCACAGGAGAGAACTTGAGCAAGACCTAGAAGGTGCAAAGTGAGGGGTGTGTTCAAGGAACTGTGCGCTTCATTGTGTACAGCATTCATGAGAAGGAGTAAGAGAAAATGGCTGAAAAAGTCGTTTCAGGTTAGATGTTTATGAGCCTTAAAGCAAGTTAGAAAGAGTCAGTAAGGGCTGGGCGCAATGGCTCACGCCTGTAATCCTAGCACTTTGGGAGGCCAAGGCAGGTGGATCACGAGGTCAGGAGATTGAGACCATCCTGGCCAACATGGTGAAACCCCCCTCTCTATTAAAAATACAAAAATTAGCTGGATGTGGTGGCCCGCGCCTGTAGTCCCAGCTACTTGGGAGGCTGAGGCAGGAGAAACACTTGAACCTCAGAGGCAGAGGTTGCAGTGAGCTGAGATTGTGCCACTGTACTCCAGGCTGGTGACAGAGCAAGACTCCGTCTCAAAAAAAAAAAAAAAAAGAAAAGAAAAGAAAGAAAGAGTCAGTAAAGCAATGGGGAGCCACAGAAGGGCTTGGAGCATCAAGAGACAGGATCAGAGATGCACTTTAATTAATCAGGCTTTAATTAATTAATCAGCCAGTGCACGGAGAGGCTGGAGGAGGGGAGACCAGTTAGGAGGCCATTTCAGTGTTCCTGGCAGGAGTTCCAGCCAACCTGAACTTGCATAGTGGCAGCCTTGCTCCACTCGCTAAATTGAGAGTTTACCCTGTGCCAGGCCCAGTGCTAAGCATATAATACAAAACTGAGCTTCATTTTACCCAATAGACAGTTCCCTGGGAGATATGAAAAACAAACTCCTGTCAATTAATTTAAAATTTAAATGTAATTTGATATTTTAATATGTTAAAACATGCATTACTTTTATAATTAAAAATACAAGAATTTTTTAAAAATGGAAACCACGATTTATGCAAAAAGATTTTATTACACTATTTTCTAAAATAACAATGTGTTTGCCATCAGGGGATCACCAATGTCATATCAGGCACTGCACGGGGTGATTTACATGAAAACAACCAAGTATTTTCTTTTCTTTTTTTTTTTTTTTTTTTTTTTAAGAAAAGGAGAGTTTGCTTTTAAAAGACTGGCATATAGTAACTGTCCAATAAAATATGTTGAGTAGGCCGGGCACGGTGGCTCATACCTGTAATCCCAGAACTTTGGGAGGTCAAGGCGGGCAGATCACCTGAGGTCAGGAGTTCAAAACCAGCCTGGTCAACATGGTAAAACCCCATCTCTACTAAAAATAGAAAAATTAGCCAGGCGTGGTGGTGCACACCTGTAATCCCAGCTACTCGGGAGGCTTAGACAGGAGAATCACTTGAACCCAGGAGACAGAGGTTGCAGTGAGCCAAGATCATGCCACTGCACTCCAGCCTGGGCGACAGAGCGAGACTCCATCTAAAAAAAATATATATATATATATATATAACAAATTATTTAATTCATGTGAATTAGAATGTTAGAATGGAAGGGCACCTGATTGATACTGGACTCGGGTATAAGTAAGAAACACCACATTCATACGTGAGTGCTGATCATGCTGGGCTGGCCTCCCAAGTGAATGGAGTCAGGCAATGGGAGGTGGGGCTGGAGCTGTTTCAATCCATCCTGCCCCAGATCAGGCCCCAGAATCTAGGAGAGCTGTGACTGCAATAGATGAACCATGTCCCAGCAGGGAGTCAGGAAGAGGGACACCAAGGTGAGAGTCAAGAAAGGTAGGATAGATTAAAGCTTTTGTGAAGCCACCAGAGCTTTACTAAATAAATAGCGGAAAACTCAAATGCTTGCTCTGAAACAAAGAACCTCAAAGTCTCAGTGGCATACAGTAACAAGCCTGTCAAATTCTCCCACATGAGTTTGAGGGTGCCTAGGGATGGCTCTGCTCCATACACCCCTCATCCGCCAGGTGCCAGTGAGCTAGCAGGCAGGTTTTTTTCAGGGCAATGACAGATGTTCAAGAGAGCAAGACCAACTGCACAAGGCCCCCCAAGCTCCTGCTTGCATCACATCTACTAATATCCAGCCAGCCAAAGCAAGTCAGGTGGCTTAGCCAAAAGGCAAGGAGCAGGGAAACACACTTGCCCTCTTGTGGAAGGAATTACAAAGCTGCCCGGTAAAGGGCATGGATACATGCAGGGGTAGAGGATTAAGGGTAATCATCAGCCATGCAGTCTCAGCCCAGCAAGTATTAACACTTGCAGTTTCCTATTTTCATATAACAAATTTGCTTAAAATGGGCGCTGTGGCAAACAAACAGGGGCTCTTTGCAATGGATGAATCCTCTCTCCCCTGAGATTCTGAATGGGATCACAGGAGAGAAGCAGAGGATGGGGAGAGAACATTGACCTACAAGCTGGAAGCCTTGGATCTTATCAATGTTCTTGATACTCAGCCTGCTGTGCTTCACCTTTATTTAACACTGACCTAACCCTAACCTAAACCTCAGTCCTTTGACACTGTTGGCCTCCTCTTTCTTCTTGAAACTGTCTTCACTCTTTTTTCAGAACGTCTTTCTCTTGCTGTTTTTATTCTGAGCCTGCCCCTTGAGCAGTTCCTTCGCTGTTCCCTTTGAAGGTTTCTTTTCTGCCACCTGCTCCTGAAATACCAGTGGTCTTCAGGTTTCTGTCTGGAGGCTACTATGTTAAGTGAAATAAACTGAACACAGAAAGACAAATACTGCATGTTCTCACCCATATGTGGGAGTTAAAAAGTGAATCTCATTTAGATGGAGGGTAGATTGGTGGTTACCAGAAGCCAGGAATGTTAGGTGGGAGCGGGGTGAAGAGAAGCTGATTAATGGGTACAAATATATGGTTTGAGAGAAGGAATAAGACTGGTGTTAGATCAGTGGGGTGACTATAATTTACAGTAATCAATTGTATATTTCAAAATAGCTAGAAGAGAATAATTCGAACAGTTCTAGCACAAAGAAAAGATAAAAATATTTAAGGTGATGATATCTCAAGTACACTTATTTGATCGTTACGAGTTATATCAATGTACTAAATTATCACATGTAACTGAAACTATGTACTAGTACATCTATTATGCATCAATAAAGAAAACTTAATTTGAATAAAATGGAAAACTTCTATTTCAAAAAAAGAAAAGGGGCAGTCCCAAAGAGATGATTCCTGGAGGCAGTTCTCACACAATAAGGTTTCAAGAAAGATATTTGTCTGCCCTGTGCTGACCCCACTGGGCCAGAGGAACTGAGCCTGCATTGCATTTTCCCACCTCCCCGCACAGAGTTCATTCCGGGTTTCCTGTTCATAGGTGTTCTCACTGCATGCACCTGGCTGCCTGACACTGCTTGAGCACAGTGGGAGGGATGGGGTGGGGTGGACTTGCTTTTGTAAAGGAGTAAGAAGAGCCTAGAGGGACACGATGAGCTCTCCCCGAGGGCTGGGAGGCATTAGACACACTGCCAGTGAAGAGGACGCTGGGTTCTTCCCTTCTTTTTCCCTTTTAATAGCCTCCAGTTCCATTCATCTTGCTGAAAGTGACAGGAATTGATTCCCCTTTATGGCTGAATAGTATTCCATTGTGTATATGTACCACATTCCCTTTATGCATTCATCCTTTGATGAGCACTTAAGTTGACTCCATATTTTGGCAATTGTAAATAGTGGTGCAAAAAACATGGGCGTGCAGAGGTCATTTTGATACATTGATTCACTTTTAAAAATAGATATATACAGAAGTGGAATTGCTGGATCATATGGAAGTTCTAGTTTTAGTTTTTTGAGGAACCTCCATACTGTTCTCCACAGTGGCTGTACTAATTTACATTCCCACTGACAGTGTACGAGGATTTCCTTTTCTCCACATTTTCATCAGCCTGGGACTGCCTATTTTCAAGGTCTCAACCCCTGTCCTTGCTTCACAAACCTCATTTAGAGTTGAAGAATTGCTAAATCAGAGATATTGTTCTGACCCTCGTTGCCTAATTGGAGGGTCTTCCAAAAAACCTGCATTCTCATCCACTGCTGATGGAAGTAGAAAATGATACAATCTTGCCGTTGAGACATTTGGCAAGAAGTGTTTGACCTTCATGTCCACCTCTAAGAATTCATTCAGGAATGTGGTTTGATGGTTAATTTTTTGCTTTTATTGTTATTATTATTTTGAGACAGGGTCCCACTCTATTGCCCAGGCTGGAGTGCAGTGGCATGATCTCAGCTCCCTGCAACCTCTGCCTCCTGTGCTCAGGTGATCCTCAGCCTCCCAAGTAGCTGGGAGTACAGGAGTTCACCACCACGCCCAGCTAATTTTTGTATTTTTTGTAGAGATGGATTTTCGCCATGTTGCCCAGACTGGTCTCGGACTCCTGGACTCAAGCGATCTGCCCACCTCTGCCTCCCAAAGTGCTAGGATTATAGGTGTGAGCTACCTCGCCCAGGCTCTTATTATTATTTTTAATTGACATAATAATTGTACATATTTATGGGGTACAGTGTGATATTTTGATACATGTATACAATGTGTAATGATCATCCTAGGGTAATTAGCATATCCATCACCTCATTTATCATATCTTTGTATTGGGAACATCCAAAATCTACCCTTAGAGCTATTTAAAAAGATACAGTAAATTATTGTCAATTATATTCACCCTATAGTGCTATCATGATGGTTAATATTATACATCAACTTGACTAGGCTAAGGGATGCCCAGATAGTGTATGAAACATTATTTCTGGTTCTGTCTGTGAGAGTGTTTCTGGAAGAGATTAGCATTGGAATCAGCAGACCGAGTAAGAAGATCTGCCCTCACCCAATGTGGGAGGGCCTCAGTAGAACAAAAAGGCAGAGGAAGGGCGAATTTGCTCCCTCCTATGGAACTGGGACATCTTCTATTGCCTTGGGACATCAGAGCCCCTGATTCTCAGGCCATCAGACTCCAGGCATCAAAACCCCTCACATGTAAACAGTTCTCAGGCCTTGGGACTCGGATTGAACTGCACCACTGGCTTTTCTGGTTCACTAGCTTGCAGATGGCATGCCGTGGGACTTCTCAGCCTCCATAATCATGTGAGCTAACTCCTATAATAAATCTTTTCTTATCTATCTCTCTATATATATCCTACTGGTTCTGTTTCTCTGGAGAACCCCGACTAATACATGTGGCAAGAGATGAAACTCAAAGAATGTTCATCGAACACTATTCATAAAAATAAAAAATGAAAACAATGTAAATTCCAAAATAAGGATGAATTACATAAATTCTTACAGTATTATTAAATGGGTTACCATGCAACTGTTAAAATAACAAGGTTTGGGAATAGATAATTACATGGAAAATGCTTACGGAATGTTATTAAGTTTAAAAGCAGACCAAAAAATTCTATACATACAATCCATTTTGCAGTATATATAAATGTATCCTAAATGTATCTATAAGCATAGAAAAGAGACTGATAGGATAAACAGAAAACTGTGAGTGGTTATTTCTGAGTAGTAAAATTTCAAGTGACTCTTTTCCTCTTTTGGCTCATTTCTATTTTCTACATTTTTTGCAATTAGTTTGGATCACTTTCGTAACAAGAAAAATTATTTTAAGAGTTATATTTTTGACAATCTTCCAATTCTCTTGAGCCATGTTATTTCGTAAGTTTCATGCTATGACTTGGACACCTTTTTTTAAAGTTCTACTAAGGTCTACCTTCTTAAAGGTTGGGAAGCATGTCTGATTATACCCAGCCTAATCCATCCTAAGATAGCATGGGAGTTTCCCAAAAACTCTAGTCATTTCTATGTTACCAAGCAATTTCTCCTTATCAGTGTAAGGACTAGAGTAGTAGGAGCATATTTGCATCTCTCTCTCTCCCCCAACAGATGAATTTAACAGTAAGGAAAGTCAAGGTGTTAGACACTCATCTTCTAGGTGCATGGAATTTCTACTTGGTTGGATGTCCTTACCCTAGACAGACATAATTCTTCTGCAGGTTGTCCACTACACAAAGAACTATCCAAGGGGGCAGGTGGAGACCAAAATCCAGTCCTCGTTCTGCTCACTGGCATGTGCCTGTTGCAGGGCTGAATCCTTCAAGGTGGAGGGGGTTCTGTTCATGCATTCGTTTATTCATTCATTTTTAGAGACAGGGTCCCATTCTGTCTCCCAGGCTGGAGTGCAGTGGCCAGAAATCAAAGCTCACTGTAGCCTCGAACTCCTGGGCTTCAGTAATCCTCCTGCCTCAGCTTCCTGAGCAGCTAGGACTATAGATGTGTGTCATCACGTCTGACTAATTTTTTTTTTTTAATTTTTTGTAGAGACAGAGTCTCACTGTGTTGCCCAGGCAGATCTCAACCTCCTGACCTCAAGTGATTCTCCTGCCTCAGCCTCCCATGGGTTCTTTTTTAAATTCACAACACAGTGACCATCCTCTTGCCAACCTTGGAACCTGCAGGGTTGAGTCTCCCTAGAGGAGTTTTTTTTTTTTTTCTTTTTCTTTTTTTTTGCACAAAAGCACTATGGGTCAGCAGTGGCCTTGTGCCCATCGTGGTCTGCATTTAGAAACCAATATCCATTTCCTTCATTGGCCCAGTTTGCTTCCATAAAGGTATCAGATCTATTCCTTTCTTCTATAATCTCCTATAATCCTATAATCTTCTCCTATAATCCAGTTTACTTCTAGTCCAAGTTCCTCTAACCTCACTTGGAGTTACCCACAGCCTTGCATTTTACCTCATGGGTGGCTGTGGTTTTCAACAGCGACTGCACACCACAATACTTGAGGAGATTCTGAAAATCCAGATGCCTCAGCCATGCCTCAAACCAATTAAATCAGAACCCCTGGCATGGGACCCAGCCACGGTTGGGAAACACTGGCTTACTAGAAACAACTTGAACTTTAAGCCAATAAATAAAATTAAACGTCTGGGTTTAAGGGTCATTTCCTCTGCTTATCACCATATAATCTTGGAGACATTACTTTACTTTTTTCCTACCCTAGTTCTTCAAATGCAAAATCCCCAGATCAATGTGTTCCCATCAAAATTGTTCTGCAAAACTGGTCAACCCTATAATCGTTCTACAACTGACCCCAGAATAAGAAAAAGAGACACAACCACTGGGACCAAGGAGGATGGGGAATGGGGAGGAGAATAGGCATGAGGTGCTAAAAGTCTGACTTGCCAGCCAGGAAACACTGGTTGAGAATAATGTAGGACCAGTTGCTCCCTGAGGTTCCTTTCATCTCTAAAAATTGGTATTCTATCCATGTGTGCAAAGCTGGCAGGAAGATAAACTTCTATGCTTCCACATGGCTCAGAGGAGATTGTGAGTTGCCTAGATATGATGCCATTTTTTTTTTTCAGATTCAGGTCATCAGGCTCAGAGAATTTGCTGTTATTGCCAGTCCCTCCTCACAATGTAGTAAGTCCTCACTTTCCACGTGCTAGGCTAAACCTTTTAGTTATTACCACTCATGTCCAACCAGTTGGCTCCACTGAGAGACCAACAGGTGAAGCAAAGTCAACCACCCAAAGAATTTAAAAACCTTCAAGGATTTTTATCAAATCTCTTGCCTTGTCCTATTTTTTCAGCTCCTTCTGCAAAGACAAGCCAGAGAGAGGAAGTAAACCTTCTCACATATCTTCTAATAAGGTCAATAATCTTGTCGTGAAGGCTCCACCTGATAACCTGATTATCTCCCTAAGGCCCCACCTCCAAATACCACCACATTGAGGTTTAGGGGTGTATTAGTCCATTCTCGCACACTATAAAGAAATACCTGAGACTGAGTAATTTACAAGGAAAAGAGGTTTAATCAGCTCATGATTCTGCAGGTTGTACAGAAAATACAGTGGCTTCTGCTTCTGGGGAGGCCTCAGGCAACTTACAATCATGACGGAAGGGGAAGCAGGCACATCTTACATGGCCAGAGCAAAAGGAAGGTGGGGAGGAGGAGCCACTCACTTTTAAACAACCAGATCTCATGAGAACAGCAGCAGGAGATGGTGCTAAACCATTCATGGAGGACCACCCCAATGATCCAATCACTTCCCACCATGCCCCACCTTTAACATTGGGGATTACATCTTGACATGAGATTTGATAGGGACACAGATCCAAACCCTATCAAAGGGTTTGATGTACAGCTCTTAGGGGCACATAAACATTAAACCCATAGCAGACACCCCTTGACAACAACCCCAGACCTCAGTCAGCCATTGACCCAGGGATGGTCATGGTGTTATTAACCCACCTGAGGAGGCATGCTTCAGGGAGGACTTCCATGTTGACACCTCTAACGGAAGGGGCCAATGAAGGCAGCCCACTCGACCCCTCAGAGCTCGTGCCTCCTCCCACTTGTCAGGAGTATACTTAAAAACCCCATGCAGAGACACTGGCATTGCCTACCCAGAGATGAACAGGCAGCATGGGATTTTCCTCCAAGGAACCCCAAAAGCACCTAGTTTTTGGTCTTATTATAAAGGCGAGGGATTATAAAAGAAAAAACCAGTGATGCTTCTTAACTGTAGTAATAATAAATACGTTTGCATCAGTGTTGGCATAAGGCCTCTCTGTAGATAACCTGGCTCTTGAGTGGAAAGCAGATGGCCCTGTGTGGTTTTGTGGCTGAGTGCGGCTCAGTATCTCGGGGGCAGTGGCACACTGAGCGAGGCTGACTGATAGGGAAGAAAAGGTGCTATGCAGACCTGCCCCTTCTTGTGACTCTCTGGCAATTCCCTACTGGGTTGGCCTTCTGGCCCCGTGAGCAGACCTTGGCCTGGCTTTCTCACACTCTTCACCTCTAGTCTCCAGTCATGCTGGCATTCCTGTGGATCTCCAAACATATTGGTGCCAGCCAGCCTCAGAAACTTGAGCCTTGCCTAGTCCATTTTCTGGAATGTTCTTTTCCAGATCCTTATGTGGCTGTCTTCTGCTTATTCTCTCAGGAGATCTTATCTTGAAGCATTAAGAGCAAGAACACTGGAGCCAGGCTGCCTGGGCTCAAACCCCAGCTCTGTGTGCCTGAGTGGATGGATAGTTATGAAAATCAAATAAGCCAGTGCATGTAAAATCTTAGAATAATGCCTATTGCATGGTAAGTGTAAATAAGAGTTAACTAGTATCATTCATCAATAATAATATGTCACCTCCTGTTAGAATTAGTTTCCCCACCCATCCCAGTCATTCTCTCTCCTTACTCACTAACTGAAATTACATTCTGAATTTGTTTGCTTGTTCATTCTTTCCCTCCCCACCACTAGAATACTTGCACCATGAGGACTTTGACTGTCTTGTTCTCTGCTGTATGCCCAGTGCCTAGCATCAGGCATATAGTAGGCGCTCAAGAAATAGATATTGAATAAAGTAATTCAGTGAATGAACTTCTGCATGCCAATTATTATCTTTTGGAGGTCCATCTAAGTTTATTCAGGCTGCTATAACAAAACACCTTAGAGTGGGTAAGTTATAAACAACAGAAATGTAATGCTCACAGTTCTAGAGGCTGGGAAATCCAAGATCAAGGCACCAGCAGATTCTGTGCCTGTTGAGTCCCTGTTCCTCATCTTGGTGCATTCTGTGTGTCCTCACATGGCAAAGGAGGAAGGCAGCTCTCTCAAGCTTCTTTTAAAAGGTTTCTAATCCCACTGAAGAGGGTGGAACCCTCACGACTTAATCACCCCCAAAAGGCTCCACCTCTTAATACTATCATATTAGGTATTGGATTTCAACATACAAACTCTAGGGGACAGCAGCATAGCAGGGTCGTAAGTGAGTAAAGTGCCTCCAAGCTCATATATGTCATAATATGGCTCTTTCATAAAAATTAACCCTTTTCTTGCTCCCTTGCTCAAACTCTCTAAAAATATTAACACTTCAATCTGTAAGACAGTGAACATGAAGATGTTAAATGGTAAATGTATAAGCTGCCGCAATTTAGACAAATTCTAGTAGTACATAGGATATCTTCTAGTGTCTGGGTTTTTGCCCAATGGGCAATTTTCAGCTCTGACAAAATCAAAATGTGTTTTCCCTCCAGAGGTGATAGAGATCTGGCTTCTCATAGACAGCAGAACTTCAGAAGGAATTGAGTTATGGATAAAGATGATGAAGAGCTCAGCAGAGCCATGAAGACAAGAAGATGAAACCGGTAACAGATAACCTGTGGAGCTCGCTGGCTGAGGCAGCACTTCTTCCCACTTTTTTGTTTGTTTGTTTCAAACAGAGTCTCACTCTGTCATCCAGGCTGAAGTACAGTGGCGTGATCTCAGCTCACTGCAACCTCTGCCTCCCAGGCTCAAGCGATCTGCCCACCTCAGCATCCCAAGTAGCTGGGACTACAAGCATGTGCCACCATGCCAGACTAATTTTTTTAGTTTTCATAGAAACGGGGTTTCACCATGTTGCCCAAGCTGATTTCGACCTCCTGGTCTCAAATGCTCCTCCCACCTCAGCCTCCCAAAGTGCTGGGATTACAGGCGTGAGCTATTGCACCTGGCCAGTCTTTTTTTTTTTTTTTTTTTTTTTTTTGATAGAAAACAAATTCCCAACCTTCCTTGCAGCTATGTGTAGATAAGTGACTAGTCCTGGCCCAAAGGATGTAAGTGGAAGTGGTGAGTGCAGCTTCCAGGAAGTTTCCTTGAAAGGACTTTTCTCCCTTATCTTTTTCCTGCTGTCTGTGAATGCAGAACTGATGACTGGAGCTCAAGCAAGCCTGCTGGTTCATGAGGTAAACAGGAGTCATGCTTGGTGGAGCCACAAGGGAGAAAGCTCCTGACTTCTTGAAGATTTTGTGGAGCAGAGCTGCTGTACTTTCTCTGGACTACACGTCTTCTAATTTTATTTGAGATAAAAATAACCTTCTATCTTTTAAAGCCATTGTTAATTTTGGATTCTTCTATTACTCATATCCCAACCCAATCTGAGTAAACACAGCATTACAATGAGTAAATGCTAAATATGTTTTGATCTATTAAATTATTAAATAAAGACAGGGTTGTCTGCAAAAGAAGGTTGTGACACAGAAAGTGTAGACCAGTGTGGGCTAAGATCAGTGTAGGAAGAAAAGAAGAGGCTCAGGAGACTCTTAGGTGCACAATACAAGGAAAAAAAAAATCCAGATCAAGCCTGAGCAGACAATTCTCTTAGCTAAATCCAATTAAACATTTTCTCTGTTCTTTAATGATAAGAAATTAAAAACTAACACCAGACTCTTGCTAGGTAGCACAGAAGTTCCTCTACTTAAGAACAGTTATGTTTTTTGTAAGTCTATTTGTCTGTGAGTCCGGAGGGAACAAGGAGTATTTCCACTTAATCTGAGTGTTAAGTCCCTTGAAACTTTAAAACCAGCAGATGCTGCTTCTTTATGCTAATAAATATTTTATGGGTCTTCTTTTCTCCAAAGTAGATCAGATCAGTGTACCGGGGAAATCTGTGGAGCCAGGTAATTCCCTCCTGCCCCCACGGTCATCCCATGGAGGGCCTCAGCTGCCATGATAGCTGAAAAGTGCCATGCCCCCACCCACTCTGGCCTGTACAGATTTGAAAGATCTGAAACCAAGAACTATCTTGACCCCATCACCTACCCGACCTCTGCTTCAGTTGCTTCTATCACTGCCCTCGTCTCATTTCTTTCACAGCACTTAACAGCGTTTACACTTCTATATTTCTATTTGTTTGTTGTCTGCTCCCTCCATCCCCCATTCTTCCACAGACTATCAGTTCCTTACAGGCAGGGACTAGCTATATCTGTTTTAGTCACTAATGTGTTCCCCGTAGCCAGCACAATGTCTGGCTCATAGTAGACACTCAATAAAATAGGTGGCTGAGCGTGGTGGCTCACACCTGTAATCCCAGCACTTTGGGAGGCTGAGGCGGGTGCATTACCTGAGGTCAGGAGTTCAAGACCAGCCTGGCCACATGGCGAAACCCCATCTCTACTAAAAAAAATACAAAAATTAGCTGGGTGTGGTGGTGGGTGCCTGTAATCCCAGCTACTTGGGAGGTTGAGGCAGGGAGAATTGCTTGAACCCAGGAGGTGGAGACTGCAGTGAGCTGAGATTGCACCACTGCACTCCAACCTGAGCGACAGAGTGAGACTCTGTCTCAAAAAAATAAAATAAAATAGGTGCTGAGTGAACGAATGAATGAACAGTTCAGCAACAGCACTTTCAGCATATTCTGCCGTTTAGGTCACTGAGCTATGTCCCAGATCTCTCCTGAATGAGTATCTGGCTGATAGGTAGCCCATCTGGGTTGTAGTGCTCTGCTCTAGTTTTTGTGTTTGTCCTTTTTCCTCCTCTCTTGCTGAGTATCATGGACAGTGTATGCATAGCAGATTGCAAGCTAAGTACTTTGTCCTTCTGAACCACGCCTCCTTTTGGAAAACTCACAGCACATAGAGCAAGAGGCATTATTTTTCTCAGCACTTTCAATCTTTCAATTCCATACAATTCTCTTCTTTCAATTCCATAACAATTGCACACCTTTTATTTCAGCAATTCAAAACGTTCACTGCCTTTGTATTCACTGGATACAATGAAATTAATCATGTTTGCAAAATACCTTGGAACTAAATAGAACCCCAGCAAGATTGCCACTAAGAGTTATGTGTCACTTAACCATGGGGATACATTCTGAGAAATGTGTCATTGGGTGATTTTGTCATTGTGTGAACATCACAGAGTGCACTTACACAAACCTAAATAGTCTAGCCTACTACACACCTAGGCTGTATGGTATAGCCTGTTGCTCCTAGGCTACAAACCTGTACAGCATGCTCCTATGCCAAATACTGTAGGCAACTGTAACACAATGGTAGGCATTTGTGTACCTAAACATAGAGAAGGTACAGTAAAAATACAGTCTTATAATCTTATGGGACACACCTGTTTCCTGTTATTGCATTAAACTTTGTTAAGTGGTGCATGACTGTACAACAAAGGACTCTATGGTCCAGACTAAAAGAACTTCACACTGCAACTACCACCACCTTTTAGTGGGAGGCTGAGTTAATGTGATCTTGTTTTGTAGCTTTGTGTTGTTTCTATCTATAAAAGTTTGCAACTTGGAAATTCATAAGTAGAGAAGTTGTTTGTTTTAAAAATGTGTACTTTGTTAGGTTTAATTATACTTATAAATTCAGAGTATTATCTCTTTTAATCTCTTTCCATTGTGTGTGTTCAAACAGTCTCATTTATTCATTTGTATTGAATTCTCAAGGCCTGGGGATAAAGAATTCTCCTGAATACTGCTATAACTTGATTTGCCCCACACTGTGCTCTGTAGAGTGTTAATAGATATTCCCACCTAAAAAAAAATCTGTGATAAAATAAATTTAGGAACCCTGTCATACCTTGCTCTGGTATACTTACAATGTGCATTATCATTTATAAGGTTCTGCTTAACCAATGTGTATTATCACCTAAACTTTTTTTTAACCTAGTGTTTCTTAAACTTGCCTGACCATAGAACTCTTTCTTAAATGTAACATTCAGTGTTCCAGTATTTTTAGGGAAATGCTGAGCTATACATTTATCTAGCAGATTATAATGTTTCTTGGAATCAAGATATTGGTGCAAAAACGAGCCAAAACCATGATTATAGCACTCCTGACAGAATATTGTCCTTGCAAAGCTCATTTCAGTCCTGGTGTGCAACACTTCAAACCAGCAGTGACAGAAGACAACACCTGCTTGACATTCTGGAAAGGGTCCTCATGCTGTCTTGTTCAGGGATAACGAACACCTTTTCCCAGCAGGCGATGCAGCATCTCAGCAATTGTTGCATTTTGTGGAAGGGAAACATGGGAAAATTCCAGCAGGTACAGGAAGTCTGGAAGCACTTGTTTTATTTTTTGAGTAGGTTCATCTTGGCTTGTGCACGTCTTAATCTGAGTAAGACAAATATTATTCACAGTGTAGGTGTGGCAGCTCAGGAGGACAATGATGGAAGCTCCAGTTTCGCATTTTTTTTTATTTGGTGTACATTCTATGCATCAAAACTATATAGGATGTTTCAATGTTCTTTTGAGAGTTCAAGCTGAGAAAACTCCCATGGTTGGTGCATCCCTGAAATACTAATCACCACACCAAAATTTTAGAGAAGAGAGAGGAAAAGAAAGAGGGTGGCGGAGGGAGGGTGAGGGTGAGTGGTTATAAAGTTATAAAACATTAGAAAATTTCCTGAGTGTCAGGAATTTAAAATTAAAGGACTCAAATGTAGAAAACCTCTGAGGAAATGATGATATGAATGGACATTTGCATGCTCAACTTTGGTGACTGGCTATCAACAACCTGGAGCAACATCAGGGTTTGAAACTATTAGCCTCTAACTATCCTATAAGAACTGCAGAAAGTCAACTGACTGTGACTAGTAGCTGTGAATGTTCTTTAACTTCATCATTTCTAATGCTTTTACAGTGTCCCCTAACTCCACATAAGTGATAGGTGTCAGTCCTGTTAATATTGCTAGAGCCAGCTGGCCACAGATGACCAACTGAATGCTTTGTTTGACTTGATGCTCAGTGTCTTCAACTTTCAAAATGCATTTTTAAGTAAAATTTCTGGCTTTCACGTGAATTGATACAATTGATGAATCCAGAGGAATGACCCTTGTATGCACTTAATTCCATGAGGAATATTTTTGGGAATCTTTTGATAATTTCCTGTCCTTGGGTTGTTTCACTGGCATAAATATCTTAGACATGGATTCCCAGGAGGAATGATCCAATTCATTCTCAAGAGGCTTTTGTGCTGCTATTATAATTATAATCATCATCAGCATCATTACCAATCCTTACATTTATAAAGCTGTATTCATCAAAACTGTTGGTGGCAACTGATAGCACCACAATTCAATGAGGTTTTATTGGCTCATGAAGTTTAAAAAATCCAGAGGTAGAGGTGGATTCAGTCACTCCATCTAAATAACACCTCACCTCAGTCTTCCCCTATTCTGCTGTAACTTTTCTTCTTAGAATCTATTACCACCTGGCATTAGATCATGTATCTATTTAGTGTTTGTTTATGGCCTGGGCTGCCCACTGGAATGCAAGCACCATGACAGTAGGGTCTTCCTTTCATTTATCACCAAATGCCAAGAATCCAGAAATTGTTATGGACTATAAGAGGAACTTAACAACTAGTTGTGGAATGAAAAAATGAATTATTTGATGCAGATGCTTAAACCACATCATCAGAAATTTGTCTTTAAACATCTCTCTGCTTTTCTCTGTGTCGTTTTCATTCTCAAGACTGCCTATTCCCTGGAGACAAGATGGCTTCCAGGAGAAAGAGCACTTTTTTTCCCTTCAATACAACCAGCAAAAGGCTTATTGGCCAGCTTAGGTCATATGACCATCCTTCAGCCAATGAGCATGGCCAAGGGGAAGGAGTTGGCCCCAGTGAACCAAAAAGTTTAAGGTGGAGGATGCAGGCTGAGCAGACCTAACAAGAAACTTTGGCTAAAATAATAGAGTTTATTAATTGCTTTCAGTTGCATTATCTCAGCCAATCCTCACAAAAGCTTGAGAGGAAAGTAGAACAGATATTATTATCTCCATTTTAGAAATAACGAAATGGAGGCTCAAAAAAGGTATGCCTCTTCAAGCCATCAGGAAGTGGTGGAGCTCCGTCTCAATCTGAAAACCAGTAAGAGAACCCTTACCAGGAACCAGATCTGCTGAGCCTTGATCTTGGACTTCCCAGCCTCCAGAACTGTGAGAAGTAAATTTCTGTTGTTTAAGCCACCCATTCTATGCTAATTTGTTGTAGCAATCCAAGTTGATTAAGATAGGGTCTTTAGAGGGTCTGCCTGAAGAATTCAAGCCAGTAACACAGCCTGTCTGTCCATCTTGTATTGAAATGGACATCTTGTATTGAGAAATCACCCATCTGTTTATACCATGAGAGAAACATCACCTTCTGTCTCACTCTGCCACTTGAAAACCTTCAAAGGCTCCCATTCCTATAAAACAGAGCCAACTCCCATTGAGTGCATGGTTTTTTAATGACCTGATTTCAGCCTCACTATTGAGCTTCATCTCTCACCATTTTCCATTATGCTTTGGTGGGGACAAATAAACCATACCCAATCCACAGCAAGTATTCACCTCAGTAGCTCTAAATGCCATGCGTATACTACTGTTTCTTGATATTTTGTGTAGAGGAAATATGTGTTAACTTCCCACTCAGGAAGATGAAGTGTTGACTCTTTCATCTCCCTTTCCCTGCCTCCCAGCAACACACACGTACTTCCCACCTGTATTAGGTTTGTAGGGATGCCATAACAAAGTGCCACAAACTAGGTGACAAACAACAGAACTGTATTGTCTCACAGTCCTGGGGACTAGAACTCTGAAGTCAGGGTGTCAGCAAGGTTGGTTCCTTCTGAAACCGTGAGGAAGAATCTGTTCTATGCCTCTCTCCTAGCTTCTGGTGGTTTGCTAGGAATCTTTGGCATTTCTCGGCCTATGGCAGCATAACTCCAATCTTCACAACAATGTTTTCACTGTGTCTCTGTTTCTATATATTCAGATTTCTCCTTTTTATAATGACATCAGTCATATTGAACTGGAGCTTATTCCAAAGGCTGCAACTTAACAGGATCATCTGCAAAGAACCTATTTTCAAATGAAGTCACATTCACAAGTATTGAGGGTTAGGACTTCAACATATTTTATGGGAACACAATTCAACCTGTAATAACATCCTTTCAAAACTGTATAATTATGTCATCAATTTGGTTAGATTAATGTTCAGTATTTACATTGTAATAAACTGACAGTTATTCAGCACTCAGCTATGCAGTAAACTATGGTTTTATTTTTTTCCTGAATAATTTTGTTGTATCTGAAGTTAATAATAGTTTTTCATTCTCTTTGATTAATTTTTATGTTCTTACCATCAGTTTAAACAAATCCTTCTGCCAGTTGTCTAAATCTTTTCTCATCCCATTCACTCATCTCAACTGTCTGTCAATTTCATCTTGATCCCCAGGGCTTCTAACCTGCTCTAATCTGTTCAGGTTGATCTTTGGAGGATGCGCCTTCCCTGCTGTGCTGAAGATTCTCTTTATTTCCTGTTTCTTGAGTCAGATGTCTTCCTTTTATTAGTTACTACTTTGATTTATGGAACATAGTCTCCAGTAGCTTCTTGAGAAAGAATGTGTAGAAAGTAAAAATTTGAGACCCTTTTTTTCAACAATATTCATATTCTGTTATCATGCTCAATAGATAGTTTGGCTGGATATAGAATGGTAGGTAGGAAATCCTTTCTTTTTGGAATTTTGATAGCACCACTCCATTGTCTTCTAGCTTCCAACATTGCTGTTGAGAAATCTGAACCATTCAACTGCCTGATCATTTATATTAACCTATTTATTTCCCTCTGAAAGTTTACAAGAGCTTCATTTGTCCCAGTTATAGTAGGAAGAATTCTAAGATGACCCTCAATGGGCTACACTCATGTATAATCTGAGGACAGAAACTGAGACTTACTTCTAGCAAATAGAATATACCAAAGGTGATGGGAAAGTCATTCCCTTGGTTAGGTTACATTCTATAACAAAGGTGATGGGATAGTCACTCGTGTGATTATTTTATGTTATATAAAACTCCATCTTAGACTGGAATGAGAGATTTTTCTGCAGACTTTGAAAAACTAAAACTAAGTTACCATGTTGTGAGATGGTCTATGAAAGCACAATATGGCAAAGGTACCTCTGAAAGATGAGAGTAGTTCCCAGCTGACAGCCAGCAAGGAAGCAGGGACCTCAGTCCTACGACCACAAGGAACTGAGTTTTGCCAACATTACCACATGAGACTGGAAGAGAACCCCAAGCTCCAGATAGGAACACGGCCTGCATTGCAGCCTCATAAGACCCTGAGTAGAGAACTCAGCTACACTGTGTCTAAACCCCTGACCCATAGAAACCATGCTACGCTAAATGTATGTCCATTTGAACTACTTAAGTTTACGGTAAGTTGTTACACAGCAGTATAAAACTCATACTACTACAACAGCATTCTAAAATTTCACAATATAAATAAATGTTAGTGTTGGGTTTTCATGTTCTTAAGTTATAAACTTTTTTTAATTACTTCATTGATGATTTTCTCTTGTTCACTGTCTTTGTTTTATCCTTCTGACACTCTTATTATTCAGAGGTTGAGCATTTTAGATTGAAACTCTACATTTTTTTCCTCTTCTACTTTGCGTTTTTCTTGTCTTCCTGGTATGCAATCTGAGAAATTTGCCTAGATTTATCTTCTAACCCTTCTATTGAGTTTTTCATTTCCACTACCATGATTTTAATTTGTAAAAGTTTATTTTGTTCTCTAAATATCCATTCTTTTTGGATAGCATCATGTTCTTGTTTCACAGATGCTATCCTACCTGTTTCCTTTTTCCTGTCCTATTCTTGTTTCCTACGTGTTGCCTTTTTCTGTCTGCCTACTAGCTTGTTTGGTATTCAGTCGTTCACATTAGAGTCATTCTCACATTCTCAAATCTCTGATAATTATATTTAATAGTGGGGACCTAAAGCATTGATTGAAAGTCCTGAGCTCATTGTGGCACCTGTTGATTTTGAACTACACTGTTAAGTGATACAGCTGGGCCATTTGTAGGGAACCTCAATGTAAGTCTCTTCAGTATTTCTTACTGAGCTACTCAGATTCCCCAGAAACAATTATTCTAATCTCCAGCTAGGAAGTTAAAGGGCTGTGTTCTGGGATTCAAAGAGGGCATGGAGTAAAGGAGAAAGCCTGGGAATCTAAGCATCCAGTTTGCATTCAGTCATTTTGTCTCCCTATTTTCAGTATAGTACCCATAACATTGACTGAGCCTGGTGTCCTCTATCTATGGACACTTTCTTTTACCTTTCTGGAAAATAAACCCCTTGTATTTTGGCCAGGATGTTAGGGCTTCCTAACCCATCAGCAAGGAATGAGGGAGAAAATGTAGAGGTCTAATTGCTTCTTTTTTATTGTGGTAAAACATATATGACATAAAATTTGCTACTTTAATCGTAGTGTGAATTACACTCACAGTGTTGTGCAACCATCACTATTATTTACTTCCAGAATTTTTCATCACCCCAAACACAAACTCTGTACTCATTAGGCAATAATTCCCCATTCCTGTTTCTGAAACTGCTTTCCACCAATCCTCTTTATTCCCACCTCTATCTCCAGTTCTGAAAGTTTCTGATGCCAGTAATCCCTGAGCCTTTGAGGATTCTGCAGTGTAAATTTGGTTGGTTGGTGGATTTTTTCACTGCTGCCTTCAGAGTCTTCTTTCTCAGGTCAGCTACATATGTTATCACTTGTCCATCTCCTTTCTAGCTTCCAAAATGATACCGTTGTCTCCACTCTCATTTTACCCAAACTTGTGGATTTGTAGCAAAAAAAGAAACCCTTTACTGGTGGTTTTAGTGGAGTTACAGGACAGTATGAATTTAGATGAGTGTACTCAGCTCTGCTCTCTGATCAACTTGCCAAACACTCTAACTTCCAACTGCTTTTTAGCTGATTCTCTTAAGTAGATGATCATATTATGTACAGATAAGAGTTTTCAGACTTCTTGCAACATGTTCTGTTAAGTTGATGCAGCTCTTCCCTTCAGTTACAAACACATAGAAACACTTGATATTGTTTTTAAAATATGGCTGCACTTGAAAGAAAGAAAGAAAGGGAAATGTCATAGTGCCAGAAATCAAGAGATAAGACAGAGCCAAAAAGGTACAGGAAGGTCATGACCATCTGCAGAGGGTTTAGGGTCTATAAACCAGGATTCTAAAACCCACACAAGTACAGGTGATGCTTCCTTGGCCCTTGAAATGGGGAAGCTGAAACCGAGCTGTAATAGGTGATTTTCGTGTCCCACATCATTTGCCCCTGGCCAGCCTCTGATTTCCCTAGAGATGAGTGTTTCACTTCTAGCATGCACTTGAGAAGAGGGACCAGAACACGTGAGTCTAGTAGACCAAGGTAAGATGTTTGGAAGAGTTTCATATGACAGAGTGATGTTATCTGATTCACATTTCCAAGAGATTCCTGCGGCTGCTGCATGGAGAATAGATATTAGTGGAAGGAGGGAAATACGTTGGGAGAGCATGCCAGTAGTCAAGAGGAGCATTCTGGTTATCTATCACTGTGTAACAAACTACCCCAAATTCAGATGCATTAAAACAATAACTTCCTGGCATATAGAGAAAACTAAAAATTTTTAAATAAAAAAACAAAAAATTATTTTATTATGGTCATTATCTATGAGTCAAGAATTCGGGAAGAGTGCAATGGACATGGTTTATCTATGCTCATGATGTCTGAAGCCTCACCTTGGAAGTCTCAAATGGCTGAGATGATTTAAATGGGTGGGAACTGCACTTGTGGAGTTAAGCTGGAACTGTTAACTGGAATACCAACATGCCTGCCTCTTGGGCTTCCTCATAGCATGGCAGCTTAGTTACAATATGGAGCATCCAAAGTGAGTGTTCCAAGAGAAGCAAAAAGAGGCTTTTTGTGATCTATTCAGAGAAGTCACATAGCTTCGCTTCCACCATATGCAATTAGTTAAAGTAGTCTTGGGCCCACCCAGGTTCAAGGAGGAAGGAACATCAACTCCACCTCTTGATGCCAGAAGTGTTAAAGAATTTGGGGACCATGTTTTAAAACTGCTAAGGGAGAGATTATTATGGCTACAAACAGTGATTAGCAGTGAAGATGGAGAGTGAAGACAGATTCAAGAGGCATTTAGGAGTCAAGTCAAGAAACTTGCTGTTGAATTATATGCTGGAGAAAGGGGGTGATGGTGATGTAAAACGAAGAATGATGAAGGACTTCTAGGTTTTGGGGCCAAGCACTTGGGTAGATGGTAGTGCCATTTCTGGGCTTGGGAAGGAGTTACCCCAGGAGGTCCTAATTCATTCTAAATGAAGGGTTTAAAAATTATGTTTTCGCAGGAGGAGGAGCCAAGATGGCCGAATAGGAACAGCTCCGGTCTACAGCTCCCAGCGTGAGCGACGCAGAAGATGGGTGATTTCTGCATTTCCAACTGAGGTACCAGGTTCATCTCACTGGGGAGTGCCAGACAGTAGGTGCAGGACAGTGGGTGCAGTGCACCGTGCACGAGCCGAAGCAGGGCGAGGCATTGCCTCACCCGGGAAGTGCAAGGGGTCAGGGAGTTCCCTTTCCTAGTCAAAGAAAGCAGTGACAGACGGCACCTGGAAAATCGGGTCACTCCCACCCTAATACTGCGCTTTTCCAACGGGCTTAAAAAACGGCACACCAGGAGATTATATCCCACACCTGGCTCAGAGGGTCCTACGCCCACAGAGTCTCACTCATTGCTAGCACAACAGTCCAAGATCAAACTGCAAGGCAGCAGCGAGGCTGGGGGGGGGGTGTCCTCCACTGCCGAGTTAGTTGTTTGATTAGGTAAAAAAGGTGGCTGGGAAGCTCAAACTGGGTGGAGCCCACCACAGCTCAAGGAGGCCTGCCTGCCTTTGTAGACTCCACCTCTGGGGGCAGGCCACAGACAAACAAAAAGACAGCAGTAACCTCTGCAGACTTAAATGTCCCTCTCTGACAGCTTTAAAGAGAATAGTGGCTCTCCCAGCATGCAGCTTGAGATCTGAGAACGGGCAGACTGCCTCCTCAAGTGGTTCCCTGATGCCTGAGTAGCCTAACTGGGAGGCACCCCCCAGTAGGGGCAGACTGACACCTCACATGGCCAGGTACTCCTCTGAGACAAAACTTCCAGAGGAACGATCGGGCAGCAGCATCTGCGGTTCACCAATATCCGCTGTTCTGCAGCCACCGCTGCTGATACCCAGGCAAACAGGGTCTGGAGTGGACCTCTAGCAAACTCCAACAGACCTGCAGCTGAGGGTCCTGTCTGTTAGAAGGAAAACTAACAAACAGAAAGGACATCCACACCAAAAACCCATCTGTACATCACCATCATCAAAGACCAAAGGTAGATAAAACCACAAAGACGGGAAAAAAACAGAGCAGAAAAACTGGAAACTCTAAAAATCAGAGCGCCTCTCCTCCTCCAAAGGAACACAGCTCCTCACCAGCAACGGAACAAAGCTGGATGCAGAATGACTTTGACGAGTTGAGAGAAGAAGGCTTCAATCAAACTACTCCGAGCTACAGGAGGAAATTCGAACCAATGTCAAAGAAGTTAAAAGCTTTGAAAAAAAATTAGATGAATGGAAAACTAGAATAACCAATGCAGAGAAGTCCTTAAAGGACCTGATGGAGCTGAAAACCAAGGCACGAGAGCTATGTGACGAATGCAGAAGCCTCAGAAGCCAATGCGATCAACTGGAAGAAAGGGTATCAGTGATGGAAGATGAAATGAATGAAATGAAGCGAGAAGAGAAGTTTGGAGAAAAAAGAATAAAAAGAAATGAACAAAGCCTCCAAGAAATATGGGACTATGTGAAAAGACCAAATCTACATCTGATTGGTGTACCTGAAAGTGATGGACGATGGAACCAAGTTGGAAAACACTCTGTAGGATATTATACAGGAGAACTTCCCCAATCTAGCAAGGAAGGCCAACATTCAAATTCAGGAAATACAGAGAACACCACAAAGATACTCCTCGAGAAGAAGACACATAATTGTCTGATTCACCAAAGTTGAAATGAAGGAAAAAATGTTAAGGGCAGCCAGAGAGAAAGGTCGGGTTACCCACAAAGGGAAGCCCATCAGATTAACAGCTGATCTCTCGGCAGAAACTCTACAAGCCAGAAGAGAGTGGGGACCAATATTCAACATTCTTAAAGAAAAGAATTTTCGGCTGGGTGCGGTGGCTCACGCTCGTAATCCCAGCACTTTGGGAGGCCGCGGCGGGTGGATCACGAGGTCAGGAGATTGAGACCACGGTGAAACCCCATCTATACTAAAAAATACAAAAAATTAGCCGGGCATGGTGGCGGGCGCCTGTAGTCCCAGCTACTCAGAGAGGCTGAGGCAGGAGAATGGTGTGAACCTGGGAGGTGGAGCTTACAGTGAGCCGAGATCGCACCACTGCACTCCAGCCTGGGTGACAGAGCGAGACTCCATCTCAAAAAAAAAAAAAAAAAAGAAAAGAAAAGAATTTTCAACCCAGAATCTCATATCCAGCCAAACTAAGCTTCATAAGTGAAGGAGAAATAAAATACTTTACAGAGAAGCAAATGCTGAGAGATTTTCTCACCACCAGGCCTGCCCTAAAAGAGCTCCTGAAGGAAGCACTAAACATGGAAAGGAACAACCAGTACTAGCCACTGCAAAAACATGCCAAATTGTAAAGACCATCAAGGCTAAGAAGAAACTGCATCAACTATCGAGCAAAATAACCAGGTAACATCATAATGACTGGATCAAATTCACACATAACAATATTAACTTTAAATGTAAATGGGCTAAATGCTCCAATTAAAAGACACAGACTGGCAAATTGGATGAAGAGTCAAGACCCATCAGTGTGCTGTATTCAGGAAACCCATCTCACATGCAGAGACACACATAGGCTCAAAATAAAGGGATGGAGGAAGATCTACCAAGCAAATGGAGAACAAAAAAAGGCAGGGGTTGCAATCCTAGTCTCTGATAAAACAGACTTTAAACCAACAAAGATCAAAAGAGACAAAGAAGGCCATTACATAATGGTAAAGGGATCAATTCAACAAGAAGAGCTAACTATCCTAAATATATATGCACCCAATACAGGAGCACCCAGATTCATAAAGCAAGTCCTCAGTGATCTACAAAGAGACTTAGACTCCCACACAATAATAATGGGAGACTTTAACACCCCACTGTCAACATTAGACAGATCAATGAGACAGAAAGTTAACAAGGATACCCAGGAATTGAACTCAACTCTGCACCAAGCAGACCTAATAGACATCTACAGAACTCTCCACCCCAAATCAACAGAATATACATTCTTTTCAGCACTACACCACACCTACCCCAAAATTGACCACATAGTTGGAAGTAAAGCACTCCTCAGCAAATGTAAAAGAACAGAAATTATAACAAACTGTCTCTCAGACCACAGTGCAATCAAACTAGAACTCAGGATTAAGAAACTCACTCAAAACCGCTCAGCTACATGGAAACTGAACAACCTGCTCCTGAATGACTACTGGGTACATAATGAAATGAAGGCAGAAATAAAGATGTTCTTTGAAACCAATGAGAACAAAGACACAACATACCAGAATCTCTGGGACACATTCAAAGCAGTGTGTAGAGGGAAATTTATAGCACTAAATGCCCACAAGAGAAAGCAGGAAAGATCTAAAATTGACACCCTAACATCACAATTAAAAGAGCTAGAAAAGCAAGAGCAAACACATTCAAAAGCTAGCAGAAGACAAGAAATAACTAAGATCAGAGCAGAACTGAAGGAAATAGAAACACAAAAAAACCCTTCAAAAAATTAATGAATCCAGGAGCTGGTTTTTTGAAAAGATCAACAAAATTGATAGACTGCTAGCAAGACTAATAAAGAAGAAAAGAGAGAAGAATCAAATAGATGCAATAAAAAATGATAAAGGGGATATCACCACCGATCCAACAGAAATACAAACTACCACCAGAGAATACTATAAACACCTCTATGCAAATAAACTAGAAAATCTAGAAGACATGGATAAATTTCTCGACACATACATCCTCCCAAGACTAAACCAGGAAGAAGTTGAATCTCTGAATAGACCAATAACAGGCTCTGAAATTGAGGCAATAATCAATAGCTTACCAACCAAAAAAAGTCCAGGACCAGATGGATTCACAGCCGAATTCTACCAGAGGTACAAAGAGGAGCTGGTACCATTCCTTCTGAAACTATTCCAATCAATAGAAAAAGAGGGAATCCTCCCTAACTCATTTTTTGAGGCCAGCATCATCCTGATACCAAAGCCAGGCAGAGACACAACCAAAAAAGAGAATTTTAGACCAATATCCTTGATGAACATCAATGCAAAAATCCTCAATAAAATACTGGCAAACCGAATCCAGCAGCACATCAAAAAGCTTATCCACCATGATCAAGTGGGCTTCATCCCTGGGATGCAAGGCTGGTTCAACATACACAAATCAACAAATGTAATCCAGCATATAAACAGAACCAAAGACAAAAACCACATGATTATCTCAATAGATGCAGAAAAGGCCTTTGACAAAATTCAATAACGCTTCATGCTAAAAACTCTCAATAAATTAGGTATCGATGGGACGTATCTCAAAATAATAAGAGCTATCTATGACAAACCCACAGCCAATATCATACTGAATGGGCAAAAATTGGAAGCATTCCCTTTGAAAACGGGCACAAGACAGGGATGCCCTCTCTCACCACTCCTATTCAACATAGTGCTGGAAGTTCTGGCCAGGGCAGTTAGGCAGGAGAAGGTAATAAAGGGTATTCAATTAGGAAAAGAGGAAGTCATATTGTCCCTATTTGCAGACGACATGATTGTATATCTAGAAAACCCCATCATCTCAGCCCAAAATCTCCTCAAGCTGATAAGCAACTTCGGCAAAGTCTCAGGACACAAAATCAATGTGCAAAAATCACAAGCATTCTTATACACCAATAACAAACAGAGAGCCAAATCATGAGTGAACTCCCATTCACAATTGCTTCAAAGAGAATAAAATACCTAAGAATCCAACTTACAAGGGATGTGAAGGACCTCTTCAAGGAGAACTACAAATCACTGCTCAATGAAATAAAAGAGGATACAAACAAATGGAAGAACATTCCATGCTCATGGGTAGGAAGAATCAATATCGTGAAAATGGCCATACTGCCCAAGGTAATTTATAGATTCAATGCCATCCCCATCAAGTTACCAATGACTTTCTTCACAGAATTGGAAAAAACTACTTTAAAGTTCATATGGAACCAAAAAAGAGCCCGCATCGCCAAGTCAATCCTAAGCCAAAAGAACAAAGCTGGAGGCATCACGCTACCTGACTTCAAACTATACTACAAGGCTACAGTAACCAAAACAGCATGGTACTGGTACCAAAACAGAGATATAGACCAATGGAACAGAACAGAGCCCTCAGAAATAATGCCGCATATCTACAACTATCTGATCTTTGACAAACCTGACAAAAACAAGAAATGGGGAAAGGATTCCCTATTTAATAAATGGTGCTGGGAAAACTGGCTAGCCATATGTAGAGAGCTGAAACTGGATCCCTTCCTTACACCTTTACAAAAATTAATTCAAGATGGATTAAAGACTTAAATGTTAGACCTAAAACCATAAAAACCCTACAAGAAAACCTAGGCAATACCATTCAAGACATAGGCATGGGCAAGGACTTCATGTCTAAAACACCAAAAGCAATGGCAACAAAAGCCAAAATTGACAAATGGGATCTAATCAAACTAAAGAGCTTCTGCACAGCAAAAGAAACTACCATCAGAATGAGCAGGCAACCTACAGAATGGGAGAAAATTTTTGCAACGTACTCATGTGACAAAGGGCTAATATCCAGAATCTACAATGAACTCAAACAAATTTACAAGAAAAAACAAACAACCCCATCAAAAAGTGGGTGAAGGATATGAACAGACACTTATCAGAAGAAGACATTTATGCAGCCAAAAAACACATGAAAAAATGCTCATCATCACTGGCCATCAGAGAAATGCAAATCAAAACCACAGTGAGATACCATCTCACACCAGTTAGAATGACGATCATTAAAAAGTCAGGAAACAACAGGTGCTGGAGAGGATGTGGAGAAATAGGAACACTTTTACACTGTTGGTGGGACTGTAAGCTAGTTCAACCATTGTGGAAGTCAGTGTGGCGATTCCTCAGGGATCTAGAACTAGAAATACCATTTGACCCAGCCATCCCATTACTGGGTATATACCCAAGGGATTATAAATCATGCTGCTGTAACGACACATGCACACGTATGTTTATAGCGGCACTATTCACAATAGCAAAGACTTGGAACCAACCCAAATGTCCAACAATGATAGACTGGATTAACAAAATGTGGCACATATATACCATGGAATACTATGCAGCCATAAAAAATGATGAGTTCATGTCCTTTGTATGGACATGGATGAAACTGGAAACCATCATTCTCAGCAAACTATCTCAAGGACAAAAAACCAAACACCGCATGTTCTCACTCACAGGTGGGAATTGAACAATGAGAACACATGTACACAGGAAGGGGAACATCACACACCACGGACTGTTATGGGGTGGGGGGAGGGGGGAGGGATAGCATTAGGAGATATACCTAATGCTAAATGAAGAGTTAACGGGTGCAGCACACCAACATGGCACATGTATACATATGTAACAAAACTGCACGTTGTGCACATGTACCCTAAAACTTATAATAATAAAACTAAAAAAAAAAAAATTATGTTTTTGACCACGTAATGTATACAGACTCTGTGATTGAAATGTATGATTTTTTATTTAATCTTTAAGACAGTCCTGTGAAGCTGGTATTTATTTTTATGCTTATTTTTATTTTTTGTTTATTTTTTATTTCATTTTTTAGATGTAAAAACCAAGATCCTAAAAGTAAGCTATTTGCCTAAGGTTACATAACAAGTAAGTGGCAGAGCAAGAATTCAAACTTCAAAGACTCTGTTTTCTATTTAACTATTCTGCTTCCCAAAGAGTCACTGAAACTCATGAAGATTAAGTAATTTAGCTAAGATTGCACAGGAAATAAGAGAAGTAGATTTTAAAATAAGTTCTGGCCCTAAAGCCACTGTTTTATCCAGTACAGGTGATGATTGACAGCAACAGGTGTATCGCCGGCAGGTGTATCCCTGGGGCCCCCACAATTGGAAGAATATGAGCTCTCTGAGTGAGGATGCCAAGATACCCATGGGCTTTGAGGCTCTCTGGATGTCCTATGCACATGACGGTGCTCTTTGAATGGTAGATAGTTCTCAATTTAAAAAAAGAAAAGAAACCCCTGCCATTAGATGACTTGACCTAGAAGTTACTCCCTAAAAATTATCCACAGGTCATCCCATCTACCTGGGGAATGGTGTTATGGATGTTCCTTGAAGACACACAGCTGCCTAAGTGTTTGCCCAAAGAGAACAGTAGCATCACTCACCTTTGAAATACAAAAGAGAAGCTGTTTGCTTTACTTAAATCCTGAATCCTTGATCATCCGCATCAGGTGTCTTTGATGTTGGCTGCAATCTGTAATTGCTACAAATTAACACAAAGGTAGGAAACAGGTTAAAGAGGCAGGGAGAAATGACATAAAAGTCTTAGATCTGAACACAGGCACCTTTTTTTTCTACCCCCTTTCTCCTCCAAAATGAGGCTTGTTCATTGTCTCTTCCTTCTGCTACAAGTTGAGTTTCTTGAACCTATGACTTATCTGCCACGTACATTTAATCATTTTAGGGTTCATTTAGACTCTTAAAAGGAGTCTCGAGTATAGTAGGCCCTCAATAAGTACTTGTTGAATAGACGAGTTAGAGACCTAATTATTAAGTTGATAACCATTGGTTAAATTTCAGGTGCCAAGTCAGTTACAGACTTCCCATCCTGACTGCTCACCATGTGGACCAGGGTAACTTCAGTCGGAGAGCAGCATAGGGTGTCCTGATGTCTGGCATGCTGCCTGGTGGGCAATCCTCCATCCATTACCCTGTTGGTTCTTCCATGTGGCCATCGGTCCCCAGTCTAGGGAGTGCCAGAGGCCAAGGCAACCAGGAGCAGCTGGGGCACCTCCCAGGCCAGCCTGTCCCCCTCCTGCTCACACCAACCAGGCAGCCTCTGCCTCCTGCCCACTGCTTGCACCAGCCTCTCTACCCAGAGAGAAGACTGCGTGGGCCCTTGGATTCCACAGGGGACTCAACTCAGTACATTTGATAACCTTAGCCACAGAAGTGGAAAGAGAAAGCAAGGAGAGAGGCGACGAAGGAGAAAAAGAGGAAATGAAAAATAGACATTAGTTTATAAAGAAAAAGAGTTTCTGAGGAAGAAGAATCAAGGACAAAGTGAGAAACTCTTCCTTCTTACAATGGATTTTTCCCAAACATGTTAAATTCTTCTCCAGAAACTTGACTGAACTGTGACCAAGAGGTTCTCATGAACTTTGGAGGCAGACAGACCTGGTTTGTACTCCTGGTTCCAGCCTCTGCTTGCCCTGTGGCCTTCACAGCCTCTCTGAAGCCATTTCTTCCCACCTGTAAAAGAGGAAAATAACGTGTAGAGCAGCTGCGAGAATTCAGTGAGAGATTGGGGGTGAAGAGTCACTTAATGAAATCCTTTTTCCTCTCCTTGCTCTCTCACTAGCCCTTTCCCCTTCCTTTGGTTGGACTTGGTTGTTTCCATTGTGGATTTGTCTGTTTCCGCTACCTCTCGGAAGCACCTGACCCTGGATCGCAAGCTCGGGAAAGAAATCTGCTGATGAGGCCCCCGGTGATTATAAGTGATCACAGCCTGAGCGAGCAGCCAGCTGAAGATGTTCTGGGCATACATCTGCCTTCAGTGCTGCAGCTCATCCCAGGAGTCTCGTGAGAGATAAATCAGAGGGAGGGCAGAGGGGTGGGGGGCCAGGGTCGGGCAAGGAACAGAGGTATGTGTAGCCTCAGAATACACAGCTCATAAAGGAGGAAGAGGGTGGGAATCCCTGCATCTTGTATGTGCTCATGACAAACGTCAAGGAGGAGGAAAGGGGAAAAATGAGATGGCACAGGCACACACATGTGCGTGAATGCAAGCCTCCAGGACACATTGGCCGAGGGTGTGGGCCCAAGGGATTTTCCCTGCAGTCCCGAGACTGGGCTGCATCCCACTTCCACTATCCTGAGGCTCTTTTCCCTCCGTGGACTTGGTCTTCTCATCTGTAAAGGAGGAAGTCAGAAAAAGGGGCTCTTGTGCCTCTTTGTGCTCTGAGAGTCTACCACATAGAGACCCCTTCTGTCCAGGACCCCAGATCATGGTGCCGAGGTGACCTTGATAGTGTGCTGGGTCTGACCCAGGAAAGCTGGAAGGGTAGGGGGCCAGAGTGCCCACAACACAAAGCATCAGTGAGCGATGGGCAAGACCGAACCAGCACTGACAGCAGCAGATGTGAGGCTGCCAAAAACTTGGGTGCTTACACATCTGGTGCCAAATCTCCTGAACTCCTTGCTTCCTTGTACCAGAACCCATATTTTACTGAGAAGCCAGAGCATTCAAGGAAGTCAACCTCAGGCCTTCTGTGCCCATGCCTCAGAGATGGGAAAAGGCGCTGGATTAGACTCCAGAGCCGAGCAGGGAAAGCCAGCATCCTAGCAAGAGCAGAACAATAAAGTTAATCATAGCCACCTCCAGTCATTTGTGGGGAGCACAAGAGAGAGGCTCGCATTTCATTCTCCCCACAGCCCTGTGAGGAAGGTGCTACTGAGAGGTGAAGCCAGCTGGACTTCTGGATCAGGTGGGGACTTGGAGAACTTTTGTGTCTTACGATCCTCTTACAAGAGGACTGTCAAATGCACCAATCAGCACTCTGTAGCTAGGATTGTAAAACGCACCAGTCAGTGCTCTGTGGCTAGCTAGAGGTTTGTAAAATGTGCCAATCAGCACTCTGTAAAAACACACCAATCAGCTCTCTGTGGCTAGCTAGAGGTTTGTAAAATGGACCAATCAGCACACTGTAAAATGGACCAATCAGTGCTCTGTAAAATGGACCAATCAGCGCTCTGTAAAATGGACGGATCAGCAGGACATGGGCGGGGACAAATAAGGGAATAAAAGGTGTCCCTACCCTTCACCCCCACTCCTGCTGCCAGCCAGCCGTTGTGGAAGCTTAGTTCTTTTGCTCTCCACAATAAATCTTGCTGCTGCTCACTCTTTGGGTCCGCACCACCTCTAAGAGCTGTAACACTCCCAACAAAGGTCTGCAGCTTCATTCCTGAAGTTAGCGAGACCACGAACCCGCTGGAAGGAACCAACTCCGGACACACTATTACTATCCTTTTTGTGCAGATGAAGAACCTCCGAGGCCCCAGACGAGGGCTGTGTGTGTTGTGGGGGCAGCGGTGATAGGCGTGGATTCCAGGAGAGGAAGTGAAGTGTCATCTTTTGCTTCTCCTGGTGCGAGGTGGGCTCCTGCCTCTCACCAAGATGCTCCAAGTGCATGAATCCTCCCAAGTGAAAAGAATGTCTGGATGCAGGGTTGCCAAACCAGGGCAAGACCCACATCAGGGCCCTGCCATTTGTTCGTCCCAGTTTGTCGTGGCCACAGAGCTCACAAAAGGCTTGCTCACATGGTCACTTCTTCGAGGTAGTCAGGGCAGATGGCCACTACTTAGAGGCAGTCAGGATTTCTGGCTCTGGATGGGGAAACTGAGGCTCAGGGGCTGGGGTGGCTTGCCCACAGTCACCTGGCTGGCTGGCTGGTGTGAAGCAGGGATGAAGACCCCGGGGTCCCAGCGCCAAGAGCAGCACCCTGGCCTCTGTTCTGCACCATGACTCTCTTACAGCAGGTGTTGCCACACCACCTTTAATCGTGCGTCCCCCAGAACTCCCTGACACCGCCACAGTATGCCCTTGGGCAACCTAACAACTCCCAGGCTTGGCAGACAGACAAACCAAAATGCAGCAAAGGTCAGAAAAACTTTCTGCTCCCCTGTCTCTCTCTTCTCACAAGTTCAGCCTCCTTCCCTGACACCCTCTTTTTCACCCTCCCTAAATGTTGGGAAATGACATTGAGGTCAGAAAAGGGAAGTCACCTGCCACGTGACTTCCCCCACTGAGATCTGTGGCTCATGCAGAGATTCTGTGCCAGACCGCCCAGAGATCAAATGTCCACTCCTCGGGAGCTGGGTGACCTTGGCATGCCATTTAAGCCTCAGCCTCAGTTAGGTTGAATGTGAAGCAGTAGAGTAAGCGTCCTTCTCACAGTGCTGTGGTGAGACTTTCGTGAGGTGAAGATGCCTCTTTAAGTATCACCTTGATATGGATGATAATTGTTGAGCCAGTCCATCAGATAAATCTCACTTGGTTTACAAACACGAACACCTGTGCTTTTTTTAAAATTCTCAACACTGATCTCCTCTCTGTCCATGATATATATATATATATACTGATTTTCTTTGGTTACTTTTAGATATTAACAGTTTTTGTGTGTAGTAAAAATCTGGAAAGTCAGGTAGAAAATGTTCAGTCTAGGTCAGGATCAGTGGCTCATGCCTGCAATCCCAGCACTTAGGGAGGCCGAGGCAGGTGGACCACCTGAGGTCAGGAGTTCAAGGCCAGCCTGGCCAACATGGTGAAACTCCATCTCTACTAAAAATACCAAAAATTAGCTGAGCATGGTGGCGGGCTCCTGTAATCCCAGCTGCTCCGGAGGCTGAAGCAGGAGAATCTCTTGAACCTGGGAGGCGGAGGCTGCAGTGAGCAGAGATTGCGCCATTGCACTCCAGCCTGGGCAACAAGAGCAAAACTCCGTCTTAAAAAAAAAACAAAAAAGTTCAGTCTCTTATTTGAGCTGAAGCTCCTCCCTTCCCTATTCCTGGAAACTGCACTGGAGAAGGAAGATGTGGTGGCTTTCCTCATTCTCCTTGTATCACCTTCTGCCCTGTTCACTCCTGCTGCACCTGGTTTGTCTAGGAATGGGACAGAGGATGGGAGAGAAGGAAAATAAGGGTCAAAGAAGTTCTCAGCCAGGCGCAGTGGCTCACGCCTGTAATCCCAGCACTCTGGGAGGCCGAGGTGGGTGGATCACATGGTCAGGAGATCGACACCATCCTGGTGAAACCCCTTCTCTACTAAAAATACAAAAATTAGCCGGGCATGGTGGCATGTACCTGTAGTCCCAGCTACTCAGGAGGCTGAGGCAGGAGAATCGCTTGAACCCGGGAGGCGGAGGTTGCAGTGAGCCGAGATCGCACCACTACACTCCAGCCTGGGCAACAGAGAAAGACTCCATCTCAAAAAAAAAAAAAAAAGTTCTCATGAGTGGTATGGTTGCAGTCTGCCACTGGTGCCCTCTGTAGGGGTTTTGGGCACCCTGCCCTCTGGCTTTGGGGACCTCTCTCTGCATGATGTCCTTGTGCAGGGAAGTACTTTCAGGCAACTGTCTCACCTCTCCTTCCAGAGCTCACATTCAGTGGCACAATGCATGCAACTTCGTTTTGTTGGGGTCCTTCTTGCATGGGCCCATTTCCAAATGTCTTCAATCCCACCACCCTCTTGAGGCACAGAAAAATTCAACTGGAATCTGGAAGGGCCCCTCCTCCCACCCTCCCTATTCTAACCAGACAGGCAGTTCCATTTAGTTCCAGCCTTTAGACACTTTTAGGCAAGCATCTGGCCCTGCCCCTATGCCACGCAAATTCTGGAGGACACAGTGATCTTCTCTCAGCACAGCTCTGTCACCTCATTCCGTCCCGTGTCCTGGAGTCCACAGGTCCCTTTCCCTCAGCTGGAGGAGAGTGGTGAGCACCCCCTCCCCTCTCCTGATAACATCCTGTTGCATTACTAACAGGCACGTTGTCTAAGAAGCTATTTTATCAGCCCATCTTTCAACGGAGTCGGGCTGAGCTTACAGTCTCACGTACTCAGGAAGTACACGGGGAAGCTGCAAGCCTCTCAGAAACATGTCCTCATAACTGCTCTGATACGTCCAGGAGCATCTCTCCAGCCAGGATCCGTGGAATGTGCGCAGCAGGCTGGGGGAGACAGATGAAGCTGGTCTCCTCCTCCTGACAGGATGTGCTCTGTGTCTACAAGCAGAGACGGTCCTGGGCTCTGGCGTGTGAGGACAGAGAGCCCAATGTCAGCAGCAAGACATGCTGGAAACTCTGTGAGGCTTCATCTGCCCACAGCACACCCAGTGGTCCTCACAGAGGGGCCAGGCCTGTGCTTTCCTCCTGTGCAGCAAAGGAGAGAATGGGGACTAAAACGGCAAAAGGATGATGATGATGATGATGATGATGATGATTGCAGCCACAATTTGCTATACTCTTACCTTACATCAGCAGGGGTTATGTGTACTGCCTTATTTAATCTTTGCAGCAACACCCGGAAGTGGTGTGGCAGACAGAATAATGGCCCCCAGAGATGTTCACATCCTAATCTCCAGAACCTGTGAGTATGTTATATTACATGGGGTGGGGGAATGGTGGATGCAGGGAGGCGGTGGTGAAGGCTGCAGAGGGAATTAAGTTTGCTAATTAGCTGACTTTAAAATAGAAAAATTATCCTGGATTATCTGGATGGGTCCAATGTAATCATAAGGATCACTAAAAAGGAAAGAGAGAGAAGAATATCAGGGTGATACAACGTGAGAAAAACCAGACCAGCCATTGCTGACCTTGAAGATGGAGGAGGCCATGAGGCAGGACACAAGGGAAGATGGAGAAGCCAAGGAAACAGCTTCTCTCCTGGAGTCTTCATAAAGGAAATCAGCCCTGCCAACACCTCGATTTTATCCCAGTGAGACCCACTGAGGACTTCTGACCTCTAGAACCGTAAGATAATTTGTTTTATTTTCAGCCACTACATTTGTGGTAATTTGTTGCAACAGCAATAGGAAACTGATACAAATGGGCACTATTTTGTCCCAGTTTCAGATGAGAAAGCTGAGGCTCAGAGAGATCAAGTAACTTCCCTAAGGTCACGCAGCTAGGAAGGGCAGTGCAAGAATGGGAATTTGGACCTAGGGCTGTCTGGCTCCAAATCCGGGGCTTTCAGCACTAGACCATACTGCATTTTGATGAGGGCTGCGGTGTGCCCCTCACTGCACACCTGTCTTCTCACCGAGTCCCCACAGCAAGCCCACAAAATCAATATCATGAACTGCTTTGCAGATGTAGAAGCTGGAGCTTCAGAGAAGTGAAGAGACTCAATGACCTCTCACAGCCAGAACATAAGAAGAAGGGAAGCCCCTGTGATTTGGTTTGAATTTGTGTCGCCTCCCAAATCTCATGTTGAATTGTAAACCCAGTGCTGGGGGAGGGGCCTGGTGGGAGGTGATTGGATCAAGGGGGCCGACTTCACCCTTGCTGTCCTGGTGATAGTGAGTTCTCATGAGATCTGGTTGTTTAAAAGTGTGTAGTACCTTCCCCCTTTCTCTTCCTCCTGCTCCCACCATGTAAAATGTGCCTCCTTCCTCTTTGCCTTCTGAAATGATTGTAAGTTTCCTGAGGCCCCCCCAACCACACTTCCTGTACAACCTGCAGCTCCATGAGCCAATTAAACCCCTTTTCTTTATAAATTACCCAGTCTTAGGTAGTTCCTTATAGCAATGCAAGAACAAACTAATACACTCTGCCTGTTGGGTTTGGGGGTACCCATATCAGCCTGCCCTTGGCATTCTCCTCAAGCCACCCTCTGAAGGCACAGAAAAATTCAACTGGAATCTGGAAGGACCCCTCCCCCCACCCTCCCTATACTAACCAGACAGGCAGCTCCGTTTAGTTTCATCTGGGCAACATATACTAAATGGCCTACTATGTGCTGGCACCATGAGGGGTCTGAGACCACAGGCCCTGGGTTCTCCACCATCTAGGCTTTCCTACATTGCAAAGGAAATGTCTGCTGCCTTTTTCCATCCTCAGCCTTTTCATCTTGGCTCTAATATCTGAATCACGGTATCCCAGAGGTCATGGAGCAGGGCCTGTCTTATCCTTCTAGTTCAGTTTACATTAGCCCAAAATTCTGGCCCAGAAGGTAAGCTTCTCAGCTGCTGCCATGAGCCTGGTGGTCTCCGGACAGTAGGATCTGATTTCATTGCATCCGTGTGTTTTCAGGTTCCCTCCCCACATCCTCATATGCAATTCCTTAAGACTTTCCAAGGAAAAAGGATCTGTGCTATTAGCCTCCATGCCCCTTCACTGATGGAAAATCTGTCCCTGTGCTCTACCCCAAGGATAAGAGATGCCAGCAGCAGAGGCAGCAGTGCCAGAGAATAATGTCCCTGTAGTGGCTGGACATGAAATCACTAAGACAGATGTAAGGTGGTCTTGGGTCGTTCTGGCTTTCCCAGTTGATGCACCCTGTGCAGGCTGTTTGTATTTGTACTCCTGAAAAGTGATAAGGAGGGTCATTCATTGGCAGGAAGCCCACCTGGCAGATGCCTCATGGGTGGACACTCTTCCTGTTCATCATGGATCTTCAGACCCTCAAAGCTCCAATGTCTGTGATCAACTGGAAAGAGGCTATTACAAATGACCAGGCCCTCTTGGTCTTCATATCTGGAAAATCTGACCTGAGGAAAGGATTGTTGATTTCCACTCAAGGACGTGGAATCTCTGGACCAAGGAGAGGTCAGAGAGAGGAACCTTACTTGTTCGTGAAGAGAAATCCATTGTCATTTATCTGCTTGATGTGCCCCAAAGACCTAGTTTTTCCAGATAAGATAATGTGGTGGCCAGGACTCAGCATTCCATGCCTCTCCTTTTACCTACTTAATCTTAACATTTTGGTTCTAGATTTGGGTCCTACTTCTGGCAAAGAAAAGTAGGGAAGGGGTGGAGGTGCCCATCTTTTTTTTTCTCTGAGATGGAGTCTTGCTCTGTTGCCAGGCTGGAGTAAATTACACAGGCACCTGCCTGTAATTAGACACCCAGCTAATTTTTGTATTTTTAGTAGAGATGGGGTTTCACCATGTTGGCCAGGATGGTCTCAATCTCTTGACCTCATGATCCACCTGCCTCAGCCTCCCAAAGTGCTGGGATTACAGGCGTGAGCCACTGCACCTGGCTGGTGCCCAACTTATATAACAGGAAAACTTAAAGAAATGCTGAAATAGAAGACACTAGAAATGGACCAACATTAAGAACAGCCTGGAGGGAGAATGAGAGGAGAGAGCAAGGTTGACAATCTCTTGCAGATGATGGACAGGTCAAGAAAGTGAAGATGGGAAAAGATTTTGACATCCACCCATCCATCCATCCACAGGAGTTTAACAAGAACCTACATAGTCAATTCAAACAAACTTATGAAGGGTAAGGCCTCCTCCTTGGTGAAATGCCAGTGCTCCTGCCATTTGAAGAGAGGAGCCTAATTACAAGCTTATTCTGGGGTGAATAGGAGAAGGTGCTATGATTTGCCTTCATTTTTACCTGAAAGCTTAAATAACATCAGTCTAATCCTTAGTTTGGTAAACAGGTAAAATAGGCGCAAGTCTGAAAAGAATAAGAGTCCACCACTGAGGCAGTTCTCATGGTCTGGCCAGGGTCAGGGGATGATCTTCCTTCCAGCAAGGGGTTTGCTGTGTGGGCTGCTGGGGGTGAAGGCAAGAAGGAAATGGTTAGAGCTCATAGAAGAAGAAGGCAGCATCTAAGGACTGAGGGATCCAAAAGAAGAAAGAAAATAATTTGCTGAATGAGCAAAGGTCTTTGGAAGAAAAACAATAATAAAAGAGGACAAGCAAGAGAAAGGAAGAGTGATAAGGAATTTATTCAATGGGGTGAAGCATCCGCCCAAGAACCAAGTCAGTAAAAAAGCCAAAGAGAAGCTTCCCAAGTGGAGAGAATGCTGATGTAGGGAGAACAGACCACATGCTTCAGCCTAAAGGAGTAGGTACTTGTCAAGGCCATAGTTGCAGTAGCCCCTTTGGGGAGTGGGTAAGCAGCCCAGCTGCTAAGGAAGTGGGATAAGGGAAATTAACTTTTTTTTTTATTTTTTAGAGACAGGGTCTTGCTGTGTCCCTCAGGCTGGAGTGCAGTGGCATGATCATGGCTCACTGTAGCCTTGACCTCCTGGACTAAAGCAATCCTCCTGCCTCAGCCTCCTGAGTGACTGGGATTACAGATGCACATCACCATGCCTGGCTAATTTCTTTTTTAGTTTTTGTAGAGATGTGGGCCTCGCTATGTTGCCCAGGCTAGTCTCAAACTTCTGGCCTCAAGTGATCCTCCTTCCTTGGCTTCCCAGAGTGTTGGGATTACAGGCATGAGCCACTGCCCCAGGCTGAAACTACCATTTTACCAAATGGCACCAGAGAGCCTCTTAGGGAAGGAACCATCTTTATTTGTAAAAATACCATCAGAGTTTCTTAGGTGGTACAATGTGGGATTGTGATGGACTGAATTGGAAGGAAACAACAAAGAGCTCCTTAGCTAATAAATGCATGGAAATGGAAATGTAGAGAAGAGGAAAAGGCAGGAAGGAGAGAGGGAGCCTAGAAACATCAGCGGGGGCTTCAGTTGTTAGAAATGACTGAGGGACAGGAAAGGGGAATATTGCATTTTAAATGATCGGTTTGCAGTTCTGTGACATTCCTCCCCTCAATGTGCCCTCAAATCACAAGGAAAATTCCATGATGTACCTCATATGAGCTGCATCTGGGAGGTATGAAAGTGCAAAATGGTGGGTCAAGAAGAGCCTATGTTCCTTATCTGGGTTGTAACCAAGGTGCTATTAAAGGCCCAGGGTACTAAATAGATAATCAGAATTATCAGGTCCTACAAAAATCAAGGTGCTGAGCTAGACTGGCCTCAGCCTTACCCCAGGACAAGCCAGGATTTGTGTCTGTTTCACCTAGGCCTTAAGACAGTGCATCTCAAGCTTTCATGCCCCAGGAAATTATCTGGAATTCTTTTGAAAACCCAAATAGGAACCCACTCCCTGGGCATCTGATTCAGAAGGTCTAGGTGGAGCCCATGAACTCTCATTTCTAACAAGTTCCCAGAGGATGCGGTTGCTGCTAGTCTGGGGAACTACTCTGTGAATGGCTATGCTTAAGAGACAGAATGACCCACACTCTCCCAGTAAGCTCAGGATCCTTCTTTCCTATATCTACCTCTCTTGCCAGGTAGCCCACTGCCCTGTGAAGGTTCAGTACCTAGACTTTCTCATCATCATTGATGGCTGCCCTACCCAGGAAAGGAAGGAGGGCCTGATGAGGGATGGTCATTGGGTCCGCCCCTCAGTTCCAGGGAAAGCAGCCAAGCTAGCTCTTGAACAGATGAAAATGAGAAGTCACCAGCACTTTCCCCACCACTCAGCATCCTATTTGCCAATTGATTTCTCCATCCTTTTGAGCTAAGTTGTGAGCTCCATGACGGCAAGGTCTGGCACATAATAAGTGCTTAATAAACGCTTGGTAGGTGGGGTGGGGTGAGTGAATTACCCCCTCAAACTCCTGAACAGGTCAAACATTCCACCTGGGCCAAGGTGGACAGGAAGATTGGGAGCTGGGGATGGAAGTAACAGGGTGGCCCCAGGATCAAGGTCATCTGCCCTTTAGACTTCAGATCCCCTGGTCTCCAGCTGCCTCTCTTCCATTGCAGAGCCAGAGAGGAGTCTCTGGGCTCCTCTCTCCAACTCTAGGCCTAAGAATGTGATTGTGTTGGCAAAGGTGGAAGGTGCCATCTCGTGGGAGAGAAAGAGGAGGAGTAAGGAGGGGCTCTGACCAGCACAGGGAGATGAAAGGAAAGAAACAGCATCTCCCCAAGGCAACGGAGGTTGTCTTGGAGCAGATGAAGCAGAGTTTGTGAGGGAGGCTGCCCCCCCAGCCCTTCACCATTCTCCCATTCTGCCTCCTCCCCCACTATCCACCTCCTACTCAGAACCAGTGACTAATTGCATCGCATTTCTCTTTGACTTGCGTCACCCAGCAGAGAGCGTGTGGTTGTTTTTACAGCTTATTCTTTCAGGGATTCTAAGTGACATTTTTTAAGTGCTCTTCCCCTGCCTTGGAGCAGCACACCCTCCTCTCCTCTCTCCCCCTCACTCTCTTTTCTCTCCCCCTCACTCATTTCCCTCTTCCGGGGGCTGCTGGCAATAAGAACAGCTCAGGGGGCGAGGGGCAGGCCTCCCAAAAGCAGCCGAGAGATTTTCCTGCTGCTCCCTGGCCCTTGGGAGACCTGACGGGGGAGAACCCCACAGGAGATACCCCCTCACCCTGCAAGAGAGGGCCCATGCTGAAAGCCATACTGGAAGGCTGTTCTTTCTTCTGTCCTTCTTTCCCTCCTTCCTCTAACCTTTCTTCATTTCTTCTTTCCCTCCTTCCTCCCTTTCTACAATTCTTCTTCCCCTCGTTCCTTCCTCCCTTCCTTCTATTCCTCTTTATATCCCCTCCTTCTCTCCATCCCTCCTTCCTTCTCTTTCTCATTCCTTTTTATGATCATAGCACTGAGTACCTGCTAAGTGCCAGCCCCAAGTATGGAGTCACAGGCAAAACAAACCCAATTTCTCCTCTCCAAGTGATGAATGGAGTAGGAGGTGCATTGTTACCAATGAGTAAACTGTTACATGCAATGAGTATATCCTATACTCTGGAAGGTTATAGGGGTCTCACATTGCATAAAGCAGGCACCAAACCTAATCTGGGGGAGAAAAGATGATCGGGGGGACTTCTGGGAGGTGATGTTATGAAATGAGGATGGAATTTTATAGAAAAAGGGGTAGAGAATAGAGAGAAATAAAGCAACAAGTGCATCATCATGGTTCAAATACAGTAGGAAAAGCATGAAGTGAGACCTCTGACAGCTCACTGTGAGCTGTGCCATCAGGCAAATCACTCCCATCCATGACTCTCAGGTTTCCCGCTTGGTAAAATGATGGATTTGGGCCAGTTCACCTCTAAAATCCCCTCCAGCTTTAAAACTGATAGTCAGATCTTTCATCATCAAAGAAAGGCAAGCATCGCACTATGAAGGACAGCTATTAGTGAAAGGGTCAGTGGGCTTGAAATCTGAGGACCTACGTTTAAATCCAGGCCACTTGCTGCTTGCATGACTTGGGCAAGTAGCCTCAATCTCCTCATCTGTAAAATGGGGATAAGAATGTTACCTGTCATGCTGGATTATTTGTAGAATGGTATGAGATAATGCATTTGCAAGAGTATATTGTGCACAGAGTGACTAAGTTCTGAGCTACCGTTGCCAGGGGTGTGTCTCTTGGCCCACACAGATGTTAAGGACCTAGGCATCTCTTTTTGTTTGAATTTCAAGCAGGGATTCTTCCATGAAAAGAAGAGAGATGCTTAAAACCCCAAATCCCAATAGTCAGAGAGCATGGGAAAAGAGCCACCAACAAAACACTGGTGATCCCAAAGGGCTTTTTTTTTTCCTGCCAGAAGAACCTCTGACAGGGACAGAAAATAGTAACATCACAAGACCTTCCCCAGATCAGAAAGACTTCCCACTCCAAATGCCTCAAAGAAAGAAGCAGACATCTCAGCACAGAGCAGACTATGATGGACAAGAATACAGAGGGGCATTTGGAACAAAATCCAAATCAGACCACAACTGTCTCAAATCCACTGAACTCAAAGACTTACCTGCCCCTTAGTGAGGAGGTGCAGAGACAGATGGACACCAGGACCACTGATGCTCTCTCTGCTTGTGGAGATCACTAGTTAACAGTCACAAGGGTAAGCCCTTCACAAGAAATACTTTGGGCAGCATCAAAAGTCTCCAATTGAAGAACTCTTGATACCTGCACATACCTGGGCTAGTGGACCCTACCTGACAATTACAGTCAAGGTTCCAGTGCCAAGAGGGAGCAAAACTAGGCAAGCTATGCCCTTCCTGAACTCTGTCTGGGATGCATTGCTGTTATGAAATATCTGGCATAGTGATTGGCACATGACAGCCCCCCAAATGTCATGTGAGCAATATCTTACTTGTATCTATTATTTGCAAAGTGATTTTTCATCCATTATCTCATTTAATCCTTACAATAACCCCATGAGGAAGTTGATATAACAGTGCTCATTGTGGTAGCCAGGAGTGCTATCCACCAAATATTTCCAGTTCTCCCCACTTTCTGGGCACATGGTAGAACTGCACTTCCCTGCATCCTTAGAGTTAGAGGTGACCACATGACCTGCTCTGACCAGTGAAATGTGAGCAGGATCATGTGGTTACCTCCAGGTGGAAACTCTAAGAGCCCTTGTACCTTCATTTTCCCCGACTCCCCCTGTCCCACTGCCACAGAAATTGGCAACATTTCTGATGGCAACTATTTTGTCAATCTGAGTCCTTAGAATAAAGACAACATGTAGTGCAGCTTTTAGTGGCCCCAGGATGGACATGAAAAATAAATTAGAAATAAAACTTTGATGTGATAAGCAACGAGATTTGGGGGTTGTTTGTTACTGCAGCATCAGCCCATGCTGACTGATACACTATGTTACAAACAAGAAAACCAAGGCTGAGATAGGTTAAGTGAACTAACTTGTCTTAAGTAATACAGCAGGACAGTGGCAAACCCAGGATATAAAGGGTGTTCTTTCTAAGTTCAATGTTGCAAACCCATCTTGAACTCAGCCCCTTTGGATCTAGAACTACAGAACGTCTTTTGTCTTCGTCATTAATCCCCATTCGCAGCTTCAGGCTGAAAAAAACAATCACACAAGATGAGTCAGTTCATGAGTACCCTCACTGGGTTGAAGCTTCTAAGAACCTTGAAACTTCTCAATTACAGTCAAAGCTCTTGCCATCAGCAAACAGGTAAGGCCCTATGCTAGGCCTCCGTTTCTCTACTAAGGGCAGAATAGAGAAGATGGCTTGGTTCATCAGCCCTTTCTACTTTCCTATTTAGGGCTATGAGAGGAGACAGGTACAGGCATACCAGAGCAATTAGGTGATGGCTTAAGCAGGGGAGCCCAAAAGTCCTGCCCACACAAAGAACTACACCCACATTAGCTGCAGGCCATGCTGCCAGGTGGTGGTAGAGACGCCTCAGAGGTCTGAGAATTCTGGAAATAATTGTCAATGGAGCTCAGTTATCGGTGACAAGAAGTGGATGGGGCTTTAGAGATACAGCCATGTCCAGCATAGACTTTCCTCTAAGAAAAAGAATAGATCCAGCTCCGTCACATGGAGGTAAAAATAGCTCAGAGTCACTGCTCTTGGCTTAGGCTGCTAGCCTAAGCCTTTTAATGGAGGTTTTGGGTGCACCACACAGCCAACCTCACCCTAGCCCAGGCTTGCATAATGGTCTCCTGGGCAGCCCGTCAGGCCTGTGGTCACTACACAATGTCCTTCATAGGCGCCTCTGAGTTGGCCCAGCCTTGTCCAGCAGTTTCAATGTACTAGGCCTCAGGGGCAGGTGTGGTTTCTTGTTTCACGGTGTCTCAGCTCCCCAAAAGGAGCTCCAGGATGCCCAGGACAAGAAAGGTTTCCTGTAAATTGAGCATTTACCAGGTCACATGCATTGCCCTGGACATTTTACTTAATCATTTAGACTTAAGTCATTTAGACTTCACAATCCTTCTGTTGGGCTGATCCTGTTCCATTCATTTTGCATTGAGGAAACTGAGACTCTGGAGAAAAGCACCATAGCACAGTGCCTGGCAAGTATTAAATACTCACATAAACAATAATTCTTATTATTACCAAGGTCATCAACAGTCATCATCATCATTGAGAAGATCCAGACTTCAAATCATTCCATAGTGTCTCCAAACCCCTTATTTTAGACATCAGAAAACTCTTTAGAGCAAAGTTTATCAAACTTTGATGCAAATCAGAATCACTTCAGAAATTCTAAAAAAAAAACAAAAACAAAAACAAAAAACAAAAAAAAAAAGAAACACAGATGCATGGGTTCTATCCTAGTCCACATAAATAAAAGTAAACAGATTTGGGGCCCAGGTTTTGGTATTTTATTGTGGTTTCCCGATAATTCTAATATACCTCCTAAGTTTGAGAGCCCTTAACTTAAATAGAAGAAAGTTTCACTGTCACCCACATACCTACCCTCAGTCCCAATACCTCACTCACTCTCCTGTGTACTGGGATGGAGTCTCTAAAGTCTGAGATCTCCTGCCTTAAATCCTGGGTAACTAATCTTTGACCATTAGTTCCCTAAGAAAAGTGGTGTGGGTGGCTGGGTGCGGTGGCTCACGCCTGTAATCCCAGCACTTTGGGAGGCTGAGGCGGGTGGATCACAAGGTCAGGAGATCGAGACCATCTTAGCTAACACAGTGAAACCCCATCTCTACTAAAAATACAAAAAATTAGCCAGGTATGGTGGCGGGCACCTGTAGTCCCAGCTACTCGGGAGGCTGAGGCAGAAGAATGGCGTGAACCCTGGAGGCAGAGGTTGCAGTGAACTGATATCAGGTCACTGCACTCCAGCCTGGGCAACAGAGCAAGAGTCCTTCTCAAAAAGAAAAAAAAAATAAGAAAAAAGAAAAGTGGTATGGGTGGTTGGGGTAAGCAGCCTCTAAGATGGCCCACAGATTTCATTGCCATATCTTGGTATTCACACAGTGTAATCCCTTCTCCTTGAATGTAGGCTAGATTTACTGGCTTACTTCCAACAAATAGAATGTGGCAGAAGTCACGGAATGCCACTCCTGACACTGGGTTATGAAAAGACTGTGGCTCCCTTGCTTCTGCTTGGCCAGGCGCAGTGGCTCAAGCCTGTAATCCCAGCGCTTTGGGAGGCCAAGGCAGGTGGATCACGAGGTCAGGAGATCGAGACCATCCTGGCTAACACGGTGAAACCCTGTCTCTACTAAAAATACAGAAAATCAGCCGGACATGTTGGCGGGCGCCTGTAGTCCCAGCTACTAGGGAGGCTGAGGCAGGAGAATGGCGTGAACCCAGGAGGCGGAGTTTGCAGTGAGCCGAGATTGAGCCACTGCACTCCAGCCTGGGGGACAGAGCAAGACTCCGTCTCAAAAAAAAAAAAGAAAAAAAGAAAAGACTGTGGCTCCCATCCTGAGTGCCCTCTCTTGCTCTCACACTTGCTCCTTCTGAAGGAAGCCTGGTGACACCACGTGAGCTGCCCTGTGGAGAGGCCCTCGCAGTGAGGAATTGTCATCTCCAGCCGACCTCCAGCAGTGACCCCAGGGCTGCCAACAGCCATGGGAGTGAGCTTGGAAGCAAATCCTCCTTCATGAAGCCTTGGGGTGGCCATAGCTCCTGTCAGCCTTGATGACAGCCTGTTAGCCTGAGCTAGAGAGACCTGGATTCCTCACCAACAGAAACTGTGAGATAGTAAGTGCTTGTTAAATAAGTCATGAATTTTGGAGGTGATTTGTTAAAAAGGAATACATAACTAATACCTTTGTAGGTAAAGAATTAAGGTAGGTAGAGCTGTTGCCCTCGAGGATGCCCATATCTGAATCCCTGAACCTCTAAATATGTTACAACGTGGCAAAGTGGACTTTGAAGATGTGATTGTGTTAAGGATTTTGAAATGAGATTTTCCCAGATTATCCTGGTAGGCTCAATGTCATTATAAGGATCCTTAAATAGGAAAGACAGGGACAGAAGAGTTTGAATCAGAGACACAGCAGCACGAGAAAGACTTGGCCCACCACTACTGACTTTGTAGATGGAAGAAGAGACCATGACCAAGGAATGCAGTCTCTAGAAGCTGTTCTTCCCAGGGGCCTCCAGAAGGAACATGGGCTGTAATGAAATCTTGATTTTAGCTGAGTGAGATCCATCTCAGTCTTCGGACCTCTAGATATGTAAGATAATTTGTTTTAAGCTGCCAAGTCTGTAGCAATTAGTTATAGCAGCAACAGGAAACTAACACAGGCATGAACAGGACGCTACTAGGAAGAGTTTTTTCTGCACAAATACAGTAGTGTTGACATCTCTGTAGGAAGCTAGGCTTTGATGAGGCAAGTATAGTTATTGGGATAAAGCAATGGGGTTCATGAGAATAAGGATGTCACTAGTTTGCCCCCTTAGGAGAACCCAGTTGGAATAGTACAGTGTCTTAGCCCTGGAGCATTTCCCTAACATACCCACCAGCTATCCCACAAAAGCATGCCACAGACTAACCCCTTTGGAGGGTTACTGAGAGGGTGAGATAATGCAGGACAGAGGCAATCCTGCTTGGCATGTCTATAGCGTCATCTCCAGGGACTAGCAAGGCAGAGAGCTGCCTACACAATCCCCAGCTGGCCTTCCTACTGGTATCACACACTCCCATCTCCTTCCCACCACTCAAATTCCAGAAGATAGAGGTTGGGTCAGGAGTGATGAGACAGCAATGGAAAGCCCCTCCTCACAACCGCCCCTGGACCTCAAAGCCACTAAAATCTCCATGGCCAAATCTGACTTTACTCAAACAAGTAACCTCCCCACCCTGACCCCAGACTACCCAAGAGTCTACCTACTGAATTTCTATTATAATTAAGACTTCTCACTCTACATAGCTCATCTAATTTTGTCCCTGGTGAATCAATGTAGTAGCAACTGAGAAACCAAGGCTCAGAGAAGTTAACTGGTTGCAAAGCCAAGGCTGGAATCTAGATTTCCTGATTCCAGTCTTACATCCTGTCCACCAAACCACACTTTTCCCCACTTTTAGCAAAAGAACTCAAAATAAAATCTAATCGCCGGGGCTGTGAGACAGACAGAACTAAGTTCCAAGGCTGGCTTTGTCACAGAATTCTTGTCATTTCCCTGAGCCTCAATTACTCCATCCCTGAAATGAAGATCTAGTGGGAAAACATGAGACTGGGTCTGTGATGGTGTCAGAGAGCTGAGGAGAAACACAGAAATACCCAGAAAGTCAGTGGCCACCCCCACTCAAATTTCCAGGCCCAAAGCTGGAAACCATGAGAAGACAAAAAAATTCTCCAAAGTTGTTTTTTTTTTTTTTTTTTCCACAACAAACTTTGAAAACTAGAATGTGGGTGTGAGCATTACTTTAAGGATTTTTTAAGTGACACGTGGATCACCTGTCAAGGAGCCAGGACCAGAATGCTGGTTTTAATTACACCGAATATTTCACTTTCTTATGCAGAGTCATAATCAATTATCTTATTTAAAGGCATTACGATAATGTGTGTGTAAAATGGAGCCATTCCCTGTATTGCATTAGATTCTGCTAATTATAGGAGAATGTTTGGAGCTAAAATGTCAACTTGTCATCCGGATGGCTTGTAATTCAGGATTTGCATTCATAGACGGGAAGGCAACTCTGACAAAAATTGCATTCAGCTCGAGTTCGTCTGGCCTCTACCTCACAGGCTCCAGCAGCAAGGAGAGAATTGATCTCTGCTCTGCCCCTGCTCCTATCCGCCACAGTGGGCTCTCCATCCTCAAGAGGGCAAGGGAGGGCTGTTGGAGTAGGGGCAGCAAACCACACCAGCTACAATAATGGAAACACAAGATCCCTGCTGAAAACCTACCCACTCACATCATTAGTTTTCTTCCTAGTAACAGACATTCCAAACGCGGTTTGTAAAGAGATGAGGTTCCTAAGAACTGATGGTCTTTGGCTTTCTTGGGAATGTCAGTTGAATTTAATTCAATTCAACAAATATTTCACTCCCAAGTGAGTGCCTACTGTGTGCACCATGCCGGGTGTTTAGTGTAGAGGGCACTGGTTCATAGTGTGGAGTCTGGAGCAGACAGCCTGCATCAGCCTCTGGAACTTACTAGATGTGTGCACTGTGAGTCAAGCTAACTCTCTGTGCCTCTGATTCCTTGTTTGTAAAATGGGGACAGCAGGGTCATTATAAGGATGAGACAGATGATGTCTGTGAAGTGCTTAGAAGGAGCCTGATGTCAGTTAAGCAGTCAACAGACATACCTGACATTGTAGTCATGACCATGACATATGCCAGCTCCAAGGGAAACAGACATTGAACAAGTAGGAGGGATCCCCTACCCTTCCAGGGGTATTCACCCTAATACCCCACTTTCGCACAGCCATTGGCTTCATAGCAAGCTATTTCACCTCCTGTATGTCACTGTATCCTCCCCAAACTCATATGATTATCCTCCCAAAACAACAAAAAGGACCTTTCAGAGCAATGAGGTGAGTGATTTCCCTCTTTCAAGATAACCCTTCTGCCAAGGGGAAGCAAGAATAATAGCCCCTCTGGACAGAGAAGGGAACCTGTCCCCCGGTTGAATTCTCTTCTCTCCAGCCCATCTGCCCAACTCTTCCCAGCTGCTGCAAACTCAGCCCCGAGTACAGAGGACCAGGGCTGGGATACATCAGGAGCCCTTTCGCTGATAGCAACTACAGGATGAAAACAATCTGCATAAGCCAGCCAGCGTCATCAGGACAGGGTCAGCTGGGGCCAGGGTGAGCAGAAGCCAGGGTGCCTATGGGAGAGGTTTTAAGATCCAGCCTCCCTCTCCACCACCTAGGCACCATTCCCAGGGCCACTCTAGGTCAGCTGGCTGATTCCTAGGCCACCTCACTTTGTCCTTCTCCTCTCCCCAACCCTCCCCAGGACCCCAGCCAGCTTTCTTCCATCTACATGCATCTCAGAACTCCCTGAGCAAAGCTTTGGACTTTTCTCCAACTGCCCAGTGCTTCCAGAAATCCTCCTTCCAGATCAGATTTCACACCTCCATGCCTGGCCTCAGGGCTCAGTGACTTGGACTGTGTCGTTCTTCCTGGTTGGAGAGCCCAGCCATATGGCCTTGCCCACCTGGACTTGCTCTGCTGCCCTCAGGAGTGACCAACTCAAAACGAAGTACCCAAGACACCAGCTTTCCCAAATGCCTGTCAAGACCATGTTACTTCACCCTCCCCACCACCATCTTTCTTCAACTGTTCTTAGATTTCCAGGAAACCTGTGAGGTTGGATCAGTCTCTGCAGCTCCCAAGGAGAGTGACCATATACCACGCCCCCATTCTATCTTCCGTGGACTTTGCTTTTTAGTGGGATCCTGGTGTCTAAGAGCAGAACCATATCTGGAGCACCCCTTTTTCCTGGGAGTTAGGCTCTTACTCTCCAGCTTTAAAGCTTCTTGTTTTGATTTGTTTTGATAATATTTTTCTCCTTTAAAAATCTTGCATGCCAAAAAAAGGATTGAATGTTTATTATAGAAAATTGGAATGTACAAAAAAGTAGAAGGAAGGGGGAAAAATCATTCATTAATCCTCTGCCAGGAGGGCACTGCAGTTAGCATCTGCTTGTTGAGTTTCATAGATGGGCTTTTTAAAGTTGAACCAAATCATAGACTGAGAGTTGAAATTAGTTGCAGCTCACAACACTGTGGAAGTGTGGGATCCAGTAATCTATGAGACCCACCGATGTTTCATATTTCCTCCCCAAACAGAGGATTTCTTGAAGGTCTAACCCCCTATAGACTGACTTATTATTATTATTATTTTGAGACAGAACCTCACTCTGTTGCCAGGCTGGAGTGCAGTGGCATGATCTTGGCTCACTACAACCTCCGCCTCTAGGGTTCAAGCGATTCTCCTGCTTCAGCCTCCCGAGTAGCTGGGATTACACATGCATGCCACCATGCTCAGCTAATTTTTGTATTTTTAGTAGAGACGAGGTTTCACCATGTTGGCCAGGATGGTCTCTATCTCTTGACCTCGTGATTCACCTGCCTCGGCATCCCAGAGTGCTGGGATTACAGGCGTGAGCCACCTAGTGCCTGGCCTAGACTGAATCTTTATGAGGCAGTGCAGGGTGGCCACTTGGACTGTTATTTCAACTATATTTCACTTTGGTCCCTGGAAAAACCCCTAATATCTATAGCCTTGTGTCCCTAACCTCTGGGTTTCAATGGTTCCCTGCTCCAGTGAGCTCCACATCTCCAGCTCCAGCCCTGGCCTCTATCCTGAGCTCAGAGCCACATACCCAACTACATCCCAGTGTCTCCTGCTCACACCCAGTGGCTCAAAACTGAACTCACTCATCTTTACCCTTCAGACTTGCTCTGCCACCCACCTCCTCAGCAGCATTATTTACTCACTCACCCAAGCTGGCAACCTCCAAGTCATCTCTGACTCATCTCTCTTGCTTGTACCAGTAATTCATCAAGTCTCTTTGTTTCATCTCTGAAATGTCTTGCACATCATTCCTCTCTCATCTCCACCACCACTGCTGAATAATTTCATGTCTTCTTACTGTGGCAGCCGACCTTCCTAACCGATCTCACCCTCCTTTCTCAGCCTCACTGACAGTGCTTATCTTCCCAGGCACTTACTATGTCTCAGGCACTTTTCATTGATCACCTCCCAAGGACAAAGTACTTACTGTTGGCCCTGTGCTACATTTGAGAATCCAACACTCAGACAAGCTAAGCATCTCAGTTATCTATGAACAAGTAGCAAAGAATCCCAAGACTCAAGGCCTTGAAACAAGGGTGATTCTTTATGTCTTACAGTCTGTAGGTTTACAATCTGGGTGGTTCTTCTACAGGTCTTACATGGGATCACTCATATGGCTGCAGTCATCTGACAGCTTGACTGGGGCTGGATTTTGAAGATGTCCTCAATCCATGCCTGGCAGTTGATGCTGGCTGTGAACAAGACACCTTGGTCCTCCTTCATTTAGGTTCTCACCTTCCAGTAGGCTACACAGGCTTCCTTTCATGGTGGCCTCGGGGCAGCATTCCAAGAGAGTGGAAAGCAAAAGCCTCAAGGCCTCTTAAAGCCCAAGTTCTAGAACTCTCCTAATGACAATTCTGCTCTATTTTATTAGTCAGAGAAGCCATAGGCCAGCCCAGTACCAAGGAGATAGAGAAATGTACCTATTAATGGGAGAAGTGGCAACATCCTGTTGCAAAAGGGTGAGGACACAGGGAGGCCTGATTCACTGGGAACCATTGTAATAATGAGCTACCACACTACAGAACTTGTCTACAGTCATCCACTCAACTTGAAAATCCCAGGATATAAACCTGAGTCTTCTGATTCCAGTGTTCTCCCATGTTCACATTGGTTGCCAGACCTGATTCCCACTGAGAAGCAGTCATCAGTGGATGGGTCACCGTGAGTAGTCACTTGATCTGTGCTGCCCTCCGTCCTGAATGAAAGTTGCTGTCAACTAGATCAGCACCACCTCATCTTCCAGTAGTTCTGGCTTTGATAAAAGCTGCTCATCCCACCTTCCCACTCACCATGTCCAGCTTGGCTCTGGCAAGCAGCATAATGCAGGCCTCAAGAACTCCCCCAGGTCCCCAGACTCCATTAAGAAGCTGATTAAAATTTGATGCTCCCATTTAACACCTATTAGCAAACACAGTGCCCTCCTGCCAGGAGAAAGAAGTTGGGAAAGGGGCCCTCCCCAGCTCCCAGCAGCACCCTTTGTGCCAGGGTAGCAACCATTAGCTGGAAGAAAGATAAAGAAGAGGTGGATTGGGTGTGGAGGGAGGAAGAGGTGGGGGTTGTGTGTTATTTACAAAAGACCACCACTTCCTGAGCCCCAAAGTGGGACTGAGAGCTTGAGTCCTCAGTGCAGTTGTCCCACGGTGGACAGTGGAACCAGGCCAGACATGAGAAATTGGCATCCAAGAAACTGCAGCCCAAAGGGATCATGAGAGGCCACTGTCTCTCCCACCACCTTCCTACCAGGCAAAGTCTAAACTGTCCAAGACCATGAGAAGATGCATCACGGGAATGAATGTAATCAGGATATCAATGCTGTATTTGAAAGACTGAATCTCTGTTCCCAAGGTCAGCTGTGGGAATATCCCTCAAAAATCCCCAAAAGGAAGGAGATTCAAGGGAATCTATGGCAGTTTTCCATCCCTTCATTCCTAGGCAGAATGATTTAGAGGCTGAGCACATCCAATTTGGGGTAGGAGGGAAGACATAATCAGACATATGTTGACTGAGCACTTACTATGTACCAGTCCCTGGGATGAAGGGGGACTTAGACAGAGCAGGAAACAGAGTCTCTACCCTCAAGGAGTGTATGATTTCACTAAGACCACAGGTGCACACACACCTGCAGTTAAGTAACAATACAAGGTGTTCTTTATATATATTTTAGAGACAAGATCTTGCTATGTTGCCCAGGCTGGTCTCAAACTCCTGGGCTCAAGTGATCTTCCCACCTCAGCCTCCGAGTAGCTGGGATTATAGGCATGAGCCACCAAGCCCAGCCAAGGTGTTATTAGAAGGAGCACAGAACTAGGGTCTGAATCCCAGGATTGTCACTTACTAGCTCCATGAGAAACTTCATAAAGCAAATACAAATTTTATGCTCCTGGTGAATGCTTAGCTAACATAGTGCCTTCCTGCTAGGAGAGAGAACTCAGAAGAGGGCTTCCCTGGTAACTTTGAAGGTCAGGGTGGTGATCATTAGGAGGAGCCTAGCAAGTCATGTTTAATCTTAAGCCTCAGCATCCTCCTCTGTAAAATGGGGATGGTGACACCCACCACACAAGGCTGTTAGGAAGACTGGGTGATACAATGCCTGTGAAAGTACAGCGTCCAGTGGCTATTCAAAGTCAAGCCTTGTGATTACCATGACAAGTGTTAGGAGATGAAGCCACCCTTCCAGGTTATAGAGCTTCCTGGGGTCAGTGAAGTAACATGGAAATCAAGGTATCTTACCATTTATCAGATTAGCTTTATTCCCCGCAAGGCCCCCTCCCTGAGATACAAAGCCCTTCTGGTCCTACCCTCCAACTATGGCCCTCAGCACATCCCATAACAGGTATTTTCACAGCAGAGCCATGACAGCCCCCAGGGGAGCCAGGATGACCAGGGGTCCCCTAGGACCTTTGCCCATCATGTGGACATTCCCTCCACACACTTACCCCAGCCCCTCAGAGTCTTGTGTTAATCAATGGCTCCCCTTATCTCTGGCTCCTCTGTGGCCTTTCCTCCATCCAGCAGTCTTTTGCTTTAGGACTCAATGCCCTTGGCTTCCCTTTGAAGCCCTGACTTTCCCCATTTACCTAGAACCAGCCCTCAGCACTGAGCTCCAGAGGGTACTGTGGACTTCACACTATCACAGGATGGTAGGGGAGGGGACAGGACAGCCAAGGAAGACCGGAGGGGGCAGGGCCCAATGGCACCTTGAAGACTGCACCTCCCTGGGGTTATGGAAAAGGGCGGACAGTTGGGGGCTTCTCAGCAACTGTGCCTCACTGAGGGGTAGGGCAGCAAAATAGTTTTGAGGATGATATGAAGTAAACTTGAGAAAGAAGACTGGAAGCCAGGGTGGCTGGGCCCGCCCTGCCTGCTGGGACCCAGGTTGTGGTTGTGATCTGGAGACTCTGTTGACTCACAAAAAGTTGGGCACTTTTTTTTTTTTTTTTGAGACAGAGTCTGGCTCTGTCCCCCAGGCTAGAGTGCAGTGGCACCATCTCGGCTCACTGCAAGCTCCGCCTCCCGGGTTCACGCCATTCTCCTGCCTCAGCCTCCCAAGTAGCTGGGACTACAGGCGCCCGCCACCACGCCCTGCTAATTTTTTTTTTTTTTGTATTTTTAGTAGAGACAGGGTTTCACTATGTTGGCCAGGATGGTTTCGAACTCCTGACCTCATGATCCGCCCACCTCGGCCTCCCAAAGTGCTAGGATTACAGGCTTGAGCCACCGTGCCCGGCCAAGTTGGGCACTTTTAAGTAGTAGAGGGATGGAATCGAATTAATGGTTTTGGGAAGGTGCCTTGGCAGGGGTCAGGGAGGTTCCTTTTGTGGGAGGACAGCTCTGTATGCAGGGTGACTGGAATCACTCCCAAGGCCCTGCTGCAACCTCCCAACTAGGCAGGGGCTTCAGAAAGAAAGACCTCACAAAAGGCGGCGACATTGTTTGCTAGAGTCTCTGAGCCACATCCTTGATTCCTTGCTCTGGAGTCAAATCCAATTCCCACCCCTTTCCCTCTACCTCCCATGGATTGCTCTGCCATCCTCTGCAGCCTCCAGGTGGCCACAAGAATGTCCTTTCTGGCTTAGGGCCCCCCACACACACTGACAAACTACCCCCAGCAGGGCATCAGGTTGAAAGAGATTAGAGTTGAGAATAATTAACCCAAGATCAGAACTCCTCTTTGTCACTTACTAACTGTGCAGCCTGGGCAAATTGCTCAATCTTTCTGGGCCTTGGCTTTCTCATCTGTAAACTGAGAATCATAAACTCCCTTTGTAGGATAGTGGTGGGATTAAATGAGATAATGTATCTAAATGTATTTCCATTGAAGTCAAATAAAGTCTAGAGACAAATCTCTAAAGTATAAATGTTTTGTTTTGGGAAGCAAGAATTTCAATTTAGGGCTTACACACAGACCGGGTGGTCTCCAGTATGTCGGGAGAACAAAGAGAAGGTTGAGAGTTTTATTAGAAATGTTATGCATTGTTTTGAAAGAAAGCTCATTGGCGCTAGAGAAGGTTTTGGGAGCTGGCAAGCTCTGATTGGTGAGTGACTGGTAAGTAAAACCAGTCTTAGAGTCACGGCAGGTTGTTCCAGCAGTTACTAGGTAAAACTGGCCTTAGGGTCTCAGCAGGCCATTTCAGCAGTGGCACTTGTGAAAAATTTAATTCTTGGAGCTGGTGTTCCGTGCCCCGAGTACTTTTTTCCCCTGGCTCCTGACTCTGATTTAGTTAAGTGTGACAAGAATGACCCAGTTTGTATAATCAACTTTCACACTCCTAGCCCAGTGCCTGGAACACAGTGGGCCCTCTCCCCTCATTCAGATGCATCATTAGATACCCATTGGTCATCACAGAGAGAGCACATAATGGGGTGCCTAGTCCATAAACAGCACTCCATTGGGAATCTGTGGCCTTAGAGATGGCCTCTCCTCCTCTCTGCTGCCTGTATCTTCTGTCTCCTGTCCCCACTGCACTGCCTGCATCAGACTCTCACATGCCATCCTTCCAATCTGTGGGGACAACCTCTCCCTGGTCCTCTTTGCCATGACCAGGTGAAGCCTCCTGAAAAGTCAAGAAACTGCCACTCCAGCCCCCAGAATGTGCTCAACTCCGTTTCATGGCTTATAAAGGCTTCTCATTCCCACCCTAACCTGCTCTCCAGCCCAAACACCTTCCCACTTTGCACCTATAATCTAATCATTCCAAACTCCCCACCATCCCCCAGATACCCTGCTTCTGCCTCCATGCCCAAGCAACTGCAATTCCATCTGCTTAGAAGACACATCTCTGCTTTCACCAGCACTGACTCCACGTGAAACCCTTGAATACTCGAGACCCAGATCCATGCCACCTCCTCAGCAAAGCCTTCCCCAGCACCCCAGTAGATGCCATTGGTTTTTCTCTATGCCAGGGGCCTGCAATCTATGGCCCATAGGCCAAATCCAACCCACCATCTGTTTTTCTACAGACCGTGAGTCAAGAATGGTTTTGACATTTTTAGGTATTTGAAAATAATCAAAATAATAATATGCCATGTCATGTGAAGATTACGGAAATTTTAGTGTCCATAAATAGTTTTATCAGAATACAGCCATGCATAATCCCTTAGGCATTGTCCATGGTTGCTTTTGCACTACTACAGAGTTGAATAGTTGCAACAGAGACTGCATGACCCACAAAGTTTAAAACATTTACTCTCTGTTCCTTGACATAACAGAAAAGCTTGCCGATCTTGGCTCTATGATGCTACAATTTTTATTTCAAATGCTCTTGTACCAGGATCTGTCTTTTCTGTGGATGATGAACAACTCAAGGGGAAGTCTTGTTCAACACTGATCTTTGGGCCTATTCCAGCTCCTAGGAGTAGTAGACATTCAATATTCTGCTCCCACTGGAAACACCTCTTCAATGGTCCCAGCTCCCACAGGCAAGCCCCAATGCCTGGGATCTGGTAATACCCACTTCTCTTTGCCCCTGCAGCCCTATTGGTAGGGCCTGCTGGAGACACTTCCTGAAGCATCATTCCCCCTCCAGAAATAGAAACTACAGCCTAACAGAGTAAGTTGACTTGCCTAAGGTCATGCAGTTAGAGATTCAAATCCAGACCTTTCCCTGCAAACTTAACACTACCCTCTCATCCTTCCCAAACACAGCCTGCCATGCAGAGGCACCAGGATTGCTCCTGGGCTCTGAGGAGATGAAATTCTTTCAGTAGCAGAATTCTGGGACCAGAGGCAACTCCCCAGGAATGTTTGTTGCATGGGATTTATACGCAGCATTTGTCTAATAAAATAATTTCTGAACATCTCACATCCCCTAATTACTTGTCATAATAATGTGAGGCATCTCCCCGTGTGCTTGTTTTTCCCTTTGCTGGCACAGCGCAGGAGCTCCTGGGCCTGGGAGGCGGAGATAAATATAGCCGCTCATTTACTCACCAGTTGGGTTGCCTGAATGCACAACAATACACGTCACCACCCCAACATGTGCAGAGCCCATGCACACGCGCATGGAGAGTATTGCCGTTTGAACCACATGGCATCACTGACACTTCCTGGATCAACTCTAACTGAGAAAGGGGCATGAACTGGTCCAACATGATGCCAACTGGCCAGAACTAGGACCATTCTTTACTTTAGGAGTTACTGGGAGGCAAATTTGGGTGTGATAGAAGGAGGAGCTTTTCTAAGGATGAAGCACTATCAGGGGTACTTTTTCACTAGGATAGGACATGTTGGCTTTTCAGGTGCCCACAAATTCTTTTTTTTTTTTTTTTTTTTTTTTTGAGACGTTGTCTTGCTTTGTTGCCCAGGCTGGAGTGCAGTGGCACAGTCTAGGCTCCCTGCAACCTCCGCCTTCCGGGTTCAAGCAATTCTCCTGCCTCAGCCTCCTGAGTAGTTGGGACTACAGGCGCCCGCCACCACACCTGGCTATTTTTTGTATTTTTAGTAGAGATAGGGTTTCACCATGTTGGCCAGGATGGGCTCGAACTCCTGACCTCGTGATCTGCCCACCTCATCCTCCCAAAGTGCTGGGATTACAGGCATGAGCCACTGCGCTCGGCCGGTCTCCACAGGTTCTAAGTCTAAGACATTCTGTACTTAGGAATGTTCAACTTATTTCTCCTCAGCCTCCAGGAGCTCAGGTTGGAAGCACAGAAGAGCTGGGTGGGGCTGGGGTGTGGGAGGAAAGCAGAGCTCTTACACAACATTTCTGCAGTGTCCTCAAAGTCAACCCGCCACTTCCTCTTTAGGGTCTGATGCTGAGTTCAGTCCCCATCTCTGCCTCTCAGGAGGACCAGTAGCAGAACCATGAGGTGGTCTCAAATCTTTCCTTTCTGGGTCTACATTCTTATCCCTCCTCAGCTGCCCCTCCTGGTGCCCTGTGTCTGCCCTGACTCTCTAACACCAGCACCCCCTACTCAGCCTTCTCCAGAGCATTTATTTCTCCATATTATGGTCTGGAGACCTCAGATAAAATGCTCCAAAATGTGTGTGTGTGTGTGTGTGTGTGTGTGTGTGTGTGTGTGTTCCCTCCCACCGTATGAGTATACTAACAGAGCTATTCCCAAATTTTCCAGAAAACAGTTCCACCCCAGTGTCTTCTAGACCAGCAGAAAATTGCTTCCTGCAGGCAAATTCTCCTAATCCTCATGGTCTTGTTCAGAGGGTCCCTCTCCTTTGCAAGGTTGCAGGTGGATACAGAACTGAAATATCTGGTCAGGTGGCTTTTGGCCAGCTCATCCCAATATGGGGGTTCATCCCTGGGGTCATAGGACTCCTCTGCTTTCTGAAGTCATTCTGGGAAGCACCAGGGCTTGTGTGTGTTCACAGCACTGATCTCGGAGCCCAGTTGTCTTAGGTGTGCTACAATGCCTTTGCCAGACATGAAGATTGATTGGAACAAGCCTTGGACAGGACAACAGTAAGTGTCCCTTGGAGCAGAGAGAAAGGCCAGGTCCCTGAATTGTAGATGTCTACCTTGGAGATTCTTTGATTCCTAGCACCTCTGCTCAGCCACTGAGGACCACCTGAGGTTCACTCTGTCATTGGCTTTTCTCTCACTGGCTCTTTCTGAAAACTGCTTTCTTTCTTGCCATTCCCTTCTCTGTTCCCTTCTATCCACTGACCAAGTTGAAGCTTGCTGCAGTGCCTTGGCAAGCCTAGAAACCAAGTAGAATACAAAATGAGCCCAACTTGGCTCATGCCTGTAATCTCAGCACTTTGGAAGGCTGAGGTAGGCAGATTATTTGAGGCCAGGAGTTTGAGACCAGCCTGGCCAACATAGCGAAACCCCATCTCTACTAAAAATACAAAAATTAGCTGGGCATGGTGGCGGGTTCCTGTAATCCCAGCTACTGGGGAGCTGTGGCGGGAGAATCACATGAATCCAGGAGGCAGAGGTTGCAGTGAACCAAGATTGGGCCATTGCACTCCAGCCTGGGCAACAGAACAAGACTGTCTAAAAAATATAAAATAAAAAAATAAAAATAAATAAAATGAGCCCAACTTGGGTAGAAATTGCATCTCTACTGAGTGTTAGCTATGGAACCTGGTATGCACCAAACCTCTTCTAGGTTCAACTTCTTTATCTGTAATATGAGGATGGTAAGATCTATCTCTAATAGACAGCTGTCATTCTTGCCTATCCAGCAACGATGCTGCCATCATCTGGTGTCAACACCATGATTTTCCTTTGAGGAGCCCATGTCATTCTCACACCCAGTCCACGTGGTTTTCTAGGGCTGATGCCCTCATTGCCAAAAGTGGGCAGCTAGCCCTGGATTGGCCAGTGACAGTACTACAACCCTCTGGCCACAGTATTTGGTTCAGGAAAGGTCACTTGACCCAGGCCAAGCCAATGAGAGTCAGCCCTGGATTTTTGCTAAACCTCTGTTAGCTTGGGAATTTCTACAAAGGCAGAATATTAGTCTAGAGCTGCTGATGGCCACCTTTGTCCCTACAGGAGTTATGCCCATCTGAGAATGAAGCCAACACAAAAGAAGACAGAAGTGAGAAACAGAGAAATTCCTCACGACATTCTTTAAGGACCTGGATCTAGCCATGTCTGATGTTCATCCTTGAGTGACTGAGCCAATAGACTTCCTCTTTAGTTTACACTAGTTTGAGTTGGGTTTCTTTCAGTGGCAACTGAAACTCCTGACTAATACACTACCTCAAGGCTCTTGTCAGAATCAAATGAAACAGCATATACAATCACCTAGCAGACTGCTGGTACATAATAGGCGCTCATTAAATATTAGTCACCTTCCCAACAAGAGGAGGCAGGGAAAAGTGCCAGTGGACAGAAGACTGAGAACACAAGAAAGATGTATAATCAACAGAGCAAGAGCCTGGAGGAGCCAAGAAGGGATGAGATCAAAGCACGGTGGCAAGTTTGGACTGAGCAGAGAAAGAGACACTTCTTCCTTGCAGGCAGCAGGAGGAAACCCTGGGAAATGAAGAAGGGCTGAGGAGGGGAGGAGGGATGTTGGGGGACTTCATAGCAGGCTGCTTATTCCCCTCGAGTTTGGAATTAGGGTGTCCTCTGCAGAGTCAGGTCCATGAGTAAGCCCAGAGCTTTGAGGTTAGTAGAGAAGGGCTGCATCAGCAGCTGTCACTGTTTAGCAGGAGAAAAATGGGAGGTTGCTGCATAGCAGACGGCCTGCTGCCACAACTTCTGGGGACCTAATCCAGAGAGACTCATGCCTGTCACGTTTCTTTGGCCCTATTTCTATCTACTATTTGGGTCTTGAAAAGAGGATACTGTCATGCTTTCCAGGAAACTAACTCAGGGACCCAAACCCAGGAACCTTCCACCCCCAAAACATACAACCCTTATTTGGGGGGGATTCCTGTAGAGAGTCCAGCCTCCCACCTGTCCTGATTCTGCTAGAGAAAAAGAGATTTCTTCACAATGGAAGCCATTCTTTCCCTTAAGTTCTTTGCTTCTGGGGCTCACTTTGCCTTCAGTAATCTCTCTCCACTCCATCCTACACACCAAAGACCTACACTACTCCCAGCCCCTCCCTCTGAGGTGACTCGTGGTAATCCTACCCAGCACCCAAGGCCAGACTCAAGGCAAATTGTACTCAATGCCCAGTTCAATCTCTTCTTTCTGCTTCTAAACCAAGCTTGGCAAACATTTTCTGCAAAGGTCCACACAGTACATAATTTAGGCCTTCTGGGCCATATGGTCTCTGTCACAACTAACTTCTCAACTCTGCAGTTGTGGAACAAAATAAGCCATAGACAACATGTAAACAAATGAGCATGGTGTGTTCCAATAAAACTTTTATTTATGGACATGGAAATTTGAATTTCATACAATGCTCATGTGCCATGAAATAGTATTCTTCTTTTGTTTCTTTCTAAAACATTTAAAAATGCAGCAATCATTTTTAGCTCACAGGCTGTACAAAAACAAGCAGTGGAACAGATTTGGCCCAAAGGTCATATTTTGCCAAGCCCTGCTCTAAATAATAACAGCAATGGCTGCTGTTAGTTAAATTCCTACTCCACACAAGATCTTGTACTTCTATTTCCTGATTTAGTCACCACTTGAGCTTTATTAGGTGAGTTGTGAAATGGGAAAAGTTTCCTTATCCCCCTCACAGGGCATGCCATCAGGGTGTGGCTCACTTCGGTGCCCCATTGCTCATATCCCTAAGGGGAGCAGACAGGCCGGTTGTGGGGATCGTTGGCTTTGACCCCATAGAAGCATCTAGGGGTGAATATTTACAGGTCCTAAGGCCCCAGTGGGCATGTGTTACAGTGTGCTCTGAAAGTTTAGCCATCCGCAGGCAGCTCATGTTAATCAGCTCAATTAGATCCTCTGCCTTATTGCAAGGACAGAGGGCTTTCTGTATCCCAGGTTCTTGCCTTAGTGTAACGGAAAAATCAGATTGCACATGGGCTTGGAGAATGAGTGCAAGGTTTTATTGAATGGAAGTAGCTCTCAGCAGATGGATGGGGAGTTAGAAGGGGGATGGAGTGGGAAGGTGGTTTTCCCTTTGAGTCAGGCTGCACAGCAGCTGGACTCTCTTCTGACCACCCCAGCCAAACTCCGCGTTGTTCCACCAGTCGGTGGCCTGCCTGCATCTGCCAGTGCCTGTTGGTGTGCTCTTCCTCCAGTGTGTTCCTCTTGACATCCAGCCACTTGTGCCTCTGCCCACTAGGGTCTCAGGGTTTTTATAGGCACAGGATGGGGGTGTGGCAGGCCAGGATGTTCTTGGAAAATGCAACATTTGACCACGAAAGCAGAAATGCCTGTCCTCACCTAGGTGTGTGGGCCCTGGTCTGGGAGTGGAGCCCTAGCCAGGGACCACACCCTTCTCCTCCCAGCACTTCCCTGCCTTCCTCCCATATCAGTAGGATTATCTCCATTTTCTAATGCAGAAAATTTAAGTTTCAGAGAGCTTCTGTGACTCGCCTTAGAATATCACACCCACTGGTAGGAATGCTGGGGTTCAGAGTCCATCTGCCCCTGAAGTCTTTCTACTTCCCCACACACTTTCCAAAACCTCTCGCATCTCTCTAAGCCCTCCTCCCTGCCTTGCCTCCTACTGTTCTGAATTATAGGCATTTGTAAACTTGACTTCATTCCCCTACAGAGGTGTAAGCCACCCAAGGGCAGGAATATGTCTAATTTGTTCCCCCTTTTGCTGCCTAGCCCTGTGGCCAGCCCATGTTAGCTGCTCCTCCTCCCCCTCCTCCTTCTCCCCTTCCATTTCCTGCTCCTCCTCCTCCTCCCTCTGCTGCCCTAGCCTGCTTCTCCAGAGCCTGCTGGCACCTGAGCTATTTCCGGGGCCTTGTAAACTTTCTTTAACTTGGGAAGCCCAGAGTGTTGCTAGAAACCAGCAGTGCAATTACAGGGCTTTTAAACTGCCTGGCTCCTTTGTGTTCGTTCCCCCCAGGGGCCCCTCAAAGGCCGGGATTGTGTTAGGTTAAGGAGGGAGGAGGTGCGATTGCTCATCTTCATTAGGGCAGAGTTTCCAGCTAATACAGCAGCTGCTCGCTAGGGGCCTGAGAGGAGGGGCAGCCCGGCAGGACAGCTCTAGCCTCCCACGATAAAGTATCCAGGATTCTATACCTCTACGTTGGAACCTGGAAGTGGCCAATTGGAGGTCTCCAAAGGACCAGGAACAGCTGGGTGTGGGGTGGGGAGGCACAGACCTCAAAGTTAAGTTCATCTCCTTGGCAGAGGAGCCTGGAATTGGTCCTGCCTCCATCCCCAGCTGCATCACCAGAAAGGCACCTGGAGCCCCAGGCGCATATTTGTTCATTAGATAGCCTGTGATATTGCAAAGCTGCTATTGACTCGTGTGCCTGTCTTCTTCCCCTCCAGCCTGTAGCTTCTTGAGGCTCATAGACTGTGACTTTTATGTCTCCAGAGTGGGTGCTTAACTAATGTTTGCCGAATGAAGAAATGGTGGCCAAGCTTGGTGGCTCAGGCCTGCAATCCCAGCACTTTGGGAGGCCGAGGCAGGCAGATCACCTGAGGTCAAAAGTTGGAGACCAGCCTGGCCAACATGGTGAAACCCCATCTCTACTAAACGTACAAAAATTAGCCGGGTGTGGTGGTGGTGGGTGCCTATAATCCCAGCTACTCAGGAGGCTGAGGCAGGAGAATTGCTTGAACCCGGGAGACGGAGGTTGCAGTGAGCCGAGATTGTGCCACTACACTCCAGCCTGGGCGACATGAGCAAGACTCCATCTCAAAAAATAAATAAATAAGAAAAGAGAAGAAACGGCACAGGAGAAGCAGGTGCAGTCTGCAATGCACAGGGTAGGAAAGGGGTTCTTGACAAGTCTACCTCACTCATGGCCTGGTACATCTTACTCAGGCTCACAACTGCTCAGCAGCTCGCCATGGTTCTCAGGGGTAGGCAGGGCAACGTATGGTGAGGAATAGGGAATTTGGCAAGGAGGTAGCTGAGCTCACATCTTGGCTCAAGCCCACCAGGCACATCCTGGAACTTTAGGGCTGGATGTGGCCACAGGGACGACCACTCTGCAGCTCTACCATGCCCTCTAGGATTGGCAAATCTCTTCCACCAAGAGCTTGGCCACCCCCAGGGCAGAGAGAAGAGGCTGCTCCTCCAGTTTCTGGAGCTCCTTTCCTGAAAGCACAGTATGTTAGAGCTGGAGGGGACTTCAGAGCCATTCTAGGCCAACCTTCCCATCTAAATAAAAAGTGCAGGAAATGGATACCCAGAGCTCTGACACATGGCCTCCTGCTATCCTGGCAAGATTGCCAAAAGTGGAGCAAGAAGACCTCCCAGGCCCTGTGTCATTGCGGAAGAAGGTGTGCTTTGTCCCTTAGGACTTGGCCCTCATCCTTCAAAGGGAGCAGGCCCTGCTTCCCCACAGAACTAACGAGATTGACAGCCAAACCAGCTTTTTAACCCTGTGGGGTCCACACAGAACAGGTGTGGGTAGGCAGATGCCCAGACAGCCTTTCCCAGGCCTGTCCGTGCATCAGAAGCAGCTAGGGATCTTTTTATAAGCCAGTTTCTGGGCCTTTCCCCTGACAGTTCTGCTCCCACGGGTCTGGGGTAGGCCCCCACAATCAGTATTTTTACAAGCCACCCAGGAGATGCTGAGGCAGCCACTTTAGACCATTGTTTGGGAAGAGGACGCTCTGGATTCACATCTTTACTGATAAGTGATTAACAGCCTACAAATGCCAAGAGATCCAATGCTAAGAACCTGTCCTTCCTCAGCCCCTCTCCCGGCTTCGGGTACATCTGAATGCATCTAAGGTGTGAAGGGACAGGTAAGGAGATCCCTCCTTAGGCTCCCCCTAGCTTGGGAGGTGATGTCCTTCAGAAGGATGAAGCAGGAGTCCTCTGAAGTTGCACCCTCTGGGGTGACTGAGTGGCCCAGCTTCCACCCTTGAGGGCTCTGCTCCCATGGCAATTCATGCCCTCCATACAATGAGAGGGGCCTAATCCAGTGAAAGGCCAGGTGCTGGGCCAGGGAGAAAGGACAGAGGAAGCCCCTACTAAGCCTCTCTGAGTAAGTCTCAGTGAATACTCACAACCATCCTATTAGGGTTCTATTATTATCCCATTTTACAGATGAAGAAACTGAGGTCCTCAGAGGCATAGTGGCTCTCTCAGGTCATCCAGTTGGTAGGCAGCAATGCCCATAGTCCATAGCTTCTGACCCAAGACCAGTATTCTCTGCATCCCACCATGGCCTGAGACAGTGGTCACCATTCTGACTGCAGAAGATGACAACAAACTAGATGTTCCCCTCCAAGGGAGACAGCCCAGAAGGCTGAGAGATAGCTGAGAGAGGAGAAAGGAGGCCTATGGGTTCTAATCCCAGTGGAGCTTAGAAGGATAGCATCTAGATCACCCCACTCTGCCAAGTCCCAGCCACCAAGCCAAGAGGAAAATTTTGCTGATGTGGTGTACCTCCCCACATCCGGCCACGGACCAGGGGAACAGATTGAGCTCGCAGATCTAAAGTGCTAGATGAAAGCCCATTAATAAACCTCCTGGCAAGGCCCAACCTTATGTTCAAGGGTGCACCATTCATAAATCTCTGCGGCATGGTGCTCAAGCCTCTGCACCACAGCCTGTGGGAAGGGGAGGACCTGAGCAGCCTGCAGAGGAGGGCTAGAGAGGAGCCCCAGGACTGTGTTGAGCCCTCCGAGGGTCCTTAGAGCCTGTCCACGCCTAGGTGCTTCTCTCCAGACTCAGGAGCAGCAGGAACTGTGGAGGACACCTGGGCTGTTCTTATCCAGGGCCCCCAGGTATTTTACACCTGGGAAGTTTCACAGCTTGGGGTTGAGAAATATCCCTGCCTGGAGCTCTGGAACCTCTGGCAGGTGCCAGCCTGGTCTTCTCATCTAGAAAATGGACCAGGTGATGGCCAAGATCCTTGCAACTCCATTATTTTAGGATGCCCATGAAAACCTAATTGTGAGACTCAGTTTCTCTTTTGGAAGGCTAAGGAACAAACATATATGGAATAACCACTGTGATTCAGGTACCCTACACACTCTACCTCAGTGAATCCCTCAATAACCAGCAAGATAAGTCTTGTCATGATTCCCATTTTGCAGAAGTGAAAACTGAGGTTCACAAAAATAGAATTAACTTCCCCATGGAGCTATTAAATAACAGACTTCACAGCTCAGATCCTTTTGGAACGTGGCAGGATGGAAGTAAACAAAAGTAACACAGAGGTACGATTCAAACTCAGGCTGCCGGGCCAGTATAGCCCTTTGTTGTCTCCTAACTTCTTCTACAATAATAGTTCTCGACAGGAGCAATGTTGTCCCCCAGGTGACATCTGACATTTTAGGTTGTCCCAGCTCAGGAGGAAGAGATGCTACTGGCATCTAGTGCATAGGGGCCAGGAATGCTGGTAAGCATCCTACAGTGCACAGGACAGCCCCACAACAAAGAATTAATTGACCCAAAATGTCAATAGGGCCAAAGTGGACAAATCTTGCCCTAAAGCCCCTGTAGACCGAGCAGACTCGGCCCTGGGCTTCCTGCTGCACAGCACCTCTCAGGAAGGGCCAGACAGCTGGGGCAGCAATCTCCAAGGTACCCTGCAGAATACTGGGTGGAAACAGCTGTTGTAGGGGATAGGGAATGGGGGTGGGGACTTGTTCAAACAACTTTGGGAAACAACAGATTCTGCAAAACCAAGATGTCTTTGGTGGAGGACTTCTCAGTGTGTTTATTTGTGTGACAGTCAGTTCTAGATGTCAACTTTATTTGTTTGTTTATTTTGGAGACAGGATCTCGCTCTGTCACCCAGACTGGAGGCCTCAAACTCCTGGCCTCAAGCAATCCTCCTGCCTCCACCTCCCAAAGTGCTGGGATTATAGCTGTGACCACCACACCCAGCTAGATGTCAACTATAAACACAAATCTAGGTGTTGTCATGAAGGTATTTTGTAGATGTGATTAAAATTCATAATCAGTTGACTTTACATAAGGGAGATTATCCTAGACAATCTGTCCCCCAGAGCGACTATGAAGCCTTATCTTATTAGACACAGCTAATAAGCCCCAGTCCCCTGGGAAGGGTGACTTTCCATAAGCGAGATTATCCTGGATCATCTGGGTTGGCTTGATTTAATCAGTCCGAAGGCCTTAGGAGCAGAGCTGAGGTTTCCCTGAAGAAGAAATTCTGCCTTCGGACAGCAGCTTCACCCCATGGTCTAGAATTCCAGCCTGACCTTGGGACTTCAGACTTGCCCAGCCAGCCCCCACAATTACATAAACCAACTCCTTGCAATAAATCTCTTAATATGTATTTCCTACTGTTTCTGTGGCTGTAGTTGATCTCTGCCTGATACAATTTGAATCATGACCTCCAAGAGTGGAATATAGATAAGTTTATGACAATTCCCAAACCGATTTGGCCAGTGAGACTTTGAATTTGAGGAGCATCTCACAGGATTCATGTTCAGCAGATGCTTCCTCTCTCTCTCTCTCTCTCTCCAGCAAATGTAGGCAGACTGAGCAAGTCAATCGTAAAGGAACTTTAGCCCAGCTTTGGAGGCTTGTGTCAGGAGTGCAACCATGCGCTCTCACTGTGGGCAGAGGGCCCTCAGTACTACCATGTTGTCTGACAGTTACACAGTCTTGGATACTCACAAAACACACTCCCAGTATCAGTGCTGGGGTCATGCAGGACTCACTATGGTTGACACCTATTGGGCCCAGACCTTTGCTCTTGGTCGCTGTCCTAGTCTGTAAAGCAGAGCTAATAAGCCCCAGCCCCGGAGAAGGGTATAAAGACAAAATGAGATTTATGCAAAGTACCTGGCACACAATGGGTGTTCACCCAGTGCCAACGCCCTCCTCTCTCCTCCCCTTTGACGAAAAGCTGTGCTAAAACAGGCCTCCTACTATATAAGGAATAAGCAATGTTTTAAAACCACTCAAAATGTTCAGCTGTTGCCAAAAGATGCTACGGAGCTCTCCCTAAGCCCGTGGCCCACCCTAAATTTAACAGGCCCATGTTTACAAACCCAAATCCATGCATCTCAGAGGCTCCCACACATATCCTAGCTGTCCCTCCTCAGAACTCCGTTTGGACAGTCTCTGGCAGCGTCACGGGCAGCTGCTGCCTCTCTGGGTGTTCCCGACACTCAGCCTGGGCCCCTGGCAGCTACTCATGTGTGGGAGAGCAAGAGGGAATCAGAAGACCCTTCTGCCACCTGAAGACCACCAGGGCTCCTGGCTGCAGAGTTCAGGCCAGGGCTCTGGAACCAAGATGTAAGAAATTCCAGCAGCTAAGAGCCGGGGAGCTGAGCATAAGCCACAGCTCTGGCCCTGGCTTTATCTTTCTGTCCTTCACTCTTGTTCTGCATGCACTCACACTCATACAGCCAGCCTCTCATCTTCCTACAACTCAGATATCCTGAAACAATCCAATCACACTGAACACAGCCCAGAACCAGGAAGGAACACAGGCTCCTTGACTGGACAGAACATAGGAGGGCTGATGCTCTAAAGCTCACGCAGCTGGCACAAAGGAGAGCAACACAGCCCTCGCTTGGACCCTATTTATCCTTCCTTACAGCACTGGTTCTCAAACTTTAGGGACATCTGAATCACCAGGACAGCTTGTTAAATACATGGTCCCACCCCCAGAGTTTCTGATTCAGCAGGTCCGGGACGGGGCCCAAGAACTGGCATTTCTGACAAGTTCCCAGGTGGAGCTGCTGCTGCTGGGGTAGGGGCTGCACTTTATGGAGCGCTGCTTTACAGCTTGGATAAGCCAAGCCAACTGAGTCAGTACCTGATTAGAATGGAATCGCTGAGCGTGTGAGTGTTGGGGGCGGGGCAGATGCTGATAGTGGTGAGGCCTGCCAATGCCAGGCTTACTGACAGCTGCAGGAAGTGACAGTTGACAGCCTGAGAGCACAGAAAGAGACAGCAAACTATAAAAAGCAGACATAAGAACTCAAAAAGCAAAGCAGTCTGAAGCCACCACAGTGCGATAAAATTATTACATACCCCCAAATAAATCCTGAGGAAGCACTCTCTCTAAGCATCGTACTGGCATGACAGTCACAGCGAAAGACCCTGAAATATGACGAAAGCAATACTTACGCTGCTTAGGACAGCAGGGAAATGTATAATTAATTTTCTAAACATCAACATCTAATTTGTTGGCAATAAAATCATCTGGGTGTTTAATGGATGATAAACTTGGCAATATGAAAATTTTTTATCTGTGGACTAATTTATTTACTCAGTTACCTAGAATTTTACTTCGTGTGTACATCTGTCGTGTGCACCTGTGTGTATGTGTGCGCCCACACGTACACACAAGTATCTATTTTGTATAAATGCATTCACTACCACTAATTATTGCTACCCATTCTCAGGTCTCGTCTTAAACACTCTTTAATCCTTAATCATTCTGGCAAGGTTAGGTCCCCAACTGAAGCTCTTTTAGATGCACTATTGCATCTTTAATTGCTCAAACTCTGTCTTCCTCGCCAGACTGTGAGGAAATAGAGTCATGACTGCCTGTTTTCCAGCCATTTCCCTAATAGAGTAGAACATAGTAGGTGCTCAGTACATAGACGTGACTGCAGGAATATTCACATACTTGCTGATTTCATGCACTCACCCCCCCCCGCCCCCCCCCACACACACACAGGATCTCCATTACAAAGACAAAGGAAATGTAGGTCGAGGAGCATGAGCACACGTTTGGAGGCAGCCCCACACTCTGCAAGCTAGTGTAAGTTGTGCTTATTCCTGTTAGCAAAGGATCTCAGCAGTCCTCTGGAGACAACACGGTCTCTCTCAGCTCCTGGTTTTAATCAGGATTTGCATATTCTGGGCAAGGCGGGGACATGAAGGAGGGTGCACACTCAATTAGATCCTTCCTCTCCAAGTCTCCACCCCTTGACTGTTCCTAATGAAGCCATCTTGTATCCCTCCATCCCTCACACCCGCCACCAACACACACACCCTCTTCATTTTCTCACCAGACTCATCACCCTGAGAAGGTCGGGGCGCTGCACTCTGCCCGGAACACCAGCAGATCGAAAACGAAGCACAAAACCGACTGAAGAAGAGAAAACCGTACTTTCCATAATTGATTCATCTCCCTGTAAATAAAAAGCATTAATGAGAATCAGCCTGAGCTAATCATTAGCAGGAACCCCCTATGGGCTAGTGGGGGAAGGTGGGGAGAATCAGCTCCTGCCTCACATAGCTGATTGCATTAGTCAAGCAGGATTCAAGGACATTGGAAGACTCCCTGCCACACTCCCCCGCCTGATGACCCTATCCTTCTCCCTCTCCACTCCACTGCAGCCGGTAAGTATATGAATCCACTCCTTGAGAACTCAGCAGAACTTCCTAAGCCTGTGAAGAGCCCCACTAATATAGATGTGCAAGTGTGGAATAATTGAATGGCTGTTGTCACCCATGAAGGTAGCTTTCCTCATTTCTCTTTGGTCCAGATTAAAATGGACTATGATTCTCCCCAAAACTTCCATCCAGAGGTTTTTTTCAAAGGAGAATACAACTTTCTGAGGCAGTCATTTTTCTCATTTATCACTAATATTCCAAAGGCACATTTCCCAGGCAGACTTCTTCTCCCTTATCTAAATCAGGATACACTAGATTATGCTGTGGTAACAAACTTCCCAAAATCTCTTGGACTTTCAGTGACAAAGTATTATTCCCACTCAAGCTGAATATCTGTTGTGGGTCAATCATGGTTCTGCCCCAAGAACAGAGCCGAAGGAGCAGCATCCACTACAGATGGCTGCCGTCACAGCAGAAGTGAACATGGCCAAAGCACATGCTGCTTTTACAGCTTTACTGGCTAAAGCAAGTCAAATGGTCATGCTTCAGTTCAAAAGGATGGGGATATATAATCCTCCCCTAGGAAAGAGAACTACAGAGAAAAACACCAAATTTGAGTGAACATAATTGACCATAACCCTGGACTTCTCAGACTTTCACTGTCCTTATAAAACATTTATAAAGTCATTACCAACACCGTTCATCTCGTTGTCACCTCAGTACCGTCATTCCCCATCACCACTACCACCTTCACCAACCTCATCACAACTGCATCAGCATCCTCATCAATGACACGATGTCATCCTTACCACCTGTCTTTACCCGGGTTTCCTGGAGGAGAGAGTCTGCCCAGGGGAGAGGCTCACAGGCTAACACTTTATTGGGGAGGGTTTATCAAGGGAAAAAGAGACTGAGGCAGGGAAAGAGGAAGAGAAAATAAAAGTGAGATGTTTAACAAAAAGGGGCTGTTTCAGAGCAAGAACAACTGATTGTTCAGTCCTTCAGATCATCTTCTGATCTTAACAGTTCATCTGTTCCCTCTCTTAACAGTTCATTCATGAAGAGAAGTGGAAAAATTATTATTTGCTGCCTCTTTACTGGTCCCAGCTCCCACTGATCAAAGTCGACGCTATAAAGTATGTACTGCACTGCTCTTCTACGACATGTAATTTGGTCTCTTCAAGCAACCTCAAGAGAAGCCCAAATTTCTGGGAGTCCAGGGCTCTGGCATAGCTTCCAATCTCTCCTGGTTATACAATCCTACCTGCTAGGATCCTCTATCTGTAGCAGTGCTAACAGCAGTGACAACAGTCTGGCTTTAGTGCTGTGGGAACAATAGTGTGAGCTCTTGCTAAGGCTGCTCAACTGGAAAGCAAGGCAAGTGACCAAGGCTGAGATAGAAGAATATGTGGCCACATGGACTTGGGGTGGCACATAAATTGAATCCAGTACAGTCCACCCCTTGGGCCTTTCGCATCTACCCATAGCCATCTGCAATATATGGATCTCATATCAGAGAAAGACACCTTCCATTCCTCTCCAAGAGGGGAGATGCAAATCCAAGTATTCAAGGTGGTGTCATATGCATTCTCCTAAAAATTCATCAACATATGAATTTGGAGATTGTTCCTGACATGAAATTTGGGAGACATATTCAAACCATAGCAGAGGGCTAGCAAGCCAAACTTGTTACATCTGTACCACTGCAACTGGTCCTGGGGTTGTTTTAGCTGCTATTCATCCATGCCCTCATCCAGCATCCATTTTGACTGGTCTGTGTTGCTTCTCTAGTGGGAAGACCTAGATTTTCATTCCCAAGGGGTCTAAATCCTTGATTTCCTTGACCTTGTAGAATCATCATTGTTAGAACTGTCCACCGGTAAAGCAGCAGCAAAATGTGCCCCCAGTGAATCTTCTCAGTTCCTAACATACACTTTCCTGTTCCCATTATGTACCAGCAAACCTAGTTTCTCATAGTAATGAGTCAGTTATCTCCTACCCAGTAGTTCCTTTCTTTTCCTATTGGCTTCACTGGCATTAAGAGCCCAACATTGCCAAATGGTAGCTGCAATTTCTAGTTAATTGGGAACCTTACTGTGCTCCCTGAAATTCACAATTCCCTTCAATCAATGACCTCTGGAACTATGAACTGATATAAATCTGGAAATTAGGTGAAGGGCCATGATTTTCCACTCTTGTGGATAACATCAACTGCCCAATTTGGCAGCTCTTTTTCTGCGTCTATTGAGTTGTTCCTATGGTTTTTCTCCTTTATTCTGTTCATGTGATGAATTAATTGACTGACGTTCAACACAATCTTGCTTCCTCGAAATAAGCTTCCTTTGGTCTTGATATATCATTCTTTGTATATATTGCTGGGCTGAATTTGCTAATATTTTCCTCAGGATTTGATTTTTTAATATTTTATTCTATATTCATGACAGATATTGGTAATTTATTTTTAATGTCTTTGTTCTTGTTGATATGAACAAGCTGGGAAGTGTTCCTTCCTCTTCTGTTGTCTGAAACTGTTTTTGTAAGACTGCTATATTTCTTTCTTAAATACCTGTTAGAGTTCACCAGTGAAGCCATCTGGCCCTGGAGTTTTCTTTGTGGGAAGGTTTGTACATTTATACAGATAGTTACCATTTCTAGTGCTTTTCATTTCTTCCTAAAGATTTGAATTTCCATCTGATGTCAATTCCCTTCATCCTAAAAAGGTGCCGTGAGCATTTCTTGCAGTGCAGGTTTACTGACAATGAATTCCATTTTGTTTTGTTTGAGAATGTTTTTATTTCACCTTCATTCTTGAAGAATGTTTTCACTGGAGAAAGAATTCTGAACTGACCTTTTTTCTCAATCAGCTCATTACAGATGTTTTCCCACTATCTTCTGGCCTCTATGGTTACTGATGAGAAGTCAGTGGGAATCTGAATCATCGTCAGTATGCATGTAGTGGATCATTTCTCTGTGCCTGCTATCAAGATTTTTTCCTTATCTTTGGTTTTTAGAATTTTGACTGTAATTTTCCTAAATATGATTTCTTTGCATTTATCCTTGGGATTCAGTGATCTTGAATCTGTGCATCTATTCCTCTGCCATTATATTTTCAAACTTTTTTTTTTCTGCTCTCTTTTCTCTCCTTGTGGGATGCCAATTCCACCGATGTTAGACCTTTTGATGTTGTCCCACAGGTCCCTGATTCTCTATTCTCCTTTTCATTCAATCATTTTTGTCTCTCTGCTTCAGATTACAGAATTTCTATTCATTTGTATTCAGGTTCACTAACTCTTTCTTTTGTCATTTGCATTTTCTTTGACTATTTTCTAATTCATTGATTTCTGCTGTTATCTTTAATATTTCCTTTTCCTTTTTTATTTAATACACATATTTTTTGAGACAGGGTCTCTCTCTCTCTCTGTCACTCGGGCTGGAGTACAGTGGCATGCATGATCACAGCTCACTGCAGCCTCAACTTCCTGGGCTCGAGTGCTCCTCCAGCCTCAGCCTCCTGAGTAGCTGGGATTAGAGGCATGAGCCATCGCACCTAGCTCCATTTCATTTTCGCTTCTAAGTTTAGGTCTAGTTTATGCCTTTTCTAGTTTCTTAAGGTGGAAGCCAGAGCATTGATTTTAAATCTTTTTTTATTAGTATGATCATTTCAAGTGATGATGCTTTATCTTCATCCCAGAAATTTTATATGCTATGTTTTCAATATCATTTAGTTTAAAGTACTTTCTAATTTGCTTTATGATTTCTTTCATGACCTATGGGTTACTTAGAAGTATATTGTTTAATTTCCAAATATTTGGGGATTTTCCAAATATCCTACCATTATTTATTTCTAATTTAATTTCATCATGCTCAGAGAACATACTCTGTATTATTTCAATCTCTTAAAATTAATCAAGATTAGTTTTATGGCCAAGTATATGTTTTAGCATAGTGAACATTCCATATCCATTGGACAAGAATGTGAATGTATAATTCTACAGATGGTGGGTCTTTTCTATAATTGCCAGTTAGGTCAATTTAGTTCATAGTATTGTTCAGGTTTTCTTTATACTTACTGACATTTTATTTACTGGTTCTAAGAATTACTGTTGAGATATATTAAAATCTCCAACTATAACTGTAGATTTTTCATTTTCTCCCTTTAGTTCCTGTCTTAGTCTGTTTTCTGTTGCTATAACTGAATACCTGAGACTGGTATTTGTAAAGAAAAGGAATTCATTTCTTATAGTTCTGAAGGCTGAGACATCCAAGGTCAAGGTGGGACACATTGGTGAGGGCCTTCTTGCTGGTGGGGACTCTGCAGAGTCTAGGCTGGCACAGGGCATCACATGGCAAGGGGGCTAAGCCATGCTAGCTCAGGTCCTTCTGCTCCTATAAAGCCACTAATGGCCCACCATCTTGACCTTATCTAATCCTAATTGCCTCCCAAAGGTCTCACTTCTCAAATACCATAGTCAGATTTCCTAACTTCTTAATATTGTTACACTGGGGATTAAGTTTCAACCTGAGTTTTGGAGGAGACAAGCATTCAGACCACAGCAGTTCCATCAATTTTTGCTTCATGTATTTTTGCAGATTGTTACTAGATGCATAAGCATTTAGAATTGCTATATCTTCTTGTTAAATTGGTCCTTTTATTGTTATAAAATGACTCTCTTTTTCTCTGTAGTACCCTTTAATTTGTCTAATGTTAATTTATTCATATCAGTCTTCTTATACTAAATGTTTACAATTTATATATTTTTCCATCCTTTTACCTTCAATCTGTCTATGTCTTCAGATTTAAGGGGGTTTCTTATAGATGGCATATAGTTGGGTCTTGTTTTTTTTGTTCCTCTGGTGATCTCTATCTTTTAATTGGAGTATTAATCCATGTACATTTAACAAATTTATTGATATGGTAGATTTAATTTTATCTTCTTGTTATTTTTTGCTATTTATGGCCTCTGCGTTTGCTTCCCTTTTCTTCCTTTCCGTACTCTCTTTTGAGTTAGTCAGATTTTTATAATATTCCATTCTATTTCCTCCATTGGCATGTAAGCCATATATCTTGCTGCATTACTTTTTAGTGGTTTCCTTAGGATTACAATGCATGTCCTTAACATATCACAGTCTACCTTGAATTATACTATTTCATATATTAAAAACTTTTTAAGAGTAAAATTCCATTTACCCCTCCCAGACTTTGTACTATTGTTGTCATGTATTTTTCTACATACTTATTCTTTCCTGCCTATATATTTCCTTTCCTCTACAATAGATGTTGTTATTATTTTCACTTTAAAGAATTGTTCTTTAGGCCAAGTGCAGTGCCTCACGCCTGTAATCCCAACACTTTGGGAGGCCAAGGAGGCCGGATCACTTGAGGTCAGGAGTTTGAGACAAGCCTGGCCAACATGGTGAAACCCTGTCTCTACTAAAAATACAAAAATTAGCCAGGCATGGTGGCATGCACCTGTAATCCCAGCTACTCGGGAGGCTGAGGCAGGAGAATCGCTTGAACCCAGGAGGCGGAGGTTGCAGTGAGCCGAGATCGCACCACTGCACTCCAGCTTGGGAGACAAGAGCAAAACTACTCCATCTCAAAATAATAATAATAATAATTGTCTTTTAAACACTTCTTAAAATAATTTTATATTTTCCAACATTTTAACCACTTCCAGCACTCTTCATTCCCTCTTATAAATCCAAATTTCCACCTGGTATCATTTCCCCTTAACTTCAAGAACTTCCTTTAGCATTTCATATAGTGTAGCTCTCTTAGCCTTCATCTATCTGCTATCTTTATTTTGCCTCCATTTTTTTTCTATTTATTTTGTCTTCATTTTTGAGAAATTTTTACACAGGATATGGAATTCTCAATTGACAGATATTTTTTTTCTTTCTGATTTTAAATATGTCATCTCATTCTCTTCTGGAATGTTTTCATGAGAAGTCTGCTGTTATGCCTACCCTTATGCCCTGGATGCTGCCTTTGCATACTTTTTATCTGACTGCCTTTAATATGTTTTCTCTAATCTATTGATTTTATTAGATTGACCACGTATGACTTTCTTAGTATTTATCTTCCTTGAGGTTTGCTCTACTTTTTTGATCTGTAAATTGTTGTTTTTGATAAAATTTGGAAAATTGTGGTCAATATTTGTTCAACTATTTTCCCTACCCCATGCTCCTTGTATTTCCATGATCCTTGTATTTCTGGGACACCAGTTACATATATTCTACATTCCTTAATATTCCTTTCAAAGGTTATTGGAACCCTATTCTTTTTTTTCCCCCTCTCTGTTTAAATAATTTACATCGACCGGTCTTCAAGTTCACTAATCTTCTTTTCTATTCTGTCCAATCTGCTGTTAATCTGATGCACTAAAACTTCTATTTTGTATATTTCATTTTTTTATGTTGGGATCTCCATTTGGTTCTGATCCATAGTTTTTAGGTCTCTCCTGAAATTTGCCTTCTCCTCATCCATCATGTCCATCTTTTCCTGCAGACTTTTCAACATATTCATCACAATTATTTTAAAGTCCTCACCTTCTAAAACTACCACCTGGACCAGCTGTGAGTATGCTTCCATTGACTGATTTATCTCTTGTCTATAGGTCCCATTTTCCTGTGTCTTCTCATGTCATACTATATCTTGTACAGTGTGGATGATAAGTTGTAGAGACTCTGGATGCTGTTGTCTTCCTTAGAAGAGTATTGATTTTTATTCTAGCAAGAAGCTAAATTATAGGCAGATAACCTCAATCTTGTGGAGTCTTGATTTTAAGTTTTCTTGGGGTAGGTATTTTTGTTTTTTCCCTCATCCTAAGGAGTAGTCCTTAGTCCTTGCATATGATCCTTACTCCTAAGGTTTGGCCCTTCTGGCATTTTAACAGAAAGCTTTGCCAAGCCTCCCTAACTTGCCAAAACTTGAACTCTAAATTGTGTGTCCACAACCCTGGGGAGTTGCTACAACATCTGATTAGTAAGATCCCTGGGACTTTCTTCTGGGGTTCCTTGGAGTCTTGCCCCATGTCTTCACAATGTAGGGGTCAGCTAAGGATTTGAGGGAAGATCCATGTGGATTCTTGAGTGCCAGGTGAAACCCATTCTGTCTCAGATGACTGCCTCTTTTCCTGGATACCCACCCCCTCAATTTACAGCCATTCTAGTCACTCTGTCTACTCACTCTATTAGGAATTCTGGATTCTTTTTTTTTTTTTTTTTTTTTTTTTTGAGATGGAGTCTTGCTCTGTCACTCAGACTGGAGTGCAGTGGCACGATCTTGGCTCACTGCAACCTCCACCTCCTGGGTTCAAGTGATTCTCCTGCCTCAGCTGCCCAAGTAGCTAGGACTACAGGCGTGTACCACCATGCCCAGCTAATTTTTCTATTTTTTTAGTAGAGATGGGGTTTCACTATATGTTGGCCAGGCTGGTCTCGAACTCTGACCTCAGGTGATCAGCCCGCCTTGGCCTCCTAAAGTGCTGGGATTACGGCGTGAGCCACCACACCTGGCCAGGAATTCTGTATTCTGATTTAGCTCTACTCTCATACGTTGCTTCGACTGGGAATGCCTTCAAGAAAACGTCAGACAAATGTGGGTTTTGCCTAGGGTATTTGCCTTATTTCATGGGTGGTAGCCCCTGGTTTTTCTCACTCTACTGTGCCTTCAAATAATTATTTTCAGTATTTTGCCAAGAATTTAATATTGTTATCAGTGGGAAAGTTTATCTGGCATAAAGTCCTCTGCCATTACCTGAAGACAGAATTCTCTTGAAATATTTTTATTATATAAATCGAGCATCATCCTACTCAGTGGTCCATATATCTCACCACTCGAAACCCAGCTCTCCAGATTTCTGTCATTTATTTGCTGTACAAAGTGAAGTTAAATCCTTCCAGGTGAATCTATTTTGGTTCAAATTAGCCAGAGCAAGTCCTGTTGTTTACAATCAAGGGCTATGACTAATACCTAGGGCTTATGCTGACCTAGATGCTGCTTAAATCCTGACTACATGAATAGCTTCCAAGACCTCTCCACAACCACTGGCCATCCATGGCTCTCTGGGAAAATATCCCAGGTCACTGCCACCTTTAATATATCTATATTTTTAATTAGCATCTTGGCTTTAAATATTTTACTTTCATGATGTTTATATTTCTGAGCATGGCTAACTATATTCCTTCTTGATACCATTAGTCATTTTACCCCTGGTTTAGATACAGCTTCACTAGCCCCTTTACTCTGCACCCTTATTGGACAGAATTCCTTTCCTTTGCATCAGTTCTGAGGGTCTATAACATCATCACAAAACCATCTGCCTCACTCTCCACCCCCATACACACCATGCACATGCCCATGCCCACACACAGACACACACGTTTTCCATAGCCAATAAAGGCAGAAGTTCCAAACTTTCACACCCTTTCCTCCCAATGACAGGCAGAGAAGAATTCTAGACAATTGATAGAGGAGAAAAAGAGATGTATATTTGGAAAATGGTATATGACACCAGAGGCAGAAGTCAGGAAAGAGGGACTCTTATGAAAGCAAGGAAACTGATCTGGGGAATTTCAACAAGTCCTCATGAGTTCATGTGGTTGTGCATAGTCCAATCATTTTCAGAAATCCAAACAAAATGCCACACTTATTAATGAGCATGTTATTGACCATTTAGTTTCCTCAGTGAGGACCAAATTCATAAAACATTCATGCTCCATTATGCAGGATTTCCTCTGCCTCTTTGAGGTGGATCTTTCTCTCCTTGGAGAGGCTAAGAATGGAAAATTGGCACAGTTTCTTTCAAACTGAGTTTCTGGATCACTCTTTCTGCTAAAGTCAAGAAGGAATAAAAAGAAGAATGGGGCCTGGCGCAGTGGCTCACGCCTGTAATCCCAGCACTTTGGGAGGCCAAGGTGGGTGGATCACCTGAGGTCAGAAGTTCAAGACCAGCCTGACCAACATGGAGAAACCCTGTCTCTACTAAAAATACAAAATTAGCTGGGTGTGGTGGCGGGCGCCTATAATCCCAGCTACTCAGGAGGCTGGGGCAGAAGAATCACTTGAACCTGGGAGGCGGAGGTTGCGGTGAGCCGAGATCACGCCATTGCACTCCAACCTGGACAACAAGAGCGAAACTCTGTCTCAAAAAAGAAAAAAAGAAGAAGAATGGGTTTTGATAGTAGAAAGATGCAAAGTTAAGTCTCCACTTAAGCCTTGGGAAAGTCCATCTTTAGTAATAATAACTAATACATAGAGAACATCAAGAGCTGTATACTACTCCAATGCTTTAAAAGCTTTATTTTATTTCATCCTTATAACTACTTATTTATAAGTAATTATTTAGGTAAATACTATGGTTGTTTTTCTTTCACAGATGAGAAAACATTGCGACAAGTTCTTTGAGCCCTATTGAAATAGACAGCTTTTAGTCATGGTGTTTGATCCCTGGTTTGATGAAAGATGTGCTTCAGGTGGGAGCAGCAACAGGGTTTCAGCTATAAGTCTCATTGTATGGTTGGACACATCTCCTACCTGTGTCAATTCTGGCTTTGTGGCTTTCCAACTTGGGTCCTGGAACTTCTAGAAATTCTGTAAGCTTGTTAGCATACTGTATTCATTTTCTATTGCTGTGTGAAACATTGCCACAAACTTAGCAGCTTAAAACAACACACAGTTATGATCTCACACATTCCATGGATCAAGAGCACACTTTAGCTACTTCCTCTGATCAGGGTCTCATTGAAAATAAGATGTCACCTACCTGTATCCTCATCAGGGACTTGGCTAGGGAAAGACCCACTACCAAGCTCTCTCAGGTTGTTGGCAGAATTAGCTTCCTTGTGGCCTTGTGACTAAGATCCCCATTTTCTTAAATATCAACCAGGGACCCCTACCAGTTCCTAGAGACCACCTTTAGGTTTTTGCCACATGGCCCTCTCTACAATACGACAGGTTGCTCCTTTAAGGACCACAGAAGAGCATCTGCTATTTCTTCTTGTATCTTTTAAGGTATAGTGTGATTAGGTCAGACCCACCTGGAATAATCTCACTTTCGATTAATCAAAGTAAATTGATTAGGGATCTTAATTACTACAAAATTCCTATTTCCATATCATGTAACATAACAAAAGGATATTCGGTCATATTCAAAGTTCTGCCCACACTCCAAGAGAGGGATTAGACAAGGCATATATACGATGGGGGAAGAATCTTGGGAGCCATTTTAGAATTCGACTTCCACATACACTATTTTAACTCTGTTTCTGCTTAAATTTGGCAAAATGGCTTCTGTTGTCTGCAATTGAACCCTGAGCAAAAATAGCAGATGTTACAAGGAGCAATAGACCTTTGAGGAAATGAGACTCCAGGAATGATAGGCTGTCTAACCTGACAGGGTGAGAATCCAGTTCTCAATAAAGAATGTGATATTGCTACTCTAAAACACCTAGTGACAAATTTGTTTCTTAAATAACCTGTGTCTACCAGAAATGAAGAACAGAGAATGAAGACTTTGGTAGTCAGAGCGGCAGCTATGGTAGAACATTATCCTGAGGAATACAAGGACTGGGGAATAAACTACTGATTTATAACTGCACTAGTAAGCTTAGAGGTAAAAATGAAAGGCTGGGGTTTTAAGTTTTCAGCTCAAAGTATGGTTAGAAAACCAAGGAGTTTCTACAACCACTGAGAAAGAATGAATCTCTTATCTCCAGCAGGGCTGATATAACTAAAATCAGACTCAGAATCTGGTGGTTTGTCAAATGACATTAGTGTTTGAACCCAAAGCCCTATTGTGTCTTTTGAAAGGACAGTTGTTAGGAAAAAGAAGACCCCAAGAACTGGAATAATGATATTTTGGAAAATCCAGATGGCCCTTAGGACCCTAATCTCCAAAAGCCACTGAGCTTCCTCTTTCCCTGTGTCATGAAGCTGGTTCTACCCTGTGTAATTACCTTACCTGAGATAGTTACATTTTAAAGATTCTCTTTAGGACCTATGTGTATCCTCTCATTGCCTCCAGACCTATCATGAGGGTCAAATCACAGTATTCTCTAGGAGTCCAATTACAAAGTTATGCTTGGCAAAAGGTGGTCAATACATCAAAATAAATGCAGGACTTTGCCATGTACATTGTCAAAAATATGGGGAGGGAATTTTGTTTCCAGGTAAGATGATGTAAGCACACTGTATTCTGTATCTCCCAGTGAATATACCTATAAGACCTGGATCGAGTGCAGGGAGGTATTTGAGGTCTCTGAAAAGTAAATAGTAGGCTGGGTGCAGTGGCCCATGCTTTGTAATCCCAGCACTTGGGGAGGCTGAAGCAGGAGGATCACGTGAGGTCAAGAGTTCAACACCAGCCTGGGCAAAAAAGTGAGACCCCCATCTCTACAAAAAAAATTTAAAACAATAATTAGCTGGGCATGGTGGCCCATGACTGGAGCTCTAGCTACTTAGGAGGCTGAGGCTGGAGGATTGCTTGAGCCCAGGAGTTCAAGGCTGCAGTGAGCTATGATCACACTACTGCACTTCAGCCTGGGCAACAGAGCAGGACCCTGTCTCTGGAAAAAAAAACAAAAAAAAAAAAACATAAAAATAAAAAGTTGAAGGTGGGGAATTAGACTAGAACTCAAAGAACCACTGAACTGACGGTGAATATTCTCATTTTTCTCTGATATCCCCCAGCCTAGACTCAAGAGACTCAGAATCCTAAAAGTAGATACCAGGCGTGGACTGAGAGCTCTCAAGGCAGAGCCCTCTAGCTCTGGCTCAAGGAGCAAGAGAGAGAACTTCTAATGCTCAGAGAAAGTAGAGAAATTCTCCAGTTTTTTCTTCCTGTTTTTCCCTCTTCTGACCATTCTCTCAGGCTCCAACTTCCAGGCAATCTCACAGGGATAGGACAGGAAGTGATAGCAGGGTTTCCTCAGACCCTTAAACTTTGAGGAAGGGAATCTTCATCTCCAATTTGAGGAGTCATAAACCCAAGAGAATGAGGCAAGCCCTGAAGGTTGTTTGTCTCTCTTTTTCCTTCCATGGCTTGGTTCCAGATGTAAGTATAGTTGCAGGAAGTACAAGACAGAGTGAGGGTGTCTATGGCCTCAGTTTTCTGGATAGAGGACCAAAAGGAGAAATACCAGGGACATGGAAAATCTCATAAAAATTACAGAGAGGGAAGAGCTCAGAAAAGTAATCCTATAAAGTTGCTTATAAACTATGGGCTCACCCTTGAGCTCCACATGTGTAGATCTGATGCTAAACAGCATACCAAAAACTGAGTCACAAGATAGACCACGCCCAGACCCCAGGCTGGCCACTGGGTGACACACAAGTGAAACAGAATCAATGAGCACTACAAAGACTTTGAAAACCCAACTGGCATTGGAACTACAACTCACAGAAGGTTAGCTAGAAGTTGCAGCCTGAACCCAACTAGGTCAATTTACTGCTAAAAGTATCAACATTCTCCATAGGATTTAAATAAGACCCAGAGTCTCCCAACATAATATTTAAAATATTCAGAATAAAATTAAAAATTACTCAGCATAACAAGCAGCAAAAAAAAATCCCAATTCACATGGGAAAAGACAATCAACAGATGCCAATGTGGAGATGTCTCACGGATGTTGGAAATATCAAAGACTTTACAGCAGTTATTACAAAAATGTTTAAGAAGTAAGGATTTGCCAAAATAAAAAGATGGAAAGCCTAAGCTAAGAAATAGGAAACATAAAAAGGAGCCAGATAAAAGAATTTTAAAACTGAAAAACACAATTACACAAATTAAAACCTCACTGGATGGCTCAATAGCAGAATTGAAAATAGGTAAGTTTATCTATAAACTTACCTATATGGATGTTTGGAGACCCAACAAGATAAAGCTATTGACTTATACTTTAATTTAATTCTGATCAAAATCTTAGCAGGAACTTTTATAGATGTAGACAAACTAATTCTAAAATTGATATGGAAGGCAAAAGCATTAGAACAATCAATTTTATAAAGAATAAACTTGTGGGAATTACAATAACCAATCTGAAGACTTACTATAAAGCTACAGTAATCAAGACAGTATAGTATTGGTGAAGGGACAGGCTGATAGGTCAATGGAACAAAATAAAGAGACTAGAAGAATCAGCATGCATATAGGGAAAGCTGATTTTTGACAAAGGTGCAAAGCCAACTTAAATGCGAAAGGATTTCTTTCAACAAATTGTGTTAGAACAATTGGATATCCATGTGCAAAATAAAATGAATTTCATTCTAAACCTCACAGCTTATTTTTTTAACTTAAAATGGATCAGAGATTTAAATGTAAAACTTAACACTATAAAACTTTTAGAAGAAAATATAAGAAAAAATCTTTGTGACCTAGGTTAGCAAAAAGTTTTTAGACATGACATCAAAAGCATAATCCTTAAAAAAATAAAATAAAATAAAAAGTTGAGTTTATCTACATTACAACTTTTTGCTCTGTGAGAGGTATTGTTAAGAAAATGAAAAGACAAGATACAGATTGGGAGAAAATACATTCAAGTCACATATCTGACAAAGAACTTCTATCTAGAATGTATTTTTCTTAACTCTGAAAAACTCAACAGTAAGAAAACAGACAACCCAACTTCAAAAATCACAAAATACTTAGACAAAGAGGATATGTAAGTGGCAAATTCACACCTGAAAAGATGTACATCATTAGCTATGAAGAAAACACAAATTAAAATCAGGACATGATACCACTACACACTTATTAGAATGGCTAACATAATATAGAAAACTGACAGTACCAAATGCTGACAAGAATGGCAAGCAACTGAAACTCTCATACATCATTAATGGGAATTCAAAGTAATAAATTCACTTTGGGAAACAGTTTAACAGTTTCTTATAAAGCTAAACATACACCTACTGTATGACCCAGTAATCCCGCTTCAAGTATTGAAATAAATCCCACTCCCTAAAGAAATGAAAACTTACATTCATACAAAAACCTGTACATGAATGTTTATATAGGAATTCTGTTCATAATCACCTAAATTGAGAAACAACCAAATGTCCTTCAAAGAGGAACTGGGTGAACAAATTTTTATACAACCATTCAATGGAATATTCAGCAATAAAAAGGAAAGGATTACTGATACACATCAATAATATGCATGAATCTCAAATGCACTGTGCTGAACGAAAGAAGCCAGTCTCAAAAGGCTGCATACTATATGATTCCATTAATACAATATTCTCAAAATGGAAAAGCTGTAGTGATAGGGAACAGGTCAATGGTTTCTGAAGGTTAGGAGTAGGACATGGGTGTAAATACAAAGAGATAGGTCAAGGGAGTTATTTGGGGTGATGGAATTATTCTGTATACTGATTGTGGTGGTAATTATACAAATCTATATGTGTGTTAAAACTCAGAATTATACACCCCAAAAAAGTCCATTTTTCTGGTATGTTAACTTAAAAATTAAAACAATATTTATAATGAACTTGTGTGGGAATGAAGTCTCATAGGCCTGGAACAGGGAGAAAAGAATATAATTTTAAACCAGGTTGCATTTTCAATGTGTGAACACCTACCAGAGATTCTAGGTTCAAACTACTGACTCAAGCAACTGTGAAATGTTCTATTTATTTACTTGGTTGGTGGATTGAAAACTAGAGTCAAGAGTAACCTATATGAAGTTAAAATGCCAGAAAGAAGTTGATATAATATAGAGGAAAGAATTAAGCTGAAGAGAGAAGAATTTAAGAGCAGATTTATCATGTGTTCACAACCCCTACCCCAAAAATAACCTCCGAGAAGTTCAGATGACAGTCTCTTCACCATAAGATTGAGAAATACATAGATAACAGAAGCACCAGCATCCTTTACAATCACATTCATAGCTAAATACCTTAAGTAGAGTACAAGGATAGAAGATGCTGCCATTGTAATGAGCTCCTAGATTTAAGTGACTGATGGAAACTCAGAATGACAAAGGTCTAATGGATGTACTCAACTACAAGAGAAAATGTAGATGTGGTTACCATAACAGGTAGCAGGGCCAGAATAACAAACAGAATGATCTTACCTCTATGGATCTTTGGAGATAATGAAGCTTCTATGACTGAAATAAATGTGCTACCCTCTAAGGTTCTACATGATGTGCCTATCAAAAAAAAAAAGTGCTGGACTTGGTAAGCAGAAAGTTGATCTGAACCACCATTATAGAGACTCACTACCTGTCACTCAATTCCCAGACATAAATCAGTTTAAAAGTCAGAGCCTTTTCATTGGAGATTGGGTACTCTTGAAAAAGGATTATGTAACAACATCACAAGCATGTACTATAAATCTTTCACTGACTGTTACCAAAGGCACATGCAAATACTTTTCAGAATAATTGTACCCTGGGGAAAAAAAGGAATACCTAAAATTTGGGGGGATTACTTGACCCTGACTCTGAGCTAACACTAATTCCTGGCAACATAGAACATCACTACGCTCTACTGCTAAGATAGAGGCATTTTGAAGCAAGGGTTAAATGAAGTTGGCGATGAGTCCCACCATGTTTATTTCACCAGTTCATGACTGTGTAGTTGAAATGAGTAACACAGGACCACAAAATCCCCACGCTTACTCACTCTATGACCCATTGAGTAAAAGCTAGTTTGGAATAAAGATCAAGTGAAAGTCCTTAGAACTCTCTTTACTTAAAAAAAAATGGCAAACATTCATTACTGCATTCGTGATGGCATTGCAAGGATTAATGCCATTATCAAATATTTGAAAAGTGGAAGTCCCATTTAATTCTCTTATTTGGCCTTTGTAGAATATAGATAAATCGGCCGGGCGCGGTGGCTCACGCTTGTAATCCCAGCACTTTGGGAGGCCGAGGCGGGCGGATCACGAGGTCAGGAGATCGAGACCACGGTGAAACCCCGTCTCTACTAAAAAAATACAAAAAATTAGCCGGGCGCGGTGGCGGGCGCCTGTAGTCCCAGCTACTCGGAGGCTGAGGCAGGAGAATGGCGTGAACCCGGGAGGCGGAGCTTGCAGTGAGCCGAGATTGCGCCACTGCACTCCAGCCCGGGCGACAGAGCGAGACTCTGTCTCAAAAAAAAAAAAAAAGAAAATAGATAAATCTTAAACAGTAGGTTGTTGTAAGTTTAATGACCCCAAATGAAGTTGCCATTCCAGATGTATTATAGTTACTGGGTAGCAATTAAGCATGGACCCTGGCAAATAGTATTTGAGCCATTGATCTCAAATACATACTTTTCTCTATCTCGATAGACAAAGAATTCCAGAAGTGCTTTGCTTTCATCTGGCAGAGTGATATATCTTTACCTTCACTTTCTTACATCAGTGTTCTGCTGTGGACAGACCTATATAAACTTACCCTCAAAGTCCAAGGAAGCTGAGAGGCTGAAGAAAAAGGCTGACAAACCTAGTTTCTTAGAAAGAAACATTTAACAGGGACTTATTAACAGAAGCCATGTCTGTGTCTCAGGCAGTAGAAAGACAAGATGGTGGGTCCCTGCACCATTATTCCCCAGACCCAGGGCTTATATACCACAGGGAAAGTGTGACTCTGAAGGGATGTGTAAGACAATTGAAGTATCAAGGTTGTTTCGACCTAAGGGCAGGATTTATGCTAAGTAGGTGCTCTTGCACAAGGAACAATAGATAAACCAGAAATCTTACAGGTGGTTAATCAGGTGTCAACATGGCAGATTAGTATCCAAGATGGAGTTGCTTTGGCCTCCACAATCAGGGATACATCAGCTTCAGACTCTGCAACATTTAGTCCACAGGGACTTTGATAATCACATCTTTCCATAGAATATCACACGGGACCACTACATTTATGACATCATACTGATAGCAGCTGGTGAACAAGACATACTAAGTCATCTTGTTGGATTGGAGAAACACATGTTTACCAGGTTATAGAAATAAATTTCATAAAAATTCAGGAATGTGCTACTTCATGAAGTGTCTGGGGTCCAAAGTTTGGGTTATATCATGCCAAAATGAAAGCCATATTGTTGCACCTTGCTTGACAGGTTTTTTTTATTTGTTTTTTATGTTTCTGTTTTTGTTTTTTGTGTTTTTCTGAGACGGAGTTTCACTCTTGTTGCCCAGGCTGGAGTGCAATGGCACGATCTCGGCTCACTGCAACCTTCGCCTCCTGGGTTCAAGCGATTCTCCTGCCTCAGCCTCTCGAGTAGCTGAGATTACAGGCATGCATCACCATGCCTGACTAATTTTGTATTTTTAGTAGAGATGGGGTTTCTCCATGTTGGTCAGGCTGGTCTCGAACTCCCGACCTCAGGCTCCGAAAGTGCTGGGATTACAGGCATGAGCCACCATGCCCGGCCAACAGTTCTCTTTAGATTTGGAAGCAACATGACACATTTGACTGAACTTCCATGCTCATTTGCCAAGTAACCCATAAGGCTGCCAGCTTTGTGTGAGACACAGAGCAAGAAAAGGCTCTGCAGTAGACTGAGGATACTGAGACTAGGCCTTCATGACTTGGTAGATATGTGCCTGACTGAAAGCCATGTAGAGCCTATGGCCAGCCCCAATACAAGAACCATAGTTAGGGCCTCTGGGGCTTCAAAACAAATCAGTGCCCTGTAGGTAGGCAAACACACTCTTGAGAAAGAACTCCTTGCTTGTTATTGGCCCTGGAAGAAATGGAATGTCCAACCACAGTAAAACTAGTAACCTTGCAATTGGCCTGCCCTTAGTAAATAGGGGATTGTCAACCACCATTAAGGTGTATCCAAGAGCACTTCATCATCACATGAAAGTGATACATAATGAATAAACTTAGCAGATCCAAAAGATTGTAAAAATTGCATGGCTCACCTCCCAGGGTGTCTATTCTTTCCACATTTCTATCTATCTCTTCTTCAATTCATGCCTATATCCTTAAGAGGAATTCAACATGACCAGTTGATTAAAAAGGTAAAAACTAGCATCTGATTTTTTTAAAAAAATTTTATAGAGACAGGGTCTCACTATGTTGCCCAGGCTGGTCTTGAACTCCACATTTCAAGCAATCCTCCTGCCTTGGCCTCCCAAAGTGCTACGGTTACAGGTGTAAGCCACCATGCCCTGCCAAGCACCTAATTTTTAGATGGCTTTGCACAATATGGAAGCATCAGATTCAAATGGACTATAAGTCCACATAGAAGTAGTCCAACAGAACAGGGAATAAAAGAAATATCTCCCAGTGGGACGACTTTTCAGGGGATATCTCATGCTCCCATTTGTTTGGAAAGATAAATTCCCTGCAGTGTGAATCCTCCGGGACTCATAAGCAATGGCTAATGGTTTGATCAGACTTGGAGGTACCAAGATTGGCAGACTGGTGACAAGGAGTATTGGAGAGAAGGAAATATGATGAACCTCTCAGAATAAACAGTATGAGAATACTTTGTATTTCCTGCAGAAAAGGAAGTTCACAATATTTGGGTGAATAAAATAAGCCATCCTTTGGGTGTCAGGGAGTCTTTCCTCAATCATCTCTATGTTTGCTCTAAGGGCTCATGAAAAACATGGCCATAGTGACAAAGCTGGACCTTATGCATGGGCTCAACAACATGGACTTCCCATGACCAGGATACTGCCACTGCTGAGCACATAACTTGCCAGTAGCAATGACCACTTGGGATGCCTGGACAAGAGATACACCTCTGAGAAAACAGCCTACCACCACTGAGTAGACTGATCGCATTGGAGTCAGTCCTTCCCCAATAGACACTTATTCTAGATACGGATTTTTCTTCTGTTATGGGCTGAATTGTGTCTCCCCAAAATTTATTTGTTGAAGCCCTAAACCCCAGTACCTTAGAATGTTAGTGAAGTTGGAGATATAGACTTTATTTTTAAATTGTATTTAAATTATTTTATTTTATTTTTTTAGATGGAGTTTCACTCTTGTGGCCCAGGCTGGAGTGCAATGGTGCGATCTCGGCTCACTGCAACCTCTGCCTCCCAGGTTCAAGCGATTCTCCTGCCTCAGACTCCCGAGTAGCTGGGATTACAGGCGCCTGCCACCATGCCCAGCTCATTTTTGTATTTTTAGTAAAGATGGGTTTTTGTCATGTTAGCCAGGCTGGTCTCAAACTCCTGACCTCAGGCGATCTGCCCGCCTCAGCCTCCCAAAGTGCTGAGATTGCAGGCATGAGCCACTGCACCCGGCCAGATATAGACTTTAAACAGGTCTGTATCTCCAAAGTAAGTTAAAATGAGGCCATCAGGGTGGGTCCTAATCCAATCTGACTGGTGGTCTTAGAAGAAGAGGAAACTTAGACATATGGAGACATCAGAGATACACGAGCACAGAGGACAGGCCACGTGAGGACACGGTGAAAAGGCAAGTGTCTGCAAGCCAAGCAGAGGCCTCAGAAGAAACGCACCTGCCAACACTGTCATCTTGGACTTCCAGTCTCCACAGCTGTGAGAAAATAAATGTCCATTGTTTAAGCCACCCAGTCTGTAGGATTTTATTATGGCAATCTAAGGCAAACTAATACATCTTCCTCTCCCACCGTATTTCTGAAAGTCACAGAATTCATGGACTTACTGAATGCCTTATTCAAAATGTTGACATCTCTCACAACATTGCTTGTGACCAGGGAACAGATGTACAGGAAAGAAGTATGGGGGTGGGCTGATGTGCATAACATGCACATACATGGTCTTCCCATGTATTCCATCATCCAAAAGCCATTGGCCTGAGAGAATGGAGGAGTGACCCCTTGTCCAGTATGAAGACAGGACCTGATGAGGTTGAAGTGTTGCCCTACAAAATGTAGCATATGTCTTAAGTGAACGACTGCTGTTTCACCCCCTAAAAATAAGAGGTAAACATGGGAGTAGCTGGTGGCTCATGCCTGTAATCCTACCACTTTGGGAGGCTGAGGCAGGAGGATCACCTGAGGTCAGGAGTTCAAAACCAGCCTGGCCAACATGGTGAAACCCTGTCTCTACTAAAAATACAAAAATTAGCCAGGCATGGTGGCATGTGCTTGTAATCCCAGCTACCGGGGAGGCTGAGACAGGAGAATCTCTGGAACCCGGGAGGCAGAGGCTGTAGTGAACCAAGATGGTGCCACTGGCACTTCAGCCTGGGCAACAGAGCAAGACTCTGGCTCAAAAAAAAAAAAAAAAAAAAAAAACAAAGGAGTATCTTCTCTCATAATGATACCTAATGAACAACTTGCTAAATTTTTGCTTTTTGTGACTTTTCGGCTCTGCTGGTTCAAAGACTTTGAACCCATGGGAGGGACACTTTTACCAGAGGAAACAATAATGAGGCCACTGAATTGGAACCTGAAACTCCCACTCAGACATTTGAGATTTATCATACCCTGTTGGACAAAGTGACTGATCCAGATTATCCAAGTAGACTGCTGTCACACATGTGGGCAGAAAGGACTATTTCTGTAAACCAAGAGATTCGCTGGGGCACCTCTACAACTGCCATGTCTGGTGATAAAAGTTAATAGAAGGGGCCAGGTAGGGTGGCTCACATCTGTAATCTCAGCACTTTGGGAGGCCAAGGCGGGCAGATCACTTGAGGTCAGGAGTTCGAGACCAGTCTGGCCAACATAGTGAAACCCTGTCTTTACTAAAAATCCAAAAATTAGCCAGGTGTGGTGGTGGATGCCTGTAATCCCAGCTACTCAGGAGTTTGAGGCACAAGAATAACTTGAACCCGGGAGACGGAGGTTGTAGTGAGCTGGAGGTTTCAGTGAGTCGAGATTGCACCACTGCACTCCAGCATGGGTGACAGAGCAAGACTCAGTCTCAAAAAAAAAAAAAAAAAAAAGTTAATAGAAGGTAACTTTCAATCCCATAATGGCAGAGCAATTAAGTATTCAGATCCCCCAGGAATGAAGTTTGGGTCATCCCTCTAGATAAAGAATCATGCCCAGCTGGCTCACTTGCTGAAGACAAAGGGAACACGAATGGGTAGGAGAAGGATATTATAGATAACAACTGCGGCCTCATGACCAGTTGCAGAAAAATAAGTTCTGCAGCATAGACATTTGCTATCCACATTTTCTTCTTCGTTTGCTGTGTCATGTATGTATTTATGTCTATTTAATACATTTTACTATTTTATTTCTTTCTGCTTTTCTGCACTATTTTATGTAGTCTGTGTGGGTGGTACTTAATCTTACAACCTAGTCCACAGACTACAGAATACCAATGATATTATGACTGAGCTAGAGGAGAAATGAATATCACCCAGAAAACCTGAACTTGGATCTGGATGCCACAGAAAAACAATGAAACTTGGAGTCCTTCCTTTGGGGGAGTGCATTTTCTTCAACGAGTGATCATTGTATTCTCTCAGGCAAGCACAGATTACTATTACTATTACGGCTGGTAATATAAGCATTAAAATGGGGCACACAAATGTTGACATTATGCAGCAAAGGGGTGGATTGTAGTGACATCTCAAATTTTTGAATACTTCCACATTGTAAGTCCTACCTTTGCAAGATATCATCTAAAAAAAAAAAACTACATTTCTCAGCCTCCCTTTTCAGTAAGGTATAGACATAAAACTAGCTTCTTTCAATCAGAGGCATCAGCATAAAACTTAGAAGCAGAAGGGAGAATAGTGAGGTGAAAAGTGAGACTAGTGGAATCACGCAAGTATTCGGTCTTAGGCAGTTCTGCAGGAGCTGTAACAGAAGTTCGGTGCAGTGAAGGCCCAGTTTGTGTTTTCATAGGAATTTAGCAGTACGTCACAGCATCTGCAGAATTTCCAGATGACAAAATAATGTCATCAGAATTTTGCTATATCAATTTCCATTTCTAGACCTAGCTTTTATCTGCACTGGATTCCTTCTCAAGTAGGTTCTTTCCCTTGTAGTGGCCCCTGGGAGCTCCAAATCCAGTGAAAGAGAGTTTCTCTTTCCAATCATCAAGGAAAAAAAAGTCCCTGGGCTGAATCTCATTCACCCAGTTTGGGTCACACATCCATCACTGAATCGATTGCTGTGGCCAATGAGATTGAATATGCCAGGCCCGGGTAATACGCATCCCCTGAACAGTCGGACCAGGATGAAGTCTGAAAGGGAGACTAGATCCGTTTCAAGTAGTTCATCACCCAAAAGCAACTGGCCTTACAGAATGGAGGAAGGACCTGGTGAGGCTGAGGTACTGCCTTACAAAATGTAGCATATGCTCCAAGCTAGTGACCACTTACTAAGGGTAGTCTTCAAGCTAAAATCAGGATGTTACCAAAGAAAAGGAGGAGGAATGATGGGCAGGCAGAAACAACAGTGGTCCACTACATGGCAAGTTCTGGCTCCTCCCCTGGGCTCTGGTAGGATGGTGACTAAGAAAGCCTGCAGCTGAGTCCCTGACTTTTCTTGCCTTGTGACCCCAGTGGCACTTTCAGTTTGCTGAACTAAAATTCGGAAGGTCTGGTTTCCAGGTCTGAGGTCTGTGAACTGGAGAATCTCCCTTAACTTTTTTGAACCTCCTTTGGGCCATTCTTTGCCAAATGAAGAACTAATAAAGTCTGCCTTGTGAAAATTCAACAAGATAAAACTCATAAAACCACTTTGAAATCTGTAAAGTACTCCACAAATGTAATGGAGCGTCTTTATTGCCCCAAGGAAACCAGAGATGAACTGAGCCCAGCTCATCCTGGTTAGGAGGGGGAAATTATCCCATGGATGAAGGGCGAATATGGGAAACTGAGGTTGATGGACGGCCATAAGACAAGTGGAGTGAGAACTGGGACCACTGTCAAATGCCCTTCATCACACAGATAAGACCAATCCTCCTCTTTCTGGGCTACTGAGCTCGTTCCTCCCTTCCCTAGATAAGAGTAAAAATAGCTGGTGAGCTGTGACCAAAGGCTTAAACTCTAAATATGTTTGACATAGGATTCCTCACTGAGAAAATTTCTGCCAGGAAAATAAATGGTTAGGAAAGCAAAGATTCCTGTGAAAGAAAATTTATTGCAGCAATTATTGGGATAACAAAAGTTTGAAAGTAGCTGCCCCGCAATAAGAAATTGATTATATAATTACACAAATTATGGTATTATCTCTTCAGTGGCATGCTAAGAGTAAAATGATGATACAGATATTATACAGAGGAAGAGCCAGGATATAATAAATGAAAAGATCATGGACATTATGATCCCGTTTTTGTCAATCAAACCTATAGATGCATTCATGTGCATAAGGAAAGATTGAAAAGATACATAATAGTTACATCATGCATTCCTTTAACTTCTCTGAGTTAAACTGTGCAGTCCCCAAGATGTGTGGGGTGGTGGGGGGCAGCGGCAGGGAGACAGAGAAAGACAGAGAATAATTTAAATCATGCAGGAGATCTGACCTGACACTCACTGAACACGAGTGAGATGAGGACACAAGAATGCTGAAATTTCAGTCCCTCTCAGTTCTCATTTGCCTTTCAGAATGTGAGCATCCTCCCATGCTGAGTACGATGCTAATGTTTCAAGATGTGTATTTTTTTGTACAACCTGTCCCCTAAATGCAAGCCAACTACGTTTTCTAGGGCTCAACCAATGAAGCGGTGATCAAGTTCAAGCCCAGAGGAAAATGGCTGAGTTGTACGGATGGAAAGATGCCGCGTCCTCTCCTAATGTGGCCCCTTCCTGAGAAATTGTCTACTGTGGTTTTCCCCCTGACTTTAGATCCTGACCCCCGCCTGTGGTTCCCAAGAAGCTCCTTCCCAGCAAAATGTGTACAGTGGTGACCTCTGGGTGAAGCTGTTTCTTTTCTCTTTATGACAAGCTATATCTTCTAATTACCTAAAATGAACATGTATTAGGTAATGTATTTTTAAGGATAGCTAAGACCTCCTGCTTTCGTGGGGACTTAACGGAGTACCCTCTAGAATGTTCCATTTAGTTATCCCAGCTTTGCCAGCCCACAAGAGCAGCTTCCTGTGAAGACTGTGCAGTGGCCACTATCCTTCCTCTGTGGCTGGCAAGGCTGCTCTCTCTTCTCTCAACTCTTATCACAGAGAATCTCCGTGGCTGATAGCATTAGGCCAGGCAGGGCAGCCCTGGATGGCTGCAGGCCCCAGGGTGCCAGGCAGCTCGGGGCCATCTCCGCCCATCGCTCCCAGGCTCCATCAACCCTTGTTAGTCCTCATTACCAGCCTGAGCCCAGACAGGCTGCCTCCACGCTGGGTCCTTGATTTTTCTATTTCGAGAGGATTATTCGGGCCAAATCTCCAAATCAAGTTATGCCCCTGACGTCTTAGATTTGCAGTGCTCTGACAGCGCCTCCTCCCCTGCGGCCCACCCTCAGTCCCCACAAGCTACAGATGGTCCCCGGCAGCGTATAAACCTATCTTGATCCCCCTGCAGAATATAAAGTCTCTCTCTTTCTCCCTCTTTCTCTCTCTCACACACAAACACAGAGACACACACACACATAAACACATACAAATCCTCATATACACACAAACACCTCCCCACAGCCCCACAAATGCACTCTATCACCCATACTCAAATAAGCATCCATGAACACCCACACCCTGGGGTCCTCAAAAGTCACGAGAGACCCAGATCACTTACAGTTTTGAGGTTTCCAGCATGTTCAAGCATGACAAATTGCTACAACCGCATTTCAAAATTTGTAGCTCTTTTAAATGTTTACATTTAACAAATTACCATTGTGTGTTTTAAATGCGAGATAATTGTGTTATCCACAAAATAATTAAAGGATTTATGAACAATTAATTCTTAGGACACAGCAAGCAGCAGCGGGCTTCGGGAATGCATTGTGCTTAGGGCTGGATGATGAATGTCCTCCTCTCGCCATCTTGTCAGCTTATCTCTCGGACTGCATTTGTAACCTCATTTGGGGACAATATCGAGCGCCCACATCTGAAGCCTTCTGTGAGTGTGAGGCCCAGCCAGTGGCTCCTGTCAACCCCTGAATGCACACTCACCATGCACGCTCACCAACAAGGCCCTGAGCCCCCACACACTAACACCACATACCCACCCTACCTGCAGCGGGAAAGCCAGAGTCCTGGGACTCGCTGGTAACCTCGGTTACCCCTTGACAGTCATTGGAATGTCTCAGAGCTGGGAGGGACCCTCTGTGCCATCTGATCCAGCCCCTCTCAAGGCACAGGCTTCTCCCACAATGCCCCCATGATGGTTGACCACCTGGCCCAGGCTCGAGCCCTTTCAGATCCTTCCTGACTCAGCAGTGTGGACTGGTCTTAATAGGAAGGAATGTGAAGTTGGCCATCCTAGAACTTCCACTCATTAGCATCCTCCTCCTCTTCTATAGAGTAACCCTAGGATTCAGGAAAAGCACCATTCAGCCTGCTCTTCTCTGGGATAAAGGGCTTCTGTTCTGTCCACCTGTATCTGGAAAAGTATTGCCTGTGTGTGTGTGTGTGTGTGTGCGCGCACACACACGTGCACATGATTACTTGTTCACATACTCCTATACACTCACATGCTCATACCCATACATGTACTCACACACTTTAAAAGACTGCCTTTTAGGGCAAGACCCTGACCTTTAGAGGCAAACCACAGTCTGAAGCCCTCTTTCATTCCCTATTAGTGGTGGCTTGAAAAAGTCATCTGTCTTCTGTAAGCCTCAGTTTTCCCTGTATTTAAAGTGGATCCAAAAGACATCTGCCTCATAAGTCACTGGTAGGATCTACTTGAGATCTTTGTAAGAGCACCCAGCAAAGTACCCGGCACATAATTTCTTTCCTATCTTCCTGTGCTTTTGGGAAATCCTTGCACTGATCATGCCCAGTCCACTCCCACCATCAGGACCACCAACTCAAACATCCAAGCAGAAGACGAGGGCTCTATCATCCTCAGTCAGACTAGATGCTAGAAAACACATTGCCACATTGGGCAAAGTGGGGTCCTGGATCCTGCCCACCTCACCTGCTTTCCATTTACCTCCACTTCTTCCTTATGGCATACTTGCTGAAACCCCTGCAGCTCTCAGCCCCCTGCTGCCTCCCTAGGCTTCACTTTTGCTCTCTCTCATTGGAATATCTTCCCTGCCATCTCCCAGTTCCTCCCACCACCAGATCAGGGAAGGCTTCCTGGAGGAGGTGAGTACAGGACTCAGTCTGGAAGAATGAGCTGCATCACTAAATATCTGCCTAACTCCTATTCATCCCTCCAAACTAGTGCCTGACCCCTCCCCCAGAAAACCTTCCCTGATCACCTCACCTCCAGCTAGTTTAGACCGTGCATCAATTAGCACTTTTGTTTTCTGATTGCAATGAGTGTTTTTGTTTGGGGGTTGAGATACGTATCAGAAAATGAGTGGAACACTCAAACTAGATAGTTGAGAAGAGTTTAACAAAGTGATTATTTTCAAAGGCAACGTTTAGGGAACCCAAAAAGAGACCGCATCATACATAGGACTAGAAACAGAGGGCAACCTTAACCACCCGTAGGCCTAACTGGGACAATGGGAGAAGCTGCTAGCAGAACCAAAAGATAATAAGATGAAACGGCAGGGCTGGTGGTGGTGAATGTCACTCAATGTCAGAATGATGTTAGGATCATAATGTTTGTTCAATGTTAACATTTTAATTAAAACTTTTAGTTGATTTTTCCACATTTGTACATATTTTGTATTTGAAAGGTATTAAGGTTTTAGTTTCACTGATTTTTTTTTTTTTTTTGAGACGGAGTCTCACTCTCCCAGGCTGGAGTGCAGTGGCGCATCTCCGCTCACTGCAAGCTCTGCCTCCCGGGTTCACGCCATTCTCCTGCCTCAGCCTCCCACGTAGCTGGGACCACAGGTGCCCGCCACCACGCCCGACTAATTTTTTGTATTTTTTTTTAGTAGAGATGGGGTTTCACGGTGTTATCCAGGATGGTCTCGATCTCCTGACCTTGTGATCCACCCGCCTCAGCCTCCCAAAGTGCTGGGATTACAGGCGTGAGCCACCGCGCCCGGCCAATTTCACTGATTATTTTTAAATGAATTTTAAATACTTCATTTTTAAAAACCAGTATTGCCAGGCGTGGTGGCTCATGCCTGTAATCCCAGCATTTTGGGAGGCCAAGGTGGGTGGATCATGAGGTCATGAGTTCGAGACCAGCCTGACCAACATGGTGAAACCCCATCTCTACTAAAAATACAAAAATTAGCTGGGCATGGTGGCGTGCACCTGTAATCCCACCTACTCAGGAGGCTGAGGCAGGAGAATTGCTTGAACCCAGGAGGCAGAGGTTGCAGTGAGCCGAGATCGTGCCACTGCACTCCAGCCTGGGCAACAGAGTGAGACCTCATCTCAAAAAAACAAAACAAAACAAAACAAACAAACAAACAAAAAAACAGGATTAATGCTCGCATTTCAGCAACATACGAATAAATATTCAAACATAGTATTATCATTCTGTTCTGATGTTGAAATTCAGTACTCTTTTGGTTGTAAGGGATAGGAAACCCAGCCCCAAACTGGCTTGAGCAAAAAGGGAATCTGTTACTTCACATTTATGCAGATTCCAGTGCGTTGGCTAGCCTCAGGCCTGGCTCGGCACAAGGACATGAACCATATCACCAGGACCCGGGTGGCTCAGTCTTTCAGTCAGACTCAGTTCTCCTCCATGGGTCCCCTTTATGCTTGGACAGGCCATCCCTCAGGGTCACCCAGCGACTGCGGCAGCTCCAGACCTCATGCAGCTCATGATGCAGGACTCAGGGGTTGCTGTAGCGATGGCCACAACAGCCCACTGGAGCCGATGGGAGGCAGCAGGACTTCTGCAATACTGGTTTTTAAAAATGAAGTATTTAAAATTCATTTAAAAATAATCAGTGAAATTGGCCGGGCGCGGTGGCTCACGCCTGTAATCCCAGCACTTTGGGAGGCTGAGGCGGGTGGATCACAAGGTCAGGAGATCGAGACCATCCTGGATAACACCGTGAAACCCCATCTCTACTAAAAGGTCTCATGCCCGTTCAACCTCACATCGAGCCGGGAGGAGCTGCTTTCCTGGAAATCCGCAGAAGTCCTGCTGCCTCCCATCGGCTCCAGTGGGCTGTTGTGGCCATGGCTACAGCAACCCCTGAGTCCTGCATCATGAGCTGCATCACTGCAGAGCCTGGGGTAAGCTCAGTTTTCTCTGAAACATAGATTGAGGTGGGAAAGGGGTAGTTTCCCCAAAGCATAAGAAACTACCCCAAGAAGAGAGAGCTGATGCTGTGTGATGAAACAACAGGCACTCACCTCAGATGCACCCCTCTGTGCTTCCATAGAATTCCAGACTTCTCTCTTAAATGACTCCCTTCGCACTATCTAAAAAAAAAAAAAAAAAAAAAAAAAATCTGGTTGGGGGCAGTGGCTCACACCTGTAATCCCAGCACTTTGGGAGGCCAAGGCGAGTGGATCACTTAGGGTCAGGAGTTCAAGACCAGGCTGGCCAACATGGTGAAAACCCATCTCTACTAAAAATAGAAAAACTATCTGGGTGTAGTGGTGCATGCCTGTAATCCCAGCTACTCAGGAGGCTGAGGCAGGAGAATCGCTTGAGCCCGAGAAGCGGAGGTTGCAGTGAGCTGAGATCATGCCACTGCACTCTAGCCTGGGCGACAGAATGAGAGTCTGTCTCAAAAAAAAAGAAAAAAAAAAGTTCTTAGGCTAAACTCCTAGAGGACAGGGACTATCAGGTATCCCCAGTCCCAGGAAATGCCTGGCGTTCCATAGTTGCTCCATAACTGTTTGTAGAGTGAACATCTTATTGGCAGTTCCAGGTGATGGTGGCTTGCCTGGGGACCCTCTATCTGACAGGCTGATGGGACAAAGCACTGTAGATACCCTCTGGGTTCTGAATGCAGACCTTAGTGTGTCTAGGTTGCCTGGAGAGCTTAAAACATAGATTTTAAAACATAGATATCCTGGCCCCATCCCCAGAGATTCTGATTCAAGAGGCCTGGGATGGGGCCTGAGACTCTGCATTCCCAGCAAGCTCCTAACCACTGCTGATGTTACAGGCTCTGGACCACGCTTTGTGTAGCGGTGCTTGAGAGAACCCACAAAGGAAGCCCAGAGCATCGGGGAAGAGCCTTTTGCTGGCCAAGACTCTGGCTACCCTGCATGATCAAACAACCCTATTCAAACCCATGCTCCAGTGACTGCTCTATTAACTGAGCATGTTCAAACGGCCTTGCTGGATGGGGCTCGTAATGAAAGAAGTAGACTTTTCAGAACTATCCAGTAAAAGATTTATTCAATTAAAGTGATTCCATTTTTAAAGATATTTGTCCTTTTGTGAAGGCAAACCCATGCTTTTCTAATTAAAGGCTAATTGTGGGCTAATATGCAGATCTCATTGCTTTCAGCACAGTGAGGCAGAGGGAGAGGGAGAGTCTGACAGCTGTGCTGGAAACCTCAAGAGTTAAGAAAAGATGGGCACTTCTTCCCCATCCTTCAGAGGGCCTGCAGGATGAAGCTTACACCTAGTGTCTTCATTCATTCAACAAGCATCTTAAGCACTTTAAAAGAGGGGTATAAAAACACATATGTAAACCTGATCATGTCATTTCCCTGCCTAAGACCCTTCAAAGTCTCCTGCTTGCATAGGATGAAGAACACAATCTTTAATTAACATGGCGCCTAAGTCCTGACAGGCCCCTCTTCACCTCTTCAGCCTCATCTCCTGTGACCTGCTCCCTGACTTGGAGGCCAGCCACACGGGACTTGTCCCTGTCAGTTCCCCTGATGCACTTAGTCTGACACAGACTGAACTGTGCCCGCCCCCCGCCAAATTCCTGTCAATGTGACTGTATCTGGAGAAACAGTCTTAGGAAGTGATTAAGGTCAAATGAAGGGCCTTAAGCCAATAGGACTGGTGTCCTTAGAAGAGAAAAAGGTGTACGCACTTAAGAGAAAAGGCCACATGAGGACACAGTGAGAAGGTGGCCGTCTGCAAGCCCAGGAGAGAAGGCTTCACAAGAAAGCAACGCTAGCATTTCAGCACTGCATGAATAAATGCTCAGAGTGTTACCATTTTGTTCTGATACTGAAAATTAGTACTCTTTTGCTTGTAAGCGATAGGAAACCCAGCCCAAAACTGGCTTAGGATGCCATCCTATGGCACCTCGATCTTGGACTCCCAGCCTCAAGAACTGTGAAAAATCAAGTTCTGTTTCTTAAGCCACCTTGGCTGTGGTATTTGGTAATGTCAGCCCTTACAAAGCCCTCACACATGCCGTTCCCTCCTCCTGAAAGACCCTGCCACCCTGCCGTGCTCAGCCAGATTAATTCCTCTACTCATCCTTCAGACCTCAGCTGAAATGTCACCTCCTCACAGAGACCTTCTCTGATCACTCCCCACTCAGTCTGTTCATCTCCTTTAGAGAACCCACCAATGAAACAGATTTTAGATGCCAGAAACATACTCAAATACAAGTGAAAAATAAAGCTCATGATGAACACAACCTTTCAAACCAGTAGAACAAAGGATGCAGGATTCAGTAAATGATGTTGGGATAAACTGAGTCTCTAGTTAGGAAAAAAAAAAGTTTCATCACAACCTTATTCTTTACCCCAAAATAAATTCCTGATGGAAGCAAGGTTAATGAACCTTGGAAGTTCATGAACTGAAAGGTTTTACATTCTTGGAGTTGAAATAGGAAACCACACACCCACCCCCCAACCGCTTTTTTTTTTTTTTTTTTTTTTTTGAGATAAGGTCTCACTCTGTCATGCAAGCTGGAGTACAGTGGCACGATCTTGGCTCACTACAGCCTCAACTGTCTATGCTCAAGTGATTCTCCCACCTCAGCCTCCTGGGTAGCTGGGACCACAGGCATGCGCCACCGTGCCCAGCTAATTTTTTTTTTTTTTGTAAAGACAAGGTCTCACTATGTTGCCCAGGCTGGTCTTGAACTCTTGGACTCAAGCGATCCTCCCATGTAAGCCTCCCAAAGTGCTGGGATTACAGGCATGAGCCACTGAGCCCAGCCAGAAAGGCCTTTTAAAAAATACAATACAAACCCAGAAACTCTAATAGAAAAGATTGATTACACTACTAACTTCACAAAAAAATGATAGTTATAAGAACAGTAACCAATTGAAGGAAATATTTGCAACGCATATTAAAGACAAAAGGCTAATTTCTATTATATATAAAGAGTGTCTTCAAATCAATAAGATCAAGAGTCCAGTAGGAAAACGTGGATAAAACAGTTAATGGTAACTAAGATAAAAATGAATTTTTAAACACATAAAAAGATTTAAAAATTAAAATGAGATACCACTCATTTTTACCTATTATGTTAGCCAAGTTGATAAAGCTTAATAACAGATTGTTAGCAAGAATGTGAAGAAACTGACACTCTCACTCATATGTACTCTCAATGCATGTGACCTTTATGGAGGCAATAAACCATAATATTTAAAACGTGCAGAGTCTTTAATCTAGCAATTGCAATTCCAGGAAATTATCCTATGGATAGGCTTGCACATACATGAAATGACATATGTATAAGAATATTCATTGTGGCATCGTTAACAATCTAAAAGACTGGAAACAAACTATCCTTCAATATCAGTCTGGCTAAATATATTGTGATAGTCCATACAACTGAATATTATACAGCCTTTAAAATGAATGAGGCTGTTCCTCTGAACTTATAAGAGTGTGCTCTAAGATATATTGTTATGTGGAAAGGCAAGTTATTGAAGAGGGTGTATATCATGCTAGAATGTTTAAAAATTTAAAAATATGCATGCATATACTTATATGTGCATTGATTAACTTTGCAAAGGAACGTAAGGGACTGGTAACCAAGGCCGCCTTCCAGGAAGGGAGCTGCAAGGGGAGGCAGACTTCTTTTTCACTGCATAATCCTCTGTAACTTTTGAATTTTGTATGTACTATGTATCAAAATGAATTTCTGATTAAGAACAAATGAATTAAAAGCCATTTCACAGGAGGAAAATACCAAAAGGGGAAAAAAGCAAAAACAAAATGTTACCAATGATTACCCAGTGGTTCTAGGAATGCCTTTACTTTTTCTTTGTATTTTTCTATATTTAACTCTATTTCTTTAGTGAACATGTACTGATTTCAAATGGGGAAAAGAATCATTTTTTAAAAGCACTGTCAGAGTCACTAATCAGCATCTTTCCTGTTGAGCCGCATGTGTTCCCAGCTGGAGATGGCATGAAATCCCCTGACCACATCTGTTAATCCTGAGCCATCCCTGTAAAGACCCTCCCAGCCCCTGAATGTGGCTTTAGGGAATCAAGGCATCGCAGCTGCTTCATTGGTCCTACTCCAAGCGTGCTGGAGGCGGGACCTGTGCTTGAATGACAGCAGGGCTCCAACTCCAAGAGGAAGGGAAGAAGCACAGCGACCCCTGCAAACTTGGAAAAACCACACACACACACACACACACACACACACACACACACATACACCAGTTAACATTTGAGCAGCACTCTAGAGTTTGCCAGGAGCATCGTATACATTTTATTTGATTCTCACAACTGCCATGAGATGTAGCTCTGAGGATTCTCCCCCTTTTGAATGCTAATGAAATTGATGTGCTGAGAGGGAAAGTGACTCATCCAAGCCTCCACAGCTACATATTCCTGGGTCAGGAGTTCCATACAAAGCCTTCATTGTAAACACCCCAGAAGCACCCACCAGTGGCTCACCCCTTCCCAGTGTCCCTCATCAGGTGAGAGCATTTGTGTCTACAGCTCTGGGCCTGGGCCCTGGGCTCACTGGACTGCTGAATGCACCTCCAACACAAGTCACACAGACCCGAGGGGCACATGTACACATTCAGCAAATGTGCAGGGCTTGCTGCAAGGACCTGGGGAGGCAGCACGTGTGAGACACTGTCTTAGTCAAGCATCACTTGGCTGCAAGAAACAGGAACCCCCCCCACACACACCTCTTCAAATTAGCTCAACTAATAAAGAGTTTTATTGAAGGGCTACCAGAAAAACTCAAAGAGATACTGAGCACGAAGTGAAAGTAATTCTCACAGCAGCCGGAAAGTCATCTGTGCTTCCCTCTCCCTCCCTCCCTCCTCTTTCTGGGTAGCACCATCACGTTTCCAGTTCTCTCTGTAGAAGCGTGTCATCTAGGTGCTGTGGTTCTGGTTCATCCATATCTTAGGCTTTCCATGGCTTACATGAGCCAGGCTCACTTGGCCTCAACTCCACAGGGCACCATAGCGCAGCCTCCCAGCTCACCAACTCATTCTCTCTCAGAGTCTTAATTTCAAATTCTTAAGAGAATTGATCTGATTAAGGAACTGATCAAACTAGATCATATGACCACCCCTGGTCTCATCAGCATGGAAGAGAGAGCTGCCCTTCCAGCTGCTGGGAGCCCTGTCAGATGAATAAGCAAAGTGTGTAGGCAGAGATACAAACTCCCTCACAGAGCCACTGCAGACCAGCTCTGGCTCTCTAAAACCTCATGGTCCATGCTCTGGGAGAGTGTGTCTTCCAGCAAACTCCAACAAGGAATGAAAATGAGACATCAATCCTATTTCCCAGGGAGGAACCATGAATCCAAGGGAGAATGACCTATGGCAGGTCAGGAACTCAACTGGGTCGCCATGGGAGCAATTGTCCTGACTTCACACAGATCCATCCCATCCTGTGTCTCCCACTGACCCAGACCATATGCCAGCATCCTTGCTCCCTAGGCACTTATACGCCAACATAGACCATGCCGGTCTAAAAGGATCTGACATATTGCAATGCAAAAATACAGAATGTAAACAAAACTTGTCCCATGGTGGCAAAAGAAACGCAGAGACCTGGTTGCTTATCCTGACCCTGAAACTAGCTTGCCAAGTGAAGGTGGACAAGCCACTTCCTCCTCCCGCACTAGATGACCTCGATTGTCTACCCTTCCAGTTCTGACCTTCCTTGGCTGAGGGACATCTCAGGCAGGGCTAGTGGGGTAGTATGTGAAAAGGAAGATGGTTCGTGCTTTTTTCTACTTAGTTAGAGAAGATTCTCTGGATGAGGCCAGTTCCCAGAATTGCTTAAAAGAGAGAAGAGAGAGGGCAGTAGACTGAATGGAAAGAGTTTTCAGGCCTGGTGCCACTTGGGAGAAAGGGCTGGGTAATTGTTGTAAGACAGGTACATCTGACCGGGCAGAAGATTGGTTTCCTGTTGAAAGATGTTGGTCCCCATGGTCTTCAGCAGGTGTGAGCATGAATATGGAGGAGCTGAAGCAGTGTGGGGGCAGCCAGAGGTAAAATACTTGCTTTCTGTGGTCTTCTCTACAGGGTCTCCAAGGAGCCTCTTGTGGGATTCTTCAGCGCATCCTGGTGTGAGTTATAAGCATTTCTGTCACAAGGCACAGAAACCCCACCCAAATTATCGTAAGTCAAATGATAAGTTAGTGCCACATGTAGCTGAAAAGTTCAGAGGTAGGTCTGGCTTCAGGCATGGCTGGATACAGGTGCTCAAAGAGAATCACCAAAACCTGGTTCTTTATCTCTAAGGCCCACTTTCTCTGGATAGCATTCATTCTCAGAAAGAGTCTCCTGGTATAACCACAAGATGACTGCAGCAGCTCCACCACATACCTCCAGGTTTAAGTCCTATGAGGAAGTGTGAGTCAGCTTTCCTAGCACTCCAACAAACAAAAAACCCAGAACTGAATTTCACTGGCTCTGACTGGTCTCCCTTGAATTACGTGCTAGTTTCCAAACCAATCACTGTCAGCAGGGGAATGGAATGCTCTGGTTTTATAAGTCTGAGCCTTACTGTATAACCCACAGGCCAAGGGTGGATCCTACTCAACCACATGGGCTGAGAGAGAGAGAGGGGGATTCTCAGATGCTATTACCAGGAAAATCAGGATTGGATGTTTGGAAAGCAAATTACCCATGATCACTATAGCAGGTTATCCTAAACTGGGACTATTGCTAACAGTACATTTTCATTGCAGATGTAAATTCAGGTGGAAAGACCTCCATTTCAGCTATATACTGACATATCTTATCCTCCTAGCAGTGGAGGATTTTTTTTTTTAAGTTCCGGGGTACATGTACAGAATGTGCAGGTTTGTTATGCAGGTAAATGTGTGCTATGGTGGTTTGCTGCACCTATCAACCCATCACCTAGGTATGAAGCCCAGCATGCATGAGCTATTTTTCCTGATCCTCTCTCTCCTCCGCCACCCCTCAACAGGCCCCAGTGTGTGCTGTTCCCCTCCCTATGTCCATGTGTTCTCATTGTTCATCATTCTACTCCATTAAATGCCTAATACAGGGCCTGTCTGGTACACAGTAAGTGCTTAGTACCTGCTTCTTGAATTGAATATCTGCAATGGAAAAAAATCACAACGAGCACTGCATGCAGCATCTTATATAATTTGCCAAGCACTTTTGTATCCATTTTCTAATTTCGTCCTCCCAAAGCCCTATCAGAAAGGCATTATTAGCCTTATTTTACAGGTATGAAGATGGAAGATCAGTCAACTGGTAAGTGACTTGTCCAGCCGGCGAGTGTTGGAGCAGGGTCTCAAACCCAGGACTTCTCAACCTAAAGTATGGGCTCTTTCCTCTCCACTGTGCAACCAACCAGTCAAGAAAGGAGAGGACACCAGCACCAGGGTTTGGGTCCCTGCTACTCTAGCCCAGAGAGATTCAGCCACAATAAATTACTTCCCATCCACTAAGATGGCCAGCAGGGTCTCTTTTCCTATGGATCTGGAGATAGTCCTGTTTCCATATCATGTGTCCTGGGCACACAGAGCCTTAGGGGCAGGAATAAATGCTGAGATGAGCACTGTGGTGCCAGGCAACCTGACTGATCCTCTGCCAGAGCTCCCAGCCCCTGACACCCTCCAGTCCTCTACTAAGGCTGGGGCCAGGGCTGAGCTGAGTTCTGAACATCATTTATTGACACATAAAATCCAAAGGTTTGCTTCTCCAAGGTTCCGCTGAGCCTGCATTTTTTAAATGACTACTCCAACCACTGAAAACATGCCTGTCCTTTCGGTTACTGCCTTTGAAAGACTTGATATATTTTGGAGCATTTGTTTACTTAATATTTTTAAATTGAATTTAGAATTTTTACAGCATTGCTATTAAATATGTGTCACCTATTTTGAACTGTATATAAGTGTTTATAAGAGCTGTGTGCATTTCCCAATATTTATTTAATCCTCTAAATTAACCTTTGAATGTCTCGCAAAGTGCCTTGTTAAGCATGTCACTTTTTTCTCTTAACACAGTGCATAAAAATATTCATAAAATTGCATTTTTTGAGCATTAATCCACTTATCAAAAATAGGTATGTGGTTGTGTTCATTTATTTAATTAATTGAGGACTTTAAATTTTCAAGAAGGGTAAAAATGACCAACCAAATGTAAGATATCTGAGAAGCCACAAAGGAACTGCTTATCCAACCTTAGAGAAACAATCAAATAAACTCTAATGCTGACATGAAACAGACACACTAAACACGGGCAGAGGCTCAAGGGTGGAGAAAAAGGACTAGGAGTTGGAGTAAAGAAAATGCTTCAACTAACTGGACAAAGAGAAGTTCCAGATATGCAGCACCAATGAGCTATAATGAGCATGATCTGGCCCAATGCAGGAAATATGTAACCAATACAGTCATCACAGTGAACTGGAATACTATTCACCTCTCACTCCCCACGTTGCCCTCCGTACTCAGAGGAACAAGTTCTTGTTTTTTTCAGTGATCAGCTACAAGCCCTAGGGGAAATCTTTTGACAGAACTTCAAATCCTAGAGAATGATATGCTCTGTCAAGAGTTTGATTATTGGGCTCATTACAGGTTTTGAGAAGAATAAGATTAACTGTTCACAACAAAATGGATGAGAAAATACAATTTTATTAATAGCAGGTAAGATCTGTTGAAATGAAGTGTGTTGCACTATGTATACCTCATTTCCCATCAGGTCCTGCTGATTTGCTGCCTTTTAGGTACTTTTTCGAGCTGTTTAGTATCTGTTGAGTTATCTGACATCATGATTGACGCCTCAGGCTCTCACTAGACTTAGAGAAAGGGCAGCTTGGCATAAGGTCCAGAGCACTGGGGTTAGGTACTACATTGACCTTGGTAATTTGGACTCCTGGAATGATTAGTTTCTTTAAGCTCATGTACACACACACACACACACACACACACACACCTGGCAACCTCAGGGTTCTTTCTCTTCTGTCCACCAGCAGATCCCATTCTCTTTGCACTCAAGGTAAGACTTGCTAAGATCCAAGGACTGGACTTAAGTAGTTAGAGGGCTGTCAACTATGAGCACCAGTGGCCTTATCAAGCAGCTTGTTTGTTTGATTGTTTGTAGAGATGGAGTCTCACTATGTTGCCCAGGCTGCCTTGAACTCCTGGGCTCAAGCAATCCGCCCGCCTCAGCCTTCCAAGTAGCTGGGACTCGCACCCGACTTATCTAGCAGATTCTTAACATTTTCCCCTATCACAACACTTGTGAAAGATGTGAAAAACTCAAGCATGGCATACTCTCTTCATACAGGCAGATCTTGACAAAAACTTCTAATCATTTTTCAAGGAAGAAAAATATTACAATAATTATCAATAATAGTAAATTATTTTTTACTAAGGGCCACAAACTTATGGCCAATGGGCTAAAAGCAGCCTATCCCACAGAAGCATTTCCTTTGGTCTGCATAAGATTTCTAAATATTTGACTTCTTTTGCTATCTTGAAAATGGGATGATTTTACACTAAAAGAACAGTGATCTGGGCTTCTAGTTAGTATACACAAGGTCATGAAAGACAGTTACTCCCACCATAACACTGAGAAAACATCAGATAAACTGCAAAATCATGTTTTGTAAACCCCCCAGAGAGCTGAGGATGCAGAGAAATCTAAATAAACTAAATCTTAGAGAGAGAGAACCCTTTCATAATGGAACAGAGACCTATGGCTGCTTTTATTCTTGGGGATATGGGCAGACAGAGACACACACCTGCAACAGACTGGGGTGCTCTGCTGAATTAAAGAGAGCTGAGAATGACAGACTGGAGTTTGATTGAGCCCTCAAGGTAGATGGTGCTCACTAGCCACCAGTTCTCCCCCATGGGACTTCTATTGAGTACACAGTAACTTATGGACCTGGGCTGGAAACCAGAGCAAGAGCTCTCCCACAGAATAGAAATCTGGGGGCAGGCAGGAAATCAAAGAGGGAGAGAGAGAGAGGTCATATAATCAGTTACTATTTAGATCCCAAGGGTGAGACCTGATCCCATCCACAAGACATTTTTGAAACCAATGAAACCATTGTTTTTGCTGCTAAAAGAAGAAAAGACATCACTTTTCTGAGGGTAAATATTACCTACTTCAGCTTCTACCCTGCTTTTGTATACAATGTCTAGCTTGTGATCCAAAGTTCTAATAAATGCAAAGAATTACAACTGTAATCAAGAGAAAAATAGTCAATAGGAGCATACCTACAGATGACCCAGATAATGAAATTAACAAGCAAGAAATTTAAAAGAACAGTTACAAATATTTTAAGTTACTGGGAAGTATGAATATAATGAGTAAAAAGATAATTTCATCAGAGAAGCAGAAACTTTAAAGAAGAATCAAATGGAAATGTCAGACCTAAAAATGTAAATATCTGAAATGAAGAAGTAACTTAATAATGAGCTGGACAAAGCAAGGATCAGTAAACTCAAAACCAGACCAATAAAAAAAAAAAATAGCAAAACTGAAGCACAAAGAGAAAAAAAAATTTCTTAAAAACCCAAAATACGCCATCAGAGAACTGTGGGGAAAAAAATCAAATGGTATAATATAAACACAACTGAAGTCTGAAAAGAAGAGAAAGATAATTGAAGCAAGATAAATATTTAAAAGGATAATGACCCAGAATTTTCTAAATTTTATGAAACATATCAACCCACAGATGCAAGAAGCTCAGTGAATCTCAAGTCAGATAAATACATCTAAGCATATTTTAGCTAAACCACTAAAAACCAAAGATGGTGAAAAAAATCTTCAGAGCAGAGAAAAAAGAAACATTAAATCTAGAGGAATAACCATGAGACTTACCGATTTATAGCAAACTTCTCAACAGAATCAACGGAATTCAGAAAATAATAGAGTTATATTGTTGAGATCCTAAAAGGGAAAAAACTGTCACTCTATAATTCTATACAGTGTGAAAACATAATTCAAAAATAAAGCAAAATAAAGACAAGGACATTTTCAGAAAAACAAAAGAAGAGAATAATCATCACCAGTAGATTAAACTAAAAGAAATACTGAAGGAAGCTCCTCAGGCTGATGAACATTATGGAGACCAAAACTTTCAGGAAGGAATAAAGAGCACAGGAAAAGGGTATTTGCAAATATATATACATATACCTACTATTTAAAGCAAAAAATAACATTGAAGTGTTAAGCTAATTTCATGTCTAGAAGTAAAATATATGAAAAATAGCACAAATGGTTGGAGAGGAAATAAAAGGAATTATATTTTGTCAGATTCATATATTGTTAAATTGTATTATGGTAATTAATACTAATTACATGATTTATTAAATGTGAAAAGTTAAGATGCATATTATAATTTCTAGAATACACATTTAAAATAATGTACAAAAGCTTCAAAGCCAACAAAGGAATAAAGTATAATAATAAAAAATGCCTGGTTAATTCAAAAGAAGGCCAGAAACGAGGAACAAATATATAAAAAGAGATGGGACACACAGTAAGAGGGCAAACTTAAACCCAACCATATCCTTAATTATACTAACCAGACACTTAAATTTTTTTAAAAACAGGTTGCCTGTTTGGATGAAGAAACAAGCTCAAATTATGCTGCTTGCAAGAGACATACTTGAAATATAAGGACACAGTTTGAAAGTAAACAGATTGAGAAAAGATGTCCCATATAAATGCTAATCAGAAGAAAGCTGATGTGGCTATATTCATTTATATAAGAGACAAATAGACTTTGAGATAAGGAGTGTTAGCAGAAACAATAGGGATATGTTATAACGATAAAAGGATCAATTCATCAGGAAGACCTAACACTCATAAATGCGTATGCACATAACAACAGAGCTTCAAAGTACATGAAGCAAAAACTAACATAAGGGAGAACTAAACAAATCTACAATCACAGCTGAGGATTTTAATACAGCAATGAATAGAACAAGTAATCAAAAAACAAGTATACAGAAGATTTGAACACTATCAACTACCTTGACCTAATTGATATTCATAGAAAACAATATTCAACAACTTCAAAGCATACTTGTTGTTAAATTCACATGGAACAGTCACCAACATAGTCTATATGCTAAGACATAAAGCAAGTCTTCATTAATCTCAAAAGAGTATGTTCTCTGACTACAATGGATTAAAACAGAAATCATCAACAAAACATAACCCAAATAAAACATATATATAATACATAAATATAAAATACAAAATAATAAAAGACACTTTAATTAAAAAGGAAAAAGAAGGGCAAGGAATTTAAAAGGAACTTTATAAAAGAAGATACTGAATGGCCAATAAATATATGGAAAGATGCTCAATCTTAGTATTCATCAGTGAAATGCAAATTAAAACCACAGTGAGGTACCACTACACACCCACTAGAATGGCCAAAAGTGCTCATGAGGATGTGGAGGCACTAGAACTCTCATATATTGCTAGTGAGAGTATAAACTGATACAACCTTTATGAAAAATTGTCAGTTTCTAATCAAGTTTCATATACGTATCCTATAGCCCAGCAATACTAGTCATATATATGTATCCAAGAGGAGTGAGTGCATGTATCCACAAAAAAGGCTTATACATGACAGTTCGTAACAGCTTTATTTCCAGTAGCCCAAAAGTGAAAACAATCCAAATATTCTTCAATAAGAGCATAGATAAACAAATTGTGATATTTGCTATTACTCAGCAATAAAAGGGAATAAACTGTGAATACATGCAACATGGAAAACTCTCAAAAGTATACTGAACAAGGGAAACCAGACACAAAAGAATACAGACTGTAAGATTTTATTAATAGGAATCTGAAGATCAGACAAAGCTTATTTATGGCTACAGAAATCAGTGGTTACATGGCCAGGCACGGTGGCTCATGCCTGTAATCCCAGCACTTTGGAAGGCCAAGATGGCCGGGTCACTTGAGGTCAGGAGTTCAAGACCAGCTAGGCCAACATGGTGAAACACTGTCTCTACTAGAACATACAAAAAAATAGCCAGGCATCATGATGCATGCCTGTAATCCCAGTGACTCGGGAGGCTGAGGCAGGAGAATTGCTTGAACCCAGCAGGCAGAAGGTGCAGTGACCTGAGATCGTGCCACTGCACTCTAGCCTGGGTGACAGAGTGAGACTCCATCTCAAAAAAAGAAAAAAGAAATCCGTGGTTACCTTTGGGGGAGGGGGCTAACTGTTGACTGGGAAAGAAGCATAAAGGAACTTTGTGGGTGGTGGAAATGTTCCATCTCTTTATTACAGATGGTGGTTACACATGTAAAATGTATACATGTGTAAAGATGCATTAAGATTTGTATGCTTTATTGTATTCAAATTATGCCTCAGAAATAAAACCCTATACATATCTGTTTTCTTTGGAAAACATGAGAAAATCAGCCAACACAGGGCTCATACTCCCACATGGTGACAGTTGGCTGGAGGAAGGTACATATCATTTCAACACAGACCCCACCACTCTCTATTGCCCACTCCCAGCCCATCACACTCATTTCTACCCCCTGCCTGGCTCCATACTGCCCAGGTCCAACCACCCTGGCACATTGGTCAGGCTGGGAGTTCTGAATGAGAGTACCACAGCAGCCACCCAGCTCAGACTGCCAGCTAGTGGACTAATCAGACTCCAGTTTTCTGGCTTGCATTTGGAAATTGTTCTTCCTTTATTCTAAGCCAGCGATAATTCAGTGGGGCAGAAGCCTCAAAAGAGAGAGCTTGAACTTCTGAATCAGAGACTACTCCAGCAATTAATTGGAAAAACTAACAGAAACGAGATGGTATTTGCATTCCAAGCTGGTGAAGTAGGTCATATTGATTACATTTTTTAATCATTTGAGTAAATCATGTGCAAACTCTATTTTAAAAGTGATAGACACCTTTTTGCCTCAGTTCAGAGTATGGTTACAGGGCTTTACCTTTGTCTCGTGGCTGGGCTGGGTGACAATACAGGGAGGGAATCTCACAGAGTAGCTGACAGTAGTATGCCAGGCATCACACCCACAAGCCAGGGCCACTCAGCTTCCTGACCTGGAACCTTTGGGGCTGCAGACTTGTGATACTCATACAACTTATCTGCTGGTCTAGCACAGCCTTGACCTATCAGAACTGATACTGGCCAAATCATGGAGCAGAGTCCTCATAACTCTCTCAGTTAATGGACCAGTGGGGAGTCTGGGAAGATCACAAGGGGAGAAGCCATGACTAACAGAGTAGTAGGAGGACTCTTAAGGCATTGACTGCCAGAATGAACATTTTTAATATTGATTATGTGGCCTCATCACACCAGTGGGTGCTGGGCCAAAGCTCTGTTGGAATCAGCTCACCCCAACTCTTGAGAGTCAGTTGTGCACATCTCTTCCCAATTCTGCGTTTAGTGACACCATAATGTTGGCTCAAAAATCAGCCATGGTGGGAATATTTGCAACATGGAGACAGATAAGTGCCACAAAACAACACGCCACCCCCACCCCCACACTTCCAAGAGCCTGTTTACCTGTACACAGCTAGTAATGACTCAATATCAGCTGCAACCCCACTCACACTCAGGACAGTCTCTGCACTCAGGAACCCTGGTGACAGGCAATCCTCTAAGGGCTTTAAATATAAACACTCATTTAACCTTTACAGCAACCCCACAAGGTACATCCTATTAGTATTCTCATTTTACTGATGAGGAATTGAGGTACGGAAAGATCAACTGACTTGCCCAAAGTTACACAGCTACTAAGTGGAACAGCTGAATCCAAACCTGACAGCCCAGAGCCCGAATCCACGTGCTTCACCCTACACAGCACTGCCTTTCTTCTCTTCTTCCCCTTTCAAAAGCTTCAGTGGGTCATGAATACAGAACCCAAATTACCAGCTACAGAAAACCTGATTTCCCTTTTCTCAGAACCAGGGAAGGCCCATTGCTCAGGCCTCACTTCTTTAAGAGAATGGGAGATGTGTGCATCTAATCTTGAGAAAAATTCCCCTCCCAACACCCTCACCCCAGAAATGTGCCTAATGATGCCTTTTAAAACGCAAGGTTGTTTTCATTAACAAAACAGGTGGACCATCCGCATGCAGTATTATTGGTAACGGATGGTTTTCTGCCTCCTGGCTCTAGCTGCCTGGCCCTGCCCTGCCGTCTGCTCCTGATACTGGGGGTATAAACCCTCCTGGCCTTCTAGGACCCTTGGAAAATGCTGGCCTGGCTCCAGGCATCAAAAGCACGTCCGGCCCTTGCCCCAGCCCTGCGCGGGGGCCTGAGCAGGCCTCTGGGAGATCCTGGCTAGAGTCATCAAGACCAGATGGCCAGGGAGATTACTACAATTTGATTTCCACATAATCCATGAACTTGGATAAGCGAATGTCTCTTCATATGCATTATCTTGTAATCCCAGGGAGGGCTATGCAAAGCAAAGAGCCAGGTTCTTCCGCCTCCGCAGGCCCAGCATGCTGGGTAATCCCTGCTCTACTGGACAGGGCTTCTGAAAGCCAAGCAGCTCTGCCAGGAGGCTAAGGAGATGCTGCCTCCAGGGCAGCGCTGGCTCCTCGGAAGCCTGGTATTTGAGCACAGGGAGGAGACCCTGGGCTCCCAGTGGCTCCCAGAAAGCATCACGGATTTGAAACGCTGGGGCCAGGCAAACCCCACATGGCATGTGGGCAAAAGCCCAGGCTGGGAATCAGGACTCCTGGAGTCTCCTGCCTTTGCCTCCACTCTGAGGTCTAATACAGGTGACTCCCTGTCTCTAGGCCTGGTTATCCCCAAATGTAAAGCAAGAGGGTGGAGGCAGGTTACTTAAAGAGTCCACCTTGCTTTGCTTTGCATGTAGCCATGTGTGAGCACAAGGCCTGGATTGCCTCCCTGTCACATGTCAGGAGCTGCTAACCCAAGACCATCCTGAGACAGGTGCCCCACCCTACTGGCTGTCTCCAGTACCCTAAAGTGCCCTTCAAGAGCCTGGTCCCTGGCTCACAAGGATTAAAGTCCCAGCTCTGCCACTCACGAAAGTGAGGCGGGGCCATGCACATTCCTTCCACAGCTCCACGCCGCCCTTACTCCTAGTGAGGTTTATACAACCCTGCTTTCCTCCGGCATCTTGTGAGGGTCACAAAAATTAGGATGCCAGACTACAGAGAGAATCTAGCCTCTCAGTCTACTCAAGGCAAAAGTACGTTAAACTGAATCAAATACATGGGAAAACGATAGGATGTTGCTGTTATTACCTTTTTTCCTGGCTCTGTCTACCCTTCACATTTCACCTCTCTTGAATTCCCATACCCTCTTCATGACTCTGCTTAATCCCATTAGCTCACCGTAATGTGTTAATGACTTGGTTGATGACTTCTGCCCTCAATATAGCTGCATGTTTGCAGTGGCCTTCAATGCCTTCACTCAATTTGTAATAGGCAGATGGTCACTCCGTGGTGCTCACATGCCAGGAGGTGTGAGGGAAGGGGGAACATGGGCTTCGGGACCCGCAGCACAGCTTTCGACTTGGAGCGTCTGGGACGTGTATACATTTGTGTGTGGCGCCTTCCTGTGGACACCACAGGTATTGCCTGGGACCGACCCTGATTGCCAACATCTATCAGCCTCTGGCAGTCCCCACCAGGATTGTGGAGGCAACTTTCTTATGCTGTCAGTGAAAAACCCGAGGCCCACATGGGGGTGGATAACTTCTTCAAGATCAAACAGTTCCTTAGGCATTTTGCAAACAGGAAGAAGTGATCTGTAACAGCACCTTATAATTCTATAAGCATGAATGCTAAGGCAGAGAGCAGCTTGCTCAAGTCAGTTTCAAAGCTAGAAATTTAGATTTGAGGACCAATCCTCAGACCACACATGCACCTAAATCTTTGGGGAGAAAGACGACCTCATTCTTTTCTGTTTATATCAAGTAGTGATAGTCCCCTTGCTTCTGAAGCCACATCCGGTCTACTATTGCAAAATCTGCTTATGCCTGATGCTCCTTGAAGTTTCCACAAGGGCCTGACTCGACTGAGGGTTCACCCTCCACTCTCCAAATGGGCTCTGCCCAAGACGACCAGTGTCATCACTGTTGTCATTTGTAATCCATCTGGAGAGGGATGAAGATGTCCCAGAGCCACTCAGTTCATGGGCTCAGGGATGCAACAAGCTCTATCCAGAAAAATCCTGGAATAGTGGGGATTGGTGGTAGGGGGGCGGGGGTTGTCACTGTACTCATTCATTCAACAAATACTGAAAACTCTGTACCAGGATTTGGTCCAAACACAATTTGATCACAGTCCAAGGAAAGGCTGTAGGTCAGAGTTGAGAAAATTATAAGGTGAGCTGTGGGCATTGGCTGAGCATCAGTCAGGGTCCAATCAGGAAAAACTCAGCCATGCCACGTAGTTCAGAAGAATGAGTTTAATATAAGGAACTAGTTACAAAGGTGTTGGAAAGACTGAAAAATGAAAACAGAGGATGGTGGGACACCCCAGAGATCAGCAAGTTAGAAGTCACTGCCATTCCCAGGGCTGGGGGTACAGAGGAAGGATGTGGTGCTCCCAGGAGCCTCTACTACCTGCAGAAATTTGAATCATGAAGGCAGCTGCCAGCAGAACTGGGCCCAGAGTAGATGCTGGATTGCCGCACACATAAAGAATGAGGAGAAATAACTGGCTGCTCCTCCTTTCAGTCTCTCGTTGGTACCTCTTACGGCCAAACCCAGCTGGAATCCAGTTGGCAAAAAAGTTTAAGAAATGTAATTTGCAGGCCGGGGGCGGTGGCTCACGCCTATAATCCCAGCACTTTGGGAGGCCAAGGCGGGCAGATCACGAGGTCAGGAGATCGAGACCATCCTGGCAAACACGGTGAAACCCCATCTCTACTAAAAATACAAAAAAAAATAGCCAGGCATGGCAGCGGGCGCCTGTAGTCCCAGCTACTCTGGAGGCTGAGGCAGAAGAATGGTGTGAACCTGGGAGGCAGAGCTTGCAGTGAGCCGAGATCGCACCACTGCACTCCAGACTAGATGCTGGATTGCCGCACACATAAAGAATGAGGAGAAATAACTGGCTGCTCCTCCTTTCAGTATCTTGTCGGTACCTCTTATGGCCAAACCCAGCTGGAATCCAGTTGGCAAAAAAGTTTAAGAAATGTAATTTGCAGGCCGGGCACAGTGGCTCACGCCTATAATCCCAGCACTTTGGGAGGCCAAGGCGACAGAGTAAGACTCCGTCTCAAAAAAAAAAAAAAAAAAAAGAAATGTAATTTGCAGTGGTTAGCACCCTCCCCAACATGCACACACACGCATATGCATTACAAAACACAGCAGGGAAAGGCTAGGGAATGGATCTGAAAGCAACAGGCAAATGCCCCAGTGTGTGAGGTGCAAGTTCAAGCCTACATGTGATGTGAATACTCAAGAATACACGTGTGTATTATAATAGCTTCAAAGGTGTGTCGGCAGAGTGTGCATGTGTGTGTTTTAGTGTGACCGTTCAAGGGTATGTATGTATCAGATGGATAACAAGCTTTATACCTATGTGTGATAGGAACAAACACCCAAGTGTTTGTGTGTGATGCGAACATTCAAGGCTATGTGTATGTGTGATAAGAATATTTAAAGATCTTGGGGGACATGTGTGTGTGTGCTGTGAATGTTCAGGAGGTATATATGTGATGTGAATGTTCAGAGCTGTGTCATGTGATATTCATCCAAGGTGTGTGTGTGTGTGTGCGTGCGTGTGTGACAGAGTGTGATAGAGAGTGTGTGTGTGTGTGTGTGTGTGTGAGAGAGAGAGAGAGAGACTGGTGAGAAGACATAGGGATGGAAGAACAGAGTGTACAGAAATATTCCCTATATCCGTAGAAGGGAATGTGGCCATTTGTCTTCGCTGGGGACAGAAATGCATACTAAACTTTTCAGGCTCACACGTGCATAAAGAATGGCTAAGAGAATGGTGTTCAAATACAGCTGTGCATGAGGTGTGACTATAAGAAACATAAAATTTGCCCTAATAAACAGACTTTTTCATCCAAATGAGTTTCAAAGTAGCCACCTTAAAAAGTTAAATTCTTCCTGTATTGATGCAGCAATGGCCCAGTAAAATTTTGGGGTCTGCTTTCATAGTCCATCTATGTGCCCAACGAATAGTTACTCATAATCATTACTCATTATTACATTATTACTCAGTATTATCACAATCATTACTCATAATCACATATTCTTATTGGCTGAGGCTAGAATGACCCAACTTAATCATTCATCATTCCCATTGTTGGCTTAAGAACTTCTCCAAAACCCAAATCTCTCTCTAAAAAAAAAAAAAAAAAAAAAAAAAGAAATGTGTCCCCCTTGAGGCTAAGCTTCCCTTGCATGTATGCATTAAAATACAAGCTTCATTGCTTGATAATTAGCTGTTGTGGATGGCAGTGTGCAGGGAGCTACAGAAACTAATGGGAACCAAAGGAATACTGTGGAGTCTACAGAATTCCATCATACACACATTTGACTTTTATAAATTTGAACTATTACAGCAGGAATTTTAAAGGTGAGACAAATAATACTGTAAACAGGGCAGGCATTTTCATCCACTATTTTCTTCCATGGGCTCCTGCTCTGGAGTTAGCCTCGGATGGATGAGGCGACTCCATCTAGGACCTCGAATGTCTGTCTTTGTGCAAACATCTCATGTTTGGTGTAATTCAGAATCCTCTTCATATTCTCCCAACCCGCTCCATTCAAGCCTCTAAGGGATGGGGCACAGACCTGCAGTCAATGGTCCTTCAGGGACAGGGATAGGAATCTTAGTATTTTATACATCATGGCCCCTAAACACAAGCCAACTGGTTAATCTTGTGCTCATCCAAATAAATCATTATTGGTTCCACCTCTAGAAGAAACACTGGCCATGCTAGATTCCCAGAGAGACCTGGCCAGTCACCAGTGTGTTACCTTTCTAAAGGATATTTCCATGGTAACTTTAGTCATAGATGATTCGTGACCTATACGGTGACTTTAGAATCCAGCCCTCAGGTTAGATGTGATTCTGCACAAGGCATCATGGAACTCATTCTCTTGCCTTCAGACAAAACTACTCTTAAGCTGTCTTGGACAGTTAAGAACCTAAAACACTGTAAAATAATTCCCATGTGCACTGCTCTCCAGCACCACAGAGCTTCTTCCAGGCCTCTCTGGGCTTTGTGCACATGATTCCTACTCTCTTCTATTCCCTGGCTCTCTCCCCTCTATTCTGAGGCCCTCACAGGGTTGGTGCACAGCACAGCTCCCTTTGGCTTGTTGACAGGCGTGGTTCCACCACCACCCTCAGCACTAAACTGAGGATGTTGGCCAAGAGTATTTTGGTCTCCATTTTATTCCCAGTGCTTGGCTGTAAAACAACCTCCTCCACAAATATTTGTTGAAGGGTTAACTGGGATGTTTCAAGAATTCTCTTTATTTGAGGTTTTTCCTTGTCATCAAGATTTACTGTCTTGTAGAAAATGTGGTGAGGTGATTGACAAAGAAACTGAAAAAGACTAATCTATTGGACTACTTAGAACTGACCTTATTTTTAGTGGCATTTGTTCTTGTTTTATTTTTAATACTCATGGAGATTCTTACCCACTGTTACCAATTAGCTTTCCCAAAATGTGCTTTAACTGTTGATTTCTGTACTAAGAAGTAGTATCTTCAAATAAAAACTCACTTTAATATTTAATAATCCTAAATGTCAAGGAATTCTTCCCATGTGTAACTTCTCAAAATTCCTACTGTTACACTTTAAAGCTTGCTTACTTCCTCTAATTCAGACCAAGATGACTAATTGACATCCTCTGTGTAAGTAATATACACACTCAAAAACCATGACTCTCATCATTCTCTTCTCCAAGTTCAAATAATTCCAATCCCTTCAGCCTCACTGTTCTCCACGTCAGTCCTCTTCATATTCTCACAAATCACCCCAGTTCAGGCTTTCCAAGGGGTCCATGAGCCTGCAGTGGATTGCCCCTCCATGACCAGTTCAGGAATTCCATGATACAAAGGCAGGGGTCCAGGCAGCATGGACAATGGATGGCTTCAGAATCACATAGCTCTGGGTTCAAATCCTGGCTCTACCAAGCATTGACTGAGACCTTCACAGGGTCTCCTCCCCTCTCCAAGCTTGTCTGTGGATCTAAAAATGCCACACAAGACCAATGTAATTCTTAGGTGAGCCAGATTATGTTGTGGACGTGCAGGCCTAGCACAAGGCTACAGGAAGTGGTCCTAACACATGGCAGTCTGGGTGCCCTCCCCTCCCAAGGACATGGCGTCCATTTCTGGCACTCCCTGGAGCTGATGCATGGGGGTGGATGGCCATGAGTGCCCCACATCTGTCCTGGTTGGCTGTCAGCCAGCTTCTGGCTGCTGCTTAACCCCAGGGGACTGGGTGCTGGGGACTCCGCTCAGCCTAAGAAGCTTCTCCAAGGGAAGCAGCCTAAGGCCAGGCACCGTGAAGGTTTCCAGAGACAGCCTACTTCCGGAAGAGCAGATGCCAGGCAAACCCTGCCACCTAGTGGTGCTCATGCATATGAGCCCACTCCAGCTGTCATAAAGCCCCGCCTTCCACTCTGGGCTGCCATCTGGTTTCTCCGTCTGCGGATATCCTCTCTTTTCTTTTCTCAGCCTGATCTACCCCAAGGCTTTCTGACCTGGAGGTGTGTCCCAAACCCCTTAGACCCAGGGTGTTCTCAACTTTGTCTATTAGCCCTGTCATTCCCAAAGGCCCTAGCCTCAGTGCCCTCATCTGACTACATTAGGACAGTTTTCCCCTACTGGGCCAAAGGAGAACCTGGGAGTCTCTCTCCCCCGCCCACCTTAGCCACTCAGCAGCTACTTGGGACCTGGTATCTGACACTTGGGCAATCACTGCTCTGTTTGTACTGCCAAAGTCTCTGAATAAAACCTGGGGCCAGCTTCTCAGGCCCACTTCAGAGTGGCTTAGGTAGGGTGGCTGGGATATATGTGTGCACATGTGCACCTATGCCTTGCTCTAGGCTAGTAAGACCCTCCCTGGCAGTGCCTATCTCCTGACTTGCAGGGGACCTTCCAGCCCCAGCCCCTCAGCTACAGCAGTGATTCAGCTATCTGGACCTATCCCTGAGCCTTTAACAGCACCTATTCTGGCCACAGAGAGAACACTCTCCTCCTTCGCTTCCTGTTTTAAGCACCGAAATGCCAAGAGAGGTGAAAGGCAACTGATAGCCTAAAGTAACTGGCCATAATCCAGGCTCGATGGGCTTCTAGAAAATAAGGCAGAGAAGGGTAGGGGCTGAGGCTACCCTGAGATTTCAGGCAAACAGGCTTTATCTTGCTATGTGTGTTTGAAGCTTAGCGATCTGTGAGCTTTCGATAATTGGGTTGCTGACCTTTCAGCTGCACTCCTTTTCCCCTGTTGGGGTAATGGAATGGGTCAGCAAATCCTTTGCTTTTAGTGCCCATAAGCCTGTGCCTAACAGTGACTCTGGATTTCCTGGCCCAGGGTGGGACAGAGCTAACATGCCCAACCAGCTGGATGAGGCTGGCTATGGGACTGACCTGCCCCACACCCATTGTGTGTGGCATTAATGGATGGAAACCATTAATGTCCAAATTACTCACACCCCTTTCCAAATAGGTCAGAAATGCTTGGTTGCCACAATGTATAACTTAGAAAAGGTGAGAATGGGAGTTGTAAAAGCTAAAGATGTTACCGCTAAATGAAGGAGCAGAATTCAGGAGCCTAAGTATGTTGGAAGGAGGGAAACATTTACCGAGTGTTTATAACAAGCCACACATGGTGCTAAGTACTCTCACATAACTTATCACATTACCTGAGAAGTAGTATCATCTTCATTTTATAGATGAGAAAGGTAAAGTTAAGAAAGGTTAAGAACTACCTTTGTATACAGGTCTAGGTTTGAATTCTGGCCCCACTTCTTACTAGGAAGTAACTCTAAGTAAGCTAACTAACTTGAGTTTATTTCTCATGTATAAAGTAAAGATAAAGATGCCTGCCCTGCTGGTTTAAATAACAACATAGCTTGTAAGTAAGGGCATTCACACGGCTCTTGGCACTCAGGAGTCACTACGCTGTCATCAACAGTAACAGTAACTTAACTGAGGTCATAAAAATTCAAATCCAGGTTTTCTGACCCCAAGTCCAGTGCTCATGGGGAAAGAAGCTAATTTGCACATAATTTCAGAAGTCCAGTAGGTACAGATGAACATTCCTAACCCCAAAATCCAAAATGCTCCAAACTCCAAAACTTTTTGAGGGCCTCAATGACACCACAGGTGGAAAACTCCACACATCAAGTACTTAACACAAATTTGGTTTCATGAACAAAATAATTTAAAATATTGTATAAAATTACCTTCAGGTAATCTGTGTATAAGATGTATATAAAACATAAATGAATTTCATGTTTAGATTTGGGTCCCATTCCCAAGATAACTCATTATGCATAATGCGAATATCCCAAAATCCAAAAAAACCTGAAATCTGAAACACTTCTGCTCCCAAGTATTTCAGATAAGGGATATTCAACCTGTATAGGAGCCAGATTAACAACTAATTATCCTATAAAGTGTTAAGTGCAGAAGCCCATACAAGGCATCGAAATGGCCCGGCCGGAAGTAACCCTTGAAAATAAGTTACCAGGAAAACAAGTTTGTAAGCAGGGCAGTATTTCCTCTGTAGAACCAGCAAAGGTGAAAACAACGAGACTGGAAATCATCTGGGAGAGCAATGACCAAGAGGCGAAGGCTAAACCTTAACAACTGAAGGATCCTTTCAGTGAACTGGGTGGTCTATTGTACATGTTACACACACACACACACACACACACACACACACACACACACAGAGGCATTTCTCTTAGGTTGTACAAACACACTTCAAACTGGAACTCCTAATCCCCACAGCACCACACACGTTACGCTGTCCTCCCACGCAGAGAACATCGCCTCTTATTTTGTTCCCTGGCAATCTTCCCCCAAAGGATACACTAGAAACAATTTTTTGGTCATGTTTGGCAGCCGGTAGAAGATTCAAGCTGGCACTCGGCAAATATAGTTATTTATACTATAATGCTAAAAATCTTGCATTCTGCAATATCACACTCCAAAAATGACAGAGAAGGGGGTTGGGGCAGACCACTCAAAACCTATGGAATTCTGTAACCGGAACAATAACAAAAGAGAATGAAGCCTAATGATGATGCTAATGCAGTACCCCCACCACCTGTACACCAGTCCTCAGCAGCCTTAAATCCTGGTGCTTATACTGCTTCCTGAGATGTAGGTCCTTTGATATGTAATCTTAGCAGAGATGCATTCCATCAAAATTAAAACTGAGATCCAGGACAGGGCCTTCTTCATCAATTTTTTAAAACAAGGTGGGTGAGGTGTCGTCACAGCTTTTTCCATTCCACTCACAGTTTCCCCTGAGAGCTGAACATCATGGAAAGGCTAGCAGTGCTTCTAGAAGCTACTAAACCAGCCTCTACTTGCAATAAAGGAAGGCGCTTCTAGAAAATTTTCAGCTTTTTTCTTAAGCTATTCAGTTTTGTCCCTGATCATTTAAAAACATTAATGTTCTGCAGAAAATCTAACATAATTTTGGGTCATTCTGACACCATTTCTCTATTTCCCAATTGCATATATGCTATTTCCCACCAAAAAAACAACGTTGTTACAGACATGCATGGTCATGAAAATAGTCACTTCACTCTGGTGATTCCTTCCCTTCTAGGTCAGAGGTGCCCGTGGCCCTAAGAATATGCAATACAGTTCACACACAAGTCACTCCAAAACCCAGAAAGTGCATCCTGGCCCTATGGCTGCACCCAAGCTTCACTCCAAAGGTGCCACTACAGCCATCAGCAAGCCTACACCAGGAGACATCTCCCCTCAGTCATGGGGGGGAGAGAACACATGCAGGAGGGAAAAGGTTAGCAGAGGAGTATCAGGACTAGGCCCCTCAATTTTGATCACAGACAGCAATTTCCCTGACCCTGGGCAAGAACATAAGGCTGCAGCTGATGCAGAAACAGAAATCCCATTTCATGTGCTCACAGCCTGTTTAACCTAGGCCGTCTGAGAGGAAACCAGGAAGCATCTGATGGGAAGCCAGGACTGTAAAACCACTATTCCGGGCAGACAAAGGTATGCCTGAGTTCCCCATGCTCTTCCACTCACTTAACAAATGTTTACTGAGTGCCTCATATGTGCCAGGCACTGGGGACCAGTGAGGACCCAAGCAACACAATGAAGAGCCAAGAGCTCCAAAGAGGTGAGGGGCATGGGGTCAGCATTCTCCTCTAGCACCAACAGGCACATGCAGTATGACTCTGGGCTAAGTCACAGCCTGGCCGTGATTCCTCCATCTGTAGAATGGAGAAAAACGAACCTTGCACATTTCACATGACTGTTTCAAAAAAGGTAAGACATGACTAAATTCTTTTTAAAATAAAATGCTTTTAGGAAGGGAGGGAACGGAAGGAAGGATTATTTCCCAGGCTAGATTAAAACACCTTCATATCAAGTGCAGAGGGAAGGAAAAACAAACTGGAAATGGCTAAGAAACCATATAGAACTAGTTTTTTCCCAAGGGCCTAGAGAAGCTTTCACAGAACTCAAGGCTTTTGGGAAGTCAATTCATTTCCTTCTGTTCTTTCTTCCTGGGCCCAGTAAGTCAATGATGCACTGTAATATAATCCAGTACTCATTTATCACCTTGGGAAATAAATGGAAAGACACTCTAAGAGATAGCTCTCTTCACTGGGCCATCAAAGGGCAAATCAGCTGAGACCAACACAGTAATAGACTCGTTTATTTCTCAGAATTTAGTTTGCTGCTTGATATTACCTGCAAATGTGAGGCAATCACACAACGTCCTTGAGGCTCTAATCCCAGACTTGTCTGAGCACCATCCACAGGCAGCTCGGCCCATCAGAGGTCCAAAAGAAACCTCCTAACTTGGGCCAGGTATTTTGGTTTCAAATAGTCACCCAGCTCGTCCTTAGTGACCCACACATGATGGCCCTTATTCCCAGCCTGGGAAAAGTCTCCAGTTAATAGCAGTGCTTTGAAGAAGAACACCTTGGCCCCGAGGTTACTCTCTGTCCGCATTGCCTGGGGGAACTTGAATGTGTAGTGCCCACAGGGTGCATTTCCTAGGAACTTGGCTTCCATGTTGTTTTCTGAAGAGGGAGGAAAAGAAAAATCACAATTGGAAGGTAAGGATACAGCCATCTGTTTACTCTGGCTCCCAAAATTATAGGGGGTCTCTGCAAGATCTGGCCCTGAGGTAAAATCAATCCCTAGGAATAGGACTAGAGCCATTCCTGAAAAGAGCCTCCTTCCCTCTCAATCCAAATGCTTCCTGGCCCGTGGAGCCCAGATTCACTGGGCTCATTCCCATGTGCCAAGCTACTGTTTTTAGACTGAAAGTCAGCAACACAGTTACAATCACACCTGGGAGTCACAGCACCTAGTTCCTACGTTCAGCCCAGTCACTATCTGTTGGTGAAGGTCCAGGACATTTGGTCTGTAAAACAAAGTTCATCCACCTTTAAAAAGGGTGTCACATGGAAAGTATTAAAAAGGACCCCAGTTTTAACTCCTACCAAGTGAAAAAAGTCATAAACAAAGTTAAAGACAAAAACAGATGAGTAGACAATATCTGTAATCTATAACTAAGGGTTAATAACCCCAATCCAGAATTTCAAAGGATGGGGAAATGATGGACTACTAAATGGCATCTGAAGAACTGACTAGCCAGATGGGAAAAACCAAGCTGGATCCCATACTCGGTCCTCACATTAAAATTGATACCATATAGATCAAAGATTTAACAATAGACATTTTAACTTTTCATTAAAAATTGGTTAATTCTGGATGGTTGTTTCATGGACATTTAATATTTTCCAATCTTTTCTGTATTTTTTTTTTCCAATACAGTCTCTCGCTTTGTCACCCAGGCTGGAGTGCAGTGGTGCAATCTTGGCTCACTACAACCTCTGCCTCCTGGGTTCAAAGGATTCTCATGCCTCAGCCTCCTGAGTAGCTGGGATTACAGGCATGTGCCACCACGCTCAGCTAGTTTTTTTTTTTGTATTTTTAGTACAGATGGGGTTTTGCCATGTTGGTCAGGCTGGTCTTAAACTTGTGGCCTCAAGTGATCCGCCTGCCTAGGCCTCCCAAAGTGCTGGGCGTATTTTCTAATTACAATAAGAACATACGAGCATTAGAAGAAAATGCAGGATGCTTTCTTAAACCTTAAGATATTATTTGAGAGGGCAAGGCCTTTCTAAGCAAGAAACAAAATTTTTAAGCCCAAAAAACAAAAGATTTATATTTGTCTACATAAAAATTAAATCTTTCTGCAAGGAAAAATGAAGCACAAAAAAAGTCAAAGACAAAATGACAAACTAGGAAAAATATTTTCAACACATTCAACAAAGGAATATCTTAAGGTATAAGAAGCACTTAAAAATCAATGCAGATACTCAGGAAGCTGAGGCAGGAGTACTGCTTGAGAATAGGAGTTCAAGGCCAGCCTGGGCAACATAGCAAGATTCCATCTCTAAAAGAAAAAAAATCAATGAGGAAAAAAAAACAACAAATTAAAAAGAAAAATGAACCAAGCACATGAACAGTAAGCTCACATGAAAATAAATATCACTGGCCCATAAATACATTAAAAGGTGTTCAATCTTATTAATAATTTAAAGAAATAAAGTTAAACAACAATATACATCATTATTAGTGAAGTTCAAAAACTTAGCTGTACACTGCTTATGAAGGATAAGGAAAAAACCTGTACTTTCACACATATTTTGGAGGGGTTATAAATTAGTATAACTGCTATTAATTGGCAAGAGGTGTCAATTTAATTGCACATGCCCTTTGACCTAGCAACTCCAGTTCTAGACTTTTATCCTACCAGATATACTAATTTGCCCATGTGAGCAAAGATGAGCATACAAGGATATTCACTGCAGCTTTGTTTGTAAAAACAGACTGGCTAAACAAACTGCAGTACATACATATTATAAAATAGTATGATGCTGTTAAAAAAGCTAAAGATAGGTCTTAATAGGCTGATCTGAAAAGATGTTTAAAAGCGTATATGAGAAAAAAGGAAGGCACATAACAATGTATAAACATGTTCCCGTTATATGCAAAAAAGAAAACAAAACATTTATGCATTTGTATATGCATAGAGAATTTCTGAAGAGATATAGAAAAACACTATTAATAGAGGTTGCTTCTGAAAAAGGAAAATTACATCTTACACTACATTTACTAGACACCGATAATTTTTTTACCACATACGTGAATGGCTTTTCTCATACTAAAAAAAAAACACTACTAGCATTAGATGAAAAATTTATAGATAGTGTGAGCTCACATAAAGTAAAAAATGTTAGCAGTGGGTATCTGTGAGTGGTGGAATTGTATTGGCATATTTCTTTACACTTTCCTGAATTTTCTAAACTTAATCCCATAAATGCATGTTACTTTTCTATAATCTGGAAAAGATGGATTACAAATATAAACAAATTAAAAAGAAAAAACAGCTTATTACAAAGATGAGCAAACGATCTAAATAGGCAGTTCACAAAAGAAGTACAAACAGCCAATAAACACATGAAAAGATAGTGAATCTCACTAGCAAACAAGAAAATGCTAATCTGAAAGGGATCATTTGACTCACTAGATGAGCAAAATTTTAAAAGCGACTATTTCATATGTTGGTGAGGCTTAGACAAAGAGGCACTCTCAGACACCACTCCTGGAAAACGTCAATTGTTATATACATTCTGGAGGGCAACTGGGCTGCACGTACCAAAAACTGAAGTGTGCACACCTTTGACCCATTAATTCTACCTCTAGAAATTCCATCTTGCAAAAATACTGGAAGTGTGGAGCCAGTGGGGAGGAAAGGAGTGCACTTTCACTTTTTAAAATACAGTATAGACTCCTACATTGCTTGAGCTTTTCTTTGCCATTTTATATTATTTGTCAGTTTTGTAAATTTGTAATACGTCAATACACTATTTTATATGCATCTATTAAACATAAATATGTTTTAATATATTTGATATATTTCCTTTTACATGTATTTATTACAATGGCAATGTTTAAAGGAAAGCATAGTGGTCGGGTGGATCCCCTTTCCTCATTGCAAACAGAAAGGGGAGCTGAGCAAGGATCAGTTGTGAATGTTTGACGTTAAGAGAGGTTGAGCATCTGAACACAATGATCCTCGCAAGAAACTTGGCTGCTGACTCCTATGTGATGGCTGAGGAGACTGAGAAAGCAGCAACCTCCCCTCCTACCACATTCCATTCTGTCTTGATGTCTCTCCTGCAGGCCACACAGGCCCCTTGGGAGAGTTAAGGGAACACACACTGGCTGCTGACATTTCGTTAGCGGGTACTTGTGCTGATGGGAGGGCAGGTAAAGTGGCTGTGCACCACCAAATCCATTTAGTCAACATTCAACAAATGCCTATGTGCCAGGTAGTTTGATGAAAGCTAGGATCAGAGAGAGGAATAGATACTGCCCATATGTTCAAGGAAGTCAAAATTCCGACCAGGGAGAAAAATGTGTTAGTAAACAATTATAGTGCAATGGCATTAAGGGAAAGAATGTATTCTCCACTAGAACACAAGCTCCTAGGGAGTAGGGTAGTCTCCTGTTCATCACTGAGACCCTATATGTCTGTTGCATAAATGGAATAAGGACACACACCAGTGCTACGGGAGCCTACAGCGAGGAGTAGCTCTGTCTTCCTGAAGGCTCAGGAAAGGTTTCACCACATAAGGTATAATGTATAAGCTGTCTTAAAAACTGAGCAGTCAGGCCAGGAAGGAGTAAAGTATTTCATCAGGGACCAGCAGGCCCCAAAGCAGAGACACATGAAAGACCATATTATTCAAGGAATGCAAAAGGTTTGTTAAGTTAGAACTTGAATTTTACATTAATGAACAGCAAGACGGAAGACTGATGAGCCTGGGATCAGGGCAAATAAGATTTGCAGGCCATGCTTGACAGTTAGAATTTTTATTGGAAACCTTTTAAGAATTCCATGCAGAGAAGTGACAAGGGATTTGTGTTTCAGAAAGCTCATTTTGGCAGCATTGAAGGGCACTCCACAAAACCAAGTTTAAACTTACTGGGCATATAATTCAATAGCTCAGTATAGTACTTCTCAACCACTGTAATTTGCTCCCTGGGTAATATCTGGCCATGTCTAGAGATGTTTTTGGTTATTGCACTGGGGGTGGGGTCGGGGGATGAGGTAGTGCTACTGGCATCTAGTAGGTAGAGGCCAGAGATACTGCTAAACATCCTATAACGCAAAGAATAGCTCCCCACACTTATATGACCCCAAACGCCAATAATGCCAAAGATGGGAAACCCTAGTCTAGTGAGAAGTGAAGAGGGTCACAGCTAAAGCTGTCAGAACAAAGGGGACTATTTAGAACAGATCACAAGGGACTCAGGACTTATGGATGTGGGAATGAGGTCAAGGATAATTCTGAGGTTTTAAGTTGAGTGAACAGATAAGCAGTGATGGCAATAAGCAGTGCTGCAAAGGTAAGAAGACAAGCAGGCCAAGAAAATGGTAGAAATATCAATTTTGAATGTACTAAATTTTAAAATCTCAGTGGAACAAAGGATTCTCGCCTGGTCTAAAAATAAAAATAAAAAAATAATTTAAAAAATCCTTACCTGGGTTTTTCTGGCTGAAATTTTTATAAACTGCAAAATTTCCATTAACCTTCCCACCCCCACCCTTAATCCAATTCCCCAGTCAGCCTAAAAATCCTCTGGCTGAGTCTGAAGTGAATTTTGTGGAATTTAGAGGAAGGCAGAAAACCCACCTGAGAGTGTGGCCAGGGTTCGTTCAGCTGTTCCTCGAAGGGTCTCCCCAGGCTGCCACTCTGCCTGGGGCAGTATCCAAACATCCTGGTCTCCAAACTTCTCTCTGACTAACAGGACAAGGTTCCTGTCTAGCTTCCGGTTCAGGGATGCCCGGTCATTCTTTTCATCAGCTTCTACAGCAAAGGGGGTCAGAGGAGGTAAGAAGACTGTGATCTGCCAGAACCAAGAAACCTGGAGTTTTACAATCTTCCTTTAAGATCCACAATCCTTGCCCTCAAAGAGCTTAGAACCAAATTACACCTCGACCCATCTCTCTAACTCTGACCTCTTCCAAGGAAGAGTCTCACAATCTTGAGGAAACTAAAAGGTAAGAAATCAAGAGGTAAACTTCTCTGAATAGCAAACCATATTTTGAGTCTTCAAAAAAGAAACAATGATCATACTAATTCAAACACAACTACTTCATTGGTTTTGATACTATTACTGACTTAACCAGCCCCTACTTTCTCTGTTCTTCAGTCTTCATCTGTGAAACAAGGAAAACAGAACCCAATCTCCCGCTTTAAGAGGGATTTCACATAAAACACAGGAATTAGTGGAAAAAGGCTTCATTTGCCCCACTCTCAGCCTCAAACTTGGAGTTAAACACAGAAAACATTCACAAAGTTTAACTGAGAGAAAAGGCCATTCCAATACCCTTACCTCTTACTCGAAAATAAGACAGACTTTTTAAGTCATATTATGGTAGATGTGAGCAACAGAGAAAAGAATATGAAATTATTTGTTACTTAAAACACAAAGCAGGGTCCAAGCAACTGTCTTTTATTTGGAAATCCAAATACCCCTTTTCCCTTCCTTCTTGCTGGCCTAAAAGGATCACAACCTGTTATGCGAGCTCCAAGTCTGAACTGTAGAAATTTCTGCTCCCACATATCTTCCAAATCTTGCACCAGCAATATATCCTGTTCATCTTCTTCATCATAAAGGTCAGCTTTCTTCTTTGCCAGTCGCTGGTTTTCATCCAGAGCACGAAGCTCATGGTCTGAATACAGGCTTCTCTCTATCTCAATCTGGGAAAATTAAAAGGGCAAAAAACTACCTTAATCTGGCAAAATTAAAAGGAAAAAAAAAACAGGAAGAATAAAACAGAGATATGGCACGCTTGGCAGGCTCAGAAGTTTATCACCCAACATAACCAGATACACAATCAAAATACCATGCAGAAAGGAAACAGAGGAAAAAAAGATCCTCTGAACTTTGGGCTTGAGTTACATTTGCCAAAAATGTTAGAATGTCACTGGGGGTCAAGACTGCTACAAAAACAGAGAGCTGGGTTGGGCAATGCCTGCTCACTTACCACAATCCAGTCATGTCAGTCTTTGATCAGAATCTCACTCACCAAGGACTTTCCTGTTCAGGGACTTTCAAGAGGCTGTTCCTTCTTCCTAGAATGTTTTTCCTCACATTCTTTCTTCTGGGAGAGTCCTACTCATCCTTCTGATTTCAATTTAAATGTGACTGTCTCAGAGAGACATTTCTCATAAAGAGAAAAACATGTATTTAGAAAGTCTGAGACATTCCTTGACACTCACCATAAAATAAAATGTGGTGTATTTATTAAACACTCTTATAGTGCCTTGTGTCTTCCTTAACAACACTTATCAGGGTCTGCATTTAGTTGTATGATTATCTGGTTACTGACTGATCCCCTCACTCAACCACACTGAAGTACTCTGAGAACCAGAGCTACTTCTGCCTTACTCATTACAGCATCTCTATCACTTAACATACTCTCTGATGCATAGTATGGGCACAATGAACATCTGTAGGTTGAGTAACATATATTTGTCAAGCCAGCGAGTAAATGAATAAATCAAGCAAAAACCACAGGAGAGTTTATAGTTCTCAATAGACCAAGACAAAAACATCTCGGCTTCTGAGGAAACATATCACCCTCCAAACACTTTCTGTAGTGACTTCACACCCTCACAGCCACTATACTGTTTTTGCCCATGCTTCCTCACTTGCCCCTCACACATATAGCCCCATGAGGTAAAACAGAGTAGGCTTATCACAGGCATCTTACAGATGTGCCCACCGCCTCTTGTATTTCCTTCTTAACATTCATCACATCACAAAGACTTTCCCCCTCCAGACTTGTAAGCTCCTAGTGACAGGGACCGATTCTTGTTCACCACAGGATCTCTATTGTGTTGCATGAACAAGAAGTAGAGTATCTCCAAAGAGTTGCCTAAGGTGACGATAAAGACGGCCAATGAAACCACTTTTTGTTGAACATCTATGTATCAAACCAAGTCAGTAAGGTAGGTACCATTCTGCGGATAAGTACCATATACTTAAGTTCAGAGAGGTGAAATTACTCGCTCAAAGTCACGCAGAATAAACGTCACTCTGAACCCTGCATCTCAGTCCTACCTGCTGCAGCAGAGACGCCATCTCTTCCTGCAATGGGGTCAACGGCTTGGAGACTACAGGTGGCCGCTGCAGGCACAACGCGCCCAACAAGCGCCATGGGGATCCGTTGCTTGAGGGTGCGGCTGCAAGAGCCAGGCTGCGAGAGCTTAGACTACCGGCCCAGAGCCTCTCGAACCGCCGCCAGCCCCCCGCCACCCCTAACAGCGTCCGCCTTACGGGCGCCGCCATCTTTCGTTCTCCCACAATGCACCGCGGCTCCCTAGGATCCCTCAGCCGCGGGAGAAGCAAACTAGGGGAGAGCTCAGTCCCGGAACTGCGGGAACGAACCATTCGCATATGGAGGGGTGAGCCAACATCTCAGAACATTAAAAAAGGGAAAGAATCCCCAGGTGAACCACAGTGAAAGTCTTATTGAGCATTTAAATGGAAATAAAAATATTCAGTGGACCTGATGAAGAGTAGATGACTTTCCCTTCTGCCCCCTCCCCGACCGGCACTCATGGTACCGGCGCCGGCGCAGCTGTGACTGACACTGCCGACGGAAACTGACTGGGGTCAATTCAAGTCATGCAGGCTGTGAGAAACGCGGTGTCGTGGTTCCTGCGGTCCTGGACTTGGCCCCAGACAACCGGGTAACAAATGGCTGCCCCCTCGAGCCCACCGCCACCTCCAGACTATGCTCCTACTCGTGTCCCTTGAGCCACCCGGGCCCCAGTGACCGTTAGGCCGTGGCCCTCACCGAGCTTTTCTTCCCAGCAGGGTCGTGGCCAGGACGCCGGCCGGGACCATCCACACAGGCGTTCGACAGCTCCAAGACGCTGCGGCCAAGCAGAAAGGTGAAGAGAAGGCGGCTCCCAGCCACACCAAGTTCAGGTGAGCCCCACTTGGACCAGCCCTCTGGAGACCCGCAACCCCTGACTCTTGCCCGACACCCTCCAGAGTCAGAACCAGTGAATTTTCAGCTATGTCACTTGCTATCCGTGGGACTTTATGCAAATAAATCTGAGCCTCAGCCTTCTCATCTAAAAATGAGGATAATGCTGAGAAAGGTTGTGAGAATCAGATGAGCCGTGGTACAGAGTAAATGTTCAGTGAATATTCGTTAAATCAATGAGTGAATGTGAGATATCCATAACATGTGTCAGCGTTCTTTCCTTCTGAGATGGAGATCTTTTCAGACCAACAACCTTCCCTGCCTCCAACACAAAATGGGGAGGTGGAGGGCACTAGCGATGGAACAGATGCTCCTGCACGTCTTACAGATGGTCCAGGGTGGGTTTTGTGCTCAGCCCTAGGAACTGGCATCTTGCTTCCCACCAGTGCCACCACCTCTGTATGCTCTATACACATCCATTTAACTTCACACCCATTTAACAAACATTTACCAAGAATCTACTATGAGTGAGACACCATTCTAGGTGCGGTGAATACAGATACAAAAGATCATTCCTCCCCACAAGTAGTTCACAGTCTTTGAAGGAAGACAAACATGCAAACATTTTCACCATAATCTGCTCAATAGTATAATAGAGGTAAGCATTGGTTGGAAGTATGAAAGCATAAGTGTCTAACTCCTGGCCAGATGCAGTAGCTCATGCCTTTAATCCCAGCACTTTAGGAGGCCAAGGTGGACGAATTACTTGAGGTCAGAAGATCGAGACCAGCCTAGCCAATATGGCGAAACCCCGTCTCCACTAAAAATACAAAAACTAGCCAGGCACTTGTAATCCCAGCCACTCAGTAGGCTGAGGCAGGAGAATCGCATGAACCCGGGGAGCGGAGGTTGCAGTGAGCCAAGATCACACCACTGTACTCCAGCCTGGGTGACAGATTGAGACTCTGTCTCAAAAAAAAAAAAAAAAAAAAAAAGGATAAGTGTCTCATTCCTGAGGAAATCAGGCAAGACCATGGAGAAAAGAACATGGAGCTCAGAAGTGAATGGGAGTTCATCTGGACAAGTTGAAGTGGGTCATTGGAGACCAAGGTAACCGTCTGTGTAAAGGCATGTGGTATGAAAAAACATGGTGTGTTCAGGTGTGTATGTGATGGCAGATGCGGCCAACAAGACAGGAATCAGAATGCCAGGGGTCTTGTCTGTCACACTGGAGCTTTTACCCTGTCCCCACTGAAGGCAGTAAGGAGCTACTGAAAGGATCTAAACCAAGATTCTGTTGTAGTCATTTCTTCAACAATGCCAGGCACTGTTCAGAGTGTTGGGGATATATCCCTGACCAAACAGACAAAAAGCCCTGCCCTCATAGAACTTAAATTCCAGTGGGTAGAAGACAGTAAATAGAAAACAAGTAAAATGTAGGAGTATAACGGTTGGAAAGGGAAGAGGGGGGTCAAGCAGGCCTGCATAGCCACATTCTGTAGGACTTTCTAGGGACATTGTGAGAACTTCAGCTTTTACTGTGAATGAGATGAGAGGCCAATGGAAATTGCTGAGTAAAGGGTTGACATGATCTTGCTGACAACATCTTGTAAGCTCTTTGGCTGCTGTGCTGATATTAAACCATAGAAGAGCAAGAATGGAAGCTGGGAAAAGTCCTCTAAGCAGTTAGAAGACTATTGAAATAATCCAGACAAGAAACGATGGTGGCTTGGACCATGGTTATTGCCATGGAGGTATTATAAATGGTCTGACATTTTGAAGGTAAAACAAGCAGGATTTGTTAATATACAGTGTGAGAAAAAGAGAGGAGCAAAGGAAGACCCCAAATTTTTTTGGCCTAAACAACTGGAAAGACAGAGTTGTCATTGATTAAGATGGGGAAGACTGCAGGAGTTTGGATGGGAGTTGTTAAGGTTGAGATTCTTAATAAACATTCAAGTGGAGATACAATGTAGACCATTAGAAATGGAGCTCAAGGTCTGGGCGTGGTGGCTCACACCTGTAATCCCAGCACTTTGGGAGGCCAACGCAGGTGGATCACCAGGTCAGGCATTTTAGACCAGCCTGACCAACATGGTGAAACCCCGTCTCTACTAAAAATACAAATATCAGCCAGGTGTGGTGGCGCGGGTCTGTAATCCCAGCTACCCAGGACGCTGAGGCAGGAGAATCACTTGAACCCGGGAGGCGGAGGTTGCAGTGAGCCAAGATCGTGCCACTGCAGTCCAGCCTGGACGAGACTCCATCTCAAAAAAAAAAAGAAATGGAGTTCAAGAGTCAGGCTTCAAACTTTAGCTAGAGATATACAGTTGGGAGACATCATAGAGATGATATTTAAAACCATGAGATGACAAAATCATTAATACCATAAATGAGATGAAGAGAAGAGGTCCAAAGACTGAACCCTGGGGCACTTTCACATTTAGAGATTTGGGAGACTAGGAAGAACCATCAGAAGAGACAAGGAACTTCCAGAGAGATAATAGGAAAACTAGGAGAGAGCATTTATTTTTTAATTTGGCTCAAGGTGGGGAGATCAGCTGTGTCAAATGCTGCTGATGTGATAGGTTGTTAGATCAATAACAGAATTGCCTATTACATTTAGCAATGTGGAGTTAGTTGGATTAAAGCATTTTTGGTGGAGTGGTAGGGGTTAATAATCTGATTGAAATGGGTTCAAGGAGAATAGAAGCAGAGGATAGGAAGAAACAGCAAGTATAGTCAGTACCTTAAAGTTCCTTAAGAGGGCTCTGCTATAAGGGAATAGAGAAATGGACAGTAGCTCCCAGCAGGTGGATTCAAGAGGTTTTGGAGGGTTGTTCTGTTATTTTTTCAGTTTGGAACATAACAATATGTTTTGCCATTGGGAGCAGTGCAGTATAGAGGGGAAAGAACAAGTGATACTGGAGTGGGAACATTGCGGGAACAGTGTCCTTCAGGGGCTAATACATAAGTGGAGCACTGTAACAGGAGAGAGCACAAAGGCTGTGGGCACAGATGTTCAGTAGTGGGAGCTGGGAGAAAGTCTGATGGCTTCTTTTCCTGTGGAGGTCATCTGCTCAGCAATGAGGAAGCAGGGAGTTGGAGGTTAGAGGAGACAAAAGAAACTATAAAAGAATCATCTAGGAGAATGGAAGGATAATTGAACACGGGATGTGCTGTACGATTGCGAGGCAGTTCTAATCACTTCTAAGGTCAAACCCACAGGAAAGAATATACTTGTAAACTTTGAATACCAATGTGTTTTTGTTTTGCCTTTTAAAATACCTCTAGAAAAGCAGGAAGGGCTGGGGCAAGAGTAGTCCTCAGATTATAATATAATTTCTAAAATGGAATCTATTGTATTTCAAGTGGCTGTGGTGGGTACAAACATGAATATGATTTGTGTGTGTAGGCCTAGTGGAACAGCAAGTTTATTTCCAGCTCCATTGCTGAAGGATGAATGTGTGTGTTCAAATTTTAAAAAGCACAGCTTGGTGAGCAAAGCTGTAGACTGAGACAGATCTACTAAGTCCAAGGCTTGGCTTCTCTTGCTAACCCTATTTCCCTATTGGTACCTAATTTTCACCATCTGAAAATAAAGAGTACTTAGCTAGAAATAGCCAGAAAACAGCTTGGACTAAGACAGTGGAAGATCTTGAACGCAACACAATGTGTTCACATCTGATTCTACTGGGACATTTGAAACATTGATTTCCAGACCCCATCCAGAAGTCCAGGGTGAAGCTTAAACATCTGTATGCTTCACAGCTGACTGATGTTCAGCCTGCATTGAAAACCACTGGTCTAGGGTAGAGGTTGGCAAACTATGGTCGACTGGGCAAATCTGGCCAGTTGCCTGTTTTTGTAAGTAAAGTTTTATTGGAACACAGCCTATTAATTTACTATTGTCTATACCTGTTTTGGGGATATAGTGGAAGAGTTTAGTAATTGGGACAGAGACCTGTTGGCCTGCAAATCCTAATATATTTACTATCTGGCCCTTTACAGAAAAAGTTTGCTGTCCTTTATTCTAGGGGATTCTGGATTTTTTTAATGGTAATGATATAAGTATTATTTTTATCTCATTTTTTATAAAGTAGAGTCCAGATATTGTCTATGGTTGATGTAACAAGAAACAGAGGTTTGACTGTATTTTTTAAATTGTGGGAAGAGGAACCTACAAAGGATCTGAAAATAATAAACATGGGTTCATTATTTTCAATAATGAACATACTTGCAGGGACAAGGAAGATGGGGAGTATGAATGAAAATCCCTTCTCATAGCAGAAAGTCCCTAGATGTGTCTGAAGTCAACAAGTCGAGAAACAGCCTCATAAGCACAGCAGTCACAGATGCAGTGGTGGCACCAGAAGGACTGAAAAGGAATGGTGGGGGCAACCACTTCAGAAGCAGCAGGGGGCAGAGGGCTGTTATTTTTTAACCATGTGTTGTATTTCTTTGATTTTTAAAAAGTCGAGACAGTTTTAAATAAAATCTTTCTTCTAATTGCAGCATTTACCCTCCCATTCCAGGAGAGGAGAGCTCCCTGAGGTGGGCAGGAAAGAAATTTGAGGAGATCCCAATCGCACACATTAAAGCATCCCACAACAAGTAAGTGGGAAGGGAAACACTGGGCAGGTCTAGCGTGAGATTCCTTTCACTTCAGAGGGAAAGTCAGGCTTGGCCCTGAATACCCTGGGGTAGAAGTGAGGGTGCTAAGTGCTGCATGATGGCGCCAATGTAGAGCACCATCTTCCTTCTCACTTGAGGAACCACCTGCTGTCTTTACAGAGTTTATTCAAGTTTCATAAAAACGTGAAATTGGGTGGGCATATCCTAGTTATAAGAATTCTTTGCTTTCCTTGAGAATAGTGTTTCCTGGTTTTGCTCAAGAGTTGGAAGGGAGTGTATTAGGGGCATATGGTTCCACCATGAAGGTGTTTATTAAGTGTTGCTGATAGGGAATGGATGATATATAAAGTAAAAGAGATATGATTCAAGATATTAATATGATTTATTAATACACTAACCAGAATCTAGACCTCTAAATAGATATTGTCCCTTTAAAGTACTCACCACTCTGGGCCACTGTGTGCTGGCCTCCACCTTGTAGAGCTAAATATGGATGGTGAGTTTAAAGTGACAAGACTAGTGTTCTTGTGTGGCTTACAGACGGGGGCAGTGCCAAGGGAATTCCCAAACATATGCTGGCAACAGGAGCATTGCTGGTATTAGTGACAACTTTGCAGGTTGGCCCCCACTTGGAAATGAGATCAGTATTTGGTCACGGCCAACCCATCCAGCAATTGAGAGACCAGCACAAGAGACTACAGTCATGGGCTAAAGTGTGTGGCACAGATGAAATGCTATAGGATTCATTTCAGCATTTGTCAGATAAACGTAAAGTGACAGCAATTGGATTTCTTTTTCTTCCTCTCTCAGGCTAATAAGGACATAGGCTAACTCTGCATTTAAGTGTCTGTGGTCTACTCTATACAGCACTGTTTAGGCTGTCACAGAGACAAACAATTATGCATCTATTCAATATGGAAAACCCTAGAAACTCTGGTAGGGGGAAATGGCAGAGCCATAGCCAGGATAACAAGCAGATGACCCAAGCCCAGGGCTGACTCCAGCAGGCCTCCCCTTCAGTCACTTCTCCTGTCTCCTTCTGTGAGCTCTCAGAGCTCTCCAGACCAGAAATAGGATGATGATGACTAAAGGGGAAATCAAAAGCATATCTGAGGATTTCTTAAGGCATTCTTAATTGTATTAATAAGTTAACTTATTAGAGATGATTAAGAAAAAGTTGTGGGTGGATGCAGTGGCTCACACCTATAATCCCAGCACTTTGGGAGGATCACTTGAGGCCAGGAATTTAAGACCAGCCTGGGTAACGTAGTGAGACCCAGTCTCTACAAAAATACAAAAATTAGCTGGGCGTGGTTGCATGCACCTGTAGTCCCAGCTACTCGGGAGGCTGAGGTGGGAGGATGGCTTGAGCCCAGCAGTTGGAGGCTGCAGTGAGCTGTGATTGTGCCACTGCACTTCCAACCCCGGGCGACAGAGTGAGACCCTGTATCACAAAAAAATAAGAAAAAGAAAAGTTTTACTTGTTTAAAATAATTTTTGATCATGGAATCTAGTGTTATAAGCATCAAAAGTATCCAATATGAGGCCGGGCGAGGTGGCTCATGCCTGTAATTCCAGCACTTTGGGAGGCCAAGGCGGGCAGATCACCTGAGATGGGGAGTTCAAGACCGGCCTGAACAACATGGAGAAACCCCATCTCTACTAAAAATACACAATTAGCCAGGCATAGTGGTGCATGCCTGTAATCCCAGCTACTCTGAAGGCTGAGGCAGAAGAATCTCTTCAACCCGGGAGGCAGAGGTTGCTGTGAGCCAAGATCGTGCCATTGCACTCCAGCCTGGGCAACAAGAGCAAAACTCCATCTCAAAAAAAAAAAAAAAAAAAGTATCCAATATGATAATATTGCTAATATTTTTTTAAGAGTCCTTCTTTTAGAGCTATGTACTGAAATATTTACAGACAAAATGATAGGTCTGGGATTTGCTTCAAAATAATCCATTGATGAGGGGAGTGGGCTGGGAACAAGGTTTATAGATGAAACTGAATTGCATATGAGTTGATAATTGTTGAAGCTGGTTGATGGGTCCATCAGATTTCGTATGTTATTCTCTTCACTTTTGTGTATATTTAAAATTTTCCCCAACAAAGTCATTTTTTGGGTGATACTTAACTAACTACTCTCAGATTATGGAGCACTCTTTAAATTATGTGACTTACCAGTTTTCGGTCAGGTTTAGGTGAGAATTCTGACCTTTCCTGATACTTCCTGTAGGAGTTCAAAACATGTTGATCTGATAAGCTCAAAGTGGAAGCAACTGAATTCCTTTTTCTTTCTCACCCAGGCTTCTAGGGGCATAGATTAGCTCTCTCTTATTTCCCTGAAGAAGAGTTGTATCCTATGTGCTTCTTCTACTTTTCTCAGCACACAGATCCAGGTAGTCTCTGCCAGTAATGAGCCCCTTGCCCGTGCTTCCTGTGGCACAGAGGGATTTCGGAATGCCAAGAAGGGCACAGGCATCGCAGCACAGACAGCAGGCATAGCCGCAGCGGCGGTAAGTGTGTGTTCCTTCTGCTTCCCTCTGTAGTGTGTGTTTGCTTTCTGCATGGCTCATCACTGAGTGGAGAATCCTCATTATACTACCCATTCAGAAGCAAGGGTTGGTCATGGCAGCTTAGATGCCCTGACATTAGAGCATTGGTTTGAAAACGTTTAGTGAAAGGCTCCTCTTTTTTCTTTCTCTCAGCTTCATTAGAGGTGAAGCCCTTGCTGATTGATTCTAGGATGTAAGAGCCAACATACCAAAGGCTTGAGAACCAAAGACCCCTCAATTTAAAAACTGTTAGCCAGGTGTGGTGGCACCTGCCTGTAGTTCCAGCTACTTGGGAGGCTGAGGCTGGATGGCTTGAGCCCAAGAGTTTGAGGCTGCAGTGAGCTATGATCTCACCACTGCACTAAAGCCTGGGCAACAGAGAGAGACCCTGTCTCCAAAAAAAATTAAAAATAGGCCAGGCACAATGGCTCACAGTTGTAATCCCAGCAGTTTGGGAGGCCAAGGCAGGCATAAGAGATCGAGACTATCCTGGCCAACATGGTGAAACCCCATCTCTACTAAAAATAGAAAAATTAGCTGGACATGGTGGTGCGCACCTGTAGTCCCAGGTACTCAGGAGGCTGAGGCAGGAGAATCACTTGAACCCGGGAGGTGGAGGTTGCAGTGACTCGAGATCACACCACTGCACTCCAGCCTGGCGACAGAACGAGACTCCATCTCAAGAAAAAAATAAAAATAAAGACCCGTGGTTTGGGGTTGGGGGAGATATGATAGTCTATTTGGAGAGGACATAGTATCGTGAGGACTCATACAATACCAGTTCCAGTGTGAACTGTCGTAGACCTTTTTTAGAAGCAAATTGGCAAGGTGCTGCTATTGGTGTAGTTATTGAGCATCTGCATGTGCCAGACACTTGAGTCTTCAGAGACCTTCAGCATTATCCACATTTTCATAAGCCAATTGAGATTCAGAGTGTGTGACTTGCCCAGAGCCATGCACCGATTCAGTTCACTGATCGGAACCCAGATTGGTCTGGGACCAAAGCCTGCACAATTTCTACTATAGCACAAGCCTTACAAATATTCAGACTCTGCCAAACCAGATGTAGTTCCTGAAGGAAAACCTTGACCTTCAAACAACGGAAGGCACCCCAAAATATTGATTGCATGTACTATCATCAGAAATCAAAATGCTGTAAATGCCCAACCATGGACAGATCATATACTATGAAAAGAAGTATGTCACTGTTCACAGTGGCTTCTGCATGGTGAGTCATGAATGATTTCTGTATATTTTCCCATTTTTATAATGAACTGCCTTTACTATCAAGAAAGAAAATTTTAACTCTAACTACTTAGAGATTTTAAATGATAATGCTTTTAAAGTGGGTATTTAGGTTCAGCCTTGAAGCCTAGGGTGGCGCCTCATGGTCTGAAATTCTGCATTTGCCCACCTGAGAAAAACCTGAGCAATATTTAGAAATTTCCATTAGGTGGCGGTGCTGTCCTAGGCTAAACAGATCACAGTCGCGTGAATTCTGCAACCTGCCAAATTCTGTGGTCTCTGCTGGCGCCTGTCCTCCACTATAGCCATCTGCCCTTTGCCTCCCTGTTTACTTCTCTGGGTGCCCTTTCCCTGAGCTCACACACCCCTTGCTCTAGGAGGCAGTAGCAAGAGATTTGGATGCAGTAGTTCTCTCTCTGGGGCACTAACCACTCATTGCTTCTCTCCAGAAAGCTAAACAAAAGGGCGTGATCCACATCCGAGTTGTGGTGAAAGGCCTGGGGCCAGGACGCTTGGTAAGTTACAGTGATTTCCATAGTGTACTTGCCTCCTAGTAAGTGAGAGAATTTGGGGCTTGAGAGCAGAGTACAGGGAGAGTAGAAAACACCTTTTAGTGGATTTCCATGTTTGCTTGAAGTTCCCGTCTGTTGTTTTTATAATTGACTAAGCCCCTCAGAGCAAGCCTAGATCACTTAGTATAATTCATCAGACACTGAGTGCCTGCTGTGTGCCACGCACTGGGAATGGGAAGGTGGTTCCTGGGGGAACTGTCACAAACAAATCCCTCAGGACAGACGGGTGAGTGCGGTGGTAAAGCATGTGCCTAGAGTGCTGGCAGCCCATCAGGGGATCCCGAACCTAGCAGGGATAATCTTTCCTGATGATCATTAGCACAGATAATCTTTAGCTTCCTCAAAGAGGTGACATCTCTCTGACTTTGCAGGAATAATGAAGTATTAGGGAGGTGGAGGCACAGCAGGTGGTGGGGGACATTGCAGGCAGAGAAAACTGCCTAAGTAAGCTACAGAAGTATGATACCCAAGGTGTGCCAAGGTCTACAAGAAGTCTTTGTTCTCAGATTGTAAAGTGCAAAGTGGAAAGTGATGGGTACGATTTGAGAGGGGGACAGTGTGAAAACCTGGTTAAAGGGTTTGGGTGGAGACATTTGTGAGAGTAGAATAGGATTGGGATTATAAGTATCAAAGCCAGTGGGCATCTCACCCCTCCTTTCCCTTCTCTACGCCACCCTGTCCCTCTCTGAACCCTGCCTGGAGACACTGGATCATCATTTCTGGGACCATGTCATTCTACTTTTCCTTCTGTTCCTTCCAGTCTGCCATGCACGGACTGATCATGGGGGGCCTGGAAGTGATCTCAATCACAGACAACACCCCAATCCCGCACAACGGCTGCCGCCCCAGGAAGGCTCGGAGGCTGTGATGGGAAGGAAGCCTGCCCTTGGACCTGACCTCAAGCCTCAGCTCCAGTGGGACCTTGTAAAATGCTCGGTCAGAGCTCTCCAGAATATGCTTGTTGGAGATCCTTCAGACAGTAAGGAAGAGTTTTGCCTCCTTACACAGTGGCCTTTGCTTGCACCTCCAGCTGGAGATGGGTGTGCCCCAGAAGTAAGCTTTGCATCTCTTACAAGAGGGGAGCTACAGGGGCAGCCGTGGCCTAGGCCCAACCTCTGTTCTGAGAAAATAAATATCTGTACCATCTGTCATAATTTTGAGATTTTTGCTTTCAGAGTTACATTACTTCCTACTTCCTCCTGAAAAAGAGAGTGTGAAATGAAGTGAGACCTCAGATGAAAGTAAAATATAAATGTGAGTTGCTATTTACCAGACACTTTTGGTTTCAGATATTTCTTTCCTAGCCCCTTACCCAAGATTTCCAGAGCTAATCCTAGTAACTTTTCTTATTAATGACTTACAATTTGGCCCCAAATTGGGAGCTTTTTGCCACCTACCTCTGGATTCTGATGGATTTCACCATTATGGGCATGTTTAAAGTTAGCCCTAAACACAGGATTTTCTACAAGTGGACAGTCAGACTCCCCACACTAAAGTGGCAGTCACCATTTACACTCCATGGGCTTCAGCAGTCCCAGCACTAACGAGAGAGTGCCCTAAAAGCGGGGAGGGTAGAGTTGTATAAAACATGATTCTTGGCCAGGCACGGTGGCTCACACCTGTAACCCCCTCACTTTGGGAGGCCGAGGCGAGTGGATGACTTGAGTCCAGTTAGAGACCAACCTAGGCAACATGGTGAAACCCCATCTCTACTAAAAATACAAAAATTAACCAGGCATGGTGGCGCACGCCTGTAATCCCAGCTACTCTGGAGGCTGAGGCATGAAAATCGCTTGAACCCAGGAGGCGGAGGCTGCAGTGAGCTGAGATCATCCTACTGCACACCAGCCCAGATAACAGCGAGACTGTCTCAAAAAAATAAATAAATAAATATAAATTAAAATTTAAAAAAAAAAAAAAAAAAAAAAAAAACCTGATGATTCTCTAGAAAATAGGGTGGATGGCAGGATGGGCTTGAGTAGAGCCCAAATCTAGAAGTGCAGAAAGCAAGTTGATAAGGAACCTGGGTAGTGCTGGCAGTGGGGCGCAACTCAGGACCCCCAGGCAGGACTGACTGCTCCTCAGTTGGGGCCCTAGGCTTCCTGGATACGGCACAGAGGCCAAAGGTGGGGGCTCTAGAGACACGACCCGAGAGTCCCCTCTTCCACAGGCAAAGACCAAGAGTGAGAGTATCACCGGAAGCTGAGAAGGAGTGGTCAAGTACACAAAAGCACTGTTCCTCCCAGATGAGTGCAGGAAGGGCTGCTGACCAGAAGAGGAAGGCACTGTGGAGTTTTACTTCTGTGTCCAGCCAGCTAAGTAGTGTGATCTGCCTGAACTCAGTATAGGAAAAGACACAGATGCCCCTTAAATATGCAAGAGGCTGTGTTAGGACAAAGAAAGGAGGAAGATCATGAACCAAGACATGAATTTAGAGGAAAAATGCCTCCCTGCTGCCTTCTCTTTAGTCCTTAGCAGGACCTGCGAAGGCCATCTTGTGACCAGTGACCAAAGAAGCCCAACCGGAGGCTTCTTGGATCAAAGCCACCATCAGAAGGAATTAGACTGTTTCACCGCAAAACTATATATCAACACAATGCAATAAAACATGGTGCTCTTGAAAATTGCACTTTGTGATTTGATATGGTTTGGTGGACAGAGGGCCTGTAGCCATCAGACGGTTCATCAATCAGGGCCTGAGAGGAAACAGCTCACAAGGTTTAAGAGAAAAGCTCAATGAAAGCTCTTTGCAGAGGCGTGGGTAAGATTAAGGAAATAAAGAAGGTGGACTACAAAGCAGCTGCCACCCTAGGCTAGAAAAGGCAGGGAAGAACAGTTCCTAGAACCTGGCAGGAGCTGCCACAGCAGCAGAGTGCAGCCCTGCCAAAACCATGGCCTGAGGGAGAGGGAAGAAATGCCTGGCTGTTCCCACCCTATAGTCCGTTGCTGGGGTCCCCCTTGGCTGATCCCAAAAGGAAGCAAAAAGGAAGGGAACTCAGTGTTGTGGTACTTGGAGGCTCAGCCTCCCAGGCTGCAGAGTGGATCCGGAGGGGCACGTAGAGGATAGCAAGCACAGGAGGTTTCTGTGGCTCCTATAAGAAGTCCTCCATACACCATAGGTTTTTATTTTGGTTTTGGTTTTTGAGTCTCGTTCTGTCACCCAGGCTGGATTGCAGTGGTACGACCATGGCTCACTGCAGCCTCACACTCCTGGGCTCAAGTGATCCTCCAGCTTCAGCCTCCTCTGAGTATCTGGGACTACAGGCGCATGCCACCACACCTGGATAATTTTTGTATTTTTTGTAGAGATGGGGTCTCGCCGTGTCCCCCAGGCCGGTCTTGAACTCTTGGTCTCAAGCAATCCCCCCACCTCAGCCTCCCAAAGTGCTGGGATAACAGGCGTGAGCCACTGCACCTGATCCACACACCATAGTTTTAAAAATGTTATTTTACTCACAAGAGGGCTTTGGAAAGGAAGATCCTGCCCAGCAGAGCCTACATGTGCAGAGAGGACAGAGGACCCTTAAGGACCAAGGGTGGATGTCTGGCGCAACCCCTGGAGCTAGTTTTGGGGAGGCCGCCTTGTTGACTGTGCGCTGGAAAATGCACGTTGCTTTATCGTGAGCTCTCGGTGCACAGTGTTGTTTCCAGGCTCTGAGTGGCCAATAAAGCTGGTGCTATCTTAAACTATACTGTCTCTTACTCATTTGTCTTGGCCTCTCAGAGACTGACCTTCCCACCCCCATGAGAGACCAAGGCACCTTCACCGAAGGCTGAGCAATCTAGGCAGTGATTATTTACCTAAAATGCTGGACTGCCCTGTGCCTGCTGCCACAGCCCCTCTCAAACAGCAGGTCTCTCCTTCCTGAGGAAACAGGTGGAATGTGTGCTTGCACTTCCCACAGGCGGAAAGATGCAAAGCCCAGCATGTGGGTCCCAAGTATTTGCACAAGCAGGGTGTTGGCCTCAGCTTGTGTGACACACTTTGTTGTCTTCTGGCAGCAGAGCCTCAGATTATTTCTACGGATGCATCTGCAGTTTTGCTTCTAAAGCTGGCTGCACAGGACTGGCAAATAAGGAAAGCCTGTCCTCCTACACTAGCAAAAAAACAGATGCAATTTCTTTCCTTTCAGCATAGACGCGACGTTTTCACATCTTTCTGCCAAGGCTATCACCTGACACCGAGATGTACAGTCACTGCCAAAATAAGCCTGTTTACCACTAGAGTCCCTGAATGCTAGCAGAATTTCACTGGCACCTTGGGAGAAAGCGTTTCCCAACTGTATTTGCCTGCAACCTGGCTCTGACATGTCTCTTTAAAAAAAAAAAAAATGCATATATACCTTCCTGCTGGACTTTATTCTTTTTCTCTACTCATTTTTCTCCTATTCTGGAAAGACACATTGCTTTTTAAATCTGGGTACTATCAGCCTAAGGTGATGAAGCTGTCACTTGCCAAAGCAGAAATTATCCATTCACCAAATTAAGCCAACAGGGGCTAGTCCACAAACATGGAGGCCAGGCACTGGGGGAACGGGGCTGGAGCTGTCCCTACTCTGGAGCTCACGCTCTGAGGAGGCAGGACAGGTATGTGGCTGAGTTAGAATGGAATTCCATGAAAGAGGCACAAATGGTATTGGCATTGGAGTGAAAGACCCATCCCCTCAGCTTCAGGGCTGGAAGGGAAGTCTTTGTGGAGGAGAAGGCATGCAAGAGGAACCATGGGTGAATGAGCATCCTCAGGAGCTCAAAACAGCATGCAAGGCTGAGGGGTGAGAGGTCATCAGGTTCCTGGTTTCTGCTGAGTTGGCATGGTGGGTCACGTGGTTCGGACTGGATAGGGAGACTGGATGGAGAGAATAGCTTACCAGAGGATTCGAGGGAAAGGAAGGGGTCATAAAACTTGCAATCAGGCCAGGTGCAGTGGCTCACGCCTGTAATCCCAACACTTTGGGAGGCCGAGGCAGGCAGATCACCTGAGGTCAGGAGTTTGAGACAGCCTGACCAACATGGAGAAACCCCGTCTCTACTAAAAATACAAAAAATTAGCCCATCATGGTTGGTGCATGCCTGTAATCCCAGCTACTCGGGAGGCTGAGGCAGGAGAATCGCGTGAACCCAGGAGGTGGAGGTTGCGGTAAGCCGAGATCACGCCATTGCACTCCAGCCTGGGCAACAAGAGTGAAACTCCATCTCAAAAAAGAAACTTGCAGTCACACCAAGGATAAAGAGCAGGCTCCACAGATGGGATGGACAAAGGGAGGTGGGTGTGTAGACAGCTGCGGTCAACAGGAACTTCAGAGTTAGAGATTCGAGAGAGCTCCTTCACAGGAGAGGAAGTGAGGCACATGGGTGTCTAAAATAGAGTCGAAATACAAGTCAGTGAGGTTTAAGTCAAGTAATTATGTGGACAAAGAAACTTACCTTGATGCTGAAGCCTGGAAGTGGATGTCAGGGAAAAGGATAGGGAAGTCTATGAGGTTCAAAGTCCCTAAACAAAGTGGAGTGGCCCATAGTGTAGGAAGCAGACCAAGAATTCAGGAAGGCAGAAGTGATAGATCGTATGCACTTCAAAAGAGAAGGGCTGTCAAGTGGGGGTGGTGGAACAATATCCCTGGAGGGGCTGAGGAGGTGGGAGCATGCTGACGCCTATCCCTGTCCACTGGGTGGGAGGTAGGGGGTGGTGTGCACAGTGCTGGGGAAATGATGGTGATGAGAGGCTGTCTCTCCTCAGTAGACTGAAGGTGTAGGGACCGTGGTGGGAAGGCAGCGGCCGTGGACGCAAATGCCCAGAGCATGCAGAATCAGAAGAGCCTCTGGGGGCCTGGAGGTGTGGGGCCAGAGCCCCTCAGGAGCCAGGAACTGGATTGGAATCTATGTCTAATACCCAACATCTACTCTGCTTCCACCCTGACTTTGCAACAGAAGAATTTCAAAAGCTCAAAAACTGTGAAATGATGTTTAATCTTACTAGTAATCAAGGACATAGAAGCTAAATGCCTTAGCATCATTCCCCAAATGTAGAGATGCCAATCAACACCATAGTGGGATGAGACAGCCCAGGAAAACTGTAGAGAGTAGGGAAAAGAAGATGGCCAAGATTGTAAATGCAAGGAAGAGAGACTGTGAAGGAGGCGGGACAGAGGGCTTAGTCGGAGTGCAGGTTGCTGTCCAGAAGTCTGATAGGAACTCTACAAGATGAGGTGCCCCTTAGGTTTAGCCACATGGAGGTCATGATTCACCAAAGGGAGAGAGGGTCAGAGACAGTGGGAGGTGAAGAAATAGAGGTTGGGCCAAGAGTGCTGAGTTTTCTAGTAAAGTCTGTCTCGTGGTGATGGAGAATAAATGGGATCAGCAGTTTCCCCTGCACCATGATGGACCAAGAGTCGGGGTGTGCAGAGGAGACAAGAAGAGGCTTAGAGCTGTGGAGAAGCAGACCTCAACCAGGTGGCTATCTCCCCTCTGAGGGATATAGCGGTGTGGGACCCCAGGGACAGGCATGCCCATTGTAAATTGGGAACAGCAGTGTCTGATGTGAGCAACGTGGGCACCAACAATGGAAACAAAATGTCCTTGGAATCAGTACACAGGGAACGTTTCGTGTTCTTTCCAACATTCTACACCGATTGTTCTGAAGCAAAAGATGCGTGCTCTCTCTCAGCTCTTACTGGGGGAAGGCAAATACCTAGAGCCTCTTCAGAGGGAAATTTGGGAATATCTGTCAACACAAGATGCAAAGACCTGTGGCTTCATAATTCCCTTCTAGGAATGTATCACATAGAGACAGCATCGCTGTCCACTAGAACTCCTTGCACAACAGAAATGCCCTATATCTTCCCTGCCAGAATGGTAGCCACTAGCCCCACATGGCTCTTAAAATGTGACCAGGAACTGCGTTTTAAATTCTATTTAATTTGAATTAATTTACTTTGAAATAGCCACATGTGGCCAGTGAGTATGGGACCACAAAGCTATGGATATTCTTTCCCATGTGTACCAAGTATGCAAAGATTTTTTTTAGAAGGTACTGTAAAAGATTGGAACCAAAATGTCCATCAATAGGGGGCTAGTTAAATTACAATACGGTACATCCAGATAATGGATTGTTGGCCCTGAAACACACCAAGATGCTTTGCTAAGTGAAAAATAAACGAGTGGAGGCAGAACATTGTGCATAGTATAGTTGCTAATTTTTGTAGAAAAGGAGAAAAGATGTTTACATACATGTTTGTGTATGCATTGAGTATCTGGAAAGACATATCCCAAACTGGCAGTGTGCTCAGCTCCAGGGAGGGAAACTGGGTGACACAGTAGCAGGTGGAAAGCAGACTCAACTCTTTACCTTCTTCACCTTTAGAAGTAGGTGCCATATTGATGTTACTTATTCAGATTAATTAATGAACCAATTAAAATAAAAATAAAGAACTGTTTTTTTAAAAATGTATAGATGCTGCAGTCAGGCATTACATAAATTATCTGCTGAAATGTGCACATAACATATTTTTAGTATATATTTGGACACACATGGACCCTGTAACACTCCCCATCTCCATTGTTGGTCCAGTATTTGGGGGAAGACATCTGATTTGGCTCTGAAATTTGTTCTTGTAATTAATCTGGCTTCTCTCCGCTGCCCACCCAGGTTCAAATAAAACTATGCACATGCTCCCAAATTAGCATAACAAGTCTTGCCAGAAAAGTCAGCCTCAGTGTCATTATTGCTTGGCTGGGAGGAGGAGGCAGAGAGAGCAGGGTGATCTGTTTCCATAGTGCCCTGTGGCAGCTTAACCGCCTAGGATTTGCGTAATCCCCTTGAACTAAAAAGAAATGTCAACTGAGGGGCAGCATGGTGTCACAGGGGGCCCTGGCTGGGAGGACACCTGTTGTCTAGACCCAGCTTGAGCCCAGACTCAGCATGCAGGCTGTCAGGCCACACTCCCTCCCCAACACCAGACCTCAGTTTCTCCCCCAGAACCATGAGGGGGTTGAGTGGGATGCAGCTCCAGCATCTAAGGAGCCTACAGCTCCTTCGTGGCTGGGAAGAAAGCCTGGATCCTGACTCACTAAGCTGCTCTGAGGGAGAGCCTCAGGGATGCTACACAAGCCAGATTCTATGCCCCTGGAAATCCAATTAGTTCTCCCCTGGACTCTAGGCCAGGCCCGCTCCCTGCGCATGCCCCCTACCTGCCGCCCTGCTCAGTTGCCCATTCCTTCTAGCCTGCTGGGCTGAGAAGAGCTTAGGCTTTGGAGTCACAAAGACCAGTGTTTGAATCTCAGCTCTACTGTGTGACCTTGGAGGAATGGCTGCATCTCTCTGAGTCTCAAATACTCCCGCTTCCACAGGACCAGCAGGGGGGTTTGTAAGGCAACTGTGTACTCTGCTCGGGCACAGCGAGTGTCATCCAGGCTGCCTTTCCTGCCCTGCCCTCCCAATCCTCACACTGCTAAGGTGGCAGCTTCCATCCTCGCAGGGCCTTGGCTGATTCTGTGGGGCCCTGGCGGGGAGCACAGTGGTGAATGCAGATGCATGCCCATCTTGTTGCTGCTGTTGTAATTATTAATTATTTTCAAATATTTTTCCTGTCATTTTAATCAGAAAAGTCCTGTGGGAGCCAATCACCCATCTTCCTAATTCCTTAAATTCATCCAACTGTAGATAAAGCCAGATTGTTTAAAAAAAAATTGCAGCCAAAAATGAAATGAAATGAAAACGCCAAATGACTGGAAAGTCTATCCCTCAAGAGTCTTTCTTCCCTCCCTCCTTCCTCAAGCATCTATCAACACTCAGATTCAGGATGTCTAAGCCCTGGTAGCTGGCCTGAGCGGCCTAGGAGGCTAGCTGGGGAGACAAATTCAGAAAAAGTCCATTGTGACACCACCGGGTGCTACCACAGAATGGGGACACCTGTGAGTGAGTGAGAGAGACAACGCATGCCCTAGAGTGTGTGTGTGTGATGGTGGTGATGAGAAGATGAATCAAGGAACACTTTCTAGAGGAGGTGACACAAGCTTAAAATCAGAGTAAGAGTTAGGAGGCAACTATGGGTGATGAGGGGTGATGGGGGGAGTTTGCAGCAAAGAAGATGGTATGAACAAAGGGTAGAATGCAAGCGATCCTCCTTCCTTGACCTCCCAAAGTACTGGGATTACAGGTGTGAGTCACCATGCCCAGCCTTAAATTAAAGATCTTGAAAGCCAGGCACAGTGGTGCATGCCTGTAGTCCCAGCTGCTCAGGAGGCCAAGACAGGAGAATCACTTGCACCCAGAACTTCGAGTCCAGACTGGGCAACATAGCAAGACCCCTATCTCTTAAAAAAAAAGAAAAAGAAATATGAGGGCTCTTGAGATGGGGAGATTATCCTGGATGATCTGGTGGGTTCTAAATGCAGTCACAGGTATTCTTATAAAATGGAGCCAGAAGATTTGACTACATAGAAGAGGAAAGGCCATGTGACCACAGAGGCAGAGACTGGAGAGATTCAGCCGTAGGCCAAGAAATGCCAATATCCAGCAGAAGCTGGAAGGGGCAAGAACAGATTCTTCCTGAAACTGTGATGGTTCATTGCCCAATGTGCACAGCAAGTCAATATGCCAAAACACCGGGTTGCAGTAGAGAAAGGAGTTTAATCATAGGGTCACTGAATGAGGAGATAAGAGGAAACCTTAAATCCATCTCCCCAGTGAGTTTGGGGCTAGGGTTTTTAAGAGTTTTGGAGTGGGCCGAAGTGTGGAGATCATTGATGGGTGGAAGAGTGCAGGGTGAAGTCACGGGACAAGGAGATAAAACAGCTGAATTCTCATGCCGATCCCATTCCTGTGTGGGGATCTTCAAACTGATTCCTGGAATTCATGGCCTGGAAAATATCTTAAGCCATCGTTACACAAAAGCTCTGATCTAATGTCAGAGATCCTGTCTATAGGAACAACATGGATGCAATCAATTCTTAGTCTCAGAATCCTAATGTCAGAAATCCTATCTGTAGAAACGATGGGGACGCAAATTGTCAGTAACCAGTGCTGCATGATCTTTAGCAACAAGGAAGAGGGCCAAAGTGCAGCCTGATCAATGCTTAATTCTAACTTTATTTCTGTCCAGAACTGGGCGGGCAATTCTTGTCAACCCTGTAGAGATGGTTTCATTCCCTAGAGCCTCTGAAGGAAGCACAGCCCTGCTGCCAACTTGATTTTGGGCCAGTGATACTGATTTGGGACTTCTGGCCTCCAGAACTGTGACAGAACAAATGTCTGTGGTTTTAGGCACCCAGAGTATGGTCATTTGTCACAGCAGCCACAGGAATCTAATAGAGAGAGGTAGGAGAGAATGCTGGAGAAGTCGGTGGGGATGGACAGAAGTTGGGGGTGGTGGATATAGAAGAGGAAAATGGGCAAGGCTGGGGTGGACTGCAGGTGGGATAAGAGAGAGGGAGGGACAGCCAGGCATCTGGTGGCCTCGTAACATCAAAAGAGCCCTACACTACTGGGGCACCAGGAGGGCCCTCTGCAGGCTGTAAGCAGCCTGAGCCCCTGAAAGGTTTTAACAGGGCTGTGCCATGGTCAGAGGTGTGTTTTAGAAAGAGCAGACTGGGGTCTGGGGCACTGGATGGACGAACTAAAGGCACCTGGAGTCAGGGAGACCCACAGGTCATAGCTGGGATCCAGGTGAGAGATGAGTCTGGCAGAAAACAGCCACAAGCAGGATTGCAGGCAGGGCAGATTCTAGGGAAGTTTAGGAGGCTGTCTTAGTCCCTTTTGTGCTGCTATAATGGAATACCACAGACTGGGTAACTTATTTCTTACAGTTCTGAAGGCTGTGAATTCAAGGTTGAGGGACCAAATCTCATGAGGGCCTTTGTGCTGTGTCATCCCATGGAGGAAGGCAGAAGGGCAAGAAGGGGGTATGAGAGAGAGAGAGAGAGCATGAGAGAGAAAGAGAAAGGACATGTGAGAGAGAGAGCATAAGAAAAAAAGAGAGAAAGAATGCAAGGGCCAAGGTGGATTTTCTAACAATCCACTCCATGACCTAATCACCCCTTAATGGCCCCCCCCTTAATACTGTCACAACGGCAATTAAATCTCAACATGAGTTTTGGAGGGGACATCCAAACCATGGCAGAGGCAAAGGTGCCATTTCCGGGTGGAGGAGGGGGGAGAAGTACAGAAACGGCTGCAGGGGCGCCACCAGCAGAGCCTGTGTGGGCCCTGGCTCAGGGATGGGACTCTGAAAGGGTGGGGGAGCCTCCGTACATTGTAAGGACCCCTCTCCAGCCCCCTCAGCTGTGCCAGCCGGGCTGCATCTGGGAGAGGACACACAGGGGATCCTGGTGGTCTCGTCCCTGGGAGCAGGCAAAAGCACACTTTTTGTCCTGTTGGGATTGGGATAAGTGGGGCATTAACGGAAATGCATTTCTCACCTATTTTCTGTCTGATTGAAAAGAACTTCGCAGTCATTGAGAGCTCTCACACCTCCTCTAATCAGAGCTCACTTTGCTCAGACAGAGGCAGAAAACTGGGTCACACGTGGACTCCAGAGCCTCCCAGGATGCGACAAGCCAAAAGTGCGGCATCTCCCACCTCCTCTGCTCCCTGCCACCCGAGAACAGGACCACCCTACCCCAGCCCCTCAGTGAGTACACACTCAGTAGCGGGCTGAACTTGGAGTACCGACAGGATACCCTTTATTTTTCTCCCATCACTGCCTCCAGTCAGCTTCCTCACATCTCCCTTTCTAGACTCCTGAAGCTCCATCTCAGGGAGACTCTGTGGCTTTCTGGTTACTTTTTCTTCTTTTAGTAGAGATGGGGTTTTTCCATGTTGGCCAGGCTGGTCTTGAACTCCTGACCTCAAGTAAGCCACCTGCCTTGGCCTCCCAAAGTGCTGGGATTACAGGGGTGAGCCACCACTGTGCCTGGCCTGGTTACTTTTAATTCCAAGAATAAATCCCATTTGATAGTTATGACTCTTCTTCAGAGACCTAAAAGTCCAGTCAAGTCTATAATAAAACCTCAATCTCACAACCCACGTGCAGCTTCCCCTCCTCATCTTCAGGCTCTTCCAGGTCTGGGATCGCAGAAGATGGAACTGGGGGAGAGTCAGGTTGTTTTGCTCAGCAGGTGCTATATGTGAGGCTCTCTTGGCCAACCCTGCAGTCACACCTCCTTTACTCCAGGGGGATTCTTTCATGGGCCCTAGAGTGAGCTCTTTGGAGACTTGCCCCACCCATCCATCCATGCAGAGACCTCTGCCCCAGGCCTTTCTGAGGGGGATATGGAGTTGTACTGCCCAGGCCTCCTCATGGAAGCACCTATCGCCCAGCTACTGCAAGCACTGTCAGCACCAGGGACAGCCCAGGGCACACCCTTCCAATGGCATGTCCACCAACAGGGGACATCCCTGACAGACACTTTCAGCTCCAACTGAACCCCCTAGGGGCCTGCAGCACAACTCACCTTCTTCCTCTGCCTGATCCTACTTCCTCCTCTTCCTCCCACAGGCATTGATCCTGGGGTACTCCCCTAATCTCCAACACAGAGCTGTCTCCAGGTCGGCTCCTTGGAGAACCCAAACACAACCCCTTCCCTGACAAGCCTGAGCACTCTGCGCTGCCTCTCCTCACCTGTCTCAGCTCCTGCCCTGTAGCCCACCCCATCCAGCCTCCTACTGCGGGGACCCCTGAGCCCCATTAGGTGAGAGGGGTACCAGCAATGTTGGCTCAAGCCCAGCTCCCTTCACAGTGCCCACTGAGCCGCAGAAGCCCCGGGGTGCCACCAGTTGCTAGCAGCATAACTTACCCGGCCATTGCCCCTCTCTCTTTGCCCTACCATACAGGCTGCTCCTCCAGCCTTCCACTTCCAGGCTTCTCCTGGAAGAAGCATGCTCCATTATCTACCTGCATGGTGATGCCCCAACCAAGTCACATGAGGCACCATCAGTACTTTGCTCCCAAGAACTCTCTTGTTAAAGTCTGCTTTAGAGGTGGCACGGAGTAGGCTCACAGGTTTTCTGCAGCTCAGCAAGCCTTCAGCCAGATCATGAGACACCACCCTGCACTCGTGATAGGCTCCACGCTCTACAGGCCAGCTGCCCTTCGCTTGACTTCCAAGCAGAGGAAAGCAGCTGTGGCTGTATATGATGTCTCACGAGTTGTACCTGCATAAGAATTGGAAGAAGAGTGGCAGAGACCATCCTCATGCCCCACCCCTACCCCCCTGCCCTTGGTTGTTTTGGGTTTTTTTACTTTTTAGTAAAGCATTTGCTTACTCCCCGCCCTTTTGTTGGGGAGATGGTGGATTTTTCCATGGCAGCTTTGTGGGTGTTGAGAGGTGGCTGTGACAGTGGCCATGAGAGCCTCTCCATTGGGGTCAAGAGGCTGAAGGTCACCCGCCCCCACAATCCCTCCCGAAGCCCTGTCTCCCTGATGGGGACCAAGGTAGCAGCAACCTAGGGCATCTGCAGGGACACTCTGGACCCTTCCAAGGATATGTAAATACCTCATATCCAGTAACAAATCCTTTTCCACCTGAAACAGCCAGGGTGGTTTCTGTTTCCTGCAACCGAGAGCCTGACTGGCGCAATACACTTTTTCAAAATCTCTTACCTGGCCTGGAATGGGTGGCCACTGTTGGATTCATTTTGCTGTCCTTTATTAAGCCTGTCTGGAGGTGACTAGCCTTTCTCTTACTAGCCCTTCTCGTCCTCAGCTGTTCACATGAATTCCTAGAGACCCTTGTGAAAATGCAGGTGCTGATTCAGTGGGCCCTGGGTGGGGCCTGAAAGTCTGCACCTCTAGCAAGTTCCAAGAGAGGCCTTTGCAGTAACCCTACCCTAGACCTGCTGAAAAGCACAGCTTTAGACTGTCGACCCTGTCTCAGCCTCCAGGAGCGCACAGTGAGTTGGCTCCCTAACTGGACACAGAGCTGGCTGGGCAGCGAGAACACGGGCCACCTGCCTTCTCTGCGCCTTGTGACTGAAGGAGAAGTCCAGCCTCCCAGGCACAGGGCAGCAGTGCTTCCTGGGTGGGCTTGTGATTTTTCAAAGGACCAGCACCTCAGAAGCACCCAGGAGCACGGCAGTCATTGTGCTGGGGGGCGGAGATGGGCAGGGACCAGGGAAGGAAGTCCTCTGAGTGTGGCAGCTGCTGGGCTAGGCCTTCTGTGGCAACAAGTGGGCGGAAGGCATGGCGTGAATGATGTGGAGAAGGCCAAGAAACGCACTGGCTGTGTTCCAGGAGCCAGGAAACAGCCCTCCTGAGTGATCCGGGCAGGATGGGGTGGAGTCAGTGCAGGTGCGGGCTGAGGGGAAGGACTGGAAACAGGGCTGAGGCCAGGCAGTGAAGGGCCTGCAGAGGAGGCTGGGGCGTGCCTAAGGGTCCTAAGCAGGGCTGTGATCAGAGGCATGGCAACACTTGGAGAATGGAGAGCGGACAGCAGTGAGGAGATGGTGGCCTGGAGAGAGTGGCCTGAGGGACAGAGGCACAGAATAAAAGGGCTCTGAGTTCACGTGTCCTCCCACCGGCCTAGCAATGGGAGCCAGGCCTCATGGGCCTTATTAACTGTATTTTATAAACTGATCCATTCGCTCAGCTGGCTTTTGTGTTTTTTCAAAAGTTAGGGCACAAAATATGGCAACAGAAAAGAATATGTTGTCCATCCATTTAGATTATACCACAAACTTGTGCCTTTGCAGGGCACATTGAAAATATCCAGCGTGGCACTCAATATATGTGTTGAATGTGTCAAATGAAGAAGTGAATTTATAAAACTAGAGCAAGTTGCCGTGGGTGGGGGTCTTCCGGGTTGCCCTGGTCATAGGCTGTGGGGTTGGCAGCCTGTTCCTGTGGGACCACCCTCTCTACTCCGACACACCCAGCCCAGGTTTAGCAAAGTGGTCACTGATCACTAGAAATACGTAGATCTTCTTATTGAATGTCTAATAAACAGCTCAACCCAACATGGCTAAATTGCAACTCTTGGTTTTCATCCCATCCCCAGAAAATCCTTCCTCTGACCCAGTCCGACCTAAGGTAACCACTTACTGTCAGGCCAACAGACTTTGCAGTCGTTGACTGCTTTTCCTTACCCCTGTACTGAGCTCTTTCACTGGTCCAGTTGGCCCAACCTCCAAAATATATTCCAATCTGACTGCTTCTCACCATTTCTCCTGCCATCACCCTACTCTTGCCTGGCCCTTTGCCTTGGCCTCCTAACCACCTTATCCTCCAAGCACAGCCCCATTTTGCCCCCAACATCCAGAGTAATATATTTTTTTTGAGACAGAGTCTCCCTCTGTCACCCAGGCTGGAATGCAGTGGCATGATCTTGGCTCACTGCAACCTCTGCCTCCCAGGTTCAAGACATTCTCATGCCTCAGCCTCCCGAGTAGGTGGGATTACAGGCACATGCCACCACACCTGGCTAGGCTTTTTTATATTTTTAGTAGAGACGAGGTTTTACCATGTTGGCCAGGCTGGTATCAAACTCCTGACTCAAGTGATCCGCCCACCTCACAGTGTTATTTTTAAAGCACAAGTCAGATCATGTCACTCGTTTATTAGTTTTCCTGTTTATGTTCTGTGTCTTTGGCTAGAATGTAACTCTATGAAGGCAGGATTTGTGGCTTTGTTGTAGCTGGAGCCTAGCAAAGTGCTGGGTAGGTGCTAAATGTGTGTTGAGGGCCTCACTGAACAGGAGAGCCTATAGCGGTGGCTGGAGTGGGGGCCTCACCTCTAACCATGTCAGCTGCCCAGAGCTGTCCTGACCTGCTCCACAATGCAGAGGAGCAAACGCCCAGCTCCAGATTCAGCCATGTTCCAGAAAACAGTATGGCAACACTGGCATTCATTACAAAATGTGACTTTTAAGATTGTTTTCTAGACTGTTTCTGGAGAAATATCCCAAAACAGTAAGTGAACTCTGGATTAACAACAAGATGAATGACTAAAATGATATATGGGGTGGATTCTACAGTGTTATCTAGAACCCAAAACATTAACCAGGGTCTGATTGTGAAAGAACCGTAGTGATATCTCCAAAATGTGACAAAAGAATTTAGAAAAGGAAGGATATTTTTTCTTTTCAAAAAATAGGTGCTTAATAAATATGCATTGAATAAACTGCTTATATAACATAAAAAAAAAGAAAATATGTCCCACATGTCATTCTGAGACACACTAGAATGGTTCCGGAAGCGGTATTCTGAAAAGGGGTCACTAAGAAATCACAGCATTTCATCCACCTCAGGGGAGTTACCGTATATTCCTCTGGCTCCAAATTACTCAAATATTTACTTTATTGTCGTATTATTTTGAATGTATTGTTGAGAGCGGCATCTAATCCTTTGTGAAATGAGGCAGAAACAGAAGGCAGACATAACAAATGAAATCAGCAGACTCAAATCACGGGGGATGTAGAAAACATGGAAGAAGGAGAATTGAGAGAAGGGGAGGAGAGAGATCACTGACTTCAGGTACGAACTACAGGCCCATTGTCCTGGTTTACATCTTCCTTTCTAGAAGGGAGGTTAAAGGGGGTTCTCTGATAACTTATAAAATCTTTCACTCTCCCAGCTCTTCAGATTAGGAGACACTTGCTGGGTGAACTGCCTGGCCATCGAGAGGTGGGAGATTCCATGGCCTTAGTAATGGTTGTGTCACATCCCGCTGCCATGGGGATGGAGATTAGCAAGCCCTAAGCATCCAGGGCTCAGAGTTGTGGGAAGGGCCGGGCAGAAGGGCCAGGCAGAAGGGCCCACCATGCATCCCCACCCAATGGTCCCTGAGGTTGCTGGGTACACTTAATCCCACTGTCACCATGCACTCACCACGGGGGCACATGGGCAGCTCTCCCCTGCAAACAGCAGCTGGTCAGGGCTGGGCTCCACGGCTGCCCATCTGCCACCCACTCTCCTAGATGCGAAGATGTCTCTAAGACAGGCCTTATCTCTCAGAGCATCTCATTCAGTTCCTTCTGGTTTGGATCTGTGGCTCGGATGGGGATTTTCCCTCCTTCCCACATGGCTGGCCACCTGCATGCAGTGTGAGTTCCAGATAAACTGTCTGTCCTTCCCTATCCCATACCCTTCCCCAGTGCCTCATGTAGCAGGGTAAAGATGACTGAGCTGCAGACTTGAGGTCTTTTTTATTTTATTTTATTTTTGAGATGGAGTCTTGCTCTGTTTCCCAGGCAGGAGTACAGTGGTGCGATCTCCACTCACTGCAAGCTCCACCTCCCGGGTTCACGCCATTCTCCTGCCTCAGCCTCCCCGGTAGCTGGGACTACAGGCGCCCGCCACCACACCCGGCTAATTTTTTTTTTTTGTATTTTTAGTAGAGACGGGGCTTCACCATGTTCGCCAGGATGGTCTTGATCTCCTGACCTCATGATCCGCCCACCTTGGCCTCCCAAAGCGCTGGGATTACAGGCGTGAGCCACCACGCCTGGCCTGAAGTCTAAGTTTGAATTCTGGCTCCAGCTTTGTGACTTTCGGAAGGTTACTTAGTTTCTCTGTGCCTGAATTCCTTGTCTATAAGATGAAGACAGTAACAGTAGGCATTTCAGAGAGTTGAGTGGATCATAATTGACATACACAAAGAATTTTAGCACAGTGTCTGGTTCAAGTGCCCAAGAAGGGCTCACTGTTCTTAGCTCACCTGCACTCCCCCTGGATGGGGCTTGTGGAAGCCTGCTTTAACTCAGGGCCTTCGGCTCATCTGTTTGCACTCTAAGGAGGCCCAAAGGAATAGCTTTAGAACCCTCTAAAGGTTCTATAGTTTTCAGAAAGTGTCCTGAAAACTATGACTGGACCTTAAGAATCTAGTGGCAAGACTATAAAATGAAAGGCCTGCACGCTAACTGTGACCCTGTCAGTGACTCCTTTGTCCTTGTTCTCTTACTGGTTTCCCAGTATATGAAGTGGGAATCCTTTTGCCTAACTCTCATCACTCCAGCAGTAGAATAATTTTTTTATGCTGTTTCCAGATGAGATCTGGAAAACTCAACTTTGGTACTAAAATACTAGTATCTGGGGGCTGCTGCCCTACAAAGGGAGCTCCCCCAGGCTATCTGTGTTACACAGTTGGCTCCAGAAGTCTGGCACAGGTGGCTGATTGGCAGAGCCTCAGCAGCAATGCCCCTGTGAGGGAGGATGGCCTTTGCTTTCAGATAGAACTCAGAAAGTGTAGGACTGCACAAACCCAGAAAGAGGTTCGAATGCTATGGGAACCAATCAAATGACAACGTCACTCAAAGGGTCTGGAAAGTAGAACCATGGCGGTGAGCCCACTGAAGTCACTGTATGGGTGAACCGAGGCCCTGGACTGGAAACTGCTGGGAGCCTGTGAATTAGGTGGCCTCGGAGACCCTGCAAGCACTGCTTCAGTGTGAGGTTGCAGTGTAAGACTGCCTGCAGTTCTGTGCTACCTCACAGCCCAGCCACTCTTTTGTATTTTCTGAGGAAGGTGTGGAGAGAACACAGCCTTCCACCGTCTTCCTCCGCACTTCCACCCCCAAGCCAGAATCCTGTTGTCCTGTGGCTCACGCAATATAAAAAACACACACCTTAGAAGGTGTCTGCAGGCTGAGACAGGCTGGTGTTGCCTGCACAGCAGGAGAATTGAGAGGTGGTAGCTTCCTATTTTCACTTCATCAATAAGCAGCAGCTGGAATGGAAGCCAGACCAAAGGCTGTCATCTCCTATAGTCTCTCCAGAAATGGAAAAAGCTAGTACTTTCTCACCATGGGTAGAATGACTTGAAAATGCCAAATTAACCCTTCAAACATGCACTTGTGCCCACCCTGACTGATGGAGAGGCTCTCTGGAGAGGGCAGCCTAGCCTGGCACTCGACAAGTGCTTTCTGTTGTGGATGGCTCACTACATATTAGACCCTGGCCAGACATGCAGTCTCTCATTTCATCCTCAACACAACACTCAGCAGTCAGTGTATTATTATGCCTATTTATAGATGAAGAAACTGAGGCTGAGACAATACAACAGGGTCAGATAGCTGAGGAAGCATGGAGTCAGAATTCTAGAGACCAAATCTTAGGCAATTCACCAGCCTCCCGCCCTTGGTGAGTGTGATGAATTCTGTCCCTCCGGCACTCTCCCTCTCTCGCTCCTGCTCCCCTCCCCTCTTCTTCATCTGGGCCACAGAACTCCTCTGCCTCAGGTTTGCAGGGGTCCTCACCTCCTTCACTATCCAACCTGGCCCCAAAGACAGCATGTGCTCATGACAACAGCTCAGGCTTCAGAATCAGACTCGATTCAAATCCTGATTTTACATCCACCATGTGTGTTATTTAGGGCAAGTCTCTGAGCCTCAATGTTCTCGTCTGAAAACAGGAATATTACTGCCTCCTTCACAGAGCTGTCATTTAGATTCACGGAAATGTCTGACAACTCCCTAGGACAGGTGCCCAGAGAGGGCAGCAATGCAGGCACGTGACAGTTCTGAACAGAAGCTTCGGAAGCAGAGACCACGCAAGTTCAAATCCTAACTCTTCCACTCAGTAACTGAGGGCTGGTAACTAAGCGGTCCAGACACACCTCCTGATTTACTTCATGGGGTTGCTGTGAGGAGTTAAGCAGTTAATACAGTGAGAACACCATGCTTGGCACACAGTTACTGCTCAAAACACTCCCCTGGGTGACTCGGCGGCTCTCATGATACCAGTTGCATGCTCTGCCTCTGGCTCCTCAAGCTTGACCTCCAGTCTCGAGGTCTGGCTCTCCAGGTTCATTACCTGCCTCTCCTATGCATGTTCCCACTGGGTGTCTTCTCATGAGCACCACAAACCGTGTCTGGCATCTTTCCTTCCCAACTGGCCTCTTCATGGCTCCCCAGTCTTGGTTGGGCACCATCTTCCCCCACTTGCTGACTCACCCCTGACTTTGTCCTTCCCTTGGTCACCCATGTACAACTAGTCACTCTCTATATCATGCCCATCCATCCCATCCTCCCCATCCCTTGGCCACTGCCAACCCACCAGCACTCCTGACCATCCACCCTGGGGCACAGGGCACTGAGGCCTGGTCAGGTGTAGAGGGGACGGTGCCCTGGGCTGGGACAGGCCACATGCGATAGTGCCCAGCACACTGAGAGCTCCGTCTGAGAGGCAGCAGCTTGGACGGAAGCTGAGATCTCTGCCAGCCAGGTTGTCCAACAATAGCTGTCCCTGATTGAGCACTGACTGTGCCAGCACTGTGCCAAGCCTCCGCTGATATTATCAAGTCCAGCTGCCAGTTATAAGAAGCTAGTGAGGGTGGGAGAAGCAGGAACAAAGTGGGCAGAGGAAGCAGTAAGAACGCAGGCTGAATGCAAACAGCAGGGGCCGAACTTAGGGCAGTTTCTGCATCTCTGAAAGTCTGTTCCTCCCTTTCATCTGGTCTCCATTGCCTACAGGGTGGGAGGGAGGAGTTCACCAGTCTCCTATGCATAGATGATTTATTTCCTATGTGACTGTAAAGGCCTCTTTTCTAGACCTCTCTGCTTCCTGCATCAAATCCATTCTGTAGCCAGGGTAATCTGAAAACACAAATCTGACAAATGACTTCACCAATTAAACTCTTCAAGGACTCTCTAAATGCAAAAGCTCAGAAGGCTGACAAGGCTCTTCACGGTCTGCTCCCCACTGCCTCCCTGGCCACCCCGACGGGGGCACTTAGCTTTAGGCAAGGTTTTATTTGCTGGTCCCCAAGCATGCCAAACTCTGTCATGCCTCCATGCGTCTGTACCTCACTGCCTCTGGCTGGAACACCCTTCTCTTCCCATTCCTCCACCTCTCCCCTATTTTCATCAGGCTAACTCCTCTCATCATTCAGAATTTTCAACTCAGGTGATATCTTTGCCAGGAGCCTTCCTCAACCCCCCAGTCCAGGTCAGATACCCAAGGTCTCTGTGCTGCCCCAAACCTTGTGCACCTGTCACCTGATTTCAGTGAATACCCCTAGCCCATTTACTTGTCTGTCTCTGAACCTGGTCCATAAGCTCAGGGAGTCCAAAGACCACACTGTATTGATCTTTTTAGCCTAGTGCCTAGCTCAGGGTCAGATACTCAAAAGAAACTCAATAAATGTTTGTGGAATGAATGAATAAATATGAGGTGGCCCCTGCAGACACAGCCATGCTCACCATTGTGGCTAGAGGACACAGGAATATCACACTCAAACAGGGTTGACGGAGTGAGAACTGTGTAAGCTGGAGAGCACACATGCTCAGTCTAAAGGGGCCCCGATTATTGGCATGTGGGACTGTTAGGCTTCCTGACAGTAACATGAAAAAGCAGGATATTCTTTAAAACTTCAAAACTGCAAATATACCAAATAAAGCATGTCAGTGTGCAGCACCTCATCTCAAGGCCTCCAGTTTGCAACCTCTGCAGAAGCACTTGGGAGGAACCAGCCTGGTCTGAAGTCTGGTCTCTGAGCAGCCATCTCTCAAACCTGGTGAAGAAGGCAAGTTCAGACTCACAGTGGAGGCTGCTTTGGATATCTGCCATCCCACTCTCTTTCCAAGGGCCCTAGTTAGCCAGTTAGCCAGCCACCTAGGATGAGGCTGAAGCTCCCCTTGCTCCTCTTGCACAAGGTAGTGTGGTGCCAGGGCCTCCAATACCTCCCTCCCCTAGTCCATCCTGAAAGGCAGGCCTCCCAAATGGGGCTGAGGTCATTCCCTCTTCCTCAAAGTCTCTCAGCTGTACTTTAAAATCCCAGTGGACTTTTCTAGGCCACGTTGCTCTGTCTGTGTTATAGCTGGTCACATTCTGTCTGCTCTAATGAACCTGAAGGAGAGGAGAGGTGGAGCTCCTGAACCACTAGTAGGCAGTTCAAGGATCAAGAGTTTCAGTACCACAGCTGGCAGGAATAACAAGTTCAGACCTCCCTCTTCTGAAGAATTAGCCCCAGACCCAAGGACACCCCTGCCTCCACCCCAGGCTATGACGGCAGGTGAACTGGCCACCCCCTCATCTGGAGAGAAAGGGCCCTAGAGCAATCAGATGTGAGTACTTCATGTTGCTAGGGAGCAACAGGCAGCAGCTGGTTGAGAAATAAGTCATGTCCTTGGGAAAGCATGTTCCTGGCCACTAATTAAATGCTGCTGCAGCATCTCCTCCTTCAGGGAGCTATAGAAATGTGCTGAATTAATGCAGATGGGAGCAGCTGGTTCACAAGCCTGCTAAGCCTCCTCCTGTCTCTGCGCAAAGGCTCAGGGGGCAGGAATGAAATTGCTGAACCCCTGGGAGGCTGGTAAAGAAAATCTGGCCTCAGACTACTCAGTTCAACTAGCCCACAGAGTGTCTACCTAATACCACCTCTACTGCTGCAGGTGAATTCGTCTGTTAAATACTTTTATGAAAATCTCATTAAATGCCACTTCTGGGTATATGCCCAAAATAATTGAAAGCAGGCTCTCCAAGAGATATTTACACATCTATTGTTCATCACAGCACTATTCACAATAGCCGAGAAGTGGAAGCAACCCAAGTGTCTATTGATGGGTGAATGGATAAACAAAAGGTGGTATCTACCCACAATGGAGTATTATTCAGCCTTAAAAAAGAAGGAAATTCTGACACACGCTACAACATGCATGAACTTTGAGGACAGGATGCTAAGTGAAATAAGCCAGTCACAAAAGGACAAATACTAGTATTCCACTTATATGATTACTAGAGTAATCAAATTCATAGACACAGAAAGTAGAATGGTGGCTGCCAGGGTCTGTTGGGAGGGAAAATGGGGAGTTGTTGTTTAATGGGTATGGAGTTTCAGCTTTGCAAGATGAAAGTTCTAGAGACTGGTTGCATAACCACATGAATGTACTTCGCACTACTGAACTCGCAGTGGTGTTACACTTAGAAATAGTTACAATGATAAATTTTATGTTTTTTACTGCAATGAAAAAAATTTTCTTAATTCATGTTCACAGCGAAAAAAAAATTACAAAGATAAAGGGAAATGTGTATCTTCCCTCACTTCCATGCCCACTTTCCAGAGAAAACCATTAATAGTCTTCTATGTCCTTTCAAAAGCATTCTATGACTCTATAAGCATGTATGTATGTATGTATATGTAGACTGACTTCAAGTTCAGCAGTTTAGTTTTTTCTTCACACGAAAAATAGCATCATGCTAAACACAGTTCAGCTAATGTCTCAGAGAGCTTTCCAAATCAATACGTACAGATTTGCCTCATTACTTCTAACAGCTCTATCAGATCCCATTGTAGGGCTGTCTCACGATGTATGTAGTCTGTTTTCTACTGATGCACATTTAACAGTTCCCACTTTTTCATAAAAAGTTGCAATGAACATATGTCTTGTTCACATATACAAATGTTTTGCCCTGACACATTTATCATTTTTTCTTCTGATACCTTTGGTATTGACACATAGTGTTAGAATTTAACTGGGTTAAAAGTTATATGCATTTTTTAACATATTGCTTTTTTGTCTTTCAAGAAATCTGAACCAACTTACTCTCCCACCAACAGTGGGTGAGCACCCTACATCCTTGTCAATACTAGGTCATCAAATATCTTTAACCCTTGCTAATCTGATGGGTGAAAAATAAATATTATAAACATTTGTCATGTGGTTGTTGACCATGTTTATTTCTTTCTGGGAACGCTCTGCTAATAACATAGTCCATTTTTTCTTTTGTAGTGTTCATATTTGTATTAGATATTTATAGGATGTTTTGTAGCAAGGAAATCAATCCTTTGCTAAAGGTGTTGTCGTTTGACTTTGTTTTTTGTTTTTTTGCCATGCATAAATCTTCATTTGTGGGATTTTTATGGGACTTTTCCCCCCAGAAGGGGCTTTCTCACTGCAAAATTATAAACAGAAACCCAGAAGACAATGGCACCCCGGCTATCACAGGTCCGTTTTGCATAGTTCTTTTTCTCTGACCTTGGCCCCTATTGCTTGCGTCTCCCTGAATCCTTCCAGCATGAGAGACACAGAAATGTTCCTGCATCTGGCTCCAGGTTTCTCCATTGTGCCTTTTTAGGAAACTCAATATTTTTCTAACATGTTTCTTAACCTTCTAAAATGTATCCCCTCATTTGATAACTAGGTAAACCTCATGTTCTTCTAAGATTTTGAGGGGATGTACCCCAGTTATGAATCACTGCCTTCTGCATAACCTCATCAGACAAGACTGCTTTTCAAACTCTCTGAGGTTCGTAATATGAAAATGTATGCATTTTGCATTTTCCCAATAAAATTCCCAATAAAAAATGTACTGAAGTTTTTTTTTTTTTTTTTTTTTTTTTTTTTTTTTTTTTTGAGACAGAGTTTCACTTTTGTTGCCCAAACTGGAGTGCAATGGCACGATCTCAGCTCACTGCAACCTCCGCCTCCCAGGTTCAAGCAATTCTCCTGCCTTAGTCTCCCAAGTAGCTGGGATTATAGGCACATGCCACCACGCTCAGCTAATTTTTTGTATTTTTAGTAGAAACAGGATTTCACCATGTTAGCCAGACTGGTCTCGAACTCCTGACCTCAGGTGATCTGCCCACCGTGGCTTCCTAAAGGCATGAGCCACCACGCCCGGCCTTTTTTTTTTTTTTTTTTTTCTCGGAAGGATATCCCTCTCAGGATTCTGACATGGCTACTACATCAATCTCATGCTGAACCTACCCTGAGGGCTGACAATCACTTTTCAGATAAACATTTTTAAAAAATTGTTTTAGCCAGAATGACATTTTAAAAAGAAGATCTGAAAGGAAAACAAGCTAGAGTCCATTTGTTTTTGTTGTTGTTGCTTTTTATTTCAGCAGCTTTTGGGGTAGCAGTGGTTTTGGTTACATGCATGAACTAGTGGTGAAGGCTGAGATTTTAGTGCATCTATCACTGGAGTAGTATACACTGTACACAATATGCAGATTTTTATCTCTCACCTCCTCTCATCCTGCCCCTTCCAAGTCCACAGTCCATCATATCACACTGAATGATAGAGGCAATTTATTTTGAGTAATACATCCCTCCTTAAGATAGACTTCAAACTTTGTAACCCCCAACAGAAACTTTTAAAGACTAGGGCAAATAACCCCCAACAGAAACTTTGAATGACTAGGGCAAAGAGACTGAATCTAAAGATTACCTTTCATTCACTTTTTCATTCCTGTTCAGAACATACCCATTCCCCAACTTCTCCTTTCTTTCAGTAGAAATGTAGGCCCCTCTCTATTCTTTCAACGATTAATTAAAACTAAAAGACAGTCTCTCTCTCTCTTTTTTTCCATCTCTTCTTCTCACTCTGGGAAGTTAATGACTACACTTAGAAGAGAAACAGTACTTGGAGACCAGATCTGGGGTCCCAGGAAGCAGAACGGGCTGGGCCAGGAAGAGCAGCTCAAGGTGCAGCAGTGTGGGGAGCCTTCGAGCTCCACTTTTGCTCACTAGAGTTAATGTGTGCTACTGCCAGGCAGCGACTGCTGACAACTCGCCTGGGGTGCTGCAAATGCTCCCTGCAGGAGGTGAAACTTCAGCATCAAAGAATTAATGAAACATTACATGGATAAGCAGTGAGCTTCCACAAAAAAGCCGCCCAACACTCAGCTTTCTTGCTAACTCCATACTCAAAGACTGGTTTCCTGGTTCCCTTACTGATGGTGGGACAGTTGAGAGAGAGGACAAGCCACCTCTTTCTTTCTAAGAGAGAGAGAGATCGGCATTCAGAGACATTACCAGACTAGAAAGGCAAAGGTTAGAGCTGTGATTTACACATTCTTCTATTCCTAGTCCCTGGCCCTTAGCAGGTCCTCAATAAATGTATAACATATGAATAAACACACAAGTCAACTAACACACTAGTGTTAAGAAGGAGAAAGAGGCCAGGGTCACACCTGTAATCCCAGCACTTTGGGAGGCCAAGGCAGGCAGATCACTTGAGGCCAGGAGTTGGAGACCAGCCTGGCCAGCATGGCAAAACCCAGTATCTACTAAAAATATAAAAATTAGCTGGGAGTGGTGGCACATGCCTGTAATCCCAGCTACTTGGAAGACTGGGGCATGAGAATCGCTTAAGCCTGGGAGGCGGCGGTTGCAAGAGCTGAGATCTCACCACTACACTCCAGCCTGGGCAACAGACTGAGACTGTCTCAAAAAAATATAAAATTTAAAAAAATTTAAAGAAAAAAACAGGAGAAAGAGAAATCATGTGGGATATATTGTCAACCTTTAATAAAAAATACTTTGCTAAGCCATCCACCTACAAGGAAGAAGATGGACACAAAGACACAAAAATATCAAATTTCCCTATTAATATTTTTGGAAATCAGTAAAATAACCAGTTTAGACCTAAATAAATTCAAAGATTTAAATGAATTCTGACATAGGCCAGGTTAAAGTTTACTTGACATTAACCAGTAATGTTACTTTTAGCAAATTGCTTGATCTCTCTAAGGTCAGTTTCCTTATCTACAAAATAGGAATACCGCATTTTTCAGAGGATGCCATATTGCAGAAAGACACCTTTATTTATGTGTGTGTTGGCTATACATTGCTACACAACAAATTACCTCCAAAATTCAGCAGCTTAAAACATTTATTGGCCAGGCGCAGTGGCTCACGCTTGTAATCTCAGCACTTTGGGAGCCCAAGGTAGGAGAATCGCTTGAACCTAGGAGTTTGAGACCAGCCTGGACAACATAGGAAGGCCCTGTTTCTACAAAAAATTAAAAACAATTAGCCACGCATGGTGACATGTACCTGCGGTCCCAACCACTCAGGAGGCTGAGTTGGGAGGATCGTTTGAGCCTAGGAGGTCTACAGTGAGCCATGATCATGCCACTGCACTCCAGCCTGGGCAACAGAAGGAGACCCTGTCTCAAAAAAAAAAAAAAAAAAACCATTTATTATCTTACACAATTTTTGAGAGTCAAGAATCCGGAAGTGGCTTAGCTGGGCAGTTCTGGCTCAGAGTTTCTCATGAGGTTGCTGTCATCTATAGGCTTGAATGAAGCGGGAGGACTGGATTCTGAGATATTTCATTCACATGGCTATTGGCAGGAAGCCTCAGTTCCTCAGCAAGGAGGTCTCTCCAGGAGCTTGCCTGTGTGTTCTTGTGATATGGCTGCTGAATGATTCCAGGGGTGCGGGTGGGGTGCAGAAGCCTAGCCTTGAAATGTCTTTTATAAATAAGCCTTGAAAGTGGCACATCATCACTTCTGCTGTGTTTTATTGGTCATGCCAACTAACCATGATACAATGTGGGAGGGCATGAATATAGAAGGTAGGGTCACTATAGGCCATCTTAGAGGCTGACTACCACAATCTGTCACTCTAAGAACAAATTAAAACATGACAATGCTTATTGCTTGGAATCATTTTTATATTATATTAACCATGCCTTTTGTTTTCTGATGCCTTGACATCTTGGGGCCATCCTGAGCCTGGACTGCCCCTCCCAGAGTTTGCTAATTCCTGGAGATAGCAAACAACTTGCCTGAGAACATGTCTTTCATACGCAAACCAACCAATCCAGAGCCCACAGCCCCAACACCTTTTTATAGGGCTCTCACACTCAGCCCTCATCACCCCAGGGCCAGGTACCAGACAACTAGGGATAGCACCTAGACCCCAGGGCCCATCAAAATTCAAATTAGCCAATCCCAAACCTGCTTACCTGCTGTCTGGCACATTAATTTCTGCAGAAACCACAACATAGGCTCTTATCTATGTTTTCGCCTGTTCCCTCTGCCCCCTGACCAATACAGGTGCTTACCCATGGCCCTGCATGCATACCATGCCTTCAATTTCTAGGGACCTATGCGTATAACAAATTTCTTTCTTCATGACAGTCATTTCCCGTGTGCCTTCCCACAGTTGATTAAGACAAATGCCAGTACCTTTAAGATATACGTATTCAAAAAGCGCTTTTGGCCTTTTTCAGATTTTGTTTCTTATTTGACTTAACCTCTAGTTTTACTTTGTTCTATATTGAATCACATGTCCCTGGAAATTAATCAGCTCCTGTTCAAAGTCAGCAGGAAGCATCTAACAAACCGATTCACATCTCAATGATCAGTCCTGTGCTCTGCATGAATTGGTTACACTAGGCCTCTCACTATATTAAAACTTCTTCCATTTATTCCAAAGGATGGGTCAATTTCTCCTTTAGTTGCACCTTGTTTGCTGTTTGATAGGCAATCCTTTCGCATGAATCCCAGCATGTCAGTAAAACTTCATTTACTAGTGGGTATCTTTCTTTCTTACTTCCAAAAAACACCTCCTGCTTTGTAAAAAATCATGTTCATTCCTCCAATGGCAAATCTGTGCTTTACTAATATCAGATTAACCCCACTGCTCTGCCTTTCTGAGTACAAAACCACCTTTTATTATAATACCAAAGCACAGTATAATCTTTTTGAAAGCATCTTAAAAAGCGCTTACATTGAACACATGTGGTTATCAACAATGCACATTACTCAACAAAAATGATGACAATGGGAAGAGCACGCCCAGTTTGCACATCCACAGGTGACGAGAACAGCAATGTTGCAACTGCTGCCTGGCTGACACTGAGAAGACACCAACTTTAAGATACACTCCAGTTTCAAAAACTGCATCTCAAAATTCATGAAATGCAAATACTTTCCTATATAAGGTGCTTGGCATAGCATCTGGCCCATAGTAAGTAAGCTTTTAATAAATGTTAGCCATCAACAACACACCAATAACAAAACTTCAGCAAACAAAGCTCCCTTTAACCAATGTGTTTGGTGGCAAAGCAGGTTAGAGGTGTTCTGGTCTCCTCAGCCTTAGGTATGCAGAGGTGATGCATGGCAAGAGAATGGCACCACCTCAACTGCCATGGTGGGCAGGGATTGGGCCTAGAGAAGCGGCAAGCTTATGTCAGTTGGTCACTAGGAAATGAAGAGGTACAACCTGGGCTGGGAGCAGACTGTGACACTAAAGAGGCAGGAAACCCTCCCACACAGGCCAAGAGATTTACAGAGAAGGGAGAAGGCAGGGTGCATTTACTGAGCACTTATTATATCAACAGCTTTAATTAGTACTCATTGAGTGCTCACATCAACCCTGAAAAGTAGAAATTATCCCCATTTTACAGAGGAGAAACAGACTCACTAAAATTCTTATCATCAAGCCCAGGGGTACATCATAGGTGACAGAGCCAGGGTTTGCACCAGGCTTCACTTGAAACTTATTCCCATAATTCTATCAGGCACCATGGATAAAGAATCCAAGTCCTACTAAGTATCTCCCTGCCTCCTACACTGGTAATCAAACATTGCCTGATGGAGAGAGACTTCAGAATTTTTTTTTTTTTCAAACAGAGGGTTATAGCTATAAAGGGTATATACTGAGCAGATAAATGCTGTAAACAAAATTGCCCTGTGGAACATCAAAATCACTTAATATGCTCAATTGCTTTCAAAGCATGCATTGCAGAGAACTGTTATGCTGATTACCAATAATTATAACCTACTCATTAAGGAAAGTCCCTAAGGGCTTCTACAAAGGAACACTTCATGACTGAGTTTAAGTTACTCTGTGTACTTGAAAATAATGAAGCTACCATTCTTTTAAAAATTATCTAATTTAGGTTTTTCACTCATTTATACTGTGCTTCTCTGCAAGGGCTCCAAATGAAAGAGGTTTTGCTATCCTTAAATGGAGCCCTTCTCTCAAGGTCCAGAGCAGCTTGGCACTGATAGCTGACATGTCAGCTCCCTGCCAAGCAGGGATGGGAGGAGAGAGGTTCAGGGAAGAATCTGGATCTGAAAGTCTGTCGCTGCTTTTCTTATAATTCTGGTTCCAAAGAACTTGTTTCTCCAGATTCTTGAGATCCATCAGACATTTGTGGAGAGAAGACACTGGAATTGACTAAGAGCTGCCTTAAATCCTTTAGGAATAAAACTAATATACAAAAAAACAAAGGCATTCATAATATAAGCCAAGTACTCAATGAAGTGAGTGCTTCCCCTCTGCTTTCCTTCAGCTGTTGGAGTGCCCCAGTGCCTTGGATCCTCACCTCTTTTACTCTATATTGTCCATTCCCATGGTTTTAAATTCTGGCTATATGCTGATGTCTTTTAGCATTATAAATCCAGACCTGACTCCTTTCTTGAGCTCCAAATTCATGCATCCCATGACTTAAAACATCCTCATTTGGATATCTAACAGGCATTTCAAAACTAGCATGTCTAAAACAACGCTGATTTCCACCCACCCCCCACCCCACCAACCTGTCTTTCCTCCAAGACTTCTCATATAGCTTCAATATATATCCATTTATTTGACCCCAAAACTTAGGAATTACTCTCAATTTCTCTTTTTTCCATCCCCCTCTGTTCTGTCCATCTCCCACACATCCGACTTCACTCTAGGGATGTCCCCTGAGCAGTCTAAACCAATCACGATAGTCCCATACTCTTTGCTAGTGATCAGAATCCTAGGCCAAAACTAGTCTGCATGGAATGTCATGTGTCTTAATTCAGGTCAATGGTACAATGAGGTAAAGATTTCTGGGAACATTTCTTTTTTGAGGATGTCAGTGAAGAAACATGTATCCCACATTTCCACTATCCAGTGCCCTATGAGCATACTCAAAAAGAATCCACCTTAGGATGAAGCTGATTTTCTGGATGGAGGGAAGAGGAGGAAAGAACTTGGCTCATAGATTACATGGCTGATTACCTAGAGCAGGGGTCCCTGATCCCTAGGCCATGGACCAATACCTGTCCACAGACTGTTAGGAACCAGGCCACACAGCAGGAGGTGAGTGGTGGGCAAGTGAGCAAAACTTCACCTCTATTTACAGCTGCTGGCATTACTACCTGAGCTCCACCTCCCGTCAGATTAGCGGTGGCATTAGATTCTCATAAAAGCGCAAACCCTATTGTGAACTGTGCATGCAAGGGATATAGGTTGTGTGCTCCTTAAGAGAATCTAATGCCTGATGATCTGTCACTGTTTCCCAACACCCCCAGATGGGAATGTCTAGTTGCAGGAAAACAAGCTCAGGGCTCCCACTGATTCTACATTATGGTGAGCTGTATAATTATTTCATTATGTATTACAGTGTAATAATAATAGAAATATGGTACACAATAAATGTAATGCACTTGAATCATCCCAAACCATTCCCCTGTGCCCAACCTGTGGAAAAACTGTCATCCATAAAACCAGTTCCTTGTGCCAAAAATGTTGGGGACTGCTGACCTAGAGCATACAACCCTGAAATTCGCTCTACATCTGGATTTCCAATTCTGTGAGACAATAAATTTCCTTACTGTTTAAGCCAGAAATTTTGGGTTTTCTCTTTTTGCAGCTGAAAGCAATTTAATAGATGCAAACAAGGGGAAGCCAACAAAGGGGACCAAGAAGCAACAATCAGTAACGCAGGAAAAAAACCATATACTGTCCTAGAAACAAGAGAACCAAGTGTTTCTTGGTATAGAGACAAATCAACTGTGTCCAATATTGGGAGGTTGAGGAAAAGATGGACTAGAGGTGACCACTGTATTAGCAACGTGAAATCACTGGTGACCTGGACAACTGTAGTTTCAGAGGAGTGGTGGGGACAGAGGAAACGGGCCATAGGGAAGTGAAATCATTTAATTTAAACAACTCTTTTGAGAAGTTTTGCTATGAAGGGTAGCAGAGAAATGAGTAGTAATAAAGGAGAATAAGGGGTCAAAGCAGGACTTTTTAAAGACTGACGATCTTCTAGCAACAAAAATGATTTATCAAGAGAAATATGATGCAAGATAGATAAAATAATTGCAGGAACAAAGACCAGGGTCTTTTTAAAACCCACAAGGAGACAGGATCCAGTGGACAGGTAGAGGGGCTTGCCTTTTAGAGAAGCAGGGATTATTCCATTTGCTGCAACAAGAGGTAAGGCAGGGAACAAGTACAGATGCAAGTCATAGCTAACATGGTAAAGAAAGGGGAGTTCCCATCTGATTCTATTTCTGCCAAGTGGCAAGATGACCAGCTGAGATATTGGAGGAGTTTTTTAATTGTTTTTAATAAACAGGGTGTTGCTCTGTTGCCCAGGCTGGAGTACAGTGAGGCTCACTGGAACCTTGAATTCCTGGGTTCAAGCAATTCTCCTACCTCGGCCTCCCAAAGCACTGAGATTATAGGCCTGAGCCACCAAGCCTGGCCTACTGAAGGAGGGGTTTTGAAGTGAGAGGCAAAGGTGCAAAACAGCAATTTCAGAGAGTTGGAAAGTAAACAAATAAGGAAAGTCTTACAATGTTGAAAGGATTACTCAGCGATCTTGAGTGCCCATTTTAAGTATGTGGTCATGAATTTAAGAATAGACATGGTTTTTCTGCAGCTATTTTCAGCTGTTCAGAGACAGACATGTACAGAGTTGAGAGTTTTCCAAATTTGCATGAAGGAGGCAGAACAGCAAGGAAGTTAAGGGAGTGATTATGGTGTTAGATCATTCAACCTAGGCTGAATAAGGAAAGAAGAGAGGATCTGAGGGTAGGTGACAGCTACGAAGATGCTGGTATCCAGCAAAGGCTAGTGGTCCACCAAAACTCATTCTTTTTTCTTCAGAATGCAAGAGTACACAGGACACAGCTGGCCAGGCACACTACATTTCCCAAGCTCCCTTGCTTGTTAAGTGGCCATATGGTGAGGACCCCTCCAATGGAACATGAAGGGGAGTGATATGTGATCCTAATGGAGGGTCTCCTCCACACTCATCCTCTCCCTATCTCAATCCAGGACAATACCACAGTGAATGGCAAAGAAACAAGATGGAAGACACTTGGGTCCTTCAGGCTGTGTGTGGCAGAACCACTCACTGACTGAACATCCGCCTTGCACTGTGACCTGAGAGAGAGAGAAAAAACTCCTCTCGTTTAATCACTGCATGTGGGGTCTTTTAGCTATAGCAGTTTATCCTTATCCTAACCTGAGTCAGGGATTGGAGGCTTCAGTGGGGTCTAAGATCCTCTGTAGTGGAGGTAGTAAAGAGAGTGAGGTGAAAGGCTAAAACGGAGTGATCAGAGTGGGGTGTATGAATTATGAAATTGAAACTTCAGAGGTGGGCAGTTAGAGGTGATACAAAGATCTAAGATAGGACCAATGGAATGTATGACTAAGGTGGAGGAAAGTGCAAATTAAGTTTCAGAAAAGATAGGAGATTGGCCTAGGATCACATATGAATGAGCAGAAGGGCCCAGATTCCCACTGGGACCTGAGTGACTTCACACTCCATGCTCTTTCCACTCTGCCAGGTCCTCAGGTTCAATCAAACCACCTGGTTCAAAGAAAAAGCTGCAGGTAAAGTGTTTCTATGCAGAAAGGTTAGTTCAGCCCCACGAACATGTTACACAACTTCTCCTGGGTAATGGGTAGTACACTACAAGAACACAATTGTAGCCAGTATCTGACTTAATAATGGCTCAACTCAGGATTTATTGACTTACAAGACTGCAAAAGAAATACACAATGAGTAAAGTCCTTAAGATGGGGTTATGCCCAGGTAAACCCATCATCAGATATCTTCAACTTACAATGGGTTTATCTGGACATAACTCCCTTGTAAGTTGAGGAGCAACTGAATTGTTTGTTTGGTTGTTTTTTTTTTGTTTTTTGTTTTTTTTGAGACAGAGTCTAGCTCTGTCCCCCAGGCTGGCTGGAGTGCAGTGGCGCAATCTCGGCTCACTCACTCAAGCCCCACCTCCTGGGTTCACGCCATTCTCCTGCCTCAGCCTCCAAAGTAGCTGGGACTACAGGCACCTGCCAGCACGCCCCGCTAATTTTTTGTATTTATAGTAGAGACAGGGTTTCACCGTGTTAGCCAGGATGGTCTTGATCTCCTGACCTCGTGATCTGCCCGCCTCAGCCTCCCAAAGTGCTGGGATTACAGGCGTGAGCCACCACGCCTGGCTGAGCCTTTGTATTGTTAGTACATTATTAGAATCATCATGCTTTGCAACCCTATATTTTTCATGATCTATTAAGTATTTCATCCATCCAGGGGCCCAGTGGCAGCATTCACACCCTCCCGTTCTCCTTTGGATGACCACTACAGACTCACCTGGCCTCTCCCTCTAGTCTCTATTCCCTCCAAGCCATCTTCTAGACTGCTGAAAGTTACCTTGTGAAATTTGTATTATGCCTTCTACTACATAAAACCCTAGCAACCTGCACAAGACCTCTCTTCCCAATATCCCCTCAGTCTACTTGTTCAGTCACATTTCCCGTCTCCCTCGCCCCAGCGTATGCTGCAGCTGTATTCGCTTATTTACCATTTCCATACTTCCATGCCTTTGTATATGCTGGGCCTCTCCTTGAAACATCTTCAACCCTTGGTCATACAACACACTCCCATTGATCCAACTCCAGTGCTCTTCCCCAGTATATTTTTCTTTTTCTGCCCTTCCTTCATCTCTCTCCACTGTCCCTAGAGAGACACAATCAGAGCTGTTATTGTACTGTATTATAATAATCTGTCTATTTCTCTCCTCATCCTTGGCATCCTGACATAGTTTCCACTTGACTCATAGTAGGTGCTCAAATCCTGCACTGAATGCTGAAGGAGACTGAATTTAGCTACTCCATTTTGATCACACTGAAATTAGATGAACTGTTTTTGGTGGGACTCAGGATTTCATATCACATTTCTTATTTTCCCAGAGAAAGTCAGTCTGGATGGCAGAGGAAATACAGGGTCCAGCTGTTTGCATCCATGGCCCCTTTCACAGTCTGCTCTGGAACCCAACATTTCAAAGCTACCTTCAAAGTCAGATGTTAGTAAACAAGCCTACTACACTATTGGCGGATACATTATGCAGATGAAACATAAACAGGCTGGCAAGAGTTGAGAATGTGACAGAGGATGTGGCTGGGGCCACCAGGTATTTGTGGGATGGCTGTGATGGCTCAGCCATCCAGGAACAGCCAGTCTGGTCTCTGTAGGGACACCTGCGGCTTGCCAGCTCCCACTACCCAAATTACAGTACGTGCTACACAGTATTTGTTTCTGCTGTGGCCAAGGAGAGCTGCTCACTCTTCCACCTGCATGACACAGATGGTACAGATGGGAGCATGCTTCCACATGAGGATGTGCAATTACACCCAGTTCCTCCAGCTGTGACAATTACCAAGCGAAAACCCGAGGGAAGGAAACAATCCTGGCAGATAACTGTCTTCCCTGCTGGCACTTACCACTTAGTTCTCCCAGGAACAGCTGCTGCATCCATGGCCTCTCATCTCTTTCACAGTCCTTCCTGGAACCCAAGTACTTGAAAAGCATTGGGTATGATAGGAACATAAAGCAGTCATCGAACCACATATATTTAAGTATGAAAATACTATGGCTTTATTTTTCTTTTAAAAAGATAGCCGTGCTTATGAGCTAAATGGAGAGGATGTACGTCATTCTCATCAGTAAACAAGATTTAACTGCTTTCAGATGCAAACCATAATGCCAAAAAGTGACATGAAGGGGATAAAAGTCTAATGCTTTCATCTTCACAGCAATCAAATGCAAAGTAAAGCAAAAATGAAATGGACTTAATTAATGCTGGGCATTCCCACAGGGAAAAGGCAAGAGGATATTATAAGAATCAGTAGCAGTATTGTATACAATTTAAAAATTCCATTAGGTTGAGCCACCCTCACTCCTCTCTCTGGCTCTCTCCCATCTGAGGTATAGCAGGCTGGGACTAACAGAGCTAGTAGTCAGGAGCTTTTGCTTTGGAGTCCACTGAGATAAGTGAGTGGCAAAGTCTTGGAAGACCAGGTAACCTGGCTCTGGGGAGGCACCTACGTGCAGCAGTGTCGCATATGGAAGTTGACAACATACTCAGCATTAGTCCTCTGCACAGAAATAGCGAAAGGCTCAAAAGGGTGAAAGGTGAAGGCAACAAGGCGTCGCACTGTGTGGTTGATGGGGCGGCCCAATAACCCCGCCTGGATCTCAAACTTGAGTAGGCCCGAGTCCCGGGCATAGAACCTAAAAAGAACAAGGACAGAGACAGAGAAAGAGGGGACAGTATTGATATTCACCATCAAACTGAAATCTAGACAGCAGGGGAATGTGGCAACTCATTATTTTACCTTATTAATGAAATCTCCTTATATCAGCCCCAGGTTATCAGAACTATAAAATCACCCTGGTATGACCAGCTCATTTAGTGAAGAGTGATTATAAATTTTACTATGTTGCACTGAGTCACTGGTCATTTCTCTTTCCTGAGATGACTCAGTTTTACAGCCTTTAATTATAGCCTCTCCACTTCCAGACACTCCTGCCTCAAGATTGTCTAGGCCAGGGCTAAAAATGAAATGCAAGCCACGTGTGTAATTTTAAATTTTCAGGTAGCCATATTAAAAAAAATGAAAATAAAAAGGGGAAATTTTAATAATATATTTTATTTACTGCAATATATCCAAAATATTATTTCAACCTATAATCAATATCAAACTATTAGTGAGATATTTTTCTTTTTTTTTTTTTTTTTTGGAAATCTGGTGTGTATTTGACACTTGAGCACATCTCAACTTGAACTAGTACTCAATAGCCACATGTGGCTAGTGGCTACCATATTGGACAGTGTGGATCTAGGCTCACCTTTTGAGTTTTTCATATTTAAGAATAAATTCTTTTAAAACGTTCTTTTTCATGCACAGAAACAAAATACTAAGTAGTGTTTAATTTTTCATCTAATATGTGAGACTAAAGATGCTTCCATCCATCCTAGTATTTAAATGCCTTTGCCATATGCAAAATAAATGCCCTGTGGTTCAGGGAACTACAGATGATTAGTGAGTGGAGGCTGAATGGCTGAGGCAGGTGGGGGTGGGATGGCAGTGAGGATTCTAGAAAATAAAAAGCCCTGAATTAAAGAGTCCTACAATCTCCTTTTGGAAATCCAATATATAAGCAGCCCTAAAGATATTTATACCTTTTGACTCAATAATCTCATATCCAAGAATTTATATCCTCAGAATTTAAGTGAAGTAACTAGTACACGAATAAAGATGACTACTATGGCATTTGTTTTAATGTAAAAACGTAGAAAGAGAATAAATGCTCAGTGATGGGGGAATGGTTAAAGAAATCACGGTACATGTATTTGATAGAATAATACGCCTTCATTAGGACTGTAATTGTGAGGACTATGTATAATAACATGAAATAACATTTATAAAATAAAAACAGACTACAAAAAATGATGCTTACTGTGATTACAACTGTGTAAATGTAAATATGCATATTGACAAAGACTAGACTGGATTATACAATAAAGATATTGGAGGAATGGCATTCTCTCTTCAAATTCCCTTAATATCCTTATATTTCTCATTTTAAATTAGAAATATAAAGAAGAACTATAAAAGAAACCCCTTTATTCGGGAGCAATAGCATTTCCAAATTTTAGATTCATCTTCTCCAATTAGAAAGGTAGGAAAGTCAGAAAGGAGAGAGAAATGTATCTCATGGTACTTGACTCATATCAGATGAGGCCCATCTTTTTTATGTGTAAAAAACACATAGCCTTACTCCCACAATCCCCAAACACAAAGGGATTGTAATTTAAAGTGGGTTGTTTGAGCTTCTAAATCTCACTCCCGCTTTACAGGACATATGGGTAAATAAGAAATACAGTAAATACTATCCCAGGGATGCAACAAGCAAAATCTAGAATTTGGAGAACGCTAGAGGAAAAACAATCTGGTTTCCTCAATAATTTCATTGCAAAGAAAATAAAAGGGGGAAGAAGAACCTACAGAATAAAAATGACTGGGCCAGGCATGGTGGCTCATGCCTGTAATCCCAGCACTTTGGGAGGCTGAGGTGGGTGGATCACCTGAGGTCAAGATTTCGAGGCTAGCCTGGCCAACATGGTGAAACCCCATCTCTACAAAAATACAAAAATTAGCCAGGTGTGGTGGTGGGCACCTGTAATCCCAGGTACTTGGGAAGCTAAGGCAGGAGAATTGCTTGATCCCGGGAGGCAGAGGTTGCAGTGAGTCGAGATCGTGCCATTGCACTCGAGCCTCGGCAACAGAGACTCTGTCTTAAAAAAAAAAAAAAAATGACTGAAGGGACCAAATGCAATGCATGAACCTTGTTTGAATCTGATGCAAACAAATTAACTATAAAAAGAATATTTATAAGACAACAGGGATACATAAAAACTGACTAGATATTTGAAGATATTAAAGATTTTTTGTTAATTTTTTAAAGATGGGGTAATGGTGTTACTTGTTTTGCTAGGATAACTTGGATTTCCTTTAAAATAACCCAGGACAGTGGTGGGAAGGAGAGGGAGTAGGGGTGGTGATGGAAATAGCTGAGACAGGAGTGGCCACGAGCTGGTAACTGTTGAAGTGGGTGACGGGTACATGAAGGTTTATTATGCTCTTCTACTTTTTGTATATGTTTAAAACTTTCCATAATAAAAAAAATATTAACTAGTTTTTGGAACTTGACTCTATTTCCCAAAGGAAATATTATAAATGGTGATTAATTATACAGAATATGTCACACAGGCCCATTTAATACACAATGAGACTGGATGATGAAATATATCTATCATAAAGGTCTAACTACCACTGTTTCTATGTGAGAAAGACCTTCCAAGCTCCAGCCTATAGCCCCAGGAACACACCCACCTTGAGGTAACTCCACTAGTGACAGTAATTCCAGCTCCTCCCCCAATACTGTTACGGCACACAGAACAGGCTCCATATATGGAGTGACAAGATGGGTCTGTGAACTAGACTTCTGTGAGGAAAGAATTTCTTGTAAGACGTCAGTTTCAAACTTCTAACAATAACACAGTAGTCTACATTCCAAAATTCCTCCAAGTGAGGAAGCATGACTTTCTTCTAAATCTGTCAGCAGTTCCCCAAATTGTCTCTGCTATTTTTTCTATGAGGTAACATGGCGGGATAAAATAATTTGTGTTAGATACATAATTATAAAGTCTCAATGTCAAAAACTATTATGGAATGGTATTAGATTATTAAATGGGAAAGTACAGCTTCCTCCCCTGGATACCTTTAAAACAGGACAACACTTATCTGAATTAGATGTTCTGATGAGAAGCAAAGAGCAGGAATAATTTATGAGACTAGTACCTAAATGATCATAGCACTCACTGCATTATAGAAATAGCCTGCCTTTTCAACCTTACCCATGAGTATGAGTGGAGACAGTCACAATCAAATGATGTCCAGAAAAAGAGAAAAAGAAAGCAGGCCATCTTCAGCCCTTGAGCAGTTTGTAGCTATAGCAGTGACACTGTACCTGATTGGGTGATCTCCACAAGTCTTGGGCCGCTCCATGACAGATACCCACTTGTCATCATAACTGAAGAGAGACAAATCCAGATAGGGGCTACCACTGTAAGACTGAGCACTGATGGGGAGCTGACCCAGCAGCCGGCGTACCGCCTCTGTGTGGCCTCCATACTTGGCATTTATAATAGTGTCTTTGAACCTAAACAAAAGGACCAGTGAGGAAGGCTTTGTTAGTAAGTACACAAAGCTGTCTTGAATTTTAAATTGACAAATATATGTCTAAGAACAACTCATTCTTTAAATACAAATTAAAACCTAGGTAATGAATTAAGACAGAACTGTCTCTCATACATTACAAGTCTGGCCAGCTACAGATACTTTTAAAAAGCAAAACATATAACTAAAAATGGAAAACAACAAATTACTTTAGAAACGTGTTTGGGTTTTGGGTTGTTTTGTTTTGTTTTGTTTGTTTTTGAGACAGGGTCTCACTTTGTTGCCCAGGCTGGAGTATAGTAGTGTGATCTCAGCTCACTGCAGCCTTGACCTCCCAGGCTCAAGTGTTCCTCCCACCTCCGCCCCCAGAGTAGGTGGGACTACAGGCATGTGCCACCACACCCAGCTAATTTTTGTATTTTTTATAGAGATGGGATTTTGCCATGTTGCTCAGGCTGGCCTTGAACTCCTGGGTTCAACTGATCTGCCCGCCTTGGCCTCCCAAAATGCTAGGATTACGGACATAAGCTACCACACCCGGCCCTACTTTAGAAAAGTTAACAAAGACTCTACAAACAAGTTTAAAATGAGTATAACTAGTTTATGACAACTATTTCTACTCTTTTCTAATAACAGCTCAACTGGGGAAAAAAGTCAAGAACTTACTTTCCCCCAAATAATTGCCTAAGAATGAATTAGGAAGGAGTTATAGAGAACAGAGAACCCTGAACAGAAGGAGCCTCTGCCTCTTCTCGGGATCACCAACTTCCAGCAAGCCTTTCACAAATAAATTACCCATTCTTTGTTTGTTTAAATAAAATTTGGAAACTAGCTACCTATACTCCTGCAGAAACACCAGCTAGAAGAATAGTAACAGACACGGAGTCATATATCTGACTCATCTTTGAAAATAATGACAGAACATTTATTTCTCATCACTGTAACAAATGCTAAATTTTATTTTTTTTTTATTTTTTGAGACAGGGTCTCACTATGTTGCCCAGGCTAGAGGGCAGTGGCACAACCTCAGCTTACTGCAATCTCCGCCTCTCCTGGGCTCAAACAATCCTCCTACCTCAGCTTCCCAAGTAGCCAGGACGACAGGTGCGTGCCACCACACCCAGCTAATTTTTTTGTTTTTGTAGAGACAGGGTCTCGCCATGTTGCCCAGACTGGTCTTCAACTCCTGGCCTCAGGTGATCCACCCACCTCAGCCTTCCAAAGTGCTGGGATTACAGGCATGAGCCACCATGCCTGGCCACAAAACTAAATTTAATACTCTTTGACAAGCACTTCTATTCTTCTGGAAATTTACCCTAAGGAATCACTCCTACATGCAGAAAAATCTCTGTGTACATTCATACAGCATTGTTTACAGAGGAAGAAAAAATTAAAAAGCTAATGGAAAACTACCATTTTCAAAGATTATATGGTAACAGGGGAAATGTTTATCACATTTGTAAATAAAAGAAGTAGGATACAATACTGTCTATATAATATGGCTAAAAACACAAAGAAAACAAAAACTCACAATTAAAGCAAAGACTGGCAGAAACACATTAAAATGTTAATAGTTGTATAATGACATTTTGAATTTTTTCCTTATTTTTCACTTTCCTACAGCTTCTTGGAAAGAATGTCAACTGTCTACCAGTATATATTTTTTTAAACCTCTATATTCAAGCATATCATATGGTTCAACAATCAAGGGGATATAATTTTTTTTAGTCTGGGAGAAAAGTATAATATCTCATCCCTGAAACAAATGGAATAAAAAACTTCAATGTTCCTAACTTTCATGAGACCAGAAAGATTAATTAGTTGAGGGTAATTTTTATTTTCACTATTAACCTATGGTATTAGATGGACATGAACACTTTTCTGCTCCCCTTAAAGAAAGCCTAGCAAGCAACACTGCTTTTCCATTACTCCTCCTGACAGTAATTTTCACAGCCTCAGTATAAATCATAAAAATAAATCTCAGGCCAAATAGAGCTTATTTTTTCCCTTTCATTTGAGCTGAAATAAAAGATCCTGGGCACTTCAGTTTTCAGCAAAGATCTGGCACCATCTCATCTACACCTTAGCCCTACCTGACTCACCGACTCACTGGCTTTCAAAGGTAAAATGATAGGGGCTGGCTCACAGCTTTGTGATGACCACAAATCAAAGCATCTGTGATAATCTACAGGTTGAAACAGTTCCTCTTCCTCCGCAGCACCTACCACCTCCACTCTCCGTGCTCCCCACTGATTAAAAGCAGTCACTCCCTTTGATGTCTTCACACTTTAGTTCCTGCTTCAGTGTCACTCTGTCCAGCTATACCTCTCTTAGTTCTCGGTAATTTCAAAATCCTCGGAAATGTTCTTTACAGCACCATAGCCTCCTACTAGTTCCTTGACCTCCTCTCAACCTCAACTGCTTGTTCCACAGTCACACCCTCAACCTCACCATTACCAACGACTGCAAACCCTCTCTAGTCACAGGGTAGACCGTCACGCTCTCCAACCATCTTCTCTCCCATCTTTCTGGCTCACTCCCTCTATTCATCCCAACTTCAGCAATGCTTCAACCCCCACAGGACCTATAATCCACTGATTCTACCAACTTCTTGCCATCCTACACTCATTATATCCTCTCTTCCTTCCTTCCACATAAGATGAAATCACTAAATCACTCCGTTGCACACATCCTTAACAATCTTAAATTCTCTTGCTTTGTGGTGCTTGCTTAGAAAAACTACAACCTCCAGTTAAGCTCAACTCTGCCTATTCCGTGCCTGTACTACTTGGTTTTCTCCGTGGCTGTAGAAAAACATACAATGCTCACTTTCAACTTATTAATGCTGCAGGGCACTCGTGCTACATTTCCATAGTCCTTCCAGACTCCCATGCTCGTCCATGACTATTTCATCTCCCCTCCTCCATGCTCACTCTTAGCTAATGGCATCGCTTACTTTGTTACCGACAAATGGAAGTTAGCAGAAGATAACTTTTTTAAAGCTCCCATCAGCACATCTACCCAACATTTGTACATATATAACTTTCTGTGCTCCCATGCAAGGCAAATCCCTCTGCCACTGCACTAGCACCCAACCCCTCTCATACACTTAAGCAGTTCTTCCACTTTCCTAAACTGTTTCCCCTTCTCTACAGGATTGGTCCCATCTGTACGCAAACATGCCATTTTTTCCCTCTCATCTAAAAAATAACAAAAACAAAATCTAACACTACCTACCCCTCCAGCTAATGCACCACTTTTCAGCTCCCATTGTAATAAAACTCCTCAAAACACTTTTCCATACTGTCCAACTTTTCTCCTCCCATTCTTTCTTAAACCCACCCTAAAGAGGCTTTCACCCCTACCATCTCACTCAAACTACGCTTGTCAAGGTTACCAATGACCTCCACATTGCTAACTCCAATAAGTTAATTTTCAGTCCCTATTATACTTGACTCGTCAGGTGGCTGTGACACAGCTAACACTCCTTTGAGAAACTATGAGATATCTCTACTTACAGAACTTTTGATCTTCTCCCCTAAACCTGCTCTACCCACAGGTTTACAGTTTAATGGCAACTCTCTCTTGCAAGCTGTTCAATCCAAAAACATTAGAATTATCTTTGATTTTGTTCTTTCATGACCCATAGACTATCCTCCATTAATCAACTGGGCTCTAACCTGCAAAAAAAATTGAAAATACAATTACTTACTATTCCCAATGCTACCACTCTGATCCAAGCCACCATTGTTAAACAACAAATAATCACAGAGGACTTGGTATGTGCCAGACACCCTTCTAGGTGCTTAGGATACATCAGTGGACAGTAAAGAACTTAAATCCTAGTGGCAGGAAACAGAATGCCATAGCTATTACTTACTGGATCACTGCAACAGTCTCTTAACTGGTATCCCTGCTGCCACCCTACCTGCCTACATTCTACTCTTAACAGAACAGCCAGAGTGACTCTGTTAAAACATAAGTGAGACTACATCATTCCTCTGCTCAAACATGACACGATCTACCTCATCTATAGTTAAAGCCAAAGCCATAGAATGGCCTTATGTCTCTGCCTACCTTCCCACCCCAAATCAGGTCTCTGACCCTATTTCCAAGTACTCTGCCTCTTGCTCACTCCAGTCCAGCCACCCTGGCCTTCTTGTTGTCCCTCAAATGCATCAGATCTACCTCGGGGCCTTTAGACATGCTATTCCTTTTGCTGGGTATATTCTTCTTCCTGCTATCCACATGGCTTGCTCCCTGACTTCCTTCAAAAGCTTTCTCAACCACCACCTCCTCAGTGAAGCCTATGCTGACAACTCTACTAGGAAAACTGACAATCTCTTCTTAATATACTCAAACCTACCAGTATTCTAGCAATTTTATTTTTTCCTTGGACACATTCTTCTTGGACTCCTCCACTCTTGTGCTTCCAAATGGTCTGACAGGTGGACAGTCATTCTGCAAATTCTCTTTGTCATTATCCTCAGGACTCTCTTTGCCTCTCTCCAGTGTCAGACTATTTCCTACATACAATTCTATTGTGGTCTATTGAAGTACATCTCCATAGGCTTCCTTAGAGAAGGTACATGAGAAGTAATCTTTTCAGACTTCACAGGTTTGAAAATGTCTCCATTCCACCCTATTATTTGGATATAGAATTCTAAATTGCAAATCACTCTTTTCATAGAATTCTGAGGGCATGATTTTAATGACTTCAATCTTTCGGTATTATTGATAAGTCTGATGTCATTATGATGACTTATTATTTTTACATGTGAAATGTATGTTCTTTCTCAAAGTTTTCACAATGTTCTCTTTATCACCAATGTTCCAAAATTTCATGATGATATGCCTCTAGGTGTGGGTCTTTTTCATTGACTGTACTGGATACTAGATGAATCCAGTGGTGTGCTGATAAAGGTTTAATTTTTCTCGGGGGAAAAAAGCCATGATTTGTAGTGCTTCCTGATTTCTGTGGTGTAAATCTTCCTGCCAAGGTACCAATGTGACATTACTCAATGTGCAGTTGCCAAGAGAAGAGCTGTAGCACCTTGTTATATAGTATTTACACCATATAGATAAAATAGATGCAGAAAACACAAGAGCCTAAGTAACAGTAAAATCGGAAATAATTTGGAAATAAGTTTTAATAACGACTTTGTTTAACAATCAGCTTGCAAAAATTCCTGAAAGTTTAACAGTCAGATCTCATGAGCCAGGACAAGCCAGCTCCAGCACTGGATGGTCCTGCCAATCTAAAAATTTATGTTCTTCAGTCCTGGGAAACTATCCCATTATTTCTCCACTTTATGTTCTCCACTTCTCCTTCAGGAATTAGACAGATATTTGACCTCCTAGGCAGATACTCTGTTTTTTTTTTTTTTTAATGTTTCTTTTCTAGGTCCCTTCTCTTATCTATTTACTCTACTTTTTTGGAGAGTTCCTCCACTACATCTAACAAACTTTAAATTTCCAAAAGTTTCTCATTGTTCTAGGAATGTTCCCGGGATTTTTTGTTTTTTGTTTTTTGTTTTTTTAGAGATGGAGTCTCGCACTGTCACCCAGGCTGGAGTGCAGTGGCGCAAACTTGGCTCACTGCAAGCTGCGCCTCCTGGGTTCATGCCATTCTCCTGTCTCAGCCTCCCGAGTAGCTGGAACTACAGGCGCCCGCCATCACGCCTGGCTAATTTTTTTTTTTTTTTTTTTTTTTTTTTTTTTTGTAGAGATGGGGTTTCACCATGTTAGCCAGGATGGTCTCGATCTCCTGACCTCATGATCCACCTGCCTCGGCCTCCCAAAGTGCTGGGATAACAGGCATTAGCCACCGCGCACCCGGCTGGAATGTTCCTGTTTTTATACTTTCAATTGTTTCAGCGAATGTAACATTGTTTTGTTTTGTTTTTTCTTTATTTTTGAGATAGGGTCTTACTTTGTCACCTACTCTGGAATGCAGTAGCTTGATCTCGGTTCACTGCAACCTCCGTCTTCCAGGCTCAAGAAATCTTCCCGCCTCAGCCCCTCCAAGTAGCTGGGACGACAGGCACATGCCACCACACCCAGTTAATTTTTTTGTTTTTTGGGAGACCAGCCATGTTACCCAGGCTGGTCTTGAACTCCTGAGCTCAAGCGATCAGTCCACGCCAACCTCCCAAAGTGCTAGGATTAAAGGCATAAGCCACCATGCCAGGCCTGTTTCCTTACTCTTTACTCTTTATTCTGTTTGTTTTGTGTTGGTGTCTTTTAGGATAAAGGCTTTCCTTAAATGACTCATGATCCTTGGTGTCCATTTTTATTCTTGAACATTTATTTTGACCTATAAGGGTCCCAATTTCATTGATTTTTACCAAAAGATTACTGGGAAAAGATTACTATAAAATTTAGCATTTAGAACCATGTGTTCAAAATAATTTAAAAAAATTTTTCAATTTATATATACATTATATTTTCAACGTAGCAAAGTATGATTAGTGGTCAATAAAATATGTTAGCATACAATTCTGTTGGGGAGATAGACACATAAATTTGAGAATCAGAAGAAACAATGTAAAATTCCCAATTATGGGTGTAATTTGCTGTGAATTTTTCATATAAAATACTTGAATACCAAATTACTATAGTCATTAGCATCCTTTTGTTATATTTTAAAGTGTTGGAATAACTTTATTTTAAATATCAATGTTTAATATACACTGAAAATAGCATCCTCTGCAACTGCTTAAATTTAGTAGTAACAGGAAAAAAAAATTTTTAAATCAACTTAAAAATATGTGAGGGTACCCCCAATTTTTCAAAATCTTTTGGTGGTAAAGTAAAATTCTGAAGATCACTGAGCTGGAATATACAACCTTTCTCCTCAGTTTCTTCTGGAACTTTCTGTAATTTTGTTTAATTCCAGATGTATTCTGAAATAATTTTTGGAAAACAGAATTTCTTCTAATTCCTGGATAACTTCATTCATTCAGCAAATACCTACTGAGCTCCTCCCACAGGGCAGACACTGGCCTTGGTGTTGTGGATATGGCAGTAGACATAATAGACAAAATCCCTGCCCACATGGAGCTTATCATCTAGTGACTTCTTTGATGTTTTGACTGAGTGTACCCATCTTTTGTTCTTTTTGTTTTTTGTTTTTGAGACAGGGTCTTGCTCTGTCACCCAGGCTGGAGTGCAGTGGCATGCTCATGGCTCATTACAACCTTTGCCTCCCAGGCTTAAGTGATCCTCCCACCTCAGCCTCCCTAGTAGCTGGGACTACAGGCATGCGCCACCACACTCTGCTGTTTTTTTTTTTTTTTTTTTTTTTTTTTTTGCATTTTTTGTAAAGATAGGGTTTTGTCATGTTGCCTAGGCTGGTCTTGAAACTTGGGCTCAAGCGACCCACCTGCCTTGGCCTTCCAAAGTGTTGGGATTACAGGCATGAGCCACCACACTCAGACTGTTACTTGTTAATTATCTGCTTAATTTTGAAGCAAATTTTAAAAGCAAATTCATCCCAAAATGAAAAAAAGCAAAATCTGACCCATGTTCTGCATCTAAAAATTCTTCTATACTGAAGAGATACTAAGGCAGAAGATTTGTGTGAACCAAAGAAAAAGGAAAACACAAGACAGTTGTCTGAATTCAATAGCCATCTATCTGTAATTGAGTACTATCTTTTTTATATAAACATGATGCCACTGCATTAAGATATTTGTTTTCCCCAGTGGCAGTAATGCTTATTCTGATTCATCCACTCACTGTGGTCTGATCTATCTTTGGACCTAAAACAGGATTTTCCATTACTGTCTAAAGTAAGGGAAACAATTTAAGGATGTGAAATATGATGAGGCACTGTCTAACTGAAGTAGGATTTAGTTTAGGCCCTTGGCCCAAAGGAACAATTTGTTTCATGATAATGCACTATGGCAATTATGAGAAGCTCTGGTTCATAGGAGGGCCTTGCTGACTGGGGGGTATATATTTAGGGTGACCTAAGTGATTTGTAAAGGGCCTCCAGGTGTCAATATCTGTAAATCTCCTCTTCGTGTTGGTCAGTTTTCCTAGGGAAGAATCTCTAACGTCCTGCCTGGAGAGTACAAGCCTGGATGCCATATCTGGGAAGGGGGATAGGACTCTTAGCCTTCAGTATGTCAACTTTCACCTAATTCCTCTTTTTAGCATAACATGTCTCATCCCTACTTTTAGATATACCGCATGAACTTGAGACCAGAGCCCATCTGGTTCAATCTGTTCAGAGAATAAACTTCCAGCCTTTTGCAGAGGTAGAAGAAGAGATAGTCACTTGGCTATGTAGACCTAGAAAAAGGATCCAGAGGGTCTGACTGCTCCTTTTAAGAACTTTACCAATCCTCCTCATTTCAGCCTACCTCACAGATACCTTCAGAAGTACTTTCAGAGGCACCTGGGACCTCCAACTTCCTGACCCTTTCCCGAGTTCTCTGGTGTAAGGCAGCTTGTTTCTTGATGACTAAGCTCTGCAGCCTTGAGTTTCTGCTCTCTGAGGTATGCTAAGTCAGTTCTCATTCATTCACTGGCTTTTCAGCTTTTAAAATTTTGTTAATATGTCCTATCTCCCATCGTCTCCTCTCCTATTCTCTTTGTTCTTACAGGTTTCTACCTCTTATTCCTTTATCGTCATTTGAGTGGGACTTAGCGATGGAGCAAAGATAAATACACGTGTTCAACATATCATGTTTAACCAAAAGTTTCTAAAATGATTTTCTTATTCATTCAATAAACATAAGTGCTTGACAGTGTACCACTGAGGATATAGCAATAAATGAAGATACAGCCTCTATCTTTCTGCAGCTCACATGCAGTCTAGAAAGAATCACAGACAATGCACAAATAATTCCACAGGTGCTGAGACAGAAAGAAGTTCAGGAAGAAACAAGGGGTTATAATAGGCAGACTAACCAAAGCTATGTGGACAGACAGAATAAGAGAAGGTTTCCTAGAGACAACAGCTATTGGCCTAACGCTAATTTTTCTAAAGAAAAATTAAGACTGTTGAGTCTGGTGGAACGGCTTACCGGCGCTGGATCTGCCTTGCAAAATTGTTGCTAGAAGCTGAGCAGGGAAACTGGACTTCACTGTGCAGGGTAGCATTACGAAAAAGGTCACAGAAGTTCTCAAAGAGCTCCAAAAGCTCATCTGACGTATTCTCAAACACAGCAATCACCTCTGTCGTCACCATGTTGTACACCACAAAGAAAGATGCCTGCAGAAGAAAAGAGAGAGAGGTATGGGACAGCTGAGTATAATGCCATGCGTAGGAAACTTATCACTTATCGCTTGGCTGAAAATTCAAGGCATGAATTTTCCAAAAAAAACAAACAACAACAACAACAAGCAAACACCTCAGCTTTACCACTAAGGTGGAAACATGGCTCCAAGTGGTTCTGGGAAAATAGGAAGCAACAGTGGGATTTATCAATTGAGAGCCTCAATGTTGCCAGATTTCCCACTGTATTTGTGCTGCTAGAATTACTGAGATGGCCAGCATGTAAGTATAAAAAGGTTTTAAATTTTCATTTCAAACTGTGCAAATTCAATATTTTTCCTTCCAAGTGTTTATTCCCTACTTGCTCCCCAACCCACCCTGAAATAAAAAGCACTTCTTAAAATGCCAGATTTAATTTTCTTTCCTGCTGAAAAAGTGATTTGCAGCCTGGGGCTGCCTGTTGGCAAATTATTTTCTCTTGTATGTGTACAGTTGAAAGTTCAATTTGGGATATTTATTTTTCCCTCTTAATATTTCTAACATGCAGAGAGACACCTTAAGTACATCGTGTTCTAAACTGCCCTGGCACGTTGTATACAAGCAGGGTACTGCTGAACAAATGAAAAATCAGATAGGCGTTTTCCACTTTTTTCTTCATAAATGTTCTTTCAGCCAAGAGTATTTGTAAAATACTTTTGAGATTTGTAGCAATTAAGATCAGAGGGGGAACCTGAAAAGCATTCAAATGCCATAGGTGGCAGAGTTACTGCTTTTCTTAAATGGGCCCCTTGGTGGCTAGCCCTCTTCCTTTAAACCTCCAGTGATTTGCTCTGCCTAACAAGGAAGCTCCAAGAACCCCTAATTTTTGTTACAGTGAATGTAGCAGTGTGAATCAACTACTTCTGACAGGACTCTAGAAGTTCTCAGACCACTAGGATTAGTACTCCAGCCTCCTATGATTGAGTTTAAATCTCCATTACCAATTTCTGGAGCCATTCGGCCCACCTGTTTTACTAGTAATTAGTCCTTCTCAGAGCTTATATTACATGGCTTTTGCAGTCACCTGCAAATTAAATTTGGCTGTAAATTAAAGAGGCTAGAGGGTAACCTGAGAATAATACTCATGATATTACCGAGGCCTTGTGTTTGGATGTACTTTTTACTTATTAATCTTATTGGAACCTATCAAATTAAACTGGGGGAGGAGTGCAAAGGACAACTAGGGCAGAAAGATTGGGTTTAGAGTTACAAACTGTATAAGCAAAGCATAGAGCCCTAGTTATGTCGTTAGCTACAACTTATTGTAGCTACCAGAAAAAACTAGGCCACCTTTTAGCAAAGAAGAAAAGGGTAATCTCAAAGGCAGCAGTCACGGACAACTTATTCCCTCCAAAATAAAAAGGTAATTATAGCTCAAACCTAAACAAAAGATTGATTCATGTCCTTTCTATGGCCCTGGACAACACTTTGATCCTATCAGGGCTTCACCAGAATCTCTCATAATTACATGGATATAGAATTACTCAAACATTTACTAGCCTTCCCTCCAAGGCAGACTGGGAAATAAAGAACAGGAGAGTGGAGAAGTCAAGGACTTGATTGCAATATCCCATGATACATAAGACAAACCAGATGCTCACCCGTGATTGCTCAATGGGTGACTTCATCATTGATAGGGAAGAAAAAAAATCCACAACAAATGATCTCTAACCATATTACTCCCCTACTTCTTGTTAGAACACATAAACTACAATTCAGAAGGAAAATGTTAGAAGATAATTTACCACAGGTAGCTGGTGAGGTTTTAGGACACGATACCCTGTACAGAATCTGTTAATGGTAGAATCAGCTACAGGTCAATAAGAGATACCAAACTCAGTTGACTTCGTGGTTTACTGATTTGCTGGTTGTTCTGAATTTCCAAACTAGTGTCTAAGGAGACAATCTGCAAACAGGAGAATGGGGGGACAAAGGCGTAGAAAGGTAGTTCTCTAACTTGGTCAACACTGAAGTGGAGAGGTTTTCAAAGACAAATGCCCAAATTACCCTTAATTTCAACATAGTGTTTCAACCCCCAAATCTTAGCAGTTCTGTGCTCTTTATATCACCTTATTCCCTTTTGGGAAATGCTTCTTCCCCCTACTGAAAGAAAGGCATTCTTCCCCCAAACTGAAAAACCTTTAAGACTTGCTGTCCTGATGACTCTCCTCACGGATCGTAAATTTCCGCTTCCTTTTGACCTCTTCACTGCTGTACAACCTATGTCCGAGTGAGAGGTGACAGCACGCTGGCAGTCCTCACAGCCCTCGCTCTGGTGGCACTTGAGGAGCCCTTCAGCCCACCGCTGCACTGTAGGAGCCCCTTTCTGGGCTGGCCAAGGCGGGAGCCGGCTCCCTCTGCTTGCAGGGAGGTGTGGAGGGAAAGGTGCGAGCGGGAACTGGGGCTGCGCGCCGCGCTTGCGGGCCGGCTGGAGTTCCAGGTGGGCGTGGGCTTGGCGGGCCTCTCACTCAGAGCAGCTGGCCAGCCCTGCCGGCCCCGAGCAATTAGGGGCTTAGCACCCAGGCCAGCGGCTGCGGAGGGTGTACTGGGTCCCCTAGCAGTGCCAGCCCACCGGCGCTGCACTCGATTTCTCACCGGGCCTCAGCTGCCTTCCCACGGGGCAGGGCTGGGGACCTGCAGCCCGCCATGCCTGAGCCTCCCACCCCCTCCATGGGCTCCTATGCGGCCGGAGCCTCCCCAAGGAGCGCCACCCCCTGCTCCAGGGCGCCCAATCCCATCGACCACCCAAGGGCTGAGGAGTGCGAGCACACAGCACGGGACTGGCAGGCAGCTCCACCTGCAGCCCCAGTGCAGGATCCACTGGGTGAAGCCAGCTGGGCTCCTGAGTCTGGTGGAGATGTGGAGAACCTTTATGTCTAGCTCAGGGATTGTAAATACACCAATCAGCACCGTGTCTAGCTCGAGGTTTGTGGATGCACCAATCGACACTCTGTGTCTGGCTGCTTTGGTGGGGCCTTGGAGAACCTTTGTGTCTATACTCTGTATCTAACTGATCTGATGAGAACCTGGAGGACTTTTATGTCTAGCTCAGGGATGGTAAACGCACCAATCAGCGCCCTGTCAAAACAGACCACTTGGCTCTACCAATCAGCAGGACGTGGGTGGAGCCAGATAAGAGAATAAAAGCAGGCTGCCCGAGCCAGCAGTGGCAACCCGCTTGGGTCCCCTTCCACACTGTGGAAGCTTTGTTCTTTTGCTCTTTGCAACAAATCTTGCTACTGCTCACTCTTTGGGTCCATATGAGCTGTAACACTCCCCGTGAAGGTCTGCAGCTTCACTCCTGAAGCCAGCGAGACCACGAGCCCACCGGGAGGAACAAACAACTCCAGACGTGCCGCCTTAAGAGCTATAACACTCAATGCGAGGGTCTGAAGCTTCACTCCTGAGCCAGTGAGACCATGAACTCACCAGAAGGAAGAAACTCCGAACACATCCGAACATCAGAAGGAACAAACTCCGGACACGCTGCCTTTAGAACTGTAACACTTACCGCGAGGGTCCACGGCTTCATTCTTGAAGTCAGTGAGACCAAGAACCCACCAATTCCAGACACATTTTGGCGACCATGAAGGGACATTTGCCTATTGCCAAGCGGTGAGACAATCGCCAAGCGGTGAGTACCATCAGACCCCTTTCACTTGCTATTCTGTCCTGTCTTTCCTTAGAATTCGGGGGCTAAATACTGGGCGGATATCAGCCACTTAAAAGCGACTAGCGCGGCCGCCAGACTAAAGACATGGGTGTCAGGCTTTTGGGGAAAGGGCTCTCTAACAACCTGACTCTTTGGAGGTGGGACCATTGGTTTGCCTAGAACCAGCTTCTGCTTTTCCTGTACTTCTGGGCTGAGGCGAGGGTCAACAGAGAGGAAAGCCATGCAGCTCCAGGGTCCTGACAACATGTTGGTTGACCCTGCGGCCAAGAGCGGAACTCTCAAAAGCATGTCGCCCAAGTGAGACTTGCCCATCTATCCTATCTATCCTGACCCTTGCCTCCTGGGTCCTAATGCCTGCCAGACAAACTTCCTCTCGCCTCTCTTCTCTGAGTTTAGACCCGCTTCTAAAAATTGCTACCTGTCTCTGGTGCTTTTCTAGTTTCTCCTATAAGAATGATTTCTAGTGTAAACTCCAGAACGCTGTTACCTTTAGGCACCCGGGCTCACCAATCAGAAAGACATAATTTTTGCCCAAAGCCCCGTCGTAGTGGGGACTACCTGGAATTTTAGGATCCCTCCTCAGACTAATAGGCCTAACAAAAGCTATTCCTGAAGCTAGGATATGGGGAGCCTCAGAAATTGTATTCTTCCTATTCATATAAGTGAGGACAAAAGGTGTCACTCTTCCAACCCTGGAGATCCCTTCCCTCCCTCAGGGTATGGCCCTCCACTTCATTTTGGGGGCATAACATCTTTATAGGACAGGGGTAAAGTCCCAATACTAACAGGAGAATGCTTGACTCTAACAGATTTTTGAGAATGCATCGGTAAGGGCCACTAAATCCGATTTTTCTTGGTCGGTCCTCCTTGTGGTCTAGGAGGACAGGCAAGGGTGCAGGTTTTCGAGAATGCGTCGGTAAGGACCACTAAATCTGACCTTCCTCGGTCCTCCATGTGGTCTGGGAGGAAATCTAGTGTTTCTGCTGCTGCGTCGGTGAGCGCAACTATTCTGATCAGCAGGGTCCAGGGACCTTTGTGGGTTCTTGGGCAGGGGGAGAAACAAAACAAACCAAAACTGCGGGCGGTTTTGTCTTTCAGATGGGAAACACTCAGGCATCAACAGGCTCACCCTTGAAATGCATCCTAAGCCATTGGGACCAATTTGACCCACAAACCCTGAAAAAGAGGCGGCTCATTTTTTTCTGCACTATGGCTTGGCCCCGATATTCTCTCTCTGATGGGGAAAAATGGCCACCTGAGGGAAGTACAAATTACAATACCATCCTGCAGCTTGATCTTTTCTGTAAGAGGGAAGGTAAATGGAGTGAAATACCTTGTGTCCAAGCTTTCTTTTCATTGAGGGAGAATACACAACTATGCAAAGCTTGCAATTTACATCCCACAGGAGGACCTCTCAGCTTACCCCCATATCCTAGCCTCCCTATAGCTCTACTTCCTATTAATGATAATCCTCCTCTAATCTCCCCTGCCCAGAAGGAAATAAGCAAAGAAATCTCCAAAGGTCCACAAAAACCCCTGGGCTATCGGTTATGTCCCCTTCAAGCTGTAGGGGGAGGGGAATTTGGCCCAACCCGGGTACATGTCCCCTTCTCCCTCTCTGATTTAAAACAGATCAAGGCGGACCTGGGGAAGTTTTCAGATGATCCTGATAGGTACATAGATGTCCTACAGGGTCTAGGGCAAACCTTTGACCTCACTTGGAGAGATGTCATGCTACTGTTAGATCAAACCCTGGCCTTTAATGAAAAGAATGTGGCTTTAGCTGCAGCCTGAGAGTTTGGAGATACCTGGTATCTTAGTCAAGTAAATGATAGAATGACAGCTGAAGAAAGGGACAAATTCCCTACTGGTCAGCAAGCCATCCCTAGTATGGATCCCCACTGGGACCTTGACTCAGATCATGGGGACTGGAGTCGTAAACATCTGTTGACCTGTGTTCTAGAAGGACTAAGGAGAATTAGAAAAAACCCCATGAATTATTCAATGATGTCCACCATAACTCAAGGAAAGGAAGAAAATCCTTCTGCCTTCCTCAAGTGGCTACGAGAGGCGTTAAGAAAATATACTCCCCTGTCACCCGAATCACTCGAGGGTCAATTGATTCTAAAAGATAAGTTTATTACCCAATCAGCCACAGATATCAGGAGAAAGTTCCAAAAGCAAGCCCTGGGCCTGAACAAAATCTAGAGACATTATTAAACCTGGCAACCTCGGTGTTCTATAATAGGGACCAAGAGGAACAGGCCCAAAAGGAAAAACGAGATCAGAGAAAGGCTGCAGCCTTAGTCATGGCCCTCAGACAAACAAATCTTGGTGGTTCAGAGAGGACAGAAAATGGAGCAGGCCAATCACCTGGTAGGGCTTGTTATCACTGTGGTTTACTAGGACACTTTAAAAAAGATTGTCCAATGAGAAACAAGCTGCCCCCTTGTCCATGTCCACTATGCCGAAGCAATCACTGGAAGGTGAATTGCCCCAGAGGACGAAGGTTCCCTGGGTCAGAAGCTCCCAACCAGATGATCCAACAACAGGACTGAGGGTGCCCAGGGCAAGCGCCAGCTCATGTCATCACCCTCACTGAGCCCCGGGTATGTTTAACTATTGAGGGCCAGGAAATTGACTTCCTCCTGGACACTGGCGTGGCCTTCTAAGTGTTAATCTCCTGTCCTGGATGACTGTCTTCAAGGTCTGTTACCATCCGAGGAATCCTGGGACAGCCTGTAACCAGGTATTTCTCCCACCTCCCCAGTTGTAATTGGGAGACTTTGCTCTTTTCACATGCCTTTCTTGTTATGCCTGAAAGTCCCACACCCTTATTAAGGAGAGATATATTAGCCAAGGCTGGAGCTATTATCCACATGAATATGGGGAACAAGTTACCAATTTGTTGTCCCCTACTTGAGGAGGGAATCAACACTGAAGTCTGGGCATTGGAAGGACAATTTGGAAGGGCAAAAAATGCCCGCCCAGTCCAAATCAGGTTAAAAGATCCCACCACTTTTCCTTATCAAAACAATATCCCTTAAGGCCTGAAGCTCATAAAGGATTACAGAATATTGTTAAACATTTGAAAGCTCAAGACTTAGAAAGGAAATGCAGCAGTCCCTGCAACACCCCAATTCTAGGAGTACAAAAACTGAATGGTCAGTGGAGACTAGTGCAAGACCTTAGACTCATTAATGAGGCAGTAATTCCACTATATCCAGTTGTACCCAACCCCTATACCCTGCTCTCTCAAATACCAGAGGAAGCAGAATGGTTCACAGTTCTGGACCTCAAGGATACCTTCTTCTGTATTCTCCTGCACTCTGATTCCCAATTCCTCTTTGCTTTTGAGGATCCCACAGACCACACATCCCAACTTACATGGACAGTCTTGCCGCAAGCGTTTAGAGATAACCCTCATCTGTTTGGTCAGGCCCTAGCCCAAGATCTAGGCCACTTCTCAAGTCCAGGCACTCTGGTCCTTCAATATGTGGATGACTTACTTTTGGCTACCAGTTTGGAAGCCTCATGCCAGCAGGCTACTCTAGATCTCTTGAACTTTCTAGCTAATCAAGGGTACAAGGTATCTCGGTCGAAGGCCCAGCTTTGCCTACAGCAGGTCAAATATCTAGGCCTAATCTTAGCCAAAGGGACCAGGGCCCTCAGCAAGGAACTAATACAGCCTATACTGGCTTATCCTTGCCCTAAGACATTAAAACAGTTGTGGGGGTTCCTTGGAATTACCGGCTTTTGCCGACTATGGATCCCCGAATACCGCGAGATAGCCAGGCCTCTCTATACTCTAATCAAGGAAACCCAGAGGGCAAATACTCATCTAGTCGAATGGGAGCCGGAGGCAGAAACAGCCTTCAAAACCTTAAAGCAGGCCCTAGTACAAGCTCCAGCTTTAAGCCTTCCCACAGGACAGATCTTCTCTTTATACATCACAGAGAGAGCTGGGATAGCTCTTGGAGTCCTTACTCAGACTCGTGGGACAACCCCACAACCAGTGGCATACCTAAGTAAGGAAATTGATGTAGTAGCAAAAGGCTGGCCTCACTGTTTAAGGGTAGTTGCAGCAGTGGCCGTCTTAGAGTCAGAGGCTATCAAAATAATACAAGGAAAGGATCTCACTGTCTGGACTACTCATGATGTAAATGGCATACTACGTGCCAAAGGAAGTTTATGGCTATCGGACAACTGCCTACTTAGATACCAGGCGCTACTCCTTGAGGGACCAGTGCTTCAAATACTCACATGCCTGGCCCTCAACCCTGCCACTTTTCTCCCAGAGGATGAGGAACCAATCAAGCATGACTGCCAACAAATTATAGTCCAGACTTTTGCTGCCCAAGATGATCTCTTAGAAGTCCCCTTAACTAATCCTGACCTTAACCTATATACCGATGGAAGTTCATTTGTGGAGAATGGGATACGAAGGGCAGGTTACACCATAGTTAGTGGTGTAACCATACTTGAAAACAAGCCTCTTCCGCTAGGGACCAGTGCCCAGTTAGAGGAACTAGTGGCACTTACCCGAGCCTTAGAACTGGGAAAGGGAAAAAGAATAAATGTGTATACAGATAGCAAGTATGCTTATCTAATCCTACATGCCTATGCTGCAATATGGAAAGAGAGGGAGTTCCTAACCTCCAGGGGAACCCCCATTAAATACCACAAGGAAATTATAGAGTTATTGCACGCAGTGCAAAAACCCAAGGAGGTGGCAGTCTTACACTGCCAAAGCCATCAGAAAGGTGAAGGAGAGAAGGCAGAAGGAAATCGTCAGGCAGATGCTGAGGCCAAGGTTGCTTCCAGGCAGAACCCCCCATTAGAAATACCTATGGAAGGGCCCTTGGTATGGAACAACCCCCTCCAGGAGATGAAGCCCCAGTATTCCCCGACTGAAACAGAATGGGGACTTTCACGGGGGCATAGCTTTCTCCCTTCAGGGTGGTTGGTGACAGAAGAAGGAAAGGTACTTATACCCAAAGCCAGCCAGTGGAAAATACTTAAAACCCTCCACCAAACTTTTCATATGGGTATTGAAAACACTAATCAAATGGCCAAATCCCTATTTACGGGGCCAAATCTCCTCCAGACCATCCGACAGGTAGTCAAAGCCTGTGAGGTGTGCCAAAAGAATAACTCCTTGGTACATCATAAGGCCCCTTTGGGGGAACAAAGAATAGGTCACTATCCCGGAGAGGACTGGCAGTTAGACTTCACCCATATGCCTAAGTCAAAGGGATTTCAATACTTGTTGGTCTGTGTTGATACCTTTACAAATTGGATAGAAGCTTTCCCCTGCAAGACAGAGAAGGCTCAGGAGTGATTAAAGTCCTAATTCATGAAATAATTCCTAGATTTGGGCTTCCCCAAAGTTTACAGAGTGACAATGGTCCAGCTTTTAAAGCCACAATAACTCAGGGAACCTCCAAGGCGCTAGGGATACAATATCACCTTCACTGCTCCTGGAGGCCACAATCCTCAGGGAAGGTTGAGAAGGCAAATGAAACACTCAAGAGGCACTTAAGGAAACTAACACAAAAAACTCACCTCCTATGGCCTATTCTTTTGTCCATGGCCCTGTTGAGAATCCGAAATTCTCCCCACAAAATGGGGCTCAGTCCATATGAAATGCTGTATGGGCGACCCTTTCTCACAAATGACCTCCTACTTGATCAGGAAACGGCCAACTTGATCAAAGATATAACTTATCTGGCAAAATATCAACAAAACCTTAAAAACCTACCTGAAGGATGTCACAGAGAAAAGGGAACAGAGTTGTTTCAACCAGGAGATCTAGTGTTGGTCAAATCTCTCCGCTCTACCTCCCCATCTATGGACTCTTTGTGGGAAGGACCATACTCGGCAATCCTCTCTACTCCCACTGCAGTTAAAGTGACAGGAGTGGAATCTTGGATTCACCACACCCGAGTTAAACTTTGGACATCCCCTAAGGAACCTGCAGGATCATCAGCTCAGGAATCCCAAGATCAGCCAGACCAGACTCGATACACCTGCGAACCGTTGGAGGACTTGCACCTCCTATTTCGGAAGGAAACATCCCAGACTAAAAAGGCTCCTACCACTGATCCTGAGGGATGACCGCTTCCTCCTTAAAAAAGATAAGTGAAAGCAGCACACTAACCAAACTCTTTGTGATAGGACTATATAGTCTAGCTCCTGCCAGAACGAAAATAACTCAGACTAGATAAAATGATCTCGTTGTCCAGAGCACCCTCTTTACCTTCGTATTTGCTCCTTGCCTATGTATCCCTCCTACTTCCTTGGATACCTCATACAATCACCCCTCTCCTTTCACTAGCTCCTAATTACCTCTACAAGGCTCTCAACTTAACTCACACTCTGTTAAACCAGTCCAATCTTTCCCTGGCAAATGACTGTTGGCTGTGTATCTCTCTATCAACCTCTGTCTATGTTGCCACTCCCATTCCCGCAAAAAACTGGGTCTTTACCAACTTGACCTACCACCCTCGTTATGAAGGAAAGACCCTTTCCAACTTCTAAATATGCAATCATTAGCCGACTTCCCCATATCTGATAGGACCAAGAATACCATAACAGGACGTGCAACCCAACTTTTATGTTCTTACATTTCCAAACTCACCTATTACACAAGCAATGAAAAGCCCATACCTGGCCCTGTAACCATGAATACTATTTTAACTTTCCAAGCCCCTTTATGCATGCAACGCAACCTGTTATCAGGCCTGCCTCTGGGGCACCTACCACCGCATCAGTGTAATTACACCCTACAACTTCAAGCCCTAACTGATCATAGTAACTTTCGAGTCACCCAAACAACTCTATTCAAATGGCTTGTCCACTTCTCAGGGCCCCCCAAAATCATCACCTCCTCCCCGCTTAACAAACAGTCCAGGTTTTGTAATGGCAAACATACTCCCTGCAGCAGTGCCCCCACCACTAGTGAATGCCTTCTCATCCTCTCTTTCAATCAGTCTCTCAAGTGGTTCCTAGTAGATACAAAATGTTTTTTTCTCCAATGGGAAAATAGAACACAGGGAACCACTCAGTTTGCTCCCAACACCCCTTTCCAGCCACTCACTGGAGCTACCTTAGCAAGTACTCTAGGAGTAAGGGAAAATGAAAATAACAAACTCACACACCTTTTTAACATACATAAACAGTTCTGTCTACCCAGCCAAGGCATATTCTTATGTGGAATGTTGACCTATATCTGTGTCCCCACTAACTGGACAGGCACCTGCACCTTAGTCTTTCTAAGTCCCAACATTAACATTGCCCCAGGAGAAGTGAGGAGTGCCTCTGCCTGGCCGCCCCATCTGGGAAGTGAGGAGCGCCTCTGCCCGGCCGCCCCGTCTGGGAAGTGAGGAGCCCCTCTGCCCGGCTGCCCCATCTGGGAAGTGAGGAGCGCCTCTGCCCAGCCACCCATTGTCTGGGAAGTGAGGAGCGCCTCTGCCCGGCTACCCATCGTCTGGGAAGTGAGGAGCGCCTCTGCCCAGCCGCCCCATCTGGGAAGTGAGGAGCGCCTCTGCCCGGCCGCCCCGTCTGGGAAGAAGTGAGGAGCGCCTCTGCCCGGCCGCCCCGTCTGGGAAGTGAGGAGCGCCTCTGCCCGGCCGCCCCGTCTGGGAAGTGAGGAGCGCCTCTGCCCAGCCACCCATCGTCTGGGAAGTGAGAAGCACCTCTGCCCGGCCACCCATCGTCTGGGAAGTGAGGAGCGCCTCTGCCCGGCTACCCATCGTCTGGGAAGTGAGGAGCACCTCTGCCCGGCCGCCCCGTCTGGGAAGTGAGGAGCGCCTCTGCCCGGCCGCCCCGTCTGGGAAGAAGTGAGGAGCGCCTCTGCCCGGCCGCCCCGTCTGGGAAGTGAGGAGCGCCTCTGCCCGGCCGCCCCGTCTGGGAAGTGAGGAGCGCCTCTGCCCGGCTACCCATCGTCTGGGAAGAAGTGAGGAGCTCCTCTGCCCGGCCGCCCCATCTGGGAAGTGAGGAGCACCTCTGCCCGGCCGCCCCATCTGGGAAGAAGTGAGGATCGCCTCTGCCCAGCTGCCCCATCTGGGAAGAAGTGAGGAGCGCCTCTGCCCGGCTGCCCCATCTGGGAAGAAGTGAGGAGTGCCTCTGCCCGGGCACCCCGTCTGGGAAGAAGTGAGGAGCACCTCTGCCCAGCCGCCCCGTCTGGGAAGTGAGGAGCACCTCTGCCCGGCCGCCCTGTCTGGGAAGTGAGGAGCTCCTCTGCCCGGCTGCCCCGTGTGGGATGTAGGGAGCACCTCTGCCTAACGGCCCCATCTGGGAGGTCTACCACGGAGGCCAGAAGCAATGTGGGGGCTGGACGTGGTGGCTCACGCCTGTAGTCCCGGCACTCTGGGGGGCCGAGGCGGGTTGATCACTTCAGGTTAGGAGTTCGAGACCAGCCTGGCCAACATGGCGAAACATATGAAAAATACAACAGACCAACCAACCAACCCAGTGACAACAAAAAGGTCTACCCTGGAGTCATACTCTAATTTTTTCTATTTTCCTCCCTTTCTGATCCTTTATCCCACTTTCTTTTTCTTCCTCTTCCTTCTCCTTCTTCTTTGTCAAATAGAGGATTGAGTTATTATCATTGATCCATACAAAGTCCCTCTCTCATTCATTTTCTTTAATTCCCACTCCCCATTTCTATTCCCCGTCTTCCCATGTGCAACCTTCCTAATATGTTTGATATGCATCTTTTTGTTTGTATGTATTTTTAGAAAATGTTTATTGTTTTGTGTGCAAAAATTAATAAAAATAAATAAATAAATAAAATAAAATAAAATAAAAAAACATTGCCCCAGGAAATCAGACCTTATCAGTACCCCTCAAAGCTCAAGTCCATCAGTGGAGAGCCATACAACTAATACCCCTACTTATAGGGTTAGGAATGGCTACTGCTACAGGAACCAGAATAGCTGGTTTATCAACTTCATTATCCTACTACCACACACTCTCAAAGGATTTCTCAGACAGTTTGCAAGAAATAACGAAATCTATTCTTACTTTACAATCCCAAATAGACTCTTTAGCAGCAGTGACTCTCCAAAACTGCCAAGGCCTAGACCTCCTCACTGCTGAGAAAGGAGGACTCTGCACCTTCTTAGGGGAAGAGCGTTGTTTTTACACTAACCAGTCAGGGATAGTACGAGATGCCGCCTGGCATTTACAGGAAAAGGCTTCTGAAATCAGGCAACGCTTTTCAAATTCTTATACCAACCTCTGGAGTTGGGCAACATGGCTTCTCCCCTTTCTAGGTCCCATGGCAGCCATCTTGCTGTTATTCGCCTTTGGGCCCTGTATTTTTAACCTTCTTGTCAAATTTGTTTCCTCTAAAATCGAGGCCATCAAGCTACAGATGGTCTTACAAATGGAACCCCAAATGACTTCAACTAACAACTTCTACCGAGGACCCCTGGACCGACCCACTGGCACTTCCCCTGGCCTAGAGAATTCCCCTCTGAAGGACACTACAACTGCAGGGCCCCTTCTTCACCCCTAGCCAGCAGGAAGTAGCTAGAGCAGTCATTGGCCAAATTCCCAACAGCAGTTGGGGTGTCCTGTTTAGAGGGGGGATTGAGAGGTGACAGCATGCTGGCAGTCCTCACAGCCCTCGCTCGCTCTCAGCGCCTCCTCTGCCTGGGCTCCCCCTTTGGTGGTACTTGAGGAGCCCTTCAGCCCACCGCTGCACTGTGGGAGCCCCTTTCTGGGCTGGCCAAGGCGGGAGCCGGCTCCCTCAGCTTGCAGGGAGTGTGGAGGGAGAGGCGTGAGCGGGAACCGGGGCTGCGCACGGCGCTTGTGGGCTGGCTGGAGTTCCGGGTGGGCATGGGCTTGGCTGGCTCCTCACTCAGAGCAGCCGGCTGGCCCTGCCAGCCCCGGGCAATGAAGGGCTTAGCACCCAGGCCAGCGGCTGTGGAGGGTGTACTGGGTCCCCCAGCAGTGCCAGCCCACCAGTGCTGCACTTGATTTCTCACCAGGCCTTAGCTGCCTTCCCATGGGGCAGGGCTCGGGACCTGCAGCCCTCCATGCCTGAGCCTCCTACCCCCTCCATGGGCTCCTATGTGGCCAGAGCCTCCCCAAGGAGCACCACCCCCTGCTCCAGGGTGCCCAGTCCCATCGACCACCCAAGGGCTGAGGAGTGCAAGCACATGGTGCAGGACTGGAAGGCAGCTCCACCTGCAGCCCCAGTGCAGGATCCACTGGGTGAAGCCAGCTGGGCTTCTGAGTCTGGTGGAGATGTGGAGAACCTTTATGTCTAGCTCAGGGATTGTAAATACACCAATCAGCACCCTGTGTCTAGCTCGAGGTTTGTGGATGCACCAATCGACACTCTGTGTCTGGCTGCTTTGGTGGGGCCTTAGAGAACCTTTATGTCCATACTCTGTATCTAACCGATCTGATGGGGATGTGGAGGACTTTTATGTCTAGCTCAGGGATGGTAAACGCACCAATCAGTGCCTTGTCAAAACAGACCACTCGGCTCTGCCAATCAGCAGGACGTGGGTGGAGCCAGATAAGAGAATAAAAGCAGGCTGCCCGAGCCAGCAGTGGCAACCTGCTCGGGTCCCCTTCCACACTGTGGAAGCTTTGTTCTTTTGCTCTTTGCAATAAATCTTGCTACTGCTCACTCTTTGGGTCCACACTGCTTTTATGAGCTGTAACACTCACCGCAAAAGTCTGCAGCTTCACTCCTGAAGCCAGCGAGACCACAAGCCCACCAGGAGGAACGAACAACTCCAGACATGCCACCTTAAGAGCTGTAACACTCACTGTGAAGGTCTGCAACTCCACTCCTGAGCCAGCGAGACCATGAACACACCAGAAGGAAGAAACTCTGAACACATCCGAACATCAGAAGGAACAAACTCCAGACACGCCGCCTTTAGAACTGTAACACTCACCGCGAGGGTCCGCGGCTTCATTCTTGAAGTCAGTGAGACCAAGAACCCACCAATTCCGGACACACCAGCATGTGGGCAAGGTCAGGGTAAAGTCACAAAACTTAATTCTGCTGCCAAATGAATGCACCTATTAGCTACCTTATAAATAGGACTTTACAGAGAAGTAAATTGATATTAACCATTTAAGGATGAAAGTGGGGTTACTTAGAGAATTTTCTTTTTTGTATGGTGTACTCGTTCTCATTGCTGGAACTAAAACAGCCAGACCAATAAGTACAATCTTGCAAAATCAAGGGAGGTTATTCATAAGTAGTCCAAACCTTGACCTTGTAGCATTTGGGCTTCCATCTCATGAGTACTGAAAATACTCTGCAGAAGAGTTAGGGTAGTAATCAGAGTTGACTATCTTCCTGTCAATGACTTGAACTCTAGCTTCCATTTGTCCAGATAAATACATATGACCAGAGAAAAATGGAGCTGATTTTAAGTTTGGGCCCTAGGATATCAGTTCAGACTACGTGAAATGTCTATTTCTGAGGGGTGGGCTATAAACAAACAGAGAAACCTTCCCATTTTGCCAAGGAGATTGGACAAGTAAAAGGCAGCAGTGTACCTCATACCTGTGATGGATCTGTGACTCGCAGTGTTACTACATCCTCACTAGTGTACTTGATAAATAGATGGTTTTCATCCAGAAGCTGCATTTTCCACATTCGCAGCTGCCGCAGTTGGTCAAAATACTGGAAGAAGCGCCTCTTGGCCATTGCACTACCATCCTGTTCTGCCCGGCGCCACAAATATACCAGCAACCGGTGTTTGAGGGAATTGATGAAAGGATCCCTAAAGGGATTGGCCATGCCTGTCTGACTGTCCCGCTGTACCTCAGGGAAAACAGCTGACACAGTGAGCAGGTCATCCTCATAGCAAAAGCGGCCAATGGTCCGCACATCAATGAAAGTGCCTTCAGGAGTCACCTGGAAGACATGGATGGTCTGTTGTTGCACGGACAAGATGGCCAGGATGTTTTTGTACAAGTACAGCCCTTGGTTGTGTGACAAGACCACCTTGTCACACTTGAATGTGCGTGTATCACATAAGCGGCCGGTGTGAAGGTCAATGATGTGGAGGGAATAGTCTTCTAGAGGGGACCGTGGGTTGGGAGTCACTGATTCACTGTTCCGATATACCTCAAAAAATGGAGGGTGAGGCTCATCTGGGAGGTAGGCAGCTGAGCCCACGATGACACAGCGGCAGTCATCAGTGAAGAGACTACACTCCCGGTTCAGGTGCTCACCATTGGCCGCAACATTGGTAATGTGCAGCAGGACAAAAAAGCGTTCAAAGAGCCGGCCCCGGATATTCACTGACCGCTGGTCATTGCCATTGGACAGGATTTCTCCTTCGTATCCCTGCAGTAGGTCCTCTGCTGCCTGGCAGCCCTGGTACTCATAGATTTCAAGAGATGTCTGGTCTGAAGAAAAAGCAATAAAGTAGCGTCCATCAGGTGAGAATTTACGCAAGAAACAAGGAGGCTTTTCAACGTTGACAACTGTGAAGTTGGGGAAGACATTCTGATGGAACACTCGGACTTGGTGCCAGTGGGTACCTGCCTTGCCTGAACTGATCCGCCGGCGTTCCAAGCGGTGAATGACATTTTGGTTTTGGATCCTTCGAGGCTTGATGGTAGAAACATGATGATCCATTATCACATCTCTAAACAGAAAAGTAAAGCAGAAGTCAAGAAAATGAAACAGAATTTACCAAAATATAAATATATACAAGTGAAACAGATTTCTCTTCTTATATCCTGAACCTAGGAGCTCCCAAGATGACAGTGACTGGCATTACTGCTTCCCAGATTATACTGAGTAAGTGGTCCTAACATTTCTAAGTCTAGAAACAGGTCTAAGGGAAGGATCTAGTTCACTAGGAATACCTTCCAAATATGCTTAGCTGTTGGAAAAGTTCAACAGAAAAAAACCTACAACTGCAAATTTGAACAGTATAAGACACATTCGGCTGGGTGCGGTGGCTCACACCTGTAATCCCAACACTTTGGGAGGCCGAAGCAAGTGGATCACCTGAGCTCACTAGTTAAGCCCAGCTTGGAAAACATGGCAAAACCCCGTCTCTACAAAAAAATATAAAAATTAGCCAGGCATGGTGGCACATGCCTGTAGTTCCAGCTACTTGAGAGGCTGAAGTGGAAGGATTGCTTAAACTTGGATCATCGAAGCTGCAATAAGCCATGGTCACAACACTGCACTCCAGCCTGGGCAACAGAGTGCGACTCTATCTCAAACAAACAAAAAAATCATATTCAATGTACATTCATTCCAGCAAAAAATATTTATTGGGCTGTTAAGATGTCCATATTACCCAAAATAATCTACAGATTCAATACAAACCCTATCAAAATCCTAATAGCACTTTTCACAAAGATAAAAAAATTCATCCTAAAATTCATATGGTATCTCAAGGGCCTCCAAATACACAAAATAATTTTGAAAAAGAACAAAGAGGATTCAAGCCTCTTGATTTCAAAATATATTACAAAACCACAGTAATAAAAAAATTGTCGTACTGGATAAAGACAGACACAGACCAATGAAATGGCCCACAGATAAACTCTGGCATATATGGTTAAACAATCTTTGATAAGGTATTACTACTACTCAATAGAAAAAGGACAGTCACTTCAACAAATGGTGTTGGGAAAACTGAATAGCCACATGCAAAAGAATGAAGTCGGACCCTATCTTACACCCTATACAAAAATTAACCCAAAATAGGTCAAGGATCTAAATATAAGACTCATAACTATAAAACTACTAGAAGAAAATACAGGAGGAAAGCTTCATGACATCAGATCTGGCAGTGATTTCTTGGATAAGACACAAAAGGCATAGGCAACCAAGACAAAAATAGACAAATGGGAATACATCAAACTTAAAAATTCTGTGATCAAAGGACACAATCAACAGAGTGAAAGGGCTTTCTACAGAATGGAAGAAAATATTTGTAAATCATATATTGGATAAAGAGTTAATATCTAGAACATATAAAGAACTCCTATAACTCAATAACAAAAAATCATATACCCAATTTTAAAATGGTCCAACTACTTGAACAGACATTTCTCCTATACAAATGGCCACAAAGCATATGAAAAGATAGATGCTCAGCATCACTAATCATCAGAGAAATCTAAATCAAAACTACAATGGGATATCACCTCACACCCATTAGAACGACTGCTTTTTTTAAAAAAAGAAAATAACAAGTGTCATTGAGGACATAGAGGAAGTTGAACCCTTGTGCATTGTTGGTGGAACTGAAAAATAGTATAGCTACTAAGGAAAACAGTATGAAGTTTCCTAGAAAAAAATTAGAACTACCATAAGATCCAGCAATTCCACTTCTGGGTATAAACCCAAAATAACTGAAAGCAGGATTTCTAAGAGATATTTGCACACCCATGTTCATATCAGCACTATTCACAGTAGTCAAGAGATGGAAGCAACCCAAAAGTTCACTCATGGATGAGTGGATAAACAAAATGTGGTATATACATACAATGGAATATTATTCAGCCTTCAAAAGGAAGAAAATTCTGACATACGCTACATCATTGAACCTTGAGGACATTATGTGAAGTCAAATAAGCCAATCACAAAAAGACAAATACTGTATGATTCCACTTAAATGAAATATCAAAAGTAATCAAATTCAACAGCCAGGTGCAGTAGCACACATCTGTAATCCCAGCTACTTGGGAGGCTGAGGTGGACCACTTGAGCCCAGGAGTTTGAGTCTAGCTTGGGCAACAGAGCAAGACCCAATCTCTAAAAAAAAAAAATTTTTTAATGGAAAATGCATATCATTCAAAAAAGAAAAAGGAATCAAATTCACAGAAACAAAGAAGAATGGTGGTTACCAGGGACTAGCAGGAGGGGAAAAGAGAAGGTGCTGTTTAATGAGTTAGACTTGTCAGATTTTCAAGATGAAAAAGTTCTCAAAATCTATTTCACAACAATGTGAATATACTTAATACTACTGAACTGTACACTTACAATCGGTTAAGATGGTAAATGTTAGGCTATTTTAAAATCACAATAAAAATGTTTTAATATTTATGGGGCATCTATTATATGGCAAAGTCTTCTAAATGTTTTATTATACCTTAATTCAAATCAAAGTTAAATCACAGGCCATAAAAGTCAACGGCATTTAGTGAAAAACTTAAGTTATAAAGCTGTTGCCAGATAAGATGGAATAAGCAAACACCACCTTCTCCCTCCCACTAAAAATGCAGCTATAAAGCCTAGACAGAATGCATAAGACAGGCATATGAGAAAAACCAATTGGCTAATAATAAAGTACCACTGAATGGGCAGTGAGGTTAACATTGTCTCCCCTGGTCCTCCTGCTGCTTGGAGAGCAAGTGTGTTGCAAGGAAGGATAATTAAAGCCCCAATTTTGTCATCAGAGGATCAAAAGTGAGACCCAATGGAAACAGAAGGTACTGGGGAGATATCAGAGGGGGAGGAGCTCAGAAAAGTAACATCATGAAGTTGTTCATGAACTCCCAAGCTGCACCCGTGTGGATCTGGTCCAAATCATGCTAAAGGCTTTGAGAACTGAAATAATCAACACCCAGACCTCAGACTGGCCACTGAATGTCACATACATGGGACAGATCCAAATAGCACTGCAAAGACTTTCAGAAAATTCATCTGCCATTAGAACCATAGCCTAAGGAGAGTTACAAATTGCAAATTCCCTGAAGCTAATTAGGCAGATTGCCTACCAAGCCAAAAATCATCAACATTCCTCTTAGGATTTAAACAAGCCCTATCATCTTATAATATTCAAAATGTCTAGGATACAATCCAGAATCATTCAGCATATGAAGTACTAGGAAAAACTCAATCTAGAAAAGACAATTGACAGACACCAATGTTGAGATGCTACAAAAGTTGGAATTCTCCGACAAAGATTTTGAAGTACCTATTATAAAAATGTTCCAATAAGTAATCACAAACACTCTTGAAATGATGGAAAAACAAAGTCTCAGCTAAGAAACAAGATATTTCTTAAATATCCAGATAAGAAGTTTAGAGCTGAAAAGCAATAACCAGCATACAAAACTCTTCTAGCTTCCATAGAATCTAGTAAAATTTCTTTTAAAAATTTAAAAACAATTCTGAAAAAGAATAAAAAACTCACTGATGGGCTCAAGGGCAGAATGAAGTCATCAGAGAAATGAGTCAGTCACCCTGAAGATAGATTAGTATACATTACCCAATGTGAACAAAAGAGGAAAGAAAAAAAAAAGACCAAAAAAAAGTCAGTAAAACCTGAGAGCCCTAGGGAAAATATCAAAAGGTCTAACACCCTGATCTTGGGGGAGTACAATGCTAAAAAAAAAAAAAATTTTAAGAAATAATGGCTGTAATAGTTGGTGGTGGTGGCACACATCCACAATCCCAGAACTTTGGGAGGCTGAGGTGGGCAAATTGCTTGAGCCCAGGAGTTCAAGACCAGCCTGGGCAACATGGCAAAAACCCATCTCTACTAAAAATACAAAAAGTAGCCGGGCACAGTGGTGTGTACCTGTAGTCACAGCTACTCGGGAGGCTGAGGTGGGAGGATCACTTGAGCCTGGGAGGTAGAGGCTGAAGTGAGCTGAGATCACGCCACTGCACTCCAGCCTGGGCAATGGAGTGAGACTCTGTCAAAAGAAAGAAAAGAAAAGAAAGAAAGGAAGGAAGGAAGGAAGGGGAAAAAAAGAAAGATGAAAGGAAGGAAGGAAAGAAGAAAGGAGGGGAGAGGAAGGAAGCAAGGGAAGGAGGAAGGAAACTTCCCAAATTTAGCTGAAGATATAAACCCCAAATTCAAAAGGTTCAGAGACCCCCCAAATTTAGGAAGTTCAGAGACCCTCAAATATGATAAATTCAAAGAAATCCATGCCTAGACACATCATAGCTAAAATGGAAAAAACTAAAAGATATACAGTAAAAATCTCTAAAGTAACCAGACAGAAACCACGTATCACCTATAGAGGCACAACAATTCAAATGTCTGTAGATTTCTCATCAGAAACCATGGAAGTCAGAAAGAAGTGGAACAACATTTTTTAAGTGCTGAAAGATCTGCCTCTGTTTCACCACTCAAGTCTCAGCTAAAATAGTACCTCCTCAGAAATCTTCCCCAGCCACCTTACTTCTGCCCACATGAATCTAATGATATACCCTATTTTATTAATGGTCTTTATCTCTTCCTGAAATTAAGTTATTTGTTTACCTTTTTAGTATCTGTCCCCCCATACCAGAGAGCAGGGAACTGGTCTAATTCCTTGCTGTATTCCCAGCACCTAGGAGAAGGGACAGTTAAGCGCTCATAAATATGTTAAAATGAATGAATGGAGCAACAATTGGCATGAGCCTTGAAGAATAAGAATACACTAAACAAAGTAAAAGAGGAACAAACTGGCCGGGTGCAGTGGCTCATGCCTATAATCCCAGCACTTTGGGAAGCTGAGGCAGAGAGGTCACAAGGTCAGGAGTTCGAGACCAGCCTGGCCAACATAGTGAAACTCCATCTCTACTAAAAATATAAAAATTAGCTGGGCATGGTGGCGGGGACTCTAGCTACTCAGGAGGCTGAGGCAGGAGAATTGCTTGAACCCAGGAAGCAGAGGTTGCAGTGAGTCGAGATTGTACCACTGCACTCCAGCTTGGGCAACAGAGCAAGACTCCATCTCAAAAAAAAAAAAAAAAAAAAAGGAACAAACCAGATAAAAAGGTACCTAAAAGACTAAAAGACACATTTCAAAAAAGCATGATATGGCACATTTGGGAAACACAGCGATTTCAAGTGGTTAGAGCACAGGAAGCACAGAGTGAGTGATAAGAGAGGCCTAGAAAAAGACTAGAAAGCAGGGTAGCGATTGGATCCAATCTGTATTTTAAAACATACACACAATGAAGTATTTATTCATATTCTGTCTCCTTCCGAAAAGGTTCCAAATGCCTTATATAAGTATATATAATACTCAGTCAAGTTAAAAATGTACATACCTCCATGACTGAGCAAGTTTCTCAAACTGCTAGTCACACCTCATTAATAGGGCCTCGGATCAATTTAGTGAATAGTCTTACTGACATTTTAAAAAATGAAATACAAGAAAATAGAAAGTATCAAGCTATCATATATTGCAATGGTAGGCACTGTTTTGTAAAACGTTTATTTCAATTATATTGGAGTTATGTGCACTGAGTAAAAACATAAAATGTATGCTGATCTAGACTAGAGCAAGGGTCTGCAAACTACTGCCCTCGGCCCAAATCTAGCCCACCTCTCACCTCCTGGTTTTTTGGGGGTCTCTGTCGCCCAGGCTGGAGTACAGTGGCACCACTGTGGACCTCCCTGGCTCAAGTGATCCTTCTGCCTTGATCTCCCAAAGTGCTAGGATTACAGGCATGAGCCACCACGCCTGACCCCCACCTCCCAGTTTTTGTAAATAAAATTTCACTGGAACCCTGCCATACCCAATAATTTACATATTGCTTTTGCCCTACATAGGCAGAGTTGAGCAGCTGAGATGAAGATCTTAATTATGTTTATGGCCCTCATTAGATGTCCCACCGACCAGTACGCAAACACTATATTCTGTATGCTCATCACAGTGTTTGACACATGGTAAGCTTCCCTTCTTGAACACTGGACCTGTCTAACGGGAAGTTCTGTGCCAACTCAGGCATTCACAGGGACTATTCCCTCTGCCTGGAATGCATTTCCCTTGGCCCTTGCTGTAACTTCTCAAGTTGCAGCTTAAGTGCAGTCTCCTTTAGGAAGTGTTCCCTGACCATCCTATCTAAAACAGGACTCCCGTTATCATTATATTTTGTCTTCTCCATAGTAATCGTCGCAAGATGTATTTATACTTTCACTTGCATGGTTGTGTGTAATGTTTGATTCCCTTGCTAACCTGTACTCTCCAGACAGGAAGTAACCAGGTCTACCTGGGTCATCTGGTATTCTCAGAGCCTAGCACTGGGACTGGCACATGGTAGGCATTTGGTACCTTATGGAATGAAAGAAGAAAGCCTGACTGAATTGGGACACTTGTAATGTCCAACCTAGTTTTTACTAACTCTGTTTTTAGACTCTCCCTTAGCTAAGAGAGCCAGACAGACTCCATCTTGGCCCTTTCACTGGCAGCCCCTTCCTCAAGGACTTAACTTGTGCAAGCTGACTCCCAGCACATCCAAGAATGCAATTAACTGATAAGATACTGTGGCAAGCTATATCCGCAGTCCCCAAGAATTCATCTGATTGATAACGCCCAAAGCACTACATCTATCACATTGTAACAGTCTTAAAGCCCCTGCACCTGGAACTGTTCACTTTCCTGTAACCATTTATCCTTTTAACTTTTTGACTACCTAACTTCTGTAAAATTGTTTTAACTAGACCCCCCACTCCCCTTCCTAAACCAAGGTATAAAAGTTAATCAAGCTCCTTCCTTGGGGCCGAATTTTAGCGTTAGCCGTCTCTCGGTCGCCAGCTAATAAAGGACTCTTAATTCATCTCAAAGTTTGGTGTTTTCTCTAACACCCCTGGGTACAACATAATGGAGGCCCCAGCGAGAAATTAATGCCACCGGGTGAGAGCTGGTCTTGCTCCGGGCTCCCCCAGAAGGACAGCCAGCTTGGAGGGGTCCACCTGAGGAAAGAATTTTCAGGTCCCCGAAGAGTGACCGCCTTCCAAAGGAGAGCGGATCGACCACCATGAATTTTAGTATTCCTAAAATTCAACATCTGAGTCCTCGGCTTCTTACCCCAGGGTCAGGTAGGTCAGATTTGACTTCATTCTGGTTCTGATAAGGGGGAAGCGGCCCTGATGAAGGCGTCCCTCTTTTGACTTAGCCCATTACTCTAGGATGCTAGTGGGTTGAGCCTTGGTTTTCTGGTAGGCGCCTTTGTGTCTTGGTTTAGGTGGGAAGTGGTCCTGATGAGGCCCCTCCCTTGGACTTAGCTGAAGACCCAGGATGCTGGGGAGCTGAGCCTTAGTTTCTGGCACACCGCTCTCTCACTCTCTGTGTGTATCTATCTATCTCTCATCTTTCTCTTATTCAAGTTTCTTGGAGAATCTCAACAATAACAACAAAAAAAAACTGTTATAAACTGTGTGAATGGTGAGTGACTGTGGGAGGACAAAGGCTTGTGTTTGTCTTCCTGTTTGTAGCCCCACGGCGAAAGCTATGGAGTTTGAGTGGGCCCTCACCTGCGGTTCTGTGGCGACCTCATAAGGCTTAAGGCAGCATCGGGCATAGCTCGATCCAAACCAGGAATTTATACCGGTCTGCCAACGCTAAGAGGAGTCCAAGTCCCCTCGGGGGAGCGGCCAGGTGGGCATCTGACTGATCCCATCGCGGGAACCCCTCCCCTTGTCTGTATTAAAAAAAAAAAAGGAAAAAGGAAAAAAACTGTCAAAACTGTTTACTTGCCCTAGGGTCAAATTGTTTGTTTTATGTTTATTGTTCTGTTTAGTGTTTATTGTCTTGTTTAGTGGTTGTCAAGCTTTTGCATGTCAGGATGTCGGTATTGCCCAAGACGTCTGGGTAGAAACTTCTTCAAGGTCCTTAGTACTGATTTTTTGTCACAAGAGGTTAAATTTCTCATCAGTCATTTAGGCTGGCCACCACAGTCCTGTCTTTTCTACCAGAGGCAAGTGAGGTGTTCTTACGGGAACGAGTGTGAAGAACATTTGTCTGATTGAAATTTCTGGCACCATGGAAGTTGTGGGCATTTAGATTGCCATTCCCCATGTCCAAGTGATTGGACCTCCTCTAGATTAAACCGGTGGTGGGTTCAAAACAGCCACCCTGCAGATTTCCTTGCTCACCTTTTTTGTCATTCTGTAACTTTTCCTGTGCCCTTAAATAGAACACTGTGTAGGGAAACCTACGCCCGTCATGCTTTACTTCGTTTAGACTCCTACTCTGTTCCCCTGTGGCTACTCTCTCATCTTAAAAACGACCTGAGTTGTCCCTTTCCCCCTCGTCCCTGCCCCCTACCCTGCACATTTCATTTTCCGGTGTGACAGCAAGTTCAGCGTCTCCAGGACTTGGCTCTGCTCTCGCTCCTTGAACCCTAGAAAGAAAGAGCTAAATTTAAGCTATTTGCCTTTGAGTTGTGGAGACACTAAAGGTATTTAGGGTACAGATCTAGAGGAAGAGGGAGAACACCTAGATCCAACTGACCCAGGAGACCTCAGCCTGGCCTCTAGTCCCCCTCCCTCAATCTTAAAGCTACAGCAATGTGGCAAGTGGTATTAGCTGTTGTGATTTTTCTGTTCTTTCTGGTTATGTTAATTCTGTTTTTCTGATACTCCAGCCCCCCAGGGAGTGAGTTTCTCTGTCCATGTTGGATCTGATATCTCTGCTCAAATTCTGTTAAATCGCCTTCTAAAAAAAAAAAAAAAATGGGAAACACTTCCTCCCAGCCTTGCAAGGCTTGGAGCCCCCTCCAATGTATGCTGGAAAATTTTTCTTCTCTTGGTTTTTCAGAGAATTATGGAGTCTGCCTTAAAAAAGGCAAGCTCCGGACACTCTGTGAAGTAGAATGGCCAAGGTTTGGAGTTGGGTGGCCCTCTAAAGGATCATTGAATCCTACAATTGTTCAAGCCGTGTGGTGGGTTGTTACCGGAACTCCCGGCCATCCTGATCAGTTTCCCTATACCAATCAATGGTTAAGTTTGATTAGAAATCCTCCTCCATGGCTCTGTTCATGTGCCATTCACAATTCCACCTCCAAAGTCCTCCTGAGCCAGGCCATGTTTTCACCTCAACCCTCAGCCAGTTCGGCTCCCTCTGTTTTGGCTCCCTCTGAAGAAGAGGAGAGTCTCCCTCACTCAGTCCCACCGCCTTACAACCAGCCTGCTCCCTTGGCGTCATCTCATGTCTCTTCCACGACATCCCCTGTGGGCTCACCGCCCAATTGCCTCCCGGCTGCGACCGTGCTGGGAGGAAGCAGCCCCTCTACTACCACTGAGAGAGGCACAAGTCCCTCCGGGTGATGAGCACTCAGCCCCCTTCCTGGTTTATGTCTCTTTTTCTACTTCTGACTTGTATAACTGGAAAACCCATAATCCTCCCTTCTCTGAAAAGCCTCAGGCTTTGACCTCACTGATGGAGACCATGCTCCAGATCCATCAACCCACCTAGGATGACTGCCAAAAGCTCCTTTTAACTCTCTTTACCTCTGAGGAGAGGGAGCATATCTGAAGAGAGGCCAGAAAACACTTCCTTGCATCAGCCCGTAGGCCTGAGGAGGAAGCTAGAGACCTCTTGGAGGAGGTCTTTCCCTCCACCCGGCCTAATTGGGACCCAAATTCCTCAGGTGGAAGGAAAGCCTTGGACGATTTTCACCGGTATCTCCTCACAGGTATTAAAGGAGCCGCTCGGAGGCCCATAAACTTGTCTAAGACAACTGAAGTTGTCCAGGGGCCTGATGAGTCACCAGGAGCATTTTTAGAACGTCTCCAGGAGGTTTATCAGATTTATACCCCTTTTGACCTGGCGGCTCCAGAAAATAGCCGCGCTCTTAATTTGGCATTTGTGGCTCAGGCAGCCCTGGACATTAAGAGAAAGCTCCAGAAACTGGAAGGATTTGCTGGAATAAATATCAGTCAGCTTTTAGAAATAGCCCAGAAGGTTTTTGACAATCGAGAGTATGAAAAACTGGAAAGCAGGTACCAAACAAGCAACACAGGCAGCTGAAAAGGCCGCTGATAAAGCCTACAAAAGGCAAGCAAAAATCTTAGTAAGGGCTATCCAAGAGGGCAGACAGGAAAGGCCCCCGTTCCAGAAAAAATGGCCAAGGAACCTCGGGTTCCCTCCAGCAAAGTAAAAGAGGTGAACAGGCCTCTCTAGGAAAAGACCGATGTGCCTATTGCAAGCAGACTGGGCACTGGAAAAAGGAATGCCCACTACTGCGACAAGGAAAGTCAGAAAACAAAAAGGTTCTCACCCTGCCCGCAACAGAAGAGCCTGATTGATGGGGCCATGAGATACTGTCGCCTCTGGATATTCGGGTTTGCGGAGATTGCAAAGCCCTTGTATACCGCTATAAGAGGTAATGGCCCATTGATTTGGACAGACACCGAAGAACAGGCTTTTCAAAATCTGAAAAAGGCTTTAACTGAAGCCCCTGCTTTAGCCCTCCCAGATATCTCAAAGCCTTTTCATCTGTTTGTCCATGAGAGCCAGGGAGTTGCTAAGGGGGTGCTTACTCAGACTTTAAGACCTTGGAGACACCCAATGGCTTATTTATCTAAGAGGCTGGATCCTGTGGCCTCTGGATGGCCAAGTTGCCTGCAAGCCGTAGTGGCTAGAGCAAGCCTAGTCCAAGAAACTGATAAGTTAACTCGGCCAGGATTTAACCCTTACAGCTCCTCATGCTGTAGAGACTTTACTACAAAGTGCTTCAGGTAAATGGATGTCAAATGCTCGCATTTTACAATATCAGAGTTGTTGAATCAGCCTCGTTTGACTTTCTCTCCCACATGGCGTTTAAATCCAGCTACTATCCATGACTGTCAGGAACTGTTGGAAACTACCGAAACTGGCCGACCCGATCTTCAAGATGTGCCGCTAGAGAAGGTGGACGCTGCTGTGTTCACAGATGGTAGCAGCTTTCTCGAGCAGGGAGTATGAAAGGCCGGTGCAGCTGTTACCATGGAGACAGATGTGTTGTGGGCTCAGGCTTTACCAGCAAACATCTCAGCACAAAAAGCTAAATTGATCGCCCTCACTCAGGCTCTCCGATGCGGTAAGGATAAACGTATTAACATTTACACTGACAGCAAGTACACCTTTGCTACTGTGCATTACAGTAGGTGAGCGTGGGCTACTCACCTCAGCAGGAAAGGCTATCAAAAACAGAGCAAGCAGCTCTCCAGTGCACAACCTGCGCCCAGGTAAATGCCAAGCAAGGTCCTAAACCCAGCCCAGGCCACCATCTCTGAGAAAACGCGCCAGAAGAAAAGTGGGAAATTGACTTTACAGAAGTAAAACCACACCAGGCTAGGTACAAATACCTTCTAGTACTAGTAGAAACCTTCTCCGGATGGACTGAAGCATTTGCTACCAAAAATGAAATGGCCAATATGGTAGTTAAGTTCCTACTCAATAAAATCATCCCTCAATACAGGCTGCCTGCTGCCGTAGCGTCTGATAATAGACCTGCCTTCACCTCGTCCATAGCTCAGTGGGTGAGTAAGGCATTAAATATTCTGTGGAAGCTCCATTGTGCCTATCGACCCCAGAGCTCTGGGCAGGTAGAACACATGAACCGCACCCTAAAAAAACACTCTTACAAAATTAATTTTAAAAACCAGTAAAAAGTAGGTCTTTAGCCCTACTTAGAGTAAGGTGCACCCATTATCAGGCTAGGTTCCCACCTTTTAAAATCATGTATGGGAGGGCGCCGCCTATCTCGCTTAAGCTAAGAGATGCCCAACTGGCAGAAATATCACAAGCTAATTTATTACAGTACCTACACTCTCCCCAACGGGTACAAGATATCATCCTGCCACTTGTTCAAGGAAACCATCCCAATCCAATTCCTAACCAGACGGGGTCCTGCCATTCATTCCAGCCAGGAGACCTAGTGTTTGTTAAAAAGTTCCAGAAAGAAGGACTCACTCCTGCTTAGAAAAGACCTCACACCGTTATCCTCACAACGCCAATGGCTCTGAAGGTGGATGGCATTCCTGCTTAGATTCATCACTCCCGCATCAAAACGGCCAACAGAGCCCAACTAAAAACATGGGTCCCCAGGCCTGGGTGAGGCCCCTTTTAAAACTGTGCCTAAGTCAGGACGTGTATTTGCAAACACCACTTGGAGGGCCAGTACCTCCAAGGAAGTCTCCTTTGCAGTTGATTTTATGTATACTGTTCCCAAAGCCAGCCCATACCCACGAAGAGCAACACAATCTGCTGGTCCCAAGACCAGGAAGTGTTGACCTTGTAGCAGGATTTGGATGCTCTAGGAGGCAAACTGGATGTGGATGCTCCAAAGGTGTAGAAAAAGAACTCCAAAATGTTGGCTTTTACCTCTGTCCTGGGAATCACCCTGACGCTAGCTGTCAAGATACTTATCAGTTTTTCTGCCCTGATTGGACATGTGTAACCTTAGCCACCTACTCTGGGGGATCAACCAGATCTTCATTCTGTAACTCATGCTTCTCATCCTAAATTACGTAGTAAAAAAAAAATTGTAATCCTCTTACAATAATATTACGGCATGTCATGGAAATTAACATTTTATATCCCAGGATTTGATGTTGGGACTATGTTCACCATCCAAAAAAAAAAAATCCTCAACTCATGGAGCCCACCCAAGCCAATCGGGCCTTTAAGTGCTCTAGGTGACCCTATGTTCCAGAAACCCCCTGACAAGGTTGATTTAACTGTTCCTCCAGCATTCTTAGTCATAAAAGTTACACTCCAAAAAGTTCGAGAAAACCTAGATAGGCACCAACAGGAACGAGAAAATAACATCCCCTGGTATCAAAACATGTTCAACTGGAACCCCTGGCTAACTACTTTAGTCACTGGGTTAGCTGGACCTCTCCTCATCATACTATTAATTCTTAGGCCTTGTATATTAAATTGGTTTCTTAATTTTGTAAAACAATGCATAGCTTCTGTCAAACTTATGTATCTTAAGACTCAATATAACCCCCTTGTTATAACTGAGGAATCAAGATTTGATTCCCCAAAAACACAAGTGGGGAATGTAATGCCCAACCTGGTTTTTACTAACTCTGTTTTTAAGACTCTCCCTTAGCTAAGAGAGCCAGACAGACTCCATCTTCGCTCTTTCACTGGCAGCCCCTTCCTCAAGGACTTAACTTGTGCAAGCTGACTCCCAGCACATCCAAGAATGCAATTAACTGATAAGATACTGTGGCAAGCTATATCCGCAGTCCCCAAGAATTCATCTGACTGATAACACCCAAAGCCCCGCGTCTATCACCTTGTAATAGTCTTAAAGCCCCTGCACCTGGAACTGTTTACGTTCCTGTAACCATTTATCCTTTTAACTTTTTGACTACCTAACTTCTGTAAAATTGTTTTAACTAGACTCCCCCCCTTCCTAAACCAAGGTATAAAAGTTAATCAAGCCCCTTCCTCGGGGCCAAGAGAATTTTGAGCGTTAGCCGTCTCTCGGTCGCCAGCTAATAAAGGACTCTTAATTCGTCTCAAAGTGTGGGGTTTTCTCTAACACCCCTGGGTATAACACACTAACTCACTGTGTGCTACTAAGTCCTTTACCCTTGCTGGGTCTCAGTTTCCCTATGGGAGAAGGTGCACATGTCCCTCAATTCCTTGCGACGGCCTCTAAACCAGAAGGGGATGCCAAGGGGCGGGCACACATACCCAAAGGGGCGCCCCCGGAAAGAAAAGCCTGGGGCGGGGCCTCAATGGGAAGAGAATTCTGAGGGAGGGCGGGGGCCGTGGGGCCTCTGGGCATCAGCGTCATGCGGGGAGGAGCCTGCCAGGGAGGGTCTGACGGGCTTGGAGGCTGGGCCAAAAATGAAGTCCTCACCTGTCTGGTCCGGGCTCAAAGAGCCAGGGCGAGGGATGCCCCAGCCTGTTCCGTGCACGCCTCCCCCTGCCCCGCCCCCGCCATGCCCCAGGACTCTGGCACCCGCGGCTGCTGGTTCCTGTTTCCGCCAGCCACCGGAACTGCGGCCCAGCAAGAAGGGAAGTAGGGGAGAGCGTGGCACTGTTCAGCCAACGCTAAGAGATGGGTACAGCGCACCCTGGTGCCGGAAGGAAGGATCGAAGTCATAGTATAGTTTGAAGTCAGGTAGCGTGATGCCTCCAGCTTTGTTCTTTTGGCTTAGGATTGACTTGGCGATGCGGGCTCTTTTTGGTTCCATATGAACTTTAAAGTAGTTTTTTCCAATTCTGTGAAGAAAGTCATTGGTAGCTTGATGGGGATGGCATTGAATCTATAAATTACCTTGGGCAGTATGGCCATTTTCACGATATTGATTCTTCCAACCCATGAGCATGGAATGTTCTTCCATTTGTTTGTATCCTCTTTTATTTCATTGAGCAGTGGTTTGTAGTTCTCCTTGAAGAGGTCCTTCACATCCCTTGTAAGTTGGATTCCTAGGTATTTTATTCTCTTTGAAGCAACTGTGAATGGGAGTTCACTCATGATTTGGCTCTCTGTTTGTCTGTGATTGGTGTACAAGAATGCTTGTGATTTTTGCACATTGATTTTGTATCCTGAGACTTTGCTGAAGTTGCTTATCAGCTTAAGGAGATTTTGGACTGAGACAATGGGGTTTTCTAGATATACAATCATGTCATCTGCAAACAGGGACAATTTGACTTCCTCTTTTCCTAATTGAATACCCTTTATTTCCTTCTCCTGCCTGATTGCCCTGGCCAGAACTTCCAACACTATTTTGAATATGAGTGGTGAGAGAGGGCATCCTTCTCTTGTGCCTGTTTTCAAAGGGAATGCTTCCAGTTTTTGCCCATTCAGTATGATATTGGCTGTGGGTTTGTCATTGATAGCTCTTATTATTTTGAGATACGTCCCATCAATACCTAATTTATTGAGAGTTTTTAGCACGAAGGTTGTTGAATTTTGTCAAAGACCTTTTCTGCATCTATTGAGATAATCATGTGGTTTTTGTCTTTGGTTCTGTTTATATGTTGGATTACATTTATTGATTTGTGTATGTTGAACCAGCCTTGCATCCCAGGGATGAAGCCCACTTGATCATGGTGGATAAGCTTTTTGATGTGCTGCTGGATTCGATTTGCCAGTATTTTATTGAGGATTTTTGCATCAATGTTCATCAAGGATATTGGTCTGAAATTCTCTTTTTTGGTTGTGTCTCTGCCAGGATTTGGTATCAGGATGATGCTGGCCTCATAAAATGTGTTAGGGAGGATTCCCTCTTTTTCTATCAATTGGAATAGTTTCAGAAGGAATGGTACCAGTTCCTCCTTGTACCTCTGGTAGAATTCGGCTGTGAATCCATCAGGTCCTGGACTCTTTTTGGTTGGTAAGCTATTGATTATTGCCACAATTTCAGAGCCTGTTATTGGTCTATTCAGAGATTCAACTTCTTCCTGGTTTAGTCTTGGGAGGGTGTATTTGTCGAGAAATTTATCCATTTCTTCTGGATTTTCTAGTTGATTTGCGTAGAGGTGTTTGTAGTATTCTCTGATGGTAGATTGTATTTCTGTGGGATCGGTGGTGATATCCCCTTTTTCATCTTTTATTGCATCTATTTGACTCTTCTCTCTTTTCTTCTTTATTAGATTTGCTAGCAGTCTATCAATTTTGTTGATCTTTTCAAAAAACCAGCTCCTGGATTCATTAATTTTTTGAAGGGTTTTTTGTGTCTCTATTTCCTTCAGTTCTGCTCTGATTTTAGTTATTTCTTGGCTTCTGCTAGCTTTTGAATGTGTTTGCTCTTGCTTTTCTAGTTCTTTTAATTGTGATGTTAGGGTATCAATTTTGGATCTTTCCTGCTTTCTCCTGTGGGCATTTAGTGCTATAAATTTCCCTCTACACACTGCTTTGAATGTGTCCCAGAGATTCTGGTATGCTGCGTCTTTGTTCTCATTGGTTTCAAAGAACATCTTTATTTCTGCCTTCATTTCGTTATGTACCCAGTAGTCATTCAGGAGTAGGTTGTTCAGTTTCCATGTAGTTGAGCAGTTTTGAGTGAGTTTCTTAATCCTGAGTTCTAGTTTGATTGCACTGTGGTCTAAGAGACAGTTTGTTATAATTTCTGTTCTTTTACATTTGCTGAGGAGAGCTTTACTTCCAACTATGTGGTCAATTTTGGAATAAGTGTGATGTGGTGCTGAAAAGAATGTATATTCTGTTGATTTCGGGTGCAGAGTTCTGTAGATGTCTATTAGGTCTGCTTGGTGCAGAGCTGAGTTCAATTCCTGGGTATCCTTGGTAACTTTCTGTCTTGTTGATCTGTCTAATGTTGACAGTGGGGTGTTAAAATCTCCCATTATTGTTGTGGGAGTCTAAGTCTCTTTGTAGGTCACTCAGGACTTGCTTTATGAATCTGGGTGCTCCTGTATTGGGTGCATATATATTTAGGATAGTTAGCTCTTCTTGTTGAATTGATCCCTTTACCATTATGTAATGGCCTTCTTTGTCTCTTTTGATCTTTGTTGGTTTAAAGTCTGTTTTATCGGAGACTAGGATTGCAACCCCTGCCTTTTTTTGTTTTCCACTTGCTTGGTAGATCTTCCTCCATCCCTTTATTTTGAGTCTATGTGTGTCTCTGCATGTGAGATGGGTTTCCTGAATACAGCACACTGATGGGTCTTGACTCTTTATCCAATTTGCCAATCTGTGTCTTTTAATTGGAGCATTTAGCCCATTTACATTTAAAGTTAATATTGTTATGTGTGAATTTGATCCTGTCATTATGATGTTAGCTGGTTATTTTGCTCATTAGTTGTTGCAGTTTCTTCCTAGCCTCAATGGTCTTTACAATTTGGCATGTTTTTGCAGGGGCTGGTACCGATTGTTCCTTTCCATGTTTAGTGCTTCCTTCAGGAGCTCTTTTAGGGCAGGCCTGGTGGTGACAAAATCTCTCAGCATTTGCTTGTCTGTAAAGTATTTTATTTCTCCTTCACTTAGGAAGCTTAGTTTGGCTGGATATGAAATTCTGGGTGAAAATTCTTTTCTTTAAGAATGTTGAATATTGGTCCCCACTCTCTTCTGGCTTGTGGAGTTTCTGCCAAGAGGTCAGCTGTTAGTCTGATGAACTTCCCTTTGTGGGTAACCCGACCTTTCTCTCTGGCCACCCTTAACATTTTTTCCTTCATTTCAACTTTGGTGAATCTGACAATTATGTGTCTTGGGGTTGCTCTTCTCGAGGAGTATCTTTGTGGCTTTCTCTGTGTTTCCTGAATCTGAATGTTGGCCTGCCTTTCTAGATTGGGGAAGTTCTCCTCGATAATATCTTGCAGAGTGTTTTCCAACTTAGTTCCATTCTCCCCATCACTTTCAGGTACACCAATCAGATGTAGGTTTGGTCTTTTCACATAGTCCCATATTTCTTGGAGGCTTTGTTCATTTCTTTTTATTCTTTTTTCTCTAAACTTCCCTTCTCGCTTCATTTCATTCATTTCATCTTCCATCACTGATACCCTTTCTTCCAGTTGATCACATCGGCTACTGAGGCTTCTGTATTCTTCACGTAGTTCTCGAAACTTGGCTTTCAGCTCCATCAGCTCCTTTAAGCACTTCTCTGCATTGGTCATTTTAGTTTTACATTTGTCTAATTTTTTTTCAAAGTTTTTAACTTCTTTGCCATTGGTTTGAATTTCCTCCTGTAGCTCAGAGTAGTTTGATCATCTGAAGCCTTCTTCTCTCAACGCGTCAAAGTCATTCTCCATCCAGCTTTGTTCCGTTGCTGGAGAGGAATTGCATTCCTTTGGAGGAGGAGAGGTGCTCTGGTTTTTAGAGTTTCCAGTTTTTCTGCTCTGTTTTCTCCCCATCTTTGTAGTTTTTTCTACTTTTGGTCTTTGATGATGGTGATGTACTGATGGGTTTTTGGTGTGGGTGTCCTTTCTGTTTGTTAGTTTTCCTTCTAACAGACAGGACCCTCAGCTGCAGGTCTGTTGGAGTTTGCTAGAGGTCCACTCCAGACCCTGTTTGCCTGGGTGTCAGCAGTGGTGGCTGCAGAACAGCGGATTCTCGTGAACCACAAATTCAGCTGTCTGATTGTTCCTCTGGAAGTTTTGTCTCAGAGGAGTACCCGGCCGAGTGAGGTGTCAGTCTGTCCCTACTGGGGGTGCCTCCCAGTTAGGCTGCTCAGGAGTCAGGGACCCACTTTAGGAGGCAGTCTGCCCATTCTCAGATCTCCAGCTGCATGCTGGGATAACCACTACTCTCTTCAAAGCTGTCAGACAGGGACATTTAAGTCTGCAGAGGTTACTGCTGACTTTTTGTTTGTCTGTGCCCTGCCCCCAGAGGTGGAGCCTACAGAGCCAGGCAGGCCTCCTTGAGCTGTGGTGGGCTCCACCCAGTTCGAGCTTCCTGGCTGCTTTGTTTACCTAAGCAAGCCTGGGCAATGGCGGGTGCTCCTCCCCCAGCCTTGCTGCCACCTTGCAGTTTGATCTCAGACTGTTGTGCTAGCAATCAGCGAGACTCCGTGGGCATAGGACCCTCTGAGCCAGGTGCAGGACACAATCTCCTGGTGTGCTGTTTTCCAAGCCCGTTGGAAAAGTGCAGTATTAGGGTGGGAGTGACCCGATTTTCCAGGTGCCGTCTGTCACCCCTTTCTTTGACTAGGAAAGGGAACTCCCTGACCCCTTGCACTTCCCAAGTGAGACAATGCCTCACCCTGCTTTGGCTCGGCTCGTGCACGGTGCACTAAACCAACTGTCCTGCACCCACTGTTTGGCACTCCCTAGTGAGATGAACCCAGTACCTCAGATGGAAATGCAGAAATCACCCATCTTCTGCATCGCTCACGCTGGGAGCTGTAGACCGGAGCTGTTCCTATTCAGCCATCTTGGCTCCTCGAGTATGTCTCAATTTAAAAAAAAAAAAAAAAAAGGAACAGTTCTAATTTTCGGATTGTCCCCAGCTTTGTGGCTGTGATGTTCTGTGGAGCCAGCCCTGAGTGGGCTGCAATCCTCCCACTTCTCCATTCAGCCTGTCAGATGCTGCTCCTCTTCAAGGTTCAGCCCAACACCCTCTCACCCCTCCACAGCCCACCCTCACTCACCTCTGCCCACCATGGGGAAGGTGGGACTTCCCTCTGATTTCTTGCGGGAGAGCCTTCCCTTGAGGAGTGTAGTGGTTTAAGCCAAAAGCATTCTGGGACACTGAGTTCATCGTACTTTTCTCTCTACTTTTGTATACATTTGAAACTTTCCATAATAACAGCAAAAAGGACTCTCCCCTCCAGCCTGCCCAGCACTCAAGCAGCTTGTGTATATCTTCATAGATAAATTTACATTCATGGTTGACCTACATGAAGATAAAACAATACGAAGAATTCCCTCTGCTGGAGTGTAGACCCACGCTGCCCTTTTCCTGGCCTGGTGGTAACAGGAGAATAGAATAGGGCCTATGCCTTCTCTTCTCTAAGGATCCTTGGCTTGTAAGTTTTTTCCCCAAGAGACTATTCCTTTTTTATTTTTATTTTTTTAAAGCAGATGAGTTGCCTTTGCAAATCCTTTGCCCATTTTTCCACTGGGATTATTTTTCTTATTGATTTACAGGAGCTATTTATATATTCTGGATATTGATCTTTTGTTGGGATTGCAAACATTTTTTCCCCTTTGTGAGGCCTATCTTTAATTTTTAACCATATTTCTAGTGATGTCTTTAAAATGCTTTGACCTTCCGTTACTGTTCTTGTTATTTGTCAGTTTAAGGCAGGGTCCCGTGTAAGAGTCCATCACACTGTGCTTCCTGGAAAATCTGCTAGTGATAAAGGAGGCCGAAGCTTGTCTTCCCTCCTTGCCTTTTCCAGGAAGTGGATTTCATTTTATTCTTCCAGCTCTTATTGCTACCATAGTACAATGGTGTTAAAGGGGCAATCAGAGGCAAGATGACGACTGCATTGTGAGTCACTGCAAGGACTTTGCCTTCAATTCAGAGTAAGATAAGGAGCCAGGGAGGGCATTGAGCAGAGGAGTAGCTACAGCAATGGTCTAGGCAAAAGATGGCAGTGGCTTGGATTGGGGTGATAGAGGTGGAGGTGGTGAGAAATGGTCAGATTTGGGGTGCATATTGAGGATACAGCCAATAGGCCTTGCCAGTGGATTAGATCTGCAGTGTGAGAGAAAGAAAAGAGACAAGGATATCTGAAGGTTTTTGGCCTAAGTAACTGTGTCTACTTTTGCTCAAAAAGTAATCAAGTATTTGGGCTAAAAGTTAAGTCAGCTCCACAAATACAGAGACCATCTCTGTTTTGTGACTACTGATCCCCAAGCTACCACAGTGACAGGTACATAAGCACTCAGTAAATATTCGTGGAATGCTAAATAACAATCTTTTGTACAAATGGGTGGCATCGGTGGCATAGGCTTCAAGCACACCAGAGGACCCATTTTATTTCCACAGCCCTTTGGTATCCATCTCAACTGTCCCACCTTCTCATTCCTCACCCTCCCTTCCATTGTCATCTCACCCTAGGAAGAGCACTAAGTCCCCCACTGTATCCCCATGCTCCTGCCTCCTCCATCCTTCTCATGCAGGGTGCCCCAGGGAGTGGGAAGATGGAGTGACAGGCAGCAGGGCCCGAAGGACTGGAGAGCTTTCTCTCCACTCATTTCAGTCCTCCTGTGGTTCATCTGCCAAGGCTTTTAGCAACTCTGCTCGCTATCTGCATTAGCCACAAGAGGAGCGGACAGGAACAAAAGCAGGATGAGAGGCTCTTCTTTCTCCCTTTCTAGAAGAGGCTAGCAAAGCTCTTCTCACCTTGACATTTAGTGGCAGACATTCATTACCCTAAATATTACACCACCAGCCACAACACCCCCATCATCATCGTCATCACCAATCTGTTAATCAAAATAATTGCAATCACCATTTAGTAAATGCTTACCATATGCCAGGTGCTACTCATTTCACCTATATTATTGAATTTCATCTGTGAGGACTCCGTAAGGTAGGTAGTATCATCCCCATTTGACAGATACACAAACTGAGACAGTTTCACTTGACCCTTTTTAGGATCCCCTACCCTATTCTTGCTTTGCAAGGCTCACTTCCTCATGCTAAATCCTTTACTGCTGTTTGCAAAACATGCTCAGTTTCTGCTTGCAGTTCGACAGCCTTCAGATTTCAAATCCAAATTTTTTAGAGTCAGGCATGGTCTCACTATGTTGCCGGGGCTGGAGTGCCGTAGCTATTCACAGGCATGATCATAGCGCACTGCAGCCTTGAACTCCACCGTTTGAAGACATACCTTCCCCTCATGCCCTCAACTAAATGCTCACTGCCCCAGGAGGGGCTTTTCTTTATCTTTGGCGAGCCTGCAGCCTTCAGTCTTTCTCAGATACTCTCCTCCCACTGCCTCTGGCACCTATTTGTGCTCAGGCAAAGGGATGAGTATTGTTCTGCTTGATTTGGGGGAAAAGAATAACTTGTGGATTGAGCCCACAGGAACATGGCACCAGCTGTTTGGGGCTTTTGCTATTTTACCAAAAATAGCAAAATCACTTGCCAAAAATCAGTCTCTCTCTCTCTCTCTCACACACACACACACACACACACACACACACACACACACACACACACAGCTTTCTCTTGGCTTGGAAATATTTTGAGGGCACATTGCTCTTGTTCGCATGGCAAAGAAAAGTGTGGGTATCAGTATCAGGCTGACTTGGGTTCAAACAGGCTGTACCTGAGCTGGGTCATCATGCCCAAGAAGCATGAGTCAGGGCTGAAATCTACCCGCTGGCTCAGCCAAACCCCGAGACCTGGCCCAGGGCTGCATCAGCCAAGGAAGGAGTGCCTTTTCCCAGCTGGTCTGCCCAGAAGACTTGCCTTTTTGCAGTGCACCCACTCAGAGGGAGAGTCTTTTCCTAATGCACACAAAGGTGCCTCATGTGAGGGGCAACCATGGTTCAAAGCCCATTTTGCCTCATGCTAGCTGTGTTGCTTAAGACAGGTGACTGTACATATTTATTGTCTTCAGCCAATAATTTGAGAACCCTGACTCTGCAGCAGGCACTGGGCCAAATGTGGCAGGACCAGTGTGACAAAGTCACGATTCCTGCCTCAGAGAAGCCTGCAGTCTAGTTGAGAGATACTCACCAACAGTTGGATGGTTACTTAACCTAGCACTCCCAGAATAGATGCTATTGAAGATGCTGAAGGAACAGTGTTCCAGGCAGTAGGAACTGTACAGGAAAAGGCAGTGAGATGTAAAACAGCATAGTATCTGCAGAGAACAAAGCACAGTTTGGCATTCCTGAAGCACAGAGGGTCAGGTGGGCCACAGCAGGAGAAAGGGAGAGAGACTCTGAGGCTCATTTCTCTTATCTCTAAAGCAAGGATGACTATTACCTCCATTAGTGCTGGACCTGATTGGGTATTCAATGCATGATTGCTTCTATGCCCAGGTAGTTTTGAAACTCTGTTGCCCAGATTGGAGTGCAATGGCGTGATCTCAGGTCACTGCAACCTCTGCCTCCTAGGCTTAAGTGATTCCCCTGCCTCAGCCTCCCGAGTAGCCGGGACCACTGGCATGCACCACCATGCCTGGCTAATTTTTTGATTTTTTCAGTAGAGATGGGGTTTTGCCATGTTGCCCAGGCTGGTCTCAAACTCCTGAGCTCAGGCAATCTGCCTGTCTCGGCCTCCCAAAGTGCCAGGATTACAGAAGGGAGCCACTGTGACCAGCCCTAGTTTTGAAACTTCTCAAAGGCAGGTACCGTGTCTGCAGCTATACCCTATCATAGCACACTGCAGCCTTGAGCACCACTGTTTGAAGACATACCTTCCCCTCATGCCCTCGACTAAATGCTCACTAAACAGGAGGGTCTTTTCTTTATCTTTGGTGATCCTGCAGCCTTCAGTCTTTCTCAGATACTCTCTTTGCACTGCCTCTGGCACCTATTCATTCTCAGGGAAGGGGATGAGTATCAGACACTGTGCTGAGAATAAAATCTGTGTTAAATAAGTAGTTTTTGATTGTTTAGTGCTAGCACATATTAGAGATCTAACAAGTATTTGTTGGATGAATGAAATAAGCCAGTCCTGAAGCCTGGTCCTTACCTCCTAGATCTGCCTGAGATATGGGGTTGGAGGAGGGTCTTTGGAGAGGAATGAGAAGGAGGAAGCACATCAAAACCTTCTTTCCAAAGGGAGTAGCTGCTTGGACCATAGAGCAAAGCCCTGTGCAGCATTTTCCTTAAACTGGGGGCCCCTGGGTTACCATAGGGCCTCCACTCTCTCCTTTCTGCTCTCAGGGGCAGGACAGGGGAGCATGGCTGAGGTGTGAGTGACCAGGGCGGGGGTGCAGGCAGAGCTCCAGTCCCAGAAAATGACTGCTCATGTCACTCGCTGGGAGTGCAAAGAAGAGGCTGGGGGCTGAAGAGGCAAAGCCCAGGGAACATAAGAAAATCTTAGCTGCAGGGAAAAGCGCTCTTCTTCGCAATGAAGGCAATGAAATTAGAGGTAATTGCGAGACACAGAGATTCGATAAAACCTAGGGAGGCGATCAGGTAAGGGGGGCTGGAACTAGCTTGGGAGATGGAACAGCTGTTCCTCCCCTCCAGCGCCACTGGTAATAGCCCCTGTGTTGTCAGAATTGAACAAACAGTCCTTCCTGGCCCCAACCAGCGCTGCCCTGTAATGGGGGCAGCTGGAGCAGCCAGAGGAGTGGGGGTAGCTTGCCCACCTACGAGACACAAGCTTTCTCCTGAGACACCACCCTACTCTTGGGGTCTGGAAGCCCAAGAATGGTGGAGCTTGGACCTGCTGTAAGGGCAGGAGGCTAATGGGGATGACTACCGTAGGACTGACCTCCCTTTCACCTGCAGGCCACAGGCCACCAGAGGCCCTGGGAGGAGCTAGGGCATTCCCTCCTTCCCTGACCCCTGTGTCCTCCCTTTCACCTGCTGAGGATACAGTGGTGAGTAACTCACACCATGAAACAGAATGAAATGTGGAAAGTGCTGTTTAGGAAGCCCAGGGCCACGGGGATGCATACAGCAGGTGACAGCCCAGCCCAGGCGCTCCTCAGTTTGGGAAAGTCTTTAAGAAGGGGTCTTTAGTGGGGCCTGATGCATGGCTGTGGGGAGAGGAGTCAGTGGGAGGGGATGGTAGCTGAGAAAGCACCTTCTGGAAGATGCATTGCACTTCAGAGGCAAGTTTTACTTTCTTTTCTATTTTTTTAAAATTTCTTACTCTAATCTCGTGACAGATTAGGGAGGCAGGTTTTGAAAAAGGTTGCTGATGAGATAGAAAAGCAACTTGGGGAGATGTGGTGCAAAGAGTCACCATGATGAAATTAGCACAATGGCTTTGGGAACTGGTGATCCTGGGCTCTACCTGGTTGGCCCTGACCGTGGGAGCCCTGGGCCTGGAGCTGCCCTCGGGAGGTCCTTTGGTGACTGCCTGCCTACGTGCTGGTATCCTCCAGCTGCTATTCCCTGGGCACTGTGGGTTATGGAGAGGCCACTTTGCCTGATAGCGAGGACACCATACATAAGCTGCAGAATCAGAACCAGGAGCCCGAAGCTGACTCAGCCCACAGACACCCTACCCTCATTCCTGCACAGACAGCCCTCTCTCCCATTCCCCATTAAAGAGCAAGTTTATTTTCCAATAAAAGAGAGAAAAGAAAAAAAGAAAAGAAAAGCAACTTGGGGGGAAGGACTGTTGCCCTGAAAAGAATTACAGTGACAATGCTTAGGGGAATAGAATTATTCATACCAAAATGCCATCACAACCAACATGTCCCACAGTCAGGAATAGCTCAGAAACTCCACGAAGGCCCTCAGGGGACATTAAGCAGCTGCCAAAGCCAATGGTGACGAAAACTAAGGCATAACATTTTACAAGTTTATGATGAAATAAGTGCCAGAGTAGAACCCAAACTGGACAGATACCAAAAGAACAAGATTGTGTCCTTTGCAGAAACGTGGATGGAGCTGGAGGCCACGATCCTCAGCAAACTAACAAAAGAACAGAAAACCAACCGCATGTTCTCACTTATACGTGGGAGCTAAATGATGAGAACCGATGGGCACAAAGAGGGGAACAGCAGACTCTTGGGCCTACTTGAAGGTGCAGGGTGAGAGGAGGGAGAGGATCAGGAAAAATAACAATCAGCTACTATGCTTAGTGCCTGGGAGATGGAATAATCTGTACAATACAGCCCTGTGACACAAGTTTACCTATATAATGAACCTGCACATGTATCCCTGAACCTAAAATCAAAATTGAAAACAGTAAATAAATAAATACAATATGTCAACAAGAACATATGGGAAGAACCATGCCCAAAATGAAATAGTACAAAATGGTCATGCTTGGGTAAGGGATTGTGGCTGATGTTTCTTTTGTTGCTTGTTTAAACAAATTGTTTTTGTTTGTTTGTTTGTTTGTTTGTTTGTTTTTCTTTGAGACAGTCTCACTCCGTTGCCTAGGTTGGAGTGCAGTGGCGCAATCTTGGCTCACTGCAACCTCTGCCTCCTGGGTTCAAGCAATTCTCCTGCCCCAGCCTCCTGAGCAGCTAGGACTATGGGTACCCACCACCATGCCTGGCTAATTTTTGTATTTTTTAGTAGAGACGAGTTATGATCTCACCACTGTACTCCAGCCTGGGTGACAGAGCAAGACCCTGTCTTTAAAAAATAAATTTAAAAATTGAAAAAGTGTAAAATTTAAAACACGAATAACAGCAAAAAATGGTAGGTTTAGAAAAATGTTGTTTTCAAGCTGCTTGTTATTTCCCTTCTCCCTCAAAACAAGGTCATTCATGGCCATTGTCTCAGTGAGGACAAATTATGTTTCCTTCATTCTGCAGCCCAGAGACATTGTGTTCTGCTAAACTCAATCCAGCTCAGTAAGCCCTTTAAGTGAACATCTTCCCTGCGAAGGTCACCTGGCTAAATGCTGGAGCTGTGGGGTGGGGGAAGGAAACACAAGCAAAAACAAGAGGAGCCCTTGTCTTCAGATTGACTGGAATATAGGGATGAGGAAGGGAATTAGGTTAGAAAGAAAAATGTAGGACTCTTTAGAAGAGTCTCTATGCTAGGACTGGCTCTGCAGGTAGTGAAAGGTGAGGGTGTGATAGGATTAGAGTTGGTTCTTAGGAAGATCATTCCAGGAGCAGTGGGAGACAGGCAAGAAGAGTGGAGTCAGGAAGGTGAGAGAGCCCAGAGACTGGCACATGCTTCCGAGGGAGGAGAGCAAGGCTGGGGAGGGACAGCAGTAAGTGCAGCCAAGGAGCCCCCTCTTATTGGCCAGCAGGCTTCTCTTAAGTGTGGCAGGCAGGGAATAGGCTAACTCACCCTCTCTTCATGCCTGAAAGAAGAATGCACCCTAGGGCAGTGGTTCCCAACCTTGGCTGCCCAGTGGGCTCAACTGAGCCACTTTAAAAATACTATGTCCTGGGTCCCACCCCTAGATAGTCTAATTTAATAGATTTGGGGTATTTTGGAGCTTTCAGAGGATTCTAATGTGTGATCAAGTTTGAGAGCCACTGCTTTAGAGCACCATCAAACACACCAGGAGTCCACGCTCCTGGTTCCCAGGCAAGATCTTATGCTTCTGCCTAGAAGAGATGCTGAGCAGCTGGTCACTCTTTTTATTGGGCTCTGAATTTGAAGCTTTTCTGAGGATGTGACAACTATGTCCTCTGCAGCATTGAGAGCACTCAGCTACTTTGGCTCAGTACTACTGATGGCTTTCTGCCTTCTGATCTCTCCTCCTGTGTTCCTCATCACTATGTGTGGACTTCCTTCTTTATGTCCATGCCTTTACCATGCAATTTTTGGAGGGGCAGGAAGAAGCCACATGTGTTCAGGGTAACATCTTGACCTGGAAACTCCTTTCTGTCTTTTATGGGAACAGGGGTGCTGGGGAGATCTGGGCCTTGGGGACATCCAGTCTTCCTAGTCCTCAATGGCTGAATACAGGAAAAAGACATCATTTTAGGTATATTTATAAAGCAGCTGAGCTCTGTCTCAAGATGGCTAGGATGAGCATTTAGAATAAAAAGTTGGTATTTGCAATATGTAACCAATACCCACAGTAATTAGGCATGAAGTTTGGCCACCTCTTCTATGGGTGAGGCCACCCAGAGTTATTCTTGTCTTTCCTCCACCCCATTGAGCATCTCTGATGTGACAAAACTAAAATGCTAGAGTCCTGGGTCCAGCACATGAGGCCAGAAAAGAGTATAGGTACCTGGGAATGTCAGTGCCATTCAGTGTGACCACAGTAAGGTCAATCACCCTGGCAACTCTCCCAGGAATCTGTCCGTGTGGCCAGCCAGTGGGGTGACTTGCCAGAGTCCATTCCCCTGCCAGTCTATAAGTGGCAAGCTTTGGAGACAGACAGCCAAGGTCCTTTTAGGGATGTGGCCAGCAGCCTCTGCCATGATACGGTCAGAGGGATAGTCAGCTGCTGTGAACCACTGGATACCCTCTCACCAACATGGGGCAAGTTGAAGAGGTAGGAGGAGAGAAGGGAGCAGTGGGGACGCCTTCCCCTGCCACCTTCACAAATCATTACTATCTGCTGGGGGCTGGGCCCCACAGTGCATCTGATAAGGTTGTTAAGTCAGCCGGAACACCTGCCCGGCCATCTGGCACTTTTATCCTCTAGACCGGGCCACACAGGCCTCTTTGCCCACCTCCTCAAAGGCAGTGGGCTGCAGGGGTCCCAGAACACCTGCTGGGAAGAATGAGTGTCCCCCCGCCACCCCACCGCCAAGCCCCAGGTGGTGCAAGGCAGCATTCTGGGTCCCCAGGTAACACTTCAGAAATCCTTCTTTGTTGAGAGATGGCTCCCTAGCAGCAATGTAGCAGGGGTGGGGGCCCCCACTAAGGCTCCCTGGAGTTTAAACAGGTTGATTCTGACCTCGCTGAGATAACAGAGCAATGTAGTAGTGCGGCTGGAACAGGGAGAATTTAACCACAGCTTTTTCTTCTCTTCATATCAGACTAAATTGGAGCAGCAGCCCAGGGATCATTAATCATCTCAAATGCTGGGCTTCAGAATCTTATCTCCAGTACAATCACCTCATCCCCTCTTCTGGGCTCTGGAAACCACAGCATTTGAGGAGAAAGCACAGTACCTATGTTAGCAGATCTTGTTAGGCACTATCTAGCAGCACGTGACCCGTTAATGTATATGTTTAGCTGTTCCAATTGAGTTCTGATTTGTGTTAAGAAAAACACAATTGGGGCTGCTGGAAATGTTCTGTATCCTGGCCCAGATGATGGTTATACATTTATAAAACACCATCAAGCTCTACACTAAAGTGTCCTTTATCCATGTTCTCTCTCTCGCTATCTCTTCCTTATCCTTCTATTAATAAGTTTAAAAGAAAAATAGGCTGTGTTCAGTGGCTCACGCCTGTAATCACAGCACTTTGGGAGGCCGAGGCAGGTGGATCTCCTGATGTCAGGAGTTTGAGACTAGGCTGGCCAACATGGTGAAACCCCGTCTCTACTAAAAATACAAAAAATTAGCCAAGCGTGGTGGCCCATGCCTGTAATCTCAGCTACTTGGGAGGCTGAGGCAGGAGAATTGCTTGAACCCGGAAGGTAGAGGTTGCAGTTAGCTGAGATCGTCTCATTGCACTCCAGCCTGGGCAACAGAGTGAGACTCTGTCTCAAACAAATAAATAAATAAATAAATCTATTTTTTAAAAACAAAAGGCACAATTGAGTGATACTAAACTCTCGAAAGTAGCAACACCACCCTTGCAACCAAGCGGCCCAGGCTGTGTGTGCGCCACTGTAACCTTAATGGCTGGATCTCTGGCTGCTCAGGGCAAGGCAGCAGAAGGGGGAAAAGAGGTGGAATTTGGAGGAAAGCACATCTGTATTTGCATCTTTTTTTTTTTTTTTGAGACAGAGGCTTGCTCTGTCACCCAGGCTGGAGTGCGGTGGCGCAATCTCAGCTCACTGCAAGCTCCGCCTCCGGGGTTCACGCCATTCCCCTGCCTCAGCCTCTCCAAGTAGCTGGGACTACAGGCGCCCGCCACCACGCCTGGCTAATTTTTTGTATTTTTAGTAGAGACGGGGTTTCACCATGGTCTTGATCTCCTGACCTCGTGATCCGCCCGCCTCGGCCTCCCAAAGTGCTGGGATTACAAGCGTGAGCCACCGCGGCCGGCCTTGTATTTGCATCTTGACCCTGTCACTTTCTATGTCACTGTGGACAAGTCATTTGGCCTCTCTGCTCCCCAGTTTCCTCACCTGCAAAGTGGGGATGATATTGCCTGTCTTACTGGTTGTTGCGATTAAGATGATTAAATGGCAACATCTGGCACATCGAAGGCACACACCAAATGGCAGTGCTCATTACCTTGTAATACCTGGCTTCTCCTGCTTCCCCTGCCCTCATCTTACCGTGTCACACCTAGCACCTGAAATAAACTTTGATGTTGCCTGGCACCTTGTCCTCTCCATTCACCTCCTCTCACCCACCCCAGGATTTCTGCTCCTCATTTCTTTTTATTTTTTTTGAGACAGAGTCTTGCTCTGTCACCCAGGCTGGGGTGCGGTGGTGCAATCTCAGCTCACTGCAACCTCCGCCTCCTGGGTTCAAGTGATTCTTCTGCCTCAGCCTCCCGAGTACCTGGGATTACAGGCGCCCGCCACCATGCCTGGCTAATTTTTTGTATTTTTAGTAGAGATGGGGTTTCACCATGTTGGCCAGGCTGTCCTCAAACTCCTGACCTCAGGTGATCTGCCCACCTTGGCCTCCCAAAGTGCTGGGATTACAGGTGTGAGCTACCACTCCCGGCCAGCCTTGGCTCCTCATTTCAACTGCAGAAGTCCTGCTTATATGCCTTGGCCTGACCCATGCAGGTGTGGCCACCCACTGCAGCAAGAGTAGGTCACTCCTTTCTAACGTCCATCCTTTGAGATCATCCCAACCCTGACTCTGTGGTCAGTGCCCTTAGCAGCAGCATGGCCCCAACTGTACCTGTGGGCTCAGGAGACACTGGGTTGGAATTCCCATGGTGCATGCAAAGGACATCAGCAGCTACTCAACACTTGCCAATGGGGACCAGGTAGTGGTGGTTCCTTAGAGCAGAGGGTATGGGTGGGTGCTATGGTCTGAATGTTTGTGTCCCCTCCAAAGTGTATATGTTGAAATCTAATCTCCAATGTGATGGTAGGAGGTGAAGCCTTTGGGAGGTGATTAGGTCATGGAGGTGGAGCCCTCGTGAATGAGATTAGTGCCCTTATAACGGAGGCCTCAGAGAGCTGCTATGCCTCTCCCACCATGTAAGGACACAGCTAGAAGGCTCCGTTTATGAACCAGAAATTGAGCCCTCACCAGACACTGGATCTGCCAACACCTTGACTTTGGACTTCCAGCCTCCAGAACTGTGAGAAATCAGTTTCTGTTATGTATAAGCTACCCAGCTTACGGTGTTTTGTTATAGCAGCCTGAACTATGACAGTGGGACAGACCCAGTGCTATTTGTGTCCACTTAGGAATGCAGACCAGTCCAAGGTGAGGTGTTCCAGAGCCTGTCTGTGCTGGGTGGACACATCAAAGGCATTAGACTCACCCATGCACACCCTTTTCCAGCATGCATGCCTGTACTGCAGTGAATTTACTTTCCTTTATGAACCACCTACATTTGCAAAATCACTCCTTCCTAATGAGCCCACGTTTGCTTCTCTCTCATGCCAACCAGAAGCAGTCTAGTCCCTTTTCTACACTCTCAGCATCCAAATATTTGAAGATATTCGTGTCCCTTATCCTCGAAGGGAGCCTCGTGCAGGTTAAAGATCCCCTGTTCCTTCAATGGTAGCTCAGACATCAGCCTGAAAAGCAGCCCCTTGCTGTGAGCCCTGCACCATTTTCATCATGGAGGTGGCAAGAGATGAAATGATGATTTTGTCAGTGGGCGATTTTCAGACACAGACCCTTAGGAAAGCATGGCTATTATCACACCAGCTCCCAAGTGCCCATAACAGGCCCTCCCCTGTGCGCTTCACACCCTTTTACCATCCTGCACCAGCCCCCACTCCCCTCTCCGATTGATTCCAGGTTCACACTAATTAGGCCTTGCTTGGACTGTAACAGGAACGAGAGCTTTGCCATTTTCTTTAAGGAAACCATGTGAAAGGCTGACCTGCTAGTGGTTGCCAGGCAACCTTGATGATCCTACAGGAGAGACAAACTCGAGAGCGACAGGGCAAGAGAGCCTAGTTAGCAGCTATTGAATATGATCTCTGCTGCACCGAGAGGTGCGAGAAAGTTCTAGTCAAATGTCTTTTTAAAGGGAGTGTGCATGTGTGTGCATTCGTGTGTGTGTGTGTGTGTGTGTGTGTGTTGGAGAGGCATACTCAAAGGGAGCTGAGAAAGAATAAAGTGGTGTTATTATTTCAGGTAGAATAATAATAACACATACTGTGGCAGGAAAATATATTGAAATATTATACTTCATCTGTTTGCCTTTAGTTTTCCCTCCTGCCCCCTCAATTCTAGTTGCTGGGCAGAACTTGCCCTTCCTCAGTTTGGAACAAGACAGAAAGCAGAAGCAGACAGTAGGCAAGGCCCTTCCCTTCTTTTGTAAAATGTTAAGCCACAGGACAAGGAATTGTGTGAGGAGTCTTGGAAGGTGGAGCAAGAGAAGCGTGAAGTTGGAGAAGCAGGATTTTCTGGGGTCAGTAAGGAGACAGAGGTCTCTGAGTCTCCACTGCTCAAAGACCTGGACATGGACAGGCACAGTGGCTCACACCTATAATCCCAGCACTTTGGGAGGCCAAGGCAGGTGGATCACCTGAGGTTGGGAGTTCAAGACCAGCCTGACCAACATGGAGAAACCCCATCTCTACTAAAAATACAAAATTAGCCGGGCGTGGTGGCGCATGCATGTAATCCCAGCTACTCGGGAGGCTGAGGCAGGAGAATTGCTTGCACCCGGGAGGCAGGGGTTGCGATGAGTCGAGATCACACCATTGCACTCCAGCCTGGGCAACAAGAGCGAAACTCCATCTCAAAAAAAAAAAAAAAAGACCTGAACACAATGTCCAGCAGTGCTCCTAAGGGGATGATGAGATGTCAGATGGGTCTAGGCACCTAGGCTCCCAACCTCACCAAGTGTTCCTTAACCCACACACGACACAGAGTCCTCTGGTGAGAAGGAACTATGCAGAGGGCACAGTGCATAGTCCAGGGAAGCCTGTGGAGCTGGGGAGCTACAGAGGGGCCAGCCTGGTAGTTGGCATCTGAAACAACCCAGAACATTTGCACAGCCCTGATGGCCAGGAGAGGAAGCAATGACTTAGATTGCACTTTCTGCACATGGAGGCAAAACAGGGACACAGAATGGATTTAATATAGAGCAACTCAAGCTTTTTAGGTGAACACTTTGCTAGTCTCTACCAAACTTTCAACGTCACCTCCCAATAATGTCATTTGTGTTAAGAGGTAACATTTATTGCACTTTTACCATATGCCAGCAGTGTTCTAAGAACTCCTCTAACAACACAGGAGAGCATCTACTTCTGCACACTTACCATCACAGACTATTTTCTTTTTTTTTTTTGAGATGGAGTCTTGCTCTGTCGCCCAGGCTGGAGTGCAGTGGTGCAATCTCGGCTCACTGCAAGCTCCGCCTCCCGGGTTCACGCCATTCTCCTGCCTCAGCCTCTCCAAGTAGCTGGGACTACAGGTGCCCACCACCACGCCCGGCTAACTTTTTGTATTCTTTTTTTTAGTAGAGACGGGGTTTCACCGTGGTCTCGATCTCCTGACCTCGTGATCCGCCCGCCTCAGCCTCCCAAAGTGCTGGGATTACAAGCGTGAGCCACTGCAAGACTATTTTCAATCTTTAAAAATGTTGCCATCCAACTGTTGTGAAAAATGGCATCTTACTGTTCTTTTACTGTACATAGCACTGAGTAATAATTTTTCACTTGCATTTCTCTATCATTTGCATTTTAACAATGAGAATGTGCTCATGTATTAACTTGTATATAAAATTAAAGTATATCAAAATAATGGATCCATATGCACTTAAGAATATGGCCTTGAAATGTGTGAAGCAAAAATCCATCGAAAAACAAAGTGAAATTAATAAATCCACAGTGGAAGATTTTTACCATATACATAAGATATCAATCAAGTAAGCAAAAATAAGTAAAGATTTCATAACTCAATTAAGCTTAATCATATACAAATACATATTGCAATTGCATTATATATGTACATATACATACACAACTTATACATAGACACATACATATATACATATATATTGCTATAGTCTGAATGTTTGCATCATCCCCAAATTTACATGTTGAAACTCCAACCCGCAATGTGACAATATTAGGAGGTGAAGTCTTTTGGAAGGCAGAACACTCATTACTGGGACTGGTGTTCTTAAAAAGAGGCCCCAAAAAGCCCCCTTGCCCGTTCCACCATATGAGGACACAGTGAGAAGGCACCATCTATTCACTAGGAAGAGGGCCTTCACCAGACTCTGAATTTGTCAGCACCTTGATCTTGGACTTCCAGGCTCCAGAACTATGAGAAATAGATTTCTGTTGTTTTTAAGCTACCTAGTTTATGGTATTTTTTAATAATAGCAGCCTGAACGGGCCATGACATAGACACACAAAACCATGCATAAATCCAATAAAACTATGTGCATACACACAAACAGTATACAGAGAACACTCTCGAAAAGTTGATTCTGCCATCTGCTACAAAGAAAAACTGGATAAATTATAAAAATCCAAAGTCATAAAGAGCTACTATCTCTGAACACAGTGAAATAATTTTTTTTTTTTTTTTTTTTTTTTTTTTTTTTTTTTTTTTTTTTTTGAGACAGAGTCTCCTCTGTCGCCCAGGCTGGAGTGCAGTGGCACCATCTCGGCTCACCGCAATCTCTACCTCCTGGGTCCCAGCGATTCTCCTGCCTCAACCTCCGAAGTAGCTGGGACTACAGGAGCCCGCCACCATGCCCAGCTAATTTTTTTGTAGTTTTAGTAGAAACAAGATTTCACCATGTTAGCCAGGATTGTCTCAATCTCCTGACCTCATGATCTACCCGTCTTGGCCTCCCAAAGTGCTGGGATTACAGGCGTGAGCCACCGCACCCGGCCGAAATAATATTTAAGATTAGTAATTGTTTTAAAAGGATAACCAAATTATCATCTGCTTAGAAAAATAAAATATTCTCCTAAATAACTATTAGGCTAAGAGAAAATTTAAAAATTAAATTACAATTTACTTAGAAATGAAAGACAGTCATCTTTTCTGTTTTTCCTAGAGGATAAAAGAAAGAAATGTAAGACAACCAATTGGTTTGAAGATGTAACTGTAAACCAAAAACTAGGTAAATTATAGGTAGTTAAAAAAATAATCTTGGCATAGGAAAAGCCTTATTAAATATGACACAAACTCAAAAATCCCAAACAACTAATACATTCAACCACCTAGGAATTTTTTCTTAATGTGGCAAAAACCACCATGGGTAAAGGCAAATGATAAACTAGGAAAAAATATTTACAACTTATCACAGACAAAAGACGAATTTCCTAATATATAAAGATCTCCTATAAATCAATAAGAATATAGACTACCAGCCCAAGAGAAACATGGCCAAAGGATATGAATAGAGAGTTCACAGAAAAGAGAATTTAGGGAAATGGCTCTTGGCTGAGTATGGTGGCTCACACCCATAATCCCAGCACAGTGGGAGGCCAAGATGAGAGGATCCCTTGAGCCTAGGAGTTTGAGAACAACCTGGGCAATATGGTGAGATCCCACCTCTGTAAAACAACAACAACAACAACAACAGAAACCATAGTGGCACATGCCTGGAGTCCCAGCTACCCGGGAGGCTGAGGCAGGAGAATGTCTTGAACTCAGGAGTTTGAGGCTGCAGTGAGCTGTACAGTGAGTTCACCACTGTACTCCAGCTTGGGGGACAAAGCGAGACCCTGTCTCTCAAAAAAGAAATGGCTCTTAAAACATATGACATGATATTCTATTGCACTCATAATAAAATTAATTGTAAAATAAAACTCACTGAGATATTGAGTGAAAGAAGAGGACACATGGATGATTATATTCATGTAAAGTTTGGAATTTTAGCCAAACCAGTTGAAGGTGTTAAAGGTTAAGTGAGTGGTTATCTTGAGGGCCAGGGAGTGGGAGGATAAGGGAAAACTTCTGGGTGCTGGTAAATTCTATTTGTTTTTCTTTTTTTTTTTTTTTGAGACGGAGTTTCACTCTTGTTGCCCAGGCTGGAGTGCAATGGCACGATCTCAGCTCACTGCAACCTCTGCCTCCCAGGTTCAAGCGATTCTCCTGCCTCAGCCTTCTGAGTAGCTGGGATTACAGGCACCTGCCACCTCGCCCGGCTAGGTAAATTCTGTTTCTTGACCTGGGTGCTGTTATAGATTAATTCACTTTGTGAAAATGAATGAGCTGTACACTTATTGGTCCATATTTCTTTTTTTTTTTTTTTTTTTTTGAGACGGAGTCTCGCTGTGTCGCCCAGACTGGAGTGCAGTGGCAGGATTTTGGCTCACGCCTGCAAGCTCCACCTCCCCAGGTTCATGCCATTCTCCTGCCTCAGCCTTCCGAGTAGCTGGGACTACAGGCGCCCGCCACCACGCACAGCTAATTTTTTGTGTTTTTAGTAGAGACAGGGTTTCACTGTGTTAGCCAGGATGGTCTTGATCTCCTGACCTCATGATCCGCCTGCCTCAGCCTCCCAAAGTACTGGGATTACAGGCATGAGCCCCATGCCCGGCTGGTCCATATTTCTTTATGCTGTATGTCAATAAAATGACTTTAATGTGCTACATTGAGATATTATTTTTCACTGATTAGGTTGGCAAGGAGCAAATCATCTGATGGTGCATTATGTTAATACGGGGAAAAGGCTTTCCTCATGTATTACTGAGGAGAGTGCAGATTAATAAAGCTTCAATAAGGAGATGACATTAACATCTGTAGAAATTACTAATGCACATACCCTCTGGCTGCATTTTCACCTCCAGGAGCTTACCCTACAATAATACTTGCACCTTTATGACGACATAATACATTCCCACGTCACTGAGAGACAAAACAATGGAAAGCTAATTAAACATCCATCAACAGGGAACTAATTAAATAGTGAGTGCAGTGGCTGGCTCATGCCTGTAATTAATCCCAGCACTTTAGGAGGCCAAGGTGGGAGGATCGCTTGAGCCCAGGAGTTCAAGACCAGACTCAGCAATATAGTGAGACCCCCGTCTCTATTTCTGAAAAAAAAAATTGACCTGTGGTTTTGTAAAGAGTTGGCATTAGGGGAAACTGAAAAACACACATCAATTATGTCTACTATTCTTGCAACTTTCCATAACTCTAAAATTATTTAAGAATAAAAAGTGAAAGAGATTGGACGCAGTGGCTCATGCCTGTAATCTCAGCACTTTGGCATGTCAAAGCGGGCAGATCACCTAACGTCAGGAGTTCGAGACCAGCCTGGCCAACCTGGTTAAACCCCGTTTCTACTACAAATACAAAACATAGCCGAGCGTGGTGCCGCATACCTGTAATCTCAGCGACTCGGGGGACTGAGACAGGAGAATCACTTGAACCCAGGAGGTGGGGAGTTTGCAGTGAGCCAAGATCATGCCACTGCACTCCAGCCTGGGCGACAGAGCAAGACTTCATCTAAAAAAAAAAGCAAAAGAAGAGTTAACAGAAGGAAGGTTGGTGACACATTAAAAAAAGACAGAGAGAGAGGAAAAGAGTCAGAAAAGCAAAATTAAACAATGCCTTAGGTACCTCTGTCTGGTGAACAATGTCCTACCTCCAGGAAATGACAGCCTACTGGGAGTTTTATCCAGTTGTGGAGATAAGTGTTCAGGCTTCTTAATGTTGACTTCTTTATGGAAAGCTCCATGTCTTACACAAAACTTGCCAACCAACTATATAAACCATACACAGAGAGAAAATGTATTGAACTAAAAGATCTCTGTGCCTGGTCTCCTTGGAAGTTATATTTCTCATAAATCCATACGTTTTCATCAGCTTCTAGGAGTTCAGCTAACATGTGACCAAATCTGAGGTATGATCTGCTTGCCACCTGCCAAGAAATCAGGGTTCTGAACCTACAATCACTACAGTAATGACTATGAGGCTGGGGAAGCCTTCGGAGAGTCCCTTGCACCATTCATTTGGTATCCAACAAACATTTATCAGTGCATCCTGTGTGCCAGGCACAACTGTGTGCTGAGAATATGACATTGAAAAAACATAAAATCCGTGATGTCATGCTGGCTTCAGGTCAGCTAGGAACACAGACAAGTAAACAGGGAAATTAAGCACCATATGACCCATTTTGAGGAAAATCCCATAGTGCTGTAGAAATATATGACAGGAAGACTGAACTCAGACTTAGAGGTGAGGGAGGGCAAAACCATCCCCACCAAAGGCCTTTCCATTTGAGCCACAACAGTTCTCCATTCCAAGGGTGGGAAAAAGGAATGGAGCTTGGGACAGGAATAAAGAATCCCAACCGTTGTGAGATGTAAGGCCCAAAGCACTTTCCTCTAGAGAGCTAGATCCAAGAACATTTCTGGGGGAGACATGATGTCAGGGCAGACTGGTTGTCTAGAGGCAGGTCCAATAGAGGCTGTAATGGTGGGAGGCTTTATGAGTAGAGAATATAAAATTCACCTCTACCAAGAAGAAATTGAAGGGGACGGTGGATAACAGAGCACATCCTGTGGCTTCCAGATTGATTACCATTTTCCTCCACTACTCCTCTAAGCACCGTCCTCCACCACTTAACTGACCTGCTTTGGTCTTTCCGTCCCTCGACAGCACCTACCTCCGTATTAGTCCCAAAGCTTTTGGATGTAGCACTGCTTTCCGTGAATCTTCCACAGGCAAAAGTTCCCCTGAGCTTTTGCTGGCACAATCTTCAGCATGTTGCCTTGGCCTGGGTATGGGCTTAAAACTTAGAAAAGTCTTTTTTTTTTTTTTTTTTTTTGAGACGGAGTCTCGCTCTGTCGCCCAGGCTGGAGTGCAGTGGCACCATCTGGGCTCACTGCAAGCTCTGCTTCCTGGGTTCATGCCATTCTCCTGCCTCAGCCTCCCGAGTAGCTGGGACTACAGGCTCCCGCCACCACACCCGACCAATTTTTTGTGTTTTTAATAGAGATGGGGTTTCACCATGTTAGCCAGGATGGTCTCAATCTCCTGACCTCAGGATCCTCCTGCCTCAGCCTCCCAAAGTGCTGGGATTACAGGTGTGAGCCACCACACCCGGCCAAAACTCAGAAAATTCTGATTTGAATTGTCACTCTGCTGGTACCTAGCCTTGTGCTTTAGGCACACTTCCTTACCTCTCCAAGCCTCAGATGCTAGATCAGTAAAATTGGGGAAATAGTATGCACCTCATAGAGTGGTTGTGAGAATTCACTGGGATTTATTTAACAAACACTCATTAAACACCTATTATGACAACGTGCCAGGCACAGTAAATGCTCAATAAATGCTAGCTCCTTCCTAAGTTCAAAAGGACTTCCCATCCCTGTTAGGCTTCACTTTCTGGGCTCTACAGTCAGGGTTGGCTTCAAGGCATTTGACTTTTATAGACAAACAGGGCCCATGCTTAGAAGGGCCCTACATTTGATTTAATTCTCTATTATTGTCATCTTGAAATTCTTAATATTTTTTAAACAAAGGGCCCCATTTTCATTTTGCACCAGGCCCCACAAATCATGTAGCCTGTTTTTCCCGTAACCACTCTGATAGTCGGTTATAAAGTACTATTACTTTATACAGTTATAAGGAACTATTACTATTAAACAAAGCTGGTAGCACTGATATTAGTCAAAATGAATTAAAAATAAATTAAGAAAAAATTAATAGCCAAGATGGGTTCACTGAAGTGTCTACCAGACACTTAAGGAAGAAATTATATAAATTCTTTAAAATGTCTCTCAGAAAATACAATCAGCAGGAGTACTTCCTAACTCATTCTTTGAGGCCAACATTACTCTGATACCAAAACCAGACACTATAAGAAAGAAAACTACATACCAATATCTCTTAAGAACATAGATGCAAAAATCCTCAACAAATTGTTAACAAACTGAATCCAGCAATATATAATAAGAATTATACACCAAGACCAAATGGGATTTATCCCAGGTATGTAAGGCTAGTTCAACATTCAAAAATCAATTAATATAATCCACTTAATCAACAGGCTAAAGAAGAAAAACCACACAACCTTATCAAGAGATGTAGAAAACGCATTTGGCAAAATCCAACACCTATTTACGTTAGCACCCCCAAAATGAAATATTTTGATAAAATACTTCGATAAAATCTTTGGTAAAAACTCTCAGAAAAGTAGGAATAGAGGAGAAACCACCTCTACTGGTAAAGAACATCTACCAAAAAAACCTACAGCTGACATTCTACTTAATAAGATGCCGGAAACTTTCCCACTAACATTAGGAGCAAGGCAAGGATGTCAAGGATATGTAATCTATGTGAAGAAAACTGCAAAATGCTGAAAACATTAATTTTTAAAAAACTAAATTAATAGAGGCCAGGCAAGGTGGTTCATGATTCTAATCCCATCACTTTGGTAGACCGAGATGGGCAGGCTTGAGCTCAGGAGTTCAAGAGCAGCCTGGGCAACATGGCAAAACCCCATCTCTACAAAAAATACAAAAATTGGCTGGGCGTGGTGGCATATGCCTATAGCCTCAGCTACTTGGGAGGCTGAGGTGGGAGGTTGGCTTGAGCCTGGGAGGCAGAGGTTACAGTGATACAAGATTGCACCAGTGCACTGCAGCCTGGGTGGCAGAGCCAGACCCTGGCTCAAAACAAACAAACAAAGCAAAACAAAACAACTAAATTGACAGAAAGATATTCCATGTTCATGAATAGGAAGACTCAATATTGCCAAGATTTTAATTCTTTTCAAGTAGATCTATAAATTCAATGCAATACCAATCAAAATCCCAGCAAGTTATTTTGTGCATATCAACAAACTAATTCTAGAATTTATATGAGGCCAGGTGCAGTGGCTCACACCTGTAATCCCAGCACTTTGGGAGGCCGAGGCAGGTGGATCACCTGAGGTCAGGAGTTCGAGACCAGCCTGGCCAACATGGCAAAACCCTGTCTCTACTGAAAATACAAAAATTAGCTGGGCTTGGTGGCAGGCACCTGTAATCCCAGCTACTCAAGAGGCTGAGGCAGGAGAATCGCTTCAACCCAGGAGGCGGAGGTTGCAGTGAGCTGAGATTATGCCATTGCACTCCAGCCTGGATGACAAGAGCAAAACTCCATCTCAAACAAACAAAACATATATATATTTATATATATATATATATATATATATATATATATGAAGTATTATAAGAAAAACCACAAATCATATTTTTAAAAACCTTCTCCTAAACTGGTAGAGAGCCAAGAGACCAAAGAATGGGTTGGAATACTCCGGCTTGGTGAGTAGATGAGTTTATTAGGACTTACATGTGAGGCACTCCTGGATAGCAGCAAGGCAGCCTCAGAGATTCGTGCTGAACTCCCATCCCTAAGCTGCTTTTAAGCTAATTTTCTGGCTCTTTTCCTACTGTGTGTGTGGGATGGGACTATTTTCCTTGGTAGGCTCTCAAACGCTCTCCAAGATGTTTGGGCTCTCAGGCATACCTGCCCCTCAGCTGGGCACCATGGCCTTGGCTTATCACCTGGTCTTCAGGATTCAGGCAGCAGACATATACCCTTAAGTAACCTGGCCATAGTAGGGAAACTGTCACACTACATGGAGAAGCCAAAAACCCAGAATGACCAACAGAATCTTAAAGAAGAACAAAGTTGGAGGACTGACACTGCCCAACTTCAAGACTTACTCTAACACTGCAATAGTCGAGACAGTGTGATATGAGAGAAAGAATAAACAAATAGAACAATGGAACAGCATAGAGAGCCCCAAAATAGACCCACATATATTTAGTCAGCTGACCTTTGACAAAGGGGCAAAGGCAATAGAGTGGAACAAAGATAGGCTTTTTGACAAATGGTGATGGAAAAAATGGACATCCACATGCAAAAAAACAAAAGCGAATTTAGACACAGATCTTATACCCTTCACAAACATTAACTCAAAAAATATCACAGACCTAAATATAAAATGAAAAACTATAAAACTCCTAGAAGATAACATAGTAGAAAACCTTTATGACCTTGGACATGGTGAGAACATGGTGATGACTTTTTAGATACAACACCAAAGGCACAATTCATAAAATAATTCATTGTGGCCGGGCACAGTGGCTCACACCTGTAATCCCAGAACTTTGGGAGGCCAAGGCAGGTGGATCACGAGGTCAGGGGTTGGAGGCCAGCCCAGCCAACATGGTGAAACTCCATCTCTACTAAAGATACAAAAAATCAGCTGGGCATGGTGGCGTGGGCCTATAATCCTAGCTACTCAGGAGGCTGAGGCAGAAGAATTGCTTGAACCCAGCAGGTGGAGGTTGCAGTGAGCCGAGATCTCACCATTGCACTCCAGCCTGGGCAACAGGGCGAGACTCCATCTCAAAAAAAGAAAAAAGAAAAAGAAAAAGAAAAGAAATCGTTGATAAGCCAGGCTTCATTAAAATTAGAAATTTCTGCTCTGTCTAAAACACTGTTAGAAAATGGGAAGACAAGCCACAGACTGGGAGAAAATATTTTTAAAAGACACATCTGATAATGGACTGTTATCCAAAATAGACAAAGAACTCTTAAAACTCAACAGCAAGAAAACAAACTGATTAAAAAATGGGCCAAAGATCTGAACAGACAATTCACCAAAGTAGATATACAGATGGCCAATACGCACATGAAAAGATTCTCCATATCCTATGTCATTGGGAAAGTGCCAATTAACACAGCGAGATACCACTACATGTCTACGAGAATGACCAAAATCCATAACACGGAAAAAACAAATGCTGTTGAGGATGTGGAGCGACATGAACTCTCATTCATTACTGGTGGTAATACAAAATGGTACAGGCACTTTGGAAGATGGTTTGGCAGTTTCTTACAAAACGAAACATATTCTTACCATATATCCAGAAATCATTTTCCTTACTATTTACCCAAAGGAGTTGAAAACTGATGAACAGACAAAAACCGGCACACAGATGTTTATAGCAGCTTTATTCATAATCGACAAAACTTGGAAGCAACCAAGATGTCCTTCAGTAGGTGAAAGGATAAATAAACTGTGGTAGATCCAGACAAGGGAATATTATTTTGCACCAAATAATCAGGTGCTAAGAAGTGAGATATCAAGCTATGAAAAGACACAGAGAAACTTTAAATGTGTTTTACTAAGTGAAAGAAGCCAATCTGGAAAGGCTGTAGCCTTTGTACGTAGCCTATTGTAAGATTCCAACCGTATGACATTCTAGAAAAAGCAAAAATAGGAAGACAGCAAAAAGATCAGTGGCTGCCAGGAGTTAGGAAGGGAGGGGGGATGAATAGGTGGAGTACAGATTTTTAAGGCCAAGAAACTACTCTGTAGGGTACTATGATGGTGGATACATGTCATTATACATTTGTCCAAATCCATAAAATGTATAACATCAAGAGTGAACCCTAATGCTAACTATGGACTTTGGGTGATAATGATGTGTTCATGTAGGTTCATCAATGTAACAAATATATCACTCTGGTGTAGGATGTTGACAATGGGGGAAGGCTGTGCATGTGTTGGAGTAGGGAGTGTAATGGAAACTCTACTTTCTGCTCAAGTTTGCTGTGAACCTAAAACTGTTCCAAGAAAAAAATAAAGTCTATTTAAAAGGAAAAAAACAAATTTACTGTACATCTACTGCTAATTCTGAATTGTTGAATGGGGGTCCTGTCAGGATAGTCACAGCAGGAGTCATCATCTCATCTTCTAAGACAGTAATATAGGAAAAAAGAGGAAGCAGAAGGGACAGATCAAACTGTGTGTCCCTGTGTGCATATTTGACATAAATTGCAAACCTCCAGTTCACCCCTTGGCCTCCTGCAGTCAAAAACTCATGAGGGTCACTGAGCCCCAGAGCCTGGAGCAACAAGACATTTTTTACAGAGAGGAAATGTTATTTTAGAATGAAATCCTAGCCAAGGCTGCTGGGGGCTGAAAAAACAAACCATAAAACCAAGGGTCCTCAGAGCACTTAACAAGATTTCCACCTGATGATAGGAAAACAATTTTATTGAGATTTCCCCCAGGAAATTGGTTTCTCCCAGTCAAGTTGAAAGGCTGAGATCATCTTAGTAATGATAGTGAGGACCAGAAGCAGTCTGTCTTCTTTTGACAGTGCTGCATCTCCTGTGCATATTAATTAACTCATCAATTACCTCCTCAGGGTAGGAGAAGCTGAGCCGCTCACAGGCGAGTCTCACAGGGCAGGTCTTCTTGTCCCGGGAATGTCAAGAGCTCGTCTTTATCTTCTCTCAAATGATTTGCTTCGGTGACTAACTGATGACTCCTACAAGCTGCTTTCAGTTGCTGCCGCTGGCATTTTCCTGTGAAAGGCTAGTCTGATGGATAGTATGGTAGACTGCCAAAACAGTGATTTATGTTCATGGTGAAACCAGGAACTTCTTGCTCCCCCTTCCTGGGCAAGTGGCCTTTATCTGCATGGTTTAGATTAGAACACCCTGGGGAAATATGAAGGGGAAATTGAGTACCTTTTCTTTATCTATAACCTAATTCAAAATTAGTGTGAGCTGTAGTTGTAAATCTCAGATTGATCTGTTCTTAGCTCATTTTTTTTTTTGCCATTTCATTTTACGTGATAACAAAAGTATCATGCATTAAGAAGAATTTATAGTTTGCAAAGTGCTCTCTTGTGTATGAGTGTATTTGATTCTCACCAAAACCCTATCAAATAGAAAAAGAAGGGTCACCATTCCCCTTTGAGTAAGGCGAACCTACGCGACAGAGGTTAAAGCACTCCCCAGTATCAAACATCAATTTCTGCTGTCAAACAAAACAAAGATTGTTTTCACTTTTTAGAATAAATTATTAAATATTTCCAAGATATATAAAATACAGAAAATATGAAAAGAGAGCCACATATCTGCTTCTCAGTTTTAACAACTATTAATGTATTTGCTTCAGATGCTTTTTAGCAAAAGATAAAACAATACAAATACAGTTGTCAGTCCAGGCGCAGTAGTTCACATCTGTAATCCCAGCCCTTTGGAGGCTGAGGTGGGCGGATCACTTGAGGTCAGGAATTCGAGACCAGCCTGGCCAACATGAAGAAACCCTGTCTCTACTAAAAATACAAAAATTAGCCGGGTGTTGTGGTGCATGCCTGTAATCCCAGCTACTCAGGAGGCTGAAGCAGGAGAATTGCTTGAATCTGGGAGGCGGAGGTTGCAGTGAGCTGAGATCGTGCCACTGCACTCCAGCCTGGGTGACAGAGTGAGACTCCATCTCAAAATAAATAAATAAATAAATATAAAAAAATAAAATAAAACAATACAAATACAGTTGTCACCATCCCATTTCTTCCCTTCCCTGCCAGAGGTGATTACTTTCCTGTTGATCTATATGTTTGCCCTCCTGCCAGTACCACACAGTCTTGATTATTCTAGTTTTGCATTAAGTTTTGAAATTATGAAGTTTGAGTCCTTCAACTTTATTTTTCATTTTAGATAGCGTTTTGGCTACTCTGGGTCTCTTGCATTTCTATATGAATTTTAGGACCAGCATGTCAATTTGTACAACAACGAAACAAGAAGCAGCAGGAATTTTGATATTGTGTTGGGATTTAGGATTGTACCCACTCTATATGTCAATCTAGGGAGTACTGTCATCTTAACAATAAGTTTGCCAATACATGAACATGGGATATGTTTCCATTTATTTAGATCTTTTGCTGAGACACTAACGACATCTAAAAGGAAAAAAGAATTTATTTCAGCAATGCTTCGCAGTTTTCAATGTACAAGTCTTGCATGCACTGCTTTCATTAAATTTATTCCTAAGTATTTTATTCTTTTTGATGCTATTACAAATGGAATTGTTTTCTCGACTTCACTTTCAGATTATCCATTGCTAGTGTATAGAACTAGAACTGATTTGTATATTTTATATGTCCTGCAAACTTGCTGAATTTATTAGCTCCAATAGTCTCTTTTGTGGATTCCTTAGTATTTTCTATATACAAAATCATGTCATCTGCAAACAGAGAAATTTTACTTCTTCCTTTCAAATCCTCTTATTTCTTTTCCTTGACTAACAACCCTGGATAGAACCTCCACTACAGTATTGAATTGAAGTGATGAGAATGTACATTCTCTTCTTGTTCCTGATCTAAGGGGAAACTTTTCCTTTCACCATTTGAAATATGTTGTTAGTTATGGATTTTTTGTAGATGCCTTTTATCAGGTTGAGGAAGTACCTTTCTATTCCTACATTGTTGAGGGTTTTTTTTTTTTTTCTTTTTCTTTTCTTTCTTTTTTCTCGAGACAAGGTCTGACTCTGTCACCCAGGCTGGAGTGCAGTGGTGTAAGCATGGTTCATTGCAGCCTGGACCTCCTGGGCTCAAAAAATCCCCCTGCCTCAGCTTCCAGAGTTGCTGGAACCACAGGCATGTGCCACCACACATGGCTAATTTTTTAATTTTTTTATAGAGGCGGGATCTCATCATGTTGCCCAGGCTGGTCTTTTAACTCCTGGGCTCAAGCAATACTCCCACCTCACCCTCCCAAAGTGCTAGGATTACAGATGTGGGTCACTATTTCCTGCCTATTGAGTGTTTTTATCATGAAAAGGTGTTAGATTTTGTCAAAAGCTGTTTCTTGTCTGGATTGAGTTAATTATCTGGATTTTGTCATTTATTCTATTAATATGAAGTGTTATTTTGATTGATTTCTAGATTTTAAAACAACCTTTCATTCCTGGGATAAATCGCTTTTGATCATGATGTATAATCCTTTTGATGTATTTATGGATTTAGTTTTCTAATATTTCAGTAAGGACTTTTGCATTTATATTCATAAAGGCTGTTGGTCTGTAGTATTCTCTTGTGATATCTTTGTCTGGTTTTGATATCAGGGTAATACTCAACTCAGAGAAAGAGTTTGGAAATGTTTCCTACTGTTTTATTTTTTGGAAGAGTTCATGAAAGATTAGTGTTAATTCTTTTTGAAATGTTTGGTACAATGCAACAGTGAAAACATCTGGCCCTGTGCGTTTCTTTGTGGGAAGTTTTTTGATTACTGATTCAATCTCTTTACTTGTTATGATCTGTTCAGATTTTCTATTTCTTCTTGAGTCAGTTTCAGTAATTTTTGTGTTTCTAGGAATCTGCCAATTGTATGTAGGTTATCTGTCAGTGTTCGATTATTCATATTCATATTCTCCTATGATGTTATTTACTTTGTAAGATTGGTAGCAATGTTTTTCTTTCACTCCTGATTCTTAAGTCATTTGAATCTTCTCTTTTTTTCTTGATCAATCTAACTAGAAGACTTAATTTCAGTGTCATTGATTTTCTCAATTGTGCTATTGATTTTTGAACACTGATATTGTCAAAAAACCTTATTACCTTATAGCATTTATCTGTAGGTTTTCTTACATTTTCTAGTAAAAGCACATTATCTGAAATGACAACTTGATATCTTCATGGTCACATCTAGTAGCATGTTGATTACAGTCACATTCCTGACTTCAAAGAGAATGTTTCTCATATTCCAATGTTAAGTGTGATACTAACTATGAATAGATATCCTTTATTAAGGAGAGGCAATTTCCTTTCATTCCAGATTGGCTAAAGGTTTTATCTTAAATCAATATTGAATCTTAGCAAATGCTTTCTAGATTTATTTAGTGCTTTTATTTTTTCTTTTAATCTATTAAAGTCAAGCTAATTTACATGAATATATTTCTTTTTACTTTTTCTTTTTCTTTTTTTCTTTTTTTTTTTTTTTATATGGAGTTTCGCTCTTGTTGACCAGGCTGGAGTGCAATGGCATGATCTCGGCTCACCGCAACCTCCGCCTCCCGGGTTCAAGCAATTCTCCTGCCTCGGCCTCCCGAGTAGCCGGGATTACAGCTACCCAGGACCCGGTACTCGCCACCACGCCTGGCTAGTTTTTGTGTTTTTAGTAGAGATGGGGATTTCTCCATGTTGGTCAGGCTGGTCTCGAACTCCTGACCTCAGGTGATCCACCTGCCTCGACCTCCCAAACTGCTGGGATTACAGGCGTGAGCCACCATGCCCGGCTGAATAGATTTCTAAATGTTAAAAATTCTTAGAATCCTAGGATAAGACTTATTTGCTTATTATGTGAATTTAGCTTACTAAAAATTTATTTAGGATTATTTACATTTGTGTTTATAAATAGATTGGCCTATACATTTCTTTCCAGTATTTGTTGTGGTTTATTGTTACTGTTTCTTTCTTTTTTCTTTTTCTTTTTTTTTTTTTTTGCATTGTAACATAAAGATAATCTGTTCCTCAAAGTTATGGTAGAATTTGTGTATAAAACAATCTGAAACGACGATTTGTGTGTTTTAGGGCAGAGTGTGCTACACTTTTATTAAGATTTACCAATTTAATTGTTATAGGTCTATTAAGCTTTTGTATATCTTCCGGGTGCAGTGGCTCACACCTATAATTCCAACACTTTGGGAAGTCGAGACAGGCAGATTGCTTGAGCCCAGCAGTTCAAGACAAGCCTTGACAACATGGGGAAACCCCATCTCTACTAAAAATTAGCCTGGTGTGGTGGCCTGCACCTGCAGTCCCAGCTACTCGGGAGGCTAAGGTGGAAAGATTGCTTGAACCCAGGAGGCGGAGGTTGCAGTGAGCTAAGATAGTGCAACTCTTTCTTTCCTTCTGCCTTCCCTTCCCTTTCCCCTGCCCTGCCCTGCCTTGCCCTGCCCTTCCTTCTTTCAGAGATTGGGTCGGGGAGTGGTTCTCACTATGTTCCCCAGGCTGGTCTTGAACTCCTGGCCTCAAGCGGTCCTCCCTTCTAGGCCTCCCAAAGTGCTGGGATTACAGGTGTGAGCCACTGTGCCTCTGGCCTTTGTTAGCTCTTTGTTTTCTATTTTGTTAATCTTTATTGCTAACATTATTATATCTTCTTTTCTACTTTCTTGGAGTTTATGTTTTCTTTTTAGACGTTAACTGAATGATTAGCTTTGTACTTACTTAAAGTCTTTCTTCTTTTCTAATATATACATTTAACACTACAGATTTATCTCAAAGTACTATTTTTGCTGTATTCTACAAGTTTGGGTAAATAGCGTTTTCATTGTTTTTTAGTTTGTACTATTTTTACATTTCCATTTTGAATTTTGTTTTATTCTGAAGTATTTAGAAAGGTGGGGTTTTATTTTGTTCGTTAGTTTTTCCTTAGTCATTTCTTTGTTTTATTTGTGGTTTGTATTTTAGCTTTCAAATATGTGGGTTCCTTTGGTTATATTTTTAATTTAATTTTTATTTTTTTTGTTTCCCACACAACACTGATGTACCTTTGCTTATATTTTCAGTCTTGAGTTCTGCTTTTAATATTGATTTCTGATTTTATCTAAATGATATTGATTCTTCAGTATTTTTTGAGATTTTCTTTATGAGGTAGTATTTAACAATTTTTACAAATATTCACGTGTGCCTGAAAAGGATATGCCTTCTTTATTTGTTGAGTGCAGATGCACACACATACACACACAAATAGAGGGATGGGGAATCAATTTACTGATTGTATAGTTAAAATTGTCTGTATTCATACAGATACTCAAAATATCTTAAGGCTTCATCCATCAGTTTCTGATACAGGTGTACTAAAATATCTCAATATAATTAATTGTAGGTAGTTCTGGTTAGTTTTGGCTTATTTCTCTATACAAACTGCCTTTTTTTCTTTTGCTTTTTTTTTTTTTTTTTTGGTAGAGATGGGTTCTCACTATGTTGCCCAGGCTGGTTTTGAATTCCTGGTCTCAAGCAATCCTCTCACCTCAACCTTCCAAAGTGTTGGAATTACAGGTACAAGGCATTGCACCGAGCCTTGTTTTTTACATTTTGATGCTGTGTCGTTCGATGTATTCAGGCTCAGAATCGTTATACCTTCCTGGCCAATTACTCTCTTTATCATTAATATCATTATAACATGTTCCTATTTAATGCTTTTCACTTTAAATTCTACATTAGCTATTATACAAGGTTGGTTTGGGGTAGTATTGTCTAGAATATTTTTTCTTAACTCTTGACGTTCAAGATCTGTGTCCATTTGATTATGTATATCTTTCACAATTGGGGTATAGATGAATTTTTAAATGTCTAAAAATCTCTGTCTTTTGTACACTTAAATTTATTATGATTAGTAATATTAAAATTATTTCCGCCATTGCATTTATTGTTTTCTATTTACCTTGGGGTTTTTCTTCTTTTCTTTTTCCTTTCCAACCTTCTACTTGACTAATCTCATTTTCTTCATTCTTTTTCTCTACTAATTTGGAAGTTAAACTCATAACTTTTATCATTTTAGCTGTTTTATCAGCATATTAACAGGTACACCTGATTAAGCACAATATAAAGTTAATATTTGTAAAACATACTGGAATAAAACAAACAAAATTTAGAACTGAAGCTCTACAAGCTATTTTCAATGTGGTCTATACAATATTGGTTCACCAAAATGTATTGATATTTATTGTCTCATTTTTGACTCCACCTTCCAAATTAGACATTGGTATTATTGTATTTTATAGTCGGTGCTCTTTGGATTTATCAACATATTTTCCCATTTCTACTTTCACTGTTGCTCCTTTCATCTCATTATTTCCTTTTGAGTTCAAATTCATTGCTATCAAAGCCCATCCTTTTGTGTCTTACAATGAAAAAGAGTGTTGAACTTTCTATAGTTTTAGGTCATTTAAAATAGTCTATATTTCAAATTCACGCTGAATAGTAGTTTAATTAGGTATGGAGTTCTGTGCTGACATTTCACAGCAGCATTTTGAAGATGTCATCTTTATCTTAATTTTAATTAGTGAAAAACAGTAACAATTCATCTATTGTTTCTTATTAGGAAATATTAAATGAGATATTTGATATCTCATAAGACTGGAATCATACGGCATTTGTCTTTTTGTGACTGGCTTATTTCACTTAGCATAATGTCCACAATGTTCATTCTTATTTTTGCCTGTGTCAGAATTTCCTTCCTTTATAAGGCTGAATAATATTCCATTATATATGCATATCACATTTTGCTTATTCATTCATCCACCAGTAGACACTTGAGCTGCTGCCCTCTTTTTTCTTTCTCTCCTTCTTTTTTCTTTCTTTCTTTCTTTCTCTCCCTCTCTTTCTTTCCTCCCTTCTATTTATTTATTTATTTATTTATTTATTTATTTATTTATTTATTTATATTTTGGCAGGGTCTCATTCTGTTGCCCAGGCTGGAGCACAGTGACATGATCTTGGCTCACTGCAACCTCTGCCTCCTAGATGCAAGTGATCCTCCCACCTCAGCCTCCTAAGTAGCTGAGACTACAGGCATATCCCACCATGCCCAGCTAATTTTTATATTTCTTTGGTAGAGGCAGGGTTTCTCCATGTTGCCCAGGCTGGTCTCAAACTCCTGGGCTCAAGCAATCTGCCTGCCTCGGCCTCCCAAAGTGCTGGGATTAGAGGAGTGAGCTGTCGTGACTGGCCTCCATCTTTTGGCTATTGTGAATGGTGGTATATAAACATGGGTCTACAAACATATAATCACCTCCTTTTTAACTTTAAAAAATCCCCTAGGCAGCCGGGCGCGGTGGCTCACGCCTGTAATCCCGGCACTGTGGGAGGCTGAGGTGGGGGGATCACGAGGTCAGGAGACCAGGACCATCCTGGCTAACATGGTGAAACCCTATCTCTACTAAAAATACAAAAAATTAGCTGGGCATGGTGGCACGCGCCTATAGTCCCAGCTACTCCGGAGGCTGAGGCAGGAGAATCACTTGAACCCAGGAGGCGGAGGTTGCAGCGAGCCGAGATCTCGCCACTGCACTCCAGCCTGGGCAACAGGGCAAGACTCCTCCATCTCACACACACACACAAATCCCCTAGGCTGGGTACAGTGGCTCACCACCTGAAATTACAGCACTTTGGAAGGTTGAGGCAGGAGGGTCACTTGAGCCCAAGAGTTCAAGACCAGCCTAGGCAACATAGGGAGACTGCCCCTTCCTCTCTGCAAAAAAATTAAAAATGAGCCAGGCATAGAGGCACATGCCTGTGGTCCCAGCTACGCTGGAGGCTGAGGTGGGAGGATAACTTGAGCCCTGGGGGTTGAAACTGCAGTGGGCAATGATTGTTCCACTGCATTCCAGCCTGGGTGACAGAGTGAGACCCTGTCTCAGGAAAAAAAAAAAAAGAATCTCCTTATCAGGTGCCAAGCACAGTGGTATGTGCCTGTAATCCCAGCTACTTGGGAGGCTCAGGCAGAAGGATCACTTGAGCCCAGGAGTTCTGGACTGTAGTACACTATGATCACACCTGTGAATAGCCACTGCACTCCAGCCTGGGCAATGTAGCAAGACCCTCCCCTCATCCCATCCCAGAAAAAAAATCTCCTGATCACTTAGAAGGGGAATTCTCTACTTTCAATGGAAAATTTTAAGAGAGACTTTAAAATATCTCCTGATCACCTAATGTGCACAGTTTTTCACAGTTGGAGCAAACTATGAATTTATCATTTCTTAAGATGATTGTATTATTTAAGAATAGCTTGGCCGGAGGCGGTGGCTCACGCCTGTAATCCCAGCACTTTGGGAGGCCAAGGCTGGCGGATCATGAGGTCAAGAAATCAAGACCATCCTGGCTAACACAGTGAAATCCCTTCTCTACTAAAAATACAAAAAAAATTAGCTGGGCATGGTGATGGGCACCCGTAGTCCCAGCTATTCGGGAGGCTGAGGCAGGAGAATGGCATGAACCCGGGAGGCAGAGCTGGCAGTGAGCCAAGATCGCACCACTGCACTCCAGCCTGGGCGACAGGGCTAGACTCCGTCTCAAAAAAAAAAAAAAAAGAACAGCTCTGTATCACTTTTAGAATTGCCCGGGTTACTTTGGCCATTAAGAGTATCCCAGGAACCAAGAACCAAAGATATTTATAATTCTCTATTATTGAATTTTAATTTCCTAGAGGTAAGTAGAGTCAAAATTCTAAAAGAACTTCTTTCTGAACTGGTGTCACTGTATATTCACTATTGCCAAAATTATGTTTTCTTTTTAAAGAACAGCCTTCTCTGGTCTTCAGATGTGACAAAATCCATCAGGTGCTTGGTTAGTCCTTGAAATTAAATTTTAAAGCTCTCTTGGTAATCTGGCAAAGGCTTAGAAATATTTGCTACACAATTGGGATGAAAGATGAGAGATCCAAAGTTTCTTAGAATGCCCGACATGTGTGGGAAGTGAGTGTGATGACTTCATTCACTACACTGTTCTCTAATTCCACATCTGAGGTGTGTGGTTGTTGGCACAAGACAGATGCCTCCTTAGCCATCCATAGCAAGCAAGTCTTTTAGCACCTGTAATCCAATCTTCTTTCCAGAAAATTTCATTCTAAAATGTCAACCCATCTAGAAACTCAGTAATGTCTCCAAGATGCCTGACCCTCACAGAATCTTTTGACCTCTGGTCCATGGTTTGTCAATTCCAAGAAATGAATGCATGAGAATATTGAGGAAACTGGCAGTGTCCAGGTTTATCTTTATTTGGCTAATGGCGATGGCAGTAAGGTCAACTGAGCTGCCAATCTGTCCTCCAATTAAGTTCTAATCCAAAGAAGAATTGTTATCCATGATTAAACTCCCACTGTCCTATGAAAAGGGAGTGTCTAGAAGTCAAATTCAAGATGGATCCACCACTTATCAGCTGTGTGGCTTCTGGCACAGCACCTAAAGAATAAACAAACCTGGAGAAAATAACACCTATCTCACAGAGTTGTGATAATTAAATTTAAGTGGGGTTTTTTGGTAGTAGTTGCTATAAAGTTATGTAAAACATTGTGTTGGAGAGCATTGAAAAATGTGAAGTACTATTAAAAACGTAAAAGAAATATTATTATTGTTTTCATTATTATTTGAGGTGTGGAAGGAAGTGGCCAGAAAGTAGATACCAGGAACAGAAGCAAGCTTATTGAGGAGGAGGACAAGGGCAGCTGGACTGATGATGTATCTGAGTTGAGTAAAAACCAAATGCCACTTATCAGCTCTTTGCAGATAAGGTCAAACTCTCTCGTGGTCACCTAATACCCCAGGCAAGATCTGCAGCAACCTGCACAGGTCTGAGACCCAGGCTCCACACCTGCTCTGATTATGCCCATCTGGAACAGTGCCAGATAAGGAATAAATGCCTAATAAATACCATCTACTCCCATATTTGTATCATACTATATTTTAATTATAGAAACTACATAATCATGTTTCAGAAAATTTGGAAAACATGATAAAAAGAAAACATTTAAAAGCCACCTGTGATCTCTTTAACAGAAACTTTAATGTACTTTAATGTACATCATACTTTGATGTACTTCTGTTCTATTTTTTCTATATGTATGCTTTCTAAAGCCCTTACTTTAACGATATCTGTAAAGACAGTTCTATGTTCTGCTAATTTCCTTCCTTAACATTATGAGTATTTTCTTGGCTCATGTTTCAGCATAAACATTAATTTTAGAGTTGGTAGAATATTCTATCCATTCAACAGATGATGTGCCAGTCTCCTATTGTTGGATATTATGTTGCTTCCATTTTAAAAAATATTAAACAATGTGACAATGGACACCTTTATGTATCTAGCATTTTCTGTATTGAATATTATTTTATTTATTTATTTGAGACAGAGTTTCCCTCTTGTTGCCCAGGCTGGAGTACAATGGCGCCATCTTGGCTCACTGCAACCATTTACCAAATAATTTTGATGACTCATATAAGGGAGACAGTGGGTCTTTCCAGCAGAAGGAGCACTGGGAACTCAAGGTGAATTAAACAGTCTGAGCTCTGCTTCTTTGTCTATAAAATGGTCAGCTTCTAGAATCAAGCGAGATACATCATGTAAAATACTCAGTGAAAAATTAAAAGTGCTTTATAAAGATAATGAATGGAGCATTAATAGTATTACTTACACTCCCTCTAGGGCCTAGAGCTCTAAGATTCACAAATGGAACGGTTGCAAGAAAAATGTCCTGTGTTAAGGAGCCAATCAGGCCAAAGACCAAACAGATTTTCACCAAGAGATAAATGCAGAATCTTTTCTCTGCCCTAACTTTTCTGAATAGGCTAAAAACAATCCATGTTGGCCAAGATTTGAAGTTGATCTAGTACAAAGTTACCTTGGCTTTCAACCAAAATTTTTCAGACACTTGGCTAAGAGAGCAAGTGCATATAAATAAGAACCTGTTTTTCCTTAGGGGGAAGTCTACTGCTAATGGAAAAAGAAGATACCCCACTTCTGGCCGTGTGCAGTGGCTCATGCCTGCAATCCCAGCACTTTTGGGAGGCCGAGGCGGGCGGATCACGAAGTCAGGGGATCGAGACCATCCTGACTAACACAGTGAAACTCTATCTATGCTAAAAATACAAAAAATTAGCTGGGCGTGGTGGCGGGCGCCTGTAGTCCCAGCTACCCGGAAGGCTGAGGCAGAAGAATCCGGTGAACCGGGGAGGCGGAGCTTGCAGTGAGCCGAGATTGCACCACTGCACTCCAGCCTGGGCGACAGAGCAAGACTCTGTCTCAAAAAAAAAAAAAAAAAGATAACCCCCCTTCCATATTGTTGCATGTACAATATTCAAAATGCACATTTAATGAATGAACTGGTAAATGTGACTGTGTGAGAGAGTATGCATAAGACACAACTATATGTCCCTGTTAGTGATGCTTTTTACTTGTATCTTGGTTGGCTCGTTGCATTCACAAGAATGTATTTTACAGCTGTATTCAGACTGCCAACCAGAAAATGCAAAACAGTGTTATGTTTACATAATAATGGGTGAGTCTGAGAGTAATTTAAAATGTTTTCTTCTTCTATTTTTCCACGTATTTATGAATAAGATATTATTCCTTACATTTAAAAATGTAAAGAAAGTTCCATGTGATCAAATATCTGAGTGATAAATGAAAAATATGATTTTTTAAAACGTTTCTCAAATACCTGCATAATTTGAAATATGAAAATGAAAAATAAAAAACAAAAAAACAAAAACTCACCAGTCTGACTAGGAGGAAATATCCTGCTGCCTGTGTTGGCTGATGTGGGCAGCACAGATATTTTTGTGTCCGTCCAGGGTTGGGCCTGCAGGGAACCAGCCGGAGACAAAAAACAATTTTGCTTTCCTCCTTTTTTTTTTTTTTTTTTTTGAAACGGGGTCTCACTGTGTTGCCTAGGCTGGTCTTGAATTCCTGGGCTCAAGTGATCATCCCACCTCCACCTCTCAAAGTGCCCAGATTACAGGCGTGAGCCACTGCTCTTGGCCACACTTTCCTCTTTACTATAGGAAAAAAATGTAAAAGGATAAGATTGATGATAAATGGGCTTGGTGATATTGACAAAAAGGGGAAGAGGGCCTACTTTTGCTTCGACCCCAGCCCTGTGTACACTGGTCAGGGCTTCTCCCTGCATGCAGAACGCCAGCCCCTATTCAAGAGACATGGAAAGGCCATGACTAGGATATTGTTTTAGAGAGAGGGAGAGATGGAAAACCCAGATTTCTCTGTGAACTCTTCCAATCTTTTTGACAAGTACTTCAAATTTTTAAAATACTGTGGGAGCCTCACAAACATGTTTGTATCCCCTCTGGTTCGTTGGTCACCAGTTTGCGCCCCCTAGATGCGCACTGGATCGGTAGTGGGTTTGTCATTTTCTGAAGCTCTCACGGCTGCTTTGAAGCCTCAGTTTGTCCTGTATGCAGGCGAGGACCCGGGCAGGTGGGTGGGTCCTGGGTGGGCGCTGCCTGGGTGTGCTCTGCTCCAGCATGCGTCGGTCGAGAGTGAGTGAGAACACGTCTGTGAGCGGACAGGTGAACCGGGTCTGACCTGCCCAGGTAGTGTGGTGGAAGAGTAGGAAAATGGCCCTGTGAAAAAGAAAATTTCTGCTAATTGCTCTCCAGGCGCCTGCAGTCTCCCCCAGCCTCTTCTCTGGGTCCAGGCAGCCACCCACCCGCTATGACCAGCCCGGGCAGGGGACGGGACTTGCTCTGGTGTCTCTTCTGGTCAGGGCACAACTGGATTCAGCACTAATGCTGGACTCTACCCACAGGAGCGCTGGACCCCGGCAGGAGTAGCAGGCTGCCCGCTGCTGGCCCGCGGACAGGCACCCCCTCCCCCAAAGCTGTTGCCATGGCCACAGGGGACATTTGATGTGAAGCGCGGCTCCCTCCTCTCCACTCGCTTTCTCCGCTCGCCTTCAGGATGACGTCATGAACATCCGTGGCCCTGACAGGCCACCCGTGGGTTGGTCTAGGCTTTAAAGCAGCTGTTCTCCCCTCGCCCGGCAGCCGCGGCGACTGTGTTTGCACCGGGCGGACCAGGCCAGGACTACGGACCCGGACAGGACTGATGACCTCAGAGAGGCAAGTATTCAAGGGGCACTTCACAGCTTCCTCAAACCCCACCCCTTCCCCCGCACTGCGCTTCTGCTTGCACTGCGGCTCCTGGGGAGAAGCAAAGTGCCGGCAGCTGGGTGGTGAGGGTCTTTCTTCCAGAAAGAAATGGAGAGCAAGTGGTCTTCCTCCCTAGCCGCGGCGACTCATGCCAGGTAAAAATCCCAGCCGAGGTCCCCCGTCCAGTCCCCTCCTCCAGGTCAAGGGCTCGGGACTGGAGAAGCAGCCGACTGGAGCTGATATTCGGGAAGCTAAGCCTGAGGCTGCTCTGGAGGGCCGGGAAAGCCAGCCGCCAGGCTTGGCACCCGCCAAATGTGCCTTGCCGAAATGAAGAGGAAGGAAGGCGACTTCGGAGCCCAGCAGGTGAGCGTTCCTAGGGGATGCTGGGCGGGCTAGAGGTGTGGGGGCGTCTCGTTCCAGTACCCGCCCGGGGCGACGCGGAAACCCGGCTTGCAGTTTGTTTCGCTCGGTCCCGCGCCCAGTAGGAGAAAGACGGCCCCACAGCCTCGTGGGAGCCGGATCTCGCAACCCAGCCGCCCCAATCCCGCTGCCGCCGCTCCTCCCGCGCTTCTCGCCCCTGATTCTAGATGCAGCTGACTTGTTGCATGCAGAAGAGCAGCTGGGTTCCGCGTTCCAAGCCTCTCCTCTTTGCTTTGCCTGCCACCAGATCTGAGCGCCAGGAGTCGGGAGACTCTGCCGGCCAGCACCCAGAGAGCCCAGAGCAGCAGGAAAAAATGTGAAAAGTACCAGGAGACCACTGGGTAATCGCCCCAGTGCAAAGGGCCTTTCTTCCTACCCACCGCAATTGCAGCAAATAACTCCAGGGAGGGGAATCAGAGGCGCCGGGGATTGCGCCCTGGGGGAGCCCTATCTGCTGAAAGAGAGCGTCTAATGCCGTTACTTCCCAGTGTAGCCTTTCCACTCGGCGGACCAAGCGCCTCTCCTTCGCTTGGAGTCGGCTCAGAATCAGGCTGCTAAAGGTCCCTGGAGCCCCTCCCCGAGAGAATCCGAGCCTCCAGCTTCAGCACCAGAGGCTGGACAGTGCCCCGGCCCTAGGGTGCCCATGGTCGGTGCCCGCGCACGGCTCGGCCTCCCAGCCCGCGCCACGTGCGCTCGCGGCCTCTCAGACCCCACGCGGAGGAGGTCAGGAGGTGACACAGGTTCGCGGAAGAAAGCGGGACTTATCTTCCTCATTTCTCCAGGGATTTAGGTGTGGAATTCTAGGAGAGCATTCTCTCTCGCCCTGGCCAAGACCAGTGGAAAAACTTGGCGCCAAATGCAAGCAATGGTGCGGGGAGCAGAGGCACGATTGCAGGCGGTGAGCAAAGGGGCAAGCGGGACAGAGGATCTACTGCGAGCCCCGGGCTCTGGTGTTCCGTGAAAAATCGCCACATTTCAATCCTGCGCTCCCGCGCGCTCCCTCTCGCTCTCTCCCCCTTCCTTTTTCCCTTCCTTCCTTCCTCCCCGCGCTGTCTGTATGCCTTAATAGGAGTGAGTGGAAGGGAAAGAGTGAGGTGGAGGGAGAAGATATTGAAGCCGAGGTAAGAAGCACATTTTATCTAGGTCTCAACACTCCAGCGTGGATGAAATCTGTCCAAAAAGAACATCAAGGTACGCGTTTTTTTACCCAAAGGAGCCCAAAGTGACCTTTGTATGAGGAGCAAAGATGATTGTTTGGCCAAGAAGGGGAAAGACCGCGGAGGGAGAGACGCTATCACAAAAGGGCTAACGGAGGTGGAGAAGGAAGAGAACGGACCTGACTTGGGCACTAGCATGGTTACCAGGCAACCAGTCGCAGCACCTGCCTCCTCTTGCCTTGGTTATGGTGGGTGGAGGGGCTTTGGCCACTGATAATCCGTGAGCACCTTGATTATTTAAAATATCTCCTGGGGAGCCCCTGCCTTGTCTGGGCTAGGTGAGAGGCACATCGATCCCACGTAAGGCTCCGTCTGGGGAAATCCTGGAAGATGTTTGTTTTTTGTTTGTTTGTTTGTTTTTCTTTTAAGTCAAGGCGCATAGCAAACCAACTTACCTTTCCACCACTACAGTCATCCCCTCCCCCCTCCACCCCACTGGCTTCATTTCTCCAGGATTTACAATTTGGGCTTTTATATTTTTCATTTAGTCCTTTATACTGGAGGAGCTGAGTTCCTATCCCCACCCTCTCTTTTTCCCCCTTAAAATGAGAAAAAAAAATTTTGCTCTTCATGGATGAACAAGAGGGAGACAAGGGAATTGTCCAAGGGTGTCTACTGTAGAGAGAAGCTTTCTCCCTGGTTTGATAGTCATCCCTCCCCCACTAAACCACTCCCCTCAGGGGAGAGGGGGCTGAATTCTGGATTACCCCACTTCTCACCTTGCCCCATAGACCACATAGAAAGCACAGGTAGAGGGAAACGTGTCTCCCTTAGCAAATGGACACTAGCATCACTCTCATTTGATTCCTCAAGATTTTCCTCTCTTCTTCCTCCCCAGCATTGCCTTCATAATTAGCAAATACAGCACCTAAAGCTTCTAACCCTCTGAGTTTTTCTGTTTCCCTTGATTGACAAACATTGACTCCACTTTCACCTGTCAGCCTTGCCCTGCCTATGTTCATTTGAAACATCTGTGTAGGAAATTATTTTACTCATAATTTTCCAAAGGCAGCTGTAACATTCTTGGAATGATTTGAGAGGAAACTGCTAGCAAGTTACCAGAACAGCCTGTGCTCTGTGCACTATTTCATCTCAAATATGTCTAAGAGCTATGAACTTTCTCTTTCCCAAAAAAAACAACAACAACAACAAAAGAACTTTGTTTTAAACTGAGATATTACTTGACAGCACGGGGATGGAGAACGTTTCCGTTTCAGGCAGTAACTATGATATCTTTATCTGTGATGCCCTGAACCAGTAAACACACATGTCTTTTCTTTTCTCCTCTTGTTCTCTTCTTTTCTCTCCATTTCCTTCATTTATTATTAATAAAAAAATTTTTAATCATTATAATTTCAGCATAAGTTTAAAAGGTCAAAAATTCACTCGGTGAACTGACTTGATAGTTTTGGGGATATTTTCATTAAAATGCTTTTAAAATGCTTTTCTCTCACATGTTACTATAGAAACTTCCCTTTAGACCAGACCAGACAGCTGGTCTGCTTTTTATACTTTTCTTCCCAAAGAAGTGTTTTCCTTTATGAATTCTCTGGGGCAGCTATCATTGATCACATCAATAATGTCCCATAGCAACAGTTGTTTTTTTTTTTTTAAATTATTATTCACTTTCTGCTTATTTTCTTTATGGACAAAGGGTGTACTTTCCTTTCAAGAAGATAACTGAGCTCTTATTGGCTGGAAAGGAAGAAGCATTCTTTCATTGGTTGGTGTGTATTGCCTTGTCAACCAATAAGAGGATGCCATTTATCCTTTTCTGACTAGCTGAGTGAGCAGGGTACACAGAAGGATTGAATCTGCCTTAGTTCCACCCAGTAGCAAAGGATAGAACTCAGAGTCCTGGACTCAGGATCTGGAATTGACTTTGGCTAATCCAGATTGCACTGACTTGCAAGGATGACTTTTTTTACCTATCTATTCGTAGCTTACTTCAACATACCTGCCTTATACCTTGTCCTATGGCTTTTTTTCCCCTTCATTTTAGGAGATACTGCGATCATCTTTCCAAGTCAGTGCAGGTTATTGTTACCAGCACACTGAGGGTCCAGAGAATTTTGTGATTTCCCCTAAAAGTAGATAATTGGTCCTCATTGTTAGAGATTTGGTGAAAACTTTTGGAGATGAAGATGGAAAGCTAGAAGTTGGAAGAGCTGCATTGCGTGTGACGCAGAATGGATATCTCAGCTTTTGGATTCACTCTGCTCAGCTCTCAGCTTTGGTGTTTTGTGTTTGGTGTTTGGTGTCCTCTCCACTTTGATTTTTATTTGTCTGTTTTTCCACTTTCATTCTTCAGAGCTGCGCTTTCGGCCTGAATTTTCAGCGACAAATAGAAAAGCTGAATGGATGGAGACAATGACTCTCTAATTCAGTGTAAGAGCTGACTCATCGCTTCCCAGGAAGACTTGCTGCAGGTAGGTGGTGGTGATCCTGGAACTGGGGATTATCGCAGTCCTTTGTTGCATTGGCAATAGGCAGGTCTGTTTATTTTTCTCTTTTTTCCTGCACCAAATAGTCCTACTCAGGGATGCTGGCATTGGTCGCCACTTCCCTAAAAAGAGGGGAAGTCAAAGTTCTTTCCCTTTCAGGACAGAAACTCTCTGATAACAGCCTGGAAGAAGACTTAATGTGAGTACAGACCACTTCAGTCAGTCTTTTTTTGGTTCTTGGCAGGAGAGGATACTGGGAGTGAATAGATGCCTGATCATCACGGTGCTATCAAGAGCCATATTCTTTATTGGCCCCATCTGTGCCAGAGTTCAGCGGTACCATGAGCCCTAGTGCTAGACTATAAGCCCTTCAATATTAGGAGCTATGTCTTGTACCCCTCTGATTCCCTCGAACTCAGTTGTGCTTAAAGGAGGGCTGAACAAATGTTTGAACTAAATCCTACTGGCTAGTATTAAGACAAATAGCTTATCTTCTTCTTTATGAGAATGGTAGCTCTAGACCTGGACCCTCCCCCTCCAAATCAAAAGCTTCATATTCCCTAGCCCTCTTCACAAAAGATAAATTAAGGCTCAGTTAATTGTTACCATGGTAACGTGGAGTGGCCACACTGAGGATCCCCATCATCCATTACTGTCATGAGGTAAAAGAGAGGAGGGGTTTGGGATCATTGTCATGGAGGAAACCATGGAAACAAGCGTTGCTAAGGGAACGGCTCTAAATCCAGAGGAAAGAAATTAGAAGTGGGGAGTGGAAGTTGGTGGGCTCAAGGGCAGGTCATTTTTTCAAAATATATTTCTTTGAGACTATAGCAGCCACTTTTATTGCTTGCATCTTCTCCCAATTCAGATAGAGCCCAGAATTAAAGAATTTTGAAAACTAGAGCTACAATCAGTCCATCTTCATTGGATCTGTAAGGAAAAAGCCAATGAAAATGGATTTACCCTGTTCACACCTCACAATCCTACTCTGTCTCTGAACTCTGCTTCTTTGCCAACCAGTTTCATTTATCACGGGCCAGGCTGCATGCGAGGCACTGGGAAGAATAATGAGTTGAGAGTCCCTGCTCTCATAGCGAGCTTCTAGCAGGGCAGTGGTTTAGTTGGTGGCTTTAGAGCCGGGGTTGCTCATGTAATCTAGATCAGTCAGTCCTGCAAGGTGACATCCAGAGAGATGCTGTGGTTCTCTTCAAACTCTCTTTGTGGTGCATTTTAGCTTGTCTATTACTTCTTGAAGTTTATTTGCCAGCTCCCTAAGAAAGGCCTGTTTTTCCTAGAAATACCTAGGGTGCTAAGCTCTCCTATTAACCAAGGGGTTACCTTAGTTAGCATTGTTCTCTAATGGTACACTCAGGTCCTTGTCTCTAAAACAATCCAAGGATGAAGGACTAACACTCTCTCAACAGTGGCAAAGAGACATGGGGCTATTTTTTTTTTTATTGTAAAAGAAATTAAAGACCACACATCTATCTCTGTTTCTTGATAGATTAAAGGATGGGGAAAGGAGGTCTCAGTTTTCTGCAGCTGGGAATTTCAGAGCCAGCACCTCACTGGGCGGCGGTGGGGGGTGGGGAGTGGACTGAAGAGGGTCATAAACAGCCTCCGGGGGAGGGACACCTCTCCCTTACATCTTCCACAAAAGAACTTCTTGGTTTTTCTCAGACCCGTGGCAGAGCTGTGCCCTGTCTCAGGCTGACAGCTGGAAGGGGCTGGGACTCAGAGCTGGGTACTGCCAGTCTTCTCCATGTCTCCCCCGACTCCCCCTGCTCCTGAGCATCTCCATCCCCAGGCAAGCCCCCTCCCCATTCTGGATAGAGAAAATAAACCCAAGGATGGAAGGGTGGGCTAAAGAGGAAGCACTCACAATTAAAAAGAGAAAGAATTACAAGCAGCACCAATAGGGAAGGGTAATTATCCTTCAGTTGCTGCAGAAATACAATTAGGGCCGTGCTCTCTGAGCCACCGGGATATTGTGGCTTTTGCTAATTAAGGAGCGGATGTGCCCTGCCAGCACAATTAGAGGCTGGCCCAGGCAGCAGGGGTTTTGCCTCTCCTCCACCAGTGCCACACTGCAAGGGAAATTAACCAGGGAGCCCAGCGTTGTGCCTGCAGGTAGGGGATGACCGCGCCAGGATTCCACCAGCCTCCTGTCCACAATCATTTCCCCTTTTCCTCTCTTCCTGTTCTGCTTACCCCAGCACCACCACTCTGACTTCATTCTGAAGCTGTGCTTCCAGGGCTCAGTAACCACTGGAAGAATTTTCACCATGGGCCATGCTCATAGGCTTCCAGAAGGGGGAGGCACCAGTAGAGAGGGGTCACCATTTCCAAGCTCTACTTTCCCTTCTCCATGGTGGTTCAGTGCTTTATGATTAGCAAAGAAAAGAGAGAAATGAACTACTTGCCTGCTTCCCTTTAAAAATAATTCCCCTGTTTGTAAAGGAAGTATGCTCAAATTGGGTGCAGTGGCTCACGTCTATGATCCCAGCACTTTGAGATGCTGAGGCAGGAGGATCACTTGAGCCCAGGAGTTCAAGACCAGCCTGGGCAATATAGTGAGACCTTGTCTCTACTAAAAAAAAAAAAAAAAAAAAAAAATTAGCTGTAGTCCCAGGTACTAGGGAGGCTGAGTTGGAAGAATCACTTGAACACTTGAGTCTGGAAGGTCGAAGCTGGAGTGAGCCATGATTGCACCACTGCACTACAGCCTGGGTGACAGAGCAAGACACTGTCTCAGCAAAACAAAACAAAGCAACTATGTCCATTATAGAAAGTAGAACACTCCAGAAAAAAGGGGAAAGTAAGAAAAAAAAACTTCTCCAGGGAATTCTGAGGTGAGGAGAGGTGTTCAGAGATGAACTTGGTAATAGGAGCAGAGACAATGCCTAGCCTGAAGGAGCATCCAGACCGCTGACCTGGTGGCGAGGGGAGGGGGGGTGGTCCTCGAATGCCTTGCAGAACTGGCCTGGATACAGAGTGGACCGGCTGGCCCCGTCTGGAAGACTAGTGATTTTGTTGTTGTCTTACTGCGCTCAACAACAAATCCCAGTCTGCCTAATGGTGCCAGCCATCGCAGCGGGGTGCAGGAAATGGGGGCAGCCCCCCTTTTTGGCTATCCTTCCACGTGTTCTTTTTTGTATCTTTTGTGTTTCCTAGAAAACATCTCAGGTTACCACCCTGAACACCCATCGGCTGACTCTTCCAGAAACGTGGACAAACTATGGTGCGAGCAGGGAAGTGGGGCAGGGTCTCTGTTTTCAGGGAGCAGTGGACTGCTTCCATACCACTGCCTGAAGGGCAGGGAGAGAAAAACCCTCCTTAATTACTAATTCCCCCAACAATCACTTTGGGGCACCTATAATGGAGGCACCTTTTGACCCCACACCCCGGGGCTCAGGGCCTTGTTGTCTGTGGCCCAACAGCCACAGTGTATGCGGGCACCAAGAGGTATGCGCTGGAGACCGAGGTTCCCGGGTGTTCGGTGTACCTGGCAGCAAGGGGGACACACCTGAGCTCGGAGCTTGTCTGGTGCCTGCTCCACAGCTGAGGGAGTGGACTCGTGTGTATGGAATTTCTTGGTCCCAGTACCTGCCTCTGTGCTGCTACATCCAGAGGTGTGGCCAAGGGAAAAAAGCCCAGTTCTTGGGGGCCATCCCCCACTGTGGCAGGAATACATTAGAATTAGTGATTAGAAAAAGCATTTCCCAGCCTTTTTTTTTTTTGAGACAGAGTCTCACTCTGTCCCAGGCAGGAGTGCAGTGGTGCAGTCCTGACCCACTGCAACCTCCACCTCCTGGGTTCAAGTGATTCTTGTGCCTCAGCCTCCCGACTAGCTGGGATTACAGGTGAATGCCACCAACCCAGCTAATTTTTTGTATTTTTAGTAGAGAGAGGGGTTTGCTATGTTGGTCAGGCTGGTCTCGAACTCACGACCTCAGATGATGTGCCCACCTCGGCCTCCCAAAGTGCTGGGATTATAGGCATCAGCCACCTTGCCTGGCCTCCCAGCCTTTCTGCCTGGGATTCCTCTGCCTGGGGGGTACCTTGCCCTAAGGTGAGCACCGAGTTACAGTGATGACACTTTCAGTGGAGATTAATTTTCAAGCAACAAATCCAAATGCCCTCCCTATTTCTAAGTATATTCCCACCCTCCTCCATCCATACAGCAGAGGACACTAAAGCATATTACAAACTAAAGTTGGGGGTTGGAGATTATACTCATTTAGGGAATGCTAAAAATGCAACCATTAGCTGAGCTCATTCTGCCTCTTCCGATTGCTAGCTGTGTGACCTTTGGCAAGGCACTTGACCTCTCTGAACCAAGTCAGCCCTTCACTTCTACCCAGAGACTGTCGCTGCCTCTACTTCTGCTGCTCCCTCTCCTCCAAACTGGCTCTCTTCCTCTGCACTTCAGTCTTTTAAATTTCCTTTTACTCCTAACCCTGCCTGAAGCCAGTGGGAAGCCAGTCCTATTAGAAATCTCATTTACACTTCAGAAGTCTGCAAATTGGTGTCACTCAGCAGGTGTCTGTCCTTCACAGCGGGAGAGAAGCCCAGATTGGGCAGGAAGGGCAGAGCTGGAGAACAGGAGAGGAGGGGAGTTGAGTCTCTCCAGGGCAGCCCTCAGCCTCTGGGGCTGGTTTGGGGATGGAACGGGGAGAGATTGTGCCTCAGTGAAACAAGCGTCTGGGGAGGGAAGTGGGGTGCATTCCTGATTTGAGGGATGGATACCAGAGCCTTTGTTAAGTGGTGGGGGAGTCCTGGCTCTAAAGTCAAACACGTCCCAGTTTCAATCCTGGCTCCACTGCTTATGAGCTGTGTGACTTTGGGTCAGTCACTCAACATCTCTGAGTCTCAGATTCCTCAACTGTAAAACAGAATTGATCGCATCTACCTTGCTAGGTTATTACGATAAGTAGGCAAGTGAAGTGTCATAATACAAAATAGCATAGGTATACACCCAATATTGGTCTCTTCTGCCTTTTTTTTTCATAGTTTTCATGGTTGTCCTCTTCACCAGCCTTGTGCACCCACAAGTCTGCGATCCTGAAATAGGAAAAAATGGAAACCACCATCTTTCTACTAGTCTCCCCTGTCATGTAGAAATTTAATCCTATTTAAATATGTATCATTCCCCTTCCAGATCAGTATCTTGCCCATTCCAGGGGGCTAAATATATATTGAAAGAATGAATATAGACCAAGTCCCTCCCCACTTTAAAAATGCTGAAATGAGGGCCTGCAGAGGTTGTGACTTATCTCTTGGTCACTCAGCAAAATAGACAATTTACTATTGTTTTTATTTATATTTATTTATTTATGTATTTATTTATTTATTGAAATGGGGTCTGGCTTTGTCACCCAGGCTGGAGTGTAGTGGTGTGATCTCGGCTCAATGCAGCCCCAACCTCCCAGGCTCAAGCAATCCTCCTCCCTCAGCCGCCCGATTAGCTGAGACTACAGACACCCACCACCACACCTGGCTAATTATTGTATTTTTTGTACAGTCTCCCTGTGTTGCTTAGGCTGGTCTTAAACTCCTGGGCTCAGGTGATCCTACCACCTTGGCTTCACCAAATGCTGAAAATACAGCGTAAGTCACAGCGCCCGGCCCTAACTTACTACTTTTTAAGGTAACTTTCTTGGAGTCTCAACACAAAAACCTCGGCGATCCAAGGGTCAGGGCATCTGGCCCCTCGCCTTAACTGCATCAACCAGGTTTAGGAAACAGCCTGGTTTCCAGCCCCACCCATCGCAACTGGAGCTGTCAGGTTTCCCTGCTCACGTTTCCCTGGATGAGCAGAGAGGCAGCGTCCTCTGCTGGAAGCTTTAGGTAACTCCACTTTAGTGGCAATTGTCAGTCTCAGAGACAAATTACTAACACCTGGGTAGATTTAAAAACCTTCCTGTTCAGGCCCCACCCCAGACCAGTTAAATCAGAATCTTGGGGTGGGGTGTGACCCAAGCGTCTGAGGTTTTTTTTTTTTTTTTTGAGACGGCGTCTCGCTCTGTCGCCCAGGCTGGAGTGCAGTGGCTCGATCTCAGCTCCTGGGTTCATGCCATTCTACGGCCTCAGCCTCCTGAGCAGCTGGGACTACAGGCGCCCGCCACCACGCCTGGCTAATTTTTTTTTTTTTTTCTTTTTTTTGTAGAGAAAGGGTTTCACTGTGCTAGCCAGATGGTCTCGATCTCCTGACCTCGTGATCCGCCCACCTCGGCCTCCCAAAGTGCTGGGATTACAGGCGTGAGCCACCGCGCCCGGCCTCGTCTGTGTTTTTTAAAGTTCAGCATGTTGAGTCAAGACTGGGGACCACTGAATGAGGGATTAATTTTATATGTGAGGGAACTCTAGAATGGAGCAAGCAACGGCAGAGAATAAAACCCCCCTGGATCAAATCTCTCCAGTTTTCCATTAATAAATTAGCCGTGTGAGACTTAGCCTGGGCCTGAGAATCCCCTTAATTGTCTTGGTGCCAGGCTGTGTCCTGGTAGGTCCAAAGTCCAGCCGCTGCTGGATCAAGAGAGCTAAGAGGCAGGGAGCTGTGTGAATAAAACAAGTACATTATTCACATTTAGCACTGGGAGTGTTGTCAGCTGCATACTCTCCAACACAATGGATCCTAAACTTCAGCATGTCTCAGGATTAGCTATTTCATCAGCTTGTTAAAATGCTGGGCCCCACCCCCTAATTTTCTTAATCCTACCCCTTGACTTTTTGGGCCTCATCCCCTGACTTTCTGGGCCCCACACCCTGATTTCCTGATTCAGTAGGTCCAACAAATTCCCAGGTAAATGCCCATGTTGCTGGGCTAGGACGACACGTGGAGAACAATTGCTCTAAAAATTGAGCAGATCAACACTCTCTTTCAAGTCTACACTTGGCCCAGCACCATGGGGATCCCCACAGTACCCCAATAAGTCCTCAAAATGAGTACACGGGGCAGGCAGAATGGCACTCTGACTGTAGCATAATGATTTGTAAATGCAAAACAGGTCAAGTCCTGTCTCAAGTGTTTTCAGATTGAAAACGCGGAGGGGGAAATGATGGGGTCTGTGAGGTCAGAGCTTGGATGACGGGTTTTTCCCCACCAGGCCCCAGCCTAAAAAAGCTCTGTTGTAAAGGAAACCTCGTCTTTGTGGAAGGAGGAGTTTTTTGTTTTTTTTTTTTTTCCTTTAAGATGGAGTCTTGCTCTGTCACCCAGGCTGAAGTGCAGCGGCGCCATCTCGGCTCACTGCAACCTCTGCCTCCCGGGTTCAAACGATTCTCCTGCCTCAGCCTTCCGAGTAGCTGGGATTACAGACATGCGTCACCATGCCCGTCTAATTTTTGTATTTTTAGTAGAGATGGAGTTTCACCATGTTGGCCAGGGTGGTCTTGAACTCCTGACCTTGTGATCCACCGCCTCTGCTTCCCAAAGTGTTGGGATTACAGGCGTGAGCCACCGCACCCAGCCTAGGAGGAGATATTTTTACTCAATCCAGAGGCAGCCTCTGGGTAGAAGGGAAGGGCTGACTTGGTTCAGCGAGGTCAAGAGCCTTGCCAAAAGTCACACAGCTAGCACAAGTTGGAGGGTGAGTTTAGGGGTTTCCCTAAGAAAGAAGGGGTATGGGTACTACTATCCACAGTCGAGATGCCAGTGTGAGACCACCCTTACTGAATACCTGGGACATCAAGTTTTTTTTACTTAGCAATTTTTTTATAATAAATGTAAGTATAGATGGTCCCTGACCTACAATGGCTCAATTTAACATTTTTCGACTTTACAATAGTGCAAAAGTAATACACATTTAGTAGAAACCTTACTTCAAGTGTCCATACAATCATTCTGTTTTTTATTTTCAGTACAGTCGTGAATAAATCATGTGACATATTCAGTACTTTATTATAACATTTGTGTTAGATGATTTTGCCCAACTGTAGGCCAATGTAAATGTTGTAAGTACATCTAAGGTATGTCAGGCTAAGCTATATACGTTTGGTAGGTTAGATGTATTAGGTGCATTTTCAACCTGTGAATTATAGTGGGTTTATCTGGACATGGCCTCATTGTTAAGTTACAGAGCATCTGTAACTATGGACATCTTAAAAATATGTCATTAAATGAACGCAATGGAGTCTAAATATCATAATGATTTGATACAAACATTATTCATTTTCATTTATTTATTTTTTGTAGAGGTGGGGTCTCACCATGTTGCCCAGGCTGGAGGGGTAGCACAATCATAGTGCACTGTGGCCTCGAACTCCTGCCCTTCTCAAGTGATCCTCCCGTCTCAACCTCCAAAGTAGCTGGGACTACAGGCATGTGCCACCTTGCCTAGCTTCTTTATTTATTTGTTTATTGAGACAGAGTCTTGCGCTGTTGCCCAGGCTGGACGGCAGTGGTGCAATCTTGGCTCACTGCAACCTCTGTCTCCGGGGTGCAGGAGATTCTCGTGCCTCAGCCTCCTGAGTAACTGGGATTATAGGTGCCCACACCATACCTAGGTAACTTTTGTGTTTTTAGTAGAGACAGGATTTCACCATGTTGGCCAGACTGGTCTCAAACTTGAGACCTCAGGTGATTCACCTGCCTTGGCCTCCCAAAGTGTTGGAATTACAGGCGTGAGCCACAGCACCCAGCCTTCATTTCTAAAGTACATGAAAAAACTATTTCTGACAATGTTGAGTTTTACCTAAGCACTGTGCTCCTAGAGAACAGCAATGATTAACGCCTTACCCCCAAACTCCACCTCAACCCCATCCTCTCGGGCTCTGGAAATGGCTCACCGCAAAGAAATACCCTTCCGCATATGACTGAGATAAAACTCATGGATTCCCCTCTATGGCGATACAGACAGCCCCAGTTCCCATTTGCCTCATAAGTGATTAGCTGAACTGCTTGGCCCATTGATCAGCTGGAAAAAAATGCTCATTAACAAAACTTTGGTTAAGCTTTTGTCCTTCCCCAAGGCATCTGAACATTGGCCCACCCTCAGCCTAAACCAGCATGAAATCCCTCTGCAACAGCCCCCTTGAGAACAGGCTGGCCTCAGGATAAAGCCATCTCTGATCTACTGCCCCATCCTGTCACTCTCGTTCATCCCACTTGCCTACACTGGGCTCTTTCTAGACTGGTTTACTCCTCCCTATGAAAGAAAATCCCCTTTTGCCTACCCCTTGAGAGTTTGTAGATTTATGGCCTGAGTGTTCTCCCTGTTTAGAGAGTCTTACCACCCTCACCCCACCCCAAAATCATCCTTTTAAATAAAATCTCTCTTTATGAAATCTGGATCTGTTTTTTTATTTGACATAATATGCAATATTCTTTTTTTCTTCCCATTCAGCTTCTGCTGTGGAGTTTTATCCAAGCATAATATATTTTCATGCTTGGTAATATTTTATGAAGCACCCTATTGTACATTTCTGTCATACAATTATGTAGATAAATTTGAACTTGTTAACTCTAAAAAATTTTCTGTGACCATGAGGTTCTAAGGGTTAATTTTTTTTCCTTCTAGATTGAAATGCTGTTGTAATTATTAGTAGTACGTATGATTAAAACAAATACAGCATATCATTATATGAGAGAATCTTTAAATATAAAAGTTAATTAATCTTCATTAAAATGTCATGGAAAATATGTCTTTGAAGGAGATGGATTGAGCCAGTTACTTTTCCATAAATTTGTGAGTCCAGAGATGAATATCACTTTTTGTAAGAATGAGACAGAGGTGAGTCTGTTGTTTTGATTTTATGGTTGTAAGCCTGATAAACATTGTTTACATTAAAACCACAGAGAAGTGGGAAGGGTTTTAGTCTGGCAATTCTCTCACTTCTTTTAAATTCCTGATAATTATCTATACTCAAATATTTATTTATTTATTTATTTATTTATTTATTTATTTATTTGAGACAGGGTCTGTCTGGCTCTGTCGCCCAGGCTGGAGTGCAGTGGCTCAATCATAGCTCACTGTAACCTCTAACTCCTGGACTCAAGGGATCCTCCCACTTCAGCCTCCCCAGTAGTTGGGACTGTAGGCACACTCCTCCACATTTATTTATTTTTGTAGAGACAGGATCTTGCTATGTTGCCCAGGCTGGTCTCAAACTCCTGGCCTCAAGCAGTCCTCCAGCCTCAGTCTTAAGAAAATGTTTTTAATGACCTAATAACATGATTAGATCCTCCTTGAATCTTGGTGAAAGCAAAGAATGAGAAACCACCTGACTTGTAGAAGGATATCTTGCCCCGTCCTCAACAATAATTAATACATTATTTAGAATTGCCCTGTTGTTTCTTCTGGAGACTTTCATTTCCCAAGGTGATGCAGCATAGCAAGATTTAGAACAGGTGCAGTGCGAATTGCCTTTGAAAAGCGGGAGACAGCTGGTTACACAGGAGGAGAGGGAAGCTGAATCTCAAAGACCCCGGGCATATTCTGAGGCCCAGCACCATGGAAGCTGAGGATCTGGATATTGACTCTTAAAACTCTCCTTGGCTGGGTGCGGTGGCTCATGCCTGTAATCCCAGCACTTTGGGAGGTCGTGGTGGGTGGATCACGAGGTCAGGAGTTCGAGACCAGCCTGACCAACATGGTGAAACCCCCATCTCTACTAAAAATACAAAAATTAGCTGGGCATGGTGGCGCGTGCCTGTAATCCCAGCTGTTCCGGAGGCTGAGGCAGGAAAATCACTTGAACCCGGGAGGCAGATGTTGCAGTGAGCCGAGATTGTGCCACTGCATTCCAGCCTGGGTGACAGAGTGAGACTCCATCTCAAAAAAACAAACAAAAACAAAAAAAACCAAAAACCAAAAAAAACTCTCCTTGCCCCAGATTTACCTCCCATAGTCCCCATGCCTGAAGACCACTGTCCTATAACCCCTTCCCCTGTGCTCTCTGATCAGCACTGCCTCCTAAGTAGCATTTGAATCTGTTATTTCAAGTGCTACTTAGGTGGGGAGTTCTTTATCCTCCACACCACTCTGGGCGTCATGATCTTCCAAATTTCCACAACCACTCCCCCACTCCTCTCTCTCCAGTCCTCATCCATTCCTCTCTATGCTGCAGCCAGAACAAGTTTTCTCAAATGCAGATTCACTGGTGAACCATCTATGGCTTAAATCCCTCTGCCTCCCCAAAGCCTGTAGGGTCTGGGTAAAAGGATTGATCTCCCTTGTGATCTCATCCCTTGTCCTGCTTCCCTCTAAGTTGTACTCCCATCAGAAACAGCTCCTAGCCTATTTCTCATCACAGGTACCTTTCCAATACCACTTCTGCTTGCAAAATGGGAACTAAGAGAAGTCAGACTGCTTAGGTAAGGATCTTTGGACTCTAGGCATTTCTCCTTAATTTAAGTGTCAATTTCCTTAACTGTAAAACTGAAATAATAGTAAGGTCATTGTACAAATTAACTGAATATTTTGCCTGGCACATCATTCGTGCTTACATAATACATGTGAACTGTTTATTATTGTTCTTGTTATTACTCGTGTTACACTGAATTTTCTTTCTTTCTTTCTTTCTTTTTTTTGAGACGGAGTTTTGCTCTTGTTGCCCAGGCTGGAGTGCAATGGCGCTATCTCGGCTCACTGCAACCTCCGCCTTCTGGGCTCAAGCGATTCTCCTGCCTCAACCTCCCGAGTAGTTGGGATTACAGGCGCCCGTCAACGCCCGGCTAATTTTTGTATTTTTGGCAGAGATGGGGTTTCATCATGTTGGTCAGGCTGGTCTCAAACTCCTGACCTCAGGTGACCACCCTCCTTGGCCTCCCAAAGTGCTGGGATTACAGGCGTGAGCCACTGCGCCCCGGCCTCATGTTGCACTGAATTTTCTGTTAACCTTGCTGTTTCCCTGCTGTTAGATAAACAACTTAGGATGCTTATGTGTTTATTCTGTGCATCCCACTGCCAAGCCCACGTAGGAACTTAATACTTAGGAGTCAAGTGTTGCAAAAGAATAAATGAAAAAGCAGCGCTGACGGAAGAAATCTGACTTTCAAAGTCTTTATTTAGTGTCTACTGCGTATATTATTTCCTTGAATCCCAGAACACCCGAGGAGGTAGGGGCCGATGTTCCCAATCTGCAGATGTGGTTGTACTCAGTAAGTCATTCGGCCTTTGGTGGTACCAGGCTTACAGGAGCCCACATCCCGACCCAGGGAGAGGAGTGGATTGGAGCCGGGGAACACTGATGGGACCAGGCAGGAACGAGAAGGGATCAGGCTCTCCTCCCTTCTCTTTAAAATTTCCCGCCAGTATGGCCGGCTCGCAGCACGAGTTACGCCCTCTTCAAGAGTCCCTCCCCTTCTGCTTTCGCCAGCCTCCCCGCTGCCAGGCAGGCTCGACCAATCAGAAGAGGCCTTGGGCGGGCGCTGCCGTCCAGCGAGCCAATAGGCGGGCAGTCGGAGCCGGGCTTGCCCGGGCATGTGGGAGCTGCCGGCTTTCCGGACGCCACGTGCGGGCCGGAAGAGACGCGCGGGGCTTCAGGTGAGATCCAGGACCCTGCGCCGGGGCGGCGGAGTCGGGCGGGCTGAGGCCGCGTGTCCCGGGTCGCAGGTCCCCGCGCATTGTGTCCGCCCCTGCCTGCGGCAGGGACGCCTGAGCTGGGCTGACCCTGCCCTACCGGCCGGCAGAAAAGCAGGCCAGGCGCCGCCTGTCTCCAGCCCTCGCTCTGCTCGGGGGTCCAGGGCTAGAGGGGGCGGCGCTGGTCGTTGGGACTCGGCCCAGCCGCCGCGGCCAGCAAGTGACCAACGCCCGAGTCCTTCCCGGTGAGATCAGGCCTCCCACGCGTCACGCCTGGCAGTACGCCAGCCGGCGGGGAGGTCGTGCCGGGATAGCCGACTTTAGTTGTTGTCGTTCCGTGGACTTTTTAGCAGCACAGGGGACGTTATCGAGCCAGGTTTTCTCAGATTTGGGCGATTATCAGAATTGTGGCTTGAGGGTAGGGGTCGTGCGCGCGCTTTTTAAAAATCTAGATTCTCAGGCCCCTTTCCCCAAAATAGCAATTAGGACGGTGTGGGAGTGGGCCTGAAAATCAGCCTTTTATCAGATGTCATCTGGTAATTAACTACATTTGGGAAGCCCTTATCTAATTCACAGCCCTCGGTTGATGGTGAAGAGACGTGACTTGCCCCAGATCATCTAGCTACTTAGTGCCCGAGGAGGGTCTAGAACTGCCCTCTGTCCTCCTGATCAGCCAGCAGGTTGGTGGCTCTCATGCCACTGAGGATTCTGACTTCGTGGTTCCTTTGGGGCCTTCGCTCCGTTGACTCTGCAGCTGGGACCCTTTCTTTAGGCCAGAACCCCCTCCCTGCCTGAAGGCCCAGTGTCTCACCCCCAGAGCGCTGGGTCCAGGCTAGAGAAAGGCTTGTATTTGCCCTTGTTGAAAGGGTTGTTTTATCTGAGCGGAACTTCTCTCCAGCTTCACTGGGCTACATTTGGGCCCCCAAAGAGGTGTGTCCTTGATGACTGTTGGTTTTGACCTGTCAGCATGTTAGCAGGAGGAGCCGCGGACAAAACCCCACAGACACCGAGGTAGTGAAGGAATTGGCTTTTCATCAGCTGGAAGCATCGGCAGACTAGCGTCTCAAAATCCCAGCTTGTTGAGTGCACAATTTCTGTCCCTTCTAAGGGCCCACAACACTAAAGATTTTACATGAAAGGGCTGTGATTGATTGAGCAATCTAGGGGGTATGTGACAGGGGCTGCATGCACCGGTAGTCAGAGTGAAACAGAACAGAACAAGAAATTTCACAATGTCCTTCCATACAATGTCTGAAATCTATGGATAACATCGGTTGCTAGGTCGTGGGTTGAATTTTAACTATCAGGCTAAGGTCAGGCAGGCCCAGGCCTGGTTTTGGGTCTGGTTTTGGGTCTGGTGCCTGGCGCCAGGCTGCCTGCCTTTGGTTTTGCTTCTTTGTTTCTTCTTAAAACAGGTACTGAGTATAAAATAATATAGAACGATATGAGGGGGAGGTCTGTCTCTCTCTCCTCTCAAGCAAGGTCAGGGTGTTTGGAAAAGGACTGCTTTCCTCTCTTGAAATAGGAGGCCACAGAGACCTTTTCTCAGATGACTTAATTTCTGGCTTCTTTAAAACCTTGCCAGTAGGATCAGGAAAGCCACCCCTCTTAGTCCTAGCCTCAGCCCCTCACAGAGAAAGGAGGGGACTATCCGCCACCCCCCTTTCCCAAATTAGTTATTAGCAGGGTGGGTATTGGGCTTCTTTTTCTCCCATTGCTGGGCTGAGGCAGATTAAGGTTCTGAATTTGTCAGTTCTAAGATGTGACTGTCAATATGAGGAAGTTGGTTACAGTTAAGACCTTTTTAAAAGAGAGACCTTTTCTCCTGGAAAGGATGGGATGAGCAAGCAGGGTGGATGAGTCAGGATGGGTCAGGTCTGGATGAGTCAAGTCAGGATGCGGTGCCCTGCCCTAGAGTGTGGGGAGTCTTTATGCAAATGCTGGCATCATCAAACCTGGCATTTCACCTCACCTCCCACCCCATTCCCGTTTCTCTTAATCCCTCACCTCACCTCCCACCCCGTTCCCGTTTCTCTTAATCCCTCACCTCACCTCCCACCCCATTCCCGTTTCTCTTAATCCCTCACTTCGCCTCCCACCCCATTCCCGTTTCTCTTAATCCCTCACCTCACCTCGCCTCCCACCCCATTCCCGTTTCTCTTAATCCCTCACCTCACCTCCCACCCCATTCCCGTTTCTCTTAATCCCTCACCTCACCTCCCACCCCATTCCCGTTTCTCTTAATCTCTGCTGCTACTGCTCAGGTTTTCATCTTCTCCAGACCTCTGTCTACACCCTTCTGAAGAGGACCTGCCACGTGCCAGCTTCTAGGCTGGCTGTTGGGGAAGGGACAGAGACAATCAAGGCTCTAACCTGTCTTCTTACAGCTCTGAGGTAGACTGTGTGTACCAATGGACTTTGAAGGGTGTAATAATTCTCAAATTGTGCTGTAAGAGCTCAGCACAGAGGGATGAATCTCTTTGCTCCCTAGCTAGACTTAGTGTCCTGAGTCAGGGCTACTGTGGGATATTTCAGTGACCTCCATAGGTGCCTCTGGGGCTCCCTCACTCACTTGGCCAGTAGAGACCAATTCAGGGGACACCAGATTGGGGTAGGGGTGGCTTGTGGAATGGCCACCAGAGTGGGAAGCAGAAGATGAAATGGTCCAAATGAGAGAGGAGTGAGGAGCAGTGCCTCCAGCATGACCCACCTTATGCTCTACACCCCAGTGACTTCAGGCTGCTGGTGGGCCCTCTTCCTCCACCCTGGGTTACTCCTTTTTCAGGCCTTTGCCCCTAACATGGCCACTGATTCTTCTCCCTTCTACCTGGAAGGTTACTGTTTTACATGCACACAGATTTAGCCTCTTCCGGGAAGCCTCCAGAGAATCGTCCTCCAGCCTGTTTTGCCTCCCTAGCACCTCTGCTTCAGCCCTTAGCACACTTTATGCTTGGTTTCTGTCTCCACCATGAAACTAAACTTCTTGGAGTCCAGGATCCACCTTTGCAGCTGCCCAGCACCTGGCACAGTGGAGACCCGAGACCCTCAGTGTGGCATTGGCCTGTGCAACCCAGTGGGACAGAGGTTCTTCCAGAAGGGCTTCTGGGTGGTGGCAGAACAATAGCTGAGTCTGAAAGAGCAGGAGGGCTGTGAGTGGGAAGGGAGGCAGGGGAAGGCCTGTGGCTTGGGAAAGGGCAGTGAGTCCAGGCGGAGGCTGCTCTGGCCTGAGAAAAGCCGGTCACCAACCACGGGCTAGAGTCTAACCTCTCTGGGAGAAGGAGCAGTGGTTATTGAGCCCCTACCGTTTAGAATACAGGAAGACCCCAGAATACATTGTGTCATTTCCTCTTCACACAGTAGAGGGGGTGGTAGGATCATTTTACATACCTGAAAACTGAAACTCAGCAGTTTAGGTAATTTACAAAGAGCTGAGTTAGGCCGAGCATGGTGGCCCACACCTGTAATCCCAGCACTTTGGGAGGCCAAGGCAGGCGGATCACCTGAGGTCAGGAGTTTGAGAGCAGCCTGTCCAACACGGCAAAACGCCATCTCTATTAAAAATACAAAAATTAGCCAGGCGTGGTGGCGCATGCCTGTAATCCAGCTACACAGGAGGCTGAGGCAGGAGAATCGCTTGAAGCCGGGAGGCGGAGGTTGCAGTGAGCTGAGATCACGCTGTTGCACTCTAGCCTGGGTAACAAGAACGAAACTCCGTCTCAAAAAAAAAGCCGAGTTAAACCTGCTCTGCCTGACTTCAAAGCCCTAGTTTGTTTGATCTGTTAAAAATGTACTGACTGACTTGGCATAACAAATGAGATAGGCTTTCCAAGCTACGGCCTCAGCTGTTGGGAAGATGCTGGGTTTTGCAAACTCACATGAACATCACACATTTCCTGTAGCAGCAATGAGCGAGGGCACCTCTTATCCTAGCATTCAGTGACGAGGGCTTGAAGTCCCCTGGGTGGACGCCCACTGCAGAAATCTGCAAGCACTTCAGATCAGGACTGTTAAATGTTTCTAGATGCGGTGGTGATTAATGAATTACAAAGTCAGGTAAAGAAATTACATTTAAAGGCTGGACACGGTGGCTCATACCTATAATCCCAGTACTTTGGGAGGCCGAAGTGGGCAGATCACTTGAGCCCAGTTTAAGACCAGCAGGGCAACATGATGAAACCCCATCTCTACTAAAAATACAAAAAAATTATCCAGGTGTGGTGGTGTGCACCTGTAGTCCCAGCTACCCAGGAGGCTGAGGTGGGAGGATCATTTAAGCCCTGCAGTGAGCTGTGATCACGCCAATGCACTTCAGCCTGGGTGACAGAGCGAGACCTTATCTCAAAATAAATAAATAAAATAAATAAATAAATAAATAAATAAATTACAGTTGGTTAACATATTACAAAAAAATACAACTATTCAGTTACTGCAGGCTTCCTATGAAATTTTTTCTCCAGGTTCTGCTGAGGATCTGTGCCTTCACATTTCAAAAAAATATTTCTTAAAAAGGGCTATACAGTTTCTATAACCTGTATTTTCCTATAACCATACCTCTGTCAAAGTCTGATGCTTCTTAGCTAAAAATCACAGCAGAAAGAAGGTCCACTGCTAACAATATTGGACTCAGCCATGGTTTGAGGTCGAGGGTGTGGATTCTGGGTTCCTATCAGCCTTTGACTTTTACTAATTGGGCACGTTTCTTCACCTCTGTGCCTCAGTTTCTTACCCGTAAAATGAAGATAATAATACTTTGTTCAGGTCATTGAGCAGATTGAGTGATTCCATGTAGTATTTACAACAGTGATTTGCATGTGTTTACAGTATGAATGCTTTTATTAGTGAAATGGGTCCTCAACTCAATCTGGGAGCCATGAGCTACAGTGCAGGGCTCTCGGGCATCCCCACCATGGATCACTGCAGGGAGGGAGGGTGGGTGGGCTGCCTGGCACACTCTCACCCAGCTCCTCTGCCTGTGTGTTCTCTCTTCAGGCTGCTGCCCCATTGGAAGATTACTCCCCAGGCTTCCCTTGCCCCAAGCAGTGAGCTGACTGGAATGGTACCCCGGGAGGCCCCTGAGTCTGCTCAGTGCCTGTGCCCTTCCCTCACCATCCCAAATGCCAAGGATGTGCTTCGGAAGAGGCACAAGAGAAGGAGCCGACAGCACCAGCGGTTCATGGCCCGGAAGGCCTTGCTGCAGGAGCAGGGGCTGCTGAGCATGCCTCCAGAACCAGGGTCCTCCCCACTGCCCACCCCTTTCGGGGCAGCGACAGCAACTGAAGCTGCCAGCAGTGGGAAGCAGTGTCTGAGGGCTGGATCTGGCGGTGCCCCATGCAGCAGAAGGCCTGCTCCCGGGAAAGCCTCAGGGCCCTTGCCCAGCAAGTGTGTGGCTATCGACTGTGAGATGGTGGGCACAGGACCCCGAGGGCGGGTGAGCGAGCTGGCCCGCTGTTCCATTGTGAGCTACCATGGCGATGTCCTCTATGACAAGTACATCAGGCCTGAGATGCCCATCGTTGACTACCGTACTCGCTGGAGCGGTATCACTCGGCAGCACATGCGCAAGGCTATCCCCTTCCAGGTGGCCCAGAAAGAGGTAAGGACAGGGTTGGGGACTTGTTTGGGAGGTGTGGTGGGCTGGAAAGAGCCACCCTGGATTCACTTTGCTTCACTGGCGGCAAGAAACTTTGGGAAAGTCACCTAACTGCTCCAAACAGTAGCTTCCTTCTCCATAGAATAGGGGAAATAAAAATAAAATCCCGACCCTGCCTCCAGATAAGGATTGCTGGCCTGTTGCACAGGACAATGTAGAAAGGCTACACCGACTGTAAGGTGATAAACAGCTTATATTTTAGCGTTTGCTTTCTGTTATAAAAGTTGTATGCTTTGATATGAAATTTGTAAAGCCCACAGTGGCATCACGTTCAGGTATGGATGTTTTGGCATATTTCCTTATGTTAGTTTCTTAGTGCTTAGAAAAAATTAGTTAGTTGTTGGGACCACACTGATGGACCAGGAATTCCCAAACATGCTTGACCTTAGGAACACCTAAGGCCTTTTTAACAATCTAGGATCCTTGTCCCTGGTTCCTTCCATAGAGTTCCTGATCCATTAGGCTTGGGGAGGGCTCTGACCCATGTTCCAAAAAATCATCACACTGTGCAGACTTGCACCATAAAGCCACAGGGCTTAAGGGGAAATGGAGGAAGGGAACAGTATTAAAAAGGCCATCAGTGACACCCCCAAAATAAGATAGAAACCTAATAAAAAGGGTAGTCCAGTTTTACACATCTTGTTTCTTCTTTTTTTTTTTTTCTTCCATACATCTTAAATGGTTAAGAAATGCACAATACACCAATAAGTATGGCACTTTACCTTGAAAAAGACCTGAAGCTTGCTTGTGGAAACAAGAGTCAGAAAGGTTGCAGCTTGAGTTTCTGTGAAGTGGTGGAAGGAGAGTTCTTTGAAGTCAGACAGGAAGTGTGACACCAGCTGTGGATGGGTGTGGCTCATCACACAGGTGAACCAGGGTTGCTGGGAGATGTTTGGGCTGTGTGCATATTGTGTATGCCCTCTTGGCTCAGTTCAGCTGGATGCAGTTTTCTGCGTTCATTCAGTGTTTCTCAAGGACGAAATTATGCATAAGCAAAGGTGAAATTTGCATTGTTCTCAAAATGTGTCATACATCAATTGCATTGAGACAAATCTGCATTTTCTAAACAAGCCTTATAACAGAACCACTTTTTAACACTTCTGGGTTATTCTTGGGATTAGGCAAGGTTGGGAAATACTGGTGTACACTATCTCGTGTCCTACTTTTTCACATAACATTGTGGCCCGAGCATACCTTTGAAATGATTGGAGGTTATTTTATGTATCAAGCAGGCCAATCAGTAAGAGTAGCAACAAGAGGGGAGGTGTGTGGTGAACCCTCCAGCTCCTTGGTCCCTTCCATTGGCCTGGTGGGTGGTGGTCCCAAGAGCAGGACCACTTTTTATTTGCCCAGACTCTGAGCCACTGTGGGGTGTGCTTCATCTCTTTCCACTTCATGGCTGACTTGGGGGGAGGGGCAGTGTGGTGAGTGACCAGCATGGTGGCATGCCCCTACTATAAGGTCTCAATGCATCTTATCCATCTGCCATGAAAGCTGCGGTTAGGGATAAACCATATGTTGCCAGCAGAGGTAGGCTGTGGAGGCCGGCAGCTGGTGATAAGGAGAGCCCAAGCCCAGCTAAGAGGGCTGGAGGGGGTTGCTGGCCCATGGCCCTGGGCGTGGCCTCCCTGGTGTGTGAGGAGGGCCACCCAGCAGGGAAGGGAGGTACACATTGTGCAGGCGGCCAGAGCTGAGCAAGAGAGCAGGTTAAGAGGGTGAGGAGGAGTTGGTACACAGCAGGGCAAGGGGGCAGAGTCCTGAAGACAGGGATTATGGCCCTTAATGCTCATAAGAGCTGCTGCTATGGTGTGTCTACCAGTGACAGGCGCGGTTCTGTTGACTTCGCCCAGCTGGTCTTTATTGATCACCTCCTGTGATAAGTAAATAATCAATAAATGTAATGCTTTCTACTACAGGAAAAAGATAGGCATTAAAAAAAAAAGAATAAATGTGACGCTTTCCTTGGAGCATCACTAAGAAGTCCAACATGGTCCCTGCACTCACAGACCTTACAGTGGGGTGGGGGAGAGTTGGGTGGAGTGGGAGGCCTGGCGATGTCTTCCAGGCTGAGAGGAGAGCCAGCGCCAGCAGTAGAGTTGCTTGTATCTGGTAACAGGAAGCCTTCTATCCATGACCTCGTTTAGTCCTCAGAGCCACCCCACGGAATGCTGCTGGCAGTGTTCCCCTTTGACAAGTGCAGAAGACATAGGTATGCCCCTGGGTATAGACAGTAGAAGGGCCTGGGTTCAGACTGGGGGTAGCATGGTTGACTGTAGAGCTCGTGATCTCCCCACTCTGTGCTGCTTCCCTCCACAGGGATCCATGCACCTATTGTGGGTTCTCGGGGCCTGTCTCCTGCCGGCCTAACAGGGTGTGGGGGGACCTCCCTGACTCCTTTCTCTGCTCACAGATCCTTAAGCTCCTGAAGGGCAAGGTGGTGGTGGGGCACGCGCTGCACAACGACTTCCAGGCGCTCAAGTATGTCCACCCTCGGAGCCAGACCCGGGATACCACCTATGTCCCAAACTTCCTCAGCGAGCCCGGCCTCCACACCCGGACCCGGGTTTCTCTAAAGGACCTGGCGCTGCAGCTGCTGCACAAGAAGATCCAGGTGCGTGGTGGGAGAGTGGCTGGAAGGGAGGGAGGCCCGCCTGGCCTCCATGCCACCTGAGCCACAGACAAGGCTTTGGGCTGTGTCTCCAGCCTCCTTGTCATTCTCTCTTCCCTAGTCCAGGTCCAGGGACCTTGCCTAAATGGGTCTCCTTCCTGTACATGCAGCTGCAGGTGTTTCTCTCCATCATCCTTCTTCCCCAGCGTGTACTGCGATTCTCCTAGAACACATTCTCCTAGGCCGATCTCTTCCAGCTCTGTCCCCTGCCTAACTCTTGGTTCTTGCATCCCTGAAGGATGGTCTCCCATCCCCCACTACCAGACACAGAGTCTTAGATCAGGAGGAGCCAGTACCTCTTGGCTCCTGTTGGGCTTCACATTTATTATTCATCTGGTCTGCAAGCCTTTGAAGCAAGAGATTTTTAGCATGCCTTATATTTGAGGAAAACAGGCTTGGAGAAGCTGCATGGCTTATGGTGTACAGTTGAGGTTCCATCCCTTTTCTGTGAACCTCCATTCTGAGCATACGTATTCTTGGGCCTGCACAAAGAGCCCTGGGAAACTGGCCTTGCTTCTTGGGGTAACAGGCCTCTCACCAGGCCTGCAGGCAGTGATGTGTTGGCTCTCATCAGCAGGTGGGCCAGCACGGGCACTCATCAGTAGAAGATGCCACGACAGCCATGGAGCTCTACCGGCTGGTGGAGGTGCAGTGGGAACAGCAGGAGGCCCGCAGCCTCTGGACCTGCCCCGAGGACAGAGAACCTGACAGCAGCACAGACATGGAACAGTACATGGAGGACCAGTACTGGCCCGATGACCTGGCCCACGGCAGCAGAGGAGGAGCCAGGGAGGCACAGGACAGAAGGAATTGAGAAGGGGGCGGGGCTCCCTGGCTGGGCTTCCGGTGTGGCCGGTGGAAGTGGGGGAGGAGAGCAGCGGGCACTCCTTCCTGGGGAGGGTGGGGCAGGATGCAGCGAGCCAGCCCCAGGGCCAGAGGAGTTAGGGTCATCTGTTACCTTGACACCCTCTGCTCACAGCATAGCCCTCTGTCTCTCCAGGGCTGTTGGTTCTTTCTCCTGGCTCCTGTGGTTTTGCTAATGGCGCTTTACAGACTCCACGGAGATGTCAGGTGGACCATCTTCTAGGGCCCAGCAGGAGTAGGAAGTGTGCCAACAGATTGCCCAGGTTGTCGTGGCCTTCCCCACCCCCCGGATCTCCGGAGTCATTATGCTGTGCTAATGAAAGGGGTCATATCACCCTCTCTGGGGATGGTGGGTGGAGGTGTCAATATCCTGGAGCTCCCTTACCCCAACTCAATGACTTGGGGTAAAGTCTCTTCCTTTTGTTGCCTACCTCTTCCTCCACTCATTTGGGTTCAGAATAAATATGCCCCGAAGTTAAAGAGTTAAATCCTAAAGGAGGCATTTCTTCCCCACCTCCCTGACCTGGAACTCTGGCTACAGCCATTGTAGGAACTCCGTGCTCCCTCTGGCCTGTCAGCTCCCTGCTAGGCTACAGTGGAATAGCAGAGCCCACAGGCTTCTCATGGGGAGCTGGCTCCTTAACATGCTTGCAACAGAAAGCCCCAGGCACACCTTAGGGAGGAGGGAAGGCAGGTAAGCTTTGGGTGAGAACTGGCATATTTATTTTGACCCAAGTCAGGGATTTCCCCAGTCCACCCAGTACTGGGCTCTTAAGCAAAAGTCTGAGAAACAAGACAGTGGTTTGAATTCTGGGGCCTTTGTGTAGAATTGTGCCTGAACTTTATTTATTTATTAAGAGCAGGGCCACTTGTCTAGGGGAGTGGAGTCTGCGTGTCTCCTGGGGCTGGGGCAGGGCATTGGCAGTTATGCAGTGGCCCTGAACCTGGTCTGGTGCCCCCTCAGCTCTTTGACAAACACTGTGGCTATTGGGTTTTCTCCTGTTTCTAAAAATATTCTCTTCTTTCCTAAGTGACAGTTTTGAAGTATTGGGTAACCAAGAGCTCAGGTCACACAGACCTTGGAGCCCCATCTTTGCTTGCAGCTTAGCTTTGAGATACTAGGCAAGCAAGGGACTTCACTCCTGAGCCTGTTGTTTCCTCATCTGTAAAATGGGGATAGTGGTACGGCCTACCTCATAGGGTTGTAATGAGCACTAAATGTGAAGTGTTTGGCACAGTGCGTGGCACATGGTGAGCCACAGCTACTGTGAGTTTCTGTTTATCCCTTTTTTTTTTTTAAGCCCAAAAAGGGGCCACAACGTGTTTATTCTTTGAGGATTTGTTGCAACTTCTTCAGGATAACACCTGAGTCCACAGGCTGAGCAGCTGTGGCCCAGACAGAACTGCTCTGGCTTGGCTGTTCCAGCAGGTGGGGCGCTGGCCTCGGTGAGGGCACAGCAGCAAGGTTCACAGATATCCGTGTGTCTTGTCTGTGGCCACCAGGCACAGGTTTGGCTTCCGGTCAGTGTCCTGACACTGTGCGGGAGGTGACAACAGAGCAAAGCAGCACAGGGGTCAGGGAGGTAGAGACACTGCTGAAATCACACTACCCCACCCTCAGCTGAAGCCCCACGTTCCACAAACTTGGGGTCATAGATTGTCCAGTCACTAGCTCCCTCCCTGTCAGCACAGCACAGAGGAAGGGGCTAACTGAATCTTTTACCACTTCTGGCCTGGCTCCACAACTTTGTTCTAGATTCCTTAAAAGTCGGTAGCTGATGTCAAACTCAGTTGAGCAGTAGCTTTGATCCCTTGGTCTGGGGGTTGAAGGAAGATGGCGCTGTTATCAGCGGGGAAATGTACTATTTATGATCAGCTTTGTTGTAAAACCATTTGTTCTAGAATAAAACTCAATTGGAAAAGTGGGTGAAGTGGCCCTTCCTGTGAATTCTCAAGCTGGGATTGGAGGGTGGCTCATTGGGGATTTGGGAGGGGGACTGGGGCACTAAGCCTTGCTGGGTGCTTTGGCCTTCGAGAAGGCAGTTTTCAAGAGGATGCAGTGCGCTGCAGCAAGAAACTAGCAGAGCTACAGAATTTAGATAATTTATTTCTTATTGCCCTATTAAAGAGCACAAGTTTTGTTTTTTGTTTGAGACAGGGTCTTACTCCCGTTGCCCGGGCTAGAGTGCAGGGTGCCATCATGGCTCACTGCAGCCTCAACTTCCCAGGCTCAGGAAATCCTCCCACGTTGGCCTCCCAAGTAGCTGGGATGACAGGCATGCGCCACCCCGCCCAGCTAATTTTTTTGGTATTTTTAGTAGAGACGGGGTTTCACTATGTTAGCCAGGCTGGTCTAAACTCCTGGACTCAAGCAATCCACTCACCTCGGTCTCCCAAAGTGCTGGGATTACAAACAGGAGCCACTACACCTGGCCATATTTGTTTTAACTTTTTTGTTTCTCCCTGAAGCTATGTACTCACTTAAAAAAATGTTTTTAATTATAGTAAAATACACATAACAAAATTTACTATGTTAACTACATTTAGTATACAGTTCAATAGTGTTATGTCTATTCACATTGTTGTGCAACAGATCTTGAACTTTTTCATCTCGTGAAACTGAAACTTTCCATTTCCCCCTTTTTCTTTTCTTTCTTTTATTTTCTTGAGACAGAGTTTTACTCTTGTTGCCCAGGCTGGAGTACAATGGCGTGATCTTGGCTCACTGCAACCTCCACCTCCCGGGTTCAAGCAATTCTCCTGCCTCAGCCTCTCGAGTAGCTGGGATTACACGCATGCGCCACCATGGCCAGCTAATTTTTCTATTTTTAGTAGAGACAGGGTTTCTCCTTGTTGGTCAGGCTGGTCTTGAACTCCCAACCTCAGGTGACCCCCTGCCTCAGCCTCCCAAAGTGCTGGGATTACAGGTGTGAGCCACTGCGCCCACCAATTTCCCCCTTTTTCAACCCCTAGCAACTACCATTCTACTTTCTACTTCTCTGAATTTGACTGGATAGCTCACACAAGTGGAATCATACAGTTATTTGTCACTTTGTGACTAGCTTATTTCACTTAGCACAATGTCTTCATCCATGTTGTGGCATGTGTCAGAATTGTATTTTTTAAGAGACTGTTGCCCAGGCTGGACTCAAACTCCTGGGCTCAAGTTATCCTCTTGTCTCAGCCTCCTAAGTAACTGGGACTGCAGGCATGTGCCCCCATACCTGGCAACTATTTTTTTTTATTTTTTATTTTTAGAGACAGGGTCTCACTATGTTGCCCGGGCTGGTCTTGAATTCCTGGCCTCAAGTGATCCTCCTGCTTTGGCCTCCCAGCATGCTGGGATTACAGGATTGAGCCACTGCACCTGGCCAGAATTTTCTTTTTAAGGCTGAACGATCCTTTGTATATATATATACCATGCTTTGTTTATCCATTCATCTGTCAGTCAGCAATACTTAGGCTACTTCCCCCCTTGGCCATTGTGAATAATGCAGCTATGAGCATGCTGGAAGTGCTCCCAAGCGTACAAATAACCTCTCCAAGACCCTCCTTTCAATTCATTTGAATATATACCCAATAGGGGAATTGCTGGATTATATAGTAATTTTTTTTTTTTTTTTTTTTGAGACGGAGTCTCACTCTTGTCGTCCAGGCTGGAGTGCAATGGCGCGATCTTGGCTCACTACAACGTCTGCCTCCTGGGTTCAAGCTATTCTCCTGTCTCAGCCTTCCAAGTAGATGGGATTACAGGCGCATGCCACCATGCCCGGCTAATTTTTGTACTTTTACTAGAGACAGGGTTTCGCCATGTTGGCCAGGCTGGTCTCGAACTCCTGACCTCAGGTGATCCACCCGCCTCGGCCTTCCAAAGTGCTGGGATTACAGGCATGAGCCACTGCGCCTGGGCTGTAGTTTTTTTTGAGGAACTGCTGTACTGTTTTCTGTGGTAGCGGTACCATTTTACATCCCCACCAACAGTGAACAAGGGTTTCAGTTTCTCCATATCCTTGCCAACATTTATTTTCTGTTTTTCCATAGCAGCCATCCTAATGGGTATGAGATGATGTGGTTTGGATTTGTATTTCCCTAATCATTAGTAATATTGAGCATCTTCTTACATGCTTTTTGGTATACAGTTCCTTTTTAACTAATTTTCTGAACATGTGTTTTATAATATATCTATTAGCATAGTTTTACATGTATTAAACCACATGAAATTGCTAATATTCTACAGTTTTTTGCTTTTCGTTTTTTGTTTTTGAGACAGGGTTTCACTTTTCACCCAAGCTGGAGTACAGTGGTACAGTCTTGGCTCACCGCAACCTCAACCTCCCAGGCTCAAGTGATCCTCCAGCCTAAGCCTCCCAAGTATAATAGCTGGGACTACAGGTGCATGTCACCACACCTGGCTGATGTTTTATATTTTTAGTAGAGACGAGGTCTTCTATATTGCCCAGGCTGGTCTTGAACCCTTGAGCTCATGGGATCTGCCCACCTCGGCCTCCCAAGGTGCTGGGATTACAGGCGTGAGCCACCCGTGCCCAGCCCCACTGTTTCTTATGGTTCAAACTTCAGTATATTCAGTTGACCCTTGAACAACATAGGGATTGGGTGTTGACTCCCCATACAGTCAAAAATGTGCATATAACTTGATTCCCCAAAAATTCAACTAATAGCCTACTTTTGATTGGAAGCCTTACTGATAACAGGTAGCCAAATAACACATATTTTATATGTTATATGTATTACTGTGTTCTTATAATCAAGTAAGTGAGAGAAAAAATGATAAGGAAGAGAAAATATTTACTGTATTTATCAATATTGTAAGTTTTTTACTTTATTTACATATGAGATGAACCATCTGTCTGAAATGGCAGCAACCACAGCTGTAGACTTCAATCTATGGTACATATCAAGCAATTCAGCTTTTTCTTGTAATGTCACGACTTGTTTTCTGCTTCTTGGGAGCACTTCCAGCATCAGTAGTGGCACTTCATATGGGTCCCGTGGTGGGATTCAAGGTTTACAGTATTGCACTAAGCATGATCAAAAATACCACAAAAGCTGCAAGAAATCACTTTTTCCATCTTACTGGGATACCAGATGTACTGGATATGAACTGCTGAAGCAGGGATGATTAGTGTCACACACGTTTTAAGCAGATACTTGCAACACTTGAGCTCACTACAGTAACAACAGGAAGTGGCTACATTAACAGCACACTATGTACTATAGTTAATTTTATGCAGTTACCGTTTCAGACTGCATCTTTACATTTCTCTTGACTGAAAATGGTGCCATGTGTGCTCTGTAAGTAGGTAAGTTTTGTGAAGTTTTACCTTTTAATAATAGACGTGCATATTTTATGGTAGTAAGTGATAAAATAGACTAGTATTTACATGTATTTTATACATTCATGACATAACTAGCTTCTTGATTTCTTCGATATTTCTAGGCTATGCAATTCATCTGAGTTTTTTCAAATTGTTGAAAAATCTCTCCCAAAATTTCCAATATATTTATTGAAAAAAAATCTGCATATAAGTGGACCCGTGCAGTTCAAGCCCATGTTGTTCAAGGGCCAACCACAATTTAGGAATACACATACACATTTTAGGGGTACATGCCCAGCAGGACTGGAGATGGCTGGGCTGGGAGAGCATGTCCCTTGTGGGGAGAGGTGCCTCTCGCCCTCCAGTATGAGTTTTCTCAGCCTGAGGCCAGTGCTGTGGATCCAGAGAGGGCCACAGAGTGGCCGACTTGTACCTGTTATGGTCATTACAGGTGGTCAGCTGTAGCTGGATGTGTGTCTTGAAAGGCTGACAAGTTTGCCCTGAGTGACTCACCTGTCACCTGATCCAACAAGATTTGTGGGCGTAGCCTGCCGATGGGTGACGCCAGTTAAAGGTAGAGCATCGGCACCGGGAAACCCTGGCTGGGGTCGGGCTTCTCTCTGGGTGCTGAGCAACCGGTGCCTGGCGTCCAACATCAGAGCACACAATACACTTAAAAAACAGTTCAGCTGGACCCAGGCAGGGTTCTAGGTGCTGGGGCCCCAGCTTTGAACTAAACATGGCAGGGGGAAGAATAAATGAACAAGTAAAATACAATGTTTCAGAGGGTGCTAATTCCTATGGGAAAAGGCCAGAGAAGGGGATAGGAAGTAAACTTAGTTTTTAAAAACAAGGTCTCCCTATGCTGTCCAGGCTGGAGTATATTGGCACTGTCATAGCCTCAAACTCCTGGGTGCAATTGATCCTCCCAGCTTAGTCTCTGGAGAAGCTAGGACTACAGGTGTGAGTCACCACAATGGATTATTTTTTAATTTTAGAGATGAGATCTGCCTGTGTTGCTCAGGCTGGTCTCGTATTCCTGGCTTCAAGCAAATCCGCCTCAGCCTAGAGTAACTGGGATTATAGACACTAGCCATTGCCCTGGCAGGAAGTGTGGTTTTAAATAGAGAGGTCAGGGACAGCTTCATAGAAAGACATCATGGAATAGGAGCAATGTGACCCCCCAGGCCACAATGGAAGAAGACCTTTCAAGAGTAAGGGGACAGCAAACGCCTGGGCCTTGAGACAGGAGCATGACCAGAATGTTGGAGGAAGACAGAAAGAGCCAGTGTGTTTGGAAGGAAGTGGGGGAGGCAGGAATGGTAAGGGCATGGGAGAGGGGCTTGCCTTTGTAGCACTGCCTGTCTCTTCCACCTGAAGCAGAGACCTGATCTTACTGGTCCCTCTGGCCATCAGACCTAGTCCTTGCTAGATGCAGGGGGTTTCAGAACAGCCTGCTGATGGTTTGGCAGAAGTCACCATGTGCATAAACCAAAGCCCTGGATGTGGGTTTAAACCTAAAAGAAAGGCCTTAAATTGGATAGTGATGCAAGATGAGGTTGGAAAGGCTGGTGGGCTGATGGAAGAGGGTCTGGAAACTGCCCGGAGTTGAGGTTTGTTTTTTTTTTGGACAACAGGAAATCACTAAATTTCTTGAGCAGAGAAGCGCCTCAGTGATGAATAGTACAAGAGATTAGATTTTGGGAAATGTAATATGGTAGGACTCAAAGGACCCTTTTGAGCAGATCGTGAAGATGGAGGTGGGAGAACCGGGCGTGACTCCTGCAGCCACACGGGCTAGGCAGGTGAGGACTAGGGTAGGGCTTCCACGGGAAAGGGGAAACGGTAAGAATTAGAGGCAGCTCAGGTCAGACAGAGCAGGCATAGAACCATGGGGAAAATATTGGAGGAGTGGGATGTGCTCTGACTGAGACCCGAGGAGGTGAGCGGAGGTGAAGGCGTGAGGGGTTGCAGCAAAGATGTTCCTGTCTGAGGATCACCACGGGCACTTGGGGGTCCTATGGGGATTGTAGAATCAAACCTATGATTGGATCTTTAGGGGGTTACTTTTTAAGTGCATGTTCCCATAAAGTAACAGGAATGTTACTTCATTTCATCCTGAATCAGGGTAACCTTTATGCATTTGAAAAGCAAAAAGTCCCCACACAGTCTGAATTAAAGCAAAAGTTGCTTATTCAGGATGGGAACCAAAAACTCTCGCACCTCAAATTTGCATCCAGTGAACAGTAAGCAGGAGCAGTGCTTTCTCATGAAGACATATTTCAGTCTTTGGTTTTATTTTTGAGGTCTGTTAAAGTTGGGCATCCAAATTCCACTTGGTGAAAATACCACAGACCTGGGGAAGTTACTTTTCAAACCACAAATCTTCATGACACTGGGAGGCAGTCAGACTGGAGGGATCGATGTGGATTCTGCACAGATCTAGGGTAGGAGGAAAGCATGGGGAACGCTCAGCTTATTGTTGGATCTCACCACAGTAAAAGACAAGCACTTTCCTCATTGAAAGTTGATTTTCTTTTTGCCCCAGTTGTAACTCATTTGTCATTCACTAAATACCGAGCCCTCCCTATCTGGCAGGCACTGTTCTAAGAGCTCAAAGTCCTAGCCTGGGAGAGTGTGGACCCCAGGAAGTGTGGCCGGGCTGTTCATCCTCACAGTGCCAGCCCCACTGGAGGCAGAGCTCATTGAGGCATCCGGAACCCACGGAGGCCTGTAAGGGCTGCCTCGCTGCTCCTTGCCTTCCCTGGGTTGGAAGTGGGGGCTAGCCACTCCCACCACAACTTTCTCCTGCCCATTCCAATAAAAGCCTGTATGTCCCAAGAGCTAGCTTCCCTGCCCCCATAAGAGACCACTGAGTATCAGGCTGGTAGCAGGCCCCAGAAGTTAGTTGTGGGACATTCCCTGAGTCCAGTCCTGGGGATGTTTATTCTCTGGGCGGAGGGTGAGAAAGGAAACAAAGATGTTGCAATCCACTCCACGAACGTCAAATGCGTCATCTGAGGAGGGGGAGGGCCAGGGCAAAGGAGGGGCACCCTGACATGGAGCCTGCCAGCTCCGTCAGCCCTGACTCGGCCCAGAGCTGAGCTCCCCACCTGCCGGTAGCCCAGGAGATGGAGCAGCCCAGCCCACGTGCCCAGCCTTCCGCCCCTGACTTCACTTGATAACAAACCAGAAACTGAAACAGGGTCGGGATGCCGGCTTGGAGTTAGAGATGAGTCACTGCTGAGAGCAGCTGCAGTAGCTGACCAGTGGCAGCAGAGAGGCAGACGTGAGCTGAGGGCGCAGAGGCAGGCAGGTGAGAGCGGGGGCTGGAGCAGCAGCTGGGGAGGCAGCGGGAGGGGCCTTCCTGGTCCCCAGGCTGCCGGGCAGGCCAGAGGCCCTGGGACCCACAGGCAGGGTAAGGCAGGGGAGGAGGGAGGCAAGAGGCCAGCTTCCACTGTGGCCAGGTGGTGTTGGAAACAAAGGGCAGGGCGGAGGGTGAGGCCAGCTGGGGTTGGTTGAGGACACCTGGAGGCTTGGTTTGCCCAAGCGTGAGACCGCCCCCCCATACCCCTCTCTCCAGCATCTCTGAGGGTCCCCAAGGAACATGGCTGGGAGCCGTGAGGTGGTGGCCATGGACTGCGAGATGGTGGGGCTGGGGCCCCACCGGGAGAGTGGCCTGGCTCGTTGCAGCCTCGTGAACATCCACGGTGCTGTGCTGTACGACAAATTCATCCGGCCTGAGGGAGAGATCACCGATTACAGAACCCGGGTCAGCGGGGTCACCCCTCAGCACATGGTGGGGGCCACACCATTTGCCGTGGCCAGGCTGGAGGTGAGTGAAGGCCAGGCCAGCAGGGGCTACGGAAATAACCCCTCTCCCACTTCCCTGGCCCCTTCCCCCTGGTGCCCATCTGTGACCTGTGACCCCACTTGTAAGATTTCCCACATTGCTGTTAGGAGAAAGCCGGTGGTGTCTCCATCACATCCTGGAGAAGGCTTCCTTCCTGTCTTCAGAGAACCATAGACTCACATCTGGGAGCCGCCTTTGGGGTATCTATCTGGATCTGGTCAAACTTGCTGGTCTTAAAATGGGGAAACTGAGTCCCGTCCGATGTTCCCCCAACACAGTGACTTGGGGTCTACATTCCCCATTCTTCCCTCTACCCCAGGCTGCCACTGGTGAGACCTGTGGGGAAATGAGAGGATTCTTGGCTGAGGCCCCGGCAAGAGGCTTTGGCCCTCCCCGTCCTGGAGAACAGGCTGAGCCTCTTGGGCTGAGGACCTTGCTCTCAGGCTAGCATTCTGTCCCACAGTAGGCTGTCTGCTCAGTTTGAATCCTGAGTTCGTGGTCCAGGGATTTCCTGCACTCTTGCTCTTAGCTGATTGTGAGGTCATCACGTCTCACTTTCTGTTTCCCTGAATTACTAAGTGGAAAGCAAAACTTAAAGGTGTCAACAGGGTTAGCCACCCCTGGGAAATCTCAGAAGGGCAAGCGAGCTCGTCAATTTCTAGACACCATGGTAGGGTTTGAGGAAGTCCAAGAAGAACACAGGTTCCTCTCAGCAGCGCACACCCAATCCGTGCCAGGCTCCAGGTGCTGGGGATGAAATGACAACAATAGCTACTATTGACTGAGCACTCACTATGCACTGGCCGCTCCCCTAAGCACTGGCCATTCCTGAGCTCATTCACTCCTCACAAACAGCCCTGCCAGGCAGGTTCTCAGGAACTGTTAACGCAGAGTTAAGAGGGTCAGTTTCAATCTCAGCTCCCATCACTTAACAGCTAAGATACCTTGGGCAAGTTACTCAACCTCTTTGTACCCAGTAAAAGAAAAGAAGGATAATAGTAGTAGCAACTTTGTTGGGTTATTGCGAGGATTGAGAAAGGGTCTAGATAGAGTGCCTAAATAGGCACTCAAAAAAATGTTGGCTATTGGCTTGGTACAGTGGCTCACATCTATAATCCCAGCACGGTGGGAGGCGGAGGCAGATGGGTGGCTTGAGCTCAGGAGTTCAAGACCAGCCTGGGCAACATGGAGAAACCCTATCTCCAAAAAAAAATACAAAAATTAGCCGGGCATGGTGGCACATGCCCATGGTCACAGCTACTCCAGCAGCTGGGATCACTTGAGCTCAGAAGGTTGAGGCTGCAGTGAGCCAGGATGGCACCACTGCACTCCAGGCTGGGCAACAGAGCCAGGAAAAAAAAAAAAGTTAACTCTTATGATTGCTTTTTTGTTTGTCTGTTTTATTTATTTTTTTAACCGGAATCTCGCTCTGTCACCCAGGCTGGAGTGCAGTGACGTGATCTTGGCTCTCTGCAACCTCTGCCTCCAGGATTCAAGTGATTCTCCTGCCTCAGCCTCACAAATAGCTGGGACTACAGGCGCCTGCCACCACGCCTGGCTAATTTTTTTTGTATTTTTGATGGAAATGGGGCTTCACCATGTCGGTCAGGCTGGTCTCGCTCGAACTCCTGACCTCAGGTGATCTGCCCACCTCGGCCTCCCAAAGTCCCAGGCATGAGCCACCGCATCTGGCCATGGTTGTTTACCTTATTATCCTCATATTACAGATGAGGAAACTGGGGCTCGCTAGATTATTAGTTTGTTAGGGCTGCCATAACAAAGCACCACACACTGGGTGGCTTAAACAACAGGAATGTCTTGTCTCTGGGTTCTGGAGGCTGCAGTCTGAGATCCAGGTGTCGGCCAGGTTAGTTCGTTCTGAGGGTTGTGAGTGGGAATCTGTTCCCTGCCCCTCTCCCAGATTCTAGGGGTTGTTGGCAAGCTTTGGGGTACCTTGGCTTATAGATGCCTCACCCAGATCTCTGCTTTCATGTTCACATGGCATTCTCTCTGTTTGTGTCCAAACTTCCTCTTTTTATTTTTGAGACGGAGTCTCGCTCTGTCGCGCAGGCTGGAGTGCAGTGGCAGGATCTCGGCTCACTGCAACCTCTGCCTCCCAGGCTCAAGTGATTCTCCTGCCTCAGCCTCCTGAGTAGCTGGGACTACAGGCGCGAGCCACCACACCCAGCTAATTTTTGTATTTTTAGTAGAGATGGGGTTTTACCATGTTGGCCAGGCTTGTTTCAAGCAATCCGCCTACCTTGGCCTCCCAAAGTGCTGGGATGACAGGCGTGAGCCACTGCACCTGGTTAGCTTCCTCTTTTTTTTTTTTTTTTTTTTTTTGAGACAGAGTCACTGTGTTGTCTAAGCTGGACTGCAGTGGCACGATCTCAGCTCACTGCAATCTCCACCTCTTGGGTTCAAGCGATTTTCCCGCCTCAGCCTCCCAAGTTGTAGTATGGGCGTCCGCCACCACGCCTGGCTAATTTTTTATTTTTAGTAGAGACGGGGTTTCGCCCTGTTGCCCAGGCTGGTCTTGAACTCCCAACCTCAGGTGATCCGCCTGCCTTGGCCTCCCAAATTGCTGGGATTACAGGCGTGAATCATCGTGCCCAGCCAACTTCCTCTTTTTCAAAGGACACCAGTCACACTCCAGTGTGACGTCATCCTACCTTAACTAATTCTATCTGCAACGACCTTATTTCTAAATAAATCACATTCTGAGGTATTGGGGGTTAGAATTTTAACATACAAATTTGAGAGAGTGGGACATACTTCAACCCATAAACTGAGTAACTTGCGCTGTGAAGATAGATGGAATATCAGACAACTGCTCAGGAATCCAAACTCAGGCTTTCGGTCTCTAGAACTATGCTGTCCAGTGGGGTCCCCAGCAGCCATATGCTGCTAGTTGGCTGAATTCAGACCTGGAATTTAGCTGGTTTGAACTGAGATATGCTGTAAGTGTAAAGTCCACACTGGATTTTTTGTCGTTGTTGTTTTGAGACGAAGTCTCACTCTATCACCCAGGCTGGAGTGTGGTGGCTCGATCTCAGCTCACTACAACCTCCATCTCCCAGGTTCAAGGGATTCTCCCGCCTTGACCTCCCAAGTAGCCTCCCAAGTAGCTGTGCACCACCACGCCTGGCTAATTTTTGTATTTTCAGTAGAGACGAGGTTTCACCATGTTGGCCAGGCTGGTCTTGAATTCCTCACCTCAAGTGATCCACCCACCTCAGCCTCCCAAAGTGCTGGGATTACAGCCATGAGCCACTGCATCTGGCTGAAGGCCCTTGTATTTAAAAAAAGAGACAGGCCAGATGCAGTGGTTCATGGCTGTAATCCCAACACTTTGGGAGGCCAGTGCAGAAGGATGGCTTGAACCCAGGAGTTTGAGATGAGCCTGGGCAAGATGGTGAGACCTCCTCTACAAAAAATAAATAAATAAATAAAATAAAAATTAGCCAGGCATGGTGGTGCATACCTGTAGTCCCAGCTACTCGAGGAGGCTGAGGTGAAAGATTGCTTGAGCCCAGGAGTTTGAGGCTGTAACTGAGCTATGATCATGCCACTGCACTGCAGCCTGGGTAGCAGAGACCCTGTCTCTATTAAAAAATAATAATAATTAGAATATTAAAAAGAGCCATAAAATGTCTCAATAACTTTTATATTGATTACCTGTTGAAATGATAGTATTTTTGACATGTTAGGTTAAATAAAACATTAAAATTAATTTCACCTGTTTACTTTTTACCTTTTGAAATATGGCTATTGGGTGATTTAAAATTACACTTGTGGGCTGGGTGTGGTGGTTCACACCTGTAATCTCAGCACTTTGGGAGGCCACGGCAGGCAGATCATTTGGGGTCAGGAGTTCAAGACCAGCCTGGCCAACATGGTGAAACCCCATCTCTACTGAAAATGCAAAAATTAGCCGGGCGTAGTGATGGGTGCCTGTAATCCAAGCTACTCAGGAGGCTGAGGCAGGAGAATCGCTTAAACCCAGGAGGCGGAAGTTGCAGTGAGCCAAGATCATGCCACTGCCACTCCAGCCTGGGCAACAGAGCAAGACTCTGTCTCAAAAAAAAAAAAAAAATTACATCTGTGGCTTGCATTATATTTCTATTGGACAACACTGTTCTAGAAGTACAGATTGAGTAGCCCTTATCTGAAATGCTGGGGACCAGAAGCGTTTTGGATTTTGGATTTGGGATTTTTTTGGATTTTGGAATATTTGCATTATACTTACTGGTTGAGCATCCCAAATTTGAAAATCTGAAATTTGAAATGTTCCAATGAGCATTTCCTTTGAGCATCATGTTGGCACTCAGAAAGTTTAGGATTCTGGAGCATTCGTATTTGGGATGCTTAACCTGTATCAACAGTATAGTGTGGGAACCCTGGGGATGGTCACAGTACATCATCATGGTTCTGGAAAGACTCCATGAAGCTGGTGGTATTTGAAAGGGGTGGAGGAGAGTCTGTGTAGGCAATTAAGTGGGCCATAGGGAGCCATTGAAGATTCTTGAGCAATGCATGGGAGGATAAAAACCAGTTTCAAGAAAACTAGAATGGGAATACCATGCAGGATAGATGGGAGTGAGAAAAGAGATGATGGTAAGAGTCAGAGGCTGGGCATGGTGGCTCACACCTGTAATCCCAGCACTTTGGGAGGCCGAGGTGGGCAGATCACCAGAGGTTGGGAGTTCAAGATCAGCCTGGCTAACATGGTGAAACCCTGTCTCTACTAAATATACAAAATTAGCTGGTCGTGGTGGCATGTGCCTGTAATCTAGCTACTTGGGAGGCTGAGGCAGGAGAATTGCTTGAACCTGGGAGTTGGAGGTTGCAGTGAGCTGGGATCGTTGCCACTGCACTCCAGCCTGGGCGACAAAGTGAGACTTGGTCTCCAAAAAAAAGAAGAAAAAGAAAAAAAAAGAGTCAGAGGTCCTAGGGAGCAGTTACAAGGGCCTGCATCATCCTTGGCAGACAGAGAATTGGAGTGAAGAAAATGTTAGGAAAGGAAGAAAATGTTTGGAGAATCACCAAAATGGTGAGGGCAACATGAAGAAGAGATGGGAGTCTGTTCAGGTGCCGATGGGAGGCCCAGGGACACCACAAGGAACTCCCCACCCTCAGATTCCCACTGAGCAGTCAGGGTGGGCAGTATGTCCCTCTCCTTCCTCCTTGTCCCCAATTTCCCTCCCCATCAGACAGACAGAAAGGGGCAGAGGAGCCCAGAGCGAGGGGGAAAGGAGGCGGTAGAGCAGTGCCTTTCCCAGTCCCTGTACATCCAGACCTGGAAAACCGCAATCCCCTGGGCGCCCTTGAGCATTGGCCTAGGGGCCTGGACGCCTCAGTCTTCATCCAGATTTGGTGCAGAAATGCTTTTGTTTGTCAGTTAGAGGCTATGCCAACTCCACGCTTTTTTTTTTTTTTTTTTTTTAGACAGAGTGTTGCTCTGTCAGTGCAATGGCACGATCTCAACTCACTGCAACATCTGCCTCCTGGGTTCAAGCAATTCTCCTGCCCCAGCCTCCCAAGTAGCTGGGACTACAGGTGCCTGCCACCAGGCCTGGCTAATTTTTTGTATTTTTAGTAGAGACAGGGTTTCACTGTGTTAGCCAGGATGGTCTCGATCTCCTGACCTCGTGATCCACCTGCCTCGGCCTCCCAAAGTGCTGGGATTATAGGCGTGAGCCACCGCACCCGGCCCAACTCCACGCTTTAAGCGTGTGATACGGAACCCTGCTCAGACTGGGCACTTGGTAGCCACTGAATGACGAGGCAGGGGTTTGAAGACCAGGCAGGTCTTTGGAACCACATCCGAGCTTCTCAGTTCCTGCTCCATCACCTATAGGTTTGTACAATTGTCAGCAAGTTATTGAACTTTTCTGAGGCTCCATTTCTTAATCATAAAAGAGAACTCCTAGTGCCTCCCCCCGGTCACATGCAGTGACATGGACTGTGGCCCTAAGCGTGGTGCCTGGTTCACAGCTGATGTTTGCCAGTTGCACCCATGAAGAGAGAAGGACAGAAACCCAGTCCCCTCTCCGACTTCTCTTGGGAACTGCGGTCTTAGATGCTGACCCTCGTTTTCTGCTGGCTGTATCTGGTGTGCATGCTGCTCTTTCCCACTCTGCTGCCAGAGAACTTCCCTAAACCTGGCTGAGATCATCACCACCTCCCCTATTAAAATATGTCTCATGGCTCCCTATTGCCTAAGGTTCCCCCAGCTCAGCACCCAGCAGTCAGGCTCTCCAAACCCCTATCTACCTGCCTTTCTTGCTTTCTCTCATAGCTCAGCCATTGCCTACCACGCATTTCAGCCAACTCCTAGTCTCTCCTATCCCCCATCCCTCTCCCTAGAAATACCATCATTCTGGCAGCCCCAGGCCAGAAGAGACCTTTATGATGCACTTACCCACTCCTGCCCACCATCCCTGCCCCACTGGTCCCTGGTCTCTGGCCCTCCTTGCTGTTGCTGATGCACATCATAGCTTGTCCATTCACCCACACCATCTGCCTATTTCCACAGCTCTTACTATACACTTCATCTGCTCCCAGACTGGAACCTGTGTTTTGCACACAGGTGACTTGAGAATGTTTGTGGGATTGAAGTTGAACTGATTTTCATAAATACAAAAGAGTTCTGGCAGCTGCATGGAGTAAAATTGTCTCTGCCCTGTGTTGGCCTTTGCTGTTGAGATGCGGTGATGCACAGCCCTGACGGGCAGGGAGCAAGCACACTGTCTTTAGATTGGGCTGCATGTGGATCCAATCCCAACTTTGCCTCTGGATTGCTCTGTGTCCTCTAGCTTGTTGCTCAACCTCTCTGTGCTCCCCTAAGTAGGATCCTCTGTAACACAGAGATGATGAAATAGTAAAGGTGTATCCAGCCCCGTGGCCCAGGCACTATTCTGAGCACGTTTCATACTCCCCACCACAACCCTGAACTAGTATCATCACTCCCTTTTACAGCTGAGGAAACTGAGGTATGAGACTGAGTAAGCTGTCCAAGGAAGGGGTTGAGCATAGACTCAGATTCTGGCTCCAGAGCTGGAGCTGTGGTGTTCAGACCCCATGCTCAGTGTGTGTGAATTCACTCTATAAATGCTAAGCATCCAATGTATGTAAGGGGCGATGTCCTGCATAGCACATGAGTGGAAATGTGGCCCAGTAATGGTCATTATTTGTCTCTGTGGATGAGGACACTGAGTATCAATTTGTTGGAGGCTCCGGAGGCAGTTTGATCCCATTTATCATCCGTAATGTTTTAATCCCAAAGACAGATCAGGCTCACGGGCCCCCAAATGTGCCGAAGACTCCCAAAGGGCAGAAGCCTAACAGCCCTTTTATGAGACCCCACAAGGCCGGGTGACACCTCTCAGGTGAGTCTAGGGTTGGCCAGCCCTTGGTTTCATGCAGGCATTTTTTTCTTTCTTTTTTGAGACAGTGTCTTGCTCTGTCACCCAGGCTGGAGTGCAGTGGCGCAATCTTGGCTCACTGCAACCTCCACCTCCCAGGCTCAAGCAGTTCTCGTGTCTCAGCCTCCTGAGTAGCTGGGATTACAGGCATGTGCCACCATGCCCAGCTAATTTTTGTATTTTTAGTAGAGATAGGGTTTCGTCATGTTGGCCATGCTGGTCTTGAACTCCTGGCCTCAAGCAGTCCTCCTGCCTTGGCCTCCCATAGTGTTGGGATTATAGGCATGAGCCACTGCGCCTGGCTATGCAGGCATTTGTCAAAGGCCCCTCATCTCTCTATCTCCTCCCAGTAAGGAGTAGTGAGTGTGCCCAGCCAGCAGCCAGCAATAAAGTAGCCCATGGTGGCCAGGAGGCTCCGGGGAGTGTCAAGTCCACCCAGGAGTGCTTTAGGCCACTGATGTGAGTGGGGGCCCCCCACTCCATCCCTTTTTATTTATTGTAATGTGGCGACATTACTTTTATAATGTAAGTGCTTATGATCTTCTGACATCTCTGTGTCTGACTATTATATAGAGGGGATATTTAGCAATGTTGGGAGACATTTCTGGTTGTCACAGTGGCCAGCATCTAGTGGGTAGAGACCAGAGAGCTCCCAAACATCTCACAATGCCCAGGGCAGCTCCCTCCCCTGCCATGCACACGTAACAAAGAAGTATCTGGCCCCACGTGGCAACAGTGCTAAGGCTAAGAAACCCTGGTCTATAAGAGAGCCCCATAAATCAGACTGTCAGCACAGGAGGGAATCCATGCACTGGAGACTGGCATCCAGAGAGGGGCAGTGATTTGCCTAAGGACATCCAGGAAGCTGTGATACAAATCACTGCTCAGATTCAGGGGTCCCACCTGGTGAGTTAATGTTTTTCTTCTTTTTAAAAAATCTAACAGTAATTTTTAGTAACTTGTAAATCACTTTTGTGAGTGAATGCTCTTTTAATGTCAACCCAGCATAAGGAGGGACATCCACCCTGAGAAGCACCGTGGTTGCGGACACAGATGCAGACAGAAGGGAAGTCATGGTAGCTTGTGAACAGGGAGAGATTTCAGCTGTAGCCAGCCCGGTAGCCCTTGCACAGGTGGGAGTGTCCTGTTGGTGCCCTGCCACCTGGCAATTCTCTCTGGGGCTCAGCCAGATGAAGGAGGAAGGCTTCAATATCCAGATTTGCCCCAGGGTAAGCGGCCTTGTGGGAACCAGGCACTAGCCGGGGGCAGGGACACCAGGGGAGCTTGGCAGAGGACAGGAGCAAAGAGTGGGGCTGGAGCCATTCCAGAAGGTGATAGTAAGGGACCTCGTCCTCTGTAAGAACAACATTCTTTAGGGCCCCTTACTCATAGCCTCCTCTCCTGGCAGCCAAGAATGAATGAATGGGTACATGAACTAATGTACAATGGATGAATGGATGCATGGTAGAGGCAGCAGGCTCTGGACTGCTCAGCAGGATTCAGTGCGGAGATGTGCAGACTTGTTAGATGGGAAGAATCCCCTGAAACAGTTGCTGACACCCCTCCCTGGATATTTCAATTCAGTAGGTGTAGGGCCTGGCCCTCCTGGATTTTTGGATCAGGCACAACTGGGAAATACTTGGAGTAGAGTGGAAACACAGTGGCAGGTGTGTGCAGGCAGACAGCCGCACCTGGCCTGGCACTGCCCTGCTTGTGACCTGGGTGCACACCGCTCTGCACCCCGCTTTGCTGGCGGCTCAGATGGTATGAAAGTCACTGCCTTGTACGGTTATCACCGTGTGCCTGGTAGTGCCCTGTCCCTTGGTCCCTGTGCTAATAATAACAACTGCAGTAACAATGACGGAGTCAGGTGGATCCAGACACGGCGCTGCAGCTTTCAGCTGACTAGCTGTGTGACTTGGGCAAGCCCCTTAGTCTCTCTGATCCTGGGCTCCCTCCTGTGTAAAATGGAATTAAGAATAATCTCACTGAGGAACCTCATGACGAGGGAAGGAAAGTGCCTGGCACAGTGCCAGGCTGCTAAGAGATCAATAAATGTCCCATCCCCCAGCCCCACCCCAGTTCTTTCCAGGAATTTGAGAGACTCCTCCCCCTGTGTTTGAAAGTGGCAAAGTCTGGCACACTTGCCTCATGACACTGACTCAGGGCAGGTCCTGTGGCCAGCAGGTCACACAGCCCCGAGGCCAGCCTGCCTGTGCCTTTCCCCGACTCCTGGGCTCCAGCAGGTGCCCGACTCCTTCCCTTTTCAGACTTGCCTCAATCTGTGGAGCCCTGGCTGTTAAAGGGCCACTCAAACCTCACCAGTCTGGGCCCTCACCTTACAAATGGGAAAACTGAAGCCCAGAGAGGGTCTTTAACGTCCCTGAGGTCACACAGCAAGTTCCAGCATCTCTTCCTTCCCAGAATCTTTGTCCCAAAGAGTGGTGTCTCTCTGCTAAATAGATGGTTCTGTTCTTTCCCTTCTTCCTCCTCTTTCCTCGGCTTGTCCTCTCCCTCTTATTCTACTTGTCTCGTGGTGAGTCCCATAGTGCCTCATGTAGACCCGCACTTCCCCTCTCCAGACTCTCAGGCTCGGGAAGTGATGAGTTTCCTGGGAATCCGCATCATGATGACTCGTACCTTCTATGTCTGGGCCCAGCTGTGGCTGCCTCAGGATGGTGGATGAGTTCCTTCAGGGCTTTGTGTGAACTGGGCCTGAGCCAAGCCCCTAGACGGGGAAAACAGGCCACATTGTTCAGGAGCACAAAGGATGTTAGCAAGAAAAGACACGTGACCCATGGTCGCCCACACACCCACATCTCTCCACGCCCTGTGCCATTTCTGCCCGCCGCTGTGTGCTGGGCGGTTTCCTCTGCACAGAGTTTCCCTTGAGCTGCTGCTCTGAGGTCGTGTGCCTGTTGTCATCTTTTAAAGCCTCAGTTTTATCGCCATTTCCCAGGTGACCTCTAGCACACTCAAGTTTGAGAAGCGCTGGTGTGGTTCAGGAGCAGCGCCCCCTCATTCTCTAGCACGCTCTCCCCAGTCCTCTAAGTCGAGCATGAGCTCTGTCCAGAGAAGGCCTCCAAACCAGACCATGTGGACGGCAGGGCAGGCTGGTGACACTGCCTGTTGACAGTGGATGGACAGACTCTGCTTCCCACATTGTGACCCTGGGCAAGTCACATCTCCTCTCTGAGCCTCAGTCTCCTGTGGTTGCCAGGGAAGAACATGTAAAAGGGAACACATGATGTTCCAGGGGGCCCCTGGCCATCTAGAGGGAGAGGCAGGCTACGGGGAAGGGATTAGCCACCAGAAGGCTCTTGCCTGGGGCACGGGCTAAGGTCGTGGGCTATATGCAGAGAAGGAGACGAAGGCTGTCCTAGAGCTGTCCAAAGTGGGCCTGAACTAGCCACGAGCCGCCCCTTTCCCTAATAGAGCTCACATCTGTTCTATTTTCAGGTCCCCTTCCCATCCTCTCCAACGGCAGCTGAGTGAAAGCAAGCTGACTGGCCTGTGTGACCAGAGCAGGGCAGGCTGTCCATGTGGGAGGCGAGGAACGCGGGGCTGGGGCACTCACAGCTGGGCGCCTGGGCTGCTGGAGGCCTGGAGTGAGTCGTTCACTCTTCTGGCTCAGTGTGGCAGTGGCAGGCAGGCTCTGGATTCAGCCCACTGGCTTCAAGGCCTGGCTCTGCCACTAACTAGCCGTGTGACTGTCCCAGTTATCAAATAGTGCTTGGCAAATCACACCAAAACTTACTGGTTCAAACAATGTCAATATTTATTTCGCTTGGCCACCTGCAATTTGGGCAGGTGTTCTGCAGCAGGACAGGCTGTCAGTTAAGGCACCTTGAAGGCTGAGGGCTGGAAGCATTGGAAGGTTTGCTCACCCACCTGTCTGGTGGCTGGTGCTGGCCTGCCTTGGCCACATCACTGTCTCGGTGGCTCTTCCCCGTGGTCTCTCCAGCATGGTGGCTTTGGGGTGGCCAGACTTTATTTATTTATTTACTGAGACAGAGTCGTGCTCTGTCGCCCAAGCTGGAGTGCAGTGGCACGATCTCAGCTCACTGCAATCTCCCTCCCAGGCTCAAGCAATTCTCCTGCCTCAGCCTCCCGAGTAACTGGGACTAGCCACCGCGCATGGGTAATTTTTGCATTTTTAGTAGAGACAGGGTCTCACCATGTTGGCCAGGCTGGTCTCAAACTCCTGGCCTCAGGTGATCCACCTGCCTCGGCCTCCCAAAGTGCTGGGATTACAGACGTGAGACACCGTGCCTGGCTGGCGGCTGGACTTCTTATAGAATTGCGGTCCCAGAGAGAAGTCAGAAGTCATACAGCCCAGCCCATATGCAATGGAAGGGGAGTTTGATTCCATCTTTTTAAAGAAGAGTGTCAAGGAATTTGCAAACTTGTTTTAAAATCATCAGAGTAAGCCTGGGCATGTTACTCCTCTGCATTTCAGATATTTCCTTTGTAAAACTCAGTTAAATGCAGTGCTCCCTCCTCACTGTTTTCTGTGGCCGCCGTAAGGAAGCCATCAACTTAGTGATTCACAGCAACACAGATGTATTCTCTTACAGTTCTGTAGTTTCGAAGTTCAGCGTGGGTCTCACTGGTCTAAAATCAAAGTGTCAGTGGGGCTAGGTTCCTTCTGGATGCTCCGGGGCAGAATCCATTTCCTTGCCCTTTCTGGCTTCTAGAGGCTGCCTGAATACCTTGACTCACGGCCCCTCCCTCCATCTTCAAAGCCAGCAACAGCCTGTTTTCCTCACGTGGATTCACTCTGACCTCCACATGTAAGGAGCTTTGTGATTATATTGGGCCCACATGGGTAGGCCAGGCAATCTCCGCATTTGAAGGCTGACTGATTAGCCATCTAAATTCTGCCCGGAACTTTAATTCCTCTTTGCCAGGTAATGTATTCACAGATCCTGGGGACTAGGGTGTGGACATCTTTGGGAGGTCATTATTCTGCCTGCCATAATAGAATTGTTGGGAAGATTTAACAACATAATATACATGATGTATTTTGAGGCGTGCTTGGCATTTGGGAAATACTCAGGATGTTCTAACCATTGCTCCTACACAGTTCAGCTCCTGAAGGAGTCCGGGTGGGCTTTTGGCACAGAATGAAACTATCAAGAGTGAGGAGGGACCTAGTCCAATCTCTTCTTTTCAAAGATGATACATTTGAAGCGCAGGGAGGGATGATAATTTGCCCGAGGTCACACAGCCAGTCAAGGAGGGGTTGCTCCCTTGCCAGCCCCAGACCCCACCCAGAAGATGCTGGGTCATGTAGGGGTGGGCACATGTCTTCCTGGCCAGATCCTGCAGCTCCTGAAAGGCAAGCTGGTGGTGGGTCATGACCTGAAGCACGACTTCCAGGCACTGAAAGAGGACATGAGCGGCTACACAATCTATGACACGTCCACCGACATGCTGTTGTGGCGTGAGGCCAAGCTGGACCACTGCAGGCGTGTCTCCCTGCGGGTGCTGAGTGAACGCCTCCTGCACAAGAGCATCCAGGTGAGAACCTCCTCGTCCTTCTCCTCCTCCCCCTCCTCCCCTTCCTCCTGCTCCTCCTCACTCATCTCCATTTCCTCCCCCCTCCTCCCTCTCCTCCTTCCCCTCCTCCTTGCCCTCCTCCACCTCCCCCTTTGCCCTCCTCCCCTTCCTCCTCCCCCTCCCCCACCTCCTCGCTCTTCTCTCCTTCTTCCCCTTCCTCCTCCCCCCCCTTCCTCCTCCTCCCTCATGCCCTCGCACACCTCAGGGCAGCCTGCCTGAGGCATTGATGGTAGGTCCTGCTGTGCCTGGTCCCTGGCTGGTAGAGTGAGGATGAGGGCAGGGAAGGGAAAACACCCAACAAAGGTTTGCTTTTGTTGTTGAAATCAAGCCAGTTACCCTGTGGGAAGTGAAGCTCGTTCCCACCATAGAACTCTGGGCAATGATGTAAAGCACACACCTCACCTCAGATGTGTCTCACAGCAGCGGCCAGGAAACTGGGATATTTGTACACCAGTCCCCATCAGCCACCAGCTGCTGCCGCTCCTGGGCACTGATTCTGCAGCACTTCTGGCTGGTGGGCAAAGCAGGCAGGAAAAGGCATGTGGATATGGGGGGTTGGGAGTTCACCCTGTGGGAAGGGCAGAGGGAGAGGGGCCAGACACTAAGAGCCAGGGCTGTACACAGGGACCCTTCAGGTCAACAGCTCTTTATTAAACACCTGCTCCCTGCTCTAGGCCAGATCCTAGAGACGCAGGGTGAGCAAGACCCGTCTCTGTCCCTGAGCTCTTGGTTGGTTGGGAGGTGGCCCTTAACCAGATCATCAGCACACATGGTAAGGAGTGTCTGATGGAGGGAAGGGCAGTGCCCTGGGAGCAGGGTGAAGGATGGGGCTGGCAGGGCAGGAGACCAGATCTGAACAGAGCCTGGAGGGTCTTAGTCAAGGAGGGCAGAAGAAGGCACACAGAGTGGGGCCGGTTGAGCCAAAGCCTGAGGCTCGGGGAGGGGCTGGGGAGCATGGAGCCCGCCCCTAGCCTGCTAGCAGGAACCGTAGGAATCATGTCCGGAGCAGGGAACAGGGCTGAGTCTGGGCCTGTTAGCCTCAAGGCACATAAGGCACATAAGGGCCAGGCTGGGCTTTTCCTGGAGCCCTTGTCACTCTGTGGCTCTCAGTCTGGGGCCTTAAGCCTGACCCAGGGCCTTCTCCCAGGCTCTGTCCCTGGGCTCATTAAGCCTGGTTGTTCCAGAAGCTCAGTACCCCACCAGGCAGCTCCTGCCTACACTGATGCCCCTAGAAACCAGCCCTCCAGCCCCCCTCACATGGACAGTGGTGCTACTGATCACTGTGACCAGAACTGACCCACAGGACACAAGGAGCTAACATGGTAGAGCTGTCACAGTTGGGCAGTGGTGTTACTGCCCCTCGAGGGAGTAAAATGGCAGGCCTGTGGCTCCCTGCCAAGCTGTGCGCATGGCAGACTGGGCTGCATAGGAAAGGAAAGACCCTGCCATTTATCAAGCCCTGTGAAGGGTTCTGGGCACTTGGCATTCTCTCATTCCATCCTCTAAGGCAGGTATAATCAGGCCCATTTCACAGAAGAGGAAACAGGCCCAGAGAGGAAAAGTGGCTTGCCCACAGTCACAGAGCTCATAAGCAGGGGAGCTGGGAATTGCAGCCTGGGGTTTGTCTGATTCCAAATCCGGGGCTCTTTACCTCCCCACTTGGTAATAAAGGATGCTGGTGCTGCATTCTGCTTCTGTTCTTGGCTTCCTTCTCCACAGAGCAGAGCGGTAGAACACATAACCTCCCTGTGCCTCACTTTCCTCATCTGTCAAGCAAGGATGGTGACAGGGGCAAGTATGCAGAGGCACAGTGCAGACGATGCCACCATGCTACCTGCTTGCTGATTAATGATAGGGTGTCCAAGCCAAAAAATAAAACTAAACAGTAAAAAATAATACAGCGTAATAACGGCAACGAGAAAAAGCCTTTTTGAGCTGGGGCATCTAACCAGGTGACCCCAACACCCTGTCTGGAGTGCCTGGTAAAGGAGCCCCTGTGAGAACAGGAAGGCCTCTCTTGACAGAGGGACACCAAGAAAATGCAGCCAGGTCCAACAGCCCGCTGGCTCCCATGCTGGGTACTGGCCAGGACACCAGGGCTGAGCGGGGCATGCGAAGGGAGATGAAAGGTGACTGCAGTGAGGATTTGCCCTGCTTACTTCCCTCTGCAAGATCCACATCTCAGCTCCACAACTGGCTGGCTTGTGTGTGAGCCTCAGTTTTATCATCAATAAAATGGGGGAGTAATCGTATCCAGCTCAGAGGTTTAACTTCAGCTTAGTGCACGGAAGACGTGGTAAATGGTCATCGCTTCTCCCTTGAATGGACCGAGGGCCCCCTGACTCCCGTAGCACTACCCCATAAAGTCTAGGCTCCCGACTTCGGCATTCAAGGTCTTCAGTGATAAATCCAGGCCCACCATCCGCCCCCACACCATCTTTCACACACCCCCTGCCCCCACCCTCGCAGGTCTCTTATTTTAGCTGCACATGCTCTCCCTGCCTCCTAAATGCTTGCAGCCTTTGCTTTCCATTTATTGACGTCCTCGTGTTCTCTCTGAGCAGCCCTTCCCTGTGTCCCTAGCTGCAGTTCCTCATTCTCTCCTCAGTGTCCTAAAGCTTCTTGTTAGAGCTGCTGGAGCCACTGCGTGTGTCTGATAGCAAGTCTGCAGCCTCTGCTTCCCTTGCGGGACTGCAGGTGACTTGAAGGCACAGCCTGGTTCCCAGGAGGCTGGCTTTTGTGCCACTGGCCCTAGGGCTGAAGGCAGGCCAGCTCCAGCCACCTGCTGAGTCTCCTAAGTCCAGAGTGTCAGAGACCTCAAGAGACTCTCACCCACTGACCCACCTGGGGACTCTGGAAATTGGGATGTGACCAGGGAAGACCCTGTCACAGGGCCTCTGAATTCAGCCTCATCCCAAGTCCCCACTCTATACTTGTGTCTGCAGAACAGCCTGCTTGGACACAGCTCGGTGGAAGATGCGAGGGCAACGATGGAGCTCTACCAAATCTCCCAGAGAATCCGAGCCCGCCGAGGGCTGCCCCGCCTGGCTGTGTCAAACTGAAGCCCCATCCAGCCCGTTCCCCAGGGACTAGAGGCTTTTGGCTTTTTGGGACAGCAACTACCTTGCTTTTGGAAAATACATTTTTAATAGTAAAGTGGCTCTATATTTTCTCTACGCCATCACTGGGTCCTCTTCTTATTCTTCTCTCCGAGCTGGGTTAACAGTAGACAGGATCCATTTCTGTGTGATGTTAGGAGGGAATGAAGTCTTATGCTGGGGAGGTGGGCAAGTATCAATTTCCTTAATATCTTGAATCCTGTGGGTCCAAAATGCAGCTTGGGAATCTAAGTAGCTTGTGGCTTAATTACTAATCCCACCCTTTGCTGTTGCATCCCAGCCCTATTCCTGGTGCATTTATGCCCAGAGAGGTGGCATTATTTCCTGGGGTGGCATTCAGCTCCTCTTGAGTTGGTGCCACAGCATTTGTGGGCTTTGAAGAAAAGGTACAGGAAATGTCAAGGGTGCCACCCCGGCAACCTTGAGCAAGTCACCCCTCCTCTTATTTGTAAAACGAGGAAGGAAAGGTAACAAACTGTGGAGTCAGAGAGAAGTAGGTTGGAATCCACTCTTTGTCATTTAGTAGCTGTTTGACCTAAGGTGAGTTACTGAACTTCTCAGTTTCTCCATCTGTAAAATGAGAATTCTAACAACTCGTGGGGTATTTGTGAGATGTTGCATGCAAAGTCCCCAGCACCATGCCGGTCCTAGCTCAAGCATCCACCAGGTGTCGATAAGTAATTGTTCTTCCCTGGACTGCCTGCAGATCTAGGGCACCCAGGAAGAGTCACTGCACTCTGTTTCAGGGCTCGGCTCTCTGAGGGAAGGGCATACTGCATGGGGAGGAGGGTCTGGACCAGAGCTGTCCCTGATCACTAGAATCAGCTGAAGAATTCTTATTTTAATAATAAGTAATAATTTAGTGCTTCCACTAAATAAAAATCACTGGAATGGTGTCCAAGCAATTTTTTTTTTGAGATGGAGTCTCATTCTGTCACCCAGGCTAGAGTGCAGTGACTGGATCTCGGCTCACTGCAACCTCCACCTCCCGGGTCCAAGCGATTCTCCTGCCTCAGCCTCTCAAGTAGCTGGGATTACAGGCATGTGCCATCACACCCAGCTAATTTTTGTATTTTCAGTAAAGATGGGGTTTCGCCATGTTGGCCAGCCTGGTCTCAACTGACTTCAAGTGATCCACCCCATCTCGGCCTCCCAAAGTGCTGGGATTACAGGCGTGAGCCACCGCACCTGGCCAAGCTGTTCCGTTCTTTAACCTCCACAGGTGATTCTGGTCCTAGGGTATTTGAGACACCTGCGGTGCTTTCTCAACCATCCCAGCACCTGAACACAGTGCTCTCACACTATAGCGGGCATCTGCATCACCTGGCAGGTGCTGGGTCCACCCGCAGAGTTTCAGATCCGGTGGGTTGCGGTGGAGCTCGAGAATGTGCAGGTTCCCCATTCTAACAAGTTCCCCGCAGCTACTGGCCCGGGGACCATGCTATGAGAGAAGCACCGCCTCAGCATCAGTTGTTAGGATGTGCAGCCACAGTTGAGAGGCCCCAGGGCTGGGCGCCACCAAGGTGCACTCAGTCACAGGTCCAGCCTCTCCCTATGCCAGCTCCCTTGGCTGCCTGTTCATGCAGAGAGGTCCACAGCCCAGCAAGATGGGTCCCAAATGGCCCACTGCACAAATGAGGGACTCGACCAAGGTTAAGCACACAAGAGATTCCAATCCAGACCTGCCCGATCCCCAAACTCAAGTCTTGTTTTTTTTCCCCTCAGCTGTCCTAGGATGGCAATGCCTCCCATCTGAGCCACTGACCTCTGGGAAGCTGGAGGGCCCCCTCCCGTGTCTGGAAGAGGGGGGAGATGCAATCTGCTCTCATGGGGTTCTCTCCTGCCCTGTCCACAGAGTTTCAAGGTGATGACCCAGCCCCCTGCAGTTTTATGATTTCTTATGTGCCTTCAAGGCTGCTGGGTGCATCGGCCTTGTCTGGCTATGACTGGCCACCAGGTGGTGGCCTTGGGCCGTCTGTCCTCCTGAAAGCTTCGAGGGCAGAACCTGCATAATGAATATTTTGGGATGAGGTGTGAGGGACAGTGTCTTCAAAAATGCCTAGGGGGCTGCTCCAGGGACGCTCTAGGCAGTCTTCACTCAGCCACAGATGCTAAGGCTCAGAGAGGGGTTGGAGCATGATGCAGCCCGGCCTGGGAGGTGAGCCCAGGCTTTCTGACTCCCAGCCCAAGGTTCTGTCCATGGCTTCAGGCTTCCTTGAAAGGAGAGACAAACCAGGTTTCCTGAAGTCAGAGCATTTCAAAGGGAATCTCCAGCCCGACTTGCTTAGATGCCCTGAGGGGAGAGAAAACCGGGGCGGTGCCCACCACCCCCACTCCCAGGCAGGCAGGACCCCGAAGAGCAGCAGGTGCTGCAGTCATGTAAAACACAGGCAGTGAGAGCTCTAGAAAGAGCACCAGATTTAGAGTCAGCTGACCTGGGCTGAGGATCTGGCTTGAGTCATGGCGGACGAGTGTCTCACTTCTGTGACACTCAGTATCCACAGGCACCATATGGGCTTTCCTGCCACGCAGGGCTGAAAAGAAGATTGAGAGTCTGTATGCAGGGTGCCCAGCACCGGGTGGGGGGACGGGGCAGGAGGGGCAGGGGCCAATAAACAGCATCCATCACTACTGATATAAAAATCAAGAGCTGCCTTGGGGCTGCCCCTGTAGACTCCTCAACACAATTGGAGTCGATGCCTGCAGATGCGGGGTTTATTCCAATGAGGTTTGAGGATGGGAGAAGGGAAGGCGATGTTTATTGAGGTGGTAATGTCTAGCCCGCGGGGAGCCCTATCTGGGGTCCCAGTCAGGGCAGGCAGCTCAGGCTATCTGGTGTCCCCTGAGCCCACGGGAGAGCCTGCGTCTTAGCAGGTACTACTTCCTCCTCCTGCAGCTGCCCCAGCTGAGCCCACAGGGTACACCTAAAGAGAGAGAAAGGTGGGTGTATTCCAGGCCTCCGTTCCAAGGGTCACAGATGAAAATGTCTCAAGGGCCAGTCCTGAAAAATAAATGACTGAACCAGAAGAGCTGTGCTGTGGGGAACAGGGAGTGTATGCTCTGCTGAAGCAGGCAGTTGCTACTCAGCCCCAGCTTGCTGCGGCCATGCACAAGTGCTGGTCATTGTGCACATTGTCAGGGCTGTGTCTGGCCCACAGGTCACCAGTCTGAGACCTAAACTCCAGTCCACCTCCCAGCTGACACCTGACTCTTTCTGACTGGGAAGCGTCTACCCTTGGCCTGGATGTGTCCAAGGACAGAAAATCAACTTCTCAAAAGGACTTCTCAGAGGGTGGGGGCCCTGGATTTATGCATAGCAAGGTTTGTCCCCCTCAAGCTCACACCCACAAGAAATTCAATCCCACTTTAATGGGGTGACCTGCGACACGTCTTCAAATGGTTTTCATGTCACCATCCTCTCCCTTGAGTCTTTGACTTTCCAGGTTAAATGCACTCAATTTCTCAATGTTTTCCTTTTATGTGAAGCCCCTCCCGATTTCTCCTCTACCCCCCACCAGCTGCCCCCCTACCCATTCCTACAACCTGGCTTCCTTATCCCTTCTCTCCCCACACTCCCCAAGCCCCACTCTCAGTGGGTCCTTAACAAATGGGGAAAAGATGGAGAGAGAAGCAGGACCCAGGTGAGCTGAGGGAAAGAGCAGCATCCACCATCCAGCTGCGGCTGGTAGAAAGACCTGCGGCACTGGCAGGATGAAGTAAGGTGTCAGGGACAAGAGTCACTGCCTGCCACCTAACTGTGCAGGCATCAAAGAGACTTTTTGGGTAGCTGGAAATAACAGTCTAAAAAACAGCCCCACCTTTCTGAGCACACCTGAGTCACCTCTGACTCAGACCCAGACTCCTGGGCTGACCCAGTGAGGGGATTGGAAAGGCTGCCCTGCCCCTCTCAGTCCCCTTGTCCCTCCCTGCTTCCAGCCCATCTCAGCCAGAATGGAGAAAAGTGCTTCTATTCAGGGATGTACTCATGCTCCTCCTACCCTGAACCACTGAATGTCTCCAGGCACATCCCAGCCCCTGCTTCCCCACTGTCCCCCAGCCCCATCCGAAGGCCCATTGTCGTCTCCAAGGGTGTCAGCCAGCCCTGTCCCAGTTCCAGGAGTGGTAAGCAGCACAGCCCAGCTTCCTGTCCAGTGTTCTGTGGGCTGGGCCAGGCTCTGCAGCCAAGAGGCTTACTCACTGGTGGAACAATTTCTCCTCTATATGGAAAGAACATATGCTTTTCCTGCTGGGGGATGAGAGACTTTCGAGTAGCTTTGCCGAGACGTGGAGGAAAAGGCAAACGCTGGCCTAGCCCCAGCACCCTGATTTCCAGCAATGTTTGTCTTGTGGCAGAAGCTGCAGGCCTCTGCTCCCAGGCACATGGGGAGGCCAGGGAACACTGCTTGGAACACTTGGTTTTAGGGCACTGACCTGGTCCCCTCTTTCAGGGCTGGATGTCCTGCACTCCTCATTCTCCTATTCCATTCTCCCAATTTTAGGGCTAGAACAGAGCAGGAAGACCTGAACTTAGTTCAGCCAGAGCCCCTCTCCAGCCTTGAGATCCTCCAGAATGGAAATGTCAGTGCCCACCTCAGACGGTGCTTGTAGGTTTATAGGGACACACAACAAGTGCTTAAAAGACAATAACCATTGTGTTGTTATTAATGTTGTTCTCCTCTCAATGCATATTTACCCAGCATCTCCTGTGTGCTGGGGGCTGTACTAGGCCCTGGGAATGAAGGTAGAGGAAGAGCTGGCTATTGCCCCCAAGCTGCTACCTGCCTCCGCTCCACCCCCTTAAACATGTTCATGTGCATACACCCGCAGGGCATAAGGCACAAATAATACAACACTTATGTTTTAAAAAAAACCTAGTTTTTGAAATAACTTGGGATGGCCAGGTGCAGTGGCTCACACCTGTAATCCCAGAGCTTTGGGAGGCCAAGATGGGAGGATCATTTAAGGCCAGGAGTTTAAGACCAACCTGGGCAACATAGACCCTGTCTCTATAAAAAATACAAAAATGAGCCAGACATGGTGGTGCATGCCTGTGGTTCTAGATACTTGGGAGGCTGAGAATGGAGGATCACTTGAGTCCGGAGTTCAGTGCTGCAGTGAGCTATGACTGCATTACTGCACTCCAGTGGGATAGGCTAAATAGCAGAGAGAATACAGCTAAATGAGAAATTACTGAGCTAAATGACTTGGTTGAGGACCTCATCCAAAAGACATCAGGAAGGGATAAAGAAATGAGAATGAAAGACAAGTCAGGAGATAGAAAAGAAGAAATGTTCTGATCTATAGTAGCCAGCTTCAAAGACAGCCCTCAGTGATCACCATCTCCTGATATTCACTTCCTTCTGTAGAAGTCAACCCACTTCCTCACAACATTGACTAGGTCAGACCTGTGTAACTGGTAGAATATTAAGGAACTAACAGATTGTAGTTTCCAAGTCCAGACCATAAATGTCAGTGTGGCTTTCTTCTTACTTTCTCTGAAATCCTTTGCTTAGGGGGATGCCAACTGCCATGTTGGGAGGATAATCAATCCTACAAAGAGGTCCACATTTGCAGAAACTGAGGGCCACTGCCAACATCAACTTGCCAGTCATGTGAGTGAGCCATCCTGGAATCAGATTCTCTAACACCAGCCAAGTCTTCAGATGATTTCAGCCTTGACCAACATCTTGACTCCAACTTTGAGAGACTCTGAGCCAGAATCACCCAGCTAAGTCACCCCAGATTCCTGACCTCAAGAAATTGCACAAGATAATAAAGGCTTAATGCTGTTTTAAGCCATTAAGTTTTAGGGTAGTTTTTAATGCAACAATAGATAACTAATGCACTATCTATATGCTAGAAACCCCAAAAGACTAAACAGAGTAGAGAAAATATTTGAAAAAATAATAACCAAGAATTTCCCAGAATACAAAAGAATGCATGTTAATATGGAAAGAATCCATTGCATTCCCAACTAAGTCTGTAAGTAAAAATTCACATCTAGATACATTTCAGTGGACTCTTTAAAGTCTGAAAGTCAAAAATGAAATTCTTTTGTCCTTAATGTAGAGGCTGGAAAAAAAATTTTAAATAAAGTTCTATAAGCTTCTAGAGAGGAAAAGATCACCTACAAAGAAGTAAGAGTGAGATTGATATCTAACTTCTCAACAGCAACATTGAATGCAGGGAAATGGAATAACATCTTCAAAGAGTAGAAGGAAAAGAACTTTGAACCTACACTTCTATGTTTAACTAAGTTTTTATTTAAAACACAAAAACAGTCATACTGGAAAATGGGAGTTTCATAAAAAACTAAACATGCAACTACCATACAACCCAGCAATTGCATTCCTGGGCATTTATCCAAGGGAAACAAAAACATATGTTCACACAAAAATCTGTACATGGATGTTTATAGCTGCTTTACTCATAATAGTAAAAAACTGGAGACAACCCAGACATCCTTCAATGGGTGAGTGGTTAAATAAACTGTGGTGTGTCCATACCATGTAATTCTACTAGAATAAAGGGAAACTATTTATACACTTAACAACTTAGATCAATATCCAGGGAATTATGTTGAGGGTAAAAGTCAATCCCAAAAGGTGTATACTGCATGATTCCACTTAAAAAAATTTCCTTAAGTGACAAAATTATAAAAATGGAGAACAGTTTCATAGTTCCCAGGACTTACAGGTGGGAAGAGGAGATTGTGGTGGCAGGTATGGCATTCTGAATAGTGAGACCTCTCACATCTGTACAGCTTCCCACACTCTACCTCCAAATGCTTCTGTTAATCTCTAACTTCCTGGCATGAGACAAAAGAATTTCTCTCTGAGGAAACTGACCAAGCCAATGGCAAAAACCTATAGATATTGCTATCTGGGGTTCCCAGTGAACCAGCTGGACTTCTGCTCCATTACCCTACAGTGAGGCCTGCAGTCAACAAGCCCTTTCCACACAAAGACAGATCCCCTAATCAGGCTTTTAGTGCCTCACTCTTCAATATGAATAGCCAGCAAAGGATCACCAGCCTTTTGAGGAAGGTTTCTACCTGAAAGTTACCCAAACAAAGAGTAGGTAAAAACTAAGGAATAAATACAAAGCAGGCAGGACACTTTAAAGAAAGGGGGAAAAAACCCATAATTAATATTATCAAAAAACAAATCAAATATATTACATCCAAAAAGTGAGTATCACTACTTAAAAAGGAATATTTAAAGAACAAAAAATGTTCTTCACAAGTAAAAATAGTACAGCATAGATTTTAAATGCAATAAAATATTAAAATATCAAGTTGTGTAAAACTTCCAGAAAATGACCAAAAATTTAAAGAGAAAATAAGACAGATGGAGGTGGAGCAAGATGGCTGAGTAGAAGCCTCCACTGATCATCCTCCCCATAGGAACACCAAAGTGAACAAAAAAGCACCTTCATAAAAACCAAAAATCAGGTGAGCAATCACAGTACCTGGTTTTAACTTCATATCACTGAAATAGGCACTGGAGAGGGTAGGAAAGATAGTCCTGAGTTGCTGGTGCCATCCCCTCCTTGTTTCCCCAGCAGCAGCCTGTGGTGCAGACAGATAATCTGCACTTGTGGGCGGGAGAGAAACAGTGATTGTGGGACTTTGCATTAGAACTCAATGCTGCCTGGTCACAGTGGAAAGCAACACCAGGCAGAACTCAGCTGGCACCCATGGAGGGAGCATGTAGACCAGCCCTAGCCAGAGGGGAATCACCCATCCCAGCAGTTGGAACTTGAGTTCCAGCAAGTCCCGCCATCATGGGCTAAAGTGCTCTAGGGTTCTAGATAAACTTGTGAGACAACCTAGGCCAAAAGGACTGCAATTCCTGGGCAAGTCTTGGTACTGTGCTGGGCTTGGAGCCAGTGGATTTGCGGGGCGAATGACCTAGTGAGACACCAGCCAGGGAAGCCAAGAAAGTATTTGCACCACTCCCCCACCCACCCCAGCCCCAGGCAGTGCAGCAAGCAGCTCTGGAAGAGATTCTTTGCCTCCACTTAAGGAGAAGAGGGGGAAGAGTAAAGAGGACTTTGTCTTGGAACGTGGGCACTAGCTTAGCCAAAGTAGGATAGGGCACCAGGCAGAATCCTGAGGCCTCCATTCTAGGCCCTAGCTCCCGGAAAACATCTCTAGACACACCTTGGGCCAGAAGGGAACCTGCTGCTTTGAAGGGAAGGACCCAGTCCTGTCAGGATCCATCACCTGCTTACTAAAGGATCATCACCTTGGGCCCTGAATAATCCACAGTGATACCCAGGCAATACTCACTATGGGTCTTGACATTTCTGGACCTGCCCTGGACCAGAGGATAGCCCACTGCCCTGAAGGGAAAATCTCAGGCTTGATATCATTCACCACAAGCTGACTGAATAGCTCTCGGGCCTTAAGTGAGTATCAGTGGTAGCCAAGTTGTACTCACCACAGACCTGGGATGATGGCGGCCATGGGGAGAGACTCCTCTACTTGTGGAATGGGAAGGGAAGGGTGGGAAAGACTTTGTCTTGTGGCTTGGGTGCTAGCTCAGCTGCAGTGGAATAGAGCACCAGGTAGATTCCTAAGGTTTCCAACTCCAGGCCCTGGCTCTCAGAGAGCATCTCTAGACCCGCCCAGGGCCAAGAGGAGCTCACCATCCTGAAGGGAAGGACACAAGCCTAGCTGGCTTTACCGCCTGCTGATTGTAGAGCACTAGGACCTTGGGCAAACATAGGCAGTGATTACCACAGGCCTTAGGCGAGACCCAGTGCTGTGCTGGCTTCAGATCTGTCCCAGTGCAGTGTCAGTGGTAGTAGCTACACAGGTGCTGTGTCACACCTCCCCCAGCTCCAGGCAGCGTGGCACAGACAAAGAGGCTCATTTGTTTGGGAGAAAGTAAGAGAAGAGAACAAGAGCCTCTGCCTGGTAATCCAGAGAACTCTTCCAGATCTTATTCAAGACTGCCAAGGCAGTACATCTGTGAGTCTGTATGAGTCACAGCATTACTGGGTTTGGGGTGCCCCCTAATGCATATATGGATGCAGTGACCAAAAACTTAGATCACAACACTCAAGTCCCTTCAAATGCCTGGAAAGCCTTCCCAAGAAAGATGGGTATAAACAAGCTCAGACTGCAAAAACTACAATACTTAACTCCTCAATGCCCGTATGCCAATGAGCATCTACAAGCATCAAGACCATCCCAGAAAACATGACCTCACCAAACGAACTAAATAAGTCACCAGTGACCAATCTGGAGAGATAGAGATATGTGACCTTTCAGACAGATAATTCAAAATAGCTGCTTTGAGGAAACTCAGTGAAATTCAAGAAAACACAGAGAAGGAATTCAGAATCCCATCAGATAAATTTAACAAAGACACTAAAGTAATTAAAAGGACTCAAGCAGACATTCTGGAGTAGAAAAATGCAATTGGCATACTGAAGAATGCACCAGAGTCTCTCACCATCAGAACTGATCAAGCAGAAGAAAGAATTAGTGAGCTTGAAGACAGGCTATTTGAAAATACACAGTCAGAGGAGATAAAAGAATAAAGAATAAAAAACAATGAAACATGCCTACAGGATCTAGAAAATAGCCTCAAAAAAACAAATCTAAGAGTTATTGGCCTTAAAAAGGATGTAAAGAGAGAGAGATAGGGATAGAAAGTTTATTCAAAGGAATGATAACTGACAACTTCCCAAACCTAGGGGAAGAGATATCAATATTCAAGTACAAGAAAGTTCTAGCATACCAAACAGATTTAACCCAAATAAGACTACCTTGAGACATTTAATAATCAAACTCTCAAAGGTCAAGGATAAAGAAAGGATCCTAAAAGCAAGAGAAAAGAAACAAATAACATACAATGGAGCTCCAACACATCTGGCAGCAGACTTTTCAGTGAAAACTTCATAGGCCAGGAGAGAGTGGCATGACATATTTACAGTGATGAAGGAAAAAAACTTTTATCCTAGAAAAGTATATGCATTGAAAATACCCTTCAAAAATGAAGCAGAAACAAAGCAAGTTGCAGTGGTGCTTTTATTAGTTTCCTCTTTGTTTGTTTATACAATCAGTGTTAAGTTGTCATCAGTTTAAAATAATGAGTTGTGAGATATTATTTGCAAGCCTCATGGTAATCTCAAATCAAAAAACCTACAACAGCCCTGGCATGATGGCTCATGCCTGTAATCCCAACACTTTGGGAGGCCGGGATGGGAGGGTTGCTTAAGCCCAGGAGCTCAAGATCAGCCTAGTCAACATAGTGAGACCCCACCTCTACAAAAAAATAGAAAAAAATTAGCCAAGTATGATGGTGCATGCCTGTAGTCCCTGCTACTTGAGAGGCTGAGGTGGGAGGATTGCCTGAGCCCAGGTATTAGAGGCTTCAGTGAGTTATGATTGTTCCGCTGCACTCCAGTCTGGGTGACAGAGTGAGAACCTGTCTTAGAAAAACAAAAACAAACAAAAAACCTACAACAGACACACAGGAAATAAAAAGCAAGAAATTAAAACATACCACCAGAGAAAATCACCTTCACTAAAAGGAAGAAAGCAAGGAAGAAAATAAAGAAGAGAAGACCACAAAACAACCAGAAAATAAATAACAAAATGTCAAGAGTAAGTACTAACTTGATGATAACATTGGGCTGGGCACAGTGACTCACGCCTATAATTCCAGCACATTGGGAGGCCAAGGTGAGAGGATTGCTTGAGCCCAGGAGTTTGAGACCAACCCAGACAACATAGTAAGTCCCAGGCTCTATAAAAAAAATAAATTTATTTACTTATATATATATTTTTTATTTTTATTTCTCACCTGTCTTATGTTGCTGTTTTACATTTTTTTTTTTTTTTTTTTTTTTGAGACGGAGTTTCACTCTTGTCTCCCAGGCTGGAGTGCAATGACACAATCTTGGCTCACTGCAGCCTTCACCTCCTGGGTTCAAGTGATTCTCATGCCTCAGCCTCCTGAGTAGCTGGGATTACAGGTGCCTGCCACCATGCCCAGCTAATTTTTAGTTTTTTAGTAGAGATGGGGTTTCACCATGTTGGCCAGGCTGGTCTTGAACTCCTGATCTCAGGTGATCCGCCCACCTGGGCCTCCCAAAATGCTAGGATTAACAGGTGTGAGCCACCGCACCCGGCCAGACACAACTGATTTCATTCACTGTCATCATGACTCACATTTTATCATGTTTTAGGGATTTAAAAATATTTTCCCCTTTAAGACCCTGAGTCAATATTTGGATGTTCCATTGGATTGAGGTCAAGAAACATTAAGTTCCACTCTCAGCACACTCTTCACTTTCATATGTTCCCATCACTCCAGCTCCTCTCCAGCTACTGCCATATCTCCCCTTCCCCTCACAGTCAAGCTTTACTCCAGGGAAGCCTGTATTTACTGTATTGTCTTTTCTTCTCCTTCTGAATGTCCTGCTGTCCGTCCTCAGGACTTCATTGAAACTGCTCTAACCTGCATTCTCAATGACCTTCCAATGCTCAAATCCAATGGACACTTTCCAGTGCTTATCCTGTGTGATTTCTCCGCAGCATATATTAATGTCAGCCACAATCTCCTGGAACTCTCTTTTATTATTATTATTTTTTGTATAACCAGCCTCTCCTCATTCTTTCCAGCTGACTCTCTACCCCTTTGTAGATCCCTCTTCTTCCTGCCACTTAAATGTCAGCGTTTTCTTCGTAGCACTTCCTTCTTGGTCATCTCTGTTTCTCACTCTGCCTTGTCTCACTGGGAAATTTTACTTAAGTCTATAACTTCAATTACTCCTTTAGCTGATGATCCACCAGTCTCTTTCTTAAGTTCTAATCTTTTCAACCGGGCAATCTGCAGGCATTTCAAACTCAACATGTCTCATACTCTTACGCAGCCTCACCTTTCCTATTTTACCTTTCTCATGTATTTCTATCTCGACTTCAGGACTTCCACATCCACCCAAGTCATTCAAGCCAGAAACCAGAGCTTTCTTTGGCTCTTGTCTCTTCCGCCTCCCACATCTAATTGTCTTCCAAATCCTAAAGCTTCCATTTCCCAGATATCTCCTGCATTCACTTTTACTCTAATCTTCATTGCCTTAGCTCATGACCTCATCATTGCTCTCCTGGATTTTTGAAGTTTTCTTCCACTGGCCCTCTACCCACAATCTTGCGTTCCCTCACTGTTTATTTTAAACTGCTTTCTTAGAAGTCAAAAAATGGTCATTCCCTTGTTAAACATATCTTTCATGATAAAGTGTTGGCTATTTGTTGCACAGTATTAATTTCTCTTTCTTTGGAAATAACACTTCAATATATCTTTGAGATCTGCTCCTTCTCTATAGTGTGCAGACATGATGGAATCATAAATCAAGAGCTTTGGCCTTTTTACACTAGACCAACTGGTCTCTGTCTCCAAAGACTTTTGAGTCTTGTGTAGGTTGAGTCAAGGATGCAAAAATATTGCTCTTATTGCAGCAGCAGCACATCGACAAACCAGCAGTTCTCATTCCCTAAACGATTGTTGCTTTCCTGGTTCCTGTTCTTCTCTAAGCCCAATTTATTAGCCTTTTTTTTTTCAGTTCTGTGAGTTCCCAGATACTCTTCAGATAGAAACCTTTTCTGATGATATTAGCCAAAATCTATTTTTGTTGCTTACAACTAGAAAGCCTGGTTGCAAAATTTACATCCATTCATAAGGTAGGCAAAGCCCCTCAGTAACTGGCCTACACCCTCTCCTCCAGCATCATCTGTAGTCATGGGCCCCCTGCACCATTCACTCCAGCCTCTAGAATAACATGCTATACCCCTAACATACCATGTTAAGAAGATTCCCGGCTGGGCGTGGTGGCTCGTGCCTATAATCCCAGCACTTTGGGAGGCCGAGCTGAGCGCATCACGAGGTCAGGAGTTCAAGACCAGCCTGGCCAAAATGGTGAAACCCCATCTCTACTAAAAATATAAAAATTAGCCAGGCGTGGTGGTGGGCACCTATAACCCCAGCTTCTCGGGAGGCTGAGCCAGGAGAATCAATTGAACCTGGGAGGCAGAGGTTGCAGCGAGCCGAGATCATGCCGAGCCAAGATCACGCCAAGCCAAGATCACGCCACTGAGACAGAGCAAGACTCCGTCTCAAAAATAAAAATAAAAAAAATTCTCTCCTTTTTTTTTTTATGTGTGTGTGTGTGTATGTGTATGTGTGATAAAGTCTCACTCTGTCACCCAGGTTGGCTGGAGTGCAGTGGCACAATCTTGGCTCACTGTAACCTCCGCCTCCTGTGTTCAAGCGATTCGCCTGCCTCAGCCTCCCGAGTAGCTGGGATTACAGGCATGCGCTACCAGGTCTGGCTGCTTTTTGTATTTTTAGTAGAAACAGGGTTTGCCATGTTGGCCAGGCTGGTCTTGAGCTCTTGAACTCAAGTGACCCACCTGCCTCGGCCTCCCAAAATGCTGGGATTATAGGCGTGGGCCACTGCACCTGGTCTCCTCCTCCTTAAAGTCTCAATTTGTGCCACTTTCTCCGTGAAGCCTCACCTGTCACCTGCAGGCACTCCAGCTTCCATGGCCTCTTGTACACCCCTCTATCATATTGTACTGAAACTGCCTCTTCACATGTCTAACCCTCCACAGCCTGGCAAACAGTAGGTGCTCAATAAATGCCACCCTAAGCCTCAGTTTCTTCATCTAGAAAATAGAATAATAGCATCTACTTTCAGACATCAAGGTTCTTCCTTATGACCTATAGAAAACATCTCTACCAACCTAAGCAGAAAGCAACTCTACTGGAAGAATGCTAGTTGGCTTGGAGAATTATCTGTCAGCCAGGGGCCAGGCTCAGAATACAGGCAGGAAGGAGAGGCACTGAGCAGCCCGGTTCAGGCACCATGCCACTGGCAGTGCACATCGCATGTCACTGTGGGTCCCAGCAGAATGAACTCTGACCCAAGCTTGTATCTGTGTGTCACTTGCTCCTTGGTGTGTGTTTAGGCCCTGCTTGCAGGGAGCAGGCCAAATATTTATCTGGTCTTGCAGTTCGGGCATGGTGTAATCCCAGCACTTTGGGAGGCCAAGCTGGGTGGATCACCTAAAGTCAGGAGTTCAAGACCAGCCCGACCAACACAGTGAAACCCTATCTCTACTAAAAATACAAAAATTAGCCAGACATGGTGGCAGGCACCTCTAGTCCCAGCTACTTGGGAGGCTGAGGCAGGAGAATCGCTTGAACCAGGGAGGCAGAGGCTGCAGTGAGCTGAGATCACACCACTGCACTCCAGCCTGGGTGACAGAGCGACAGTGAGACTCTGTCTTAAAAAAAAAAAAAATTATCTGGTCTTTTAAGCTTCTGTACTAAAAGTGAGGCCCAGTCTCTCACCAAGACTCACACGATGGGGACGTTCTCAATATCGAGGGGGTGGGGGTGAGTTCAGGTGCTCAATAGTAACCCTGCATGAAGATGTCCCTCACACAGCACTGTTGGTTTAGTGGGAGGATTAAATGAGACGATGTATGGCCGAGTGATTCTCAGACATTTCTCCTAAAGGCAGAGAAATAGAATGTATCCTCATCTGGATGTCCAGCCTGCAGCCTCAGGCTGCAAGCTTGTGTTACATTTATTTGACAAACATTTATGAAGCTCCTGCCATGCGTCAAGTCCTCTTCTCAGCACTGGGAATACATCAGTCAGCAAAACAGACATAACCCCTACTGTGGTGGACTTCTATTCTAGCGTTTATCTTTGGAGTCTCATGTTTTGCTTGGATATGCATGCAGACGATTGCATTCTATTCCCTAATGGGACCATGACAATATATTCAGAACATATGAGGTCTTGTTTTAATACAAAAGTAATGGCTTCCTACCAAAATGGTGGAGACACAGTGAGCTGGTGGTTGCCTTGCCTCATTTGTTTGAAGAAATGAAAAACTGTTTTTTTATGTACCTATATTTGAGCAAGTGTTCATTGACACCGAAAACAAAGCTTGAACTGAGTTTATGGAAGGAACGAAGAGAAAGCTCATGGGAAGGGGCAGGATAATGGGAAGATGGGGCCCTGCCAGCCTCTGTCAGGGGCCAGGAGCAGAATACGCTGGAAGTCCGTCCTTCTGCCTGAGGCACTAGGAAGGCTCACATGCCCTTTCTTTTAAGGGGTTCTCTTAAAGAGCAGTCCCAGGCTGGCACTGAGAGTGCCATTGTGTGGCAGCAGTTCTGGGTTGGGGGGCCACTGGCTCTGAGCTCAGCATGGACTTGAGGGCCACAGTCATCAGGCAGCCTAGGAGATGGCAAGCGGCTGGCAGCAGTGACCAGCCAGGAGCCGGAGGGGCGGGCAGGCTGTGGCCTGGACAAGGGAAGCAACCTCTCTTGGCAGAGGTGCTGAGAGGTGGCGATGGCCCTAGGGTTTGCAGGGCCAGATGCAGAGTGGGAAGGAGGCCTAGCGGGATCCGCCCATCCCATGATGGGTGGTTTTGGAGGGCTTTGTTGCTTAAGGAAATTCACTCTTCTTCCCAGGCATAAGACTGAAGGGGTTTATGAAAAACAGATGCTGGTTGAAGTGCGGGTGAGGGGAATTGTGGTCCCCACCCTCAGGGGATGGGATTGAACTGAGCTTTCCCCACCCGCTTCCCAACTCCTGTTCAGAAGCCGACCCAGAAAAGGCCAACTGGTGAACGAACCCTCAGCAGACCAGCCTGGCGACAGAAAAGGCCCTAGGATTCCAGCTCACACAAGGACCTACAAGGATTTGGGTTAAAGTGGGCAGTTGTTGACATAACAATGATAAAAAGAAGTAACATATAACACTCACTGCATGCCAAGCACCACTCTCAATTCCTTTGTTCCTCCCAGCAGTCTTGTGAATCAGGTGCCCTAGGCAGAGCTAGGATCCCGGCAGTTGGCTTCAGGGTCTTAAACCCTGTCTGGCATTGACCTTGTATCTTATACCCCAGAGGGGAAGAACAGGCAATATTTTTTCAGCAACAACTGTCTGATTAGGTGATTTATTACCCCTATTTCATTTTACCTTCCCCCATTTTATAGATGATGAAACTGAGGCTTAGGGAGTACACTACATAACTTGCTTAAAGTCACAGTTACTCCGTTGCAGAACCTGGATTTGAATGCAAGTCTGTCTCACTGCAGAGCTTGGCAACATAACGGTCCCGCAGTAAACACAGAGCCCCTTCTCCCTCCTCCTGGACTCATGTCGGTCCTGGTCTGGCTGCAATGTCCCACTCAGGGGTCCTGCAGCAGCTGCCCTTCGTCTTAGCCAGACCACTTCCTGTTGGTGAGCCACCCAGAAAAAGCCAGAGAGAGCATGAAGAACTTTAGACAGGCCTGATGGGAGCCTCTGCCGCCCTCTCTCTCTCCGGCCGGCCTGCCTCCCTTCAGTGACCGTGGGACAGGAGCCAGCCACACAGACAAGGGCCGCATGGATCAGCAGCCTGCGGCCGGCCCCCGAGGGCGGGCAGCCAGGTGCCAGTGGCTGCAGGAGAGAAGGGCCCCTCTTCTCTCCACTCAAAGGTGGATTGAGGAAGGCTGGCTCCGTGATTTTTCCAAGAAGCTCATCCAGAGCCAGAGAATGGGAACATCTGTGCCCTGGGCTCTGTCCTGGACAAGGCTCAGGCCACAGTCTGGGGCTGGCGTCAGCTGGAGACAGCCCTGCGTGGAGGAGGCTCTGTCCCACTGGCCAGTGGTGGGGCCACTCCCAACTGGCAGGCTGATGAGGGGAAGCCGTTGGCCTCCACTCCTTGGAGACAGGGAGCCCAGGCCAGTCAGGGGAGGGAGCACAGGGCCTGAGGCTTGGGCACCAGGGGCCATCTGCATCGGCTGTTTATGCAGCAGGACTGGCAGAAGCCCCAGAGACCCCGCACATGGACCTGGGGGCACAGCTTCTCCTCCCCAGTTCCTGGACCCAAGGCCTCTCCCTTCCCCATCTGCCTTTGGTGACAGGCATGTGTGGGCATTCCTTACCTCCCCCACCAGCCTGAGCATCAAAGCAACAAGGGAATTTAGAGATCATCTGACCAGCTTATTTTCCCCTGTCCCTTTTTTTCACTTGGTATATTTTTTAAATTTAAGTTTTAGTTTTCGAAAAGGTAATATATGTGCATGATTCAAATATCAAAGTGCTATAAAAAGGTATACATTGAGAAACTTCATTTCCACATGCGGCTTCATCTACTCTCCCCCTGGCCACCTCCACCCCACCTAATACCACAGGAAGGTACACATTAACTTCGTATGCATCCTTCCAGGGCTTCTGTATGCAAATCAAACATACAGATTTTTTTTTTTTAATTCTCCCCTTTAATTATATAAAAATTAGCATACTAGGCCTGGTGCAATGGCTCATGCCTGTAATCCAAGCACTTTGGGAGGCCGAGGCGGGTGGATCACCTGAGGTTGGGAGTTCAAGACCAGCCTGACCAACATGGAGAAACCCTGTCTCTACTAAAAATACAAAACTAGCTGGGCATGGTGGTGCATTCCTGTAATCCCAGCTACTCAGGAGGCTGAGGCAGGAGAATCACTTGAACCTGGGAGGCGGAGGTTGTGGTGAGCCGAAATCATGCCATTGCACTCCAGCCTGGGCAGCAAGAGTGAAACTCTGTCTCAAAAAAAAAACAAAAACAAAAACAAAAATTAGCACACTAGACATCCTTCCATATCTTGCTTTCTAAATTTGCTATATCCTGGAGACATTTTTTTTAAATCATTTTGAGAGCACCTTCATTTTCCCAACTGTATTGTATTCTATTTTGTTGCTGTATGATAATTTACTAGCCAGATTTTAGAGATGAACACATGGTTAGTTTCCAGTCTTTCCAATCCTATTTTTAATTTCCAATCTTATTTTTAAATGAAGTCTTATGAGGAAGCTTGATTGATGCCAAGCTGTTCTGGTTAGAGGAGATGATGGGTGAAGCCAACCTCCAACTTGCAACCTCCACCATCCCTGCCAGGTCTTGGAAGAACTTCATCAGAACCCTAGGGCTCCATGAAACACAGTAAAAACTATGATCTTATCCTCATTGGCTCATGGTATAAATGGGAAACCAAGACTCAGAACAGGAACAAGACTGATCTGAGGCCACAAGGTTAGCCTGTGGCAGAACTGGAGTCACAAACAAGATCACCTGGGCCCTACTCACCACACTATACATATTTCAACCTCAGGAGTCCCAGGCCAGGGCTCTGGGGCCAGTTGAGTAGAATCGAAGGCAGGTCTTACTGTGGACCCAGCCATGAACCTAGCCACAGACTCAGCCATAGACTTACCCATGGACCCAGCCATATACCCAGTTATAGACCCAGCCATACACTCACTCATAGATCCAGCCATGGACCCAGCTATAGGCCCAGCTATAGACTCACTCCTAGACCCAGCCACACTCCCAGCCACAGACCCAGCCACGGACTCAGCTGTGGACCCATCCATAGACCTAGGCATGGACTGAGCCATAGACCCAGCCATGGATCTAGCCATATACTCACCTATAGACGCATCCATGAATCCAGCTGTGGACCCAGCCACATAAGCCATAGACACCTATAGCTCTTGAGTCATAGACACCCATAGATCTAGCCATGAACCTAGCCATAGACTCACCCATAGACCCAGTTGTGGACCCAGAAGTCAACCCAGCCATAGACCCAGCCATGCACCCAGCCACAGATTTATTTATTTATTTATTTGTTTATTTTTGAGACAGAGTTTTGCTCTTGTCGCCCAGGCTGGAGTGCAATGGCATGATCTCGGCTCACTGCAACCTCCGCCTCCTGGGTTCAAGCCATTCTCTTGCCTCAGTCTCCCGAGTAGCTGGGACTACAGGCACGTGCCACCATGCCCAGCTAATTTTTGTATTTTTAGTAGAGACAGAGTTTCACCATGTTGGCCAGGCTGGTCTCGAACTCCTCACCTCAGGTGATACACCCTCCTCGGCCTCCCAAAGTGCTGGGATTACAAGTATGAGCCACTGCACCTGGCCCCCAGACACAGATTTATATGTAGATCCAGCCATGCACCCAGCTGAAGATCCTGGATCTGCCTGTCTCCCACTCTGGGCTTTCATTTCCTCTTCCACTGCTTGGGGTCAGTGGCTTCACACTCCCAAAAGAAAGGGCTTTGAGTTTGCAAAAGGAAAGATGAGCTACCCAAACTCGGTGAGACAATGAGGGCTGCTGCTGCTGAGCTGGACTCTTAAGAAATGGAAAGTTAAGAATGTGTAGAGCTGTTGGTGGGACTGTAAACTAGTTCAACCGTTGTGGAAGTCAGTGTGGCGATTCCTCGGGGATCTAAACTAGAAATACCATTTGACCCAACCATCCCATTACTGGGTATATACCCAAAGGATTATAAATCATGCTGCTATTGTGAATAGTGCCGCAATAAACATACGTGTGCATGTGTCTTTATAGCAGCATGATTTATAGTCCTTTGGGTATATACCCAGTAACGGGATGGCTGGGTCAAATGGTATTTCTAGTTCGAGATCCCTGAGGAATCGCCACACTGACTTCCACAATGGTTGAACTAGTTTACAGTCCCACCAACAGTGTAAAAGTGTTCCTATTTCTCCACATCCTCTCCAGCATCTGTTGTTTCCTGATTTTTTAATGATGGCCATTCTAACTGGTGTGAGATGGTATCTCACTGTGGTTTTGATTTGCATTTCTCTGATGGCCAGTGATGAGGAGCATTTCTTCATGTGTTTTTTGGCTGCATAAATGTCTTCTTTTATGTTTATTGCGGCACTATTCACAATAGCAAAGAGTTGGAACCAACCCAAATGTCCAACAACGATAGACTGGATTAAGAAAATGTGGCACATATACACCATGGAATACTATGCAGCCATAAAAAATGATGAGTTCGTGTCCTTTGTAGGGACATGGATGAAACTGGAAAACATCATTCTCAGTAAACTATCGCAAGGACAAAAAACCAAACACCGCATGTTCTCACTCATAGGTGGGAATTGAACAATGAGAACTCATGGACACAGGAAGGGGAACATCACACTCCGGGGACTGTTGTGGGGTGGGGGGAGGGGGGAGGGACAGCATTAGGAGATACACCTAATGCTAAATGACGAATTAATGGGTGCAGGAAATCAACATGGCACATGGATACATATGTAACAAACCTGCACATTGTGCACATGTACCCTAAAACCCTAAAGTATAATAAAAAAAAAAAAAAAAAAAAAAAAAATAAATAAATAAATAAAAAAAATAAAAAAAAAAATAAAAATAAAAAAATAAATCATGCTGCTATAAAGACACATGCACACGTATGTTTATTGCGGCACTATTCACAATAGCAAAGACTTGGAACCAACCCAAATGTCCAACAACGATAGACTGGATTAAGAAAATGTGGCACATACACACAGTGGAATACTATGCAGCCATAAAAAATGATGAGCTCATGTCTTTTGTAGGGACATGGATGAAACTGGAAAACATCATTCTCAGCAAACTATCGCAAGGACGAAAAACCAAATGCCACATGTTCTCACTCATAGGTGGGAACTGAACAATGAGAACACATGGACACAGGAAGGGGAACATCACACTCCGGGGACTGTTGTGGGGTGGCAGGAGCGGGGAGGGACAGCATTAGGAGATATACCTAATGTTAAATGACGAGTTAATGGGTGCAGCACACCAACATGGCACATGGATACATATGTAACAAACCTGCACATTGTGCACATGTACCCTAAAACTTAAAGTATAATAATAATAAAATTTAAAAAAAAAGAATGTTTAGGGATAATAATGTCGGGAGACCTCAGACTTTGAAGACACATGTAAGCAATGTGTGTTTTTGAAAAGAATCGCTGGAGACCCTGAACATATACACACCTATTATGTATCAATAAAAAAATAAAAATAAATAAAAAAAAAGAATCATTGGGGAGTTTTACAACTGGTAAGCGACTAAGTTACTTAGGAAATACATTTTATGAAAGAGAAATATGTTTTCCGCCAGGCAAAGGCTGGGGCAGAGAGAGAGCCTGTCTAATTCGGAAGGATTTAACCAATAAACAGGATCTCAGCGGGCCAAGAGGTAAACAAGCAGAAAGGAGAAGCGGGGCCAATTTACATCTGAAAGACAGACTCTCCAAGACTGGCACAGTCCAGGAACACAAGGAATAGATGGGGTTTGGGGGAACTAGGGGTCTCTGCCACCACCTATACCCAAATCGTAGATGAGGAATCTGACTCACCAGTGGTAAAGCGACCTCCTTGGGGTAACGAGGCAGGTTTGCAGTAGATTCAGGGTAAATATGGTATAATCCCAGCCCCAAGGATGCTGATTCCAACCTTGTAATAAGCAGGGGTCCACAGTGGAAGCACAGCCAGCCTGGGAGCCAGGAAACCTGGGTCCTGTCTTTGACTCTGCTGCACACAAGGTCACTCTGGACAAGGCATGCCACCTTCCTGGCGTCCAGCTTCACCTTCTCCATGGTGAGACGGTTGGACTCAGTGAGGCTTTTAAACTTTCTTTTGAGCTCCAAAATGAGGGGACTGGACCTGGGCCTTGGATTTGTGACAAATAACCCTTAATCCCTCTTGGGCAGGGAGAGAGGGAGCAGCCACCTCCACGAACCCCAATTTGGCCTTAACACAGGACCCTACTTCATTTGGGAAGGGAGACACGGACCCAGCATTGCTCCAAGGTATAGCATCATGGATGGTCCACAGAATAAAATTAGGATAAAGTTTGGCTGTTAAGTTTCAAAGCTGTCATCCTAGTGCAAGTCTGGAATGATCTAGGAGCAGTGCTGCTACCTGGGTGGGGATTTTTCTGGGCAAGGTGAGTGGTTAGTAGCTTCCGGGCTGGGGAGGTAAAGGAAGTTGGAAATGAACAATAGAGCTGTGGCTGGATGCTGATGTGGGAAACTATCTTTGCATCCCAGGGGAGGGGGCATGGAGGGATGAGGATGATGGGCCCTGTTTTAAGGGCAGGAAATGAAAGAGGAGGGCACCTGTAGCAGGACCTCTGGGAAGCAGCAACCCTGAGGATGTGCCTAAGACGGGGGTGGGGTCAGGGGCAGCAGACTGGAGATGGCTGGGGGGGAATCAGTCAGAGAGGCCCCAAGACAGCCCACCAGCATCTTGTGATCCAGGAGAGATGTGGGAGTGTAGCCAACCACATCCAGGAGAGATGTGGGAGTGTAACCATGCTATGAGGAGGGCCTGGAATGTAACAGAGAGAGGAAGAACCAGGGTCCTGAAGGGGTTTCGAAGTCGTAGCAGAGGACATCACAACAAGACTCACAGAGACCATTCCTTTGGAACTCACAGAATATCCCAGGTCCCTTGCCCAAGACAGTTCACCATTGAGGGGTACAGTTAGGGTCAGACCTCCCCAAGGGGTCCCAAAAGTGGGGGTGGAGGACAATAGCACCTCCCCTAGCCTGCTCCCTCCTCAGACAGATCTGCCCTGTTCAAAGGAACTGTTTGTGGAGAGGTGCCCACAGGGCTTAAAGGCCAGCTTCCTGAGCCTGGGCCAGCCTCCAGTCATTAAGGGCTTTGTCCCTTTTGCTAATAATAACCTTGAGGAGAAGTGTGGCTGGAAAGAGAAACACACAGCAAGCCCCAAGGCCAGGAACTTGTAAGGCTCCATCAGCTTCCCATTGTGGGTGCAGCCCTGGAGCTGCCTGGCCTCCCAGTGGCCACTGCCAGGGCATGGGGTGCAGGGCACTGGTTATGACAGAGGTTTGGGGGTGTCACACTGTACATCTCCCAGTTTGTTCCCTACAACTTCCCTGACCTCACCCTGTGATTTCCAGATAAGGCTAAAGGACAACTTGGGATCCAGTTAATGACACAGAGAAGGGATCTGGAGAAGGAGAGGCATGGGAATTTCAGCTGTGTGATTCTGGGCAAGGCATGTAAACTCTCTGGACCTCCATTTCCTTTTTTTTTTTTTTTTTTTTTTTTGACAGTCTTGCTCTGTTGTCCAGGCTGGAATGCAGTGGTACAATCTTGGCTCACTGCAACCTCTACCACCAAGGTTCAAGCGATTCTCATGCCTCAGCCTCCTGAGTAGCTGGGATTACAGGTGTACACCACCACACCCAGCTAACTTTTGTATTTTTATTAATAGTAGAGACAAGGTTTCACCATGATGATCAGACTGGTCTTGAACTCCTGACCTCAAGTGATCTGCCCATCTCAGCCTCTGAAAGTGCTGGGATTACAGGCGTGAGCCACCGCTCCCAGCCTCTGCGCCTATATTTCCTAACTGCAAAGCAGGAGGGTTCCCTGGGCTTCCCTAATAGTCCCTTTCTCATTCTAATCTGTGAGCATATAAATGATACTCCCATTAAAGTACATCCCAGATGTGGATGAGTCCTACCTGTCCAGCAACTACGCATGTTGGACTCAGGATACACGAGCTGAATGATAAAGGAGGGGAAAAGAAAGGAGGGAAGAGGTGCAAGATGGGCAGAGAAGGTGGAGGTGAGGTGGAGAGCTCAGTGTTACAAGGAAGCCAGGGGCATGGAGGAAAGCTTTGAAGGGAGGCAGCTCTGCGTTTGATCCAGCTCCATCGCTTACTAGCTGGGTGACCCCAGGCAACTCAGGAGGCTGAGACAGGAAGATCACTTGAGTCCGGGAGGACAAGGCTACAGTGAGCTACGATTTTGCCACTGCACTCCAGCCTGGGTGACAAAGGAAGACCCTGTCTCAAAATAAAAAATAAAAAGACTATATTTTTCACTTCTAGAAATTCATCTTGGTTTCCTAGGGATGCTGCAACAGAAATTTATGGCCAGGCACGGTGGCTCATGCCTGTAATCTCTGCACTTTGGGAGGCCGAGGTGGGCGGATCACTTGAGGTCAGGAGTTCGAGACCAGCCTGGCCAACATAGTGAAACCCCCATCTCTAGTTAAAAAAGAAAAAAAAAATAGAAAAATTAGCGGGGCATGGTGGCACACACCTGTAATTCCAGCTACTTGGGAGGCTGAAGCAGGAGAATCACTTGAACCTGGGAGGCAGAGGTTGCAGTGAGCCGAGATTGCACCACTGCACTCCAGCCTGGGTGACAAAGCAAGACTCTTTGTCTAAAAACAAAACAGAAATTTGTTCTCTCATAATTCTGGAGGCCAGAAGTCTGAAATCAAGGTGTTGGCAGGACCATGCTCTCTCTCTCTCAGGGTCTAGGGGAGAATTCTTTCTTGCCTCTTTTAGCTTCTAGAAGCTCTTGGTCCTGTGGCTGTGTAATTCTAGTCTCTGCCTCCTTCTTCATGGGGCCTTCTTTTCTTCATCTCTGTGTGTCCAAATATCTCAATCGCTCTCTCTTTTCTTTTACAGGGACATTGGTTCTTGAATTTAGGGTGGACCTTAAATCCAGGATGACTTCCTCTTGAGATCCTTAACTTATGACATCTGCAAAGACGTTAATAAGGCCACATTCTGAGTTTCTCAGTAGACGTGAATTTTGGGGGCACACTATTCAACCCACTATAGCTTCCCCTTTCAAATCTGTTTTTTTTTTTCGTGGTGCCTTATTCTAGTATGTTTAATCATATTAAGGTTTTTCTGGCTTTGGTTTTGCTGTCTCTCAGAGATTGGCGTTCTGTTCATTGGAGGTCTTTAGCTCTCATCCTCCGACCCTCACTCAGTGGACCGCTTCCTCAGGGGTAGTGTCATTCAGTTTCAGCAGGACTCCTCTTTCCCATGAGAATTCCTTGCTGCCTGGGTTTTTGGAGCAACCATCCAGAGTACGTTTGCATCTCCTCCTATTGCAGGGCACTCCAGTCCAATCACCTGTTGGGTACTCATTTTGTTAGTTGCTGGGTCCATCTCGCAGATCCTGGCCGAGGAACAGATGAAAGGAGTACTCAGACACAGGTATGCAGTGTAAGAGTGGCTAGGGGACGGCCAAAGAGTGAGCAGTCCTGACAAGCTGGAGCTGCTTGCTTTTATTCAGTATAGACATAATGCTGAAAGCCTGGAGCCAATACAATCTGTGGGTAATTAACATTATTGTTCCCTCTTACAGGGAGCAGTTGCACACAGATGGTCAAAAGTGGGTTTCTGGACAACATGAGTAAACAAGCCTACTTAGATAAATTCCCCCACTCCCTTGTACCTACTCCTCGCCTTCTGCCTCAGGGTAAGAGAACAGCTGCCTTCAGCTTATTCTCCCCTGAAACTTTGCAGAAACTTCCGACCTTTCAGAAGGCCTGCTCCTTTCCCTATAGCTTCTTCTACCACTCTATCCAATCCTCCACATCAGGCTGGGGGTTGTTGGACCTTAGATTTTATGTACATTTTGAAAGAGCTGTCCTAGGATTTTGATTTCTCCTGTGGAGACTTGTTTTTTTTTTTTTTTTTAAATCCAAAGATCATGTGAGGATGAATATGCAGCCCTGTCATCTCCTATTGCTGATAGGCCTGGTTTTTCCTCATCTAGCTTTGCTCTGAGGCTGCAGACTCCTGTGGTCCTGGCTTTACAGAAGTGTCTCTGGTCCAGCTTCTTGCCTCATGCCATCCTGAAGCTTCATTTCCTGACCCAAGTGGGCATAAAGACCTCACCTCTAGAATGCCAGGCTCAGTTCTCCCTTCTACCTCTTACCCAAGCATCAGTAACATCAACCCTGCCATTTATGATCTATGGGATCCTTGAGTAAATCATTTAATCCAAAAGCTCCTTCTCCTCTTTTTTGCTTTGTTAACTCTAACTTTTCCTTTAAGGTGATAACTCCAATATCATCTCTTCTAGGAAGTCTTCCCAGATTCCACCAGCTCCATCTCCCATTGCTTGCAGACTCACACTTCTGATCCTTCACCCTACTGTGGAGTGGCATGGTGTGGCCAGGACACCACAAGCTCCTCGATCTTCCTGAGAATAACAGTGAGGCAAAGAGAAAGGGAGGTAATGGAGTGGCAGATAGGGCCAGCTTGGAGGGCCTGAATGCCAGGGAAGATGTCAAATTTTTGCTGTGGGTGATGCTGCTTCATTGAAGTTATTTAAGATTGGGACGTGGAGGGTCATTCCATCAGATGTCCACTTTTGAACTGTTATCCTGCCTGCTGGAAAACAGGAAAACAGCCAAGAAGCTGGGTGGCCAGTTTGGGGCAATTTTACAGTCCAGGTGTGTGATGGTGGGCCTTGAGCAATGGCAGCTCGGGGATGGAGGGTGGGGGCAGATTTATGAAATATTCAGGGAGCAAACATCCAAACGTCTCGATGGTGTGGAGGGGCCAAGAATGCCAGACATTCGAACCTCCCAAGAGCAACCGCAGCCTTACTTCTCTCTCTTGCTCCCTTAACCATCCTCAGGGCCCCTCCTGGGTGCTCCCAGCACCCTCAGAGCACCAATACACCGAGTGTTTTGGGTAGGAAGTCTAAGAAAGGCTACACAAGCTGAGGCTTCAGAGAGGAGGACTTGGCTCCTGCCTCTGTGGTCTCCTGGAGGGGCCTCCTCGAATAAATGTATTCATCCTTCTCCTACCTGTGCCTGGGTGCTTGGCTTGTATGTTTCAAGATGGTTTGAATTTTTTCAAAAAATTAAAATTCTCTGACAGGCGAGCCAATCCCGGTGAATGACCACACAGTGAAAGGTGACAAGGGCTTCTTTCACGGACCCCAGCTGCACTGAGCAGGCTGGGCGGCTGGAGGGAGCTCTCTATGAATCAGCCTATGTTAGAAGGTCAGTCGCTTGAAGCTTTGCTCTGCCCCACGGCGTCTGATTGAACAGAGGCAGCAGCATATATGATGACACGTAGCAGGGGAATCTGTGTTGTCTTGAGTGACAGACTCTCCCGTCCATGATTACTGATTTCAGTTATACATTCAACCAACTCTGTTGTGTCCATGTTCTGCCAGGGCCTGTTCTAGCCCTAGAGACCCAGTGGTGAGAGCAGAAACCAGGTGCCAGATGACAAATACATCGACAAGCACCATAACAAGGTAACTGTGGGTGGTGATAAGCACTACAAGGGAAATAAAACAGGGTCTTGGGATGGAGAGTGGTGGGAGGATGTTACTTTGGGAAGGGCCCTCTGTAGAGGTGACATTTCAGCTGAGAACAGAAGGGCGAGAAAGAGGTGGCCATTTCCCAAGCAGAGGGAACAGCTTGTGCAAAAGCTTTGAGGAGGGAACAAGCTGGCCACACAGAAGAGAGCTGTGGGATTCGGAGAGCTAAGTGTGTCCATGGAAACAATGAGTATCGGTGATCGAATGCGACAGGAAGTGAGTGAGCCCAATACGTGTGGCTCCATGGTTCCCCAGTGATAGGCAACCAAGACAGTGAAAGGTCTGGAGATGGAGGCAAATTTGAGGCATGAACCCAGGGAGGCTTTATTTATTCATTGATTAAACAACCATTTACCAAGTGCTTACTGTGTGCCAAGCATTAGAGACTCAACAAGCCAAGCCCAGCTCCTGCCCTTAAAGGGAGCACCCAGCTTAATGCAGAGACACTTAGTCTAGAGAATGTGATAGGAGGAGACCCAAGCTCTGCAGAGGACTCTCCAGTATAGAACAGATTGGGTTTGTTTCTGTGCCACTCCAGAGAGGAGGAGCACCCCCCAGGGATGAAAGTTGCCTGAAAACGAGATGGGCTGCCATGCAAGGTAATGTTGTTGGAGCCTTCCAAGCCAATGCTGGTGACTACTCACGAGGCATGTTGTGGATTGATGGTTCTCAAAGGTTGTTCCATGGAACACTGGTCTCTCAAGAGGCTCCATGAAGAAAGAGTTCCCTGATCATATAAGTTTGAGAAACACATCCTGCTGTATTCTCCTTTCAGTAATTTGATAATGCATTTGAGACCCCAGGGAGTCCTGCAATATAAAAACCTGCTTAACTTTTTAGCCCAATGTTTCTCAGAAGTATTTTTCTCTGGAATTCCTTTATACCTAATGCTTATTCATATCGAAATATCCTGCAGGCCTTGTAGGATACAGAGCAGAGCTTCTCAAACTGTCTGTGGTGAAGGATCAGGGTTTTGCCTGTTTTTCATCTGTCATAAACCTATACTTTCTTAAAATAACACAAAAATGAATTACTAGAAAAAATAAAGCCATGAAATACAAATCCAGATTTTTATTAGATTTAATGAACATAAGGAATATATTTCTGGCTGGGTACGGTGGCTCACGCCTGATATCCCAGCACTTTGGGAGGCTGAGGAGGGCAGATTTCTTGGGCCCAGGAATTTTAGACCAGCCTGGGCAACCTGGTGAAACCCTGTTTCTACAAAAAGTACAAAAATTAGCCAGGTGTGGTGGCACCCACCTGTAGTCCCAGCTACTAAGGAGGGTGAAGTGGGAGGATCCCTGAGCCTGGGAGGTTGAGGCTGCAGTGAGCTATGATGTTGCCACCTCACTCCAGCTGGGTGACAGAGTGAGACCCTGTCTCAAAAAAAATTACATTTCAATAAATAAAACCAGAACAAAAATAACACGAACAAAGAAAATAATTACAAAACTGTACATGTTGTCCATTGAAAGTGTGTGTTTAGACAGTTGCTATAGAGAATTGCTATTACAGTCATATCTTTCTGTCATTCTGCAATCATAATGAAACAGTATTGGATAGGACTCACACTTAAGTGGTCAACTGATTTTCAACAAAGTTGTCCATGCAACCCAGTGAGGAAAGACGAGTCTTTTCAACAAATGTTGCTGGAACTGAATATCCATATGGCGAAAAAATAAACCTTGACCCATACCACATACCATGCACACAAATTAGTTCAAGATGGATTATAGTCCTAAATGTAAATGTTAAAATTATAAAATTTCCAGAAGAAATATACAAGAATATATTCATGATTTGAGAGTAGGCAGAGGACGCAGACAGCACTAACCCTAACAGAAAAAAAGATACATTATATTTCATTAAAAGTAAAAGCTTCTGCTCATAAAAAGACACTTTTTTTAAAATTAAGACAGAGTCTCGCTCTATTGCCCAGGCTGGAGTATAGTGGTATGATCTAAGCTCACTGCAACCTCTGCCTCCTGGCTCAAGCGATCCTCCCACCTCAGCCTCTTGAGTAGCTGGGATTACAGGTGCGTGCCACCACGCCCGGATAATTATTGCATTTTTAGTAGAGACAGGGTTTTGCCATGCTGGTCAGACTGGTCTTGAACTCCTGACCTCAAGTGATCTGCCCGCCTAGGTCTCCCAAAGTGCTGGGATTATAGGCATGAGCCACAGCGCCCGGGCAAAAGACACTTCTAAGAAGATGAATAAGCAAGCCAGGTCCTGGAGAAAATTATCTGAAAAACATATATCTTAGGTGTAGGTAAACAGGTGAGTAAACTTATGTCACTCTCAGGGCTCACATTTGCAGTACTGCCCCAGTGCCAGAGGCTTCCAAATAGGCAAGAGGATCCCCTTGGGGCATGGCTGACAGTCTGAGTCCTAACAGTGACACCCGACATTCATCACCGTGGTCCCCTTTTGTTTATATGACTCAAGTAGTTTGGGAACCCCATTGTATGACCCCACATGGAAAGTGACTATTGAAACCTTTGGGAAGGTGGATTGCTATTGTATTCTCCAATATGCGGATTAAAACCCTTTCCAGAGAGTTGACTGTAGTCTGGGGAGTGCACCCTGAAGAAGTGAGAGGTTCCTTCCTGACCCAGGGCCTGATGGAGGGTGGGGGGTAACTTGCCACAACAAGCAGCAAGGGGCAGGGAGAAGTGAGTCATGTCTGTGTAGACAGACAGCGGGAGCTGTCAAGGCACAGAATCTGGCAGGGACAGGGCATCCCGGCCCGGTACACTGCAGTAAGCATCTGGGACTTAGTGGGAAGCCATTGTTGAGTTGTAATCAGCAAAGTAACAAGAGTTTCTCCCAGTATTGGAAAGTGGCAGATTCCAATCAGGAGTGTTCCAGAAAGTTAGAGGGGGACTTTGAGCTCCAACACTTTTTTTTTCTTTTCTTTTCTTTTCTTTTCTTTTCTTTTCTTTTCTAATTTTTTATCTCTAGTCACTCACTGTGGTAGCAAACACACTTCCACTGTAACCAGGTCATATGTCTGTTGTCAGTAGGTCCAACCTAAGAAATGAGTTGCCCATTTTAACTTCACAATGACTGTGAGGCAGAGGAGATGAGGGGCCACAATCCTTGTGTGAGGTGGAGAAATGGCCCCTGCAGATGGATGAGAAATGTGGAGTTTTCTGCAGAATAAGGACCAGCAAACAGGGAGTGCCTTTTCCCTCTTCTGTGACCCCAACTGTCTTTGCACATTTGTTGTAGTAGTTTGAACCGAACAGAGGGGCTAAATGCTAACCAACGATGTGACAGCTGCATTTATTAAGCACCCACTACATGCTGGGCACTGTTTTAAGTACTCAGCATACATTATCTCTTTTCATCCTCACTCACAATAGCCCTGTGAGAGAGGGAATATCTTATCCCCATTTTACAGATGAGGAAATGGAAGCCCAGATAAGTTTAATAACTTACACAAAGTCACATAGCTGGTGAGTGAAGGAGGAATCTTCAAACAGGAATAGTGAAGCCAGAGGGGGGTGACAGTGCCGCCACTACTGGTACCGGTCTGGTGCCCCACTAAGAAGAATGTTAACATGCTCACATTTTCCAGAGAAGGTGAAGATCCTAGAAACCATCCGGTATCCTTGAGGGACACATGAGAAACTAAAAAAGAAAACATTCCAAGACGGCATGTGAAGAAGGAGACGGGGTCAATATAGTCTGTGTTTCTCAAAATGGTGGCACCAGGGTGGATGTTACGGGCAGTGGATGAGCCATCTATTGCAGTGTAACAAATTGCTTTAAAACTCAATGGCGGGATTAGGTGACTTGCCAAGGGCATACAGCCAAGCAAAGCCCGGACCAGAACCTGACCTCCAGAACCCAGCCAACTTCTCCTCCTACTTTTGCACCTCTGACAACTCTGGAAAAGATCTTTCCCTCTGCTAGGGTAGGGAAGAGGTGCCTGAGAAAATCATGGTTAACACAGCACAACCTAACTACACATGCAAAGACAGTGTACACTCAAGATACAATGGGCAGAATAAATGCGCAGGGATCCTGCAAGCAACCAGCATCCAGCTCAGCCCTGGGAAATTTAATGCAAGGTGAGGGTGCCCCCAAATAATGACATGTGTAGCCTCTTTATATGCACTGAGATCTGATGGGGTAATAAGATAGGTCAGGCATTTGTATGGTGTTAATCCACCCCTCAGAGGAGACCCCATGGAAAGCCTCTATATCTCTGTAAGTCCATGAGCATGTCCCTTGACAGTGAAATGCCATCTTCACCACCTTGCCTTATGGCCCGATGTTTTGTTCCTTTGCCTCATTATAGAGTGCCCCCAGAATATAGTGCACCCTGGGGTATCCCTTGCAGACATGACAGAGCCAGCCTGGCCTCCAGGACAAAGTGTGGTATAAAGGGTTCATGCCAGAGCTATTACTCAAACAAACCGCCAATCTGAGGGCCGGAATAGCAGCAATTATTTAAGTATTCTTGGAAACCCTGAAATTTTCTTTCTCTTACTTAGGTCTGTACTAACTTTTTCCTCCGGGCTCCAGAACAGACTTGCAATTGTCAGCACAACTTCCCTCATTTCCCCACCCCCGCCCTTCCTCTAACACCATGTGCACGCGCGCGCGCACACACACACACACACACACACACACACACACACACACACGTGGAAAAGAAACCTGAGTGGGTAAGGTCTTCTGTGGGTTTATAGAGAGCCCAGGATCCCAGGGAATTTGAGCCCTTCCTCTTGACACCTATTCCGTGTGGTAGGTTCCAGTTTCCCTACAAGATGCAGCAGGTGGTGGAGACAGTGTTGTTGGAGTTGGGGATGTGGCTGGAGAAGAGGTTCCTCTTCAAAGGGCTCAAGCCCCTGGAAAAGTGGCCCCCCAAATTCTGCTAGACATAGTTCTTTGCCCACATTGGATCCAGAGAGCACCCTTGGCCTCCAGGGCCAGTAGGCGGTGCCCTTGTGTCTGTCACCCAACACGGTGGAGACACGCTCCTATGTCTACCTGAGCCCCATCACCAAGGTGCCTCTTTGGAGTAGCCCCTGATGGCTGTGGCTGCCACCTAGAACCAGCGGCTCCAGAAGATGCTGCCCCATTTCTCCCTCCAACATCTGCCTAAGCAAGAAAGGGCTCTGCCGGTGACTGTCGTCATGTCCCACGGCTTTTACCTGGGGTCTCCAGTGACATCACTCCCCACCCCCACCACCCCTGGCTCACCCCCTTTCCAGTAATCATGCCCAGAGCACCCGCGCTAATTCAAACAAGACGTGGACTTTCATGTTAAAGCAGACTTCAGCTGAGAGGCGAAGCCTGCTTCTGGAAAATGTTAACGCTTTCCTGTTGGACGCCAAGCCCGCTTGGAACTGAGCTTCAAACGAAACCTCATCTGTAAAATGAGGGGGTTGGACGATCCCGGAGAGCCGTTCTGGCTCTGACGGTTTATGCCACTGTGAAAAGAAAACCCGATGGAGCCCTGGGTGTGGGAGTCGAGGGCTACTTCTGGTTGGCAATGGTGTGGTCACAAACAAAGCGGTTGTGAATCAGTTTTTATTTTAAGCCTTGAAGCTGATAGATTAATTTCTATTTTATGGGCCATACTTTCTGCATAATTCCAAGAAAATCACTGCATCAGAGGCTCCACTGACATCACCAACCACCAGATAGGAGGCCCCAGACATGCAACCCTCAGGCCAGTCGCTATGGGAAGACTTGGCTCCGGGTATAAGGGAGGTTGTTATGCTGGGGGCCCCTGGTTGCTGTGGAGATGATGTTTCTCCCTCTCCATCCACCTTCAGGAGGTGTGAGCTTCAGAGGGTTTCCCACCTACCCTGCCCCCAGATTTAAATTTAATGGGTCCAGTCATGGGTGAGGCAAATCCATCATCCCTGAAGAGATCTTGGAGGCAGACAAAGCTCTATTTTCTGGACGGCCAGACAAACTGAATCTTGAGGGTTTGACTTTTATGGCCGTATAATTTTGGCTTGGAGGTTTATTTGTTTGTTTGTTTGTTTCTTATGGAATTTCTCCATCTGGGGACAGTCTTCCTGAGACCTCCTAAGCTCTTTATTTGGGAAAAAAGAATTAAAAATATATTTTTTGTTAAACACATAGAGGAGAGAGGCTTAGAGTCATTTCAACTGGGAAGCCAAAACCACTGAATAGAGGAATGTGTTTAGGGGAGACCAGCCAGGAATTAGATGAACCACAGTGAAGACCAGCAGACGATTTCTAAATTGACAAAGCAAGGAGCTTTCTCTTTATACTAATGTGCTAAATTATTTAGAATTCTGGAGGCTCGACATTGCAAGAGCTCTGAAAATTCACCTAGACCCACTACCCGTTTGATGAGATCTCCTTTCCTTCAGTCCTGGCAATGCTCATCCATTCTGTCCTTCAATTCTATGTTGTTATAACTCAGTTGAAAAAATCTTCTTAAGTTCTTAGACTGAGCTGAAATTGGCCTCTCTGTAACTTATATCCGCCACTGGCAGGTCTGTTCTCAGGAGGCCCATGTAGGGAAAAAGCCAAACCCTAGTCCAGGTTAGCTTGGACACACCCTTTGTTACAACCCTTCAAGTCTTTGCAGGCAGCTATCATGTGTCTCTCTCTTCTGGCAAATTCCCTTGGTTCTTTTCCCATTCCTCCCCTGTGACATTTCCAGACCCTTCACCATCCTGGCCATTTGCCTCTGGGCGTGATCCAAATTGTCAGCTTCTCTCTTACACTGTGGCAGGGGCCCAGACGTGATGCTTCCAAGTGCTATGTTGATGGCCTGATGGATGTAAGGACACGCCCAAGCCCAAAGCTGCAAAGCCACATTCAGATGTCACATCAGAAACTGGCTATGGGAGTACATCCTGCCCTGTTGTGGAGGATAATCTTCAAACAGCTGGCAAACACTGTGGCGTGTTGTCTGCCATGAGACCCACATGCCACAGATCCTTAAATGTGTCAGATTATAATTGGAAATGATTTCTTTTTCATTCAACAAATACTTAGTATTAATCTTCTAAGATACTCTCACCGATCATAAAGGAAAGGCCGTGGAGATGTGACAATGGCTCAGAAGGATATTACAATGAATAATCTACAAAAGCCTGATTGGCCCAGGTGTCCAGGTTCTAAACAACTTTGGAAGAACTCTGCTTAGATCAAAACAGCATAGCCGCAGATGATTTGAGGTGGGAGGAAATGTATGGAAGCTTGACTTCATATCCCTTGATTTATAGATGGACAACTGAACTCCAGAACCTGTTATTCATCCACTTAGCCATTCATCTGTCCATCCTCTCAGCAAATGCATTTATTGAGCAGCTACTATGTATAAGATAATGTTGAGTTAGGAAGAGTGCAATGGAAACAGCAGCACAAGATAAGGAGTGGTAAGTAACTCACTAATGTTGGATAAAGAGCTCTGGTTGAGTGATCCAGCTGGTTAGCACCAGAGCAAGAACCAGCAACTAGATCTTCTAACATATAGCACAGAATTCTTTCTTACTATCACTAGCAAGTGATACATGGTGCATGACAGAGCCCATGCTCTATTTCCGGGGACCCTGTCCTGAGAGAATCCTATTTAGACATTTCAGGCTATATGACTACAAGTGGCAAATGTGATGGCTGGATAGAATCAGTGCTTCACCCATGCAAAGCAAGATGCCTCAACAATCTAGAGGGAACATAGACAATCCTTCCTTAGTCCCTTCAATCATCACTTCCGCTTGTCAACAGTTTACCAAAATTCTCTCCTGGGATTTACCAGACAGCAAGTCCACTTTGTTTTTTTCCATTTTCCTTCCCTTTGAGCACCACAAGATTTGAGGGTAATGCCCTTCTCCACGGGTTCTCTGGAGGCTTCATGCTTCCCTTTCCACTACCCTCATGTCCCTTATCAGCTCCTAAACCGTGAACACCCTCAAGGATCTACCTGCCCTCATTCCCCTTCTTTTGCTTTAATATCTCTCCTTTGAGGACTGACACATTCGTAGAACCTTCACTATCATCTCTACGTATTGAAATTCCCAAATCTATATGCACATCTAGACAAGGGTCCCTCTCCCAAGCTCTAACTGCAAGCCAGATGTTTCCCCCAGCTCTCCTTCCCTGGCTTCAACCTCAACAGGTCTCAAACCAAGTCATGGTTGCCTGATCTCCACTCCCCTCCATCTCCTTCCCCAACCCGCAGCCGGCAGCCATCCCTTTCAGGTTCATTCTCTTAGTTCATCAGGCTCAAAACACGGACATAAAACTTAGTTTCTCTCTCTTGTTTATATAAGTTAGTCATCTGGAAAAAGTCACTAGGGATTCTTCCCTCAGATCAGTTTAATTTTATCCCTCCATCCATCCTTCCATCCTTTCCAGAACACTCCACCTTACTCTGGGATGAGTAGGTCATGTTCCAGGGAAGCCAGAGCCCTGTTCTCAAGCCCAGAATAAGATTATATCTCAGCTAAGCTTGCTGGCACAGGCAGCCATGTCCAGCCTGGGTGTTCCAGGCCTCTCACAGACCACCCCCCACCCCTTGCCCACCCTTCTTTCACCAGTGAGTACAAGACCATGACCAATAACAAGTGCTAGGCCATGCTAGCACACAAAGAGCTCCCTCCTTGCTGGGGAGCAGACGGCACTCTTTCTCCTCCAGGATGGGCCCTCTCTCTCCTGTGACACATTGAGCCATAACCTGAAATCAGATCCATTTTTGCAATGGACAGCTGGGAGCTCAGTGCTCTCCAGAGCTGAGCACCCTCCAGCCCCTGCTCATGCGGTCCATTCCCAACCTCTTCCTCCTTAGCCTCACCTCCCCACCCCCTACCTCTATCCCAAATGTCGACACCAAGGCCTCCTCTACGGTTCTTTTCAAAGAGGGGAAGGGATGAGGGGGCTATAGATCAGCCCAACATCGTTCACCTCCCCAGGAGGATGGATGCAAATGCCCAGGAGAAAACTCCTTTTAGACAGCATAGGGGCACGTGGAGCGACCAGCATCCCAGCATAATCAGGTGCCCGTGTCAAGTTTGTCAGTCTGAGCCCAGTTATATGAATATCTGCATCCAGGTTCCTGGATTTTCCAGAAAGTCTGAACTGAGAAGACCCTCAAAAACCAACCAGTGCAATCCACCATTGTGCAGATGGGAGAGCCAAGGTTCAGTGATTTCTCAACGTGACTCAGGGAGGCAGAGGCAGAGCTGAACTAGAAGGCAGAGGGACAGCCAAGGGCTGGGATAGCTGCAGTGAGCTCACTCCCACTGAGATCAAGACCCCATGGCAGCCAGGGTTTCTGGGGCTTCCCAGCCCCTCCAAATTGGGATCAGAGAAGCTCTGCTCTGGAGGTGAGGAAGAAAGGGCTGAGGGAGTGTGGCAAATCCAGTGAGAGACAGCCCATGCTTGGCCCCGGGGGCCTGACACACAGGAGAGGCAAGGAACAGCCCAGCAAGAACTTGAACTTCATGTTCCCTACCAGGGACCTGATCATCTGAGAAGCCAGCCAATTTCAAGGAAGGACCCCTTCCCGGCCTCTCTGCCGACTCCAGGGATGCCTGGTCAGGATGCAGCCCTCCCCTGTCCATGGCTACCAGGGACACAGCCACCCTGCCTGCTTGCCTACACCTCTTGGGCCCAGACACGCTCAGGATGCAGGCATCCTTTGCCAAGGGCCCTTGGAGGTCCAGAAAATCCCAGAGCACTGACAAATAAAGTCAAAACAGGGTTACAAAAATCAGGGTGCCTTTAAAATATTTCCCATGAAATATTTTAATACTCTGCACACACACAAATGCACACGCTCACACTCACTCACACAAAACCTAAGGAAACATAACTGTGCTATTCACAAAATAATCATAGGGATTGTATAAATATTAATTCAGAGGTCCCGTAGGCAATGCGGCCTAGCAATGAACATGAATTTAAAGTTGTCTGATGAAGGTTTCCTTCAGCCGGTCTCTGTGGCTGAATGTGAAACCTCCCTCAGAGGTAACATCACAGTTTAAATGTGAGGCCCTTTGAGAATGAGAGGCTGGGACAAAGTGGCTCTCTTGTGTCCCATGCCCACCCCCTTGGCTGGTTCCTCTTCTGAGTGTGCAGCCTGAGGGATCCCACTTGAAGGTGAGCAGGGACCCTCAGAGAATAGGTCTCAAACAGCTGTCCCTGTGCCCCCCACCCCAAGAGGTATAGGCAAGTATAGCTATAGTCCCCCATACCCAGCCCCAGGCCCTGTGCCTCAGGGAGATGGGGGGAGCCAGGCTGCTCTAAGGGATGGTACAGGAGCCTAGGGCTGCCTGTGGGCCTCCAGGCCAGTGCTGAATGGGGCCTTTTTATATCACACCACCTGGGAGGGGATGTAATCCCTCCCCAGCCACATGGAGCCCACTGAATCCAGGCAGCACCACACACTGTTCACACAGCTCAGGAAACAAAATAAATATATTCTCCCCCAAAGACCCTACAATGTGGCTTTTTCATGGGTGGGCATCAGGAGCAGCCCCCTCCCTCCACCTGGCCCAGGGGTGCCTGTCCCTGGCTGGCTCCTTCCTGGGATTCAGGGTCCACTTGACCCAGCCCAGCCCTGCCTGCCCACTTTCTGGTCATGGCTCGGTATGGACAGTGGCCCTGTGGGTGGGTATTGGGCAGAGCCTGTAAGTGTCCTGGGAAAGGTGGAGGCAAGAGATAAATCTAATATCAGCCTCCTACTATGCGTCAGGCAAGCCAAGAGACCATTGAGGACAAACCTTAATGGATTAAAGCCATCTGCAGATCAGACTTGGCAAGGCTAAGACTCTAGGTCAACTGCATAGTTGGGGAAGCTTCTCAGTGCTCTCTGACTCCTCTGTCACCCCTGTCCTAAAATGTCCTGTGCCCGTGTGTCATCTGGGAGGTTTCAGGAGAATGTCAACCATCCCTGACAGGACTTACCCTGTACTTTACCCCACTCCCACCACAGCCAAGCCAAAGCATCTGTGGCTCTCCACCATGCCCCCTTGCCTTTGATGGCACAGCTCCCTCTGGCGGGAACACCTGGTTCCTTTCCACTCTTCTCTCTGTAATATTGTGGGGGCACAGTTATAATAAATAGGTAAAATTTAGGGAGGGCTTGCTGTGGGCCAAACACGTGTGAAGTTGTGCATCACTTCTTACAGGAAGCCTTCCCTGATTTCACCCAGCCTTGTGACGATCTGTCCAGGTGTCTCTCTTCAAGACTGAATGCAGAGGGCCTAGAGAGACATTGCCCCCTCCCCCCCAGTCTCTGAGTCCCTGGTGCCTTTTCCAGAGACAGCCCCTAAGGATTAGTTGAATGTGGTCATCTCTGTCCCCGCTAAGTACAGGTAATTTCTCTCATGTTGTTGCCTGTAGGGCGCCTTAAACTAATGCAAGCCCTGAGTCTTGCAGAGGTTCCTAGAGCCACACTCTAGAAGCCAGTATCTCAGCTGTGAAGCCTGGGCAAGTCACTTTACCAGCTAAGCCTTGCTTTTTGCTTTATTTTCTTGGGCTTTTTTTTGTTTTTGGTTAGTTATTAATTTTCAGGTACAGAAAGTTAATTATATCCTTTTGATATAATTATATCCTATCCTTAGAAAGGGTTCATTATACCCTTCAGTTCAAGTATGTTAGAATTATTAGTTAATGCAAAGCCCTCCTCTTATTTTCTTTTTTTTATGGCTTTACCTACCATAAAATAAATAAACTGCACATATTTAAAGTCTGCAGTTTGATGAGTTTTACACCTGAGAAACCGTCACCATAATCAAGATAATGAATGTGTCATTCATATAAAGGTTTCCTCCTGCTCCTGGATAATTCCTCCCTTCTGCCCCTCCCTGCTCCAGAGGTAACTACTCATCTGCTTTCTGTCAGTACAGGTTAGTTTGCATTTCCTACAGGTTTCTATAAATGAAATCATACAGTCTAGATTCTTCATTCAACAGTAATTACTTGGAAAGTTAATCTATATTGTTGCATGTATCAGTAGTTTTTCCTTTTCATTACTGAGTGGCACTCTGTGGTATGGTTTTACCATAATTCGTTCATCCATTTATCTGTTGAGGGACATTTGAGTTGTTTCCAGTTTTCAGCCATTAAAAATAAAACTACTTTGAACATCCAAATACGAATCTAGGTATAGACATATATTTTCATGTCTCTCTTGAAGTAGAATGATGGGATCATATTTTGTTTTACTTTGTTTTTCTCCTTCATCTCCTATCTCCCTCTCTTAAGCACACACTCAAATATTTAATGTATGCCTTTGCATATATACATATCTTTAAAAAATGTACAGAGCTGGTGTGTGTATGTGATGGGCGTAACTTACATACATGGTACTATGCTGTCAATTTAGTTCTGTTACTTACTTGTTCCACGTTTCTGTGTTGGTGGTGGTGGTATGTGTGTGTGTGTGTGTGTGTAACAGCGTCTCATGCTGTCATGCAGGCTGTAGTGAAGTGATGCAATCACAGCTCACTGCAGCCTTGACCTCCCAGGTTCAAGTGATTCTCTTGCCTCAGCCTTCCGAGTAGCTGGGACTACGGGCACCTCACCATGCCCACCTAATCCTAAAAAACTTTTTTTTTTTTTTTTTGTAGAGATGGGGGTCTCACCATATTTCCCAGGCTGGTCGCCAATTCCTGGGCTCAAGCAATCCTCCTGCCTTGGCCTCCTAGAGTGCTGGGATTATAAGCATGAGCCACTGAGTCCAGCCATGTCTCTATGTTTTAGAGATCCATCTATGCACATATGTCATTACAAATTTGTTGCTTCTGACTGCTGCACAGTATCCCACAGTGTGATCCTAACACATTTTACTGAATCCTCCCTGGATTAACATCAAGGTTGTCTTCAACTCAGCACTCCCATAAATAATACCACCTGAACATGTCCTTGTACCAGTCCCCTTGCTCACCAGCACAAACACGGAGAGTTGGAACTGAGTCCCAAGGTGTGCACTCACTTTATCACCAAGGGCTGCTAGCCCAACTGCTTCCAGCACCCATCTGTGCTCCAGTCCCCATCTCCCACATCTCCTGGCCAACACATGGTACCATCTGCTTTACTAACCTGATGGGTGTCAACTAGTATCTGTTTCAATATATATTTGCCTAGTTACTAATGAGATTGAGCATCTTTTCAAATACCTGCTACCTATTAGGACTTTTCTTTCTATAAATTGCCAACGCGTGTGTCCTTTGCCCATTAAACATTTGTATTTCCTACATTTCCTTGTTGATTGGAAGAAGCTCTTGGTTTTGCTTTGTTTGAATTAAGGTATAGTCTACACATGATGCACAAGATATTAACTATGGAGCTTGATTCATTTTTACACATGGACATACCTGTGTAACCTCCACCCAGGTTAAGATTTAGAGATTTTCAGCCCCTCAAAGGCTCTTGTGTCTCCTCCATTTACCTTTCAAGGCAACTACTATTTTGACCTCTACACCTTAGATTGGTTTCGCTTTTAAAAATCTGTATATAAACAGAATCATGCAGTAAGTTCTCTTTCGTATCTGGCATCTTTCAGATTTATCTAGGTGGTTGTGTGCTAGGTCATTCTTTTCCATTGCTGTGTAATATTCTATTGTATGCCTATGCAGAATTTATTTACCCTTTTTCTTGATGATGGACATTTGGGTTGTTTCCAGTTTGGCGTTATTATGAATAAAATTTCTATGAACATGTTTGAACGTGTCTTTTGGTGGCTATAAGCACTCAATTCTGTTGGTAGTGGCATTGGTTCATCACGGGAATTTTGAATGTTTGGCTTTAATCTCCACTACTGAACGTTTTTCTAAAGTAGTTGTACCAATTTACACCCCTACCAGTGGCGTATGAAAATTCCAGTTGCTCAAGAGTTGGAACCAACCCAAATGTCCAACAATGATAGACTGGATTAAGAAAATGTGGCACATATACACCATAGAATACTATGCAGCCATAAAAAATGATGAGTTCATGTCCTTTGTAGGGACATGGATGAAACTGGAAAACATCATTCTCAGTAAACTATCGCAAGGACAAAAAACCAAACACCGCATGTTCTCACTCATAGGTGGGAATTGAACAATGAGAACTCATGGACACAGGAAGGGGAACATCACACTCCGGGGACTGTTGTGGGGTTGGGGGAGCGGGGAGGGACAGCATTAGGAGATATACCTAATGCTAAATGACGAGTTAATGGGTGCAGGAAATCAACATGACACATGGATACATATGTAACAAACCTGCACATTGTGCACATGTACCCTAAAACCTAAAGTATAATAATAATAAGAAAGAAAGAAAGAAAGAAAGAAAATTCCAGTTGCTCCTCATCCTCATTAATATTTGATATTTTCAGTCTTTTAAATTGTAGCCATTTGGTGGGTTTACAGGAATCCTTGTGTATTTTAAGATAGTCACCTCTTGTGGGTTTTACATATTGTGAATATAAATTTCATCCATCTATTATCTTAGTCCATGGCGAATAGTCTTTGTCTCCTCATCTGTTAAATGGAGATACTACTCGGGGCTTTAGCATAAGGATTATAAACGATGTGTTTCAAAGATCCGGCAAACAGTGGATGCTTATTTCATGCTCCTATATATCTATCTCCACCACTAGACTGGGTGCTCTTCCAGGACAGGAACAGGGTCCGAATTGGTGTCGCCCCCAGGACCCACCCAGTACAGGGCCAGCGAGGAGCAGTTTTTCAATAAAGTTTGTTGATTAAATAAGGAAACCTCTCAGGGGCCCTCGCTAGTCTGCCATTTCAGGGAGGTCGGCATGTATGGAGGGTCGGTGGGAGTGAAGAGGGAAAAAGCATTTTCCCTGCAGGGGGCCAACAGGTGTCCAGTGGGTGTGGGGAGCCCCTCCACCGGGCGTCGGGGCCCTGGACCCTGCGAGCAGGGGCGGGGAGGCTGACGGGGGCGCAGCTTTTCCTCCTGAGGGTTCGCTGCCCGGGCTGGCGGCGCGGAGCCGGCCCGCCGCCGTCTGCCCCTCTGCCCGGCCCTTTTTTCCAGCAGTTCTGCCAAGAGGAGCGTGGTGCGGGGTAGGAGATGAGGAAGGGGGAGGGGAGGAAAAGGGAGAGGAGAGGAGGAGACGCAAAGGGAAGGGAGGGGTGGAAAGGGAAGAGGAGGGAAAGGGTGGGGAGGGGAGGGGAGGGGAGGAGAGGAGAGGGGAGAGGAGGGACCGGATCGGGCGCCAATCCTGCCCGCCGCGCGCCGCCCGGGCTCCCTCGGGCTCTCATTTACCCTGGCCGCTGGCAGCGGGACCCAGGCGCCTTGCCGCCTCGCTGCGGCCGCCTGGTCCCCACGCCGCCCCCTCCGCAGGCGACGAGGCCTGCAGACCCGACTGGGCAGCCACTCGGGCGCCCGCGGCGGTGGGCATCATCACCCTTCCCGGGCAAACAGCACTTCCAGCCAGAGGGTTCGCGGGGCCTGCACTGAACCCTCTCGACTCTCACTGTGGGAGCTTAGTCCAAGCCTTCCTTTTACCCGCTAGATCCTGAGAACCGGAGACAGGGAGCGATTGAGCCTAGGACACGTGGTGAATTAGTTAGAGTCAGCAGTAGACACTAACCCCAAATACTCGTCCCCCCTTGCCTGTGTCCAATACATAGATGCTTCACTCAGTTTATACCTCCAAGGTCCCTCTTGACCCCGAAGGCTCCTCTGGCTGCCCTGCGTCAAAGATCGCATCCTATGTGTATGCCCTGGAGGCCTGCAGTAGCTCCCAAGGGTCTCCTGCCTCCCTTCTTGTCCCCCTAACATCCCATTCTCCAACCAGCAGCCACAGTAATGGTTTAGAATAGGAATCTGCTCACCACCTTGCCCGGATGGCGTGGTAAGCAGATTTGAAAGCCTTGTTGGTGTTCAGCACACTGGGAATATAGACTAGAGCCATCCCCGAAGCACGAGCATCACAGGACCTAGCCTCTGCTTCACTCCCTCCACGCATTGAGCTCAGCCCCCGGCATCTTTTCCCCCAACCTGCCGAATTCACCCAACCCAGGGACTTCACATTTAGCATTCCCTTTTCCTCAAATACTTTTTTCCCAGGGTTTTTTTTTTTTTTTTAGCCAAGTGTTCCATGGGTTGAGCTGGGTTTCAAGATAATGATTTTCCTGTGTATCCCCATGTGTATTAATTTAATGCAATTACAAACATCCTTCTGGGAAGGGATGCATAGGCTTCACCAGACTGCCCTGGCACCCCAGACCCAGAAGAGTTTAGGAACTCCTAGATGTTTGCACGGCTGGCTCCTTCTTCCAAGCTGAATGTTGCCTCCTCAGGAAGGCGTTTCTGGCTGTGTTAGCTGCGACTGTCCCTGCCTCATCCAGTCATACCTACACATGGGTCTCAGAGTGCAGTTACTTGAACCAGCAGCATCTGCATCTCCCAGGGATTTAGTAGAAATTCAGATTCTTAGGCCCCAGGCCAGACTTACCAAGTCAGAAACTATGGGGGTGGAGCCCTTTTATTTATTTACTTACTTATATTTATTTATTTTTTAGATGGAGTTTTGCTCTTGTCGCCCAGGCTGGAGTGCAGTGGCATGATCTCGGCTCACTGCAACCTCCGCCTCTCAGGTTCAAACCATTCTCCTGCCTCAGCCTCCTGAGTAGCTGGGATTACAGGCATGCGCCACCATGCCCAGCTAATTTTGTATTTTTAGTAGAGATAGGGTTTCACCATGTTGGCCAGGCTGGTCTCAAACTCCTGACCTCAGATGATCTTTCTGCCTCAGCCTCCCAAAGTGCTAGAATTACAGGTGTGAGCCACTGCACCCAGCCTATTTTTATTTTTTAATTTTAAAAAATTTCAATAGCATTTGGGGTCCATGTGGTTTTTGTTACGTGGATGGACTTCACAGTGGTGAAGTCAGATTTTAGTGCACCCCTCACCCAAATAGTATACGCTGTACCCAACATGTAGTTTAAAAAATTATTTTGTACAACACACCCAAAATGGACAGTATGTAGTTTTTTAATCTCATATCCCCTACCACCCTCCCTCTTCTGAGTCTCTAAAGTCCACTATACCATTCTGTATGCCTTTGCATAACCATAGCTTAGCTCTCACTTGTGAGAACACACAGTGTTCAGTTTTCCATTCCTGAATTACCTCACTTAGAATAATGGCCTCCAGCTCCATCTGAGTTGTGCAAAAGACATTATTTCATTCCTTTTTGTGGCTGAATACTATTCCATGGTGCATATATACCATGGAATACCATTTTCTCTACCCACTTATTGGTTGATGGACACTTAGGTTGGTTCCATATATTTGCAATTGTGAATTGTGCTGCAATAAACATACGTGTGCAGGTGTCTTTTTGATATAATGACTTCTTTTCCTTTGGGTAGATACCCAGTGGTGGGATTGCTGGATCAAATGGTAGGTCCACTTTTAGTTCTTTAAGAATCCTCCGTACTATTTTTCAAAGGGTTTGTACTAATTTAATTTGCACCTGCAGTGTATAGATGTTCCCTTCTCACCACATCCATGCCAACATCTGTTGTTTTCTGACTTTTTAATATTGACCATTCTGACTGGTATAAGATGATATCTCATTGCGGTTTTAATTTGCATTTCCCTGATGATTCATCATGTTGAGCATTTTTTCATGTTAGTTGGCCATTTTAAAAGCCATCTGGGTGATTCTGATGTTGGATTCTTAAGATAGAAAACTTCTGCCCCAGCAAATTATCCCTGAGCTGTCACAGTTCTCACCACCCAGCCCAGAAAATTTGATCCCCAAAGGACAATGGGGGCAAAGGTGGAAGGAGAGCTGGCTGAGTAATGAGGTGGCCTGCATGAGACATAAGTCCACAGAGGGCCAGGCTCTCCATGGACAGGGGCACAGTTTGACTGCAGGCAGGGTAGGGCTTCAGGCTTGGAGCACCAGGCATTCTGTCTCTTGCTGGTTGACCTGGGTCAGCATCGAGCTGGGGAGGAGATGGTCCACATTCTTGCCTTTCACATGTGGCAGGAGAGGAGTCTGCATTCCCCTGGGCACTTCTACCTCTGCCCTGGTCTGAACATTAACCAATGTCCCTGAGGTCTCCTTTGGAATCAGCCACAGTCCCTCCCGACTCATACCAGCCTGGTCCTCTGGCCTCTGCCCCTTTGCCCACAGGAAGTTCCAGGGCAATCCCAGGACCCTCCCGTCCTGAGCTGTTTCCTGTGCTCTCTCCAGGACAGCCAGATGTTTCTGCAATCTGAGTCTGAGCCCGTTCTTCACACTGGAGAGCTGGCTTCTTGTCACCAGTCCCAGGGAGCCACCTAATGCTGCCTGCAGACTGGCAAGTGCAGCCGGCAGCCTCTGATTTTGGGGGAGTTATGAATGGGAAACCAAAGCCCTGTTTCTGTTGTCCACTGTTCTCTGGCCTTTGTACAATTCTCAGGCCCCTGGGGGAAAACCAGATACTTAATTGACTTCCTCAATCTGATGATAGAGTATTGGGTATCAATAGACCGCAGGCAAGCTATTTTCATCCATGATTTCAGACGGGAGCCGAAGCCCTGGCTGCCACCACGTTCCTGCCACACCACCTCAGGGGATGAGCTCACCCCTGTCTGCTAGCACAGCAGCATTTGCTGCAGCCAAGCAGTCTGACTGAAGACCTCCCAAGGAAAGTTCTAGGAAGTGGAGATGTATGCAGTAACAGCATTCTGCCTGAACCAGAGCCTCCCAGTTACTAGAACGGAGTCAGGAGACCTGGGCACTCTCTTAGCTTAGCCTCTTCCTTGCTGAGGAACCCTGGGCAACTGACTTGAACAAGCTATGTGTTAGTTTCCTTGCCTGCCAGGAGGAGGTTGAAATGGACAATGATGCTGGCACTAGAATTCTACAATAAGACCCAAGGGCTTTTCTCACCCCATCTTATTTTAGAGTCCTGAGCCTCACTAACTTTGTGTGCTGTTGTCAAGGTAAGCATCACCAGCTTGGTAACACTTAACGTCCCTGGGTTTGGTGCCGGTTTCCCCACTTGCTTGCTCTTCATGACCTTGGCCGACTTATCTTATCACAGGATTGAAGAGATCATCTCTAAAGTGCTTAAGGCACCTCCCAGAGATATGCCTATACTCTGGGTCCAGGGTGAGCGAGCGTCAGATGAGGAGCATCAGATGTTGTGGAAACTTCTCATCCTCATGGCCCCCTGCTGGACCGCTGCCCTAGACCTTAGCACTCAGCACTCTCCTGTTTAATCTACAGACTGTGCTCCCATTCTAGTCCTTGAGTTCAAGGGCATGGAAGGGATCCCACCACTTCTGTGTCTACAGGACCTAGTAGGTGCTCAATAAATGTTCATGGAACAAATGAGTATATAAGTGAATGAATGGACAGGTTGATGAATGGATGGGTGGATGAATGAAAGAAAGAGGGAAACCCAGATGCTTGTTTGATACCCTGTGTGTATGTGTGTGTCATTGCTGGGTTGGGGAGAGGACAGGATTAGTCAGTCACAGCCAACTAGGAGGGGTCCTGATGGCTCTGCCCGGAAACCTTTCCCCTCAGCCATGGTCTGCAGCCTTAACAACAAGGAGAAGCTCTCCTCCAACCATAGAATCATGGAATGTTGGCTCCAAGTGAAAACCACAGGTCACTTAATCCACACCCATCCAATGGGGAAGTGAAGGCCCAGACAGGTTCCGTTTCTGCCTCACTACTGAGCTCATCATGGAAATTGTTGTTTTTCCATGAATAAAGGACCCAGGGGCAGGGGGGAAGGGGCACGGGGAGAAGTAGGTATTAACTAGATGAATGTTAAACACAGTGAAAGCCAGTGCCTTGCCAGGGGCCTGACCAGCTTAGAGCAGGGGGCTTGTACAGTAAAGGGGGCTTGTGAGCTCCAGGGTGTCAGTTTGCCTGGGCTGGGCCATCAGGCATTATGTAACCAAGCAGAGGCTCCAAGAAACACCTAAGCTGGCCTGGTGTTCATCCCAGAAAGCGGTTTTCTGCTATTTCCTACAGAGGGAGGTTTTGCTGAGCACAGGGTTTTCAGCATTTTCCATCGTTTGCTATTAAGAAAAGCAGGAGACAAAATATAAAATCCTTTCCTGAGATCGCCAGAATCTTCAAGTTTTGGAGAAGAAAGAACTTAAGCTTGGTCCCGTGGGTCCCTAGAGGCCTGGGGCTTCTGAGGCAACAGGAGCTGGTCTCACGTTGAAATCTTTTCCTAAATCAGGCAGCTCCCCTAGGGCCAGGCATGGAAGGGGGTGCTGAGCCCTTGGAACGTGGCTGCCACATCAGCCCGAGCCAATGCCGCTCCAGGAGGAAAATGGTGAGAGAACCAGGAGACCAGCACAGAAACATTAAGAGCCCTGGCGGACACAGCTCTATTTAGGAGCCCTAAGTTGGCTTGGGGAGGAGGGAAGGGTTGGAAAAAGACCCCACTAAAATTTTACTTCCACCAAAAAGATTCATCATTAACATTCTCATCTCTGTCTTTGTTTTAAAGACAGGGTCTCACTATGTTCTCACTATGTTGCTTAGGCTGGTTTCAAACTCCTGGGCTCAAGCAATCCTCCCAGCACTTTGGCCTTTGAAAGTGCTGGGATTACAGGTGTGAGCCACCATGCCCAATCTCATCTCTGTCTTTTTTTTTGAGTCGGAGTCTCACTCCATCACCCATGCTGGAGTGCAGTGGCATGATCTCAGTTCACTGCAACCTCCACCTCCTGGGTTCAAGCAATTCTCCTGCCTCAGCCTCCCAAGTAGCTATTGCAGGTGCCTGCCACCATGCTCATCTAATTTTTGTACTTTTAGTAGAGGTAGGATTTCGCCATATTGGCCAGACTGGTCTCAAACTCCTGACCTTAAATGATCTGCCCGCCTCAACCTCCCAGAGTGTTGGGATTACAGGCGTGAGCCACCGTGCCCGGCTCTCATCTCTGTCTTAATGCAACATTTTTATAAGCCCCAGCCTAAGGAAGAATAACAGATGTCTTGAATGCATTACTGTGGTGTGAGGACCTTGGGAAATCAGAGAATTCCTGGCAGTTTGGAAGAGGTGGAGGATGGTTCAAGAAATGTCTGGAGCATGGGCCAGATGGTTAGAAGGACAAACCTGATGGAGATCAGTTTGATGGAGGGACCCAGGAGAGCTGGGAGCGAGGGGGCAGGATTGGTGCGAGGGGCCTGCCTGTACCCCCACCCAAGGATGGGAGCAGAAAGACCCCACAGGCACATGCCCACACTCTGGTTCCAGAGTGAACATAAGTTGAAGTAGTGGAGATATGGCTAGGACGTCCTCATGTCTGCCCCTCCCAAGTCCTATCGTCTCACCCCCAGGGCCGTCTTGGGCTCATATGAGAGAGTGTAGCCAGCCTGGCTGATCCAGAGTCAACTGTCTGCCATCAAGTTCTAGTGTCCCTTGCAATCTGTGTGACTCAGGCAAGTTGCTAATTTCTCTGCCTCTGCGACTTCATCTGTAAAATGGAAATAACACCCGCACCTGCATGCACAGGGAGATGTGAGGATTGAGATAGAGCAGCAAAGTGCTTAGCACAGCGTGGGCATAGGTCCAGTGCTCAGTGAATGTTAGCTGTTAGGAAATTCACCAACCCTTCTGGGGTTGAATAAGGACAAACACAGCCTATCCAGCTGAAATCTTGGGAGATCCTCATCTGAAGGCAGTGCGTGGGGTACAGTGCTGGGGTGAGGTGCGGCACTACAGGGGTGGGTAATGTAGGGCCTACCCCAAGGGGTGCACAGTCCAGTAGGGCCTGGAGACTGAGACTGAGCCTAGTGGAGGGACAGCTGCGTTAAGGCAGAAAAGGTGGTGGAATTCAGGGAAGGCTGGCTGGAGGTGGCGCCAGTTTCCCAGAAGGCTCTCATGCAGTCAACATCATCCCACACCATGTGATCCTACAGGATCCCCATCAGAGGTGAGTAGCCTTGTGCCCCTCGTAGCATCCCCACCCCCATCCAGACACAGCCTTCCTCAAGAGGAGACCTCATCAACCCTCAGTCCTTGCCAGGGCTGCTGAAAGCTGGTTGCCAAATGGACAAACCTCAGGGACCATGAATAGTGGGACGACCTTGTTCAAATGTCCCCTCCCTCTTCTGGGTGACTTCGCTGAAGCATTGTGTGGACTCCACACCCTTGTGTTCCCCACATGCCTTGTCCTTAAGCTCATCAGTCTGGTGGGTGCTGAGTTCTGGTGTTTTCTACTGGACTGTGCTCCTGGAGGACAGGGACTGTGTCTTCTCTGTGCCCAGCTCAGCCTGTGACACACAGCGACCCCTCCAATAGTGTTGAATCACATTCGCTTCTTGTGCACAAACCTGGATCACCCGATAGGCAGCTGAGCTTGTGCTTGGCACATCAGTACAGCAGAGACCCATACACACAAATGTCTTTTAAAATATGTTATCTTATTTCATTTTGTTTTGTTTTACATACAGACAGCATCTTACTCTGTTGCTCAGACCAGAGTGCATTGGCATCATCATGGCTCACTGCAGCCTAAACCTCCTGTTCTCAAGCGATCCTCCCACCTCAGCCTCCCAAGTAGCTGGAACTACAGACACGTGCTGCCAAACCTGGTTAATTTTTATTTTACTTTTTGTAGAGATAGGGTCTTGCTATGTTGCCCAGACTTGTCTGGAACTCCTGGGCTCAAGCGATCCTCTGGCCTCAGCCTCCTAAAGGGCTGGCATTACAGGCACAAGTCACCGCACCTGGCCAAAATGTTGGAATTTTGATTATTTCTAAGGAAAGCAGCAAAGTCTCCATCATGGGAAAAATCAGAATTTTATTGGACACCCTTATGCTTTTACTGGTTTAGTGTGGCTTTCACATTGATTTCCATATGGGGGCATATTCTTTTAGGTCCATAGCAACTTTCAAAATTTCCACTCAGCCCTTCTTATGAAAGATTTGCTGCTGCTTTTTGGTTTCTCAAAAGGGCACCTGGAAAGTTCAGTTTCAGCAAAACATGATTAAGTGGAGCATTTGGAGTCAAATCTGAGCTTGAGTCCCTGACCTATCACTCAACCAAATGAACATTTGAACAAATTAATGAACAAACTTAATACAACCCAACCCCTTTGAACGCTCTGCCTCTTCATCTAGTGAGTCATTCATTATGTATTGAGTGCCTACTGTGTGCAGACGTAATTCTAGGTGCCTGGGACATATCAGTGCACCAAAGAAGCTGCTTTCTCCTGGTGCTTACATTCATTAAGGGCAAGAGAAGAGAGTCAATAAGAGACACAATAAGTAATGAATATGGCAAGTTGGAGAGTGACAAATTCTGTAGACAAAAGAAAAAGTGATGAAGAATGAAGGGAATGAAGAATGAAGGGTGCTGAGGCGCAAGTTGCAGTGTGAAGTGTGTGTGCATATGATGGAAATAGCATGGATGTCAGAGCCAGACATGTGTTCGAATCCCAGCATGCACTAGCCATGTGGCTTCGGGCAAGTTATTTAACCTCTCTGTGCCTCAGTTTCCTCATCTGTAAAAAGGGGATTATAATAATGGTAGCCAACTCACAGGGGATTATTACAGGAATTAAATGAGTGAATGCACGTAAGATGCTTGGAGCAGTGCTGGCACACACTGAAAGCTGTATAAGCATTGAATATTAGCAGGAGGAAGTGTGACTAAATGCCAGCTATTGTGATAATCCCATCCACATACTCGGGCTCCCAGAATTCTAGGGCCCCCTCACTGTGTAAGTGAGGGCAAGGGAGGCAAGGTGCCCCTCAGCCCCTTCAGCTCCAGAGCTCACCAGCTCTGGATGAGGCTGACCCAGATCTGAATCCCGTTTCCACCACTGACTTGCTGTGTGACCTTGGGCAAGTCTCTAAGCCTCAGTTCCTCATCTCTAAAGTGGGAACAATAATAAGTGATGATCTACCGTGACCCAGGCACTGCTCTGACTGATTTGCAAGTGTCACCTCATTTAATCCTTGCCACAACCCTAAGAGTTGGTTTTTGCAGGTAGGAAACTGAGGCACAGGCAGGTAAGAAGCCCACCCTCCCCATCACCTGCCCCTGACATTGCCAGTTCCTTCCCCATGAGTGGCTGGAGAGGAAGGGGGTAGTTTTGACCCAGGAGTCATTTTTCTCTCTTTGCACTCTCAAAAATTATTTTCAGCTAGCCAGAGAGCAACAGTTGTGGGCTCCAAGTTTGCAGGTGCCCCATATTTCACCTGGTGCTCTTCACCCCGCCAAAACCCTGGTTTCTTTGCTACTTGGTCACATCAAAATAATTACATTTCAAACATCCATGTTTGGCCAACGCTCAGCCCTCTAAGAGGGACCTGGGTGAACCACGTTTCAGAAAAGGAGAAAAATAAGAGACTTAATAGACTAGGTTGTTTGTTTGTTTGAATGACAAGACCCAGAATGACAAAAATGTCTTGGGATGGTGGGGAGAGGTTATTTTGGGTCAACAAGGAAGTGAGGTCACTCTTTCGAGAGAATCACAGAGGGCCACGTGGACAATTAGAAATAAATGTACCTGTGCTAATCCCAGTGTGTGGGTCTTTAAATAGAGCCTGGTGCATGTCTGTCAATGTGGAACACGGTGTCCCTTCTGCAGGCTGTTTACCAGCCTTCAATGGGCTGCTTTGTTGTGTGTCTGCTTGCACAGCCCTAGCTGGACAACGAGTGGCTCCAGTGCACGTGCACCTCCCGCCACTTTCCTTCAACAAACTCCAGGAGCAGTGGTCAGCCTGGAGCGAGGCTGCTGTAAGAGTGAATGGGGCCCAGGCTTTGGCCACCAGGGACACTTCCCAACAAGGGGGAGCCAGTGACCACCCTCCTGGGCCTCTGCTGAAGGATCCTAGAATAGCTCTGGCTCCTTGGTTTCTCTCAGTTCCCTGACATTGAGGGCCTCACCTTTCTTCTTGACTCCTGGCAGTGCCATTTTCAGCACGTGGAGACCAGTCCTTGGGGCCCACAAAAAGTCATTATGAGTCCAGCTTTGCCAGCCAGGGACCGGCAAACATCTGTTTGTTCAGTCTTTTCTCCATCTGCCAGTCACCCAGACTTTAAGCTCCTGCTGTGTGTCAGGCCCTAGCTGTGTCATAGTCAACAATGGCTAAATCTCCTGGACATTTACTGCGTCCCTGACCCCATCCTAAGCACTCCACATACAGTGTTTATTTCTTTAATCCTCACAACAACTCTGAGTGTTCTTAGCCCCACTTTAGGATCCCCCATTAAATAGATGATAAAGCTGAGACTCTGGGAGACCAAGTTCCTACACTTCGCCAAGAGCCGACTGGGAGTCTAACACAGGGGTGCTCAATTCCAAAGCACACGCCCTTGATAGCTAAGCTATCCCGCCATGGTGATGCATTAAACGCCATCCCTGCCTCAAGGACCCCAGCCTGGTGGAAAAGATAAGCAAGAAAACAAGCAGTAATGGAAGTGCTATGGTAAATACTGGCTCAGGCAAGAAGGGGCACCTAGTCTAGCCCAAATAGAGCGAGTAGGGCATAAAGAACTTAGAAGAGATGATCTTTGAATTCAGTCTTTAAAAAGAGAAAGTGCAAGTTACAGATGGAGGAGGCAGACCTGCTGTCCAACTAAACGAAAAGACTCTTTAGGGAAGGGAGAAAGTGTGCGTGCGTGCGTGCGTGCGTGCGTGTGTGTGTGTGTGGAGTCTTGATAGAGGAAATAATGAGGCATGGCTTGAGGTGGAGACTTGCAGGGCCTCAGAAGATAGTGGGGTCTTGACTTTGGCACCTTCAATTACTGACCTTAATGATTTAATGGCCACACATATTTACTAAGAACTTCTGCTGGCCACATGTCACATGTCACTATAGTCTTGAGGGTTTCAAAGCTCATTTGAACTTCACTGTGATGTGATCTAGAAAAGGGTAAGCAGCAACATTTCCATTTTTCAGATGGGGAAACTGATATTCAATGAGATTAGGGCATTTGCCACCATGCATGTTACACAATTTCTAGAACTTGAAGACTCGGGATAAGACGGGCCCTTTAAGGATGTGTCGCAGCCATCCATTTAATTTGTGACTCCCCTCCTAAGTGGCTGCCATACCTTTTTTTTGAATGCTTTTAATGGCAGATAACTCATTTTAACTCATTAGCTTCTAAAACACATCATCTGTCCTCAGAGAAACTTCCCAATTCCTAACAAGTTCTCCCTTGCTAGAGTCTAATTCTGTCTCCAGGTTCTGTGATCCATTGTTCCAGCACCCTGCTGGGGCCATATACCACATCGTTCCTCTCTTCAGAGGGTGGCCCTCCACAAATTTGGAAAGACACTCGGGGTCTTGGCCAGGAGGCCTCAGATACACGGCGTGTCACCCATGGAGGCTCCTATCCCACTGTTCTGCCCGCTCTGGGCCTGTCCTGTGTGTCTGCCCTGGCATTAGGCCAACATGTGTCTGGTTCCAGCACTCTAGGGGAATCTCAGTTTGCAGACCCCAAAGCCTCTGCCTAGTGACCCAGCTCCATGGGCATTTGCTCATCCAGGTCCGAGGACTGGCTCTAGCCCCATGTGGTCCTCCCTCTCGCGCCAACTTTGCAGCAAGTTCTGCTCGCTCTCTCTCTCTCTGTGCTGGTGAAGAGTGAGCAGCAGCAAAATGCCCTTACTGTTTATGCTTGCGACCCGCCTGCAGGCACTCTCTCCCAGGACGAGTGCCCCCCTGACTCACCAGGGCCCGCCCTGGGTAAACGTCCCGTGCTGGGAGACCATGGCTGTCCTTTCGGAGGGTACATTTCCATGAGGCCCAGGTTTGATTCCCAGAACAGCAATAAAGGATGAAACCACACATTCCCCCAGCCCCCCTCACTCAGGCTAGTGTTGACAGAGGGCAGCATGGCAGAAGAGTGAGTGAGGCGGGGGCCTGGAGTGGGACAGAGAGCAGGAGGGCAGAGTCCCTTAGCTGGTCTTCAACTGGGACAAAGCCTGGTGTTGTCCACATGCCCCCGCCCCAGCTGACCATGGTGGGCCCTTGGGTTTCCAGCCAAGCTCCCCCTCACGCCGCCGCTCCCCCTCCCCCCACCTCAATCATGGCCTGTCCTCAGGAAAACGTCTCTTGCCCGGGCTCAGAAAGCAGCAGGTAAAGAGCCCCCTGCCCTGAGCACTTTCCCTCCCCCGCCTCGCCCTGCCCAGCCCCTTGATCAGACGATGGCAATGGAGGGAGGCCTCTGCATCTGGAATCTTCCAGCCCTCCTGCTCCCTTGGCTGGGTATATTTGTCTTGGCTGCCTTCACCTGGGCTTTTTTAAAACAGATTTTCTTTCCTTTGCTTTCTCCCGGCAGCTGGCCTCAGCAGCACAGCACACAGAGCAGGGCTTGTTTAGGACGAGTCACAGGACCCTACTCCAGCCAACAGCCCACCCCTGCCTGCGCCCCGGACGCTGGTTCCCTCCTGGAGCCACAGAGAACAGCTGTGAACAGAGGGTTACAAACAGAGAGGGTCTGGGACAGAGGGCACAAGGGACACGGGGTGACCAAAGCAAGCAGGAGCAGGAAGAGATGGACTGATTCACAGCTGACATGTGGTATCCTTACACTAGGACTTCCTGGAGGGAAACAGGGGCTGAAGGAGGGAAATTCAGGTCCAAAACCAGGTGGGAGAAGAAAAGAGAACGAGTGTAGGGGAAACCTTTATCGGGAGGAGAGACCTGCATCCAAGCCCCCATCTTCCCCTTCTGCTGCGTCGGCTTGGGGGCCCTGGGACCTGTTCCTCATCTGCAGCACGGGGATGATAATATTTTACTTGCTTCTAGCTAAGAAACTAGACATCTTTAGGTACCTTCCACTTTGAAAATCGATGACTTAATAGTTTTCTTAAACAACACCAATAAAAGGTTATTTGTGTGAAAACATAACATTGGTATAACAAGGTGTGCCTGGGGTGGGATGGGGTGGGCAGCAGTTTCCTCCCTGGTGACTTTCAGACTCGTGGCAAGGATTAACGCAGTTCTAAATCAGCCAGTCTTACTTGGGCAGGGGCAGGGAGGGGGTGCCTCCCTGGGGAGGGGTCTCTACAGTTCCACATCCACTGCGCCTCTCAGGAACATAAGGGATGGGGCAAATATCCCCCATGAATGCCCTGGCCTTCTTCCCCTCTCCCTGCTCTATAAGGCACCCCCTGCCCCTGACCTCAACCATGGCCAGCTGGCCCGAGAGCCAAGCCTGGTGCCCAGCACAGCGCTCCTCTGCTCTGGGGGTAATTCAGGGCACACTGATGGCTTGTGCCCTCACAAGCGCCCAAACCTGAGGCTCAGGAAGCCCAGTGCAGGCTGAGAGGTCGTGTTCACTCTGTCTCCCACACCATGGAGGAAAGAGACAGCTCCTGTCCTCAAGGCTCAGTTGCCCACTGTACCCGGGAGTGCTCTTCTGGTCACAGAGCTTCCCTTCCAGGTGTGCTCAACCCTCCGCCCTGCCCTGCATCCCAGCTGGGTCACCTTTTCTCACCTCCCCTTGGGTGCCGGGAGGGCTCAGGTCCTTAGCTGTGAGGTTCCCTGCTCTGTGCTGTGGCCTCTGCCTGAAAGCACTGACATCCCACCTGTCCTACTCACAGCTGCTGGCCCTGACATGGCCCAAAGAAATCCCAGCACCTGGCCACTTGCCACCTGCCATCCAGCAGCCACCTCATTTCATGCTGCCCCTCTCCTCTCTCAGTTAATTCTAACAGACCTGGTCTGTTCCACACCACGTACTTGATCTAGTCAATTCTCTTTCTTTGAGGTGGGTGAGGTGGCTCATACCTGTAATCCCAGAGATTTGGGAGGCCAAAGCAAGAGGATCACTTGAACCCAGGAGTTGGAGACCAGCCTGGGCAATATGGTGAAATGGCTTCTCTGTAAAAATTTTTCTAAAAAATTATCTGGGCATTGTGGCATGCACCTTAGTCCCAGCTACTAGGGAGGCTGAGGTGGGAGGATTGCTTGAGCCTGGGAGATCAAAGCTGCAGTGAGCCATGATTGTGCCACTGCACTCTAGCCCAGGTGACAGAGCCAGATCCTGCCTCGAAAAAAAAAAAAAAATTCTTATTCATGGTAGTTATGTTCTACAAAGTTGCCTTGAACACTGAATTAGTAAATCCAGAACGCTGTTTCTAGAGGAAGTAGAGAGTTAGTCGCATGAAAGCTGCTGGTCACATCATCTTCCTCAACCAACCAATACATAACCTTGTATTATGTATGTTTCTGTTTAAAGACAGTATACTTAATACATGTCATTGACTCATTAACACTGAACTCACAGCCAACGGCACTATAACTCATGCCCGAACAAAGCCTATCTAACACATATTTTCTCCATAAGGCACATCACAGCCTTGAACCCAGGAACACTAGGCCGCATTTCAGCGCGACACCTGGAGGCCATGTTAAACAGCAAAGCCACCACCGTAAAGCACAAAAATGCAAAATAGCGTGGCACTAAACAGACCGTGAAAAGGACACTTGTTTACAGACAAGCACTGAAAGAAGGCAGAATGTGCCCTTGTTCAGCCTCAGTGGGAGCATGTGCATTTGGTGACTCAACTTTTTCACTGCTCTGCACTTACCTGTGAATGACTGTAACAGGGCCACAAGTGTTGATTTGGAGATTACAAATAAATCTCAGCAAGGAGGCAAATTCACAAAGAAGAATTGACCCTAAGTCCCTCATCTTCTCCCTTCCTTCTTTTTTTCCTTCTGGCTCCTCTCCGCCATACCCCATCGTTAGTCCAGCTCATCCTTACATTTGCTTATATGGCAAACACTTACCAAACAGCAAGCGCATGCCAGGCTCTGTGCTATGGACTTTGTTGGCTCCAAAAAAAATGCATTGGATGGGGATCCTGTCCTCAGGTAGCCTAGATCAGGGTCTGCACACTTTAGGGCCAAAGAGTAAATAGGTTAGGTTTTGTGGCTACACAGTGTCTGTCACAATTACTTAACTCTGCCTGTCTCCCTACCATGGCTCTTTCTCCCTGGGCTAATCTCTCTCCTCTCCCTGAGTATCATCAGTTCTCATCTAGATCCACTGGAAACCTTCCCCCGCAAATGAAAGAGCAAAGAGCAGGAATCATGACTGTGCTCTCATCACTATATCAGCACGTAGCACAGTAGGGACTCTGTAGATTTGTTGGATGGAACAGTAAGTGCACAGATCAGTGTCCCACATTTATGATTGTACAGGACCAACTTTTGGCCCCAGTATACTCTGAAAACTTTTTTTTTTTTTTTTTTTTTGAGATGGAGTTTCATTCTTGTTGCCCACACTGGAGTGCAATGGCACAACCTCGGCTCACTGCAACCTCTGCCTCCCGCGTTCAAGCGATTCTCTTGCCTCAGCCTCCGAAGTAGCTGGGACTACAGGCACCCACCACCATGCCCGACTAATTTTTTGTATTTTTAGTAGAGATGGGGTTTCACCATGTTGGCCAGGTTGGTCTCAAACTCCTGACCTCAGGTGATCCACCCACCTCAGCCTCCCAAAGTACTGGGATTACAGGCGTGAGCCACCATGTCTGGCCTGAAAACATTTGAAGCCAACTCTGTGATTATATTTAAAAACAGACACCTCTGGGGCCCTGCCTGGAAACAAACCCTAAGTCAATTCTTTAGGGATGAACACCTGCTGGTCCCCCACCCTGATATTTTCCTCAGGGAAGGGATCCAAAAGGGCATGATGGGTACACGGTTGAGACAGTGAAAGGGGCTCCTTCTCCTTTTTTCCCTCCTTATTCCTCTCTTTTCTGTCCCTCACTTTCCCTTCCTCTCCCCAGGGAAAATGTGGTAGCCAGGAGGCTGCTGAGGGTTGTCTCTGGTTCCTGAGAGCAGCAGGGCAAAGGTCCCTGATCTCTGAGTTGTCCATCCCAGCTCTCCCATGCCCATGGCAGATGTCCCAGTGGACACAACATCCCACTGCACTTGGCTGAGACCTCCCAGGGTTATTTCTCCTGGTCTCAGTGCAGCTGCAGGCAGCTGGATTTAGATCTAGTGGACAGGGAATCCCAGCAGGGTCCCATCACCTACACAAAAGGAAGGGGACACTAGGTAGTGGCCAGATGAGTCAAGAAGAAAGTAAATGTCCAGCACCCACCCTTAAATCCTGCTGCACAGATCTGCCTCTCCAGTTAAAGACAGCCCCAATCTGGAAGGCCATGGCTCTGACCCCCGTGAAGGTGTGTGTGCATGCATACATGCATGTACGTACATGACCTTATGGTTTACAAGGTGGGAAAGAAATCTCAAGCTGGTTTAGGGTTTCTTCTCTGTGTGTCACTTCTATCTGTAAAGTCCCCACCCAATAGGGAAAGATTGAGAAAATCTGGGACTCCTGGGTTGAGGGGGAACTGTGGGTTTGTGTGAAGATGAATCATCCATCATTCACACTTGCTCATGAGTCTTCTACAAGCCCATACAAAAAGAAGCCTCACACTACCCCTCAAGGCTGGGTTCATAAGGGAAGCCCAAATGGGATTGGCCCAACACCATAGAGACAAAGCCAAGAAGAGAGAGAAGATGCAGGTCACCTCCATGGACCAGCTCTGAGCGAGGCCCACCACGCCTGCACTTGCAGAGGAAACTCCTCTATGAATGCAGCCTCAGGGCTAGAGCAGACAGGAAAGGATGCATGAGGGTGCCATGAGTGGCTCCACACCATCCCAGAAGAGAGGGCCAGGACCACTCAAAACCATGTAATCAGTGGGTCTACAGAAACCACGTGCTTGAGAAACAGAAGCCCTGGAGGGGCCCAGAGAGGCAGGTGACACAGACTCAAAGCAGCCTGAGGCTAGCAGGCATGGCCATGGGAGCTAGGAACTGGGCCTCTTCAAGCTCCAAACTCCTCCTCTATACTGAGAGCTAACACTGACACTCCTCACAGGCTTGTTGGGAGAATTAATCAGAAGCCTTAGCACAGTGCTTGGCATGTAGTAAGTCACTGTAAGTCTTCAAAATCTTAGTAGCCATGAGGACAAAGATCATGATGATGATGGAATTCTTTTAGCTCCTAGAAATGTTCCCTTTCTTGTCAGCTCCAGGTGTCTTATCTACAAAAATGAGAAGGCTCAGCCCAATAAGTCTTAAGATGGCTTTTAGAGCTAATGATTAGGACTCTAGGAGTTTGCACATTCTGGCATTCTACAGAAAGGAACTAACGCCTTGACACAGTTCTGGAAAGGTCCAATTGCCCCCAAGGCTGCTCAGAGCAGAAATGGTAATTAACCCAGCAGAGATGTAAACAGGCAGCATTACTCTACATTCTTAACAGCCTCCAAACTGATGCCACCTTCTCTCTTGACTTTCAAAGCCAAGTGATAGTGCCTGGCACAGGAACATTGCCTTGAAAATGCCCTACCTAGTCAACATCCTCCTTGCCCCTCCCCGTGGTGACCCACTGTTCTGACTTTTGTTGTTGTTGTTGTTGAGATGGAATCTCTCTGTCGCCAGACTGGAGTGCAGTGGCGCAATCTCGGCTCATTGCAACCTCTGCCTCCCAGTTTCAAGAAATTCTCCTGCCTCAGCCTCCCAAGTAGCTGGGATTACAGGTGCGTGTCACCATGCCTGGCTAATGTTTTTGTATTTTTAGTAGAGACAGGCTTTCACCATATTGGCCAGGCTGGTCTCGAACTCCCGACTTTGTGATCTGCCTGCCTCAGCCTCCCAAAGTGATGGGATTACAGGCATGAGCCACCTGCCTGGCCTGTTCTGACTTTTATCACCACACATTAGTTTTTCCTCATATAAATGGACCAAACAGTATGCATTCTTTTGTCTCTGTCAACCTTTCCTCAACATGTTTTTGAGATTCTTTCATATTGTTGTGCATCAATAATCTATTCATTCTTCATTCAAGAATAATTCATTCTTCTGATTGCTGAGAAGTATTCCATTATGCGGATATGCCGCAATTTGTTATCCATTCAGGGACATTGGGTTGTTTTCAGTTTGGGGCTATTATGAATAAAGCTGCTATGTTTTTCAACAAACGTTCCATTGCTATTCATGAGGGAAAATTGTCTTGCAATAAATGATATTAGAGCAATTGGATATCTATTTGGAAAAGATTAACTTTTACCCCTAACTTATACTTCATGCAAAAATCAATTCAAAATGGATTATAGGCCTAAGTGGGGAGGGTAAAACAGTCAGTCTTCCACAAGAAAACATAAAAACAATCTTCATCACCTTGGAGAGAGCAAGAATTTATAAACAAGACATAAATGCATTAATCACTAAAGAAAAAAATGAACTTTATTAATGTCCTTTATCCAAAGACATCACTAAGGAAATGAATAGATAAGCCAAAGACTGGGAGATGTTTGTAATACATACCCCTGCCAAAGTAGTCCTGTTTAAAATATTTATTTTTGAAACTCCACAAGTCAATAAAAAAAGAACAGTTAAAAAATAGGCAAAAGATTTGAATATGAACTTAACAAAGGCTATCCAAATGTCTATTAAACTTGTAAAAAAAAATACCCAATATCGGGCCAGGCGCGGTGGCTCATGCCTGTAATCCCAGCAGTTTGGGAGGCTGAGGCGGGCGGATCACGAGGTCAGGAGATCGAGACCATCTTGGCTAACATAGTGAAACCCCGCCTCTACTAAAAATACAAAAATTAATTGGGCATGGTGGCAGGCGCCTGTATCCCAGCTACTCGTAAGGCTGAGGCAGGAGAATGGCATGAACCCAGGAGGCAGAGCTTGCAGTGAGCAGAGATTGCGCCACTGCACTCCAGCCTGGGGGACAGAGTGAGACTCTGTCTCAGAAAAAAAAAAAAAAAATCATTATTCATCAGTGAAACACAAACTGAAGCCATAATGAGACATTACTACAAACCCATCAGAAAAAGTGAAATCAAAGACTGACAAGGGCTCGGAGCAACTGGAACCCTCATCTATGGTTGGTGGGAGGGTAAATTGGTTCAAGCACTTTGGAAACATGTTTGGTCGGGTCTACTAAAGGTAAACAGCACTGTATGACCCAGAAATTCCACCTCTGGGTACACAGCCAACAGAAAGGAGTCCAAATATTCACCAAAGAGACATGCACAAATATGTCTATTGCAGCTTTATTCATAATACCCAGCATACTTTAGTCCAGATAAAATAATAATGTAATCTTCTTTTTTTTTTTTTTTTTTTTTGAGACAGAGTCTCACCCTGTCTCCCAGGCTGGAGTCAAGTGGTGCAATCTTGGCTCACTGCAACCACCGCCTCCTGGGTTCAAGGATTCTCCTGCCTCAGCCTCCAAAGTAGCTGGGACCACACGCACCCACCACCATGCCCAGCTAATTTTTGTATTTTTAGTAGAGATGGGGTTTCACCATGTTGGGCAGGCTGGTCTCGAACTCCTGACCTCAGATGATCCGCCCACCTTGGCCTCCCAAAGTGCTGTGACTGCAGATGTGAGCCACCGCACCCGGCCTGTAATCTTCTAAGAAGAGTTCAGCCATAGGTTTGAAAGGAGAAGGGCACTGAAAGGGCCACGCAGAGGGCTACCCGCCTCAGTTCAGGAGGGAGACAGATAAAAGTGAAACAAAAGCAGGTGGTCCCTGGAAGGGCACTGCTTATCTGATTAACCTGGAGGTGAAGGTGGGAGGTCCTGGTCCAACCTACCTAAGTAAGTCTTCTCAAGTTACATTTGAGTGTGAGAGCAATGGTCCACTAACGGTGCTCTGCAATTACCTCTTGCATGTGTAAACAGAGTGGATGTGCCCTGTTGGAAAGGACAAGGGAGAGAAAGGGATCTGCCAGAGAAGCCAGGGAGAGCAAGGTCTTTGAGGGGAACATCTCCCTCTTTAGGGTCCCAAGTGGGCACCTACTATTCAGTGAGACCCTTGCACACTGGCTGTAGCTCGCTGGTCCCAAACCACAGTGGAGCCAATTCTGCTTCCAGAGAACTGCATTTTTAGCTGCCCACTGCTCAACCATGCTGTAGCTCTTCTCCTCCCACAAATACTGCCAGGGAAGGACTGTGCTGATGGGGTTCTGGAGAGGCAGCCCCATGTCTACCCACGTTGGTCGTGCATGACACTGCATGCCCAATATGAAAGCAGCAAGAACCACATTCAAACACAGAATGGAAGGGCTGTTTGACAAGAAGATAAACAAGGAAGGCCCAGTGCAGGCACTGTGGTTTAGAACCCATGGGGAAGGGAAACACACGAAACTTGGTCCTGTGTAGTGACCTGGGTCTTCCACAGGAGATATTTGGACAAACCTCCCACCTCAACACACAACAACTTCATTAAACTTTACCTCCTGGTGATAGGGGAAGAACCAAAAAAAAAAAAAAAAAAATCTGTCATTTTTAGTAAGAGGAACTATAGAAAAATACTGTTCGGAAAAAATAGAAATTAATATAATTTGTTCCTGTTTCACAAGTAAATAGTTCACAGGAAGCCACAAGACTATTTTAAAATCCCATATTGAAAGTCCAGGAAAGATGTGAGCTATGGCTCCAAAGAAGTGGCTGCTAAAAAATGAACCTGTGTGGCTCGGCTGATGAAACTACAAGTCATCATAAAAGAAAAGGTATCTTTTCAAAATTGGGAGGTGAGTCCAAGCAAGCACAGGAACCAAGGGGCCCCAGCCGAGAGGTAGCTGGTAGCCTCCAGCCCAGCCAGGGAGTTAAGCCTTACAGCAATGCTTACAGCAGGGCCACCCCAGTGTACCTCCACCACCACGTGGTCGTCCAAGTTCCCAACATTTTTCTTCTGTGTGTATTCTGAAACAGAAGTTCCTCTAGTAGAAGCACTGAATTCTCCCACCCTTATGCCTTTTCTTTAATGGCCCTTCTTGATATGGTTTATAGGTAAAAAACATGATTCCAGGAACTTTTTACACAAGACATCCCAAACCAATAATACAAGCTATTTTAAGTCAGCAACGATGCCACAGTCCCTCCACTGTGAAGATCACAGAGGAGGGTGAGGGCAGCGGGGAAATGATGTAGCCTGATGGGGAATCCTAAATGGACAGTGACAGGCAAGTGGGTGAAATGCTCTGATTGAGGGGATACAGGGCCATTGGGAGCATCAGGGAAGGTTTCTAGGGACCTCAGCTGGGTCTAGAACCAGATGAAAAGGAAGGACATTCCAGGTGGTGGAAGCCCCGTGTCCAAAGGTACAGAGAACAGTGCCTTGAAAACTTAGTTGAAGGCTTAGCAGATGGCAGGGGGCATGCGGGAGGGAAGCAGGGTGCCAAGAGAGAGGCCAGAGCAGAAGGCAGATGACAGATCTAAAGGAGACTTTTATGCCATGCTCTTTGAATTCTACTCTGAAGGCATAACTGATGACATGGTTTTCATGTTGTCATGACTTATGTCCCATTCACCATAAGAAAGGCATTGCTACACAAAGGGAGGTTTGGGAAAGAGCAATTACACCCAGCAAAGCATGGAGGGATTTACACTGACGATCGATTTAAATATTTGTCTTATTCATTTTCTAGAGGGAAAGAAGAGAGTAGGTGCGCCGAGTGTGATGGCATGAAGAGTATGGAGAACGTTCAGTAGTTGAACCTTGTGCTGGAAACAAAGTACCTCCAAGAAGTTTAGAAAAGGATGCTTTGGGGCCGGGCGTGGTGGCTCATGCCTGTAATCCCAGCTCTTTGGGAGGCCAAGGTGGGTGGATCGCAAGGTCAGGAGATCAAGACCATCCTGGCTAACACGGTGAAACCCCGTCTCTACTAAAAACACAAAAAATTAGCTGGGCATGGTGACGGGCGTCTGTAGTCACAGCTACTTAGGAGGCTGAGGCAGGAGAATGGCATGAACCCGGGAGGCGGAGCTTGCAAGATCATGCCACTGTACCCCAGCCTGGGCAACAGAACTAGACTCCGTCTCAAAAATAAATAAATAAATAAATAAGGATGCCTTTGGAGAAATAATGGGAAGCAATGCTTTACCCAGGAAGCTGCAAACATCTGGAATTAATCCATCCTAGAGATGGTAGGGAGGCAAACAAAAATAGGCTCAAGAAGCGTTTGGATAATTTTGGGGGTAGGAGAGTCACAGTGATGATTAAGAGAAGCTGGGGCTGTTTGGGAAGGATGCCCGACCATTTGAGGTTGGAGTCTTGTAGAGCAGCGTGCTTTCCCACCAAGGCTCACAGACAGGGCAGACCAAGGGCTGGGGTGGAATGACCACTAGTCCAGCCCAGCTGGGCACCACTAGAGCTTCCTGTGGTGCTGGCCTCAAGCCCAGGTGAGCCCAGTTGTGATAATGATAAGGAAGCAGGACGCAGAGCTGGGAGCTGTCCAGCCTGTAGAGCCACCCTATAGCCAGCCCCTATCTTCTCGTCACCCACCACGCTAAGGTGTACCAATCACTTCAGTGCCTGAGAAAGGTTACGAATACTCTCATCTATGGGCTCTGTGCAATGTCTGAGGTTACTTTCTTCATTCAGGTGCCTTATCTCATTTTTACATGGATGTCATTTATAGGCAAGGACTAGATATAAAGTTACTATGCTCAGTGTCAGGGACATGGAGACAGGAAAATCTGATAACAATGAGGGGAAAGAAGAGGCTAAGGATAGAGGACAAATAAATAGCAATAGTGATAATGGCACAAGTAGTGGTGGTAATGATGGTGGAGCTGATAGCTGAGATTAAGCCAGGGAAATAAAGGTAGCAAAGATGGGGTAGGGTAATAAGGATGAAGGTGGTGATGGCGTATGTGGTAGGGAAGATCATGGTGGAGTGGTAGAGGTGATGAAGGAGACAGAGTGGGCTCATCAGTGGAGGTAACATTGGAAGTGATGGAGACGGTGATTAAGAAAGTAACAAGGAAGGTCATGGAGCAGTGATGGTAGAAGTGATGAGGCCAGCTGGACACGGTAGCTCACGCTTGTAACCCCAGCACTTTGGAAGGCGAAGACAGGCAGATAGCTTGAACTCAGGAGTTTGAGACCAGCCTGGGCAACATGGCAAAACCCCATCTATACATAAAATATAAAAAGTAGCCAGGCATAGTGGCACACACCTGTAGTCCCAGCTACATGGAAGGCTGAAGTAGGAGGATGGCTTGAGCCCAGAAAGTGGAGGCTGCAGTGAGCTATGATCAGGCCACCACACTCCAGCCTCGGCAACAGAATGAGATCCTGTCTCAAAAACAAAAAAGAAGAAGAAGTAATGATGCAAGTGGCAGCGAAAGTAGTGGACCAGTCATGGTGGAGGTGATGTAGGAGATGAAACGAATGGAGGAAAGCTGGAGGGGCCGACTGTGGTGGTGGTGGGAGTGATGGCCGTAATGAAGATAAAGAAACAGTGATGGGGCGGGCCATGGTGCCTCATGCCTGTCATTCCAGCACCTTGGGAGGCCAAGGTGGGCAGATCATCTGAGGTCAGGAGTTCAAGACCCGCCTGGCCAACATGGTGAACCCCCGTCTCTACTAAAAATACAAAAATTAGCCGGGCGTGGTGGCGGTTGTCTGTAATCCCAGCTACTTGGGAGGCTGAGGTGGGAGAATCGCTTGAACCTGGGAGGCAGAAGTTGCAGTGAGCTGAAATCATGCCATTGCACTGTAGCCCGGGCAACAGAGCAATACTCCATCTCAAACAAACAAACAAAAAACCAAAACCAAAACAAAACAAAAAAAGAACAGTGATGGTGGAGGTGATGAAGGAGATGAAGGCACTGGAGGTAGTGGTGAAGGTGATGATAAAAGAGGCAGTGGTTGCAGTGGAGGCAGTGAGTAAAGAAAAAGGAAGTCAACTGTGAGCTAGAGCAGGCAAGGAGGGATTGCTGGAATGTTTGAGCCTTGAACCAGAATTGATAAACTCATAGAGTTTAGGTAGAGGGGATAAGAGCAGGTCATTGCAGCTAGGGAAATGTTAGTGAGAATTTGGGGGGCAGAATAAGTTGGCTGTATTTGTGGGCAGCGAGGAGAGCATCCTGGCTGGAGAGGAGGATGAACATGGACTGGCGTGGGAAATGAGGAGGAAGAAGAGTAAGTCCAAGCAGATGAGTTCAGATTCCAGGTACAATGGAGACACCCTTTGGAGTCTCAAGCCAGAATGGGCGGTTAGGGAAGTGGTATTGTGAGCAGTCTGGAAGTGGTGAGCAGCCTGCTGGGAGGTGGGGGACATTCAGCTCGGAGACTGACTGTGGAGTCCCCTGGGAGTGCACTGATAAGAGCCAGGTTTCTGCAGTGAAGGTGACTGGCTCACATTGAGAGGCTCTCTTAACCCTAAGTCTGAGCTTATTTGCCCCTCCTTTCCTGGCATCCAGGTTCCAAACACCACCCTAACCCCAATTCAGTGGCTCCTGAGGAATCAGGATTCATTTGGTCTGATCTAACCCTTTGTCAGGCTGGATCACAGTCATTTGCTGTGGCCAACTCTAGTGAGCCTGTGAGAGCTGACTGTGTAAATGTCTGCCCAGCTTCGACTAGAGTGACATCACAGAGATAGTCTGAAATCAGTCATGATGGGAGTATTTACACCATAGAGATTAACAAATGCTACACATTGGCTTTGCTATTTCTGGAGATCCAGCTGTTAAACATGAAATGACACACTGGGTACCCCGGGAGCCCCACCATGAGAAGACAGTCCTGATGCTGGGCTCAGGCACAAAGCAACTCCTTGCATACTAACATCATTTATGGCATAATTAAAATCTAACCTGGCCAAGCGCAGTGGCTCACACCTGTAATCCCAGCATTTTGGGAGGCCAAGGCGGATGGATCACTTGAGGTCAGGAGTTCGAGACCAGCCTGGAAAACATGATGAAACTCTATCTCTACTCAAAATACAAAAAGTAGCCGGGGGTGGTGGCACACGCCTGTAATCCTAGCTACTCAGGAGGCTAAGGCACAAGAATCGCTTGAACCTAGGAGGCAGAGGTTGCAGTAAGCCGAGATCACACTACTGCCCTCCAGCCTGGGCAATAGAGTGAGACTCAGTCTCAAAAAAAAAAGAGTCTAACCTGTATGACAATAATTGCAAAATTCATTAGGCCTGAGTTTTGCAATTATTTTCCCAACTTTTTTATTATGAAAAAATTCAAATGTGCAGAAAAGTTGAAAGAATAGTGCAAGGCCGGGCATGGTGGCCCACGCTTGTAATCCCAGCACTTTGGGAGGCCGAGGCGGGCGGATCACGAGGTCAGGAGATCGAGACCACGGTGAAACCCCATGTCTACTAAAAATACAAAAAAATTAGCCGGGTGTGGTGGTGGGCGCCTGTAGTCCCGGCTACTCGGAGAGGCTGAGGCAGGAGAATGGCGTGAACCCGGGAGGCGGAGCTTGCGGTGAGCCGAGATTGCGCCACTGCACTCCAGCCTGGGCGACAGAGCAAGACTCCGTCTCAAGAAAAAAAAAAAAAAAAAGAATAGTGCAATGAACATGTGTATCTTCACCAATTACATATTCATATTTCCCCCAATTGCCCCAAGCATGGTTTTATAGTGGATTTCTCTCCCAAACAAAGATTCAAAGGATCCAATCAAAGTTCTCTCATTGCATTTCATTATTTGGCTCTTTAGTCTCTCAATTTCTCTCTTTTTTTTTTCTTCTTTAGTCTCTTTTAATCTAGAACAGGGATCAACAAACTTATTCCATAAAGGTCCAGATAGTACACAGTAAATATTTTAGATTTTGCAGGCCAACAAGCAAAATAAGTTAGGTACTTACATTAACAACCATTTAAAAACATAAAAACCATTCTTAGCTGGCAACTGTACCAAAAAAAAAAAGTGGTGGGTGATCTGGATCCGTCCCATGGGTCATATTTGCCCACCTCTGATCTAGCACATTCTCTGCACATACCCCTTGCAATAGGACCAGCGCCAACTTCATGGACATGTGACCTGTACAAAGACCCTGTGTGCTCTGAAGGACCCAGTGCTTGGTTTGATGTTCTGCCATCGCTCTCCTGAAATTCTTCATAATTTTATCTTTGAACTTGGGTTTTGTAAATGAAGTCTGATGGGACAATGGATTGTGTGCCTGATCAGAGGAGATACACCCAATATCTGTGTCCACAGCCATTCCTTGCCACACCATCTGTGGATAGCGTTCCTGTTATTCCATAAGCATGGAATTCTAGTGAACCCGTAATGCATGTTACATCTGTGACTGGGTAAGTGGGATACTTTTATTCAAACCAGAAGCTTTCTGTCAAACCAGAACTGGCTTCAAATGCAGACAGAAGGCAATGGTGGTCTAAGAAACACAAATGACCAAGGAACCCTATCATATCCTTTTTTTTTTTTTTTTTTTTTTTTTTGAGTTGGAGTCTCGCTCTGTCATCCAGGCTGGAGTGCAGTGGTGCCATCTCGGCTCACTGCAACCTCCACCTCCCAGGTTCAAGTGATTCTTCTGCCTCAGCCTCCTAAGTAGCTGGGATTACAGGTACGCACCACCATGCCTGGCTAATTTTTGTATTTTTAGTAGAGATGGGGTTTCACCATGTTGGTCAGGCTGGTCTGAAACTCTTGACCTCATGGTCTGCCCACCTCAGCCTCCCAAAGTGCTGGGATTACAGGCATGAGCCACCACACTTGGTCATCATATCCTTCCTTACTCACCTCTTAATTCTCTCTCTCTCTTTTTTTTTTTTTTTTTTGAGAAGGAGTCTCACTCTTTCACCCAGGCTGGAGTGCAGTGGCGTGATCTTGGCTCACTGCAGGCTCTGCCCCCTGGGGTTCACGCCATTCTCCTGCCTCAGCCTTCCACGTAGCTGGGACTACAGGTGCCCGCCACCTCGCCCGGCTAATTTTTTTTGTATTTTTAGTAGAGACGGGGTTTAACCGTGTTAGCCAGGATGGTCTCAATCTCCTGACCTCGTGATCCGCCTGCCTTGGCCTCCCAAAGTGCTGGGATTACAGGCGTGAGCCACCGCGCCCGGCCTCACCTCTTAATTCTCTGTAAAGTGAGTGATACGTTCTCTGTAACATGCTTCCCTGTTAAATGACACTGAAAATGATGACATATAAGGAAAGCAAATGATAGAGCAATTTTTTTCTCTTTTCAGTACTTCCTTGTTTATAAGTATGTGAAGGTAGAGAGTAGGTAGAATGTGTATCAAGAAGAGAAATAGGCCAGGCCCGGTGGCTTACATCTGTAATCCCAACACTTTGGGAGGCCAAGTCGGAAGAATTGCTTGAGCCCAGTTCATGATCAGCCTAGACAACATAGTGTGATCCTGTCTCTACAAAAAATAAAGAAATTATCTGGGCATGGTGGTGTGCATCTGTGATCCCAGCTACTCAGGAAGCTGAGGTTGGAAGATCACTTGAGTTTAGGAGCTCAAGGCTGCAGTGAGCCATATTTGTGCCACTGCATTCCAGCCTGGACTACACAGTGAGACCCTGTCTCAAAAAAGATATATATAGTGAACCCATAATGCATGTTATATTTCTTGTTTATATGTATATACACACACATGTATTAATAGAAGTGAAATAGGCTGGGCACGGTGGTTCATGCCTGTAATCCCAGCACTTTGGGAGGCCGAGGTGGGCAGATTAAAAGGTCAGGAGATCAAAAACATCCTGGCTAACATGGTGAAACCCCATCTCTACTAAAAATACAAAAAATTAGCTGGGTGTGGTGGTGGGCGCCTGTAGTCCCAGCTACTCAGGAGGCTGAGGCAGGAGAATGGCGTGAACCCGGAGGCAAAGCTTGCAGTGAGCCAAGATCGCGCCACTGCACTCCAGCCTTGCGACAGAGCGAGACTCCGTCTCAAAAAAAAAAAAAAAAAAAAAAGAAAAGAAAAGAAAGGAAAAAGGTTGTTTGAAATAATTATTTCTTTCATGAGGTAATATTTCTGGTTTAACATAGAGTTAGGTTCATTTATTTCTGTTTGTATTCAATTTAAGGGTTTGCTTTTTTGCCTCTTTTATTAATTTTATTTTCAAATATTTAAAACATTTACATAGCTCAAAAGTTAGAATTAGCCTATAATCCTAGCACTTTGGGAGGCAGAGATGGGTAGATCACTTGAGGTCAGGAGTTTGAGACCAACCTGGCCAACACAGTGAAACCCCGTCTCTACTAAAAATACAAAAATTAGCCAGAAGTGGTCGCCCGCCCCTGTAATCCTAGCTATTCTGGAGGCTGACGCAAGAGAATCACTTAAACCAGGGAGAGGTTGCAGTGAGCTGAGATAGTGCCACTGCACTCCAACCTGGGCTATAGAGCAAGACTCTCTCAAAAAGAAAAAAAGGTAGAATTATATGAAACGTGCACTCAGAAAAGTTTTCCTTCATCTTTAACTTCTCCACTCTGCTCATCAGAACCCCATCCCCACTGAATATGCAATTATTTTCCTTAGTTTCTATTTTGCAAACTAAGCAAATATATAAATATTATTATTTGTATTTGTTTCTTACACAAAAGATAACCATATACACCCTGCTTTGCATCTTGCTTTTTCATTTAACAGTGCATTCCAGAGATCACTGTACGTGTTCATAGGGACTTTCCTCATTCTTTTGTCAGCCTGCCTAGTACTCAGTATGCAAATAAACCACAATATATTCAACCAGTCCCCCTGTTGAGGGGCATTTGAGTTGCTTGCCATCTTTTGCTTTTACAGATAATGCCACAATGAATAACCATGCACTTATTGGTGGAGTTATGTCTTCAGGGTAGATTCCTGGAATGAGATAGTTGGATCAAGGGTAATTGTATATGCATTTTGGTTAGACATTGCCAAATTCTCCATTTTGCATTCAAACCAGTAATGTGTGTGACAGCAGATACACAGAGTGAATGTCAAGCTTTTGGATTTTTACCAATTTGGTACGTGAGAAATGGTAGTTCAATGACGTTTTAATATGAATTTCTCTAATTGTGGGACTGAACAGAGTTTTGAGTGTTGAAGGGCCACGTGCCTTTCTTTTTGCTATGAAATGTCTGCTCATGTCTTTTACTCATGTTTTTCTTAGGTTTTTACTCTCTTTTTCTTCTCTATTTCCAAGAGCTCTTTATATGTGAACCCTTTGTCTGCGATACAGATTGCAAACGTTTCCCCGCAGTATGCCAATTGTCTTTGACTTTGTTTTTGGTGTGTTCTGTATCAGGGTTTATCTTTGGAAAAGGAGGAAGGCAAGAGGCAAAAGCTGCTAGAGCTTCCTTAGCAGGATTTCAGGCCAAGAAAACAGCCCGAATCACATGTGTAAACTTCCAGGAGTCTGGAGACAGGGGTCACAGAGACTGTTGTGAGCCGTGATGGCTGCAACCCTCCTCCTCCCGCTGAGCTCATGGGATCCAGCAGACGAGGTGAGCAATCCTCAGAGAGAGGCCAGGGGTCAGGTCCCTCAATGGGCTGGGTTTGTACAGAGGCTGTGAAATTCCTCCTGAGCTCAGCAGGACATGGCATTTGACGCTGGGAGAGCAGAGCATTCTAGACCCCACCAAGAACAGGGCATGAGGTAAGCCAATCATGGGAGGGGAAGGGCAGGACCTGGGGTCAGTCCTGAGTGGGACCCTTGCTGACTCACCCCAGGCCATGGGGCCTTCCCACACCTGTAAAGAAAGGGATCCCAATTCTAGTACTAGAGGGAAGTTAGAGCTCCTAGCTGCCTTGGTGGACTCTGCGTGTGTGCAAAACACGAAAACTAATATTAGAACTGCTACTAAACGTTGACATACATTGGCACTTACAGACTTCATAGTTTGAACTATCTGGAATTTCTGTTTTATGAGGCAAAGATAGTTAAATATTAGCAATTTCACATGGCTCTATCCAAAATGTACCAGGAGTGTTCTAAGTGCTTTTTATGTATCATCCCATTGTATTCTCACAACAACCTTACAAGACAGATGCTTACTGAGGAAATTGAGGCTCAGAGAAATGAGGCTCACCTTCAGCCTCCTCTCTCTTGTCTGTCTGGCAATTTCTCCCAGACCAGAGCTCGCTTACTGCCAGATATTAACAAGAACCAGGAGGACGGGCACGAGGGCTCAAGTCTGTAATCCCAGCACTTTGGGAGGCTGAGCCCTGGAGTTCAAGACCAGCCTGAGTACATGGCAAGACCCCACCTCTACAGAAAATACAAAAAATGAGCCAGGTATGGTGGCGTGCACTTGTAGTCCCAGCTACTTGGGAAGTTGAGCTGGGAGGATGGCTTGAGCCCAGGAGGTAGAGGCTGCAGTGAGCCAAGATTTTGCCACTGTACTCCAACAAGGGAGACACAACAAGACCCTGTCTCAAAAACACAAAAACAAAAACAAAAATAAAAAAAATGGAAATGAAGAGCTCCACATAACTTTGTTAAGAAGAGAAAGGGAAATTAATATTCACTGAGTGGTTACTCTACCTAATGCTTTACATAAAATATCCTTTTTAGTCCTTGTTATGGACTGAATGCTTATGTCTCCCAAAATTCATAGGTTGAAATCCTAACCCCTAGGGTGATGACGTTAGGAAGTGGGGCCTTTGGGAGGTGATGAGGTCATGAGGTTGGAGCCTTCACAAGTGGGATTAGTGCCCTTGTAAGGAAGAGATAGGATAGAAATGATTTCTCTCTTGTTCATGTGAAGATAAAAAGGGGAGACCACCATCTGCAAACCAGAAAGCAAGCCTTCACCAGACACTGGATCTGCCAGCACCTTGATCTTGGACTTCCAGCCTCCAGAACTGTGAAAAGTAAATGTTTGTTGTTAAGTTGCCCAGTCCATGGTATTCTGTAATAGCAGACTGAACAGTCCTCATAAGAACACTGCCAGTCAGGCGTGGTGGCTCACACCTGTAATCCTAGCACTTTGAGAGGCCAAGGTGGGCAGATCGCTTGAGCAACAGAGTTCAAGACCTGCCTGGACAACATGGTGAAATCCCATCTCTACAAAAAACACAAAAATTAGTTGGGTGTGGTGGCACACACCTGTAGTCCCAGCTACTTGGGAGGCTGAGGTGGGAGGATCACTTAAGCCTGGGAGATTGAAGCTGCAGTGAGCCAAGATTGAGTCACTGTACTCCAGTCTGAGGGACAGAGTGAGACCCTGACTAAAAAAAAAAAAAAAAAAAAAAAAAAAAAACGCTGCCAAATTAGTGTCAATAGCTCCACTTCAGAGATGAGAAAATAAATGCTCAGAGTTTAAGGAACTTGCCTGAGGTCACTCAGCAAGAAATGGAAGAGCCAAGATGCAAACTCAAGTTCGTCTGTCTCCAAAAGCTGGGTTCCTCCAAGATTCTGTACACACTCCATCCAGTGACATTGCTGTGGCTCACAGATCCTCTTTGGGAACTGTCTTCAGAACCAAAAAACTAGTCTCAACAATATGAGTTGTCCTTTACTGATGAGCCCTTTGCCTTCTCCCCTTCCTTCTGGAAGCAGCAGTGTGGCTGTTAAACAGGGAGACTTGGGTGTCAGATCAACTGGGTTTGAATCTGCTTCCCTGCTGTGTGATCCTGGACAAGTTACTTAAACTTGCTACGCCTCAGTTTCCTCACATGTAAAATGTGGACAAGGGGAGTTTATTGTACCTCCCTTGAAAGGCTGTAATGATAGAGCAAGATAATTAATCCACTTAGAGCACTTAGCACCATGCCTAGTACATAAAGAGTGCTCAGTAAGCATTGGCAATTGTGATCCTCTCCAGGCAAGCTCTGGCTGATTTACTGTGCCCTCCATGTGAGGGGAGGGTCCCCTCCTCTCTGCTCCCCCAGCATCTCAGGATGCCTGCCATGCACTTACCTCCTGGGCATTGGCATCACCTGCCTGCTGCTTTATACCCGGCATGAGGCATGTTCTTGCACTCTCAAGGCCTGGGGTCACTCACAGCAGATGAGCCAAGGGTCGCTTGGAGGGGATCACTGTCAAGCCCAGCTGGTCATTGGCCTGGCTGACCTGCTGATCACCCCTAGCAGACTGAACACTGTCAGGATATTCTCATCTCCAAGCAGCAAGAACAAAGCTGGCTCATAGGCAAAGAATGAATAAGCTAATGACTATTAGCTATTTTTAATTTTAAAACATCAACCATCTCCAATGAGAAAACTCAAAATAGTTTGGAGTAGGGATGGGTGGGGGTTGGTTCCTCGAATAGCGGTGGCCTCACTGGATCTAGGAGTATCCAGCCTCCCTAGGGAGCAAGCTCATTTGCATGGATAAATTCTGATCTGTGGTTTTCAAGTCAGTGCTTCTTTGTGTTCCCTACAGTGCCCTGCACACAGTAGGAGCTCAATAAATAGGTGTTTATATTTTGAAGTATTCCAGAGCCCCTGAATTCACAAACAGAAACCAGAACCTGCATCTCCTCCCTGGCAGGCCAGGACTTGGTCCATCTGGGCAGACAGATGACCATTCACCGACCTGGCCCTCTGGGAATACTGTCCTGGCTCCAAGTGGGGCTGCTGAAAGGGGGCCATTCTCTCATCTGAGCAGGGCCATAGACAATTCACAATGAGGATTTTTTCTCAACTGCCTCACTTGACCTGCGGGTCTAACAGGCAGTGGGCAAAGCCCAGGAAAGGCCTGTGACAAATGGCCTTCCACCAGCCCACGACCTACTCTACTCTCTTGGACTTCCCAAGACCTTGAAAAAAACCAAGAAGGCTGCAACCTTTCCCTCTTTCCAGCTGCATGGGGAACGAGTGTCCCCAAGAAGTTGGGGGGCTTCTTCCTGTGGCCACAACATCTGGGCCATCACCCTTCTCTCCCTCTCCCTCTGTCACTGCAAGGGGTCATGAAGAGTCAGTTATCTTAAATTGTAACAGAAGTACTGCCTGACCAATGCGAGGATTTCTGGAGAGCCCAAGAGAGCACAGTACACCTTCCCCCTGAATCATGGCTCTGTCTCTGCAAAATGGGGTGCTTGGGAAGGGAAGGTCACTGACCCAGAACCTTGTGGTCTATTGAGCCAGCTGTGGGTGTCTAGTGGAGAAGGTGAGGCATAATGGAGCAGAATGGGGATGCATGGGGGTTATGAGCCTGTATTGAGGAGAAGGGAAGGTCTAACAGGAGGGTCTGCGATCTCCTGAGAGATCCAGACCAACTGGTCTCATCTCGCTTTCGGCACCTTGCCCCAAACTTCTAGAATTTTCGTAAAGCCATTTAATACAGACAGCACAGGACACAGCACCATGATTCCACCAAAAGTCTACATCATAGTCAAGGGTTTAGGTTGTGGGGACAGAGAGGCCTGTATTCAAATTCCCATTGGACAGGTCAGGAACTCCTCTGAGGAACGCATCTGTAAAAAGGCAGGTAACACTATGTCGTTTCTTGTAGGATTGGGATAAGGGAAGCTCAGGACCTAGCACAGTGAGTACTGAGCAAGTATTGGCTACCATGATTATCAAGTGCAAAAGCAGAAGGGTGCACAGGCATCAATCCTACGAGTTATCCTCTTTGGCTGGAGCCACAGGTGTGAAACATCATGCAAACTGAAAAGATAGATTAGAGATCATGCTGTGGAGGGCTGTGGGATGTTTATACTTAATTCAGTGGTCATGGGGAGCCATTGAAGGTTTGTGACCAAGGGAGAAATGTGAACTGAGACAGAATCAGGGAACAAGATGAGAATGGAGTTTGTGGACAGAGAATTCAGCCTGCGGTCTTGTCACCCATGTCCTTGTGTTCAGATCACCCCAACCCTAATGTCATCCCCCCTCCACCCTCCAACCCCAGCCTACGCAGCAAACAGCTTCAGCCTTGCCCTTGAGAATCACAGTTTTCTTCTTTCCTGCCCTCTGATGGGAATGCGAAATCTTGCTTGAATTTGCTGAGTTAAAATAACAGGACTTGGGGGTGGAGCCAAGATGGCCGAATAGGAACAGCTCCGGTCTCCAGCTCCCAGCCCCAGCGACACAGAAGACGGGTGATTTCTGCATTTCTGCTTGAGGTACCGGTTTCATATCACTAGGGAGTGCCTAACAGTGGGTGCAGGACAGTCGGTGAAGCGCACTGTGCGCGAGCCGAAGCAGGGCGAGGCATTGCCTCACTCGGGAAGCGCAAGGGGTCAGGGAGTTCCCTTTCCTAGTCAAAGAAAGGGGAAACAGACGGCACCTGGAATATCGGGTCAGTCCCATCCTAATACTGCGCTTTTCCAACGGGCCTGGAAAACGGCACACTAGGAGATTGTGTCCCGCACCTGGCTCGGAGGGTCCTATGCCCACAGAGTCTCGCTGATTGCTAGCACAGCAGTCTGAGATCACGCTGCAAGGCAGCAGCGAGGCTGGGGGAGGGGCGCCCGCCATTGCCCAGGCTTGCTTAGGTAAACAAAGCAGCCAGGAAGCTCGAACTGGGTGGAGCCCACCACAGCTCAAGGAGGCCTGCCTGCCTCTGTAGGCTCCACCTCTGGGGGCAGGGCACAGACAAATAAAAACTCAGCAAGAACCTCCACAGACTTAAATGTCCCTGTCTGACTGACAGCTTTGAAGAGAGTAGTGGTTCTCCCAGCACGCAGCTGGAGATCTGAGAACGGACAGACTGCCTCCTAAAGTGGGTCCCTCACCCCTGAGCAGCCTAACTGGGAGGCACCCCCCAGTAGGGACAGACTGACACCTCATTCAACCAGGTGTTCCTCTGAGACAAAACTTTCAGAGGAACTATCAGACAGCTGAATTTGTGGTCTCACGAAAATCCGCTGTTCTGCAGCCACCGCTGCTGACACCCAGCCAAACAGGGTCTGGAGTGGACCTCTAGTAAACTCCAACAGACCTGCAGCTGAGGGTCCTGTCTGGTAGAAGGAAAACTAACAAACAGAAAGGACATCCACACCAAAAACCCATCTGTACATCACCATCATCAAAGACAAAAAGTAGATAAAACCACAAAGATGGGGAAAAAACAGAGCACAAAAACTGGAAACTCTAAAAAACAGAGCACCTCTCCTCCTCCAAAGGAACACAGTTCCTCACCAGCAACGGAACAAAGCTGGATGGAGGATGACTTTGATGAGTTGAGAGAAGAAGGCTTCAGACGATCAAACTACTCTGAGCTACGAGAGGAAATTCAAAACAATAGCAAAGAAGTTAAAAACTTTGAAAAAAAATTAGAAGAATGGATAACTAGAATAACCAATGGAGAGAAGGGCTTAAAGGAGCTGATGGAGCTGAAAGCCAAGTTTCGAGAACTACGTGAAGATTGCAGAAGCCTCAGTAGCAGATGCGATCAACTGGAAGAAAGGGTATCGCTGATGGAAGATGAAATGAATGAAATGAAGAGAGAAGGGAAGTTTAGAGAAAAAAGAATAAAAAGAAATGAACAAAGCCTCCAAGAAATTTGGGACTATGTGAAAAGACCAAACCTACGTCTGATTGGTGTACCTGAAAATGATGGGGAGAATGGAACCAAGTTGGAAAACACTCTGCAAGATATTATCCAGGAGAACTTCCCCAATCTAGCAAGGCAGGCCAGCATTCAGATTCAGGAAATACAGAGAACGCCACAAAGATACTCCTCGAGAAGGGCAACTCCAAGACACATAATTGTCAGATTCACCAAAGTTGAAGGAAAAAATGTTAAGGGCAGACAGAGAGAAAGGTCGGGTTACCCACAAAGGGAAGCCCATCAGACTAACAGCTGATCTCTCAGCAGAAACTCTACAAGCCAGAAGAGAGTGGGGGCCGATATTCACCATTCTTAAAGAAAAGAATTTTCAACCCAGAATTTCCTATCCTGCCAAACTAAGCTTCATAAGTGAAGGAGAAATAAAATACTTTACAGATAAGCAAACGCTGAGTGATTTTGTCACCACCAGGCCTGCCCTAAAAGAGCTCCTGAAGGAAGCACTAAACATGGAAAGGAACAACCGGCACCAGCCACTGCAAAAACATGCCAAATTGTAAAGACCATCGAGGCTAGGAAGAAACTATAGCAACTAATGAGCAAAATAACCAACTAACATCATAATGACAGGATCAGATTCACACATAACAATATTAACGTTAAATGTAAATGGGCTAAATGCTCCAATCAAAAGACACAGACTGGCAAACTGGATAAGGAGTTCAAAATCTCCTTAAGCTGATTAGCAACTTCAGCAAAGTCTCAGGATACAAAATTAATGTACAAAAATCACAAGCATTCTTGTACACCAATAACAGACAAACAGAGAGCCAAATCATGAGTGAACTCCCATTCACAATTGCTTCAAAGAGAATAAAATACTTAGGAATCCAACTTACAAGGGATGTGAGGGACCTCTTCAAGGAGAACTACAAACCACTGCTCAATGAAATAAAAGAGGATACAAACAAATGGAAGAACATTCCATGCTCATGGGTTGGAAGAATCAATGTCGTGAAAATGGCCATACTGCCCAAGGTAATTTATAGATTCAATGCCATCCCCATCAAGCTACCAATGACTTTCTTCACAGAATTGGAAAAAACTACTTTAAAGTTCATATGGAACCAAAAAAGAGCCCGCATCACCAAGTCAATCCTAAGCCAAAAGAACAAAGCTGGAGGCATCACGCTACCTGACTTTATACTACAAGGCTACAGTAACCAAAACAGCATGGTACTGGTACCACAACAGAGACATAGATCAATGGAACAGAACAGAGCCCTCAGAAATGATGCCGCATATCTACAACTATCTGATCTTTGACAAACCTGACAAAAACAAGAAATGGGGAAAGGATTCCCTATTTAATAAATGGTGCTGGGAAAACTGGCTAGCCATATGTAGAAAGCTGCAACTGGATCCCTTCCTTACACCTTATACAAAAATTAATTCAAGATGGATTAAAGACTTATATGTTAGACCTAAAACCATTAAAATCCTACAAGAAAACCTAGGCAATACCATTCAGGACATAGGCGTGGGCAAGGACTTCATGTCTAAAACACCAAAAGCAATGGCAACAAAAGCCAAAATCGACAAATGGGATCTCATTAAACTAAAGAGCTTCTGCACAGCAAAAGAAACTATCATCAGAGTGAACAGGCAACCTACAGAATGGGAGAAAATTTTTGCAACCTACTCATTTGACAAAGGGCTAATATCCAGAATCTACAATGAACTCAAACAAATTTACAAGAAAAAAACAAACAACCCCATCAAAAAGTGGGCAGAGGACATGAACAGACACTTCTCAAAAGAAGACATTATGCAGCCAAAAAACACATGAAGAAATGCTCATCATCACTGGCCATCAGAGAAATGCAAATCAAAACCACAGTGAGATACCATCTCACACCAGTTAGAATGGCCATCATTAAAAAATCAGGAAACAACAGGTGCTGGAGAGGATGTGGAGAAATAGGAACACTTTTACACTGTTGGTGGGACTGTAAACTAGTTCAACCATTGTGGAAGTCAGTGTGGGGATTCCTCAGGGATCTCGAACTAGAAATACCATTTGACCCAGCCATCCCATTGCTGGGTATATACCCAAAGGACTATAAATCATGCTGCTATAAAGACACATGCACACGTATGTTTATTGCGGCACTATTCACAATAGCAAAGAGTTGGAACCAACCCAAATGTCCAACAACGATAGACTGGATTAAGAAAATGTGGCACATATACACCATGGAATACTATGCAGCCATAAAAAATGACGAGTTCGTGTCCTTTGTAGGGACATGGATGAAACTGGAAAACATCATTCTCAGTAAACTATCGCAGGGACAAAAAACCAAACACCGCATGTTCTCACTCATAGGTGGGAGTTGAACAATGAGAACTCATGGACACAGGAAGGGGAACATCACGCTCCGGGGACTGTTGTGGGGTGGGGGGAGGGGGGAGGGACAGCATTAGGAGATACACCTAATGCTAAATGACGAGTTAATGGGTGCAGGAAATCAACATGGCACATGGATACATATGTAACAAACCTGCACATTGTGCACATGTACCCTAAAACCCTAAAGTATAATAAAAAAAATAAAAATAAAAATAACAGGACTTAGCGAGAAATAGCAGGTCTGCACTGGTTTCTAAGCAGGCCCCGGTTTGATTTAATGCTGATTTAGTGTGAGTGCCATTTTCACATGTGTTTCTTCTCACTTTACTAGGATTTCAATTTTTGTTTTTTCCTCTGCAGTGCTCTTTGCCAATCTCCAAGGAGAGGATCCTTGGCAAATCCAGACACGAGTCTGGCAGTGTGTTGCCGTACCTGTTATGTTTGAATCTGTAGGGAGAGATGTGCCAAAAGCAATGTCACTCTGGAGCTGGGCCATGGTGTGTTTAAGGTTAGGGACTGGTCTGCCTTGCTCTCTGATGGACTCCCCACACTTGGAAATGTGCCTGGCATGCAGCAGGTGCTCAGTAAATGGATGCTAGTGGAGAAACCTGTGGAACGAAGGATTTGCCCACCATTGTAAGCCTGTGAAAGTCTAAGAAACACCACGCAGGGCTGGGGACCTCCCCCTCAGAAGTGCCTGGATGGCATCTGCCCTGCTCTGGAATGTGGCACAGGACTCCTTGTGGTGAAAGGGGAGGTGGCGGGCGATGGTTAATGAGTAGGTATTGGAGGGACGAACAGGTAGGAAGGTGTGGTTGGCCGATCTAATATCCACCCGGATTAAAACCCCTGGCATCTACAGCCTTCCTCTGAGAATGAGTCTGGCCGGCATGCCCAGCGGCGACCCAGATGCGGCATGACATCAAAACAGCACACGGGAAGGGGTGAGGCTCCCATGGCCACCTCAGCCCCACCCCAGCACCCTGGCATGCCCCTCACGCTTCCTCCGGCACCCACTGCAGAGTGACCATGACAAAGGCAACACCTTTACTGCCTTCTCAGGTGGCGGACGCCCGTGACCCTCAGCTGGAGAAACCCATCGATGGGCGCCAAGTAGTCAGGGTCTGGGCCTGGCCTTCCATGCTCAGCAGAGCCCAAGGCAGGGCCCCAAGCCCTGGGCAGAGCGTGCCCCTCCCGCGGTTCGGGGGTCCGCGGCGGGCAGCACATACATTCCCGGCGTGGTCAGGACACGCGGCCCCACGCACGGGCCACACAGGACACCGGGGAGGTCTGAACCCTGGGCACGCATCCGAGGCAGCCAAACAAGGGCAGGCTTTGTGCGCGGGCGGCGGCAGGACTGCGAGTCCCCCGCGCCCCTCCTGGCCCAGATCCCAGCCCCTGCCCAGCAGATTCCTGCGGGCCGTATCTTGGCAGCGCGGCAGCCCCTGACCCGGCCCTCGCTCTCCCCTGTCTCTCCAGGAGAAGAGCCCCAGATGGAAGAGAAGTGCCTGGACCTCCGAAGGATGGAAATCACCCACTGAATCAGCAGATAGTGGTAGAATAGACACAAACTTGCTTTTTGGGAAGAGAAACACAGAGGCCCACTTTGCTGCTTCCCACCCACCACTGAAGGGGCGGAATGTGCTTCTAATATAGTGGGCCAAGGTCCTCCCCAAGGGCCCCAGCGCCCAGTCTCCCTATGGCCCCCAGGAGTGAGGGGCCTGCACAGCCGAGACACCTGCGCTTCTCCTCCTCTCTGAGCTATGCCTGTCTTGCTATAGCAGGAAGTCTGTGTGCTGAGCTCACTGCAGGGACAAGCTGATGGGAACCTGAGGAGGGTCTCTGGGGTTCTCAGCCTAAGATCTCAGTCCCAAGCCATCCAGTGCTCCCAAGACCCATGGCCACAACGGACCACACCCCCTGCCTCTCTCCCAGGACCTGGCCGGGGCTCTACCAGAAGACCGATCCTGCTGGAGTTGATTTGATCTTGGGAAGGGAGCTATTGGACTGTTCTCTGGCCATCCTTACACTCTGCTGGAGAATGTCCACACAAAGGCATGACCTTTCAGGAGGGCAACTTAGAAACCCCTGGCAAGGTCTTTAAACTGGTTCTTCCTTCTGATGAGTTATTTGAAGGAATTTATCCTAAGAAAGGAATTGTAAAAGTGCACAAAGCATTACAGATAATAACAAAGCAATTGGAACAAGTTCATGGCCACCGATAGACTATGACATAGACATTGCAAATAACGGATATGGGAAAAATTGTCATAATAGATCATTAAGTGGAAAAAATGTAAGATAAAAACTGTATGGGGCTGGGCGCAATGGCTCACACCTGTAATCCCAGCACTTTGGGAGGCTGAGGCGGGTGGATCACTTGAGGTCAGGAGTTTGAGACCAGCCTGACCAACATGGTGAAACCCTGTCTCTACTAAAAATATAAAAATTAGCTGGGCATGGTGGCATGGGCCTGTAATCCCAGCTACTCAGGAGACTGAAGCAGGAGAATCACTTGAACCTAGGAGGCGGAAATTGCAGTGAGCTGAGATCACATCACTGCACTCTAGCCTGGGTGACAAAGTTAGACTCCATCTTAAAAAAAAAAAAAAAATGCGTTAATAGATCTTAAGGAAGCCAGTATTCTGAGTAAGAAGAAGCTGAGAACTAAACTAAAGAGCACCCAGGAGTTTCCATGCCTAGTAATAAATGCCACAGGGTTTTCTCAATGATCAAATGAAATAATGCTAGCTAGCTAATATTAGAACTGCTAATAGTTAAATATTAATATATATTGGCACTTACAGAGTTTATAGTTTGAACTATATGGAATTTTTTTTATGAGGCAAAAATGGTCAAAAATTAGCAATTGCATATGGCTCCACTATTTCATCTGCTTAAGATGTAGAGAGAAATTTAAAAAAAAACTGTATCAAGACAATGGAAGGCAGGAAAGAAAGTAAAAGAGGCAGAGGAAAAGCAAGATAAAGAAAGCCTATCATAAGATGGAAAAATAATAACGACATCAGTAATGAATCCAAATATTAAAAGTCTAAACTCAATACCTAAAATGTTTGCCAGACTTGGTTTAAAAAATATGTACATAAAGCAAAAAGTGATAGAATTATAAGAAATTTATAAATTCACACCCATAGTGCGTGATATTTATAAGAGAAATAGTCATAACAACAAAAGAAACCTTAAAAATAAAAGACTGGAAAAGATATACCTAGAAATATTAACCTCTCACCCCCCAAAAAGCTGCTGTATCTGTATTAAACTTGAAGATAAAAAGCATTATTGCAAATATGAAGAAGTACCTAATTATAAAAGGAGTGGCTCACCAGGAAGCTATAAGAATTATAAGTTTGTAGGCATATAATAAATTTGGTATCCAAATTTATAAAACAAAAAGCAATAGAGTTACAAGAAGAAATTTCTAAATCCTCAATCATAATGGAAGATTTTTATTACACTTCTCTCAGTAATTGACATATTAAGCAGACAAAAATTTAGTAAGGACAGACTATTTGAAAAATACAATTATGCTTAATCTATGGACATATACAGAACTATGTACCCAACACATAGAGAAATACTTTTCAAGAACACATAAAACATTTGCTAAAACTTATTATGTACTATGGGCATAAAGAAAATCATAATAAAAACCATAATCAGTATCATATAAACCCTGTATTTGAAAACGGGGCAATTAAAATAGACATCAAGAACAGAGAGATAACTAAATATAATGCCAAACATTTTGAAACACTTTTAAAACAAACTTCTAGATAATTCATGAGTTAAAGAAAAAATCAAAAGTTGGAAAATATTTAAAACTGGATGACAACGAAAATGCTGTGTATCAAAACTTATGGGATGGCTGCCTTTTCCCTTCTCTTCCTTCCTGATCCATTCAGTGCTAAGCTATTGGATGGACAGAGCAAGGTAACTGATACGTACCCACTCGGAGGAGTGGCCTGGAACCAACACCACATCCTCAGAGGAGGGAGAAGCACGTCCATGCAGGGGGGCGGCTCAGCATGGGGAGTCAGAGCCTGAGCTGGGGGAGAGGGCAGCTGTGCGAGGAAGCAGCCCAGTGTGTGGTGTAGAAGCCCAAATGTGGTGAGGATGGCATTCATATACGGGGCGTACCTGACAGGAGGTGTCACTCTGGGTGAAGAGGACACCCATGAACGCCACACCAATACAATTCCAATCCAACACCCAGGGTTCATTCACATATCTCCCTTTCCATATGTGGACTTCCCTTCTCCAACAGCGAGAAGCCTGGCTCTCCTTGTCCTTAGTCTACGGTTGCATTCCATTCATTCCCCCTCGTCAATGCTGCTCACCACTGTTACTGCCTTTCCTCCAAAAAAGACAGACACCTTTCTTACTCTAGTTAGTCTCTGGCACTCCATCTGAAATACTCTGCACTTTACGTTGAACTTTCCTATAAGTTGGAGACTATTTAAAAATTCATTTAAAAACAAAGTGAAACTTACAGGATGCTGCTAAATCAGTAAAGGTACATTTATAGCTTTAAATGCTTATATTACAAAAGAAGACTGAAAATTAGTCAGCAAAGTACCCAAGACATTTGAGAAAGAAAAACAGAGTAAACTTAATGAAAGCGGAAGGAAGGAAATAATAAAGATAAGTGCTGGCAACTACATAAGGTCATGTAAACGCCTCCACATTTCTGGAGAGAGTGAAACTTGATATAACTAATTTGGAAAACAATTTTCCTCACCTAGTAAAGTTTAAAATGCACACCTATTGGGAGGCTGAGGCAGGCAGATCACCTGAGGTCAGGAGCTCAAGACCAGCCTGGCCAACATGGTGAAACCCCATCTCTACTAAAAATACAAAAAATTAGCCAGGCATAGGGGCGCACACCTGTAATCCCAGCTACTTGGGAGGCTGAGGCAGGAGAATCGCTTGAACCCAGGAGGCAGAGGTTGCAGTGAGCTGAGATGGCACCATTGCACTCCAGCCTGGGCAACAAGAGCAAAACTCCATCTCAAAAATAAATAAATAAAATAAAATGCACACCTATGACCCAACAATTCCACCCTCAGAAACTTCTGCACATGCCCCAAGAGACAGTAGAAGAATGCTGTTAGCAGCATTGTTATAGTAGCCAAAAAAATCAAATCAAATAAAAACAAACGAAATGTCTATTGATAGAACGGATAAATAAATCATGATCTATTCATACGATGGAATACTGTGGGTTAGTAAAAATGATTAACCACAGCTACACTCATGACCACAAATGAATTTCAAACTCATGATGAGCTAGTGATAGAAGAATGCACATTGCTAAAAATATTCAAGAAAATATAGGATAAAGTATTTATGACCTTGGGGATAGGAAGAATGTCTTTAAAAAGACATGCAAAGTATAATGGGAAAGATTGATAAAACTGACAATATTAAAATTAAAACATCCTGCATGATAAGCTACTATAAACAAAAGAGAAAGACAAGCCACAGGCTGGGAGAAGATAGTTGCAACGCATTTAACTGATGATGGATTAGTCTCCAGAATTTATAAAAGAATTATTAAACATCAGCAAAAAGACAAGCTCAAGAGTAAAAAATGGGCAAACAGTATGTGAAAGGAAAATAAATCTTTATATATATATATTTTTTTAAATTATACTTTAAGTTCTAAGGTACATGTGCACAATGTGCAGGTTTGTTACATATGTGCCATGTTGGTGTGCTGCACCCATTACCTCGTCATTTACATTAGGTATATCTCCTAATGCTATCCTTCGCCCCGGAAAATAAATCTTGAGACCCCAAAATCGCTAAGCTAAAGGGAAAAGTCCAGCTGGGAAGTGCTTAGGGCAAATTTGCCTCCCATTCTTTTCAAAGTCATCCTTCTGCTCACTGAGATAAAAGCATATCTGATTGCTTCCTTTGGAAAGGCTAATCAGAAACTCAAAAGAATGCAACTATTTGTCTCCTATCTACCTATGACCCAGAAGCCCCCTCCCCACTTGGAGTTGTCCTGCCTTTCCAGACAGAACAAATCTTACATATATTGATTGTAAGATTGTTCATCTTACATATATTGATTGATGGCTCAGGTCTCCCTAAAATGTATAAAACCAAGCTGTGCCCTGACCACCTTGGGCACATGTCGTCAGGACCTCCTGAGGCTGAGGGCACGTCCTTAACCTTGACAAAAGAAACTTTCTAAATTGACTGAGACCTGTCTTGGATATTTTGGGTTAACAGGTATGAAGATGCAATTTACAGAAAAGGAAAGTGGAATGGCTAGCAAATTCACTGGAGATAGGAAAACGCAAATAAAATCTCTGGTGCTTACACCCTAGGTTCCCACCCCAGGTTTTCAACACCAAGCTCACGACCCTGCCACTGTCACCACTTACTCTGTCCACTCATCTTCAGACCCATTGGGTGCTGACCACACCCCAATGCTCAGCCTGACCTTTCTACTGTTCCTCTAGGTGCCAGTGCTCACCTGTCTCTTGAAGAATGGTGCACTCTGCTAGAGCTGTTCCAATTCCCAGGAGGTAGACACATACAGCCCCTTCTTTCCCAAGTCACATACATACTTCCAGGGTAGCCAGGCTCAGGCAGGTTCAAGTCAAAGGACAATCCTGTGGTTAATAAGATGATGGTCCCTTTCAACCCTCAATCCTGTTGCTGAGTCAGTCTCACCATGGCTGAGTCCTCCTTTCCCCATGGTGTACTCTTTTCCATGTTCTCAAATATCCATTTCCTTCGCCATTAAGTGTCTGTTGGCTTCCCCCCCATTTCTGTATGTCTGAACCCCCAAGTATAAATACAATTTGAGATCATTTCCAAGAGGCTACCCAGCCCCCATAAATATCAATGAATGCCAAACATAATTCATGATTCTAAATTTTCTTCTGGGTTAGGTAAAAATTGCTAATTTTTTCATCAAGATAGAAAGTGAAAACAAAGAACTTTGGAAGAACCAAGCTAGGATGACGTGTCAGTCATGCCATCCTGCTGAGAGGCCTACTGCTTTAACTTGGCCATGGTACGCCTATAGCATGTCTGCCTCAACTCCATTATTCCTCAAGTAAGAAATTCAGGAGTAAGAATAAAACCAGTCAAGATATATGTGCTTCTTTCTCATCTGGCTGTAAACGAATCCATGCCTTGGGATTAGCGAAAACTGCCATGTCACGGAATCACAGTTGTCTCATTTAAGTTCCCACCCATAGCAAGAATGCCCTCTAAAATTTTGCAGTCCTGGTGACAATGAACTCTATTTAAATCCCTCCAGAAAAAAAAGGGGGTGTAAAGTCTAACAATACCAAGCATGGGTATCCCCAGCTCACATCGTGGGACACAGCCAACCACTGTTCTCCATCAATATCTGCCGAGTAATTTTTCATTTACTAAAATATTAAAAGCTCTATTTGAATGTGGTCTTTGACCCATAAGCTTTATTTTGTGACTTGGAACATTTCTATATTTTTGCATGAAGGTTACATTTAGAAATCTAACCACCCTCAGAAAATAGCTTTTTGTGAATCTAAAAATTCTCAAGCTTGTTGTTTCAATGACTGGAAATGACATTTCTCTAAATGGTTTCTTTAAAAGCATACATAAATCAGCACCACTCACTGGCTACAAAAATGCTGATGTAACTAACGGATTAAAAGTTATTTGCAGATTGCAGCATGCTAAATTTATCCTTAAGATCCACTCATGTCACCAAATATGGGTTTCCCAATAGTACTGAAAAATAAAGTTATTTTTAAATATAATGTAACCCAAATGTTAATGGTCCCCTTGTCCCTCCTCATTCTTTCCTCTTTTCTATGTCCTCTTTAGTGGTGGCCGGAGAATAAAATTTCTTCACATAGCTGCATTGATATTGCATAAAAATTGGAAAACAAAAGGAAAAGTTTCCAAACAAATGTAAGCATTTTTGTGTCTTTCTTCCTTTCTTTCATTCTTTCTTTCTGTTACTGTTGTCCATTTGCAAATATATTTGTTTGTTTATATACATTTTTGTGCCCCCTTGTTTACTTTGTAGCAAATGCCCCCATCAACCCGCTCATCTCTGCGCTATGTGCAGCACCGCAGTACCTTCACTCTTGTCTCTCCGTTGTCCCCTTGTTGACAGGGATCACATCTTTGTGTCTCTGTAATTCCCTGGAGGGCGCAGCAACTGGCAAATTGCTGTGTGCTCTCAATACTATTCACTGAAATTCCAAGTCATCAAAGAGCAAAGAACACACCAAGTCTTCAGAATTGTGACTTACCATGCTATGCCTAGATCGCATAATGAGAGAGATTCTGTTATTTTTCTCCCTTGATAAGAAAAATATTCAGGTTCAGAAAGCTTTCATAACCTGTCCCAGGTCACAGAGATGACAAGTGGCCCAGCAAGGATTCAAAATCCCACTGAATCCAAACCCCAGACTCCTAACCAACATGTATGACAAATCTCTTTTTGAATACAGAGGTCTCTCTCATTTATGATACCTCTATTTCAAAGCTGGAGAGCTTCCACTGTTAGAAAAATGCCCAGTGTGGGTCAGGTGCGGTGGCTCATGCCTATAGTCCTAGCACTTTGGGAGGCCAAGGCAGGCAGATCATTTGAGGTCAGGAGCTCGAGACCAGCCTGACCAACATGGTGAAACCCCCGTCTCTACTAAAAATACAAAAAATTAGCCGGGCATGGTGGTGCATACCTGTAATCCCAGCTACTCGGGAGGCTGAGACAGGAGAATGGTTTGAACCTGGGAAGCGGAAGCAGTGAGCAGATATCGTGCCATTGCACTCTAGCCTGGGCGACAGAGCGAGATTCTGTCAAGAAAAGAAAAGAAAAAAAAAAAAAAAGAAAGAAAAAAGAAAAGAAAGAAAAGAAAAGAAAAGAGCCCAGTGTGTCTTTGTGTAGTGACAGGCTTTGAAGTCAGTGATCATGCCTGCCCTGGTCTTCTCTACTCCAAGCTAGTCACCACCACCTTCCTCACACTTTCCCTCCTATAGCAAGGCCTCCAGTCTTCCCACCAGTATCAATCTCTTCCAGAGGCTTTTTTTTAGTCTGTGCACATATTGCTTCAAATATTGTGCTAACAGTTTGGCAATATGGCCCTTTGACTTGAAAATTAAAAGTCTCTCTTTTCTAAGAAAAGTCTATTTGTTCTCCAGCTATAGTAACAACTAAGCAGTACAAAGGATTTAAAACCTGACATGCTACCTTGTCTTCAGTCTCACACTGAAATCCATGCTCCTGAATCAGCCAATCATAAATGGCACATGATTCTGAAAGTCAGCCAATCAAAGATAGCTGCATGCTTCTGCCATCCAATCAGCAATAGCTGCACTCTAATAACCACACCTCCTCAATTTAAGGTCAGACAAAGACTGTCTCAAAGCACAATTTTCTCTTACTTTACAAACAGTAAATCCTGCTTTTTGTTTCAAGTTTTCACTAGTGCCTTCTTCCTTTGATATCCCTAACAATTGTCTTTTCTGAGAGTTTATCCTAAGAAAATAACCAGGCATATGTGCAAAGATTTAGCATTAGAGATGACTTCGTTTATGATGGAGAAGCAGCATGTGTCCAACAGTAGGCTATTAGGTATAAATTTTGATATTTCCATCAAATGGAAGAAATGCTAAAATAACCATGAAAAATCAAGTTGTGGCAGATTATTTTATTGATATGGGAAGATGTCCAAGACATGTTAGTGGAAAAAGCAGATTGTAATGTAGTATTTATAATATGATTCCAATTTTGTGAAGTATTTAAGTATATATGTATAGGAAAAAAGACTAGAAGGATATATAGGAAGCCATCAATAGTTATTATAGGAGCTAGGATTACAGGCAATTTTCCTTCTTTCAATTTTCAGCATTTTCTTAGTTTTCTGCAATGATACACATATTGCTTCTGTAGTTTAAGAGAAAAGAGCATTTGTTAAAAGTGATATCCAGAATAGGACACAATCCACTGATGAGTGCAGAGAGCAAGACTGAGTACAGACAAATGCCTCCTTGATAATGCAGACACCAAATCTGATCATGTATCACATGCAGCTCCGTAATGCTGTAGGCACATATTTAGTTCAAGGTTAATTACATCCTCCTTGTTCTTTCCTCTTGTATATTCCCAGTCATGACCTCTCGAGTGCAATTTGCTAAAATTGAACTCATTTTCCTCTGGTTCCTTGCCTGCTCTGTCTACATATCCCTTCCCAACACACACACACACACACACACACACACACACACACGCACTCCTTTCACCAAAGCAAGCTCTCCACAATCCGAAGTCCTCCCAGGCCTTCAGGCTCTTCTTCCCTTTGCATCCTGTCCCTTACCAAGCCCTGCAGATACTCTTCCAGAATGCCCCGTGCATTTGCCCCCTTCTGCCAACACTCTACTTCAACTTTTCCTACCTGATAAGTATATCAGACGGGCAACCTGAGAACCAAACGTTGCCCCAAACCAGTTTTTCTTGACCCACATACTATTGAATTATAGAACAACAATTACGGATTAAGAGATTTCACATAAAAATACAAAATTCTGGCCTCTTACTAAAATAAAACAAAACAAAATGCTTTGTTGAAGTTGAGAAGTGACTTCCCCTTTAGACACAGCTAATCCCTTCCAGTTTTCCACAGTCTCCAGCACTCACTATTGCACCTCTAACACCAAGAGTTCCAGAGGTCATTTAATGTCAAACTTGCTCAGTTGTTTTTCTCGCAGTCCCCATGGGCATTTGAGTGTGTCACCCTGACCTAGATTCAACGAATTTTAGTCGCAAGCAGCCTTCAAAATCCTTTTAGAGTAGAAATATCTTCTATATATTTTTAAAATAGTATTTTATCTTTGTACTAATTAATTATAAAATGATAAATTGCCTAAGAATCGATAAGGTAGAAAATGCATCACAGCTTTCCCCTTTTCTCTCTGAACAAACAAGAGAAGGAAGACTGAGGCTGGGCACAGTGGCTCACACCTGTAATCCCAGCACTTTAGGAGGCCAAGGCAGGAGGATTGCATGAGGTCAGGAATCTGAGACCAAGCCTATGGTCCAAGCTACTCAGGAGGCTGAGGCAGGAGGATCATTCAGCCCAGGAGATTGAGGCTGCAGTGAGCCATCATGCCACTGCTCTCTAGCCTGGGTGACAGAGCAAGACCTTGTCACGAAGAGAAAAAGAAAAGGAAAGTCGACCACAAACTAAGTTGACCACATAATACAATATTTTGTTTCTTAAGTTGCACTAGCTGAAATGGTCTTTTATTTTTAAAAACCATACATTTCAGCTTTCATCTACATGTTGTTATTAAGAAAGAATCACGAGCTTTTTATGGAAGAAAATAAAAGACACGTGATCCTTTCATTGAAGAAGTTCACATGTCTTATTTTTGGTTGGTGTCCTAAAAAGGAAATTGTGGTAAAAAAAGAGATACATGATAGATAGATAGAAAGATAGATAGATAGATAGATAGATAGATAGATAGATAGATGATAGATAGATAGATAGATAGATAGATAGATAGATAGATAGATAACTTACAGGTAAACCCCTATTTCTTACCTCTTGGCAACTGCCTTAGCAGACACTTATGGAGAAAGAAGATATTCTTTAGTTTTTTGATGCAGATGCAAAATGAAGGTGAAAAACTATCAAAACAAATCACTGCTTAACATTCCCAAGTATTTCACTTCTAATATGAGGTTACAGAAAGAAAAAAATTCCCTGGTATAGCTTCCGAATGTGAAGCCTATCTGCCTTTTACACTGCAGGGTGGAGAGCGTCACAATGAGCAAGTATGCCCTTTGAGTAGAGAAAAAAAGATTGAAATGAGCCCTCCTGAAGAGACATTTCTGTTGTAATTTGAGTTACCTTTATCGGCTTTGAATCAATATAACCTTGGAAATCATGGTGTGTTGTAATCAAATCAAGGGATGAGCATCTCTTAAATCTAACAATAAAATAATAGAATTATTATAATTCTGTGACCTCGACAATGGGTTGGCCCAGAAGAGAGCGAATGACCCAGCAGAGCCCACTGTGTGGACTTAGGCCCCAAAGGGCAGGCAGCAAGACAGAATACGATGCTGCTGTGTGCAGCCCTGTGAACTCCTCCTCCCACAGGGAACAGATGTAACTGGAAGATGCCAAATCCTCCTTAGACCACCCCTGCTCTCTCCCAGTCCCCACCTTGAAATAAGTCTAAATAGCACCCCTCCGCCCCCACCCTCCAAAAAATCCCAACTACAAAAGCATTGAAGAGTAATTATAAATTTACTACAGGTCCCTAGGGGAAGTAGAAGGAAGTCACATCATATCCCACCCAACATGACATTCTCAAGTCCCTCTTAATCATGTCTATTTTCTCTCTCCAGCCCCTTTTTAGGGCTGCCTAGCCTCTTCTCTCAACTCCCTCCCATCACCCTGGCTTCCTCCCACCTCTCAGATCATTTTTTTATGAATCCTACTACACCAGCTGTTCTCAACACTGGCTGCATCTCATGATCCCCTGGGGAGCTTACAAAGTAAACCAGTGCAGAGCCTCACCCTCAGAGACACTGATTCAACTATCCTGGGGTAGGATCTGGGCCTATTATTGTTTCCAAGCTACCCCAGGACTTCTAAGGTGCCACCAGAACCACAGTTCTCCAAATTTCCTTGTGTAGAACATCTTAATTTCTCTGACATGCATCCTTACTCTTCACCCAACCCTCTAAAGAAGGCCATGAAGATGTCTTCTTCTGTCACATTGATAATTTGGCATGTACTTGACAAATCAGTCTCTTGTAAAGTTTAAAGCATAGGAATTCATTTCATGAGAGCCTTAATTTAAAAAAAAATTCTTTTCTTTCTGCACAATAAGTTCAACACAGGAAACAATTATGAATGTGTGCTAAGGTTTAATTACAAAGATGTTCACAGTTCATAAAAGTAAATATCTGTAATCTAGCAACAGATTTGGTTAAATAAATTGTAGCACATTTTTATGGTAGAATAAAATGTATCATTATAATAACCATATCTTAAAATAAAACTATCATAACAATTTCCCTTTTTAGTATTAATAAACAACGTCAAACTGAGAGGAAAGCTGAATCATATATATATATATGTATACCAATATATCCTTCCCCTAGGTTCACTTATTGTTAACATTTGCTACACGCTTGCTCGCTCCCCTCTCATTGATATTTGAATGTATGTTTTGTTGTTGCTGGGTTGTTTTGTTTTTGCAGAATCATTTGAAAGTAAACTGCAGACACTGTGTTACTTCACCTCTAAGCACTGCAAACATATCTCATTTTCTAAGAATGAACACCTTAGCCTACATGAACTGGATTACCATATCACACACCAGACATCAATATTGATGTAATAATATCATCTAATACTAAGTCCATATTCAACTTTCTCCAGTTAGCCCCAAAATGTTTATGTAGCTTTTTCTTTTTTAAAACAAGAAATCCAGCATCCATTCAAGGATGATGGATTGCATTTGGTTGTCATGTCTATTTAGTCACCTTAATCTAGAGTAGTCCCAGTCTTTTTTTTTTTTTTTGAGTTCAGGCTCATTTTGCCAAAAGTCTCACAATCTGGGTATCTGATTGTTTCTTTATAACTATGTTTGGGTTAAACATTTTTAGCAAAAAAGACCACCTAGGCAATGTTGTGTTCTTTCCCCTGTATTACATGAAGACATCCATAATGTCAAGTTGTTCCATTATTCATGATGATATATTGGATCCCTCACATAAAGTGACTTTTTCCAGACCTCTCCAATGTAAAGCACTTTTAACTCGTTGAAATCCAGAACTTAGCTGTAGGATGACACTTTGAAATGGTGTGAATATCTTTTTGCCAACAACTTTCCCCCAGTGCATCCATTGATGATCCTTTCCTGAATCAATTATTACAACGATGGTTGCAAAACAGCTTATAACATAATATTAAATGAAAAAAGCTAGGGCACAAAGCTACAGACCATACAATGTCAACCACTGGTGTTTGGAGCTGATTCTTACTGGCCCTCAAAAGCCAATTGCTAATTCTTGAGGAATTTTGAAAGTCAGTTGTTAAACTGTTGGTTGCTTGAAATTCACCACGGTGAGAGTATGTACAACACAGATCCCAGCAAGTGCTATAAATCAGGGACTTTTTAGAAAGAGCTGATTTAACAGCACACTACTGATATATATAAAATGTATATACACATATGTGCTAGATTAGTCCATTCTTACATTGCTATAAAGAAATACCTGAGACTGGGTAATTTACAAAGAAAAGAGGTTTAATTGGCTCACGGTTCTGTAGGCTGTACAGAAAGCACGATGCTGGCATCTTGCTCAGCTTCTAGGGTTGGCTCAGCAAACTTATAATCATGGCAGAAGGTGAAGGAGCAGCAGACACATCTTACACGGCAGGAGCCGGAGCAAGAGAAAGAAGAGGAGGTGCTATACACTTTTTTTCCCCCAGAGACAGAGTCTTGCTCTATTGCCCAGGCTGGAGTACAGTGGCGTGATCTCGGCTCGCTGCAACCTCTGCCTCCTGGTTTCAAGCAATTCTCCTGCCTCATCCTCCTGAGTAGCTGGGACTACAGGCACACGCCATCACACAGAGTTAATTTTTGTATTCTTAGTAGAGATGGAGTTTCACCATGTTGGCCAGGCTGGTCTCAAACTCTTGACCTCATGATCCACCCACCTCAGCCTCCCAAAGTGCTGGGATTACAGGCATGAGCTACGCCACCCAGCCCGGTGCTATACACTTTTAAACAACCAGATCTTAAAATAACTCACTCACTATTAGGAGAACAGTACTAAGAGATGGTGCTAAACCATTCATGAAGGACCACCCCCATGATCCAACCACCTCCTACCAGGCCCCACCTCCAACACTGGGGATTACAATTCAGCATGAGATTTGGGCAGGGACACAGATCCAAACCATATCACATGCTTTAAACATAAACAAACTCTAAGAAAATATAAGAAAGTGATGATCTGTGTGAGATTATGGATTATATTTGCTTTTCAGCTTTGTCCTTTCCTGTATTTTTCAAGATTTTCATAATAAACATGTATTAGTCAAGGTTCTCTAGAGAGACAGGGCTAATAGGATAGATATATATATGAAGGGGGTTTATTAAGGAGTATTGACTCACATGATTACAGGGTGAAGTCCCACAAAAGGCCATCTGCAAGCTGAGGAGCAAGGAAGCCAGTCCAAGTCCCAAAACCTCAAAAGTAGGGAAGCAGACAGTGCAGCCTTCAGTCTGTGGCTGAAGGCCCAAGGGCTCCGGGCAAACCACTGGTATAGGTTAAAGAGTCCAAAAGCCCATGTGCTTGGAGTCCAATGTTCGAGGGCAGAAAGCATCCAGCACAGGAGAAAGATGAAGGCTGGAAGACTCAGCCAGTCTAGTCCTTCCACGGTCCTCTGCCTGCTTTTATCCTGGCCTTGCTAGCAGCTGATTAAATGGTGCCCATCCAGATTGAGGGTGGGTCTGCCTCTCCCAGTCCACTCACTCAAATGTTAATCTCCTTTGGCAGCACCCTCACAGACATACCCAGAAACAATACTTTGCATCCTTCAATCCAACCACATTGACACTCAATATTAACCATCACAGGGCATCTATTACTTCTGTGTTTTTAATGCCTTTTTTAACGAGTGCCAATATCTACACCCACAATGAGCCCCTAGTTATAACCAGCATCACTCTGTCTATAGTGACACCTTAGACTCAGAAGTTCAGGGGACTTCAAGGTTACCCTTGAGGAAATGCTTGAACCTACTACCATGCTCTAATTTCATAGCCCCAAACTCTAAACAAGCAACTGAAATACAATTTGGAGGTCAGTCTAATGGAGAGAGAGGCAGTTGCAGCTTGAGGGTCTCTTTGAGAGTGCTGGCCTTGTGGGCCTGAGGGGACCAAGAAGAGGTATTCAAAAACAGCACATAGATTTTTAGAAACAAGGAGCCAGGGCCCACTTCCAAAGAGACTAACTAGAAATCTTCTGGATAGGATCCATCCCTCGTTTCGTGGTCACCAGTTAAGAGACACTGATATTGAAGCACGCAATTGGACAGGAACACTCTGAAGGCAGAGTCATGCAGAGGCCCCCAAAGCGTGATCATTGTTTGGTTACAGCCATCGATTGCTCTTCCAACAAAGGCAGAAACTGTAGATTTAGTGATTTGGGTGTCCCAGATACATGTCCTCAAGGCTGTTATAACAGGCTCCAGCTGTCCTGGTATATATTGATTGCTACAGTCTCAGATGCATGGCAGAGACAAACTATCCGAGGGAGGGTTCAAACCATTCTGCTTCTTATTTAGGTCCATTTAAATGCCAGACACTTTGGCATACATTATCACATTCTGATCCTCACTACACTTTGAAGTCAGCAGGTCAGGTTGCATTATGCATTTTCAAAAAGGAAATGATTTAATGCTTAGAGAAGTTGAGTGAGTTGCCCCAGGGTCCACGGTCACTGTGTTCTGCTGAGACTGGCATAGGCTCTGAGAGAGTGAGGAAAATTACCGGGCCTTGGAGTTTCTTCACACCTAGTTCGTCAGAAGAAGGAAGCACCAAGAGATTCAGAAGAAATGATGTGCCCAAGAAGAGGGCATGCCTTTGCTGATGTGTTCTGGAGAACCAGCATGGCCAGTAGAAGGCAGAACCATAACTGGGAGTTAGTACCATGTGCCCATTTTATGGATGAAGGACCCTGAAGCTTAGACCATGTGATCTTTAGAAAGAGATCACCTGGTTCTAGACCCAGCTCTGCTGACCAGCAGGGTGATGCTGAGCATGCTTCTCCCCTTCCCCCATGGGAGACTCAGATTCTCCAAAACAGAAAGAAGTGAGGAGATCACCTCTAAGGCATAGTCCAGCTCTAGGATACGGATTCTTTCTGTTCATCTTCATTCTGTTTAGTATTCTATGGTTTATGCATTTGCCTAGCAAACCAGTTTGATTTCTTATTATAAATACTTCATCTTCTTTCAAATAAATGCTGGTAAATATGAAGTTATATGTCCCCAGAGGGACCTTGTTTTCCATGCCAAACCACAATGCCTGTCATGACCAAAAAAAGTGGCAGCTTTAATCTCCTGCTGACCGCCAATAGAGATTAATGCAGAGTGCAGAGCAGGCAATACACCAGACAGTGTCAGGACATCGTCTCAAACCTTGACCAAGCTTTTAATCATGTTCCTGAGTAGATTTCCAAGGTTCTAACTGAGCCCAAAGACCTCAATAATACCCCAGCACTTTGGGAGGCCGAGGCAGGTGGATCACGAGGTCAGGAGATCGAGACCATCCTGGTGAACACGGTGAAACTCTGTCTCTACTAAAAACACACACACACACACACACACACACAATTAGCCGGGCGTGGTGGCAGGTGCCTGTAGTCCCAGCTACTGGGGAGGCTGAGGCAGGAGAATGGCGTGAACCCGGGAGGTGGAGCTTGCAGTGAGCTGAGATCGTGCCACTGCACTCTAGCCTGGGCAACAGAGCAAAATTCCATCTCAAAATAAATAAATTAAATAAATAAATAAATAAATAAATAAATAAGTAAAATAATGCTTAATGTGTATTGAGCACTTACTATGTGCCATGTACTGTTCCCTGTGCTTTCCATATCTTTTTTGTTTAGCCCTCATAACAACTCTGTAAAGTTGTTACTATATCCATTTCACATGTGAGGAAGGTGAAGCACAGAAAGGGCAGGTAAATTGCACAAGGTCACACAGCGAGTAAGTGGTGGAGCCAGGATTCAAACCCACACTTTTTGCCTCCAGCCTGGTTTATCCAACGCTTGCTGGAGCTATTTGTCCTCAATAAGATCAAGGAATTTTTGGGCATCTACTATGGGATGAACATATCACCACTGTGCTGAGATGATATTTTGAAATGTTAACTTGGGTTTTGTTGTGTATCCTGTGGCCCTTTCTGCATTCCAGCATATCTGGCATGTGGCATCTTTTGCCTCAGAGGAGGGATAATCAGGCAGAATGACAGAAAAAAAAAATGAAACTTCTCCTGGCTTCTGAGTTGAAGCCCTGAAGGTAATGAGAAGACTTTAGCAAAGGTTTGTGAAGAATGTGCAGTAAAAGAACAGGCTTGGAGCCCAGAGGCCAGACAAGAGGCCCCTGATTATGGGTAAGAGACCCCGGAGTGGAGATGCTGGTGTGTCCAGGGGAAGTAGAGCCTCTTTCTGTCCCCACCTCTGGTCAGGATGGAGGTAATGAAAATGTTCATAAAATCTGAGATCTGAGAGTAATGAGATGGCAACAAGCCCAGGTAGAGATGTCCGAGTAGGGTATCCAGGCAGAAGACAGGCCCAAGCACCCTCACTAAGCTCCCATGTCCCAGCAGAGCAGGGAGGCACCTGTGTGTGCAAGGGTGGCCCTGGAGGACAAGGAGAGTTATCCAACCTGAAGGACCCTCTCCTATAGAGACAAGAATGGTATAGGAGTAACCCACAGCCCCAGCCCCAACCCCTTGGCACAACTCTAGGAGAAAGAAAGAGGAACCCTGGGTTGACTGAGATATTAATATTTCCCACCGCGCAATGGAAACAGGACTTGGAGCAGAGGTAAGTCACCATATGATAAAGTAACTTTTTTTTTTGTACACTGGATTTTGTGAACTGAAATTTGTACTAATTATTTTGAACAACAGGATTTTGAAAGCATGAAATATGATCTTGTTTTTAAGTAACTCTCAACCCAAGCAGGAGATAACTGTGCCATAATGGGCAGAACCCAGGATGCATAAGGTCACGACATCTGGTCTCAAGTTCAGCTCCCCCACTTACCAGCTGAGAGACTTTGCCCCGGTCTCTCAAATGGTCTAAGCTTCAGGATCCTTCACCTATAGAATGGGCACATGGCACTAACTCATTTGTTGTAGGGTGTATTAAATGAAAGGCATATAAAGGAATTGTATGAGACTTTAGCATGCTATAAAAGTGAAAGAAATTATTATTATTATTATTACTATCATTACCAAGACACATCAAACAATTGGGGAACTCAAGATAGAAATCACTTGGTACTGCATAGTGCATGCAAGAGGTCCAGAAAGGACTAGAATATATCACTGAGTATAAAGTGGGAATTAAAATGCCCTCCCTTCCAAATGATCATGATTGTCTTTCCTTGTGGTGAAAAAGTTGCAACAGGTTTTTTAAGTCCTAACCACTGGACTCAGCACCCTTCTTACTTAGCTGGCCCTAGCTTGCTCCTCCATGTTCTCCTCCCAAACCAATTCATTACTACCCATGGGCCTCACCTAGTGTAGGTCCCTCATCCAACCTCGTGCCTCCCTGCATTCATCCACATCCAGGTGCCCACCACCACCATGCCAAGACCTCTATGGCCCATGCTCTGCAGGAGACAGAGCCCACTTGGGAGAATGTCTGTGATAAGAAGCACAGCACCAGCCCAAGCTCCCACACCCACCATCAGCCACGGAGGATTAGGGATGCCTCAGAGCACAGCTTTATTTGCAAACAGCTCTCACTGTCCAAGGTGGAAATCTCCTGAGTGTTGAGCATCAACCACCAGGAAAGAGCCTTTCTTCTGTGTTTTTTCCTAAGGCCCTTCACCAAGGTTGCTGGGGTGAAGAGCCTTAGGAGACAGATCACACTGTCACCCAGAAGCTACTGCTGAATGCAGTGCTCAGATAGGCCAGCCTGGCCCTTTCGCTGAAAAAGGTACTGTGTCTATCAACAACTATTTATTGAGGACCTATTATGGGCCAAATAGTGATCTAGGCACTAGGCATACAGTGGTGGACAAAACAGACAAGTATTTCTGCCCTCATGGAGCTTACCTTCTACTGTGTGTAGGGGGAGAAGGAAGAGGAAGACCAATAGTTCACAAAATGAGTAAGTAAAATATGTAGCATGTCAAATGTCAGTAGTGCAATGGAGGAAAATAGAGGAAAGGAGAGGAAATGCCAGCTTGTGGAAAGGGCTGCAGTTTTACATGAGGAGGTCAGAGAAGGCCTCACTGAGAAGGTAACAGATGAGCAAGGACTTCTGGAGAGTGAAAGAGTGAGGCATGCATGTATTCAGTGGAAGGGGGATCCAAGAAGCAGATCTAGCAGGTGCAGAGGTTCTGAAGTGAGAGCATGGCTAGGAAAAAACAGATTTGTATTCGCAGAATCTGGTCCCAGGCAGACCTGCTCTTAAACCAGACTGAAGACAAGAAGATGTTTTCATTTTTTTTAATTTTTCTTTAGTGACTTGCCTTTACTGTGTTTTCCCAAAGCAATCAATTTAATTTTCAGAAACAACTGTCTTTATTTTCTTGTTTGTATTTCATTGTACCATATAATGTTTGTTTAAATTATTTCATTACAATAATAAGTATGACTGGCATAAATAAATTTGAGAAATGACCACAGTTGACTCTTGTTCAACAACAAGAACAACAAGAAAACTCAATAGATGAGAGCAGAAGTAGACAGGCGTTCTAGACAGTAGCTGAGAGCATTTCAGATTGCTAGGACCTCTGTCAGTATGTTTTGCAGAGGGAATAAGAAGTTCTATAAATGCATCCAGTCAGTTAAACAGAATGAGAATAAGATGGCTTTCCCAATGGCTTATAATTGACCCCAATAGCATGCCTTCAATTGTGATCCTCAGATATATGGGACTTCTGTGTTTTTCCTTCCTCACTATTACCACAACTGGAGGAGCTCTTTGGATTATTTAGTGCACCACTATGTAATGAATTTAATTAAGGCATATCTGTGGCATATAGGAGCATTGCTTTGATGCTTGTAACTCTAGGTGACACATTTTTTTTTTTTTTTTGATACGGAGTCTCGCTCTGTCGGCCAGGCTGGAGTGCAGTGGCGCCATCTCAGCTCACTGAAAGCTCCGCCTCCCAGGTTCACGCCATTCTCCTGTCTCAGCCTCCCGAGTAGTTGGGACTACAGGCACCCGCTACCATGCCCGGCTAATTTTTTTTTGTATTTTTAGTAGAGGCAGGGTTTCACTGTGTTAGCCAGGATGGTCTCAATCTCCTGACCTTGTGATCCACCCGCCTCGGCCTCCCAAAGTGCTGGGATTACAGGCGTGAGCCACCGCGCCCAGCCAGAGACACAAATTTTTAAGAACTGGTGGCTCAGCGGCATTTGAGCTTCTGTTTCGCCCTGTTAAATAAGCCAAGTCCTTTAGCTTTTCTTCCTGGACTTAATTTTCTATTCTTTCCTCATGTTCTAAAGGCAAACTATGATTTAAATTATAAAGCCCAGGAGTAACAACAAGAAGTTGTTTTAAATGAAAGCAGCTCCTGTTTTCAGACTGATCGATTATTCCCTTTCCTGGGTCGTCTGGCTTTGTATACAGTGGGAATGTCCTTGCTGTCCTGATCCCACCCCAGTGCATTCTTGTCATAGTCTCTCCTCCTGATGCCTGCCTTACAGAGGTTAGTGGTGGCAGCTGTTCTCTGAAGCTCCTGACTTTGGCCTCAGGTTTACCCCCAAGGACACTGCCTTGGGCAGTGGACACACTGGAACCTAGGCCCCATCCCAGGTACCAGCAAGGACCCACAAAGGAGAGGGTTCCTGTTCCCACAGCCATCTGGCTTCCCTATCCCATGTACTCTCCATTTAATGTCAGGCTTTGCAGCCTCAGCCAAAGCCAGCCAGGGTGACTTTAGAAGGGGAGCCAGGTCTGTGGAAGCAAGGCTTGCTTCCATCCAACTTCCCCTCACCTCATCCTCATTCTCAGCCCTTCAGGATCCTGCTCTCATGCCACCCCCTCCAGGAGTTGATGGAACTTCTCACTTCTTTGGATTTACATAGCAATTGTTCTCTCTCCTAAAAGCAGAAGCCACAGCCTATCAGATTCTAGATGGTTGAATCTGTTTCTCCACTAAACTGAAGGCTCCTTAAGGCAGGCATTGGACCTACCCTTGCCTCCCCACCGCACCCAGAATGGGCCCTTGCACTGGAGTGTGGCTCAATAAAGGCTTGTTAGATTGAACTGAAGATGTTTCTTATAAGAGGCTGCTTAAGTCCCTTCTTCCTGAGCTCCTCAGGCCCAATATCCAACCTCTTCCAGTAGGGTGAGGCTGCAGGGTGGCCTGGGGTACAGTAGCCCCACTTCCCCTTGGGTAAGCTACAGAAGACTTGCAGCTCAGTGGCCCAGGGCACTGAGAGTCAGAGAGTGAGACCACAATATTAAAAATGGGATAGGCTATAATAATAATATTAAACATTTATGTTTTTTCTCAAAACAAAAGACCTCGGTCATCTTTGACATCAGAGGCAATCTGAGCTCTTCTCCGGTGTTCACTGGAACACCAGAGAAGCTTAGCTTAGCTCAAGACGGACAACATGGATTTTTGTTTGTTTGTTTTTTGAGACGGAATCTCATTCTGTCGCCCAGGCTGGAATGCAATGCGCAATCTCGGCTCACTGCAACCTCTCTGCCCCCTGGGTTCAAGCGATTCTCCCACCTCAGCTTCCCAAGTAGTAGGCACTCACCACCACACCCTGCTAATTTTTGTATTTTTAGCAGAGACGGGAGTTTCGCCATGCTGGCCAGGCTGGTCTCGAACTCCTGACCTCAGGTGATCCACCTGCCTCGGTCAAAGCACTGGGATTACAGCATGAGCCACCATACCCAGCCAGGAGGAACGACATGTTTTACAACCATTTACAGAAAAAAAGGGAATTGCAAGGGAGCCAGAGAAAGATACATTGTTGGAGGTGAGATGGACTGAGGTGCCTAGCAGAAGGTCAGCCTCTCTGTCTCTGGTCAGCTCTAGGCCAAGGCAACAAGGTTATGGGGGCAGCTTGTTCTTGAACAATATGAGGCATTTGCAGTAGAAGAAGTACTTTTGTAACCAATGCTATTCAAATGCTAGCCTGTTAACAGGTAGTGGCTGGAATGGGGCAAAGGGGCGCAACACAGAAGGGCATTTGGCTTAGACTTTGCATTCACAAAGTGCTTCAGACTCACACTCTTGAAATTCTCCCCAGTGAGCCCTTCCTGCAGTCACAGATTCCTACTGCCAGGATGGATAGAAGAGAACAACCTTTACTCAGCTTCAATGTCCCAGCACAGAACAACTGTGCACTATGAAATAATATGGTTTTATAAATCCCATCATTCTCTTGCAAATAGTACCATTCTACAATGTTTTTTTTTTTTCTTTGAGACACAGTTTCACTCTGTCACCCAAGCTGGAGTGCAGTGGCACGATCTCAGCTCACTGCAACCTCCAACCCCCGGGTTTAAGCTATTTTCCTGCCTCAGCCTCCCGAGTAGCTGGGACTACAGGCACATGGCACAATGCCCAGTTAATTTTTTTTTTTTTTTGTATTAGTAGAGACAGGGTTTCGCCATGTTGACCAGGCTGGTCTCAAACACCTGACCTCAAGTGATCCACCCATCTTAGCCTTCCAAAGTGCTGGGATTACAGGCTTGAGCCACCGCGCCCGGCCCTATGTTGTATTTTTATAAAACCATTAACGTATATCAGTGTTTTAAATCCACCACAATTCCAAGAAGCAAAGCCACTCCAATAGCAGTATTATTACTCCTGCCCAGATCTTAGTCTCTAATATCTTATGTCCCTTTAGTCTATATGTCCTTTTAGTGGAGTCTCCACTAAAAGGAACCAAGTCTCCTCAAAAAAATTGTAGTTTTAGGAAGAGCTGGTACAAAATAAGCCTGGAACATTTTGTTATGCTAGAAAGTAAGTGCTGAAAGAAATGATGGGAACATCATAAGGACATGGGCCCCAGCTTGAAGGGATGCTTACTGATGAAACTAGGGCAATATAAGCACCAAAATAATTAAGTGCAGCAATGAGTTATAAACAATTGAAAAAATAGGAACTCATGAGTCCATAGTAATAATAAATAGATGAATAAATAAAGAGGAGACAGGAAGAGTCGGTTATAGTACAATACTGAGGGAAACTGGAATGGTAAAATCATCATTTTCACCATCATTGGAATTGCAAAATCATCATTTTGCAACTATCACAGTAAAGATCGGATCAGACAAGGAGCATCAGTGGATGCTAAATCCAGGAGGAAATTTTGATGAAGAACAAGATATTTACATAATATTAAGGTATGTTCTCATAGATTGTTTATTATTGCAAGGGAGAAAATAATGACTATACAATGAAAAAAATTGAACAACACCTAGACCAAGTGATCAAAATTCCTATCAATGAGAGACAGATGAGCATCCAGTGCCTCCGGATGTGAGACCCTGAGAAGCACACGGTGTCATCTTCGCAGTATTCCAGACAAGAATATAACCTCAATGTGATCACAAGGAAACACCTCAGCGTCTTTCCACGTGAGGTTCCTCACATCTGGAACATTCTCCTCCCTACCTCACCCCATTGCCTAGCTAACCTCCATTCACCCTTCAACTCTAAGCTGACTTCTCTTCCTGTGTGTGCCGTGCTCTTTCTTCAATAACTGGCATAAATTGCTCTGGTCACTACGACTGTGTCTAGTTTGGTTGATTCAAAAGACAGTTCCATGAGAAAGAACATGGATTCAGAAGTGGGAAAAACTGGACAAGGAATATGGGGCGGCATGAGCCATTTTTATCCACAATACTTTTTTTTTTTTTTTTTGAGATGGAGTCTTGCTCTATGGCCCAGGCTGGAGTTCAGTGGCGTGATCTCGGCTTACTGCAACCTCCGTTTCCCGCCTCAACCTCCTGGGTAGCTGGGATTACAGGCACCCACCACCATGCCCGGCTAATTTCTGTATTTGTAGTAGAGACGGGGTTTTGCCATGTTGACCAGGCTGATCTCAAACTCCTGATCTCAGGTGATCCGCCCACCTTGGCCTCCCAAAGTGCTGGGATTACAGATGTGAGCTACTGCACCCGGCCCACAATACTTCTGATACCAAATGTGTGGGTTCTTTCCTCAGAACAGCCAATACTCCAACTCTCTGGACACCATCTGGGTGTCCTGCAATTCAATTCAATTCTGACACCCAGAGTTAGCACAGAGTTAGAGGTAACTCTATTACCCAGAATTAATGCACAGCTCACAGGTTAAGGGCACAGTACCACAAGACTGCCCCCCACTTCAGACACCAATCCCAAGTCCCAGGCCACCTGTAGTTCTGACTGACAAACTAAAGTTCCTGTGATCCCCTCCTTAGGTTCAAAGATTTGCAGGAATGGTTCTCAGAACTCAGAAAAGCACCTAACTTAGTAGTATAAGTTTATTATAAAGGATATTATAATGGCTAAAAATGAACAGCCAGATTAAGAGGTGCATAGGGAGGGGTCTGGGAGGGTCCTGAACACAGGAGCTTCTGTCCCTAGGGAGTTGGGGTGAGGTCCACCATTCTCCCAGCTTGTAAATGCATTCACCAACTGGAAAGCTCACCAGATCTCATTGTTTATGGGTTTTCATGGTGGTTTCATTACATAAGCATGATTGATTAAATCACTGGCCATTGGTGATTGGATTCAATCTTCAGCTCCTCTCCCCTCCCTAGATGAGAGGCTGGGGGTGATAGGGCTGAAAGTTCCAACCACAGAACCATGCCTTGGGCTTTCTGGCAACCAGCCCCGATCCTGAAGCTATCTTGGAGCCCCTCAGCCAAAGGTCATGTCATTAGTATACCAAAGGTACTCTTGTGACTTGGGGAATTACAAGGGTTTTAGGAGTTGGGTGCCAGGACAAAGACGAAATATGTATTCATTATTGCAGATGGTCAAGGAGAAATGGCCTCCCCAAACCAGGCATGAGAAGGACTTTTCAGTAGGGGTTGGTGAATCTTTCCCTGCCCAAATCTTCCCAACCAAATCTCTCTTAGAAGGAAGAAATGAACAGCCAACTCCAAAGGATTTTAGAACCAGGGCAACAAGTACACTGTGGGTCTTACTGGCCTGGGTGAAATCATACCTCCTGGTGGGCTTTCTATAGCCACATGGGTGGTGCATGGCAGGGGAGGGGCAGCATGGGGGCCTGGAACTGGCTATTTGAACCTGAGTGTGCAAGATGGATTAAGGGTCAGGACCTAGGGGACAGAGTCCTGGTGGAATTTCAGATTTCAAAAGGTTCTTAGCCGTCCTTAGAGCTTTAGGCCACCATTTCTCAGAGTGTGACAGATTGTATTTTCCAAGGATGGCCGTGACAATCTCTTCCATCCTGCATACTTTTCTTAAAGTGGCTTTGACACTTCTAGCCAACTCATAAAAGGCAATAGAGCTTCCGCCTGGGTCTCTTGGAACACTCACCTTGGAGCCCTGACCCATGTAAAAAGTCTGACCACCCCTGGGGCTGCTGAGCCTGAGGGCCACTGGACAGGCCACGCGTAGGTGTTTCAGCTCACAGTCTTGGCTGAGGTCCCACCCACAGCCAGAACGCGAATAAAGACAGCCCCAGCCATCAAGTCACCCCCAGTCTTCAAGATGAGGCCCCAAACATCAAGGAGTAGAGAAAAGTCATCCCCTTCATATCCTGTCTGAATTTCTGATCCACGGGATTTATGGGCATAATAAAATGGTTGCTTTATGCCACTAAATTTCGGGATGGTTTATTATGCAGCAATACTAACTGGAACACACAAGACGTTAATAGATATTATGTAAAAATAGAGGGGTGGAGAGCTCTGTAATTAAATGTTTTGGAAGGTGCTTGGCAACACAAATTCCAACTAAAACAGGGTTCTATTTTACCATGGACGCCTCACAGCCTTTAGTGTACAATGTGCACTGTGACTCTCCAAGAGGGAGATATGGTATTTGGTGTTCCCTTAACAGATTTTTTTTTTTCATGGGCTATCATTCTGCAAAAAAAAGCTGATGGTCCAGCCCTAGTCTCATGAAGAAGATATTTGAGGCCAGAAAAGTCCTGAGACCTGCCGGGACACATCTGGAGCCAAGGCTAGAACTCAGGTTGCCTGGCCCCTGGGGTAGGGCTGTTCCCAAGGGCCCCCTCCTGGGGGCTGTGCGGATTCACAGAACCTGCCCAGGCTTTCTCCTGGGGTATCTCTTTTCCCATCCTTCAGCCTCTCCTGTGGCCTGGGCCCTGGTCCCTGGTCCCTGCCTCCCTCTTCACCCTTTACCTGCTCCCTCACTTTTTCTTCCTATGGAGACCCCTCTTCTTCCTCCACAGGCCTTAGGAGAGATGGGGGAAGGGGTAGGGGTTAGGAGAGCCCTCCCCACTCTCCCCACCCCCCAACACAGCACAGGCGCGTGCCCACACTCACACTCACACACACATCGCACGCGCTGCCCGCCCCTACGTCCAGCCTGGCTCTGCGCAGCCGGGCCTGTCCCGCGCCTCCTGTAAGCTGCTTCTGCGCCCTAAACGCTGCCTGTTGTCCCCTCCAGAGCGCCTCGCGGCTCCTCCTCCTCCTCCCCGCCCGGCTGGAAGAGGAACACAGTCCTCCCTTGTCCCTCCTCTTGATATTTCCAGTAAAAGCACCTCGAACACAATCTCGCTGCCACAACCCTAATTATGTGTGAAATCATTTTTTTTTTTAGCTTGAAACCAAAGCAAACAAGCGCGCACAGAGAAGCCCATTCTCCGCGGCCGGCGCAGCAGCCTGGCCGCTGTGGGTAGCTCAGGGACGCACAGAGGCCCGGCTGTTTCGCAAGCTGCCCGCCTGGCCAAGGTGCCTCCCAGGCCTGCCCGGGGAGGTCGCCCACCCCCTCGGAGGAAAGAGTGGGTTTCAGTTTGTCCTGCACTTTCCACGCAGGTTGATCGGAGCCTCATACAGGCCTGGCACACTCTGAGGCCACAGGAAAACGCGTTTAGAAAGAAGTGGAAGTTCTCAGGAGTAGCGTGGGCACTGGGCTTTCCCGGAAGATCGTTTTCACCTCTGCGCTACTTTTTTAGTTTATCATTGTATTGTACTGAACTGTGCTGTATCGTATTGCATTGCATTGCACTGAATTTGAGGGCTTCAAGTACCCAAGAGTAGGGAAGATTTTACACATTATCATTCACACAGCCATTTTCTCCTGTTTCCACTTCCCCTGTCTTCTTTACTTCACTCTCATTCCCTCTCCATTGACAACCTCGTTCTAATATATTTAATAAGCATTCTTCTTTCCCTATGCAACTTCAAAAAGACAGTGCTTTGGTGAGTATATGTGATTTTAATTTATGTAAGTGGTATTGCTAGAGATTCTTTCTATTTCCAACTTTTTACTTTGGGCCCTGTGTTTGGAGGACGGATAGGAATTGATAATCTTATCTATAAATAATGGCAATTTTGTCTCTTCCTTTCTAACTGGTCTGCCTTTATTTATTTTTCTTATCTTATTGCATTGACCACACCCCAAATTCTATGTTGAATACTAAGCATCTTTGCATTATTCCTTATATTAAAAGGAATGCCTCTAAAGTTTCTCTTTAAGTATGAGATTTTTGCTGGATAAGCTTTATCAAGGGTGTTCCCATCTATTCTTAATCTTCTAAGAATTTTTAAAATGATGAATAGGTGTGCACTTTATCAAAAGTCATTTCTATATACAATAGAATTGTCTCTTTGTCATCTTTGGTGTGCTTTTCCCCCTTTAGTCCACTAATATGGTGAATTAGATTGACTTTTTTTCTGATGTTGAACCATCCTGGCTTTCTTAGAATAAACCCTACTTGATCATGATGCTTTTTTTTAAATACAGATTTGATTAATTTAATTGATCTCTTATTTGGATTTTCACATCTATGTTTATAAGTGAAACTAATCTAAAATTTTCTTGTGAGTTCTTTTATCAGTTTTGGACTCAAGATTATACCAGCTTCATGAGGTCATTTTATTTACTTCACTCCTATATTCTGGAAAATTTGTATAAAAGAGGGATTGTCTATCCCTTAAAAGTTTGCTGTAATCATCTGGTCCTACAGCTTTTACATGGAAGGAAGCCTTTGAGTACAATTTTGATTTTTTAAAAATGCTTACTGACCTATACAAGTGTTCTATTGCTTTTCGTGTCAGTTTGGTCAAGCAGACTTCCATTTATGACTCATGGGCCAGTACTGGGTCCCATGGCCACCCCAACTGTGATAGATACTAAGGAAGTAACAATTTAAGGTTTTAACCGCTATAGAGAAAAGCCATAAGGAAGAAAGGTCTGGGAATAATACCAGCATCTGCCACAGTCCTTAGAAGACAACATATTGTTTGATCTTATTTTGGTTTTGCTCCACCTGCAGTCTAATCCAATCAGGAAACTTAACTCATTTATGTTTATTTTAATTACTAATATATTCACATTTATTTCATCCTTGTGTTTACTGTATTTATTATATCAATTTCTCTCTCTTTTCTAATCTCCATTGCATGAATCAGATTTTCTTCTGCTGAATTGAAAGTTGTATATTCTATTTTTATTCTTCTAGTTGTTTCCCCTTTTTAAGAACCATACTTATGTTTATGTTTCATTATCAATTTCTTTTCCCGTAGGACTCACTTACTTCTTTCTGGTATGTATATCTCCTCAACATTATCCCCACCCTGCCATATTGGTATCACCCAGAATTGGTTCTTGACTGTTACACGCAATTTTTCACCTTTATTTAAAACTTATTTTTTAGAGCATGACAAATCTAAGTAATTTACAAGTCCTTATTTTCTATGTCTCATTGTTTCCTCCAGTTGAGAAGTCTGATGTCAATGTGATTATTGTATTTGTACATGATCTAGTTTTTCTTTCTATAAACTTTCGGAATCTTCTCCTGTGTTTGGTGTTCTGAGATTTCTCTGCAATGCATCTAGCTTGAGTATTTGTTTTGAGTCACTCTGCCCCATTTGGTACTCTATGAACTTTTAAAATCCAAGTTCTTCCCTCTTTCTTTAATTCTATGAAAATTTTAGTCACAATTTTCTCTTTTCCATATACTTCTTTTTCCGTTCTGGAATCCTTATTTAATGAGCTCTACTAAGTGCTGAACACTTTTCCAGGTAATGGGGTTACAGCACTCAGCAAAACAAAGCCCTCATGGAACTTGCATTATGATGGGGGCGGGGGGGAGATAGGCAATAAACAAATAACTATATAATATGTCAAAGATAAAAATGCCATGGAGCAGGGCCGGGCGCAGTGGCTCACGCCTGTAATCCCAGCACTTTGGGAGGCCAAGGCAGGCGGATCACGAGGTCAGGAGATCTAGACCACGGCGAAACCGTCTCTACTAAAAATACAAAAAAAAAAAATTAGCTGGGCGCGGTGGCGGGCGCCTGTAGTCCCAGCTACTCAGGAGGCTGAGGCCGGAGAACGGCGTGAACCCGGGAGGCAGAGCTTGCAGCGAGCCGAGACCGTGCCACTGCACTCCAGCCTGGGCGACAGAGTGAGACTCCACCTCAAAAAAAAAAAAAAAAAAATGCCATGAAGGAAAATAAAGCAGGGCAACAGGGATAAGGAGTGCCAGGTGGGGCTTAGGGTGGATGGGAAGACATCTGAGCAAAAGCATAAATGAACTAAGGGAAAAAGCCATGCACATATGTAGGGGCAGAGCACTGCAGACAGAGAAATGCAAGGGCAAAGGCCTTGAGACCGAACAGAAGGAGACCAGGGAATGAGTAAGGAACGGGGAGAACAGCAGAGAGAGGTCGCTGGGAGCCAGGTCAGGTGGGTCCTTGTGGTCATGACGAGACCTTGGGCCTTTTTTTTTTTGAGATGGAGTCTCACTCTGTCACCCAGGCTGGAGTGCAGTGGTGCGATCTCGGCTCACTGCAACCTTTGCCTCCTAGATTCAAGCTATTCTCCTGCGTCAGTCTCTCGAGTAACTGGGACTATAGGCACGCTGCCACACCCAGCTAATTTTTTTTTTTTTTTTGTATTTTAGTAGAAACGGGGTTTCACTGTGTTGCCCAGGCTGGTCTTGAACTCCTGAGCTCAGGCAATCTGCCCGCCTTGGCCTCCCAAAGTGCTAGGATTACAGGCGTGAGCCATCGCGGCTGGCCAAGAACTTGGGCCTTTATACTGAGAGAGGGAAAGCTTTTAAACAGATGAGTGACATGACTGGGTTTCTTTTTAAGACTCATCCTGGCTACCCTATGGATAATATATGGAGCAAGAGGAGCAGAAAAATTACTTAGGAAAATCTTGCAATAATCCAAGTGATAAATGATAGTAGCTTGGACTGGGTAGGGGTTGTGGGGGTGGTAGAAGGTAGTCAGATGCTGGATATATGTTCATAGTAGAGCTAATGGTGTTTGCTAACACACTGGCTGTGGGATGGGAAAGGAAGACAGGAATCAAGGTTAATGCAAGATCATGAGGTGGCTGAAACAGTTCTAGACATCACATCCAGTTCCAACAATGTCCTGTGGAAGAAGAGATTATCTCTTGTATTTCTCTCTTAAGGGCTAGGAAACCTTCCAGAAACTACCCAGCAGAATTCTCCTTGTGTTTCATTGTCAGAACTGTGTCACATGATTGTACCTAAACCAATCACTGGCAAGGAGACTGATGATCTTAACCCAGTGGTTCTCAAAGTGTGATCCAGGGACCCCTTCCAGTGGGGCTATGAGATCAAAACTTTTTCCATAATAACATCAACACACCTTCCAAGATCCTTTTGGGCTTGCCAAAAAATAAAAATATCAGGACAGTATTTGCCTTTTTTGTGCTCATTCTCTCATGAGTGGACAATGGAGTTTCCAGAACGTACAGGAGGTTCTGACGTCACTGCATGGACAGCATGTGCCCTTTTATCTGCCTATGTTTTCTTAGGGAAGTAAGCTCAGGGTATAAATATATGCATTTCCAGAGATTCACTCCATTTATTCTCAGGATTTCTACTGCGTTCTGATTAGCTATCTTTAATTACCCTTGCTATAATCAAAAATCTCATTGTTATCTAATAAATCATTATTTTGAAACCCCCAGTTTTCCTTGTACCTATGTAGAAACACGGGAAGCACAATCTGTTGCCTTATTTTGAAATACTATTTGTTAAATATCCTGAAGCTTTTCTGAATTCTTAAGTTTAATCTATACCTATTATTTTTGGACTAGTAATATTTTATTCTGAAATAAAATAAATTATACTTTTTTTTTATATTTAAGGATGGATCATTAGCTTTCAAAAGAGTTCTTAGAAGACTTGCTTTCTCTGTCACCACAACACCTAAATCCAAAGATTCTGAAAAAGATGCAAGTGATGTGTCACAGAATTTGCTGACTAGTGGTGAGGAGGGATCTACTCCAAAGAAACTGAAAGAAACTGTGAAGCAGCAGCAAAACTATGATAAAAAGCAATCTCTCTCTCTCAACCTGATAGATATTGACTATTTACCTCATTCTGCCTGATGCGACAGAGTATTTCTGAAGAGCCTCACGGTGCTCAGGGCCAGGCCTAGAGTGAGGCAAGTAAGGCGCGTAGGGTGCAGAACTTAAGGAGGCATCAGTCTCGGCTTTGCCTAAGTGCAGGGTCAGTAGAGTGAGTGTCTCCTTAGACCCTGTGCACTAAGCACCTTGCTACTGCACCCTAGGCCCAGACCTGATGGGGCCATTTAAGTTGGGGTATTATTTTAAGACCAGAGTTTAAACAAAAAGGAATTAAATCTGGTCAGGCACAGTGGCTCACACCTGTAATCCCAGCACTTTGGGAGGCCAAGGCGGGCGGATTGCTTGAGCCTACGAGTTCGAGACCAACCTGGGCAACATAGCGAAACTACCTCTCAGCAACAACAACAAAATGCAAAAATTAGCCAGGCATGGTGGCACGCACCTGTAGTCCTAGCTACTGGAGAGGCTGAGGTGAGAAGATCACTTGAATCTGGCTGGTTGAGGTTGCAGTGAGCCGTAATTGTGCCACTGCATTCCAGCCTGGGTGACAGAATGAGAACAGGTCTCAGTAAATAAATAAATAAATAAATAAATAAATAAATAAATATCCATTATTATAAAAAAGGAATTAAATGTTTTAAACTTAGATGTTATGAGCTCTCAAAAAGCCAAAAGTTTTTTACATCTTTTCAAGCTAGAAATGAAAAAGTCACAGAAGCATCTTATAGAGAAAGCAATCAAATTACATTAACTAATAAAATCTCTCGTACAGTTGACACTGCTGAATGCCTGCTGAGTACAAACTCAGTAAAATAAATAACAGCACTACCACTTCCCAATGCTAACGCAACTTGCCAAATCAAAGATTTAGCTGTGAACACAAAGACTGAGTTAATCTCTCATTGGCAGAATTGTACTTTTGCCTTAACAACTAGATGAGTGTACAGATGTGGCTGGATTGACTGTTTTGCTTGTATTTGTCCCATATCAGCACTAACTAATCATTGAAGATCTTCTTTTATGTAAACACTTGGCAACAAACACAAGTGGTGCTGAAATAGGCAAAGTATTGAAGAACGTTTTTGAATCTTATGGTTTACCCTAGATCAACTGTGTTGATATGTGCACAAGGGCTGTAAAAGCAATGGTGGATGACACTGCTGAGGCCTTAGCATAAAGGCAGTGGTAGACTGTCCTCATACTCATTGGATAGTTCACTGCCATGCACTCATAGTAAACAGACAAATAAATAAATAATTATAAAAAGCCAGTTCCATTTTAGAATGTCCTTGATGAAGCAGTAAGAATTATTCATTTAACTAGATCTCAACACTTAAAAACACATGTCTTCCTTTAACATTACTTCAGAATGTCTTATGTGATGAAAAGACAAATGCATGAAAGCATAAAACACATCTGCTGTATCAAAGTACAAGAGTTATCGAGAGCAAAGGCACTGGAGCAATTAAGTTACCAACTAAACTAGCCACTTTTTTCAGAGAACATCATTTTTACATGAAAGAACAATTGATCAACTGTAGTTATTTAAACCTGAGTATTTGGCAGACATTTTCTTGAAAACGAACAAAGTGACCCTGTCGTTTCAAGGAAAACAACTGACAGGCTGGGTGCAGTGGCTCATACCTGTAATCCCAGCACTTTGGGAGGCTGAGGAGGGAGGATCATGTGGTCAAGAGATCAAGACCATCCTGGCCAACATGATGAAACCTTGTCTCTACTGAAAATACAAAAATTAGCTGGGCATGGTGGCACATGCCTGTAGTCCCAGCTACTTGGGAGGCTGAGGCAGGAGAATTGCTTGAAGCCAGGCATGGTGGCACGCACCTGTAATCCCAGCTACTTGGGAGGATGAGGCAGAAGAATCAGTTGAACCTGGGAGGTGGAGGTTGCAGTAAGCCATGACTGTGCCACTGCACTCCAGCTTGGGTGACAGGAGCAAAATATAAAATAAAAAAAAGTCAGAGACCAAAAAGTTTGAGAACCACTGACTTAAAATCCAATCAGGATTCATCCTCTAGGGCCAGAGGTGGGTCCAGCCCCCACCACACATGGGAAGCACATGGCTGCCTTAATGTGAAGGATGCCTGAAAACTCTCAGGCTCCCTGAGGAAGGAGGAATGAATGTGGGTAGGTAACAAGAGGTCTGCTACAGTGGTTGCAGAGTGAATCCTGACCTGGACCAAGGACTTTTGGGACAACGGTGGCCAACAGCTGCAGTGTTAAGGCCCATACATGCTGTGGCAGACGGTGAGAGTGAGGGACAGAGGACCTTTCTCTTGAAGAACAAGGAAGCTTTGTGAGGCATGAGGCATCTGCTCTGCAGTGCTTAACAGCCTCTTCTGCAAATGGGCAACCCACGGTTGTTGAGGCTTTTGTCCATGAAGTACAACTATTTTGACTCCCATCCCATTTTTTTTCACCATATTTGCAAATTGAAAAGCCACAGCCAACATTTAGTTCTCTTGCCTAAACATACAATCATATCACTTATCTATTCAAAACTCTGAAAAATCCAGTGTGTACAGAATAAAACCCACAATTTTGACATGCATTTAAAGATTTCTACCTTATGACCTCAGCCTGTCTTTCCAGACTTCCAGAATAAGTTTAACCTAATGGTTAAGAGTATGCATTCAGACGCTAGGTTTAATTGGTCCAAGACCCACTTCTACCAACAGCTTATCAACTGAGTGATCTGAGCAGTAATATGCTGGTGAGTGTTGTTTTGTTTTGTTTTGTTTTGTGAAGGAGTCTCACCCTATCGCCCAGACTGCAGTGGAGTGGCACAATTTTGGCTCACTGCAACCTCTGCCTCCTGGTTCAAGAGATTCTCCTGCCTCAGCCTCCCAAGTAGCTGGGATTACAGGCATGCACGCCACCACACCCAGCTAATTTTTGTATTTTTAGTAGAGACGGGGTTTCACCACGTTGACCAGGCTGGTCTCTGGTCTCAAACTCCTGGCCTCAGGTGATCTGCCTGCCTCGGCCTCCCAAAGTGCTGGGATTACAGACATAAGCCACTGCACCCAGACACTGGTGAGTGTTTAACAGGCTCTCAGGGTGGACTTGAAGTCCTGATTTTCTAGCATTTGCCAATTTCTATGATATAAATATTTCCATCATGGCCGATTTTAGGCTACCAATGTGATATCACTATATTCAGAGTTGGGAAGAGAAGCTCACAACTGGCTCTCAAGGGCCATTGCAAGCTGGCTCCAGCACCCACTGGACCTTGTGCAAGTTACCTACTCACTCTGAGACAGCTTCCTTGCCTATCAAGTGGGAGTATGAGTGTCTAGCTATGACACTGTTTTAAAGATCAAATTGTACAGTGCTATGGTTCTCGAAGTTTAGTATGCATCAGAATCATCTTGAGGATGTGTTAAAACACAGGTTGTTATCTTATACCCAATGAGGGTATAAGATAGGGCCTAAAAGTGGGCTGAAGGGGAAGCGGCTGTGGTCAAAAAGCAGGGTGCCTGCATTGGGAATTTGTGTGGTGGTGTGGACTCGGGAGGATAAGCCCAACGTGAGAATCAGGCCGTGAGTGGTAAGGTGGGCACAGGAAAAGCCTCCAGCGTTGTGCCCCCAGAAGAACCAGACTTCCCGAGTCACAGTCCAGTGTTTGTAATTCAGTCACTCCCAGAGTTTGTAATTCAGCATGTCTGGGTAGGGCTTGAGGTTCTACAGTTCTAACGAGTTCCCAGGTGATGACATTTTGAGAGCCACTAGTGTAGCGCCTATGAAAGGCTGAGCTCAGTGCCTGGCACAGAGATACCCAATACATATTAGCTCTTATTTTTACGGTGCACCCGCACACATCCCATACTGTGGCTATGCTGAGCCTGTTGACTTTCCCTGAACCCATACTGTATTTCCTTATCTCTGTACCGCTGTTTCTTCCTTCTTTCTGTACCAACAATCCTCCCATGGAAATCTTAACTCAGCTTACACACCAGAATCACCTTGAGTCCTCTAATTAGACTGTTCCTAACCTGTCTCTCTTAAATATGCAGTCTCTCCTATGGTTCTTATCAAACTTTGCCTCATATTGGAATGATGGCCTCAATATCTGTCACTCGATTATAAGTCCCAGTATATGGAATAATGTCATATATATTCCTGTCACCCTAGCCCAGCACCTTATATGTAGAAAGAGCTCCATCAGCAATGTTACTTTCAGTCGCCTCCCTGTGACCAAGCCTTCTCCCAGAGAAGGAAGCTGCCCCGTTCAGTACATATGACCCATCTCCAAACCGCAGGCTTCCTCATGGCCTGCAGGGTTGAGCCAAGGGGGCTCACCAGGCACCCTCTGGGGTTAAACTAATGATACATACATAGAAAACAAATAAAAATACTGTTAAGGCCGGGTTGGGTGGCTCATGCTTGTAATTCCAGCACTTTGGGAGGCCAAGGCGGGCGGATCACCTGAGGTCAGGAATTCGAGACCAGCCTGGCCAACATGGCGAAACCCCATCTCTACTAAAAATACAAAAATTAGCCAGGCATGGTGGTGAGTACCTGTAGTCTCAGCTATTTGGGGAGGCTGAGGCAGGAGAATTGCTTGAACCCAGGAGACGGAGGTTTCAGTGAACCAAGATCGTGCCACTACAGTCCAGCCTGGGTGACAGAGTGAGACTTCTTCTCAAAAAACAAAAACAAAAAAACTGTTAAGTTGAAGGGGGAAAGTTCTGCAAGAAATGTAAATATATGACAGTGTACTACATGGCTCAGCTGTGACACACACTTACGTAGTCATAGTGATGCTGGACACTGACCTATCCAGAATTATGGTTTAACTTTATCAGAAGAAAGAGGACAGAAAGTGTGCACGTACAGAAGGCCTTTGGTGAAAGAAAGCTGAATCTTCCGCTTTAACACAGTAAGAAGAGAAAATGCGTAAAACCTAAAAACCAAAAAGCATCACTATGTACATATTATATAAATATATGGATATGAATTTAAATGAAAAAGATGGAAGAGTGGAAGTAGTTGCCTCTGGGGAGCAAAAGAATAGAGGGAGGCAAGATCTGATTTGGGAGGAAGGATGTTTAGGCCTTCTTTATTGTTATTGTTATTATTAAAAATAGTGAACTCTTTAAAGTTTATTCGTACACAGATACATACAAACACACACACATCTGTGAAAACAACAAAAACCGAATTTTTTTGAAAAGGACAAGGAGGAACTTATCACAAATCAGAACTGTGTGGAACTGGCTAAAGACAGACATATAGAGGCCAGGCACGGTGGCTCACGCCTGTAATCCTAGCACTTTGGGAGGCCGAGGAGGGTGGCTTACTTGAGGTCAGGAGTTTGAAACCAGCCTGGCCAACATGGTGAAACCTTGTCTCTAGTAATAATACAAAAAAATTAGCTGGGTGCGGTAGTGGGTGCCTGTAATCTCAGCTACTTGGGAGGCTGAGGCAGAAGAATCTCTTGAACCCAGGAGGCCGAGGTTGCAGTGAGCCGAGATGGCGCCATTGCACTCCAGCCTGGGCCACAGAGCAAGACTCCATCTCAAAAAAAAAAAAAAAAAAAAAAAAAAGACAGACATATAGAACAAATGGAATAGAATAAAGAGCCCAGAAACAAACCCTCAGAAATACGGTCAAATGATTTTTGACAAGGGCACCAAGACCATTCAAAAGGACAGTCTCTTCAACACACAGTGTTGTAAAAACTGGATATCCACATACAAAGGAATGAAGTTGTACCTTACACTATAAACAAAAATTGACTCAATATAGATCACAGACCTACACCTAAGACCTGAAACTATAAAACTCTTAGAAGAAAATGTAGGGAAAAATAACCGCATGACACTGGACTTGGAAAGGATTCCCTGGATACAGCACCAAAAGTATTGGCAACAAAAGTAAAAATAGACAAATCAGACTACATCAGAACTGAACACTTCTGAACATCAAAGGACACAATTAGCAGAGTGAAAAGGCAACCTATGGAATGGGAGAAAATGTTTGCAACTCATATATCTGATAAGGGATTAATATCCAGAGTATATAAAGAACTCCTACAACTCAACAACAACAAAACACAGATAATCTAATTTTTTTTAGTGGCAAAGACTTGAATGAGTATTTCTCCAAAACAGATAAACAAATGGCCAACAAGCATGTGAAAAGATGCTCAATGTCACTAATCACTAGTGAAACGCAAATCAAAATTACATTAAGAAGTCACCTCACACCCATTAGGATGGGTACAATCAAAAAACAGAAAATAACGAGTGTTAGCAAGGATGTGAAGAAATTGAAATGCTTGTGCACTGTTGGTGAGAATATGAAATGGTGCAGCTTCTGTGGAAAACAGCATGGCTATCAAATAATTAAAGATAAAATTGCTATGTGATCCGGCAACTCTACTTCTGGGTAAATATCCAAAATAATTAAAAGCAGGATCTCAAAGAGGTATTTTCCTACGCATGTTCATAGCAACACTATTCATAATAGCCAAGAGGTGGATGCAACCCTAGTGTCCATCCACTAATGAATGGATAACCAAATGTGGTATATACATATGATGGAATATTATTAAGCTTAAAAAGGAAAGAAATTCTGATAAATGCTACAACATGAATGAACATTGAGGGCATCATGCTAAGTGACATAAGACAGCCACAAAAAGAGCAATACTCTATGATTCCATTTATGTGAAGTACCTAGGGTAGTCAGATTCATAGAGAAAATAGAGCAGTGGCTGCAGGGGCTAGGGAAAGGGGGGAAATAAATGATGTTGTTTAATGGGTACAGAGTTTCCATTTTGCAAGAGGAAAAGTTCTGGAGATTGATCACACAACACTGTGACTATACTTAAAACTACTGAACTGTATGCTGAGAAATGGTTAAGATGGTAAATTTTATGTTCACATTTTTATCACAATTTTAAAGACAAACAGGACAAAGGAGTAGTTATCCAACTCAAGAGGAAGCTCAAAAGAAATATCTAGACTAGAGATGAAATATATGAAACACCTAGGACTCAGTAATTTTTAATGTTCAGGGCCAGGCATGGTGGCTCACGCCTGTAATCCCAGCACTTTGGGAGGCAAAGGTGGGAAGGTCCCTTGAGCACAGAAATTCAAGATCAGCCTGGGCAACATGGCAAAACCCCGTCTTTACAAAAATTACAAAAATATTAGCCAGGTATGGTGGCACGTGCCTATAGTTCCAGCTACTCAGGAGGCTGAGGCGGGAGGATCACCAGAGCCTGGGGAGGTTGAGGCTGCAGTGAGCTATGACTATGCCACTGCACTCCAGCCTGGGCAACAGAGCGAGACACTGTCTCAAAAAAATAAAATAAAATAAAATAATTAAGATTCAGGATGTAAACAGCTATGAACAGAAAAATAAAGGCACCTAGGACGCAGCCTAGAAAATGTCTATATTTAATGGCTTGTGAAAAAAGAATTAGTCCACAAAAGCAACAAATGAAGAGTGGGCACGGAGTTAAAGGGAAACCGGGAGAGAGCCAAAGGAGGGAGCTTTGGAGTGGTTGCCTGTGCCTCATGCTGCTGAGAGGTCAAGAGGGCAGGCAAACAAAGAGTGAAAAATCCATCAGATTTAGTAACTCAGAAGTTACAAGTAGCATCAGCCAGAGCTGTTTCAATAGAACGATGGAGATGAGAGCCAGTGGATGAATATACAAGAGAAAGAGGTCATGAGTGTGAGGTTCTGAGACTACGCAGGAGGGGAAGGTGCAGGCACCGCAGTGAGGTGGAGAATTAGCCTGGGAGGGAAGGACGGAAGCTCCGCTATGGTAATAGAAAGGTGGAGGAGAGGATGAGTGAAGGCACAGGTGGGTTTGGAAGTTGCAGAATTTTAATCTACAGTCTCAAATCTCTCTACAAAATATAGGAGGAGTGCAGGAGTTTAGGGGTCTGACGAAAGTGTTATTGGAATAATAGTCTAGGTAAGAGGGAAGGAGAGGGCTGAAAGATAGGAAAAGGCAGAGATCCCAATGAGGGTATAAGATAGGGCCTAAAAGTGGGCTGAAGGGGAAGTGGCTGTGGTCAAAAAACAGGGTGCCTGCATTGGGAATTTGTGCGGTGGTGTGGACTCAGGAGGATAAGCCCAACGTGAGAATCAGGCCGTGAGTGGTAAGGTGGGCACAGGAAAAGCCTCCAGCGTGGTGCCCCCAGAAGAACCAGACTTCCCGAGTCACAGTCCAGTGTACTTCCCTGTTCCACCAGATGTCACCAACCCTGCAACATCGTGACAGCGTGCTGATCATTGAAAGCACAGAGCCAAACACATCCAATGCCCTCTGCATCCTGTGCCCCTGCCTGAGGGAGTATATTTTGCACCCAAAGGTGATGATTCTAGGACCTAACACTGGAAGAGTATCAGTCAGGGCTGGAGTACACATTTAAAGCAAGCAAAATTATACCCCTCTAATTTTAAACACAGAAAAAGAAATGGAGAAAGAGATGTTCTTTCCAGGAAGGTAAGACTACTAAGATTGGTTTTAGACCCTCCCACTCTGCCTCACCTCATCTCACTGATGTTGATCTCTTTAGAGCAGTCACTCTCAAACTTAGCAGCATGTGGGAATCATCTAGGGAGCTTTGAAAATCATGCAGCCTGGGCCCCACATCTAGAGATTCTGGTTGAGCTGGCCTGGGGTGCAGCCGGGGCATCAAGGGCTCTAAAAGCTCTCCCGGTGTTGCGTATGTGCAAGCCAGGGCTGAGAACCACTATTTCAGGGCCGTTTCTGAGCAAGAGCAGCTGCTTCTCCCAACATTCAGTCTACACCCACTTCCAAGGCCAAAAGGCAGTTTCAGGGGTCTCTGGTCCATTTCAGAGGAGAACAACAAAGTTCCCCTCTCCTTACAGAACTGCAAGGCTCTAGCCCAGGCCAGAAAGTAAGCCATCAAAAGCTGAGCTGGGTTAACCTCTCGGGCCTGGATGCTTTGGCCGTTTAGCTGGGTTTGCACATTTTGAGCAATCACGCTGCACAACATTCCCAGAAGCACTGATCAGGTGAAGGAGGGCAGGGAAGAAAGGCCAAATGACTTCAGGTGTGGTGTGAAATTGGGCATGAGGGACAGTCAATCCTATGAGGAGAAGCAACCCAGACGGCAAACAAACAGGGCAAGGTGGACTGAGACCAAATTATGTGGACAGCTCAGCGGTCACTGAACTCCAACAGAGCCCACAGAGCTGCTGCCTCTGTACCTCCAGACACCAAAACTTTCCACTAGGGACAGGGCATCTGGAGGCAGTGTGACGTGGCTGTCCCAAGACAAAGCCAGTAAGTTCACAACAGTAGGGACTTAACATGCAGTCTTAACCTCATGCTCACAGTCCAACCAGCATGGGAGTGTAGCCAGGTCTCATGGGGATGTTCGTAGGACAAAGAGAGGCTCCCTTAGATCCACAAACTGCAGAAGCCATAATGACAGCTAGGACCACAAAATTTATCCATTCTGCCCCTAAGGCTCTCCCAACCCTCATCTGCGCCCCACACCTGGGACTGCAATGGCCGATTGGTTTATCTACCTGACTCTGCTAATCCCTGTTGACTGTGGTATCTCAGAGCCCAACAGAAGAGTTTGTCATTATGTGTCTAATGAACACATGAATGAAAATAGGAGATGTGTCCACTGTTCTTAAGCAAAGAATCACCAGCTCTTAGTCTACTAGGAAGTTTTGTTTTTTCAAAATATACAAGTTTGCGGGCTTAATTGGGATACTTTAAGTCAGGTGCTTTGAAGGTGAGGCCGTTGCATTGGCGTATTATTAATCATATTCTCATTAAGAACCACAGCTCTGCAATCAGAAGTTCTCATACTTTAGCAGGCATAAGGATCACCAGAGGTGCTTAGTAAAAATGCAGATCTAAGCAACAAATCATTTGGGAAAAGAAATCTCAAAAGTAATACTATCCAATAGCATCAAAAAAAAATGATCCTTTGAGAGATGAGTGGATAAATAAAATGTGGCACATACATACCATGGAATATTATTAAGGAAAAAGATTCTGACACATGCTACAATACAGATGAACATGATGTAGCTAGAGAGTCATATTCACAGACAAAAGGTAGAATGGTGGTTGCCAGAGGCTGGAAGAATGGAGAGTTATTGTTTAATGATATAGAGTTTCAGTTTTGCAAGAAAAAGTTCTGGAGACGGATGATAGTGATGGTTTCACAACAATGTGAATGTACTTGCTGCCACTGGGCCGTACATTTAAAAACGGTCAAAATAATAAACTTTATGTTATGTATATTTTACTAAAATGTTTTAAAATAAATATTTTTAGGGATATATTTAACAAAAGACAGATAAGACCTGTTGTTCTGACCACCTCCTATTTACCCTGTTAGTGAGAGAAGGATCCCTTGCCCTAAAGAGTATGAGATGGTGGGCCGGGCGCGGTGGCTCACACCTGCAATCCCAGCACTTTGGGAGGCCGAGGAAGGTGGATCATGAGGTCAGGATATCGAGATCATCCTGGCTAACATGGTGAAACCCCATCTCTACTAAAAAATACAAAAAAATTAGCCGGGCGTGGTGGTGGGTGCCTGTAGCCCCAGCTACTCGGGAGGCTGAGGCAGGAGAATGGCATGAACCTGGGAGGTAGAGCTTGCAGTGAGCCGAGATCACGCCACTGCACTCCAGCCTGTGTGACAGAGCAACACTTCATCTCAAAAAAAAAAAAAAAAGTATGAAATGGTTAAACACATAGCACCCAACACTGAACAGATGAGATGACAGCAATTTTTTAGTCATATAGACTCACAGCCCAGGAGAGAAGGACACCACATGCCATGCAGGGGCATGCAGGGTTGACACTTGGAAACAGAGAGAACCAGCAGGGGCTGTGGGAGGCAGGCTTTATAACAAAGAAGATGAGATACCCCCTGGTCCCCACAAAAGGATGTGATTGATTTGTTTGAACAAGTCCACAGGCTGGTAGGGAACTGAAGCCTGTTAGCTTGAGGATCTGGTGGGGTGCAGCTGGTCTGGCTGATCCAGCAGGGGAAGCTGGCCAGGTAGGGAGTCTTTCCTGCTGGGTGGGGTGGGAGGCATAGCTGGTAGAGCAAGGGAACTCATGGTTAGGACTTTGAGGCCCTGTGAGGCTCAAAGATATCAAGGCAACATTTGAAATTTTAGGTCATACAATATGTCTATACTCTGAAAACTTCAAAACACTGCTAAGAAAATTTTTTTCAAAAAACCTAAACAAATAGAGAGATATATCATATTTGTTAAAATGTCCATTTTCCCAAATGTATTCTACTCAATCCCAATCAAAATCTCAGAAGGCATTTTGTAGAAACTGTTAAGCTAATTTAAAAATTTATATACGAATGTATGTTCAAAACAGTTTTTGAAAAAGAACTTACCCTACTTATTTTGAGACAAACTGCAAAATACAAAGCTACAACAATCAAGAGAGTGTGTTATTGGTATAAGGATAGACATTAATAGAACAGAATAGAGAGTCCAGAAACAGACCTATATCTTGATTTTCAACAATGATGCCAAGGCAATTCAATGGGGAAGAGATAATTTTTTCCACAAATGGTACTAGAAAATTGAATATCTGTAAGAAAAAAAAGAACCTTAACTCCTATCTCACACCAAACACAAAAAGTAACTCAAAATGGGTCATAGACCTAAACACAAAAGTTAAAACTATAAAACTTCTCAAAGAAAACAGAAAAAAATTTGTGACCTTGACGTCACAAAAATAAATCTTTATGACATTGATTTTCTAGGTAGGAACAAAAAAAACACTAATCATAAAGGGAAATAGATGAAAGTCTGAATGTTATCAGAATTAAAGACTTTTCTTTAAAATTCACTATTAAGAAAATAAAAAGGAGAACCACAGACTGAGAGAAAGTATTTGCAATACTCATAGTCAATAAAGAACTTGTATCCAAAATACAAGAAGAGCTCTTAAAGATCAACAAGAAGATAAGCAATGTACCCCCTCTCCCCAACACACACACAGGGAGCAAAAGATTTTAACAAATATTTCAATAAGAAGATATACGAATGGCCAATAAGTACACCAAAAGATGCTCAACACCATTAGTCATTAGGAAAAGAAATTAAAACCACATAAGGGCACTTATGATAGCATTTAGGGCCTATCTGGATAGTCTAGAATTATCTCCTCATCTCAAAATCCTGAATACATTCAAGTAACCAAAATTTAAATGACTGACAAAATCAAGTATTGCTGAGAAAGTGAAGTAAATGCAAAACGGTACAATCGGTTTGGGAAACTATTTGGTAGTTTCTTACTAAAATATTAAACATATACTTATCATAAAAACCAACAATCACCCAAGAGAAATAAAAATACACACACATACACACATACATACACACACACACACACATACAACTTGTTCATAACAGCTTTATTCATAATAGCCTGAATCTGGATATAATTCAAATATCCATCAACAGCTAAAATTAGTAAGTGATTTCATACAATGAAATACTACTCAGTAATTTAAAAATGAACTATAGATACATATAATATGGAAGAATATTAAAATCTAGCTGAGGAAAAGAAATTAGATGCAGGAAATACAGTACATGCATACAGTATGTATTAGCTTCCTGGGGCTGCTACAACAAATAACCACAATTTTGTTGGCTCAAAGCAACAGGAACTTATTCTCTCCATTCTGGAGGCCAGAAGCCCAAAATCAAGGTGTCAGCAGGGCCACACTGCTTCTGGAGGCTGTGGAGGAGAACCTGTTCTTTGCCTCTTCCGACTTCTGGTGGCTGCAGCCTTCCCTGGCATTCCTTAGCTCGTGGCTTCATCACTCCAATCTCTGCCTCCATCTTTACATAGCCTATCCTTTCTCTGTGTGTGGTGTTGACCCTCCCTCTACCTCTCTCTTATAAGGGCACTTATGATGGCATTTAGGGCCCATCTGGATAGTCTAGAATTATCTCCTCATCTCAAAATCCTGAATTTAATTTCATCTGCAAAGACACTTTTTTCAAAGAAGGTGACATTTACAAATTCCAGGAATAGGACATATCATCTTTGGGGCCACCATTCAACTCACTACATTGAATGATATCATTTACATGAAATTCTAGAAGGAATAAGACTAATCTGCTGTAACAAAAGGCAGTGGTTGCCTGGGGCCAAGGAGGTGGAGGTGACTGACTGCAAAATGGCATGAGGGAACTTTCTGATGGGAAGGAAGTCCTCTATGTTACGATGGTGGTGATGGTTCCATGACTGTGTAAGTTTATCAACACTCATCAAACTGTACCCTAACAATGAGTGTATTTTATTATACACAAATAGAATTCATTTTAAAAGAAAGCAAAAAAAAATGTAGATTTGGGGGACCAATCTTGGAAAATCCCATTTGACAAGTCTAGGGTGCATTTTAAATAAACAGCCCAGGTGCCTGTGCAGGAGGTGGTCCTGGAACCTCATTGGATAAAGAGTGCTCTGGAAGTTGGAGAAAGGGCCTATCACATCCTGCTGCCTTCCCTTTGGTTCCACAAATACCCAAGTGCCAGGTGCAGAGCTGGGGATGTCCTGCAGTGAAGTCCTGCCCACTGTAAGTTCAGGCTGTTGAAAGACACATGCCCACAACTCACTCCAGCCCAACGCAGCTATGATAAGAACTGACAGGTATAGAATCACAGAGGAAGGTGAATTTTGACCCAGAGACTGGCAACAGCTCTCTGGATGGGACAGCATTCAAGCTGGGCCCTGATGATGGAGCAGGATTTTGACACATGGAACAGTCAACACCAGCTGCCTCCTGTTCATGTCCTCTTGGTCCTCCCTGAGTCCTCTGTCCTCCCATTGGTCCTCCCTATCTGAGTCAAGCTCACTTAGGATGGCCTCTCTCCAGGCATTCTTCCCTGCCTCCTGTCTTTCTGTCTTTTGCCCAAGCTGGGCCATGTGCCAGCCATGCCAATCCCTTCCCTAGATTCTTCATCAGCAAAGCCCCAACAACAAGACTTGGCCTTCAGTAAGGCACCCTGGGGAGGCTCCTCCTGCAGAAAACCAGCCTGGTTGTCCCTTCTCTTGACTATTCCACCCTCAGATCCCAATCCACAGCTCCAGCCAGACATTCAAATTCCAAGGGCTCAACCTCTTTGGCCCGACTCTTTGGTCCCTTCTGTGTCTTTCCTGACTCTGGTTTCTCTTAAACTTCTACAGAAATACAGTACATGGATATGTACTATATTTATATGATATAGTTATCATATAAACTAACAATCACCCAAGAGAAATAAAAATACACACACACACACACACACACACTTGTTCATAACAGCTTTATTCATAGTAGCCTGAATCTGGACATAATTCAAATATCCATCAAGTTCCATCTAGTTCTACGGGCTTTCCAGATGGTCCCTGCCCTCCACAGCAGAGGCACACTGTTGGTGGTTAGGCCTTCTCCTATGACCCAGCTCCTCAGCCCCACCTCCATTCCCCATCCCTGGCTCTTCCTAGGCCGTCACTACTCAACTCCTGAACTCACAAGGATGGACCCAGGCCAAGGCTCCAGGGCCTCTCTGGACCAAAAATGAAGCAATTTAAACCTTCTCAGACTCTGATCCCAGCACAAGACCCTGGATTTGGTCCTATGTGCCTTGCATAAGACAGACAACTTGGAATCTCTTAGCTTTTTTCTTCCCCAACTCCCAGTAAGTAGCCCTACCCCTCCCTCCTTTGCCGAGTGAGGAAGGGCAGACTTCCCAGAGCTATTTACAAGCCATGACCGGCATGTTGAGCCCTGTGTACTCCAGGAATGCCTCTGGGTGGGTTTCTTTGTTCTCACAATGAGATTCTCCATTCTTTGCCTGTATCCATCCTCATGGAGTGAGGAGAGCTCCCCATTGGTTAGATGGGTAGTCATGCCTGTACAGGGTCCCAAGATGCGAAGTTTGCAGCCTGCAGGGCCACAACCACCTCTTTGTGATGCCTCTGCCTTTTGGAGAGCTTGGTGGTCTCTGATATCTGGTCCCAGGAGACAAGGAATAAAGCTGGGAGGAGGAATGGGGCCTTCTGAGGAGCTAACAATCCTAGGACTAGGAGGAAACCTCACCCTGGCCAGCTCCCTGAACTCACCACGTTAACTGAAAGATTTCGAACTAGAACATGTCTTAAGCCCTGGTGTGGAACAGTCACAGGAAGGAGGCTGCCCTCTTCTCTTTGCCTAGACCATGGGCAAACTGGGCACTAAATGGGGCTCCACCAAAGGTCCAGGGCCCCCATCATGGTGTGATGGGCTATTCTGGCAGCAGGGACCCAGTGATGGGGTCAGCCAGGCCTCACAGTGCACCATTATGACCCTCACATACTCTGGGAACATTCGGACCCCTAAAGAAGGGAACCCAGTGACTGAAATAGCCAAGTGGAGCCCAAACCTCATTCCACCACTGGGAAACTGACTAGAGATAGCAATTGAGGCTGTTCACAATATTTCAGCTTTTCACTCACATGACACATAGGATTGCACTTTCTCTTCCACATTAGTTGGATGGAGTCATATGACTAGTTCTAGCCAATGAATTTTAACCAGAAGTGTCATGTGCCACCTATGACCTGGAGCATTTAATTGCTGATGCATGCGCATCCAGAGTTCTCTTTCCCTCTGCCGTGGCAACCAGCAGTGTTCCAGATGGTGGCTGCTCCAATCAGCCTGTGCTGGAGTGAAGATGATGTTGACCTGGTGCAAAGCTCCCAGCCTTTTCTCTTGGCCATGAGTATGAGCAAGAATGACATCTTTGTTATTTCAAGTCACTGAGATTTGGGGGCTGTTATTACTGCAGCATAACCTAGCCTGTCCTCACTGGAATACGAGTCAAAGGCCAACCAGAGCTGCACGCATTCAGTATCGCCCAATTCCAGGGACCCCCTCTAATCTTATTTCCCTATCACCTACTTCTAACTTTGGGTCCAAGCCACTGCCTCAGTCCTAACACAACAACAGAGAAAGGTATCTCAGAAGCCAACCCAGCGTGGACTCCAGGTGGATGATGTTCTCTGAGCCTGAGATGCCAGCTCTTCGGGATTCAGTGGATTCCAGTGGGGGTCAGGGTGAGGGTTAGACTGCCATAGGAGGCAAAGCCCAACTTGTCCATGGAGTCCCAGGAGTTGAGCTGTGACACAGGAACTGGTGTCTGACATCAGACTCCAAAGTACTAGCACTTCTTGCCTGCTTTGACTAAAGACAGACCAACTTGGCCTCTTCCATGGTTTCTCTTTGGCCACGGAGAGCTCCTGCCTATGGGTCTTCATCTGAAGTCTCCCTTGACACGCTGTCTTCAGCCTCATGTCCCAGTGAATCCTAGTGTGACTCTAGTTCTCCCATCAACTCTCTAACTTGCTATGTCATGAAGAATGTGGCTTCTAGCCTTCTTCCTTTCTCCCAACCCTTGTGAGCTCAAGCCTCAGGCCATGGCCTTTGCCTATAGAATCATCCTTCTCTTCTGTCATTGAAATAGCTCCCAACCCCAGCATCCCCTAATGGATAGAGGCTGGCTAATCATTACTAAGACCTCATCCATCCACCCCTGGAGTTCCCATGCGTTCCCTGCCCATTCCCATTATATACTTTACCTCATCTTTACTACATCTCAGAAAGACCAAACTTGATCTTTTCAATCAAGTGGGTAGGGAGGGGAGAAGAAATAAATGAACGTTTATGAGACCTGCAATGAGCTAGTCATTCTCCTTCACTGACTCCATGACTCATGCAGGATGGTGAGGGATTAAAGGCACAGGTTCTGGAATCAAATTGCTTGGTGTTGAGTCTCAGCTCTGCCACTTGCTAGCAGTGTGATCTTAAGCAAGCTGCTTCACCTTTCTGGACCTCTGTTTTCTTTTTGTATAAAACAGCAATGGGGCCGGGCCTGGTGGTTTATGCCTGCAATCCCAGCACTTTGGGAGGCTGAGGCGGGAGGATCATGAGGTCAGGAGTTCGAGACCCAGCCTGGCCAACATGGTGAAACCTCGTCTCTACTAAAAATACAAAAAGTAGCCAGGCATGGTGGCGGGTGCCTGTAATCTCAGCTACTCGGGAGGCTGAGGCAGAGAATTGCTTGAACCCAGGAGGCAGAGGTTGCAGTGAGCCGAGATCACGCCACTGCACTCCAGCCTGGGCGACACAGGGAGACTCTGTCTCAAAACAAAACAAAACAAAACAAAAAGGAGTGATTTGTGATGGGTATTAACAAACCATCACGTTGTTATGGTTACTGAATGAGTTGCTAGACATAAAGTGTATGCTAGAACAACGCCTAGCATGGTGCCCAGTGCATGTGAGTTATTATGATTCACCCACAGAGTATCTAAATGTGCCAGACACAGGGCACACAAAGAGAAAAAAATAGACCTATTCATTCATTCAACAAATATTCATTGAGGGACTGCATGTGTCACACACTGTGATGGGAGCTGGGCACATGTGTCTCTGCCCTCATGAAGCTCACAATCTGGTGAGGGAGGGAGGGAGGACAGTAAACCAGTGAATAGCAAACTGATCTGGGCTAGGAGGGAAGGAGGCACTGTAACAGAGGTTGACGGAGGCAGAGGAGAGGTGGGGGTGGGTCAGGGAAGGCTTCTGATATTTAAAGGACAATGTGAAGATGAGGTAGTGCTATCCTGAAAAGAGCAAGGGGAAGTGCAAGGGAGATGGGTAAGGAGATGAAGGAGATGAGGGGAGGGAGGCAGGCAGGGCTGGGTCAGTCAGGCCTTATGGTTGGTGTCCTGAGTGCAAACCCAATCCACAAGGTGGTTACAAGCAGAGAAGCGACAGGATCTCAACTTACATCTTTCAATGGGCATACTGCAATTTTCCTTTCACTGAAGAGGAAACTGAGGCCCAAGCTCACATCCCTGGTAAATGATGTGGTTGGAACTACAACAGCTCTCATCAGCCCCAGCTCAGCAAACTTGCCAGTTTACTACTTCTCACTCACCCTCTTCTGTACAGCAGGAACGAACTCTCCAAAAGCCCTTCACCTGATCATAGGGTCGTGATGCCTGTCTTGACTTAAACTCACACCACCATGCACAATTGAGGGTCCAGCAAAGGTTTCCACACCAATGGCTTGTGCAAACAACACTACCCTGTGCTCCTTCCCCACCGTTTCCATCCCCCACAACTACCGGAGTTGACACCCAAGCCAATAACCACAGGTAAACGTGTTTCTCCCTGGGACACTGAGTTAAACACACAACCACAGAGATGTGTCTCAGGTCCAGAATGGAAGGGCCAAGGTGCCAGGGATGACAAATCCTCCGGGAATCCAGCTCGAAGCTCCCCCCGGAGACACCCCTCCCCAAAATAGGAAAAGAGGGTCAGGAACACTCGTGCAAACAGCTGATCCACAAAACCCCCACTGTGCCCACGGCTTTCCCCACTTCAGCCCTTTCTATTTTTATCAGGAGAGTGAGAGGGGGTTGCCAGGCGGGGCCACGGCGCTGTTTATGTCTGAAATTTGAAAAGATGCACAGAGTACTTGAGAGAAGGCGTTGCCGTTAAAGGAATTTCGGAGGAGAATTTCAAACCCAGCAGGGTGAATAGGTGCCTTGTGTTCTGACTTTTGACTCTGGAAAAGCTGCGTTTCCAACCTTGGCATGCAGAGGGGCCAGGGATAGGGAGAAAATGTATGCGTGTGAGATTCAGACAGGGAGTGAGACCCAGCTCACCTGGGCACAGGGAAAAACTGATTTTCAGACTGGGGGTGCTTTGGGAGGAAGCCCTTCTGCCCCTCCAGTATCATTTCTACTTATTTATCCCCCAGGTAATTCATGGACTTTTCTTGCTCCCTTAGCCTTACCTGATTAGCCCCAGTCCAATCTAGCCATTCTCTACTCCATATCTGCCATCTGTCTCCTCTTTATCAGTGAGTTTTGCTGGGTATTAATTTTCTTACGTATTTGCTCATTAAGGCTTTAAGAGGCAGAAAAGGTGAAGAAAAGGAGGCTATTGGACAAAAATGTCCAATATCTGTCCAGAATCTCACTCTGGACACCCAGGCTGGGATACAGAGGCATGATCTCTGCTTACTGCAGCCTTAACCTCCTAAGCTCAAATAATTCTCCCACCTCAGCCCCCTGAATAGCTGGGACTACAGGCATGAGCCACCATGCCTGGCTAATTTCTGTATTTTTTGTACAGATGGGGTTTTAAGAGGCTTTAAGTCACTCTGATTTGTCAATTTTTTGCTTCCTAATTACATTGTGTATGTCCCTTTGATAGCTGTATGCCTACTGTTTCTTTAACACACACACAACTTAAACCTGGTGGAGGGTTTTACTCTACAGGCAATACAGCAGGACAAATTGGTGCTAGCTCTCCAACTGTGTAAAACAGGAGGCAAGAAGGGGTAACAAGAAAGTATCTTCCGGCTGAGGGAATTTCAACACATATCTCCTCTCTTTGCCTTCATCCTTGAAAGGTTAAACTGGCTCTAACGGCCCTGTACATTCCAGACCAGACTACACAAGACCCTTATTAAGCCGGGGATCCTCAAGAAGGTTGGTGTCACTTTTAGGGGGTTGGACTTCTGACTTGATATGGGACTTCAGGGTGGACCTGATCCCCAAGTTCGTAGTTGATCTCATTTCCTTGGGTCTGGGAGTAAGCGCCAAGAAGCTCCAGCCTCACTGATGCACAGAGCTGCAAAAATGCAACTGTTTATGAAGTTCATTGGCCACAAAGTCCTAGAAGCCACAACAAGATGCAGTTGTCATGCAATTAAACTCTAGCTGTCTGCCCGATAAAAGTTCACAGCTTGACAATGTCTCTGTTTCTTTTTCTCTAGAACCTCCTCACACGCAGCACCTTTTCTTGGGTGTGTGAGGGTCTCTGGCATTCCCTCCCTATGTTTCTAGATCTCTGTTTCTCTCAGCATCCTTACATTTTTATCCGGTAGCCTCCCTTTCTTCATCTTTTCTGCCGCTTCCATTTTCTCCCTTAATTAGTATGCAATTAAGATATATTTTAGTATTTGTTGAATACAATTTAATGCTCCATTCTTCTTCTTTTTTTTTTTTTTTTTTTTTTTTTTTGAGGCAGAATCTTACCCTGTCACCCAGGCTGGAGTGCAGCAGCATGATCTCTGCTTACTGCAGCCTTGACCTCCCAAGCTCAAGTAATTCTCCCACCTCAGCACCCCTGAATAGCTGAGACTACAGGCGCACACCAACATGCCTGGCTAATTTTTGTATTTTTTGTAGAGATGGGGTTTGCCCTGTTGCCCAGGCTGATCTCGAACTCCTGGGCTCAAGCAACCCACCCACCTCGGCCTCCCAAAGTGCTGGGATTACAGGCGAGAGCCACCGCACCCAGCTTAATGCTCCATTCTTACCTTAGGTTAATAATTTCCCTGAACTCCAGACCCACATTTCTCTGCCGTTTGGCTGCCTCCCCCTGCATGTCCCTCTACCTCTAAAAACCCAACTTGTTTACAACTAAACTCTCCGTCTTTTCTCCCCAAGCCAACCACTTCCCGCTCCATCTTTTGTCCCCAAGCCAGATGCTTCCCAGTTCCCCACTTTCCTGCTGCTGTTGCAGCAACTCCACCTCTGTCAATCATTCAGGTTCAGAAGTTCGAGGCCATCTGTGATTCCTGTCCCTTCCTGTCCACTCTCACTGCCGTCACCATAGAATTATTTCACCACCTGCAGATGCAGTCATTGCACGTACCCTTCAATGTGTTGGCACGTGCCATATTTTAAATTTTTAAATTAATAATCATCTGATTTTACATAAAAATCCAGATGTTTGGTTTCCCAAAGAAAAAATAATAACTACTGCTACTGCAGAAACAACATGATGTAGCAAGAGTGAGCCTGAGTTCCTGGTGCCAACATTCAGTGGGAGCTGGGTAGTTAGTGCTGCCCTATGAATGGGACTTACAGCCTCCAGTTTGAGTGAAAGCCAGACCCAAAGGAGTACACCTGGGAAAATAACATCCAATCAAGTTCAAAAACAGACAAAATTGATCTATCAGTCAGGTCAGAATAGTGGTCGCCCTGGGGTAGGGTGATCTTCAAAGGAGCTAGAAAGGTTCTTCATATTGACCTGGGTGTGACTACAATGTTGTTCACTGAGTTATACACTTCAGATGCACTTTATATATATATTACATATTATAAAAGAAAGGAAGAGAGGGAGGGGAATATGTTGGCACAGTGCCTAGCTTAGTCCCTGGTATGTAGTAAGTACTCAGTAAATGGTTGTTATTTTGAGATGGAGTGTTGCTCTTGTTGCCCAGGCTGGAGTGCAATGGCACAATCTTGGCTCACCGCAACCTCTGCCCCACCAGGCTCAAGTGATTCTCCCACCCCAGCCTCCTGAGTAGCTGGGATTACAGGCATGCGGCACCATGCCCGGCTAATTTTGTATTTTTAGTAGAGACGAGGGTTCTCCATGTTGGTCAGGCTTGTCTTTAACTCCTGACCTCAGGTGATCCACTCGCCTCGGCCTCCCAAAGTGCTGGGATTATAGGCTTGAGCCACTGCACCTGGCCTAAAAGTTTTAAAGTATGAAGGCTCTGGAACCAGGTGGCCTGGGTTAGATCCCTGCTTCTACTAGTTAGCGACCATTGCTAACTAGTAGAGCACTGTATTAGTCTGTTTTCACACTGCTGTAAAGAACTACCTGAGATTGGGTAACTTATGAAGAAAAGAGGTTTAATTCACTCACGGTTCTGCAGGCTGTACAGGTAGCATGACTGGGAAGGCCTCAGGAAACTTACAGTCATAGTGGAAGGCGAAGGGGAAGCAAGCACAGCTTACCATTGCAGGACAGGAGAGAGAGCTTGCAGGGGGAGGCGCTGCACGCTTTTAAACCATCAGATCTTGTGAGAACTCACTTACTATCACGAGAACACCAAGGGGGAAATCCACCCCCATGATCCAATCACCTTCCACCAGGTCCCTCCCCCAACATTGGGAATTACAATTCAACGTGAGTTTTGGGTGGGGATGCAGAGCTAAACCATATCAGGCAGCTTTCTAAACATTCCTGTCTTCAGTTTCTTCATCTGTGAAATGGAGTTAGTGAGAGTCCCTACCTCATAGGGTGATTGTGAAGTCTGTTGAAGCGCATAGCACAAGGCCTGGTATGCAGTAAGAGCTCAACAAGTGTTACCCTAAAAGGAAGAAAATCCTGACATATGCTGCAATATGACTGAACCTGGAAGACATGATGCTAAGTGAATAAGCCAGTCGCGAAAAGACAAATTTGGTGCGAATCCACTTACATAAGGTACTGACGGTAGTTAAATTCATAGAGACAGAAAGTAGAATGGTGGTGGCTACAGGCAGAGGGTAGGGGTAATTAGGAATTATTATTAAATGGGTACATAGTTTTCATTGTGGAAGATGAAAAAGTTTTGAAGATGGATAATAGTGATGATTATACAACAATGTGAATGTACTTAATGGCACCGAACTGTACTCTTAAAATGGTTTAAATGATGAATTTTATGTTATGTATATTTTACTACAATAAATAAGTAAATAAATATGGCCATCATGATGAGGCTGTGTCAGCCCGTGGAGGAACTGGCATTCCATTTTTCTGAACTTGAGAATTTGAGACTAGATAGAGTACTCTCAGCATTTTGGAAATGCCTGTTGGTAATGTATTTGGTAGATGACTATTTTAAGACTGTAATGCTAACAAGTAAATGTCCTAAGAATAAAAGGTAATCCAGCTAGATACTGATTTTTTTCCTTACATATTCTTCATTTTCTCCCCTTAAAAGAATACGCACTAAAAAGAAAAAATACAGCAATAACAACCACTAAAATGTCAGGAAGACTATTCGCCCGCACTGTAATATCAAATGAGTGCCAAGTTTTGTGGGGAAAGTCGTGCCCATGTCTTAGCAGATCATTTTTAAGCTATGGGGTTGCTGCCTGTACCTCTTCTATTTCAATTCTAGCAAATGTTCATGAGATATCATTTTTGCTTATTTTGTAAGTGTATATTCTGTATCTATGCCATCATGTGTGGAAATCTGGGACAACAATTTTTCTGAATAATCTAATATTTACCACTGAAAGAAACTAAAAATATCAAGCCCAATGCGACAAAGGTTGAGAAGCCAGTCTGAAAAGACTCTAATGGCTGGAATAAGGAAATGAACAGAGAAGAGCCAGCTATGATCTGGAGTGTGGGAGCCCCTTAGGGTTTGGGGTCAGGGAGAGAAGGTGAGCAGGATTGCATGAGCGTCAGGGGCTGGGGCTGCCGGGAAGTACAAAGCCTAAATCCTCCTACTTCTCTTCTTATTCCAGACTTGCTTAGAAAAAGTTGTTGATGATGATGATGATGATGGTGATGGTGATGATGGTGGTGATGATGGTGATGGGACAGATGCTGATGATGATGGTGATACATAACATTCCACTCAGCATCACTCACTGAGTACTCTCAATGATAAAAAAAAAACCACTAGTGAGTAATAAGTAAAATGCTTGCCATAATTTCCTCTTTTATAGATGGCAGGGTTTTACTAAAAATAAGAATCTGCTATGAATTCAGAAAAAAAAAATCGAAACTGAAGCTTTAAGAGAGTTTCCTTAAACATGCCCTTCAATTTCTATGTCTTTGGTGACACAGCACTTTCCTGTTACAGTACATCATTATTCCACACAGACCCGTGGGGGCTTGTGAGTGTTCCATTAACTGTCTCCATGTTCTTTATTATAATATTTCCCTCCTACTTTGCCATTTGTACAGTGTTAAAGTAATAAAACAGCACTTTTCAAGTGTTCCACTAGTTCTCACTAGACTCCACTTCCTGGCCCATTTCTGCTATAAGAGGCTTTTCTATATCGTGTTTCTATGGCCCTTTGCTTCCAAAAAGGATCACAACATTCTCTACACGTATTACATATAGTATTCATCATTGCCACACTCCTATGAGGTGGGTATTTTTAGCTTCTTTTACAAACACAGAAAACAGTACACAGGAGAGAATGTACTTACTCAGGCACACCAAATTGCAGGGGCTAGGGGGAAGGAAGAAAATTAACCATCCTTGCACCTTGAGCCAGATCAGTTACTAGGGGCTGACATTCCATATCTTATTTTAATTCTCACAACAATTCCATAAGATAGCTCCATTTTACAGATGTGAAACCAAAATCCAGAGAGGTTAAGAAACTCACCCAAGGTTCCCATGCCAGATCTGGGATTCACATCCAACGCTCCTGATTACACAGAGAATCTCCTCGCTCCACAACTCTCTTTGTTGCTTGAGATACACAGGAATCCCTTTCATGGGGGCCAGCATGGAAACAGTCTTAGTTTTAATTGCCTGCAAGATTAAATATCAAGCAACAGTGAGATGTAGTTCTGAAACTCAACGATGTTTGGCCACACCAGTAGGAGCAGAATATCCAAATGGTTAAAGAAAAGAGTTGTCCTGGCTCCCCTCTGATCAGTCCACACCTGGGCTTGTGCATCTAATGCCGGGCGTTGCATTTTTGAGGGGCATCCACAAACAATGTTCGCACAGAGTGAGGAATCCAGAAGCAAACTCCAGAAGAACACTCCCTTGGGAAACAGTCAAAGACCCTGTGAGGAGAAACATGAAGAGTGATGTGAGAACCCTCCTGCACTAACTGGAGGCTGCCCCTGTTGAAATGGGGGCAGACTGTGTTGCTCTAGAGAGCAGAATTGGGCCACTCGCTTGTAAAAAGAGTTTGGAATGATTGCTTCAGAGGAATTCTGCAAGCACCTTATATTGGGACTTAGCAAGGTACCTTCATGGCATCCCCATGTATGGGACAGAAATAAGCACTCCATGGTAATAAGTCAGATGGATGGGGGGACTGGCCATGCTCTATGAGTTGGTTTAATGGAGTATAGAAGCCAGCCTCAAAGATGCCCCCAGTGATCCCCATCCCCTGGTATTCACACCCTGTATGACCCTCCCATACTAGTTCAGGGCTGGCCCTGTGTGGGACTTCCAAAGCTATGACACAGAAGCACTACACTCACTGTGTCACTCACTGTGGTGGAAGCCAGCTGCCATGTCATGAGGACACTCAAGCAGCTCCATTGGGAGGCCCTATGGAGATGAAATGAGGTCACTGGCCAGCAGCCAGCACCAATTCGCCAATCACGTGAGCAACCCACCTTGGACATGGATCCTCAAGCCCCAGTCAAGCCTTCAGCTGACTGCAGCTGTAGCTGACATCTGACTACAGCTTCATGAGCTAGTCCAAGCCAGAACTGCCTGGTGAAGTTTCTCCCAAATTTCTGATCCATAGAAACCATAAGAGATATTAAATAACTACTGTTTTAAGACACTCAGTTTTGGGGTGATTTGTTACACAGCCATTATAACTGGAATATCGAATTATGTCATTCATTCCAGGAGGGCTGTCTCTAGTGCTCTGCTCTAGAACTCAGCCCTAATCTCCGTCCCAGGCAATATTTTTATGAACAGCCTGAGTGAAAACATAGAAGTGGCACACTAGTTAACTTTGTAGAATGTCTGCTGCTAAGAGGAATGGCAAACACATAGAATAATAGAGTCACAATCCAAGATGATCTGAAGTAGTAAACTGAATTAGTTAGTGTAATGTTTAATAGAAGCAAAAATGAAGCCCCACACTTGGATTAGAAAAACCCATTGTACCAGGATAAGCCAAAGGAGATGCTAGGTGGCGGCGGCACATGTGGAAAGGAAGTCTGAGGTGGCTGCAGGCTCCAAATGAGTCATGATGAGGCTGTCATAAAAGCACATAAATTTTGGCTGCATTACCAGAAGCATAGGACCCGGGTTGTTGTGGTGAGCTCTCCTCTGGACTGAGCACTCCAACAGGGAGAGTGCGTTCAGTTCAGAATCACTCTTTATATGAGACATGGGAAGTCCAGACCTGCTTAAAGAAGATTAATGGATCAGGGTAGAGGTCTGCTGATGGAGACAGATGAGGAAGGATAGAAGGAGAGAGGATGCCCCAATACAAAAGGAGAAGAGGGAGAAGGGAGAGACTTGAGATCACTGATTCCAAACATAGAAAGGTTTATCACATGGCAGGAGGTCCTGAGACAGGATGGGGGGAGATGGGAATGGGCCTGTCGTGTTCACTGCTGAATTCATAGTATTGGGCATGAGCTTCTATGAAAGCTGAAAGCTGCCTAAATACTAGAACCATGTGAAAAAATTGGATGTGGCCTCAGAAGGGAGTCAAACTCATGGCCACATCCAAGCAGAGTCTGATGTCCTACTTGAGGGAAACATCATGGACAAGACTGACATACTCTATGAAGGGTTGTCCTTAAAGTTCTCCAAGAGCTCTTCCCAGCTCTGAGATTCTCTTATTCTGTGATTTGTGATTGAATGAGTAGAACCTGCTGAATGATGTCAGCGCAGTGCTTCTCAAACTTCAGCAGGCATATACAACATGGGAGGGATCTTGTTAAAATGCAGATTGTGAGTCAGTAGGTCTGGGGAACCTGGTATTCTGCATTTTGAATAAGCTCCCAGGAGACACTGCCAGTCTATAGAACATACTCTGAGCAGCAAGAGGTTAGAAATTGCCAGTTACAGCAAATTGCATTGGGCAGCCTGGAAAAGCCATTAGGCAACTGTAAAGTATTCTAGCAGAAGAGGGATGACCAGCTTCAGAAATATTACACCGGAACAGAGCTCCTGAGTTGGACAGGAGGAGCCTGTGTATGCCACCAAGGGCCTTCTGACACACGCGTCCTTTGACTCTCTGAATACTGTCTTTAAAGTGTCCAAATGCGTTGCCATCATCCTGGGTTTTCTGTATCTTTTAGGGGTAGGGAGTGTGCAGTCATACCAGCCTGCACTCCAATCCCATTCACTGCCTTGGTGGCCTCTGAGTCTTGGTTTCTTAGTGTGTAAATGGGAATGGCATCCATCTGAGAGGCTGCTGTACCAAGCAGCATCTGACACATAATAGGTGCCCAATATATGTTTCTTAGACTCGTTACAAAACCAGATGATCAATAAACATTTGTTCTCTTCAATACAAAGATAAATCACCTAATTAATATTTGCCCTTGACTTGTTCTTCGTTAACCCCACCTGCCCTAGGATAAATGTTGACATGACCCCATTTTACAAATGAGAGCAATTTGTTCTCCCACAAGGCATCAGGTAAACACAGGCATGAGAACCCATGACCTCACTGGAATTTCAGGGACTGTTTTTTTCCCAGAGGGTCATTTCTCCCTGGTCCGGGCATTGAGGCCAGTAACTATTAAGACTTCATCTCATTTTTTTTTTTTTTTTTTTTTTTTTTTTTTTTTTTTTTTTTTTTTGAGACGGAGTCTCACTCTGTTGCCCAGGCTGGAGTGCAGTGGCGCCATCTCAGCTCACTGCAAGCTCCGCCTTGGGTTCATGCCATTCTCCTGCCTCAGCCTCCCGAGTAGCTGGGACTACAGGCGCCCGCCACCACGCCCGGCTAATTTTTTTGTATTTTTTAGTAGAGACGGGGTTTCACCGTGTTAACCAGGATGGTCTCGATCTCCTGACCTCGTGATCTGCCCGCCTCAGCCTCCCAAAGTGCTGGGATTACAGGCGTGAGCCACTGCACCTGGCCTCATCTCATTTCTTTATCTGTGAGAGAAGCCACTATCACCCCCTAAGGGCTTTGGTCATCAGCATTTTGTCTGTGTCCTAAATGCTTCAAGACTTACAGACCTGACTCAATAGGCTCAGGTAGAAAAAGGGTGAAATCAAGAATGGCCAACCACTGGAACACTTTAGCCATTGCTCTGAGAGGTGGGTGGGTAGAGTGGGCACTATGCCCCCTCTGATGGGGCTTCACTGCCCTGGACAGGGGAGAAACAGGGGGCTCACAGAGCATGTGCTGGGCCAGGGCCAGTCCCACCCCCAGGCAGAGATGGCCGGTAAAATAACCACATAATTCCAGTGGAGTCGCCCTGGGGAAACCGAGGCACTTCAGTTCCTTTTCATCAAGGAACTGATTAAAGTGTGGTCTATTATCTCTGTAGTTGAGAACCCCCCAAAGAGTCCCCTTCTTCCTCTTCTTGCCCAATGAGAGGGTCAGGAAGCTTCCACCACCATCCTGACTCTGGCCACCACATCCTGGTGTGAAGCACCACCAGCTTCCTCCACAAGAACTCTGAAGGTCACCAGCCAGCTTGAGTCCTCCGAAAGTGCTGTGGCTCAACCAGCAGCCTGTGTAGCAGAGAGCACAAGACCTTGGACTTGAACTCAGACCCACCTAAAAGCGCCACCACTTTCTGAGCGTCAGTTTTCACATCTTTGGTTAGGGGCACGTGGGAAGTTGCCATATTTACCTTGTTGGGCTCTTTGGAAAAATTAAATGAAATGTTAATAGATGTTACACAATGGGCTCATAGGAGGGATTCAAAAGCTGCTAGTTCTTTTACTCCTTTTCCCGGAAACAGTATTAAAGAGTACTGTAGAGACACTGGAGAATTTCTGCTCCATATGAGATGTCCTTGGTCTCTCCTGGGGAATTTGAAGACCCAGAGGCTCACAGCTCCCCGTGCGCCTCCCTGCTGCCGCCTTACCTCCCCGTCTCCACCATCCCCTGCCATCCCGGTGTACGCCACCCCCGGAAAAACTTTCAGCCAGCTCCTCGGTGACAGTCTTTCCAAATCGTGGCCGACAGTAGGGGGCTGCACCCTCCTTTGATCGCGTCGTGCCCAGCCTCAGCTGCAGACCCCCGCCGGGCGCCCGGGAGCCCTCTCGGGCCGCGGCGGCCTCAGAGTCCGGGCACTCGGGGATACTCTGAGGGTGCAGCCCTCCCGGGCCCCTCCGACTGCGGAGCTGCCGACTGCAATGCAGACGCGGGCCCTCCAGCCCTTCTCGCGCCGCCTTCCTCCCGCCGGCCCCGGAGCTGCCGGGTCCGCGCCGCCGCGAGGAGCGCTCCTCTCGCGCCCTGAGCGCAGGGCGGCTTCCCCATTGGCGCGCCGGTCCGGAGCCAGGGTCCAGAGCGCTCCAGACGCCTCTGCCTTCCCCTCCCCCTGTCGGCCGCCCCTCGGTCCCCGGGGGTGGGGTTTCCCTTTGCGCTCGCCCCCTCCCGCCCCCCACCCCTTCGCGGGCCCTCCCCTCCCCCGCTCGTCCCTATGTATGTGTCACAGCGCGCCATGCCCGCCTGCCCGCCCACCTACCTCCCCGCCGCTCCAGAGGGGGCTCGCAGAGCTGAGGACGCGCGCAGCGCTGCTCAAGGTCTCTCTCTCTCTCAGCCTCTCAGCACCCTTGCCGGCCGGCATCTGACGCGGGTGCCAGAGTCTCCGGGCACCTTTCAGTGTCCATTCCCTCAGTCAGCCAGGACTCCGCAACCCAGCAGTTGCCGCTGCGGCCACAGCCTGAGGGGATCTGCGGACAGGACGCCGGCAGGAGGAGGGGTGCGCAGCGCCCGCGCAGAGCGTCTCCCTCGCTGCGCAGCGAGACCCGGGCCTCCCTGCCCCAGGAGACCCCAGCTGCCTCGCCAGGTGTATGGGACTGAAGTTCTTGGAGAAGGGAGTCCAACTCTTCAAGGTAACTGTCTCCTTCTCTCCAGAGCGAGGCTCTCCCAGGGCGCCCGGCAAGCCAGGAATGGGGCTGAGGCTGCACGCCCCGGGGCCAGTGCCTGCACTGCCTTGGTCTCCGCCCTGGAGCTATACGTGCCGGGGGTCCCGGACATCCACCGGCTGCGTCCGCGGTGGAGCTGACCAAACTTTTTGGCTGTTGCAGACTCAGTGAATGGGGCAAAGGAACACGTGAGGAGGGGCACTTGTCTCTTAGTCCGCCAGGATGAAGGAACAAGGGAGCCTTTACTCCAAACCCCCATGTGATTTTAAATCTTAGGGTCTGGAAAGACCCATGGTTGACAGAGTAGCAGCTTCAGAGTCAAGGGAATGTGGGTTCAAATCCCCGAGGTGCTACTTTTGAGCTGGAAGATGTGCTTCACCTTCCTGAGCCTTGGCCTGCCCTCTGTCAGCTGAGAAGGAAAAGGCCTTCACGGGGTCTGGAAGAATAAATGAAATCATATGGACAGTATGTCAGGGACACAGCGGGTCCTAAGCCGAGGCTAGATAGTCGATGCCACTTGGCTTACTCCAGGGACCAGAGTGCCTGAAGAGTCTGCCCAGGGGAGAGTGGCAGAACCTAGGACAGAGCTACTGAACTGCCAGCAGGGGAGAGGAGAGCAGTGCCCTGAACACACGGGTGTCCAACCAAGAAGGGGCATTTCTCAAGGAAGAAAGGGGAGGGGAGTTGAGGACACACGACCACGAGCGGTTTTTCCGTCTGTGGGTTCCTCTTCAAACGAAGCCAATGCTGGTGGAACAGGAGCCCTTTCCAACCCTGGGGCTGGGTTGGAGGCTGTCAGTATGTCAACTGAACCACACTCTAGGCAGAGCAAGCTGCGGGGGTGGGGGCTTGTCTCTGGTTGTGAGACAGGATCCAACCCAAACTTTTCCATCATTATCTTCCTTTCAGTCATGAGCTGGGTTCTGACAGGATCCTACTAGGGTTTCACCATGAAGAAGCTGGAGTTCCAGCATGTTGACTGATGTGTAAATTCCAGTTCTGTGGGGGTGGCTGCCAGGAGGAAAATACAAAGCTGAATTGGGTTAGCATGGTGTTTTGGGGTCCTGGGTGCTGCAGTGGGTGGGTGTCTGACAGTTTAGAGGGGACTCTGGACCTTGAAAATTCACCCACCTCGTCTGAAGATGAGGGCAAGTGGACCCAGAAAGGTGCAATGGATTTCTGAAGGTTGAACTGTGACTTACGGGCAACGGCAGAACTAGAATCCAGGTTTTCTGAGGCCATAGTCGGTCGCTCGTCCTGATTTAGGAGTCCAGAAGTCTTGGGTTCTAATCCTGCTGTCTCTTTCTTGTCCTGGGTTGCCATGGACAGGGAGCAATCAGGTTGCTCATGCACACTGGGCAAGGTGGGTTTGGAGGCACTACGAAGATATGGTGTAGGAGTGTTGGCTTGTCAATCACAGGCTCCAGGGAGAAACTGCAGGAAATGGAAAGGCAATGGGGAAGAAAACCCTGAAGCTTGTTGGGGGAGGAAGCATTGAGCGGCAGTGGGGAGGGGAGGTTCTAACTGAAAGAAAGATTGCAGAACAGTAGATCTCCCCAGTTTAAAAAGTTTCAGAAGAAGGAATAGTCCAAAGGAAGAAAATATCTCTTAGAGAGATGCTGGAATTCCACAGGTTACCTTGGGCTGTGTTTAATTTAGAAATATTTATGTGTAGTTTCTAGTGCTGTGCCTGGTATTTTCATTCATTCTCCAATATCTGCTGCGCGCCACCTAGATGCCAGGCCCTGTGCTCAATGCTGGCCCACAGCGGGTACTCAATAAACAGCAGATATGAGATGACCCAAGCAAAGGGCTTAGCGTAGTGCCTGGCACTGGGCAAGTACTCAGTAACTGTTTGATATTATTAATATTACTATTATCATTCTTAATTCTAGTAGTAAATGAATGCTTTTCTTTTTCTAGAATATTCACTGAAAATCATACTTAAATGGGAATATTTTGTTTAATGTTTGGAAGCCCTCCTCACACCCAGGCACACCTCTTGCCCCTGTTCCCCATCTCTCTCACACACACACACCCAACCCCAGGCAGCCACTCACCCCTGCATGCCGAGGCAGAGCATTCTCCTCCTCTTATGCCCTCTCCCCAATTAGAGAGGGAGCTCCAAGAGAGAGCTCACCTCCTGAGACAGTGGGCAAGAGCCAGGAGGGTGGACAGCCTGCATGCAAGGAAGACTGGGATTCAAATTCCAGCTCAGCCACTCACTGGCTACATGGCTTTGATAAGGGTACTGAGCCTCCCAGAGGCTTCATTTCCTCCTCTCTAAAAAGGGGAGAAAATCCTCCAATAAGAGATTTTTGTGAAGATTAAAAGACATAAAGTGGGTGCCTTGTCCAGCTCTCAGCAAGCACCACAAACTTTGATTCCTCTCCTCTAACAGCTCCTAAGCCCCCTTGTGGGTCACAAACCCCAAGTTATGGATAGCAAAAATTTCAAATATTTTCTCTTGGTAAGAGATTGTGTGTCCTAACTTTTTGCTGTGATTTTTTTTTTTTTTTTTTGAGATGGGAGTCTCGCTCTGTCATCCAGGCTAGAGTGCAGTGGCCCAATCTCGGCTCACTGCAACCTCCACCTCCCAGGTTCAAGTGATTCTTGTGCCTCAGCCTCCCGAGTAGCTGGGGTTACGTGTGCACCACCATGCCTGGCTAATTTTTGTATTTTTAGTAGAGACAGGATTTCACCATGTTGGCCAGGCTGGTCTCGAGCTTCTGACCTCAGGTGATCGCCTGCCTCAGCCTCCCAAAATGCTGGGATTACAGGCGTAAGCCACCATGCCCGGCCAGTGAATTTCTTTTTAACGATGCCTTCTAGAACTGGGTTCCTCCCAAGGCCCTTCTTATTGGGCCCTTAGGAGGACCTCAGCTGAGCCAAAGGAAACCCATGAGACCCTGCCTAGAGTCCCACTTTGAGTCTGTCTGCAGGGATGTCTAGCACCAGATTTGTCCAACTGCAGGTTGTGAAATCAATTTAGCGGGGTTCTTAATAAAATAGGAAATACTAGATAATCTCATAGTGCCTCCTATGTAGCAAAGGTAAGTATTGTTTCTGGAAACTTTTGTTTCTGTTATATATTTTGAAGCCCTCTGTAAGGGTATGTGTGTTTATAATATAAATGTGTATATGCAAATATATACAAAGTTGATATTTGCATATATATATATATATATATTTTTTTTTACTCTATTGGTCCCAATGATGTTTCTGTCTCAGAAATTCCAGCATTGTGGCCCTAGGTGGTAGGTGCTGGGGCACCCTTGCTGCCACTGCACCAAGTGTTGGGGAGTGAAGGCAGCTGAGGTGGAAGCTGGAGTTGGGGAAATGCAAGTTCAAGGAAGAGGACCCAGAGTCAGACAGGAAGCAGGGCATGGAGGACAGGTCTGCTTATAAGTAGAGCAGGGGAGGGGACAGGCCAGCAGCTGCCCTGGGAAAGGGGACCGGGAGCAGATCTTGGGAACAGGAGCCTTCCTCTCCTGCTGTCACGGCCTGGCCTCGTGGCCATGCTTCATGTCCTGATGGCTACGCTGCCGCCCTGATAACTTAAAGGAAGCCCCTTCAATAGGATGAAGGGCCTGTTTCTGTGACAGCTACTTTGGGAGTGGCTGCTCCCCTTCCCCCAGATCCAACAGGACACAGCCATCCCTGCGAGGGAGTCTGGGCCCCTGGGCACAGTTGAAGAAGGGCCACTGGGAGGCCAGCAGAACAAGGGGAGGGCTGGAGAAGGAGCGGGAGTGCAGACGAGAGGAGGACCAGAGAGGGGGAATTTGTAGGGAAAACGGTAAAACGGTTTCTTTTTTCAAAAGTTGAATCCAGGGCAAGAACGGAAACGGTGGAGTTTACTTTTAAAAACTCAGAGCCTCCTTGTAAGTGGTGGAGTGTGTGTGTGTGTGTGTGTGCATGCACACTGGGAGGGCGGGCCCTGCGGGCTGGCTAGGCCTGTGAGAGGTGACTTCTCTCCCTCTCAATGGCCTTACAGTGTATCCTAAAGAAGCTTTTTGTTAAACTCATGAATAGGTAGATTTGGGGTGTGTGATGCTGGGCATCACGATTTGGATATTTGGTTACCTTTGAGGTTACGTGTTTTTCCTTTTAAGATACACACTCAAAAAAGGAGCCACCTCTTCTGTGTAGGTCATTATTTTGATGTATGTGGGGGTGGGGGTGCCTGTCTCTCTGTAATTGATTTGACTTGAGGGGTGAGGGTAAGAAGGAGAAACACAGGACATGGCAGATCTGCAATGCCTGACCTGGGAGACAGCCTCCCTCAGCTCCCTGGTCTCTGGCAGTCCCCAGATCACAGATACCCAGGGCCTTCCAGGCCTGTGATGGTCCTCATTTAAGAGATTGCAAAAGGGACCCAGGCCCAAAGAGGGGAAGGATATGCCCCAGGCTGCTGCCCCAGAGCAGGTTGGTAAGAATCTGGACAGGGATCTAGACCTTCAGGCTCTCATCACAGAATATGTCGTGTTCCCAGAGATCATTCATTCATTCATTCTTCTTTCAGCAGCACTTGCTACATGCCAGGCACTGTGCTAGGCATGGATAACACAGCAGTGAATAAATCAACTCACTCTTCCTGCCCTCCACCTACTTACAGTCTAATGGGGAAGACAGGCTGTAACCAACCTGAACCTGACCCCTCATTTCTATACAGCAGTGGCTGTCATCTGGGGGCTATTTTGCCCCCCTTCCCCAGGGAACATTTGGCCATGTCTGGAGACATTTTTTGTTGTCACCACTGGAGAGTGAGGTGCTTGCTGCTAGCGTCTCATGGATAGAGCCAGGGGTGCTGTGAAACATCTTACAGTGTACAGCACAGCCCCCGCCCACATACATGCACAATAGAGAATTATCTGGCCCAAAATGTCAATAGTCCCAAGGCTGAGACACCCTGCTGCAGACCTTCATGTAGTTCGTGGGCCAGGCCATGCGCAACTGTGCATGGCAACTGGAAAAGAGGGGATAGGACAAGAAGGAGAGTTAGGTAGGCAGTGCAGAGGAGACAATAAATGAAAAGGAAAAGAAAAGTCCGAGCCCCCGTGGTAAATTAGAAAAAATGTGGGCTTTGGTGGCCCAGACTGAGGTTGAAATCCTAGCTGTATCCCCTTGGGTAAGTCAGTTATCCTCTCTGAGCCTCACTGCATTTCTGTTTCCATGAGATGGACTCATGGTACTGTTGTGAAGGTTTGAAAGCAAATAAAGGACCTGGCACAAATTAGACATACAATAAAATGGCAACTGTTATTAGTATATTTGAAGCTTTTAAAGTCCCCACTATGGAAAATTACAGCATCCACACATGTGATCAGGAAGCCAAAGAAGGTTGCTGTTTGGGGCAGGGTTGCCATAGTATTCCCTCTGCTTGGGGAAGGGGCAGCGGGTGGTGTGAGCATCTCCCTCCAGTGTGTGTGGTGGGAAGAGCACTGCACTTGGAGTCACGTGGATGGGGCACTGATGGCCATATGACCAAGGGGAAACTGCTTCACCTCTCAGCCTCAGGTTCTTTATAACACGGAGATGCTAAGCCTGCCCTCATGGGCCAAGATCCAGTGAGGACCTCCTATCTGTGAAGGAGGCTTGTGGGGGTGCCTTGAAGCCAGTGCAGGCACCTTTGGTGTCTGATGTGCCCTGTCCCTAACCCAGAGCCAGGTACATACAACAGACTAGTTGAATGAACCATAGTACTATAAATTCCTTTCAGTTCTTGACAAAGAGAGCACCAACAATACCCAGATGGGCAATCCTTCACTTTGTCACTCCTCCATCCTTTGCAAGATGCAGAGACCTCTGGTTCCCAGAATGTGCTGCATCAGGTTGCAGCACAAGGCAGCTGCATCCTCCAGAGAGCACTGCAGATACAGCAGCTGCACTGTGACAGCCCCAAAGGGGCATCCCCATGGGGAGTGGGAGGTAGAGGGGTGGGGTTCTCCAGAGCTGAGGTGAGCCCAGCTACCGAAAAGAGGACCAAGTGAGGATCAGGACCCCAGAAATTTATCTCAATGCAGACATGTCATTGAATACCTCCACTTTCCTATCTGTAAAATGGAGTGGAAGTCATGATAAAGTAAGGCCTAACTAAAAGCCACTAGCCAAAGGGGTGGATTTGGGTAAACTGTCAAGCTTTCCTGAGCTTCTATTTTACAGAGTCATAAAACACTGGAGCAGAAAGGGATTTATGGGTCACCACACCATCTTCTTCATTATGCAGAGGGGGAGGCTGAGTCCCAGAGAGAGGAGGGCACTTGGATGGGGGTTCACAGGCTGCTCTTGCACCCAGGCTTCTGAGGCTCCTCCCTTCACACCACGCAAGTCCCATTCCAGCCAGTAAAGGGAAGCGTCAGATCACAGCAACGCTGTGACATCCAATCAGAACCCAACTCTAAACAGATTTGGTCCTTGGGTTACCCATTGTCCACCCTTGGGATACCTTCTAGCTCTGTCCCTTCATGTCCTCGCTGTTTCCAGGGCTGATTTGGGGGAAAAAAAAAAAAAGAACCTCTAGAAGAGAAATGTGTAAGGCAAGTCAGAGCTCAGCCTCCCATCTCCCTCTGAGAACCTGGCCTCCTCACCTCAGCCGCCACCTCGGGCCCTGTGTAGGGGATTTTTCCCAGCAAAGTCTGGACCCTTGGCCTGACCCTCCCCTCACTCCTTCCCTCCCCAAGCAGATGCTCCCTATCTCCCCTCCAGCCCATCTCACTTTGACCTGCATATCCAGATGGCTCAGGGGAAACCTGGGTTCTAGGATGACTCAGGCAGGAATGTAGTAAATGTTTTTCAACGTCACAAGACACTGAAAAGGAGGCCTGGAGGTGTCATTAGAGTTAGCCTTCAGTCCCTAAAATTAGCTGCATCTGAGGAGCTTTTCAAAAATACGGGTGGCTGAAGCCCTAATGTGCTCCAAGAGATTCTGCTTCAGTGAGATGGGGGCTTGGGGGCGGGGAATCTGTGGGTTTCAAAATTGCCCCAGGTGATTCCATTGTGGTCTAGTTTGTCAGCTCCTAGTTCAAAGCCCAAAACAGTTCCTCAGAGTGTATTGGGTTCTAAGCTCTTCTCTCTAGCCCTGGCTCTTGGGCCACTTGCTCTCTCCCTTCCCCAAGGGCAGAAGAACTGCAGCCACTGCCCCCAGTTTGTCCTTTGGGGGAGTGAGAAGGTCATGGCCAGCTTCTCCTGTCTCCACTTCCCTGCCTGAGACAGGGGCCCTTCCTCCCTTGGTTCTGCAAGGTGGTTTCTACAGAACACGCCTTCCAAGGCCAGCAACAGGCTTTGTAGGTGAAAAGGATCTCATCCCTCAGAGAAAGTCAAGGGTGAACAAAATTAACCCTAGTTAATTTTGGGTCTCTTCCCTGCAGGGCTTCTCAATATGCTGCTGGACCTTGGAAATCACCAAGTTTTTCAAACTGAATTTGACCATGAAGCTTTTTTTTCCTACAGCAGATGGAGGGACTTGAGCCTAAAAAGATGCTAATCTAGGCACTGGCCCAGGTTGAGCCTGCAGCAGGAATACAGCAGCTGCACCCAGGCCAAGGGGCAAGGGGAGACCCCACCAGGTAGGGCTTAAAATCCTAAATCTCAAATGAAGTCACTGACCCAGCAAGCACTCTCCAAGCCCCACATCTCACATCTGTAGCCTTCCCTCTAAAGGCTGGCCATGCTGGGTACTCATTTTCTTCCTTTTTCTCTGGATTAGAAGAAAACAATGAGGTGGAGCATTCAGTGGAGTTCACTGTGGGGTGGGGTGGGGCTCTGACCCCTCAGTGGATTCCTGCCTCTCCACTTGTTCTCTATCCAAACCTGGCCACCTGCCTCCCCTATGTGAGCTGAGAGCCTAACCCTCTGTTGTTCCCTGGCCTGTTGGGTGACTCCAGTGGGTGCCAGTCCCCTGGAAGACTTGGACTAGCGCCAATGGGGGTGAACAGCAGCCCCTGGAGCTGAGTAAAGAGGTGCCCTGCTTGGATGCTTGTCTCTGTCGCCTAACTTCACTGCCCCAACCATGGGCATCACCCCCACCCCAGACTAATGTGACCCAGCCAGGTGCTTTGTTCTCCCCCATCCCCAGGCTCTCTATTCCCCCTAAAGCAGCCTTGTTCTGAGATGCCCACTTGTTTCCTAAACGCAACCCATGTGGGTCTCTGTTGTGACTTGTTAATGTTTTGACAGAGGGTCACCTGGTGTGGGAGACCTGATTGCTTAGATTGCCTTCACACCCACTCCTGAGCGGGAGGAGGGTTAGGAGTGGGGATGGCTTCATTAGCGAAGGAGGAGCCTGGCACTGGGGTTAGCACCTCGGCCTCCTGCCTCCCCATCTAGGCCCTCCCCATCTGCCCTCCTCTCTGGATCTGCCTTCTCAGTGACCCAGGGACTCCTGGGTTTGCACACAGCAGGATCAGCAAGCCTTATATACACCAGATGAGGCCCTGATGCTTCAGTGGTTGGAAAACAGGACTCCTACCCCCTCCTAAGTCACTGCAAGTACTGTATGGAATGACTCGCCCTTAGATGCACGCAGCAATTGATCAAGGTTGTTTGCATATTTCTTCTCAGCCCGCTGGGGATTGCAGAGGCATTTAGAAGACCTTAGAGATGGTCCTGTCTCACTTAAAATCAAGCCCAATCCCTAGCCTTGGCCCACAGGCCCCCAAGCTGGCTGGTATCACCTCCTCCTCACATCACTGTCCCCTACCCCACCGCCCTGCAGCCCCTGGCCTCCCACTTCCTTCAAGACTTTTGCCCTCTCGGTCCCCCTGCCCAGGTGCTCTTCCCACAGAGCTTTGCGTGGCTGGTTCATTCTGGTCATGCAAGTTCAAATGTCACCTCTTCTTGGGAAGCTTTTTTTTTTTTTTTTTTTTTTTGCCCATCCAATTTAAGGAAAACAAACACCCCCACTCCCATCCCTTGCATTTTTCTTTAACTTCTCATTATCTAGAAATTCTGGCTGGTCAGTCCACTCATTTTACCACCAAGGGGAGTGAGAAGGTCATGACCAGCTTCTCCTGTCTCCACTTCCCTGCCTGAGACGGGGGCCCTTCTTCCCTTGCTTCTCCAAGGTAGTTTCTATAGAATACGCCTTCCAAGGCCAGCAACAGGCTTTGTAGGTGAAAAGGATCTCATCCCTCAGAGAAAGTCAATGTTGAACAAAATTAACCCTAGTTAATTTTGGGTCCCTTCTTAATATGCTGATGGACCTTGGAAATCTCCATGCAGCAAAAGCTGCATGGGACGTGAGCCCCATCTGTCTTGGTCACTCTGTGTCTCCAGCACCTAGGAAATGCTTGGCACACAGTAGGTGCTCAGAAAAAGTTTGTTGGCTGGACAAACAACTTCAGAGCTTTTCAAATCATGCTTCAGAGTCTGCGGGGGTCAGTCCATGATACCCCATGGGGGCTAGAGAGGTAGGTCAAAAGGGGCACAGCCAGATTCTGTTAGAACATCTCCAGTTTTCTGTCTTTTGAAAGCCACTGATCTGTTGCACTCTGCTCTTGTCATAGACAGGAAATCTGGGACTCAGAAAAGAATATGTCTTTACTCTGGCCATGGCTCAGGGACTCGGCACAGTCAGAATGGCCACCACCTGGGCCAGCTCATGTTCTGCTACCAGTGACCCAACTGAGGAGAGGGATGGCCACTTCCATATGCCAACCCCACATCTCCCCAGCTTCTCTCAGTAGTTCATGATGACTCAAACATAGTCAGGGAGGAGCTGCTTTTAGGAATAAATGTATATTTTTAGGTGCTACCACCTTTGGGGTCTTATCACTACTGGGCTACCCAGCATGTGCCAGGGCCATCTTTCACCTCATTTCCTTTACATCTTTTGAGCCGCAGGGTCCTAGCACCTCTGTGCCACAGTAGGAAGCAGGTCGGGCACTGGGGCTAGGATGGAGAATAAGATGTGGTCTCCCTGGCTACTCAGGCTTCATGACTTTGTAGATCTCAGTGAGCACCTCTTCTCAGTCATTGGGGTCCACACTGAATATCTGTCACCTCACCTCCAGACTCATCTGCTTCTGTCCTCTCCAGCTCCATGCCCTGGGGGCCTGCCCTGACCCTCCAGCTCCCTCTGGTCTTTCCTCAGTTGTGATGGTGACTCTGGCACATTGGTACCTACATTTTTATTCCCAGTTCCCTTCCTGATGACATCTAGTGCTTAGACTCACAAAAGAATCCATTCAGCCATTGTCTTCCAGGAGTGGATGGGATAGAAGGGCTCCAAGCTAACCAAAGTGACTTCATCAGCAGCCACCTCATTAGCAGTGTGACCTTGACAGAGTTGATTAGTCTTGCTGTGCCTCGTTTTCCTCATCTGTGAATTGGGTATAATGACTCCCTCCCAATAAATTTGTTGGTAGGGTAAAATGAGATAATATAGCTAAACCACAGTACCTCCCACAGAGCAAGGGCTCTCAAAAGAGTAACTGCTGTAAATTGTGAATATTCCCAGACCCATTCCTGGTATCTCTGAACCTGAATTTTTGGATGATCATGACTGCCTCCTCTTGCCCAGACAAGTTTCTCAGCTGCTTTTCTGCCTACTTATGCTCTTAAGATAGTCTTACCATCCTGGAGCAGAAAGAGGCCTCAGGAATGCAAGAAGAGCCACATGCTATCTGCCACCCTGAAGCTAGCTGAGGGACAAGGCAGATGATGAAAGCCAGGGCTGGCTCCTGATAGGCCTGGGAAGTGCAGCAGGTTCTGTTGTACACAGGGCTCCCACAATGCATCACTCCAGAGGGCGCCATTCCATCATGGTCCATGGGAATAGCGACTCCTCGAGTTGTGCCAGTGTGCAGCCTTTGCAATTGATTGTACCTGACTCCTCCTTCAACCATTCTCTGGGACTGCGCTACAGATGTTGCACAAAGGCTGGATCAACAAGAATTCCTCTTCAGGTGTCATAGCTGCTAGCCAGCATGTCCATGCTATCAGGAGGCTTGTGGGGCAGGAGGTGCTGGTATGGGGCTGGGGGCTGCCTCCGGCCCTACCGAACTCTGCCTCCATCCCCTGTCCTCCTCTCCTGGATCTAGGGAGTGGGGAATCCTAAATGTACCAGAAGAACCTTCGGTGGTTCTCAGCCAGTTAAGGTGGCTGAACCGACTCAGTTCTACCTGTAGCTGAAACTGGTTTTTCTTGTCCTGTGTGGACCCCAGAAAAAAAAAAAAAAAAAAAAAAAAAAAAGGTGCTCTGAGTCCAGACAGGACAGAAATCCGGAAAAAACATTCACTTCTTGGTTTTTCCTTAATAAAAGGGAGGATCTGGAATATGGTTCTCCCCTCTCCTGGTTCCGCTCGAAATAGAGAGCCCACATTGTGTATCAGTGGGAATGGAAGGGGAGGTCATGTGGTTGCTTGAGGGTCAGGAACCCAGGCCAAGAAAGCCACAAGGATTGGATTCCAAGTAGAAGGGCGAGACCAGGCGCAGTGGCTCATGCCTGTAATCCCAGCACTTTGGGAGGCCGAGGTGGGAGGATCACTTGAGGTCAGAAGTTTGAGACCAGCTTGGGCAACATGGTGAAACCTTGTCTCTACTAAAAATATAAAAATTAGCCGGGTGAGGCAGCAGGCACCTGTAATCCCAGCTACTTGGGAGACTGAGGTACGAGAATTGCTTGAACCCAGGAGGCGGAGGTTGCAGTGAACTGAGATCATGCCTCTGCACTCCAGCCTGGGTGACAGAGCGAGACTCCATCTCAAGAAAAAAAAAAAAAAAAAAAAAAAAGTAGAAGTGCAGAAGAGAAAGATCTAAAAAAAAAAAAACAACAACAACAACAACAAAAAACTATCAAGAACAATTTCAAAGACATGAAATGTTCTGCACTTATTTAAAAAAAAAAAAAAAGACAGAAGGAGCCATTGAGATCAGACATAGGAAATAGTTTTCCTGAGAAATCTAAGCGACCCTGAGGTTGACTACCAAGTAAGATTGGGGACTCTTGTTTATAAAGAAGTTTCTAGATTAGTAGTAGTAGTATAATAAAAAGTTACCCTTTGTATTCATTTCCTAGGCCTGCCATAACAAAGTACCACAAACTGAGTGGCTTAAAACAATAGACATTTATAGTCTCACAGTCTTGGAGGCCAGAAGTCTGAAATCAAGCCATTGGCAGGGCCATGCTCCCTCTGAAACCTGTGGGAAATCCTTCCTTGCCCCTTCCTGGCTTCTGGTGGTGGCCGTCAATCTTTGGTGTTGGCTTGCAGCTGCATCACTCCCATCTGTCCACTGCATCACTCCCATCACTCCACTGTCACTTGGTGATCTCCCTGTGTGTCTGTGTTTCCACAAGGACATCTTCCCCTCCAATAAGGACACCAGCTATATTGGACTAAGGGCCCATCCTAACAACCTCATCTTAACTTGATTACATCTGCAAAGACCCTGTTTCCAAATAAGGTCACATTCACAGGCAATGGGGTTTCGGGCTTAGACATAAGGTATCTTTTTTTGGTGGGAGGGACTCAGTTCAACATATAACACCCTTTATTGACTTGCTGTCAATGTATTTAGACCTGTGCTTCATCAAAGGGATTTAAGGGAAGTCATTCTCTTGGGGGAGATGGATTAAACAAATGATGTACTCTCCCATCAGTCAGTGCTTTTATGCTAACTAGAGACTGGGCAGGTTGAGTAGAAAGGGTATGAATGCCATTGTATGATCTGAGCTGAAATCTGGTGTGCACATGCTTCACACTGAAGCAGCAGAAAGCTCTATGAAGTAGGTCTAATTATTCCCATTTTATAGATAACAACACTGAGACATAGCTGGTAAGTGGTAGGGCCAGAACTTGAACTCATGACTGTCTGATTCCAAAGTTCATGGTTGCCTGGCTGTTCCATGCATTATACTTAGAGAAAAGGCAAATTTCTCAGTCTTTACTCACATACCCTGTATCTACCATGAGAAAAAGAAGCAAAGAGGCCTGTTACCCAGAATGGGCCCCATGGATCAAGGTATGTGTGTAAGGTCCTATTTATTTCAACACACCATGCCCAAGAACTTCATGTGGATTCCTTCAGCTCAGAGTCACAGCCACCTTCAGGAGACAGAGGCCGTGAGCTAGAAAAACTTTGAGCCCCAAATCTGTTGAACACATTAACAGAAGAAAATTCTGTTTCCCAATATCTGATTCTCAAGAGTTTTAACACACCAGGAGCCTACTCCTTCCCCCACTGAGACTTTCCTTCCCCTTCTATCCCCAGTTGGCTGCCATCTTGGTCACTGGGGAGCCCTTTGGCTTTACATAAAACTCCTACTCTCCTAATGACCTTCCAAGGCTGGAATCTATTTTCTCCTGTGATTGTCTTGAATGTACTTTTGTTTTTGTTTTTCTTTTTGTCTTTGAGACAGGGCCTTGATTTGTCGCCCAGGCTGGAGTGCAGTGGTGCGATCTTGGCTCACTGCAACCTCTGCCTCCCGGGTTCAAGCAATTCTTCTGCTTTGGCCTCCCTAGTAGCTGTGACTACAGGCGTGTGCCACCACGCCTGGCTAATTTTTTTGTATTTTTAGTAGAGATAGGGTTTCACTGTGTTAGCCAGGATGGTCTTGCTCTCCTGACCTCATGATCTGCCCACCTTGGCCTCCCAAAGTGCTGGGATTACAGGCATGAGCCACTGTGCCTGGCCAAATGTAGATTTTTTTTAAGGATATAAAATTCACTTTATTTTTAGAGACAGTTTTCCTTTAAAAATAGTAAAGGACATCATCGAAAATTTAGGAAATATAAAGGTTCAAGATAGAAAAAAGAAAAAATTGGCCAGGAACAGTGGCTCACGCCTGTAATCCCAGGACTTTGGGAAGCCAAAGCAAGCAGATCACTTGAGCTCAGGAGTTCAAGACCAGCCTGAGAAACACCATGCCCATGAACTTCATATGGATTCCTTCAGCTCAGAGTCACAGCCACCTTCAGGAGACAGAGGCCGTGAACTAGAAAAACTTTGAGCCCCAAATCTGTTGAACACATTAACAGAAGAAAATTCTGTTTCCCAATATCTGATTCTCAAGAGTTTTAACACACTCAGGAGTTCAAGTTTGTAGAAACCCTGACTCTACAAAAAATACAAAAATTAGCCAGGCATAGTGGTACATGCCTCTAGTCCCAGCTATTCAGGAGGCTGAGATGGGAGGATTGCTTGAGCCTGGGAGGCGGAGGTCGCAGTGAGCCCAGATCACGCCACTGCACTCCAGACTGTGCAACAGAGTGAGACTCTTAGAAAAAAAAGAAAAAATAAAAATATACCATAGACTTACCACCGAAAGATAACCAGAGTTAAATTTCTGTCTGTCTTTCCTGTCTTTTTCCCATTGAATAGATACACAGAAAAATAGAATGGAATTGTATTCTATGTGTTATTTTGCAGTTTACTTTTTGTGCTTAATGATATAGCAGGAGCATGTTTCCAAGTCAGTAAACAGTTTTCCTTACTTGACTATTCTATGTGCCAGGCTCTGTACCAGACACAAGAAGGGATAGAAAAGGAGGGATAGAAGTTTTCTCTGCTGTCAGGGAGCCCACAGTCTAGGCAGGAGAGAGGCATGTCTGCAATGAAAAGTACTTGTCAGTAGAATGCAAAGAGCCCTAGTTCTTTGCCCCAGCACTGCATCTGATAACACAACTGTGAGTGCATTCTTCCATCAGGGAAAATCTGCACAGTTGCTCCCACCAAGTCTGAATGGATTTGAGGTTCAGCTGCAATGCAGTGCTGTGCCATTGGGAGAAAGAATACTTTAGTGAGAAATTCCGCAGGTTCTCCTCCTGGTAGGTATGTGTCCTCAGTGAGACAGAGACAAGAGACCCAAATTTGCCATTCCCAGAGTTGGCCCCAGTTCCCTTGTTTCTCTTATGGTGTGAGCATCTTGAGGCACCAAGCATGTATCTGGTGTTTGATGATATTTATTTCTCATACGACATGGCCGTCATAGCAAGCCAATTAATTTATTTGCCACTCAAATACACAATAGTCTAACTCAGCAATGGAAGACAGATGGTTGTGTTGGACTCATTGGAAGATAACGGGGGGTCTCCAATATGGTGCCTTCCTCTGAGATTTTCAAGGGGAATTTTGATCGTGTCTGGTTTCTGACTTGTGTGGAGCTTTAGGGGCCAACCCATGAAGAGATTCAGTTTGGCATGGTGAAAAGCATTCTGGAGATGGATGATGATAATGGTTGCATAACAATGTGAATACGTGATGCCACTAAACTGTACATTTTTAGAAGATTAAGATGATAAATTTTATGTTATGTATATTTTACCACAATTTAGGAGAAAACATAATTTTTTTAAAGTAAGGAAAGGTAGCTTCCTAGTGAGGATAATGTCATTGGAGAAACCCTGACTGGAAGGAACTGAGAGGCAGCAGACAGCATGAGTCCCTAGAAGGCACTTTTGCGAGGGCAGCTTCTCTGGCATCCTGTTGGGAGGCTATTAAGCACTATAATCCTGACAGCCTTGCAGGGGACAGTCACACAGCCAGTACAGGCTGGCAGAGAACTGGGGACATGCCAGAGACAGCTGGAAAGGAAGGAAACAAAGGGTCAGGGGGCAACATCAAGTCAAGGTTTTGTGGCTCTTCAGTGACTGCTCTGGGACAGGTAGGCTGTCAGAGGGAGGTCTGTGAGGGGCTCAGAGAGCAAGTCTCTGCTCTTCTGGGGTTGGAGGCCTTATTCTGCAGCCCTGAGGTACCTTAGTTCTTTGTGTCAAATTTGATGCTGAACTCACTCCATGTGTAGAACCCTTCTGTAGCAGGCACTGAGCAAATGTCTGTTAATTGAATCCATGATTTAAATAAATCTGGGGTTGGCTGGCTTCATTGACTCATGCCTGTAATCCCAACACTTTGGAAGGTTGAGGTGGGGGGATTGCTTGAAGCCAGAAGTTTGAGAGCAGCCTGGGCAACATAGTGAGACTCTCGTCTCTACAAAAAAAAAAAAAAAAATAGCTTGGCATGGTGGCTCACACCTGTAGTTCCAGTTACTCAGGAGGCTGAGACAGGAGGATCGCTTGAACCCAGGAATTGGAGGCTGCAGTGAGCTATGATCTCGCCACTGCACTCCAGCCTGGGTGACAGAGCAAGACCCTGTCTCTAAAAAACATTTTTTTAATTAAAAACATTAATCTTGGGGCACAGTTGTCAAAGGCCCTTTGAGGACTAGAATAAACCTCCAAGGGGTACTATCTTCAGCCCCTAGCATCATTCCTGGCACACACATGGGAAGCAGGGAACTAGTTGAGAGCCCAGCTTTTGGAGTCAGACCAATCTGGGCTTGAATCCTGGCTCTACCACTCACTGGCTGAGGGAGATAAGTTATTTACCCCATCTGAGCCTCTGTCCCCTTGGTTCTGAAACAGGACTAATCACACTGTGCCCCTCCCAGGACTATTGTGAGCATTAAACGAGATGAGGCTTATGTTCAAAATGCTGCTGGGCACCATGCCTGGCATGGACTCAAGCCTGGATACGTGCAACTTTTAGAGGACGTAGTTATGATAGGTGCTCACAGATGAGGTATAGACCCAAGGATGAATAAAACCCACTGTATGCTCCTCCAAGTCAGTCTCCTTGCAGAGGCAGACAGGTGCTACAGGCAGCACGTGCTCCTGCTGTGATTGAGGAGGGCAAACTGGATCATAATGGGAACATGATGGGGGACTTCGTGGAGGCGGGGCCCACCACCAAAGATCGCGAGGACTGTAGTTTCTCCCTGATACATACCTGAGTCATTCCTTGAAACCCTGAGAGCCTCTCCATCACCTACAGAATAAAGTCAATTTCTATAGCCCAATCATGGAGGCCTCTTCAGAATCTGGCCCCACTTTGTTTCTAACTTTATTTGATGCTATACCACTTGGACCTGCTCCTTTCTCACTGCCTTGTGTGTTCAGTCTTACTCTTAGAAGGCCCTTTCCCCACCTCTACATGTCCATATTGTACCTGTCCATCAAGGCTCAACTCAAATCCTACCTCTTCTTTGAAGCTCTCCCAGATCTCCCAAATCAGATGATGCAGATTCTGCATCCTCTCAACTCCCAGAGCCCGCTTTCTCTGCCTCTCATTGAGAGGGGCTCTCCTTGTATTGTAGGATTTTTTTTGAGATAAGGTTTTTCTCCATGCCCAGGCTGGGGTGAAGTGGTTGCATTAGTCCATTCTCATGCTGCTAATAAAGACATACCCGAGACTGGGTAATTTATAAAGGAAAGAGGTTTAATTGACTTACAGTTTAGCATGGCTGGGAAGGCCCCAGGAAGCGTACAATCATGATGGAAGGGGAAGCAAACACATCCTTCTTCACATGATGGCAGGAAGGAGAAATGCCGAGCAAAGGGGGAAAAGCCCCTTATAAAACTATCAGACTTCATGAGAACTCATCACTATCAAGAGAACAACATGAGGGTAATCACCCCCATGATTCAATTACCTCCCACTGGGTCCCTCCCATAATATATGGGAATTATGGGAACTACAATTGAAAATGAGATTTGGGTGGAGACACAGCCAAACTATATCTGTGGCACAACCAGGGTTCACTGCAGCCTTGACCTCCCAGGCTCATGTGATCCTCCTACCTCAGCCTCCCAAGTAGCTGGAACCACAGTTGCATACCACCATGGCTGGCTAATGTCGTAGAGACAGGGGGAAGGGTTGGGGGATGGGGGGGTGGTCTCCCTATGTTGTCCAGGCTGGTCTCGAACTCCTGGGCTAAAGCAATCCTCTGGCTTTGGCCTCCCAATATTGTAGGATTTATTCCCACATTGCATCCTTGCCTCACACAGTGAGCCCCTGGGGGTAGATTCACAGCTGGTCCATCTAAAGATCCCTGTCAGCACCTGCTACAGAGTCTTCCATATGGTGAGTGTTTGACAGAGGAAAGGAAAGAGGAGGAAAGCCAAGAAGTGCTTGGAGCTTTTCTGGATGAAAGGCAATTATTCCTGCCATGTGAGGTCCAGAAAGAAGGCTATCCCAAGAAGGGAAAGCAGTGTCACTGAAGGATGCCCATGGGATGAAGAGGTCTTGTTCACTGTCCACTCAGCCAACACTGAACCATCCTGGGCAAGATGTACTGACCTCATGGATCAGGGTGGGAGGTGTCCAAGACCATCCTCTGGTTCAGTAATTTGCTCTAAGGGCTCACAGAACTCAGCAAAACTGTTACACTCACAGTTACGGTTTATTACAGCAAAAGGATACAGATGAAAATCAGCAAAGGGAAGAGGCACAAAGGGCAGGGGCCAGGAGAGACCAGGCATGAGCTTCCAGTTGTCCTCTCCTAGAGGAGTCGTGCAGACAGCATTGCCTTCTTCCAGAGATAGTATGTGCAATATCCACAGAGTCTTGCTAACCAGGGAAGCTCAACTGAGCCTTGGTATTCAGGGGTTATACTGGGGTGTGGTCATATAGACATGGCTGACCTTAGTCTCTAGCCCCTCCAGAGGTCAGGTTGATACCTCGTGCCCCAAGGTCCGCACCATACATCACACCATTAGCCTAGGCCATCCAGCATGGCCCAAGGCTCCCACATAAACAGATTCTTGTTAGACAGGACATTCCAAGGACTTAGAGGTTACCTCCTGGCAGCCAGGGTCAAGGGCCCAACCTTTCTTTGGGCAAAGTTAATCCTTTGCTGCACAGAAGGACTGCTCTGTGAATGCCCTGAAATCATACACAAAATCCCATGAGTGTGGGCAACATTTCCTAAGAACTGCGTCCATAGCTTCCATCAGCTCTCAAAGAGACCCATGATCCAAGGAAACTACATGTTTTCTTTCTTTCTTTTTTTTTTTTGAGACGGAGTTTCACTCTTGTTGCCCAGGCTGGAGTGCAATGGCGCGATCTTGGCTCACCACAACCTCCGCCTCCCAGGTTCAAGCAATTCTCCTGCCTCAGCCTCCCAAGTAGCTGGGATTACAGGCATGCGAGTAGCTGGGATTACAGGCATGCACCACCATGCCTGGCTAATTTTTTGTATTTTTAGTAGAGACGGGGTTTCTCCATGTTGAGGCTAGTCTCGAACTCCTGACCTCAGATGATCCACCCACCTCAGCCTCCCAAAGTGCTGGGATTATAGGCGTGAGCCATCGCGCCCGGCCGCTAACTACATGTGTTCTATAAGGTGAGGTCCTTCCCCAACCCTGGAATCAGGGGATGCAATTATGGTCAAAATAATGAGGTTGGACTACAGATAACCCATCTCCTTTCTTACCTTTGACTAGATCCAAGGGCTGAACTCCAAGAACCTGAGCATCTGTCCCCAAAACTGAAAGGATTGGACTGGTCACCCCTTGTTTCCCTTCAGCCACATCCCAGGCACCTGGCCCTTGCTTTGTCCAGAAATTCAGCTATAGCCCCACACGTCTGATGGCTCTTTCTGACAAGCAGGCATTTCCATCAGGACCCTCAGCTTCCAGACACATTTACTGGAGGTCACTTTTTAAACCTGGGCTCAATTTCCACACAGGGAGGCTACCAAAGCATCACACTGGGTCCCCCAGCCCCTTCTCACAGAGGAAAGATCTCTCTGTCCTGTGGGGTTGGCAGTCAGCGCCAAGTAAAGGGAATTTAGCTCTTGGCCCAAGATCCCTGCCCAGGAAAGGTGCTTGCGCCTGATGGAAACTTTGGGCTGAAGTATACTCCTTTCCAAAAACTCAGGTCTGATATTTACACAAAGTCTGAAATTAATGCAGAGAAAACTTCCAAGTGCTTGGGCTGGAGCAGAAGGCTGAGAACGGGAAGGGGCTGGTCCCTGGTACTAGTTTTGGTTTTTTGGTGTTTTTTTGTTTGTTTGTTTTTGTTTTTTTCCTCACAGAACAGGGCAAAGCCAAGTGTCCCTGGGTGAGTGAAGCAGGAGCATTAATCATGCCCAGTGCTTCTCCACTTTAAACTGGTTTTCCTGGGAATTTGCAATTGAGAGTGGGGAGGGGTAAGAATCGTGGGAAAAGGCTGGTGGTGTTCAGCCAAATTCATCCTTCACGTGCCCACCCTTCTCCAGGCCCATGCTTTGAGGCCATCCACGGCTGCAACCACCCCATCCTTGGGTAGCACCACTAGCCTTCCTTTCTGGTGCCTGGACTCAGCATCACTCCCAGCCTCTTGGAGATGCAGCCTTGATTCAGCACACAGCTCAGCTCTGAGTTCTGTTTTGTCCCTGGATGTCTCTGGGGTCACCTACTACTCCCTGTTTGGTGGCCCAGGCCCATCCTTCTCCACTCTTGCACCTCTTGTAGCAGAAAAGGAGTGAGAATGGATACTTCCATGGGCCGTGTGTGCACTCCCGGCTACCCCTGACAGCCCTACTCAGAGCTACCCTCCCTCCTGGGGCTTCTTATGTGTTCTAAGGCTGAGGCAGGAAGGCTGTGAGATCAGGTGACACTCAACAGTTATGATCAGTCTTAAGATTAACACTCCTGGCCGGGCGCAGTGGCTCACACCTGTAATCCCAGCACTTGCGAAGGCCAAGGCGGGCAGATCACAAGATCAGGAGATCAAGACCATCCTGGCTGACACAGTGAAACCCCGTCTCTACTAAAAATACAAAAAATTAGCCGAGCGTGATGGCAGGCGCCTGTAGTCCCAGCTACTCGGGAGACTGAGGCAGGAGAATGGCGTGAACCTGGGAGGTGGAGCTTGCAGTAAGCCAAGATCGCGCCACTGCACTCCTGGGCAACAGAGCAAGACTCCGTCTCAAAAAAAAAAAAAAACAACAACAACAACAACAACAACAAAAGATTAACACTCCTTCTACTTCCAAACCTAATACAAAGGGGCATTGCCTAGTGATTAAGAGGCATTCATTCATTCAACAAATACTTGTTGAGCACCTACTATGTGCCAAGCACTGTTTTAGGCACTGAGAATATAGCAGTGAGAAAAACAGATAAAACTTCCTGCCCTCATGGGGTGTATATTCGAGTAGCTGAAACAGACAATGAACAAACAAACAGAAAAGGACAATAATTTCAAATAATAATAATGCTATAGGCAAGGTGTGGTGGCTCATGCCTATAATCCCAGCATTTTGGGAAGCCAAGTCAAGCGGATTACCTGAGGTCAGGAGTTCAAGAACAGCCTGGCCAACATGGTGAAACCCCATCTCTACTAAAAATACAAAAATTAGCCAGACGTGGTGGCACACACCTGTAATCCCAGCTACTTGGGAGGCTGACACAGGAGAATTGCTTGAGCCGGGGAGGTGGAGGTTGCAGTGAACCAAGATCTGACAGGCCTTCAGCACCACTGCACTCTAGACTGGCTGACAAAGCAAGATTCTGTCTAAAAAAAAAAAAAAAGCTATAAATAGACTTTAACAGGGTAACGTGATAGGGAGGGAGGGATAGGGGAGCAGGGTGGTCAAGGAACGGACATTTAAACAGGCTAGAATGACAATGGCCAGCAAAGGAAAGATCCAGAAGTGTGTGCTGGAAGAAGAAAGAGCAAGCACAAAACCCTTAAGACAAAATCCGCTCGTGTGGTCAAGGCACAGCTAGAATGTGGCGGGGTTGAGGGTTTGGGGAATAGTGGTCTGGGCAGGAGCAGGAGTGGATCACGTGGGGCCTCACAGGCCCTGGGAAGGAGCTGGATTTTTCTCCAAGAACATTCATCCTTTTCTGCCATGAAGTCCGTAGGCCAAGCTCCCTTTTGCTCCCCCCCTCTCCAGCAGGATCAGACTACCCAGGGAACATGAGGACTTCTGGTGGGTGATTTGGAGGGAATAAGAGGAAGTTCCAAGTAAGTTGCCACAAGAAGTCATCACTCTGTTTCCCTTCTCCTAACTGGAAATCAGTAATTTCCAGAGGCCTCACCTATGAAAATTCTGGCCAAAGATGCCAAGAAACTTGCCCAAATTCACCCAGATAGCACATTAAGAGTCAAAGGTATGAATTCAGGTAGTGTTCTTAAGATACCCACCTTCTAATATACCGTGTTATCTTCCAAGAGGCTTGAGAAGAGGCTATTCAGGAAACTGCATAGAGACTGGGTCCAAAGTGGACCTCAGAGAGAGGATGAAGAACAGCGTATCTCTTATCGCAACAGGTCCAGGTCAAAGAGGTATTACTAGCAGGGACATATATCAGTGAGTGAAGGGAATCACGACAGAGAGGCCAGAGAGGGAAGAAATTGATGTCATCTTTTCAAGTATTTCTGTGCTACATGTCCTAAACCCCAGCCTGCTCCTTCCACTTCCTACTGTGCCCACCCCCACCTCTAGAAGCAGGCAGAACCTTCACCTAAAAGCTCACACAGGCCTTCAGCAAACCAAGGCCAGCTCTTGTTTTTATTGTTTGACCAGCATCCGCCTGGCTCCTGGTCAGGACAATGAGGTTGGCCTCAGACTGGCACTGGCAGAAACAGCTCCTTGGGCTGATTTCTGAAGCTGAAGTTTCGAAGAGGCTTCAAAACACCCCTCTCCCTGTCCCTCTGTGATCAGCAACACAGGAAGCAGCAGGAGTTGGTCAGCTCTTCCAACTGCCAGAAGTACGCGGTCTCTCATGGTAGGGTGGGACTTTAGAAAAGGTTAGAGACTCAGCTCACATGGGAGGGGCTCTACTGACTACCCACAGGTTGACTAGTAGGAATCCAGATATTTTTGAGCAGATGATGATCACGCTTTTGTAGGTGCTGGCTGAGACATAGCCCATTTAATCAGAAATGACTTGATTAGAGCTCTTGAAAAAACTCATCCTGAAAACCCCTGGAGGAAGTTAATAGGACTGTCTGCAGACCTGCCACACAGCAGGGCATTTGTATAGCGGCTTTTTTTTTTTTTTTTTTTGGAGCCTCTGGGAAATTTGCCTGAAGGACACTGTGGAAGAGCCACCATGCTGGGCTGTGGGAGCCAGCTTTGCATGGGACCTCTGGAGACACGGGGAAAGCCAGGACTCAGAGCCCCAGCAGGGCCCTGCCCTGTGGATGGAAGGTCCAAGAGTGGATCAGGAATCCCACTTGGGAACCCCCTCCTCCGAACTGGACCCTGTGTTACTCATTGGCAAGATCCCACCAACTCTGCCCATATTCCAGGCACTCTGCCCGTATTCCCAGGCAGAACTGGAAGAGATCTGGGTTTCCCTCTCTCGTGAACTAGTGATGCATTTTCCCATCTACCAACCCATAAAACTTTCTGGATCTGAAATTCCATGAGAACATTCCCCATGTCCCCCTTGATTTATATTTGTTACCTAGTATGTTGTCTCCGCCTTGAAATGTGTTTGTTGACTGAATAATGGAATGAATGAGTAAAGCTAATGAACGTAAAGGGACTGGAGATGCTGAGAAAACCATAGCATTGTAGCCACAGGACCTGGATTCCAAACCAAACTCTGCCACTCACTATCTGTGTGACTTTGGGCACGTTGTCTAACCTCTCTGAGCCATTGTCTTACTACCTATGAAGATTGTTCTAAGGATAAGAAACGGTACATGTACAGCTCAGACAGCAGTTCCTGACATACAGCAGGCCCTTCCTAAAGATGGCCCCTAGATTGTTCCTGAAGCCATGGCATAAGTGGATTCTGGCTATAAAATGCCCACTGTTGCCTGAAGATAGAGAGGGGGTGACTGCCCTCCCTGACCACAGAGAAGCTCCAAGAGCTCTATGGCAAGCCGTGGAGATGGCAGTGGCAGATTAGGTTCTTCCTTTGCAGTCCACAGTTTTATTTGAACTCACATCCTAGTCCTGGGGTAAATAAAGGAATGATCCCTAGGCTAAAATAGTTGGTGGGGTGTGGGGCCCCATTGTTTGCTATCATTGCAGAACAAATGACCATTCACTTACAGCATCATTAAAATTAGGTACAGATGCAAATTGTATGTGGGTGACGCTTCTTATCAGGCTAGCACCCATTAGTTGGGTGGCTACTGTGTGCAGAGACTGACCTCAGTGCCCCATTCACTTGGACCATCATTTAAATTAGATATAGATGAAAATTGTATGTGAGTGTCACTTCTTATCAGGCTAGCACCCATTAGTTGGGTGGCTACTGTGTGCTAAGACCGGCCTCAGTGCCCATAGTAGGTGCTTAGTGTATCCATATTAGATGAAATGCAGTGAGGGGCATACACAATGCAGGTGTTGTTGCTCCTCAGTGAGGGAGGAACCAGCCACACAAGCCCTGAGAAAGGAGGCCAACTCAGCATCTCTCATTTAAGTCCTACCGCCTCCTATGCTATGTGATAGATCCTATCTTATCAGCACTTTAGAGGTAAGGAAATGGAGCCTCTGAGAGGTTAAATAATTAAGCCACGGTCATATGCTCACAGGAAAGTGTCAGAGCTGCGATTCAGCCACGTCTGTCTGACTCCCAGTCATGCTCTTTCTGTTGCACCAGCCCTGCTCCCACCCTGGCCATCGCACCCACCCATGCACACATCCCTTAAGTGGTTGGCCTAGTAGTTTAAAACAAAATTGGGAAATAGCCAGGATGAGTCTGCTAATAAGTTGGTCATAACAACAAGAAATGACAAAGGACATGGGCAGACAGGAGAGAGTTTCAGGCTGGGGGAGGTTTCCAGGTGGTGGCATTTGCACAGGGCCTTAAGGAAGGTGGGATTAGATCAGACATCGAGCTAAAGAGAGAGTGTTTTTTGAAGGAATGGAACTGTGTGAGCAAAAGAAGGGAGAGAAAGGACAGGGCCAGACCCTAGCCTCAGATTCAAATAGGGCACTGCCAGGGGATAAGGCCCATGCCACATCGGCAGTCAGATAACAAGTACAACCTGCAGGTATGACACTCTCCATGGTGTCATTTCTCAGTTTCTTATTTTCTTTTCTCGCAGCTCCACTACCCGAGCCTTTTTTTGCTACCCAGAGAGCCTCCCCTCACTTCTGTTAGACGTGTGCACCACCCTCCCAACCTCAAAACTCTCCTTTCTGCCTTTTCCTCCCTAGCACAGTGAGGGCACGGGGGCATCTTTCTGAATAGGCTGGACCTTCCCGGAGAATGTGCTCGGTAGGCAAACGAAACCCTTGTGCATTGCCCTGGATGTTGCAGCAGAACAGCAAGCGATGAGCGGGTCCCTGGCCACGAGGGAGGCCGAGAAGGTGGAGATGCAGCTGCTTCTTTCCCCAGAAGTTAAAAAGGTGGAACTCTTCTCTGCACTGCGTGGAGCTGGCATTTGGAATCTGAGAGAGCTCCAGAGTTAATTCTCCCAACCTGCCCCCATTTCAGAGATGGAAAATCCAAGGCTCAGGGTCAGGCAGCCATTTTAGTCAGGGCCAAGGTTAGGACCCAGAGCCAACTCATTCATGTCTGCTGTCTCTGGATACAGGTTTGTCGCACCCACTAGGCTAGAAGCAACTCCAAGGAAAAACCTTTCTTTCCCTTCACTGGGCCCCTCTGTCTTAGCACAGAGCTGCCCAAGGCCAATCCTACACAAAAGTATGGCCTTGAAGGGTTTATCTCCAGCACGCCCCACCCCGCTGCCAACTGCCTGTTTCACGCGACCCACATCCTTACCCAGAATGGAGGAAAACACTTATGGAATTTGATTTAAGATGCTTCAGTGATGACAGAGCAAGTAACAAATTTGGAAAAAGGAAATCAAAGATACGGAAAAAGACAAGGTGTTGAAGAAGATGGGGAGAAGAGAAAGAGGAGGAAATATCAAAAGAGTATTAGCATCTACAAAAATTACCTTCACAATTTCCCTGGGGGTGAGGCTTGCCTGATGATCACAATTTACAGAAGGGAAAACTGTAAACTGGGGCCTTACATGAGTTTCCTGGTGAGTTAGGACAGAGCTGGGACTGAAATCAGCTTCCTGGCTTCCCGTTTCTATACCATCCTACCGTGTCTGTTTAGAATATGTGGGAAGTTAACAGCTGCAGTTGGGGCGACTCTGGCCAGATGTGCTCTTGGTGTAGGGTCCCTGGCCTTTTCCCTATGCTGGGTTTGAAATCCCAGCCTCAAATGCATATGCTACTGCGTTTATGCACAGCTATCAGGATTATCTTGTTCATGAGCGAGTGACAAAAGAAAAGGTGCTATTGGGAGATTAGGCTGCAAATAAGTGATGTGCTGGTGGCTGGTGACTATAGGAATGGGGGACCTTGGTCCTTTCGAACCCTCTTCTAGGACTTAAGTCAGGGACACAGAGCCACCTGGTCGCAGGCAAATCTTACTGGTCCATCAGTCTACCAAACCCCAATGTCTACTTGCTCATCTAACAAGGAGGTGTCAAATACCATTTTGTGTTATTGCTGGTACTGTGTGAGTTAGCATAGAGGGATTTTGTTTTAATTTAAGACTCATTTTCAACCTCTAGGAGGTCACAGTCTGCGTGATGAGACAAAGTTAACGCACATAAAACAACAGAAGAAAAATTGGGTGCTAAAGAGCGTATAGAAAGTCATAGCTGGGGGGAATAGAACCCAGGGCCAAGGCCTGGTGAGGCTTCAGGGAGGAGGCCTGCAGGGTCTGGGAGGGGGAGGTGGGCGTTCACGTAGCCGGCAAACATTTGCTGAGTCTACACTGATGTGGACTCACGCTGGGCCAGGGGAGGTGACATGGAGATGAACATTTCCTAACCATACCCTAGGGCTGGCAAACTGGCCTTGGTTTTAGAGCCAGCCTCAGTGTCCCCAGGGACACGTGGAAGACAGCACAATGAATGGAGAATGAGGCTTCATTCAAAGGAAAGAAAAGTGCTCATTATCCTTCCCTAGCCCGTTTCTTTATTTACTATTACAGTCATGCAACATTTAACAGGGATGCGCTCTGAGAAATGCATTCTTAGGCAATTTTGTCATCCAGCAACATGTGTGGTGGAGACCCCTCCACTAAAGTGTGCTTACACAAACCTGGATGGTACAGCCTACTACACTCCTAGGCCATTTGGTATAGCCTAGTGCTCCTAGGTGACACACCCATACAGCATGTTACTGTACTGAATACTGTATTTTTACTGTACCTTTTGTATGTTTAGATAGGTTTAGATACACAAATACTTCCCTTTGTGTATACACAAATACTTCCCTTTGTGTATCTAAACCTATCTAAACATATAAAAGATACAGTAAAAATCCTGTATAAAAGATAAACAGTGGTACACCTATAGGGCATTTACCATGAACAGAGCTTGCAGGACTAGAAGTTGCTGTGGTTGGGTGAGTGAGTGAGTGGTGAGTGAATGTGAAGGCCTAGGACATTATTGTACACTGGTGTAGGCTTTATAGACACTGTACACTTAGGCTACACTAAATTTGTAAAAATAAATAAAGTAATTGCACTATGACGTTACAACGGCTGCAACGTCACCAGGTGATCACCAGGTGATCGGCATTTGTCAGCCCCATTAGAATCTTACAGGACCATCATCGTAGGTACAGTTTGTTGTTGACTGAAATGTTATGTGGCCCATGGCTGTAGTTACTTCCAGTAGTGTGCTGGTAAATCCACTCTCAAAAAGGAAAAGAAAGAAAAAGAAAAAGAAGAATCTCACCTCATTGATAGTGTCTGCTGATATCCATCATAACCAGTTTCAAACTACCAGTGTGATGTCGCCGAACACAAAATTGGAAAGAGATGCATAAAATGGGCTCTGGCCGGCTGCTGCCAGTTGGCTGTAGCATAACATTGGTTCTCCTTGGAGCCCTGGGAAGGGGTGACCCTGATTGTTCCTCCTCTGGGCCGCACATGGTCTGTGACCTTCCCAAAATCACACCCTGCACTGAAGCGTTATCATTAATCAATACAGCCATGCACATCACAAGGAAGCAGTGTCTCTAGCTGAGACTTACTGAATGTGAAGTGGGAGTGGTCTACCTCATTTGGCCGGGCACCACCTAGGTGCTCATCACATGTGAGCCTCTAGTCCCATCCTCAGCCCTCCTCCCCCCATGGCCTGGGGTTGAAGGAGATTACTTCTAAGATGTACGGGCAGCCATTTGTTCATTCGTTCATTCATTCATTCATTCATTCATTCAGCAATTTCCTCTCTTTGTGCCACACACTACATTGGGTGCCAGGGAGACAGTGGGGAACAAGACAGACACAGCAGCTACCTTGTGAAGTTCATTAATGCTGGGAATTATGAGGGCCAGGCCCCCCAGCACTGAGTTCTGGTTTGGGCTCCACTTCCAACCTACCATATGGCCTTGAGCAACTCAGCCTCCTCCTTGGGCCTCAGTTTCTTCATCTGTAAAATGAAGAAGTTAGGCTTGATGTTCACTAAGGTCTCTCACAGCTTAGACCTTATGTGGCTCCAGGGGGTAAAGAGAGGTCCAGAAGGCCGCCGCAGGAGGAAGGGTTGGTTGGAGGGACCAGGAATGTCTCCATGGAGGAACAGCAGGCAGGAAGCAGATTGGACCTCTGAAGATTCACCATGAGTCCCATGAAAGAGGAGGGGATGTGTTTTGTGTGGCTCCTGATGGTGGAACTCTTGGGTGTAAATTATAATATGGGTGAGCCATTTTGACTCAATCTTGAAAGTTCTTGAGTACAATTGGAGCTGCTCAGCCGAGGAATGGGCCACGTTGTGAAGGAATGAGCGCCTACCATGCAATCAGAAGGCAAAGACCACCTGGCTGAGCTGTATATACAGTATTCATGCCAGGGAGTTCATGATTGTAAAGCATCATGATCATCAGTAGTGAAGGAATGAAAAAAAAAGAAGTTGTGTGGTCCATTGTATTATGTGGAAAAGACAAATAGCATGCAAAAAGATTGCAGTTACAGAAAAACACAAGTAGATACCTTAAAAAAAAAAAGACTAGAATGGCCAGGTACGGTGGCTCACACCTGTAATCCCAGCACTTTGGGAGGCCAAAGTGGGTGGATCACTTGAGGACAGGAGTTTGAGACCAGCCTGCCCAACATGGTGAAACCGTCTGTACCAAAAAATACAAAAATTAGCCAGGCATGGTGGCACACACCTGTAGTCCCAACTACTCGATGGTTGAGGCAGGACAATTGCTTGAACCTGGGAGGCAGAGGTTGCAGTGAGCCGAGATCATGCCACTGCACTCCAGCCTGGATTAGTAGAAGGCAAACTATCAAAACACTAATAATGAGGATTCGGATTGTAGATGATGGTCATTTTTGTCCCATTGTCCTATTTTCCAAATGTTTGGTAGTATGATAATGTTGTGTTTGAAATGAATGCAGTTTTATTATTTATGGAAAGTCATCTGGTCCAACCCTCATCCTGGGACAGGAAGCCTCTCTACAACCACTAAACTCTCTTCCAATCCCCCAGTTCTGAGAGGCTCACTCAGGCCTGACAACCAGGGAGGTGGGAGGAAAGTTACACTGATGGATGCTTGCTGAGTGCCAGAGCCTGTGCTGGGTGCAGAGCCAAAGAAACAGTGTCTGGCCTGGAGGAGGGACGATGGCTGTCACATTATCTTGCTCAGTCTTTGAAACAGCCATGGGGCAGGTCCTGGATTATTAAGCAGTAGGCGTCCACCCAGGTCGAGGAGGGGTCTCCACTGCACATGTTGCTGGAAGAGGCATTCAGGGAGAGTGGGTGAGCTGCCTGTTCAATCCCATAATTTGATGGAATCCAGGCCAAGACCTTGGCCAGGTAGACAACCATGGGGTAGACTCTGGCTGATGAGGAGGTGAAAGTTTCCTTGTCTCCATCCTGGACACATGCACACATGCTCACACAGACACATAGCCTCAGCTCAAACTAAAAGCACCTCACTTTCCCCTACCAAATCTCCACATAATTCTCTCTGAGAAAGTCAATTCCTTGATGATGAACCCAAACCACATGGCTCTCACCCGGCCTTCACCCAGCATCCCCTTCCTGCTCCCCAAGCTCCCCTCTTCACTTCATTTCAGGCTCCCTCTCCCCTTCCTCTGCCTCACCTATGCAGTCGCCTTGTCAGCACCTAATTCAGCTTTCCATGGAGAAAGGCCTCCCTGTTGACAGAGCCGTGCTGGGACTCGGGGCTGCCAAAGTCAGTCTTCTCGCATAAAAGGCTCAGTGAGTCCTGGAGACACTTGGAAGCCAGACAGAATGGAATTTCTCCCTATTTTCTTTACTGCTGAGAAAACACACACAAATACAAGAGCATATTTATTGCGATATTTCTATCCTAAAGTTTGTCTTTAAAAAAAAAAAAAAGAAATAAAATTAGTTTCTCTGCCCACCCCACCCCTGTCCCCCTACTCCCACTCTCCCCCTCCCCACCTCTTTTCATTCCCTTCCCATTTCCTGGTCTAGGCCAGGGAGAGAAACCAAGCCGTCCAAGCCCCACAGAGCACTCCTACAACCCCGGACAATGTCCAGCTTGTTCAGAGAGTGAGGGAAGAAACACAGCTCCGAAAACATACACACAACCTCCCAATGAAGGGTGTTCTGAGGGAAGAACAGGCGGGCCTTGTGTCTGAACACGAATCCCTAAGGATCTGGGAAGAGAGGAGCCGGAAAGTCTAGACCCCTCCCCAGAGTGGAGAAGACACCTTGCCCTCTGCCCTCTGGGGAACTATTTCCCAGCCGCAACTGGTCACATGGGGCTTGAACGAGAGCCCCTCATGGTGCCACAGCCTGGAGCGGAGGCTTTTCTTTAAAAGGCAGCATCTAGGTAGAAAAATCCCTAAGGAGACACAAGGGGCTACTTCTCAGAACTTTGGGATTTTCCAGACTTTCTCCAGCGTGAGGATGACGTGCCTCATGCATTCACGCCGTACCCCCAGCAGCACCCACAGACAGCCCTTTCATTTCTGGGGTGACTTGTATATGTAGCATAGGTGGTAGAAAGATGTCACACTCAATCAACAGGAAGAAAGGGTCACTCGGAGTCCTGGGCCCACCCTGCCCCTGCCCCTGGCATTCCTGGATGGGAACACCAGTGCCCTCCCAACACCCCTCCTGAGCCTAGGGACTCCTGGGGTGCCCCCCTTATCCCCAAATCCATCCAGCCCCAGCCGGCGGTGACTGAGCCAAGAGCGACACCTGCTGGGCCATTGGGCTCTGATAGAGCAAAGGTCTGGGAATGCCATGGGCGTTGCTGAAAGCTCCACTCTTTTCTTTAGTCCCAGATCCTCCATCTGCTCCAAGGTGCCCTCCCTCTGTGATGCAAGCACTTCTTAAACCAAAAGGGCAGGTAGGTGCTGATGCAAGTCCATCCAACAGAACAACTCGGGGAACATCACCAGGCATGAGCCGTGGAGGGAGGCTCACAGGAGGTGTCTGTAATGGGACTGCACGTATTCTAAGCCAACGGTGCTCCATCTTGGCTGCACCTTAGAACCTTCAAGCTCTAAAAATCCTGAGGTCCAGGCAGAAGCCCAGGTGATTTCAGTGTGCAGCTGAGGTTGAGAGCACTGCTCTGATGGGTCTCCTGTACATTCTGTTGGGTCTTCTTGGGTCCACCTATGCTGGAGTCAGGGTTCCAATTGTGCATCTTTACACTGTGGTTGTTACAGACCTGTGTATTCTCATGACAGCTCTCCAGCAGATGACAATAAGGAAGGTTTGTCTTTCTAATCCACATGAAGTCATTGAACTAGCAGGAGAGCTGCAGCATCCTAGGTCTAATTTCTCTCCTAAAATATTAATCTGTTCATCCCTCAGCCTCCTCAAAAGCTCTCTAGGTGAATGTCTTTTCCCTGACATGAACCAGGCCCCTAAACCTTGCCTGAAACCTTGGAGGCTAGTCCATTCTAAAACACACGTGATCTTTGGATTTGAAGTTGGTGGCAGGCCCAGGTTTCATTAGGGATGTTGAGCAACTCGTCACTTCTCTGGGCCTGGAGGACTGTATTATTCAGGGTTCTCCAAGGAAACAAACCAATAGGACACATGCACACAGACACACACACACACACACACACATGCACACACACACGAGACAGAGAGAGAGAGAGAATTATTGTAAGGAATGGGCTCATGCAATTATAGAGGCTGGCAAGTCCCAAGGTCTACATGGTAAGTTGGTAAGCTAGACCAGGAGACCTGGCAGTGTAGTTCTAGTCCAAGTTTGAAGGCTTGAGACCCAAATGAACTGATTGGGGTAGTTTCAGTTTGAAAGTCAGTAAGCTTGAGACCTAGGAAGAGCTGATGTTTTAGTTCAAGTCCAAAGGGAAGAAAAAGCAATGTTCTAGCTCAAAGGCCATCAAGCACAAAGAATTCTCTCTTTCTCAGGAGAAGTCAGTCTTTTCTTTCTATTCAGTCTTCAGCTGATTGGACGAGACCCTTCCACATTAGGGAGGACCATCTGCTTTATTCAGTCTACCAATTCCAATGTCAATCTCATCCAGAAACACCCTCACAGACACACCCAGAACAATGCTTGACCAAATGTCTGGGTGCCCCGGCCCAGTCAAGTTGACTCATAAAATTAACCATCACAGGAACTCATTCAGATGAGACTTCACTGGCTGAAAGATGGGAGGTTAGGTTTATTAGCCTAATGCCTGGAATTAAACTGAGAAACCTGTGAAGGTTTTGTGAGGGAAGGATTTTTTAAGAAAATATCTCACAAACCATTTGCAACCTCCTTCTCTGGAGATGATTCCAGGTCCTTGGGTATGGAATTATCACGTTGCATCCTATGTCACATGACTCTGCTTGACCTCACCATGCCTTCATTGTCTAAATAATGCCTCTGCTTTCCCTCTTCCAGGTGAACTATGACCACTTTACTCTGGGTTTTTGTGACTCTGAGGGTCATCACTGCAGCTGTCACTGTAGAAACTTCAGGTGAGGACATTCCTATGCATGTCTCACGTATTCAGTAGGCATGAGTACTGGGTTTGAGTACTGGGTACTGAATCTGGTGCTACTGGTCCCAGGGATATAATTTCCCCTTTCCTGGCCTTTTCCTGGCCCCGCCCTTCCCCTATTGACGCATGCATAACTGTGATGGGACAGCACCCATGTGCGGGCACACACTTCCAGGAGCCTCGCTCAGATAACACTGCTCCTGACTGCCCTCTAGCCCCGACAGCTGGCAGAGAGAGCTCCCGGCAGGTGCCCTCCTTCCCTCCATGGATCTCAGTGAGGACTGCTGCACACTGAGCTTGCAGGAGGGGCAGGACATAGACAAACCAGTGCAGAAAGGGCCATTGAGGGAGGATCGCCTGGAGCACCAAAGAAGAAAGGTCACTTGAGAGACAGCCAGAGAAAAGCCCCAGGGAATCAGACAGGTCTTTGCCTTTTCTGCAAACCATCCTCGGGAAGCCCCAGCCTGGTCTCATGCATGTGGAAGGCACTGGGTCTACTGCTAATCCAGCATTGGACCAAATGAGCAAAACTTCCACTGACCCCAGGATGGGCTTGATCCCAGAAGGGAAGGTATGTCTCCCCTAGGCCCAGACAAGAGAGGACTCTGCTCTTGGCTGTGTATTTTAGAGGTCCCCACTGGCCCTCCTCCAGCCTCAACCCTCTCCAAAGGCAGGGGAGTCGGTAGGGCCAATGCGTCCGCCCAAATCTACACTTCCCCTTTAGAGCACATTCTGGGGTCCCAGCATGCCCAGAATTTCCTCCCCGAGTGGGCCCAGGCCACCTCCAGGGCCTGCATGGGTCCATGCTCCTATGGGGACACCACATCCCTGGAGGGGGCCACCCTGGGCCCAAGGGAGGGGCTAAGGAGTGGCTGTTTGTATACGGTGTGGGCAGAGCAGGGCTGCGGGGCTGAGATAAGCACAGCAGCGCATGAGAGCCCCTCATAGTGCAGTCAGTGTGGGAAAAAGAAGGGAGCCCAGCTCCCCATGCTCCCACCCAGCCACTACAGCCCAAGGCAAAACACCAAGGAATCCAAGAATTCTGAATTTAAATCTGTTCTTTCAGGTCATTTTGAAAGGTACCATTGTCAAATAGGAAGATAGGACATTGAACTTAACAATCTGTTGGCCTGATTTACAACTTTTGCATCTGTAGACATATGGGACAAGGACCTCCATTTGTACTGTTGCTGGGACACCCACAGCCATGCAGCCCCTGGCTGTACCCATGGGTGGTCTGCCCACACAGGGAAGCCAGTTCATTAGGTTTGAGTGAGGCTTTAAAAACTGCTGAGCTGGGCACCACAGTGCCTTTCAGCTCTCCCCTGAGAACCACTACTGCTAAAACCACGCCATGTCCAGGGTGCGAGGGCCCAGCACTCGGAAGAAGATGCCTGTGGAAGGGGCCGGTGGGACTGTCCAGGACATCGGAAGGTTAAGGACTGGACTCTAAGCATTCCTCGCTCCCCTCCCCTTGCCCTGTGATGTATCTACCACCCACAAATACCTGAAACATTTTTTATTTCAACCTGTAGGCTCTCCTGAAAGAACAGTTTTCATAAATGTACGCGTCTCCATGAAAGGTGCTATTTTTTTTTTTGGAAAGCTGTTTTTTTTTGTTTTTTTTTTTTCCCCATTCCCAGCAGATCTTTTACTTCCAACAAGATTTGGTAAGCTCGTTGCACCTCCCCTATTGACACTCTCCATTATATTAACATGTTTGGAGTCTGGTCCTGTCCCATCGCCTCTCCTGCATCTGACTCTTTGCACACCAAAATGTCTGATCTTCTCGGCTGCTTCTCCACCCGAGTCCCCTGACTCCCAAACAGCAGAAGAGAGTGACTTGTCCCAGTGGCAAAATCAGGCTCGCACCCAAAGCAGACCTCCCCAAATGGGATACATCTTAGAAGTTTTCTGTCTCAGCTTTAAAATTGTGTAGATTACTTTTCTACCCTAAAAAAATTTTTCCCAAAATCTTTGAGTTAAGCTGTCACTCCAAGGAGATGGGTCCTGTTTTATTCCATGCTTTGATGCCCACTGCAGTACCCCAGTTTGAGAAACAGGGAGTTGGTCCTGACTCTGACGTCTCCCCTCCCCTCCTCTGGAATCCTTTTCCAGCTCCGTAGTTTCTGTCTCGAGGTGCAGAGGCCAGGAGTCTTGAGGAACGCTGCTCTGGAAAGGGCATTGCAAGCCTTTCTGGGAATTTCCACATGACACGGGAGCATCCCCATCATAGAGACAGACACACTCATTGGATTTCGCTCTCTCAGGAGACTGCATTGCTGGAAGGATGGATGGGGAGGCGGGGTGGTCCTCTCTAGGCACTAACAGGTCTCTCTTCCACCCCACCTCTCCCACACAGACCATGACAACTCGCTGAGTGTCAGCATCCCCCAACCGTCCCCGCTGAGGGTCCTCCTGGGGACTTCCCTCACCATCCCCTGCTATTTCATCGACCCCATGCACCCTGTGACCACCGCCCCCTCTACCGCCCCCCTGGCCCCAAGAATCAAGTGGAGCCGTGTGTCCAAGGAGAAGGAAGTAGTGCTGCTGGTGGCCACTGAAGGGCGCGTGCGAGTCAACAGTGCCTACCAGGACAAGGTCTCGCTGCCCAACTACCCAGCCATCCCCAGTGACGCCACCTTGGAAATCCAGAGCCTGCGCTCCAATGACTCTGGAGTCTACCGCTGCGAGGTGATGCATGGCATCGAGGACAGCGAGGCTACCCTGGAGGTTGTGGTGAAAGGTGAGAGCCTCCCATAGGGACAGACGCTGCTTCACCCACAGAAAGAACCAGAGCAGTCTGCGCAGTGCAGGCGCAGGCAGGCTGGCCTTCAAACCATCTCCTCCACGCACCTCAGCCAAGTTACTTAACTTCAGCTGCTTCCTCTGTGACATGGAGCTGGTAATATCATTCTCTCTGGACTTAGGGAGCATTAAATACTTCCTGGCTGTGGTCACAGTTAACTGACAGTTTGTGCTTCCCAAGAATCCTGTGATCCGGCGGGTCTTGTGATCATGCCCATTTTACAGACAAGCAAACTGAGGGCAAGTGACTTGCCTGAGGTTACCCTGGAAATGAGTCAGAGCAGTCTCCTGACAGCTCATCCTGGTTTCTTTTCCCTCCCCCTCTCCACTCTCATTCTCAGTTCCAGAAGCCAAAGCAAGGGCTGAAGACTCCCTGGTCTCTTTCTCTCCATGGCCCAAGGAAAACAGTCAGGTCTTTGGTTAGCTTCAGGACTTCGGTCAACACCAGATTTTTCCCAGGGGGGAGGTACAGTGGGAGGCTCTGTCAAAGACGGTTCACTCCTGGGCACACCTTAAATGGGGTTTCCGCTAGGGTGGCCTTGGGCTGAGGGTGCAGGGGTTTCTGAGTGTCTCTTTCCCCTAATGCAATATGGGGGTCTTGGAGTGATAAGAAAAAACTATAAGGAGGCAGGTTTTAGTTTAATTCAAAGAACTTTCTCATTATCAGGATTATCATAAGTCTTCAAAAAGGAATGCCTTGTAAGGTAGTGAGCTCCGCATTACAGGGTGTTCCAGCAAATTCAGAAGGATCACGTGCAAAGGTGTACAGGGAGTCATGCATCAGCCTGGACCAGCTAGTTCCCTAAGGTCCCTTTGACTATTGCCACAGTTCTGCGAGGGCCTCGGTGATCAGAGACTGTGCCTGACCAGCTGTTCCGCTTGTGGGCGTGTATGTGTCTTGCAGGCATCGTGTTCCATTACAGAGCCATCTCTACACGCTACACCCTCGACTTTGACAGGGCGCAGCGGGCCTGCCTGCAGAACAGTGCCATCATCGCCACGCCCGAGCAGCTGCAGGCCGCCTATGAAGACGGCTTCCACCAGTGTGACGCCGGCTGGCTGGCTGACCAGACTGTCAGGTGAGACCTAGCCCATCAGCTAGTGGGGGCCAGGAGTCAGTGGCCACAGGGGAGTGGGGCGGGTGCTGGGTGGAACTTTGGCCAGCACTGAGCTGGTGCCAGCATGACACCATGGCCAGCCTAGGTTAGGGGCCATGGTCATACCTTGGCCGAACAGCAGCTCAATGACCCATCCCAAACCCTTGTTATTGTGATTCTCTCTTGCAAATGGGATGAGGGACTGCTAGCAACCTTGCCCTACATGTCATTATTTTTCCTACCCATTTTTTTCTTTGCCACGATTTCCTCACTTTTAAACTTTGGTGTCTTCTGTATTTTTGTAAACAACCTTCCATCCTTTTTGTTTTTAATAAGGCAAGACATAAATTGAACCCCTTGGTACATCCTTCCCTCAGCGTAGTTGCTGAGGAGTGAGGTGCAGAGCAGTCCAGATAGACCTTGCCCTCAAGGGATCTCAATGCACTCTGAAGGCAAGGTGATATCACCCATTTCAGGAGCATCGTAGCTCCAACAGCCAGAACCACAAAGCCTCAGGAAGAAAAAAAAGGAAACTGTCTTTGCAATCTCGGGGTAGGAAAGGAGATCTTAGGATACAAAAATTATAGCCATAAAAATAAAAAGATGAGATAATAGTCTAGCATAGAGCAAGAGCCCACACCTTGATGGCATGAAGAACTGGACTCAGCCAGGCGCAGTGGCTCATGCCTGTAATCTCAGCACTTTGGGAGGCCAAGGTGGGCAGATTACAAGGTCAGGAGATCGAGACCATCCTGGCTAACATGGTGAAACCCCATCTCTACTAAAAAATACAAAAAATTAGCCGGGCGTGGTGATGGTCTCCTGTAGTCCCAGCTAGTCGGGAGGCTGAGGCAGGAGAATGGCGTGAACCCGGGAGGTGGAGCTTGCAGTGAGCCAAGATCGCACCACTGCCCTCCAGCCTAGGTGACAGAGCGAGACTCCATCTCAAAAAAAAAAAAAAAGAACTGGACTCAAATTCCAGCTCTGGCACTTGGAAGCTGCGTAACTGTGGACAAATCGTTTAACACCTCTGAGCCCTAGTTTCTTCAAGTGTAAAGTAGATTGACGATAGCACCTACCTCATTGGGTTGACATGAGACTCAAATGATATAGAGCGAGGCCTAACAAACTATGGCCCAGAGGCCAAGTCCAACCCACCCCTTGCTTCTGTAAATAAAGTTTTATTGGGACACAGTCACACCCATTTGCGTATCTGTGGGTGCTTCACGCTACAGTGGCAGTTGAGTGGTCACCACAGAGACTATGCAAAACCTAAAATATTTACTATCTGGCCTTTTATAGAAAAAAAATATGTGAGCCCCTGATAGACAAAGTGTGTTTTGTACCACTAAATATTCAGTAGTGGGGGCTGCCTTGAATCATGATTCACTGTAAAAACAGATAGGCAGTTGACATATTCAAAAGAGACATGGTCAAATGCAATATTAAGTTGCTGTTTCCTCCCATGAGGGAGGAAGATTCAAAGGCAGAGGCCATGGGCTTCCCTTTGTCCCCTGAGTGTCACACCTCCATTTCGGGTTCCTGGCAGATACCCCATCCACACTCCCCGGGAAGGCTGCTATGGAGACAAGGATGAGTTTCCTGGTGTGAGGACGTATGGCATCCGAGACACCAACGAGACCTATGACGTGTACTGCTTCGCTGAGGAGATGGAGGGTGAGCTGCCCTGCCCACCAAGAGGCACCCAGCTCCCTTCCCAAGGCCCCCTTCCCCTCCCCATCTCCCCACTGACACTTGAGATCACACACGGTGCCAGCTCAGGGCCTGACACACTCCGTCCTCCTCTGCTACGAAGGGAGGTGGGCTGAGGCCTACAGGTCCGCACCCCTCGCACTCCACTTTGGAGAGGGTCTCAGTGGCCCCAACATCTGCAAAATATCTGGTGTCACCACTGGACCCAAGAGCACGTGTCACAGGAGGTTTCTCACCTGGGATTGCCCCTCCCAGCTGAGACCCTGGCTGCTGTGACAAGCACATCGCTGTTCTAAGGTCCACCGTGCTGTCAAAGTCCAGCCCAGCCTTACCCTCGCAAGCGACACTACACCAGCAACGAAGCTCCCAGGGCAGCTGGCCACCCAGCCACCCTCCCCCAGAGTCCTTGTGGGCAGCCCCAGCTCTGTTCCTGGACAGAACTGGGAGCAGCGGAGAGGAACCTGGACTTTTTCTGTTTTGTAAAGGGCACCAGTTTTGATTGCAGAGTTACCCACGCACGTGGATTACACCCTTTCCACCATCTGCACCCATATACCCCTTTGTACATTCCAGACTCTGCAATGTCTGTCTCCTCCCTCCCTGCCTGCCCCGCCTTCCCCCCACCTGAATACAGTGCCCACAGCTTCTCCAGGCTGGGGAGAAGAGCTGACAACTGGCACTTTCTGGGTGAGGGGTCCCAGCCAGGCTTTCTCACCACCGTAGCCCCCTGCCGCATTCTCACCCCAGGGGGCAAACCTGCCTATTAGGTAACAAGTTATTTGTGTGTTCCCACATTTGGCTAACCAAAGACAAATAGAACTGCCAGTTAGAGCTGCCACTGAGCAGGGGTAGCCAGAACCACCCCTGTGAGTAGATGCCCTCCACCCCCACCCTTACCCCTTACCCTTACCCCTGACACAACCTTGTTAGGTTTTGGGAAATTATTTTTTAAGCTCACGGTCCTCAAATGATGCTCTTATGGACTCTTCAGGGTCTAGAGACCCCAGTTTGGGAACCACTGCTCCAAGGGCTCAAGGTCTGATGCCTGCTTTTTCCAGGAAAATTTGAGTTTTTTAAAAGGATTTGCCTTGAGTAGGCAATGCTTAACTCCTAGGAAAGATCCCCCTGTGGTGGAATGCAAATGGAGCAAAGAGGCTTTTGAGCAGAATTTTCCTCCCAGATTTCAAGTTTGCTCCACCCTTTGCCCAATCTCCCTGCCATTTTTGCTGCTTCTTTCTCAGTCCCCTTGTTTTAGGAAATTGATGTCATCCTACACAAAAGCCCAGAAATAAGCAATGAAGGGCAAGATCTGAGATACAGACATATGGGACCAGGACTTTGGGAAGTTAAAGGACTCCCAAGGCCTCGTGGAAAAGTGTGGATCTCTCTGGGGATGCGGAGCAGAGGGAGGGGGAGAAGACCCTTACCCAGCTGGCTGTGTCCTTCACAGGTGAGGTCTTTTATGCAACATCTCCAGAGAAGTTCACCTTCCAGGAAGCAGCCAATGAGTGCCGGCGGCTGGGTGCCCGGCTGGCCACCACAGGCCAGCTCTACCTGGCCTGGCAGGCTGGCATGGACATGTGCAGCGCCGGCTGGCTGGCCGACCGCAGCGTGCGCTACCCCATCTCCAAGGCCCGGCCCAACTGCGGTGGCAACCTCCTGGGCGTGAGGACCGTCTACGTGCATGCCAACCAGACGGGCTACCCCGACCCCTCATCCCGCTACGACGCCATCTGCTATACAGGTGGGGCACGGCTGGTGGTGGGAAGGGAGTTCACGCCACTAAAATGGGGTCCTAGAGGGAAGAGGAGATATTGGAAAGGGAGGGTTGGTTTTTGCCCTTGAAGGGGCCACTGGGTACCTGAACCCCATGTTTTTAGAACACCCCTCCATTTTCACTGGTTCCTAGGAAGCACTGAGGTAGAGACACTTGAGACTGAAGCGTATCTAGCCCTGTCTCATCAGATCAGCACAGAAGAGGCTTAAAAGCCTCCAAACTGTTTTCTCCAGTTTGAATCAAGGCTCTGTCACCTACTACTGTGCAACCCTGGCAAAGTTAAGGCCGTGAACCTCACTCTTCTCATCTGTCTAGTGGGGAGATGGGGTGCCCACCTGGGAAGATGTTGGGGGTCTGACATGTGACCCTGGCACCCATGGGAGGGTGCTGCTATCTGCCTTTTTTAATTGAATGTGTCTAAAAGGAGGGTCGGCCGGGCGCGGTGGCTCACGCTTGTAATCCCAGCACTTTGGGAGGCCGAGGCGGGCGGATCACGAGGTCAGGAGATCGAGACCACGGTGAAACCCCGTCTCTACTAAAAATACAAAAAAATTAGCTGGGCGTGGTGGCAGTGCCTGTAGTCCCAGCTACTCGGAGAGGCTGAGGCAGGAGAATGGCATGAACCCGGGAGGCGGAGCTTGCAGTGAGCCGAGATTGCGCCACTGCACTCCAGCCTGGGCGACAGAGCGAGACCCCGTCTCAAAAAAATAAAAAAATAAAAAAAATAAAAGGAGGGTCAAAATGGGTTTTGTTGTGTTTTTTTGTTTTTTTCTTTGAGACAGGGTCTCACTCTGTCATCCAGGCAGGAGTTCAGTGGTGCAATCATAGCTTACTGCAGTCTTAGCCTCCTGGGCTCAAGCAATCCTCCTGCCTCAGCCTCCCATGCAACTAGGAAAACAGGCACCACCATGCTTTGCTAATTTTTTTTTTTTTTTTTTGGTAGAAATGGGGTCTTGTCATGTTGCCCAGGCTGGGCAAAATGTTATTTTACTTTATTATTATTATTATCATTATCATTATTGAGACAGAATCTCATTCTGTCACCCAGGCTGGAGTGCAGTGGTGCTATTTCAGCTCATTGCAACCTCCATCTCCCAGGTTCAAACAATTCTTCTGCCTCAGCCTCCCAGATAGATTGGGATTACAGGTGTGCGCCATCATGCCCAGCTAATTTTGTATTTTTAGTAGAGATAGGGTTTCACCATGTTGACCAGCTGGTCTTGAACTCTTGACCTTAAGTGATCCACCCACCTCAGCCTCCCAAAGTGCTGGGGTTACATGCGTGAGCCACCATGCCCAGCCGCAAAATGTTATTGAAAAGAGTAGGGGAAAGTTTGATGGGGACTTTATTTTGAAAAATTAGACCAAAATGTTCAAATAAGTTTTTATCTTACATTTAACACATTTTGAGTTATAATTATAATTACATGCTAATTCTTGGAGGAAAAAGCAATGTATCACATGAATGAGGAGTTGCAAAACTTTTATGTCCTAAGTGGTGATAACACAATGACAACTCATTACACGTTTCATTTCCACAACCTGATCTTACAGGAAGAGAGCTAATAGTTGGGATTTCCCCCTCGAAGCCTCTCTTAACTTTTTGGTATTCTAACCACTCTTTTGGAAGTAGTATCACTCTCATGAGACCCTCATTTTTCCATGACTATGAGACAGGCAGTTCTTCAAAGCCACCTTCATCAACTTCACAAACTGTACTTTCTGCAAGATTTTCTAATTTCTCTTTATAACTGACTTACCTGGTCCTGTTGGATAGTTACAGCATCAGATGGTTAGTAAGGTGCTCACGAGACGAGTGAAGCAGCAGCTGTGTTGAGCAGGAAGGGCTGTTGGGGTGGGAACTGATCTTTATGAGCCGTCAGCTCATTGGTCAATATCTTGCCCTCTGATAGCTCTTGCACTCTTTTGCGATCTTGAAACTGTGGGGACTCCTACGATGAATGCCGATAGCTGAGCACCCCTGAAATGGGCTTGGCAAGGCACCTGGCACACAGGGGCGCCCTCCTGCCCCAGCAGGGAAAGAGGAGGAGCCATGCTCATCTCCAGCCCACTCCTCATCCCCCTCAAGCTGGTCCCAGGCTGAGAGGCTAAAGCTTGTCTTTGCCCCTTCCCTAGGTGAAGACTTTGTGGACATCCCAGAAAACTTCTTTGGAGTGGGGGGTGAGGAGGACATCACCATCCAGACAGTGACCTGGCCTGACATGGAGCTGCCACTGCCTCGAAACATCACTGAGGGTGAAGCCCGAGGCAGCGTGATCCTTACCGTAAAGCCCATCTTCGAGGTCTCCCCCAGTCCCCTGGAACCCGAGGAACCCTTCACGTTTGCCCCTGAAATAGGGGCCACTGCCTTCCCTGAGATTGAGAATGAGACTGGAGAGGCCACCAGGCCCTGGGGCTTTCCCACGCCTGGCCTGGGCCCTGCCACGGCATTCACCAGTGAGGACCTCGTCGTGCAGGTGACGGCTGTCCCTGGGCAGCCGCATTTGCCAGGGGGTAAGTAGCTGCCCGTGGGTGCATCCAGGGGCAGGTGGAGAGAACTTGGCCTGCAGGGAAGGGATTCCCGCAGTTGAAGCCTGTATCTTCTACTGAGCCTGGCACCTGGGACAACGTTCTCTCCTCTCAGACCTTATTCTCCTCATCTGTGAAACAAAAACAATAGGCCAGACTAGTCAGGTCCACACTCTTGCCATCAAGGATTTATTTCAAATGAGGTCATATGTGGAATCCAGTCTCTATATCAAGCAGGCACATGTGCCACATAGATCTAACGGAAGTAGCGTGGAGAACAACCGGGGCTCCTTCTGTCCAGGGCCCCTCCTTGCCCCATCAGACACCCCCATGAAACAGAGCCGCTAGAAAACCACTGCTTTGGATGACCCCTGCGGCCTCTGACTGCTCTGACCTCCCAGGACAAAGGCCAGCAAACTGTGGCCAGTGGGCTGGGTTTAGCTGTTCTCATATGGCCCATGACTTAGGAATGATTTTTACCTTCTTAGTTAGGGGCAAAAAGTCAAAAGAAAAATAATATTTTGTGACACATGAAAATTATATAAAATTCAAATTTCAATGTCCACAAATAAAGTTTGATTGGAACAAAGCCATAGCCATCTGTGGACAAGTTATCTATGGCTAACTGAGGACAATCACAGCGGGGTTGAATACAGTCAGTCCTTCATGTCTGGATTCAACCAACCGTGGATGGAAAATATTCCAAAAGAAAAGAAACAATAACATAACAATACAACAATAAAAGTAATACAGATTTAAAACAATACAATATAACCACTACTTACATAGCATTGTTATTGTATCAGATTTTATAGGTAATCTAGAGATGCTTTTATACAAATACTACACTTTTATATCAGGGACTTGAGCCTCTGCGGATTTTGGTATCTGAGGAGATCCTGGATCCCAAAGGATAACTGTAGGGGAGGCGCAGATGGATGCTGCCATCCACCATCACACCCACATGGCTACCAAGTGGAATTTCAGCCTGCATTGCCCAGATAAATCCAATATGTCAGGCAGCAGGAGTTGGTCCCCCTCTGTGCCCATGGAGCCTTGGGAACTGCACACCATGGGTCCCCGAACCTGACCACTCCCTCCTCCCCACCCAGGGGTCGTGTTCCACTACCGCCCGGGACCCACTCGCTACTCGCTGACCTTTGAGGAGGCGCAGCAGGCCTGCCTGCGCACCGGGGCGGTCATTGCCTCGCCGGAGCAGCTCCAGGCCGCCTACGAAGCAGGCTATGAGCAGTGCGACGCTGGCTGGCTGCGGGACCAGACCGTCAGGTGAAGCCATGCTCCTCGCCCAGCCCAAACCCAATGGAAGAGGTCAGACTCAAGGAGCCACAGCCTGGCACGGCCCCCAGCACACTGAGCACCCAATACCTTGTGGGTTAATGAATTAGTTGGTGACTCAACTGAAGCATATCCCGAAAGGGTGGTGAAGGGCACCGGGTAATGTTCAGTTCTTGGTCATTTCTCCCCATCAGACAGAGGCAGCAGCCCCCTCCTCAAGTGCCCCATTCCCCTCCAGCCTGACCCAGTGCCCTTCCATGCAGCTGCTCTCTCCTGAAGCCAGAAATCCCCCAGGAGCCACCAGACCCTTCCCCAGGCTGCTCGGAGAACTTGCTGCATAAGGGGCTTCTTGCTGGTTTGAATCCCAGCAGACAACTGAAGACATGCCCGAGTCCCTGGGTAGCCTCTGGCCTCAGCCCAAGGCCCTGCATCTACCAGGCCCTGGAACAGGCCTTTATCTTCTCCTCCCACTCTCCTTTGCAGATACCCCATTGTGAGCCCACGGACCCCATGCGTGGGTGACAAGGACAGCAGCCCAGGGGTCAGGACCTATGGCGTGCGCCCATCAACAGAGACCTACGATGTCTACTGCTACGTGGACAGACTTGAGGGTACAAGCCACATTCTCACATTTCGGGCCCTAGATGGGCAGGGGGTGGGCAGGGGGCTGACAGGGCGATACAAAGAAGAGAGGGGGTTACCACCCACTGACCCCTGATCCCACCCAGCTTTCCAGGTGGGAAAGGGTCTGCTGAAAAAGGAAGGCCTCCAGCCCCTCCCTCAGATCCAGCCCCTGCTCTCCTACTGAATGTTTCATGTGGTCTCCTCCAGCATTGCAGGGGAGCATCAGTCCCTTTAAAAAGCAATGAGGTCTGTGGGTAAATCTTGGTTTGTTATAAATAAATGCTATATACACCAACTCCTTCTTGGAGAGTCCCAATGCCTGGGCACAAATCAAAGGCACTGAGAAGTCCTGCAGTAAAAACAAAAACAAAAAACCTCTTTAGGCTGGGCACAGTGGCTCACACCTGTAATCCTAGCACTTTGGGAGGCAGAGGTGCCTCAGTGTGGGTGGATTGCTCTAGCCCACGAGTTCGAGACCAGCCTGGGCAACATGACCAAACCCTGTCTCTACTTATTTAAAAAGAAAGAAAAAGAGAAACTTCTTTAACTCTCTTTAACTCAGCATTGCCCAATTTTTAACCACAGACCTTTATTTTGTTTTATTTCATTTCTTTTAATTTCCATAAAAATTACCAAATTTCCACTGAACACAATTTTGGAAATGCTGGTGTTCCAGAAAGATTTCGGCATTGCCACTCACTTGTTTCAAGACCCTGGGCAAGTCACTTAACCTCTCTAGGCCTCAGCTCCTTCATCTATAAAGTGGGACTGATTATATGTACATCAGAGGTTTTTTTGAGTATTAAATGAGATATGTATGAAAATCTTCTTGGCACGAGTAGGTCTTCAGTAAGTGTAAGCTCTCCTCCCCCTGAATCAGATAGGTACCAGGTACATTGCTAGGTGCTGGGACCCAGCCCCTGCCCTGGATGAGTTCCCAGGGTGTAGGGTGAGCAGGTCCACAGCAGTCACAGTGATAAGTGAAGTGGTGTAGGGGTGCACAGGGATTGGAGGGGGCCCAGGCGAGCTGCCTTGCTTAGCCAAGGGAGGGGGTGCCTAAGTGTGACTAGAGAATCCAGAAAAGAGGGCAGGAGGAGAAGTTGTTGTGGAAACAACTTGGCCCAGTTTGACAGGAATTTTGACTTTTTTGGCACCAGAAGTCCTACGTCCCAGGAAACCCCAGTCCAGTACAAACCAGAGCGGTGGTCACCTATTTCCCAGGATCCCAGGAAATCTAAGGGGGAGTGGTCAAAGAAGGGGTGATGGAGCTGGGCTGGGTCTTAGCCCTGGTGAGGAGGGTTGGAGGAACTCTGTCCTGGGTGGGCAGGGACTGACCTGGCCTGAATATGGGGGGTCATATTCTACCCCTTGCCTCTGCCCCCAGGGGAGGTGTTCTTCGCCACACGCCTTGAGCAGTTCACCTTCCAGGAAGCACAGGAGTTCTGTGAATCCCACAATGCCACGCTGGCCACCACGGGCCAGCTCTACGCCGCCTGGAGCCGCGGCCTGGACAAGTGCTATGCTGGCTGGCTGGCCGATGGCAGCCTCCGCTACCCCATCGTCACCCCAAGGCCTGCCTGTGGTGGAGACAAGCCAGGCGTGAGAACCGTCTACCTCTACCCTAACCAGACAGGCCTCCCGGACCCACTGTCCCGGCACCATGCCTTCTGCTTCCGAGGTATGCAGCCTCGCTTCGGCTCCAGCAGCCCCTTTTGTCTGGAGAGGACCCCCCTAGTTTCACCCCATCCTGCCACCACCCAGTATCCCATCCATCAGAGCAAGAAAAAATCAGTCCCTCTGGGGCAGAGCCAGCTCTGAAACCAGCACAACGCACGCTTTGACCCCAAGGCAAGGTCATCCTTCTAAAGTTCCCCAGAGACAAGCAGAGATAAATAAGAACTTGAGCTGGTATTTATGTCTACTAGAAATGAGGTAGACCTGAATTTGAGTTATAGCTCTGCTACTTAATAGCTGTGTGAAAATGGAGACATAATGGTTCGTACGTCAGAGAGAGCTGCAAGAATTAATTGAGTGCATGTGGTGCCCTTGGTGTAGTGCCTGGGACACAGTAAATGCTCAATAATGTTAGCTTTATTTCATATACATATATATATGTAAAGCTATAATATATAGCTTTATTTTGTACAACCTGTAATTTGTACACCCTTGTCAAATTCTCTCCTGCTTGCAAATATTTTTGTGATGAGTTTAGTCAAATTATTCTATTACTCTTCACTAAGCACTGGTGGTTCATGTTTTTCATTGACCTATGCTATGGGTATGCTACCATTTCAACCATCACTCCCCATTGGACTTCTGAGAGTGATGTCATCAAGCAATATAGTAAGCATGGCCAGGGCGTAGCCATGGAATTGCTGGGCTCTGATTGGATTTGTTCCTGCACAGTCCATGGAGGGTCTGGGTGCATGGACCAGAATGTAGATTGTAATAACAGCCTGTGCCATGTTTTAGATAGTTTATATCAAAACTGAGTGTCTTTGCAACTTCCTGTGAATCTATAATTATTCTCAAATAAACTTAAGGGGAAAAAAACTTGAGTGTCCCCAAGTTTCCCAGACAGCCAGGGTCACCTTTTAAAACCCAATTCAAGGCCAGGAGCAGTGGCTTACACCTGTAATCCCAGCACTTTGGGAGGCCAAGTTGGGCGGATCACTTGAGGTCAGGAGTTCGAGATCAGCCTGGCCAACATGGTGAAACCCTGTCTCTACTAAGAAAAGTGCAAAAATTAGCTGGGTTTGGTGGTGTGCACCTGTAATCCCAGCTACTAGGGAGGCTGAGGCAGGAGAATCGCCTGAACCCAGGAGGTGGAGGTTGCAGTGAGCCGAGATTATTCTACTGTACTCCAGCCTGGGCAGCAGAGCAAGACTCTGTCTCAAAAAAAAATAAAATAAAATTCAAAGTTCAGCCAGCTTCAGTAAGTCAAGTCCAATTCTCTCCCAGAGGCTTTGATGAGGCTCTTGTCCCAGTGCCCCTCTCCCTGCTCTGGGAAGCAGAAACCAAGCCAGTTAACCTCCCAGAAAGTTTCCAGCCATGCTGCCCCCAGCCTCCCAACCCTGACCCTCCATGAACTCAGCCCTGTATATTATCCTGCACAGTTCAGCTTCCTTGCTGACCAAGCTCACTGCTGGTTTCCCCCACACCAGAACAGTTACCCCCAGCCCATGAATACTACCTTCACGCTTTCAAATGTCGAGATGGTTTCATGGAATTTAAGCACCATCCTCCTATTTTTGGTCCTGACACACTTGGAACATAATCCCCGTCCCCAAGATCGGCAGCGTTGTTCAGTAGTTGAGAGCATGGAGTCTGGCACCAGATGCTTGAATTCAAAGACTAGATCTGTAAGCCATTGACCCTGGGCAAATCATGTAACTCTGTGCCTCAGTTTCCCCATCTGTAAAATGAGATAATTATATCTCTCTCATAAAGCTGTTGTGAGATAAAGTGATTTTATATACATAAGCCTTTAGAGCAGTGCCTGGCATGTATGATGGATTCTGCAGGTGAGATGACCCAGATCACCGGAACTAAACTGCTGGTGGTGCATATGAATATTATATCATTGGTGCCGATGGCTGTTACTAAGCGAGAAGGCAAACAGCCATCCACTGACCCAGGAGGTGGGGCCTGGCCCACCTCAGAGTCCCCTAGCTCCCCTCAAGAAGGGCCAGCCAAGGACGGGTCACTGGTAAGAGAGGGACTCACTCTGACCACCCACATCTCCTTTAGGCATTTCAGTGGTTCCTTCTCCAGGAGAAGAAGAGGGCGGCACACCCACATCACCCTCTGGTGTGGAGGAGTGGATCGTGACCCAAGTGGTTCCTGGTGTGGCTGCTGTCCCCGTAGAAGAGGAGACAACTGCTGTACCCTTAGAGGAGACTACTGCCATCCTAGAGTTCACCACCGAGCCAGAAAACCAGACAGAACGGGAACCAGCCTACACCCCAGTGGGCACATCCCCGCTGCCAGGTTGGTATGGCTTGGGTTCTGGGGCACACCCTGAAACTGCATACCCCTGTCTGCCTACAGTGTGCCTGGTGGGGTGGGGGGGTTCCCTTCCTGGGATTTGTGCTGTTTCCCCAGCCCTGACACTGGCTGGGTGTGCTGCTGTGGGCAACTTTAGCCACCTCAGCTGGCCTCTAGGACCTGCCCCAGAGTGACAAAAACAGCCTTGTTCATAAAATCTTTTTATTACACATTAACTTTTCTGGCCGTTATTTCCCTTGCATGAACCCCCAAATGCCCAGGACTGTGCTGATCAGAGGGCCCTCAGTTACCTTGTCCTCCTGCACTGACACCCTCACCCTAACGTCAACACTCTCTTGTGGGAGGATCTCTAATAGAAGAGAAATAACCAGGGAGGGGGTTACTGTCAGAAGTCTGACTGTGACCTGTCTCCTCGCCTTTCTCCTTCCATTTCCCTCTTCTGGGCCAGGCCTCCTCAGGCAGAACTTCCTGAACTCTGTCACAATTAAACCAGATGAGACTTAACAGGATGAAAGCAGCAGTCCCTAAACCTTGTTGAATAAAGTGTTTTGTGGCCACTAAGGTTTGGGAAATGCTGGCTTACAGAGATTAACAGGTTTCCTCACTGCAGACCTTCTCAGAGCCTTGAATATGCTAATATGCACTGTAAGTCTCCAAGAGGAGGTGATAGATACAGTGTGTCCCAAATTAACATTACCACAGAGCCTCCCCCCACTCCCACAGAGCATTGTTAACACCTAGCAGCTTCCAGCTGGGGTAAGCTTGATTTAGAACAATGTACAGTAGTATGTGTGTATACCTGGTAGAGTCAGTTTCCCTGGGGTATGTGCATCTGAAAAAAGGAGTGTATCCGAGCTCCCACTAACTCATCCATCCATGCTTCAGCATTCTGTGCATGGTTCCAGAGCAATTTGGCAGTGTCAGGCACTCTTCTGGGCCTTGGAGATGCAAAGCCTGGCCTCTCTCCATATCAGAAGGTTAAGATGCCTCTGTAGAGCAGGGGAGAGTCTGGCCTAGCAGCCTCACCCAGCAGCCACACCTACCTGTGGCCTTCCGCGCCCTTCACCAGGACAAGAATGACTGAGTCCTCTTTGGCATCAGGGTATGACTTTGCACGGGACTCTGGCAACCACTAGTGGAGAGTTACCAGTGGGAAAGTGGCTCCAGCAGCTCTGTAGAAATGTTTTCTAGACTTCAGTTCCTGACTACCTTGCTGATTTCAGCCATATCTGGGAACCGTCTGCACTATCATTTGCTCCATGTATTTTTCTTTAGGTTGACTTGCTTTTAAAAAAAGAAATGTAGGGCTGAGTACGGTGGCTTACGCCTGTAATCCCAGCACTTTGGGAGGCCAAGATGGGAGGACCACTTGAGGCCAGGAGTTCAAGACCAGCCTGGCCAACATGGCAAAACCCAGTGTCTACTAAAAATACAAAAATTAGCCAGGTGTGGTGGCACGCACCTGTAGTCCCAGCTACTCGGGAGGCTGAGGCATGAGAATCACTTGAACCCAGGAGGTGGAGGTTACAGTGAGCCAAGATGGTGCCACCGCACTGCAGCCTGGGCAACAGAGCAAGACCCTGTCTCCAAAAAAAAAAAAAGAAAGAGATGTAAATTTATTTAAGAGGGAACTGTTATAGTATGACTGCAAATGGTCATCCTGGTGTGTTTCATAGATAGATAGATACATACATACATACATACATACATACTTATCAAAATAAAAAGAATCTTTTTTGGGTCCTGCCCAGCTAACTTTTTTTTTTTTTTTTGCATGGTACCACTGCTGTTCTTCATGCCCCACCTCTCCCTCTAAGATTCTCCTTTCAGCAAAAACAAACTAAACCTGCCCAGTGGACCCAGCACCCTCAGTGCTCAGGGGTCCCATCTGGGAAGTTGGCCCCAAAATCCATACAAGGTTAAAATGCACTGTGGCTGTTTTTCAAATGCCAAAGGAAAGAAGAGCTGAAGCAAAGAATGTAGCCTTGATTAGTTAGAATTGTGGGGTTTCCTTTTTTCATTTCTCTATTTTTCAAATTGTCTGTAACAGAGTTCTCAGAACTGGAAGAAGTCACTGTATGTTTACAAACATCACCACCTGGCCCTTTCTTCCTCAGAAGGATGGCTTAAAATGAACAGTTCTTACACTGAAGTGAGTCCCAGCACCACAGGGAAGGCTTGCTAAAACACAGTATGCCAGGCTCCTTCCCAGAGTTGCTGAATCAGTGGGGCTGGGAGGTCTAGGAATTTGCTTTTCTATTCAAGCTCCCAGAGGGTGCTGTTGCCGCGAGTCCAAGCTTTGAAAACCATGGGACCAAATCAATGAGACGTAATGTGGAAGTACTTGCAGGATGACCTTGGTGGTCTTCAGTGGTGGCCAGGCCCCCACATCCAATGGGTTGTATGGATGGTGGCCCCTGCATCTCACACAAAGTACAACCTGTGTAGCCCATGGCCCTGTGGGCACTTGGGGGAGCTTCCCGGTTCCCTACCTCCCTCCTTCCTTTCTCCCTATCCTTCTGCCTTCTTTTCTCCCTATCCTTCCTTCCTTCCTTCTTTCATTTCTTCATTTCCAAGACACTTTACACAGTTCCATTAGAAAGCATTTGGACACATTGCTGAGCTCTTGAGAGAAAAATTTTACTGTGGAAAGAATGGAGTTTAGATTCTACGTATGAGCCTAAAATGGGGCAGAGTTAATAAACCCACACCTCATCTTTCTTCCTTCTTTTCTACAGGGATCCTTCCTACTTGGCCTCCCACTGGCGCAGCAACAGAGGAAAGCACAGAAGGCCCTTCTGCAACTGAAGTGCCCTCTGCCTCAGAGGAACCATCCCCCTCAGAGGCGCCATTCCCCTCAGAGGAGCCATCCCCCTCAGAGGAACCATTCCCCTCAGTGAGGCCATTCCCCTCAGTGGAGCTGTTCCCCTCAGAGGAGCCATTCCCCTCCAAGGAGCCGTCCCCCTCAGAGGAACCATCAGCCTCAGAAGAGCCCTATACACCTTCACCCCCGGTGCCCAGCTGGACTGAGCTGCCCAGCTCTGGGGAGGAATCTGGGGCCCCTGACGTCAGTGGTGACTTCACAGGCAGTGGAGATGTTTCAGGACACCTTGACTTCAGTGGGCTGCTGTCAGGGGACAGGGCAAGTGGACTGCCCTCTGGAGACCTTGACTCCAGCGGTCTTACTTCCACATTGGGCTCAGGCCTGCCTGTGGAAAGTGGACTAGCCTCAGGGGATGAAGAGAGAATTGAGTGGTCCAGCACTCCTACGGTTGGTGAACTGCCCTCTGGAGCTGAGATCCTAGAGGGCTCTGCCTCTGGAGTCGGGGATCTCAGTGGACTTCCTTCTGGAGAAGTTCTAGAGACTTCTACCTCTGGAGTAGGAGACCTCAGTGGGCTTCCTTCTGGAGAAGTTCTAGAGACTTCTACCTCTGGAGTAGGAGACCTCAGCGGACTTCCTTCTGGAGAAGTTCTAGAGACTACTGCCTCTGGAGTAGAGGACATCAGCGGGCCTCCTTCTGGAGAAGTTCTAGAGACTACTGCCTCTGGAGTAGAGGACATCAGTGGGCTTCCTTCTGGAGAAGTTCTAGAGACTACTGCCTCTGGAGTAGAGGACATCAGTGGACTTCCTTCTGGAGAAGTTCTAGAGACTACTGCCTCTGGGGTAGAGGACATCAGCGGACTTCCTTCTGGAGAAGTTCTAGAGACTACTGCCTCTGGAGTAGGAGACCTCAGTGGACTTCCTTCTGGAGAAGTTCTAGAGACTTCTACTTCTGGAGTAGGAGATCTCAGTGGACTTCCTTCTGGAGAAGTTCTAGAGACTTCTACCTCTGCATTAGGGGACCTCAGTGGACTTCCTTCTGGAGGAGAAGTTCTAGAGACTTCTGCCTCTGGAGTAGAGGACATCAGCGGGCTTCCTTCTGGAGAAGTTGTAGAGACTACTGCCTCTGGAATAGAGGATGTCAGTGAACTTCCTTCAGGAGAAGGTCTAGAGACCTCTGCTTCTGGAGTAGAGGACCTCAGCAAGCTCCCTTCTGGAGAAGAAGTTCTAGAGATTTCTGCCTCTGGAGTAGGGGACATCAGTGGGCTTCCTTCTGGAGGAGAAGTTCTAGAGATTTCTGCCTCTGGAGTCGGGGACCTCAGTGGGCTTCCTTCTGGAGGAGAAGGTCTAGAGACCTCTGCTTCTGAAGTAGGGACCGACCTCAGTGGACTTCCTTCTGGAAGGGAGGGTCTAGAGACTTTAGCTTCTGGAGCTGAGGACCTCAGTGGGTTGCCTTCTGGAAAAGAAGACTTGGTGGGTTCAGCTTCTGGAGACTTGGACTTGGGCAAACTACCTTCTGTAACTCTAGGAAGTGGGCAAGCTCCAGAAACAAGTGGTCTTCCCTCTGGATTTAGTGGCGAGTATTCTGGGGTGGACTTTGGAAGTGGCCCACCCTCTGGCCTGCCTGACTTTAGTGGACTTCCATCTGGATTCCCAACTGTTTCCCTAGTGGATTCTACATTGGTGGAAGTGGTCACAGCCTCCACTGCAAGTGAACTGGAAGGGAGGGGAACCATTGGCATCAGTGGTGCAGGAGAAATATCTGGGCTTCCCTCCAGTGAGCTGGACATTAGTGGGGGAGCTAGTGGACTCCCTTCAGGAACTGAACTCAGTGGCCAAGCATCTGGGTCTCCTGATGTCAGTGGGGAAACACCTGGACTCTTTGGTGTCACTGGACAGCCATCAGGGTTTCCTGACATCAGTGGGGGAACATCTGGGATTTTTGAGGTTAGTGGGCAGCCATCAGGGTTTCCTGACACTAGTGGGGAAACATCTGGAGTGACTGAGCCTAGCGGGCTGTCCTCTGGACAACCAGGTGTTAGTGGAGAAGCATCTGGAGTTCTTTATGGCAGTAGTCAACCCTTTGGCATAACCGATCTGAGTGGAGAAACATCTGGGGTCCCTGATCTCAGCGGGCTGCCTTCAGGTTTACCAGGGTTCAGTGGAGCAACATCAGGAGTCCCTGACCTGGTTTCTGGTGCCACAAGTGGCAGCAGTGAATCTTCTGGCATTACATTTGTGGACACCAGTTTGGTTGAAGTGACCCCTACTACATTTAAAGAAGAAGAAGGCTTAGGGTCTGTGGAACTCAGTGGCCTCCCTTCCGGAGAGGCAGATCTGTCAGGCAAATCTGGGATGGTGGATGTCAGTGGGCAGTTTTCTGGAACAGTCGATTCCAGTGGGTTTACATCCCAGACTCCAGAATTCAGTGGCCTACCAAGTGGCATAGCTGAGGTCAGTGGAGAATCCTCCGGAGCTGAGATTGGGAGCAGCCTGCCCTCGGGAGCATATTATGGCAGTGGACTTCCATCTGGTTTTGCCACTGTCTCTCTTGTAGACAGAACTTTGGTGGAATCTGTAACCCAGGCTCCAACAGCCCAAGAGGCAGGAGAAGGACCTTCTGGCATTTTAGAACTCAGTGGTGCTCATTCTGGAGCACCAGACATGTCTGGGGACCATTCTGGATTTCTGGACCTAAGTGGGTTGCAGTCCGGGCTGGTAGAGCCCAGCGGAGAGCCACCAAGTACTCCATATTTTAGTGGGGATTTTGCCAGCACCACCAATGTAAGTGGAGAATCCTCTGTAGCCATGGGCACCAGTGGAGAGGCCTCGGGACTTCCAGAAGTTACTTTAATCACTTCTGAGTTCGTGGAGGGTGTTACTGAACCAACTGTTTCTCAGGAACTTGGCCAAAGGCCTCCTGTGACACACACACCCCAGCTTTTTGAGTCCAGTGGAGAAGTCTCTGCAGCTGGGGACATTAGTGGAGCTACCCCCGTGCTCCCTGGGTCTGGAGTAGAAGTATCATCAGTCCCAGAATCTAGCAGTGAGACGTCCGCCTATCCTGAGGCTGGGGTTGGGGCATCTGCTGCCCCTGAGGCCAGCAGAGAAGATTCTGGGTCCCCTGATCTGAGTGAAACCACCTCTGCATTCCACGAAGCTGACCTCAAGAGATCCTCTGGCCTAGGAGTGAGCGGCAGCACTTTGACATTTCAAGAAGGCGAGGCGTCAGCTGCCCCAGAAGTGAGTGGAGAATCCACCACCACCAATGATGTGGGGACAGAGGCACCAGGCTTGCCTTCAGCCACTCCCATGGCTTCTGGAGACAGGACTGAAATCAGCAGAGACCTGTCTGGTCACACCTCGGGGCTGGGCGTTGTCATCAGCACCAGCATCCCAGAGTCTGAGTGGACTCAGCAGACCCAGCGCCCTGCAGAGGCGCATCTAGAAATTGAGTCCTCAAGCCTCCTGTACTCAGGAGAAGAGACTCACACAGTCGAAACAGCCACCTCCCCAACAGATGCTTCCATCCCAGCTTCTCCAGAATGGAAACGTGAATCAGAATCAACTGCTGCAGGTATTGTGATTTTTTTCCCCCTTTAAATGTGCTTGGGTAGTTCAGACTGTAGCTTCTAGCACTATCTAAACAGTCATCCTTCTCTCCCTGTGCCAAGTAGCACAGAAGGAGGCCGCGTAGCTTTAAGGTTCCAAGAATAGCTCCACGATAGGTTAGGTGTGCAAGGCAATAGTCTTCACCTCTCTCAGCCTCATCTGTAACATAAGAGTAGGATAATACTATACCAGGGAAGATTAAACAGAATATAAACATACATAGATAAAGCAAGCACTCAGCATCACACCGTGCATACAGTGCACACTTATAAAGATTAGCAATGTTATCATTACAGCAGAGTTGCAGTCCATGAGTTTTTACATGTGAATTCAACTATCTGTACTTGGCATAGGGAGAGAAGGATGACTGTTTAGATAGTGCTAGAAATTCTGCTCACTCGCCCTGCCCTGGAGTGAGTGTGAGATGAGAGAGTAAATCTGCTGATGGTGTTTATGTCTGAATATTTATTTTGTGCAGGGTTAAAACCTGCACAATTTAAGGAACTATGAAGTGTCATTTGGTTATCTGGCTTTAGATTCTGCATCCCCAACCCCATCCCTGTACGAAGGGGCTCCTGTACTATCATGATTGTCTCACCGCGACATAACTCCAAGTGCCAGGCAGTGGGCTCTGGTAGCTGATTTTCCTTTGTTTTTTGCTCTGGGGTCCCTTGTACCTTCTTTTGTGCTGAGAGAGCTTTCACAGCTAGAGAGCTCCCCCCGATGCTGTGGGCCAGGTGCCCAGGAGGGACAGAGGCCTCAGAAAAGTGCTGACCCAAAGCCAGCCTTGTGGACTTCAGGGACCTCATGCCCCAACTTTGAGGTCTTGGAGGCCATGTGACTGTGTTCTTGATGCTCAACCTCTCCCCTGGGGGTTGCAGCCCCCGCCAGGTCCTGTGCAGAGGAGCCCTGTGGCGCTGGGACCTGCAAGGAGACAGAGGGACACGTCATATGCCTGTGCCCCCCTGGCTACACTGGCGAGCACTGTAACATAGGTAAGGCCCTCATTGGCCGTGGAGAGTGAGAGCAGAGGCGCTGGACAGACTCCTTCATCCCCCAAAGGGTCCCCAGGCGGGAGGAGGCAACCAAGGTCCACTGAGGCTGAGGCTTCTCAGGCTGGGAAGGAGCTGCATGATGACATGTCAGGGGCAGAAGCCACAGGACAGACATGGCTTATCTTTCTCGAATGTCTAGGTTTAGGAGAAAAGAGTCAAGTAATTAAGTTGGTAAGTATTTTTATATCAAGCCAATGACTATTGTAGGAGTAGAATGAAAAATGTGCTTGAATTTTGGAGATGAGACTTCAAAGAAATATTGAGCATGGGGTGAGTATTAAATACAGCGGCCACACCTCTCTGCTCCTGGTGAGGAGTCTCTGAGTGGGGCCGTCTTGTATCGTGCAGAGTGAACCCCACCAAGTTGCCTCCATGCTTGGGTCTGCGTGGGGTTTGGGTCCCCTTCTTGCCCTGAAGGAAATGACAAACAGCGGTAATCACCCAGCACAGGGATTCGTGGCTGTAGGGCAGCTGTAACCCAGCAGCGCGTCCTGCCCAGGCACCCACCATGAGCCTGTTTGTCCTTAGGTATGGGTGAAGCAGCCTGTGGGATGGGTGGAGAGCCTGGGGACCCTCTGATCTGAGGTGGACCCCAGAAGGAGATGGTTAGAATCTACCTGTTGTTCTGCGGACACACGGGAGGCCGGTGGTCATGAGGACATCTCATCTCATCTTATCAACATCATCACCTTGAGGAAAGAAATGCCCAGTTACCACCAAGCTCATATTCTTTCATTAGTTCTCCCACTACCCCAGTGCCCTTATCCCCAGTCTCCCTCCTAAGTCAAGAATCAGAGACCTAGGGTCTTTCATAAAAGGGGTCACTCCTAGGACATGTGCAAAAATGAAAAAATGAATCCTGGAGAAAAAACAATCACTTCCAGGTAAACCTCATGTCGGGCAATTATCCTTCGATAGCCTTTACATCAAACACAGAGAAGAATCCTGTGTCTATATATATTAATATACATGCAAATTAATACATCATTATATATTATTAGATATCATATAATATAAACATGCTGTATACATGGTACATATGCAGTAACTATATATGTATATATAAACAGGCATTAGGGTAGATATTCATTCACTCTTTCCCCAACATGTGGGCTGCAAGGACAGAGAGGGTGGGCTATCCTGGGAAGGTTCCGGGCTTACTGCAGAAGGGGACAGCATTTCCACTGGGCCATAGTGACCCCACGGACTGTAGCTGCACCCCACCATCACTCACCCCTGATGGGTGACTCCACTCTTGGGAAATCCTTCTCAACCTGATACTTGAGGCAAAAATCTGACACTAGCATCAGAAGTCAAAGCAAGGCTCGTGTTCTTGGCAGCCCTGAAGTTAATAGAAGTGTCAGTGGGCTGTAACTATTCTGCTGTAAGGACAGCCTTTCTGTGATCATGTATATTTCCAAAGGGCTTTTGTTCCCACGATTTCTCCCCAGACAGTTCTGTAAGCAGCTTGGTAACCACTCCCATTTGAGACGGGAACACAGAGGAGTTAAGTAATTTGCCTAACTATACTGAGTAAGTGGATTGAATCAAGATTCAAGACCTTAATTCACGTGTTTAACACACTCAGCTAAATAAGAAACTCCCTCTTGAACGTAACAACCAGTTGCCAGTCTCAAAAAACTGAAGCTGGACTTCAGGGGAGCCAGAGAGGGAAGGAGCTGGGAATCCGAGGTGGTCAGATTCAAGACTTGCAGCCCAGCCTTCATTTTCCTCATTTGTAAACAGGGATCGACGGTAATGGTTCTCAGCTTTGAAAAAATATGCCTGAGATCTACCCCAACAGATTGTGATTGAAGTGGTTCTGTGGCCTTGGCATTGAGGTTTTTAAAACCCCCAGGTGACTCCAATGTGCAGCCAGGGCTGAGAACCGCTGCTGTGAGGGTGAAGATTACCCATGTACAGCATCTGGTCAGAAGAGGCATTTAAGAAAAATTGCTTCCCTTTCCCCATCTCCCACTCTACTGGCTAAGAGAAGCTTTAGCATCTCCAAAAGTGAGTGGTGGGGATCAGCCCAGCACAAAACCTAGGTCTCTTTTCTCATGACTGTACCTTGGGGTCCCAGGTCACTCTTGTTCAACTTAGCTCAAGGTTCAAGTGCTTCCAGAAGGACTGCAGATAGTGGCCAGTCTCCATGGGTGACCCACCATTGTCTTGCACCAGAACCAGGAACTACAGGTTGTTAAAAAGACTACGGATCGGCCAGGTGCAGTGGCTCATACCTGTAATCCCAGCACTTTGGGAGGCCAAGGCAGATGGATTGCCTGAGTTCAGGAGTTCGAAACCAGCCTGATCAATATGGTGAAACCCTGTCTTAATTTTGACTTCAAAATTAAGATCTAGGTTGGGCGTGGTGGCTCACACCTGTAATCTGAGCCCTTTGGAAGGCTAAAGTGGGCGGATCACTTGAGCTCAGGAGTTCGAGACCAGCCTGGGCAAAATAGTGAAACCCAATCTCTATTAAAAAAAAAAAAAAAAAAGTCAAGATCTGTTTAATGAATACTCAGATTATTTAGCAATTAAAAGCAAGACTATTCTATTCTGACCCGCTTCAAAAGCAGCAGCATCTTTCCCCACTTCCATTACTGACGGCACCCATGGGAATTAGGCTCAGACTCTAAGGTTTCTATCCTGGCTACAGCTTAGAATCACCTGGAGTGCTTTTAAAAAGCATCATGCCTGGGCCCCACTCTGAGATAGTCTGATTCAATTGGTCTAAAGAGGAGCTTCAGCATTGGTATTTTTAAAAAATCTTTAAATAAGAATATTTTTAAAAACTACTCCAGTAATTCTAATACGCCAGCCAAGGATGAAAAATACTGTTCTAACCAGATCTCACATCCAATTTCCAGTCATCACTGGTGCTATGTAGACTTCTCTTATCTCCTCTGTTAGGAGGGCATGACCTTAAACTTAATCAGTTTCCTTTCTATCTTACTGCTTTTTTTCACTTTCTAGGTTTGAAGCTCTGATCTATGACCTTCCACTCTCTCTTCCTCTAGGAGAGATGTTTGAATTTCAGTGAAACCTCTATCCTTGGGAAAGAAATGTTTTCAAAGCAAATGAAAATATAGGGTTGCAAGTGAAAATACAAAGTATGCCTTCTTGACTTAACCAAAAAGTTCCTGAGCAGATTTTAACAGGCAACTAATTGATTTAAGAAGCAGGATATTTTTGGGCACAGTGGTGCACACCTGTAATCCCAGAACTTTGGGAGGCTGAGGCAGGAGGATCCCTTGAGCCCAGGAGTTCAAAACCAGCCTGGGCAACACAGTGGGATCCCATCGCTACAAAAAATATATATATTTTTTAATTAGCTGGGCATGGTGGCACATGCCTTTGGTCCCAGCTACTTGGGAAGCTAAGGTGGGAGGATCACTTAAGCCCAGGAAGTTGAGACTGCAGTGAGCCATGGTCGTGCCACTGCACTCCAGCCTGGGTGACAGAGTGAGACCCTGTCTCAAAAAAAAAAAAAAAAAAAAGCAAGATATTTAAGTTATATTCAAGATCAACTTTTAAAATACAAAAGATTTGAAATAGTACAAATAATGATAGCACACGTTATAATCTTTTTTTTTTTTAAAGATGGAGTCTCACACTGTCACCCAGGCTGGAGTGCAGTGGCACGATCTCCCCTCACTGCAAGCTCCACCTCCTGGGTTCAAGCGATTCTCCTGCCTCAGCCTCCAGAGTAGCTGGGATTACAGGCACCCACCACCATGCCTGCCTAATTTTTTGTATATTTAGTAGACAGGGTTTCACTATGTTGGCCAGGCTGGTCTTGAACTCCTGACCTTCTGACCCACCCGCCTCGGCCTCCCAAAGTGCTGGGATTACAAGTGTGAGCCACCGTGCCTGGCGTATACTTTTTAATTTAATTATTTTATCTTAAAAGCAAATTAGGGCTGGTAAATATGCTTTAATAATCCTTCTCTCACTTGTGTAAGAGACAACCAGAAGGTCAGTGTATCTACTCAGGTCTGTTCATCTTCATTGATCCCAGGTCTTTGCAACATGCAGAGCACCCATTGAATTGAGAAATTTTATCTGTATTTCTTTTTTTTTTTTTTTTTTTTTTTTGAGACGGAGTCTCACTCTGTCGCCCAGGCTGGAGTGCAGTGGCTCAATCTCAGCTCACTGCAAGCTCCACCTCCCGGGTTCACGCCATTCTCCTGCCTCAGCCTCTCCGAGTAGCTGGGACTACAGGTGCCCGCCACCATGCCCAGCTAATTTTTTTGTATTTTTAGTAGAGACGGAGTTTCACCGTGGTCTCGATCTCCTGACCTCGTGATCCACCCGCCTCGGCCTCCCAAAGTGCTGGGATTACAAGCGTGAGCCACCGCGCCCGGCCATATCTGTATTTCTTAAGAGGTTTCCCCCATCCTTGCCCAGGAAAGTTATGTCCAGAGTCACCACATACAGCTGCACAAGTGTGCACTGAACAACTTGAGGAGTTCTATTCATATTGTAGTCTTTATTCTTTATGAGTGGCAACCCTTTTAGTTCAGTATCATTTGAGTTTTAGCACCTGCATCGCTCTTCATTCAGCATTTTTTATGAGCAAATAAACTCTCACTCACTTGGAGGTCCTGGGCTCTGACCTAGGCAAAAGCTGGACAAGATCTTTTCAAGGTAGAGGCCTGAGGTCTCCAGTTCAGACAACCACGTGATGCTTTGCAACTATCTCTACTCCCCTGGCCTTTATCAGGGGCTCTCAGTTATTTTCTCTCCCAAGTTAGAGATATTGCTGGAGGGCCTTGTTCAGGAACAAACCAGCCCTTTTGGTTATAGCAGTGAGAAGAGGACCCTGAGAATCCTGATGCTCCCCAGAGTCCCTGCTCAGTGATGATGAGTGAGCCCTGGGTGGCTGTAGCAGCAATGGTAAGGAGGTGCTGACAGTCCAGGACTCCGGTGTCTCTCTCCCTCCATGTGGGGCAGAAGCCAACTTCCAGTCTCATTTCCTGACTCCTCCATCTCTTCCACTCTGTCTCCCCAACACCCAGGTTGGGCAAGTCACCTCACTTGTTTTCTTTTTGTTCTTTCTTTCTTTTCTGTTTTGTTTTTACATCTCAAACATGTTAAAGAATTCACATGTTTTCTCACCTGTAAATGGCATAGTGATGTCTTGCCACCTGGCCACTGGAAGGATAATGATGGAGAATGTGTGTGAGTCAGCACTTGGCTCACAGGAGCTTCTTGATAGTTATTGGTTTCCTCCTTTTCCTCTCTTTCTCTATGAAGCCTGCCCATTGCCCAAAGCCCTTCCCTCCCTCCACTTGCAAGCTCCTTATCCAGGATCCATCACTCTGCATTCACAGGAGGGCCCAGCCCAACTCCTCTATCAGTTCCAGAAGGCATGAGATGTCCTAATTGCCCTTCTCAGAAAGAGGTGGGCCATGCAGGGCCAGCATGGCTCTTACAGCCAGAGCAAGAGGAGATGAGGCACCACAGGCCAAAATAGCTAATAAGAAAGCCCCACACCGGTCAGCTGGCCTTCTGCCCACTGCTGAAGATGCTGACTCAGCCTCTCCAAACTACCCTGACTGCAAACACAGGTTTTCTGATTTTCAGGATTGTGGACCTTCTTTCCCTCCTCATCTGTAAATCCAGGGCCATGAAAAAAAATTTCTGAGCTCCGGAATTTGTTCCTTCAGTCCCCACAGCCTTCTCAGATTTTGTGCCCTGGTCAAACACAGAAAGAAAGCAATGCTACCCCTCACCCTGACTTGGGCAGCCTGGGAGCAGGTTTTGTGCGATCAGCCTCTGGGACAACTGGATGCCCCCCAGCCTGACCTCCACTGGAGCGTCTTTCCTTTCCTGCCCTTTCTCCCATGGGCAGCCAGAGGCCCCAGGGTTGATGTTTTACTCTTCTCCCCAGAGGCCACTCCCGTTCCCTGCTCTGTACAACTGCTTTAGCACCTACATTTGCTTAATTCCCCTTGCCCAGTGCTTCCCATCTCCCATAATGACGCTAATGGACAAAAGAGAACATGCAGGAGAGCCGCCCCCAGCTTCCGCCCTGCCGACTGGCCTGACCTATTGCTGCTACTGCTGCTGCTGGGAATCCTGGGGCATGCTGGGAACCCAAGTGCATGCTGGGATTTCAGTCTGTTCCTCCATGCATTTTGGGTTTGCTTGAAACAGTTCCAACTTGGAACTGTTGGTTCTAGTCTATGGTGTGCACTCCCTGAGATGAAGTTAAAGACTTCATGGGAAGAAAGAGATGCCCAACCACTGGAGATTAGGGGCTTCATGGGATGAGCAAGATGCCTGAGAGCTGGGGATTTTCAGGCCACCTGTTGCACAAATCCGCCTCTGGCCTAGAAGATGTCTACTATGCACCAGCATAAGGACTCAGAGGAAACCGCTTTTACCATCTCATCAGAAGGTTGACTTTAAGGTCTGGTCTGCTCTTATGGGAAGCAAGAACTAAGTCTTGGCACATGTTTAGGACTCTGAGATCCTATTCCCACCACAGGGCTTCGCTGTCCTGCAGAGCCCACCCACAGACATGTCGTTGGATCTGGAAGGTTGTGTGAACACAGCTGCACATACTGAGGCTCAGTATCTTCAAACCAATGTCATGGTGCCCCATAGCCAGTGGAACCCACTCATTGCAGAATTTTACTGATCTCCTGGCAAGAGGAGCTTCATAATACCATTTGTCATGTTCCCAGGGGAGGAAATCAAGTGGGGGGATAAAACGGCAGGAACCTTTGAAGTACAAACACAAATAAAAGCAGAAGAGAACCCCCAGGTCTTCTGGTTTCTCAGCAAGATGCAGAAAGACCAGATTAGGAGATTTAGTTCTCACCTTGGCTAATTCATGAAAATTTGAGGCAGTGGCCAATGACTTACCAATTCAAGTACCACAGAGAAGTTTGATCAGAAAGGATATCTCAGGACCAGAAGAACAGAAGAGAAGAAGAGCCTATCTGAAAAGAGGCAGAGGATGGGGATGTGCCTGTATCCCAGACTGGTGCCAGTGCTGTTGTGCGGCCACTTGGTAACCACCTCTGTAGCTCTGAATGCTTGACTCCCACTGGCCAGGATGGAGTCCCACTAGAAATTGTGTCTCCCTGGAGATAGCCACCTTCTGGGGCCTGAAGCTGAAAGGAGATTATATGGGGAGATGTTGGACAGAGTTTCCATCCCTCTCCCGAGAGAAAGATTCAGGCTTCATTTTTATAAGATATTCTAAAATCATATCTACTGAAGACAAAGATGTCTGCAGCCCAAGAAGTCTGATGGGTCTCACGCGAACATCCCATGCTGCCATTTTCATATGGATCTACACTCTTCAGACCATTTTGAGGTCATTCATTCTAGGCCCACACAGCCTTGCCCTCTTTCTCTGGGTCATAACTACAAACGAAGCCAGGAAAAGAAAGACCTCTAACCAAGCTTCAAGAACTTGACTTCAGTTTCCTTGCTCACCGCCATGTTCATAACCACTTCAGAATCCATGGTCTCTCAAAATAGTCACAAGAGAAGGCATCTTGGAGAAACTCTATGTTCACTGTCACAAAAGGCATTTGGCTTTAGACATATCAGATCTCTTCAAACCACTGGGAAATCTGGCTCCAATGCTCCAAGTTTACCAATCAAGAATCACACACGCCCAAGGAAACCCTTGTCTGGATCTTTGCTTCAGCACTCCAAGATGGCAGCAGCAGCAGCAGCAGCAGCAACAGTTCTCAGGAAAACCAGCCAGTTCCCTCCCAGGGGTCTGGAGAGCAGCAGGACTGGCCACTCAAAAGGAGGCCACAGTGCTTGTGAGGCTGGAGTTGCCGGCAGGAGTCCTAATGGCGGCCCTTGGTTTCTTGCAGACATTGATGAGTGCCTCTCAAGCCCTTGTCTGAATGGAGCCACCTGCGTGGATGCCATCGACTCTTTCACATGCTTATGCCTTCCCAGCTACGGAGGGGACCTGTGTGAGATTGGTACGGCCGTCTCGGCTTCAGCTAATGTTACTAACTGCTGCACCCCCTCCTCCTCCCTCATCTTTCCCTCCTAACAACAGGCTCCAGGCCCTGGCTGGGTCCCCCAAGGTCCATCTGGAGAGCCATTTCAGGGGCCACAACTGAAAAGTCTGCCCCACTGATTCCCACTCTTTTTCTTGCTCTCCTCCTTGAAAACCCTTTTCTGGAGCACTGGCTGATCTGACTTTCTCCAGGGCTTCCAGACCTACTGATGCCACCACTGAGGTTGGTGTATGGTTCAGACTAAGAGGACAGGGCTGATTCTGAACACTTGTCTTGAAGGAAGCTATGGGGTGGGAGTAATTGGTTCTCATTCCAGATGACAGCCACGGATCTTCTCAGTGTGGTCATGGGCATGGGACCTTTGTGGTTCCTTCATGGCCCTGGGAGGCACTGTGCCACATTGGCCAAGCTGCCTTTCTCTTCTCCTGGGGCAAGAGCTGTGGTTGGTCTGCCTGAGATCTCCCATGTCACCGGCATGCTCAAGTCATGCATGAGCAAGGACTGCTGCATGTCACCTTCTTCTCATCACTATTGTGACAGCTGCCATGACAATGCCATGCCAGCCTATGCTTCCTTTCTCCCTCCCTTGTGCAAGGCAAAGGGTGGCCAGAGAGAACAGAACTGTGTTACAAGGGGAAGGAGCTGAGTTACCTCTCTTGGGCTTTGCCAACCTCTCCATTTCTGCACCACTTCTACCAAAAGAAGCTGTGCACCAGGAACCCTCCCAGGGACAGACTGAACCCTCAGCTCTCTCACCTTTGGTGCTTCCTAGTCTCCCCACCAGCCTCCTGGGTCTCAGGGGTTACCCAGCTCAGAAAAGGGGAGACGAGACCTTTGGGTGCTTGTCTCAATGGCCCAGACAAAACTGGAAGTGTGTAGGGGCTTAAAATCCTTTTCAATGAACTCTCAAGTTGGATACCCAGAAACTTCCAGAAAGCAGCTGAAACTCCTGGGAAGTCTCCCTTTGGTCCTAAGCAGTGTGGGGAGGTAGTTTTGGGTTTCATATTCCTTTGAGGCACTGCCAAGGTTACAGACTGGTAGAGGAACTTAAGGCTTTTGGGGAAAAAAAAGGCCTGGATACTCCTACTCCTTTGCAGCCTCCCACCCTCCATCCTCACCCCAAGACCCCAAGAAATTGGTATGTGGGGTCTTGGCTGGGGTGGAAGCAGAGACTACAAGGATTTTCTCCCCAGGATACTACAACATTTGCCACAGGGTAGAAGAGTCTGGGACTTCCATGCCGACAACAGCTGTTTGGTTCCAGACTGGAAAAGTGGGCTCTGCTGGAATGGAGGCAGGACCCTCACAGGGCTCTGTACCCTGATGAGGCAGAGAGATGGTGACAGAGCCACCCAGCTCGGCCCTGGGCCTGGGGGCCTAGCTAAGCAGGGCTGCATCTCCTCTCCCATTCCAATCCTGAGTCCTCACCACTCCACGGTGCCTCCTGCCTTGGCTCTGTCCCTGCTACCTCTTCCAGCCTCCCTGGAATTGTTTCTGTTTCCTAAGAACCTTCAGCCTGCACCACCCTGCCCTCCCATACCCACCTCCCAGAGAAGCTGCACCCTCCAGCTCTGCCTGCCCAGCTCAGCCCTTAGCCACTGAAGGGGCCAAAAACTGACCCCCTAAGTCAGCCCTAAGATGATATCTCTGGCCTCTTCAGAGTGCTAAGCTAGTCTGAAGCCTCTCCACCTCTTTCCGGACTGCAGACTCTCCCCTTGGGGAAGGCATTCATAGCTGAGGCACCAGAGGCCTCTGCTCCTACAGTTCTGCTCTTTCTTCTCAGGCTGCTGACCCCCTGTTCTGCTCTCCCTCCACTGTCCCCAACTGTCTCTCCCCCACTTTGCCAAGCATCCACCCCTTCAGCCTAAGACTTCTTCCCCTCGGGTACTGGTCCTTCCATTCCAGGACAGCCAGACTATGGTGGCACCCAATCAGGGAGACCACCATGTAGCCTGAGGGGTTTGTGGCCCTCCACCTGGGAGATCCCAGGGGAAGAAGGAAGAAGGGGGGCCTTGGAATTCACTCTCTCACACACTGTGCTGGCAGATGTTTAACAACCAGCTCTCATAGAGGAGAAAGGAGCCCTGATTGTAGCATCTGCCAATTCCTGAGGTGTAAATGCTTCCACCAAGGCCAGTTTAAAGCTATCAACATGATGTCACTGAAGGCGAGGTTGGGAGGAGACACTAAGAATGAGCTCTCTCAAAGCTGAGTGAGCCAGCTCAGCATGGCTCTGCTTGTCCCCTAGGCTGTCCAAGAACTCCAAGCCAGCCCCTTCTCCAGACTGAGAACCCATTACAAATTTAGGTTTGTGAGGAGAGAAGCTCCTCCCCTCTTCCCATTCACCCCCAAAATAAAAAGCCAGGGCCCCTAGATCCCAGACCCCCCGTGGGCTATCTGACCCCCGCAAGAGGCAGGCACAGTGTGCTTAACTAAAGCCACCTCTGATCGACAGCCTTAGAGCTCTGAGTCTTCTCTGGACCCCAAGCAGACTTATTTCTGCTCCTCTCTTCCCACCCGAGGTTCTGCAGGAAGGAAGCTGCCAGCTCCGCTCCATGCCCCAGCGCTACCCGCTCCCACTGCCTCCACACACTTTCCCACAGCTCCACTCCCTCTCCCCTGGAGCCCCTCAGAGCCCCAGAACCATGTTTTGCCTAAATCTCAAGACCCACCTTCCCACCTCTTTTTAACTGGGCTGCTGACCTCTGCCGGCCCACCAGAGCAGGCATCAAAAGGAGGAAAGCTTGGGAGAGGGTGAGGGGGGAGGGCATGGCATCAGGGAAGGAAAGGGCCCCTGGCATTTTCCAGAGTGGAAGCATGTGCAGAGACTCCCAGGGACCAGACCAGTTTCCAACCTGAACCCCTCCAGCTGTGCCTCTCCCTTCCCTTGAGGGCACAGCATTGAAGGTGGGGTGAATGCAGGAACCTATGCCATAAGACTGGCAGCATCTGCCATCCCCTGGTGGCCTCTGCCCCTCCCTTCAAGCCCCTGACCTGTGTTGCAGACCAGGAGGTATGTGAGGAGGGCTGGAACAAGTACCAGGGCCACTGTTACCGCCACTTCCCGGACCGCGAGACCTGGGTGGATGCTGAGCGCCGGTGTCGGGAGCAGCAGTCACACCTGAGCAGCATTGTCACCCCCGAGGAGCAGGAGTTTGTCAACAGTGAGTGCGATGGGGCCTCTGGAGCCTGAGAGAAGAGTGGCGGTGTAGGCAAAGGGCCTCACCTTTCAGAAGGCAGCAGACTTGGGCCTCGTGAGACTGCAGGACAGGGACCTGGGGGAGGGGGAACAGTGTTCCCGCAGTCTGAGCTCCCAGAGAGAAGACAGCGGTCTTTGGGGCCAGTAGCTCTGGCTGCACCCAGGGCAGACCCATTGCCAGCCAGAGTCAGCCCAAGACTAAGCTATGGCTGTCACCTGTCCATGCCAGCTTGGAGAGGTGGCCCAAAGTGCACTCCAAGCATGCACGTGCTGAGCCTCTTGTGAGGACCTGAGAAGCAGGTGGCTTGTTCCTAGGAGCCCACCCACCTCCTTCCCTCCTCCATCCCCTCTGCCTCCATGAGCTCAAGTTTCTCAGATACCCTCAGGGTGTCCAGTGTGAGGCCTGACATCCTCACCCTTTCCTCAGACAATGCCCAAGACTACCAGTGGATCGGCCTGAACGACAGGACCATTGAAGGGGACTTCCGCTGGTCAGATGGACACCCCATGGTGAGTTCTGCTTTAGGCACAGCTGGTGGCCCAGAGGACAGGGAGTGGGATAAAGACCCCTGGAGAGAGATGCATTCACACCCCATGCAGACACTCACTTACCAGCTGCTGGACCGGGAGTCCTTGAGGGCAGGGATTGTCTCCTTCATCTCTGCCTCTGGAACCCAGCCTGGGGCTGGACAGATTGAGCTAATGACGGCATGAGGCAAGGGAAGGAGCCAGGAAGGAAATGAAGGAATAACAGCCACCACCATGAGTATACGGAAGCTTTAGAGAGGTTTCTTGCCCACATTGGACTCGAGTCTACTCAAGGAGACAGAAAGCAACATAGATGCCAAGTGAATGGTACGGGCACCCAGTGATTATCTTTGTCCTGAAGCACAACTGGAAGGATAAGCTTTGGGAGGACTTCTTGGTGGGCAGAAGCTGGACTTAAGAGCCGTGTTCCTACCATCCATCCCTACCCAATGTGGTCAGCCCTGGTTGGCCCTTCTGGATAAGAGGAGTGGAATCAGCTCATGTACAGTGCCTGTGAGTCCTGGGGGTTCTGAGCTCCTGCAAAGGACCCGAGCCAGGCTGTGTGACTGATTCCCTAGAGGGCCACCGGGTTCCATGGCCCCTAGAACAGCCCTGACCAGACTCCCAGCAGCCTTTGTGCTGCTATCAGATGAGCCTGAAGTTGGGGCTAAAAGAGAAAGGCGACGATGAGGAGGCTCCATGGGGAAGACAGTCGGAGCAGGCCAACCCGCACTGTCCTGCCCTCTCCTTACTCCTTCCCCACTCCCACCCACAGCAATTTGAGAACTGGCGCCCCAACCAGCCTGACAACTTCTTTGCCGCTGGAGAGGACTGTGTGGTGATGATCTGGCACGAGAAGGGCGAGTGGAATGATGTTCCTTGCAATTACCACCTCCCCTTCACGTGTAAAAAGGGCACAGGTAAGCTGGCGCCTGGGAGGGGTCCGGGGAGGATAGGATCAAGATCTCCAGCTACCGGTGAGGCTCTTGCTGTGTGGCCTGGGGTGAGTCCCTTGTCTTCTGGCTGCTGGTGTCTCCTCACCTGTCCAAAAAGCAGACTGGAGCTGACCTGGGGGTCCCTCCTAGCACCAGCATCCCAGGGCCAATGGCAAGGGCAAGCTCGCTGCCAGGGACCGTTTGCAGGGACAGCGAGCACAGGAAGGTCACAGGCTAGAAGACAGGACCCCCACTCCACACTCCACACAGTCCCTTGGATAGCAGCAGCAGAGTTACCCACAGGGGCCCCCAGGTTGGGAGCCTCCCTGTCTTTGGGATTCCCAAGGCCATCAATCACAGAGTCACAGTTGTCAGGCCTCGATCCCTTGGCTTTCAGTCTGTGGACATTGAGGTGCTGGTAGGATGCGCCCCACTGCCCCTGCTCACCACCTTGCATCCCCCATGCCTCCTTTCAGTCTCATTTTCCCCTGAACTGGATGTTTTCATCAAGAAGCCTGAGTCTGCCTGGCTCTCGCCCTCCACACCTTTCTACCTCCCTTTCATCTTCTCTTCATCCGTTTAAAGACCACCCCGTTTGTATTCCCTTCCTGCTGTTCCAAATTGTTGAGGAACCCGGATGTTAGAGCCAGCAGCTTCCAGATTCTTAGCACTGCATGAAAACGTCCAGGGCTCACTGTCAGGTGTTGAGGCTGTGTCCCCCATAGTGCCTGGGGTCACAACCAGCATAGGTCATCCCAGGAGACCCTATGAGCCCCTTTATAAAGGGTTTTTGCCCCTCAGTGGCGTGCGGAGAGCCCCCTGTGGTGGAACATGCCAGGACCTTCGGGCAGAAGAAGGACCGGTATGAGATCAATTCTCTGGTGCGGTACCAGTGCATGGAGGGGTTTGTCCAGCGCCACATGCCCACCATCCGGTGCCAGCCCAGCGGGCACTGGGAGGAGCCTCGGATCACCTGCACAGACCGTGAGCATCACCCCGGCCACCCTCGCTGAGCACAGGGTTAGATTCTGCCAGCACACCCTTCCCCCCGTCCCCTCTCCTGGGGACCCTGCACCATCCACAGGGTTGAGCAAGGGAGGGGAGGTCAGGGGGCTCAGTCACAAATAGCTGACCGCTGCCCCTAGAAGGGTCACGTACTTGTCCCAGGAGAGGGCTCACTTGGAGGATGAAGGAGGAAAAAGCCAGAAAGTCCAAGAAAAATCAGAATCGGGAAAGCTGATAAAGCCTCAGGCGCCTCACTGAGTCCTGGTTTCCACCAGGGAGAGAGGGTAGACTGGGGAGAGCCTAGGCTCGCCCCACTTTCTTTCCAGGTCCACTGATATCTTTCCATCTCCCTTTTGCCCTAGCCACCACCTACAAACGCAGACTACAGAAGCGGAGCTCACGGCACCCTCGGAGGAGCCGCCCCAGCACGGCCCACTGAGAAGAGCTTCCAGGACGCACCCAGGACGCTGAGCCCAGGAGCCTGCCAGGCTGACGTGCATCCCACCCAGATGGTGTCCTCTTCTTGTCGATTTTTGTCATATAAGGAATCCCATTAAAGAAGGAAAAAAAATAAATCCCACATTGTGTATGCACCCACTCACCCCTCCAAATCAGCAAAACCGCATCTAATTTGTCCGCCGAATGCCAAAGCAAAGCAAACTTATTATAACCCGTGGACTGAGTTTAGAGACATTTCTTCAATTTCCCATCGTGCCTTTCCAGGGACCAGTGCAGGGACAGGGGGAGAAGGGGAGGGGTTAAGTTAAATAAAGAAGATTATTTTTGTTTCCTGACTTTATCCAAGAGCAGTGCAATCGTTGGTTATTTCACCTCCAGGGAAAGCTAGGGAGGAGGGAGGAGGGCTCCAAAGGAGCTGGAAGGGGCAGAGGCCTGGGAGCATGAAGAACTCGGAACCGCAGCTGAATGTATTGGATGAGAAGGAGCCAGGAGGGCTACACCATCTGTATGAGAGAAAAGCCTTGGGGGAGAGGGGTGGGTTCCTGCCTCCTGCCGAGGGTAAGCCGGCAGGGGAGAGCCATCAGAGGGACCTCTGCTGCCTGGGAGTTGGGTTCCCTCCAAGAGTCCCTCTTCCAGTAGTGTCCTCTCTCTCACCTGGGTCTGCCACCCTAGCAGGTGGCAACTCGGCAGGGCTGCTGGGGGCACTTCCTGCCCAGTGGGGGGTGCCACCCAACCTTCTCCCCTCCCCACCCCCACCCCCGGGACCGTGCAGGCACCAGGGTTCCGTGCACCTATTTATATTTTTGAAAACTGAAGATTATAATATTATAATAATAATAAAGACATTGGAAGAGATCTATCTCTTTTCTTTTCCCTTTTTTAATTTAAGAAGAAGGCAACCATGACCCGGAGTCTCCCAAAGGGGCTCTTAGGAATGGTGGCAGTGGAGACAGGTTTTGATCAAATGATCTCAAATTGGTGCGACTCTGTGACTCTGGTCTGTTCAGAGCGCCTAGGACAGTCACATCTGGTGTGCTTTATTTTTCCTAGGGTCCCAATGTGTGTGGTAGATGATCTGCATGTAAGCACGTGTGATATGTCTGTACGTGTGTGCACCTGGCTGTGCCTGTCACATGTGTGACGTGTGTCAGTCAGTGGGTGCCATATGGATTTACAAGTGGGCACTGTCAAAGAACAACTCAAGCAAGACATCTGGTCACCCAGCATGCTTTGGTTCTTTATGATCACACTGCTCTGGTGGGTTGGTAGACTGAGTTCCAAGAACAGAGGCAAAAATCAGGATTTATAAGAAGGGAAGGAAAAAACAAACTGCAGACAGTCTGGGAACAGTGAATCTTGCTTACACATTTTCAAGGTAAACTGCTTGCCAGCTACTAGCAAAAAGGTCTGGGCATTCTGCCCTTAAGTACACTACAGAGACCGGGCACAGTGGCTCACGCCTGGAATCCCAACACTTTGGAAGGCCGAGGCCAGTGGATCACAAGGTCAAGAATTCAAGACCAGCCTGGCCAACATGATGAAACCCTGTCTCTACTAAAAAAATACAAAAATTGGCCAGGCATGGCGGCATGCACCTGTAATCCCAGCTACTCGGGAGGCTGAGGCAGGAGAATTGCTTGAACCCGGGAGGTGGAGGTTGCAGTGAGCCGTGAGCCAAGATTGCACCACTGCACTCCAGCCTGGGCGACAGAGCAAGACTGTCTTAAAAAAAAAAAAAAAAAAAAAAAAAAAAAAAAAAAAAAATTGGTACACTGTAGAATAGCAATGAAAACAATTCCAGTTGCTTACGGATTCCCCTGACAAACCTTGAGAGTTGAGCCCACACAGGCATGCCAGGCAGTGTCCTTCCACCAGTGCCACCTCCTCGGACGCCTCCCTCATCACAGTTGCTGGACATGCCATTGAGTCTTTGTGAATGTGTGTGTGTTGGTTCCTGCAGGTCAGTGTGAATTCTTGGGTCCTGGTATCTTTTCAGGCACGGGCGTGTGTACAGTTGCTTGTTTGTAGACACACACTTGCATCTCTACCTCTAGAAAGAACAGTGGGCCAGAGTAGAGTGTACAGCACTGGTCACATAGTAGGCGCCCAATCATTACTTCATTATTAACTGATAAGTTGGTAGTGCAACTGTCAGTGGTTTTCAAACTTGAACGTGCATCAGAATCACCTAAAGGGCTTGGTGACAACAGAGGGTGCCGGCGCACACCCCAGACTTTCTGACTCAGCAGGTCTCTGGTGGGGCCCAGGAATTTGCACTTCTAACAAGATCCCAGTGGTGCTGATGCTGCAGACCACACTACAAGGAGCACTGAGCTAAGGGAAGAATCGATGGAATAACTGGTTGGTGAGTGGCAGAGGCATTCCTGCGCAAGGCAACAAGTCAAGTTTCCTGAGGTGGGGATGGGAGTGGGTGGCAGAGGGTGAGGCACACAGAGCACTGGCCCCTAGATCCCTGGCCTCTAAGGTCCTCTGGAGGGCACAGCCTCCTCTGTCTTCTGAGAGACACCTCTGGCTCTTCTGCTGAGCCTCACACAGACAGACACACTGCCAAGGGGTGGGGATGATGAAGACACAAGCCAGGTCCTCTGCCACTAGGCCAGCACCCAGGACCAGGTGAACCATTGAGCAGGCAAGGCTAGAACCTGCCTGCAGAGTTCCCTGTTCACCCCAGGGACCTGACCCAGCCAACCTATGAAGCCTGGGCTAGGACTGCCCCCACCACACCCACCAGGCAGGGGGCTGCGCCCTGAGACTGAATGAGATGGAGACACAGAAAAGGGCCGGGGATGGCGGAAGGCGGTCATAGCACCATTTATTGTCCAAAGAAAGTACACACACCTGAGGGCCCCTCCTCACACAGGGAAAAATGAGAAACAAATGACAACAAAACAGATTCTTTGGAACCGAGAGGGGAAGGGGAATGGGGAGGGGAATTTCTTCCTTCCCTCAGATTTCGCCCGGAAGCCTAGAACTGGCTTCCAGCCCTAGCCCCTCAGTGGGCAGACTGGGGTCAGCAGCTTCACAGAGAAGTAGAGGTGGGCAGGAGAGGCCCAAAGCCCAGCTCCAGAGGCCCCCGGGGCCCTCTTCTTCCCCCAGGCTGAGGGGCAGGGAGAACTGTGCCCACCATGCCCGGACTCCCAGCAGCATTCTGGACAGGCCACTGCCCACTCTGGGCACCAGTCTCCTTAAGGGAGGGAGACCAGCCTGGATGGCGGGGAACCCTCCAGAAACCCACAAAACCTCAAATGGCCCAGGGAAGCAGGCAGGATTCCTGGAGTGGGGCGTCCAGGAGCAAACAGAGGCATTGGGTTCTGTTTGCTTTACAAAAAATAGTAAAAAAAATGTTTAAAGAAAATTTAAATTGAGAAGTATAAAAACAGTTAAAATGGCTCCAACCCACAAGGGAAAATGAACCACTCAATAAATACACAGCCAGTGAGGGAACGCAGCAGGGGAGGGCCCCAGGTCCTAGTGCTGGCGGTAGCAGTAAACACCATACAAGCGGCTCTGCGGGTCGGGGAAGCCAAAGCTTCGGACCCCAGGCTCTGGGGGCCCACAGTTAGGATGCGGATGAACCACAGGGTAGCGGACACTGCCATCTGCCAGCCAGCCAGCGTCGCAGCGGTCCAGGCCATGGAACTTCCAGGCGGCAAAGAGCTGTCCCACCTTGGCGATCGTGGCATCATCTTCCTGGCAGGCCTCCCTTGCCTCTGTCAGCGTCAGCTTCTCAGGGTGCTCCAGGTAGTACACCCGCCCTGGGGGAAAGGGGGCGTGAGTGCCGGACAGCGCAGGGAACAGCCAGAGAGCACAGCGGGACCTGCAGAGGTGCCGGCCCCAAAGACCCGTCTGAGCCCAGGGAGCTACCATACTGCAGGCATCTGCAGGGAACACTTCCTAATCTTTACCTGGTCCCAGAGAGCTCTGTCCCACCTGCCGTAGAACCCCGGGTCCCTCCAGCCATGTCTGCACTCCCCCACCACCCTTCCCTATTTAGGTGGGTGGGCACCCCACCTAGGCTGGACTAGTCAGAGTCTCTTGCCCATTCGGTCATTTACTGAACACCTACTATGTGTCAGACACTTTTCCAAGGGCTTGGCATATGACACTGAACCAGTTTCTGTTTTTACTTGCTCATCTTCCTATGAAATGAGCTGCTTTGTGAAGACAGGCTGTGTTTTATTCGTCTGTGATTCCCCAGAGTCTAGTCTAGGCCCCAGCATATGGTAGGCACTCAGTAAACATTTGATGAATGAAGAAACCAATGATTTATGCCCTGCATAACGCAGCAGCAGCAAAGCACTCAAAACTCAACCAGACGCTGCTTCTAGGGTGGCTGGTGCTCTTGGCCTCCAGGTGGCAGTACCAGCAGAGCCAGCAGAGGGAGCCAGAGCTCCCCAGAAGCTGCCCTCTCACAGGTCCCGGGTAGCCACCAAACCCGCAGGCCCGGACTTGGCCATTCCACTCACCCTTGAGGGCAGTAGCGAAGCAGAATACATCATAGCGGTGCAGGCGGCGGTGGCGGGGGCCGTAGCTTCGCACGCCAGGTGCCAGGCCCGGGCCGCCGCAGGGCTGGCGGGGCAGCATGATGGGGTACTGCACCGTGGCATCCTGAAGCCAGCCCGCGTTGCACCAGTCCAGGCCCTCCTCCCAGGCCCGGAAGAGCTGCTCAAAGGAAGCCACCACCGCGCTCTGCTCTGCACAGACCTGCTGGCCCTGGTGGAAGTTGAGCTGGTAGCGCCCGTTGGGGGACTGGTAAGGAAAGACCACACCTGCCGGGGGAGGAAAGAGGAGCTTAGGGGGTGGCCAGGGGCCCAGCTGGCTGGACACCCTGCTCTCCTCCCACGTTCACTGGGACATGTGCTGCCTGCAACACACACACATACACAGTCCCTCAGAAAAACTCAGCAAACCTCTGACCTCCTGTCCATTGCCGCCTCTCTTCTGGGACTCAGCTGGTTCACAGCAGTACTCAGAAAACATCCATGAGCTAAGGTAATTAATTAGTCCTTTAATGTCCCCAACAATAGAAGGGAAATGATACCTAATCCACGAGGCTGTCGCCAGACCCCCAGTGAGCTGTGCCATCTTCTCCAGACAGGCCCGGGCTTTGGGCTCTAGGGGCCAGGTTTGACTCCCAGCTCCCCACTCATTAGCTGGGACCTGATCATCTATGTTATTATGAATGTGGAAATTTCCTAGAAAAATGCAAGGAACTTTCCACGTGTGGCAGATGATTTTCAGGAGAAGGAGAGGCCCTAGAGGCCGTGGGGCGAGGGTTGGAGAAGGGCCTTCCATAAAGGAGGCTCAAGGGCAGGGAAGTCCTGGGTAGGTGGTTTCTCTCCTTGTGGCCAGGGTCTGATAGGGGCCACAGGCTTCCCTCAAAAGATATGTTCATGTTTGAAATTTTACTCTAATAAAAAGTTTTAAACTTCTGAGATGTAGTCTCTACCAAGTCAATGAAACCTTAAGGAGTAGAGGTGACCCTAGGGGTCTGGGAAGGACACTGCTTGGCTGCTGTTGTTTACCCGGAGTCTTTGGAATCTCCTCCCTGTGGCCAAGGACCTGGGAATAGCCTGAGCCCCAAACCTCCAATCTCACCAGAGCAGGAAGCCAGGCACCTGGGCAAAGCCAGGTTGGGTGGCAGAGAAGCCCATGAGCCCTGACAATCAGCTTGCAGCCTCCACGTGTGTTTGCAGGGGGACTATTTCATGCCTGGTTCCACCCCAAATTCCTAGCCCTTGCAGCCCTGGGAATGGGGTGAGGGCTCCCTGTTTCTCTAGACTGCCCCTGCAGACCCCAGACCAACGACTCTTGCGGGTTCTCCCCAACTCCACTGCCACCCCAACTTCAAGAATGAGGAATGTGGCCCCTCTGAGCCACCATGTAAGCCATGTGGACACTGCTGGCAAAGACAGAGAATGCATTTTAAGGACATACATCTTATCCTCATTGCCTCTGAGGGAGGTAAAGGAGGAAAGATTGTGATACCTCATTTTACACCTGAGAGGCCCAGGGCTCTAAGGGGGATGAGGCATTTACCCAGATGTCACAGCTGGGGCGGGCTGGGGCTAAAGTCAGGTCACCTTCCTCTATGCCCGAACTGCCTCCCTAATATGTGGGAGAGATATGAGGACACACAGTCCCATCCTAGAGACAGAGAAGGTAAATACAAGTTACAGATCAAACAGGGACCCCACATACAAGATCTGGCTTGCAGGGTGTGGCTGGTTTGGGCAGCACTGGGTTTTTTTGTTTTTGGTTTTGGGGGGCTTTTTGTTTCTTTGTTTTTTGTTTTGTTTTTAAAAAGAAGGTTTTTACATAAAAATCAGGAGATCTCACATAAAAATATAAACTTATCTTGTTAAGCCAGAAAATTTGGCAAGGTGGGGCCTGCATTCTGGTGTGGCATCAGCTGGGCCTGAGTAGCGTGGGAGCTCCCTGGGGAGAGGACAAGGGCTCAGGAGTGTGCCCAGTCCCCACCACTCCCAGCGTCTCACACTGGGCTGCCTCATTCGCTTGTGTTACCCGCTAACCTTGCTTAAATCTCAGCTCTGTCTCTAATAAGCTGTGGGATCAGCTCCAGTTTTCCTCTCTCTGAATGGGATGTGAATGATAGCGGGTAGAGGGGAACAGATTCTAGAGGCTGGGTGCTTGGGTTCAGACCCCAGCTCTGTCGTTTACAAGCTGTGTGACCTTAGGTAAGTTACTTGACCTCTCTGTGCCTCAGTTTCCTCACCTATAACATGGAGGTCATAACAGTAGCTTCCCTGTGGGTTGTTTTGAGAATTAAGTACTTTTAAATATCTAAAGCACAGAGGTCTGGATGTTTTCTCTGGTCCTCTCCCCTCTGCTCTCAGGTCCCAGTGTCACCCAGTCCCCGTCAGGGTCTCACCCCGCAGCTCCAGCTCCACCAGACCGCTTTCATCCTCTAGCCCATCAATGACCTCACAGCGGTAACGCCCATAGTCCTGCAGCCGCAGATCCTGGATCTCCAGCGAGACGTCACGCTCCTTGTCCTGCCGCAGGTGCACGCGGCCTTGGTAGTCCCCAAAGGAGCGGTGCCTCAGCCCGATGGCCACCAGCACGTCCTTCTCTGGGGCCCCGTTCTCCGACAGCTTCCACCATTTGATGCGCACACGCCTTGGGGAGACCAGGGCCGGCTCGTAGCGGTAGCGGCAGGGCAGGATCACACTGGCCCCTTGGTAGGTGAACAGGGTCTCATCGGGTGTCTCCACCACCAGCTTCACTCCATTGAGGAGGTCTTGGGGGAGAGACACGGCGCAGATGAGACCTGCTGCAGCACATCTGTACCCCTGCAAGGGCCACCGCACACCCTCATCCGTGGCTCCTCCAGGCTCAGATTGCAAAAATGGCCACCATGCTCCACCCCTCCCTGTATCCACATGCTCTGCAATGTGACTTGGCATCTCCTTCCATCAAGAGATGACATTTATTCCCCCACCCCCTTGAATGTGTGCTGGCCTTGCCACTTGCTTGACCAACTGAATGCCTTGGAAGAGACTGTTCATCATGCCTGTTCTGAGCATAGGTCCCAGGGGGCCTTGCTGCTTCCACTTTTTTCTTAGGACTTTGCCAGCCACCATGAACACACGGCCAGGCTTGCATGCTAGAGAATGAGAGAATACACAGAACAGAGACAGGGCGCCCCAGCTGAGGCCATCCTACAGCAACCAGCCCCCAACTGACCTGCCCACCACAGGCAGGCACATCTGCAAGACCCAACCGCAAGACCTGAAGAAATGCAGCCCACTCCAAAATGCTGACCCACAGAATCATGAGCTAAACAAACGGCTGTCATCCTAAACAAGTCACTAAGTTTTGGGTGGTTTGCTATGCATCAAAATCTAACCAATGGAGCAGGCAACAAGAGCCACCCCACATGAGGTACATGGCCAGGACAAGTGGCCCTGATAGGGATCCCTCGGAGTTTCCTTCCCCACCGCACTGGCCAGAGGACAGCACAGCCCCGGCTTTACTCTCTGGTCCAGCTGTCCACCATGACTCTTCCCAGATACCGAGCAGCCTAGTGAGCTAAGGGCAGAACTTCTAAAGGAGACTACGCTCACAGCTCAGAGTTACAAATACACACAGAACTCAACATGCAACAAAAGAATCAAGTTCATAGGCTAAGGCTGCCTCATCTTTAACTTGGGAGCCCCTATTGGGACCTCACTGATTCATTCTCTTGGGTCTAGACTTCAAGACATGCTTGATTTACTCAAGGTGGGGACAGGGGCCAGGCCCAGTGGTTCACGCCTGTAATCCCAACACTTTGAGAGGCCAAGACAGGAGGATCGCTTCAGCCCAGGAGTTTGAGACCAGCCTGGGCAACACAGTGAGACCCTGTCTCTAGAAAAAAAAATTTAAAACTAGCTGAGTATGGTGGCAGGTGCTTGTAGTCCCAGCTATTCGGGAGGTTGAGGTGGGAGTATTGCTTCAGCCCCAGAAGTCAAGGCTGCAGTGAGTCATGATGGCACCACTGCATTCCAAACTGGGTGAGAGAGCAAGACTCTGTTGCTGAAAACAAAATAGAAACGAGTTAATTAATTAAAAAGGTGGAGGCAAGGGGACAGCCTCATGGGTAAGCAGGAGACAGACAGGGAGGTTCCCTGTAGAGGAATCATGCTGAAAAAGAGCTATACCTAATGTGGCAGATCGACATATGCAGAAGTCTCCAAGTGTGGCCCTCGGGCCAGCAGCATTAGCATCACCAGGAATTTGTCAGAAATGCACATTGTGGGGTCCCAGTGCATCAGAGACTCTGGGAATGGGGTCCAGCCCTCCAGGGGATTCTCAGGCTCATTCAGATTAGAGCTGTCCTGCTCTGCAGAGGCAGTAGGTACAGAGGTTTGGAGTCAGGCAATCCCGGCTTGCCATTGGTTCCACCTTTTCCCAGCTGTGTAATCCAGGGAAGTCAAGCCTCAGCTTCCCCATTTGCAGAATGGGTTAATTACAGTCCCTACAGAGGGCTGTGGTAAGGTTCAAATCAGGTAAGGCAGGACGCCTGGCACACAGAAAGTGTCCAATAGATATGAAGCAGGGCTATCATTTAAGGGCCACTTCCTTGGTTCTTCTCAACTCTCTTAAGTAAAGTTACCTTTGAAGCTTTAACCTGAATAAAATGAAAATGTACATCCATATGATAAAATACTATACAGCCATGTAAAATAATCTGGTAGATGTATATTCATTCATTGACTTAGAAAACGATTTCTATTGTATGAGGTGATAAAGGAGACTACAAAAATCACATGTATGACATAAGCTGGTTTTTGCTGAAGAAAGTTTTTTAAATCATAAAGGAAAGGCTTGGCCAGGTGCAGTGGCTCACGCCTGTAATCCTAGCACTTTGGGAGGCTGAGGCGGGCAGATCACTTGAGGCCAGGAGTTTGAGACTAGCCTGGCCAACATGGTGAAGCCCCATCTCTACTAAAAATACAAAAATTAGCTGGGCACAGTGGTGCACACCTGTAGTCTCAGCTAACTCAGGAGGCTAAAGTGGAAGGATCTCTTGAGCCCAGGAGGCAGAAGTTGCAGTGAGCCAAGATCACACCAGTGCACTGGTGTGACAGAGACCCTGTCTCAAAAAAAAAAAAAAAAAGAAAAAGAAAGGCTAGAAAGGGATACCTAAAAAGTTAGCAGTGGTTCCCCTGGGTGGAAGGATTATATATGACTTTGCTTGCATATTCAGGGACAAAAGGGAAACAGAAAAATGAAATGCCGGCCTGGTAGTGTAGTGAAACTATGAGTAGGAAATTTAAGTTTTTTAAATTCTGCAAATCTCATTAAAGTAGTGTTTGTAGGCTGGGCGCGGTGGCTCACGCCTGTAATCCCAGCACTTTGGGAGGCCGAGGCGGGCGGATCACGAGGTCAGGAGATTGAGACCATCCTGGCTAACACGGTGAAACCCCGTCTCTACTAAAAATATAAAAAATTAACCAGACATGGTGTCGGATGCCTGTAGTCCCAGCTACTAGGGAGGCTGAGGCAGGAGAATGGTGTGAACCCGGGAGGCAGAGTTTGCAGTGAGCCGAGATCGCGCCACTGCATTCCAGCCTGGGCGACAGAGCGAGACTCTGTCTCAATAAATAAATAAATAAATAAAGTAGTGCTTGTATGACAAAATAAATTCTGAAGAAAAAGGTGTGGTCGGCTAAATAACAGCCTCCCAAAATACCCTAAATCCTAATCCCTAGAACTTGTGAACATTACCTTATGTGGCAAAATGGACTTTGCAGATGAGGTTAAACTAAGGATGTCGAGATGGGGAGAGTATCCTGAATTTTCCAGAGGGGCCCTAAATGCAAATGTGCAAGTACCTGTTTAGAGGGAGGCAGAGGGAGATTTGCATATAAAAGAGAAAGCCATGTGACCATGCAGGCAGAGACTGGAGTGAGGCAGCTACAGCCAAGGAATGCCAGCAGCCACCAGAACCAAAAGAGGCAAGGCAAGAACAGATTCTCCCCAAGAGCCGCAGGAGGCATAGTCCTATCCACACCTCTGTTTCTGCACAGTGAAACTAATTTTGGATTTCTGGTGCCTAAAGCAGTGAGAGAATACATTTCTCTTGTTTCAAGCCACCAGGTTTGTGTTAATTTGTTACAGCTGATCTAGGAGACTAATCAAAAGAGGGAAAATGCCTCTGCAGGCACAATCATCTACTCAAAGGCAGAGGGAAAGGTGAGAAACACCTAGCCCTGCACTTGCAGGTTCATGTGTCGTCTCTGAATCAGGCTGTGCGCTCTTCGTGGCAGGTGCTGGCTATTACTGAGACCAGCAATCTGGTTCGTTCCTTCCACAAACAAGTGGAACAAGTTTGTTGTTGTTTTTGAGGCGAGTCTCGCTCTGTCAGCCAGGCTGGAGTGCAGTGGCATGATCTCAGCTTACTGCAACCTCCTTCTCCCAGGTTCAAGCAATTCTCATGCCTCAGCCTCCTGAGTAGCTGGGATTACAGGTGCGCACCACCACACCCAGCTAATTTTTTGTTTTTCGTGTTCTTTTTTGAGACAGAGTCTCACTTTGTCATTCAGGCTGGAGTGCAGTGATGTGATCTTGGTTCACTGCAACCTCTGCCTCCCAGGTTCAAGTGATTCTCCTGCCTCAGCCCCCTGAGTAGCTGGGATTAAAGGCACCTGCCACCACGCCCGGCTACTTTTGTATTTTTAGTAGAGCCAGGATTTCACCAAGTTGGTCAGAATGGTCTTGATCTCTTGACCTCGTGATCCGTCCACCTCGGCCTCCTAAAGTGCTGGGATTACAGGCGTGAGCCACCGCACCTGGCCAATTTTTTGTATTTTCGTAGAGACGGGGTTTCAGTATGTTGGGCAGGCTGGCCTCGAACTCCTGACCTCAAGTGATCCACCCACCTCAGTCTCCCAAAGTGCTGGGATTACAGGCATGAGCCACTGCACCCAGCCCTCAGCTTGTCTTTTTAATAGCTGTGTGACCTGGACAACTGGATCAACTCTCTGAGCCTCAGTTTGCTCATCTATGAGAAGGGATGATAATAGAATCTATTTTCAGGCTGTGAGGGCAGGCAGCATCAATTCAGCCTGGTCAGCACCTGTGCTGCACTAGTGGTTAAAAATGTGTATTTTCGGCAAGGCTCATTGGCTCAGGCCTGTAATCCCAGCATTTTGGGAGGCTGAAGTGGGTGGATCACCTGAGGTCAAGAGTTCAGGACCAGCATGGCCAACATGGCAAAACCCCCGTCTCTACCAAAAGTACAAAAATTAGCCAGGTGTGGTGGCGGATGCCTGTAATCCCAGCTGCTCGGGAGGCTGAGGCAGAAGAATCGCTTGAACCCAGGAGGCAGAGGCTGCAGTGAGCCGAGATCACACCACCGTACTACAGTGAACAAAGAAGTGAACAACAAAGTGAGACGCCATCTTAAAAAAAAAAAAAAAAAAAAAATGTGTATTTTCACCCTTGCTTACATCAGGGCTTTTGTGATTATAGGAGACGACATATGCAAAACATCTAGAAGCACGCCCAACCCATGATGGGTGCACAATAACTGCTACTTTAAAAAGTTCCCCGCCCAAGGCCACACAGCTAGTAAGAGGTAGAATTATAAGATTCAAACTCAGGCCAGGCATGGTGGCTCATGCCTGTAATCCCAGCAATTTGGGAGGTCGAGGCAGGTGGATCACCTGAGGTCAGGAGTTCAAGACCAGCCTGGCCAATATGGTGAAACCCCCCTCTCTACTAAAAATACAAAAATTAGCCAGGCATGGTGGCACATGCTTGTAATCCCAGCTACTCAGGAGGCCGAGGCAGGAGAATCGCTTGAACCCGGGAGGCGGAGGTTGCAGTGAGCTGAGATCGCACCATTGCACTCCAGCCTCGGCAACAGAGTGAGACTTTATCTCAAAAAAAAAAAAAAAAAAAAATTCAAACTCACATCTATTCGACCCCAAGTCCCCTTTCCACTGGGGGGAACCAGGGGAGGACACATTCAAGCTGGACCTTGAACAACTGGCAAGACTTTTAGGGAAAGTAAAAAGCCTAAGTGAATTGGGCCCCATGACGAAGGGGCTGGCGAACACAGGAAAATGAAATCACCCCTTCCTCTGTCTGAGAAGCAAGCTGGTCCACTACAAGGGCCCTGCTGGAACAGGGCTGCTGTCCCTGTCCCAGCCTGGAACCCGCAGATCACAGCAAGAGCCAAGGAGGTCTAGGTCACCCCGGGGAGCAAAGAGCTGGGTTCAGGAGGTTGCCTACCTTTGCCATGACCGTTGCCTGGGTTCTGGTCGTTGGCGCCGTTGGAGTAGTAGAAGCCGTTGTAGAAGGGCAGCCCGTAGGAGCCGGGCAGCAGGAGCAACGGGACCAGGAGCAGCAGGCCCATCTCCTCATGCCAGGGTGACCCGGGCCAGGCTGCGGCCCCAGGGCAAACTGGGAAGGGGAGGAAAACAAGGCAATTAGAAAAGCCCGGCTTCCAGGGCCCACATCCCCTCTGCTCCAACACCACTCACAGGCTTGCTTAACGGCTCACTGCAGGACACCTGCCGCCTGTGTGCCAGACGCTGTTCCCAGAGCTGAGAAGACAGCAGTGACAAGCTAGATGAGGTTCTTGCTTTCAGGGAGCTGTACCCCGAAGGCAAGACGGGAGATCAGCAAAGAGACAAATCATAAGAAGGAAGTATCAGGCAGCTAAAAGACAGTAGAGAAAATTAAGCAGGATGATATGACAGGCTCAATGTTTTTCAAGCCAGAATTTGAAAGGTTATGGGCAGGCCGGGCATGGTGGCTCACACTTATAATCCCAGCACTTTGGGAGGCTGAGGCGGGCGGATCACCTGAGGTCGGGAGTTTGAGACCAGCCTGGTCAACATGGAGAAACCCCATCTATACTAAAAATACAAAATTAGCCAGGCGTGGTGGCACATGCCTGTAATCCCAGCTACTCGGGAGGCTGAGGCAGGAGAATCGCTTGAACCCGGCGGAGGTTGTGGTGAGCCAAGATCATGCCATTGCACTCCAGCCTGGGCAACAAGAGTGAAACTCTGTCCAAAAAAAAAAAAAAAAGAAAAGAAAAGAAAGGTATGAGCAGCATTTTTTAATGACGCCAAATAAACTAGACTAGAATAGAAAATATCAGGGTGAATAGAGGGTATGTTAAGTAAAGATGAGTCCTGCATTGTGAACCCTTTTTTTTTTTTTTTTTTTTTGAGACGGAGTCTCGCTCTGTCGCCCAGGCTGGAGTGGAGTGGTGCGATCTTGGCTCACCGCAACCTCCGCCTCCTGGGTTCAAGAAATTCTCCTCCCTCAGCCTCCCAAGTAGCTGGGACTACAGGTGCATGCCACCAAGCTCAGCTAATTTTTTGTATTTTTAATAGAGATGGGGTTTCACCGCGTTAGCCAGGATGGTCTCAATCTCCTGACCTAGTGATCCGCCTGCCTCGGCCTCCCAAAGTGCTGGGATTACAGGCATAAGCCACTGCGCCCAACTCAAAAATAATTTTTGAACACTATGCTAGAGGTCTTGGGAGCTATTCCAGTTTGGGTGGGCACTCAAAAGAGGCAGCCAACCCATGGGCTGTAGTTTGATGATTTGATTTTTTTAAATATTGTATTAAAATATTATGTCTTGATTACTAAGATTTCTAGCAAACTCCCTTCCTCCCCCGCTTAAGTCTCACACCAAGGGCTACTGCCTCACTCATGTCACCCTAGCTCTGCTCACCTGCCATTTACTGCGTGCTCTCAACAATTAAAAGATGGGGTCACTCCTTGAAGGAGCTTTGTCCAGGGAGCAGCAGAGTCGTGGGCAGGCAGTCTTGATTGCTGTGTGGTGAGTACCAAGATGGAGGTACAGAAACAGGAATGTCCAAATGAGACTGAAGGCGCAGGAGTTTGCCAGGTGGAGAAGGACTGACAGGTTTATCCAGTAGGGCACTGCCACTACAAAGGTGCAGATGCCAGCAAGAGTCCCGAGCCTGGGGGTGCTGGGGGTGTACAGGAAGTCCTCCATTTGTCCCACATACCCACCAGGTCCATCGTCTGTCCTTCTCTGACATGTAGTGGTCCCTGTTGTCCCAGTTCCCCGGGCCCTCTGGCTTCCAGTGGGGTTGAGCCAATGGGAGGCACTCAGAGAAGACGGTAGAGAGGGAAAAGAAAGAAGACGGGGTGTTGCTTCCCGGCTCCCTCGCCACCCTAGTGCCTCTGCCACAGAGTGTCTGCTGCTGCTGGTGTCTCTGCGTCCCCCACTTCCTTTCTGGGTCCCTTCACCCTACTCTCTAGAAGTCATTCCTCCATTAAAGTCTCTTTATTGGAATCATCTGGGCTGAATTCTGCTTCCTGCCAAGACCCTGGCTGCATGGGGGAGAGGAGGTAAGGGGGTCACCAGGGTCAGTGTCTGGATGCCTTGGGTGTCAGGCCCAGAAGCATATCCTGTGTTTTTTTTTTTTAAATCTCACTCTGTCGTCCAAGCTGGAGTGCAGTGGCAAGATCTCAGCTCACTGCAACCTCCATATCCTGGGTTCAAGTGATTCTCATGCCTCAGCCTCCCGAGTAGCTGGGATTACAGGAATGCGCCAATACGCCCCACTAAATTTTTGTATTTTTTGTAGAGATGGGATTTCGCCATGTTGGCCAGGCTGGTCTCGAACTCCTGGCCTCAAGTGATCTGCCCACCTCGGCCTCCCAAAGTGCTGGGATTACAGGCACGAGCCACCATACCTGGCCAGAAGCCTATCCTTTGTCCTGGGGGCCAGTGATGGCTTTAAGCAGAGAAGTCACAGGATCAGACTCACATCTTAAGACACTTCCCTGCAGGGGCTGAGTGGAAGGTGGACCTGGGGGCAGCAAGACCAGAATGACAGCAGGCAGCTGCAAACATAACTATGATTATCATGTAGCAATGTGGAAGAATGCTTACGGTGTGAGTTAAAATAGACAAAGCAGAACATACAATTGTCTCTGCTATGACTGCAACCATGCGGTCTTGTGAATGCCTGTGTACAGGACCCAGAAGATGAGGAAACACTTAAAAGAAAGAGGAAGGGAGGGAGGGAGGACGAAGGGAGAAAGGAAAGAAGGGAGGAAGGGAGGAAGGAAGGAGGGAGGGAGGGAGGGAGGAAGGAAGGAGGGAGGAAGGGAGGAAAGAGGGAGGGAGGGGATGAGGAGGGAGGGACGGGGTGAGGAGGGAGGGAGTGAGGAGGGAGGGAGGGAGGGAAGGAAGGAAGGGAAAGGAAAGGAAAGGGAAGGAGGGAGGGAGGGAGGGAAGGAAGGAAAGGAAAGGAAAGGAAAGGGAAGGAGGGAGGGAGGGAAGGAAGGAAGGGAAAGGAAAGGGAAGGGAAGGAGGGAGGAAAGAAGGCAGGCAGACAGGCACGGCATTGGCTTGTTAGAGTGATGGGATTGTGGAGGAAACATTCTTGTTTCCAGAACAGTTAGGAGCTCTTGCTGGAGAGAATGGACGTAAAGAAAATTGAGAGGCAGAATCCACCATTCTCTTAGACACCTTCACAGAAAACCTGAGGCCCAGACCTGCCATCTGTGCTGTGCACTGCAGCCAGGACACTACCAACTCTGAGGCCCCACTTCTTGTCCAAGAGGAATTCATTCCCCTGTTGACACCTGTAAGGCCCCTTGGTGATGGAGAACTGGGAGGCCTAAGCACAATGGGGCAACCTGGTACAGAGTTTGGGAACTGGAAGATCAGAGTTCAAATCCCACCTCTACTATTTATTCACTGCGAGATTCTGGGCAAGTTTCCTCGGTTGCGAAATGGAGATCATAAAACTCACCCTGGTACATTTCTCGCCAATGCGTTCTAGTTTTCTCCTAAAGTAACAGAGGTCTAGATGGGTGCACGACTGCTCAGCTGAAGACTGCATTTCCAGCCTCCCTCGCAGCTAGGAGAGCTATGTGACTCAGTTCTGGTCAATGGCAGCAAGTAGAAATAACATGCCACATCCAGGTCTGGCAGTTAAAACAATTACAGATGACTTTCCCTGTTATTCCTTCCCCCAACTTTCTGGAAACCACAGTATCCAGCTTAAAGTCAGAGATGGAAACCACAGATTGAATGGCAGAGCTGCCCATCAGCCCTGGACCTCCTCCACTTGCACTGTCCTATGAGAGAGAAACAGAGTCCTATCATATTTAAGCCTTCATTTTTTGCATCTTTTTTTATTTTTTTGAGACGAAGTCTCACTCTGTCACCCAGGCTGGAGTGCAATGGTGCAATCTCGGCTCACTGCAACCTCTGCTCCCAGATTCAAGCAATTCTCCCTGCCTCAGCCTCCTGAATAGCTGAGATTACAGGCACCTGCCACCACGCCCGGCTAATTTTTGTAATTTTTTAGTAGAGATGGGGTTTCGCCATGTTGGCCAAGCTAGTCCTGAACTCCTGACCTCAGGTGATCTGCCCATCTCGGCCTCCCAAAGTGCTGGGATTACAGGCGTGAGCCACCGCGCCCAACCTGCATCTCTTTGTCAACACAGCTTAGCCTCACTTGTCCTAACAAATACACACACCACAGTATTACTATGATCAGCATAAAAGTATGAACAGCTGAGCACTTACTCGCTTATTTGTTTTATTTTATTTTTGTTTTTGTTTTGAGGCCAAGTCTCACTCTGTCGCCCAGGCTGGATGGGGTGCAGTGGTGCGATCTCGGCTCACTGCAACCTCTGCCTCCTGGGTTCAAATGATTCTCCTGCCTCAGCCTCCCAAGTAGCTGGGATTACAGGTATGCGTCACCACACCCAGCTAATTCTTTGTATTTCTAGTAGAGATGGGGTTTCACCATGTTGCCCAGGCTGGTCTCAAACTCCTGGGCTTAATCGTTCTGCCAGCCTCCACCTCCCAAAGTGCTGGTATTACAGGCGTGAGCCACCACACCTGGTCTCTCTCATTTAATTCTTACCACTACCCCAAGATGTGAGCCTATTAGTGTTTCCATTTTGCAGATGGAAAAACCAAGGCACAGAGAGACTAAGTCATATGCCCAAGGTCATCCAGCTGGGAAGTGGCAGAGCTAGGATTCGAACCCACTCCAGCCCCAAAGCCCGGAACCATGCCAAATTCAGGGAGGTGATTGTGTGGCACACACAGCCCAGTGGCCCAGAGCAAACCCTTGTAAGAATTCATTTCCTCTTCCTTCCTTCAGGCTCCACACCTGGAACCAGGAGGGAAGTGGGGCCAAGACTTGATGTTGAGCTTGATGTCCCAGGCTCCCGGCTGTCCCTGGGAACCTAGAGTCTCCTTGAGCAGAGGGGCTCCCAGCTGCCACTTATAATTTTTCCAGCCTCTTACAGCGGCTCATCTAGCACAAATGCTCCCTAGTGAGAAAGGGCTTCCTAAGGGTAAACAAATGCAGGCGTTTCTGCCACTAAGTGACATCAGTAGCCCTGAAAAAAAAAAGTGCATTTTTGCAAAATCATGCATTAAAAAATAACAAAGTTAGAGGGAAATAAAGTCAGGACAGACTGCTCAAAACATGTAACTTTGTAATCAGAGAGCTAACAAAATAAGAACAATCTGAATTAAAAAACACAATCACCGTTAACACTCCACTGACATCTGCACCCCGCTGATGCCTCTATCAGCCCCTTGCAGCTTTCACCACTGGGACAAGTGCTTCCTCCTTTGAGATGTAAGTCCTCAGAGGCTTTGGTTTTGATAGAAACCAGATTTACCAAAATTAAAAGTCTGACCCAAGGTGAAGTCATCTTCAATTTTTTTTTAACACAGGGATATGTCCTATTTTATCAGAAAACTTTTAGTTCTCTTAAGCAGCTAAGCCAGCCATGCAAGCATTCCTCCTTCACCAAAGCTATTGCATCCTTTGGTTGGGATGGTGAGAGTTTGGATATTGAGATTTTGGAAATGTGCGGTAGGAAGGGATGCTGTGTTATCCAAATCTATTTGGTTCCTGAGTTTTGGAGAGTGAACAGCAGAAGTTAGGATGGTGGCTGGGTGTGGTGGCTCACGCCTGCAATCCCAGCACCTTAGGAGGCTGAGGCGGGTAGATCACCTGAGGTCAGGAGTTCAAGAACAGACTGGCCAACATGGCGAAACCCTGTCTCTACTAAAAATACAAAAATTAGCTGGGCCTGGTGGCAGGCACCTGTAATCCCAGCTACTTGGGAGGCAGAGGCAGGAGAATGGCTTGAACTGGGGAGGTAGAGGTTGCAGTGAGCTGAGATTGTGCCACTGCACTTCTAGCCTGAGAGACAGAGCAAGACTCCATCTCAAAACAAATAAATAAATAAATAAATATAAAAAAGAGTTAGGATGGCGACAGACTTCTGGATGCATACTAAAGAACGGCACTTTCTGCAAGACTGTCAGCATTTATGTTAAGGAACTCACACATTGCTAAGGCTTGATATTTAATTACGAAAAATCTCCAGACATTCACGGGTTGGGAAAAATCACTACTAAACCAATGCAATTCCATGTTATACTGACATTGTTCCTCCATCATTCTCACCAATCATGGATGAGGTGAGTCCCAGTTCAGAAACATGCATGAAGGCAGAACATACTGTAGCACCTTCTGCCGTCCTCTGGTGAGCTCAGCGCTTGAGCCTCTGAGGCACCCCTCCCCAGCCTCAGAAACCCCAGCACACCCTCACAACCTTCAGCCTGGCACCACACTTGCTCCCTGGTTGTTAAAGGGCTTCTACAACCAGCAGCTCCCATGATCCTCCTAAGAGCTCCCCATGGTTGGCAAGGAGAATTTTTTTCTCCCCATTTAATCCACAAGTGAATAGAGCCACAGAGACATGAAGCAACTACCCAAAGATCACAGAGCCAGGAGGTGGTACAGACAGGACTCTGTTCGATCCTTGTCAGCCAAGCCCATAACAGTCTGCATAAAGTTTTATTTATTTATTTATTTATTTATTTATTTATCGAGATAGACTCTCACTCGGTCACCCAGGCTGGAGGGCAGTGGTGTGATCTCAGTTCACTGCAACCTCAGCCTCCCAGGTTCAAGCGATTCTCCTGCCTCAGCCTCCTGTGTAGCTGGGATTACAGGTACTCACCACCACACCCGGCTAATTTTTTTTTTCTTTTTTTTTTTTTTTTTTTTGTATTTTTAGTAGAGATGGGGTTTTGCCATGTTGGCCAGGCTGTTCTCCTGACCTCAAGTGATCCACCCATCTCGGCCTACCAAATCCCCTGCTGGGATTACAGACGTGAGCTACCATGCCCAGCCCAATCTGTCATATTTAAAGACTGCCTTCCACTTGTCAGTGCGCTTCCACGGACACAATTGTCTGTGGGCCTCCCAGTGTCAGAATTATTATCCTCACTGTACAGACAAGGAAACTGAGGTTCAGAAATGCTAAGATGCTTGCCTAAGGTTACCCAGGTAGATAAAGGAGCTGGGACTCGGTCTCATTCATTCAACACATATTTGTCATGCATCAATCGTTTGCCAGCCACCATTCCAGGCAGAAGAGACGTCCTCATGGAATCCCAACAGAAGACAACAAACACAGTGCCCGGGCTCTTAAGCCGCATGCTGGAGCCCACTCCCCCTCTGTGGGGTGTACTTTCGTTTCAGTAAATCTGTGCCTCTGTTGCTTCATTCTTTTGTTGCTTTGTTTGTGTGTTTTGTCCAATTCTCTGTTCAAAACGCCAAGAACCTGGATGACTTGTAGTCAAGACCCTCCACCGGGAACATATGTTGATATGTTCAGCCAGGAGATAAGCCCAAAGTTTGGGATTTATTTTTTCTTTTTCCCTTTTCCTCTCTGCTCCATACAGGGCAACCCTTTTCTCTCTCTCTCCCTCCCTCCCTCTCTCTCTCTCTCCCCCTTTCCAACGCAGGACCCTCAGTGGACAGTGCCTACGCACAGAGGCAACTGTAGGTTTCTGGCCTGGGCCACTATCTGGTGAAACTGAAGGGTTTCCATGTGGAAGCGCCTGGTCACCACTGCCCAGTTGGGGTGAGGGAACTGAGTCCTTTTCCTTTTTTTCTTTTGCAGTCTTTGAGCGGCCATTTCCTAGCAGCTCCTTAGTAACTGAAGCCAACTGGCCAGGGCCACTCTCTGGTGTTACCTGAAGGCCAAGAAGTGAATGGGGATAGCTGCCTGCCTGGAAAGGGGAAGGGCTCTTTTCTCTCTCTTCTGGTCACAGTCCCCAATCCCTCCATGTGATGCAACTGGCAGTGGCAGCTCTTCCAGGGTGACTCACACACATTTCCAGTGACTTAAACCCTCTTTTCTTATGCTAAATTCTCCTATGGAGTTAGCCCATAAAGGCAAAAGATAATGTCTCTTAGGCATTTTGACCTCCCTTCTCCTACTCGATCTCCTACTGAGGACCTTTGGGTCCCAGAAGCTTTAGAATACATTCTACATCTTGGACCTCCACTGAGGGGATCCCATAGCTTGATGGTCATTGCTTCAGCATCAATTTGCTTGCCCTGAACCCCATAGAAATTCTCAACCCCAATTCTATTCCCCCCAGACCCTGGAACACCCTGCCGACCTTGGTACTGTTAACTCCACAATGTTTGGGAACCTCCTTAGTCCTGCAAGGAGTCAGGAAGATATGGCCCATCTAAATTGGTGCCATGCTAAAAGTCGGGGATTATACCCAGGAACAAAAGGAAAGTTCACAGTAGGCCATCACCTCTGGAGGGAAAACATACAAAAAAGAAAAAAAACAAACCCACGATGTGTGATATACGGAATGTGAAAGTGATGCAGGTGATAGAGAAAGAGGAAGCAGGAGAAGGGGTACCTTTTGGACAGGGAGGGTCAGGAGGGCCCCCCAATATACAATGAAGACATGAACCTGGAAAATCCTGGGAGAATGGGCATTCCAGGGAGAGGAAACAGCAAATGCAAAGGCCTTTGGCAGGAATGGCTCAGAGGTCAGTGAGGCTAGAGCCCTAGGGACAAGGGGCGGGGGGCGGGGGTGGCAGGAAATATGTCTAAGTCATGGCCAGAGGTCCCATGATGTAGCACCTTGGAATTTATTCTAAGAAAGGAAGACATGGAAGAGTCTCAGCAGAGGAGTGGCATGAATCTGCTTTGCACTCTCAAAGGATCATTCTAGATGTCTTCTGACTGCCAGTCAACTGCAGGTCCCCCTCCTGGCTCCTCCTTTCCAAGCTAAAAGGAACCCGAGTTATCTCCATCACTTCTGGCCTCTCTCCTATGGGGCACGCAGCTTTGTTTGCTCTCTGGTTTATCACTTCAAGTGGAGGGGTATGATCTGATCAACACCTCTCTTTGTTGGATGCTAACTCAGCAGTAATGTAACCTCACATTGAGGGGGATGCCAAGAAAATCGAAAAGAATTAGCCGAGCACGGTGGCTCACACCTGTTATCCTAGCACTTTGGAGGCCAAGGAGGGTAGATCACCTGAGGTCAGGAGTTTGAGACCAGCTTGGCGAACATGGCGAAACCCCGTCTCTACTAAAAATAAAAAAAATAGATGGGTGTGGTGGTGGATGCCTGTAATCCCAGCTACTCCAGAGGCTGAGGCAGGAGAATTGCTTGAACCTGGGAGGCGGAGGTTGCAGTGAGCCGAGATCACACCTTTGCACTCCAGCCTGGGCTACAGAGCGAAACTCATCTCAAAAAAAAAAAGAAAAGAAAAACAAAAGGAATTATAATAAAAAATCAGCCCTGTGCCCAAGAACGACAGGCCAGGAGGAAGCTGGCCATTTTCCAGGCCTCTCTGAGAGAGGAGCAGCACACAGGCCTGAGGTTTCAAGTTAAACTCATTGAGTTTGGGTCTTGGCTCTGCCACCTGCTAGCTGGGTGACCCTGGGAAAGTCATTTGACCTCTCTGAACAGAAAATTTCCTCTCTCCAGAGAAGACTAAAGAGGAACTCAGGGGCTGAGGACAAGCACAGCCTTGAATGCTGAAGTCAGTGCACAGGACAGGGTTCTGGGTGGGAGTTGGGAATGACAATTGCCACTTGGTTGCTGCCTTGCCCCAGGTCCATCTCTGATCATCCCTGACCACTACCACTGAGGGGAGGGATGGGTAGCCGCTGCTCCCCTACCATGGCTATCCAGCCACCAACTCCTCAGGACCACCACAGAGGTGCCACCAGCTGGAAGGCCTAAGACCAAGTCCAGCCCAGTCACCTTGACAGTGGATAGCTCCCCAAATCTTCTGGAGTCCTGCCTGGGCACTCGGACCTGGGCTCGGTATTGGAGCTGGACACACTGCATCCTGCTGAGTGACTTCGAGCAAGTTCACCTCTCTGTGCCTCCATTTCCTCATCTGTAAAAAAAAAAGGAACTTAAGGCCGGGTGCGGTGGCTCACACCTGTAATCCTAGAGCATTTTGGGAAGCTGAGGGGGTGGATCACCTGAGGTCAGGAGTTCGAGACTGGCCTGGCCAACACAGTGAAACCCCCGTCTCTACTAAAAATACAAAACTTAGCTGGGTATGGTGGCAGATGCCTGTAATCCCAGCTACTGGGGTGGCTAGGGCAGGAGAACTGTTTGAACCCAGGAGGCGGAAGTTGCAGTGAGCCCAGACCACACCACTGCACTCCAGACTGGCCGACAGAGCAAGACTCCATCCCAGAAAAAAAAGATCTGTGGTGACAATTATAGAAGATGTATGATATCTGGTCCCTGGCATGCAGCAGGTGCTCAACAAATGAACATGGCAAAGATTTCAGGCTCTAGAAGCAGACTGGCTGCCCGCATTCAGTTCTGGCTCCACCCACTTACGAACCCTCTGTCATTGGACAAGTCGCTGCACCTCTCTGAACCTCAGTTTCTTCATCTTTAAAATGGGGGTCACAAGCCAGGCACGTTGCCTCATGCCTGTTATCCCTGCACTTTGGGAGGCTGAGGTGGGCGGATCACCTGAGGTCAAGAGTTCAAGACTAGCCTGGCCAACATGGTGAAACCCCATCTCTACTAAAAATACAAAAACTAGCCGAGCGTGGTGATGGGCGCTTGTAGTCCCAGCTACTCGGGAGGCTGAGGCAGGAGAATCGCTTGAACCCAGGAAGCGGAGGTTGCAGTCAGCCGAGATTGAGCCATTGCACTCCAGTCCAGGAAACAAGAGCGAGATTCCATCTCAAAAAATAAAAATTAAAAAAGCGGGGGAGGGTCACGACAATACCAACCAGAAAACACTCTCGTGAAGATTAAGGGAGAGAAGAGCTGCAGAGCACTGAAAACACTGCTTGACGCTTGATAAGGAGCAAGCACTGGGAAAATACGACCTATTACTACACTTGTGAGCAGTTCACACAGTGAAGTCTTACACCGTCTCAGTGGCTCTTTCTCCTCTCTCACTGCCTGCAAGACACCCAAAGTGGTCACCACTGCCTCCTCTTCACAGTTGAGGAAAATGAGGCCAAGAGTGTGGAGGTCAGTGAACTACCCAAGGCGTTATCTTTGTCAAATATCTCGAACTTGGAGAAAGCTCAGGTTTCCTGATGACCAGCCCTTTGCTTTTCCCAGGCGCCTCTAGCCTAGGGATCCCTCCACCCAAGAACAATAAGCCCGGGCTTGGAGGGAGGGTGGGTGCCCGCCAGGTGCACGTCCGCACTGGGCCGTCCGTGAATACAAGTCCCCCAGGTACCAGCAGGGGGCAGCACCGCCCGCGAGGTCTGCTCGAGCGCTGCTCCCAGCGAGAAATTTGACATCCCTGTCCCTGTTTGCACAAGGCTTGATCTGCGCCTTTGAAACCTGCAGCCCCCAGGAGAATGAAAACCGGAGGTGTTTCCTACCAGCATTCCCAACCCGCTGGCCCGGGCGGCGTCGAGGGAGAGAAGCCAGGGCCCCTCTCAATCGCCGCCCCCCGCTGCAGGGAGCACAGGCACTCCCGCGGGTCAGCGCGGAACACCGAGGTCCCAACAGGTTCACAGGCTGCCTGTGGCCACCCAACGAGCTGGTGGCAGGACTGGGTCCAAGTGCCGCGCTGTTTCCATACTGGCTGCGCACGAGCCTATGTTTTTCCCTGAGGGTCGCCATCTCCCACCCAGTGCTCTGCCCTCCAGCCTCCCTACCCTTCTGGCTTCGCTGTCCCTGGGGCAGGAACCCCGGTGAGCGAGGTCTGGAACTCATAGGCATCCGCTGCGTTTGCCCCAAGGCGTCCAGAGCCGGCCAGCCGCGGTCCAGAGGCGCAGGTCCGCCAGCCGCCTCGCAGGTTGCCCCCAGCCCCTCCCAGGACTCCCGGGGCCCCCGGAGCATCCAACAGATACCCAGGGGCAGGGCCTGGGGCGCTGCGGACGGCACTGGAGGCAGCCGACCCTGGACAGACGACAGGGGAGAGAGCCAAGCGGCCCCTGGCAGGAAGTGGGCTGGAAGCGGACGTTGGTCTCGGAGGCCACGGGGTCCGCTCGGGCTCTGCTCCCTCAAGGTGGGCACGAGGGTCCGGTGCGAGTCCGCCTGCACCCCCGCGCGGCTCCCTCCCCACTTGTGCCCCGGGCGCCCCTCGCCCGCGATCACAGCCCATCTCAGCCCGGGCCTCCGCAGTGCCCGGCCCACGCCTCCTGCCCCTTCCCCCGACTTTGCCCGGGAGGTGTGGGAACCCGCAGGGCGCCCAAAGCGGTGAGGGAGAAACCCGGCCCGCACACAGCCCCAGAAGCCCAGCGACCCCTGAGCCACCTACCGTCCTCAGGCAGCTCCTCGACGGCTAGAGCTCTCGGAGGCCGCGAGCTGTCCCGGCCCAAGGCAGCAGTCGGATTTCGGGGAACTTAAAAGGGCAGAAAGGAAGCGGCAGCAGAAAAACCCCCGCGCTCCCGCCAGACCAGCCCCTTAAAGGAACACGCGCACCTTTCCCTCCCAAGGGCTGGGCCCTAAGGGAGGAGTTGCTGCAGGCTCGAGCGATCTCCAGACTCCCCGGGAACCACCGCAAAGGGGGTGTGCAAGAGTTGAGGCCCTCACGTCTTGGGAAAGGAGAGTAGGGGTGGAATAGGAGAGTTTGAGGAGGGGGGATCCCCTTAGAAAGCCTGGTATACCAAAAACAGTGGGAGTAAGCAGGGGAAGCCCCTGTCCAGCATTCTGCTAGGAGCTAAGGCTGCTCCCCACCTTCGGTTGTGGAAGGGATGAGACTTCTGTATTACTTTCTTTTCCAAATAGAAAGCAAGGGGGTGAGGCCAGGTGCAGTGCGTGGCTCATGCTTGTAACCCCAGCACTTTGGGAGGTGGAGGCCGGTGGATCACCTGACGTCAGGAGTTCAAGACCAGCCTGGGCAACATGGTGAAACCCTATCTCTACTAAAAATACAAAATTAGCTGGGTGTGGTGGAGCATGCCTGTAATCCCAGCTACTTGGGAGGCTGAGGAAGAGTTGCTTGAACCCGTGAGGTGGAGGTTGCAGTGAGCCAAGATCATGCCATTGTGCTCCAGCCTGGGCAACAAGAGCGAAACTCCAACTCAAAAAAAAAAAAAAGCAAGGGGTTGCTGACGTCCTCACGCCCCTGAGTTTGGCCATCATGAAACGCTGGCCAGATTCCTAACTCACTGTCAGGCACATAGCAGGACATGGGGCTTGAATGAGTGGCCCTGGCTAGGAGGGGAGACACAGGGTGGGATGCCTCTGCAGCCTGCAGGGGCAATCAGGCTTCTGAGTGGTCTTCCAACAGGGGTGGGCCTCCCTTCGGAATCCTGCTAATCGGCACAGCCATCCAGGCAGCCGCTCAGGATGCCTCTGTTTGGACAGGGTGTTTTCTTTCCTGTCCAGACCAATGGGGGCCCTGGCCTGGACAGCCCGATGTTTCCTCAGCAGAAAAGACTAAGGAGGTCCTTCAGCTTTGGCTGGGGGAAGGGTCGAAGGGTCACAGGGTCACAGAGCCCAGAGCCTCTTCCTAAACACAGCTCAAGTTGGCCCATGAGTGTGTGTGTTACACACAGCCAGGGGCAAATTGGAGCACAAAGAACTGTGATGAACAGGTAAACTGCACCTAAAAGGAATGCCAGGCTTGATGGGCAAAGGGGAGCCAAGGTAGGTTCTTCTGCAGGTTCCCGACAGGGGAGAGGATGGACAGCAGGGAGAGCACATTTTGTTACAGTTAAGCCGAGTTGAACATGCCAGCCAGGGGAAGGGGTAGCCAGCAGGTGGAATCTGAACGCTCACCCTCTGCCTTGCAGTGGGGCAGAAAAAAGTCAATGTGTAGGGGTGATGGTAAAAGCTGGGCAAATGGAAGACACTGCTGAGGGAGAGAAGCCAAGGAAGGAAGGAGGGGGTCAGGAGTGAGGGGACTCCACTCCAGGGTCCCAGGAGAGGGACTTTTAGAAGGCTCTGGCCAAGCCATCCCAGAGCAGAGATGCTTCTCCCACTGTCTGCTCCTCCCCAGGGGATGCTGGAACAGGGGTTCAGGACAGGAAACTCCCCCGGGAGGGAGTCCTGAGGCTTGAAAGCACCCAGAAAGACTTGGGTCTAAACCCAATCCACACCGCTCCACAGAAGAGAGCTCTGAAACGGGAAGCAGTAGGCCAAGGGACCCCCAGGGGAAGGGAGTCCCCCATCCTCAGTTCTTACGAAGACCTCGGCCTGGGCCTTTTATTCAGACCCTGCTAGGCCCAGGAGCCCAGCCACAGCAGATTTCAGAAAGGCACCACTTCCAGACGCATTTCCCTGATGTGGTTCCAGCAAAGCCACGCCCTCCCTTTGGCAGCCCTGCAGCCCCACCTCCTGCTGCTCAGAGGCAGCCCCACCTCCTGTTGCTCAGAGGCACCCCCTGCCTGCAGAACACAGCACGGCTCCCAAAGTTTGGAGAAATTCACCTTGACAAAGAGGGTGGTTTTTCCTACACCCCTTCCCAAGCTAGCCAAGCCTCTGCCTGCAAGTCACCCTCCCAGATCACCAGCACACTGGCCTGCAAGGCCCACCCCCACTTCTTGATGACCCCCACCCAGGGGAGGGCAGAGATGGTATCCCTGGAGCACACACGCCAGTGGCCTACCAGGAACCAGTGTGTTCAGGCAGGAGGCCTCATGCCCACTTGGCAGAGCCCCGGCCCCCTCCTCCAGGCCCATGCTGCACCCACCCCAGGAACTCCCGCAGTTCTGAAGGCACCCAGGTTCACTGGGTTTCTTATAGTTTCTCCAGCCTACCACTCCAGTTGCAGACAGAATGGAAACTGCTGAAGGGGAAAACCAGCTGCCCCAGCCAGTCTTCCTGGCAGGAAGGGAACAAAAGCATTCAGGAGACAGTGTCTGCCAGGCGCTCGCTGGGCCCCTGACCAGGCAGCAGTTGTGGGGCCCAGGGCCAGATGGCATGGAGGTACAAAGCAGAGGGAAGAGGGGAAGTCAGGTTTTGAGGACCTGAAGTCCTGACTCCCTCCAGGCTGCCCTGGACCAAAGTCTCCCACCTCCTGCTATGAAGCTATGCATAGTCAGGCAGGTGACATAAAGAAAGATGGGGCTGGGCATGGTGGCTCACACCTGTAATCCCAGCACTTTGGGAGGCCGAGGCAGGTGGATCACAAGGTCAAGAGATCGAGACGATCCTGGCCACGGTGAAACCCTGTCTCAACTAAAAATACAAAAATTAGCTGGACATGGTGGTGTGCACCTATAGTCCCAGCTACTTGGGAGGCTGAGGCAGGAGAAATGCTTGAACCCAGGAGGCAGAGGTTGCAGTGAGCCGAGATCACACCACTGCACTCCAGCCTGGCAACAGAGCAAGACTGCGTCAAAGAAAGAAAGAAAGAAAGAAAGAAAGAAAGAAAGAAAGAAAGAAAGAAAGAAAGAAAGAAAGAAAGAAAGAAAGAAAGAAAGAAAGAAAGAAAGAAAGGAAGGAAGGAAGGAAGGAAGGAAGGAAGGAAGGAAGGAAGGAAGGAAGGAAGGAAGGAAGGAAGGAAGGAAGGGAGGAAGGAAGGAAGCAAGCAAGCTGGGACTCAGGGAGGACCACAGGTGAGGGATGGGGAAACCAGCGCAATTGAAATCCCATTCCCATGAAACAATAACAAACCACACCAAGAGTTCCCGTGGAGAAGATAAATATATTTTGGAAGCTGCCTGTGTCCTCTGGGGTGAAAAGCCAGCTCAGAGGGCCCCAAATGCCCACCCTGCCAACCCATGCCCTCCTCTGACCTCGCTCCCGTATCTCCCCATAGACCCGCCCCACCCCCTTCTGTCTCACTGGGCTTCAGGACAAGGGGCAAGAGAGGTATCCAGGGAGACAAGGGGAAGTGTCTTGGGGACAGGGGGCAACAGCAGTTGTGGCCACATGGTACCCCAGGGCCGATGCAGGGCTGACGGGCAAGAGGCTGTTATCTCCAGCCTGGCGCTTCCGGGCCTTTCTTGAGGCCACCATGGGAATGTGATGTGTGAGAGAGGGGATAGGAGAGACAGAGACATACGCGCCTGGGATCAGGGGTCCGGACCGGGGCAGGGAAACCACATGCCCTACTTTGCCCTTTCCTGTCCATCCCAGACCTACTCAGATCCTTCAGTGCCTAAGAAAACAGGACAGTGAGGGCTGGGGATTAGGGGATGGGGGTTAGGGGCTGGGGCAGGGCCCATGAGAGGTGGAGGGTGAGGAAGAGGGAGGGAGGGGTGACTGTGTGATGGTGCTGCCTCTGAACACCCTCCCCTTCCCCAGTCCCCAGCCCTATGGTGATTTAAAGGGGCTGAGAAGCCAGGAGGCAGCGGGCCCATGGAAAGCAGGAAGACCTGGGGGTGGCAGGCGGCCACTAACAGCCCAGCAGCTCCAGGCGCAGGGCGATGCGGTTGTGCCAGGCTACAGGCAGGATGCGCACATAGCGAGCGAGGATGGGCGTCTCAAACAAGTTCTTCTTGTGGGAGTGGTTGTCCCAGTTGCCAGGGAAGACCTAGAGGCAGAGCAGGTGTCAGGAGGACCCCAAGCCAGCCCCCCTCCCCTCAGAGCCCCAGGCCAGACTCCCAGGGAAGTAATGAAGGAATGGCAAAGGGTGGGCAGCTGGACAGACACCCACCTTACTGCTGCCAGTCCTGGGGTCCTGGTACTCAGTCCAGTTCGCACTGTCATTACTGTAGGCAACCTTGTAGGATGCCACAAACTGGACAGAGCCAAAGTTACGGGCCCCCTGGGTGATGATGCCTGTCACCTCCTTCAGGGAGCCCAGGTCCACCTACGGAAGAAACCAACCACATTTTCTCTGCTTGGACCATCTCCAGTAAGGTGAAAAGAGGCAGACGCACTGAGGCATGAATTCTAGTTTTGAAAAAAACTACTTGGGTGAGCCTCAGTTTCCTTGGCTATAAAATGGGCATAAGGCCGGACATGGTGTCTCATGCCTATAATCCCAACACTTTGGGAGACTGAGGTGGGTGGATCACCTGAGGTCAGGAGTTCGAGACCAGCCTGACCAACATGGTGAAACCCCCGTGTCTACTAAAAATACAAAAAAATTAGCTGGGCATGATGGTGGGTGCCTGTAATCCCAGCTACTAGGGAGGCTGAGTCAGAAGAACTGCTTGAACCCGGGAGGCGGAGGTTGCAGTGAGCTGAGATGGTGCCACTGCACTCCAGCCTGGGTGACAGGTATAAAGCTCCTAGAGTCTGGGCCCTGGCCAGCTCCACACCAACCACCCCTGCCTGAGACCTGCACTGAGCTGTGATGGGAAGAAGGACAGGAGAGGCCACAGCCTGGAGGGGCAGGAACTGCTCTAGAGGCTCCCTGCGGTGCTGCCCACAGTCTGACCCTGGTCCTGACGGTGTCTGCAGGCAGGCAGCTCCTCACAGAACCCAGCTCTGCAGTGTGCCATGGGGCCCTGAGACAGACCTCCTGTCCCCAGTCCCTGACCTCCCTGGAGAACCTGCCAGCTGCGCCTGGACACACAGTTCCCCAACATCCAGGTGTAAACCCAACTCACTGCCAGCCACTAGGCGGGTACTAGGCAGATCATCGTCCTGCCAGCTCTCAGCTTCCTCGTCTATAAAACAAGCTCTGGTTTTCCATGACTCTCTTTTGTTTCCTAATTTCAATGACAGACAAGGGCTGTCACATGGTGGCTTCTTAGACACTGAGTCAGAGAATATGTATGCTGTGCTCAAGGGAGAGGTCCCAAGATGCCTGGGTCATGTCTCCCTCTTCCACCTCCGCCCTGCTGTCCATAGGCTGAGCCTTGTCAACCCTGTGGCAGCCCATGGAGTGGCTCTCCTCCTGTGTACACACACACACACACACATTCACACACACACACACACACATATTCACACACACACACACACACACACACACACACCCTTTCTCCACCTTGGTGGAAGCAGGATCAGGAGAAGCGAGTACAGGTGGTAAGAAGAACGAAAAGCCAAAGGAAAACAAGGTTTTTCCAGAACTCTTTTGAGGAGCAAAAGCCTGGGCTGGAGAGGGGTCAAAGATCAGGCAGTAACACCTCATCCCACCCAACCCCAGCCCCACCTCATCCCACCCAACCCCAGCCCCACCTCATCCCACCCAACCCCAGCCCCACCTCATCCCACCCAACCCCAGCCCCACCTCATCCCACCCAACCCCAGCCCCACCTCATCCCACCCAACCCCAGCCCCACCTCATCCCACCCAACCCCAGCCCCACATCCCAAGAAGGCTGACCCACCTGCAGCCACTGATCATTACTGTAGCTCCCCGCAACCCAGGCGTTGAAGTTGCCCTGCTTGTCCAGCCGTGCATAGGAGGGGTTCCAGCTGAAGAGATTCAAGCCCCAGGTCTTGTAGCTGCTGGAGGCTGTGATCTGCTTGTCAGGGATGCTGTTATTCTTCAGGCCCAGGGGATTGGTGCATCCTGCCAGCAAGGTGGGCTGTCATCTGGATCTGGGATCCACAGCTCCCAGGGGCAGGAGCACAAGGCGATGAAGCAGAAAGAACTCTGTGGATCCTGACCAGCCCCTGGCATGCTCTTGGGCAACAGAAAGCAGCTCCATCCGCCTTGCAGGGCCAACTGTGCAACCTTCTCACTGCCGGCCCCACCAGCTCCTCACCTCAACCAGCCGGGCTCAGCTCCTCACAGATCACCCAAGACCTCCCACTCACCACCCTTCTCCCTCTGCACCAGGGAAGCCCCTGCTCCACCACCTCCTGCCCTCCTTCAATGCCTGACTTTGGAGACACCTCCTCCAAGAAGTCTGCCCTGACTACTTCACTTGGGCAGGATTTCTTCCTCTTCTGGACTCACAGCACTGCCCCCATCGCCTCGGCCTCCCATCCGTCCCATGGCACAGTCACTATCTACTTTAATATCAACCACCTTGTTTATTCAGTGCTTACTTCAGTCATTTAACCTGCCACCAAAAAAAAAAAAAAAGAAAAAGAAAAAAAAAAACACTAAATGAAGTAGAAATTAGTAAGCCCATTCTACAGATGAGAAAACTGAAAGACATTAAGCATCGTGCCCAAGTCACATACGAATTCCTAATGTCACACTATGACATCACCTCTACCAGCTACACATCCCAGCTAGATGATGAAGGCCTGGCTGGTGGCGACCCAGTGATGAACAGGACGACATCCCTGCCCTCCAGCAGCTGGCAGTTAGAGAACTCAGACAACTCCTGGGGCTCAGCAACATCTCTATTTCCATTCTCCAGAAGCCCCCTGACTTAGTGTCTCCCAGAGGGCCTTCGCACACTCAAATGTTTTGGGGATGCTGTCACACAGGCCTGTGAGGGCTGGCCCAGGAAGCTGGCATTTGTTTCACTCAGCCCTGCCCCAAACACTCAGGAATGTGCCGGGCTGCCTTGCACTCATATCTGCACCTGCATATGGATAGAACAGTTGGGGACGGGCAGGAGATACAACTCCCAAGAGAAGGATGGGGGTGTCTCCCACCTGGAAGCATCCTCACTCCACAACTGTCTATCCCTCTGGGGAATTGAGGGAGGCAGGAGTGGACGGTGGGACTGGAGAGCCCCCTGCCATCTGGGAGCCAGCTAAGTTATATCACTGCCCACCTGTACTCTCACCACTCAAGACATTTGCCCCCAGGGTGCGTTGACAATGCCTGCCGATGGTACCATTGCCTCCTGACAGTGGTGCACCAGGGAACCACCACCTTCCCCCTCAAAGAGAGGCTACCGGGCTGAGAGCTGGTTGTCCCTTGACCCCAGAAGAGGAGAGGCCTGAGGCAGGCTAAAACCTGGGCAGCTTTGCAGAGGACACCAATTCTGCACAATGTGCTCAACGCAGACCCCTCTACAGATCATCCGCTTCTAGCCGTTCATACCCTCCTCACTCTCAGCCTCCCCAGGAAGTCAGACAGCCTTCCTGGTAAAATGCAGTTGGAAGGGGCACCAGGGCAGGGGCAGGACTGTCAGCTCCATCACTCTAGGAAGTCCCTTCCTCTCTCTGGCTCTCAGTCTCCCCATCTATAAATAGAGATACTAGGGGAGTAATTCTCACAGATCACCTGGGGATCTTGATTAAAAAAAAAAAAAAAAAAAAAGCTTATGTTTCAGCAAGTCTAGGCTGGGGCTTTCAGTCTGTATTTCTTTTTTTTTGAGACACAGTCTCGCTCTGTCACCCAGGCTGGAGTGCAGTGGCACGATCTCGGCTCACTGCAACCTCCACCTCCCGACCAGGTTCAGGCAATTATCCTGCCTCAGCCTCCCTGGTAGCTGGGATTACAGGCACCTGCCACCACGCCTGGCTAATTTTTGCATTTTTTTAGTAGAGACGGGGTTTCACCATGTTGGCCAAGCTGGTCTTGATCTCCTGACCTCAGGTGATCTGCTCACCTCGGCCTCCCAAAGTGCTGGGATTACAGGCGTGAGCCACCGCACCCGGCCTCAGTCTGCATTTCTAAGAAGCTCCTAGGTGATAACACTGCGGGTCCCTGGGGCTCTTCACCCACCAAGCTGCCCCTCAGTCTCTTGGCTCCAGCTCCACTGGCCTTCCTTCCACCCTTCAACATGCCCCAGGGCCTTTGCATTTACCAATTCCTTGCCTGCAGTGCTATTTTTAAGTTTTTCATGTGGCTGGCTCTCCATCATTCAGGCCCCCAGTCAAAGGCCTTCCCGACACAGCGGTCCTTGTCTTGCTCTCTCCCCTCACCCCAAGTCACGGTCAACTCATCAGCCTCTAGCTTTTCTTCAGAGCTGTTACTGCTCTCTGTCATCTGCTCCTTGCCTCAAGTCTGCCTCCCTCGCTACAATGCAAATTCCATGAGGTCAAGGAATCATTCCCTAGAGCCAAGTTAACCCAGGAGGGGCTTAATCAATATGCTAATAAACATCAATTGAATTAAATAATTAATTCACCAAAGACACCATGCCTGCAAAGAGGAACCCCTTGTGGAATCCCAGGTACCCCCAGACCTCAGCCCCACCCACACACATGCACACGTGCACACATGCACCCACACTCCCCAGCCGAATGGAAGGCCTATAGGGAAAGGAGTGGTCCAGACTCTGAAGGAAGCAGACAGGGTACCTGGGCTTCCTCGGTTTGCAAGACTCACCCTCTCTTGGACCTGAGCAGGGGCCAGTCATGCCTGGATACAGGCAACATTAATGGCCGAAGGCTTCAAGCCAAAACAGCAAGTGTCAGGGACTCCAGGGAGAGGCACACAGACCTGGCTCTGTCCTTTCCCAGTAGCCTACATTTCCTTCTAGCAGAAGGCAAAGTCTTCTACTCTCCACTGAAACAGTAAGGCTCAAAAGGGCCCCTGGTGGAGGAAGCATACCTACTCAAGTTCATACCAAAAACACTAAACCCAGCCAGGCACTGAACTCAGCTCTGAGGGGTATTTGGGTGGTGTCTGAAATGAGACAACAGGAAGACGTGTCACAGAGGGGAAAGGTGAGGCACAGGAGGGCAGGTAAGATAAAAACGCCAGCGGTAAGATAAGAACCTCCACTCTGCAGGTCTGCTTAGCGAGCCCTACAGTTCCACTGATGGCCAGCAGGTGGCACTGAGGCTGCAAAGAGAGAAATACCCAGACCTCAGGAAAGCTGGGTTCAGCTGGGCTGAGACAATCAATGTCTGTCAGCCCAAACCCGGCACTCTGACCTCGCCAAGGATGTCTCCTGGCTCTGCAGAAATCTGTCCCTTTATGGTCCCCCCAGCTTTTTATCTGGGAATCTCTTTGGAAAAGGCAGCAGGAAGCACCAGCTCCAAGCCCTGTGGTCCAAGAAGCCTGTGTGTTTCTCTGGAGTGCAGACTCTAAGAGTTTGGCAGGGAAAGCTCTGGATGGGTGTGGTCAGGAGCCCAGAGATCTAGACCAGGTCTTAATACCTACCAGATGTGTACCCTTAATAAATCATTCATCGGGGCCCCACGCCCCTCATTCATTCATTCACTCATTCATCAAATATTTATTGAGTACCTATAAACCAGACACCATTCTAGGCACTGGGAATACCGAAGCAAACAAAACAGACAAATTCTCTGCCCTCGTAAAGCTGACATCTGCCAAACACACCTAACGCTACATGTTCTAGAAGCTACAGGAGAGGAGCCAACCAGAAGAAGGGAAAATACTTTGAAAACTGATGTCTTTTTCTCTATCAACCAGAGCGCCCTGGGTCATGGGTTGACAGACAGTAAACACCTGGGTGGGACTGCTTTGGCCCCGTGACCCCCTAGAGTGTGTTTCCCGAGTGAAGCCTGGTCCCCGGGCCTTGTTGCTGCCCTACCGAGCACAGTTTGGCTGAGAAAAGAGGCAGCAGGGAGGGCCACCTCCTAGGATTGGCCCACGGTGCCCCTTCCCGCACCCCCAGCACTCACCGTTCAACTCACAGCCCAGTAGCTCAAAGCGCAGAGTACAGGCCGTGTGACAGCTCGTGGGGTACAACCTCACATACTGAGCCTCCACAGGGGTCTCAAACAGGTTGACATGCACCGCGTTTTTGTTCCAGTTACCCACAAACTCCTAGGAAGGAAGGGACAAGACTGGGGGAGGGGGTCCATCTGGGCAGTCCCCCTCCCTGGGGTTACCTCATCTTCCTCTTCAGACCTGGGAGGCAGAGGTGGGGCTGGGAGGGTGAAGAGGACTTGGAAGAGCCAGCAGAGGCTCACGTAGCAGCCTCTCCTTTGGCCACCCCACGGCCCTCCACAAAGATTCTCCTCCCACTTTCCTTAATCATCATGGAGCCTGGGCATAAACCCCTATAGCTGACACAGGGCCACCTGTAACCTACAGGGTGCCTCTTTGCAAATTAGGAAAAGGCACTCATTTCTCAAATAGTTTATTATGACAATTTTCTAACAGAGTTCCACAAATGTACAATGCCTATACTGTGAATGGTGCCTGCTTAGCAATGACATCCTTGAGCAGTGTACAACCTACACAACTGTACATGTACCCCTGAAGGCTCAGAATAAAACCCAGCTCCACCACCACTACCACCCTCAACAGGTCACTGTACCATTTTGAGTCTCACTAGTCTCATCTCTAAAGTGGGACTATTGCTTATAAACCACAGAACATGGACACAGTCTGGGTTTCCCAATTTCTAGAAGCCAAGATGTACCCAAAGACCCACATCATGGCCAATCACCCAGGGTTCTCTGGACTCACTGGGGGTCCTCAGTCAATGCTAGAACCTTAGGGGGTATGGACCACAGCCCTTCCTTCAGGCCCCAATGAGACCTACCTTGTGTTTTTTATTAACATCATGGATGAAATCGAATTCATGTCCATTAAGGCTGTAGGCCACCTTGAAGGCCTTCAGGTACTCAGGACTAGCCAAGCGGCTGGCACCCTGCGTCACCACACCTGTTACCCACATCCTCCGCAGCAGGTTCACCTGGACACGGGGCAGGGGAGATGGCACCCTTATCTCCTGGGTTCTTTCCACTCAAGATCCAAGCAGACCCATCCCTTCGCTCCCCCCATTGGGTGGGGGAACAACTCAAGCAAAACAGAGGAGGGGCAGCTGAGCACACTGCCCTCACTGCCCAGGCCTCCAGAGGCCTCATCCAGTACCAACAGCTCCTCCACGGCCTGGGGCCTGCTCCCCCCTCACCCTGACCCCATACCAGCTTCCCCTAGGGATGCCATCCACTTACAGATACTTCATCCATGGGAACCTGCTACCTTGCCACCTGAACCCCAGTAATGAACCCTCCTGGGGTAACCCCCAAATGCAGGAACATGCATCGAGTCCTCTCTCCATCGACCCGCCCCAGGGCCATCCCCAGGCATACCTGGATCCAGGGGTTCTCATCATTGCTGCTGGGTGTCCAGGCATTGACCATGCCTGCGCGGTTCAGGCGGGCCAGCTCCGGGGCCCAGTGCTGCAAACTCAAGAAGGTCACACGCACAGATGAGGCGGTGATCTGTGAGTTGGCAATGTTGCCATTCTCCATGCCCAGTGGCTCGACGCATTCTGAGGGGAGGGAGGTGGCAGTCAGATGGCTACCCCAGCAGGTTCCCGGGCCCAGCTGGGACCCAACGGACAAGAAAATAAGACCGTATGGCCTTTGCCTAGGCCCCAGGGCCAGGGAGAACCTCAGAGCCTCTCTCAGAACAAAGACCACAAAGGGACAATGAAGGCAGTGCCCAGGAGGAGGTGCCAAGAAAAGGTATGTGGCTGGGGGTGGTGAGGACAAGCGGGGTGGGCAGAGTCATGGGAGGCCGGGACCCAGGGCTGCCAGAGGATCCCAGCCAGGGTAGCACTCTGGGGACAGCCGTGATTGGCGCTCATGGAAAGTAGAGTCCCCCTCCAGGCTGTGGGAGGTGGCCTCATTCATATAGGGCATCTGGCAGCAATCAGTCTGGTGCAGGGGTTAGACTGGTGGCACAGAATACCGGTATGACCCCCTCTTCCTCAGTGTCCCCCCACCAGGAAGGGGCACCATCCTCGGCCCAGCCCCTGGCTTCCTCAGGAGGGTGGCTTTGGGAGAAGGGCTACCTCGCATGGCAGTGAACAGTACCAGCACTGCACACAAACAAAGAAGCTAATCTGCCTGGAGTTTTCTAGAATCCCACTGGCAGGAGTTCTCTGGGTGGGGCACAAATGTCATTCTGCTTTCCCTCTTTGCGCCTTCCACCTGTGGGCCCTCACCCAGCCATCTGTGAACATGCCCATGGCCAAGGCCCCACCCCCCTCACCATCACTCCAGCAGTGCGGTCCCAGGAACCCAGGACAGCTACCAGGCCCACCTACAGGCCGAGCTTCTCTCATCACCTGGGGATCCCCCAGCGTGTGCCTGGGCCTTCCAGATGCCAAGCAGAGAACCCACAGACAGATCTAGTCTTCCTCCAACATCACAGGCTCAGACGAGCTCGGTGTTAGCACACTCTGGCTGGCGGGGGGCGGGGGAAGGCGCAAAGTGAGGCCAGAGCCCCAAGACCAGAGCTTGGCCAGTGGCTGAGCTGAGATTTGACCCCAGTCTGCCTCCAGGACAATCCCCATAGCCCACCATGCTCACACCCTGAAGGAGTCCAGTGTGCAGTCTTTGGGCCCACAGGCTCCTTGTTGGCTCCAAGGAAACATACCACGTAAAAGGCAAGGAAGAGCTGCGAAGGTCCCTCTGAGGGCTTCCTCCGCTGTGTGGTCACCCCTGCCTTCTTCCTGGGCGCAGCCATATCCAGCCTGGGGCAGATCCCAGGCCCAGAAGCTAGAAGTCAAGGTGGGTAATTCCCACTCAGGCACACTCACTGTTACCTCAGCTCCCAGGACACTCGTTAGTGGCCCCACCTGGCCCCACCTAGGGCTCTGATTGCCTTAGCAACCTGTCCCCCAAACCATACGCACACCCTTCCACCAGGATCTCAAACACATCTGGCCTCAGAGCAGGTCCAAGGCACAGGCCCCAGGGCCACTTGGGAGGTAAAAGGCATCCTACTCACTTGACCTGCTCTCTCCCAGGGCCCCTGCTCCCACCCAGCTGGCTCAAGGCCCCCGCCCCCTCCTTTTGGTGGCCAGCAAACCTCAGAGCCCATCCCCACATCTCCCTAAGGAGGGCAAAACGTCCCCTGTCCCCTACCCAAGATGCTCAGCGACTGACTTGCTGGATTCAGAAACCTAGGACCCCCACTCCACCCATCCCTGGGCCCACATGTGGGCGACCCGCCTACCCCATGAGGAGTCCTAGTGGGGTGAGAGCCCTGAGTGGGAGGGACTCCAGCTGGGCCTGGAGGGAGGACAGCAGGGGAACTGCTGTTGCCACCCCACCTAGGGCCATTCTGTGGCCGAGTGGATAACCAGGCAGGTCACACGAGGACAGCCCCTCTGGGCACGTGGGGCCTCTGACCACCTGACCGCGAGGGGATGGCTCAGCTGGCCCAGGCCTCTCCCTTCTCCCTGAGCTCTGTGATGAGGCTGCAGGTCAAACTTGGGCCAGGAACTGTCAGACTCTGAAACCAAGCCTGACTTACTGAGTTCCTGGGCCCCAAAAGACTAAGAATGTGTTTGTTTTCCCCTCTTAGGTAGAAAAATCCTTGCGACTTAACCCTAATGCTGTGTGTCTGGCTCATGGTGACTCAAGAAACAGCACTCCCATGACCTCCAGGGTGACCACAATCTCTCACTCCTCTGCATCAGCATCAGGCCTGGCCGGCAGTCTCAGGAAAGAGGGCCAGGCAGAGAGAAGGAAGAAACAACAGGACCCTTTTCCCCCCTTGGTCTAACTGAGGCTCTGTCTCTCTCTCTCGGTCTCCCCAGAGGAGGCCTTGACACCTCCACTGGGGTGGGGATCACAGGGAGAGAATAAGGCCAGCACATGGCCTGTGCCACCAGGGCTGTGGCTCAGGGTCTACTGCTAGAAACAGGCAACAAGCACCCCCAGATACTCACTCATCTCACAGTGGTTGCCCGCATAGCCCTTAAGGCACGTGCACGTGTATGAGGCGAAGACGTCCCCTCGCACTTCTTGGGAAATCTCCTCGCATAAACCACCGTTGTGGCAGGGGTTTCTGGAACAGATATCTGGGGACAGAGACAGGTAAGATGAGCAGGTGATCAGGAAGGAGCTGGGGACACAGGTGAGAAGTAGCAGATGGACCCAGCCCACAAGGACCCTCCACTCAAACTCAGCCCATTATCTCTTCCTCTCCCTCTTCCTCAGTCTGCTGGATGGAGCCTGAGTCAGCCTAGAGCCAAGGAAGTCCATGTGTAGGCGAATCAGCCCACAAAAGGGAAGTGCCCAGCTTTCCAAGTGGCCTGGGAGTGTCCAGAAAAGTGCTGGCTGACAATGGGAGTGGTGCTGGGGACCACTGCCCACTGGCGGAAGAGCTGGCAGCTGGGGTCTGGAGAGGCAGGCAAGGTCCAGGGCAGGTCTCTTGGCAGCAGTTTGATTGCAAAGGAGGCCCATGAGGACTTTAAGGCAGGGGCAGTGGAAGGAAGCATTGTCCTGGCCCATCGAGCAGGTTCTGCCCCCCAGTTCAGGCACAGGTTGCAGTCACAGATGTCACCTCCAACGGCGCCCCTGACTTAGGGACAGCACGGTGATCATCCAGGAAACATTGGGACGGCCAATGACCATGCTGGGCCCCTGAGACAGAGAAATCAGATGCCGCTCAGGCCTCAAGAAGCCAAGGGGAAAGAGGCCAGCAAGTCCACAGATGAGGAAGATTGCCCAACGCTCCAGAAGCCTGCATGGACCGTCACTGGAGGCATGACTTCTGCTGGGGAAATGGAAGTTTCCCAGAGGAGGGAATATTCGAGCTGGGTCTAGAAGACAAAGTAAGGGGGGTGCCAGACTGGGCAATGAGGAAAGAATGTTCCAAGAAAAGCAGATGCACAGAGGCTGTGATATGTTGGAGCACAGTTAGATGCAGCTGGAAGGGTAGGCTGGGGCCAGACTGGGAGGGATCTGAAGAATGACAAGTTTAGAGCAGTGGCTTTTAACCTTCCTTCACCCTCCTCACCATTGTCCACCAGGGGGGAAAAAAAAACAAGAAACAGATTCTCAAGTGTGAGATGGGAGTGGGAAAGTCAGTTCCAATTGCGGGTTGAAGAAGGCTAAAAAGGCCCATGTGCAGACACGCCACTGAGCTCCCCCAGGGTGGGGAGCATCTGGTAGCTGCAGACAGGTCCCTCTGGCTGAAATGCAGAAATCCCACCGAAGAGGGTGAAGGTGGAGAGCAGGAGAGCGTGGTGAGAGAGGAAGCCAGGGCAGAGGAGTGAAAAGGATGATTTCAGAACCACCAGGGGGCAAGGGCTGGAGAGGCCACCAGGGCTTCTGGATGGGAACCTGGATGACAGATGTGCACTATCAGCCCCAGTGGTGGAGAACACAGGAGGAGGAACAGGAGGGCCTATCCTCAATCCCTTGACTCTGGTGGGTCGGCCAGGCCCAACAAGGGTCCTCTAGCCAAACTTAGCATCCCAGAAGGGCTGCCCCAGACCCTACACCCGAATCTGTCATTTGGAGCAAGACATGAGAAATCTGTTTGCCTTGGCTGGGCGCGGTGGCTCACGCCTGTAATCCCAGCACTTTGGGAGGCCGAGGCGGGTGGATCACGAGGTCAGGAGATCGAGACCATCCTGGCTAACACAGTGAAACCCTGTCTCTACTAAAAATACAGAAAATTAGCCAGGCCAGGCGTGGTGGCGGGCGCCTGTAGTCCCAGCTACTTGGGAGGCTGAGGAAAGAGAATGGCATGAACCCAGGGGGCGAAGCTTGTAGTGAGCTGAGACCGCGCCACTGCACTCCAGCCTGGGCGACACAGCAAGACTCCGTCTCAAAAAGAAAAAAGAAAAAAAAAGCCTTTTTGCCTCCCCCTCAGAGTCACCCATCTAAGGCTGGAGAGTCCTCCTGAAATCCCAAAGCCCCCAGAGAGTTCACCCGGCTCCAGGGAAGGCAACACCACCATTAATGAGCCATCTGCCCTCAGAGCTCCGCCTCCAGGGGCCTCGGAGCTTAAAGTGGCTCCCAAGGAGCTATTAGTCATTGGCTTTAAATAGCAGGTAATCCTTCCTCTGACCTGGCAGGCGGGGGCGAGCATTGACACAGACAGAGGCTTGGGTTGGGAATGGACTCTTCCCTCCCAACTGCACTGGCCCTCTCCCTACACTGCTCCAGGGCAAAACGGTCCAGTGGGAAAAAGGGAAAGTAAAAGGTGTTCTCTACCCAGTCACATTACCTGTGTGTAAGATAGGCATGGTGTTTCCTCCTTCTGGAAAAGGCCAGATCACCCTGTATAAAAACATCTTTGGGACTTCAGAATCCTGCTCTTTTGGGGACTTTCCAGTAACATTTGGCCAGAGTTCAGGTTAGGGGGTACAGAAAAGAGTAGAAAGGAGCTATGAAGATCCAGCTGTCTTTCATGGTGGCCGGGGAGGGCCAGGAGCTCCCAAGTTCCTGGGAGCTTGGAGCACTCTAGAAGCTCTAGCCCCGAGGGTCAGGCAGATCACAGGACATAGGGCTGGGGCTCAGCTATTACCTACCTTGCTTCAGTCAATCTCATTTCTATGAGAAAATGATGGAGGGGCCGCCTAAACAGCCCTGGCCCTGACCGCCTCCCAGCGCTCCACGGTGAATGGCACGGGGCATCCGCAAGTCAAGTTTGCAAGGGGCCCAGCTGGCCGCCGGAGGCCTCCTGGGAGGCGGAGGAGGACCAGGGAAGATACAGCAGCCGGCCAAGGCCGCGGGAGAGAGGGAGTCAGGAGACTCCCATCAGCAGGCAGCCCTCTTCCAAGTTCCTCGCAGCCTCTGGGTCCCCTCCCGGGCCCCACTTACGGCCCGCGTCCATTTGCACTGACTCCCCAGCCCTTCCCTTATGTGACCAGGCACGGACAATTGGGAGCGCAAAAATCCAATGAACTGTCCAGCCAATTGGAGTTGGCAGGGAGTTGCCAGGACAAAGTTATCCAGAGAAGACTTATCCATACTAGAGTCCTAGAATGTCCCAGGTGGAAGGGGTTCGAAAGTCAAACGCAGTTCCCTGGCCTCATTTTTCACAAGGGAAAAGAGAAGCCCGACACAGCGGATTCCTTTGTCATTATCTGTAAGCCGCATCGCTGGGGGCGGCAGGGCTGTCACCCGATGTCCCGAGTCCCAGCCCAAAAGCCCCAGCGCACAGACAGCAGGGCCGCTTCCCCCTGTCCCGCCAGGGCGCAGCGGAAGAAGCCGCCCCTCTGCCCGGCCCGGTCCCCCCCGGGCTTTGTCTAAGTTTGTCAACAGTGGAGGGGGAGAGACGGCGCCGAGCAAACTTCCGAGCGGCGCGGGGAGGAGGGGCGAGGGCCAGAGGGCGGCGCGATCCACTCACCCAGGGCGACGAGGCCGGGGGCGCAGAACAGCGCGCCGCACAGCGCGGCCAGCAGGCAGGGGCGCGACATGCTGCAGGGACGCGGGCGCAGGACTGGGCACGCTGGGCTGCTCAGACCCCGCGGGGTTCTGGCGCCTTCTCCTCTGGGACCGGATAAATCAGGCGGCTCAGCACCTCCCACTGGCCGTGCGCTCCGCCCAAGCTGGCCAGAGGCGGACTCGGGGCGGGGCTCCGCGGCTGGGAGGGAATTGGTTGAAAGGAATTGGGGGGCGCGGGAGTGGTCTGCGATATCTTCCTCTTCCGCCACTGCCACACCGGCGTCCGGCGTCGCGCCAACGGCCGGGTCCACGAGTCTTGAGTCTGTTGGGCGGGAAAAGTTCAGGAGTTTTGTTTTTGTTTTTGTTTTTAAGATTTTTAGACTTGAAAAGATGCTAACTCTTTATTCATAATCAGATAGATGCAAATTAAAACTACAATGAGCATCGTGTTTCCCTTCTTGGATCGGCAAGTATCAAGATGTTAACAAGGTTAGTGGAGGCTGTGGGGAACAGGTCCAAGCATGCTTCGCTGAAGACAGTATAAATTAGTTCAACTTCCCTAGAGGGCTGTTTGGTAACACCTGTCAAAACGACAAATGCTGACACCTTAAGACCTAGCATTTCCACATAAAGAGATTCATTCTACAGAAACATCCATGTGCAAAATGACAGATATACAAAGATAGCACAGCAACATTGTTTGAAATGGTAAAATACTAAAAAAAAAAAAAAAAATCAGCGAAGGTTTCTGTAAAGGACCTAATAGAAAATGTTCTCTGATATGTAGGCCCTAAGTCTCTGTAGCAACTATTCATCTCTGCCTTTGTTGCAAGAAAGGCACCATAGACAAAATGCGAGGAAATGGGCACCTGTTTGCCGAAAGGGAATAAAACAAAGCAAGCCTGTCACCGTTGACTTTTTACTAAATGATTTGTACTTATCATGTGCAAATATTACCTGTTTACAAATAAGTGATTTTAATAATAGTGTTTTGGCTGGGCACGGTGGCTCACACCTGTAATCCCAGCATTTTGGGAGGCCGAGCCACGTGGATCACCTGAGGTCGGAGTTCAAGACCAGCCTGGCCAAGATGGTGAAACCCTGTCTCTACTAAAAATACAAAAATTAGCCGGACACAGTGGCAGGTGTCTGTAATCCCAGCTACTTGGGAGGCTGAGGCAGGAGAATCGCTTGAACCCAGGCGGCAGAGGTCCCAGTGAGCCGAGATCATGCCACTGCACTCCAGCCTGGGTGACAGAGTGAGACTCCGTCTCAAATAATAATAATAATAATGCTTCAGGCCGGGAGCGGTGGCTCAAGCCTGTAATGCCAGCTCTTTGGGAGGCCGAGGTAGGAGGATCACTTAAGCTCAAGAGTTCGAGACCTGCCTGGGCAACATGGCAAAACCCTGTTTCTACAAAAAAAGAAATACAAAAATATTTCAGGCGCATTCCTGTAGTCCCAGCTACTCAGGAGGCTGAGGTGGGAAGATCGCTTGAGCCCAAGAGGTCGAGGCTGCAGTGAGCCACGATTGCACCACTGCACTCCAGCCTGGGCAACAGAGCGAGACTCTGTCTCAAAAAATAATAACAATAGTAATAGTAATAAATGTTTAAGTCAGACTAGCCAACAAACAAAATAGAACAGTCACACATCTTCCCTCCTAGCTGTGTTGAGACCTAAGCTGGGACAAGAGTCCACTGGCAAGACGCCCTTCTTAAAATATTCAGAAAGGGGTGCCGGGTGTGGTGGCTCATGCCTGTAATCCCAACATTTTGGGAGGCCGAGGTGGGCAGATCACAAGGTCAGGAGATCGAGACCATCCTGGCTAACACAGTGAAACCTCGTCTCTACTAAAAATAGAAAAAAAAATTAGCCGGGCGTGGTAGTGGGCACCTGTAGTCCCAGCTACTCAGGAGGCTGAGGCAGGAGAATGGCGTGAACCCGGGAGATAGAGCTTGCAGTGAGCCGAGATCGTGCCACTGCACTCCAGCCTGGGCAACAGAGCAAGACTCCGTCTAAAAAAAAAAAATATATATATATATATGGGGAAAAGACATATAGGATCGACTCAATAATGACAGAAAAAGCATTTGATAATATCCAACACCTCTTCGTGATAAAACACTCAACAAACTAGAAGTGAAAGGGAGCTTCCTCAACCTGATTTTTAAAAATCTATGAAAAACCGATGGGTACAATGGCTCACGCCTGCAATCCCAACACTCTGGGAGGCCTAGGTGGGCAGATTACCTGAGGTCAGCCGTTCGAGACCAGCCTGACCAACATGGTGTAACCTGGTCCCTACTAAAAATACAAAAAGTAACCAGGCATGGTGGTGCACACCTGCAATCCCAGCTACTCAGGAGGCTAAGGCACAAGAATCGCTTGAATCTGGGAGGCGGCAGTTGCAGTGAGCCGAGATTGCACCCCTGCTCTCTAGCTTGGGTGACACAGTGAGACTCTGTCTCAAAAAAAAAACATATATATATATATTATGAAAAACCCATAGCTACTATCATACTTAATGATGAAAAACTGAATGTTTCCCCTAAGCTCAGGAATAGGACATGGTGTTCTGCTCTCATCACTTCTATTTCATCACTGTGCTGGAGGTTCCAGCCAGGACAATTAGGCAAGAAACAGAAAATACATCCCCCATTGGAAAGGAGGCGGTAAAACTATCTCTATCTCTACTTATAGATGTCATGATCTTGTATATAAAAAACCCTAAAGAGCCGGGCACAGTGGCTCATGCCTGTAATCCCAGCACTTTGGGAGGCTGAGATGGGCAGATCACCTGAGTTCAGGAGTTCAAGACCAGCCTCAACATGGAGAAACCCCGTCTCTACTAAAAATACAAAATTAGCTGGGCATGGTGGTGCATGCCTGTAATCTCAGCTACTGGGGAGGCTGAAGCAAGAGAATTGCTTGAACCTGGGAGGCGGAGGTTGCAGTGAGCTGAGATCGCACCATTGCACTCCAGCCTGGGCAACAAGAGCAAAACTCCGTCTCAAAAAACAAAAACAAAAACAAAAAAAACCCCTAAAGAATCCACATATACACACACACACAAACACACAACTATCAAAGATAATAAATAAGCTAAGCAAGGTTGCAGGATACACAATTAATATATAAAAATCAGTTGTATTTCTTAAACTAGAAATAAACAATCCAAAAACGTAATTTTTAAAAATCCCATTTACAATAAGATTAAAAAGAATAAAATACTTAGGAATAAATTTAACAAAAGAAATACAAGACCTGGCCGGGCCTGGTGGCTCACGCCTGTTATCCCAGCATTTTTGGGAGGCCAAGGTGGGTGGATCACCTGAGGTCAGGAGTTCAAGACCAGCCTGACCAACATGGTGAAACCCCGTCCCTACTAAAAATACAAAAAGTAGCCAGGTGTGGTGGCTGGCACCTGTAATCCCAGCTACTCGGGAGGCTAAGGCAGGAGAATCGTTTGAACCTGAGAGGCAGAGGTTACAGTGAGCTGAGATCGTGCCATTGCACTCCAGCCTGGGCAACAGAGAGAGACTTCGTCTCAAATAAAAAAAAAAAAAAAAAAGGGAAAAAGAAATACAAGAGCTGTACATTGAACACTACAAAACATCATCAAAAAAATTAAAGAAGATCTAAACAAATGGAAAATTATCCCCTGTTCATAGATTGGAAGACTTGTATTGTTAAGATGCCAGTACACCCCCAAATTAATGTACAGATTCAATACTATCTCTGTCGAAATTCCATCTGCCCTTTTTGTGGAAATTGACAAGTTGATACTAAAATTCATACGGAGGCCCGGCGCAGTGGCTCATGCTTGTAATCCCAGCACTTTGGGAGGCCAATGTGCGCGGATCACGAGGTCAAGAGATAGAGTCCATTCTGGCTAACGCAGTGAAACCCCGTCTGTACTAAAAATACAAAAAATTAGCCGGGTGTGGTGGCAGGCGCCTGTAGTCCCAGCTACTCAGGAGGCTGAGGCAGGAGAATGGTGTGAACCTGGGAGGCAGAGCTTTCAGTGAACCGAGATCGCACCACTGCACTCCAGCCTGGGCGACAGAGCGTGACAACATCTCAAAAAAAAAAAAAAAAAAAAAAATCACACGGAAATGCAAGGGACCCAGAATAGCCAAAACAATCTTGAGGAAAAAAAAAAGAACAAAGTTGAAAGACTAACATTTCTCAATTCCAAAACTTACTACAAAGCTGTAATAATCAAGTCTTCTAATTAGAATTTACTGTTCCCAACCTGTCTCTCTTAAATCTGCAGTCTCTCCTATAGTTCTTATCAAACTTTGCCTCATATTGGAATGATGGTCGCAATACCTGTCACTCGATTGTAAGTCCTGGTGTATGGAATAATGTCATATCTATTCCTGTCACCCTAGCCCAGCACCTTTTATGTAGAAAGAGCTCCATCAGCAATGTTACTTTCAGTCGCCTCCCTGTGACCCCAAGCCTTCTCCCAGAGAAGGAAGCTGCTCTGCTCGGGAACATATGACCCATCCCCAAACCACAGGCTCCCTCATGGTCTTCAGGGTTGAGCCAAGAGGGCTCACCAGTCACCCTCTGGGGTTAAATTAATGATACATACATAGTAAACAAATAAAAATACTGTTAAAACCAGGTGTGGTGGCTCACGCCTGTAATCCCAGCACTTTGGGAAGGCAAAACGCCATCTCAAAAAACAAACAAAAAATTATGCTAAGTGAAAGAAGCCAGTCACAAAGACCGTGTTGCATATTGTTCCTTTTCTATGAAATGTCCAGAAAAGGCAAATCTATAGAGACTAATGGTAGATAAGCAGTTGCCAGGGGCGGGGGTGAGGGGAGAATGAGGAGTGCTGCTCATAGACACAGAGTTCCTTTTGGGGGATGATGAAGATGTTTTGAACACAGTGATAATGGTTGTATGACCTTGTGAGCATACTAGAAACCACTGAACTGACTGAACTGTACTTTTTTTTTTTTTTTTTGAGACGGAGTCTCGCTCTGTCACCCAGGCTGGAGTGCGGTGGCTCAATCTTGGCTCACTGCAACCTCCGCCTCCCAGATTCAAGCAATTCTTGTGCCTCAGCCTCCCGAGTAGCTGGGATTACAGACGTGTGCCTTCACACCCAGCTAATTTTTGTATTTTTAGTAGAGACAGGGTTTCCTCATGTTGACTAGGCTGGTCTCGGACTCCCAACCTCAGGTGGTCCGCTGGCCTTGGCCTCCCAAAGTGCTGGGATTAGAGCCACTGTGCCCGGCCTCTGAACTGTACATTTTAAGAGTGTGTTTTTGGTTATGTGAATTTTATTTCAATAAAAAAGAAATACAACACTTCAGAAATCCATCTCAGATGGCAGGTAGAGAATGCTGTGAGCACAGCACCCTTACCAGTTAATGCCACTTACTGCTGCAGAACAGAACTTCCTAATCACCCTCACTGGCTTTCTGCCACCCACGTGGAACAACTGCACAGTTACCCAATTAAGACACATTTAATCACTGAGTCATTCAAGAAACATGCATTGAGCACTGACTGTGGTTAGCTTTATGACTAGAAACCTCAGCTGCAGATTAGCCTCACTTGGGAAGATTCTTCAAACACAGACCAGGCTCCACCCAGAGGAATCAAATCAGAATCACTGAGGTGGGGCCTGGGCATCAGTATTTTTCAAGTTCCTCAGATGAGGCTAATGTACAACTAGGATGAGAACTACTGGATAAACCCACTGTGAGAAGAAATGAAAGACCTAGGTTTGGGGACCAGGAGCTGACAAGGGGGTTTAACAGGGGAGGGGAGGCATGGAGAGGAAGGGGATTTTCCTCTGTGATTCTATCTTTATAGAGTTCAGTGGGACGGCATCTCCTTGGCTTGAACATTTTTCTTATCCAGTATGAGAGCATCATAGCATTACAGGATTTGGTTAGATTTTCTTTTCTTTTCTTTTTTTTTTTTTTGAGACAGAGTCTCGCTCTGTCACCCAGGCTGGAGTGCAGTGGCTCTCGGCTCACTGTAACCTCCACCTCCTGGGTTCAAGCGATTCTCCTGCCTCAGCCTCCCAAGTAGCTGGGAATACAGACCTGTGTCACCACGCCTGGCTAATTTTTGTATTTTTAGTAGACACGGGGTTTCGCGATTTTGGTCATGACTTGTCTCGAACTCCTGACCTCAAGTGATCCACCCACCTCAGCCTCCCAAAGTGCTGGGATTACAGGCATGAGCCACCACACCTGGCCAGAATTTGGTTAGATTTTCTAACAATAGTATCGTACTGTGATCATATTAAACAAGCAAGCCATTGAAAACGTTCAGGTTTTTGTTATATAAATGGCAGGGAAGGCGGGCACAGTGGCTCACACTTATAATCCCAGCACTTTGGGAGGCTGAAGCAGGGGGATTCCTTCAGCCCAAGAGTTTGAGACCAGCCTGGGCAAGCAACATGGTGAAACCGCGTCTCTACCAAAAATTAGGCAAGTACGGTGGTTTGCGCCTGTGGTCCCAGCTACTGGAGAGATTGAGGTGGGAGGATTGCTTGAGCCGGGGAGGTGGAGGTTGCAGTGAGCCAAGATTGCACCACTGCACTCCAGCTTAGGTGACAGAGTGAGACCCTGTCTCAAAAAAGAAAAGAAAAGAAAAAAGCAGGGAAGCCAGAGATACCTTCACTTTTTAGCTGGTCCCCCACCCCGCCCCCGACACACACACACACAGAACACATTCTGTTTTCCAGACTTAACAAAAATCAATTAAATTGATAAAACTTAGTCAATGAATGGGGCTATGGGGAAAATAAATACATTTATGCCTAATTGATGGAACTATAAGTTGGTTCAGTGTTTCTGGATCACAGTCTGTAACAAAAGCTACAAAACTTGACCAGGTGAAACCACCTTTACAAAATTATGACTCAGACAGTGAAAGAGATCTAACTTAACTGACTCCATCTTGCTTCTTCTAACCTCCAAGTTGTCCTTGTTCATCCCTGGGCGTAGGCAGAACTAACTTTGGGAGAAACATAGTTTATAGTTTAAACAAAGACGGTAACGGCACTTTCCCAAAGCAGACCTCATTCTTGTCTGGGGACTAGATTGCCTTTGTAGGACTAACATTAGCCACAATATTAGAAATTATGGTTAAGGAGTCATGCAGTTGGAGGCTACGAGATTCTGACCCTCCCTAAACTGCTCCTAAGATCAGTGCTTGAGATACTTTGCAGACCCTGCACTGGATGTGATCAGCTGGCACCACCCAGGTCAATAAACTCACTCATCTGATCCTGTGGCCCCCACCCAGGAACTGACTCACCACAAGAAGCAGCTGCAACTCCCTATGATTTCATCCCTGACCAATCAGCACTCCTGGATCACTGGCTTCCCCCCACCCACCAGGTTATCCTTAAAAACTCTGCCCCCTGATCCAGGCACGGTGGCTCACACCTGTAATCCCAGCACTTTGGGAAGCCGAGGCAGGCGGATCATGTGGTCAGGAGATCGAGACCATCCTGGCCAGCGTGGTGAAACCCCGTCTCTACTAAAAATACAAAAAAAAAAAAAAAAAAAAGATTAGCTGAGCATTGTGGCATGTGCCTGTAATCCCAGCTACTGGGGAGGCTGAAGCAGGAGAATAGCTTGAACCAGGGAGTCGGAGGTTGCAGTGAGCCAAAATCCCACCACCGCACTCCAGCCTCGTGACAGAGTGAGGCTCCGTCTCAAAAAAAAAAAAAAAAAAAAAAAAAAAAAAAAAACACCTCTGCTCCCTGAATGCTCAGGGAGACTGATCTGAATCATACTAAAACTCCACTCTCCCACACAGCCGGCTCTGCACGAATTACTCTTTCTCTGGTACTCTCTCTGCTGGCGGGGTGCTGCCGACCTAATGTGCATGAGTTTAATTGCAATGGAGAAATAGTCCTGGGGAGACGTCCTTTAACTGTAGCCCTATCACAGGGTGTCTTTCTGTAGCCCCATGGTGGGATGTCTGGATTGGCAAGTATCCTAGGCACTACCAGTGCCTCCTTCCTTCTCCCGACTGGTTCTGTAGCCCTATGGGGGGTGCCGTAGCTCCACCATGGGGTGTCTGTGTCTGTAGCCCCATTGCAGGGTGTCTGTTCAGCTCCCGGGTGGTCTCAGTTGGCTCTTTCTAACTAGTAGGAAGAGTCGTGGTTTGGGAGACTCCTGGATCAGGAAGATTTCAAGGAGGTTTCTCAGATGGAGAATAGGAGGATAGTTTGGAAGGGATACTCTTGGAGTTCTCGGTTAGCAGTATGATTTGGAAGGCCTTCCGTCCATCTCATCTTTGTGTATGTTTGTAAATGTGGAAGGGATCTCAAAAGGAATTGACGATGGAAGGGGCCTAACTCAGAGAACCCCACTTATTTGTCTGGTCACATTCCACGAGCCCTAAAGAAGGCTCAACAGACCTGTCTCTTGAGGTGACTATCTGCTCTTTGCCTTGCCCAGAGATCCCATTGGGAATTACCATTTGGAGGTCATCCCTTCCCACCTGGAATGGATCAAAGACAACAGGGATCAATGGAAGGAGAAAAGGTTTGAGCTTTGCCAGGTTGATATTGGGTGCTGAGCGAGGTGACTAATGTTCGTTTTGTTATGTGTGTTTTGCTGGGATGGAAAATGTTAATTCCATTCCCCATGCAGCCCGTTGGGCAGCATCTTGCAAATTAAGAATCTTGCCTATGGTTCCATAAAACAGTGAAGGGTGATTTTCTCTTGAACCCCACAGCTATGGTGCAGTGAGCAGGATCATCAGAAGCCACTCTGTTGAGAAAGGGAGTCCGGAAATCTGGTATGCTGGCAAAACACGGTAAGAAATTCTTACCAGCCAAGTTTCTGGTCTCTCTCTCTTTCTCTGTCTGGGTAAATGGTAAACATCACTATTTGTCTCTCTGCAAGTGTTTGATTAATAGAAAAAGGATTTGTGAGACTAGTCTTAGGCAGTAGCGAATCTGGTGTACTTTGTGCTAAGAATTTGTCTTTCTGTGTTCTGTAACAGTGAGAGGGGCATCACAGGATAGAATGTGAGTTTAGGACATCTATCAGCCCACTTTTCAAGCCAGTCTGGCAGGCTGGTCAGTTACAAACTTTGCTACAGACGGGTCTCTGAAACCAATACTGTATGAAATTTCTGTCTTGTATAGGCTGGGCGCAGTGGCTCATGTCTGTAATCCCAGCACTTTGGGAGGCCAAGGCGGGTGGATCGCAAGGTCAGGAGTTCAAGACTAGTCTAGCCAACATAGTGAAACCCTGTCTCTACTAAAAATACAAAAAATCAGCCAGGCATGGTGACAGGCACCTATAATCCCAGCTACTTGGGAGGCTGAGGCAGGAGAATCGCTTGAACCCAGGAGGTGGAGGTTGCAGTGAGCGGAGATCAGGCCACTGCACTCCAGCCTGGGCGACAGTGCAATACTCTGTCTCAAAAAAATAAATAAATAAATAAATGTCCGTCTTGTTTAGAAAAATAAGGGCTTAAATATTTTGTCACAAAAATGGAAACTTTAATGCCTTTTTGTTCACGTGACTTTAGTAATCTTTTGGAAATAAAGACAGTTTTGGCCGGGTGCGGTGGCTCACGCCTGTAATCCCAGCACTTTGGGAGGCCGAGACAGGTGGATCAAGAGGTCAGGAGATCAAGACCATCCTGGCTAACACGGTGAAACCCCGTCTCTACTAAAAATACAAAAAGTTAGCCGGGCGTAGTGGCGGGTGCCTGTAGTCCCAGCTACTCAGGAGGCTGAGGCAGGAGAATGGCGTGAACCCAGGAGGCAGAGCTTGCAGTGAGCCAAGATCCTGCCACTGCACTCCAGTCTGGGCAACAGAGCCAGACTCCATCTCAAAAAAAAAAAAAAAAAAAAAGACAGTTTTGAAGATTATTGGTAATGCCTGTAATCCCAGAACTTTGGGAGGCTGAGGTGGGCGGATCACAAGGTCAGGGATTCGAGACCAGCATGGCCAACATGGTGAAACCCCATCTTGTTGGGAACAAGCCCCCCAAAATCTGGCCATAAACAGGCCCCAAAACTGGCCATAAACAAAATCTCTGCAGCACTGTGACATGTTCATGATGGCCATAAAGCCCACGCTGGAAGGTTGTGGGTTTACTGGAATGAGGGCAAGGAACACCTGGCCTGCCCAGGGCAGAAAACCACTTAAAGGCATTCTTAAGCCACAAACAACAGCATGAGTGATCTGTGCCTTAAGGACATGCTCCTGCTGCAGTTAACTAGCCCAACCTATTCCTTTAATTCGGCCCATCCCTTCGTTTCCCATAAGGGATACTCTTAGTTAATTTAATATCTATAGAAACAATGCTAATGACTGACTTGCTGTTAACAAATACGTGGGTAAATCTCTGTTTGGGACTCTCAGCTCTGAAGGCTGTGAGACCCCTGATTTCCCACTTCACACCTCTATATTTCTGTGTGTGTGTCTTTAATTTCTCTAGCGCCACTGGGTTAGGGTCTCTGCGACCGAGCTGGTCTTGGCACCATCTCTATTAAAGATAAAAAAATTAGCTGGGCATGGTGGTGCACGTCTATAATTCCAGCTACTTGGGAGGCAGAAGTTGTAGTGAGCCAAGATTGTGCCATTGCACTCTAGCCTGGGCCACAAGCCAAGACTCCATCTCAAAAAAAAAAAAAAAAAAAAAAAAAAAAGATTATTGGTAAAATAAAAGATCTTGAAAATGTAGATATTTGGTCTAAATTAAGGTCAGATATCAGATTTGCTAAATGCTTTAAGATCAAACTGTTTCTTTGACTTTTGAAAAGTGTTCAATTTACCTACTTTGCAGCATTAGGTGATAGATGAGGCCTGGGGACATATGGAGAGCCATGCCCGTTAGCTATGCTAAAGGGTCAGGCCTTATTTTCATTTCTGTCTGATGTCCTAGGCTCCACCCCTAGTACATAACTAAAATTGCTTACTTATCAAGCTTCTGACTAAAAATAAAAGTTGCTAAGAGTTACCATTGTAACATGTAATTGAGACCACTGGAAAAACAGTTTTACATACAAGGTGTGTAGGAAATGTGTTTTTGGTAAAAGATTATAAGAATGTATGGGAATATGGCTTTGTTAAAGGGAATGTAATTTTGTTTAGTTTGGAGGGTTTTAAAGATTGTCTTGTCGGGTGCAGTGGCTCATGCCTGTAATCCCAGCACTTTGGGAGGCCTAGGCAGGCAGATCACCTGAGGTCAGGAGTTCAAGACCAGCCTGACCAACATGGAGGAACCCCTTCTCTACTAAAACAAAATTAGCTGACCATGGTCGTGCATGCCTGTAATCCCAGCTACTTGGTAGGCTGAGGCAGGAGAATTGCTTGAACCAGGGAGGTGGAGGTTGTGGTGAGCTGAGATCACGCCACTGCACTCCAGCCTGAGCAACAAGAGCAAAACTCTATCTCAAAATAAAATAAAATAAAGATTGTCTTAACCTAAAAGAGTAATGGAACAAAACTGAAGGTTTATGCAAAGTGAAAAGGGTTAGTAAATGGTTAATCTTATAACAAAATTATGTGGGTATAAACAAGTTGGTTGAGATTTAAAAGAAATTATTTAGCTTTTTTTCTATAGGTTAAAACTTTAAAATGATACTGTTTTGGGACCAGAATTTGGGCCCATGTGTCCAAATAACACAGTTTTCGTAGAAAATTGATCTGCTGTTTGATGGAAAATTGTAAAGGGTTCTAGAAAACCTTATCTTATGGTCAAACTAATTACAACTGAATAGAGATATAAAATTTTATTTAAGAAACTAGCCTTAACATTAAAGATGCACTAAAGCAAACATGAAATTTGGTTTTCTCTTTTGAAAATGATTTTTATGTAATGATAAAAGATAATGAAATGGTTTTGTTTTCTCCTTTGGGTAAATGGCAGGGAAAAAAGGGAAAAGAGAGAAGAGACAAATTCAGTTAGCCTCATACTATCTTTATTGGGTCTTGTTTGGAAAGCTAAGTCTCCTATTAGAGTAAAGGCTTTCTTTTTAAAACTTTTTTTTGGAGTTATCATTTTGGGCAAATGAATAACTTACAGTGACCTGGGATTCTCTTTTGTGATATTCAGTGTTTTAAGCCTTTGATATTTAACAAACTTTCCAAAATCAAATTATAGATTATGTCTCTTTCTAGCCCAGTATTTTAGATATTAGGTCCTCTAAAGTCCAAAAATGACATTTGGCTTATTTGGTACAAAAATCATACAGGAAGCATTGTCAAATATGAAATGGTGTTTGGCTTTCTTTGGTCTATATTTGTGTAAATGTGTTGTTGGTATATGTTCCAAAATTATGTAAAACTGCTGTAAGTCTAAATGACTTGGTATGTTTTATCAGTAATAATTATAATTATTATGTTAAATGACTGTGTGCCACAGAGGTAAATTTCCTTGTCAATTGTGCCTTTAACTGTGGCTGCCCTAAAATATTTTTGTCATCCACAGACAATTGTTGTCTCACTTTGGTCCTCTTTAAAAGATGATTTTATAATCAACTATAAAATTTAACAGCTGCTCCTAACTGCAGATTTCTGATTAATAACTCTGGGAGATTGTGACATTAGAATAGAAAAAAACCTTTCAAATAGAAGAGTGAATGGTGTTTCGTTTTCTTTGGACTGTATTTGTTTAAATATATTATTGGTATGTGTTACAAAATTATGGGAAACTTCTATAATGTTGAGATAATTTAGCGTACATTATCAATAATTATAATTGTTATGTAAAATTGTTGTATGCCACAGAAGTAACCAAAATTCCTAGTCAATTGTAGCTTTAATAGTGGCTATAGAGTTTTGTCATCCACAGATCTTTTGTCTTACTTTGGTCCTTTTCTTTACTTTTTTTTTTTTTTTTGAGATGGAGTCTCACTCTGTCGCCCAGGCTGGAATGCAGTGGTGCAATCTCAGCACACTGCAACCTCCACCTCCCTGGTTCAAGCAGTTCTCTGCCTCAGCCTCCCAAGTAGCTGGGATTACAGGTGCCCGCCACCAAGCCCGGCTAATTTTTTTTACATTTAGTAGAGACGGGGTTTCACCATCTTGGCCAGGCTGGTCTTGAATTCCAGAAATCATGACCCACATTCCTCAGCCTCCCAAAGTGCTGGGATTACAGGCATGAGCCACTGCACCCAGCCTACTTTGGTCCTTTTCAAAACGCAGTTTATAATCAGATATAGGACTCTCAGTGTAGGTCTCAGATAAGTTTAAAAATTGTGCTATTGGAATAGAGGAAGAAAACAAACTTCTAGGACTCTCAGGGAGAGCTAATGTGTTAAATATTGCTAAACCTTTTGTTTTCAGAGTCAAGAGAACTTATTTCTTTAGAGCTATTTGCAACTTTCAACAAGTGAGTAAAATACACTCCTGTGAACAAAATTTGGAGCATATTTATTCCTCTCTACTTTATTTCTCCAGAATTTGGAAACTATTTGTGAGTATTCTCAATTTATGGCAGTATAGTTAATTGCATAAGTGCAATAAGAATCTGTTTTCTTTTGTAACAGAACACAATTGGAGAAATTGGTTATTTTATGAAGGCTTTGACTGGAATGGCATGCTTCCTTTAAAGAATCAAAGTTGACTTATAAAGCCAATTAAAGCCCATTAGGGCATCTGGCCTCATGCCCTGTCCACAATAGAGTCCCTGTACAGGGTTCCTGACCTGTGATAAGTAAAGAGTGTCACTTTCTAACTGGCCCAGGAACCCCAAGTTATCTTGGGACCCCAAGAGGAGAGGAATTTGCCCAACTCATAGGTATTTGAGGGTACAAACCCATGGCTTGGCTTGGCTATTAAAAAGTCTTATCTGAGATTCCTCATGGAACAGAGTTCTATCAAAGCCAATTTTTAAAAGCCCAAGTGGAAAATAATTATTTTTGCTTCACTTTATGCAAATAATCAGGCTGAGTACAGTAAGGCTAAAGTTTATTTTATAAACAAATCAGTTCCATCATAATAGGTTTTTAATAAAAATGGGGACAGGAGAGAGAAAAATTACACTTCAGAAGAAAAACTATAGTACACTGTTAGCTGTTCTTGAGGTTTTTTCTGCAGTTTAGACTAAATTCTAAATTCTTTATGGGTTAGAAGTCCCCAAACTAATGTTTTCAAATCTTTGCTTTTAAAATTTGGAATTGTACTCTTCATCCTAAGACTTTTTATTTACCTTATAGTAGGCCGTTCACTTAAACACTGTAGTAAAACTATAGATGAGAGTACTAATGTTTTTGCCATGCAAGCCTTGGAAGTTCAACCAGGCCTGCATGAGTACACTCAGACAATTGCAAAGTAGTTCCATTCTTCTCACCTTGGGGTTCACTCCCATTCCCACTACATTCCCTATGAGCAGAAAGAAGCCAGAGCGATCAATGGCCTTTTCCCATCTTCATAGCCTACACCTTAAGATTAAGGTGTTATAAAACCCAAAGGGAGGAATGGAAACCACCTTTGCAAAATGATGACTGAGACAGTGGAAGAGATCTAACTTAACCGACTCCATCTTACTTCTAACCTCCAGGCTGTCCTTGTTCGTTCCTGGGTATAGGCTGAACTAACTTTGGGAGAAACTTAGTTTATAGTTTAAACAAAGACAGTAACAGCCCTTTCCCAAAGCAGACCTCATTCTTGCCTGGGACTAGATTGCCTTTGTAGGATTAACATTAGCCACAAGATTTGAAATTATGGTTAAGGAGTCATGCGGTTGGAGGCTACGAGATTCTGACCCTCCCTAAACTGCTCCTAAGATCAGTGCTTGAGATATTTTGCAGACCCTGCACTGGATGGATCAGCTGGCACCACCCAGATCAATAAACTGGCTCATCTGATCTTGTGACTCCCACCCAGGAACTGACTTAACACAAGAAGACAGCTGCAACTCCCTATGATTTCATCCCTGGCCAATCAGCACTCCTGGCTCACTGGCATCCCCCCACCCACCAAGTTATCCTTAAAAACTCTGTTCCCTGAATGCTTGGGAAGACTGATTTGAGTGATAATAAAACTCCGGTCTCCGGCACAGCTGGCTCTGCAGGAATTACTCTTTGGCTATTGCAATTCCCCTTTCTTGATGAATTGGCTGTGTCTAGGCAGTGGGCAAGGTAAACCTCTTGGGCAGTTACACAAGTATTCAGCTTTGAGCAAATATGCCGAAAGAAAATTACCCAAATAAAAAGGAATATAGAAAGATGCGGCCAGGCAGAGTGGCTCATGCCTGTAATCCCAGCACTTTGGGAAGCTGAGACAGGTAGATCATTTGAGGTCAGGAGTTCGAGACCAGCCTAGCCAACATGGTGAAATCCTGTCTCTACTAAAACTACAAATTTAACCAGACAAGCTTGCTTGAACCCAGGGGGCAGAGGTTGCAGTGAGCTGAGATAGTGCCACTGCCCTCCAGCCTGGGCGACAGAGCAAAACTTCATCTCAAAAAAATAAAAAAAATAAAAACAAAAAATGCCTTGAGAAAGGCACAAGCCTGGCTGATTGACCAAGAGAATGAGGGCAGGAGAAACCAAGAGGCATGGAGTCGGACAAGGGCCAGCCCTGGCAGGACTTTGTCAGCCTGGGTTTGAAGGCTGGTTTTGCCATATACCAAGCAGGTGATCTTAGGCAAGTTCCTCAATCTCTGTCTGAGCCTCAGTTGCCTAACCTGTAACATGGAGTAATAATAACACCTACCTGGTGGTTTCTAGCCTAGGCCTGTAACATTCTTATACATGTCTTTTGATGAGCATATGCCTACATATCTGTTGAGTGGTTAACTAGGAATTGCTGAATCATAAGGCACAAACATAGCTGAGTAGATGCTGCCAGTGTTCCAAAATGTTTGTACCCCTCCAGTGGATTTTATGTGTTTTGTTTTGTTTTTGTTTTGCACATACAATCAAATCTACATTGTTTACCATTAACTCAATAAACAGAATGTTGAGTAAAAGAAACCAGACACAAGAGAGGACATGTTCTGTGGTTCCATGTATACAAAGGTCAGAGGCAGGCAAGAGTAATCAATGGTTTAGAAGTCAAAATAGTGGTTAATCTTGGTGGAAAACTAGTGATGTAGAAGCACAAGTGGGGCTCCTGGGGGGTCGGGAGGCTGGAAACATTCCGGTTCTGAGGGCTAGCTACATGAGTGTATTCACTTTGTGAAAATTCACCAGGGTGTATACTTGTGATTTGTGTCATGTTTTGAAGATGTGTTGAACTTCATACAAAGCTTACATTTTTTAAAATTCTATTAAAGGACTTTAAGGAAGAGAGTGCCAATATTTTTAAAAGATGGTTCTGGCTGCTATGTGAAGAATGGGTTCTATGGAGACGGGGGAGAAGCCCAAAAGCCAATTAGGAGGCTAGTACAGTGGTCCAGAAGAGAAACAAGGGTCGTTTGGGCCAGGAGTAAAGGAGTGGAGTTGGAAGAAAGAGGAAGAATACCCTATGTATTTTGGAAATAGAACCAACAAGACTTGCTGGTGGGTAGGATGTGTGGGGTTAGGTATACGGGAATCAAGGATGCTACCCAGGTTCTGGCCTGAAAAACTAAGTGGATGATGGTGCCTGTATTGAAATAAGTTGCCTGTTACCTATCTATCCTTGCCAGGTGAGCTCCTTATCTCCAAGACTGGGCGTGGGGCCCAGCACGATGGAAGTACCTCTAAGATATTTGTTGAATGGGCCAGGCATGGTGGCTTATGCCTGTAATCCCAGGACTTGGGGAGGCCAAGGCCAGTGAATCACCTGGGGTCAGGAGTTCGAGACCAGCCTGGCCAACAAGGTGAAACCCCATCTCTACTAAAAATTAAAAATAATTAGCCAGGCAAGGTGATGAGCACCTGTAATCCCAGTTACTTGGGGGGCTGAGGCAGGACAATTACTTGAACTTGGGGGGTGGAGGTTGCAGTGAGCCAAGACCATGATATTGCACTCCAGCCTAGGTGACAGAGCAAGATTCTATCTCAAAAAAAAAAAAAAAGAAAAGAAAAGAAAAAGGATATTTGGATATTTTTTGAATGAGTAGAATGACTATCCCTCATGGAAGAACCAGAAGCCAAGTGTGGAGACAACAGAACAGCAGATGTATACAGGAGAGGAAGTGCTCTCCAAAGAGGGGTGAACTGCTTTTGTCGGGGGTGACTCCCTGTGATTGCACAAATTTAAGCAAAAGGCATGTGTCAGGACAGTGAGAGGGATCATGGGGCCAAGTGACATTTTCTCTAAGGTGCGGGCTTACAAGTATTTGTCAACACTGCCTGACTCCATCGATATGGAAAGGAAGGAAGAGGTTCTGCAGGCAAGCTCTTCCTCCTCCACTTTCCAGCATTCTCCAACACAGGCATCACATGAGCTTGAGCAAAACAGGATGGCAGCCCCACACTCACACCCTCCAAATGCACACCCCCTATCCCAAACCAGATGCTCTGAGCATACATCACAATCTGAGCAAATATCCCAGTCCAGGGACCAAATAACCGCCTCGTTTCTAATCCAGAGGCCAAGGGCCAGAGGCCAGTGCTGGGGAATAAATATGCCTTCAGTTTAAAAATGTAAACGTGTTTTCTCACTGAAACCAAATGGGTGGGTCAAATTCTGAGGCTCCTTGATGCGATTTCCATAGTTCAGTTGGGTTTCTGTTGACTACTGTCCTCCACTGAATTCCTCTGGCCACTCCCTCCAGTCTGACTAGTTTCCTTCTTTGAAATCTTGCAGCCCTGACACTTGGAAGCAGCCAGTGGTCTCCTATTCACAGTTGGGTGGTACCTTGGTATGTCTTCTCACCCAGTGTGTCTGCTATTTGGAGACAGGCAGCTGGATGTTATACAGAAAGATTTAGAGCCTGAGATTTGGATTTGAGCCCCAGTTTCACATCTTATCTGGCTGACGACTTTTGCTGAGCTGTTGCTCAGACACATTTATTTCATTGATTCAAGGTCATTTCCTCTCCTCTTTCCCAGATGATCAGTGGCATCTATTGGCCCAGAACAGTTCGAGGAGTCTGAATCTCCTGTGGATAAAGGAACACACTCAGGCCTGAGTTGGGTATTTAGTTGCAGAATAAGAAGGACGTGGAAGAAATACATTAGAAAGATTTATTTTTATAGGGCTCTGCTCAAAACCTTTCTAACTGGGCCAGCTGGACATCTGGACAACTCATCTCATGCCTGAGTCCACAGTAAGGCCATTTCCGGAAGAACATCAAGTTCTTTGTTGGAAATCAAACCCCAGAGCAAGAGCCCCAGAATGGGCAGGGTTGAGGGGTAGAAAGTGAACCACAAGTCCAGGAAGATTTGTTGCTGGCTAATCCCTACCCAACACCCAGCCTCTCCAATACCTCCCTCCTTCTTCATCCCTCAACTGGAAATGCCTCTCTTTAAGCCATGGGAGCCTTTTTCTTTTCTTTTTTTGAGACAGAGTCTTGCTCTGTTGCTCAAGTTAGAGTGCAGTGGTGCAGTCTTGGCTCACTGCAACCTCCACCTCCCAGGTTCAAGCAATTCTCCTGCCTCAGCCTCCCAAGTAGCTGGGATTACAGGCACCTGCCACCATGCCTGGCTAATTTTTGTATTTTTAGTAGAGATGGGATTTCACCATGTTGGCCAGGCTGATCTTGAACTCCTGTCCTAAGGTGATCCACACTTCTCAGCGTCCCAAAGTGCTGGGATTACAGGCATGAGCCACCGCACCTGGCCCAGCATGGGGGCCTGTTCAATGCAAAGATACCTGACCTGTTTAGGAGCTGAATGCCCTCTTTCTCCCACCCACTGTTCCCCTTTACAAGCCAGCAGCCCAGGAGAACTTGTCAGACACTTATTTTCCCATTTTATCCAAGAAAAAGTCAACCATGTCAATGAACTGAGCAGCGACTTAAAATTTCTGACTCCTTGCTCCAAACCTACTGCTCTATAGCTCTGGCCTCAAAGCCTTTTAGAACTCGACTCCTGAGTCCTAGCAGATGTCAAGAATGATGGAGTCACCAAGTGAAAGAGTTGGTTGACCCAGCCTCTGCCACTTTTCAGATATACCACTGAGTCCAGTGGGGTCCCAGCTTGGCTGTATGGGACAACCCTCCCACCAAAGGGGGAAATTTAGACTTCATCTGCTGTCCATATCAGGAGAACCAGCCCCCAGTATTTCAACGTAGGTTCTTTTCTATTTTCCCTAAGTGTCAGCCAGTCTGAGAAGTAAAGGGAAAGAGTACAAAAGAGAGAAATTTTAAAACTTGGTGTCCGGGGGAGACATCACATGTCAGCAGGTTCCATGATGCCCCCTGAGCTGCAAAACCAACAAGTTTTTATTATGGATTTTAAAAGGGGAGAGGTGTACGAATAGGGTGTGGGTCACAGAGATCACATGCTTCAAGGGCAAGAAAATATCACAAGGCAAATGGGGGCAGAGTGAGATCACAGGACCAGGGCGAAATTAGAATTGCTGATGAAGTTTCATGTCCCACTGGGCACGCATTGTTATTGATAACATCTTATCAGGAGACAGGGTTTGAGAGCAGACAACCAGTCTAAAATTTACTAGGCAGGAATTTCCTCATCCTAATAAGCCTGGGGGCGCTACAAGAGACCGGGGCTTATTTCATCCCTTATCTATACCCGTGTAAGACAGACATTCCTATAGCAGCCATTTTAGAGACCACCCCCTAGGAATGCATTCTCTTTCTCAGGGCTGTTCTTTGCTGAGAAAAAGAATTCAGCAATATTTCTTCTATTTGCTTTTGTAAGAAGAGAAATATGACTCTGTTCTGTCCAGCCCCTCAGGCAGTCAGGCCCAATTGTTATCTCCCTTGTTCCCTGAAAATCGCAGCCATCCTGTTCATTTTGGATGCCCAGATTTCATATTGTTCAAACACACATGCTCTACAAACAATTTGTGCAGATAGCGCAATTATCACAGGATCCTGAGGTGACATACATCCTCAGTTTATGAAGATGATGGGATTAAGAGATTAAAGTAAAGACAGGAAGACAGGCATAGGAAATTATAAGAGTATTGACTGGGGAAGTGAAAAATGTCCATGAAATCTTCACAATTTATGTTCCAAGATTGCAGTAAAGACAAGCATAAGAAATTATAAAAGTATGTATTTGTGGAACTAATAAATGCCCATGAAATCTTCACAATTTATGTTCAGAGATTGCAGTAAAGACAGGAATAAGAAATTATAAAAGTATTAATTTGGGGAACTAATAAATGTCCACGAAATCTTCACAATTTAAGTTCTTATGCCATAGCTTCAGCCAGTCCCTCCGTTTGGGGTCCCTGACTTCCCGCAACAGTCCAAATCCCTGGGCCACATGCTTGGTCATCAAACAATAGCCTCCCTACCTAACCCCTACTTTGTTCATTCATTCATTCATTCATTCAAAACATTTATTAAGCAACTACCAAGCCACATGTGGTGGGGAATAACTTAAAACCCTAGAGTGTACATAAAGATTATTTTAAACCAAAGACACCTGAAATTCAACAGATGCAGAAAGAAGCCTTCTCGTAGCTTCCTTTATCTGATTAAAAGCAGAAACTTCTGAGAAATGAAGACTGATGTAAATTCCCTCTGGTGGCAGGTCTGCTCCCACGAAAGAAATTAAGAGTAAATCCAGGCCAGGCATGGTAGCTCATGCCTGTAATCCTAGCATTTTGGGAGGTGAAGGCAGGCAGATTGCTTGAGCTCAGGAGTTTGAGACCAACCTGGGCAACATGGTGAAACCCAGTCTCTATAAAAAGTATAAAAATTAGCTGGGTGCATGCTTGTAGTCCCTGCTACTTGGGAAGCTGATGCAGGAGGATCACTTGAACCCAGGAGATGGATGCTGCAGCAAGCCAAGATCACACCACTGCACTCCAGCCTGGGTGACAAAGTGAGACCCTGTTTCAAACAAAAAATTTTTTTAAAAGAGTAAATGTACCATAAATCCCTTCTCTGGGAGAGTTTTATGATCTTGAAGAAGATAGAACCCCCACTCATACATATATACACAAACATTATCACACACTTTCTTATCTCCTATTTGTTCTCCTAAAAACTCCTTGTCTTTCCTAAAGAAACCTATTTGCTCCTCCTATAGGAGACTTTTCTCCCTCCTTTCTTTCCTCTACTAAATGAGGTGTATAAGCCCCTGCTTCTAACCACCCCTTTGAGTTACTCATTACTGAGAATTTTCTGCATGTATATATATTGCAAGCATGAATAAACTCTTCTCTTGCTAATCTGTCTTTTGTTAGTTTAATGTGCATGTCCCCAGGTATTGAACATAAGAGGGTAGAGGAAAAGTTTTTTCTTCCCAACAGCATTTGTACTGAATCTTGTTTTACCCTCCAGTTCTCAACAGAGCCTGGACCCCCTAAGACCCTCATCTAGAACTGCCAACTTCTTTATCCTCAAACAATAAATCCTTTTCACAGGGTCGTTCAGGGTGTCCCAGTTCTTAGCCTTGTCCCCCTCCTGTCCTCACTCTCCAAGTGTACCCTAACCTTAGAAGAGGAACTGTCTGAGGCATGGGTCGTGAGCCAGATTCATTTCCCAGTACACCCTCAAGTCTAAGTCTAGAATCTAGATTAATGCCTGGGGGGCTCCTGCCAGGGAGTGTGGTGGCCTTTGGCCACATGAGCTTTGGTGCAAGTCCAGACCCCTTCAAAATCTCACAAGCAAAGTGAGTTGCAGAAAAGCCTCTTCATTTTTCTGATAATCCAGCTCATATTTGCTGAATCAGACACCCACGTGTTTCCGAAGGGCAAACTTTCCTTCTCAGAAATAGTACTGCTTAACCCTTAAAAAGGAAAGGAAACCGTTCGTAAGAGCCCTGTAGTTTGTAAGGCAACCTCTCTAATCCTCAGCTAATACTTCACTCACCCTAGGGCTTGCCAGGAACAAGAAAGAGTCGCAGGTTGAGCCAAGACTTCTTAAAGGCTGCTGTCAGCTACACACACAAAGAAACGGCAGAAGCTTCTTCTATGCCACTATCTGGAGGTGGGAAATAGGGGGAAGTTCATTCTTCCCTTGATCTTAGCATTTGGACATGTAAAGTTGAGGTGCTTAAGCCATCCAGGCAGTTGAAAATAAAGCTCCAAGGAGTAGCCAGGAGTGGTGGCTCACACCTATAATCCCAGCACTTTGGAAGGCCTAGGCAGGTGGATCATGAGGGCAGGAGATCGAGACCATCTGGGCCAACATGGTGAAACCCAATCTCTACTAAAAATACAAAAATTAGCTGGGCATGGTGGCGTGTACCTGTAATCCCAGCTGAGACAGGAGAATGAGAGGAGGCTGAGACAGGAGAATCCCTTGAACCAGGGAGTTGGAGATTGCAGCGAGTTGATCCCTACAGATAGACGTGAAAACCATCAGCTGTAAAATGGCAGCCCATGCTGTGGAAATGGGGGTGTTCTCCATGTGTCTCCCATGAGGGCAGACACAAGGAGAAGGCAGAACCTGTTTTCCCCACTCAGCTCTGCAATGATGTTCTCCCTGTAAACCAAAAAGTATCTGAGATGGGTCTCAATTAATTTACAAGTTTATTTTTCCGAGATTAAGAACATGCCCTTAAATTGATTGAGACCTGTCTCAGATACTTTTCGGTTTACAAGTTGGCAACCAATGGAAGGAACTCTGCGTGGCAGTGGCCGGGATGTTTGACAAATCTCTTTTCAGTGCTTGCCACCAGCTTGGGCTATCTTGATTGCTCAAACCAATAGGACAATTCCCTAAGACCTGGGACCTTCCCCCCTCCATAGAACCCCTGATCCAAATGTTGATTGAGATCTAAGATTTATTTTGGGCTGGGCACAGTGGCTCATGCCTGTAATCCCAACACTTTGGGAGGCCAAGGCGGGCAGATCACGAGGTCAGGGGTTCAAGACCAGCCTGACCAACATGGTGAAACCCCATCTCTACTAAAAATACAAAAATTAGCCTGGTGTAGTGGTGCACACTTGTAATCCCAGCTACTTGGGAGGCTGAGGCAGGAAAATCGCTTGAACCCAGGAGCTTGAGGTCGCAGTGAGCTGAGATTGTGCCACTGCATGCCAGCCTGGGCGACAGAGTGAGACTCTGTTGAAACAAATAGGTTATTTAGGAAAGACAAGGACTTTTTAGGAGAACAAATAGGAGATAAGGAAGTGTGTGATTATGTTTGTCTATATGTGTATGAGTGGGCCTTTTGTCTTCTTCAAGACCATAAAACTCTCCCAGAGAAGAGATTTATGGCACATTTGCTGTATGTAAGATTCATTTTGCTGTATGCCGCCTCTTCTGGAGTTTTACTTGCTTCCCAACAAGGAAGGTGAGTTTTCCTGCTTCCATGATAATGGAGGGCAGGCAACTCCTTTCCGGGAGTCTCAGCTCATTTCCAACAGGGAAGGCAAGTTTGAGTCTTCTCCTGCTTCTAAGATGGTAGAACAGTTTTCAGCCTGGGCCCTATTCTTACGTAAGTAGCTGAATTGGGGTTTTCTCTAGGAAATTCTTTTTTTTGTTTTTGAGATGGAGTCTGGCTGCTCTGTCACCCAGGCTGGAGTGCAGTGGTGCAATCTCAGCTCACTGCAAGCTCCACTTCCCAGGTTCATGCCATTCTCCTGCCTCAGCCTCCCGAGTGGCTGAGACTACAGGCCCCTGCTACCATGCCCGGCTAATTTTTTTGTATTTTTAGTAGAGACGGTGTTTCACCGTGTTAGCCAGGATGGTCTCAATCTCCTGACCTCATGATCCGCTCGTCTTGGCCTCCCAAAGTGCTGGCATTACAGGCATGAGCCACCAGTCCCGGCCAGGAAATTCTTTTTAATGACTAAAAGTTAAGATTAACAGCCAGCTGGTCTTAATTTCTCCTTACCATTAGAGTGCTGAGTAATCATAGGAACTGTGCAATTGTTTGTTTCTTTTAGCTTATTTTTGTTCATTTGTTTCTTTCTGTTTTTGTTTGTTGTTGTTGTTGTTTCTGCATGGCTCTTGTACCAGTTCTAACCTCGAGAGTCGCCAACAAACACCACAAGGCGATGTAGAGCAACACACTGTTTTAAGGAGCACCTGCGGGCAGACGGGCTGAGGCCTAAAATGGCTCAGCACTGAAGGAGGATGGGGCAGAGATTTTAGTCTCCTGTAAACAGGAAGTGTCTCAGTCTAATGTAACTGCTATGCCGTACCCGGACAGCCTCTCTCTCGGTCTTCAGGGGGTGCCTGTCTTCCAGCCAACTAGCTCTCTTCCTGCTTCTGTTATCTTGCTGACGCATGCCACTGGCGCAAGTGGTCTTGACCTTGGGACTGGGCCTAAGAAGGGCAGAGTTATTCACCACCCCCAGCTTCCAGGCCCAGAGTAAAGTCAGTTTCCATCTTTTTCCCATTGGGTTTGATCAACTCTACCTGACTTGGTCAAATCCGAAGGAAAGTTCCAAATTATGGGGAACAAGGTCTCTGAACTGGCGAAATCCCTGCAGCTGAAAAAAAAAACAGAAAAAAAAAAAAAACAAGAAAGAAAGAGAGAGGGAGAGAGAGAAAGAAAGAATGAGAGAACGAAAGAAAGAGAGAGAGAGAAGGGAAAGGGAAAGGGAAGGGGAAGATTTTGACTACCTGAGGAGTTTTATTTACATAACAAGGCCACCTTTTTCTAGCCAAGCCCAAACTGACAGAGCAATGGCAGCTGTCCCTGCTGTAGTTCCATAGCTATGATTCTGCCTCTTGTTTTTTATATGGTGAGAGCCTGGGTTTGATTCCTAAGTCAAGTCCTTTCTAATTTGATATTTGTGTTACTTTCAAACTATCAGCAGTTTTTCCCATCAAAAATATGATAATAGCAGATTTAAAAGGATTTTTTAAGAGCTCAATGGTTAAGTCAGCTTAACTAAAAGCTAATATCTAAGATATATATATGCACATACACTTATAAGCATATTTATATATACACACACTTTTTTCTCTCCTAGGTTCTTGTTTTTTGAGAAAAAGGTTTTTTTCTTCTCAATCCACTGAATTCTGTTTTGTCCATTTACTTCTGCCTGTCTTTCCTTCCTCTTACCACCCTCTGCTGCATGAAGGACATAAATAGTTCCTAACAGCCTAGGATTCCTTTAAGAAAACAGAGAAGAGGCCAGGTTTCTTTTTGGGAGAAACCTCTGTTTTTCCTTTTGGAACCCCAAGAGTGTAAACAGACAAGTTCTTCTCAGATCTGTAAACCGAAAGTATCTGAGAGAGGTCTCAATCAGTTTAGAAGTTTATTTTGCCAAGGTTAAGGTCGAGCCTGTGACACAGCCTCAGGAGGTCTTGACAACATGTGCCCAAGGTCATAGGGCTACAGCTTGGTTTTACACATTTCAGGAAGGCATAAGATATTAATCAATACATATAAGATGTACATTGGTTCAGTTCAGATTCAGAGAGAGTAGATTGTAAATGTTTCTTATCAGACTTAGAAAGTGTTATTATCAGACTGTTCTATCAGTCTTAAGGTCTGTGTTGATGTTAATGTTGGTCAGCGGTGCCTTAATTGCAATGGTCGGAGGGTATAATAGGGCATGTCTGACTCCTGCTTCCCATCATGGGCTGAACTAGTTTTTCACTTTCACTTTGGAATGCCCTTGGCCAAAAGGAAGGATCATTCAGTTGGGTGAGGAGCTTGGAACTTTATTTTTGGTTTACAGATCTTCAACTGCTTCTTATGTTATGTTACCTGATCTTTTTTTTTTTTTTTACCAAAATTGTTATTACCCTGTACAGGGGTTACTCTTGCATATTTAAGATAATAAGTGGTGTGGTTTAAATACTTAGAGAAATGTCTTTGTAACAGTGCACTGTGAGCACATTACATGGCCTAGTCCCATGTTGTCACTCTTTGGAGAACTAGGATTCAGCGTGGGCTGCACCCACAGCTCAGAGGTCCAGTTAAAAGATAGAGACTAAATTTAAAACTACCTATCTAAATAAAATTTGTCTCCTTATCAAACCCTATGGTATATTTCTATCATTTTATGTTTGGCTTCGTATCCGTTTTTAATCTCCTGCTAACACACCTAGATTTTGTCTGTACTTTGAGATGTAAATTTCACTATCTGATTTTCAATAAGAGTTGTTCCTTTGGTATGCAAATTTAGAGCTATCTAGCTGACAATTGCCTAGGGAAATGAAACTGATTGTCAAGAAATTAGAACTCTAAAATAGGAGACTAAAAAGGGGAGGCTTATGAATCTATGAGCTTCTATCTGCATGTCTAATAAGTCCATGTATTTATGTGTCATGTATCTGATGTTTCACTACCAAAAATATATAAAAGAGCTCTAATTAATTGACTTTAAAAAAAAGCACTTAAATACTTTATCAGGGCCAGGCACGGTGGCTCACACCTGTAATCCCAGCACTTTGGGAGGCCGAGGTGGGTGGATCACCTGAGGTCGGGAGTTCAAGACCAGCCTGACCAATATGGAGAAACCCCATCTGTACTAAAAATGCAAAAAATTGGCTGGGTGTGGTGGAGTATGCCCGTAATCCCAGCTGCTCGGGAGGCTGAGGTAAGAGAATTGCTTGAACCTCGGAGGCAGAGGTTGCAGTGAGCCAAGGTCGTGCCATTACATTCCAGCCTGGGCAACAAGAGCGAAACTCTGTCTCAAAAAAAAAAAAAAAAAAAAAAAACTTTATCAGAAAAATAGGAACTTTAAGCCCAAATGCTTTCTCAAGTTCATGCGACTTAAGTAAATCCTTAATAAGCTGGTTTTAATTGACAAAATTAGAAATGTCTTCAGAATTCTTAACATACATTATTGTTTAGATTTGTTGTTCAAGTGGTTTCGTATTTATCTCTCCTAAATATTATAAGGTGTCAGTCAGGCATGGTGGCTCACGCCTGTAATCCCAGCACTTTGGGAGGCTGAGGTGGGCAGATCACCTGAGGTCAGGAGTTTGAGACCAGCCTGACCAACATGGCCAAACCCCATCTCTACTAAAAATAAAAAAATTAGTTGGGAGTGGTGACACGTGCCTGTAATCCCAGCTGCTTGGGAGGCTGAGGCAGAAGAATCACCTGAACCTGGGAGGCGGAGGTTGCAGTGAGCTGAGATCACACCATTGCACTCTAGCCTGGGCGACGAGAGTGAAACTCCGTCTCAAAAAAAAAAAAAAAAAAATTTGGCATGAGGGTTACTCTCTTTGTATAAATTTGTATAACTAAGGTTTTTAATTAAATTGTTGGTTCGATGGAAACAGCTAAATCCTGAGCTATTGGCCAAAAAAAAAACAAAAAACAAACAAACAAACAAAAAATAACAAAAAAATCATTTATTTAACTTTAATGTTCTTACTTAGGTAAACACTTGAACTTCACAGGCTATAAAAATGGTTAACAAAGAAATAATACTAAATGATAACTATCACAGTCTTCCTCTCTTTTCTTTCTTTTCTTTTATTTATTTATTTTTTTTGAAACAGTGTCTCCCTCTGTTGCCCAGGTTGGGGTACAGTGGCATCACAACTCACTGCAGCCTCGACCTCCCAAATTCAAGCAATCTTCCCACCTCAGCCTCCCAAGTAGCTGGGACCACAGGCTCACACCACCATATTGGCTAATTTTTTTTTTTTTTTTTTTTTGTAGAGGTTGGGTCTCACCATGCTGCCCAGACTGATCTTAAACTTCTAAGCTCAAGCAATCCTCCTACCTCAGCCTCCCAAAGTGCTGAGATCCTCCTACCTCAGCCACTGTGCTCACCCCCTATACTTTAAATAATCACTAGATTGCTTATAATACCTAATACAATGTAAGTGTTATATAAATACTTGTTATACTGTATTTTTAAATTTGTATTATTTTTTATTGTTGTATTTTTTTTCCACAAATATTTTCAATCCACAGCTGGTTGAATACAAGGATGCAGAACTTGTGGATACAAAGGGCCGACTGTATTTGTAACTTGCACAAGCCCAGGTCTATAAAAGGAGTTAAAATTTGTTTTGTTCCCATATCCTTTCTTGTTCCCCAAGACCATTAGTTTCTCAAGAGAAATTACAGTCTCTTCCTTCTTTGTGATCACAGTGCCTGGCTTACAGTAGGTGCTCAATAAATGTTACAGCAGCATCATGTTCTCAAGCTCTTGCTGAACCTAGACCCAGCCTCCCTTTCAAAGACAACTGTTCTGCCAGGTACTTCACTCAATGTCCTACGTCTTTACTCAAGTCCCTGGGCCCTTGGACCTCCTGAATTTCCACCACTACTGCAGGGATCAGATCTTTCAATTCTCTAGTTTTCTTCCACTGACGAAACTGTTGGTTCCAGTCTTCAAGTCTGCTAGGAAAAGACAAAACAAACATACAAACAAAAAACTGGCAATAGACAGGTTAACAGGAAAAAAAGCATACAAATTTATTTGCATGGGAGTGGGAAGCAGGGTGTAGGGGCAAAGGGAAAACTTACCCTTTGCCCTCTGAAGATTCAGCGAAAAATCACCTGACAAATGGTGGATGAATAGGAGAAAAGATACCCAAATTTATTTGATCCTAGTTTTATGTGACATGAGAACCTTCAGAAAGAAGGTCCAAGGTTATAGGAAAACTGTCCATTTTTATGCTTAGGTTCCACATGATATGGACAGTCATTCAGAAACATGATTGGTCAAAAGGGTATGATGCAGCGCTAATAGACTGAGCAGGGAAACCCAGCAAGCCCTCTCTGTGTAAATTCTTCTTAGTGCCTCTGTGCAGCATTCCTTTCTTCTGGGTATGGGGCAAGACCCTCTCTGGAATAGAGGTCCTATGATCTACAAGATAGGTCAGATAAGATAGATCAATTTCTGCTGGGCATGGTGGCTCACACTTCTAATCCCATCACTTTGAGAGGATGAGGCAGGCGGATCACCTGATGTCAGGAGTTTGAGACCAGCCTGACCAACGTAGAGAAACCCCATCTCTACTAAAAATACAAAAAATTAGCCGGGCATGATGGTGCATACCTGTAATCCCAGCTACTTGGGAGGCTGAGGCAAGAGAATCACTTGAACCATCTGGAAAAAAAAAAAAAAAAAAAAAAAAGGCTGGGCACAGTGGCTCACGCCTGTAATCCCAACTCTGTGGGAGGCCGAGGCGGGCAGATCACAAGGTCAGGAATTCGAGATCAGCCTGGCCAATATGATGAAACCCCATCTCTACTAAAAATACAAAAATTAGCCAGGCATGGTGGTGGGTGCCTATAGTCCCAGCTACTCAGGAGGCTGAGGCAGGAGAATCACTTGAACCCGAGAAGCAGAGGTTGCAGTGAGCCAAGATCACTCCATTGCACTCCAGCCTGGGCAACAGAGAGAGACTCCATCTCAAAAAAAAAAAAAAAGGTCAATTTTTTTTACAGCCAGTTCTTACACAGAAAGGCTGGAGTAGCAGAGGAGTTAGTAATATTTTGGGTTTTATGGCTGGCTTTGGGAAAAGGGGTCTGGTTTTCATGACCTCTCTTGGGAAAGAGGGATTCTAGTTTCTATGGCTAGCCTCTAGAGAAAATGAGAGTCTAGAAACAGGAGATTAGAGGTCAGAGACAGCTGACTCTGAGGCCTTCTTTTTGGGCTATTGTTTTATGACCCCCAACAGAGGCATCACAGAAAAGCGAATACCCAGTAACCCAATGACGTTCTCTAATCATTACTGTTTAAGGAATGGGATATGTTTGAGAAATGCATCATTAGGCAATTTCATCATTGTGAGAACATCATAGAGTGCCCTTACACAAACCTCGATGGCAAGCCTACCACACACCTAGGCTATAGGTATAGCCTATTACTCCTAGGCTATAAACTTTACTGTATGTTACTGCACTGACTACTGTAGGCAACTGTAACACAATGGTGAGTATTTGCATATCTAAACATGTCTAACCATAGAAAAGATAATATGTTACACTATGACATTACCAAGGCTAAGTGTCACTAGGTGATAGAAATTTTTCAGCTCAGCCAGGCCTATGGCCTCACACCTGTAATCCCAGCACTTTGGGAGGCCAAGATGGGAGGATCACTTGAGGCCAGGAGTTCAATACCAGCTTGGGCAACATGGTGAGACCCCTGCCTCTACAAAAAAATTTAAAAATTAGCCCAGTATGATGGCGTGCACCTATAGTCCCAGCTACTCAGAGGCTGAGGCAGAAGGATTGGTTAAGCCTAGGAGGCCGATGCTGCAGTGGGCCATGAATCAGGCCACTGCACTGCAACCTGGGCAAGAGTGAGACCCTGTCAAAAAAAAAGAAAAAAAAAATTGGCTCCATTTTATTCTCATGGGGCCACCATTTTACATGTGGTCTGTCATTGACTGAAACATCCCTACCCATCACATGACTGTATATCCTTCTTCATGGGGATGAGGGAAGTGGGATATATAGGACACCTACATACAAATGGTTATGAAAAAAAAAAAAGATGAGCCTTCATAAGAATAGGTAATAGACTGTCTGGATGAAATGTCAACTTTAATCTCTCCTAGGTTTGAGTCCTGTGACATGTTAATCTTTCTGATAGATACAAATTTCTAGGGAGGGTTTTCATGACAATCGGCTTCCTTCTGGAGAATCTACCTTTACTCAGATAAGGGAAATTCAGGAAAAAGCCCCTCTGTGTATCCATTGTTTTCCCAGATGCCTTCAGTTTGAAGCAATCAGCATACCAACGTGGCATTTTGGGGGGTGATATCTCCTGGGTTCATTCAAAATATTAGCAACATGCTTGGCAGCTTAACCCCCTCATTGCAATACTCAAGAAGGTACTGTGGATATTATTCCTTACCTGGAACAAAATCTTCTTAGTCAATGAGCAATTTCATAGGGTGGTGTAAAACATTACTTTTTATTTTTCCCATAAGGGCAGGCTTGGATAGAGATCCAGGCATCCCTTTTTCTCTCTGGTATTCCTCCCTTCCCCTTTTTTGTCCTCTCTGCCCTCCCTGCAAGCCTGGTGCCACCCCGAGAGCTGCCATGTGTGGTCCTGGAAACTTGTTCCTGGTTCCATCCTAGAGGAGTGGGCAGAGATGGGGACTCACCTACTCTAGGGGTCTTGGGTCTTTCAGATTCACCAAGGTGAGAATCTGCAGGCAGACAAACCTTTTTTCTTTTTCCTTTTTTTTTTTTTTGAGATGGAGTCTCTCTCTGTCGCCAGGCTGGAGTGCAGTGGCACGATCCCGGCTCACTGCAACCTCTGACTCCCTGGTTCAAGTGATTCTCCTGCCTTAGCCTCCCGAGTAGCTAGGATTACAGGCATACGCCACCACGTCCAGCAAAATTTTTTTATTTTTTAGTAGAGCCGGGGTTTCACTATGTTTGCCAGGATGGTCTCGATCTCCTGACCTCATGATCCACCCGCCTCGGCCTCCGAAAGTGCTGGGATTACAGGCGTGAGCCACAGCGCCAGGCCAAACCTTTTTTCATGACCTCTCCTAACCTGACTTTGCCTCATTATCATGCTAAAAATTTCTTTTCTACTCGGTGGGAGGGGAAAGAACAAAAGTAGGGTGTCCTACACCAGACAGATCCCTCTAGTTATTTACAAGCCTCAGTTGATTCATACTTCCAAAATGGCTGTGGAAAATTTCAAATGGTTTATTAAATTTTCCATCATCATACTGAGCATGTCCTACCTGGCAAGCCTGTGCTGGATGCCAACGGAACATGAAGGTGACCAGGAGAAGCTTCAAGTCCCATGGGGAAACAAGCTCATCCAGGACTAACAAAGCACAAGTGCCCAGTGCCCATCTCAACAAAACCACAGTGGCTCTCAGAGACAGGTCTGACTGTTTAGATCACACACAGCACACTCTGAATGTCTCTCCATAAGGCCTTCTGGCTGCAGATTTAATGCCTTTCAGCTGCCAGGGATGTCAGCCGAACTCTCAAAACCCCATGCCAGAGAAAACTCTATTTTCTCCATGAAGAAGCACGTGGATGCCCACTTGGTGCCTGAACTCCCCGAAGGATGTGTTTGGGAGGGATGATCGGGAGGGTGTTTGGGAGGGAGGATCGGGAGGGTCTCCCAACACCCTCCCCCTTCTGAGTTAGCACCGGAACCCTGGTTCCTGCATTCCTGGAGTGACAGTCCCCTGCTTGCTTTCCAGTACCTCCCAGAGAACTCCTGCACAAGTGCTGTCCTGAACTTCCCAGGAGGGACCCATAGCCTTCTTCTTACCCTCTCCAAGTATTATGACCATTTTCTCCTATGCTGCGACTGGAGCTCAAAAGATGCTCCTCCAAATTGGAGGCCTCAAAGGCAGCCTCAGAAGCAAAAGTTTCTCTCTCATCTTCTCCTGCCTCTTGTTTCTGGCCCCCAAGGCTAGCCACAGAAACTAGGGTCTCTCTTCCCCAAGGCAGGTCTTAGAAACCAGAACCCCTTTTCCCCAAAGCCAGCCATCAAACCCCAAAATATTACTCTAACTTCCTCCCTTTTTCTGTGTAAAACATGGCTGTAAAGAAATCATCTGACCAGGCTAGGTGCAGTGGCTCATGCCTGTAATCCCAGCACTTAGTGAGGTGGAGGCAGGTGGATGGCTTGAGCCCACGGGTTCCAGATGAGCCTAGGCAACATGGTGAAACCTCCTCCCTACAGAAAACTTAAAAATTAGCCAGGTGCAGTGGTGCATGCTCTGTGGTCCCAGCCACTGGGTATGCTGGGGCGGAAGGATCACCTGAGTCTGTGAGGTCAAAGCTGCAGTGAGCCAGGATCACACCACTGCACTACAGCCTGGGCAACAGAATGACCCTATCTTAAAAAAAAAAAAAAAAAGAAAAGAAATTATCTAACCTACTTTGTTTGATAGTAGGTCACAAGATCCCCATTCCAGAGAGGGTCTTGCCCCATATCCAGAAGGAAGGAATGCTGCATAGAGAGGCCAAGAAGAAAATGTACAGACAGGCCTTGCTGCATTTCCCCACTCAATCTATCAGCATTAGAGTTTTGTCCAATCACAGTTCTGCATGACCATTCATACTTTTCTGAACCTAAGCATAAAAATAGACTGCTTCCCCTGTATCTTTGGGGTCTTCATTCTGAAGGTTCCTCTGTCACATAAAATTGTGGTCAAATAAGTTTGTATGCTTTTTGGCCTGTTAGTCTGCCTTTTGTCAGTGATTCTCAGTGAACCTTCAGATGGCAAAGAATGTTTTTCTCTTGGTCCCTGCATCGCCTCCACAAGGCTGCCATCTGCAGCTGCTTCAAGTGGGCTGTGACCTGCATTGGGCCACTCCATTCTCAGGGTACCAGACCGGACCTACATCCAGAACACTGATGTCTCTCCTTGCCATCCCCCACAGGACAGGCCCATGCTGAAGATGCCCTGGGCCATGTCCCCCTGGTACCACATTTGGGGGGCCGACATCCCAGTGTCAGAGGCATTTGAACCAGAGTAACTCCATCTTGAATAGGAGCTGGGTAAAATGAGGCTGAAACCTACTGGGCTGCATTCCAGACAGTTACACATCCTAAGTTACAGGATGAGATAGGAGATTGGTACAAGATACAGGTCATAAAGATCTTGCTGATAAAACAGTTTGCAGTAAAGAAACCCGCCAAAATCCACCAAAACCAAGATAGCCACAAGAGTGACCTCTGGTCATCCTCACGGCTACACTCCCGCCAGCGCCATGACACTTTACAAATGCCATGGCAATGTCAGGAAGTTACCCTATACCATCTAGAAAGGGGAGGCATGAATAGTCCACCCCTTGTTCAGCATATATAATCAAGAAATAACCATAAATATGGGCAACCAGTAGCCCTCAGGGCTGCTCTGCCTCTGGAGTAGCCATTCTTTATTCCTTCACTTCTTTATAAACTTGCTTTCACTTTAGTCTACAGACCTGCCCTGAATTCTTTCTTGGGCGAGATCCAAGAACCCTCTCTTGAAGTTTGGATCAGGACCTCTTTCTGGTAACACCTGGGTTGAGTGTGGACCCCAGCCAACACAAAGCTGTCTTCCTCTCCCCACCTGCCACCAACAGGCTCTCCCAGCAGAGGCTGGGCTACAGCCTGCTCCTCTCCCGGCTTCATCATGTAGCAGGATGAGCTGCAGACAAGAATCCCTCAGACACTGAGTTGTAGAAGGAAAGGGCTTTATTCAGCTGGGAGCACTGGCAGACTCACGTCTCCAAAAACTGAGCTCCCCAAGTGAGCAATTCCTGTTCCTTTTAAGGGCTTACAACTCTAAGGAGGTCCCCGTGAAAGGGTCGTGATTGATTGAGCAAGCAGGGGGTCCGTGACTGGGGGCTGCATGCACCGTAATCAGAATAGAACAGAACAGGACAGGAATTTTCATGATGCCTTTCCATACAATGCTGAAATCTACAGATAACATAAGCAGTTAGGTCAGGGGTTGATTTTTTTTTTGAGACGGAGTTTTGCTCTTGTTGCCCAGGCTGGAGTGCAGTGGCGCGATCTTGGCTCACCATAACCTCTGTCTCCCAGGTTCAAGCGATTCTCCTGCCTCAGCCTCCCGAGTAGCTGGGATTACAGGCATATGCCACCATACCAGGCCAATTTTTTGCATTTTTAGTAGAGATGGGGTTTCTCCATATTGGTCAGGCTGGTCTTCAACTCCTGACCACAGGTGAGCTGCCCACCTTGGCCTCCCAAAGTGCTGGGATTACAGGCGTGAGCCACCGCACCCAGCCAAGTCAGGGCTGATTTTTAACTACCAGGCCCAGGGCGTGGTGCTGGGCTATCTGCCTGTAGATTCCACTTCTGCCTTTTAGTTTTTACTTCTTCTTTCTTTGGAGGCAGAAATTGGGCATAAGACAATATGAGGGGTGGTCTCCTCCCTTAATCCTCCTCACCTGCATCAAATCTTTTTATTGTGAGTGGCGAGGCAGCCCAGCTCCTCCACGGCCGGCAACACTGGGCATGCGCCCTCCCCACTGCCAAAGAGGAAGAGGAAGATCAGTTCCGCAGATGCCGCTGCCAAGGAAGAGCCCAGGAGGAGGTTGGTGCGGTTGTCAGCTAACCTGCTGCTGCAAAAGTGGAAACGAAGCTGAAACAGGCATCAGAGAAGGCTAAATCTTCGGGCAAAAAAGTGCAAACAAAAAGGGAAAGGGGAGCAAAGGGAAAACAGGCTAAGTGGCTAACTAGGAAACTAAAGAAGATTTACCTGTAGAAAACGGAGAAACTAAAATCAGCCTCTGATGAAGCTGGAGAGAAGGAAGCCAACCAAATCTGATTAAATCACATACCATGTTATATCAGTGGTCCCCATCTCCCTTTTTGTACAATTGAGTATATATTTTCATCAACTATTTTGTAAATGCGAGTTTACAAAATAATAATTTTTTTTTTTTTTTTTTTGAGACAGGGTCTGGCTCTGATGCCCAGGCTGGAGTGTAGTGGTGCCATTTCAGCTCACTGCACTCTGCCTCCCAGGCTCAAGCCACCCTCCCACCTAAGCCTCCTGAGTAGCTGGGACCACAGGTGCATGCCACCATGCTTGGCTACTTTTTTGCATTTTTTGTAGAGACAGGGTCTCACTTTGTTGCCCAGGCTGGTCTCAAACTCCTGAGCTCAAGAGATATGCCTGCCTTGGTGTCTCAAAGTGCTGGAATTACAGGTGTGAGCCACCATGGCTGGCCTAGAAACATTTTTAAGAAGGAGGGAATAACATCTAATCCCATTTTTTAAGTGTAAATGCTTTTTTTAAAAAGGTGAAACCATTTGCTGCTTGTTTATTTTTTGGTACAACCAGAAAATAGTGTGGGCTATTGAATTCCGGGAGGATTTGACTGTCTTGGGTGTCAGCTTAACATTCCATAGATGGAGGGTTAGTATTTATATCCTATAATATAAAGCATACTAAATGGCAATATGGAGTCACAGTCATGCATTTAATGTCCTGAGCATTTTAAATTACTTCTATTCCCATGTTGTTGTTAATTTTTTTTTTTTTTTTTTGAGATGGAGTCTCGCTCTGTCGCCCAGGCTGGAGTGTAGTGGCGTGATCTCGGCCCACTGCAACCTCTGCCTCCCAGATTCAAGCGATTCTCCTACCTCAGCTTCCCAAGTAGCTGGGATTACAGGCATCTGCCATCATGCCCGGCTAATTTTTTGCATTTTTGTAGAGACAGGGTTTCACCATGTTGGCCAGGCTGGTCTCGAACTCCTGACCTCAGGTGATCCGCCCTCCTCAGCCTCCCAAAGTACTGGGATTATAGGCGTGAGACACCACGCCAGACCTACACATATTGTTTTCTAGCAGAATTGTTTCCTAAAGAAATCCACTTGATTATGGCCCTCCCTATGAGAATTGTGTGCACTCTAACATCCTTGGTCGTGGTAGTCCTGTTTTCCTAGTAACTTTGTTAACGTGCTGTGAAAGATTGAAAATTTGAGTTTGTGGTGTATTTGCTATTGTGTATTAGTGGGATGTATGTAACAGCTTATCCACATGTGAAAATACTGTACTTGATAGCCTCTTAAGGAAAATTTACCTCCAAATGTTAAGCTGGAAAGTCACTGGAGTACTTTTAAAAAGAATTACAATACATGGCTTTTTAGATTTTCAGTACGTATGATAAGAACTGTGTGCAAACCACAATGTCTGTGTACTGAGCCTCAACACAACCAAAAAAATCTCAATTATGAAAGAGTGTTTTGAAGCACACGGAAAACAAACAAACAAACAAATCTCCTTATTGTGACCATTTCACACTTGGGAGGATGAGGCACAGAGACCCTGCCCATTCGCTGTTTGCTCAGCGACAGACCTGCTGGACGCCTTGCTTAGAGTCTGAGGGCAAAAAGAGTAAATCCGGGCTTGGGGCACTGGCTCCTCTGAGGAGAAACCCCACTAGAGCTGTGAGCTTTGGGCAGCTCCTGGCTCCTGGCACTCCCCTGCAGCCCAGCCAGCAGGCCTGGACCCAGGAGTAAGCACTCACAAGCACGCAGCACCGGAAGCTGCTTGCAGCCTCCCGGGGGACCTTTCAGGCTGAGCTGTTTTTGAAGAGAGGAGAGCCTGAGGAAGAAGAGGTCACGGGGCTTTTTGTAGGGAAAAGCATAACTGCACATTTAACTACCAATGATGCTTCCCCATTAGCTCAGGCTGGCCAGCTCTCCCTGGCCCCCAGCCCTTGCACCAATCCCCACCAGGCTGGTTGGCACGGAGCACGGGCAGGGAGAGTTCCTTCCCAGTGCAGCAGTGAGATCCAGACGTGGGAGCAGATGCACATTCTCAGGGAGGCCAGTCCTGAGGCCTTGGCAGGGACCACTGCAGCTGCCCATCTCCAGCAAGGCCATCAAAAGGCGGTGAGGCGTGGGAGCCGGCCCTCAGAGGGGCCACCACAGGACCCGCCAGGCTGCCATCAGGTCTTGGCAGGAAGAGAAAATGTTCTTGCTCTTATAGAGGGTGCAGAGAAAGGCAGCATGGCCAGGCAGGCCAACTCCTGCCAGTCTTCAAGGGGTGTGGAACAAAGCCCTTTTTTCTCCAGGTCCTCGGACCCTCTGCCAGGCCGGACCATTGGTTAGTTCTTTCCCAGTTCCCTTGGCACCAGGAGATGCGGCAGTCAGAGCTGCCCAGGGCTCGTTGAGGAGAGGCCCTGAATGGGCACATCCAGGGGGCCCAGGCCAGCTGACACTCCCTCACAGTCAGAGCCTCCCCGCTTAGGAGAGTGAGGCACAGGCTGTGCATTCAAAGAGACCTGCATTCACCAGCTAGACTTCATAAGCCGAACCTCAGAGTCCTCTCATTTAAAATAATGAGGATGGGGTATATTGTTAATAAAAAAGGCAAGGTGCAGAATGCATGTATAGCGTGCCACCAATCGAGGCAGGAGACAGAGAGACATAACATTTACACACATTTACTTGTGCATGCATAAAACGTAAAATGTCTCAGAAAAGATAAACAAAAAATGGGCTTTCAGGTTCCCTCCAGGAAGAAAAATTGGGTGGTGAGGAAGGAAAAGGGGAAGGAGGAAGACTTTTTTATAATTATTTTATTTATTTATTTATTTATTTTTATTTTTTTGGAGACACAGAGTCTTCCTCTGTTGCCCAGGCTGGAGTGCAGTGGCACAATCTGGGCTCATTGCAACCACCACTTACTGGGTTCAAGTGATTCTCATGCTTCAGCCTCTCAAGTAGCTGGGATTACAGGTACCCACCACCACACCCAGCTAATTTTTGTACTTTTAGTAGAGATGGGGTTTCACCATTTTGGCCAGGCTGGTCTCAAACTCCTGGCCTCAAGTGATCTACCTTCCTCAGCTTCCCAAAGTGCTAAGATTACAGGCATGAGCCACCACACCAGGCCAAAGGAAGACTTTCAGAGTGTACCTTCTGGAGCTTTGAAATTTTGATTTTTTTTTTTTTTTTTTTTTGAGACAGAGTCTCGCTCTGTCGCCCAGGCTGGAGTGCAGTGGTGCAGTCTCGGCTCACTGCAAGCTCCGCCTCCTGGGTTCACGCCATTCTCCTGCCTCAGCCTCTCCAAGTAGCTGGGACTACAGGTGCCCGCCACCACGCCTGGCTAATTTTTTGTATTTTTAGTAGAGACGGGGTTTCACCGTGGTCTCGATCTCCTGACCTCGTGATCCGCCCGCCTCGGCCACCCAAAGTGCTGGGATTACAAGTGTGAGCCACCGCGCCCAGCCCGAAATTTTGATTTTTTTTTTTTTTTTTTTTTTAAAAAACAGGGTCACACTATGTTGCCTAGGCTAGTCTTAAACTCCTGGCCTCAAACAATCCTCCCACATCAGCCTCCCTACTTGTTGGGATTACAGGTGTGATTGTGAATTGTTTAAATTATATATATTTATTTATTTTTATTTTTTTTTATTATACTTTAGGGTTTTAGGGTACATGTGCACAATGTGCAGGTTTGTTACATATGTATCAATGTGCCATGTTGATTTCCTGCACCCATTAACTCGTCATTTAGCATTAGGTGTATCTCCTAATGCTGTCCCTCCCCCCTCCCCCCACCCCACAACAGTCCCCGGAGCGTGATGTTCCCCTTCCTGTGTCCATGAGTTCTCATTGTTCAATTCCCACCTATGAGTGAGAACATGCGGTGTTTGGTTTTTTGTCCTTGCGATAGTTTACTGAGAATGATGTTTTTCAGTTTCATCCATGTCCCTACAAAGGACACGAACTCATCATTTTTTATGGCTGCATAGTATTCCATGGTGTATATGTGCCACATTTTCTTAATCCAGTCTATCGTTGTTGGACATTTGGGCTGGTTCCAACTCTTTGCTATTGTGAATAGTGCCGCTATAAACATACGTGTGCATGTGTCTTTATAGCAGCCTGATTTATAGTCCTTTGGGTATATACCCAGTAATGGGATGGCTGGGTCAAATGGTATTTCTAGTTCTAGATCCCTGAGGAATCGCCACACTGACTTCCACAATGGTTGAACTAGTTTACAGTCCCACCAACAGTGTAAAAGTGTTCCTATTTCTCCACATCCTCTCCAGCACCTGTTGTTTCCTGATTTTTTAATGATGGCCATTCTAACTGGTGTGAGATGGTATCTCACTGTGGTTTTGATCTGCATTTCTCTGATGGCCAGTGATGATGAGCATTTCTTCATGTGTTTTTTGGCTGCATAAATGTCTTCTTTTGAGAAGTGTCTGTTCATGTCCTCTGCCCACTTTTTGATGGGGTTGTTTGTTTTTTTCTTGTAAATTTGTTTGAGTTCATTGTAGATTCTGGATATTAGCCCTTTGTCAGATGAGTAGGTTGCAAAAATTTTCTCCCATTCTGTAGGTTGCCTGTTCACTCTGATGATAGTTTCTTTTGCTGTGCAGAAGCTCTTTAGTTTAATGAGATCCCATTTGTCGATTTTGGCTTTTGTTGCCATTGCTTTTGGTGTTTTAGACATGAAGTCCTTGCCCACGCCTATGTCCTGAATGGTATTGCCTAGGTTTTCTTGTAGGATTTTAATGGTTTTAGGTCTAACATATAAGTCTTTAATCCATCTTGAATTAATTTTTGTATAAGGTGTAAGGAAGGGATCCAGTTGCAGCTTTCTACATATGGCTAGCCAGTTTTCCCAGCACCATTTATTAAATAGGGAATCCTTTCCCCATTTCTTGTTTTTGTCAGGTTTGTCAAAGATCAGATAGTTGTAGCTATGCGGCATCATTTCTGAGGGCTCTGTTCTGTTCCATTGATCTATGTCTCTGTTGTGGTACCAGTACCATGCTGTTTTGGTTACTGTAGCCTTGTAGTATAGTTTAAAGTCAGGTAGCGTGATGCCTCCAGCTTTGTTCTTTTGGCTTAGGATTGACTTGGCAATGCGGGCTCTTTTTTGGTTCCATATGAACTTTAAAGTAGTTTTTTCCAATTCTGTGAAGAAAGTCATTGGTAGCTTGATGGGGATGGCATTGAATCTATAAATTACCTTGGGCAGTATGGCCATTTTCACGATATTGATTCTTCCAACCCATGAGCATGGAATGTTCTTCCATTTGTTTGTATCCTCTTTTATTTCATTGAGCAGTGGTTTGTAGTTCTCCTTGAAGAGGTCCTTCACATCCCTTGTAAGCTGGATTCCTAGGTATTTTATTCTCTTTGAAGCAATTGTGAATGGGAGTTCACTCATGATTTGGCTCTCTGTTTGTCTGTTATTGGTGTACAAGAATGCTTGTGATTTTTGTACATTAATTTTGTATCCTGAGACTTTGCTGAAGTTGCTAATCAGCTTAAGGAGATTTTGGGCTGAGACAATGGGGTTTTCTAGATATACAATCATGTCATCTGCAAACAGGGACAATTTGACTTCCTCTTTTCCTAATTGAATACCGTTTATTTCCTTCTCCTGCCTGATTGCTCTGGCCAGAACTTCCAGCACTATGTTGAATAGGAGCGGTGAGAGAGGGCATCCCTGTCTTGTGCCAGTTTTCAGAGGGAATGCTTCCAGTTTTTGCCCATTCAGTATGATATTGGCTGTGGGTTTGTCGTAGATAGCTCTTATTATTTTGAGATACGTCCCATCAATACCTAATTTATTGAGAGTTTTTAGCATGAAGGGTTGTTGAATTTTGTCAAAGGCCTTTTCTGCATCTATTGAGATAATCATGTGGTTTTTGTCTTTGGTTCTGTTTATATGCTGGATTACATTTATTGATTTGCGTATGTTGAACCAGCCTTGCATCCCAGGGATGAAGCCCACTTGATCATGGTGGATAAGCTTTTTGATGTGCTGCTGGATTCGGTTTGCCAGTATTTTATTGAGGATTTTTGCATCAATGTTCATCAAGGATATTGGTCTGAAATTCTCTTTTTTGGTTATGTCTCTGCCAGGTTTTGGTATCAGGACGATGCTGGCTTCGTAAAATGTGTTAGGGAGGATTCCCTCTTTTTCTATCGATTGGAATAGTTTCAGAAGGAATGGTACCAGTTCCTCCTTGTACCTCTGGTAGAATTCAGCTGTGAATCCATCAGGTCCTGGACTCTTTTTGGTTGGTAAGCCATTGATTATTGCCACAATTTCAGAACCTGTTATTGGTCTATTCAGAGATTCAACTTCTTCCTGGTTTAGTCTTGGGAGGGTGTATTTGTCGAGGAATTTATCCATTTCTTCCAGATTTTCTAGTTTATTTGCATAGAGGTGTTTGTAGTATTCTCTGATGGTAGATTGTATTTCTGTGGGATCGGTGGTGATATCCCCTTTTTCGTTTTTTATTGCATCTATTTGATTCTTCTCTCTTTTCTTCTTTATTAGTCTTGCTAGCGGTCCATCAATTTTGTTGATCTTTTCAAAAAACCAGCTCCTGGATTCATTAATTTTTTGAAGGGTTTTTTGTGTCTCTATTTCCTTCAGTTCTGCTCTGATTTTAGTTATTTCTAGCCTTCTGCTAGCTTTTGAATGTGTTTGCTCTTGCTTTTCTAGTTCTTTTAATTGTGATGTTAGGGTGTCAATTTTGGATCTTTCCTGCTTTCTCTTGTGGGCATTTAGTGCTATAAATTTTCCTCTACACACTGCTTTGAACGTGTCCCAGAGATTCTGGTATGTTGTGTCTTTGTTCTCGTTGGTTTCAAAGAACATCTTTATTTCTGCCTTCATTTCATTATGTACCCAATAGTCATTCAGGAGCAGGTTGTTCAGTTTCCATGTAGTTGAGCGGTTTTGACTGAGTTTCTTAATCCTGAGTTCTAGTTTGATTGCACTGTGGTCTGAGAGACAGTTTGTTATAATCTCTGTTCTTTTACATTTGCTGAGAAGAGCTTTACTTCCAACTATGTGGTCAATTTTGGAATAGGTGTGGTGTGGTGCTGAAAAAAATGTATATTCTGTTGATTTGGGGTGGAGAGTTCTGTAGATGTCTATTAGGTCCACTTTATGTAGAGCTGAGTTCAATTCCTGGATATCCTTGTTAACTTTCTGTCTCGTTGATCTGTCTAATGCTGACAGTGGGGTGTTAAAATCTCCCATTATTATTGTGTGGGAGTTTAAGTCCCTTTGTAGGTCACTGAGGACTTGCTTTATGAATCTGGGTGCTCCTGTGTTAGGTGCATATATATTTAGGATAGTTAGCTCTTCTTGTTGAATTGATCCCTTTACCATTATGTAATGGCCTTCTTTGTCTCTTTTGATCTTTGTTGGTTTAAAGTCTATTTTATCAGAGACTAGGATTGCAACCCCTGCCTTTTTTTGTTTTCCAGTTGCTTGATAGATCTTCCTCCATCCCTTTATTTTGAGTCTATGTGTGTCTCTGCACGTGAGATGGGTTTCCTGAATACAGCACACTGATGGGTCCTGACTCCTTATCCAGTTTGCCAGTCTGTGTCTTTTGATTGGAGCATTTAGCCCATTTACATTTAACGTGAATATTGTTATGTGTGAATCTGATCCTGTCATTATGATGTTAGTTGGTTATTTTGCTCGTTAGTTGCTATAGTTTCTTCCTAGCCTCGATGGTCTTTACAATTTGGCATGGTTTTGCAGGGGCTGGTACCGGTTGTTCCTTTCCATGTTTAGTGCTTCCTTCAGGAGCTCTTTTAGGGCAGGCCTGGTGGTGACAAAATCACTCAGCGTTTGCTTGTCTGTAAAGTATTTTATTTCTCCTTCACTTATGAAGCTTAGTTTGGCGGGATAGGAAATTCTGGGTTGAAAATTCTTTTCTTTAAGAATGTTGAATATCGGCCCCCACTCTCTTCTGGCTTGTAGAGTTTCTGCTGAGAGATCAGCTGTTAGTCTGATAGGCTTCCCTTTGTGGGTAACCTGACCTTTCTCTCTGGCTGCCCTTAACACTTTTTCCTTCATTTCAACTTTGGTGAATCTGACAATTATGTGTCTTGGAGTTGCCCTTCTCGAGGAGTATCTTTGTGGCGTTCTCTGTATTTCCTGAATCTGAATGCTGGCCTGCCTTGCTAGATTGGGGAAGTTCTCCTGGATAATATCTTGCAGAGTGTTTTCCAACTTGGTTCCATTCTCCCCATCATTTTCAGGTACACCAATCAGACGTAGGTTTGGTCTTTTCACATAGTCCCAAATTTCTTGGAGGCTTTGTTCATTTCTTTTTATTCTTTTTTCTCTAAACTTCCCTTCTCTCTTCATTTCATTCATTTCATCTTCTATCAGCCATACCCTTTCTTCCAGTTGATCGCATCTGCTACTGAGGCTTCTGCATTCTTCGCGTAGTTCTCGAAACTTGCCTTTCAGCTCCATCATCTCCTTTAAGCCCTTCTCTCCATTGGTTATTCTAGTTATCCATTCTTCTAATTTTTTTCAAAGTTTTTAACTTCTTTGCTATTGTTTTGAATTTCCTCTCGTAGCTCAGAGTAGTTTGATCGTCTGAAGCCTTCTTCTCTCAACTCATCAAAGTCATCCTCCATCCAGCTTTGTTCCATTGCTGGTGAGGAACTGCGTTCCTTTGGAGGAGGAGAGGTGCTCTGTTTTTTAGAGTTTCCAGTTTTTTTGGTCTGTTTTTTCCCCATCTTTGTGGTTTTGTCTACTTTTTGTCTTCGATGATGGTGATGTACAGATGGGTTTTTGGTGTGGATGTCCTTTCTGTTTGTTAATTTTCCTTCTACCAGACAAGACCCTCAGCTGCAGGTCTGTTGGAGTTTACTAGAGGTCCACTCCAGACCCTGTTTGGCTGGGTGTCAGCACTGGTGGCTGCAGAACAGCGGATTTTCGTGAGACCACAAATTCAGCTGTCTGATAGTTCCTCTGAAAGTTTTGTCTCAGAGGAGTACCCGGTTGAATGAGGTGTCAGTCTGTCCCTACTGGGGGGGTGCCTCCCAGTTAGGCTGCTCAGGGGTGAGGGACCCACTTTAGGAGGCAGTCTGTCCGTTCTCAGATCTCCAGCTGTGTGCTGGGAGAACCACTACTCTCTTCAAAGCTGTCAGTCAGACAGGGACATTTAAGGCTGTGGAGGTTCTTGCTGAGTTTTTGGTTGTCTGTGCCCTACCCCCAGAGGTGGAGCCTACAGAGGCAGGCAGGCCTCCTTGAGCTGTGGTGGGCTCCACCCAGTTTGAGCTTCCTGGCTGCTTTGTTTACCTAAGCAAGCCTGGGCAATGGCGGGCGCCCTTCCCCCAGCCTCGTTGCTGCCTTGCAGCGTGATCTCAGACTGCTGTGCTAGCAATCAGCAAGACTCTGTGGGCATAGGACCCTCCGAGCCAGGTGCGGGACACAATCTCCTAGTGTGCCGTTTTCCAGGCCCGTTGGAAAAGCGCAGTATTAGGACGGGACTGACCTGATATTCCAGGTGCCATCTGTTTCCCCTTTCTTTGACTAGGAAAGGGAACTCCCTGACCCCTTGCGCTTCCCGAGTGAGGCAATGCCTCGCCCTGCTTCGGCTCGCGCACAGTGCGCTTCACCGACTGTCCTGCACCCACTGTTAGGCACTCCCTAGTGAGATGAAACCGGTACCTCAAGCAGAAATGCAGAAATCACCCGTCTTCTGTGTCGCTGGGGCTGGGAGCTGGAGACCAGAGCTGTTCCTATTCGGCCATCTTGGCTCCACCCCCTAAATTACATATATTTAAAACGAGATTTCAGTGAAGAAAAACAAAGGTAACAGTGAGGACCTACCTCAATTGCTGTGAGAATAAAATGAGCTAACATAGATGACAGCAGGGCACCCTGCATGCAGACCCTCAAGAAGTGATGTAGAGCCTTAGGGGTTACAGGTCCATATGGTTTGGATTTTTGTCCCCACCCAAATCTCATGTGGAATTGTAATCGCCAATGTTGGAGGTGGGGTCTGGTGAGAGGTGACTGATCATAGGAGCGGATTTCATCGTTGCTGTTCTCATGATAGTGAGTTCTCACGAGATTTGATAGTTTAAACGTGTGTGGCACTTCCCCCTTCACTCTGTCTCTCTCCTGCCTCCATGAGAAGAAGGTGCCTTGCTTCCCCTTCACCTTCTGTCATGACTGTAAGTTTCCTGAGTCCTCCCCAGCCATGTTTCCTATACAGCCTATGGACCCGTGAGACAATTAAACCTCTTTTCTTTATAAATTACCCAGTTTCAGGTCTTTCTTTATAGCAGTGGGAGAACAGACTAATACACAGGCAGTGCATGCACTGGCTCATGCTGCTGAGTGAGGAAGGGTGCAGAGCAGGCACAGTGGGTCCTGCAGTGCAGATGGGAACCTGAGGTCCAGAAGGAACCTGCCCAAGGTCACACAGATGGAAGTGATAAAGGATGCATCTTGGACATGAATCCCGTTCTCAGGGCTGAGAACATTTGTAGAAACTAGAAAAACTATTAGGATCTTTGGAGTCCTGAGTGCCAGGTGAAAATCAGACTCTCCCAGGATAATGAGACTTTCAAGGCCAGCCTTCAGAAGACCAAAGGATGCGGGTCTTGACTGATCAGAGCAGGGACTTTGGACTGGGGCCTGAGACAGTGAGGCTGGATGTCAGAACCTAGCCTCCTGCTGGAGCAGATCAACCCGAAGAGGCCCATCTGCCAAGGGCACACATGTTCCTGGTCTGTGGTTTCTCCTCCCAGCCCCAAGCTTGGCATCTGCTGGAGATGAATCCCTTTTCAAAATGCACCCAGCCTCTCACCTCCCCAGCAGACTTTTCCTTCACTAACATTGCCTGCCACCCTGTGCTAGGTATTCAGCCAGGCCATGGGAACACCAAGAGGTCTAAGGAATCCCTCAGAGCTTCTAGTTTAATCAGAAGATATGTCAGGCAGATTTGAATAATAATCCCAAAAGACAAAACCCTGAATGTCAAAATTCTAAAAGATCAAAATTCATAAATTCTAAAATCCTGAAAATCACTATCACAGGATCATGTTAGATGGAACTATTACCTTGTTATTGTCTTTATTTGGAAATGAAGCACAGCTCAAGGAGATGCGTATGGGTTCTGAGTTCACAAAGGGTGGATTTGTGAACTTAATTTGGTTCTGTGAAACTAGAAAATCACTTAATTGCAATGGCCAGGCGATAACCAGACTTTCAAATAAACAGCATATACTTAAAAAATTTGTAGACCAGAACCACTTTCCAAGTGCAATTGCAGCAAATGTTTTGAAGATGATAGAAGTGAAACTGCTGGCAAAAAAAATGCAAGAAATCTCCTCTACCAAATTATTCAATCATGTAGGACTTCTGCCCCTTCACACATGGTGCCATGCTTGCCTTCAAAAAATGTGCTTCATCAGGGAATAAAAAGAATCCAACAAACTCAGCAACCTCTGAACCAAAGATGCTTGCTGATACTGAGGTTTCTCCAACAGAACACATTAAATGGTGAGCTAATCTTTTTTTTTTTTTTTTTTTTTGAGACAGGGTCTCACTCTGTCACCTGTGCTGGAGTGCACTGGTATGAGCATGGCTCACTGCAGCCTCAACTTCCCAGGCTCCAATGATCCTCCCACCTCAGCCTCCTGAGTAGCCAGGACCACAGGTATGTGCCACCACACCTGGCTAATTTTTGTATTTTTTGTAGAGAAAGAGTTTTTGCCATGTTGCCCAGGCTGGTCTCAAACCCCTGGGCTCAAGCAATCCTCCTGCCTTGGCCTCCCAAAGTTCTGGGATTACAGGCATGAGCCACTGCACTCAGCCAAACTATTCTTGATTAGGGGTTTGACTGTCAAAGAAGATAGAATTTTTATGTTTATCACTAACTCTAACATTAAAAAAAACTTGCACATACTTCACTTTGGCAAATAAACAGGACTTTCTTTCTGTTTTTTGTTTTTTGGTTTTTTTTGAGGCAGAGTTTCACCCTTGTTGCCCAGGCTGGAGTGCAATGGTGCGATCTCGGCTCACCACAACCTCTGCCTCCCAGGTTCAAGCAATTCTCCTGCCTCAGCCTCCCAAGTAGCGAGTAGCTGGAATTACAGGCATGCTCCACCATGCCTGGCTAATTTTGTATTTTTAGTAGGGATGGGGTTTCTCCATGTTGGTCAGGCTGGTCTTGAACTCTCAACCTCAGGTGATCCGCCCACCTCAGGCTCCCAAAGTGCTGGGATTACAGGCGTGAGCCACTGTGCCCAGTCATAAATGAGACTTCCAAAACTGTCACTCCTTTTTTTTCTTTTTTTTAAAATGAACTATATACAATTCATGCCCCTGTTGGGTCTGAAAACCCTAAAACTTATACACTTGTTTATGTATTAATGACTGAAAAAAGTGATGCAATTTATAAAAGTTTATTTGAAGATTTGATGAGCTATGCAGAAGAAAATGGATTTCAATTGAATCCCCACACCATAATGATGGATTTGGAATTAGGTGTGATCAAGGTTACTAAAAGTCAATTTCAAGGTGTTTCCAATAAAGTTTGTTTTTTTCCATTCAGTCCAATGCATTTGGTGGAAAATTCAGATGAGTGGACTGGCCAAGCAATATGGCAACAATGATAACTTCAGTTTAAAAAGGCATAATTTGTCTACATTGACGTTCCTTCCAGCTGGTGACATTCCAAGAGTGTTTGATGAATAAAAGGCATATTTACCTGAAGAAGCTAACAAAGTTACTGAATCGTTGGAAAATAATTATGTGCCTGGTAGAATAATAAGGCACCCATGCAACAATGTTGCTATTCAATCACTAGTATCGTTTCCACCAAATTTGGGGCCCCTATGCTGGGGCATGCAGAATGGATTTCTGCATACCCAAAACAACATACAAGGCCAAGCGTGGTGGCTTATGCCTGTACTCCCAGCTCTTTGGGAGACCGAGGCGGGCAGATCACCTGAGTTCAAGAGTTCGAGACCAGCCTGGCCAACATGGCAAAATCTGTCTACACACACAAACACACACACACACACCCCACAAAAATTAGCCAGGCATGGTGGCGTGTGCCTGTAGTCCCAGCTACTTGGGAGGCTGATGAAGGAGAATTGCTTAAGCCCAGGAGGTGGAGGTTGCAGTGAACCAGAATTGCATTGCACTCCGGCCTGGGCGACAGAGCAAGACTCTGTCTAAAAAAGAAACAAACAACAACAAACATAGAAGCATGGCACAGAAGACAGAAGATGGGAATATATTAATATTAATAGAGAATGCTCATGTCAGCATATATCAAACCAGAAGAATTTCAAAAAGAGCAGTGCTACGTGCAAAATGAAGGTGGGGACAGAACCTGATCCTGTCCCCTTTCTTTCCTCCCCAGACAACTTGAGCTTCATCTCTCATTCCACCACCTTCTCCACCAACTACTGGTCTCTGAGCTCTGTCACCCAGCCACAGTGTCTGGCTCACAAGCAGCGTAGCCAGTGTCTATGCAGGCGCTAGGGGCTTATTCTCCTGGATCTTCATGTCCTGCTCCACCAGCTTCCAAGGAGGCTGGGAGTCCAGGGACCTGGCCACAGGGATGGCCAAGGGTCTGGTGGGAATGGGGGACATCCAGAGCAAAAAGGAAATATGCAAGGCCTGAATGACTGCCTGGTCTCCTACCTGGACAGAGTGAGGAGCCTGCAGACCAAGAATCAGAGGCTCAAGAGCAAAATCTGGAAAGACCTGGCAAAGAAGGGACCCCAGCTCAGAGACTAGGGGCATTACTTCAAGACCATCAAGAACCTAAGGGCTCAGATAATTCTGTGGACAATGCCTGCATCATTTTTCATGTTGAAAATGCCCATCTTGCTGCTGATGACTTTAGAGTCAAGTATGAGACAGAGCTGGCCATGTGCCAGTCTGTGGTGAGTGACATCCATGAGATCTGCAAGGTCATTGATGTCACTTGGCTGCAGCCAGGGACAGAGATCAAGGCTTTCAAGGAGGAGCTGCTCTTCATGGAGAAGAACCATGAAGAGGAAGTAAAAGATCTACAAGCCCAGATTTCCAGCTGTGGGTTAATCATGGAGGTAGATGCCCCCAGATCTCGGGACATCAGCAAGATCAGGGCAGACATCCAGTCCCAGTACGACGAGCTGGCTCAGAAGAACCAAGAGGAACTGGACAAGTACTGGTCCCAGAAGATTGAGGAGGGCACCATAGTGGTCACCACGCAGTCTGCTTAGATGCTAAATGTCATCTTAGCAGTCCATGGAGCTGCTAATATGATGTTCATGGAGCTGAGACATACACTTCAGTCCTTAGAGATTGACCTGGACTCAATATCTGAAGGCCAGCTTGGAGAACAGCCTGAGGGTGGTGGAGGTTCACTACACCATGCAGAGGGAGCAGCTCAATGGGGTCCTGCTGCACTTGGAGTCAGAGTTGGCACAGACCCAGAGAGGGGCCGCACCAGGCCCAGGAGTACGAGGCCCTGATGAACATCAAGGTCAAGCTGGAAGCTGAGATCACCACCTACCACTGTCTGCTGGAAGAGAGGGAGGACTTCATTCTCGGTGATGCCCTGGACAGCAGCAACTCCATACAAACCATCCAAAAAGACCAGCATCAGCAGGCTGGTTGATGGCAAAGTGGGGTCTGAGACCAACGACACCAAAGTTCTGAGGCGTTGAGCCAGCAGAATAAGGTACCTTTTGGGAAGCAGGAGGCCCATAAACAGTTCAGAGGTCATTGGTCCAAAAAAAAAAAAAAAAAAGAAGCAAGAAAATGAAGGTGAACATATTCTCCAAGGAGAGCCATGTCCTCAAAGAAAAAAAGCAGCTCTTCATTGTGATACAAGACTGCAAAATATAGTTAATAATTGTGAAAGTCAACCAATGCAATTGCCCGTAATCTGTCCCTACAACACACTTTTATATATTGAATTTTCTTCTTAGTTTGTTTTGTTCATTTTTTTCACTTTTTTCTTTTAAATTTTTTTACTTTTAAAGTTTTTAAAATTGGAACATAGTAATTGTACATATTTATAGGGTACATAGTGATGCTGTGATACATACACTGTATAGTAATCAGATCAGGGTAATTAGCATATCTATCATCTCAAACATTTATCGTTTCTTTGTATTGAGAATATTCAGAGTTCTTCTAGCTATTTGAAACTAAATAATATATATTGTTGTTGGCTATAGTCATTCTACAGTGATATAGAGTACAAGAATTTATTCCTCCTATCTAGCTGCGATTTTGTATCCTTTAACAAATCTCTCCCTATGGCTCCTTTCCCCTTACCCTTTCTAGCCTCTGTTTTACTTTTATTTCTAGGAGACCAACTTATTTTTTTTTAGCTTCCACATACGAGTGAGAATATGCAGTATCTAACTCTGTTTCTAGCTTACTTCATTTAAAATAATGCCCTCCAGTTCCATCCAAATTGCCGACAAATGACAGGATTTCATTCTTTTTTATGGATGAGTGGTATTCCACTATGTACATATACCACATTTTCTTTATCCACTAATCTGTTGTTGGACACCTAAGTTGATTCTATATCTGGGCTATTGTGAATAATACTGCAATAAGTGTGAGGGTGCGGGTGTCCCTTCTATATACCAATTTCCTTTCCTTTGGACAAATGCCCAGTAGTGAAATCACTGGATCATATGATAGTTCCTTTTTTTTTTTTTTTTTTTTTGAGACAGAGTCTTGCTCTGTCACCCAGTCTGGAGTGCAGTGACACAATCTCAGCTCACTGAAACCTCCACCTTCTGGGCTCAAGTGATCCTCCTGCCTCAATGTCCCAAGTAGCTGGGATTGCAGATGCCTGCCACCACACATAGCTACTTTTGGTATTTTTGGTAGAGACAGGGCTTCATGGTGTTGCCCAAGCTGGTCTTGAACTCCTGAGCTCAGGGGATCCATCTATCTCAGCCTCCCTAAGTGCTGGAATTATAGGCATGAGCCACCATGCCAAGCCTTGTATAATAGGTCTATTTATAGTTTTTTGAGATACCTCCACATTATTCTCCATAGTGGTTGTACTTGTTTACCTTCCCACCCACGGTGTATAAGAATTCCCTTTTCTCAGTATTCTCACCAGCATTTGTGATCTTTGTCTTCTTGATCGTAGTCATCCTAAGTGGGGTGAGATGATACCTTATCATGGTTTTGATTTGCATACACCTGATGACTGGTGGCGTTAAGCATTTTTTCATATATATATATTTTGTTTGCTTGTTTGTTTTGCTTTGTTTTGTTTTGTTTTGAGACGGAGTTTTGCTCTTGTTGCCCAGGCTAGAGTGCAGTGGTGTGATCTCAGCTCACTGCAACCTCTACCTCCGACATTCAAGCGATTCTCCTGCGTCAGCCTCCCGAGTAGTTGGGATTTCAGGCATGTGCCACCATGTCCAGCTAATTTTGTATTTTTAGTAGAGATGGGGTTTCTCTATGTTGGTCAGGCTGGTCTCGAACTCCCGACCTCAGGTGATTCACCCACTTTAGCCTCCTAAAGTGCTGGGATTACAGGCGTGAGCCACTGCACCCGGCTTTTTTTCATATATTTGTTGACCATTTGTATGTCTTCTTTTGAGAAAAGTCTGTTCAGATCATTTGCCCGTTTTTTAGTTAGATTGGTTTTTTGCTATTGAGATGTTTGAGTTCCTTGTATATACGGAATATTAATCCCCTGTCAGATGAAAGGTTTTCAAATATTTACTCCCATTCTTCTGCAGGATATCCTTTCACTCTGTTGATTGTTTCCTTTGCTGTGCAGATGCTTTTCCATTTGATATAATCCCATTTGTTTATTTTTACTTTTGTTGCCTGTGCTTTTGAAGTCTTCTTGTTCATAAAATCTTTTCCTCAAACAATATCCTAAAGCATTTCCCTTATATTTCCTTCTAGTTGTGTTAAAGTTTTGGGTCTTAGCTTTAGGTCTTTCATCTATTTTGAGTTTATTTGTGTATAGGGCAAGAGAAGGGGATCTGGTTTTATTCTTCATATGGATATCCAGTTTTCCTAGCACCATTTATTCTCTTCTATATACCAATTTCCTTTCCTTTGGATAAATGTCCAGTAGTGAAATCACTGGATCATATGATAGTTCCTTTTTTTTTTTTTTTTTTTTTTTTGAGACAGAGTCTTGCTCTGTCACCCAGTCTGGAGTGTAGTGACACAATCTCCGCTCACTGAAGAGGCCATCCTTTCTCTGATGTATGTTCTCAGTGACTTTGTCAAAAATCAGTTGGCTATAGATATGTGGATTAATTACTGGGTTCTCCATTCTGTTTCATTGGTCTGTTTTATGCCGGTACCATGCTGTTTTGGTTACTACAGCTTTGTGGTATATTTTAAAATCTGGTAGTATGATGCCTCCACCTTTGTTCTTTTGTCTATTTGGGGTCTGATATAGTTTGGCTCTGTGTGCCCACCCAAATCTCATGTCAAATTGTAATCCCCACAGGTCAGGGAAGAGACCTAGGGAAGGTGATTAGATCATGGGGGTGGATTTCCCCCTTGCTGTTCTCATGATGGTGAGTTCTCATGAGATCTGATGGTTTAAAAGTATGTGGCATTTCCACCCTCACACTCTCTCTCCTGACACCACAGGAAGAAGGTGCTTGCTTCTGCTTTGCCTTCTGCCATGCTTGTAAGTTTTCTGAGGCCTCCCAGTCATGCTTCCTGTTTAGCCTGTGGAACTGTGAGTCAATTAAACCTCTTTTATTCATAAATTAGTCTCAGGTAGTTCTTTATAGCAATGTGAGAACAGACTAATACAGGGTCTTTGTGGTTTCATGCAAATTTTAGGATTTCTTTTTCTATTTCTGTGAAGGATGTCATTGGTGTTTTCATAGGGACTGCATTGAACCTCTGGATTGCTTTGGTTAATATGGTCATTTTAACAATATTAATTCTTTCAATCCATAAACGTGGCGTATTTTGTTTGTATCCACTTCAATTTCTTTCATTAGTGTTTTCTAGTTTTCCTAGTAGAGTTCTTTCACCTTATTGGTTAAATCCCTAGGTATTTTGCGTGTATGGGTAGCTACTGTTAATGGGACTGCTTTCTTTATTTTTTTTCAGGCAATTCGTTATTTGTTTATAGAAACACTACTGATTTTTGTATGTCGATCTTGTATTCTGCAACTTTACTCCATTTGTAATCAGTTCTAAGATGAGTTTCTTATAAAGTCTTTTTTTTTTTTTTTTTTTTTTTTAACAGAGTCTTGCTCTGTTGCCAGGCTGGAGTACAGCAGCGTGATCTCAGCTCACTGCAAGCTTTGCCTCCCGGGTTCCAGCAATTCCCCTGCTTCAGCCTCCTGAGTAGCTGGGACTGGAGGCACCCACCACCACACCCGGCTAATTTTTTTACTTTAGTAGAGATGGGGTTTCACCATGTTGGCCAGAATGGTCTCGATCTCCTGACCTTGTGATCTGCCTGCCTTGGCCTCCCAAAGTGCTGGGATTATAGGTGTGAGCCACTGTGCCTGGCCTAGGGTTTTTTAATATATAAGATCATGTCATCTGCAAAGAGGGAAAATTTTATTTCCTCCTTTCCAAATTGGGTGCCCTTTGTTTTTTTCTCTGGCCTAAATGCTCTGGCTAGGACTTCCAGCACTATGTATAATAAGAGTGGTTAGAGTGAGCATCTTTGTCTTATACCAGTTCATAGAGGATAAGTTTTTAGTTTTTCTCTATTCACTGTGATGTTAGCTGTGAGTTTATCATATTTGGCCTTTGTTATGTTGAGTTACATTCTTTCAGTGCCTAATTTGTTGAGTTTTTATCATGAAGGGATGTTGAATTTTATCAAATACTGTTTTTTGCATCTATTGAAATGATCATATGGTTTTTGTCCTTTATTCTGCTGATGTGATGTATCACATTTATTGATTTGTATGCTAAACCATCCTTGCATTCCTGGGATAAACCCCCCACTTGATCATGTCATATTATATTTTTTTTTTTTTTGAGATGGAGTTTTACTCTCATTGCCCAGGCTGGAGTGCAGTGGTGTGATCTCAGCTCACTGCAGCCTCTGCCTCCCAGGTTCAAGTGATTCTCCTGCCTCAGCCTCCCAAGTAGCTGGGATTACAGACATGCACCACCACGCCCTGGTAATTTTGTATTTTTAGTAGAGACAGGGTTTCTCTGTGTTGGTCAGGCTGGTCTTGAACTCCTGATCTCAGGCAATCCGCCCACCTCGGCCTCCCAAAGTGCTGTGATTACAGGTGTAATCCACCATGCCCGGCTGTATTATCTTTTTGATATGTTGTTGGATTCAGTTTGCTAGTATTTTATTAAGGAATTTTTGCATCAATTTTATCAGGGACTTTGGCCTGTAGTTTTCCTTTTTTGTTGTGACATTATCTAAATTTGGTATCAGGGTTATGCTGGCCTTGTTAAATGAGTTATGAAAAATTCCCTCCACTTGAATTTTTTGGAGTCATTTGAGAATAATTGTTATTAATTCTTCTTTAAAGGTTCAGTAGAATTCAGAAGTGAAATCATCCATTCCTGGATTTTTCTTTGTTGGGAGACTTTTTATTACTGACTCAATCTTATTACTTGTTATTGGTCTGTTCAGGTTTTCTATTTCTTCTTGGTTTAATCTTGGTAGGTTGTATGTGTCCAGGAAATTATCCCTTTCCCTTTCCTCCATGTTTTTTAATTTATTGGCATATAGTTGTTCATATTAGTCCCTAATGATCCTTATTTCTGTATCCATTATGACATCTCCTTTTTCATTTCTGTTTTTATTTATTCATGTATTCTCTCATTTTTTCTTCATCTAGCGAATAGTTTGTCCATTTTTTATCTTTCCAGAAAATCAACTTTTTGTTTTGTTGGTCTTTTGTATTATATCTTTTTTTTTTTTTTTTTTTTTTTGAGGCAGAGTCTCACTCTTTCACCCAGGCTGGAGTGCAGTGGTACAATCTCAGCTCAATGCAACCTCCGCCCCCCAGGTTCAAGCAATTCTCCTGCCTCAGTCACCCAAGTAGCTGGAATTACAGGCGCCTGCCACCACGCCCAGCTAATTTTTGTATTTTTAGTAGAGATGAGGTTTCACCATGTTTGGCCAGGCTGGTCTTAAACTCCTGACCTCAGGTGATCCACCTGCCTCGGCCTCCCAAAGTGCTGGGATTACAGGAGTGAGCCACCGTGCCTGGCTATATTATTTCTTTAGTCTCAATTTTCTTTATTTCTGCTCTGATCTTTATTATTTATTTCCTTCTAGTTTTGAGTTTGGCTTGTTCGTGCTTTTCTAGTTCCTTGAGTTGCATTATTAGGTGGTTTATTTGAAATCTTTCTAGCTTTTTGATGTAGACCTTTATTGCTATCAACTTGCCTCTTAATAGTTTTTCTGCTGAGTCCCATAGGTTTTGTTTTGTTTTGTTTTGTTTTGTTTTGTTTTAAACGGAGTCTCTCTCTGTTGCCCTGGCTGGAGTGCACTGGTGCAATCTGGGCTCACTGCAACCTCCACCTCCTGGGTTTAAGCAATTCTCATGCCTCAGCCTCTCCAGTAGCATGTACCACCATGCCCAGCTACTTTTTGTGTTTTTAGTAGAGACAGGGTTTCACTGTATGCCAGACTGGTCTCAAACTCCTGACCTCAAGTAATCCACCCACCTTGCCCTCCCAAAGTGCTGGGATTACAGGCATGCACCACCATGCCCAGCTTGGTATGTTGTGCTTCTATTTGTTGCAATAAATTTTTAAATTTTGTTCATTTCAAGTTCCTTTTTTTGTTTTTTATTTGAGATGGAGTCTCACTCTGTCGCCCAGGCTGGAGTTCAGTAGCGTGATCTTCACTCACTGCAAGCTCTGCCCCCCAGATTCATGCCATTCTCCTGCTTCAGCCTCCCAAGTAGCTGAGACTACAGGCACCTGCCACCACACCCGGCTAATTTTTTTGTATTTTTCTTAGAGACAGGGTTTCACCATGTTAGCCAGGATGGTCTCAATCTCCTGACCTCGTGACCCACCCACCTCGGCCTCCCAAAGTGCTGGGATTACAGATGTGAGCCACTGTGCCCAGCCTCAAGTTCCTTCTTTTTAAACTTTTATTTTAGTTCAAGGGGAACATGTGCAGGTTTGTTACACCAGTAAATTGTGTGTCACTGGGGTTTGGTGTCCAAATAAGTTCATCACTCAGGTAGTTTTCGACCCTCACCCTCCTCCTACCCTCCCATTTCAAGTAGGCCTTGGTGTCTATTGTTCTCATCTTTGTGTCCATGTATACTCAATGTTCAGTTCCCACTTATAAGTAAGAAGATGTGGTATTTGATTTTCTGTTCCTGTGTTAATTCACTTAGGGTAATGGTCTCCAGCTGTATCCATGTTGCTGCAAAGGATATAATATTGTTTTTGTTTTTAATGGCTGCATAGCATTCCATAGTATAGATGTACCACATTTACTTTATTCAGTCCACCACTGATGGACATCTAGGTTGATTCTATGTCTTTGCCATTATGAATGATGCTGCAATGAACATATAGGTGCATGTGTCTTTTTGGTAAAATGATTTATATTCCTTTGAGTATACGTTCAGAAATGGGATTGCTGGGTCAAAATGGTAGTTTTTTGTTTTTTTGTTTGTTTTTAGTTTTGAGACAGGGTCTCGTTCTGTCACCCAGGCTGGAGTGCAGTGTTGTGATCTCAGCTCACTGCAGCCTCCACCTCCCAGGTTCAAGCAATTCTCCCACCTCAGTATCCTGAGTACTTGGTACTACAGGCATGCAACACCATGCCTGGCTAATTTTTGTATTTTTTGTAGAGATGGTGTTTCACCATCTTGCTCAGGCAGGTCTTGAACTCCTGACCTCAAATGATACACCTGCTCTGGCCTCCCAAAGTGTTGGGATTACAGGTGTGAGCCACTGCGCCTTGCCCGAAATGGTAGTTGTGTGTGTGTGTGTGTGTGTGTGTGTGTGTGTGTGTGTGTGTATTTGTTTGTTTTTTGAGACGGAGCTTTGCTCTTCCTGCCTAGGCTGGAGTGCAATGGCACCATTTCGGCTCACTGCAACCACTGCCTCCTGGGTTCGAGCAATTCCCCTGCCTCAGCTTCCCAAGTAGCTGGGATTACAGGCATGTGCCACCACACCCAGCTAATTTTATATTTTTAGTAGAGACAGGGTTTCTCCATATTGTTCAGGTTGATCTTGAACTCCCAACCTGAGGTGATCTGCCTGCCTCGGCCTCCCAAAGTGCTGGGATTACAGGCCTGAGCCACTGTGCCCAGCCCCAAAATGATAGTTATTTAAGTTCTTTGAGAAATCTCCAAACTGTTTTCCACAGTGTCTGGACTAAATTCTATTTCCACCAGCAGCATATAAGCATTCCGTTTTCTCTGCAACCTCACCAATTAGATTTCACTCTTAACATCTTCCTTTACCCACTGATCATTCAGGAGCAAGTCATTTAATTTCCATATACTTGTATAATTTTGAGTGATTTTCTTTTTATTGATTTCAAGTTTTATTCCCTGTATTCAGATAAAACACTGGTACAATTTCAATTTTTAAAACATTTTTGAGACTTGTTTTGTGTCCTAACATGTGGTCAATCCTGGAGACTGTTCTATGTGCTGACAAAAAACATGTGGCTGGGCGCAGAGGCTCATGCCTGTAATCCCAGCACTTTGGGAGGCCAAGATGGGCGGATCACTTGAGATCAGGAGTTCAAGACCAGCCTGGCCAATAGGATGAAACCCTGTCTCTACTAAAAATACAAAAATTGGCCAAGTGTGGTGGTGGGTGCCTGTAGTCCCAGCTACTGGGGAGGCTGACAAGGGAATCACTTGAACCTGGGGAGGAGGAGATTGCAGTGAGCCCAGATTGCACCACTGCGCTTCGGCCTGGGTGTCAGGGTGAGACTCCATCTCAAAACAAAACAAAAATATGTATTCTTTGGTTGTTGGGGGAGATGATCTATAAAGGTCTATTAGATCCATTTGGTCTATGGTGCAGTTTATTTTTTTATTTATTATTTATTTATTCATTTATTTATTTGAGACAGGATTTTGCTCCGTCACCCAGACTGGAGTGCAGTGGGGTGATCTCAGTTCACTGCAACCTCTGCCTCCTGAGCTCAAGCAATTCTCTGGCCTCAGCCTCCCAAGTAGCTGGGACTACAGGTGTGAGCCACCAATGCCAAGTTAATTTTTGTGTTTTTTCTAGAGATGGGGTTTTGCCATGTTGTTCAGGCTGGTCTTGAACTCCTGAACTCAAAGAGATCCAACTGCCTCGACCTCCCAAAGTGCTGGGATTACAGGTGTAAGCCACCATGCCTGGCCCCTATGATGCAGTTTAAATCCATTGTTTCTTTGTTGATTTTCCATCTAGATGATCTGTCCGATGCTGACAGTGGCGTATTGAAGTCCTCAACTGTTATCGTATTGATGTCTATTTCTCCCTGTAAGTCTGATAATATTTGCTTTATATATCTGGGTGTTCTGGTGTTCGGTGCACATATATTTACAACTATTATAGTCTGCTGCTGAACTGATCCCTTTATTATTATATAATGTTCTTCTTTGTCTCTTTTTACAGCTTTTGACTTGAAATCTGTTTTGTCTGATATAAGTATAGCTACTCCTGTTTGCTTTTAGTTTCCATTTGCATGGAATATCTTTTTTTATTCCTTTACTTTCAACCTATATGTGTCTTTACAGGTAAGGTGAGTTTGTTGTAGGTAGCATATAGTTGGGTCTTGTCTTTTTTATCCATTCAGCCAGTCTATATCTTTTAAATTGAGAATTTATTTTGTTTACATTCAGGGTTAGATTATTATTGACAGATAAGGACTTACTCTTCTCATTTTATTTATTGTTTTCTGGATGTTTCATATATCCTTTGTTCCTTACTTCCTCTTGTGTTGTTCATTTTTATGGTTGGGTGGTTTTCTGTAACAGTAAGATTTTAGTCTGTTCTCTTTCTCCTTTCTATATCAGCCTTACCAGTGAGTTTTATAGCTTCATATGCATCATGGTGGTTGTTATCTTTTCATTTCCAGATGTAGACTCTCTTGAACATTTCTTTTGAGGTCAGTCTAGTGGTGATGAATCCCCTTAGTTTTTGCTTGTCTGTGAAAGATTTTATTTCTCCTTCATTTCTGAAGGATAGCTAATCTGAGCATAATATTCTTGGCTGGCAGGTTTTTGTTCTTTCAGTACTTTGAATATATCATCCCATTCTCTCCCAGCCTGTAAGGTTTCTACTAAGAAATCCACTGTTAGTCTAATGGCAGTTGCCTTATATATAACTTGATGCTTTTCTCTTGCTGCTTGTAGAATTCTGTCTTTTTCTTTGACTTTTGGTAATTTTACTATACTGTGTCACAAAGAGGACCTGTTTGGATTGAATCTATTTAGGGTTCTTTGAGCTTCCTGTGCCTGGATGTTCATCTCTCTCTCAAGACTTGAAAAAATTTTAGCTATTATTTCAAAACGTTGTTTACAACTTTTCCCTTCTCTTATCCTTCTGGAATTTGCATAATGTAAATATTTGTTTGCTTAGTGGTGTACATAAATCCTGAAGATTTTAATTCTTTTTTATTCCTCAGTTTTTATTTTATTATTATTATTATTATTAGTGTCTGCCTGTGTTATTTCAAACAACCAGTTTTTAAGTTCAGAAAGTCTTTCTCTCGCTTGGTCTAGTCTTCTGATGAAACCCTCAATTGTATTTATATTTCATTTATTGAATTCTTCATCTAGGATTTTTGTCTGGTTCTGGGTTTTCTTTTTTGTTTTTTTTGTTTGTTTTCGGGTTTTTTTGTTTGTTTTTGTTTTTGATGGTGTCTCACTCTGCTGCCAGGCTGGAGTGCAGTGGTGTGATCTTGGCTCACTGCCACCTCCGCCTCCCGGGTTCAAGCGATTCTTCTGCCTCAGCCTCCCAAATAGCTGGGACTACAGAGGTGAGCCACTACGCCCAGCTAATTTTTGTATTTTTAGTAGAGACGTGGTTTCACCATGTTGGCCAGGATGGTCTCGATCTCTTGACCTTGTGATCCACCCACCTTGGCCTCCCATAGTGCTGGGATTACAGGTGTGAGCCACTGCACCCCATCTGTCTGGTTCTTTTTGTAGTCTATCTATCTCTGTTGCATTTCTCATTGAAGTCATTGTTTTCCTGCTTTCATTGAACTTTCTATCTGTATTCTTTTGTATCTCACTGAGTTTCCTTAAGATTATTTTGAATTCTTTTTCTGACACGGTGTATATTTCCTTATGGTTTTTACCAGAGAATTATTGTTTCTTTGGAGGTGTCATATTTCCTTCTTTTTCATGTATGACATGTCCCTATGTTGATTTCTGTGCATCTAGTGGAAAAGTCATCTCTTCCAATTTTATGGAGTAGGTTTTGTATGGAAATACTTATTTGTATGAATGGGTCTTAGTCATCTCTTCCAATTTTATGGAGTAGGTTTTGTATGGAAATACTTATTTGTATGAATGGGATAAGTTGGCTTTGGTTCTAGGTGGATGCAGTAGTGTATTCTCCATGTAGTTTCTTCAGCTGTAATCCATGCTAGTGACATTTGTTTCTCAGTGGCCTAGTCTAAAAAAGTTTGTGGCAGAAGCGGTATGGCTTTGTGGGCTCATTGTGCTGTTTCTCAGTTTAGAGATGTGTGTATGCACATGGTGAATCAACCAACTTGGAGCTGGGGTTGTAGCTATAGGGCTTTTACTCTGGCTGGGAGCATGCGCATGTGGTTCCTTGGCTCATCCTGGGGTGCGCCTGTCAGGAGTAGCCCAAAGCGCTATTTCTTAAGCCCAGGACATGTTTGCCTGGCTTCTTGACTGGCTTGGGTATGTGTCTGCTGGGGTTGGCCCATGGGGCTGTTTCTCAGGTCTGCTATATCAGGACAAGGCTGCTCAGCTGGTTTGGGAGTGTGCCTAGCAGGGGCGGGCCATTGGGCTGTTTCTCAGACCCAGGATACAGACACATTGCTGCTTGGCTGGCCTGGGGTTAAGTCTGCTGGGAGCAGTCCACAAGGATGTTTCCCAGGCCCAGGACATGGCCGTAGAGCTTCTCAACTGGAATGGTTACTTATCTGCTGGGGGTGGCCCACAGGGCTGTTTCTCAGGCCCAAGACAAAGGTGCACAGCTTTGCAGATGGCCAGGGGAGTGTCTGCCAGGGACAGCCAGTCAGGCTGCTTCTCAGGCCTGAGATTTGGGCATTCAACTGCCCTGCCAACCTGGGAGCATCTGGCAGGGGCAGGCCATGGAGCCGTTTCCTAGGTCCAGAATGTAGGCTCTCATCCGCCCGGCCGGCCTGGGGGCTTGCCCAGCAGGGTTGGCCCATGGAGCTGTTTCTCAGGCCCAGATTGTGGGTGCAGCTCTATTGGGCAGGTCAGGGGCTTGTCTACTGGAAGAGGGGTACGATGGGGCTGTTTCTTAGGTCCTGGTCATGGCTGTGTAGTACTCTACTGGCCCTGGAACATGTCAGCTCCTAAGAGGCTTGAGGGCCTGCAGCAGTTTGGCCAGCTCAAGGGCAGATTCACCCTTGATGGGACCCCTAGACTGTTCCTCCTGCTGGAAGTGAGGGCAGTGGGAGTTGGTTTTCCTGCCGTGGACCAGAGTCACAGCCAATCCTGGGCCCAGGCTGCACACTGCCAAGGTTGAGGCACTCAGCCACCCATGTGGGCTTGGTGGAATGAAAATGGAGCCCCAGTGCTGGAGAGGTACAGTGGCTATGGGCCCCCAGAAAAGCGTGCACTCTAGAGATGGCACTGGTCTAAAATGATGTTGTGCTGTAGCAGCTTGGCTCACAGAGGGTGCTGGGGGTGGGAGGTGAGGAGTGCACACCTTGTGCTCCTAGTCCAGGGCAATGTGGCTGCGTGAATTCTTGGCAGCTCTCCAAACTGGGCTTGCAAGGACTGTGGGTTAGTGAGGCCTGTAGGTGTATGAGGTGGCAAAGGGGGCTGGTGGGGTTCTTCTGCTTACCTTTTCCACACAATGGGAGGTTCCTTCTGACTCTGGGCAGATCCGATCCAGGCAGGGAGACAGGGCTGCAGCAGCTGGGTGACTCCACATTGCCCTCCTGGACTTCTGGTCTCTACTCCTCTGCTGCACTCCGACGCTTTCCCTTGGACATTCCAGACAAATCTTATCTTTGTATTCATTGCCTTGATCCTTTCTTGTGAGGGGGATGAGCACCAGGTGTCTCTAATTCACCATCTTGCTGCTATCATTCCTCTTTTACATTTTTTTATTAATAGTTCTTTTTTTCACTATTTTAAATTCTTAGCATTATTTTTTATAATCTGCTAAGCTACATATTTCATCTCCACATCACTTCCAATACTGGAGGTATAAATTGTATAGGACATTTAGAAAGTTCTAACGCAGTTTTTGCAAATTTGACTCTACCAAAATGCATTATCACAAGGTTAGCTGTGTGTAAGCATTGTGTGTATACATTTAAATTGTTGAAACTTCCTTAATAAATGAAGAGATGTCCTTTTTGTACATCTACATTTATGAAAGACAAATTTTCTTGTGATCACAGCTCTTTGGGAGATTGCATATGTGGTGGTGACTCATTGTGGTTTTTTATCTATCTCATCAAAAGACTTAGTTGTTCGTCATGATCTTTCAGGTGACCATATTTACAAAGCTGGGTGCACACAATTACCAACCATAGTGATATGTGTTTATGCATTTCTCTTTTTGATCTATTTTTCTTTTTTTTTTTTTTTGAGACAGAGTCTTGCTCTGTTGTCCAGGCTGGAGTGAAGTCGTGCAATCTTGGCTCACTGCGACCTCCACCTCCCGGGTTCAAGCACTTCTCCTGTCTCAGCCTCCCGAGTAGCTGGAATTACAGGCGCCCACCACCACGCCTAGCTTATTATTATTATTATTAATATTTTGTATTTTTAGTAGAGACGGGGTTTCAGTGTTGACCAGGCTGGTCTCGAACCCCTGACCTCAAGTGATCCGCCCACGGCCTCTCAGAGTGCTGAGATTACAGGCGTGAGCCACCACACCCGGCCCTTGATCTATTTCTTTATGAACACAGTCCTTCTTATAACTGCTATACCCACACAATTGCTGTTAGTATATCTAAATGTTTATGCTTGCAAAAATGTGAATGTTATTGCCCATTTTATTATGTAAACTGGCCTATGAAGTGTTCTATCACGTTTTTGTATGTTTCTCAAATATATTTCCTTTTTAATACATAAATACCTTTCAAATAACTTTTTTTTCTGGATTATGTTCTTGGGATTTTGATCTTTTGGGATTTCAACATTTGGGATAATGGCATTCAGGATTGTGTCTTTCAGGAGTATGAGCAGCTCCCAGGTCAAGCACAGGAGAGGTTAAAACAGACTGATATTTGCTCTTAGAGACTTGGCTCTTCCATTCCATAGCTGTGTGACCTCAGGTCAGATACCTTATAGTTTGCAGCCTTGGCTCCGTCATCTGTAAAATGGGCATTAAAACAGCTACTTTGCTTGTTTTGTTAATTAAATCAGATAACTCATAGCACATAAACACTCCATAGGAAGGTGACCCAAAGCTCTATTAGCTACCATTGTCATGCAAGAGAAAAGGAGGGAAGAGGCATTTCAAGGCATACCAAAGGTTGGACTGTTGTAAGTCAATACTGTACACTAGGATCCCTAGGAGGAAAGCTGGGTTAGTCAAGAAGGGCCCTGTAGCGGATCCTGAGGTCAGGAGATCAAGACCATCCTGGCTAACACAGTGAAACCCCGTCTCTACTAAAAATACAAAAAATTAGCCAGGTGTGGTGGCAGGCGCCTGTAGCCCCAGCTATTCGCGGGGCTGAGCCAGGAGAATGGCGAATGGCGTGAACCCAGGAGCTGGAGCTTGCAGTGAGCCAAGATGGCGCTGTGTCTGGAATTGGTGGGTTCTTGGTCTTACTGACTTCAAGAATGATGCCGTGGACCCTCGCGGTGAGTGTTACGGTTCTTAAAGATAGTGTGTCCGAAGTTTGTTCCTTCTGATGTTCGGACGTGTTCACAGTTTCTTCCTTCTGGTGGGTTTGTGGTCACGCTGGCTTCAGGAGTGAAGCTGCAGACCTTCTCGGTGACTGTTACAGCTCTTAAAGGCAGTGCATCTGGAGTTGTTTGTCCCTCCTGGTGGGTTCGTGGGCTTGCTGGCTTCAGGAGTGAAGCTGCAGACTTTCGTGGTGAGTGTTACAGCTCATAAAGACGGCGTGGACCCAAAGAGTGAGCAGCAGCAAGATTTATTGCAAAGAGCAAAAGAACAAAGCTTCCACAGCGTGGAAGGGTACCCAAGCAAGTTGCCGCAGCTGCCGGCTCAGGCACCCTGCTTTTATTCCTTTATCCGACCCACCCACATCCTGCTGATTGGCCCATTTTACAGAGCGCTGATTGGCCCATTTTACAGAGCACTGATTTGTCCATTTTACAGAGAGCTGATAGGTCCGTTTTGACAGGGTGCTGATTGGTGCGTTTACAATCCCTGAGCTAGACACAGAGTGCTGATTGGTGCATTTACAAACCTTGAGCTAGACACAGAGTGCTGATTGGTGCATTTACAATCCTTTAGCTAGAGGTAAAAGTTCTCCAAGTCCCCATCCGACTCAGGAGCCCAGCTGGCTTCGCCTAGTGGATCACATGCCAGGGCCACGGGCAGAGCTGCCCACCAGTCCTGCATCACGCGCCCGCACTCCTCAGCCCTTGGGCAGTTGATGGGACCTGGCACCTCGGAGCAGGGGGAGGCGCCTGTCGGGGGAGGCTCAGGCTGTGCGGGAGCCCACTGGGGGTGGGGGCTCAGGCATGGCAGGCTGCAGGTCCCGAGCCCCGCCCCATGGGGAGGTGGCTGAAGCTCAGTGAGAATTCGAGCCCGGCATGGGTGGGCCGGCAGTGCTGGGGGACCCGGCGCACTCTCCGCAGCTGCTGGCCCGGGTGCTAATCCCCTCACTGCCCAGGGCCGGCAGCGCCAGCCGGCCACTCCAAGTGTGGGGCCTGTGGAGCCACGCCTACCCGGAACTCGTGCTGGCCCGTGAGTGCCATGCGCAGCCCTGGTTCCCACCCACACCTCTCCCTCCACACCTCCCCACAAGCAGAGGGAGCCGGCTCCAGCCTTGGCCAGCCCAGAGAGGGGCTCCCACAGTGCAGTGGTGGGCTGAAGGGCTCCTCAAGCATGGCCAGAGCGGATGCTGAGGCCGAGGAGGTGCTGAGAGGGAGCAAGGGCTGCTAGCACGTTGTCACCTCTCAGCACCACTGCACTCCATCCTGGGTGACAGAGCAAGACTCCATCTCAAAAAAAAAAAAGAAGAAGAAGAAGAAGCGCCCTGTATTAGTCTGTTTTCACACTACTGACAAAGATATATCCAAGACTGGGCAATTTACACAAGAAAGAGGTTTACTGGACTTACAGTTCCACATGGCTGGGGAGGCCTCACAATCATGGTGGAAGGCAAGGAGAAGCAAGTCACATCTTACATGGATGGCAGCAGGCAAAAAAAGAGCTTGTCAGGGCAACTCCCATTTTAAAAACTGTCAGATCTCATGAGATCCATTCACTATCACGAGAACAGCACGGGAAAGACCCATCCCCATAATTCAGTCGTCTCCCACCGGGTCCCTCCCACAACACGTGGGACTCATGGAAGCTACAAGATGAAATTTGGATGGCCGAGTGCAGTGGCTCATGCCTGTAATCCTAGCAATTTGGGAGGCCGAGGTGGGTGGATTGCCTGAGCTCAGGAGTTCGAGACCAGCCTGGGCAACACGGTGAAACCCTGTGTCTACTAAAATACAAAAAAAAAAAAAATTAGCCAGCCGTGGCAGTGTGCGCCTGTAGTCCCAGATACTTGGGAGGCTGAGGCAGGAAAATTGCTAGAACCCCGGAGGTGAAGGTTGTGGTGAGCCAAGATCACACCACTGCACTCCAGCCTGGGCGATAGAACAAGATTCCATCTCAAAAAAATAAATAAATAAAATAAATAAATACATCTAGTTAATCATGCTCACCCTATAGGGCTGCAGAAAACCAGAACTCATTGCTCCTATCTAGCGGTAATTTTGTATCCATTAACCAACCTCTCACCGTCTGCCCTATAGGAAAATAGCCTGTTGCTTGGCAAGAAGGATACCACTTTGAAGTGAAACTGCCATAATGAGTAATGTTTGACTTCTCCTTCTGCAGCAAGGTCTTTAAACAATGTCCATAGCATAGATTACCCCTCACAAAGAAGCAATGCCTATAACATAGATAACCCCTCATAAAAATGTTTAACCTCCTCCCCAGTGGTTACAAATTTCACAAGAAAGTCTGAAGCATGACCAGCGGCATGCTTTATCAAGAAAGCTTGCTTTATAAAGGATATTTTTCAGCCAGGCATAGTGGCTCATGGCTACAATCCTAGCGCTTTGAGAGGCTGAGGTAGGAGGATTGCTTGAGCCCAGGAGTGTGAGACCAGCCTTGGCCACATGGTGAGACCTCATCTCTACATTTAAAAAAAAATTAGCTGGGCATGGTGGCACACACCTGCGGTCTCAGCTACTCAGGAGGCTGAGGTGGGAGGATCATTTGAGCTCGAGAGGTCATGGCTGCATTGCACAGTGATCACACCACTGCACTCCTGGGCAACAGAGCAAGACTCTGTCTCAAAGCAAAAAAATAAAAATATATTATATATATATTTTTTTTCTGGAAGGCAGGTGTGGGGATCCACCCTCTCTTGTCTTCCCAAAACAAAACATCATATCTGTTTGTGACAACATCCTCCAGGCTCACCCATATTGCCACAAATGCAGGATGTCATTCTTTTTTATGACTGAATGGCATTCTACTATGAATATATACCACATTTGCTTTATCCATTAATCTGTTGTTGGACACCTACGGTGATTCCATATCTGAGCTATTGTGAATAGTGCTGCAATAAATATGAGGGTGCAGGTGTCTCTTCAATACACTGACTTCTTTTCCTTAGCTAAATGCCCAGCAGTGGGATTGCTGGATCATATGATAATTCCATTTTTGGTTTTTGAGAAACCCCCATACTGTTTTTTATAGTGGCTCTAAGAATTTACATTTCCACCAACCATCTATAAGAGTTCCCTTTTCTCAGAATTCTCATAGCATTTGTTATTTTTTGTCTTTTAGTAATAGCCATTTAGCTGGGGTGGGATAACATCTCATTGTGATTTTGATTTGCATTTTTTTGGTAATTAGTGTTGAGCATTTTTTCACATATTTGTTGGCCATTTGTATGTCTTCTTTTGAGAAATGTCTATCCACGTTCTTTTTTGCGCCCCACTCTGTTGCCCAGGCTGGAGCGTGCAGTGGTACAATCTTGGGTCACTGCAGTCTCAACCTCCCGGGCTCAAGCCATCCTCCCACCTCAGCCTCCCTAGGAGCTGAGACTACAGTGTGTTACCACCACTCCTGGCTAATTTTTGTATTTTTTGTAGAGACAGCGTTTCACCATGTTGCCCAGGCTGGTCTTGAACTCCTGGGCTTAAGCAATTCTCCCACCTGAGCCTCCCAAAGTGCTGAGATTACAGGCATGGGCCACCACACCTGACTTTTTACCCACTTTTTGATGGGATTTGGTTTTTCACTGTTGAGTTGTTTGAGTTCCTTGTATATTCTGGATATTAGTCCCTTGTGGGACGAATAGCTGGCAATTTTCTCCCATTCAATAGGTTGTCTCTTCACTCTGTTGATTGTTTCCTTTGCTGAGCAGAAGCTTTTTAGTCTAATACAGACTCAATTCTCTACTTTTGTTTTTGTAGCCTGTGCTTTTGGAGTCTTTGCCATGAAATTTTTGCCTAGCGTAATGTTCTGAAGCATTTCCTTTGTTTTCTTCTGGTAGCTTTAGAGTTCCAAGTTTTATATTTAAGTGTTTCATCCATTTTGAGTTGATTTTGCATATGGTGATAGGCATCTAGTTTCATTTTTCTCATATGTATATTCAGTTTTCCAGCACCGTTGGTTGAAGAGGGTATCTTCTCCCCAATGTTTGTCCTCTCAAAAGTCAGTTGGGTCAAAATATATGGATTTATTTCTAGGTTGCCTATTCAGTACAGAAGCATTTAAGAAGGAAAGAACCAATATCCGAATCCTTCAACTCAGAAAGAGCCACGATAGTCATTTTGCTGTGTATGTCTTTCCAACTTTTATCCTATCCATGTGGTTTTAACAAAGTTAAAAATTATGACTTGTATAATAGGCAGCCTTCTAAAATGGCCTTCATTCATCCCATCTTCTAGTACTCCACTTTTCTATAATTCCTTCCCCTTGAGTGTGGGCTGAACTTTAGTTAGTGACTTGCTTCTAACAAATACAATACAGCAAAAGTGTCAATGTCAACTTCAAGATTAGGTCATAAAAGACTGAACTGCATCATGCCAGCTTTTTCTCTCTTTGGCTCTTCTCACATGCCTGCCCTGATACAGGCGGCTGCCTGGTCAACTCAGGGAAGCCTCATTCCAACAGCCTCAAGGAACTAAATCCACACAAAATCTATGAGACTGAGCTTGGGAGCAGATACTGCACCAGTCAAGTCTTCAGATGGGAACACAGCCCTGGGCAATACTTTGATTGTAACCTCATGACAAACTCGGAAGAAAAGGACCCAGCCTAGGCTGACCCATGCACTCTGAAATAATAAATGTGTGTTGTTTTAAGCCCTACATTTTGTAATGATTTGTTACACAGCAACTGATAAACCATGCATATAATTTTATAGATTATTTTCAAAGCCTAACATCATAACATAAGCACTCTGCCAGGTTATTATACCTCTCTGTAAACTTTCTTTGCTTGTTGTCTAATACTTCATCCATGATTTGCTTAACCATTTTGCTATTGCTGAACATATGAATTGTTTTCCAGTTTTCACTGTATGGTTAACACTATTATGCAGAAAGCATTGTCTTTAAGATGATTTTTTCAGACCAGGCATCCGTAAGAATTATTTGGTCAAAGACTATGACCCCAAAATGTTTATCATGAGTTATGATAAACTTACCACCTTATCTTTTTAGGGAACAATTCATTCTCTTTTATTTTATTTTATTTTTTATTTATGTTTTTTGAGACAGAGTTTCGCTCTTGTTGCCCAGGCTGGAATGCAATGGCTCCATCTCAGCTTACTGCAACCTCTGCCTCCTGGATTCAAGAGATTCTCCTGCCTCAGCCTCCTGAGTAGTTGGGATTACAGGCATGCACCACCACACCCGGCTAATTTTGTATTTTTAGTAGAGACAGGGTTTCTCCATTTTGGTCAAGCTGGTCTCAAACTCCTGACCTCAGGTGATCTGACTGTCTTGGCCTCCCAAAGGGCTGGGATTACAGGCATGAGCCACCACGCCTGGCCCATTGTCTTTTATTTTTATCTATTGATTTATTTATTTGAGACAAGAGTCTTGCTCTGCCACCCAGGCTAGAGTGCAGTGGCACCATCACAGCTCACTGCAGCCTGGACCTACTAGGCTTATGCAATCTCCCCACCTCAGCCTCCTGAGTAGCTGGGACTACAAGTGTGCACCACCATGCTCAGCTAATTTTTTTTTTTTTTTTTTTTTTCTGTAGAGACAGGGCCTCCCTATGTTGTCTAGGCTGGTCTCAAACTCCTGAGCTCAAGTGATGCTGCCACCTTGATCTCCCAAAGTATTGGGATTACAGACGTGAGCCACTGCACCCGACCTCTCATTCTCCTTTAAATCCTAATTATATGAACCAAATTACCTGACAAAACTCCCATAGAGGCAGGCTGAGAGCCAAGGATTTGGTTGGGATTAGAAAGTAAGATCTTAAGCCATAAAGCAGAGGTTCAGGCTCAAGTTGGCTTTTATGAGGCTCAGGGTGCATCTTCTAGTTTCTGTTTACTACAAACTCAAACTGGATGCCTCAGCAAACCAGTTCTCATTGTTTCTTACGGTTCCCGTCAATTAGCTGTGAGACCTTGGGCAAGTTATTAATACTTTTTTTTTTTTTTTTTTTGAGACGGAGTCTCGCTCTGTTACCCAGGCTGGAGTGCAGTGGCGCAATCTCGGCTCACTGCAAGCTCCGCGTCCCGGGTTCACGCCATTCTCCTGCCTCAGCCTCTCCAAGTAGCTGGGACTACAGGCGCCCGCCACCACTCCCAGCTAATTTTTTGTATTTTTAGTAGAGACGGGGTTTCACCATGGTCTCGATCTCCTGACCTTGTGATCCGCCCGCCTCGGCCTCCCAAAGTGCTGGGATTACAAGCGTGAGCCACCGCGCCCGGCCGCAAGTTATTAATACTTAACCTCTCCGTGCCTCAATGTCCTCATATATAAAAGTGGAGGATGAAAATAATACCTACATAATAGCGTGTTGTGAAGATTAACTATTTAAAATATGTAAAGTGCTTCCTATGTGTGTGGCACATAGTGAATGCTATATGTGTGTTACTCCCGTTTTCAGAGAAGGGTAATTTGCTGACGAAAAGTTGGGCAGACCTGGCTTTAAATTCCCTCTCCACTGATTTTGAGCTGTGTGACCTTGGACAAAAACTTAGCTTCTTCCAAACTAATTTTCTCCATCCTCAAATCAGGCCATGAAGCTAATGAAGCTTAAGCTTTGGGACTACTTACTTGCTAAGGCTCTCTACCTAATTTTGTATTATAACTGTATCATTGCAGTTTAATCTTTTAAAGAAAGTCCTCTGAATTTTTTTTTTTTTTTAAGAGAAAGAGTCTCATTTTGTCACCCAGGCTGGAGTGCAGTGGCGTGATCATAGCTCACACTATGATCGAACTCCTAGGCTCAAGTGATCCTCCCATCTCAGCCTCCCAAATTTAGCTAGGAGTACAGGCATGCACCACCATGCCTAGCTAATTTTCTATTTTTTGTAGAGACGGGGGTCTCACTGTGTTGCCCAGGCTGGTCTAGAACTCCTAGGCTCAATCCTACAGCCTTGGCCTTCCAAAGTGCTAAGATTACAGGCATAAGCCACCATGCCTGGCCATCTCTATTTTATAAGCTTCATAAAACCTGGATCCATCCCTAAGAAGGGGGATAAAATAACAGTACAGTCAGGCCAGGTGCAGTGGCTCACACCTGTAATCCCAACAATTTGAGAGGCTGAGGCGGGTGGATCACTTGAACTCGGGAACTTCAGACTAGCCTGGGCAACATGGCGAAGCCCTGTCTCCACAAAAAAATACAACAACAAAAAAAAAAATTAGCTGGGCATGGTGGTGCATACCTGTAGTCCCAGCTACTTGCAGGGGACTAAGGCAAGAGGATCACTTGAGCCCAGGAGGTCGAAGCTGCAGTGAGCCATGTCTGTGCAACTGCATTCCAGGCTGGGTGACAAAGTGAGACCCTGTTTCAACAATAATAACAATAATAGTACATCATGTGTCACAAACAGCATTTCAGTAAACAATGGATTGCATGTATGACAGTGGTCCCACAAGATTATAATGGGGCCGGATGCGGTGGCTCCCTCCTGTAATCCCAGCACTTTGGGAGGTCGAGGCAGGTGGATCACCTGAGGTCAGGAGTTCGAGACCAGCCTGATCAATATGGAGAAACCCCGTCTCTACTAAATGCGGGGGTCTGTCCTGCAGATCCTTACCCAACGATGGATGAATAATATACACTTACACATAGATATTCTGCTTTGCCAGTCTGGCTAAGTGTCCGTGCCACTTACAGACACCAAGGAAGGTTCTGTACAGAGTCAGCAGCCACTGCCTCGACTTACCATCAAGACTTGCATTCAGTAAAGATTAATTGACAAAGGTCGTGAGTAAACACACTGTGGGTAATTAACCTGGTCGCCCCCACCCTGGAGAGAGCTACCATGCACCCGTGAATGATCAAAGGTTGGTCTTAAGACCACATGAATAAACCAGCTAGTTAGATAAACTACTCTACCTTCCTTTGTACCCACTTTAAGCTATTTACTCAAGGTAAGGATTAGGTTGCCTTCAGCCATAACCTTATCCTGAGACTTTTGCAAAAACCTTCAGGCCTTCCAAGAAGGTTTGTGGCTTATAGTTTTCCCCACCATCCTGACTGAACCCCCACAACTAAAAATACAAAATTATTTGGGTGTGGTGGTGCATGCCTATAATCCCAGTCACTCAGGAGGCTGAGACAGGAGAATTGCTTGAACCCAGGGGGCCGAGGTTGCAGCGAGCCAAGAGTGCACCATTGCACTCCAGCCTAGGCAACAAGAGCGAAATTCCATCTCAAAAAAAAAAAAAATTATAATGGAACTTAAAATTCCTATCACCTACTGACATTATAGCTGTTGACGTTATTCACATGTTGAGGGTGATAGCACAACACATTACTTGTGCGTTTCGGGTGATGCTGGTGTAAAAAACCCACTGTGATCCAGTCATACAAACATGTATAGTAATGTCATAGCCTTCACATTCACTCAGTATTTACTAATGAACTCACTCAGAGCAACTTCTAGTCCTGCAAACTCCATTCATGGTAAGTGCCCTATATACATGTGCCATATGTATACCATACCATTTTTTTCTTTTCTTTTTTGAGATGGGGTCTTGCTGTGTTGCCCAGGCTGATCTCAAACTCCTAGTCTCAAGTGATCCTCCTTCCTCAGCCTCCCAAGAAGCTAGGACTACAGGTACATGTCACCATGCCTGGCTAATTTTTTTAAAAAATTTTAGGGACAGGGGTCTCACTATGTTGCCCAGGCTAATCTTGAACTCGTGGCCTTGAGCATTCCTTCTGCCTTGGCCTCCCAAAGCACTAGGATTACAGGCAGAAGCCATCATGCCTGGCCCATTTTTAATCTTTTTTACAGTATTTTTACTATACCTTCTCTATGTTTAGACATGTTTAGATACACAAAACTTAGCATTGTGTTACAATTGCCTACAGTATTCAGTACAGTAACATGCTATACAGGTTTGTAGCCTAGGAGGAGTAGCTGACACCATATAGCCTAGGTGTGTAGTAGGCCATGCCATCTACGTTTGTGTAGGACACTCTATGACGTTCTCACAACAAAGAAATCACCTAACGATGCATTTCTCAGAGCGTATCCCTGTTGTTAAGTGATGCATGATCATGCTTATCACATAGAGTAACTATAAAGATTAAAAGAGATAATATATTTAATGATTTAAAATAGTGCCTGAGTCGGGCATGATGGCTCACGCCTGTAATCCCAACACTTTGAGAGGCTGAGGTGGGAAGACTGCTTGAGCCCAGGAGTTCAAGGCCAGTCCTGGTAACATAGCAAGACTCTATCTCTATAAAAAATTTAAAAAGGAGCCGGGAGTGGTGGCATGATCCTGTAGTCCCAGCTACTCAGGAGGCTGAGGTGGGAGGATTGCTTGAGCCTGGGAGATTGAGGCTGCAGTGAGCCATGGTCATACCACTGCATTCCAGCCTGGGTGACAGAGCAAGACCCTGTCTCCATCAATCAATCAATAAAATAGTTTCTGGCACATAGAAAGTCCCGAATAATATATAGTACCTACTTCTTTGGAACGTATGACTGCAGAATTTACTTTTCTCCTTTTTTTTTCCTTTAAATATGTAACCACTTCAGAAAACTCAATTTACAAAAATCCAAATTTTGGAAAAGAGAATAAGCCAGTGGGTAATAATTCTAGATATTAAATGACTCAGTAATCATTGTTAGGCTCTTTACATTTTTACTTGATGTCTTAAAAGCAGTGATCCATCCACTGAGCAAACACGACTGAGACACTATAAATGCTTTGAAATCCCGAGAGGGCAGATCCTGCGGAGAACAGGAATAAACGGACCTTTGGCATCCTGTGCGGCTCCTGTCGAAGTGCTGGAAGCCAGAAGGGGCTTCTCACTCACTGGACTGAAGAGGGATCCACCATCTTCCCAGCTAGACCCCAAGTCCTGAGCCTCACATTCCTTTAACTTCCGCTTCCCTCCAGCCAACCCAGTCCATTTGGAAATTCCTAGAATTTCAGCCTGATCCTTCCTCAAGAACAAAGTGGGGCCCGGCGCGGTGGCTCACCCCTGTAATCCTAGCACTTTCGGAGGCCGAGGTGGGTGGATCACCTGAGGTCGGGAGTTTGAGACCAGTCTGATTAACATGGAGAAAACCCATCTCTGCTAAAAATATAAAATTAGCTGGGCGTGGTGGTGCATGCCTGTAATTCCAGTTACTCGGGAGGCTGAGGCAGGAGAATCACTTGAACCTGGGAGGCAGAGGTTGCGGTGAGCCGAGATCGCGCCATTGCACTCCAGCCTGGGCAACAAGAGTGAAACTCTGGCTCAAAAAAAAAAAAAGAACAAAGTGGGAGGCAGCATTTCCTGCCGAGGCCTTCTGACCTGGCGTCAGATAAGCTGGCTCTAGACAAGGGTGACGGCCCTGAATCAGATGGCTCTGGCACTGCATCTAAGGGGACAGGGCACACTGGGTCAGAACAGACCTTCTAGCACTGGACAATGTCGGATGGACACCCCCACTGTCCCTGAAGGTTGCTAAAGCTGCAGCCCCAGCCCCGGGCCCCTGTTAGAGCAGCTCCCAGGAGGACTCCCTGTAGCCAGATATTCCATGATGCTGTGAGAACTGGCCTGAGTCCAGAGGTCTTCTGAAATTCTGAGTCAATCCTCAGGGGAGGAAGTATCCACTAGGCGTGGGAGCCTGAGGGACCATTTAAAAAGCTGCAGAGAGCCTGGAGCCACCCATAGTCCCAGCATACGGCCCAGAGATTCCTGTGGCCCAGCACTCTCTGGGCTGTGGTTGACACAGCTCAGGGAGCAAAATCATAGCTAATCCTAACATAATAGTAGCTCACTCTCATTTCCTTAAGAAGAGTCCTACTTTAAGCATTGTATTAGTTTCCTGTGGATGCTGTAATAAATTGCCAAAAACTGGGTGGCTTAAAACAACAAGAACTTACTTTCTCACAGTTCTGGAAACTGGAACCTGAAAAGGTATTTGGCTGGGCCAAGCTCCCTCCAAAGACTCAGGAGGAGACTCTTTCCTTGCCCCTTCTAGCTCCTGGTGGCCCCAGGTGTTCTTTGGTGTGTGGCTGCCTCACTCCAACCTCCTTCTCCCTGCATGTCTCCTCCTCTTCTGCCCCTGTCATTGTCATTGGATTTAGGGCCCACTTGGATAATCCAAGATGATCTCCTTATCTCAAGATCCCTGACTTAATTACACCTGCAAAGACTCTTTTCCCAAATAAGGTCACATTCACAGGTTTTGGGGTTAGAACATGGACCTCTGTGTTATGTGTACTAACTTCTATCCTCACAACAACCCTATTTTAAAAATTGCTCTTGTTTTATAGATGGAGAACTCAGGTATAGACAGTTAAGGAATTTGGCCCAGGTCACACAGCCAGAAGGTAGCATAGTCACTATATCATATTGCCCCTCCCATAAGTCCTGGGGTCCCAGACACAAGAGCATTCCCACAGTGATTAAGGGGGTCTGCGCCACAGGAAGCCAAACCTTGTTACATAACCTCGCCATTCCATACACACCTGGACATTTGACGAAATGACTGAAATAATATTCAAATAGATGAACGGCTGGGCACAGTGGCTCATACCAGTAACCCCAGCATTTTGGGAGGCTAAGACAAGAAGATCACATGAGCCCAGGAGGTCATGACCAGCCTGAGGAACATAGCGAGACCCCGTATCTACAAAAAATTTAAAAATTAGCTGAGTGTGATGATGCATGCCTGTAGTCCCAGGTACTCAGAAGGCTGAAGCTAGAGGATTGCTTGAGCCCAGGAAGTCGAGGCTGCAGTGATCCGTGATTGTGCCACTGCGCTCCAGCCTGGGCGACAGGGCAAGACCCTGTCTCTAAATAAATAAATAAATAAATAAATATGAAATAAAATGGATGACAGTGCCATGAGGAAGGATTTCAGGTAAAAGGACAAGTGCCATTTCATTCACACTTCCCATTGGGAATGGCGTCTGGAACTTGGTAAGCACTGAATCCATGCTGGTCGTTATCACGCACATTCCTAACAGCCAGGGAACAAGAAGGGGAGAACTAGCACAATGGGAGACACAGTCTCTCTATCCTTGCAGGTGGCCCTTGCCTGGCAGGCTCTGGTACCAGTCTGACCTGACACCTCTGCACCCTCTCCTATAGGGAAACTGAGGCATGGTGACATAAAATTAGAACCTGAGTTATGCAACTAAAATCAAACCAATGTTCCCGAGTAAGTTACTCATAGAATTAGCAGTGTAATCTAGCAATTCCACTCTTAGGTATTCAACTCCTGATAACTGAAAACAAGTGTTCGAACAAAAATGTGTACACAAATGTTCACAGCAACATTCTTCACAATAGGCAAAAGGTAGAAACAACTAGATGTCATCAGCCGATGAGTGGATAAAAGTGGCATATCCATGCAATGAAATATTACTCAGCCATAAAAAGGAATGAAGTACTACATGCTACAACATGAACCAACCTAAGAAACATTCTGCTGCTAAGTGAAAGAAGACAGATACAAAAGGCCTTATATTGTATAATGCCATTTATTTATTTATTTTTTAATTTTTTTTTGAGATGGAGTCTCGCTCTGTCGCCCAGGTAGGAGTGCAGTGGCGCCATCTCAGCCCACCACAACCCCCGCCTCCTGGGTTCAAGCGATTCTCCTGCCTCAGCCTCCCGAGTAGCTGGGACTACAGATGCCACCACCATGCCTGGCTAATTTCTGCATTTTTAGTAGAGACAGGGTTTCACCATGTTGGCCAGGATGGTTTCGATCTCCTGACCTCCTGATCCGCCTGCCTCGGCCTCTCAAAGTGCTGGGATTACAGGCGTGAGCCACCACGCCCAGCCGTATGATGCCATTTATATGAAATACCCAGACTAGGCAAATCTGTAGAGACAGAAAATAGATTGGTGGTTGCCAGGGGGTAGGGGAAAAGGGGAGTGGGGAATGACTGCTTCATAGGTAGAAAGATTTCCATTTGGAATGTTGGAATGATGGAATATGCTGGAACTAGATAGTGGGGAAGGTTGCACAAAATTGTGAATGTACTAAGTGCTATTGAGTTATACACTTAAAAATGGTTAAATGGCATGACTGGGTATGGTGGCTCCTGCCTATAATCCAGTGTTTTGGGAGTATGAAGCAGGAGGATGCCTTGAGGCTGGGAATTGGAGACCAGCCTGGGCAACATAGTGAGACTCAACCTCTACCAAAAATTTAAAAAAATAAAATTAGCTGGGCATGGCGGTGTTCCTGGACCAAACCGAGGGTCAGGCTGCTATTTCTTGAGGCCCAGTAATGAGATGCAGATGAACTGGGGAGGAAGAGAGTTTTTATTTCTGTAACCCATTACAGAAAGAAGGCCTGGAAATTATCACCAGACCAACTCAAAATTACAGAGTTTTTCAGAGCTTATATACCTTCTAAGCTCTATGTATGTAAGTGTGCATTTATCTAAGGACATAAGTGATTAACTTCTTTTAATCTATAACTACGGTCTGAGTCCGGAAGACCTACTTCAGGAGCCTCAGTAAGTTAATCTAAATGGGTCTGGGTGCTGTGCTGGGGTGATTACCCTTATCTTGTCTCCTGCTAAATCACGGAGGTTTGGGGAGTTCCTTCAGACCTCCAATAAACATGTTTGTGGAGGCCTGTGGAGTTTCTTCAGAACCCCAATAAAACTTGTTTAATCCTAAATGGGTCCTGTTAAGAATTCCTTCATTATTTTGTCATGCTTTAAGGCCCAGGAAAGGCCTAGGCAAAACTCTTGGTGGGCTTTTGTTACATTCCAGCCTTTGTGATACGGTTCCGATGACTGGAGGAACACCAGCGTCTTCCGTCTCGCACTGATAGGATTAACGACATGGACACACGTGGAGTGACTTTAAGGCACGAAAAGTTTAACAGGCCAGAAAGAAGGAAGGAAGAGGAAAACTCCCCCATACAGAGACAGAGGGAGGGGGGATTCAAACAAAAAGAAAACCCCATGTGTGGCAGAAGAGTGGCTGCTTATATTGGGATGCTGGAGGAGGTGGTGTCTGGTTTCCATAAGACCCAGGGGATTGGTTTGACCAGGTGAGTCATTTACATAGCCCTCGAAAAACCTGGCCCTCCCACCTTAGTCCTCTAATATGCAAAGGTAGGTTGCCATGATGTTCCAAACACATGGTGTTATCTGGAGGTGGCCATGACACTTGGTACTCCTGGTTACAAGGAGAAGATGGTGGGAATCGCCATATTGAGTGAGCCCAGTTTCTAATGGCCGGCATTTGCATATTAAAGCTTGCCGGCCCAGCCCTTCAAGCCACCTTTTCTGTTAGAAAAGAGATGGTTCGGCCGGGCGCGGTGGCTCACGCCTGTAATCCCAACACTTTGGGAGGCCGAGGCGGGCGGATCACGAGGTCAGGAGATCGAGACCATCCTGGCTAACACAGTGAAACCCCGTCTCTACTAAAAATACAAAAAATTAGCCGGGCAAGGTGGCAGGCGCCTGTAGTCCCAGCTACTCGGGAGGCTGAGGCAGGAGAATGGCGTGAACCCCGAGGGGCGGAGCCTGCAGTGATCCGAGATCGGGCCACTGCACTCCAGCCTGGGCGACAGCGAGACTCTGGCTCAAAAAAAAAAAAAAAAAAGAAAAGAAAAGAGATGGTTCAGGGGTTGTTTCTTATTACAAGAAAATGTCCACCGAGAACCTTTACATTTACTATCTGCCTAAAAATTATTTCTTGATAACTCCTGTATCATTTGTATAAGGGCACTGGCTTTTCTTCAGCTTTTAATATTTAACTTAACCACTCAGTACTGAAACAGCTGCACTGGAAGCCTGCGTTAGTGAGACCTGGCTGCCACAGTAGTCCCCTCCTGTAGTCCCAGCTACTCAGGAGGCTGAAGTGGAAGGATTGCTTGAGCCCAGGAGTTCGAAGCTACAGTGAGCTATGATCACGCAACTGCACTCCAGCCTGGGCAAGAGAGAGACCCTGTCTCTAAAAATAAATAAGTAATAAATTAAAATGATTAAAATGATGAATTTTACACTACGCACACTTTACCATAGTAAACTAATCAAGCTGGAGTCACAGCTCTGCTCCCGCCTCTCGGGAGTGTAACTGGTGCCCACCCTTTTCCAAGCCAAGGTGATAGGAGCCCACCTTGTCTCTGTTTTTTTTTTTTTTTCGTAAACATCTAAATGACTTCTTTTTTTTTATTTTTACTTTTAAGAAAGTTGTGAAACAAAGAAACAAAACAGGTAGGTTTTACTCACAGTAAAACTCTGGGTGATAACACAAGGCAATAATGAGGGGGTTGGGGACCGGGTAAATAAAGCGAGAGAGAAGTAAACAATACCAGAGGGAGCAGCAGCTGATGGAATGTGGGACTTGAGGACCCGGGAAGGGGGCGTCCAGGGTCTGAATCAGCCTGGAGCCCCGGGGCGGTGTCTTCACAGGGTGGTGCCTCCACCCAGCTGGGCCTGCACTGCAGCCTGGGCTCAGACCGGTGATGCCTCTGGCCCATCAGGACCCCAAGGCCCAGGACCCCTTTCCTGGATCTGTTCTCTGCCCCTCCCGAACTCGGGCCCCCTCCTCCATATTCAATTGCCTCGCTCACAGTTGATGAATCCAGCCTCTTGCCTCCTAAACCAGACCCTGCATGAGGCACCTCCCTCCCAGGGGCACTCAGCATGCTTTGTCTGCCTCTCCCAGGCAACCACAGGCTACACCCCCACTTTCTAGACCAAATGGATCCCCCCAAATTAAAGATTCCAAACCCGCCGATGCTGAGAAACAGAGCAGAAAGAGCATGGACGTCCTGGGCTCCCATGGTGCCCTCCCTTCTGTGACCTTTGATTGTGTGACCTTGACAAGTCACAGAAACTCTCCCCTCAGTGCTGAAAACTGGGAGGCACAGCATCCACCTTGCCCATTTCCTGAAGCGTTGTGGAGATGGAGTGAGCTGCTGTGTGGGAAAGTGTACAAAGATAAATTAGCATAATGAACTCAGGGAATTTCAAGTCCCAGCCTGACTTGCCATGTTCCCCTTCTGTCTTCTGCAGTGAACTGGAAGTGCTGTAACCACCCATTCCCTTGCCCAGGGGCCTGCCTGCTCCTCCCGGGCCACTACTCAGAGAGGTCTCCTCTGTGCTTGCTTGGAAGGTTCCTGGAGCTATAAGCAGGTCGCTGGGAGCCCTCTCCCCAGACCCAGCACCCCCGCCCCTGTTCTCTTGCTGTTACCCATCAACAGGCTTCCTGCTGTTACCCGACCCCAGCGCAAGAGCCACAGAAGGCAGCTCTCTGAGGGCACCAAGCCAGGCAAGGCTGAGCATCCTCCCAGAGAGTGAGAGATCAGCTTCCCAAAGAAAGGTCTTCGATTTCTAGTCTCTTAAAAATGCTTCGAATAAAACAAAAGAGGTTCTACAGCTACAAACGTTTGAGGAATTTGGCTAACCCAAGTTCAACCCTCCCCCTCCTTTCCCTTCCCCCACCCATCTCAGAAACCTACAGTAATCTGCTAAGTTGGGACCACACCGTGGTTAAGGCATGGGTTTTGTTTCGAAGGCAATTTTCAAATACACACAAGTAGAATCATTAGTAAAACCAACTCTTTGGACCAAAGGAGTTAAGGACATAACACCCCAAAATACCCTGACCTGGCATACTGATTATTTCAAGCCGAAAGCATCTGAGAAGCAGCAGTTGTAGATAAGATAGGACCTTCTGAGCCACCCTTTTGTCACTTCCCCATGGGTTCTTCTTGCCTGCTGCCTAGATAGAGTAGATTTATCAAGAGAGGGGAATCGCAATAGAGAAAGAGTTTTATACACGTAGGGCCGGCTACACAGAAGATGGGAGTTTTTTTTCTTTTTTCTCTTTTGAGTTCAGGATTATATATATTACAATTTGCCTTGTTACGATACATTTGTGGCTTTATGATAAAAATAACTCAGGGACATATGGAATTCAAGCTGATTTGCGTAACTGTCACAAGAAAAAAGCATTAAATGCATTTCTGAAATAAGTGTTTTCATTTAATTTCAGAATCTCAAAACAGCATTAGACCTTGCCTTGTTTAAAAAAAATTAAATACTAAGCTAGCTGAATAACCTTCTTGAAAGGTTTAAAAACGCAATTGATATAGAAAATGTTTTCCCTCTAATCTCAACCTTACATAAATGGAACAGGTGAGGAAGAAAAGGTAGACAATTTCTTTAGCAGCATATATGGCTAAATCCATCAACCACCAACTAGAGAAATATCAAAAATTAACCATTTCATAAACCAAAAGATAACAATTTTAGGGTTACGTAAGTAAAATATTTTTGAAACACTTCAAAAACTTGTAACCATAAACTAGAAGAATCATCTCTTCATTGTAAGAAAGAGAGGACTAACAGAAAGTAAGACATTTAAACTAAACTGATTTTCAATCCTCTTAGAACAAAATGAAAAATAATGGTTGATTAGCTAAGCTTTGTGCTCTAATCAAACTAATTACAGTGATCTTAAATGGCAACAGCCCATCTGACTGGGCAGCTTGACAGTTCAGAATACTTTTGCAATAATTTTTTAACACAAACACACTAAAATGATCCTGTCATGCAATGTTCATCTTATGCATTCTGCATCTCTTTGCCAGTCTCGTAGCTAAGGATCTTGTTCCAATCAATCTTAGTGCGTGTAACTGGCAATTGTCAATGTAAGGCTTTGAAAGTAGTGTCCGACATTGTCTGATAATTCTCACTGATGGCAGTCTGGTATTCATTTTCTGCATCTTCTACAATCTTTGCAAATTCTTTTGCTGTTTACACTTCATTAGACACTGTTAGGGAACTTTGTATATCTTTATGACTCACTAGCGGAACACTACCGTCTTCATAATAATGAACCTGAATTTTCAAGATGCCAACCACTTGAGTGGTTGAAGGAGTGATTGTAAACCTCTATTCTCCAACGACCATTCCAAAAGTTTTTTGCTTGGAACTGATGGCTTTCTATGTATGCAATAGTGGTTTGCTGTCCATCTGTTTTTTTTGTTTGTTTGTTTTGTTTTTTTTTTTTTTGGTTTTTTTTGCTATACACAGTGTAGACTTCATTCGGGTAATGTTCTTTTACGTAAGCTCGTAGAGTAGTTTCTACTGAAGTTCTCCATCATTGAATTGCATTTTCTACTTCACAGGGTCTTGGATCAGTTGCCTCCTTTCTTAAGTGATCAAATTTAAAACAGATTCTGTTCTTTGGATCCAAAAACTTTCCATTTCCCAAGTCGCCATGTTTTGTTATCAATACCTGATCTTCATGACCTTCCATTTTTACAGGAGTAAACTGCTCCAGGTTATACTGTGCAGATGCACGAGCTGCTTTTTCCTTTCTCTTCATCAGACAACTGCTCCTCCAGACCCGCCATCTTCCTTCTAGCGACAAACTGCGGCGGGGGCGGGGGCGGCAGCAGTGGCCACCTGACTTACCCCTTTCCGTGCGGTGCTCCGCGCTGCGCACCACCCCCGGAGTTTTATTATTACTCAAATCAGCCTCCTCAAAAATTGGAGGCTGAGGTTTTTCGAGGACAGTTTGGGGGAAGGGCGGGTGACTAGGATAGGCAATGGGTGCTTGCTGCCGATTGGCTCGGGTGCAATCATAGGGGTGTGGAAAATGGTCTTCGTGTACTGAGTTGCTTCTGGGTGGGGCCACAGGAGCAGCTGGCCGATGCTCGTAGAGTCATCGGTTGTCAGAAATGCAAAAAGACATCTCAAAAGGCCAATCTTAGGTTCTATCATAATGATGTTATCTGCAGGAGTGACTGGGGAATTTGCATAGCTTTTTTTTCTTTTCTTTTCTTTTTTTTTTTTGTTCTGCTCTGCTGCCCAGGCTGGACTGCAGTGGTACTATCTCGGCTCACTGCAACCTCTGCCTCCCGGGTTCAAGCGATTCTCCCACCTCAGCCTCCCGAGTAGCTGGAATTACAGGTGTGCGCTACCATGCCTGGCTAATTTTTGTATTTTTAGTAGAGATGGGGTTTCACCATGTTGGCCAGGCTGGTCTGGAACTCCTGACCTCAAGTGATCCTCTCGTCTCAGCCTCCCAAAGTGTTGCGATTACAGGCATGAGCCACTGTGCCCAGCCCATATCTTTGTGTAAAATAATTTTTTTTTTAAATAAATAGAAACAAAGTCTCAGTGTATTGCCCAGGCTAGTCTCGAACTCCTGGGGTCAAGAGATCCTCCTGCCTTGGCCTCCCAAAGTCCTGGGATTACAGGTGTGAGTCACCGTATCTGTGGTGGCACATGCCTGTAATCCCAGCTACTCAGGAGGCTGAGACAGGAGAATCACTTGAACCCGGGAGGCGGAGGTTGCGGTGAGCTGAGATCGCACCACTGCACTCCAGCCTGGGCAACAACAGTGAAACTCCATCTTAAAAAAAAAAAAAAGAAAGAAAGAAAAAGGAAAGTTTTGTTAGAAAGAAGGAACACTGCAGCAGAGTTCAGTGGAGGCCTCAGCGAGACAGAACAGAGCGCATCACAGCAGACTTTTCCATAGGGGTATTTATGGACCTAAAGCAGGAGCTGAAGGGTAATTTGCATGATAAATGATTACATTTTTAGACATTTGGTGCCTTGACATCAGCAAGGGTTCTGCATGCATGCATTTGGGAGATGTATAGAAATTCTAGTTACTTACAAATTTTAACTTGAAAAGAGGCCTAGAACCAGGTGCCTTTAGATAATAGGGAAGCCTAATTACGTCTAAATTCCTCAGAGAAGGAGTTTTTGTTTCCGGAGGTCTGCTTGATGGTCACCAGGGGATTTTTGCTCTCCTGGATTAACATTTAAGAATACGGAGGAGCCAAGCACAGTGGCTCACACCTGTAATCCCAGCACTTTGCAAGGGAGAGGCAGGCAGACGGCTTAAGCTCAAGAGTTTGAGATCAGCATGGGCAACATGATGAAACCCCATCTCTACAAAAAACACAAAAATCAGCTGGGTATGATGTTGTGCACCTGTAGTCCCAGCTACTGAGGACGCTGAGGTGGGAGAATCGTCCAAGCCTGGTAAGTTAAAGCTGCAGTAAGCTGTGATAGCGCCACTGCACTCCAGCCTGGGTGACACAGTGAGACCCTGCCTCAAAAAAAAATAGAATATGGAGAGCCTGGCATAGTGGCTCATGCCTGTAATCCCAGCACTTTGGGAGGCCAAGGTGGGAGGATCCCTTGTGCAGTTCAAGACCAGCCCAGGCAACATAGTGAGACCCTGTGTCTAAAACAAAAAAAAAAAAAAAAAAAAAAATGAAATTAGCTAGGCGTAGTGGTGTGTACCTGTGATCCTAGCTACTCCGGAGGCTGAGGTGGATGGCCTGAGCCCAGGAGGTCGAAGCTGCAGTGAGTCTATATCGCACCGCTGGACTCCAGCCTGGGCAACACACCAAGACGCTGCCTCTCAAAAAACAGAAAGAATATGGGAGAGGAGTGATTTGGGAGTCAACCTGATGTCCAAATCCAATCCCACCACCAACTCACCAGTGAGAGGTGAAGCCAGCTGCACTTCCTGGGTTGAGTGGGGACTTGGAGAACTTTTCTGTAACTAGCTACAGGTTTGTGAAATGGACCAATCAGCAGGACATGGGCGGGGACAAATAAGGGAATAAAAGCTGCCCCCACCCCACCCCACCCCCACCATCAGCCTGCAGCAGGCAACCCACTTGGGTCTCCTTCCACGCTGTGGAAGCTTTGTTCTTTTGCTCTTTGGGTTCGTGCCACCTTTAAGAGCTGTGACACTCAGGGCAAAGGTCTGCGGCTTCATTCTTGAAGTCAGCGTAGACCACGAATCCACCGGAAGGAACCATACTCCGGACACACCAGGACCCTGGGTAAGTTGTTCAGTCTCTGCGTAAGTGAGAATAATACCTCTCACCTGAAGGGACTGTGCTGAGGAGTAAATGAAATTAGGTAGCTCTAAGACACTAGCTCCGTGTCCCAGGCAAAGTAAATGCTCAATGAATAGTGATCATTGCTACAGACAATGTAGCAATGTGTGCTATAGGCCAAGAGTGTGAGTTGACTGGGCTTGAATCTCAGCTCCTGCTGCTTTCTTTCTGTGTGATCTGGGATAAGTTACTGACTCTGTCTATGCTCCAGTGTTTTCCTGATAGTACCTACCACACAGTGTTTGTTCTAAATACACGAACTCTATTCAGAACAGTCCATGACAGATTAGTGAGGGCTCAATAAAGGTGGGCTTTGCCCCGATAACACAACCTGTTGAATTCTATTTGATTTGGCATATATATATATATTTTGAGACAGAGTCTCACTCTGTCGCCCAGGGTGGAGTGCAATGGCACGATCTCAGCTCACTGCAACCTCCGCCTCCCGGGTTCAAGCGATTCTCCTGCTTCAGCCTTCCAAGTAGCTGGGATTACAGGTGTGCGCCAGCAGGCCTAGCTAATTTTTGTATTTTTAGTAGAGACAGGGTTTCACCATGTTGGCCAGGTTGGTCTCAAACTCGACCTTGTGATCTGCCTGCCTCGGCCTCCCAAAGTGCTGGGATTACAGTCCCGAGCCACAGTGCCCGGCCTAATTTGGCATTTTATAAATTCCATTCACATCTATAAGTATCCTTCTTCTGAAGTGGAATCCCAGAGGCTGAAGTGTAACTCAGACCAAGTTTACAGCACCAAGCCTGGTGCGGTGGCTTGCACCAGTAATCCCAGCATTTTAGGAGGCCAAGGTGAGCAGATCACTTGAGTTTGGGAGTTAAAGACCAGCCTGGCCAACATAGAAAAATCTCATCACTACTAAAAATATAAACATTACCCAGGCAAGGTGGTGCACACCTGTAGTCCTAGCTACTGGGGAGGCAGGAGGATCCCTTGAGGCTGCAGTAAGCTGTGATCATGCTTCTGCAGTCGTCTGCGTGATAGAGCGAGACCCTGTCTCAAAAAAATAAAGTCTCAGGAGTCTCATTTCCACAAGAAATGTCAGATCTGTGGACCCAACAGTTATGTGTTCTGTTTGGCTCGCTTGTGGATCTTACATTGTTCACAGGACATCTAAAGAAGCTTTTAGGTTGACATTACCTTAAAAAGCTGGAGACACAAACCAGGAGAGGCTTCAAGGTGCGCCTCCCCGACTACCTAGTGAACAAAAGGAATCCCAGATCTTGAAGACCTTTACACTGCTGTAGAGGCTTCCCTGCCTGAACCCTGCCAGCTGGAAACCCTGGAGTGGAATGTACAGGAGCTCCAGGATTCGTGGATGAATCCATCGCGTTACCGAATACCCACTGGGTGCTGAGCACTGGGGATGGCAGAATGCAGTGTATGCAGCTTTCCTTAAGTGACTTCAGATTGCACACTTAACATACGTAGGTTTTCTTTTTATGCAGTGTATAAACCAAACATAAAATTCTAAGCGTCCCCCACCCTGCCAACCATCTGAATGGACTTTCTCCTTGGCCAGGGCGCTCTTAAATTTTTTTTTTTTTTTTTTTTTTTTTTGCTAGGATGGAGTCTTGCTCTGTTGCCCAGGCTGGAGTGCAGTGGCGTGATCTCGGCTCACTGCAGCCTCCCCCTCCCAGGTTCAAGCGATTCTCCTGCCTCAGCCTCCCAAGTAGCTGTAGTCCCACTACAGGCACGTGCCACCACGCCTGGCTAATTTTTTGTATTTTATTTTATTTTTTTTTTTTAGTAGAGACGTGGTTTCACTGTGTTAGCAGAATGGTCTCGATCTCCTGAACTTGTGATCTGCCTGCCTCAGCCTCCCAAAGTGCTGGGATTGCAGGCATGAGCCACTGCACCCAGCCTTTTTCTTTTTTTACCTTTAAGTTCTGGGATACATTTACAGAATGTGCAGGGTTGTTACATAGGTGTACATGTGCCATGGTGGTTTGTTGCACCTATCAATCCATCATCTAGGTTTTAAGCCGCGCATGCATTAGGTATTTGTCCTAATGCTCTCCTTCTCCCTTCCCTTGCCCCTGACCCCGTGATGGGCCCTGGTGTGTGATGTTCCCCTCCCTGCATCCATGTGTTCTGATTGTTCAACTCCCACTTATGAGCAAGAACATGCAGTGTTTGGTTTTCTGTTCCTGTGTTAGTTTGCTGAGAATGATGGTTTCCAGCTTCACTGATGTCCCTGCAAAGGACATGAACTCATTCTTTTTTATGGCTGCATAGTATTCCATGGTGTATATGTGCCACATTTTCTTTATCCAGTCAATCATTGATGGGCATTCAGGTTGGTTCCAAGTCTTTGCTATTGTAAATAGTGCTGCAATAAACATACGTGTTAGTGGGAGTGTAAATCAGTTCAACCATTGTGGAAGATAGTGTGGCAATTCCTCAAGGATCTAGAACCAGAAATACCATTTGACCCAGCAATCCCATTACTGGGTATATACCCAAAGGATTCTAAATGGCTCTTAAAATTTAACCTGAGAGACGGGTCAGGCCATGATGGGAAGTAGGGGTCAGACATGCCTCATTATACCTCTCCAGTATCAACATCAACACAGACCTTTAAGTCTAATAAGAAGCATTTACAACCTCTTCTCTCTGAAGCCTGCTACCTGGAGGCTTCTTCTGCAAATAAGAGTTTGGTCTCTACCGTCCTTTATCTTAAACCAGACATTTCCTTTCTATTGATCCTGATGGATTTTTAGATAAAAACCAATTGTCAACCAGAAAATTTTTAAATCTATCGATAGCCCGGAAGCCCCCACTTCTGGTTGTCCCACCTTTCTGAACCAAACTAATGTATTAAATGTATTTGATTGAAGTCTCATGTCTCCCTGAAATGTATAAAACCAAGCTGCATCCCCACCGCCTTGGACACATGTTCTCAGGGCTTCCTGAGGGCTGTGACCTAGGCCGTGTTCACTCATATTTGGCTCAGAATAAATCTCTTCAAATATTTTACAGAGTTTGACTCTTTTCATCTACAGGCGTGTTGGGGCCCACAATACTATACTCCAAGATGAAGGTGTCAGAAGCAGCTCCAGAAATAATTTTTTCTATGACATTTTGCCCTTTTGTCTCTGGCCCCTTGTTCCCCCACAGGCTAGCCATAGAAACTAGAACCTTTCCCCAAGGCGAGCCATAGGAATCAGAGCCCCTTTCCCCGTGGCCAGCCATAAAACCCCAAAATATTGCTCTAATCCCGCCCCATTTCTGTGTAAAAACTGGTCATAAAGAAATTAACCTACCTTGTTTGACTGTGGGTCATAAGACCCCCATTCCGGAGAAAGTCCTGCCCCACACCTAGAAAAAAGGGACTGCCGCAGAGACAGGCCAAGAAGAGAATCTACACGGACAGGACTTGCTTCGTTTCCCCACTCAGGCTGTTAGCACTACATCACACCCTTTTTGTCCAATCATATTTCTATACAGCCATCCATACTTTGTTGAACCTAAGCAAAAAAAAGGACATAAAATAAATCTTCCCCAAATCACTAAGCCAAAGGGAAAAGTCAAGCTTGGAACGGCGTCGGACAAACCTGCCTCTCATTCTATTCCTAAATAAGATAGCTACGAAGATTAAAAAAAAAGAAAAGGCTACATACCTCCTTCACAATTTGCCCACAAGGAAATTCCTTGTGGACAAAGGACAGAACTCAAAGTCGTCCCTCTGCTCACCTGGGACAAATGCATATGTGATGGCTTCTTTTGCTCTGTTGTTTCACTCTAATCCAGACTAAGGCATATTCCTATAAATTGTGCATTCAGTGAAAGGCTAATCAGATACTCAAAAGAATGCACCCATTTATGTCTTCTACCTGTGACCTGGAAGCACACCCCCCACACACAACTCTGAGTTGTTCCGCCTTTCCAGACTGAACCAAGGTATTAAATACATCTTACATATGTTGATTGACATCTCAAGTCTCCCTAAAATGCTTAGAACCAAACTGTGCCCAACCACCTTGGGCACATGTCATCAGGACCTCCTGAAGCTATGTTACGAGTGCCTCCTTAACCTTGGCAAAATAAACGTTCTAAATTGACTGAGACCTCAGGAGTTCGAGACCAGCCTGGCCAACATGGTGAAACCCCACCTCTACTAAAAATTAAAAAATTATTCGGACATCGTGGCAGGCGCCTGTAATTCTAGCTACTCCGGAGGCTGAGGCAGGAGAATCTCTTGAACTCAGGAGATGGAGGCTGCAGTGAGCCGAGATCATGCCACTGCACTCCAGCCTGGGCGACAGAGTGAGAATGTCTCAATAAATAAATCGACTGAGACCTGCCTCAGATATTTGGGGTCCATACTCTGCTGTATGTTGGGTCTTCATTTTGCAGTCTCCTGTATCACATAAAACTATGACCAAATAAATTTGTGTGACTTTTCTCCTGTTTGCCTTTTGTCAGCTGTTTTTTCAGCAAACTTTAGTTTCTAGAGTCTCTTTCAAATCTTGCCTTTTGTGATTATGTCATGAGTGGTGTAAGGTTAGCGATAACCAGGTCCACGCATGTTTGTGTCTTTCCACTGTAAACCAAAAAGTATCCAAGACAGGTCTTCAACTTAAAAGTGTATTTTGCCAAGGTTAAGGACGTATCTGGGAGACAGGTCTGTGTGTAACTGCCCGAGGGGTTCCTCCTGCCTGCTGCATAAAGACCACAGCATTGTCGTAGAGAAAGTTTAATAGACAGGAGGCCGAGGCCGGCCTCTCCACATGGGAGATGGAGTTCATATGCAAATCATCTTGTCCTAAGCTCACAGGTTAGGGGTTTTTCAAAGACAGCTTAGGGGAAGTGGTGGGAGTGGCCAAGTAACAGATACTTGCTGCTGATTGGTTGGGGGGATTAAATCATAGGGGGTTGAAGTTCTCCTATGGGCTGAATCTCTTCTGGGTGGGGCCACAGGAACAGGGTTGGCAGTCCAGGTGGAGCTATCAGGTCGAGGTGGAGCCATGAGCATCGGACATACAAAAAAACTGGAAATATATCTCAAAAGGTCAATCTTCAATAGTGGTGTTATTTGCAGGAGCAATTGGGGAAGTTGCATCTTATAACCTCTGGAATATTGGCTGATCCCTTTATGTCTGTGCCTTAGCAGGACCCAGATCCCTCCAGTGAACCTGATGGCCTTCCATTAACTTTACAAAAGCAGTTGAGTTTGGGGCAAGGCCTATTATCATTTAAACTATAGCCTAAATGTCTTCCAAAGTTATCCTGGCCTGATAGCCCAGGAAAAATTCAGAGAAAGGCGAGATGGGCGTTGAACAGTTAGCTTAGCTTACTATTATAATTTTTCTCAAGGATACAATTTTTGCAAAGGCGGTTTCATGTGCCTTTCTCCAAAGATGATTTTGAGGGTTTCCCTATTTAAATGGGAAAAGCAGGCTGGAGGGGAAAGAGGAGTGTGTGGTCACATTACGGAATCCACATGTTGCAAGAGAAAAGGAGCAGGTAGGAGAATAGTCAATTATCTACTCATCTTGCCCTCAGCAAATCAGCACTTTACATAAGATAAGGTGAGCAGCCGGGCACAGTGGCTCATGTCTGCAATCCCAGCACTTTGGGAGGCCAAGGTGGGCAGATCACCTGAGGTCAGGAGTTCGAGACCAGCCTGACCAACATGGAGAAACCTGTCTCTACTAAAAATACAAAATTAGCTGGGCATAGTGGTGCATGCCTGTAATCCCAGCTACATGGGAGGCTGAGGCAAGAGAATCACTTGAACCTGGGAGGCGGAGGTTGCAGTGAGCGGAGATTATGCCATTGCACTCCAGCCTGGGCAATAAGAGCAAAACTCCAACGAAGAAAAAAAAAAAAAAGAAAAAAGATAAAGTGAGCATAGAGTAGCTCCTTGTGTGGATATTTAACCTTTTGTTTGTTTGTTTGTTTTCTGTATCTTTCTGCATAACTCAGCTTTCAGCTTAATTTTTTCCTTCTGGTACAGTGAATTGGGGTCCCAAGTTTTTATTTTCTTATCACACCGTAATGTCAGGCCTTTATTGATGCTGTTTCCGTCACAAAAGCCACGAGCTACAGGGAGTTCCCAAGGAGGCAGTTCTCCTCAGTACTTGCCGTTCACTTGGAAGTCAGAGCCGCAGGCACACAGGCTCAAGCCACTCCACAAGTCCATCAATATTGCAAACCATACATAATAGTATACTTAATATAGAAATGTTATAGGTTAAACAGGCCACAACAAACAAAGTCATATTTAACATCAAGAGGAAAAAGAGAAAGGAGAAAAGGTTAACAAACCAGCCTAGGGGGAGCAAAGGAGAGTGAAGAGTCCTGGTCTGGACGAGGCTATCAGTCAGTCTTGCAAGAAAGAGTTTTTGGCAGGGCACAGTGACTCATGCCTGTAATCCCAGCACTTTGGGAGGCCGAGGCGGGTAGATCACGAGGTCAGGAATTCAAGACCAGCCTGGCCAACATAGTGAAACCGTGTCTCTACTAAAAATACAAAAAATTAGCTGGGTATGGTGGTGGGCACCTGTAATCCCAGCTACTTGGGAGGGTGAGGCAGGAAAATTGCTTGAACCTGGGACGCAGAAGTTGCAGTGAGCCGAGATCACACCATTACACTCCAGCCAGGGCAACAGTGCAAGACTCCGTCTCAAAAAAAAAAAAAAAGTTTTTGACAGCAGGGCTTTGGGTGCAGATGTGGAGTTCTTGTCACTCATGATAAATGTCTGTCAAGACACTGGTGTTGACACAGGAGATAGAAATTATTTAGGCAGATAGTGAGGGCAAAATAGTCCTTGGCAGAACTCCCCTCCTAACAAAAAGCAGCCCAAGAAATTATTATTATTTTTTTCCCTAACAAAGAGCAGACTGAAAAATCAAGCTGCAAACATAAATAAGGAAGCTAGAAGCTTGCGTGGGGGAATGCTGGCAGCTGCACCAATAGAAAAGGGCTACCTGGGGGCCAAGCATGTCCACCATGGAAGCTCCACCTTCCCTTTTTTGTCAGCATGCGTACAGTAAGAAAGAAATAGGCAACATGGCGCAGCTCAGGCAGATAACCCACCTGCATAATAAAAGACTAGGTGGGGGCTGCCAGAGATTCGCACCCTATGCAGATGGGTGGCAGATGTAGGACGCTTGGTCCTAACCAGTTTTTCATGCCCTATGTAGATCAGACACCACCTTCCCACTAGCTCATCTATAAACCCCCCTGCATTTCACCAAAGATCAGCAACCCATTTTTTCAGGACACCCCTCTGTAGCAGAAAGCTATTCTCTTTCTTTTGCTAATTACATTTCCGCGCTTAACCCCTCACTCTGTGTGTGTCCGCATCCTTGATCTCTGTGACCATGAGACAAGGAACCTCAGGTTCAAGCAATTCTCCTGCCTCAGCTTCCTGAGTAGCTGGGATTACAGGGATGCACAACCACACCTGGCTAATTTTTGTATTTTTAGTAGAGATGAGGTTTCACCATGTTGGCCAGGCTGGTCTCGAACTCCTGACCTCATGATTCATCCGCCTCAGCCTCCCAAAGTGCTGAGATTACAGGCGTGAGCCACCGTGCCCAGCCAGGCCTGCTCTTTTAGAGTCACAGAGTCCTCTGGTGCCAACTGACAGCTGGAAGAGTTGTGCTTGTTTGTGTCTTTATCTGTTTGGATGCAGCCTTTATCTTTTTTTTTTTTTTTCCTGCTTATTAAGCAAAACATCTTATCCTTGCTGGCAAAGTGCCCTGTGAAATATAAAATGGAGTCTTTTTCTAAGATGGAGTTAGTTGGGTCAAGGGTGCTGTACACAGATTATATCTTTATTATTATTATTATTTTTAGAGACAGGGTCTCCCTAAGTTGCCCAGACTGGTCTTTAACTCCTGTGCTCAGGCTGCTGAGTAGCTGGGACTACAGGCATGAGCCACTGCCCCTGACTACCTAGTTCTATTTTTGATCTGAACTTCTACTATTTTAACAATGTGATTCTTTTGCCAAAACAACAAGGGAGAGAGAGAGATCAGAGCCTGGGGCTTCTGCAGAGTGGCCCTCCTCTCTGCCGGCACATCTGCCCACACCACCTCCTGCACACAGATGTTTACAGTCGCCAGAAACCACAGCACTTCGCCTGCTTCAGACAGTGTGGCCAGCTCATCCCATTGACCTCTTGCTTTGTTTATTAGAGAAAAAAAGCAAACGCCTGACTACCACCAAAAAACCCTACCACCAAGGTCCCAGACAGGCTGACCCCATAACCTCAGGGGAGGGAGGGCAGCCTGTGGTGAGGGGAATCCCAGTGGCCTGAGGAGGGCTTGGCCACCCCCTGACCCCAGCAGGAGCACCGTGAATGAACTGAAATGGGGGCCCTGTACCCCAGCACTGACCTTTTCATCCCAGTGCCTGGTTCTTCTACCACAGACTCCACGGTGTAAAATGACTTTCTTTCTTGTCAGCTGCATTTATGAAATAATGCTGCTAAAAAGGCCAGTTATAGTTGTGAAAAGAAAGCTGACCAGGTGTGGGCAATTGGATTAGACTCTTCTGTCATCCACTGCCCCACTTCCTAGAAGGGGACTGTTTATCCTCACCAGCCGTGAGATGTGTGGCGCCTCCGGGGGAAAGAGTGTGCCTTTTCTGCCCTGTCAGTCCTGGCCACATAAGCGAGTATAGCCCATGAAACATGGTGGAGGTGACACAGGCCAGCTCCGAGCAGAGGCTCTAAGCATGTACACCAAAAAGTATCCAAGACAGGTCTCAATCAATGGAGAAGCTTATTTTGCCAAAGTTAAGGACACACCTGAGAGACAGGTCAGTGCCTTTCTCCAAAGATGATTTTGAAAGTATCAATATTTAAAGGGGAAAGTGGGCTGGAAGGAAAAGACAGCACGGTAATTCACATGTTGCAAGAGAAAAGGAGCGAGGAAGGGGACAGTCAATTATGTATTCATCTGGCACTCAGTAATCAGGACTTTAAGTAAGGTGAACACAGTAGCTACCTGTGAAGATTTTTTTTTTTTTTTTTTTTTTTTTTTGAGATGGAGTCTTGCTCTGTCACCAGGCTGGAGTACAGTGGAACGATCTCAGCTCACTGCAACCTCCACCTCCCAGGTTCAAACAATTCTCATGCCTCAGCCTCGTGAGTAGCTGGGACTACAGGCATGTGCCACCACCACACCTGGCTAATTTTTTGTATTTTTAGTAGAGACGGGGTTTCACCATGTTAGCCAGGATGGTCTCGATCTCCTGACCTCGTGATCCTCCTGCCTCGGCCTCCCAAAGTGAGGGACAGGCGAGAGCCACCGCGCCTGGCCACCTGTGGAGATTTCTAACCTTTTACCTGTAGCTACCTGCTTAGGAACAAAAGGAAAGGCAGTGGATTGCATGATGCAGCTTTCAGCTTAATTTTTTTCCTTTCGGCACAGTGAACTGGGGGCCGGAGTTTCTATTTTCCTTTCACAAGCGCCATTGCGTTGCTTCCTGCAGCTGTCCTGCTCTCTGCCTCCGGGATACCTAGTTCCAGACAGGGGCTCCTCCTTCACCTTGAGTCCTGGAATGAGAGGTCACAGGGGCAGAGCTGCAGCCACCAACATATAACGTGAGAGCGAGCAACAAGCCATTGTTGTTAGAAGCCATGAGATTTGTGAGTTGTCACCTCCTCAAGATTGTAGCACTGACTCCTGCTGATGTCCAGCCTGCAGACTTGCCCTAAACATTTCAGACCTGACATCCCATGCCTTACAATAAATCTCTCTCTCTCCCTCCACCCCCCCAACTTCCAGAACCAATCCAGGTGTTACTGTATTCCCAGGTCGAACTATCCTTATGATCTGTAAGGCCTGGGTCGCTGCAGCTTCTGCTGCAGGGTGCAGTGGGGTTGTGAGGCAGGACTCTGAGAAGCTGAGTGCCCCCAGCTGGTGCTTGGGAGCCTTACACCGCTGAGCTGGAACTCATCCCCACGCTCCTGGCCCTCCTCTCCCCGAGCCCCCATCCTCTCCTGTCTTACACAACCCCCAGCAGGCCTGTGATCCTTTGCTGATTTCTTTTCCTCTTTAAGGTTGTCCTTAAGTATGATTTATCCCAACTTCATCAATGTAAAAACAAGTGTATTGATCAAAGACTTATCAGCAGCCTTTCCCCTTTCAGGAAGTATCTATCCCTTGAGTCTTTCTTTCCTTCTTTCTCCCTCCTTCCCCCTTCCCTGCTTCCATCCTTCCCTTCCCCCTCCCCTCCCCTCCCCTTCCCTTCCCTTCCCTTCTGCCTTTTCCCCTTGACCACTCCTTCTCATCTTGTCTCTAGTTTCCACAAATGTGCAGACAGTGAACACAGTGGGAGAGAGAAACGGCCCACTCTGGGAAGCGATTGCAAGGCACAAGGACAGGAATCAAGCCAACTGCATGGTGTGGAAGGGCAGGAACAGGTGCAGGCGCAGCAGCCCGGTCAGAGGCACGGAGGGCAGAAGCAGGGCCTGGTAGTGTTCGGGAGGCTGGTTGGGAGGTGAAGCTCTTCACTGACACAGGATGTGGGGAAGAGTTGGTGAGGGGGTGGGAAGAAAGTTATTTGGGTTTGAGATGTTAAATTGAAGGTATCTGTGGAATGCCTGTGTGGACAGGCTGAGAAGGCAGAAGGAAGTTAGGATCCACAGCTCAGGAGAGCGGTGGAGAAAGACACTGTGGTTTGGGTGGGCCTCAAAATCCCGGAGAGAGGTGAAGTTGCAGGAGTGGAAGAGAAGTGATGAGTGACAGGAGAAGTGCTGGCTCCATGCTGGGGAAATTCCAGCATTCAAAGGACTGGTAGGTAAAGAGGTGCCAAAAAAGAGGAAAAAGGGGGACAGGAGGGGCAGGCCATCTCCAAGTTCCAGAGAAAGAGAAGAAAGAGACAGAAAGGCCGGGCGTGGTGGCTCACCCCTGTAATCCCAGCACTTTAGGAGACTGAGGCAGGCAGTTCACCTGAGGTCAGGAATTCAAGACCAGCCTGGCCAACAGGGTGAAACCTCGTCTCTACTAAAAATACAAAAAATTGGCCAGGCTTGGTGGCTTGTGCCTATATCCCAGCTACTCAGGAGGCTGAGGTAGGAGAATCACTTGAACCTGGGAGGCGGAGGTTGCAGTGAATGGAGATCGCACCACAGCACTTCAACCTGGGCGACAAGAGCAAAACTCTGTCTCAATTTAAAAAAAAAAGAGAGAGAAAAGAGAGAGGATAGAAATAATAGGAAAAATGCCGGGTGCGGTGGTTCACGCTTGTAATCCCAGCACTTTGGGAGGCTGAGGCGGGTGGATCACAAGGTCAGGAGTTCAAGACCAGCCTGGCCAACATGGTGAAACCCCGTCTCTACTAAAAATATGAAAAAAAAAATTAGCTGGGTGTGGTGGCATACACCTGTAATCCCAGCTACTCTGGAGGCTGAGGCAGGAGAATTGCTTGAACCCAGGAGGCGGAGGTTGCAGTGAGCCAAGATCATGCCACTGCACTCCAGCCTGGGTGACAGAGTAAGACTCTGTCTCAGGGTTGCGGGGGGAAGAAAGAAATAATAGGAAAAAATCCCTAAGAAAGACATGAATCTTCAGATTGAAAGGGTTCAAGTGTCAAGCAAGATAAAGAAAAGCCAAAAACAAAACTAGACACAGTCTGGTGATAATGCAGCACTCTAAGGATAATGAAAAGCTTCCTACATGTTTCTGGAGAGAGGAAAACAGGTCACCTGCAACTAGCATCAAATTTGTCATCAACAATATTGGGTTCTAGAAGACGTCTAAGATATTGAAAGAGCGCCTTCCAAGTTCTCAGGGAGTTTTGATGCTATAGATGTACACCTGCGTGCATTTTCTGGGGGGGGGAAAGGTTCAAAGACATACTCCAGCAAAATAAAAAAGGAATTCACAAACAGGAAATAGTGAAATTAACTGAGGAGCACAATGTGGAAAAAAAAAATCCCAGAATGACAGTTGTCCACAGACCAGCAAAATTAGTGGTTCAATTAGAATCAAGTCAGGGAGTTACATTAAAAAATGATATCAAGAAGAAAGTGGACTCCAATCAACAAATAATGTTTATGAAAGAGAATGATCTTTGCCTCTCCATCAATAAAAAAGCCAGAGAAGCAATAAACAAAACTCCAGGAAAAACAAAAGGTTATGTAAGTTGTGGCCCAGATATGAAGCAAGCCTTTTCCCTTTTCTCTTCTTTTCTTTTCTTTTTTCTTTTTCTTTTTTTTTTTTTTTCTGAGACAGAGTCTTGCTCTGTCACCCAGGCTGGAGTGCAGTGGCACGATCTCAGCTCGCTGCAAACCCCGCCTCCCGGGTTCACGCCATTCTCCTGCCTCAGCCTCCCGAGTAGCTGGGACTACACGCGCCTGCCACCACGCCCGGCTAATTTTTTGTATTTTTAGTAGAGGCGGGGTTTCACCGTGTTAGCCAGGATGGTCTCCATCTCCTGACCTCATGATCCATCTTCTTTTCTTTTCGAGACAGGTTTTCTCTGTGTTCCCTAGGCTGGAGTGCAGTGGCACAATCTTGGCTCACTCTAGCCTTGACCTGGAGGGCTCAAGCCATCCTCCCTCCTTAGCCTCCCAAGTAGCTGATGGCATATGCCACCACGCCCCGCTAATATTTGTATTTTTTGTAGAGGCAGGGTTTCTCCATGTTGCCCAAGCTGGTCTCAAACTCCTGGGCTCAAGCGATCTGCCCGCCTCAGCCTCCCAAAGTGTTAGGATTACAGGTGTCAGCCACTGTACCCAGTCTGTTTTTCTTAATTGAGGTATAATGTACACATGGAAAAATACTCAGATTTTAAGAGTAGCATCCAACCATTTTTATCAAATAATCTAAGTAAAATATAGCATTAACATTCATTTCATCCGTTTCTTTTTTGTTTTGTAATGGGGCTACTAGAAAATTTTAAAATACATCTGTGGTTCATGTTGTATTTATTTTGAGATAGAAATACCCTCATTTAACATATACCCCTATCAAGACAAAGAATATTTCATCACCCCAGAATTTTCCTCCTGTCCTTTCCCAGTCAATCCTCCTCACCCCAAAGCAATTGCTGATCTGAAAGAGGCTAATATTGAGAAACAGATGAAGTATGATAACTGGGTGGCCATTCCACCTGGATTCTTAGAATGTCTCCTTCAAGCAGCACAAGTGCAGTGCAAAGAATTACATTTAATTCCTTATGGATCCTTTATTTTTTTTTTTTTTTTTGAGACAGAGTCTTGCTCTGTCACCCAGGCTGGAGTGCAGTGGTATGATCTGACTCACTGCAAACACCGCTTCCTGGGTTCAAGCGATTCTCCCGCCTCATCCTCCCGAGTATCTGGGATTACAGGCGCATGCCCCCATGTCCAGCTAATTTTTGTATTTTTAGTAGAGGCGGGGTTTCACTATGTTGGTCAGGCTGGTCTCGAACTCCTGACCTCAAGTGATCTGCCTGCCTCGGCCTCCCAAAGTGCTGGGATTACAGGTGTGAGCAACCGCGCCCGGCCACCCATCACAATTTTTTGTCCTAACATTATAAATAATATTTATGGGTGTATTGGTACACCCATAGGTGTCCAATACTAGGACTGTTGTGACAAATTACCACAAACATAGTGGCTTAAACTAACAACATACAATATTCTCTCACAGTTCTGGAGGCCAGAAGTCTGAAATCAATGGCTGCTCTCCCTCTGAAGTCCTGGGGAAGAATCCTTTCTTGCCTCTTCCAGCTTTTGGTGGCTCCAGACATTTTTTGGCTTGTGGCCACATCACTGTAATCTCTGCCTCTGTGGTCACACTGCTTTTTCCTCTTCTCTGTGTCTTCTCTGTGTGTCTCTTATAAGGACAGTTGTCACTGTCTGTATTCAAGCCTCACTTGGCTAATCTAGGGTAATCTCCTCATCTTGAGATTTTAAATCAATTATATCTGCAAAGATCCTTTTTCCAACTAAGGTCATATTTACAGGTTCCAGAGATTAGGTCATGGACATGTCCTTTGGGTGGCCACCATTCAGCCCACTACAATTGGTTTTTTTTTTTTTTCTTTTTCTTTTTTTGTCTGAGACAGAGTCTCATTCTGTCACCCAGGCTGGAGTATAGTGGTAGTGGTGCCATCTTGGCTCACTGCAACCTCTGCCTACTGGGTTAAAGAAATTCTCCTGCCTTGGCCTCCTGAGTAGCTGGGATTACAGGCGCGTGCCATGCCCAGCTAATTTTTGTGTTCTTAGTAGAGACGGGGTTTCACCGTTTTGGTCAGGCTGCTCTGGAACTCCTGACTTCAGGTGATCTGCCTGTTGTCACACTGCCTCTCTAAAAATTATATTTGGCAGCTGGTGCCAGGGAGAGGCAATTTCCTGATGGCCCACAGTTGTCACACTAAATTGATAACTGGTCGCAGGCACCAAGGAGAGGCAATTTCTCAGTAAATAAAAACACTTGAAATTCATCAGCAGCAGCTTCCAATAATTTATCCGGAATTGGGCGCGTGAGCTTAGGCAGGCGCATTAAGAGACAAAATGGTGGACTATGACCTTTGCGGGCATTCCACTAGAAAAGGAAAGAACGCCTCAGGTGAGCATGCGTACAACTTTTTCAACACACTGTGCATGCTCACCTCCCAAGCGCAGGGAGGGCACCGCGCATGCGGGCAGCTCGCCCTATGGGAAGGATGAAGGGAAAGGGGAACAAGACACTGGAAGTAGGCCAGCATATACAACCCTAAGTGAAAAGATCCAACGTCACACTTGACCTTCACGGTGCCCATTTGGGTGTCTTCCAAGTGCATTTTCCTTCCTTTGCTGCTCTAAAGCTTTTTAGTAAACTTCCACTGCTGCTCTGAAACTCGCCTCAGTCTCTTTTTCTGCCTTATGCCCCTCAGTCAAATCCTTTTTTCTGAGGAAGCAAGAACTAAGGTAGCTGCAGACCGATATGGATTTGCCACTGGTAACCCACATATTTGCCACCCCTAATAACATTACAAAAGGAAAAAGAAACAGATAGAATTAATTTTAATGTAATTGATAGATAAGTAGTTTTTTTTTTTTTTTGAGACAAGGTCTCTGTCCCCCAGGCTGGAGTGCAGTGGCACAATACAGCTCACTGCAGCTTCAACCTCCAAGGCTCAGGTGATCTTCTCACCCCAGCCTCTCAGGTAGCTGGGACTACAGGTGTACACCACCTTCTCCAGCTAATATTTTTGTATTGTTTTTAGAGACAGGGTTTCACTGCATTGCCCAGGCTGGTCTCAAACTCCTGGCCTCAAGTGATCTACCCATTTCGGCCTCTTAAAGTGCTGGGATTACAAGCGTGAGCCACCACGCCTGGCCTAATGTATATTTTATTTAATGAAACATCCAAAATATTACCATTTCAACATTTAACCAACATACAATTGTTAATAAGATAGTTTACCTTTTATATTGTTTTTAGCACTAAGTTTTGGCAATCTTGTGTATTACAACACAAATCAATTCAGACTGTTCATGTTTCTAGGGCCACATGTGGCTAGTGGCTACCATAGTGGACAGAGGAAATCTAGATAATGCAGAGTAATTTATTGCAGAGTATGTTTATATGCACAGGATAATTTATTATAGAGGATAGAATGTATGTATTACAAACACTGACAAAGTTAAAGTAAGGATATAGTCACAGAGGTTGGGAAATGTGGGGAGACAACAGGATGAACAAATTTTACATAGTAGGAAATGAATTAACAGAAATTTAAGTATAGAATTTAGAATTATAATGTAACCATTTGTTTCAGTCTATTGCTGCGTAACAACCTACTCAACATTTAGTGGCTTAAAGCAACAATTATTTTATTTGCTTGTGGTTCTGCTGGCCAGGAATGCAAGTCACACTTGGTTGGGGGGGTGCTGTTTCTCACGGTAGTGGGTAGTGGCTGAAGCACTGGGATAGCTGGAGACTCCAGAATGGCCCACTTGCGTGATTGGCAGTGGGTGCTATCAGCCAGCTTAAGCTCAGCTGGGATTACTGGCCAGGGACCCCTGTTCTCCTGTGAGCCTCTCTACAGGCTGCTCAGGCTTCCTCAGGGAAGGGGTTCTAAGAAGGAACCTCTCAAGAACTGAAGATAGATGTTGCAGATCTCTTAAAACCCAGCCTTGGGGCCGGGCGCGGTGGCTCACACCTGGAATCCCAGCACTTTGGGGGGCCTAGGCGGGCGGATCACATAAGGTCAGGAGTTTTAGACCAACCTGGCCAACATGGCAAAACCCTGTCTCTACTAAAAATACAAAAACTAGCCTGACGTGGTGGCACGTGCCTGTAATCCTAGCTACTCAGGAGGCTGAGGCAGGAGAATTGCTTGAACCCAGGAAGCAGAGGTTGCAGTGAGCTGAAATCGTGCCATTGCACTCCAACCTGGGTGACAGAGTGAGACTCCATCTCAAAAACAAAACAAAACCAAAAAGAACCCCAGCCTTGGAAGGTACGCATTTTCACTTTTCTTGCATTTTATTGATAGAAATAGGTCACAGGGCGAGCCAAAATTCAAGGGAAGGGAAACTAGACTCCACCTCTTAATGGAGGGAAAGCAAATTAATACTGCAAAAGAGCTCGTGGGATGGGACGTCTAGTTGCGTCCGACATTGAGAACACAATCTACCATACCACTAGAAGAAAACAGACAGATAACAGACACTCGGGGAGAAGACAGATGGGAAGGGAGCTGAGAGAGCTAGCTTGAAAATTATTTACTCTGGATACAGTCAGATGTTGATAAATCAATAAATATGAGACTGTAAAAAGTAAAGTAGAGGTTCCTCTTCAAAGACTTCCCTCCCCATATAATTAGGAATAAATAGTAACTTTTCTTAGAAGCAAAATTTATTCAAAGACCTGTGCTAACATTCTTAAATATCTGCTAGCCATAATAAAGAAATCAATGTACTTTATGTTCTTAGCTCCCACAATTTAGCCTAAATATATGCCCTGGCATGCTTATACTGGTCCAAGCATAGCCTGTTCCTCTTCCTTATTTGAAGGTGTTTTTACCTTTTTCAGCATTCCACAAGTTACTTCCTCCTTCCTTTATTCTCCTCTGCCTTTGCCTCTTTTAAAAAGTTCTAAGTTGCAGACAGGTGAGGTGGCTCACGCCTGTAATCCCAGCACTTTGGGAGGCCGAGACCGGCGGATCACAAGGTCAAGAGATCAAGACCAACCTGGCCAACATGGTGAAACCCCGTCTCTACTAAAAATACAAAAAAAATTAGCCGGGTGTGGTGGCGGGCACCTGTAGTCCCAGCTACTCGGGAGGCTGAGGCAGAATGGCGTGAACCCAGAAGGCAGAGCTTGTAGTGCACCGAGATCACGCCACTGCACTCTGGCCTGGGTGACGGCGAGACTCTGTCTCAAAAAAAAAAAGTTCTAAGTTGCTAGCCAATTGGGACAAATACAGAATGTGAGGTCCCACTCCAGCCAATGGAAACCAGACACAGCAGTAGGGTAGACACATCAGGTTATAAATGACCCTGTCTCCTTTGTTCGGTGTGCTCTCATGGCAAAACTGCTGATGAGTGTACCCTTTCTGCAGAAAGTATAAAAATGGCCTTGCTGAGGAAATTAAATTTATGTTCAAGTACTATTTCTTCATGGCACTGGGGAACAAGCATTTCAAACAAGATAGAAACATTGATTTAGTGTAATACTGATAACAGAAAAGACACAAAACAGAGTGGTAAAATCACTACCTCCGGGTGGTAGGAATGGGGTTGGGAAGATGAAGCAGGAGACTTTGATGTTGCATGTTCTACTTTGTTAAACCTAGGGAATTAGTATTAAGAAATGGTGTTCATGGGCTGAGCACAGTGGCTCACACCTGTAATTCCAGCACTTTCAGAGGCCAAGGCAGGAGGATCACCTGAGGTCATGAGTTTGGGACCAGCCTGGCCGATACAGTGAAACCCTGTCTCTACTAAAAATTCAAAAATTAGCCGGGCGTGGTGGCACACACCTGTAATCCCAGCTACTCAGGAGGCTGAGGCACGAGAATCGCTTGAACCCAGGAGGTGGAGGTTGCAGTGAGCCAAGATTGCACCATTGTACTCCTCCAGCCTGGGCGACAGAGTGAGACTCTGTCTAAAAAAAAAAAAGGAATGAGATTCATGGATTATTTTTATGATGTAAATAAACATATATTATGAAGCTAGGTAAAAATAAACCTATGAGACAAGGAGGTATGTAAGAGAGAAAGAAAGAATTTGTGGACTCTAGCAACATATAAAAAGGACTATACACCATGACCAAGCAAGATTTACTCCAGGATATGCCGTTGGTTTAACACTGAAAATCAATCAATGTAATACACCATGTTAATAGAATAAAGGACAAAACCACACGATCATCTCAATAGATGCAGAAAAAGCATTTGACAAATTCCAACAACTTTTGTGATACTCAACAAGAAGGAGTAGAAGAGAACTCCCTCAACCTAATAGAGGACCTCTACAGAAATCCCACAGCTAACATTAGACTTAACGATGAAAGACTGATTGCTTTCCCAGTAAGATCAGGAAAAAGACAAGGATGTCCGTTCTCACCACATCTATTTAACATTGTACTGGAGGTTCCAGCCAAGGCAACTGGGCAGGAAAAATAATTTAAAGGCATACAGATTGAAAAGGAAGAAGTATAACTCTGTGTTCACAGATGACTTGATCTTGTACATAGAAAATCCTAAGAAATCACATACACACATGCACAGACACAACTATGAGAGCTATAAACAAGCTCAATAAGGTTGAAGGATACAAGACCAATATATAAAAATCAACTGTATTTTTATACACTAGAAACAATCCAAAAATGAAATTAAGAAAACAATTCTATTTATAATTACATGAAAAAGAATAAAATATAAGTAAATTTAACAAAAGAAGGAATGACTTATACATTTAAAACTACAATCATTGAAATAAATAAAAGGAAGATGTCACCTGTTTTGGGATTGGGAGACTTGTTAAGATGGCAATACTATTCAAATTAATGTACAAGTTCAACACAATCTTTTTTTTTTTTTTTTTTTTTTTTTTTTTGTGAGACAGAGTCCCACTCTGTCACCCAGACTGGAGAGCAGTGGCACAATCTCGGTTCACTGCGACCTCCACCTCCTAGGTTCAAGCAATTCTCCTGCCTCAGCCTCCTAAGTAGCTGAGATTACAGGCATATGCCACCATGCCTGGCTAATTTTTGTATTTTTAGTAGAGATGGAGTTTTGCCATGTTGGCCAGGCTGGTCTTGAACTCCTGGCCTCAGGTGATCACCCGCCTCGGCCTACTAAAGTGCTGGGATTACAGGCATGAGACACCATGCCCAGCCTCAACACGATCTCTGTCAAAATTCCAGCTGCCTGTTTTGCAGAAATTGACAAGCTGATCCTAAAATGCATATGGAAATGCGTGGGACCCGGAATAGGCAAAATAATATTGAGAAGAACAAAGTTAGAGGATTCACAGTTTCTGATTCAAGACTAAGTGGTACTGGGACAAGGATAGACATATAAACCAAGAGAAAAAAACTGAGAGTCTAGAACTAAACCCACATATTTATGGGCAATTGACTTTTGACAAGGTGCCAAGCCCATTCAATGAGGAAAAGACATATCTTTTCAACAAATGGTGCTGAGACAACTGGATATCCACATCCAAAAAAAAAAAAAGAAGTTTAATCCCCTACATCACGCCATATACAAAAATTAAGTCAAAAAGGATCAAAACCTACATGTAAGATCTAAAATTATAAAACTCATAGAAAAAAACATAGAAGTAAATTATTGTGAACTTGTGTTAGGCAAGGATTTCTTAAATATGACAAAAAACACAAGTAACGAAAGAGAAAACAGATAAGCTGGACTTTATCAAAACTAAAAACTTTTGTACTTCAAAGGACACTACCAAAAAAAGTGAAAAGACAACCCACAGAATGGGAGAAAATACTTGCAAATGAGATGTCTAATAAAGGCCTGATATCAGAATATATAAAGAACTCTTATAATTTAAGAAAAAAAAGACAACTGAATTTAAGAAAGGGCAAAGGATTTAAATAGATATTTCTACAAAAAGGTATACAAGTGGCCAATAAGTACACAAAAAGATATTCAACATTATCAATCACTGGAGAAATGCATGTCAAAATTACAATGAGATAGAACTTCATATCCACTAGTATGGCTAAAACCAAAAACACAGACAATGAAAAGGGTTAGTGGGGACGTGGAGAAATTGGAACTCTCATATATTGCTGGTGGGAATATAAAATGGCAAAACCATGTTGTAAAACAGTGTGACAGTTCCTCAAAAGATTAAGGATAAAATTACCATATGACCTAGCAAATCCACTCCTATGCATATGCCCAGGAGAAATAAAAACATGTATCTGCACAAAAGCTTGCATACAAGTGTTCATTACAGCACTGTTCATGATAGCCAAAAGGTGAAAACAACCCAAATGTCCATCAACAAGTAACAAAAGATAAAACAGACAAGTTTGACAAGTTGAACTTTATCAAAACTAAAAACTTTTGTACTTCAAAGGACACTACCAAAAAAACTAAAAAGACAACCCACCTAATAGGAGAAGACATTTGGAAATCACATATCTGTAATAAACAAAGTGGTATATCCATACAATGGAATACTATTCAGCAATAAAAAGGAATAAAGTGCTAACGAATGCTACAACATGGGTGAGCCTTGAAAACATTACACTAAGTGAAAGAAGCCAGTCACAAACACCACATATCCTTTGATTTCACTTACATGAAATGTCCAGAATAAGAAATATGTACAGTCAGAAAGTAGATTTGTGGTTTCCAGGGGCTGGGTGGAAGGGAAATGGGGAGCAACTGCTCATGGGAACAGAGTTTCTTTTTAGGGTGATGGAAAGTTTCTCGAATCAGATAGTAGTGATTGTTGCACAACTCTGTGACTATACTAAAAGCTATTGAATTGTATACTTTAATATGATGAATGTTATGGTATGTAAAAAAGGAAGGAAGAGATGAGAGAAAGGAAGAGTACAAATGCATATAAAACTTGGAGGAGGAAGAGAAAGAAATTAAGGAATTACTAAACCTTTTTTTTTTTTTTGGAGACAGAGTCTTGATCTGTTGTCCAGGCTGGAGTACAGTGGTGTGATCTTGACTCACTGCAACCTCCGTGTTACCGGTTCAAGGGATTCTCCTGCCTCAGCCTCCCAAGTAGCTGCGGCTACAGGCGTACACCACCACGCCCAGCTATTTTTTTTTTTTTTTTTTGTAGTTTTAGTAGAGATGGGGTTTCACCATGTTAGCCAGGCTGGTTTTGAACTCCTGACCTCAAGTGATCTGCCCACCTTGGCCTCCCAAAGTGCTGGGTGGCTTGAGCCACCGCACCTGGCCAAAACCTTTATTTTCTCAATGAAGCAGACATTCACTCCACAGCCCTTATCTACTATATGCAGAACACTCAATAAATGCCTCTTGGCCCAGCTGAGGCTCAGTAGCTGATCATTCACTAAGAAGGCAAAGGGCTCTGCTGACTCAGAAGGGATACCGGGTTCAGGATTTTAAATGGGGGAAGTTTCCATTGAGCCTTCTAAGTGCAGGGAGCCTCCTGACCTCAAGTGATCCGCCGATCTCGGCCCCCCATAGAGTGTTTAGGCATCCCGGGCCACCATCTGTGGCCCAAAAGGTTTTTTGAGGGACAAGAATCCTTTTCTTGGCTTCTGCAGTCAGTCTCCTTGCCAGTGACAACATCAGGACAGCAGTGGAAAAAGACACACTTTCAGTTCCTGGGTAAAGTGTCTTCACCGTCTTGGCAAGTAAGTGCTTTTGTTATTTTCCCTCTAAGTGATTCATTCTCCTGGAGGCAACTCCTTGGGCACTTCCTGGACACCCACTCACCTGGAAACACTGAGGTCGCTCCTGTCCAAAAGGAGTGCTTCCTGTGGCTGCCTGCAGAAAAGACAGGCTCAGTGTAGGCAGAAATGGCGCCTTTCAGAAATACCGCATGATCTCACTCACATGAGGAATTTAAACCAGCGGAACACAGAGACAGGAGAGAGTGGAATGGTGGTCACCAGGGGCTGGCGTCGGGGTGGAGGGTGGAGGTGTTGGTCAAAGGATACAGAATTAGACAGCAAGACTTAGTTCAAGGGCTCTATTGAACAATCTGATGACTATAATTAATGCATTGTACACAATACTTGAAAACGCTAGGAGAGTAGATTTTAAGCATTCCCACAACAAATAAGTAAGTCCATGAGGCAGTACATATGTTAACTATCTTGACTAAGCCATTCTGCCAGGTATACATATTTCAAAACATCATGTTGTATACCACAAATGCATACAATTTTTATTTGTCAATTTAAAAAATAAAAAGAAATGACTGCCTTCTCTCTCCTTGCCTCCCCTTACGGAATCCCTTCACTGCCTGAGGGACCTGTCTTGGTGCCTGAGTGAGCAGGGAGGAACACAGGTGTGTCTCGGAGGCTGGAGAACCCAGCCAGGACGACGCCCAGTTTGGAACTGTACCGAAGCTGAGCCCTGCCTTGCACGGCTGAAGCTTAGCCACAGAGGCGGAACTTCCCTGGCCTTTCCTGGAAGCGGAAGCCGTGAAATGGCCAAAGCACAAGACAGGGTGGTGCAGTTTTGTTCCCGCGCGATCACCGTTGGCCACGCGCCTCGGTCTCTATCTGTAAAAGAGGTCCCCATCTCCGGTGTTTGATGCTGGAGAGGAAAATGTGCGGCCTCCGCCCAACCTTGAGTTTCCTGCTCCACCGCGCCCTCTCGTGGTTAACTGGACTCACGGCTTTCTCGCCCCCAACCCCAGCCGCGTAAATTACAGTTCTCAATCTTGGCTGAGCGTGGGAATCACCCGGGGACCCGCAAAACACCGATGCCTGGGTCCCGGACTCTATCCGCGCCTCCTCCCACGAGAGATTCTGACTTAATTGGCCTGATGCAATCTGGGCGTCCCCTGGTGATTACAATGTGCAGTCAAGGCTGGGAAACACTGACCCACCTCTGCTCTGCCAGGGGTCCTGCGTCTGGCTGACGACGTTTCTCCTGTCAGAGCCCACCAGACTCTTCTTTCTGGATATAAAGGATCCTTTTGAAAGTCAAAACACCTCAATGACGGCATCACACCCTCAAGCATCCACCCTCTACTCCTGAAATACTCATGATTAATATGTGCTTTTAATTTCCATTGCTGGAGAAAATGTTTCTGAAAAATTGCAGTTACATAAATAGGTAAGGCATATTATTTGTATTATCTGCTGACAACGTCCTTGATGTGTGCATGTGTGTGTTGCGTATGCAAAGAGCTTCCTCACTATAATTTCAGGAGCTTCTCAGGGCCTTGGGTCAGAGATCTGCTAGCCGTGCCAGGGCACTCTGGCCCTAATGTTAAAAATAGACCGTGGCTTTAGCCACTCCTGTCAGTATCTGGTCTCACTGCCCAGTGCTCCATTCATCAGGAGAAATTCCAGAGCTGCTGCCCAGCCAGTCAGCCAGGCCCAACTGAAATTCCCAGGGGGCCTGTGAGGGGGTCACATGTACTCTTAGCTTCTAGGCTAGACCTCAGGACTCCTAGCAGAAGGATATCCACTGTGGCCCTGCAACCTCGTCAATCGTTTGATTCACAGCCTCTCAGTGACACTGGCACTCAATGAGATGGGCTCCTTTCATGACACAGTCACCACCATCATCGCAATCTCCAGCATTTTTGAGTTCCTGCTATGTGTACAGCAGTTTCCAGGAACATTTATTATTTATTTATTGAGACAGTTTCCCTCTGTCGCCCAGGCTGGAGTGCAGTGACATGATCTCAGCTCACTGCAACCTCAGCCTCCTGGGCTCAAACGATTCTTGTACCTCAGCCTCCCAAGTAGCTGGGATTACAGGCACTCACCACCACACTAGCTAATTTTTGTATTTTTAGTAGAGACGGGGTTTCGCCATGTTGGCCAGGCTGGTCTTGAACTCCTGACCTCAAGTGATCTGCCCACCTCGGTCTCCCAAAGTGCTGGGATTACAGGTGTGAGCCACCGTGCCTGGCCTATTTTAAAGGAACTTATAAACATTAGAAAATAGTTTCCTTGTCATCCAAAAATGTATAGTCCAGTGGGAGAGAAGGTAATAACATGGGGACATGTGAGAAAATAAAGTTCTGTTTAATTCCCTCAGACCAAATTGAGCACTGGTGTAAGAGTTGTGTAAGACATTTTAAAGATGACTTAAAAGAGCTTAGAATCTGAGGACAAAGAGAATGAGGACAAGAAACGCGAGGCAGTATGAAAATATCAGGGTCAACAATGCAAAGCATGGGAAGGTAGTGCCTCTGCTAATCGGGACTCATTCTGCTGCTAATGTCAGTTCATCAACTAAAATTCACTTAAACAACAATAACAAAAAGGAATTTATTGATTCACTGAACCAAAGGATAGGAAGAATGTGCTGAGCTTCAGTGACAGTGGAATCCGGGACTGAATGCCAGCAGGAATTTCTCTCCCCTTTCCCATAACCCCCACCCTTCCCCTTCCTACTTCACCCACTTTCCCCAAACTCTGGGCTTCCCCCTCTCTGCAGCCTTCCTTCTCTTCCACACAGAAGGGCTTTCTCTGCACACCAGGAAATACGGCCCCAGGCAGTTCAAGACTCATAACCTTGGTCCCCTACCAAAAAGGAAAAGAAACCTTCCCTCCCAGTTCCATTTAAAAGAAGAACAAACCAAAGAAACCAACAGAAAATAACTTGAAGTACCCATTCTTCTGAGCAGAGTGAGATGGGATACTTTGATTGGTCACCCATCCAGAGCCAAACAGTAGGCGTGGGGGAGAAATGTCCCCTGAAAGAAGGGGATGATCGTTGTAGCAGACAAAACAAAGTCAGCCAGTACATGCCATGGGATTGCTTTTCTGAAATGAGGGGCCACCGTTTTTATTTTGTTTAGTTTGGGTTTTTTTGTTTTGTTTTGTTTTGTTTTGTTTTGTTTTGTTTTTGATATGGAGTCTCGCTTTTGTCACCCAGGCTGGAGTGCAATGGCGCGATCTTGGCTCAATGCAACCTCCGCTTCCCGGGTTCAAGTGATTCTCTGCCTTAGCTTCCCGGGTAGCTGGGATTACAGGCGCCCACCACCATGCCCGGCTAAATTTTGTATTCTTAGTAGAGACGGGGTTTCACCATGTTAACCAGACTGGTCTGGAACTCCTGACCTCAAGTGATCTGCCCACCTCGGCCTCCCAAAGTGCTGGGATTACAGGCGTGAGCCAGTGCACCTGGCCCCGGGACCACCATTTTTAACCAACTGTCAAAGGGATCCTTAACCCAAAAATAGTCTTCCAAGGGACCTCGGTGACCAACCAGTTCAACTCCTCCATTTTACAGAAGAGAACACTGAGCTACAGAGAATTTAGGTGATTTGCCTAAGACGGCACAACTGTGATGGGATTCTGCATTTGACTGGATGTAAGTGGGGAAAGAGATATGTGAGAAGAAAGAGTCAAAACCTGGTCTGAGGCCAGGCACGGTGGCTCACGCCTGTAATCCCAGCACTTTGGGAGGCTGAGGTGGGCAGATCTCCTGAGGTCGGGAGTTCGAGAACAGACTAACCAACATGGAGAAACCCCATCTCTACTAAAAATACAAAATTAGCGGGGTGTGGTGGTGCATGCCTGTAATCCCAGCTACTCGGGAGGCTGAGGCAGGATAATCGCTTGAACCCGGGAGTCGGAGGTTGTGGTGAGCCAAGATCGCGCCATTGCACTCAGCCTGGGCAATGAGAATGGAAACTCTGTCTCAAAAAACAAACAAACAAACAAGCAAACAAAAAACCTGGTCTGTCAGAGTGAAGACAAATTATTTTTTATTTTTTATTTTTTTAGGACAGGGTCTTGCTCTGTCACCCAGGCTGGAGTGCAGTGGCACAACCAAGGCTTACCACAGCCTTTACTTCTTGGGCTCAAGCAATGCTTCCACCTCATCTTCCTGAGTGGATGGAACTAGTAGCTTCCACCTCAGCTTCCTGAGTAGCTGCCACCACACCTGGCTAATTTTTGTATTTTTCGTAAAGACTAGATTTTACCATGTTGCTCAGGCTGGTCTCGAACTCCTGGGCTCAAGTGATCCTCCTGCCTTAGCCTCCCAATGTGCTGGGACTACAGGTATGAGCCACCATACTGGGCCAAGACAAATATTTTTTAAATGATAGAGTCCCATAGAAAGACAGTATGGGGGGAAATAAAGCATAGAAAGAGGTGAGGCTGGTTTAAAAAGAAAAAAATAAAAAAGCTAAAGTCAACAAGGGCTGCTGTGGTAAATTCCAAGGCTCCACTAGTGTTTATAATCTTGGAAGAATTTTGGAGAATGGGCGAGGCCCCACCTGACTGGAAATGGGCAAATGTTGTTCTAATTTTTTAAAAGAGGAACAAGCAGATTCCAAGAATTGCAGGCTGGTGAACGAGACAAGGCTCCAGTATGGGCTTATTAAGGACGGGCTGTGCCAAAAGGGCGTTGTTACCATATTTGAGAAAGTTCTTAGCCTGGCAGGTTACTCAAGGGAATACTCCAGACTCCAAGACTTCTGGCTTATTAAATCTGAAAAAAACCTTTAGGGATTAAAAAACCAGGGATGGCAAACTGATGACTCCAGCTGAATTCAACCCTCAGATATTTAAATGAATAAAATTTCCCATCAAATCAGCCTTTCTGGCTTCATGATGGCCCTGACCTTCCTTCCTGCCCAGCAGTGGGTATCACTGACCTCAATAGATGAAGCACGCACATGCAGCATGCACACTCCCGTCCACCCTGGCCCTGCCATTCCCTAGTGCCTCTTCCTTGACCAGCTTCATTCATTACTTTATTTTAATTTTATTTTATTTTGAGATTGCGTCTCACTCTGTCACCCAGGCTGGAGTGCAGTGGCACGATCTTGGCTCACTGCAACATTCGCCTCTTGGGTTCAAGCAATTATCCTGCCTCAGCCTCCGGAGTAGCTGGGATTACAGGCACCCGTCCCCATGCCCAGCTAATTTTGTTATTTTTAGTAGCGACAGGGTTTCACCATGTTGGCCAGGCTCGTCTCAAACTCCTGGCCTCAAGTGATCTGCCCTCCTCAGCCTCCCAAAGTGCTGTGATTGCAGGCATGAGCCACTGCACCTGGCCCATTTATTATTTTAATCTAGCCAGCTCCAGCAGGCATTTGAGTTTGTGGCCCTGATCTAATCCACACCCTGTCATTATTTTATAGAGACTCAGAGAAAAGAAACAGGAGTGGGAGCACTTCTGATTCCTCAGAAGATAGCAATCTGGGGTGGGCTACAGGTTCCTCTTCACAAAGTCCACCCCAGAGAAACTACAGAAGCAGAGAAGCTTGGACCTGAGCAACAAACCTAGAAATTGTCAGAGCTCCAAGGAAGAGCAAAAGCTGCCGTGAACTAGTGTGTCCATGGCAGTGCGCATCCACCTGATCCACCAGTGGGAGGAAGGGTTGGAAGAGCTCTTTCAGGGCCATCTCTTACTTCTTCCCCACATTGATTGGGACAGTCATTGCTGCCCCACTGCCTCTTTGTGAAAGAAGTCAGGAGCAATAACTCAGGTTCCAGTGATGGTGGGGTAATATCAGGGCACCCCAGTAGCACAGCTGGAGTGAGAAACTGTGAAAACAGGTATGGGATGACCAGATTCCCTCAGACATTCACTTTTCCCCCGTTCTCTGTCTTACCCCCCAGGGCCGGTGAAGTCCCATGGGAAAGCATCCTCCTCACAGCACAGCTTCCTCCTAAGAGTTCAAGCATGAATGCCTGGCCAGAGGCATCACTTGGTGGCCCAGTGACAAACAGGAAGGGGAGGATGGGGAATCAGTTGTGATTGCATGGTGCCAGGGGCTGTATGCCTGGCTCCATCCATGCCATTCTCTTTCTTTTTTTTTTTTTTTTGAGACGGAGTTTCGCTTTTGTTGCCCAGGCTAGAGTGCAATGGCCCAATCTGGGCTCACTGCAATCTCCGCCTCCCGGGTTCAAGTGATTCTCCTGCCTCAGCCTCCCAAGTAGCTGGGATTACAGGCGCCTGCCACCATGCCTGGCTAATTTTTGTATTTTTAGTAGAGACGGGGTTTTGCCATGTTGGCCAGGCTGGTCTCGAACTCCTGACCTCAGGTGATCCGCCCACCTCGGCCTCCCAAAGTGCTGGGATTACAGGCATGAGCCACTGTGCCCGGCCCATGCCATTCTCCATGAACTCATCGGGGCACCTGAGAGGACTTGAATGTCCCCAAGAGATAGAGTATTGGATATTTCCAAGGAAACCTACAGATAGCTGAGGAGTACATACCCTAGTACATACACAGACCTGGAGAAAATGGGACAAAATAGAGTATGGGAAGCAAAATTCATAAGGATTTAAAATAGGAATCTTCAAAGAGTTAAGAGTATTAGTAATACTAACAGATGGGGTTGTTTTAAACTATGTACCTAAATTATTTCATAATCCTCTCTTCAAGTAGTGAAAATGGGAGAAAATGGGACAAAATATAGTACGAGAAGCAAAAGTCATAAGGATTTAAAATAGGAATCTTCAAAGAGTTAAGAGTATTAGTAATATTAACCGATGGGGTTGTTTTAAACTATGTACCTAAATTATTTCATAATCCTCTTTTCAGGTAGTGATTAATTCCTCCTCCTTGAGTATGAGCTGGACTTAATGATTCACTTCTAACAAATGGACTATGGCAGAAATAACAATCATAAAATACACCACGGCTTCTTCCTTGCTTTCACCATGTTGGGTCAGTGGTTCTGGAAAAAGCCAGCTGCTATATAGGGAGGTTCTCAAGAAACGCTACTGAGAGGCCCATGTGTTGTGGAACTGAGCCCCCCTACAAAGAGTCAGCAAGGACCTGAGGCCTCCTGCCTACAGTCTTGTGAGTGAGCAACTTTGGAAATCAGTCCTCCAGCCCCAGGCAAGCCTTCACTTAACAGCAGCCTTGGCTGCAAACTCATGAGAGATTCTGAGCCAGAGCCACCTAACTAAGCCATTCCTAAATTTCTGACCCATGGAAACTGAAATAATAAATGTTTGTTGTTTTAATGGCTGGGTGGGGTGGCTCACGCCTATAGTCCCAGCACTTTGGGAGGCTGAGGCGGGCAGATCACCTGAGGTCAGGAGTTTGAAACCAGCCTGGGCAACATGGTGAAACCCCGTCTCTACCAAAAATAAAAAAAATTAGCCAAGCGTGGTGGCGAGTGCCTATAATCTCAGCTATTAGGGAGGCTGAGGCAGAGGTTGCAGAGAGCTGAAATCACACCACTGCACTCCAGTCTGGGCAACAGAGAGAGACCCTGTCTCAGAAAAAAAATAAAATAAATACATAAGTAAATGTTTGTTGTTTTAAGATGCCAAGTTCTGCAGTGATGTTATATTAATTAGCACGTACATCAAGAATGAAGTCATAAGAAGAACCAAGTGGAAATATTACATATTAAAATAGTTAAAATAAAAATAAAAATAGATGGGGTAAATAGCAGTATAGATTTTACTTGTCTTTTAAGGGGAAGATAAGAGAGTGATAAATTTAAGATTTCAGTAGAAGCAAATAAACAAAGCTCTTAACCATAAGATAGATATGTATAGCTTTTGACCATAAACATAGAATAGAATGTGTAGCTTTTAACCATAAAATAGAATGTGTAGCTTTTAAGACAACAGAAGAAAATTTGATCTATCCAGTGAAAAGGAGGTGATAAAAAGAAAAGGCAACAAATGAAAAATACAAGATAGGAGTAGAAATTTGTACTTTTATAACAGCAATTACAACCATTGTAAATGCAATAAATTCATCAACTAAAAGTTAGAGACTCTCGGAGCAGGTAAAAAAAAATCCAGCAATAAATTGTCTACAATAGGCATACTTAAAAAGAAACCAAAAGATTTTAGCAGTGGTGGACTAGGTTATCAGGAAATAGGGAGAATATATTCTTCAAACCAACTGAATTCTGTGTAAAATATGGCTTTTTTGATTTCCTAAACTTATAGGCCATAAGGGATAACACCAACCCTCCCCAAAAAAATTTAAAAGAAGTAAAATGTTTTGAGACAAAACCAAAGTATTCATCTCCATCAAGGGTGGCATTTACTTGAAAGCTAGGCCTTGGACCTGTGGCAAGGTGAGAGAGAATGTATCTGAGTTTCCCAGATTAAGCATAAGAGCCTGGAATGAGAGTTGGAATAAATCCAGATCAATAGCTCCTATGGGTTCAAGTGCAAATCCTCTCTGCTCTGAGAAAGCATTTCTCAATTTAGGTCTCCACATTTTCCACAGACAGGTCAGCTAAAATGAGCTCACAATCAAAAGTGATCAAAACACAAGGAAACCAACCGCTATGAATGAAAGTCTGGAGACAATTAACCATAGATTTTGACCTCCAGGGACTTTAGATATTTGAACTGTCAGTTACAGACTATAAGATAACTATGTATGAAATGCTGAGGAATCACAAAGCTAAGTAAACAACAAGATACTATCAAAAATGACCAGCAGTGGCCAGACACAGTGGTTCATGCCTGTAATCCCAGCACTTTGGGAGGCCAAGGCTGGAGGATCACTTGAGCCCAGGAGTTTGAGACCAGCCTGGACAACATAGTATGACCCCCATCTCTACAAAAATACAAAAAATTACCCAGGTATGGTGGCACATGCCTGTGGTCCCAGCCACTCGGGAGGCTGAGGCAGGAGGATCACCTGAGCCTGGGAGGCAGAGGTTGAAGTGAGCCAGTGAGACTGTGACACTACACTCTAGCCTGGTTGACAGAGCAAGACCCTGTCTCAAACAAAGAAAGAACTAGTTAACTGGAAGTTATACATAAAGGAGTTACCCAGAGAGACAAGGAGATGGAAGACATGAAAGTTAAGAGATATGGAAGACAGAATGAGAAGGTCTAAAATATCTATCTAATCAGAGTCCCAGAAGGAAAGAATAAAAAGGATAAAAGGAGATGTATAGTTATTCTGTTGATAGCCTTGGGGGATTGGTTCCAGGATCCCCCAAAGATAGCAAACTTCACAGACACACAAGTCCCTTATATAAAATGGCATAATATTTGCATATAACCTGTGCACATGTTCCCATAAACTTGAAATCCTCTCTAGATTACTTATAATACCTAATACAATGTAAATAGTTGTCATACTGTATTGGTTTTTTATTTGTATTTTTTTCCAAATACTTTTAATTTGCAGTTGGTTGAATCCAATGACATGGAACCTGCAGATACAGAGAGTTGACTGTTTTTGTTTTTTAAATTGGTGGCTTCAAATAACACACATTTATTATTTTATAGTTTCTGTTGGCCAGGAGCTTGCACATGGCTTAACTGGATCCTCTGCTTAAGGTTTTGCAGATGGCAATCAAGGTGTTGGCTGCGCTGCATTCTCATCTGGAGGCTCAATGGGGGAAGAGTCGCTTCAAAGTTTGCTCAGATTGTGGTCAGAAATTATTCCCTTGCAGTTGTGGGCAAGAAGGCCCCAGCTTCTTGCTGGCAGCTCTTAGACGCCACCCACAGTTTCTGAAAGCCACCCACAGTTCCTTGCCACATGGGCTTTCCCAACTTGTTTGTTTACTTCATCTAGCAAGCAAGGAGAGCCTCTAGAGTAAAAAAAGACAGACTCTTCCATAATGAAACACTCACAAAAGTGACAGCCCATCACCATCACCATATCCTATCGCTTAGAAGCAGGTCACAGGTCCTGCCCACCCACAAGGGGAGGAGATTACACAAAGGCATGAACACCAGGAGGTAGAGATCGATGGAGGGAAGGGGCACCTTAGAGTGTGTCTGCCACAACAGGAAATATTTAAAGGGATAACAGCTACATATTTTCCAAAACTGACTAAAAATAATTTTAAAAATTAATTTTTTTTTTTTTTGAGACAGAGTCTTGCTCTTTCACCCAGGCCGGACTGCAGTGGTGCTATCTTGGCTCACTGCAAGCTCTGCCTCCCGAGTTCATGCCATTCTCCTGCCTCAGCCTCCCAAGTAGCTGGGACTACAGGCGCCTGCCACCACACCCGGCTAATTTTTTATATTTTTAGTAGAGACGGGGTTTCACCATATTAGCCAGGATGGTCTCGATCTCCTGACCTTGTGATCCGTCCGCCTCGGCCTCCCAAAGTGCTGGGATTACAGGCATGAGCCACCACGCCCAGCCAATTATTATTTTTGATAATAAATAAAGCATAATTTTAAAAATTCACATCTAGAAACATTTTAGTGAAGCTGAAGAATACACAAGGAAATGTCTACATAGAAATCATCCAGAGACAGGGAAAATATCAAGCAAATATAAACAAAAAGAAACCTGGGATAGCAACCATAATCACTGACAAAACAGAATTTAAGACCAAAATATACATATCATAAGGGGCAAGAGGAGCATTATATACTGGCATATAAAGAATAGATATATATTAGCAGGGCTCAGTGGCTCACAACTGTAATCTCAGCACTTTGGGAGGCTGAGGCAGGCAGATCACTTGAGGTCAGGAGTTCAAGAACAGCCTGGCCAACATGGCAAAACCCCTTCTCTACTAAAAATGCAAAAATTAGCCAGACATGGTGGCACATGCCTGTAATCCCCCCTATTCAGGAGGCTGAAGCACGACAATCACTTGAACCTGGGAGGTGGAGGTTGCAGTGAGCTGAGATCATACCACTACACTCCAGTCTGGGCTTCACTCTGTCTCAAAAATAAAAATAAAAAATAAAAAGAATATATATATATATATTTTTTTTACCCAATAATGTCATGTAAACATATAAAGGACTATATATTTGGCTAACAATACCACCTAAACATATAAAGCAGTACTGACCAACTGGGGAGAAATAGATAAATCAACAATTGCATTGAGGATTTTACTTTATTATTTTTATTTTTGGAGAGGGAGTCTCACTCTGTTGCCCAGGCTGGAGTGCAATGACATGATCTTGGCTCACTGCAACCTCCACCTCCTGGGTTCAAGCAATACTCACACCTCAGCCTCCCGAGTAGCTGGGATTACAGGCACCCACCATCATGCCCAGCTAATTTTTATATTTTTGTAGATTTGGGGTTTCACCATGTTGGCCAGGCTGGTCTCAAGCCCCTGACTTCGGGTGATCCGCCCGTCTCGGCCTCCCAAAGTGCTGGGATTACAGGCGTGAGCCACCGTGGCTGGCCTGCAGTGAGGATTTTAATTCACTCTTCTCAAAAACTGGTAGATCAAGTAACAGCAACAATAATAACAAAAAGGCAGAGCTCTAGAAGATCTGAAAAATAAAATTAGCATGCTTAAGCAATGATATTGTTAGGTTTTGTGTCCCCACCTAAATCTCATCTTGAATTAGAATCCCCATAATCCCCATGTGTCAAGGGAGAGAGCAGGTGGAAGGAATTGAATCATGGGGGCGGTTTCCCCCATGCTGTTCTCGTAATAGTGAGTGAGTTCTCATGAGATCTGATGGCTTTATAAGGAGCTCGTCCCCCTTCACTCAGCACTTCTCTTTCCTGCTGCCTTGTAGAGAAGGTGCCTTGCCTCCTCTTTGCCTTCCGTCATGATTGTAAGTTTCCTGAGGCCTCCCCAGCCATGCTGAACTGTGAGTCAATTAAACCTCTTTCTTTTATAAATTACCCAGTCTTGGGCAGTTGTTAATAGCAGTAGGAAAACAGACTAATACAAGCAATTCAGAGGATATACATTTTTTGTGTGTCCTCACTCTGTGACCCAGGCTGGAGTGCAGTGACACCATCACTGCTAACTGCAGCCTTGACCTCCAGGGTTCAAGCAATCCTCCCACCTCAGCCTCCCAAGTAGCTGGGACCACAGGCAAACGCCACCACACCCAACTAGTTAAAATTTTTTTTTTTGTTTGCATATAGATGGGGTCTTGCTATGATGACCAGGTGTGTCTTGAACTCCTGGGCTCAGGGATCCTCCCACCCCAGCCTCTCAAAATACTAAGATTAGAAATGTGAGCCACTGCATCTAGCCTACATTTTTTTTAAGCACATGGAATGCTTACAACAAATTTTCCATATACAAGACCCTGAAGGCAGCTTAAATAAAATACGTTTCACAGATTATGTTATCTGACTAAAAAATATGATATGTCAATGACAAAATGATAACTAAAAATCTCATATATCTAGAAACAAAATAACATACTATCTTATAATTCTTGGGTTAAAAAAAATCATAGGGGAAATTATGTAATTCTGAGAGTTGAATGATGATTAATATAAGTCAAATCCTGAGTGGCATGCTTAAAGTAATACTTAGAGAGCTAAATATATAGCTTTCCTTACATTTACCAGAGAACAAAATAGATTTAAATAAATGGGTAAATACTTAGCTCAAGAAGTTGGAGAAAGAGTAATAAAGGAGGCCTAAAGAAATAAGAAGGAATTAAAAATTAAAAATTTAATGAAATAGAAAACAAAGAAAGAAAATTCATAAAACCAAAAGTTGGTTCTTTGAAAATATGTATCAGTACATAGACTTATGGTAGGACTAGTTAATATAGAAAGAGAAAATATACAAATAATAAATGAGACAGCTGCAGACACCATAGATACAGAAAAAGTAATCACCACATGCCAATTACGAAAGGGCAGAATATTTAATACGTTGCATTGGGAAGACTGATTACTCATATAAAGAAAAATACAATTGCATATCTCCCTAATACTATATATGAAGCTGGAAATCCAATGGATTCTATATCTAAATTTGAAAATGGAAAATAATGAAGTATATGAATTATAGGAGAACACAGCGATATAGAAGAATTTTTTAAAACTCTGAAAGTATATCTATAGGCAACAATTTCACTGATTTGATAATATAAAATTAAGGATTTTTTTTCTTTTTGAGACAGAGTCTTGCTCTGTTGCCCACGCTGGAGTGTAGTGGTGTGACCTCGGCTCACGGCAACCTCCACCTTCCAGGTTCAAGTGATTCCCATGCCTCAGCCTCCCAAGTAGCTGGGATTACAGGTGTGCACCCCAACACCTGGCTAATTTTTGTATTTTTAGTAGAGATGAGATTGATTTCACCATGTTGGCCAGGCTGGTCTTGAACTCCTGACTTCAAGTGATCTGCCTGCCTTACCTCAAGGGATCTGCCCGCCTTGGCCTCCCAAAGTGCTGGGATTACAGGCATGAGCCACCATGCCTGGCCAAAATTAAGGATTTTGATTCCATGGGAGACATGAAGAAAGTTAACATACATATCACAGACTGATAAAATACATATGGAATGTAAAAGACCAGAAGGTTAGCCCCAATATATAAAAATGCCTTCTCATCAGGCAAAAAAAAAAAAAAAAAGATGTTCATAGTGGTATTATGACAGCAAGGAGAGGTGATCTAGGTACCCATCACTGAGGGAGTAAATAAGTAAAATGTGGTATGTGCAGCAGTTAAAAGTAACAGACTAAATTCACATTTAGCAAAATGGATGGATATTAAAAACAGCGTTAAGTAAAAAAAAAAAAAAAAGAGGAGAAATAGACTAAAGCCTTGTAGCACAATATAGCTACATAAATCAAAAGCACATGTCCATAAAACAACAGTACACATTTTGCAAGAACACATGCAAATAAAGAGGATACACACCAAAAGCATTGGAATGGCTATTTATAGGGAGGAAGAAGAGGCGTGGCAGTGACAAAGGGAGACAAAAGCAGCTGCCATGGAGTCTTCTATGACTCAACCAGAGGCTATTCTCCTTTCCTCCCAAGCTCCTGGGTGGATTGTACTTCTCTGCCTCCTCCCTCCTATAGTTGGGCAAGGACTTGGAATCAGTGCTGCCGGAAAAGTTGTGGGTGGAAGTCGTGTGTGCTAGTTGTAGACCAGAGCATTTAATTTGTGGTGGAAGATCATTCAATGCTCTGATCCACTACCACAGATGATCCTGAAGGCAGAAGTTGAGAAGAAACTTCCATCACCCTGGATCCCTGAGAGAATACAATGAGCTGAACCCTCCCCTAGCCTCCATCTTGCTAACCTGCATTATTAGATAGATAATTTTGGTGAAAAATAAACTCTTGTTTTAAACTCCTGGGACTTGGGTTGTTTGTTACTGCAGCACAATCCTGTGTCCGGAATTGGAGGGTTCTTGGTCTCACTGACTGCAAGAATGAAGCTGCGGACCCTCACGGTGAGTGTTACAGTTCTTAAAGGCAGCGTGTCTGGAGTTTGTTCCTTCTGATATTCGGATGTGTTTGGAGTTTCTTCCTTCCGGTGGGTTCGTGGTCTCGCTGCCTCAGGAGTGAAGCTGCAGGCCTTCGCGGTGAGTGTTACAGCTCTTAAGGTGGCACGTCTGGAGTTGTTCCTTCCTCCTGGTGGGCTCGTGGGCTCGCTGGTTTCAGGAGTGAAGCTGCAGACCTTCGCAGTGAGTGTCACAGCTCATAAAGGCAGTATGTACCCAAAGAGTGAGCAGTAGCAAGATTTATTGCAAAGAGCAAAAGAACAAGGCTCCCACAGCATGAAAGGGGACCCCAACGGGTTGCCACTGGTAGCTCAGGCAGCCTGCTTTTATTCTCTTATCTGGCCCCACCCACATCCTGCTGATTGGTCCATTTTACAGAGAGTGGATTGGTCCATTTTACAGAGAGCTGATTGGTCCGTTTTGACAGGGTGCTGAATGGTGCATTTACAATCCCTGAGCTAGACACAAAAGTTCTCCACATCCCCACTAGATTAGCTGGATACAGAGTGTGGACACAAAGGTTCTCCAAGTCCCCACCAGAGTAGCTAGATACAGAGTGTCGATTGGTGCATTCACAAACCCTGAGCTAGACACAGGGTGCTGATTGGTGTGTTTACAAACCTTGAGCTAGACACAGAGTCCCGATTGGTGTATTTACAATCCCTTAGCTAGACATAAAGGTTCTCCAAGTTCCCACCAGAGTAGCTAGATACAGAGTGTCCATTGGTGCATTCACAAACCCTGAGCTAGACACAGGGTGCTGACTGGTGTGTTTACAAACCTTGAGGATAGATGCAGAGTGCCGATTGGTGTATTTACAATCCTTTAGCTAGACATAAAGGTTTTCCAAGTCCCCACCAGACTCAGGAGCTCAGCTGGCTTCACCCAGTGGATCCCGCACCTGGGCCGCGGGTGGAGCTGCCTGCCAGTCCCGCGCCGTGCCCCCGCATTCCTCAGCCCTTGGGTGATCGATGGGACTGGGCACCCGTGGAGCAGGGGTGGCGCTCGCTGGGGAGGCTTGGGCCACGCAGGAGCCCACGGCAGGGCAGGGGAGGCTCAGGCATGGCGGGCTGCAGGTCCCGAGCCCTACTCCGCGGGAAGGCAGCTAAGGCCAGCAAGAAATTGAGCACAGCAGCTGCTGGCCCAGGTGCTAAGCCCCTCACTGCCCGGGCCTGGCAGGGCCAGCTGCTCTGAGTGCAGGGCCCGCCGAGCCTACGGCCACCCGCAACTCGCGCTGGCCCGCAAGCACCACGGGCAGCCTCGGTTCTCGCCTGCGCCTCTCCCTCCACACCTCCCCGCAAGCTGAGGGAGCCAGCTCCGGCCTTGGCCAGCCCAGAAAGGGGCTCCCACGGTACAGTGGCAGGCTGAAGGGCTCCTCAAGTGCGGCCAGAATGGGCGCAGAGGCCGAGGAGGCACCAAGAGCGAGCGACGGCTGCCAGCATGCTGCCACCTCTCAATCCTAGCCTACTCTGATTAATATGGGGTATAATCAACTAAATAAAACAAGAGAGGATCTTTTGGGGACCATTGATGCTGAGGAGTGTGACTAATTTAAACTCATGCATCTGAGCTGGCTCCTGCCTCACCCCAAATGAGATGGAGAAAGAAAACTAGGCAATTGCCGACGGTCACACAGCCTTCAACAGGGCATGGCAGCAACCCTCAAAAGTGTGGACTAGAATACGTAAACACTGTGCCTGCCTAGATTTCAGCAAGGTTTTCACAAAGTTCCTTGGGCTATTTCCACGAACAGGATGGAGGCTTGTAGGCTGAGGAATATGGCTATTGGTTTCTCGCTGATGGAAACCCATCATATCCTACAAGCACTGATGAGTAGATCCATGGCAGTCTGAAGCTTCTTGCTGCAAAGCTGGGTCCTCAGTCTCTCCTTGTTCAACCATTTGTCAATGATTTAGATGAAGGTACAGAAAATAGGCCTGGAGGGACAGCTAATATTTGGAGGATGGCATCATGATCCAAAGGAATTTCCACAGGCTGGCTATAGCAACTGACTGAAGTGTGGTCCTCAGACTAGCACTATTAGCGTCACCTGGGAACTTGTTAGACATGCAAATTCTTAGGCTCCACCTCAGACTTATTGAAATCAGAAACTCCAGGAGTGGGACCCAGAAATCTCTTTTTTTTTTTCTTTCTTTTTTTTTTTTTTTTTTTTTTTGAGACAGAGTCTCACTCTATTGCCCAGGCTGGAGTGCAGTGGCGTGATCTTGGCTCACTGCAACCTCTGCATCCTGGTTCAAGCAATTCTCTTGCCTCAGTCTTTTGAGTAGCTGGGGCTACAGATGTCCGCCACCATGCCCGGTTAATTTTTATATTTTTAGTAGAGATGGGGTTTCGACATGTTGACCACGCTGGTCTCAAACTCCTGACCTCAAGTGATCCACCGACCTCAGCCTCCCAAAGTACTGGGATTACAGGCATGAGCCACCGCGCCCAGCAGAAATCTGTGTTTTAATAAGCCCTCCAGGTGACTCTGATGCACACTAGAATTTGAAAATCAAAGTTTTAGACCTATGGGCTGACTCCAACAGCCTCTTATTCAACAGGGATAAATGTAAGCCTTCCCATCATCTCCACCCATCCCTTCACACCCAAATAAGAAAAAAAAAAAACAGTTACAAATCAGGAGCATAAGTTATTTAATAGTATTTGTGGAAAAGGCTCAGAAGTTTTAGAGATTTTTGTTTTCTTTTGTTTTTTACTGTAACCTTGAAACATAGAGCCTTCCAAAAAGGCAAGTCAATTTTTTTTTTTTTTTGAGACAGGGTCTTGCTCTGTTGCCCAGGCCGGAGTGCAGTGGTGTGATCATAGCTCACTGCAGCCTAGACCTCCCAGGCTCCAGCCATCTCCTCTCCTCAGCCTCCTGAGTAGCTGGAACCACTGACAAGCACTACCATGCCTGGCTAGCTTTTAAATTTTTTGTAGAGATGGGGTTTTGCCATATTTCCTCGAACTTCTGGGATCAAGTGATCCTGCTGCCTTGGCCTCCCAAAGTGCTGGGACTACAGACATGAGCCACTGTACCCGGCCAAGCCAAGGCAATCTTTTTTCTTTTTTTTTTAATTTGAGACAGAGTCTCGCTCTTGTCACCCAGGCTGTAATACGATGACACGTTCTCAGCTCAATGCAACCTCCACCTCCTGGGTTCAAGCAATTCTCCTGCCTCAGCCTCCCGAATAGCTAGGATTACAGGTGCCTGCCACCATGCCTGGCTAATTTTTGTATTTTCTTTGTCTTTATTATTATTATTATTATTATACTTTAAGTTTTAGGGTACATGTGCACAATGTGCAGGTTTGTTACATATGTATCCATGTGCCATGTTGGTATGCTGCACCCATTAACTCGACATTTAGCATTAGGTATATCTCCTAATGCCGTCCCTCCCCCACTCCCCACACCCCACAACAGTCCCCGGAGTGTAATGTTCCCCTTCCTGTGTCCATGTGTTCTCATTGTTCAATTCCCACCTATGAGTGAGAACATGCCGTGTTTGGTTTTTTGTCCTTGCGATAGTTTACTGAGAATGATGGTTTCCAGTTTCATCCATGTCCCTACAAAGGACATGAACTCATCATTTTTTATGGCTGCATAGTATTCCATGGTTTGTTGTATCTTAGAAGTCAATGAAATATGGTAACAAAATAGGCTGCTTCTGGGGTAGGAACTGGATAGCTAGAGAATAAATGGAAGGGAGATATTTCATTATATCTTCTATTTTGTAATCCCAGGACCCAAACCCCAAAACTCTGAATGCCACATTTTCTTAATCCAGTCTATCGTTGTTGGACATTTGGGTTGGTTCCAAGTCTTTGCTATTGTGAATAGTGCCACAAGAAACATACGTGTGCATGTGTCTTTATAGCAGCATGATTTATAGTCCTTTGGGTATATACCCAGTAATGAGATGGCTGGGTCAAATGGTATTTCTAGTTCTAGATCCCTGAGGAATCGCCACACTGACTTCCACAATGGTTGAACTAGTTTACAGTCCCACCAACAGTGTAAAAGTGTTCCTATTTCTCCACATCCTCTCCAGCACCTGTTGTTTGCTGACTTTTTATGATGGCCATTCTAACTGGTGTGAGATGGTATCTCATGGTGGTTTTGATTTGCATTTCTCTGATGGCCAGTGATGATGAGCATTTTTTCATGTGTTTTTTGGCTGTATAAATGTCTTCTTTTGAGAAGTGTCTGTTCATGTCCTTTGCCCACTTTAATTTTTGTATTTTTAAGAGAGACAGGGTTTCACCATGTTGGCCAAGTTGGTCTTGAACTCCTGACCTCAGGTGATCTACCAGCCTTGGCTTCCCAAAGTGCTGGGATTACAGACGTAAGCTACCGCCAAGCAAAGTCAATCTTAAATTACATTAAAAACAGTGTTTACTACCACTGAGTAGTACACCAGTGATTCAGAGTTTTGGGGTTTGGGTCCTGGGATTACAAAATAGAAGATATAATGAAATATCTCCCTTCCATTTATTCTCTAGCTATCCAGTTCCTACCCCAGAAGCAGCCTATTTTGTTACCATATTTCATTGACTTCTAAGAAACAAATTTTTTTTCACATTTTAACATCTCTGAAATCAGGATGTGTCTTACAATAGCTGTCAGCTAGGTGGCCCTCATCACATTGACACCATTGCCTGCACTTGAGCAAACTTGGCTGTAGCTTTAGTATTGTCGTCATTTCAAATGATTTATGTGCATTGTTGACGCTACACGTGCTGAATTTACTTGCTATTTAAAATATCTTCAAAAAGATCGTACTATCAGCATTGAAATGAAAGGTCGCTATGGATTCAGAAAGTTACAGAAACAACAGTGAGGTGCAAAATTTATATTAGTGAAGCGAATTTATGAATTGTTGGAGTAATGATTTCCATTCCATATTTTCTTGCAGAGCAACCATTGAGAGGTTCTCAGCAGCAGTACCTCTCTGACTGTAATGTGCACACAAATCCACTGGGATCTGGATAAAACACAGATTCTGATTCACTAAGTCTGGCATGGGTCAGATTCCGCATTCCTTTTTTTTTTTTTTTTTTTTGAGATGGAGTCTTGCTCTGTCACACAGGCTGGAGTGCAATGGTGCTATCTCTGCTCACTGAAACCTCAGCCTCCCAGGTTCAAGTGATTCTCCTGCCTCAGCTTCCCAAGTAGCTGGGACTACAGGCACATACCACCACGCCCGGCTAATTTTTTGTACTTTTAGTAGAGATGGGGTTTCACCATGTTGGCCAGGCTGGTCTTGAACTCCTGACCTCATGATCTGCCCACCTCGGCCTCCCAAAGTGCTGGGATTACAGGCATGAGCCACCGCGTCTGGTCTCAGATTCCACATTTCTAACAAGCCCTCTGGTGATATTGATGCTGCTGATGCATGCTTGGTCCATTTGAGGACCCCAAAGTGGAAGATACCCAAAAGATATAAAGGAATGTTACATACTCAAATTCATGCCAGACAATGCAATTTAAGACTGGGGAAATTGCCAGATCTCTCAGAATAGATGCAAGAAATTTCAAAGCCATGAAGGGCTGGTGTGATCAATCATATGTCATGTGAGGCTGTCGTTATGGCATCATGTCATATAGTTAACTGGCAGTCTTTTTTTAAATAGACTTTATCTTTTAGAGCAGTTTTAGTTCACAGCAAAATTTAGAAGTACAGAGAGTTCTCATACACTCCCTGGCCCCACACATACACAGCCTCCCCCACTATCAACGTTCTGCAGCAGAGAGGTAAATTTGTTATAATCAATGAACCAATTTGACACATTATTATCACCCAAAGCCCATTTCCTTTAGTGCTGAATAATATTCCATTGTCTGGATGTACCTATAGTTTATTTATGCATTCGCCTACTGAAGGACATCTTACATGCTTCCAAGTTTTGATGATTATAAATAAAGCTGATTATAAACATCCATGGGCAGATTTCTGTGTGGACACCAGTTTTTAATTCATTTGGGTCAATACCAAGCAGCACAATTGCTAGTTCATATGGTAAAAGTATATTTAGTTTTGTAAGAAACTGCCAATTTAGGCTGGGTGTGGTGCCTCATGCCTGCAATCTCAACACTTTGGAAGTCTAAGGTAGGAAGATCACGAGTCCAGGAGTCTGAGACCAGCCTGGGCAACATAGGAAGACTCTGTCTCTACAAAATTTTTGTTTTAGAAATTAGCCTGGTATAGTAGCACATGCCTGTAGTCCCAGCTATTCAGGAGGCTGAGGTGGGAGGATTGCTTGAGCCCAGGAGTTAGAGACTGCAGTTAGCTGTGATCTTGCCACTGCACTCCAGCCTGGGTGACAGAGCAAGCCCCTGTCTCAAAAAAAAAAAAAAAAAAGAAAAAAAAAAAAAAAGAAACCATCAAATTGTCTTCCAAAGAAGCTGTAGCATTTTGCATTCCCATCAGCAATGAATGAAAGTTCATTCACTCACACTGATTCAATGAGATGACCCCAATCCAGAACACTGACAACACTAAATGCTGGTGAGGATGTGGAGCAACACATGTGTTTGGGTCCTTGCATTGTTGATTTTATCTGAAGTTCCCTAATGACACAAGATGTGGAGCATCTTTTCATATGCTTACCTCATTTGTAAAATCTTTGGTGAGGTGTCTGTTCCAGTCTCTTCTCCATTTTTCAACTGGGTTGTTCATTTTCTTATTGTTGAGCTTTAAGAGTTCTTTGTATATTTTGGATAACAATCCTTTATCAGGTGTCTTTTCCAAATATTTTTTCCCAGTTGGTGGCTTGTCTTCCAATTCTCTTGACAGTGTTTTTCACAGAGCAGAAGTTTTTCTAATTCATTGAAGTCCAATTTATCAATGATTTCTTTCATGGTTAATGCCTTTGGTGCTGCATCAAAAAAGTCATGTCCATACCCAACGTCATCCAGATTTCCTCCTATGTTATCTTCTAGGAGTTTTATAGTTTAGCGCTTTACATATAGGTCTCTGAGCCATTTTGACTTCATTTTTATGAAGGGTACAAGGTCTGTGTCTAAATTCTTTTTTTTTTAATTTGCATGTGGATGTCCAGTTGTTCCACGACCATTTGTTGAAAATACTGTCTTTTTTTCCATTGTATTGTCCTTGCTCCTTTATCAAACAGCAGTTGAGTATAACTATGTGGGTCTATTTCTGGGCTCTCTATTCTGTTCTATTCATCTATTTGCCTATTCTTTTATCAATATCACAGTCTCTTGATTACTGTAGCTTTATAGTAAGCCTTGAAGTTGGGTAGTACCAGTCCTCCAACTTGTTCTTCTTCTTCAATATTGTGTTGGCTATTCTGAATCTTTTGCCTCTCCATTTAGCAGTCTTTTTTCTTTCTTGTGCATGCAACAATGGCATATCTTATAATTGAGGGCATCTTAGATCTGATGAAATATGAGAATTCCTCATGGATATTTCTAGAGATATCTTGCGCCTATAAAAGCAGATACATAAAAGTATTATTTTTCTCTCAGCCGGGCACAGTGGCTCATGCCTGTAATCCCAGCACTTTGGGAGGCCGAGGTGGGCGGATCACCTGAGGTCAGGAGTTCGAGACCAGCCTGACTAACATGGTGAAACCCCATCTCTACTAAAAATACAAAAATTAGCCGGGCATAGTGGCGGGCAACTGTAATCCCAGCTACTCAGGAGGCTGAGGCAGGAGGATCACTTGAACTCAGGAGGTGGAGGTTGCACTGAGCCGAGATCGCACCATTGCACTCCAACCTGGGTGACAGAGTGAGATTCCGTCTCAAAAAAAAAAGAGAAAAAGGATTATTTTTCTCTCAAGCTTATTTGTTTGGGAAAAAATAATTTATTGCTCTTCCTTCCAAATCTTTATGAATTTACAGAAAAAAAAAAAAAGGATCAATGTTTACAGACTGTTCAGTTCAGACTAAGAATGCTAGAGATGAGTACCTGTACTGCCGTGGCTGCTGGCTACATGGCACCAATGTTCCCCAGCAGATATGCACTAAGATTTAAAACAAGCCCCCTCCAGATTTGTATTACCGCCTTCAGAAAGGCTGCATTCCTCACACTCCATCTCACACGACATACTCAGGTCGTTAGTCACATCTGAAAATAAACTGGCCAATAAATATATTTCCTTCGGTGCATCTACTTTCCACGAGGCTTCGTATTCAATCCACCGCCTTTTTAGCCACATTTTCTCTTCTGCTATTCGTGCTGGAAGTTGTTGCTGTTGGGCTTCTCTCTGCTTTGCCATAAATTGGAGCAAGTTCCAAGCACCAACTACCTTCCTCTTCTCATTTTCTGCTGCTTTTGCAAGTTGGTCCACAGGCTCAATTAAACCACCAACTATTTCTGAAATGAGCTGATTTTGCCCACAAAATCTATGCACTCTTCCTGCTTCACCCAAGACTGTGTTTTGGCCTGTTTCCCTTCCGGCTTCCCCACAGAAGAGTGATTCTGCTCTGCAGGGGTGACAGTGGCGGCCAGAGGAGGTATGTCATCAGAAAGAATAAAGTCTGCTTGATTGTCACAGGGACTGTTCACTTAACACATATTTCTCAAGTGTGTGAGCATCTAGCCAATGCTGCCAGACGCTAGAGATGCAAAGATGACTGCACTTGGTGCTAGCCCCTTGGAGCACCTTGTCTGGCACTGGCCCCACTGCTGCAGCCCTGGCTGAGGTCAGCAGGCTGCTCTCCCTCGGGTCAGTGGCCACCAGAGCCTTACCTGCTGGCCCTGTCTGCCACCATGGCTGCTGGGCCTCCCTCAAGCTTATTTTTGATGTCTATATTGTGGGACAAATTATAAGAGGCTTTAAAAGGATGAGTGTAAATGGAGGTGTCTGTGCCCTAATGGGTGCCCAGGGGAATTTTTCCATGTCAGGTAAGGATACCTTTTTTCCTGAGGCAGGGTCTCGCTCTGTCTCCCAGGCTGGAGTGCAAAGGGCAATCACAGCTCACTGCAGCCTTGACCTCCTGGGCTCAAGCAATCCTCCCACCTTAGCTTCCTGAGTAGCTGGGACTACAGGTGCTTGCCAAGACACCCAGCTAATTTTTTTTTTTTTTTTGTATGTTTTTGTAGAGATGGGGTTTCACCATGTTGCCCAGGCCGGTCTTAAACTCAGCTCAAGCTATCTGGCCCCCTCTGCCTCCCAAAGTGCTGGGATTACAGGCGTGAGCCACTGCGCCCCAACCCCCCGACTTCTTTCTTTTTAAACATTTTTTTAAACTTCTTTCTTTTTAAACATGCACAATCACTCCACACAAGCCTCTGAAGACAGAATTCTTGACCCTATTACACTTACCATCTAATAGAAGAGACACAGATGTAATATATTATGTTTTGATATGTTCACTGCTAGAAGTTTATGCCAAGTGCTGCTAGAACATAAATAAGGGAGCAGTTAATCTTTCCTGGGGATAAGAGCCAGAGCCACAGTGAGCGCTGTTGACTGGGGTCTTAAATTAAGCTGCATATGCCAAGCAGGGAAAGCAGGAAAGAGCATTGCCAGCAAAGGGAGCAGTACGATCAAAATTCCAAAGCAGTGCATGCCAAAGAGCATGTCATGAGCTGGAAAAGGTATGGTAGCACTGGTCATGATTGCAATTTCAGTGTTCGGTTTTTTTAAATTGAGACAGAGTCTCACTCTGTCACCCAGGCTGGGTGCAGTGGCGCGATCTCAGCTCACTGCAACCTCGACCTCCTGGGTTCAAGCAATTCTCCTGCCTCAGCCTCCCAAGTAGCTGGGATTATAGGCACCTGCCACCACACCCAGCTGATTTTTGTATTTTTAGTAGAGACGGGGTTTCACCATGTTGGCCAGGCTGATCTCGAACTCCTGACCTCAAGTGATCCTCTCATCTTGGCCTCCCAAAGTGCTGGGATTACAGGCATGAGTCATGGCACCCGGCCAGTTTCAGGGTTTGTTTGAAATGATCACTTAATGAATAACTGTCTCCCCTACTAGACTATAAACTCTATGAGGGCCAGGGCTGGGTCTGTTCAACCACACTATGCCCCAGTGCTGAGCATGTCATGGCATTCAAATAAATATCTGTTGGATGGATGAATGGATGGAGGAAAGGAGGGATGAAATTTTTTAATTAAGAGATGTGTGCCAATTTTGGCAAATTTGTCAAAAATTTTGAAGAAAGTTTTTCTCAGTGCATATGAATATATTCCACTTGTGAATCTATTCACAGACTATGGGCTTGCTGGAACCTAAGCGTCATCGAGTAGTTTAGACTTCTTATCAATAGATTTTTATTTATATTCATGAAGAGTATATTCTTGAATATATTTACTAATGCGTTCATTAACAGTATATATTCATATTCATTGAAAACATTAAAGAAAAATTTCTTTAGAATGGACAAATCAGAATATTTCTCTCTCTCTTTTTTGTTTTTTTTTTTTTTGAGACAGAGTCTGGCTCTGTTGCCAGGCTGGAGTGCAGTGGCACGATCTTGGCTCACTACAACCTCTGCCTCCTGGATTCAAGCGATTCTCCTGCCTCAGCCTCCCGAGAAGCTGGGACTACAGGTGCTTGCCACCACACCCAGCTAATTTTTGTATTTTTAGGAGAGACGGGGTTTCACCTTGTTGGTCAGGATGGTCTCGATCTCTTGACCTCATGATGCGCCCGCCTTGGCCTCCCAAAATGTTGGGATTACAGGCATGAGCCACAGTGCCCGGCCTAGAATATTTCATAAATGTAGCAAATTGGCTTTAGGGAACTTTTTCTGCTTCCAGCATTCAGCAGCTATTTGAATGGTTTTGGAAGCAAAGGAATGGAGGGAGACAGGGCGGCACCTTGAGGGAGAAGCAGGGCTGAGCGGAGCTGTTTGGGGATAGCTGTGGCTTGAGTGGGTCTGTTGGCTGAAAGGAGGGATTCATTGAAGAAGGAGCAATGGACGAGGTGAGAGGGAGAGGATACTGGATGGAACCAGGTTTCAGAGGAGGCTGACGGGAAAGTGTCAAGAGCACCAAAGCGAGCCTTAGGAGAAAGAAGTTCAGACAGACAGACACTTCGGTAAACCACAGCTCCCAGTATTCACCACTGTGTGTAGTCTCCTGCCACACTGACTCTGGGCTTGGTCAGGTGACAAGCTTTGGCCAATAGGGCTCTAGCAAGAAGATGCCAACAGAGGTTTGAAAAGTGCCTACCCCTGTCCTGGGATGCTTCCTCCTGGGATGCCCCCACTTGGAACCCAACTATTGTGCTGCAGAAGTTTAACTTAACTATGTAAGGAAGCCAGGAGGAGGCCCTGGCTGCCAGCCAGCATCAACTTCCAGTGATGTGAGTGTGCCACTCTGGAATTGGATCCTGCAGCCTTGGTGGAGCAGCCTCAGCTGATGCCACGTGGAACAGAGATGAACTGCCGCTGCCGAGCTCTGCCCGTGTTGCAGAATCGTGAGCAAATATGAGTTTTGTAGTTTTAAGCCACGAAGTTTAGAGGTGGTTGGCAACGGAATGGAAGGGACTGCTTTTCTTCTGAGTTTTGGATTGAATTCTGCTTTATTATAACTTATTTATTATATATTTGTAACAATTCTGTCTCCACCCATCAGTATTCACCCGCCTAAGGGCACGGAGGCACCAGGACTCTAGGAACCTTCCTTGATGTCTGGATCTACTGCAGTGACTTTTAGTGCAGCAGTTAAAAGCCAGACTGTCCTAGTGTGAATCCAGCCTTGGCCATTCATTGGCTGGAAGACCTGAGCCAAGCCTATGCCTCTGTCCAGGCATCTGGGTAGATGTCCTAGGAGGCCAGTAAGAAGAAAACTGAGGCCAGTGAGAGGCAGAGTCGAGGCAAGGCGCAACTCTATTCCCCTGCTGGGGAAAGCAGCTCTGCCCCTCGGCCTGCTCTGCTGACCAGGCATGACACACCACCTCATCAGCAGGGCCCACGGCACCCAGACCTGGCCTGGAGGGGCTGAGACAGCATTGCTAGGGGTCAGATGGTCACAGAATAAGCAACCTGAGAACTGGAAGGGCACAAGCATCTTCCCCTACCTGGAATCAGAGGCATAGCTGAGGTCAAACATCAGGGCAGGAGGGCCTGGAGGGGGTCGGAGCCAGAGGTCACCCGGGTGTTTGGTTGGGAGGGGCATCCGTCATTATCTTACCCATCACCATCACCATTACTGCTAAACATACAGTGAGCATTACTATGTGCCAAGCGCTCATCTAAGCCCTTTACACTTCCAAACTTCTAAACTTAACCTCACAGCCACTTTTGGACACCAGCACATTATTGTCTCCACATCATAGCTGAGGACTCAAGGGACAGAGGGATTTTGTAACCTGCCGAAGGACATGCAGCAGCTGCATAGCACAGCCAGGATTTGAACCCTGGCAGCCTGGCTCCAAAGCCTGCTCAGGACCACTCAGTGACACTATTGAGGATTTCAGCCACCTTCTCCATAACCCTATAGTCTTGCTTTTACCCTACTCCCTCAAACATCTTTTTTTTTTTTTTTTTTTTTTTTTGAGATGGAGTCTCGCTCTGTCGCCCAGGCTGGAGTGCAGTGGCGCGATCTCGGCTCACTGCAAGCTCTGCCTCCCGGGTTCACACCATTCTCCTGCCTCAGCCTCCCGAGTAGCTGGGACTACAGGCGCCTGCCAACACGCCCGGCTAATTTTTTGTATTTTTAGTAGAGACGGGGTTTCACAGTGTTAGCCAGGATGGTCTCGATCTCCTGACCTCCTGATCCGCCTGCCTCGGCCTCCCAAAGTGCTGGGATTACAGGCTTGAGCCACTGCGCCCGGCCTCAAACATCTTTTTACCAGGTCAACAGTAGCTTAAAAACTGAGACACTTTTCTTATTGAAGCACATGCTCCAAGTATACCCTCTCTGCTCCCCAATTAGACCACCATTCCTGCCTTCCCTCCCTCTTATCTCTTCTAAATCCTTACACCGAGTGCAACCTCCTCCATGAAGGCTTCCTGTCCTGGTTACTTCCCTCCTGGAAATTTATACATTCTCTCTTTTATTTCCTTTTCTTTCTTTCTTTTTTATTTATTTATTTATTTATTTATTTTTGGAGACTTCTTGTTTTTTTCTTTTCTTTTTCGAGACAGAGTCTTGCTCTGTCGCCCAGACTGGAGTACAGTGGGGTGATCTTGGCTTACTGTAGCCTCTGCCTCCCACGTTCAAGTGACTCTCATGCCTCAGCCTCCCAAGTAGCTGGGACTACAGGTGTGTGCCACAAAACCTGGCTAATTTTTTTTTCTTTTTTTTTTTTTTTTTTTTTGCATTTTTAGTAGAGATAAGGTTTCACTGTGTTGGCCAGGCTGGTCTCAAACTCCTGGCCTCAAGTGATCCACCCGCCTCAGCTTCCCAAAGTGCTGGTATTACAGGCATGAGCCATGGCACCCGGCCTATACCTTCTTTCTTAATTTGCCCAGCACCATTGGTTTCCTCCCCTAGTTCATATTCCAGGGCTTGCCATAATCTGCTTTGATGCCTATGCTGACCACTGGGCTGAGTCCCAGGGGCCCTCCGTTCACCATTGTGACAAATGTTCTTCCCAAAACCATGGGCGTAGCTAGGAAAAGGTAACCAACAGGGCTGTGGAGAAGACAGCAGTAGGACATACAGTCCCTCAGAAGGTGGCAGCCAACCCTGCCTGAGCTCTTCTGGCACCCTAAAGAGGCAAGTTTGCTTTCAGCAGAAGAGCTGGGGTTTGGGCTGGGCATGGTGGCTCATGCCTGTAGTTCCAGCTACTCAGGAGGCTGAGGTGGGAGGATTACTTTAGCCCAGGAATTCAAGGTTAGGGTGAGCTATGTTTGTGCCACTGCACTTCAGCCTGGGCGACAGATTAAGACCCTATCTCTTTTTTAAAGAAGAAGAAGAAGAAGGAGGAGGAGGAGAGGAAGAAAGGGCGGGAGGAAAAGAAAGAGGAAGGAGGAGGGGGAGGGGGAGGGGGAGGAGGGAGGAGGGAAGGGGAGAAGGAGAAGAAGGGAAGGGAAAGGGGAAGGAGGGGGAGGGGAAGGAGGGGGAGGGGAAGGAGGAGGAGAGGAAGAGGAAGAAAAGAAGAAGGAGGAAGAAAAGTAGAAGAGGAAGAAGAAGGAGGAGGAGGAGAGGAGGAGGAGGAGATGAGGAGGAAGGAGAAGGAGGAGGAGGAGAGGGAGGAGGAGAAGGAGGAGGGGGAGGAAGAGGAGAGGAGGAGGAAGAGGAAGGAGAAGGAGGAGGAGGAGGAGAAGGAGGAGGGGGAGGGGGAGGAGAGGAAGAGGAAGGAGAAGGAGGAGGAGGAGAAGGAGGAGGGGGAGGAGGAGGAGAGGAGGAGGAAGAGGAAGGAGAAGGAGGAGGAGGAGGAGATCTAGAATTGAAGGCAATCTACAAGGTATATCAGGTTGGGATAAATATTTTGATATATTCATCTATGAGTTTTCTTCCCCTCCTCTTTGTATTTTTCTCTTTTCTATTCCTCCAAATGTGCAAGTAGTGGGCTCTGTGGTCACTGTCTCTGGGCAGGGCTGTGACAGAGCAGAAAATAAAAGTTGCCCACCAAACACTAACTCCCTTCCTGTACTACGTTTTCATAGGTCTAGTCTAAGACACCCTGAGGTAGAAAGAATTTCGTAGAGAAGACAAAATGTCTTGGAGAAAGGTGAAAGACAAAGGGTTTGTCCCCCCAGGGCAGAGGGGCTATGAGGAGGGAGAGGTCATGGGTCCCAGGAACAGAACAGACCTGGCCTGTCTCCCTAGTAGACCCCAGAAGCCACACACATGACTCCAGAGAAGGATCGAGGAAGAGTGTCATGGGGCGGGGTCACTTAGATGGAATTTGCCGAGATTCTGGGCCTCAGCCTATGGAGCACAGATGGCAGATGTCTCCGCAGCAGCCATGTGGACGTGTGTCCAGTGAAGAAATGCTTTGCACACAGCCTAAGATTCCAGACCCAGAGAACAACCATGGGGCTATGGGTCAGGGAGGAGCAGGGAACACATCTTCAAGAACTGGGGTTAAGTTCCCCCCAGTTTAGCAGACTAGCTGATTTGCAAAACACAAAGTTAAACTTCATGTGCACCTGAGTTTGTGAACTGACATTTCCACCCACTGCACGCGTTCCCACATTGTGAGTCCTGGGGATCCAATCTGTTCCCGTTCTTGTTGGAACAAGGGAGCCCGCAAACTCACTAGGTCCCATCTGCTGGGATGGGAGGTGGAGAGGAGAGGGCTGGCTTTCCCTCAGATGCCAGGCAACTGTTTCTAGGTTGCTAATCTTGCCACCTGCCCAGTTCCCTCAGCCCTGAGGAAGGCAAGGGCAGCCTGAGTTACCCCCATGAGTTAGGGAGCTTGGGGAAAACATACACAAGGGGCCAGGAGACTGAGGGAAAGGAGGCTGCATGTAGGCTGGGGATTTAAAACCTTTTTGAGAATGATCTACTGAGCATCTGCTATGTACCAGGTCCTGGGCTAAAATCTGGAAGATAAATTAAAAAAAAAATAGGCCAGGTGCAGTGGCTCACACCTGTAATCCCAGCACTTTGGTAGGCCCAGGTGGGTGGATCACCTGAGGTCAGGAGTTGGAGACCAGCCTGGCCAACATGGCGAAACCCCATCTCTACTAAAAATACAAAAATTAGCTGGGCGTGGTGGTGCATGCCTGTAATCCCAGCTACTCGGGAGGCTGAGGCAGGAGAATCGCATGAACGTGGGAGGTGGAGGTTGCAGTGAACCAAGATCATGCCACTGCACTCCAGCCTAGGTGACAAGAGCGAAACTCCGTCTCAATAATGATAATAATAATCATCATCATCATCATCATCATGCTAGAAGGCACTGTTTCAGAGCCTGGCACATAGTAGATGCTTCATAAATCCTATATACCTCATACTCTTCCTGGAAGGATACAAAGATGTGGGAAGTACAGTTTCACTCTCAAGGATCCTAAGATTTTGTAAGAGGGTCAAGACTCTCATGCACAGCTCTCTACAACCCAGGTAAAGCAAGATGAACACCGTAGCTCAGGCCTAAAGATCCAGCAGCTCAAGGGAGGGACAGAGAACACCTGGGTGAGGCTTCACTTCGAGGTACTGATATAGTTTGGCTGTGCCCCGACCCAAATCTCATCTTGAATTGTAGCTCCCACAATTCCCACATGTCATGAGAGGGACCCGGTGGATAACCGAATCATGGGGGCGGGTCTTTCCCATGTTGTTCTCGTGATAGTGAAGAATTCTCACAAGATCTGATGGTTTTATAAAGGAGAGTTCCCCTGCAGAAGCTCTCTCTGGCCTGCTGCCATGTAAGACATCCCTTGCTCTTCTGCCATGATTGTGAGGTGTCCCCAACCATCTGGAACTGTGAGTCAATTAAACCTCTTTCCTTTACATATTACCCAGTCTCAGGTATGTCTTTATTAACAGCATGAGAACAAACTAATAGAGGTACCATGTCAAGATTGAGGGTACATATAGGGGAGATGGGAGGTGAGGAGGTGGCCAGAGAACAGGACTCGTGAGAAGCTATTGGTAGACTGAGCCACAGGAGAATATATTCTGGCAGTCACTAACTTCCAGAGTGAAAGTTCACATGCAAATCAGTCGTTTGGAATTTGGAATGCATTTTCCCATGGGAACAATACCGTACATGGAGGCTGGGATCTCAGGCCAGAGGATGGAAACAGATTTACCCCCACAGTATTATTCAACTAGGTTACTCACAGCATTACTTAGTTCAGAATTCAGGCAGATGGGAGCCCTGTGGCCCACCTCATTGTGGTGGGGCTGGACCTGCCCTAGGTCAAGGTCTTTTTTGTCTGGAGTATGGAATGGTTTAGGAGGAGATTAAATTTGAGAAATCATAAGGCTGATTCTAATTGCATTTAACAGCAAAACTATCAGCTGACATACATGTATAATTACATATTAGAGTGTTCAGGAGAAAGTGATGAAATAAATTCTAAATTACTATCAAATCAGCAAGCAGGCTAATCTTAGAATTTCATAGTGGCCAAAGCAGTAGTGTTTGATGTAAATACCTCCTAATCCCTAATTCAATATGACTGGTGTCTTTATTAAAAAGGAGAGTTTGGACCCAGAGACAGATACACACATACACACACACACACACACACACATACACACACACACACACACACATACACACACACAAGGAGAAGGCCATGTGAAGATGAGGGCAGAGATTGGACGATGTTTCTACAAGCCAAGGAACTCGAAAGATTGCCTGCAAACCACCAGCAGGGGAGCAGCACGGAACAGATTCTCACAGAGCTCACAGGCGACCCATCCAGCCAGTACCCTGATCTCAGACTTCAGCCTCCAGAACTGTGAAACAATACATTTCTGTGGTTTAAGCCACAGACCTCTCCCTCCTTATGGCGCCCCTTCCCTGAGGGGATGAACCCTTTGCCTTTCACCTTTCTCCAAGACATTTTGTCTTCTCTAGGAAATTCTTTCCACCTCAGTGTGTCTTAGACTAGACCTATGAAAACATAGTCCAGGAAGGGAGCTAGTATTTAGTGGGCAGCTTTTTTTTTTTTTTTTTTTTTTTTTTGAGATGGAATCTCACTCTGCCACCCAGGCTGTAGTGCAGTGGCATGGTCTCAGCTCACTGCAACCTCTGCCTCCCGGGTTCAAGCGATTCTCCTGCCTTCGCCTCTTGAGTATCTGGGACTACAGGCACACGCCACCACGCCCGGCTAATTTTTTGTATTTTTAGTAGAAATAGGGTTTCACCATGTTAGCAGGCTTGTCTCGAACTCCTGACCTCAGGTGATCTGCCCGCCTCAGCCTCCCAAAGTGCTGGGATTACAGGCATGAGCCACTGCGCCCGGCCAATGTGATATCATTTTTTAAAGTGTTAAGTGAAAAGGGTAAAGGATCTATTGAAGCCCCTTTGTAAGCATGTGAGTTCTGCTTGAGAAGCCACCCCCGGGTTAGCTCTTCTAAGCTGCTCATAGCTAATTCCCTTCCTTCATATCCACTTCCCTTTGGCGTTTGGCGCAATGGTGATGGGGTTTCTGAAGATGAGGTAGGGCGGGGGTTACACAGTGACCATTGGGACGTTGGGGACTGGCCGCCTCTGGAACTCCAAGGATTGATTTTTATGGTTAGCAAACAGCTGAGAGTTCTTTGGGAAGCTTCAATGGTGAAAATGCTATTTTTGGTAAGAGGGTAAGAATACAGCCCCTTCTTGTTTAGCCATGGTCGTGGAATCACTGTGGGGGCCTGCCTGGTGCATGGGCTCCTGAGAGGCAGGCCCCGTTGGGCTGACCCCCATTCCTGCTGCCATTCCCTCCATGGCCTCAGGGTGGCGCTGCTCCCTCTCCAACTGGGGCCATCTATTGCCGCCATGCGGCTTCCCAGTGAAACCCGCTATTAATATGAAGGAAAGAAAAAAAAGAAAAAGAAAGAAAGAAACCTGCCAGCACTTTCTAATCACACTGTCCTAAAAGCTAAAGACTAAGAAAAAGAAGATAGACTCAGGGGACACCGTGAGTCAAAACTTTAGTTTGCCAGGTCTGACTTCTTTCCTGCAGCTCTTCGCCCTCTACCCAGTCCATCAGGGACCCCAGGAGTAGGACTCCCTAGCTCACCACTTACAAATTAAGCCCACCAATATTTGTGGGACCCCAGGCAAGAGAACGAATGGAAGCTCACTTACTCTATGTCTGCATATTTTCAAGTTGTTCAGTCAAGCTGGTAAACCCTTAAATGAAGTATGCTCCATCCTTCCGCCTTGAGGTAGATACCTTCATAACCACCTAAAAGACCAGGTTGACTTTTAGGATTTTCAGCCTCCTTGGAGATCCATTCCCCTGGCTCTCCACTTCTGGCCCCAGGTCCACCCACCCACGCTCATCCTCTCAGATCGTGAGGAGCCTCACATACACGTGGATACTCCAGCTCACACATCCAAGCTTCCTCCACACCCACACCCCTTACAACCCTGAAAACAGCTACCCCTTGGCCACTCCTAGGACCTAGCGTGTGAACACAGGTAGTGAGGTCCACTCTTGGGAAGAGGGACCCAGAGAAAATGAAGATGCCCCCGCAGGCACAGAAGAGGGTTTGCTGTAATTTGGACAGAAACTCTGGGATCCTAGTACATGGAGCCTAGTCTTGGGTGGGTGTATGGACTCCCTTTGTAGAAAGGAACATGGCCCGAGGAGGTGCACAGCAGGAGCTTCTGCTGCTCTGGGCCCAGGGGATGGGAGCAAGGAGAGATGACATCCTTAACTCCCTCCATCCCTCAGGAGTGCCCCTTGACATCAAGACTCCTGGAAATCTGGCTTGTGAGAGGCCAAGTCCCTTCTTAATTCCTCTTTCTTGCTGTGGAGCCCCCCTCATGTCCAATGACTGGCAGCAGGAAAGACCTCACCCTTCAGACAAGATCATAGTATCTGCCCTTGAAGCCTTTCTCTTTCAGCCCTCAACAATGTCTCAATAAAAACAGCAACCCAACGTTGGACAGAAGCCTGCGGTAATGAGTGGTGGTGCAGAAGCCATCCTTTCAAGGGCACAGAGTGCCATTTCTCTCTCAAGGGATGGATAATTCCTGCCTTAATGCAACCTTCATCTGCCCAGTCACCAGCCGATGGGAAAGCAGCTCCAGCGAAAGATAAGGGCTCTTTGCCTGAAATGAAAAATTCATGAAGAAAGACTAGGAATGGGGCACGCAGAGAGCTGCCCAGTTGCTGTGCTCTGAGGACCTGACAAGAAGCTCAAAAAGCCAAATGGAAATTTTCTCTCCTCTCCAGCATCTCCCATCATGCCCTCTTCCATGTTTGTGGCTCTCTTCTCTGCTGTACCTGGTCACAGCTCTGCAGTCTCACCAATGCCCAATGCCAGGGGATCCAGGAAGAGGGGTACCTCTGCTCACCCAGGCCAGCCACTTGACACCCACTCACATCCTCACAAAATGTTCGCTGTGGCTAGACAGGCTGGCACGGTTCTGACCACCTGCCTCCCTAGACTAGACCTGGAGGAAACCCAAACTGGCTATTTATTTGTCCCTGGGAGACGCCTACAGATTACTTCCTATTCCAATTTTCTGACCCACAGATCTGATCAAAATTCGTTAGGTTGATCATTGGTCACAACTCATAACTTGGGAAGGCAGCCCTGAATTTCTTGTCACAATGTTGGGCAGACAGTGGTTTGGATGAAATGAAAGGGGAAAAAAACCTCTTGAACCATGAACTGGAGAATTTAACTCTATCATAGGGATGGGCTTGAGAAGTATGACTGGCTACCCCATAATATACAGAATGGCACAGCAGTCACAGGTGCCATTCCAGAGATGGCATGTTCCAGGGCAGTAATTAATCCCCAGAAATTAGGTAGGAGGGCAGGCTGCCATCACAGAGGAATCTGCCACCAAGGAAGTCCACCAGACTCTACTGTCAATGGGAAATGGGAAACTTGAGTCTCCTATTGCAGAGCCGCAGTTCCTTCTTCCTGCTGCAGGGTCCGTGGCCGAAGGAAAACCTCACTCCACTGTCCCCTGTCCAGGCCAGCTGTGGAATGCAGGTCCTCCATGAAGTTGGGGGCCCCTCTTGGTCTCCCAGTGCATTGGCTCTTGGTTCCCAGGTCTTCCAGGCATTCATGCAGCCTTTTCCATTCAAAGCGGGAACTGGATTCAGACAGCAGTGTCTCATTGAAAAGCTTGTCCCTTCAACACCAGCCCCTGAGAACCACTCCAAGGCCTTTTTTTTTTTTCTTTTTTGAGACAGAGTTTCACTCTTGTTGCCCTGGCTGGAGTGCAATGGCACCATCTCGGCTCACTGCAACATCCATCTCCTAGGTACAAGCAATTCTCCTGTCTCAGCCTCTCAAGTAGTTCAGATTACAGGCCCCCACAACCAAGCCCGGCTAATTTTCTTGTATTTAGTAGAGACGGGGTTTCACCATGTTAGTCAGGCTGGTCATGAACTCCTGACCTCAGGTCATCCACCCACCTCGGCCTCCTAAAGTGCTGGGATTACAGGCATGCACCACCTCGCCCGGCCAGCCTTTTTTAAAAAAACACTAACTCCTCCCAAAACAAAGAATGTGTTCACTCATTTTCTCCATACTAGAGCTTTATCATGAAGAACACAGATATAAAAACCTAAAGACTTATCTGCCCTCTGCCCCATCCCAGCACAAACAGGAAACTTTCCCACCACAACAAAAAGACAAAACATAGGTCACATTCTCAATGGGCCACCCTGATATACACAGAAGCCTAGCAGTTAAGACTACAGCACCAAGTCCAAGTGTAATCTGTTTCTTCTTTTATGTGTAGGAAGTTGTTTGAAGCTTTTTCCTCCAGATTTTAAGTGATTTGTGTTCACTGTGGAACACTTGAAACGTATAAGAATAAAGACAAAGGGGGGAAGTGTTCATCATCTCACTACCCAGAAGCAAACTATTAATATTTTTTAATATTTCTTTCCTAGTTTTGTCCTGTGCCTTAAGTTTCATTTGAAATCAAGACTGTATATACAATGTGGATCGAGAGTATTTTATACAGCCATTAAAAAAAAAAGAATGAAATCATGTCCTTTGCAGCAAAAGGAATGCAGCTGGAGGCCATTATCCTAAATGAATTAATGAAGAAACAGAAAATCAAATACCGCATGTTCTCACTTATAAGTAGAGCTAAACAATGGGTAATCATGAACATAACGATGGAAACAGACACTGGGGACTCCAAAAATGGGAAGGGAGGAAAGGAGGGAGGGAAGGATTGAAAAACTACCTACTGGGGGCTGGGCACAGTGGCTCATGCCTGTAATCCCAGCACTTTGGGAGGCTAAGGCAGGGGATCACCTGAGGTCAGGAGTTTGAGACCAGCCTGGCCAACATGGTGAAACCCCATCTCTACTAAAAATACAAAAATTAGCCAGGCGTGATGGCATGTGCCTATAATCCCAGCTACTCGGGAGGCTGAGGCACGAGAATTGCTTGAACCCGGGAGGTAGATGTTGCAGTGAGCTGAGATCGCACCATTGCACTCCAGCCTAAGCAACAAGAGCAAAACTCCATCTCGGAAAAAAAAAAAAAGAAAAACTACCTACTGGGTACGATGTTCACTATTTGGGTGATGGGTTCAATAGAAGCTCAAACCCCAGCATTATACAATATACTCATGTAATAAACCCGCACATGTACCTCCTGAATCTAAACAATTCAAAACAGATCTGTATTTTTTTTTTCTGAGACAGGGTCTTACTTTGTCACCCAGACTGGAGTGCAGTGGCACAATCTCGGCTTGCTGCAGCCTCAACTTCCCAAGTTCAAGCAATCCTCCCACCTCAGCCTCTCCAGTAGCTGGGGCTACAGGTGTGCACCACCACACCTGGCTAATTTTTGTATTTTTTTGTAGAAATAGGGTTTTGCCATGTTGCCCAGGCTGGTCTTGAACTCCTGGGCTTAAGCAATCTGCCTGCCTCAGCCTCCCAAAGTGCTAGGATTACAGATGAGAGCTACGGTGCCTGGCCCAAAAAAGATAATTTTAGAAAGAGTATTTTCCCAAAGCAAGCATATTAATAGCTGCCTAACTATTCGTAATATGCCTGTGCCATAGTTTGCATGATCATGAGGCCGAAGCTACACCAGTCAGAAGTGACTGACCTTGCAGTGAGGGAATAGTAGTAGGGCCAGGCTTCAAGGAGCTGGAGCAAGCAGAGCAATAAGGTTTCAGCTCACAGCTACCACCAAAGCCTGAGGTTATTTCAAAAATAGGAATGCTGGAAGATACAGCACACAGATGGAAAGAAATCTTTTGAACCCGAAGGCTGAAGGGAAAGCTGGCTAGGGTCCTGAGGCTATGCTGACATCCAGGAGAAAGCACAGTGTGTGAAGAAGGGTGTTAAAGGCCCCAAGTTTGCTGTTTGTCAGGAATATAAAGATTGTTCCGGCATTCGGGCAGAATGTATACCCTTCGGGTAAGACTGGAGGAAGTTATGGAATTGATTTTCGTTTGTTTCTGTGTGTGGGGGTGGGTTTTTGTTTTGTTTCTTGTTTTTGTTTTTTTGAGACAGGGTCTCACTGTGTCGCCCAGCCTGTAGTGCAGTGGTGTGATCTTGGCTCACGGTAGCCTTGACCTCCCGGGCTCAAGAAGGGAGTATTAACTCCACTTCAGCCTCCTGAGTAGCTGGGAGTAGAGGCACACACCACCACACCTAAGTTTTGTAATTTTTGTGGAGGCAGGGTTTCGCCACGTTGCCCAGGCTGATCTCAAACTCCTGGGCTCAAGTGATTCACCTGCCTCGGCCTCCCAAAGTACTGGGATTACAGGCATGATCCACCGCACCCAGCTGGAATTGATTTTTAGAAAATACATTTAGGAAGGGCCAGGGCTTGGGGGGTGGTTCTAAGACTAGCAAGAAAATAATAGGAGCAGTTTCAGAAGCTGTTCGATTATTACATGAGCATGAGTATGTCAAACAAGAGACGCTAAAGCCAGCCTGTCTCACCTTATTGATTTCCGGTGCTTACTGAATGCATTACTTTTATTGGAGAATAATTTCTTTTTCATTTTCTTTTATCTTGCTCATTTGACTATGTCAGGTCCGTTTAATCAGTCACAATTGCTGCTGCTTTTTTTTTTTTTTTTTCCAGAGTCTTGCTCTGTCACCAAGCCTGAAATGCAGTGGCATGATCTCAGCTCACTGCAACTCCACCTCCTGGGTTCAAGCGAATCTCGTGCCTCAGCCATCCAAGTAGCTGGGATTACAGGCGCACGCCACCATGCCCAGCTAATTTTTGTATTTTTAGTAGAGATGGGGTTTCACCATGTTGGCCAGGCTGGTCTTGAACTGCTGGCCTCAAGTGATCCCCCTGCCTCAGCCTCCTAAAGTGTTGGGATTACAGGTGTGAGCCACTACGCCCGGCCAAAATTGCTGCTTCTTGATAGAGTATGGAATTCCTTTCTTTTGAGGTCAGGTTTATTTTTTTCTTACTACATGTGAAAAATTTACTCATAACCAAAACTCCTAGAATATAGGAAAGCGTGAAGTATAAGGAAGTAAATAAAAATCACCAGTAATCTGACTACCAAGAGATAACCACTGTTGACTTATTAATATAAGTCCTGCCAGACTCTTTTCCTATATATGCGTTCTCAATTAATCTCTGCCTCTCTCTCTCACACACACACACACACGCACACACACACACATCACATCACATCACACACATAAACACAAAGAGAAAGGGGAGTATTGATACTATACATACAGTTTTTTTTTATTGTGGTAAACATAAATAACAAAATTTACCATTTTAAGCATGTTTAGGTGTACAGTCTTGTGGCACTAAGTACATTCACACTGTTGTACATCTATCACCACAATTCACTTCCAGAACTTTTTCATCTTCTCCAACTGAAACTCTGTACCCATCAAGTCAGCGGTCCCCAACATTTTTGGCACCAGACTGGTTTCATGGAAGACAATTTTTCCATGGACAGGGTGGGTAGGGGGGATGTTTTCAGTATGAAACTGTTCCACCTCTGCCACCTCTGAAACCACCTCCTGCTGTGCAGCCTAGTTCCTAACAGGCCACAGACAGGTGCCGGACCATGGCCCAGGGGTTGAGGACCCCTGCATTAAATAAGAACCCCCATTACCCCTCCCCCCAGCCCCTGACAACCACCACTCTGCTTTTTGTCTCTGCATAATTTGGTGACTTTAGGTATGTCATCTGAGTGGAATCATACAGTATTTGCCCTCTTGTGTCTGGCTTATTTAGCATAATGCCTTTAAGCTTCATCCATTTTATAGCATGTGTGAGAATTTCTTTTTTTGTATGTATTTATATATAACATTGTGTCCTTTTTTTTTCTTTTTAGACAGAGTCTCACTCTGTTGCCCAGGCTGGAGTGCAGTAGCATGATCTCGGCTCACTGCAACCTCCACCTCCTGGGTTCAAGTGATTCTCCTGCCTCAGCCTCCTGAGTAGCTGGGACTATAGGCATGTGCCACCATGCCCGGCTAATTTTTTGTGTTTTTTGTATTTTTATTAGAGACGGGGTTTCTCCGTGTTAGCCAGGATGGTCTCGATCTCCTGACCTCGTGATCCGCCCACCTCGGCCTCTCAAAGTGCTGGGGTTACAGGCGTGAGCCACCGCGCCCAGCCAACACTGTGTTCTTGTATTTATCTGTTGATGGACACTTGGTACAAATAGTTCTTTAGGCTGCTTTTTCCACTTAATATATTCTAGACATCATTTCATGCCAACAAAGTATAATTAAATTATTATTTTTAATGACTATTTGGTATATTGTTCAACAGATATTTTATAAGTTATTTAACTAGATTGCTAACAATGAACACTTGATTATTTACAGTTTTTTTGCTTAATAAACTTTTCAGTGATGAACAATCTTTCCAGTTTTTATTGAGAAATATATCACACAGGAGAGGATATAATGTATATGTTAAGCTTCAAGAATCCTGACAAAATGAACAGTCTGTATCCTACTCCCAGCTGAAGAAATAGAGTATTCTCAGAACCTTGGAAGCACCTGCAGGCCCTGTCCCATCTCGTTGCCCTCTCATCCCCCCAGAGGGATCACTATCCTGATTTTTGTGTTAACCATTCCCATGCTTTTCTCTGTAATTTTATCATATGAGTACGTACACTCCTCCCCAAAAATATAGAGCCTAAACGTAAGTCTACTGGATAAAAGAAAACACATGGGTGCTATGGGCATCTTGGATCTGGCCTTCCTTTCCAGACTCAATGCATCCAGTTCTTTCCAGCTCAGAGAGCCCCTCCTCCATCATTGGTGTGATTCTCCACCTCCTTCTTCAAGGAAATCCTCCTTCCTACTAGGTTGTTATCAGTTTAGAATACCCCTCCCCTCTGCCTCTACTCCCATCCACCCATTACAGCAAACTCATTTAGAATCATTGTCCATAGCACATTTTTCAGAAATGTTAATTAAGGGTCTAGAATAACACCATGTTGGGGGGCTTCAACAGAATTGTCCAGGGTGGACTTGGGCATCCCCAATCTCACCACTTTGGAGGTCCTGCCCTCTGGCATATGATATGCCTCCTCTTCCTCCTGAGGGCCTCTTGTTTCTTTTCCTGACAATCTGTAGCTCACTCTTGGATAAAATTAATGACAAACACTCCCTTCCTAAGAACAAACAATGATCTTAGACATTACATTGTTTAAATGCACATTAAGGAGGCATTTCATTAAATGCAGCATAATTGACTAAGATCCCTTCTATTCCAAATGAATATAGGCTTTTCCACAATTTTCCAGAGAAGTTTTAGCTTCCCCACTTTGCCTTACCCTCCTTATGTCTATGCAGACTCTAGCCTTGGTTATCTTCAAGCATGTGCTAACTCTTTCCTTCCGGAAGCCCCCCATGATATAGAAATAACAGCAGTCTCCTTGCTTCTGTCCTAATGCAGGATCCCGTGGAAAAGGAAGGCTTCCTTGGTAATTGCAGAGAATGGAATCTGAGGCTAGTATACTGGTATTATCTACCATTTACACAATACCTGCTATGTTCCTGGCACTTTACATACATTATCTGAAGAGTACATTTTATTACTTTTGCACATAAGGAAACTCAGGTTCAATCATGCATCCAAAGACATTAACGAATGAATGATTGATTCAGAGTTTGGACCAGATGTGTGCATCACTAAAATGTTTGTGTTTGTGAGCACTCCTCTATATCCTCTCTTTGGAAAGAGAAAGCTATGCAATATTTAGGATTTTTTCCCTGAGTTTCCTAGAGCTGCTGTAACAAAGTACCACAAACCTGGGGGCTTAAAACAACGGAAATTTGTTCTCTCACAGTTCTGGAGGCTAGAAGTTCAAAATCAAGGTTTGGCCAGGATTGGTTCCTTCTGAGGGATATGAAGGAGGATCCCTTTCTTGCCTCTCTCCTCTCTTCAGGTGGTTGCTGGCAATCCTTAGTGGTATTGGTTTGTAGATGCATCATTCCAGCATCTGCACTTGACCATCTTCCCTGTGTATCTCTCTGTATTCAAATCTCCTCCTCCTTTCTCTTATAAAGATACCAGTCATTGGCATTAGGGCCTACCTTAATCCAGTATGACCTCATCTTAACTTGACTACATCTGCAAAGACCCTATTTCCAAATAAGGTCACATTCACAGATACCAGGGGTTAGGACTTGAACATATATTTTTGGGGGACACAATTCAACCCAATACCTTGGGCATCCTTGTCACCAAGGCATTCTCCTATCATATCTCCTTCCCAAGACATGGAGGAATACTGCTGCCTGCTCACACAAGTAAACAGGAGGTGCTGGAGGTCTTAAGCCACAGCAGGAGGGCTGGGCAGAAACCTGTGCTGAGTAAGATACCTTTTCAGTGAAGGGTACCCGTTGCGGCAGGCCAAGAGAGCCACGGGCCAGCCAGGAGGCCAAGCCAAGCTGTGGTGGAACAGTTCCCTTTGGTGTCTGCAGCTGAGCCCCTGATTGCACAGTGGCACGGCACAGCTGTGTTAGTCATCCTTTCTCCAGATGCCATGAAGTTTGGAAAATGTGGCTGGATCCTTGTGAGGTCACCGTGCTTAGGGAGTTTGGGCTCTGAATAAAAAAGCAGCAGAAAGTCTTGAAATTCACAGCCCTTTCTGCTCCAGATTCTATGGGGTTGAGAAAGGAGATGTGAATTGATGGTGGGGCCCCATGTTGGGGTGATCAGACGCAACACCAGGCCACGGAGGCTACGAAGTCCAGCGGAGTTAAAGGAATGAGACAAGACAAGTTAAGAGTGCATAAAGTGGGATCAGGGGGCCAACACTAGTATGGAGGCTGCTAAGGCCCCGAGCTCTGGAAGCCCGCACTATTGGGGATCAAACAAAGATGCAGGAGGTGAGGATGTAGGGGTTGAAAGAAAGCAGTGTATCAAGCACATGATCTACAACTGTGACAGTTTAGCATTTTCTTTGACGCATATGGAACACGTTCTGCTACTTGAGATAATGGGAAACATGTTCTTCTAGTTTAAGATTACAATTGATCTATTAGCCTGGGAGTGCTAGAAGCAAGAAGCCATGACACATTGGGCTGTCCACTCACAGCCTGATGCCTGTAGATGATCAGCCACTGTGTAATGAATGAACTCATTCTTCAATAAACCAGTGAATGATCACATGAAAGAAAACATGGGACTCTCTGGCCACAAATACTGAACACCTTCCTCTTCTTTACCGTAGAAGAAGGGAGAATTTCTTTCTCAAAGACCAAACCCTAGACTTCATAGTCTTTTTCTGTTTTTCTCCCTGCAGGACTTCTACCCCTCAGGGTCTCCTGCAGAGCATTCTGTGGGCAACTAACCATCTAATGTTATTTTTATAGAGCCCAAGGGAGAGATTTTTATACATACACACATGTGCACGCACACACACACAAACTGTGTGTGTGCATGTATACATGATTTCACTTATGTACTGCTACATAACAAACCACCCCTAATGTAAGTAGCACAAAACAACCATTTTATTTTGCATAAGGAGTCTTTGAGTCAGCAAATTAGACAGCAACTAGCAGGGATGGCTAGCCTCTGCTCCCTGGTGTCTGAGACCTCAGCTGGAAAAACTTGAAAGCTGAGAATGACTCAACAGTTGGGGGCTAGAGTCATCCGGAGGCGTCTTCACCCACATGTCTGGTGGTTTGGCTGGAACCTCAGCTGGGCTGTCAGCCCAAACACCTACACATGGTCCCTCCATGTGTTCTCTCCACACGGGCTAGCTGGGCTTCATCAGACTAGCTGGTAACTGGGGTCCAAGGGAAGGTGTCCCGAGAAAGCAAAGCACAAGTGCATGGCATTTCTATGACCTGGCCTCGGAAGTCACAGAGTGCCATATGGCATCAAACGATATTGGTCAAAGTTATACAGTTTTCCCAGGTTCAACGTATGAGGAAGTGGGCAAGCTTCCTTTTTTTTTTTTTTTTTTTTGAGATGGAGTCTCTCTATGTTGCCCAGGCTGGAGTGTAGTGGCTAGATCTTGGCTCACTGCAACCTCTGCCTCCCGGGTTCAAGTGATTCTCCTGCCTCAGCCTCCCAAGTAGCTGGGACTACAGGCACATGCCACCACACCCTGCTAATGTTTGTATTTTTAGTAGAAACAGGATTTTACCATATTGGCCAGGCTGGTCTCGAACTCCTGACCTTGTGATCCGCCCACCTCAGCCTCCCAAAGGCAAGCTTCTAGAACAGCACATGGACAGGAGATATTGGTATGTCACCTGGAAAACAGTCTGACAAGCTCTTTTTTTCTTTTCTTTTTTTTTTTTAAGAGACAGGGTCTCTCTCTGTTGCCCAGGCTGGAGTACAGTGTCACAATCATAGCTCACTGCAGCCTCAAACTCCTGGGCTCACAAGCAATCCTCCTGTCTCAAGTCTCCAGAGCAACTGGAACTATAGGCATGCACAACCACACCTCGCTAATTAAGTAATTTTTTTTTAAAGATGGGGTCTCACTATTTTGCCAAGGCTGTCTCAAACTCCTGGCCTCAAATGATTCTCCCACTTCAGCCTTCCAAGTAGCTGGGATTACAGGCATAATCTTTTTCTTTAAGTTGTAAAATTCACACAAGAGAGTAAATATAATATGAGTAGTTTAGAACTCTCCAATTGTGTTTCTCTGACCCTCAGTCAAAAGTAACGACCCTTGTGAGTTTTGTGTTACTCATGTTCTTGCTTTCTTTATAATTTTGCCACTCCAGGTTTTTTCCTAAATAATATATTGTTTAGTTTTGCCTGCTTGCAAACTTTGTAAAAATGGAATCACACAGAAGCATTCTCCTGTGATCTTGTTCATTTAGTCTTTTTTTTTTTTTTTAAGATGGAATCTTGCTCTGTCACCCAGGCTGGAGTGCAGTGGCATGATCTCAGCTTACTGCAACCTCTGCCTCCCAGGTTCAAGTGATTCTCCTGCCTCAGCCTCCCAAGTAGCTGGGATTACAGGTGCGTACCACCATGCCTGGCTAATTTTTGTATTTTTAGTAGAGACAGGGTTTCACCATGTTGGCCAGGTTAGTCTTGAACCCCTGGCCTCAAGTGATCCACCTGCCTCGACCTCCCAAAATGCTGGGATTATAGGCATGAGCCGCCATGCGCGGATATTTACTCTTGTATCAGAAAGAAAGGGTAGGCTTGGTTGTGTTGTGGTAACAAATATCACCCAAATCTCAGTGGCTTATAACTCCAGTGATTTCTCACTTATCCTATACAGATGTTGTGGATTGGCTGTTACTCTGCTCTGGGATCCAGGCTGAAGGAGCAGGCTCTAGCTGGAACATTACTAGTCTCCAGGCAGAAGAAAAAGAGACGATGGTGAGCCATGTGATTTTTCTTCAAACTCCCCCTCAGAAGTGACATGTGTTCATTCTGCTCCCATTCTATTGCCAAAGCAAGTCACATGGCTAAGCCTAAGGTCAGTGGGTTACAAATATAATCCCTATGTAGAAAGGGACCCAGAAGGAACACTCCTAGAGGGGCAACAGATATTTTGAAATAGTATCACAAGCTACCATAGTATCCCTCCTAGTCACAATTATTTGCATCCCTAATACAACCTACCTCAATATATTCCCCCTTAGTCACAAATATTTGTTTCCCTCTTTTCTGCAAAATAAACTCACACATTCTCACAGGAGACAACTCCAATTCCCATCTAACCATGGCATCAGACATTAAGTCCAAGATCTCATGGTAGTTCCTACATTGGGTCTGGATGTGGTTTCCTCTTGGTCTGGAGATCCAGAACTAAGAAGTCTAGTTATCAGCCCTCCACACACCCCATGGGCCAAAAAAGAACAGGGATGGGGTAATCTCAATAAATACTCAGCAGATCTGGGGGAAGGCCTGAGGTTCTGCATTTCTAACATTATTTAGAAAGGAAAGAATGAGAGACATGATATTGGTCAAGGTTACACAGTGTTTACAGGCTCAAGGCATGAGGGAGTGGGCAAGCCTCTAGAATAGTATGTGGACAGCAGATATGGGTAATCATTGATCTATGGACATCTTGAAATTCCACTGGGCTGACATCATAAGGGGCCCCCTATCCTGGGGAGAGGGAATATTTCTAGATTAGGTCTTAGTCCTGCCCCTGGAGGAAGGGGGTTCCTCAGGCCATTCTCTTTCATGGCCCTTGGCTCTGCCATCTGGAAGGGCCTTCCTTTTCTATTTTCCTCCTAATGAGGGCGTGTGCCTTCCTGAAGTGTGCCCCCACTTGCTCTCTGTGGTAGACTGCATTATTAAATACTCATTGCTCCTCTCCATGGGTCTGTTTTGCTGAACCCTAATTAACCTCAGTAGGGAAGGCACCAGGTTCAAGAGGTCAAAGAAGAGACCTAAAGGTAGCAAATAAGACATGGGGTTTTGGCCGGGCAGGGTGGCTCACACCTGTGATCCTAGCACTTTGGGAGGCCAAGGCAAGTGGATCACCTGAGGTCAGGAGTTCAAGACCAGTCTGGCCAACATAGTGAAACCCTATCTCTACTAAAAATATAAAAAATTAGCTGGGCATGGTGTCGAGCGCCTATAATCCCAGCTACTTGGGAGGCTGAGGCAGGAGAACCGCTTGAACCCGGGCAGTGGAGGTCGCAGTGAGCCAAGATTGTGCCATTGCATTCCAGCCTGGGCAGCAAAAGCAAAACCCCGTCTCAAAAAAAAAAAAAAAAAAAGACATAGGGTTTTATTAGCGGCTTACATACAGGGGAGAGTCTCCAGCAGCGGCAGACTGGACAGGAAAAACGCAAACACTTGCAAACAGCATGCAGTTTATACAGCATTTTCACTTAACACCCTCCCCTTAACAACCTTCACCTGGTAACCTGCATTTAACCTAAAACAAATGGCCTCCATCCCCTATACGGCCCACATTCCACCAGACAGGAAGGGAGTGGGGTGGAGCTCACATGTTCCTCATAGACAGGAAGGAATCTCTGGGTTGGCCACTCCCAGATTCTCTAGCTCAGAGCACACACTCAGGTGCATCTGCCATACAGGGTCATTCTAAGGGTATGCTTAAGTTATTGCTATTGGGTATGTTTATCCTACAGGGTCCCTCAATACTGGACGATTATAATGCTCACTCCCTGGTGATAAACTTAGTCATATGACTTTTTTGGCCAATGAAAGTAGTGCGTGCCACTTTCGGGTAGAAGCTTTATTGTAGGGTGACCAACCTCAGTTTCCTGAAGACGAAGACTATTCTGGCTTTAACAGTAAAGTGTTGTGTCCGAGGAAACCCCCAGTCCTGGGCAAATTGGGATAGTTGGTCACCCAAGCTTTAAGAGTCATGTCACCCTTTTTTTTTTTTTCCCTTTTTGAGGAGAACAAAAATGTCTCAGTTAGAAACCTCCTATAAGCCTTAGTCACAGAACGAGGAGGAAGATAGCTGACCTCTATGGATATGTAATGCAAATAAGAAACAAATGTTTGGGCCAGGTGCAGTGGCTCATGCCTGTAATCCCAGAACTCTGGGAGGCCGAGGCAGGTGGATCACTTGAGGTCAGGATTTTGAGACCAGCCTGGCCAACATGGTGAAACCCTGTCTCTACTAAAAATACAAAAATCAGCCAGGCATGGTGGTGGGGGCCTGTAGTCCCAGCTACTCGGGAGGCTGAGGCACAAGAATCACTTGAACCCAGGAGGCAGAGGTTGCAGTGAGCTGAGATTGTGCCACTGCTCTCCAGCCTGGGTGACAGAGCAAGACTCAGTTTCAAAAGAGGAAAGGAGGGGAAGGAGAAGGGGAAGGGGGAGGAGGAGCAGGAGGGGGAGGGGAAGGGGAATGGGAGGGAAGAAAAGGGAAGAAAAGGGGAGGGGAGGGAAGGGAAAGTTAAGTTTGGGGTTTATTTAGCCACTGAGTTGAGAAGGTCATTTGTTACTGCAGGATAACTTAGCCTAAACTGACGGAGGCAGCGCTACATGATATCTTTGGTATTCACCCATTCATCCATTTCTTATTGATGTCTGACAAGTTCTGCCTCGTCTTGCCCTCAATATGGTTATGCCAAACTTCTCCCTGGAACTTCAGTACTTTTGGGAGTAGAGCTGCCAAGCAAAATACAAAATGCTCAGCTAAATTTGAAATTCAGATAAACAATACACAATTTTAGAAATTTTCCTAAATTTAAATTGTATTAATAAAATTTAATTTTTAACTAAGTTTGCTAAACCAGTTTTCACTACTTAAAATAATTTCAATAAGTATAGCCCATACAATATTTGAGACATACTTATACTAAAAAAGTATTTGCTCTTTATTTGAAATTCAAATTTAACTAGGCATTCTGTATTTTCATTTGCTAAATCTAGCAACCCTAGTTGTGAGGAAAGCACTTTTTGAGGGGCCTGGGACAAAGAATATACTCAGAAAATTCCCACTTCTACAGACAGCAGCATTGTGGAGCAATGCTAAACTTAATCTATCATCAGATTTATGGGGAGCTTTAAAAAAAGGGACCTAGGTGTGAACTCAGACCTGATTAGCTAGAAACTTGTGTGGAATATCTGGGGAATCTGTAGTTTTTGAGACAGTCTTGCTCTGTTGCCCAGGCTGGAGTGCAGTGGTGCGATCTTGGCTCACTGTAACTTCTGCCTCCCAGGTTCAAGCGATTCTCCTGTCTCAGTCTCCCAAGTAGCTAGGATTACAGGTGCCCACCACCATGCCTGGTAATTTTTTTGTATTTTTAGTAGAGACAGAATTTCACCAGTTGGCCAGGCTGGTCTCAAACTCCTGACCTCAGGCCACCCTCCTCGTCCTCCCAAAGTGCTGGGATTACAGGGAATCTGTAGTTTTCTTTTAAAAAGTGTGTTAATTCGGATCATTGGCCAGGTTTGGAAACTAGTGGCCTCATGCACTACTTCTCAAACTCTAACCGTGCGAAGCATCTCGGGATCTTGCCAAACACAAATTCTGATTCAGCAGGTCTTGGGGGACCTGAGGTTCTGCATTTCTAATATCATGATATCGATGCTACACATCTGTGGATCACACTGAATAGCAAGACTTCAGAGCGGTGAGTCTCAAACTTGAACCACCTGGAGGGCTTATCAAACTGCATTGCTGGGCCCTACCCCAGAGTTTTTTACTTAGTAGATGAGAACTACTCTTTTTGTTAGAAAAGCTCCCAGGTGTTTCCGATGCTGCTGCTCTGGGACCCACACTCAGAATCACAGTGCTAGGACAAAGAGAAAGGGCTTTGGGATCGGCGGACCTGAGTTAAATTCCATCCCAGCAAGCGGGTCACCTCTGACAGATTTCTTACATTGGTTCTCCACTCTGTACATAAAAGTCACCTTGGCCGGGCGTGTTGGCTCACGCCTGTAATCCTAGCACTTTGGGAGGCCGAGGCGGGTGGATCACCTGAGGTCAGGAGTTCGAGACCAGCCTGGCCAACATGGGGAAACCCAGCCTCTACTAAAAATAAACAAAAATTAGCCGGGCGTGATAGCGTGCACCTGTAATCCCAGCTACTCCAGAGGCTGAGGCAGGAGAATGGCTTGAACTCGGGCGGCGGAGGTTGCAGTGAGCAGAGATTGTGCCACTGCATCCAGCCTGGGGGACAAGAGCAAACCTCCATCTGGAAAAAAAAAAAAAAAAAAAAAAGAGTCACCTGAAGAACTTAAACAATCCTGATGCTAGTGTTCTTTCCCAGATCAAATTAAATCAGGAAAGCTGGGAGTGAGACCCAGATGCACCGTTTTCACAGATTCCTCAGGGAATTCTAATGTGTCGCCAGGTGGAAAACCACTGAAACACTGAGCCATTCTCCTTATCTGAAAATGAAGACTGTCTGAGGATTAAGTGTAATAGAAATGAAAGACTCTGACATAAGGCAGGCACCCGAAGTGGCTGCTATTACTCCTCCACTTTCTAGCCTTCCCTTCCATCTTAGAGGGAGAGCTGTCCCCAGGCCTGTATGAGGTTCACCTGTCTCCAACCCCTCCCCCACAAAGAAAAGAACCTAGCTTACTTTGTCATTTCCTTCTGCAACATTGCTTCTCACCTGCATCTTAAGTCTACTTCCACTAGCTCTTCCCTGTCTTTTAAAATATGCTGAACTCCGCCATCACTCAATCTTGCTGTCATCCTGTTTCCTGCCTCATATCACTGATAACATTTCTCAAGCAAGTGGCCCACAGCAGTACCAATTCCTAGCTTCTCCTTAACCCTCAGGAGAAAAAGCCTCATTCCCTTCACCTCCAACCCTAAACTTTAGTACAGAGACACCCAAAGTTTATCAAAAGTGTTTGAATGGCCAAACCCAGAGGCCTTTTCTCGGTAATTCTTCTCTTTCAATTCAATTGAACAAGCATGTTTTAGTGCCTACTATCACTTGGGTACAAAGAGGACTAAGTCACCCTCCTTGGCCTCAAGGGGTAGGTCTTTGGAGCAGCTATCATGTAAGCAAGGCAATACCTGAGATAGAAACTGTGAGGTAAAGTGTGAATGATGTGGGTTCTTGCCCTCAGCACTCAGCCTTATCATAGGTCTTTGCATCTACATCTATTACAAATGAATGATTGAATGGATGAATGAACTCCACAGGAAGATGAGGAAAGCCTTTATGGATGGAGTGACCTTGCAGCAGAGTCTCAAAGGATGAGTAGGGTTTTCCAGGTAGGGAAGTGTGTGGGTGAGTAGTCCAGATGGAGCCAAAGGTATGGGAGCAAGGAACAGCCTGGTGCATTCCAGAAGTGTTGATAATGTCACTGGCTGACTCAGAGGGTGTGAAGGGGAGGAGGAGGAGGGAAGGCTAGAGAGGGAAGGTAGAAAGGAATTGGAGGCCAAAAAGATGCTGAAGGGCCTCCTGTACCTCCAGGAAGAGTTTGAATGTTATCATTTGGGCAATGGGAAGCTATTCCTGGGTCTTCACAAGGGAATCAGTTGATGAGAACTTCTGTTTAGAAAGACAGCCTTGGCAGCAACTCAAGCGCTGGGAGAGGACAGAACCACCGGGGAAGAGGGTATGGGGAAGAAGAGCAGCAGGCTGAGGACAGGCCCAGGACTGAAGAGTCAGGCACAGGAAGAAGAGTTCATGGAGCAGGCTGTGAAATGGACAAAGGAAAACCAGAGGTGCTTCCCAAGCAGGGGGCCTGGCCACCAGAGTCCCAAGCTACCAAGATGTCAAGTAAAGAAGAACTGAAAGCCAACTCCTGGATGCAGCAGTGGGTGGGGGTCACAGTGGCCTGTGCCAGAACTGTTCCAGTGGAGCAGTAGGGGCAGAGAGAAAACCACAGGAACAGGCATTGCAAGCTCATGCTCCACCCACACGTCCCCTTTCTCCTTTTGTCCCATGACCCATGTTCTTGCTCTCTTTCTCTCTCAAAGGAAATCCAAATTTAAAAATATGGAGTCATGGGAATCAGTTCCTTTGCTAACACACTGAACGTTAGTTTTCTTCTTCTCTTTTGCAAAAACTTCTTATTTCACAAATTACTCAAACAAATAGACAACGTACAGTGAAGTCCAGGTAGATATCATCCACCTTCAGCAATGATCAATCCATGGCCAATCTTTCATCTCAACACTCATATCCTCATTCTTTTGGAGCAAATGCCAGACATTCTTTCATCCATCAGTATGTCAATACGTATCTCTGAAATAGAAGGACTTTTTATAAAACATAATCATAATATAATATTCCCCAATTGTTTTGTTATTGTCTTTTACAGTTTAATTTTTGTTTTGTTTTGTTTTGTTTCTTTCTGAGACAGGATCTTGCTCTATTACCCAGGCTGGAGTGCAGTGGTGCGATCATGACCCATTGCAGCCTCTACCTCCTGGGCTCAGGTGATCCTCCCACCTCAGCCTCCCAAGTAGCTGGGACTACAGGTGCATGTCACCACGTCCAGCTACTTTTTTGTACTTTTGTAGAGATGGGGTCTCACTATGTTGCCCAGGCTTGTCTCAAACTCCTGGGCTCAAGTGATCACTTGCCCCAGCCTTCCAAAGTGCTAGGATTACAGGCATGATCCACCATACCCAGCTACGGTTTGTTTTCATTTGGATGCTAAGAAGACCCATACATTCCATTTGGTTGATCTATCTCTTCAATTTCTTTTAAATTTATAATTTTATAAGGTCCCCTTCCACATTTTTCTTTGTGGAAGAGGAGAAAAGACCCTTGTTCTCTGGATCACTCTGTGGTTAAGGGGGTGGGTCCTCAAATCAGATGGCCTGGTTCTATTTTGCTTTCTTGTTTTTTAGGACTTTTTGTTTGTTACCTACACACAGAAAAGTACATGAATCATAAGTGAGCAGCTTGATGAATTTTCATAAGTGAACACACCTGTGTAACCACCACCCAGCTCAGGAACAGGGCATCACTGGCACCCAAGAACCCCCTCTCAGGCCCTTTCCCAGTCTCTACTACCTCACAAAGGTCAGGTGACTTTTGCATACCACAGCCATGTGTTACCTCTTTTTGAACTTTATATAAATAGAATCATAGCACACATTTCTTGGATGACTGGTTTCTTTCACTCACCTTTATGCTGGTGGCGTGCTTATTGTAATGATTTGTTCATTCCCAATGCTGCATAGTATTCCATTGAATATGAATGTTCCACAATCTGTTTATCCATTCTAGTGTTGATGGACATTTGGACTGTTTACAATCTTAAGCTATTACAAATGGTGCTATCATGAATGTTATTGTCCATGTGTTTCTTTGGGTACATACTTAAGAATGAGAATTATGCATGCTCATGTTGCCAAGGTTTTAATTTTGGGTTTGCTAAATATCACTTTTGTGACCTCGAGCACATTATTTTACCTCTCTGGCCTGTTTCTTAATCTGTAAAACAGGCATAATCATATCCACCCTGTGGAGTTATTGGGAGGATTAAATATAAAAAAAATCTAAAACTCTTAGAATCGTGCCTGTCTCTTAGTAAGGGTTTTATAAATGTTAGCTGTCAATCCTTCTTCCCTTTGTGGTGGTAACTTCTCAATCTCCTTCACTGCCTTTCTCCTCCTGCCAAGTTTCATTCTCCCAAGTTCAAGTTAACCTGGTCTGCTTTTCTCTCTCTCAAACTTGTCTATGCCTATGACTTCCATTACCTTGTACTTGTGGACAGCTTTTGCAATGTGTTACCTAGAAGCTATTACTCCAAACCCCCTTGTCTACAAAACTTAGCCTCTCCCCTGCTCACCAGTCCTCCCTTTTTAGTAATGATGTTATATTTTCCCTTTCCCTTGAATATATGTGTCACCAAAATCTCAACAGATCTAAAGCAAATTTGCCTTTCTTTCCCATATTAGAACCATCTTGTGATCATCTCTGACCCTTCTCTCTTTCTTGCACCCCATATTTAATCTGTGGGGAAATCCTGAACAACTATGCTCACATCACTGTTATTCTCTTTTCTTTTTACTTCTGCTGTCTAGTTCAGGCTCTTAACAATTTATATTGAAACTAATGCAATAACCTGTTACCTCTTCTACCTGGCTCCAACCTCTCCAATTTCTAATTTTCTCTGAACATTGCCTCCAGATTAATTTGACTAAAATATGGCTTTATAATAAATCATCATGATAGGGCATATAACTGTGAAAAGGAAATAAAGCCTTGGGACCCCAAACTCACTATGTCAAAGGGAAAAATTAAGCTTGGAAACTGAGCCACACAAAAACTGCCTTCCTTTTGCTCCTAAACAGATCATTGCCTTTGGACATTTGGACTGTTTACAACCTTAAGCTATTACAAATGGCGCTATTATGAACGTTATTGTCCATGTTTTTCTCTGGGTACTTACTTAGGAATGAGTATGTGATAACAGAAGGCCATCTATCTCCCCAGGTGGCCTTCCTCACAAGGAAAGCAAATGTGGATCCCAAATCTTTCAGAATACACATCCTCCTGATGAACTAATCCTGAAACACAGTTCCATTGAATCTCACCCCGACAATGTAGACTTTTTTTTTCTTTTCTTTTTTTCTTGTGAGACAGAGTCTTGTCATCCAGGCTGGAGTGCAGTGGCACGATCTCCGCTCACTACAACCTCCACCTCCCAGGTTCAAGCAATTCTCCTGCCTCAGCCTGTTGAGTAACTGGGACTCCAGGTGCCTGCCACCATGCCTGGCTAATTTTTTGTATTTTTAGTAGACATGGGTGTTTCACCATGTTGCCCAGGCTGGTCTCGAACTCCTGACCTCAAGTGATCCACCTGCCTCAGCCTCCCAAAGTGCTGGTATTACAGGCGTGAGTCACCGTGCCCAGCCAACTATGTAGATTAACATCTTATCTTCATGGGTATGGGACTAAGACCAGACTAGAAATCATTCCTCTGCCCACCCCAAACAAATGCGTATTAGATCTCTTCCTCTACTCTGTGTTTACTTTATTTTATGTAAAATGTAGATTTACCAAGCAGGACAACTAACATAATTGACTGTTCCTCTACCCGCCCCTTTCACATGTAAAATGTAGATTCAGCAAGTGCTAATCAAAGCCTCACAGGAAAGTAATCTCCTGTCTCATTGTTTACCTTTCCTTCTTTTTTTCCTGTCCTCTCTAAAGTCCTCAGAAACCCTTTTTGGAAAAAGCACAGGCCACAGATCCTATGGAATTTGTGTTTCTTTTTCCCAGAAGTGTCCTCAACCTTGGCAAAATAAACCTCTACATGGATAGAGATCTGTCTCAGACACATTTTGGTTTCCATGACTTCTGAATGGCAGCATGAGGAGCTCCATGAACCCTCTCCCCAGTGAAATGACCATAACCACTGGAAATTGCTTAAGATCAAAGCCACAACCATTTAAAGCCTTTGGAAATTGTTTTAAGGGGACGTGGCAAATTAATAAACTTTTATTCAAGAAAATGTACTAAGTCTCAGTAAGAACAGTGAGAGTCAATAACATTTGTACCACAAAGGACTTCCTCCTTCTTCTAGCTCAGCATGATGGAAAAGTTACTCTAAGTAGGCGAAGCTGAGAACACAGGCTACCTCTTCCCCCAGCTCTCAGTTGGGGGCTACTATATCTCCCTGGGAGGGGCGGCTGCCAGCATTTCTCATGCCCTCCAGCTTCATGCTGCAAAAGCTCTACTTTGGACAAGACTGGCTGATAAATCTGGGGCTCACTTCCTAAACCTAGCCCCCAATCATAGGGCAGAAACTCCACCTCGGCCATGGCAGGCTGAGAATACTGGAGCCTGTGTTACCCTGGCCTCAGCTTGCTCATGGGGCAGAGATTCTTTACAGGAAAGGCAAGCGCAGAAGAGCAAAAGCTACTGCTCTGCCCAGCACTCTGCTCATAAAGCAGGATTGTCATCCTGAGATAAGGGGGCCACTGTCTCTGCCTGAGTTCCCCAAGCTCCGGTGCAGTGGTCAGAGATTTTGCCCAAAGGGAGAGGCAGGCCATAGATACAGAGACCTCTGAAGTTCTTCCCAAGAAAACACTTTATGTGGAACACAATGTGGGAAAGTTCAAGTGTAAGGGTGTTCTCAAAAACAACGAAAATTTTGTTGGTAAGCAATTAAGAGGAGCCTGGGAACTCCGTTCAAACAACAAGCTGAACTGTAGACCATCTAGAAGTGTCCTGGAGAGAACCAGGGAAAGCATCAGCTGAGAAGAGCCCTCTTGGTGTTAGAATAAGTCTCAGAGACTGACCTGAAACATTACCCTTGCAAAGGAGCCCAAATTTAATGTACAAGACAGGAGCAATTCATGCCTCCAGGGCATTAACAAACACGAAAGAACAATCAGCCAGCAGTTGGTGGAGGCTAACGGCTGTATGTGATACCATAGCATGCTGACAGCTTAACAAAGAGATAAGGTAAAGAGAAAAGGAGAATTTTTTTTTTTTTTTTTTTTTTTTTTTGAGATGGAGTCTCACTCTGTCACCCAGGCTGGAGTGCAGTGGCCCAATCTCAATTCACTGCAGCCTCTCACTCCCAGGTTCAAGCGATTCTACTGCCTCAGCCTCCCAAATAGTTGGCATTACAGGCATGAGCCACCACACCCGGCCTAAATTTTACTCTTCTAGGCACCTCATGTAAGTGGAATCATATAGTATTTGTTCTCTTGTGATTGGCTAATTTCACTTTACATAATGTCTTCAAGTATCATCCATATTGCAGCATGTGTCAGAATTGTCAGAATTTCATTCTTTTTTTTTTTTTCTTGAGACAGGCTCTCACTCTGTCTCCCTGGCTGGAGTACAGTGGCACAATCACAGTTCACTGCAACCTCAACCTCCTGGGCTCAAGTGATCCTCCTACCTCAGCCTCCCAAGTAGACGGGACTACAGGAGCATGCCACCACGCCCAGCTCATTTTTTTTTTTTTTTTTTTTTACTTTTTTGTAGAGACAGGATCTCACTGTATTGCCCAGGCTGGTCTTGAACTCTTGGGTTCAAGCAATCCTCTTGCCTCTGCCTCCCAAAATGCTGGGATTACAAGCATGAGCCACTGCACCGGCCAATTTTTATCCCTTGTGAATGCTGAATAGTATTCCATTATTTGTACTTACCAATTTTATTTATCCCTTCATCCATCAATGGATATTTGGGTTGTTTCTCCCTTTCGGCCATTATGAATAATGCTGCTATGAACATTGGCATACAAAGATCTTGAATCAAATGTAACTTAAATGCCATGTCTGCATTGTGGGTGATACAAGAGATGATTATAGAGTAGTACATGGAAGAACATTTAAAAATGTAAATTTAAAGTGTAATATTTAAAAATGTAATAGTTGGCCAGGTGCAGTGGCTCAAGCCTATAATTTATTATTTATTATTATTAAATTTAAAATGTAAATTTAAAAATGTAATAGTTGGCCGGGTAAAGTGGCTCAAGCCTATAATCCCAGCACTTTGGGAGGCCGAGGCGGGGGATCACTTGAGGTCAGGAGTTCAAGACCAGCCTGGCCACTAAAAACACACACACAAAAATTAGACAGACGTGGTGGCACACATGTGTAATCCCAGCTACTCAGGAGGCTGAGGTGGGAGGATCCTTTGAACCCAGGAAGTGGAGGTTGCAGTGAGCCAAGGTCGACTCCAGCCTGGGCAACAGAGCAAGACTCTGTCTCAAAAAATTAATAAATAATAATAAAATGTAATCCTTATGAAATGATTTTAATGTAATTAGGATAACTATAATCACACTTCAAGCCTGCAATATCACATATATTATTGCTTCGGCCCACAAGGTTTCTCAACCTCAGCACTATTGACATTTGGGATAATTCTTTGTTGTGGGGCTGTCCCGGGCACTGGAGGATGGTTAGCAGCATCTCTAGCCCCTACCCACTAGAGGTCAACAGCACCCCTGGAGTTGTGACAACCACAGACATTGTCAAGTGTCCCCTGAGGGATGAAACTGCCCCCAGTTGAGAACCACTGGTTTAGGATGGGGCTGAATAAGGTATTTAATTTTAAAAGTTGAGTCAATTTAATGACATTATTAAATAAATAATAAAGCAGAGAGTACAGAGATAGGGTCAAAATTATCAATGTGGTTTGCAGATGCCTGGAGTTTGGGATGTTTGCTCTGCAACTATGCGAGGATATCCAAATACCCAAGGGGCTGAGATGAAGCCATTAACTAAGATGAAGGCATTATCTGGCCTCCACCACCAGCCTCATCCATTCTTTCATCTTGTCGCCTGTTGGGTCCCGATTTGACTCTGCTCTGGACAAACTATCTCGTGTTCATCCACTCAGAGGCCTCCCTGGAATGCCATGCTCCCTCACCACCAATGCTGCCCTACCAAATTCAGCCCATAGACCTTCAAAAACCAATTCAAATCTCCAAGAATTCAAGTCAGAGGAAATTGCTGCCTCCTCTGAATAATTATTGCTGACACTGATTGCACTCTGTGCTTATTGCTCAGTCCTTTGACTTATCTTGTCAATATTTCCCATTTGTCCTATATCTATCCCCACCTAGGAATGAATGGGACTTCATGATTCTGTCTATCTTTCTAGTGTTAGATGTCTTGCTCAGTAAAAAATGTTTACTGTCTTGTAAATTAATTTAAATATATGGTAAAACAATATAGGGGTCTCTGGAAAGATGGAAATTGTTTGTTTTTGTTTTTGAGATGGAGTCTCACTCTGTTGCCCAGGCTGCAGTGCAATGGTGCAATCTTAGTGCAATTTTGGCTCACCTCTGCCTACCGGGTTCAAGCGATTCTCCTGCCTCAGCCTCCCAAGTAGCTGGAATTACAGGCGCCTGCCACCATGCTGGGCTAATTTTTGTATTTTTATTAGAGACAGAGTTTCACCATGTTGGCCAGGATGGTCTCGAACTCCTGACCTCAAGTGATCCACCCACCTGGGCCTCCCAAACTGCTGGGATTACAGGTGTGAGCCACCATGCCCGGCCTGTTTTTGTTTTCTTGTGGGTTTTTTTGTTGTTGTTGTTATTTTTTTAAGCTGCATCTTGCCTTCTCCGGAAATAGTTTTAAAATAGCTCAATAACATAAAATTATGTAGGAAAGGGTGTATGATGAGCTTATTTAATGCACAAGTTTTATCGACTCCTTTGCAATTAATAGTATGACTAACTTAATTTTTATTTCTGTAATTAAGAATGACATCAGGAAGAGGAATGCATGGTGACTAAGAAGAAGTCATCGTTAGCCAGTCACCTGTCAGATATTCTGTATGTATCTGATTATAAGATTAGAACACTTTTTCATCTGTGTGTGTGTGCATGTGCACATGCATGTGTGTGTGTTTGCGTGTTTCATGAGCATTTTTAGTACTAGGTCCTATATATGTAAGTATAAATATTACCATGAAATTTATCAACCAAATTGGGACTACTTGAGAATCATCTGGTGGGAGAGAGGGCACTATTAAAATTTCGCCAGGACAACAGGCATAAGCCAGGAGTGTTCATCTTATGATTTTACTATAGACAACTCACATATAGCTTAAAAAAGCAGCCCAAATCACAGACAAGGTTATTTTTCATGATCGTTTTCACTGGCCACCAGAAAGCCTTTTCTAATAACAAAAGGACCACATTTTTGAATTTCATCATAGTTTGTCCTCATGGAACTATTGCATGCTGGGACTTAAAGCCTCTAAACAAACTTCATCTCCATTACCAATAAGAAGCCAGACAATGGACCTGGTAACAGGGCATTCTGAACCTCCTTCCTAGACTGCATGCAGACTGCACTGGGTGTGACAATAAAGCCACAATATTGGAACCCTCAGACTGCACCACGTCACAACTGCAGGAATACTTTATGAACCTCCAGGCTGCAGCTTTTACTGTTATTCTCTTAGCCTCATCCTTTCCATTTCCCTCACAATGATTACACTGATGAGGTCTAGTCTCAAAAACCTTAACTCGGTCCTCAAACCATTTTTGGTAACCATATTCCAAAGGAAAAGTTTCTCGCACCAGGTGGTGAGATTTTGCTAGTGTAAAAAAAAAAAAAATCCTGCATGTGTTGGAGAGTGTGTATATAGGAACTCTCTGTACTTTCCACTTAATTTTGTTGTAAACCTAAAGCTACTTTATTTATTTATTTAGAGACAGAGTCTCCCTCTGTTTCCCAGGCTGGAGTGCAATGATGTGATCTTGGTTCACTGCATCCACTGCCTCCTAGGTTAAAGCGATTCTCCTGCCTCAGCCTCCTGAGTAGCTGGGATTACAGGCACACTTCACCACACCCAGCTAATTTTTGTACTTTCAGTAGAGATGGTGTTTTGCCAATTGGCCAGACTGGTCTCAAACTCCTGGCTTCAAGTGATCCGCCCACCTCAGCCTCCCGAAGTGTTAGGATTACAGGCGTGAGCCACGGCACCTGGCCCTAAAATTGCTTTTAAAAATAAAGTCTATCTATATTTTCTAAAAATCCTGAATCCTGTGATCACTACTTCTGAGGGCTAGAACACAGAAAATGAATGAGGACCTTAGAGGAAGGTTCTGAAATGGGCTCCTATAATAGCTATGGCAAACATTTATTAAACATTTTTAGGTATGTGCCAGGGACTGTTTGATGCACTTTGCATCTGTGAACTCACCTGCCACTCAAAGGACCCCATGAGACAAGCACTTCACTGTCCTCTGCATTTTACAGAAGAAAGTAGGGCACAGAGACGTGCTGAACTTGCCCAAGGTCACAAGGCTAGGAAGGATGGAACCAGGATCCAAGCCCCAGCAGCAGAGCTTCCAAATCCTGTTTCTCTGAACCATCCCCCGAGGACACAGAATAACAAAAATGACAAACTGAGTGAATTGCTGATTTTCCTTGAAAAGAATAAATAGAACACATTATCTGCTCGAACCACTGCTCCCTGCTGTCTCCCAGAGTACCTTGACTTTCTCAGGTTAGGAAATCCTGCAGAGGCCCCAGTTGAGTTAGAAGCAGTTCTACTTTAATGAAGTCCTGCAGCTTTAGCCATCCCAGAAGGTGACTGGGGCATACCCTCTCCCTTGTTCTTTTTTATAAAAAGGTACTGTCACTGGTTTTGAAAGTTCACTTTACAGCCACATCCCAACACCTGCTTATCTCAGGCCAAGGCTCACCAAATCCTCAATCCCAACGGGCCACTAAATTTGAAGGCAAAAATAAGTCCATTTTGTCTCCTAAATGGCCTCCCTCAGAAATGATTTATAGAATGAAATAATATGATTAAACAGAATATGGCAAGACTGCAAGCAGAAGGGAGGAAACAGAAACCAGAGACAATTAAGGAAACAGTTCTGTGTGCTGGAAAATGATAATAGATCATTCTTTAAGCCTGCCAGAGCTGCACAGAAGATGCCTGGATCCTTTCACTCTTCCTCCTCTTCCTGAGCTCAGTCTGTGCCTCTTTTTGAGCCTCTGTGACATAATTGTGTTTTAGAATTCCTGAACTGGATAGATGTCCTTTTCTGGAACTGTTGGCTGAACCTATGTTCCTGAGATGGGAGAAAAAAGCCATTTACACAATGGCGAGCCCATCTGCAATCTACTCCTGACAGCTGCTTTTTGTGGCTCTGAATCAAGTTGGAGAAATGATCCTGGATCTCAGGAGCCACTTCATGTTTTTCAGGGCCTAACAAGACATCTCAGTTTCCCTTAGCAAACACAGGCAGAAGCAAACCCGTATTGGGCTGGGCCTATTTCCGTAACATGCATGCAGCCATGTGTATGGCTACCAAGCAGCACTATTTAAAGACAAGAAGCAGAAAACTGTGGATCAGAACCAAATGTGTGCATAGATATGTGCACACACCCCTCCAAAACTAGTCACAAATTTTTTTTTTTTTTTTTTTTTTCTGAGACAGAGTCTCACTCTCTCGTCCAAGCTGGAGTGCAGTGGCGCAATCTCACTGCAACCTCTGCTTCCTGGGTTCAAACGATTCTCCTGCCTCAGCCTCCTGAGTAGCTGGGATTGCAGGCGTGTGCCACCACGCCCAGCTAATTTTGTATTTTTAGTAGAGATGGGGTTTCACCATGATGGCCAGGCTGGTCTGGAACTGCTGACCTCAGGTGATCCTCCTGCCTTGGCCTCCCAAAGTGATGGGATTACAGGCTTGAGCCACTGTGCCCAGCCTATTTTTTAAATTATTATTAATTTTTAATTGACAAAATTTGTATATATGATGTACAACATGCTTTACTTATTTGTGTTTATCATGTTATTATGTTTGTCAAACAAGGTCTCACTCTGTGGCCCAGGCTGGAGTGCAGCGGTGCAATCACGGTTCACTGCAGCCTTAACTTCCTGGGCTCAAACAACCCTCCTGCCTCAGCCTCCCCACTAGCTGGGACTACAGGCATGCACCACCACATCGGGCTAATTTTTAAATTTTTTGTAGAGACAGAGTCTCACTATGTTGCCCAGGTTGGTCTCAGACTCCTGGGCTCCACCTCAGCCTCCCAAAGTGTTGAATTACAGGCGTGAGCCACTGCACCAGTCCATGTTTTGATACATGTATACATTGTGGGATAGCTAAACCAAGCTAGTTAACATATGCATTACCTTATATACTTACCTAGTGATAAATCTAAAGCTCTTTTTTGGAAGTCCAAACTGTTTTAACTCAGAGTCAGGACGATGGAGTTCATCACTAAGAGACTTTGCTATTGAAGCCTGGGTTTTTCTTTTCCAAGATGAAAGAGAATACAGAGGAATATATAAACACTGAGATGAAACTTTTTTTTTCAAGGTAACATGACAACTGAATGAAAAATAGAGCAATGACAAAGGATTCTTTCTTCTCCTTCACTCTGATGTACCATGGCTGTGAGTTCTTTCAAAGACAGACACAAAGGGTCTGGGGCTACATTCAGGCCTGAGAAGCTATTTCTGTCCACACTCTGTGATGTCTACACCTTCAGATGGGGAATGGGTTTCAGGGGTCTCTGACAGATACAGCTCATGCAATGATTTCTGGTCTGGTGCTGATCACCCTTCAAAGGATGTTATTTGGTTACGCTCCATAAAACTTGAGCCAGCCCATTGTTCCTTGTCACAACCTGAAATATGTTGGGAAAAATTCACATGGCAACAAACACCACTTCCCTTCTCTGACTAAATCGCTCCTCTCATTTCATCCCCTGCTCCCTCTCTCCCAGCCCTAAGGGGCCTTAGTAGGGTGGCCTTGTCTGCCCTACAGGGGTTACACTTCAAGTCCTCAAGTGTTCTATTCTTGGTACACGACATGCCATTGCAAAAGCAGTTTCAGGCTCATAGAATTTTAGAAATGGGCCTAGTTTCCCAGCCGGATGAGGTGAGTGGGTGATGGGTGAAGAATCAGCCTTGATTGAATGCCTGTTGAGTGCCGGCCACTGTTGGCATTTATCAGAGTTTATTTAATCTTCTCATCAACTACTATTGTTACCCTCAGTTGCCAAGTGAAGGGAGTATGCGGGAAGGTTAAGTGACTTGCCCAAGCCCACACAACCGGTAGGAGCCCCAATTCCAGGCCCTAGTTCCAAGGCTACATTCTTCCAGGCGGCCTCCAACTGGGTTGGTTAAGGGCTGAAAGGACAGTGGGACAATAACTGGGGCCCGTATTGCCCAGAGTGTCCCCATCTCCCGTCCGGAGCTGGAAGAGGCCATAGACCGCTGCCTCCACATCTTTTCCTTTCCTTCGGGTTCGGTGACTCACGACCCTTCTTCCTCTCTCCCGGGATATGACCTCAAATTTCACCCCCTGCGAAATTTGAGTACACGTGAGTCAGTCAGTCGGCCTGGACCCATCAGAGCCCCGCAGCTGAGCTACCAGCCGACCTCATTACTCTGAGCCCAGTCGACAGCTGACCTTACCCAGCCCTCTAAAGCAGTTTGCGGTCACAATTACCCCTCTCTTCACCCCGCCCCCATCGACATCAAACACGACCTATCTTCTAGCCCTCCTCCCCTTTCCCCGCCCACTCTGGGCTGGCCTTATCCAGTAGCGTCTGGGTCCCTGGACTAAGGCCGTCAAATGTAACCAATTGCTGAGGAGCTCTCTCCTAAGAATCCCGCCTCCACTCTGAGGAACAGCTTCGCTGATCAATGGATTCCCTCCTAGACGCAATGAGCGCGCGGGGCAAGTGGAGAAGCGGCTGAACTGCCCAATGAACAAGCGGTTTCCGTGGTTAGGGGCGTGGCAGAAGCGGTCGTCAGGGGCGTGGCGGCAGTTACTTGGGCGGGGCCGGTAGCGGCGGGAGCTGCACTGGCCAGGGGTTCCGGCTGTGTATCCATGAGCGCCGCTGGCAGCCGGGGAGCTGCAGGAACCAGACTGGGGGCGAGCTGAGCACCTGTAGTCAATCACACGCAGGTAAAGCCACGGCCGAGCGAGCTCCGCGGAGCGGGGATCGCACCCCGGGCCCGTCGAACCGAATCTCCGAGCCCCGAGGTCCCCGGCGTAGCTCGGCCCATCACGCCGCAGCCTGAGGGGATCCTCGGAGGCCTGTCATCTGGCGCCGTGGGGGTCCCAGGGGCTGGCTTGCCCAGTGGTGGGGACAGCCCAGATCGCGGCGGGGAATACGCCTTCCTGAGGCCCTTTGTCTCCTCCTGCCCGAGGAACCGAGGTTGAGGACAACCCCGACCGCGGCCTTTCCCCATTGGTGCTCACTCCTGGGTCTTCAGGGGCCTGGGGAGGGGTCTGCCGGTTTAGGCTTGGGGAAGAAGGTCCGGGATCCGCACCTGGAAGGAGAGGGCCGAGGGGCCTGATTACAGCCCGAGATACCCGAGAGGCCTCTGTGTTTCGGGGCTCCAGGGGCGCACCCAGGACCAGTGGGTTTAAGTTCTAGGGAGGCAGCTTTTGACCCACTTGGAAGCACATTTAACGAGTTCGGCCCCGCGACCGGCACTGTTCTAGGTGCTTCGTGAGCTTTTCCCACAGCTAGAGCTGTCCAGCAGCGCAGGAGGCTGCCTGCCAGGCCGGGCAGCTAGCGCCTCGACCTTGGCAATGTCCAAACAGTGGCCTGATGACAGCCACCTGTGTGGGATGCTTAGGACTCCCAAGAGGACTGCATGACCCGTCTGTAAGGGCCTTCTCTACTCACAAATGCACTCTTAAGTGGCCTTTAATGCCTAGCTTGAGAAGAGTACTTCTGGGGGTCCATTAGGTTCCAAGTGGCTGTTGAATTCACCCATAATGAATTTTGAGGTTTCAGCTCTCAAGAGTGGGTGTTAGCAAAGAGTCTGGATTATACAAAAAAATAGAGGTTTATTTAGCCACTATGAAACTCCTTAATTTGAACTACCATAGACCGCGCTCTTAATCTTCCCAATCCCTCTTTTTTCGTTGCTCGACTTCCAGTTTGTCAGTTTCACCTGTATTCCAGTAACCAAATCCAAAGGCATGTTCCAAGAACAGGCTCCACAGAGGGACCTGGAGAGACTGCAGGTTTGGCAGAGTCAACAAGATCTGTGCCCAGAGCTTTTCGAAGGCCATTTCCTTACAGCCACATTAAGCAGAGTCCAAAAGAGAAATCCTTCACCACCCTCTGTCATTTGCCTGAATAGAGAGAACATAATAATCTTCTAAAGGTCAGGAGGCAGAGAAAGAATCTTAACACAACTTGCTGTGTGTTTTAGGATGAATTAATCTTTGAATATCTAGTCAGAAAGCAGTCCATATACAGCTGGTAGTCAGCACGGACTGTGACATTTTACAGCTGAAGTCACCTTAGATAGAGCTCATCTCTATCTAAGTCTAATTAGGTAGACTCTAATTCAGTCTCCTCAATGCACAGGTGAGGAAACTGAGGCCTGGGGTGGTCACAGGGCTGGTTGGTCATCACAGGCCCATGACTAAGGGTTGATCTCTTGACTTTAGATCTAGCCAGTGCATGACTTATTTCACTCCAAGCTTAGTTTGCCCATTCTCAGTGTTTTAAGTTCTAGGGGAGTCCAGAGAGGTTAGGAGGACAGATTTTGGTGCCTGAGTGCCTGGATTTGAATCCCAGCCCTGCCTCTTACTAGCTGTGCAACCTTGGGCAAGCTACTTAACCTCTCTGTGCCTCTGTTTCCTCACCTCTATAACAGAAATAATAATGATACTTATGTTAGAAGGTTATTTTGAGAAGTGCATGGAGTTACTACATCTGAAGCATTTAGAACAGTACCTGGCACAGGGTAAGCACGATAGATTTGCCAGATATGATATTCTGTTGCCTTTTTATACATTTTTCTTCATATCCACCACCCAATACTCTATCAAGAGCTAATTTTTCCCCCATTCCCCTTCCCCCCACCCCCCAATTCATTAAACATATTCCAGATTTCATTTTAACACAGACAAATGCAAGGGGTTTCCAAGTCACATTGCATTTTATATCTTACTTATTTTTCTGATTCAGGTAATTTAGTTTCTATGTTAGTTCCCCCTTGCAGTTACATTCTTCTTAGGCTCTGAACCTTTTAAAATTATCTTTAAAAGCAGGCAGTGAGGGGTGGGAATCCCTCGAAATGGTAAAGTCCTGGATGATACCAGTGTCCATGGTGTCCTTCCAAATATGTATTCCCTCTCTTCAGCCCTCCTCCCAAGCGATGAGTGTGATGCAGCTTGATTCTAAATGGATGAACATTTTTAGATTAAGATTTTATGAGCCACCGTATTAAGTGCTTTTCGGAAGTTCAGGGATCGTGTGTCAACTGCATTTAAGGAAGTTACTTAGTCATTCGAGTAGGGGGAGCACCAGCAGCGCCTGCCTGGCCTGGCAGAAGCAAAAGTGTGTGACTGATCTGTGCTGGCAATCTAGCTGGTTCACTGGTTTATCTGCGTTTTTCCTGTTCTTTTCCAAAGCTTGAAATAAACCAGATGGCAAGTACAATGGAATGGTCTTTTTCCTTTCATTTTAGTCAGGGTCGTTCACTTTTTTCCCCTTTTTACTCTCACCTTCATTTCCTTTATCGCCTTCACGGGTCTGACAAATAGCCACTCTCACTGTGCCAGCCAATTCCTTTTTGATGAAAAGATGCCTGCCACTTTCATTTTTTGCAGGAATCCAGTCACCTTTGATTTTCTCTTCTGTTTTTACTTGTTTTCTAGATTGAACCAGAGATTATCACCTCATTAAATGGCACCTTCTTATGCTTTATTTTTCTTGAGTTGATTCTGAATTTAGATTTTTGTTTAAGCTGTTCTAGAGATCAGCCATTTTAGAATAATAGTTTTCATTTCTTTGCTTGTGTATTAATATGGGCCCCTTTCTCTCTTTCTCACTCTCTTTTCTCAACATTTTGGTGGAAGGGCTTCTCATTTGCTGTTACTCGTTGCTTTGAGCATTTACACCTTTTCCTGGTAATCTCTGGCAGGACCCATAACCTCTATAGTGGTTCTCACTGCCCTTGTTCAGAGCTCCTGCCCCGAGCAGGAAATAATTTCTTTGGTCTTATGGGAGACAGGGGTAGAGTCTGTCTTATTTTTTTTGCCTAAAATCTGGCTCTTTTAAAAGCCCTGGGAGAGAGACATTTCCAATATAATTGAATTTTGTGTGGCAGAATTTCTACCATGACCTGCAGCTTACAGTGTTCTCATTTTTATTGCATTGTGAGTTTTGAGTACTCCATGACCAGTTTCAGAGTATAGATAATGTGTGGCATGAGGTGCTTAAGCCTTTCTGTTTCATCTTGGGCTAAGCTATCCCCAGGAACAGAGCATTGAGAAGTTCAGGGTGCCTCTTAAATGTGTCTGGTGTCAAGATTTTATAGCAGCTTTCCATGGTTCAGCCTTTTTGGCCAGTGCATGATTAGGACATTTTTAAGCCCTGTGCTGCTGTTTCTTTGTTGATACCATACAGGTGCTACATTATCTCCGTTCGGGATTTTCATATCTGCAGATTTATTTTTTGTTGTCTTGTCCAGGGCATCATATTTTTGGATTGAATATTTTCTGTTTGTAAAATGGTAGATGTGGATAGATGATAAGCTCCACCGTTACCCCTGAAGCTTGTGGACTGGGGCCAGTTGGGAGAGGGGCTTGTTACACACTGACCCATTGTCTGATCTTTTACAATAAATAGCAGACAGGTGAAAAGCTTTTTAGAGAAGTGGAACATTGGTACCCTTGGATTTGTCTGGTTTCTGATTTTCTTTTGTTGTCTTTAAGTGGAGGTTCATTAAGTTCAACAAATTGAGCATCTGGTGTGTGCCAGGAACGCAGTTGACAAGATTAACAAATTGGTTTGTTGCTTAAAAACTATTTTGTTTTAAAATTGTTTTTAATAGAAATTTAAAAATTTTTGAATTCAAATTTTAGTTTTTAAAAATAGGCAATACATTCACATGATGAAAGAAAATTTTTTAAAGGCACAAAAGGTTAACTAGTAAATACATCTCTGTGTACCCCTGACCCCTGATCCTCAGAGGCAACCAGCATTAGCGATTTCTTCATCCTCCAGAAGTGGTCTCTGAACTTCCGAGGGATTTTTTACATCTGTAAGCAAATTCATTAAACATATTCTGTACACCACCCCTTTTTGCAGAAATGGTAGCGCACTGTATACATGCTATTTGGAACCTTGCCTTTTTCACTTAATATTTCTTGGCAGTGTGAAAAGAGCTTCCACGTCATTTTTTATGAAGGCCGTCTATTTTAGATATCTGTTTTCTGTTTCTAAGGATGCTAAAAAACAATCTTATTTAGGCAGCAGCTTTACTGGAGATCTTAAAGATCTTGTGGATATTTGGAGGCAAATATTTTTCTTTTCTGTGAGAGGCTGGGGGAGGTGCAGGGGAGCTTCTAAAGGTCAGCTGTGAAGGCAGAGCTGGGGCACTGACGAGTGAGGAACGTGTTGGTCCTTGGGCCCTTCGCCTTGCCGTCTGTGCAGAATGTGCTAGCATTTCCAGGGGAAGTTTGCTGTTTGCTCTCTGTTCTCCAGAGAAGCTTCCTGGCCTCCCCAAGTCACATTTCCAGCATCTTTTTTCATTTTTTTTTTGAGACAGAGTCTCGCTGTTGTCGCCCAGGCTAGATGGAGTGCAGTGGCGTGATCACAGCTCACTGCAACCTCTGCTTCGCGGATTCAAACAATTTTCCTGCCTCAGCCTCTCAGGTAGCTGGGATTACAGGCACACGCCACCACACCCAGCTAATTTTGTATTTTTAGTAGAGACAGGGTTTCACTATGCTGGTCTCCAACTCCTGACCTCAGGTGATCCTCTTGCCTCAGCCTCCCAAAGTGCTGGGATTACAGACGTGAGCCACCGTGCCTGGCCTCATTTCCAGCATCTCTGTTGCATCTCATCCCGTCTCCTACACCACAGCATCACTCCACTTGTCCTGCCTTTGGGCATCCAAGAGGAAGCCTGCCCTTTGTCACAGCACTTTCCGTTTGGGTAGCTTTAAGTGTCTCACCCCTTCTTTTCTCTCACCCCAGGAAAAACCAGCTCTCACACGTGCTCCTCTGTAAAGCGTCTTCCCCAAGCCCACACATCATTTTGTTGCTGTCCCAAGATCTCCAAACCGCTTTAGACTTCCAAGGTCTGAGCCTGACCTGGCCTCGCTAGCAAAGGCTTCCACTGATGCTGACTCTAAGAAGAAAGTTTTCAAGGTTCTTCATATTTGAACTTTCTATGGCTAGGCTTGTGTTTAAAATAACCACACTGATTTAAACATGGTCTTATAGTCTTCAGTGGCTCCCAGGTCTTGCCTCTTGGGTTTTTTTTCCTCTTTCCTTTGAATGTGCTTTAACCTTCATCTTGCTTTTATTTACCTCTGAGTCTGGTTTAGAGCCACCTGGCAATTGAGTGGAATCTTTAGTCTATTAGTCTAATCTAGAGTCCTTACCTTCTGGCCTTTGCTCATTGCAGAGCACCCACATTATTAGTCAGTTGTACCACAGATACTGTGTTACATAAGGTGAGGAGAGGGAGGTGGTGTTATCATTTCCACTTTTTTCCAGGCTAGAGTGCAGTGGCCCGATCACGGCACACTGCAACCTCTGCTTCGCGGTTCAAGCGATTTTCCTGCCTCAGCCTCTCATTTGATCTTGGATAAAAGAGAAGCTTTGAAAGATTGCCTCCCTATGTGCACGGTCACTGTAGGCATGTATTTGTGTACTGTTTACTTAGTCATGTCAATGAGGGCAATAAAAAACAAAAATCAGGAAGCCCAACATGGATTGCTACATTTTGATTCTTTCAAATAAGGAAATACAGCAGTGCTGTAGTCACAGCACTTTGGGAGGCCGAGGCGGGCAGATCACCTGAGGTCAGGAGTTTGAGACTTGCCTGATCAACATGGTGAAACCCTGTCTCTACTAAAAATACAAAAATTAGCTGAACATGGTGGTATGCGCCTGTAGTCCCAGCTACTTGGGAGGCTGAGGCAGGAGAATCACTTGAACCCAGGAGGCAGAGGCTGCGGTGAGCCAAGATCGCACCACTGCACTCCAGCCTGGGCGACAGAGCAAGACTCTGTCTCAAAACAGCAACAACAACAACAACAGAAACAAATAAGGAAATACAAAAGCCCTGTCATCTAAAAAGATATTTTAGCCTGGGTGCGGTGGCTCATACCTGTAATCCCAGTACTTTGAGAGGCCGAGGCAGGTGGATCACTTGAGACCAGGAGTTCGAGACCAGCCTGGCCAACATGATGAAACCCCATATCCACTAAAAATACAAAATATTAGCTGGGCATGGTGGTGCACACTCACAATCCCAGCTACTCGGGAAGCTGAAGCAGGAGAATCGCTTGAACCTGGGAGGCGGAGGTTCTAGTGAGCCAAGATTGAGCCACTGTACTCCGGCCTGGGTGACAGAGCAAGACTCTGTCTCAAAAAAAAAAAAAAAAAAGGAGATATTTTAGCACCAAAAATTTTGGAAGATCAGTATCTCAGATTAAAGAGCACCTTCTAACCAGGACATATTTAGCTTACTAAAAAGGTTGAGTTAATGGCCATTGAATTATGCTGTTTGGGAGGGCCTAAAGTCGAAGATTCTACTCAAGGAGAGGTTCCTCTTTTGCAGTTTCCTTAAACAATGCTGGTTACTCTTTTTCTGGGAAACCAGGCCATTGATTTAGTTTAGTTAACCTAACCGCAGCAGCATTTGGTGGGGCTTTGCGCCCAGTTTTTCAGGTGGTACAGACTACACAATGTTGATATGCAATTGTAGCACCTTACAGTGAGGTGAACTGATATTGGAAATTGTTCTTTGACTCCTGAAGTCTAGATTTGTCATATCTGAAGTGCCACATTTTAGTTCTTAAGGACTGAGGAGTGGGAGGGGGCTGAAGTGAGACCCCAGCAACCCGCTGGAATTAAGTAAGGCTCTTCAGTGGTGTTTACACATAAGTTCTTTGGAAGCATGTACTTAAACTTACTAAATCCATGATTTAGTATGCCCGGTAATGGCCCAGATGGCTTCTGAGATACAGCATGACCTCTCTTCCGTGTCCCCAGCACACTTTTTGCTTTCCTCCTGTAACACCATCATGTTCATTTTGTGCTATGGATTTCCCAATCCAGGGCTGAGGATATGTCCTTGAGGTTCCTTGGGTTCTCATTAGATTACAAACTCAGACTTTTTGGTTTCATGTTAATGATAATTGAAAATGTTTTACAAGCCTGTCCTGGAATGTTGGGATACCTAGTTATAATATCAAGGTGCACCCACACAATGGGTGCCTCCCCCGTTTGTATGTGAATTTCAGTGCCTCCCCCGTTTGTATGTGAATTTCTGATGAATCGAAGCCAGGTAAACCCCACTGCAGAGAAAAATACATAGATGAACTTAGCACAGAAAAGATATGAGGGCATCAAGTGAAGTCAAATGATACCACACAGCACTGTGTAAATGAAGGCTGTAGCAGTGGTCCCAGGGAGAAAAGGAGTGTGAGAATGGACTTGTCACACTGTACCTGGCAGTGTAGGCTCTCGGGATCCATAAAACCTGCCCAGGCGTAGGCAGGACCACACTGACATTGTCTGCAGGTATTTCAGGTCTGAAAAATGGCATTAGTCTCATTACATTAATATAGCTCATCTGAATTTTACTGTTTGAATACTTTTATGTTTTTATAAATGTGCTTGGATCTCTGTAATCGTAAAAGTGCCAAAGGAAGTTTATGCTCCATACTGAGTACTATTTGTACTGTTTGTGCATTTTAAGAACTAGTATAATAAATAATAGTTGGATAAAAGTAGTTTAATTTAAATTTAAGAATCGAACACAAAGTAATATAACCAGGGGCATCTGGCAGGACTAGTTTTTCCCCTCGGAGGAAGCCATTTGGTACCTGAGTTTGAAAGACCCCAGTGCAGGAATCGAAGCTCTGGGAGGCAGACAGAGGTTTCCAGTCATGTTTGTGTCATTCATATGGCTCCTTTCCATGTGTTGAACATTTTAGAAATATTGGCTGCGTTGAAGAGTTAGTTGACATAATTGTTTTTCTGCCTTGAGGTCCTGTCTGTTCAGACCCTGAAAGTGATAAAGTTATTTGGAGAACTTGAGAAACACTCCCAAAGAGAGTGACAAAAATTACTTATGGGTTTGGGAAAGGCACTTTACAGGGGAGCAGGTATAAGTCATCACACCCGTTTGTACGTGCAGCCAACACTTACCTTCTACATTAATGAAAGGAGGACTTCCAAAACTAATTTCTCTGTTTCTTTTTGTTTCTTTATTTTTGGAGTGAGTGATAAAGTTTTCTTGTTGATATTTGCGTGACCTAAACTCTTGCCAGAATTGCAGTAGCTGGCAGCAGCCTCAAGTTTATTTTCCATAGGCAACTCATCAGCCCAGGGACAGTAGAGGCTTGATCGCAGCTGAAAGTTGGGATGAGCATGGGCCTTAGTGACTAGCAGGACTGTTTGTCATATTGCTAAATAATCACTCATTCATTTATTAGCTTTTTATTCTGGGAATTTTAAAGATATACAGAAGTAGAGAGAATCATATAGTGAACCTCCATGCCCCACAAAAACCCATCCCCAGCTTTAACAATAATCAACTCATAACCACTCACATTTACTCTGTCTTCCTACCTACTTCTCCCAGCTCACATTAATTTTGAAATAGATCCCAAACATCATATAGTTGCATCTATAAATATTTCCATGATAATTCTTAAACATAAAGACTTCTTTATTAAACACCCATTATTACTCTTTGAAAAATTAACACTAATCCTTTAATATCATCAAATATCATCATTGTTCAAATTTCCAATTGTTTAAAAATGGCATAAGTGTTTTTCTCCTTAAGCTTAATTTTTGTGAATTAGGATTCAAGTAAGGATTAGACGTTATGATTGATTGCTCTACCATTTGTGTCTCTTTTAAGCTACAGATCCCCTTTTCTTTTCTTTTTTCTTCTTTTCCCTGTAATTTGTTGGAGAAACTGGGTAGTCTGTCCAGTAGAGGTATTTGCTTACTTTTGACAGATAATGCATTCATGTGTTATAACATTCAAAAGGTACAACATAGTAAAGAGTGGAAAACTTCCTCCCAAGAAGCAGTCAATGTTACTAGTATCTTGTATATATTTTCAGAGATCTTTTATGTGTGTCCCAGCAAATGTGTATGCATCTATATTCTTTTTCTTTCTTCTTTATGTAACTGGTAGCATATTGTACATGTTGTTCTGCTCCTTGTTTTAGTCACTTAACATGGAATTATACATGTTAGCAAATTTCTTGTTTTTTCTTTTTTGAGACAGTCTCACTCTGTCACGCAGGCTGGATTGCAGTGGCAGGATCTGGGCTCACTGCAGCCTCCACCTCCTAGACTCAAGTGATCCTTCCACCTCAGCCTTCCCAGTAGTTAGGACTACATCACACCCAGCTAATTTTTGTGTTTGTTGTAGAGATGGGGTTTCACCATGTTGCCCAGGCTGGTCTCAAATTCCTGAGCTCAAGTGATCCACCCACCTCGGCCTCCCAAAGTGCTGGGATTACAGATGTGTGCCACGGCACCCAGTCAAATTTTAGCAAATTTCTACATATATTGTTAGGCATTCTATTACTTTTTCTCATGTATCCAATTATATCATTACTATTTCCTAAAAATTGAGGGACATACTATTCCTAGGATTATGTGATTGTGCTAGAGTCCTCACAGCTGGGAAATGTTCTTTTTTCTCATTCAGAGAATGAGAAAAATTCAGAGTTCAGCAGGCATTTATTGAGCTCTTTCTCTGCTGGATGCTGTGCCAGACACTCTGCCCTGAGGAGTTTCCCTGGGGCCTGAACACCCTATGCCCCACTATGGGCCATAGAGGAGGCTTTCCACAATGCTAACTGAGCTTCCAGCCCCTTCCAGCTCCTTGTGTGGCCTGAACTGTATTCACACTGTAGACATTAGCTTCTCAGGTTCCAAATATCCTGGCTGCAGTTCCCTCCTCTATTCTGATCATGTAAATAAAGTGCTTGCTGATTCTTGTGAATGATGTTGACAAATGTACCCTTCTAAATAGTGGGATGATGGAAAATGCCAAGTAGATTATAGCCAAGGATATTTTTCCCAATTTAGAAAACATAGTTCCTTTCCCTCCATCTATCATTAATTTCACCCATCAGCCTGTTTATTGACTCTGCGTAGAAATTCTGGATGTTGCACTGAAATCGCAAGAGAAATCAGCACTTTGCCACAAAAGAGCTTGTAAGAGGAATGCAGATTTCTTTAAGTCTCTTATGGCTGAGCAGAGAGGCCTTATGGAGCTTCTGTAAGACTGAAGTATCAAGGCTGAAGTGATCAGAATCCATCTAGCTCTGCAAACAGCTTATAAGATGGATAGGTGCCTTGCTTCTCTGTATTCCTAGAGCCTCACCAGGGCCTGGCACAGGGAGGGGCCCTGGGCCTCAGTTTCCTTGCTTGCATTAATAGTAACTCACAGCAGTTGTGAGCACCAAATGAGGATGCACTTTGTCAGTAAGTTAGGCATTCAATCTTCACTGTCAACACAAATTCATTCTGTGACATGTTTGAGGAGTAAATGAGGTAATGTATTAAAATCACAAACACTTTATAAACGATAGAGCTATACAAGTAGGACATTTTCTTATCATCTAGCTTTGTTCCTTCACTTAAAGTTATCATGATTTGGCCAGGCTCAGTGGCTCATACCTGTATAATTCCAGCACAGTGGGAGGCTAAGGTGGGAGGATCACTTGAGGCCAGTAGTTGGAGACCACCCTAGAAAACATAGTGAGACTCCATCTCTGCAACAACAACAACAAAAAATTTTAATTAGCCAGGTGTGGTGGCACATACCTGCAGTCCCAGCTACTCGGGAAGCTGAGGCAGGAAGATCACTTGAGCCCAGGAGTTCAGAGTTTACAGTGAGCTATGATTGCACCACTGCACTCCAGCCTGGGTAACAGAGCAAGACCTTGTCTCTATAAATTTAAATAAATAAATAAAAGGCGGGGTACAGTAGCTCATACCTGTAATCCCAGCACTTTGGGAGGCTGAGGCAAGTGGATCACTTGAGGCCAGGAGTTCAAGACCATCCTGGCCAACATGGTGAAAAATATAAAACTAAGCTGGGCATGGTAGTGCACACCTGTGGTCCCAGCTACTCGGGAGGCTGAGGCATGAGAATAGAATTGCTTGAACCCGGGAGGTGGAGGTTGCAGTGAGCCAAGATCATGCCACTGCACTCCAGCCTGGGCAGCAGAGCAAGACCCTGTCTCAATAAATAAATAAATAAATAAATAAATAAATAAATAAATAAAAAAGATACAGTGATTTAAAGATAACAGTATCAGAGCCAAAGAACAATACTAGATTCTAGGATGAGAGTCTTTACCCTAACTTATGGTTCACAGATTTAATATTTTGTCTAGGCAGCCAGTAGAGGAGCTTATGGTCTGGAATGGGAGAAGGAACATGTGTGTGATCCATATGTTACCTGTAGAAGACATTTAAATTAGCATTGGTCATGATTGCTCGCAGGCAAGTCAAGACCAGAGTAACCACGCTTAAGGACCCAGACATTTGGCTCTGGACTGGGATCGTCCAGCCTTGGTGAATGAAGTCTCTCCTTTGTCTTCTCTGGTGAGCACACCACTCCCAAGTTCACATTGTGTTGTTAATTTGTTTTTTTTTTTTTTTTTTTTTTAAGAGACAGGATCTTACTCTGTCACCCAGGCTGGAGTGCAATAGTGCAATCATAGCTCACTGTAGCCTCAATCTCCTGTGCTCAAGTGATCCTCCCACTTGCCCAAAGTCACACAACTAGTAGGTAGTGTAGCTGCAGTTCAGGTCAAATCTGTCTGTCTCCAAATCCTGCAAGTAGCCTGTCTACCCCATCACCAATGCACATCTACAGAAAGCATTTCAATGAAGCAGAAATCTCTGTAGAAATATTTTTCCATTTTCCTTAGATGTTAAAAAGGAACCTTATTGGCCGGGCAAAGTGGCTCACGCCTGTAATCCCAGCACTTTGGGAGGCTGAGGTGGGTGGATCACAAGGTCAGGAGTTCAAGACTAGCCTGGCCAACATACTGAAACCCCGTCTCTACTAAAAATACAAAAACTTAGCCAGGTGTGGTGGCGGGCACCTGTAATACCAGCTACTCGGGAGGCTGAGGCAGGAGAATCGCTGGAACCCAGGAGGCGGAGGTTGCAGTGAGCCAAGATGCGCCATTGCACTCCAGCCTGGGTGACGGTGCGAGACTCCATCTCAAAAAAAAGGAACCTTATTTTATAATTTCACCAGCCTCTTAATCTAGGTTAAACTACAGTTAATTGTATTGAGTTTTATATTTTCTGGACCAAATAAGCTCATGTCAGTTGGAAAATACCATAGACAATTTTGTTGCATTGTACGTTTTGGAGAGAATAGCAGAAATCATGAGTCTTCTAATGGTATTTCAGTATTTAACTGAACGTCAACAATCAATGGGTAGATTTCCATCTGCCTTCTATTTGCGGGCCTTTCCTTTCTTCTGCTACCTCAACATCCTGTTTTAGCTTTGAATATATTTCTTTATTTGTGAGACAGCAGTTTCTGGAGTAGATCTTTGAGCCCAGTGAGATGTTCTTGAGACAAATGGGGAAAGTGTGAAAGAAATATGCCTTGGGACAGTAACTCCTCTGAGCAGTGGAGAGTGAAAACTCTCATTTTTGGATGGATAATTATTTGCTTGAACTTCGAGATGTTCTTTAAATATCCAAAAGCTGCTGACAGCCCAGGCCACAGTGAGTCTTCTCTCCTGATGTACAGTGGCATGGCAATTACTCATAAAGGCCTGTACCTCTCCGCCTAATGTAATAATCTGGTAAGAAACTTCTGTTCAGAGAACCACAATGATGATGCTTTAGGTTAATGCCACAGACTTAGTCAATTAGTAAATATTTACAGTGTCCACTATGCACTCAACACCCTAAATTTAAATTTGTGTAGAATTTAAACATGAGGATTGAATTACAAGTACATACATCAGAACCCCCAACAGAGATGAAAGAGATATGAATCATCACTTTTATGTAGAGAAGAGACTAGCAAATGTTCTAGTTATAAAGGGTGGTTACATAGTGTGAAGGTGAGAAATAGTATGATTTTTAGGGCCTGGAGAGGATGGGCCCCCAGTGAATATCCTTGTATGGTTCAGCAGGTTGTACAAAACTAGTTAGATGCCATCAACGGCTTGCAGCGGAGCTCAAATGGTGAACGTCAGTGCTTGTCCAACATCGCCATGGGTCAGGTTACTTGTAGCCAAGTAAATGGTTCTCACACCTGTGGCCTCACTTCAGCCCCTCACATGAACAACAGTGCACAGCCCTATGCGCACAGCCGAGGCAGCACCTGTGTGGCATCATTTTCCAGGCTGATGTCTGGAATTCCCCTTGTAAGCAAAGCACTGAAGCTTCATTCCATAATGACTCACTGCCACTGCTCCGAAACACATCCCTCTTGTCCTGTCTGCCCATTTCCTGACCGCCCAGCATTCTTGGGCCTTGGCTTAACTGTGAGCCCAGCCTGACGTCTGCATCAACCCCTCCTTCTCACCTTCTCTTCTGTTCCGTCTCTTCCAGTGGTTCCTAGCTTTGAGTCCACCTCCTTCTTCTTTCTGTCTCCTTTGTTTGAACTCCTCCAGTATTTATAGTTAGTACTTCAGAGTTTAGTACTTCATTATATACAGGTTTGTTGTACTATTTTCCAATTGTTTCATGGATGTTATATATCATACTTCTTTCATAGCCCCCACAGAGGTTAGAGTGATGTCTTTCGTCCCTATGGGGAGTGAGGTGGAATGTCAGGAGGGCGTAGTTTGCAAAACATCCCTCCCAGTGGTATTGATGCCTTTTCGCAGGTTCTGTCCTCTTCATTTGCAAGCCACTGCTTTATCCACGAGGGTGCTCCCTACTTATGCCAGTGAACTAATTTTTGGTAAGTGGGGTAATTTTCTTTCCTAATCTCAGAGAAATATTTCTGCCATTTTTTGTGAAACCATCTTCCTTGATGGCCAGTTCCTTGCCTCCCAGGAAACTGATGAGGAGGCAAGACGAATGTATTGGGAAAGCCCAGCGGAGGAAGAGCTCCTGAGGAGTGAGTGGCGTAGCTATCTGCTTCGTGTGGGGCGCTCCTGCTCTGTAGTGTAGAGTATTTTTTAGGTGGACTAGAGGTGGACTCGGAGCAAATGCCTGCCTGATACAGGCAACGTTTGCACAAAAACCAAAGGAAGAAGGCTGCTGGTAGGCTGGGGGTGGCAGGTGGGATTGCCCTTGGGCTTTAAAGAAGGCTGAGAAAACTTACTTCTGGAGTGGGAGGCAGGAGGAGTGAGGCTTGGAACAACAGTGGAGTGTTTGTGGTGGACGGACGGGAGAGAGGAACGTTTGAGGGCGTGAACTTACTTCTGTCTCTTTACTTGAAAAAGCAATCCACTGAGCTAAGACCCTAAAATACATCAACCCAGAGGGCTTCCTTTCGAGGTTTTAGTTTTTAGATCATTCAGTATCCTCAATGCAAAGATGTGATAAAGCCAAGCTCAGGACTACTTGGGGACCAATTCTCATCCTCCTCATGTGTTACAATTCCTCAGCAGTTGCTTTAAAACTAACATTTTTCTAATCTTGAAATATTTAATAAAGCAGCTTTCTGCTAAAGAGCTGAATGCATTTTACAAACCTTATCTTGAGGCTATCTGTGCACACCACAGCAGGACTGATGGCGGAAGCTGGGCAAGGCTCCCTGGAGGCCTAGTGTTGGGCTGGCAAGTTCAGCACCAGATAGGTGCCTATCTCACAATATCCCTTCTTCATTTCAGGCACAGATCAGTCCTTCATATTTATCTGGATTTAGCTGGTAGCATTTGTCTCCTAAGACTTGGTCACAAAGGAATCCATGTGACCTTCAGGCCTTCTGCTCTAAACTGGCAGGAGATCCTGTTTCTACTCACAGCGTCCGAGGTATTTATAAAACAGAAATAAGTAAAGCATGCCTCAAAATGCTGTGCACACCATGTACTGTTGCCCCCAGAACCTTCTCTTGGTCTTGGAGGGCAAGGAGCACAGAGCTTTTTCTGCTGTCTCTCCCTGTGTAACAGGGTCTGGTGGCCAAGCCCTGAGGGGCGCTGTTGCTCCCAGGTGACAGAATTCAGCATCAGAGAGCCACACAGCTGAAAGAGATGGACGGGTGAGTGACCTCAGCTCTACCCAGCTGGGGTGAGTGGGCCGAGCAAGTCTCTCCTTTGGCAAAATCATCTGGGCTTGTTCTCATCCCTGCTGAATTGGCAGGGAAGGAGAGGGGCTTGGCCCATTGGTCATCGGTCGGGTTTCCTCACAGATGCCTGCCATGGTGAAATGCAAGACTGTTAGAGTGATAATGGGCTGCACGTGTTAATGCTCTCATCATGGGCCCCACAGTGTGTATTAGCCAAGTACTGGGGGCACTGGGAGCCTTGGGAAACTAGAACGCTCAGGAACGGGGAGTCCCAGTTGTTTTTATTTTCTCATTAACTGAGAGTAGCTGTAAGTCCTTTTCTGTTGCAGGTCTTGGTGAAACTTTCTTCTTTGCCTGCCTTAGGGAGTTCCACGGGGTGAGTGGTTCTTCAGGCAACGGCTATGCCAGGCACTGGGTCTTGCCCTCCCACCCCCCTCTCCATGTCCTCCTTCCGGAAGCTTATTTCCAGACATAGAAGAGTGGGTGGCATCTGTATGGTGCCCAGGACAATCAATCTGGTGATGCCCTCTTCTTCAGTTGTATCCTTCTCTTAAAAATTCCAGTAAACTAGGCACTTGAGCTCATTGGGTTCTGGTAAACTGCAATTTTTCTTTTGATATTACAGAATTTAATTATGGTATAGATTTTTAAAAATATGTTTAGGATAAATCTCACAATTCAAATGCCTGTTCTCTTAGAAAATCTAGAACCTCCCTAGAGGAAACACCTGGCTTAAGATTCTTTTGTTTGCTCTCAGATATGGATTCATGGTTTCTCAGTGAAAGAGAAAACAATTTTGCCTGTGATTTTACTAAGTGCTTTACCCATTCATTCTCTCGTAGACCGTACTATTCTTTCAGCAGGGTTATTTGCTAGTGGCAGAGGCCAGCTTCCGTTCAGTATTTTAGTAAGGGCACGTGAAAGTGCCCGATTAAATGTTCCTGTTTAACTGGTGACTCAGTCTTCAGACATTTTTAGTTTGGTAACTTTCTTTGTGGAAGCTCATGGGTTAGTAGCCATTCCTGACATTTAAATGTGAGGTTCACGTTTTCCTGCATTGGGTAACTTTACTCCCCCTGAGAACTTGTAGACTATTTTCTGAAATTCCAGCAGATTGAGTGTGTGACCTTATGACTTTGTGGAAGAAATATGGCTAAATAAAACTGTTATCACATGAGTAGGTTTGCACAGAAAGACAATTTCAAGGTCTTATCTTGAATACAACAGAGGGCAACCTTGCCGTAAATACATTTAATTATCTGTCAATCCCTCCAATTCTCTTCTACTAACTTGTGTGTGACTTGATGATCCCTTCACCTTGTAGGACCTGGTTTGTAAGAGATGGACTGGATCAACCAGGGGCTTTATCCTTCCTTGTTATGGTAACCCACTCCCACCCTTTCAGGGCAGTCCCTGGCTTGAGTTAGTTAATGTTCAAAAATCAGTGTTTCTCAGCATCTCTGGAAAACAGGATTGGCCCTGTTGTTTCCAGGGCTTTCCCATCCGTTCTGGCTTGAGGTTTTGGTGGTGAGAGGAGGTCTTTTTTTTTTTTTCTTTTAAACAATAGAGACAGAGTTTCTCCATGTCACACAGGCTAGTCTTGAACTCCTGGGCTCAAGCAATCTGCCTGCCTTGGCCTCCCAAATGGCTAGGATTATAGATGTAAGCCACTGTGCCCAGCCAAGAGGTGGTCTTTTAAAACCCAGCGTATTGGCCAGGTGCGGTGGCTCACGCCTGTAATTCCAGCACTTTGGGAGGCCAAGGCAGGTGGATCACCTGAGGTCAGGAGTTCGAGACCAGCCTGGCTAACATGGTGAAACACCGTTTCTACTAAAAATACAAAAAATTAGCTGGGCCTGGTGGCGGGTGCCTGTAATCCCAGCTGCTCCGGAGGCTTGAACCCAGGAGGCAGAGGTTGCAGTAACCTGAGATTGTGCCATTGCACTCCAGGTTGGGCAACAAGAGCGAAGCTCCGTCTCAAAAACAAACAAACCCAAAGTATTTGAGCACCGTGAAGACTCTATCCCACAGAACCCTCTGTGGGAGGACACGCGGGCCTAGACCAACACTGATTCGCTGAAAGGTGGATCTGTGAGCTGCTGGCTAAGGTGCTCACTCACCTCATTAAACCTTACCTAAAGTGAGAACCGGGCCCGGTCGCCAGGGCTGTGCAGTTCCCAAAGCCTCCTGGCTGTGTTCTGAGGCTCTACTATCCCATGGCAGTGAATGACTCAGAGGACACAAAGGCACAACTCAGATGGGGATGGCTGGGCCTTCTCCCCAAAATCATCTTGGCTTGTTCTCGTCCCTGCAGAATGGCTTTTTTCCCCCTATGATGGCTCTGACTTCTTTAGTTAAATGGCAGATAAAGTGAGGAGAAGGTGGCCCATTTCCTCCTTACTTTCCCTCCAAGGGTATCATGTTGCCCACATTTAAGGTTGACCACTTTTATCTCGTGTAGCAAGTTCAATAGTGACCCTCCAAAATTTATGTCCATCTGAAACCAGTGAATGTGACCTTATTTGGAAATTGGGTCTTTGCAGATGTAATCAAGTTAAGATGGGGTTGTACTTTCATCTAAGTTGCCACCAAAGAGGCTGAAAAATCAGAATGACATGGGATGGAAACAGACCATGTTTTTGGGGCAGTGTGCTGTGGCCTTCTGCTATCCTTCTCCTGACACCCTCACAGGGTACTTTGGGGGACAAAATTTTATCTCAGGGCATTACAGTTTGCTGGGAGAGCCAGGCTAGGCAAGAGGGGATTTTTACCTGCAGGGAGGAATGGGTAGCCTTTCCATGGGCAGAAGAAGCCCCTCAGCAGGAGAGGGGTGGTGTCAGGAGGAGGGGTTCTGGCTGTGCACTGCCAAGGATGCATTTTAGCACAGAAAACAAGACCAATGCGTCTTAGAACTGTTTATGGGACAAGATGATCCCCACTTAGTATCCAGTGATTTATTAAGTCTCACATGGTTCCATTTTAGAAGATATGGTTCCATTTTAGAAGAATCAAGAAAAGTATGTCCTGGGATTAATTTTAAACTCATTGGAGGAGGCCCAAGCAGTCAATCAGCTAGTGAGTTCATTGCTAATGAGACTTGTGTGTCAGTTAGGAAGGAGTATGTTTTGTGGTCGTTTCTATCTGTCAACTTAGGTTGTTTTCTGAGGCAAAATGGAGGAAAGTTTAATAATGGAGATGGTAATAGCAAATATTTTGCGGTAGTACCCCAAAATATTAAAAATACAGTAGTACTGTGTGCCAGGCATTGTTTTAAAATGCTCTTTATGTATTAACATGTTCAGTTTACAGATGGTGTTCAGAGGGATTAAGGAACTTGCCCCAGGACAAACACTGTAGCTGGATTTAGCACTGGCTGTATCACTGCAGGACTGGACCCTAAATGAAATTTACATCTTCAACCAGATGGAATTGGAACAGAGAAATCCTTTAGGGGTTTGGTTTGGTTTTCCTTGAAAGGTATTTGCCTTAGGACCCATAAGTATCAAAGCTTGTTATGTTAGGTCCTTGTGGGTTGCAAGGAAGAGAGATCTCCCCCTCCCCCCAGATGTCTGTGTCCTCTGAGCTCCCTGACTTTGCTGATAGCTAAGAGAGGAAAGGAAAGGATGGTTCTGACAGGTGAATCACAGAGGCAAAGAAGCCAAGCCAATAAGTATTTATTCACAGAATGCAATTTGTATTATATTAACAAGTCATCTGTGGGTGTTCATGTCAGTTAGCTATCATCTGAATTGATTGGAGCGTGTCTGAGTAACAAGGGGCCTTTCAGAAGGAAGTGGCAAACGGTCCCTTGCGCCACTAAGGACAGGAGCGTGGAACTCTTGAGTCATGAGAGGCAATTTGGGCATATTCTCTCACCATTCTAGAAGCTAGAAGTTTGAAAACAGGTTTTACAAGGTTGGTTCCTTCCTTAGGCTCTGAAGGCAAGACTATTCCCCGCCTGTCTCCTCTTCTGATGGTTGCCAGCCATCCTTGGCATTGCTTACTGTAGATACGTGGCTCCAGTCTCCACTTCCATCTTCACGTGGCCTCCTCCCCTGTGTATCTGTGTGTTTGTATCCAGATTTCACTTCTTCCAAGGACACCAGCCAGGGGTTAGGACCCCCTCCAACAAGTACGACTCCATCTTAACTTGATTACATCTGCAAAGACCCAATTCCAAATAACGTCACATTCACTGGTTTCAGATGGACATGAATTTTGGGGGGAGGGTCCCTATTCAACTTGCTACACCAGATAATGGGTTTCCTTTGTTTGGGATCTCTCTGCTCAGTTTGTTCGTTCTTTCCACACTGTAAGTTGTGTCCTGTCAGTGAATATTGGTGTTCCAAGGCTGAAAGCATCACGATCCCATGCAGGTGGAATGAATATGATGAAATTATTGGCACAGCTGAAAGAAAATATGTAACTGTTTAATTTATTTGAAGAAAGAACAAAGGCCCTGAGTGTTGTTAGTTCTTATGAATTTTACTGTGTAATCATCTATGAAGTAGGCAGAAAATGGCTGTTTTCTGTTACAAAGTACAGCGATAGTTTTTTCCTGTGCTCTTTAGCCAAGGACCGCAATTCTATCCCTAGAATCTCAGACATTTCTAGCTGAAAGAGACCTTTGGCATCATCTACTTCTAATCTAACCTTCTCATTTTACAGATGAGGCCTTTCGGGCCCAAAAAGGTTAAGTGCCTTGATTCAAGGTCATCAGCCAGGAAGGGGCAGAGCAGACACTAGGACCCAGGTCTCAGAGCCCCCAGACTGGAGCTTTTCCCAGTGCAGTGGTGGTTTCTCACTCTATCTGTGCCTCCATCTGAAAATAATGCTCTTAGCCATTATTAGAGGAGAGAGCAGGGGAGAGCAGAAAGAGGCGTTGGAGACACAGCTCAGGCCTTCACCTCTGGTGGAAATACCAGTCAAGCTGGTCTTGGAGACCAGGGGCAACACTGGGAGTTCCTTTAGTGACTACATGTTGGGCATTTGGCAGACCTTGGTTTCCTTTGTTAATGCAGACTGTAAATGGAATTCTGACTACAATTTACAGCACCTAAATCCCATTCATAAAATGGCAGGGGAGGTGTGGGCTAGCCGGCAGAGAAGGGATTGCTGCAGGGACACAGGAAGCCCAGCCCGTCATGGAGGTGGAGCTGGGTTTGGGGTGGGGGTAGGGAGACACTTCCTTTTCATCTGTGACATACCCAGCCCTCCAGCTGTTCTGTGTGACTTCTTTTCCCTATCTAGGCTGCCTGATGTTCATTTTAACTGGATTTCACCTGCCTGGAAAGTGGGGAGGGCCACACAAAATAATACAATGGAATCGGAGTTTGCTGTATCTAGAACAAGTTCAGAATATTAATATTTAGTGAGAAGTCAGACTTGGGAAAAAAGAATACCATAAAACAAAATGCAGCAAGATAAAGTGAATGTGAAAATTTTTCTTCTAAAGTTACTTATCTCCTCATTTAATACCTATGTATATGCACTGTGCATGCACACACTCATACTTACACATGCTTCTACATTTTACACAGTTGTTCCTGTATATCCTTGGGGAAATAGTTCCAGGTCCCCTGCAGATACGAAACCCACAGATGATCAAGTCTGATATAAAATGGCATAGTATTTGCATATAACCTATGCATACCTATATACATTAAATCATCTCTAGATTATTTATAATACCTATTACAAAGTAAATGATGTAAATAATTTGAATATTGTATTGCTTTTATTTAAATTTTTTTTCTTTTTATATTATCTTTTCTCTTACCTTTTTTCTTTTTTTTTTTTTTTTTTTTTTTTTTAAGACAGACTCTCACTCTGTCGCCCAGGCTGGAGTGTGGTGGTGTGGCAACCTCCGCCTCTCAGGTTCAAGCGATTCTCCTGCCTCAGCCTGGGATTACAGGCACGTGCCACCATACCCGGCTAATTTTTTTGTATTTTTGGTAGAGATGGGGTCTCCCCATATTGGCCAGGCTCATCCGGAACTCCTGGTCTCAAGTGATCCACCCGCCTCGGCCTCCCAAAGTGCTAGGATTACAGGCGTGAGCCACCTCACCTGGCCTTATTGTTGTCTTTTTTTTTTTTTTCAAAAATTTTCATCTATGGTTGGTTGAATCTGCAGTTGAGGAACAACTGTACTTCATTCACTAAGGCTGGGTTCTAGATCTAGCTGCTCCATGGGCCTTCCTTGCTTAATTTTTTTTTTCCTGGACTGATTTTTATCTAAGCTTCTAAAGTACAGATAGCCTTAACATAAATTTCTTTTCTCCCTGGTTAAAATGAGAATTTACTTAACTGCCAACCTTCACCAGAAGGTTTTCCACCAGAAATACCAGCTAGGTGCACAGGAGGTAGTCAGGTACTTAATTAAGCCTGCTGAAATGCCAGGGAGTATCCCCAGGGACATGCAGAAGTGCTCTGTTCTTCAGGACTTCAGGTTGAAACCTTGGATGGAGGCTGTGTAGTTGGACCACAATAATTATAAATCTCTCATAGAGTTGCCTTCCCCGAATTGAATTGAATTTTAAAACCTTGGCATTTTTCGAGGGTTGAGGAAATTAATTCTCTACTGCATTTGCTATTTAAAAAAAGTTGTGGGAGGACATTGTCTGTCACATCACTCAAGGTCCCCTTACATAAAGTCCCACATTTTAAAAAAATAATTCTGTGCCAGATAAGCCCTGTTTCCACTAAGTATCTCTTATTGCCACTGGGCGTAAGAGCACAATAAATGTTAGGTCTCTTTCCATTTCGGAAACCATAGGTCTGACTGGGTTTCCCTTTTCCCCCTGACAGTCAGAAAGCTCAGATAAATTAATTAAAGCATAATCACATGCAATAAAGCTTTATCACATACATAATTGTTGTGTATGTTGACATACATATTTTCCTTTCCAGTGTTTTAAAATTTCTCCTTAGATTTTCTTAGTTGCTATTTTAAAGCTTTGTTCTAATAATAAAAATGTTGGTAGTCATTATGAATTTTGGGAAATAGAAAAAAAGAAGTCGCCAATACTCTTATAATGCAGTGATTTTAGCATTCATAAAGATTTGAATGTATAATTTTCCTTCTGTATCTTTAGAAATTGCCAAGTAAAAGAGTCTAGAAGTCATAGTGGCTTCAACTGTTCATTCTCTCATGTAAAAGAAGTCCTGAGGTAGGCAGTCTAGATCGGATATGGTGGCTCCATTAAGTTGTCAGGAATTCAGATTTCTGTCTGTCTGCCCTGCTGTCATCTTAATGGGGCTCCTAGGGAGAACTCAAGGTCACTTCATGGCCCAAGAGGGCTGTTAGAGTTGCAGCCATGTTTTCTGCATTCCAGGGACGCAAGAAGGGTAAAGGGCAGACACAGGGTGAACTCCCTGCCCTCTAAGGAGCTTTCCCAAAAATTAGATCTACCCCTCCAGAGCTGACCAGGATTTAGTTACATGGAGTCACCTAGCTAAGGGAAGCCGGGGTATATAGTTTTTTTCAGCTGGGCACATTTCCCAGGTTTCTGCTACTAAGGATGAAGGGGACACTTACTATCAGAAAGCAATCAGCAGCCTTACACATTTCCATATCTTTCGCTATGCATATAGATTCAGTAAGGGTGTTTTCTTGAAGCTGTCTCAGATAGTTTGTGGAAAGAGTTAAGGTATAAATAAACCTCAATGAAAATATCAATAAATAAAAGGCACTACATCTTGTTATCCTATCAGCTTTGCCACTCTGCCTTTCCATCATTTTTTCTAGGAATTTTTTATTTATATATATATATTGATCGTATATTTTTCAAATATTCGGTCAACACAGACCTTAGATGCTTTTCTCCAAAGGTTGCATATTCAGATGCTTACGGGGACCATTCAGGTACCATAAATTATTAAAGTGGGCCAGGGGTCAGTGTCGAGGACCCCACTAATAGGGAGTGGTGGGGACTGTGGCCACCTGGAGAGAGCTTGCTGGATGTGAAGGGGGCAGCCCTGCTCAGCTCTGTCCATTGTTGCCGTGTGAGAATGCTGGCCCTGTGTTGCCAAATCTTCTGATTTTATTTCCAAGAGAAACCAGAAATCTAGATTTTTATCTGAAATCTTCTGGTGTTAATAATATGGCAATGAATAAATTAATTTTTTTAAATGCCAGCTGAATGCAACACTGCCCCATGGGCTGCCAGTTTAAGATCTTTGATCTGGTCCATGCCCTGTTTTTCATTTGGCAGCCAAGCCTGTGGGGTCAGGTGGCCTGTGATGTGGCTGAAGACTTTGCTCTTCCGGCCCCATCTCACCACAACCTGGTTCTCTATGACTAATTTGTCTCAGAATAGGGACAGATAATAATTGGAAGTTGGGCAAGACTGTTCTGAAGGTTAATTGATTCTTTCCTTCAACGGGCTTTGATTTTCTTCTGAGGTCATTTTGGTGTGGTAGAATCAGAAAAAAAAAAAATCGGGCTTGAATCCCAGGTCTGCTGTTTACAGCTGTCTGACTTTGGGCAAGCCTCTGGTGTCTCGTGTGTGTCTCCTCCACCATCCATTTTCTTGCTTGCCTCTCTTTCTTTCTCTACTTACCTGCCTTCAAGTAGCACAGCATGGTGATTAAGAGGAGGATCTCTTGGGCCAGATATGAGTGCTGGCTTTTCTACCCACCAGCTGTATGACACTGGGCAAGTAACTTCAACTTTCTATGTCTCAGTTACCTTGTCTATAAAATGGGGTAATAATAGCATCTACCTCATAGGGTACGGGAAGGATTAAATGAGCTAGCATATGTCAAGTTTGAAGAACAGAGCTTAGCACATAGATAGTGCTGCATAAACATTGGCTGTTTCCCCCATGTTCTCTCTTTTGCTCCTGCCACTTTGGAAGCCATAGATCTTTTTTTTTTTTTTTTTTTTTTTTTTTTTTTTTGAGACAGAGTCTCGCTCTGTCGCCCAGGCTGGAGTGCAGTGGCGCAATCTCGGCTCACTGCAAGCTCCGCCTCTGGGGTTCACGCCATTCTCCTGCCTCAGCCTCTCCGAGTAGCTGGGACTACAGGCGCCCGCCACCATGCCTGGCTAATTTTTTGTATTTTTAGTAGAGACGGGGTTTCACTGTGGTCTCGATCTCCTGACCTCGTGATCCGCTCGATGGGGGACTTGAGCTGAGCCTACTGCAAGAAGCTGCTAAAAGATCTGGAAGCCATAGATCTTTTAGCAGCTTCTTGCAGTAGGCTCAGCTCAAGTCCCCCATCTCACAGCAAGCACTTTTAGCTTCTGGAGCTTCTCAGCAGCCAGCCTGTGGCCACAGTCTGAACTGGGACCCTACAAGCAATGCAATCTCCTACCCATTGCTTTTGGCCCTGTTCTGTTTCTGGTACTTTGTTTTTGAGCCCATTTGTGCCCTATTACTTTTCTCAGCTCATATTTTTTTCTGTCCCTGCTGTATGTCTGGAAGAGAACAAATAAGTTGACTGGCTGTGCTGTCTTGATCTCAAGCCTTGCTAAGTTATTTCGTTGGTCATACAGAGATGTTACCTGTACTGTTAGGCATTTCTGGAGATTATGTTGTGAGATAAAGGTTCAAAGCAATGTGAATTGGCTTTAGCCAGAATTAGGAACACAGCAGAAAACTTGTCCTAGAAACCAGAGAGAGCCTGTCAGTCTTGGTAGATTCACAAAGCCTTCCCGCAGCAGGCTTGTTGAAAAGGCCAAACATTCAAGAGTGTGGCATACATGTTAATTAACGAAATTGTCTTTTCCCTAAAGACTTTAAATGCAGAGGAACTTAGACTGTACTTATGTTTCAATTAAATTGCTTCTTTTTCATTCTTTAAAACATTACCATCCAATCTTTTTAGCTTTTAGGTTAGTTTGAATAAGAGATCTGACCTGACCGGCCCAACTGTACCACTCTTCAAGGAAAATTCGTATTTGCAGTGAGAAGAATAAGTAACATTGGTATGTATTGCTGAGACTCTTATTTTTGCTTCTCCTCCCCTTATGTTAGGAAGCAGTGAGTAGAAGTGGGAAGGGAAGGACTTACTTGTTTAATTCAATAAGTCCACCCCAAACCAACAAGGAAACTGGTAGAAACTACTTGCTGCATTACCCTGTTCTGTTTCCAACAAAGGTGATGAGGAAGAACTTCTAGTTCAGTTCCGTATTATCAGCATATAGTAGGAGAATTTCTGGTGGATTTTAGTTTTGGTCCTCTACTAGAATGTGGAGACTTAAAAGCCTGTATTAACAAGCTGCATCATCTTGGACATTTGTTTAGCCTTCATTTGGCGTCCGTGGCAGGGTTCAGACAAGGTGAGGAATGGCAACCACAGATTAAACCTATTGGGCATCTTAGTGCAGTGCTATGTACTTTTTTAGGCCACAGACCCTTTTTAGAGAATCTGATTAAAGCTGCAAACCCTCTCCCCAGAAAACTGCTCATGTGCACAAACTTTCACATGATTTCAGGGGGTTGTTAGACCGTAGGATCCCATAGGGAACCCACAGACCCCAAGTTAAGGATCCTTGTTTTAGGGGTTTATAGATAGCTTTCAGGGGAGATGACCCCAGGAGTGAGGAGAAGTGTCACCAGAAGTTAAGTCGTTTTTTTTTTTTTTTTTTTTCGAGACAGAGTTTCGCTCTTGTCCCCAGGCTGGAGTGCAGTGGCGTGATCTTGGCTCACTGCAATCTGTGCTTTCCAAGTTCAAGTGATCCTCCTGCCTCGGACTCCCAAGTAGCTGGGATTACAGGCACGTGCCACCATGCCCGGCTAATTTTTGTATTTTTGGTAGGGACAGGATTTCACCATGTTGGCCAGGGCTGGTCTTGAACTCCTGAGCTCAAGTGATCTGCCCACTTTGGCCTCCCAAAGTGCACGATTACAGGCATGAGCCATGGTGCCCAGCCCAGAAGTTAAGTTTTAAGAAAACTGCCTCCTCACAGAAGTTCAGTGTACCTGTGTTTATATTCATGGTCTAGCTTTGATTTGAAATTGTGTCAGGTAAGTTTTTAAAAATCCTTGTCTTGCCCTGATGGTGGAAGACTAGTTACGGAGCTGTGATCTTTTACTTCCATTCATTACTGAATTGAGAATCCCTGCCAGAGATTTTCTGCCAAAGTGACCTCGAGTTTAGAAAAGGGTTTCTGAGTCCTCTCTGGACTTGCTGTAGGTCTTAGGAAAATTCGGTCAGTTATACCCCAAACACAGTTGGTGGAGATTGTTTTGTTCTGCCTATCCTGTCTCTACCACTGGCTACCAGAGCTCTCATGATGACTGTTGTTAGCAGAGGCTACTTGAAACCATTCCAGGGGAAGCTGTTGCCATAGCTACCTTGGCTATGAGAGTTACCATTTTCTCTTTTTTGTTAGCTTGTGGTTTCCCTGATTTTTAAGATAACAGCTGATGTTCTGTTTTTCTGCCGAGCAGCAAGGAAAATACTGGATTTTTGTTGCTGTTGCTTTTGTTGTTGCTTACGTTTGGTTTTATATGTTTGGAGGGGTGTGTGTGTGTGTGTGTGTGTGTGTGTGTGTGTTGTATATAAGGTAAAGTTACTTCAAAAGAGAAATATTGGGAGAGCTTGGGAAAAGCCAGATAGGCATATATATTTTATGTACTCCAATTTTAGATTTTGACCTAGTGGTCAATTTGGTTTACTTTTAACCTAATTTTGGACTAATGGCTACAGTCAGATAGCCTCTGCAGGGGGAAAAAACAAAACAAAACAAAACAAAACTAGCCAAGCTCTATTTCACACCTGAAACCCTTAGGAGCCAGGATCACTGCCACCTGGGCTGAGTCTGACCCAGACTCCAGCACTGGGGAGCCTGTGGGGAGCAGATGGCTGAGTCAGGCTGAGGTTGCTTTATCTCAGCCTGCTCTGCAAATAAAGGGGTGAGGCCAGCAGGCAGTACAACCACACCTGGTGGCACCAGCAGTCCTTTCCGGGTTTCTGTTTAAGGCTGTAAACACAACACTTAACACACACCTGGGGCACCAGGTGCAGGTTAGGTCTACAGAGGGGAAGAAAAACAAAAGGATGACCTGTTAACAAAAATCAAAGTGCTACCCCTAGTCCTGCTGCCACCTCTTTCACTGATCTTATTTTTCCCCCTCCGATAAAGGACACTATTCTTAGCATTTTTCCATTTTCTGATTTGCTCATCTTAGAAATGATTGTGAGATTATAAAAAGAAAACACAGTACCCAGTTTATCCATGCTCAGACTGTTTGTGATTTGGATTATGGCCAGTTGATTGGTAGCTGTAAGATGCTGGTGGTGTCTGCCTGGCAGGAGCCTGTGGAAACATCTGAATTATGGCACACCATCACTGGCAGTATCTCTTAGCCCACCATGCGTCTGTAGGGTGGTGGGCACCACCCATCCTCACTGTGCTTATAAACTTAGACCTGTGCCTCTGCTCCCCAGATCAAGATGAATGCCATGCTGGAGACCCCCGAACTCCCAGCCGTGTTTGATGGAGTGAAGCTGGCTGCAGTGGCTGCTGTGCTGTACGTGATCGTCCGGTGTTTGAACCTGAAGAGCCCCACAGCCCCACCTGACCTCTACTTCCAGGACTCGGGGCTCTCACGCTTTCTGCTCAAGTCCTGTCCTCTTCTGACCAAAGAGTGAGTAGACCTCATGCCCTCTGTATGCTCAGCTGCTGATGTATTTGGCTTTGTGTGATGTTCAAAGAAGAATCTTCTCCCATCGTGTCCTTAAGGCATCAATGGGATATGGCGTCACTAGTGTTAAAATAGCCACAGTCTGATTGCAGTCTAGTGTTTGAATCCTGCAGGGTAGGAGAGAATCAGATCTCTGTTGCCTGAAACATTCCTTCCTCCACAGTGTGATGTCATTATCCATGACAAGGACTTTGCAGAAAATAGTAGTCATTTTTAGGCAGATATGGAAAAGTTGGACAATATTCTAGTCCTTTAACAAATGCTTTGTTGCCAGTTCTAGGATGGAGAAACTATCCTCACCAAAATAATTAATAAGCAAAAAAGCACAGATCCATTAGTTGAGTACTCTCCATCTGCCTTGTTGAAAAATGTACCAAGCATTAGTTAAGAGAATGCACTTAGAGCGCTTTGTCTGAGTGAACCAGGTTTCCCTATAGAAGCCCAGATCTGTATTTTTTTTTTAGATAGAGTCTTGCTCAGTCACCCAGGCTGGAGTACAGTGGCATGATCTCGATTTACTGCAACCTCCACCTCCCGGGTTCAAGCGATTCTGGTGTCTCAGCCTCTGGAGTAGCTGGAATTACAGGTGTGCTCCACCACGCCCAGCTAATTTTTGTATTTTTAGTAGAGACAGGCAGGGTTTCGCCATGTTGGCCAGGCTGGTCTCGAACTCCTGACCTCAACTCCTGACCTCAAGTGATCTGCCCGCCTCGGCCTCCCAAAGTGCTGGGATTACAGCCATGAGCCACTGCACCTTCCTCCAGATCTGTATTTTGGAGGCAGCAGGGGCGGGCTCTGCTTCTGATAGAGGAAACCGTAGTTGTAAAATGAAGGGAATCTGCACTGTGTGTCACACATACTATTTTCAAGAGATGCATTGTTCACTTTTTCCCTATAGATGTCTTCTGAATGACTGTGTCTTCCTCTGGGGCTCAGGCCAAGCCTTGTGCACAGTGGGTCTAATTCCTCATTCCTTTCTTGTCATGCTGCTTCACTCGCTTTGTGCTTCTTGAAGCTTACTCCATTCTGCCTGTGCCTTCTCAGACTGCAGCTACTCAGAGAGATGTCTTCCTCAAGCGTATCCGTTCAGCACATGACTAATGCAGTTGCTAAGAACTGATGGTGGTAGAAGCTCTTCCCTGCATCCTGATACCACCTCTCATCCCTTCTTTTGGCTTTTGGGGACACTTGGTGAATGATTCTCTTCTAAGAGCAGACAAATGCGCAACAAACATCTGAGAGTTTGGGAGTTTTGTGTAGTTGTCTAGTTAATTTTCACATGCTGTTGGCCAAGGGTGAACAGCTACCATTATGGGCTTTGGGTGTTTTGGGTGTTCATGTGCGGTATTACGCAGTTTTCTCATAGTTGTGACAGTGATGTCATGACCCTAAGTCAAGAGAGATATTGCCTAATAGTGGTGGACACTATAAATGTCATCATATTGAATTTGGAACTGCCCCTGCTGAGGGGACTTTTCATTACAGTAGCCTCCACAGCCAGGCACAAGAGCAAGGACATGGTGTTCTTATATGCTGTGTTTGTAGTTAAAAATCAGCTCTATAAAGGGTGTGCATGGTATATGTTTTGAAAATCATCCAGTATTTGTCATAGTCGTATTTTGAATGTTTCTTTTTTTCTTTCTTTTTTTTTTTTTTTTTGAGACAGAATCTCACTCTGTCGCCCAGGCTGGAGTGCAGTAGCATGATCTCAGCTCACTGTAACCTCTGCCTCCCAGGTTCAAGCGATTCTCCTACCTTAACCTCCCCAGTAGCTGGGACTATGTGCTACCACGCCCAGCTAATTTTTGTATTTTTTGGTAGAGACGGGGTTTCACCATGTTGGCCAGGCTGGTCTTGAACTCCTGACCTCAGGTAATCTGCCTGCTTCAAAAGTGCTGGGATTACAAGCATGCGCCACGGCACTCGGCCTGAATTTTTTTAAATACTTAATTTAGATCAATAACTTCGACTGGCTACTGAAATTTGCACTCACTTTCAGCTTACAGTTTGGGTAGGACTGCTAGACCCAGTTCTTTTGTCATCTCATTTTTAGAGAGCTCTTGAAAACCAAAGTATTTAAAACGCTGCAAGTTTCTGTGCAGATGAGTGCAAATTTCCACCCAGCATTGGTTCCTAAGTAATTAGAGGGAGGAAGCCATGCAAAAGCTGCTATTGCCCAGGCTCCAGAAAAACATCATGTAAGGTTTGATTCCATACTAATTGTTCAAAGTGTAAAAGAAAGCTGATTGTGGCAGTTTTTACCTCCTTTTCTTTTTTTTTCCTTTTAAAAATAATCCAGAGACATTAAGCCCAACAGTTTCTCTTTGCTTTTTTCCCTCTCTAGCACATTTTCTTGATGAGTCTAAGGTGTGACCTCTACTGAAATGGCTCCCACCCACCTCCTCCTATGGAAGTGCATCCCCAGCCCCATCTTCTTGGACCTCGTGGCTGTGTTTAGAAAATTAGCATCAGCCTGAGCCAGGGGCATCAGCATGGAGCCCCCTGGTCATTGGCTGATTGCCACCCTCTCTCCTGGTGAAGCCTGAACTAGGGAGGAGTGGGACTTAGCTATGGGTTTGAAGGTGTATGTGAAGGGACAAATTCTCCAGAACCAATTTCCTTCCAAAGCCTCTCCCTTTGATGATAGGACCAGCCCTCTTAGAGCATGTTGGAGCATTACTTAAGCAGCTAAATTCTAAACACCCGAGCAATCTGACTTGAACATGACAAATGACTAAAGGGCAAAAGGATTCACTTTATTGCCCCTCAATCCTTCAACTCACCTCTTATTTCTTATTTACATTCTAATTTTAGGAATCACTGTATCCTGTGTTCATGTCTCATATCACCAAAATGTTTTCACATTATTACTCTCTTTTGTTCGCGTTATTACTGCATTTGAAATTTGTTGAGTACCTTTCATAGACATTATGCCATTCAGTCTTACCAACCTTAAGGTTGGATTCATGTTTCCTTTCATTTTAGGGATGAGGAAACTGGGAGTAGCAGAGAGGGAAACTGAACCCAAACTGGAGTGTGACACCAGGTTGGCTGCCTTCCTATCTCTGGGGAAGTGAACAGGGACTTTTCTTGGGTACAAGTGAGAGAATTGAGGCAGAGGCCAGCCCCTGATGATGACAGTCCCTGGGTGACCTTTGATTCCCATCTGACCCTCTTTCTGTTTGTGTCACTCCACTGGAAGCTACTGTCCCCCATAGTCTTTTTCTGTGTCACATGACTGTAACAACTTCCCATGTGTTGGAAGCTAAGGGCAGGAAACACGCCTGTTATGAGGGAAGGTGCTTCTCCTGGGACTCTGAAGATTTTTTCCTACAAGGAAGCCTGTCTGCAGCCTTCACAAGCACTCGCCTAGGCTGGAAAGTTCTGTTAACTGATTACAACACGCTGTTAATATTGTTCAGTAATCCTGACCGCGGGTAGCTGGTTATAGTGACATGTGCGGAATCAGTTCGTGTCTTCTTACTGTTCTGGTATAGAAAAAAAGTTGATGAAAGATGAACATCGAAAGCATGCTCAAGGAGCAGGGATTACTGTTTTCCCTTCTCAGCATTAAAGTCAGTTCGAAAATCTGTTTTAAGATGATTTACTCAAAGATACATTATAAATTAATCTTTTTATGTCTGGAGGAAAACTTTGCTTCAGTGGGATGTTATATCTCTTGTTCACTTAGAAACAGATCAATATTTACCTAGTGATTCATTTTTTGTTCTCATGAAGTGTTTACCTTTAGTGAAACAAGCAGACGCCCAGTTCGGAATTATGACAAAAATTTAGATTGTCATACAAATCTTTTTTTCTCAATAAAAACTTTAATGCATATTCATTTTTTTAAATGGAAAAGGTAGAGCACACAAAAATTATCTATAAATGTTATAGCTCTTTTTTTTTTCTTTTTTGAGACAGAGTCTCACTCTGTTGCCTAGGCTGGAGTACAGTGGCGCGATCTTGGATCTCGGCTCACTGCAACCTCCGCCTCCCGGGTTCAAGTGATTCTCCTACCTCAGCCTCCTGAGTAGCTGGGATTACAGGCACGTGCCACCACACCCAGCTAGTTTTTGTATTTTTAGTAGAGACAGGGTTTCACCCTGTTGGTCAGGCTGGTCTTACACTCTTGACCTTGTGATCCGCCCGCCTCGGCCTTCCAAAGTGCTGGGATTACAGGCGTGAGCCACCGCACTGGCCCTATAGCTCTTTTGGAATTTGTCTAACAGGTTTTTCAGTTTTTACCAGAAAACCTCCCACGTGAAAAAGAAATTATAATTCTACCCAGAGATAATGCATTATTAATATGTGGGCGATCATCCCTGTGGCTTTCCTTCTGCTTATACTTGCCCCCACAAATTCACGGTGATGGATATTGTTTGGTAACCTGCTTTCACCAAACCATGATGAACGTTGCCATGAACATTCACCCATGCTGCTACCTGTCTACTCACGTTTGATTTTTTTATAGCTTCAGAATTCTATCATTCATTCAAATTGCCTGATGGCTGCTGGCAACAGTTGGGTAGAGAAAGAGCTTTGAATTGAAATTTGAACTAGGATGCAAACCTAGGTCTTCTACCTCTAAACTGGCCACAGAACCCTGGACAAAATGATAGCCCCTCTGGTCCTTGGTTTCCTTCTATGTAAAATGAAATAGGTATGCCTCCCATGGTGCCCTTCAGCACAGACATCTTCTGATTCTGGTACCCTTGCTTTGTTAGCAAACATCAGAGTGGTCTTTTTAGGGGAAGGACCCTGGGAGAGGGTCCCTGACTACAGGGTAAAGAGACTGGCTTTCTTGTGTGTTTGTCTTCTTCTAACTATTCCCAGCCCCCGTACTCCTGGACAGGCTGGCACTGTCTCCCTTTGGCTTTTTTTTTTTTAAGTACTTTTTAAAGCTATCATTTACATATAGTAAAATATACAAATCTTAAGTATGTAGCTCAGGGGCTTTTATGTATATATTCAGCTGTGTAACTACCAGTCCCTTGGGTGTTTACAAAAGCGTACTATGACCTCCCTGCCTCTGACCCACCCATCTGTCATAATACTACTCAAGTTGGCTTCCTCAAGCGGGCCAGCAGCCGAGGCATGAACCTACCTGTCCAGCCTCATTATTCACAGCATTCTCTCATTGTCTGTGAAGTACCTGACCTTTGGGCTGTTGTTTCCCCACTATCCCAGATCCCCTCTTTTTTCTCAGCACCAAAATGCCTCTTATCCTGTAAGAAAACTTTAATAGTATCAATTCTGCTTTTAAGAGACAGAGTCTCACTCTGTTGCCCAGACTGGAGTGCAGTAGTACAATCATAACTCACTGTAACCTCAAACTCCTGAGCTCAAGCTATCCTCCTGCCTCAGTCTCCCAAGTAGCTGGGACTACAGTTGTGCACCACCACACCCAGCTAATGTTTAAAAATTTTTTATAGAGACAAAGTCTCATTATGTTGCCCAGTCTGGTCTCAAACTCCTGGCCTTAAGCCATCCTTCCACCTTGGCCTCCCAAAGCGCTGGGATTTCAGGTGTGAAATCCCTGTGCCCTGCCTTAAATAGCATCAATTCTGAGATACTATTCTTTAACTTGCCGCCCTACTCCTCTTTAACCAGAATGAGCCCTTCTTCCATCTTCCTGCCATGTTTCCTCAACATATAACTTCTGTGTCCGTTTAAAATGTTCCATCTTGTTTTATGATAATTTGTGTCTCTTTTCTTTATCACTGGAATATATATCCCAAATCAAGAGCCGCATACTTGAGGAGACAGAACAGGATTCCGGGTGGTTCCAAATCTCAAGTACTATGCCATTCTGTATCTTGTTTTCCATAAACAGGTGTAAGTGAACGATGTTCTCATTTTGGCAGACGCCATGTGTGCCTGCCCAGGAGAAACAAACTGCACTGTATCCAGCTTGTTCAGTGGTGCTCCAGGGAATCAGGTATACCTTCAGCTCTGACAGAGCTTTGTTGATCTGGGAAGGCTCTACCCTGTTTCTGGAAGAAGATGGATTGTTTATGATCTTAAATTAAGGCAGGACAACCCCAGGCATATGCATAATGGCAGTTCACAGCCTCCACCCTTCCCTCTGGGCCTGGCTGAAGTTTTCATCACCAGCTCCTGGTTGGAAAGTAGAGACAGGCAGCAGGTGCCCTGTCTCTGGAAGCCTGCTATTAAAATGTACATACTCCCCTGTGGGAAGCCAGGCTGCTGCTTTTTTACTCGTTGGCAAGCTTGCCAGTATGGGCTGTCTTATAGCTAAAGATGAAGGCATTTAGGAGGAGTGTGATGGAGGGCTTAGCTAATAGGCCTAAAAACAGAGAGTTGAGTTGTCTTCACTGGATCCAAGAGACATCTAGAAGCCCCTGCAGAGTCCAGAGAAGGGAGGCAGTATGATGAAAACCACAGCCACATGTGTGTGGGTACTTTCTTCCCCAGAGATGAAAATGTAATCGCTTTCTTCTGCAACCAGCTGCCACCTGTATTAATAAGAACTGGACATTATTGTTCTTTGTGGATTTGAGAGACACCTGAAACTTAGGGGTGAGGGGTATACCCACTAACACCAAGCCAAAAATAACAGTTGGCTCTCCTATGCCATGGTGCTCTCTCTGGATGTGTCTGCCAGGAAGCTGCTTCGGGTAGTCATAAGAGAATGGGAGGAGCCCTGTGGCCCTTCCATAGACCATAATGGATTCATCTCCTGTGGTTTTCCCTTTTTCTCTTCACTCACCGGAGTACAAGCTCCAAACGAGAATCCAATTGGAATGCTGTTCTCATCATAATGTGTCCAAACCTTTAGTTTCCTGCCGATTAGTCATCCATCAGTCTTGGTTAATGAGCATTTGGGGATCTACTTCTCTGAAACTCATCGTAGGGAGGCATTTTTAAAAGATCAGTTTTTCAAGCTTTTTAATTATGGAAATTTTCTAGAGGCATTTTTTAAAAATCAGTTTCCTCACAAATGTGCCTAATTATTTCTCTTTTTTTTTCTCTTCCTTTCTTTTTTTTTTTTTTTTTTTTTTTGGAGACAGTGCCTCACTCTGTTACCCAGGTTGGAGTACAATGGCACAATCATGGCTCATTGCAGCCTCAACCTGCTGGGCTCAAGAGATCCTCCCATCTCAACCTCATAAGTGTCTGGAACCAAAGGTCCACACCACCATGGCTGGCTAATTTTTAAAAATATACTTGTAGAGACAGGGTCTCACCTGTGTCACCATGTTGCACAGGCTGGTCTCAAACCCCTGGGCTAGCAATCCTCCAGCTTCAGCCTCCCAAAGTGCTGGGGTTACAGATGTGAGCCACCACACCCAGCCCCTAATTATTTCTAATAAAGCAGAGCAAATCTACTTTTGATTTTTCTCTCGAACAGTACCAACTCCCTCTCTATTGCTGTTGTACATACTTCTTAACAGTAAATATCCATTTTTCTTTTATCTGCCCAAATAAGAGCTCAGTTCTGTGTGTACAAACACTGTATTTGTCATAGATGTGCAAAATACGCTATTTTTGTCCTAGTGTACCAAGGAAGTATTAAATAATTAGAAGTACACTACAGAAAAGCACTAATTCAAATCTCTCTGATAGTGCAATATATGGAGTTATTTTCTGGATCTAAAGAGCACAGGACTCCATATATGAAACGGCCACTCCTTCCATTTTCTTCTCTACCTCCTTGTTATAAAGCTGTTTCTTTGCAGAGGCAGTACCAATGCAGAGGCTGGGGTTAGAAGCTTTGAGATGGACAGTTGGTGTTTTCTCAATCTTAAAGCATCAGGCAGATGCAACTTCACACACTCTCTTCCAGTCAGATTGCCACCCTAGGCCCCTGCTAGGTAAAAAAATTCTGGAGCCAGCACAGCTTATTTATTTATAGCAAGTTAAAGCTGAAAAGAATTTCATTATCTCTGACTTAAATTTCTCTTAATTCCCTCTTGCTCACAGACATTCCACATCAGATTTAGATCCTTTCCTTCTTGGCTGAACACTAAAGCTTTGTCCTTTTCACAGGATAAATTCCTAATTGCCAAGAGGCTTAATTCCATTGACCTGATTTTATCTGTTTTAAGAGTTGTGCAGGCTGGGCGTGGAGGCTCACATCTGTAATCCCAGCACTTTGGGAGGCTGAGGTGGGTGGATCACGAGGTCAGGAGATCAAGACCATCCTGGCCAACATGGTGAAATCCCGTTTCTACTAAAAATACAAAAATTAGGGCTGGGCGCAGTGGCTCACACCTGTAATCCCAGCACTTTGGGAGGCCAAGGCAGGCGGATCACCTGAGGTCAGGGGTTTGAGACCAGCCTGGCCAACATGGTGAAACCCCGTCTCCACTAAAAATACAAAAATTAGCCGGGCGTGGTGGCAGGCGCCTATAATCCCAGCTACTCGGGAGGCTGAGGCAGGAGAATTGCTTGAACCCAGGAGGTGGAGGTTGCAGTGAGCTGAGATCGTGCCATCGCACTCCAGCCTCGGGGACAAGAGTGAGACTTTGTCTCAAAAAAAAAAAAAAATTAGTTGGGCATGGTGGCACATGTCTGTAGTCCCAGCTACTCCAGAGGCTGAGGCAGAAGAATCACTTGAACCTGGGAGGCAGAGGTTGCAGTGAGCCAAGATCGTGCCACTGCACTCCAGCCTGGTGACAGAGGGAGACTCCATGTCAAAAAAAAAAAAAAAAGAGTTGTGCAAATATTTCTTTGGATATTTCTGGTAAACTATTAACAAGTGATTGGCAGAACTGTAGTGTTCTGATGTGCTTGTTTTGTAGCCACCAGACCTTCAGAGCATATTCACCTGCAAACTTATATTGTTAGAAAATTCCTGAAAAATGGAAGACTCAAAATCATCTTGATTGAGGCTAAGTATTAAGGGCTAGCCTCAATAAGTCAAACTTTTAGGCAATTTCGTCTTAAAATTGCTCATGTTTCTGGCAAAATAGCCCAAACCAAAACTGTCAAAGTAAGAAAGTTAAACTGCTGACCCTGGGACACTCTTTTATTACTGGGCTGACCAAACATTCCAGTTTGCTCAAGACTGGGGCATGGGACTGTCAGGGCTAATACCGGGGAATTCCAGGGCAAACAGGGATAAGTTGTTCACCCTCTCGACTACTCACTATCTTGGATAGGCAACATCCAAGATAGTTGCCTGCCTGCCCTGTCTCTGCTCTAGCAGGTCATTTATGCAAGGGGCCAGCCACATCAGGAAGAAAAGCGCCGCCATCTTTGAGGTCTCCTATATTGAATCAAGATAACCAAGTCTGAGTCTGCTGCAGAATTCATCCACCTTCTCTAACCTAGATACAGATTGTAGCTTCTTCTTAGAGACTTTATGCCTTCTTATAGGAATTGCCAAAGCCTGAAAGATCTAAAAAAAGGTTCAGAATCCAAAATAGTCAAGACTCCCGTGATTTAGTTCAGATGGAAAAAGGCTCATCTCTCATGTGCCGAGCATTCTTTAAAACAACCAATTCCGGTTTCCAAAAATGTATGACCCTTATACTGCCGTATTCATCATACCTGAGTTTATTCTTCAGGGCCCTACTATGTCTCCAAAAAAGCAAAGGAAGTATATGCTACAACTGATTCCATCACGTGGTATCAAATTCAGTACATGTGGATGGTAAGTGGGCCTTGGCTCCATGTGTAAGGTCCTGTTTTGAGTCACCCCTCTGTGTGTCACCCCTTCCCAGACTCGACTTTAGAATCTGCCTTGGTCCACCATTCATCCTTAACTTTTAGCTTAAACCTCATTTGCTTTACAGGACGTACATGGAATCAGATCTACTTTTATACTCCTTCTCAATGTGTGGTTGACAGAAAATTGCTCCACTATCTGGGAGCAGGAAATGGACCTTGTTTTCTAGAAGGTCTCAAATTTCTAAGGATAGCCAACTTTTATCAGCCTCTCATGTTTTACTGACCCTGTGAATTCAGAGGTTACCAATTTTGATCTCAACTGTTCTTTTTCTCTGCCTGCTTCTCAGCATGCCCTCCTTCACTATGATAGTACACTTTGTACTACAAAATAGTATATACTTTATGGTAAAATAAAGTTAAGACAGTAAACTGACTTGGAAAATATATTCTGGAGGGTAAATAAGAATTTTTCCTAAACTCTCAGTGCCAGTGTCATGCAGTGATGTGGAGAGTTAAGAGCTGACGGCTGTTTACACTTTTCTTTGTCTGAAGCAACAGTGAGTGAAGTGACTGGCTTTAGAAACCCAGTCTTCTTCAGCAGCATCAAGAATACTTCTCTGCAAATGGAGTCTGTTTGGGAGCCTGACCTTTAGGGTCAGAATGTTTACTTAAGGAAAGCATTTTCCTGAGTTTATAAGGAAATCTACCCCTCCATGAAATTCTAGAAAGCTATAACTAATACAGAAGGCTGTAGTCCTTGAAGACTTGATTTTATGCATGATTGGATGAGATGCCATTGCTGTTTGCTACCCCGTGACTGTCAGTAGTCAGACTGGGAAGTGCCCTCTACCAAGTACCAAGGGCCAGGTACTCCTCAGAGGCCCTCCATCTGCATTAGGTAGTTGCCTGCAGTGTAGCATCATGGTGAGCCATGGAAATGAGTCAGCCATTGTGGCAGCTTGTGAACCACCCTAACTCTACCTGCTGTCAGTTTCTAATCATAGAGTGAGGGCTCTGGGTCAGCGTGGGTTGCATGGCATCAAACCAGATGGCTTAACTTCTGAGGTAGCCATTATAAGAGTCTGTAATCCAAAACATTTGGGAACCCCGCCTGGAGGTCAGTGGTTGATCCAGAACCATCTGTAGCCTCCCAGGAAGGGAGAGATTTGTGAGAAACAGCAGGTTATATGTTTTTCTACCCTTCCACTGAGTACTAATGCCATTGCCATGACCAACCTGACTTTCCTGTGATATGTAGCACCAAATCGTCCTGCTGGCAAGACCCTGAACTGGTGTTTTCAGCCAGATCACAAAAGCTTAAACAGTAATTTCTTACTGATGTAAAGCGAGAAACTCCATAAATGCTTTTTAAAATGTTGAAACCTGGCAAGCCACAGCAGTATGGACTTTTCCTTCCTTGGTATTTGAATAAAGAAAGATTCTTCTCAGTGAATATATATATATATATACACGTATATATATACATATATACATATATATACATATATACATATGAATATATATATACATATATACATATATACATATATATACATATATACATATGAATATATATATACATATATACATATATACATATATGTATATATATGTATATTTTAAAAATTAGTCAATTAGTAGTATTTAGTAACCTGCTCTTCCAGTCTGTTCACTGTCTGTACACCATACTCAGCCCCTTCTATATCACACACAATACTTTTTCTCACATTTCCACCTTCTCAGTCTATCAGAATCCTCAGGCCTTCTCAAATCGTAGCTCTTCTAGTAGCTCCTGACTTTTACCTGTCTCTGTCTCATTGACTCTTACCTAAGGACAGGGATAGAAACAATAACTTTCCACATATGTATCTCTCGTCACACCTCAAGTGTATTCTGAGAGGCTTAAGGACAGAGACTGTCTTAAAAATTTTCTGTCTTCCCTGTGGTTGCTGCTTCTCATAGAGTCAGTACACACTAACTTTAGTAGAGTCTTTTGGTAGGAACATGTGATTGACAGAGTGAGTAATTCAGGTAAGTGATAAAGGAATTTAGAGAAAGAGGGGATATTCCTGTGGTGGCTTGACTGAGGAGGTCTTCCATAATCCTGAAAGATTAGTTGGCTTTGGACAGATGGGACAGTAGGAGAGAAGGCACAGACGTTGGCGTGAGCATGAACCAGTAAAATCAATTATTTAAACAAGCACTCATGGCAGAAAACTGGCTTTGCTGCCCAGGCCAACACTTTTCACCCATCCACCTTTGTCCTCTTGTCCTGTGGGCCTTCCAACCAGTCAGCATTATAAGAAGGTGGTAGAGGCCTTGCTGCCATTGACACATATCCACATTGTCAATGCTTTGCCCTGACCACAGCCACTCTATTCTTGTCTCCTAATTCCATAGATCTTCATTTGGCCAGACTTTGATTGTCTCTCTTGTAACTCCCAAAAATGATCTTGGTGCTGGTTGCATCATGTTTGGCACTGCCACCCAGTCTGCCCTTTGCTCACTGTGCCCTTTAATTTTGTTTGCTAATGAGCTTTGGGTCCCATCACTGGTCTGGTCTCTATAGTTGCTTCCTGGCCAGCTCCTCGCCAGTCCCTGTGCCACGATCTGGTGAGCTGAGAGCTGTTTGATTGTAGCAGAGAGCCCTGGGGTCTGTGCGGGGAGGGAGAGGAGATCAGATCACGAGGAGTCTCAAATTCCCAGAGAGGAAGAGTTTGGGCTTGATCCTGTGAGCACTGGTGGTAGGTGGTAGGAAAGGGAAGGATGGGACAAATTCCAGAGGTCTTCTAAGGTGGAATCAGTGGTATTGGTGGATAATGGAATGGCCTTGGGCATCAGAGGAGAGGGCTGAATCACAGATTATGCTGAGGTTACTGAGCGGTTAAGAGAATAGAATCATTGACAGAAATAGGGAAATCTAATGGGGAAGCTGCTTTCTCAAGGAAAGTTGTTTAGCTTGGGGCTTGTCCACAGGATGTGCACAGGGGTATGTGCAACTGTGGCATTAGAACTTAGGTGGGAGCTCAAGACCAGATGTGTAGATTCCAGATCAGCTGCAGGTAGGGGAGGTTGTGGGGGTGGGCAGAGAGAGACACTAAGGACTGATGGCTGAGGCAGGCCATGGCTAGGGTGGAAGAGCCAGAGACAGGCAGTAAGAAAGGTAGGGGGAGAACCAGGAGCCTCCAGTGTCATGACAGCCAGAGAAGGAAAACATTGAAGAGGGTGTCAGAAACTCAAGAAGGATGAGGGCTGACCAAAGGCCATCTACCTTGGCCAGAAAGGATCAGGGATTTTTGAGAATGTGTTTTCAGGAGTGAGGTGAATAAATAGGTCAGCACAACAGCAACCAAAGAAGCAAGTCAGGAAACAAACACCGGAGAAGGAAGGAGAAAAAAATGGAAACTGGAGGAGAAAGCCACATTGATTGAAGGTTTTTCCCCTAAGATTGAGAGGATAAATCCGGGGGCCCAAGTGAGAGGGTGAAGTTAGCGAGCTGTTGCCCCCGGAGAATCCAGAGCCCAGGTCAGCACTGAGACCCACCTGGGCTCAGATGCCAGCCCTGCCCCCTGCTAGCCAGTAGCTTCACCTTGCCGAGCTTCTATTTCCTCATTTGTAAGGTGGGTATAATAGCACTTACTTCATAGGTTCAGTATGCTGATAAAAAAAGAAAAAAGAACAGCATGTAAGATGATTTATAGGATATTTGGCATATATAAGAGTTCAGTAAATATAGCTGCTATTATTGTAGCTATTTTTATTTTAATATTATCCGCTGGATCAGTTGTACAAATAGCAAAAGACATAATGTACACAAAGGTCACACAAGCACACCTGAATGTTAGTAGGACATCAGTGGATAAGTGGGTAAAAGATGTGCCTAGATAAATTCCACATAAGGAAATACATGTAATAAGCACCACATAATGTTAAGACTTAGTAACAATGAAGCCTTAAAATATGAAATATTATTTGATACTCAGAGGAAAATATGGTAATATTATCAAAATTATATTAAGTTGGACGTCGTATTAGTCAAAGTAAACTAGTTTATACTGTGGTAACTAATTACCTCTAAACCTGCGCATCTTAAAACCACAAACGTTTATTTCTCACTCATGCTACATGTTTATTTCAATGGGCAGGAGGGCTCTGCTGATTGTCGTCCCACCAGGACCCCAGCTGATGGAGGTGACATCTCAACACCTGCTTCCGTGGTCACCACCGAGCCAGGAAGAACAATGTCACACCTCACACACTGGCTCTTAAAGGCTGCTACTGGAAATGGCACTTGGTCATTTCCTTTCCCATTTCATTGGTTTGGATGTCCAAGGGAGATAATACAGTCATGGGTTCTTAGTTTCTGTTTCTGGTTGGGCCGGTAAAGCCCCTTCCTCATGCCTCTTTTTCGCTTATCACTAGAGACAGAAACTACAAACCATGGCTTCAGGCTGCTAAAAGCCTAAAATGAAACAGAACAATAACAACAAAATAAGGTAGGCTGGACAAGCTTGAGAGCTTGTCCAGCCCATAGCCCACAGACTGCATGTGGCCCGGGACAGCTTTGATTGCAGCCCAACACAAATTCGTAAACTTTCTTAAAATATTATGAGATTTTTTGTGTGATTTTCTTTTTCTTTTAGTCCATCGGCTGTCATTAGTGTTAGCGTATTTTATGTGTGGCCCAAGACAATTCTTCTTCCAACGTGGCCCAGGGAAGCCAAAAGATTAGACACCCCTGGTTTAAAGCAAGGCTTTTGCCCATGCCTAACTTGAGAAGCAGCACACACTCACCTGTGTCCAGAGAAGAGGAGAATAATCATGGCCACAGGCAGCAGCCTGTGTCACGTGGGCCTCCTTCCTTCTGTCCTTCACTCCATCTCTCCTTCAGTGCCTCTGCTTTACTGTGGGACGTCATCAGCTTTCACTTGGAAGAATGCAATAGCTTTCCCTCCATTCTCTACCCTTTCTAATTGATCTTGCAGGCCACCAAATTATCTTCCTAAAGCACAAATTGATCATGCCATGCCCCTGCTTTAAACCAAGTGGCTCCTCACTGTCTGTAGGGTGAGGTCCAGCATCAGCCCTCGCTCCTTCTTCCCCACATTCATTGTGTTCTAGACACATCAGATCTCTCCACATTTTCTCATACTGCATGTTCTCTCTTGCCTATGTCTTATACTTGGAATGCCTTCTACCTAGAATCCCTTCATACCTCTACACAGCCTCTTTATTTGAGAGAACATAATCGCCTTCTCTCTGATGAATGCTTCCTGGACATTTATGGTTCTCTTCTCTGTTGTCTGATAGCATCTGGTGTGGCCTTGGGATCTAGGACCAAGCAGAGAGGTGAAGGGGCAGGATGGGAAGCCCTTCCAGAGGGGATCAGGCACAGGGGCTCCTCAGCGGTGTGTCCAAGAAAAAGCAAAACTGGTTTCTGACTGTTGAGAGACTCACAGGTCCCCTAGAGTCTGGAGACAAATTGGTGATTGGCACATAGAAAACGAAGCTGATGAGGAAATGTTAAAAGTGATAACTTGAGGGAAAATAAAAAATTTCACAAAAAAGAATACAACATATGACTTCTTTGTGGCTAATATTTCCATAATTATAATTTTATAAACACTGAAAATTAATTTAACCATAAGTGTTGCTGTAACAGTGTTGAAAAGAATGGGGGCGGAGAAAATGTATGTCTTAAGGGAGATGTAAGAGAGCTAGCACCTTCCAGAGTAGGAAGGTCAATAGGTACTATTGAAAACTGAAATTGAAAAACCAGCATAAGCAGGATAAGCATGGCATTAAGAAGTAAAGGCAAGTGTGGGGTGGTAGGGACAACTAAAGGAGTTAAGAATAGTCATCTCTCAGGGGCAGGAGTCAGGAGACAGATGAGGCATCCTGTTGGACTTTTTAAACAGAAGTTGAAAAACATGAAAAAAAAAATTCAAGAAAGGTGAAAACAAAATATGTAAAGACATTTTGCTGGCATTGTTTATTATAGTAAAAATTGGGAAATAGCAGCATCCAACAATGGAGGCAGCAGCAATATAATGCAGGGGAAAGAAAGAGCTGTCAGGTCAGACACACACAGAGTTCAAATGCAGGGTCTGCTGTGCAGTAGACTGTTGGACACTCAGTTTCTGTCTGTAAAGGGGGTCCTAATAATAAGAATCGCTGTAAGGGACAAATTGAATTATGTAACATGCCCATAGAAGGGGCTAAATAAATGTTTGTTCCCTCCCTTAACTATAGCTAATAAACAGGATAGAATTTTATGCAGACATTCACAACTTAGCATACTAATTATCTATAAAAATAGAGGAAAAGTGAAAAAAGCAGAAGACAATTATGTATCTCTGTCTGAGCACCATTGTTGTAACTATGTAAATAATCTGCTTTCAGATAGATACAGATGAAAAGGAAACAAAAATGAGAATATTTTTGTAATGCTTGTGAGGATGTGGGTGATTTTTAAGCTTCTAATTTCTTATAGCTATTTCAAATTGATATGAAGTTAAGAGGACTCTGAATATGCATTTCATCCTTCATAGTTTTGAAAGCTGTTATCTTGTTCATTCCTAATAATAAGTATAAACAGTGACCCCAGCACTGTCCTTTATGTTTGTCCTTTATATGTAAAGAGAGATGGACTTTGCTTTAGTAGGACTTTCTAGAACATGCTTATCTGCATGGTTTTGTGGCACTCTCTCATTTTGTGGACAAGATGAAGGTCTGGTGCCTAAGATGGCTTTTCTCAAGGATGGAGTTGTTGACCATCTGAGAAAATGTTTTCCTGTGCCCACATGCCATAGGGGAGGGCTGCCATTTCAACAGGGCTAACCCACAGCCATCAACAGTGGCTTCTATCAGCTTTTTGTAACTGTGTTCCTCTGACGGAAAGCTCCAGGGCAGCTGCATCATTTCCTTCCTCTTACATTTGTGCTCAAGGCGCACCCTGCTCAAGAAGCCTGGCAGCATTTCCCAGAAGTTCTTTCATCAGCCAATAGAACCTATGACCTTGTACCCTCCTTTGTGTTGCCCTTGCTGTCAGTAGGCTCTTGTTTATCCTTCCATCTTTTCTTTGTGAAATATCACTCAGAGATTTGTCCATAGGAGTAGTGAAAGAGCTTCCTCCATTTATGTCTTGACTGCTTAGTATTCCATAAAAAAAACAGTTTGTTTAACCAGTGTCCTAGATAGAGGTTTCCTTTATTTGTAATCTTTTGCTTTCACAATGTTGCATTGAATGCTTCTGTATTTTCATCAGGATGCGCACCTGTCAGTGTAGGATAAACTCCTAGAGGTGGAACTCCTGGGTCAAAGGGGATGTGCATGGAAAATTTTGTTAGCTGTTGCCCTCAAGCCTCTCCACACCAGCACTGTGAGCACATTTCCCCAAAACCTTGCCAACATCAGGAGTTCTTCTACTTTTTGATATTTGCCAATCTGGTAGGTGAAAAATGTTTTCTCACTGTGGTTTTAGTTAGTCTTTCTTTGATTAAAGAGACTGTGTATCTTTTTATATTTTAGAACTCTTTTTATTTCCTTTTCTATTCACTGCCAATTGGTAGCCTCTGACCATTTTTCTGATGGTCATTGGTCTTTTTCCTAATCATTTGAGGGAGCTCTTTATGTACTAGGGAAATTAGCCCTTTGTGATATGAATTGCAAATATTTGTTCTCAGTTTGTCATTTGTCTTTTGACTTTGCCCATAGTGGTATTTGCCATGCATAATTTTTTTTTTTTTTTTTTGAGACGGAGTCTCGCTCTGTCACCCAGGCTGGAGTGCAGTGGCGTGATCTCGGCTCACTGCAAGCTCCGCTTCCTGGGTTCACGCCATTCTCCTGCCTCAGCCTCCTGAGTAGCTGGGACTACAGGTGCCCGCTACCACGCCCGGCTAATTTTTTTTGTATTTTTAGTAGAGATGGGGTTTCACCGTGTTAGCCATGATGGTCTCGATCTCCTGACCTCATGATCCACCCGCCTCGGCTTCCCAAAGTGCTGGGATTACAGGCGTGAGCCACCGCGCCCGGCCACATAATTTTTTTTAATGTTTGCGTAATTAAATTTTTCAAATGCTTCTTTTGTGGCTTCTGGGATTTCTGGTTTCCTTAGAAAGGTCTTCTTCACTGCAAGATTATTTTTTAAAGCCTAGAATTTCTTCTAGCATATGAATGATTTCATTTTTATTTTGAAATGTTTCATCCTTCCAGAATTTATCCTGGTGTGAGGTGTGGCTCCAACATAATTTTTTTCAAGATGGCTACGCTTTGTCCAACACTATTTATTAAACAATCCATCTTTACCCCATTATTCAAATGCCACCTTTTTGACCAATTAAATTTCCTGTATGTATTTAGGCATATTTCCAGTCTTTTGTGTTCCGTTGATGATCCTGAACACATACCATCAGCAGATTGCAGCTTTGTACTGTGTTTTGCTGTGGGCAGTGGGGCGGTGCTCGTACCCCAGCACTGCTTGTTTTCATACTTTTCTTGGCTATTATAGCTGGTTCATTTTTCCAAATGAACTTTAGAATGCTTGTTTAATTCCACATATAAAAATCTTATTATTTTTATTGTGTATCTGTTAAGCTTATAGGTAATTTAGGGAAAATTGACATTTGTGATGCCAAGTTTTCCAATGCAAGTTCATTTATTCAAGTCTTTTGAGCCCAAAAGAGCGTTAGAAAGTTTTCGTATCTCCTTTTCTTGATTGTGAACTCCCTGGGAGCAAGAATGGTGTCAAGTTTTGAGTATGGCTTATTAGTAATGGTCTATATAATTACTGACAAAAGAAACATAATTTTCATTAAATATTTGTAGAACCTATTTTTTTCCTAACATCATTGCTTGCCATTTTGTGAGTTGTTTTCTGCACATCAAAGAAAGGCAAGATGTGGTACAAATACTGATGTCAAATGTCAGCATTTTAATCCTTAAAGTCATCTCTTGATTGGTGTGTTCTTTATTTATTTTTAATAAAAAATTGTATTTACTTAGAAGCATTCAGAGTGTCAACAAAATAGCTGCAACTTTTTTTTTTTTTTTTGCAATTACAGAGTGGTATTCACTTAACAGAACAACAATCATTTCGTATAAGCTATGTCAGAGACAACTGAAGATGAAAAAACTACCATCCCCATATATAACTAATTTGTGCTGTGCACTAACAAGAACCTGCTTTTAATTTCCATGACAGTTTACAACCCCCATACAGTACTAGGCAAGGTTGGTGGCTATCGAAAATACCACCAGGACGGGGATATCTAAAGACACATTTGGTAGTGTGTTAACTATACAAAAAAAAAAAAAAAAAAAGACACTGTACAGTTTAAAAACAAATCTTACACAACCTTACATTTCAGTTTTTTTCTTTAAAAGGAGTGAGTTATGTACAGGTTAAATGCTTTATAGACAAGAAAAAAACTACGCTAGAACCAACTTATTCATCATCATCATCTTCATCTTCCTCCTCCCCCTCATTCTTATCCTCTTCATCTTCCTCCTCTTCCTTCTTTTTCTTGCTTTTTTCAGCCTTGACAACTCCCTTTTTTGCTGCAGCAGGCTTTCCTTTAGCTCGATATGCAGCAATATCCTTTTCTTATTTTTCCTTCAGCTTCGCAGCCTTCTTTTCGTAAGGCTGCCTGTCACCTGCAGCAGTGTTATGTCTTTGCAACATCATTAGTGGACAGGCCAGGATGTTCTCCTTTGATATTTGGGTGATACTTGAACAGAACCGAACCGAACAGAACAGAACAGAACAGAACAGAACACGAAGGCCGAAGGCCGAAGGAGGCCTCTTGGGTGCGTTGGGATCCTTGAACTTTTTTTTTTTCTTTTGAGATGGAGTTTCACTCTTGTTGCCCAGGCTGGAGTGCAGTGGCACAATCTCAGCTCACTGCAACCTCTGCCTCCCAAATTCAAATGATTCTTTTGCCTCAGCCACCCGAGTAGCTGGGATTACAGATGCCCGCCACCATGCCCGGCTATTTTTTTTTTTTTTTTTTTTTTTTTTTAGTAGAGATGGGGTTTCACTGTCTTGGCCAGGCTGGTCTCGAACTCCTGACCTTAGGTGATCCACCCGCCTCGGACTCCCAAAGTGCTGAGATTACAGGCGTGAGCCACCACACCCAGCCTGAACGTCTTTTTCGTCTCCCCTTTAGGAGAGATACAGGTTTTCATTTCTCTTTCATAATGGGCCTTGTCTGCCTTTGCCATATCTTCAAATTTTCCTTTCTCTTTAGTAGACATGGTCTTCCACCTCTCTGAGCACTTCTTAGAAAACTCTGAGGAGCTGACTGAAGCATCTGGGTGTTTGTTCTTATGTGCCTCCCCACAAGTTTGCACAAAAAAATGCATATGATGGCATTTTCTCTCTTGGCTTCTTAGGGTCTCCTTTGCCCATGTTTAGTTATTTTTCCTCAGCAAGGCACAGAGTTTCCCAGTGCCTATCCGGCTCTCACTTGCCCCAGTGCTATCTCTATGGAGTCATTGTACTGCAGTGGCTGTGATATCGGGAGCCAGGTGCAGCCTCCTCACTCTCTCCGCTCTGTAACATTGCTCTGCAGCCAGTGCAGCTCCTAGTCGATTAGCGTGTTCTTAAAAGAGCATTCTGTGTAGATAATCCAGGGGCTTCACATTTAGGTATTTGAGTTTTCCTCCACTAGGAATAGTGGCAAATATAATGTGATTTTCCAGCTCTAATCTTCCCTCCTCCATAACCCTGGCACAGATTTTGAGGTAGCCTTGGCCTGGGAAGTAGCCAAAAGGCACTGGGTTGGACAAAGAGCAGACCATTGGCATCTATGTGCATGTCCTCAGGAGAGAGGTGACTAGGCAGATGGGGACAAGACACGGGTGTTCTGTGTTCTGAGCGTCAGCATACGTCCTGTTTGGTTAACACAGAGTGAGTCTGGGAACTTTGCACTTAGCACCTTGGCAGCCCGGGTCTGGGAATTGTGGTGCCTTCTCCTAAAGTTAGGTCACTAATCTTTGACTGGCTGTTTGCAGGACCAGTTCTCTAACGGATGACATTTGTCAAATGGAACGCTGGAGCTTCTTAATAAACTGCCTCCCTACTTAAAGCATGGTGTCAAAACCAGGTTGAAATGCAACGTGAGGAGAGAGGACTGTGCTTTGGTCTGCATAGGGAGGGGTGTGACCAGTTCCGCGTGCTGTTTGTGAACAGGAAGATAGTGGGATCAGATGCATTTAACATGTGGATACAGTTCTGAGGGGTTTTAACTGGTTTTCTTTGAACTTTAGAAAAACACATTTATTTTTCCTTAGAGCAAAAACGTACAGTTTCTTTTTACGTGGTTTTATTGTAACTCACGGGGCTGTTCTCCTAACATTCATATTTTATAGTTTGCACGATATGTACAAAGGTCACAGATGTGCCAGCCTGGCCCAGTGGCCTCCGTCCTGTATTTAGAAACCAGTTCAAGAACAGAAGAGGATTGCTCTTTTGTTTCCTCAGGTCACTTTTGGTCATTTCAGGCAGAAACAGTCTCTGCATTGGAATTTTCCTGTACAGATCCTGCAATTCAGGAATAGAGCATTTAGCAACAACAGTGAAAATGTAATGTGTGACAGCTGTGGAGAAGAATTTGCCTCCAGTGAGGGGAAAATGCTGTGTTCAAAGTGGATTTCTGATGAGCCTATTAATGGGTGTTTGGGAAGCTGAATATGTCGCTGCCATTTTGAGATGAAAGGCCCAAGGTGTTTGTTCCTGAAGCTAATGAGGAAGCCCTTTCCCAGCCTCAGCCTCACCTCCCCAGCAGGACTGGTGAGATGTGCACGCAGGGTCTACTCCACATCTGGCCCTCCTGAAAAGAAGGGCTTCCATTGGGGGCTGTGTCCTAGTGGAGAAGGGTGAAGCCCAGTGGGATGGGCTCATGAAAGACCTGCTGGTGACCTGCTGGCTTCAGGTCCACCAGGCTAGAGGTAGATAGGCCAGAAAGGAAACCAGAGGTGTCTGTGGTAGGAGCAGCAGGGGCCCTAACTTCCAGGCCTGTGAAGCAGGGACGCTCTGGCAGTTCAGGATCTGGGAAAAGAACTGACAAAATGTTCTCGTAAACCCTGGCCCTTGCCAGCTTCCTTACCTTCCCTGTGTGCACACACATGCATGCACATGCACATGCACATGTGCACACACAGGAAGGCCTGGAACTCAGTTTGCAGACTCGTGGAGCTGCCACAAAGCTTCACTCCCAGTGTTTCCCCCACCACTGATGCTTGTCCTTCTGGGTTTATTCTCACCCATGAAAGTAGGATAAAAATGTGTCCCCAAATCAGACACCTGTCACCTTTCTAGAAGCACTTCCATCCTCTCTTGCTCTCACTGTCATCGCTCTCCTGGATCTTTGGGGAGATATTCAGTATGATTTTATTAACATTCTGGCCTCATCTTAGAAATAATTAAATGTGAATATTCAAATTAATTAGCCCCCAGATGTATCTTCTGCAGAAAAAAACTCCTCTAACAAGTCAGTTATAGTTGTGAAAAACATGCAAAACGAAAGAAATGGTTTTTTGTCAAAGACATGTGAAGACCACTGTAGAGAAGCTCCAACAACTTCAGTTTTCAATTTGAAGAAACATTATTTAATATAGAACATTTTGACAGTTGATCAGACAAGAGAAAATAGGCACAAAGCTGTTATTTTAACTTCTGATTGGGGGAGTTGATGAGTCTTGAGTGTGATAAAGTAAGGAACACTTTGGACTGAATCAGAGACCTGTCCTCTAATCCTAGCTTTTTTTTTCCCCCTCATCTTTAAAATGGGGAAGACACCACTGCTCAGAATTAAGATTAAGCTAGAAGGCCAGGCAGGATGGCTCACTTCTATAATTCCAGCACTGTAGGAGGCTGAGGTAGGAGGATTACTTGAGCCCAGGAGTTCAAGACCAGCCCTGGCATCATAGCAAGACACTGTCTCTACAAAAAAGAATTAACTGGGCATGGTGGCATGTGCCTGTGGTCCCCGCTACTCAGGAGGCGGAGATGGGAGGATTGGTTGAGCATGGCAGGTTAAAGCTGCAGTGAGCCGTAGTTGTACCACTGCACTCCAGCCTGGGTGACAGAGTAAGACCTTGTCTCTAAAAATAAATAAGTAAATAAACTAGAGACATGACTCACCCAGCTCCTGATGCAGAGATTTGGTGCTCAGAAATGTCTCTCCTCTCTGAGATCTTGGTACTCCCCATCATGCACTAAGTGAAATTGGTACTTCTCAGCCTCATGATTGTCTCCCCATAGTATCATCCTATTCTATCCCTCTGACCCCATTGCCTACCACTCCTGTCTGTGACAGTAGCTGCCTGTGTATTCATCATGCATCCTGCCTTCAGATTACGAATGCCACCAGGGCGGTCACTGTGTCTGGCTCTAATCTCTGTATGCCTCACAGCACTCATATTTGTTGAATTTTATTAAATCAATATATAAGAGCCAAAAGAAAATATAGGTAGAGGCAGGCTCGGACCTGATAACATCTTTGGTTTGGCCCCAGGTGCCAGCAGCACACTCCTAGTTGGGCATCCTCAGTCCATGTTGTCACTCTCAAAACAAATCTGTTTGTCAGAATAAAGGTCACCTTTCTTTCTCAGTGGACAAATATTTTTTTCTGAGATGAAAAATTTGCTTTTCTTCCCTTGAGTGTGTGCACTCAAGTAAGCAGAGTGGAGGGCCTGTGAAGATGGGCATTCTCTCTGGAAACTGAGGAAACATCCCAAGCCTATGTCTCCTAACAGTCTTGGCACCTAACTAGAATCTGACCGGAGTCTCGGCACGCAGCCAGCAGAGGACATCACCAGCCATTTGAGTGTGCAGTTGTCTGGAGCAGCCACACAGCGGGTTTCTGTAGCCCTGATGGAGAGAGTTTTCTTCTTGGGAGGGCTTCCCCGGATGATGTAACTCCTCTGCGTTTTGCCTCAGTGGCTGAAGAATCCCTTTGGACGTGGGTTTTGCAGAGAGAGGGAAGTCTGAGGGCAGAGTGTAAAGTGACACAGCCAGTGTGTAGAGCTGAGCAGCCTGTGTTAGGAACAGTCGGAGCCTGTGGACTTGGGAGGCTTCCACTCATGTGCTATGTTAGCAGTTCTTTTCCTCAAGCTCTACTGAAAGACCTGTGGTCCTGACATTTTATGGTCACAAGCCCTAGAGAAGATAGCCATTCATTTTGCTTGATGACCTTTTAAATAAACCTCTAGAGTGAGTTCCAGGCAAATACTGGAGGTGGCTGTGGATGCCCAACAGAATCCAGCAAAAACACTTCTCTGTGCTGGAAATTCCTTCTTGTACCTGATGCCTTGGAATTTAGGCAGAGGATAAATTAATGATGAATTTCTTCTTTTTAACATTACAATATAGTTAGCTATTATCTTGATATGCTTTCTAATATATAATGGAGTTACATATGTACATTTAACTTATGCAAATTCAACTCTACAGATTAAGAGAGAGACCCCCCCCCACCCACACACACACCACCTTATTTGTGCTGACCCTTCTGCCAGCCTCTCCATTCAAAGGATCACAGCCACCGCCCCCCCGCCCCCCCGCATGTGAGGGGCTGTGATCTGGGAGCCTCACGTCACCTCTGCTGGTACCAGGGCCTGTGTGTCTCTCCTGCGAGAGAGAGCACCTTACTGTATCTTCACATTTAAAGTTGTGTTTTTCTTTTCCATTTCCTTTGTTTCACAACATGGCCTTAACCTCAAGCCACCAGTGCCATCTGTGCTTATCCGCAGCCCCAGCCATCTTCCTGGCACTGAGGGAGAACTGCTTGGGCTCCCCTTGCGCAGAGACAGTGTGTTACTAAGGGATGCTCAGGACATAACTTTATTATAGTTAATAGTTTAGTTTCACTTTTTTGTTGTTGTTGGACAGAGTCTTACTCTGTCACTCATGCTGGAGTACAGTGGCCCGATCATAACTCACTGCAGCCTCGACCTCCTGGGCTCAAGTGATCCTCTTAACTCAGCCTCCCAAATAGCTGGGACCACAGGCATGCGCCACCACACCCAGCTAATTAATTAATTAATTAATTAATTAATTTTTTTTTTTTATAGATGAAGTCTTCCTATGTCACCCAGGCTGGTCTCAAACTCCTGGCCTCAAGCAATCCTCCCACTTGGCCTCCCAAATTGCTAGGATTACAGGCATGAACCACCACACCCACCCTGATAGTTTCACCTTTTAACTTGAGAACCAAGCTGCGGGTGAGATGTGACCCCACTATAAAAACAGAATGGCCAGGCACTGTGGCTCATGCCTGTTAATCCCAGCACTTTGGAAGGCCGAGGTGGGCAGATCTCTTGAGGTCAGGAGTTCCAGACCAGCCTGGCCAACATGGTGAAATCCCATCTCTACTAAAAATACAAAAATTAGCCGGGCGTGGCGGCGTGCACCTGTAACCCCAGCTACCCAGGAGGCTGAGGTGCGAGAATCGCTTGAACCCGGGAGATGGAGGCTGCAGTGAGCAGAGATCACGCCACTGCACTCTAGCCTGGGCAACTCTGTCTCAAAAAAAAAAAAAAAAAGTTAAAGCAGGAAGAGGGAGTTACTCCTGAGTGATTCCCCTTTGTTGTGACAACTGTTGTTTAGTACTTGCCTGAGCCCCAGAACTTGGTCACTTTACCCTTTCTCCTGTTTAGTGCCAGCTTCTGGCTTAGAAGCCCACGTTCACCAGCTCCTCAATAAAAAGATTTCTATCAGGAATATCTACCAGGGTTCTCCATGTTGCTGAAAAGCCCCTAGTTCAAGATAACCTTTAAAATGGCCAGCATCAGAATATATACATGCTAATTTGATGTATTTTTAAAGGTAGAGGTTGGCTGTTGACTACTCCAGATATGTTTGGTCTCATCACATTGGTTCTAGATAACCAATATATTTAAAGGATGACTAAGAGACTCATAGGAGTCTCTGGAATGAAAGCATCTGTCTGTCCTCATCATGTCTGTTTTATCATCCAAATAAGCCCTGGACACAGTGGCCAAGGCCCCAGTAGAAGTCTCAACCCTGCTCTCGACTAGCAGTGTGAATGTGGCCAAGCCATGAACTCCCTAGCCTCAGGATCCTTGTGGTAAAATGGGGTTAACAATATCTGCCCATTTCGCAAAATTGTCATTGAAGGCAAATGAGATATTAATTTAAAAAAGGACTTCGAGGCCGGGCACGGTGGCTCACGCCTGTAATCCCAGCACTTTGGGAGGCCGAGGCGGGCGGATCACGAGGTCAGGAGATCGAGACCATCCTGGCTAATACAGTGAAACCCCTTCTCTACTAAAAATACAAAAAAATTAGCTGGGCATGATGGCGGGCGCCTGTAGTCCCAGCTACGCGGGAGGCTGAGGCAGGAGAATGGCGTGAACCCAGGAAGCGGAGCTTGCAGTGAGCCGAGATTGCGCCACTGCACTTCTGCCTGGGTGACAGAGCGAGACTCCGTCTCAAAAAAAAAAAGAAAAGAAAAAAGGACTTTGAAAAACTATGAAGTGCTGTATAGATAAATAAAATAGCAGTTTTATCTATTATGCCATGTTCAAAGAAAAAGGGTAAACAAATTCTTGATGCTAGAGCCACTGAGATTAGTACCTCAAACATCCTTGACTTCCTTTGTTAAAGAGCTTGGGGGAGCATCCTTAAGGCTTCTTAAGTTGTGAAGGGAGAGGCTCCAGGTTTCACTCCGGGTGACATAATTTATTTGCTGTAGTATGATTCCAGTGGCATTTGCCTTAGCATGTATCTCATTCTTGCAGCTAAATTAGAGCATGGTAACTATTTCCTCTCATTCCTTTTTGATCTGTGAAATCATGAGCCTTACTCTTGCCTTGTTAAGGAGGAGAAGCCAGACTACTCAGAGGACCTCCACGGAGCTCCTTGGCAAGTGGCCTGCCCAACCTTCCCCTCCACAGCCCCTGAATCACCACATTTAGGATCTTCTTCTCCACCCAATTCCTTACTTTTCAGCTCATATCATCGCATGTATTGGTCTCAAGTCTCTTGTCTTGGGTTGGGCTGGGAAGGAGGAACATGCAGGAATGGGGTACCAGTCGGATTCTAGCCTCCTGCGTTCCCATTGAATGCAGGAGGGGTTGAACCCAGTGACATTTTGAATATAAATATTTTCATCAGAGTTAGGCTAACATTAAAGAATTTTTCTTTGGGAAAATATTTTCTAAAACAAAGTCTGCTGAGCCAATTCGATTCCATGATGAGTTTTTTTTTAATACAATACAGTTAAATTTTATCTTCATTGGGGTTGTTTTCCATTTAAATTTACTACGAAGACTGCAGTCATTAATCGTTTTTTTGTCCGTGTCATATATTATGACCATAGCTTCTGCTATGGCAAGTTCTCTTGCGGCTGTTAGTTCCACCAAGTCCAGTTCTCTAAGTTAAATTTTACAGGTCTAAATGTTTTTATGAAAACTAGATTCTTCTGTCAATTTTTAGACAATCCCAGTACTCAATTATACCACATGCAGTTTTAACTATTGCCAGTTTTATTATCAGTTGATTCTTTGAATGAGCCATTGGGAGATAAACAGGAGACTGATAGTATATATTTATCAACTAATTCATTTTTTTAAAAAATTGTGGCCAGGTGCGGTGGCTCACGCCTGTAATCCCAGCACTTTGGGAGGCGAGGCAGGTGGATCACCTGAGGTCAGGAGTTCAAGACCAGCCTGACCAACATGGAGAAACCCCGTCTCTACTAAAAATACAAAATTAGCTGGGTGTAGTGGTGCATGCCTGTAATCCCAGCTACTTGGGAGGCTTAGGCAGGAGAATCGCTTGAACCCAGGAGGCGGAGGTTGCGGTGAGCCGAAATCGCGCCGAGCCGAGATTGCGCCATTGCACTCCAGCCTGGGCAATAAGAGCAAAACTCCGTCTCAAAACAAAACAAAAAAAAATGTGATTAATTTTAGACATAGAGATGAAAATAGAGTAGAAGGAAATGGTCTCAAGTCAAAAGGGGATGTTCAAGATCATTAGTCATAAAGGAAATGCACATCAAAACCACCAAGAGATGCCACTTCACACCCACTAGGATAGCTATAGTAATTTCTTTTTAATGGACAATAGCAACTGTTGGTGAGGATGTGGAGAAATTGGGACTCTTTTGTGTTCCTGGTTGGGAATATAAAATGGTACAGCTGCTGTGGGAAAAAGTTTGGAGGTTCCCCAAAAAGTTAAACATAGAATTGCCATATGACCCAGAAATTCCACTCCTGGGACACAACCCAGAGAATTGAAAACAGATGTTCAAACAAAAGCCTGTACATAAATGTTCACAGCAGTGCTATTCACAATAGCCAAAAAGTGGAAACCATCCAATGTCTTTTTTCTTTTTTTTTTTTGAGATACGGTCTCACTCTGTTGCCCAGGCTTTAGTGTAGTGGCGCAATCTCAGTTCACTGCAACCTCTGCCTCCTGGGTTCAAGCAATTCTCCTGCCTCAGCCTCCCGAGTAGCTGGAATTACAGGCATGTGGCACCATGCCCAGCTAATTTTGTATTTTTAGTAGAGATGGGGTTTCACCATGTTGACCAGGCTGGTCTCAAACTCCTGACCTCAAGTGATCTGCCTGCCTTGGCCTCCCAGAGTGCTGGGGTTACAGGCATGAGCCACTGCACCCAGCCTACCATTCAATGTCTATAACTGATGAAAAGATAAACAAAATGTGGTATATTCATACAATGAAATATTATTCAGCCATAAAAAGGAATGAATTACTGATAACATGTTGCAGCATGGATGACTCTCAAAACATTATGCTAAGTGAAAAATCCCAAGACAAAAGGTCACATGTTGATGATTCTGTTGATAAGAAATATACAGAATATGTCAACCTACAGAGACAGAAAGCAGATTAGTGTTTGCCAGGGAAGGGGGACTGCTTCATGCATACAGGCTTTCCTTTTGCAGTGATGAAATATTCTGGAACTAGATAGAGGTGATGGGTGCCCAATATTGTGAATGTATTAAATGCCACTGAATTGTAGACTTTAAAATGTTATATATATTTTACCTCAAAAAAGTCGTGGGGACAAAGTGATGAATTCAAAATGTGCTACTGTGCTTTAAGACCAGTAAAGATCATTGACCAGGAGTCTTAGAAACTCTACTTTCCTAGATGTCTCCTTGAAAAAACAACTCCAGTAGGCCGGGCACAGTGGCTCACACCTGTAACCCCAGCACTTTGGGAGGCCAAGGCAGGCAGATTACTTGAGGTCATGAGTTTGAGACCAGCCTAGCCAACATGGTAAAACCCCATCTCTACTAAAAATATGAAATTAGCCAGGCATGGTGGTAGGTGCCTGTAATCTCAGCTACTCCAGAGGCTGAGGCAGGAGAATCACTTGAACCCAGGAGGTGAAGGTTGCGATGAGCCGAGATCATGCCATTGCACTCCAGACTGGGCTACAGAGTGAGACTCCATTGCAAAAACAAAACAAAACAAACAAAAAAACACTTCAGCCCTTTTGTGTGCTCAGATTTGCTTTTAGAAAATGGATGCATGGGGAGAAGAAAACAACACTTAAGGAGATTACCTGTTTCTCCTGTTTCTTATTACATTGTGTTGCAGGTAAAGCAGATGCTCAAATAAATACATTTGAGAAGTATGTGAAATGCTAAGAGTTGGGGACAGGGACAGAAAGATGAGCCTTCAGAAGAACTAGATGGGAACATGATGATTTAATGTGGGCCATGGGGGATCAGGGCAGTAAAGAAGCCTCTTGAATCAAAGACAAGCCCAGCTCAAAACCTTTCAGGGGACGTCTGTCCCCTTCTGGCTGCCTAGCATTCATTCTTCCTTTCTAAGGGCATACAAATTTCCCCTTGGGGAAGTTGTCTCCCACTGCATGCAGGTAATAAATCAAAGTGTGTCGCCCACCCACTCTGAAACTGAAGGCATCCCTTCTAGTTGCCGTACTTCTGGGACGTTGACCTTTGAGTAGGGTGAGGGGACACTGGTACTGATGGTGTAAAAATCACATCCCTGGAACAGCCCCCTGTTTTCTTTCTTGGATCCTGCCCTCATTTCAAGCCTGGTTCTCCAGCCTCTTTTCCATTTAGTAGGCACCCCAGTGTCCTTCTGTGTACTCCTTTCTTAAGTTAGTCAGAGTTGGGTTTTGTTGCTTTAAGCAATGCATCCTATCTGATAGAAACTTCAAATGCCGAGGAGTAGCTGCTGATAGGCATTTTGTTCACTGAAAAGGACTTGCTGCAACTTGCTGAGATGTGAGGACTCAATCTCAGACAACATATCCTAAACATCTATTGTGTGCCAAGTCCTGTGCTAATTTGGTAGAGAAGTACAAGGGAGAATCAAAGGAAATAACAGTGAAGTCTGAGTTTAATCACTAGCTATAAAATAGTTTGATTTACAGCCAAGGGACTTAGGTACCATAAGGAAGAATTGGTCACCCACTGATTTAAGGCAAAGATGAGCATCAGTCAACTTTATTTTTTCAACTCTCTTTTTAAAACACCAGCTGTCCTTGCCTATGTGGGCTTCATCTGCTTAAAGACGTGAGTGTGTGTGTGTATGGGTACGTATGTATATGGGGGGTGGGAGGGAGGTCTAGACCCTTGTGGTCTTTCCCACTGAGCAATTCTGTTAGTAAGCCAGATGTTGATTATAAATAGGCTCAGAAGATAAGAACAGGCTGGCCTCCATATTTTTTTGTGGCCCAGCTTGTTTGTTAGTAACAAACATTTATTAACCTCTGGCCACAGCACAACATTGGCCACAATACCATATGGATTAGTAAAGAAGTAGAAGAGACTGTTCCTACTTTCAGGGAGTTAAGGGTAAAACATGCCCAGATGCTTCAACTCAAGAATAGCTTTAAAAAATACAGACAGAAAGACATGCAAATTAGTGTAGTAAAAAATGGAATATTCTGTAAAACATGAAGAAAGCAATGAAGTTTTACTATAGGATTTAATGGAGAGATATACCATGTTTTTGGATGGGACACATCAGTATTGTAAAGGTGTCAATTATCTCCTAGGTAATGTATATTTGGCGTGTTTCCATTCAAAAATCTAAAATTTTTATGGAACTAAACAAGCTAATCGTATAATTCATCTGGAAAATAAAATGCTGAAATCTGCCAAGAAAATTTTGAAAAGTAACAAAGGCAGCCTGCACTATCAACTATCAAAGTATCTCATAAAGCTATATTAATTAAAGCAATGTCATACTGGCATATGCATAGACAGATAGATCAATAAACTGGAATACAAAGTATAGAACCAAACCTAAATATTTAATTGAGAACTTGGTGTATATTAAAGATGTCAACTGAAAGTAGGGAAAGGATAGGCCATTTATTGTGCAAGGACAATGAGCTAGTCTGTCAGAAAAAAAAATGAATTATATCTTCCCTTCACATCATTTTATAAAAGTAAGTGGATTTAAGGTTAATACATTTTTTAAAACTATAGAAGTAATAGAAGGAAACATTGGGAATTATGTTTATAATTGGGTATTGCAATAGCTCTTTTTACAACAAAATGCAAAGCACAAAGGTTTTAACAAAACGCAACAAAATCTATTGTATATTTTAACTTTATCTTGTTATATAACCATAAAAGATACTTTTAACTATAAAATATATTTTTAACCATAAAAGATTAAAAACTAGAGCCGGGCACAGTGGCTCACGCCTGTAATCCCAGCACTTTGGAAGGCTGAGAGGCTGAGGTGGACTGATCACCTGAGGTCAGGAGTTCAAGACCAGCCTGGCCAACATGGTAAGACCCCATCTCTACTAAGAATACAAAAATCAGCCGGGCGTGATGGGTGCATGCCTGTAATCTGAGCTTCTAGGGAGGCTGAGGCAAGAGAATCGGTTGGACCCAGGAGGCAGAGGTAGCAGTGAGCTGAGATCGCTCCACTGCATTCCAGCCTCGGTGATAGAGCGAGACTCCATCTAAAAAAAAAAAAAAAAAAAAACTACATAAAATAAAGTTAAAATATACAATAGATTGGGAGAAAACATTTGTAACATATAATAGATAATGGCTTAATGTAGGGATAATAAAACAATACTTATAAATCAATAGAAAAATATAATAGAAAAATAGACAAAGGATATCAACAGACAGTTCACAGAAGAGAAATACAAATGACTAGTAAACATGAATCAGGGAAATGCAAATTCAAACAAGCAGCTTTTTTTCAGCCATAGATTGGATCAACTTAAACACAAGTTGAAACAAGATACCCATTTTTTTGCCCATCAAAGTGGCCAGAATATAAAAGATTAATAATGCCAATTATTAATGAGGGTGAGGAAGACAGGTGCCTTCATTCATTATTGGTGGGAATGTAAATGTACCCACCTTTTTTAGAAGGCAACTTGGCAGTATCTACAAAATGTAAAACGCACATGCCTCTCAGTTCCATCACAGTGCCTTCTGTATGCCCGCTCATCAGGCTTACAAGGAGGAGAGTGCAAAAGCAGCCATATCTCCCAAGGGTCAGGCCTAAATTGTCATGGCAGTCCTTCTGCCACCTTCTGTAAGCCCAGACAAGCCACAGGCCAGTCCAGATCACAAAGAGGGAATCTAGCTCCTGGCAGAAGAATGGAATAAGTGGAATTATTGGCCGCTACATTTTCAAACTACCACATAGATAGAAAAAGCATATTCCTTCATGTACCATTTTAGCAGCATTTATTCAGTATTTATATGTTTATATAAATTTCAAAATATTCTATTGTTTTAGTCCATATTTCCTTCCTGACCTAAACCATGTGACTGGGCACCTATTCAGTTTTTTGTTTTTAATTTTTTTTCTTGTGGTCTGTGGATAAGTTATGTAAACAAACAACTACACATTGAACCCCACCATAGTAAATGCAGTCTAAAAATTCAATTTGGTAAACCCTGGTGTTGTATTATTATGAAGTTAATTAAAAACAGTGTTTTATCGGTAGGTATTGTCATAAAATTAATCCTTGTGAGACTTCCACTGTGTATAATTGATCTTACATTGAACTGAGAAAGTCCCAAGTGATTCTGAGGCAATTGATCCCTAACACACACACACAGACACACACACACACACACACACACTGAGAACTATTGCACCCCACTCTGAGAATGGGGTTGGGTAGGCTGGAAAGAGGACAGTTGCCAAACGCCAATCATGTAATAGCTGAATTCACATTATTATGGCACATATTATTTTAAATATATTTTTGTATATTTTAAAAACATATATTTGTCCTTTTAGATTTACTAAGTGTCTCTATATTCTGTTCATTGAAGCAAATCTCCCCTAGGTGTGTAATGTACGTCCAGTGCTCTGGGGATAGAGCTAGAGGTGAATGAGCAGCAGGAGGGGTTTGCTAGAAAAGAGCATCCAAAGTAATCAAGTCACCTGAATGCTAGGACAGAGCTGTGCATGGAGAAGGGGCAACTCCCCCAGCAACCTGATTGGAAGTGTCTTGAAAGACAAGTAATAGCTGGCCCAAAGAAACGCTGGGTGTGAAAAAGCATTCCAGTCAAAGGAGACAGCTTGAGCAAATACTCCTCAGACAGAAGTAGTTCAACACCATGTGTACCTGTTCTGGCTGGAGTTGGGCCTGGTACTTTAGGTTTATTTGAGCTTAGGCAGAAAGTTAAGTGAGTACCAGGGTGTAGCTGGCCTCCTAGGCCAAGTGAGGACCCAGGCAGTGGAGGGTGGGGGCCGGGCTTGTGTGTTGAGATCATCCCTCCATTGGCGGGTGGATGATGGAGTAGGTGAGAGCAAGACTAGAGGCTTGGAGGCCGCTTGGGGGGCTGCTGCCAAGATTCTGAGGAGGTGACCTGACTCTAAACTGGGAATGTGGCATCAGGACAGTCACATGTGTCATCATTAAATGTGAAATCTGTGACTAGCCAAAAAGAAATTTTACTTCATTCTTTTGTTCTATTTTCTGAGATTATATTGTATTCTAAACATGATCAGAAGGTAGGCATATGAAATTTACTCATTCTTCTGATATTTTTAAGCTCAGCATATTTCCACTTTCAATTTATAAACAAAATTTTCTTTAAACTTTCCTCCAGGAGTGATCAAAAGCTTAATTTCTTGGATAGTCCTCTCCCTCTATGCAAAACTTACTATCTAACTTGGTAGTCTGAAATCCTTTATAAGTTCTGTGTCTAGATCTTGTGTAGTGTTTGGTTGTCCAATTGACATTTTTATAAGCTTGCTTTTTGTTACTGTCATAATCCACTCAGCTCTTATGAATGCCTTCGCCTGCCTTCCAAATGCCATGGCTTTTGCAGTGATATTTGCACCTGTGGTGTTATGCTGGCAAGTGGCTTCATGTCCTTAAGGTCTTAAAATATTCTTTCCTCTCCTCTCCTCCCCTCCCCCGAAAAGGAAGCTTGTCTGGGAACTGGTTTGCTTAAGGTGATAGCTTCACTTCTCTTAAGTTTGTGTAGATTTAATTAATTACACACACATACAAGGAGTAAATCAAAGACGGGTTTTGGGGATCATCTGGTTCTGAGAGAAATGATAGGCAGGAATTGACAAGTAGGTTAAGGTAAATGATTAATAAAACACTCACCACTGCCATATAATACAGAGGGGAATGATTGATGTCACTACCGTTTTATATTATATGACTCCAGTTTATATAGGATATAAATCCTGGACAACCATCAAGCTTGGGCCAAAAGCCATGGAAGTGAAACCAACAGCAGTTTCAGTAAATGGAGTCATCTTGTACTGTGGTTGTAAACCATAATCATTTCTTAGTTGTAACTTGGAACATCTTCTTTTCCTGGTAATTAACTATTTGCGATTTTTGCATTTCCTACCAACGCCTAGAGTCACTCTGTGTTTTTACAATGGACCGTTGTTAGCGAGGCTTCATGCCTTGCTTAGGCTAACAGGCCTTTATCCTTAATCAATCCAACATATATTTACACTGCACTGCCCTTACAGCACATTCTCTGGAGCATACAGTAGTGCCCTCACCCCACAAGGCACTTACAGGCTCTTAGAAGAATTTGCAGCCCTTCCCAGCAGTAACCGAGAGCAGCAGGTTTGGCTAGTGGAGTAACCACTGCAGCTGTGGCCTGTCTTGTTAGGAAAGAAGAAGTGAGCTTTTAGTGAGTGTAGGCGCTGTGCTATTTCATATACATCAGCTCCTTTAATAATGAGCTAACCTGTCAAGTTAGAATGTGTTCAAAATATATCACTTGCTTTCTTTTTATTCTATATTATGGAAATAACCCATGTTGAATTACTTAACAGTTACCCTAAATTGAAATCCTCTCTTTATATACATGTCCTGGTTGATTTCTAAAGCTAATCTGTTGCAGAGTGTATTAGTAAATGGGGAAAGGCGGTAAATCATGGCATGGATGTAACGTAATAAAAGCCTCATGTTTATGCTTTGTGTGCAGAATTTGCCAGGAAAAAAATAGGTTGAAAGAGTTTTGCTAAAAGATTTTTCAGAACATTGCTCAAGGAATGTAGAGAAAATTGACCTCCCTTGTCCCTTCTTTAGATACATTCCACCGTTGATCTGGGGGAAAAGTGGACACATCCAGACAGCCTTGTATGGGAAGATGGGAAGGGTGAGGTCGCCACATCCTTACGGGCACCGGAAGTTCATCACTATGTCTGATGGAGCCACTTCTACATTCGACCTCTTCGAGCCCTTGGCTGAACACTGTGTTGGAGGTGAGCTGCTTTAGATTGTGTGATTGGGCCATCACTCAGAGAAGGAGAACTAGTCAGTGGAGAGCACAGCACAGTGTGAATACTCGTGCCACTGACTCTGCCCATGGCATTGGGGGCTGTTGGGAAGCCTGCTGGGATTCATCACTTAGGAGCAGCCTGCAAAGGTTAGCTTCAGTGTGTGTTTGCCAGTCACCATGTAAAGCTCTTCAGAACTCATTGTAGAATAGTTTTGTTTTTTTTTTTTTTTTTTTTTTTTTTTTTTTTTTTTTTTTTTTTTTTGAGACGGAGTCTCGCTCTGTCACCCAGGCTGGAGTGCGGTGGCACGATCTCGGCTCACTGCAAGCTCTGCCTCCCAGGTTCCCGCCATTTTCCTGCCTCAGCCTCCCGAGTAGCTGGGACTACAGGTGCCCGCCACCACGCCTGGCTAATTTTTTTTTTGTATTTTTAGTAGAGACAGGCTTTCACCGTGTTAGCCAGGATGGTCTCGATCTCCTGACCTCATGATCCACCCGCCTCGGCCTCCCAAAGTGCTGGGATTACAGGCGTGAGCCACCGCGCCCGGCCGTAGGATAGTTTTTAATCCTCTTGTGAAATACAGAAGCTTGATTTAAGGGAATGAGGGAGTGCTTGGAGCCCAGGCGCCCCAGGACCAGGCCTCTGGGTTGATGACAGCAACAGAGGTCAGACCATTCTCAGTGCTTCGTGTATACTGTTATCTCATTTAATCCTCAAATAGCACTGTGAGGCTGGTATTTACTATCCCTACTTTACCGATGAGGAAACTGAAGCTTGGAGATGCAGTATAGGCTGGCGTTTGTTGGATAGCAGTAGATAAAAAGGCTCCCAGGTTCCCTTTGCTTAGGTTTCCCTGGACAAAAAGACATATTAAGGTCATATCTATCATGCAATGTTCTAGGACACCTATTTCTGAGAAAGAACTGAAATTTTCATTGCTGCTGGAATTTGGCATTGTTCTGTCTAGCCTATACAGATAGCATTCTTTCTACAATGCTTCATAATGAAGACTTTTGAGGAAGTGGAATTAGGTACAAGCATCCTTTTGAATGGTATTTCTACCAAAAGAGAACATGTCTTTTGCATTCTATAGTATTCAAAAGCACCTTAGTTTTTTTTTTTTTTAATAGGAACTCAGTATTTATTTATGGGTAAATTCCAGTAAACATATTAGGTATTTAAAGTGGCTAGAACTGCTGAGTAGCTGGTGACAAATATTTAATTGATATTCCCTCTGCCTGGAATGCTGGTCCCCAGACCTTCACATGGTTGCCTCCTCCTCGCCATTCAGGTCTCAGCTCAGATGTCATCTCCTCAGAGGGACTGTCTCTGACTCCCCTAACTAGTGTTTCCTTCTCAGTAAATCCATCACGCCTTCCTGCTTTAGTTCTTCATGGTAGCTTCTACTCTCTAAACCTATGTGTGTGCTTATGTATTATTTATCTGCTAGAATGTAGGAATCCCCAGAGCCCCGAATAGCTGGCTTCTAATAAACAGCCATGGAAGGGATGAATACATGAATAGGTGAGGAGTTCACACTGTGTCTATAAATCTGTAGCTGGTTTTTCCAATATTTATTTATTCACCATACCCAGTTAAATGTTTTCTTTCCCTTATTTCTAATGCTTTTTCTTCTTCTACCACTAAAGTACAAAGTTAGTTTGACCATCTGCTCTTCCTACCAGGACCAACATGGAAAGTTAAAAAGGGCAGAACAGTGATTCTTCCTTGTACTTGCTCATGTTTTTCTATCACTCCTGCCCCCAGAAATGAGTGACAAAGGTGCTTCTAGGGAAGGCAGTATTTGTACCTAAGACATACTTTAAGAAAAACAGCCCTTTTTCCCCTTTTCTGATTTTTTTTTCTGACTATGAAAGGAATAAGTACTGATTTTAGAAAATATGAATAATACATTTAAAAAATAAGAATCACGCATAATTTTGTCACCCAACATATATTGTTAATGTTTTGTTCCATTTTCTTACAGTTCTATGCATTGTTTTTCCAAAATTTGAATTATCATACATTATATTATAAAGACTTTCCCATGTCATTAAAACTCTAAAAGTCTTCAAAAACACAATTTTAATGATTGCTTAATATTCTACAATGTGGTCATATTATAAGTTAACCATTCTTCTATGGTTGGGCATTTAACTTATTTACAACTTTGTAACTATCAATAATTATATCATCCTTCATCAGAAAATTTTGGGCAGGATTTCAAGAATTGGAATTTACTAGGTCGAAGCTTATAAATTTTATAAAGAGATGGAGTCTTGCTGTGTTGCCAGGTTAGAGGTACAGTGACTATTTACAGATACAGTCATCGTGATCTACAGCCTTGAACTACTGGGCTCAAGTGATCCTCCTGCCTCAGCCTCGCAAATAGTTGGAATACAGACGTGTGCCACTACATCCAACAATTTACAAAGTTTTTAAGGTTCTTTATGCATATTGGAAAATTGCTTACTAATTCACATTTCCCTACCAGCATTAATAATTTCTAAATTTTAAAAATCTTAATTTGAAGAAAAATTATGATCAAATTTAATGACCTAAGCACCTCTTTTCTTTTAAAGAAAAGTAGGTATTCATATTTTTAAGTAGGCAATTCATATTCATGATAGAAAGTTCACAAGGTGCTAACAGTATACAGTGAAAGTATCTCTCTCTCTCTGTCCTCTACTCTCCATCCCTACCCCTGCTCAGTTATACCCACTCTCAAGGTTCTTGTGTGTGATTCCAAAGATAGTGGATGCATTTATAAATACAGATAAATATAGATATCTTTTTTTTCTCCACACAAAAGGCAACATTATTATAACCCCCTTCTGCATTTAGCATTTTTTCACTTAATTTATGGAAGAGCTTGCCACATCAGTGTATATAAAGATGTCTCATTATTTTTAAGGGCTTCATAATATTTCATCCCTTAGATATGCAACAATTTATCCAACCAGACCACTATTTCTGGGCATTTAGATTGTGTTCAGTCATATGCAAAAGAATATGTATTGCGTGATTGAATACAACCTAATACATACATATTATTTTACATATGTACAATTACATCTGTAGGATAAATAACTGAAAGTAAAATTTCTGGGTCAAAGAGGTCTGTGCAAACACCACTTTTTATTTTCTCAATCATTCATTAATAATAGAATTTCTTACAGAAATTAAGAGTAATGTTCAGGAACTTCTATAGCAATGTGTAATTTTATATTATAGCAGAGTAATTTTATATTTGTTGAATCTTATAGTAGAAAATTGAGGTTTATATACTTTTCATTTCATTTTTCTACTAATTAATTTTTATTGTCTTTTTCAAAAGTAACTGTTCATGACTTACTGGACATTTTCAAAACCAACCCTTCACTATAAATAGCTTGAGAAGCACTGATATAGACAGCTCCAGCTAGAAGGGAAAAATTCTTCCCCAGAGAACTGAGTGAAAGATGTATGTTGAATTCCCTCTCCCTGTTTTCTAGGCCAGTGAAGTGTAATTGTGTCCATTTATCATGTCACATTTCTTGGATACATCAGGATCTCTTTCTCTACCCTATAGATGATATCACCATGGTCATCTGCCCTGGAATTGCCAATCACAGCGAGAAACAATACATCCGCACTTTCGTTGACTACGCCCAGAAAAATGGCTATCGGTGTGCCGTGCTGAACCACCTGGGTGCCCTGCCCAACATTGAACTGACCTCGCCACGCATGTTCACCTATGGTAAGCATGGCGAAGTGGAGTCCTCCCTTTTTCTGCAAGTGTGCTGCTACTTCTGCTTCTGCCTTGTTTTTTGTTTTTTTAAGTTTTAAACCTATGCCCATCTGTAAGAGATGGTAGATCACACGGTTATATCAACAGCCGACTTGTACTGGGCATTGATGATGCCACGCCTCACACCAGCCTTTGAGATGGGCACTGTAACCACCCTCACAGAGGCAGAAACTGAAGCTTACAGGGGAAAGTCTTGCCCAAGGTCCCCTAGCTAGTAAGAGTCACAGCAGGGCTTGGAGCCAGGTAGATGGGGTAGCAGAGCTCATGCCCTTCAGGACTGTGCTGTTCTGATGCTCATTCCTCAGGACTCTTGTGACTGACAGGCAAGGGTGTGATGAGGCATGTGAATGTCAGTGGGAAGGGAGCCTGGCACAGTAGCAACTCACTGGATTTTAGGTTCCTGGGGAACAGGAACTAGGTCTCGTATTTCTTCAAATCCTTCTTGATTTGAATTAAAATTGTGTGTTAGCTGGGCCAGTTGTGGTGGCTCATGCCTGTAATACCTTCTCTAGTAATTAATTTTTATTGTTTTTTTTTTTTTTTTGAGACGGAGTCTTGCTCTGTCACCCAGGCTGGACTGCAGTGGCGCCATTTCAGCTCACTGCAAGCTCCGCCTCCCAGGTTCACTCCGTTTTCCTGCCTCAGCCTCCCAAGTAGCTGGGACTACAGGCACCCACCACCATGCCTGGCTAATTTTTTTGTATTTTTAGTAGAGACTGGGTTTCACCGTGTTAGCCAGGATGGTCTCAATCTCCTGACCTCGTGATCTGCCCACCTTGGCCTCCCAAAGTGCTGGGATTACAGGCATGAGCCACCATGCCCAGCCTTTTTATTGTCTTTTTCAAAAGTATCTGTTCATGACTTACTGGACATTTTCAAAACCAACCCCTCACCATAAATAGTGCACTTTGGGAGGCTGAGGTAGGTGGATCACTTGAGGCCAGAAGTTCGAGACAAGCCTGGCCATCATGGCAAAACCCTGTCTCTACTAAAAATACAAAAATTAGCTGATACACGCCTGTAATCCCAGCTATTCAGGAGGCTGAGGCACGAGGATCACTTGAACCCAGGAGACAGATGTCATGCCACTAAAATACAGCCTGGGCAACAGAGCAAGACTGTCTGAAAAAAAAAAAAAAAAATCCTGTTTTAGCTAAGGTTCTGGCTTCTGGACTGCTTGTTCTTGATTCTTATTAGCTCTCTCTTTAGATTATATATGCATACATAAACAACATATAAAATATGCATCTGTATATGCACAAATATTTGGGATGTTATAAGCAAGTAAATTGTAATATGTTTTAATGGGAAATAACCAAAAATTATGTCTATCGTCTCACCATAACTATAATTTTCTATTTCTTCAAACTACCCTTCTGTCTTTATCAATGTATACATAGTTTTTATTTATTGCAGTCATAGCATGTATATCTATGGTGATTTATTTAAATAACTTTATATTCACCAACATAAAGATGTTTAATCTTTTTAAGAGCCACATTGCTGTTACTACTCTGTTATAGTTTTTTTAACCATTTATCTTTGTAGGACATATGGGTTATTTAAAGCTTTTCAGCATTTTAAATAACAATGCTATAAATACTGTGTCTTGTACGTAGAATTATTTTCTCTTGAATGACCTTGGAGTAAATTCCCAGTAAAATTGCAGAGTCACCATTTTTTTATGCATATTTGTACATCTTGTCAGATTGACCTCCAGCAAGGTCATTCCAGTTACATTGCCACTGGTAACATGCACGGGCACTGTCTCCTATAAAGGCAGGTAAGGGAAGGTCACAGGTATGGAAGCATGAACAGGTACACCTGCTTTGTGCCAAGCAGGGTGCTGGGTGCCTTGAGTTCATTTCCTCTTCTGTATTCACACCCACAGCTGAAGATACCCATTTTACAGACTCTGTTCTGTTCAGCAGTTTGGTCAGTAGCTTGCAAATATAGGTGAATTCAGCCGAGCGCGGTAGCTCAAGCCTGTAATCCCAGCACTTTGGGAGGCCAAGGCAGACGGATCACGAGGTCAGGAGATCGAGACCATCATGGCTAACACGGTGAAACCCCATCTCTACCAAAAATACAAAAAAGTAGCTGGGCGTGGTGGCAGGCGCCTGTAGTCCCAGCTAATCAGGAGGCTGAGGCAGGAGAATGGCCTGAACCCAGGAGGTGGAGCTTGCAGTGAGCCAAGATCGGGCCACTGCACTCCAGCCTGGGCAACAGAGTGAGACTCCGTCTCAAAAAAAAAAAAAATAGGTGAATATCCGGATTTACAGATAGCACAGGCACACGGGGAATAGTGAGTATGTGGGAGACAGAAGTGGACCCAAAAGTCAGAAATAGGCCAAATCAAACACAAAGAAAACTGGAGAATAATGGTAATGTCTTGTGCTTGGATATATAGATTATCTATACAAGTAGAAGATGGAGAGGCATGGCTTGGCTGCAGGGCCAGGATGGAGATTTGGGAGCACTAGCAGTACAGTGTGCCAACAATAATATGAGACATGCCAGTGGGAACACTTAATGTGCGCCAGACACAGTGCTGATGTCACATGTAGGCACAATCTCTTTTATCTCCACAGCAACCCATGGGACTGTAAAATTCTGATGAAAAAACTGAGGCACAGAGAGGTTAAGTGATTTGGGCAAGGGCACAGAGCCAGTAAGTAGAAAAGCTAAGAGAGGAGCCTGGATCTGGCTGCCAGAATCATCCCAGAGATAGCAGAGTAACTGGGTCTGTATGGTCTAGGCCTCCCAGCTCTAGAGTGCTGTAACTGTTGGGGCTGTAGGCCAAAGAGACCAGATTGGAAGGCGTTACCACACCAGGTCAGGGGAGTCCAGCAGCCGAAGAGCAGAGAAGAATAGGTTAAGTGCAAGCGTTGCTCCCAGAGAGTACCTGGGTCCGGAGACAGGCTCTGGATCCGATGCCCCAGCACTGCCACAGATGCTGTGTGGCTCGAGCAGTTTCTTAAACGCAGTTCTAGATTCTTCAGCTGCAGTAAGGTGGAGCTACAATTAAATGTGGGTTACTGAGGACTTGGTAGGCAGTTGATTAACATATAGTAAACATTTATTGTATGTTAGGTTCATTCTTTTTGTTTTGTTTTGTTCTGGTTTTTGAGATAGAGTCTCACTCTGTCACTCAGGAGGGAGTGAAGTGGTGCAATCATGGCTCATTGCAGCCTCAACCTCCCAGACTCAAGCGAGCTTCCCACCTCATTTTTTAATTTTTTGTAGAGACAAGGCCTCACTGTGTTGTCCAGGCTTGTCTCGAACTCCTGAGCTCAAGTGATCCACCTGCTTCGCCCTCCCAAAGTGCTGGGATGACAGACGTGAGCCACCGTGCCAGCCAGGTTTATTCTTATTCAAATACTTGAAGGTATATTCATGTTGGTGAGAGATTAATTGTGCTTTTTGTGACCCAGATAAATAATATGTGTTCTGCCGGGGAGATGCGAGTATCATTAAAGAATTACAATACAGGGCCGGGCACAGTGGCTCACGCCTGTTATCCCAGCACTTTGGGAGGCTGAGGCAGGCAGATTACCTGAGGTCAGGAGTTCGAGACCAGCCTGGCCAACATGGTGAAACCCTGTGTCTACTACAAATGCAAAAATTAGCCGGGCATGGTGGCAGGCACCTGTAATCCCAGCTACTTGGGAGCCTGAGGCAGGAGAATCACTTGAATCCAGGAGGCGGAGGTTGCAGTGAACCAAGATCACACCACTGCACTTCAGCCTGGGCAAACAGAACAAGACTCCATCTCAAAAAGAAAAAAAGAATTTCAATACAGCGTGATGAGTGGACTAATACAGCGGGCCTGGTGAATGTGCTGCAGCAGCATGGAGAAACCAGCCTGGATCTATGGGCGAGGAGTCAAGTTGTGGGAGGAAGAATTCTCCCAGGAAGGGCATTTGAGCTGGGTTCTCAAAGATGAGCTCCTAAATAGAGGCACTTATAAACAGTTGGAGTTTGTAGACAGGGGAGTGGGCCATGGAAGGGCAACCCATGCAGAAGAGCAGCATTCACAGCTGCCTTAAGAGCACTGTATGTTTGGGCTGAGGAGCTAGCTGCCTGTGACCATGAAAAACCCTTGGAGATGAAGTGAATCCATCAGGGGAGAGCTTCAAGCCCCAAATTTGGAAAATTAACTATCTCCTTTAATTTGTGGATGGTGGTGTTACATTTTATTTCATCAGAATTTTAGAAGTACATTTCTGTAGTTTATTATACTTTAGAAATGTTCTAGAAAGAAGGTGACCTAGAAAAAAAATGGGTGTTTTCTTCTAGCCGTACTATTTGTTTTCTTGTGTGTTATCAGTACATGTTTTACTTGTTAATAATTTCTTTTAACCATTGGAGGATAAGCTCAAACAAATAGAACCTTAAAAAGGTCAGAAATCCAGAATTTGGATGCTTTGTTGAAATGTAAAAATTAAAACATCTTTGGTAGCTTCAAAGAGCCTAGAGAGAGAAAGCACTAGTGTTTCGTTAGGTGCTATTGATGTAATTTTAGTTTAAAATAATGTTTTTAATAAATGTTTTCCTGGGCTGTGGGAAAGGAGCAATCCTTCACTAAAGGTGGCCTAACACATTAGAGCAAAGCCCATGTTTGCTACTTTTGACTGGTCAGTTGAGGCAGGTCCACAGTTAACGTGCTAGAACTGGAAACCTTTTATCATAGTTAATCATGTCCTCATGTAACTGTGTTAGTTATTGATGTGTGGGCTTTCTATACTTTAGTACAAATATCTTTTTTAACTTTTGTTTCTACACCCAGTACTGTTCTCAATTTTTAATTATTGTTGCCTTGCAATATGGCCTGATATCTGATGGTACCAACACTGACTCATGGCTATTTCAGAGTATGCTCTTGTCTGCCTACCTATTTTTTTCATTTGAACCACAGAATTATTGTGTCAAGTTCCATGTTGAGTTTTTGTCTTATTAGTCAAGATGGACTAGATTATGCTGTGGAAACAACTTGGATCTCAGTGGTTTAAAACAATTATTTCTGTCCATACTATCCATCCATTATGGCTTAGCTGAGGGGCCTCTGTGTCTCCATCATTATGGTCCTCACTCAAGGAACCAGGCCCATGGAGCAGCTACCTGCTGGAACATTGCAGAGGGTGGGAAGAGTGTGGCTCTTGAAGCTTCTCCTCAGAAATGACAGAGGTCACTCCTGGTCACAATTTATTGGTCAAAGTACAGTACACGACCAAACCTAACTTCAGTGGGTGGGGGAGATGCATCCTTCCTAGAGATGGAAAGTAGTTATTGGTGGTGAACTCTCGCACAGTTTATCACAATTTCTGAAGGGGAACTTTAATTTATAAATTAATGTGGAAAAATTTATAATACTTTCCTCATCCAAGAGCATGACCTTTTCCTTCAAGTCTTCCTTTATTTCTACCTAAAAGAACTTCTAGTTCTCTTTGTGTAGGTCAGTTTGTTGTCAACACTAGAATTTCCCATGGGAGCTTTTAAAAGATAACTAAGCCAGTGGCTTAGCTCTGGGGAAGTCGAAGGTACAGCCAAGGTTTTTCAGAGCCACAGATACAGGTTTTATTCCTTGTTCCCTCTTTAGTTTTTTTTTTTATTTTTGCTTTTTTACTTTTTATTACAGACATTTCAAAATATGCAGAAGTAGGGAGAATAGTAGAATAAACCCCAGTGTACCCTTTACCCAACCTCAACAATTGTTCAACTCATGGCCAATCTTGTTTCCTTTACTCCCTTCTTGCATCCCCTCTCAAAGATTATTTTGTTTTATTTTAATTTAATGAGACAGGGTCTCACTCTGTTGCCCAGGCTGGAGTGCAATGGTGCATGCAATCTCAGCTCACTGCAACCTCTGCCTCCTGGGTTCAAGTGATTCTCCTGCCTCAGCCTCCCTAGTAGCTGGGATTATAAGCACCCGCCACCACACCCAGCTAATTTTTGTATTTTTAGTAGAGACAGGGTTTCACCATGTTGGCCAGGCTGGTGTCGAACTCCTGACCTCAGGTGATCCACCCACCTCGGCCTCCCAAAGTGCTGGGATTACAGGTGTAAGCCACTGCACCCAGCCTCAAAGATTATTTTGAAACAAGCCCCAGACAGCCTGTCCAGTTTCATCTGTGACTATTTCCAGTGTGTATCACTGTCTTCATTTGTTAGGACTGCCATATCAAAATACTACAGTGGGCGTGGCTTATACAAGAGCAATTTATTTTCCCACAGTTCTGGGGCCTAGAAGTCCGAGATCAAGGTGTCAGCAGGGTTGGTTTCTTCTGAGACCTCTCTTCTTGGCTTGTAGATGACTGTTTTCTTGCTGTGGATTCACACTATAGTCACCTGTGTCTCTGGTATCGCTGTGTGTCCTAATCTCCTCTTCTTAAAAGGACACCAGTCATCCTGAATTAGGGCCCACCCTAACAACCACATTTTGGCTTAATTACATCTTTAAAAGCCTTATCTCCAAATATAGTCACATTCTGAGGTACTGGGGGTTACGACTTCAGCATACGAATCTTGGGAGAGACACCATTCGGCCCATAACATAACAGAAGCACAATGGCATCCTCACAACGGAAACGCTTAAAAGAGTACTCCTCAAGAGCAATTCAATTTCCCCATGTCTTCCTGCTTTTTTTCCTGTTTTAATTCGTTTGTTCAATTTAGGATCCAAGTCAGGTCCATATATTGCAATTGGCTGATAGGTCTCTTATGCCACTTTTCAATCTCCTTCCCCGCATTTTTGATAGGTCCGCAACCAAGTAAGCATCTTCCATGTGGGGTCACTGGATGTGACATTGGGGGAGCTCTCTGGATCCCCAGGACATACTGCAGTCCACCATCAGGCCCCCTGTTCCCACCCTGAGTGTATGGAAATTCCAGGCACTGAACTCCAGGGCCTGCTAATCCCAGGACTGCCCAGGTTCTGTTTGGAAGGCCCTTCTGTGGTCTTCATTTGGCTTCTCTTTGTTACTCAGGTCTCAACCAAGATGTCACCCTCTCAGAGAGCCCTTCCTTGACTCCTCTCCCTCATCTAAAGTTCCCCCCCTGAACCCCAGTCATTGTCTAATGCCTCTCCTTACTTTCTTCAAGCCACTTAAGATTTGAAATTAAGGATTTGTTTTCATAATCTGTGAACTTATTTGTTTATATGTCTATTATCTGTCTCTCCATTCCAAAAGTTCACTCCATGAGAGCAGGCAGTTTTTGCACTCCCTGCTGTAGCTCCCCAGTGTCTGGAATCCCGCTTGGACCCTAGAAAGCACTCATTGCATCAGTGTTTACTGAATGCCTACTGAGATGGGAACTGACAGTTTATGGATGTAAGATGATGCTTTACAAACTAGTACATCCCAAACTACTGTGCCCTATGTGTGAGTCTTCCCTTAGGAAAATTGCCTCTCTTTTGAGCAGATGCCAGGCATTCAAGTCACCGTGAATACCCTTTGGGCTTTTTGCAACTGTGATCTTGACCAGAAGAAAACTAAAGAGGGCATTAACATGAAACTCTATATTCTTCTTTTCCTGTTATGCACCTGCCTCAGATTTCTCTGAGAAAATTATAAAGGATCTTTTCCGATTTATCAACCCAACTCTGTTCCAAACCACATAAGCTTTGCTAATGTTATTAAAAATTGTTGAAAACAGATCTGCCTTGCACAGAATTTCCTAAATGGATAGTTATGCATTCTTGTGACTTAGAACCCTTCGTGCTGCCTTTGAAAGATAAATTCATTAAGGAAAATTCTTCATGACAGCAGTTACCATTTATTTCACTCTAATGAGTGCCAGGCATGTGCTTTCACATTACTTCACTTGATCCTTACTGCCTCAGAGGTAGATTTTAATTAGTATCCCCACTTCACAGGCTTAGGGAGGTTAAGTACCTTGCCCTGAGTCATGCGACTAGTGAGTGGCAGAACCAGCCTTCAATCAGTGTGATTCTTAACTCCAACTCAATACTACCTCTGTGGTAGTGTTCATTTCCTACTTAGGATACTGTTCATTAGAATGCAGAGGAGCAGGTGTGATGTTTGAGTATTTAAAAAGACTTTTTCCCCACTTTGGTGGTAGTGGTCATTACTGTTCTATCTAGCTATCACTTACATAGCATTTACTGTGTGTCAGGCACTGTTCTGAATACTCTGTAGGATATATTAAATCAGTAACCCCCCTTTTACAGGTGAGGAAACTGTGGCCCGGCAAGGATGACTAAATTGCTCTAAATCACAGAGTTAATGAGTGGGCAGCCCAGGCTTCAAACACAGGCAGTCTCGCAGTCTAGTCCTAGAATCCGTGCTCCTGAACAACAGGCTCCATTGGCTCTCCATGAAAGAGACTAAGGAGTGAGGAAATAGTTCCCAGTCAGATACATTTTAGGTTTAAGGCAAAAGAGCATCCAAGAGCGTCTCAGAGCCACAGAATTGGACCTGTGGGTTTGGTCTTTGATCTTTTGTTCAGCCAGCATCCTCCAGACAATGATGAGGCCAGCCTCTGCGCTGGGAATACAGGTGTGAATTCAAGTCCCTGCCTTCAGGAAGATGCCAGTCTATGAGGAACTCTCACCATCTAGTTGGGGAAGGAGGGTGCACAGTCACAGTCGGTCTAAGCTTATTGGCTAGGTTTGTCCAAAAGGAATATTTACGAACAGCAACCTTTTCACAGACGGGGACCAGATCTGCATTTTTAATTTTTATATTATTGTGTGTTAATCTCCTCCATCTAGTGTATCACTTAGAGAGAGATGGTCAGGAAAGGCCTGCAGCGGGAGAGAACCTGTGCTTTAGAGTCCAACAGCTGAGGGTTTGACTGCCTGGTTGAGAAAGCTGAGAAAGGCTGTTAAGAAATTTGGCAATAAGTCCCAGCATGGTAGCTCACACCTGTAATCCCAGCACTTTGGGATGCCCAGGCAGGCAGATCACTTGAGCCCAGGAGTTCGAGACCAGTCTGGTAGAACATGGTGAAACCTCATCTCTACTAAAAATAAAAAAAGCCAGGTGTGATGATACACACCTGTAATCTCAGCTACTTGGGAGGCGAAGGCAGGAGAATCGCTTGAGCCCAGGAGTGCAGTGAGCCAAGATCACACCACTGCACTCCAGCCTAGGTGACAGAGACTGACCATGTCTTAAAAAAAAAAAAAATGGCAATAATATAAAAGTGCGTGGCATAGAGTCCAGCAAATACCAGTAAACAATAACGATTATCATCTTCATTGGCCCTTCAGTCTAACTTTGTGTTTTCTGTGAGCCACCTTAGAGGAGAAAAGGCAAACATTTACTTGAACTGTTAAACGACCTTACCTCTGCATCCACTTCATACAGTTGCCCGCATGTGAACTTTGGAATTTCTGCAAGGACCAGTTTAAGAACCTGCTCATGGTGAGCATAAAATTCTTCCTTCTTTGAGCTCAGTCTGAGTTACAGCTCTGTGTACAGGGATGTCGGCCGTGGTGATTATTCTGCAGTATGCAATGCTTGCTTTCCATCTGGACAATCTTCAGTATTGGCCTCCTGGCCAAATCTGTTTGGGCCATACGCCTCCAGCTCAAAGCTACTGACTTCTATATTCAGAGCCAGCCCTTAAAATCAGTACTGGAAAGATGTTTTTACTGTAGTACATGCTACATTTTAACCTTCTAAAAAATGTTTATTTTTTTAATTCCTCACCACTTACTTTTGTATATAAATTCTTTAAACTGGAAAATATTAAATATATCTCTTTTGATAAAGACATTAGCTAACCTGAGTAAAAATAAACGTGAAGAACATGTACAAGAGTAAAGTTTACCAAACTGTCTTAAATTTCTTATTGTGCCAAGCAAGGTGGCATGCACTTGTAATCTCAGCTACTCAGGGGACTAAGGCAGGAGGATAGCTTGAAGGTAGGAGTTCAAGACCAGCCTGGGCAACATAGCAAGTCCTTGTCTCTAAAACAAATTTTTTTTAAAGTAATAGGGTACTCTACTGGGTCAGGCCAGGTAAACAACCCTGTCATGTGGGTGAAGTCAATAACACTTGGAAATAAAGGAAGATGAAGAAGTCATGAAGATTTTCTTGAAGTGTATTTATTATAAAGAGCCTGATCTTTAATCGGAGCGCTGCAGCAGTAGACATGTTGGCTTACTCTTTATTGACTTAACTGATTTTCTAAACTAAACAATGTTTGGAATGTGAGTGTTTTTGTCAGTGATTCTGTAGGGGCCCAGTGAATTCAGGCAGCATTCTGCTTCTTCTGTCTCTCTTTGGCCAACAGCCTTATCCTAACAGTCCAGTATTCATGTTCAGAGCAAAGAAGAGGTAGATCAAATCCACTAGCCAAAGAATAAACTGAAAACCAGAATTTTCCAGCTTGTGGTTATTCTGGCCTCCATGTCATACCTTCATATCTTGAAAGTTTTATCACCAGAAAGTCAAGAGCCAAGTAGCAAAGGATCTTATTAGTTTGATCTTGATTTAAAGGAGAAAAAAATAGGATTAAAAACAATATCTTCTATGTCAAGTGAAAGGAATAAAAATAACCTGGCTTTGGCTCCCCAGAGGTAACTGAGTCCCTTAGGATTATGAGCCTTCTAAGAACTTAGCACCCATCTCCCACCAAAACACCAAGCTGGGGCATTTCGCATTGAAAATGGCCTCGAATATTTAAATTGCTTTTTCCTGTGAGTTTAAACAGGGAAGAAGTGGGCCCTTCCCTTATTTCTAAACTCTTGACTCTCTGGCATTAGACATCAAGCTCTGAGGAAGTACCTGAAATCACAGCATTGTACTCTCTTGCTGGGAGGAGGAACTCTTTAATGTCCAACTGGGTTTAATACAGGAACTTTTTTGTTTTTTAAACTATCTTTTGGATTAAGGCTGCAGTGAAGCGTGATCATGCCACTGCACTCCAGCCTGGGCAACAGAGTGAGACCCTGTCTCAAAAACAAAACAAAAATTATCTCTTGTGCGGGGTACAGTGGCTCACACCTTTAATCACAGTGAGACCTCATTTCTACAAAAAATAAAAATAAATTAGCTGGGCATGGTGGCTCATGTCTGTAGTCCCGGCTACTCTAGAAGCTGTGCCCAGGAGTTCAAGGCTGCATTGAGCTGTAATCATGCCACTGCACAGCCTGAGCTACAGAGTGAGACCCTATCTCTTAAAACAAACAAACATATATACAATCTTTCGGAACCTCACGGTAAGGTCAGAAAACTTGGTCTTGCTTAGAGGATGAAACTTCAGTCTTAGAAGGGAGGGAGGCCCCCCTCCATCTAATTTCACATTCCAATTGAGACACTTTTGAAAGTAAAAAGGGACTTTATTAATAACTTTATCATAATTAATAACTTTATTAATAACTGCATCAGAACAATAAATTCCAGGACCCTCTTGGAGAGACTAGGATGTAGGGTTATCTACCTTTAGCATGCTGTAGAGATCACCCACAATCTAAGACATCTCACTGTAAGAGCTTCAGGCAGTGATTTTTAAGGAACTTCTATTTTGTTTTTACTGCTTAATATCTTACAATCTTGTATTAGATCATAAACATAGGTGTTTCGATAAGCTCCTCATATCTACCATTTTCATTGCTGTAGACTCAATTTTGAATTGTATTCATAGTTGTGAATTGTGTTGCCTCTGCATTAAACAGTTGAGTTTTGTAATGGCAGAAGGGCACAATGGGAAGGGAGGAGGAAGAGATGGGTGAAGGCAGAGAGAGAATGTGAAAGTGAAGGTAGTGAGTTTGCAGAAGCTCAGACATCTAGTAAAACACCTGGCAAGATCATCTGCTGAGAGCCAGGGGCCAGGAGCTTCAGGAAGTGTGTCAGGGAGTCATATCCAAAGTAGAACAGTGGCCAAGAGTGATGAGTTCTGCACTTTCAGGATGATATCTGAATACTTAAACCTTTAGCCATAAGAGGGCAGTTTTAGGCATCCTATACCTGGGGAAACAAAGCTGAAGACATTCGTTTTTTAAAATCCTTATTTCGGAGATAAGGACAAGGCCAACTAATTTGATAGCACAAAGGGGCCTTAACTTTATTTCTACAGCTATTGTATTCCTGGATGACTAAGCTTTACGATAGTTTCCTCTTGACTTTAAGAAATGACTCACATACTTTTACTATGGAAATGACAGGGGCTGCTAGGCCCCTAACCGCCCACCTGTCAGCGAGCCATGTTATTAGCTTAACTGTATTTTTCTCTTAGGCTAAACTTAGTGGGAAAGATATTCAAGTACCTCTTTCATGTCCCCTGCATACTCATGCTGGTGAGTACTGCGTGCCTTCATTCCAGATGATTCAAACTTCCTTCTTATCCACCTGACATTTTGTGGCATATCCACAGATGCCAGGCCCATGCCTGGCATGGAACATACAGAGATGACTCAGAGTCTCCATCCACAAGGAAAACCAAGTCTCGGGTCCCTGTATTTTAGCCGATTTAGTCATGCTAGTGTCATTTGGGGAAGTGGCTGTTGAAATAATAGCTTTCAGGCAGCCTTTGCCTTGTCCTTCTTTAGGTGTAGGGGCTTGAGAAAAAGGTGAGGGGTCTTTCCTGTTCCCAGCAAGTCGCCTTTCCAAAATGGCCCTGTAATACTCATCTGTCTAAGGCCCAGCTAAGTGTTTCAGATTTCATCTTACTTTAAAAAGCTGCAGCAAGATTATATGGTAACCTAGTGCTAATCCCATAAGAATTAAATACATAGAGCCTCATTTAAAAACAGATTAATGTAGCTGTTAGTAATAACAGGCCAGGGAGAGGCTCCCAGGCACTAAAGGTGTTTGGTAACTGACATCAGGGGAGATCCCAGGAGGACCTTCCAGAAGGCTGATCCTGGAGCTAGGCACCATGTCTTTGCCCTTCCCTTGCATGGGAGAGGTGGCATCTCTTCACAGAACATCCAACAGTCTCTCTGACATCAGGCAGGGTTGGCCCTTTATCCAGATCAGATGTGTTTGGATTTAATTAAGTTGAGGCTCCCAAAGTGCCTACACAATTAGCTGTAATTGCTCCTCAGTAGTGTAGCAAATCTGAGTTTTGTAACTGTCCCAATGACATCTGAACATCTGCTCTATGTCTCAAATAATTACTCTCAAACCTGAGTAATGATAGATGGGTCTAAAAGGAATAAAAGCTGGGTACAGTGGCTCACACCTGTAATCCCAGCACTTTGGGAAACGAAGCCAAGGTGGGCAGATCTCTTGAGCTCAGAAGTTCGAGACCAGCCTGGGCAACATAGTGGAACCTCCCAGGCAAGTTCCCCCATCTCTACAAAAAATCAGAAATTAGCTGGGTTTGGTGGCATGTGCCTGTAGTCCCAGCTACTCAAGAGGCTGAGGTGGGAGGACGTCTTGAACTTGGGGAGGTCAAGGCTGCAGTGAGCCATGATCATGCCACTGTACTCCAGCCTAGGGAGACAGACCAAGACCCTGTCTCAAAAAAATAAGAATAAAAATAATAAAGGGAATCAAGTGGTTGGGGGGAGTAAGATGTTTAATAATTGAAGCATAAATCTCTGCAGTACTATTACCTAAGTAGATTTGTGATATAAGGCAAGGGGCTTGGGCTTTGGGGTTGACATGGTCCAAAGTCCAGCGTTGGACTTTGAGTAGACACAGTCATGCGTAGACATGGCCCTACTCATTATGTGAAGGTGGACAAGTCATTTCAAGTCTTTAAATCTGCTTCCTTGTCATGTTTAAGTTACTAGCAGAGAGGCTGAACATTGTACATCTGTTCTTTCATCCATTCATTTAGGTAACACTGATTGAGTGCCCACCAAGTATCTGGCCTCACAGATACAGTGGTGAAGAAGAGCAAGAATATCTTTGCTTCATGGAGTTTATAATCTAATAGAGTCTCATTCAATGTTGGAACAAAACATAAAGATATAATTAGCTAAGAGATGACAAAGTTAGGCAGAAACCTTAGGAAGTGGTGGAGAAGTAAATATTTAATAACAATTTAAATTAAGTTTCTCAGTACTATTTCTTAGGCAGGCAAATAATGTCCCCAGCACAAACCATTGCTCCAGCATGAGTGATATGTTGCGTGTCTTTAGCGTAGTCGAAACTAGCCTAAGGAAATTTAAACATCTTTTTTTCCCCTTATTTTTTGCTAGATTTTAAAACTGGTTAGATTCATATTTAAAAAGAAATGAATACACATGAGAAAAACAGTCAAACTGTGCCAAAGGCTACATACAATGAGTGAAACTAGATCTTTTTCCTACCCTAGCCCCCCAGTTTTTCTCCCCAGGAAATCAATGTCTGCTACAATTTTCCAGTGAATATTCAATCAGATATGTGTGTATGTAATCCCTTAAAACCCAAGCAAACACGGGAGAGGGTGCCAGCCCCACTCTTTCACCCCTTGTTTTTATCCCTTAAGATGACTCAGAGCCATTCCATGTCAGATCAGATTCTTTTTTTTTTTTTTTTTTTTTTTGGAGACGGGGTCTCACTCTGTCACTCAGACTGGAGTGTAGGGGCACAATCTTGGCTCACTGCAACCTCCCTTCCCAGGCTCAAGCAATTCTCCCACCTCAGCCTCCCAAGTAGCTGGGACTACAGGCACGTGTCACCACTGCCTGGATAATTTTTGTATTTTTAGCAGAGACAGGGTTTCACCATGTTGGCCAGGCTGGTCTTGAGCTCCTGACCTCAAATGATCCACCCGCCTCAGCCTCCCAAAGTGCTGGGATTACAAGCATGAGCCACCGCGCCCGGCCAGATTCATCCTTTTTCACCACAGTGTAGTCCTTCATTTAACCAGTCCTCTACTGATGGAAATTTAGGTTGTTTCCAAACCTTTGCTGCTACAAACAGCAAAATGCTGCAGTGAACATTCTTGCATGTACATGTTTATATATATATGCAGTATAAAGTCCCCAAAGGCAGAATTACTAGACCAAAGGTTTGTACTTTAAAAAAACATGAACAGATGTTACCACATTGCCTTCCAAGGCCTATACCAATGTGTACTCCCTCATCAGTGGATGGACCAGAGGGCCTGTTACCCATACTCCTTCCAGTCCTGGGCATTGGCAAACTTCATCTTTTCTAACATGGGCAGTGGAAAATGATTTCTAAGTGTCATTGTAACTTGCATCTATTTAACAATGAGTGACATGAAGCATCTTTTCAAGCTGCACTTTTAAAAGACAAAAGAGGCCGGGCGCGGTGGCTCACACCTGTAATCCCAGCACTTCGGGAGGCCGAGGCGGGCGGATCACAAGGTCAGGAGTTCAAGACCAGCCTGGCCAACATGGTGAAACCCCGTCTCTACTAAAAATACAAAAATTAGCCCGGCATGGTGGTGGGTGCCTGTAATCTCAGCTACTCAGGAGGCTGAGGCAGGAGAATTGTTTGAACCCGGGAGGCAGAGGTTGCAGTGAGCCAAGATCGCGCCATTGCACTCCAGCCTGGGCAACCAGCAAAACTCCATCTCCAAAAAAAAGGAAAGAAAATTAAAGATTTCATCCAGCTTTTTTGTCAACTAGGACAACGGTTCTCTAAGTGTGGTCTCTGGACCAACAACGTCAGCATCACCTGAGAACTTGTTAGAAAAGCAAATTCTCAGCCCACCCAGACCAGTGGAATCAGAACCTCTGGAGGTGAGGTCCTGCAAGCTCATTTTAGCAAGCCCTCTGTTTAGGCACCACCCCCTTGAGTTTCTGATTCTGTGGGTTTGGGGTGAGGTCCAAGAATGTGCATTTGAACCAGTTCCCGGGCAATGCTGATGCTGCTTGCTCAGGGGCCACACTGAGAACCACTGAGCTAGAGCATCATTCTTGCAGTAATATATAACCTCTGTGCAGCTTTTCCAATTCACTCTTTACAAGACAGATTAACAGAAAGCAACTACGTATATTTAAAGGTATTTAAATTTTCTTTTTGTTAGGTATTAGTGGATCTACAGGAAGTGCCTGGTTGTGTTGAATGGGGATGTGCTACCTGTGGAAACCTTGCTGTGAGGAAATGTTTGGAAAACTGCTACCAGGCTAAGCTTCCGAAAAGCTAAGCAGCGCCCCCATCTGTGAAGGTTGTTTACTGCAAGTAGAAAGGAAAGGGAGTCTGAAAAGGGGTGGCCCAGAGACAGATGAGTGCTTCAAAAAATGCCTTCTCATATTGGTCTGAGCTGGAGAGAGCCTTGTTCCTTAGAGCAGTGCTCCACAGCCACCGGGGTTGCACCTGAGGATCTTGTAGAACACCCATGGCCAGATCCCACCCCCAGACATTCTGATTTAATGAAGCTCGGGAGGGCCCAGGCATTCGTATGGTTGTTTTAGAAGCACCCCAGGTGTTTAGCTTTGAGGCTATCTTTAACTCTCTCAGTGATTCAGTAAGCCATTTAATACCCTATAATAAATATTTTTCCTGCTTCCAAAAAAATCCCCAGGTGATTCTAATGTGCAATCAGGTTGAGGAACACTACTTTAGAGAAAACCCTAAATTTTAGATAAGCTACATTCTTGTTTAAATATATTTTTAATTGTGATAAAATGTACATAACAAAATTTCATGCTATTTTTAAGTGTACAGTTCAGTAGTGTTAAGTATATTGATTGTTTTGCAGCCAATCTCCAGGATTTTTTCATCTTGCAAAACTAACACTCTACCCATTAAACAATAACTCCCCATCCCCTCTCCCTAGCCCCTGGCAATCACCATTCTGTTTTCCATCTATAAATTTTACTAGTCCAGGCATGTCACATAAGTAGGATCCTACAGTATTTGTCCTTTTGTGAGTGGTTTACTTCACGTAGCATAATGTCCTCAAGGTTCTTCCATGCTGTAGCATGTGACGGGATATCCTTCCCTTTTAAAGCTGAATAATATTGCATTGTACACATGTACCACATTGCGCTTATCCATTCATCCATCAAGGCACACTTGGGTTGTTTCTACTTTTTGGCTATTGTGAATAATGCTGCTATAAACATGGGTGTACTTACATATTTTTAAAAGAAAAATAATCAGAGTCAGTTATAGCCATTAACATTGAATGCTTATTATGCCCTGGACCCTGATCTTTTTTTTTTTTTTTTTTTTTTTTGAGACGGAGTCTCGCTCTGTCGCCCAGGCTGGAGTGCAGTGGCGCAGTCTCGGCTCACTGCAAGCTCCGCCTCCCGGGTTCACGCCATTCTCCTGCCTCAGCCTCTCCGAGTAGCTGGGACTACAGGCGCCCGCCACCACGCCCGGCTAATTTTTTGTATTTTTTAGTGGAGACGGGGTTTCACCGTATTAGCCAGGATGGTCTCGATCTCCTGACCTCGTGATCCGCCCGCCTCGGCCTCCCAAAGTGCTGGGATTACAAGCGTGAGCCACCGCGCCCGGCAACCCCTGGACCCTGATCTAATCTGTTTATGTATATCACTTTATTCAGATCTCTAAACAACTCTACGAAGTCTTTACTCTTATTACTTCCATTTTACAGATGATGAAACAGACCTAGGAGAGTTTGGTAACTTACCCACGGTAACAGTATTTTGCACAGTTTCCTCACTATAAAAATCGTCTGGGCTGTTTGTTGAAAGTTCCCGTTCCCAGGCCTCATCCTATTCCTGTGGGTTCTAAGCCTCCAGGAAGGAGCCTGGAAGCTGTAGATTTTCCCTGTATACAGGGGTTACTTGTCATCAAAGAGAAGTTGAGAACATCTGGGGCTAAGTGGTAGGCCCAAGCAGTCTGGCCACAGAGCCTTGAGGCCACTTAGCCACTTAGCCATGAGGCCAGGCTGCTCCTTTAAGGCCTCCTTTTCAGCGACTGTTATGGCCCAAGGGAGGGGAACAAGTGTATCCCATGGGATTTCTAAATTTCGTATTTGTTGCGTGGTGTAGAAGCTGATATCAGCTAATTGCTCATTGTGATCTCAGCTGTTTGTTTGCACGTCCCCTTTTTCACATCACAGCTTCATTTTGAAATCCAGGATTCCTGGAGGCATAATATTCCTTCCGTTGCTACCTTCTTTTTTTTTTTTTTTTTTTTTTTGAGACGGAGTCTTACTGTATCACCCAGGCTGGAGTGCAGTGGCACGATCTCAGCTCACTGCAAGCTCCACCTCCCGGGTTCACGCCATTCTCCTGCCTCAGCCTCCTGAGTAGCTGAGACTACAGGTGCCTGCCACCACGCCCGGCTAATTTTTTGTATTTTTAGTAGAGACAGGGTTTCACCGTGTTAGCCAGGATGGTCTCGATCTCCTGACCTCGTGATCCGCCCACCTCGGCCTCCCAAAGTCCTGGGATTACAGGTGTGAGCCACCGCGCCTGGCCATTGCTACCTTCTTAACAAGAGAAACTTGGCCGGGGCAGTGGCTCACACCTGTAATCCCAGCACTTTGGGAGGCCGAAGAAGGCAGATCACCTGAGGTCAGGAGTTCAAGACCAGCCTGGACAACAAGACAAAACCCCGTCTCTACTAAAAATACAAAAATTAGCCGGACATGGTGGCACACGCCTGTAACCCCAGCTACTCGGGGGGCTGAGGCAGAGGGATCGCTTGAACCCGGGAGGCAGAGGTTGTAGTGAGCCGAGATTGTGCCACTGCACTCCAGCCTGGGTGATAGAGCGAGACTCTGCCTAAAAAACAAACAAACAAACTTCTATTAGTCAAAAGTGTAGGGGATATTGTCTGGGAGGAGGAATTAGGAGGCCTCCAGGGGTGTCAGAGATATTCCATGTCTTCATCTGGGCAATGCTTACCTGGGTATAAATGTATAAAACTTCATTGATTGTGCATTTTCCTGTATGTATGTTATACCCCATTAAATAGGGCAGTTTCAAGTGTATTGATGCATAATATTGCCAGACATATTGTAAAGGGAAAATATGAGGCACCAAACAATGTGTATGTTACCACTGGTATTTTTAAAAAGAATATAGGAAACTTGCCTTTCACTCCATCTTTTATAGCATTTGAATTTTCTACCATGGGCATGAATTACCTACTCAAAAACAAAGTCACTGTAGATTACTGGGCTTGGCCCCCATCTTACAGAATCAGCTTCTCTGGAGTTGAGGCCCAGGAATGCTCATATCTAACACCCTCTCCAGGTGATTCTATGCACACTGCAGCTTAAGAACTGCATGGGGTTGTGCCGGCCTGGCTTAGGCTACATTCTTCTACAAAAGGAAGACAGATATAAGGGGAGTTTACCCCAGGGTCAAAAGATACTTTCCCCATGGCTTGATGATTAGGGAAGGAGCTGTTCAACTCTATTAAGAATGCCAAAACCTCTGAGCTGGTGCCAAAGTCAACAACTCCCGTTTCCATTGTAAATCCGTACTCTTCTCATGCCAGTCTATTTTGTATGTGCTTTGTGTCGACATCCCTAACTTTCCATGTGAGATTTTAAATTGGCTCCCTACAGAGTTTGAGGTTGGGCCTTAGAAGGATGTCATGAATCCCTTCACTTGTAATATGGCCATTCACTTCCTCCTCTTAGCAAAGCTGCTGAGACATAACATGGCTTCAATAACTTCCCAAGGGGGCACCAGCTGAGATCATCCCTCCTGGGCAAATGAGGCCCAATACCCTCTCTGTTCAGAGGTCTCCTCTGTGTATTTTTGAATGAGCCTGCCTCCCTTGGCACCCTGTCCCTACGTCACCAAGAACGTTTTACCCTAATCCTACAGAGCATCCTGGCAGTCCCTCTGGACTGAAGTTTATCTTGCCTCTCCTTTCCAACTCTGTCAAGAAGATTCTGTAAATAACATCCACTTCCTACTTTTCTTAACACCATGAATCATCATACACATGGGTATAGCATCCCAATTTGTAGCTAGGAAGCTAATCTCAAAGGATTTTGCTCTTGCATTTATTTATTTATTTACTTACTTACCTTATTTTATTTTATTTTTTTGAGACAGGGTCTCACTGTGTCACCCAGGCTGGAGTGCAGTGATGCGATCTTGGCTCACTGTAGCCTTGTAGCCTTTGCCTCCCCAGCACAAGGGATCCTCTTGCCTCAGCCTCCTAAGTAGTGGGGACTACAGGGACATACCCGTAGTGTGTAGAGATGGGGTCTCGCCATTTTGTCCAGGCTGGCCTAGCTTTTATTTAGGTCTGCGTGCGAGCATATGTGCTCATGCACACCCTGAAATCTGCTTTGATATCCATGAGCATCTAGACAGGGTTCTTGTGACCTACCTTTTAAGAAGCATTGTACATTTGATACATGGTACCTCCACTCTTGGGCACTGCTGAGGCCGGGTTTCCTCTTATCCCAAGGGGCATCTGGGAACTTCTCTCTGGATAGCCAAAGAGCAGTGTCTGTCTGTCTCTCCATACACATCCCCCAACACACACACGTATATATACACATATATATTTCTCTTTTAGTATACTGGTACCCATTTAGTAACGTTCCAGCTTGTATTTTCTCCAGATACGATGCACCTGAAATGATTGAGCAACCTCACCCTTTTGCCCACAGGCTGCACATGGGAATTTGGAGCCATGGTGAACTACATCAAGAAGACATATCCCCTGACCCAGCTGGTCGTCGTGGGCTTCAGCCTGGGTGGTAACATCGTGTGCAAATACTTGGGGGAGACTCAGGCAAATCAAGAGAAGGTCCTGTGCTGCGTCAGCGTGTGCCAGGGGTACAGTGCACTGAGGTGAGTCATCTCTGCCTTCCATCAGGGCCTTCAGTTAGCCCTTATTTATAGAGATGCCCCGACACACAACACACTGTTCTGTGAAGACTGGGGAACACTGTGGCTGACTGAGTAGAAGTTTCTGAGTCTTGGACTCACCTTGTTTTGTTTGCATATCATACATTGGAGTTGCCCCATCAGACCCCTTAAGCCTGGGATATGCAGCTGCATTTTGGGATCAGATCTGTAATTGGAGAAGTCAAAACCCCCTTTGATAGTTGCTGTCTCCCTAGGGAATCTCTGTCAGGTGACTTAATTTGTTCAGGCTTCAGGAGTTTTTATAGAAACGTGGATTAATGAAAGAGCATAGGAGACTGGCAAGCTGGGATCTGAAAGCTGGGCCTTAGGATCCCAAATCCCTCCTTCCTGCAAGAGCTGAGTCTCAGATGGCATCTGGAAGGGATCTGTAGAAATCATTTAATCAGTGTCCTCACCTTTAAGTATTTGTCTGTCTTAGGCATCCAAGGCATCATCACAAAGAAGTTGATCTAGTGGGTCAAGCTTTCTCCCACCCCTTAGTCTCTTGCCAGTAGATACCCCACAGGATGAGTCCTAGGAGGGCGTGGTCATCTGCCCTGATTCCCCTCAAGATCACTGCTGTCCCAGGTCTCTCGGGAGTCACCACACTCACACGTTCACACACACACGTGGCACACACACTATACACACACATCTCTCCAGGCTCTTCAAATACATTCATATTTTTTTCTGTACTCTTCATGATGTCCTTTGTATTACAAATGAGTATAACCAGTTATTAAAAATCTTCTGAAAAAATTTGAAACACACAGGAAAGTTTAAAAACACCTCCCTGTTGATCCAGTCTGATGCCAAACAGTCCTTATTGTTATTCAAAGAATCTTTTCCTTTTGCCTCACCTGTATATCTCATGCTGCAGTTTAAACATATCTTGTTACTTTCTGATGGATAGAGGCTATCTATATTATTTCTAAAAATACATATTACTGGAATTTAAAGCCAGCACACCCAAAAGACACATGTGGGCCCAGGATTCAGCCTCTCCCTGTGAGGCTTAAAGCTGGCTGAAAAAGATCATCTAAATGTACCCACGATAGACATGAGAAACATCTCTGATTAAACCCTTCCTGAGTCCCAGGGCCAAGGTCTGGGTTCTATTTTTCCTTGCCGGCAATATGGGGATGATGATAATAAGCAGTACCTACCTCATAGCACCACTGAGAGTCAAATGAGTTGATGCGTATGAAGTGCTTAGAACAGTGCCCAGCACACAGAACATAAGCCACTGTTCATTTTCATTATTGTCATCATCATCATTCACTGTAAAATGAAGGAGGTGAGTTCGATCAGCAGATCACAAAGACCAGTCCAGTGAACTAGTGACTGCCTCACTTCATAAGGAATCACTTGGAGGATCATGTTAGAAAGAAATTCTGTTTCTTGGGCCCCACCCTTGGAGATTTTGATTCATGAAGGTGGAGGCATGGGACCTCAGAAATCTGCATTTTGGATACATTTCATAGGTGAGTTTTCAGTTTAGTTACGTTTAGCAGTCCCTGAGGTTAGTGACCTCAGTGGTCTCTCCAGCTCTCATGTTCAAGGACCAGGTTAGTCCCCCATCTTCCTACCAGGAATCTTTTCCTTCACTCCTCTGGTCACTGGGGAGTCAGCTGAGAGGACATATGCCTTTATCTTGGTGTGACTAGAAATATCTAACTCCCAGATCATAGCCACGTGTAACCAGAATTAACCAAAGTCCTATCGGGCCCAGTCACTGGGATAAGAAAGACATGAGCAAGGGGCCTACCCCAGGATCCAAGGGAGCAGAACTAGGACGTTTGTTTTGTTTTCTTTTTTTTTTTTTCAATGCACAAAATCTTAAAATGACAATCCCTTCATCTCATTTTGCTGCAGTAGCGCCATCTGCTGTCAGCAAGAGCACATGATTGACGCAGCAAACTAAGGTGCTTGAACTAAGGCAAAGAAAGCTCAAGAAGCTGGGAAACTAAAATCTGTGAGGTGCTATACATTTTGCAGACATAGCCTACACAGCCTTGAGACCTCAGAGGGCTTCATACACATAACTAACTATTGGCACACCAACCTCATGCAAGAAGGAGCAAGTTGCAACTTTATTCTCTGGAGCACAGAGAACTAACTTTTCCAGGCTAAGATCATGTGGTCCTGCATATGGGAACTGGCACCAGGTCAGAGAGACACCGTTGTCCTGTGTGTGCTGGTGCAAGGCTCAGGCACCCTCAACATTTAAACCAGATCTGTGGAATAAATCGAGCACAGTTCCTTACTTTAAACCAGCATAACCTTTTTTTCTCCTGCCGAGGCTTGAGGGCGATGAGGCTTTCAGCACTGGGATGGTGGCAGCTGCATAAGTGCTTCCCATCACACCAAGGTGGAGCCGAGGAGGCCTGTCTGCCTCTGCAGGGGCCACACGAGAGTTCATGCTTCTGGTAAATCTGTCCTAGCTGAGTCTGGAGACCCACTTCCTCAGTGAACCCCTCCCTCTGGCTTCTCCTCCTGTAGCTCACCTCCCATCTAGCCAGAGCCAGTTGAAGGCTCAGAGAGAAGCCAGCCACCTGCTTGCTGTAGTTAGCAAAGTCTAGCTGCTGCTAAACTAGCTCACCTTTTACCATGTGCTGAACCACTGAAGGAGGGACACAAATGCCCTGAAATCACCTGGTATCCAGCAGACTTTAACACGTTCCCTCAGCATAAACAGTTGCCAACCCGCCTGGGGACTCTGTGTGGTGAGACATCCTCCTAGGTAATAGGGACACAGCCCTGAACAAGGCTGACTAATTCCCTGCCCTCATGGAGCTTAAAGAAAATGGGTAGGGAAGCATTTTTGGTCTGGTTTCAGGTAAAATAAATTCTTCTTTCTCAAGAAAGCCCTCAACAATCTTATGTTACAGAATTGACCAATAATAATAAAACTAAAACAAAAGCATTTTACTGCAGTTTGGGTGTAAAAGATAGTCTGTATCTGAGGACCTCACAGCACTGAAGACAACAGAGTGATATTTACAAAGCCACAAAGCAACAAATACATGTTACTAAGATATTACACATTAGGCATATGGATGCCAAGGAGGTCCTCAGTCAAGTGGGGGGTCCGTGAGGAGGGATTTCTGAAGGAGGTGAGGGTGAGGACAGTAGCACAGGGCCCAGGCCACGGGCAGAAGCCCCTTACAGCAGGAGTCCCAACTGCTGTTAGGAACCAGGCCGCACAGCAGGAGGTGAGCAGTGGGCGGGTCATGGTGGGCAAAGCAGTAGGGAAGCAGTGGGTGAACCTTCATCTGTATTTAGTTTCATTCCCCATTGATCACATTACTGCCTGAGTTCTGCCTCCTGTCAGATCAGCAGTGGCATTAGATTCCCATAGGAGGATGAACCTTATTGTGAACTGCGCATGTGAGGGATATAGTTTGCATGCTCCTTATGAGAATCTAATGTCTGATGATCTGTCACTGTCTCCCATCACCCCCAGATGGGACTGTCTAGTTGCAGGAAAATAAGCTCAGGGATCTCACTGATTCTATGTTATGGTGAGTTGTATAATTATTTCATTCTGTATTATAATGTAATAATTATAGGGAAATAGGGAAAAGTGCATTATAAATGTAATGTGCTTGAATCATCCTGAAGCCATCCCCCTGCCCCTGCCTTCCCTAGTCTGTGGACAAATTGTCTTCCACAAAGCCAGTCCCAAGGACTGCTTCCTTACAGGACAGTAGGGGAATTATCAGAGGAGTGTTTCAAATCTCCTTAAAGGCACATTATACTCCGGGCTAAGTGAATGTGTTAGCATCACTAAGACCTGACCAAGTGAACATCCTAGCATTCTTTGAGCAAGGCCTTCCTGCCATGGGGCAGAGGCAGGTACCACTTTTCCTGCCAAATGGTGGGGATATTGTCTCTTTTGCTTTTTGATGGGCAAACTTCAGGCTAGAGATGAGTTTATGGCAAAAGCAAATATTATTCATAAAGTTCCCCCAGAGACTGGGACTTTCCTAAAATTTGTTTTTATAGTTGAAGAGCTATAAAATACAGTAACTTTGTGCCATCAGTAATTTTGAATCACAGCCAAACAAAGAGGGGGAAACTGCAGCATTTAAATGAGACTCTATGGACAGAACTTCACCCTGCGAAACAGCTCAGCTTTTCCACCACTGGGTTGTGAAGTCGACCTGACCACATGGTTGCCCTTAGTGCCTTGGGGCTTTTTGTGTTTTTTTTCGTTGTTGTTAATTTTTTTATCAGAATAATGAGAGGCCATATAAATACTCTTTGACTCTAACTCATTCCTGTAAAAGTACATCCTGTAAAAGGAAAAGATTCTGATAAGGAAGAAAGGGGCCTGGTAGGTGGCCATCCCTACTCTAGTCTGAAGTCCATCTTTCTGCCCCATCCTTCCACCCCAGTGGAACTAACAAAGCCCAGCCTGGCAGGTACCAAAAACTCTTGGCCCACTCCCTTGTGTGGTACAAACATGGTTTTCTTCTGCTCACACTCAAGCTGAACTAGCTGGAGATGGTGACCTCTCTACAGATTGACTCTGCCCCTGAAGGGCAATCTGCCACCAGCCCAGAACCTTCTGGCTGGGTCTTTTGGGTCTAGAGGCTCTACCATCCCTCCTCCCAGAGGCCCGCTGTTCAAGGTAGGAGCTCTGTCTTGGGCTTGGCCAGCCTGCCTAGGATCGTGCCACCTTCCTCTCTCTGCGGGTTGGGCTGGTCCTGGTTTTGCCCCCACTGCAGGATTACTCTCTTATAGTGCCCAAGTTAGAAATAATCCACATGTCCAGCATGGGAGATAGTTAAATAAATTAATCATATATCAACTCAGTGGGAAACAAGGCAGCTTTTATTTTAAAAAATCAAGAAAAATATATAACATGACAGAATGTATATATTAAAAGTAGGGAAGGGCCGGGTGCGGTGGCTCACACCTGTAATCCCAGCACTTTGGGAGGCCAAGGCAGGCGGATCACGAGGTCAGGAGTTCGAGACCAGCCTGACCAACATGGTGAAACACCATCTCTACTAAAAATACAAAAATTAGCCAGGTGTGGTGGCACGCACCTGTAATCCCAGCTACTCAGGAGGCTGAGGCAGGAAAATCTCTTGAATCCGGAAGGCGGAGGTTGCAGTGAGCCAAGATCATGCCATTATTGCACTCCAGCCTGGGGGACAGAGCGAGACTCTGTCTCAAAAAAAAAAAAAAAAAATTAAGATAATAAATTTTACGTTATGTGTTTTTATCATAATTTTTTTAAAATATGACTGTATATAGGCAAAACCTGGAAAGAAATCCCCTCCTTCTACAAGTAAAAATACTTCTTAGGTCGGTGTGATAGCATTATGGGAAAATACTTAATGTACTTTATTCTTAAGGTTTCATTATCATATTGCTTTCAAGGTATTTTTTTAGTATCGTCTACATCCACATCCCATAAATTCATCTCCAATCTTAATTCATACTGCCCTTGCCTTTCTTCCCTTTTTGGAATATTATGGTCATGCTTGCCCACCCCACTCTTATAGAACCTCATTCTCATTCTCCATATTTTTTCAAAGACCACAGGAAAGCTGTTTCACTGTTCTCATAGTCTCTCAGCACTCTGAGACATAATTTATTTAGCCAGGAGATCTGAATTCAGTTGGGTATTAGATGCATTCTTTCCCCAGTTCATTCTCTTCTGACTTTAATTCCTTTTCATCAGTACTTGGTCCACTCACTTTGCAAAATATGAACTGGAAAGCTGAGCCTTCTCTAAGCAGTTACCCCAGCAGCATAGTGGTTGGCTCAGCTCTTCCTTGCCCAAGTGATTGCTCTGAACCTAATTGTAAATGCCTGTTTGTTGGGACCCTCTTCTGAGGGATTAAAACCCATTGCCTTCCACAACACCTTTTAAAATTCTTTTAACAGTCCAAAGAGAAATCTCTCACTAGAAAATGGCTGTGAAACCAGTATGGGTAATATTTTATTATAATTTAGTGTTACATTGATTAGAAATGAAGGCATTTTCAGGGAATTCTATTTATTTTGGTAATAGGTAGATCAATAGATGGACAAAGTTCTTTAAAAATCCATATGGATTATTCTCAAATAAGACTCCCAGTGAATCTTTACTGGCTTTGGGGCTTAATTTTCTCTTCTCATTTGTGATTATCACTTTTTGAGAGTTTTGCAACTTTCAGAAGGCATCTTTCCTTTTGGAGTCATCCTGATTCTCTCTGAAGTTTTGAAACCTACCTTCCTTCCAACAAGATTCACTCTGAATTATGCAAAGCCATTCCCTCCCTGTAATTCTGACTGAGCTGCCCCTCCCAGGGTTCCACACTTCTCTCCTGTGTCCTCAGCCAGTTTATCCTGGTGGACCAATATCTGGCCCAGCCTGGGGAGCAGTTCCTGCCACCCTTTCTCTCTTCTGGAGAACATAGCTATCTAGAGGCAGGTCTTCGCTTTGAGCTTAGCCTATGTTTAATGAGCATATCACAGACCATTAAATTCACAAACCGTTTCATTCTTAACTCCCCACTACCTCTTATTTTTTAACTGTGACATTGTGGGAAATGTTTGTCACTCCAAAATTGTGAAATTTTCCGTTCTAAAATTGTAGCAGCTTTGGGGAAATTACTTTTATAAAATTACTTTTATAAACTCTTTGGATTGACAAAATAAAAAACAAAAAAACCTTACAAACCACCTAGTCCCCTCACTTACCATCTGGAAGATGGAACCTAGTAGAAATATTGACGTCCAGATCCATTCACAGGGTGGAGGCAGGCCTGGAGATTTTGAAACCTGCAAGATGAAAGTTTCCCTTTAATGAGCGTGGACTCAGTGTCCGCCTGCGTTTGGATTCACGCCCAAGGGAGGAGAGCAGTGAGTGGGGAGGGCTGAGCAGGCATGGCTGGTGGGAGTGAGCCCACTGGTGTTTGTTCACCTGCTGTGTGGGCATGGAAATCTGGCTGGGGAAGCACATAGCCAGGGCACATAGCCAGGGCTGTTGGTGCTGTCTCCTCCCTCTGCATGTGCTGCTGGCAGAACCTGGGCTCTGGAAAACAGGGATAATATCACCTGCCTACTGCCGCCACTGAAGGGTCAGAGTGTGGCCCTCACAGCCACCTAGCATATGCCAGTCACACACTAGCCCTAGAGGCAGAAAGACACTTCCAGACAAGCCCCACCAGCTGTACCTAGAAAGGGCTAAGGGCCTATCTACTTCCACTTCGAGTTCCTTGCCCCTTCAATGGTATGAGGCTAATCAAAAGATAGATTTATTTGGAGGAGATCCCAGTTAATGATTTTCCTTTACCTCTTGATCAGCAACGACAGAAAATTTTTTAGGTTTTCCCCTCCACACCCACTCTCCCCTTCCATGTGCCTGTCATTAAACCAGAAAACTTGCCTGCCAGGTAGGGAGCCAAATACAGAAAGTGTTCACATGACAATTGAAGCAGACTTTTGTCCTGGCAGGCTCAGTGACTAAGAGAAGGCCCAGGTGCTAGAAGAGAGTGTCGGGGGTGCCACCAACAAAGCCTCTGGCACTAGAGAGGGCCCTTGCTGGGTGCCCTTCCCCTGCGCTGTCTTGGTGTCTCCATAGATTTCTCCACAGATGTTTGGGCTCTGCATGTTAGAGCCTCTGTTTTAATGCAGAGGCCACAGCTTGAGAGCCGGCCCCCTCCACACAAGCACCTCGCCCCATGGCTAGAGCCCCCTCCTGGCTGCCCTCCTGCACCCCCACACCGCAGTCACCCTCACTCGCTGTGGTTCTTCCAGGGCCCAGGAAACCTTCATGCAATGGGATCAGTGCCGGCGGTTCTACAACTTCCTCATGGCCGACAACATGAAGAAGATCATCCTCTCACACAGGTAGGTCACCTTCCATTCTCTCAGGAGACAGACAGTTCCTTCCTGAGCTCATCTGGGAACCGTCAAAAGCCAGGACTCCTGTTCCTTCAGGGGAAAAAAAAATGCAGATGTGGTACAGACTCTCTGCTGCCTGCATTTGTGACTTGATTAGAAACAAACTTGTCTTGGCCAGGTGCGGTGGCTCACACCTGTAACCCCAGCACTTTGGGAAGCTGAGGCGGGCAGATAGCTTGAGGCTAGGAATTCGAGACCAGCCTGGCCAACATGGTGAAACCCCGTCTCTACCAAAACTACAAAAATTAGCCGGGCGTGATGGTGCTGCTGAAATCCCAGCTACTTGGGAGGCTGAGGCAGGACAGTCGCTTGAACCCAGAAGGCGGAGGTTACAGTGAGCCAAGATTGTGCCAGTGCACCCCAGCCTGGGTGACAGAGCGAGACCCTGTCTGAAAAGAAAAAAAAAAAAAAAAAAAGAAACCTGTCCCAAGCTACTGGGTTTGCCAAATTGCCTTATGCTTTTGTAATTCCCAGTAAATCTAAGACAAGGAACCACTTCTACACCCTTTTCTCCCAAATTAGAGCGGTCATGAGGTGGCTGTCATTGTTGAGGAGACCTTCCCCGTAGGATGCTTCTGTGCCTGGGGGATCAGGTCTCATTCTTGGCTGGCCCTTAGGCTTCTGACCAAGCAGCAGGGGGACAGGAGGCTCAGGGCGTGGTTTCGGCGCCTCCATGCTCGGAGTTTGAGCCTCTCCCTATTCTTCATGCTCGTCTTGCCTCTTCGCCTCGTAATCCTGTGGTGGGTTAACCTGTCAAGTGCTTAGAGCAGTGCTGATATGCAATAGCACCAGATAAATATTAGCAATGACTTTTCATTATGATTATTATTATTATTGCTGACATCTCTGCCTCCTCCCCTGCGCCTCTCAATCCCTCTAGCTGGACTAGGCTACTTAGAGGTTCCCGTGCCCCCTGGCCTCTCCCACACCACTTACTACCCTTGCTGAGAATACTCTCCCATTTCTCTACTGGTGGGAACCCAGCCCATTCTTTAAAGTCCATCTCAATTCTCCTGCCTCTGTGAAGCCAACTCATCCATGCCCAAGTGGCTTTTCTGTTGCTTCCCCTCTGTAAATCCTATGTCTAGAACCAAACTGGAGAGCGTTGGAGGGCTTAGGCATGTGTTGATTGCTCCCAGCACCCGAGACACACCCGTTCGCTCAAAAAAATCTGGGGGATTTTTGGTATCACCCTAGAAAAAGCGATCTGACTAAATGATCAGTTTCTTGTTCTCTTTTTTCCAGTGGCTAAAGCAGGCCACACACCCCAGATTGGGCTTCCTGTGGGTGGGCGTTCACATGGCACCTGAGCAAGGCTGGGCTTGAAGGCCCCATCAGGCTGCCACGTTGCCAAACATGTCCTCGTGTCCTCGTGTCGGGAAGGAGAGCAGAGGGAGACTCACGTCCCCTGTGCTGGCTGGAAAATCAGCTGTTCCCAGTCGGCTCATGTTGTTTGAGCTTCAGCCGTGTGCTGGGCGCTGAGGTGCGTGTGGCTCAGCTGAGGTTTGGATAGGTCTGGAGATTGCAGAGGTTTTGTAGCCAGAAGGGGAGGATCCAGGCCTCTGACACCAAGTTCAAGTCCTCTGTCTGCCTTTCTGCACCTCTGGAGTTGAAAGTGACTCCTCCCAGGAAACATTTGTTTTGCTAAAGGACCTGGTCTTGCTACTAATTAGTCTAGAAGGTTCAAATTATGAGTCCTTTGAGTGTGCTCTAAGTATTTACATTTTTCAAGTTTACTACAGAAAGCCAAACATTTAGAAATTTTAGGTTAATTTTGAATTTGTGCATTCTATCCAGTAGGTATATAATCTTCCTAATAGTCTTTTGAAAAAAATAAATGCTACAGAAATGTGTTCTTCTTTTGGAGAGGTTGTGAATGAGTAGCAGAATACCAAGTTGGCATAATAAATCCTTCCTACCGCAGGGCCATGCCTCAACAAATTCAGTCCACTTCCAGGTGTGTGACTGAGAGCCCTTGCTGGGAAGAGAGGTCAAAAGTGCACGTTGTGACCCCTACCTCTAATGTCATCCTCTCAAGATGGATTTTTTCTTAATAGAAATGCTGGTTCCACTTGGGGGTTGGGGAAAAAAATGATTGCTCTCCTGAATAGATGTTAGCTTTTATCTAAGACACTAGAGAGCTGTTGATTTGCCCAAATGCTAAATGAGTTAACCCTTGTCTTCCTTGGTTTTTGTTTGTTTTCCACTCCTTCCTGCACACTGAGTCTTCCTTGTTAAGCAACACAAACAGCTCATTAAGGGGAAGGGTCTCTGCCAAGGGGGTCATTGTCAACACAGTGTAAGGACGAGGCCCCTACAGCTTGGCCCATGGCCCACCACTCACCACAGGGCCCATCTTGAGCCCCCCTCCCCTGTGCTGAAGGTTTTTTAATATTCAACTAGGTTCAAACCCAATCTTTAGTTTGTCTGGGTACCCCTGAAAAGGGAAATAAGGTTTTGACATTAACAGCGCCAGCTCATCCTCTGGGATGTTCCAAAGGCTAAAGGTTCTGTTTCTAACTGACCACATTGCCTCTCCCTCCTGGCTTGCTGTGGCAAGGAAGCAGGCTCTGCTGTGGTTGTTCATTCTCCACATCTTAATCTCTGTTTGCTTTTGTGTTTGCTCTAGGCAAGCTCTTTTTGGAGACCATGTTAAGAAACCCCAGAGCCTGGAGGACACGGACTTGAGCCGGCTGTACACAGCAACATCCCTGATGCAGATTGATGACAATGTGATGAGGTGTGTCCGCGCAGGCGGGAGAGGGATGCTCTGGTGCAGGGTGCCAGGCAGGAGGCTGCAGGTCAGCTCTGCCCAGCACTAGTGCTTTGCTCTGCCTGCTTTAGTGTTAATTTTTTTTCCCCTTTAAGTAAGTGTCTAGTGTTTAAAAACAGAAAATTTCACAGGAACATTTAAATTTCTAGTTTCTCCTGGAAAGTAGGAAAAGGATCCGACCACTCATTCTGCATTCCTACAAAGCACAGTTAGCTTGATTCAAGGAGCTGGGGCGTGCAGGCCCTAGCATAGGCAGTCTTCACCCTACCTGTCCTGCCTCAACACCAGGGCAAGTGTCAGGTGCCACATGAATCTGCATTTTGCAGTGGAGTAAAAGGCAAAGGAAATATTTCTTGTACTTCTCTGTGTCTCTAACAAGAGTAGAAAAACTGGCTGGGGGCAGTGTCTCATGCCTGTAATCCTAGGAGGATTTGGGAGGCCATGTGGGGAAGATCACTTCAGCCCAGGAGGTTGAGGCTGCAGTGAGCCATGTTCATGCCATTGCACTCCAGCCAGGGCGACACAGCAAGACCCTTCTCAAAATTAAAAAAAAAAAAAAAGTAGAAAAACAGAAGATAGACCAAGAGGATTGTGTGTTTCAAGCAAAATGGACAGAGCCTCTTACTTTGGGGGGTGGAGACTCCCCTCTGAGTGTGAGACGCAAATACTGCCCACTTCATTCATCTACTCTTTACCTGCCTCTCTCCTCCAGGTACCTGAGGTTGCAACCTTGACAGTGTCCTCTTTCCTGGTTCCAGTAGTTTCTGATTGAGGTTAGCCTCAGCTGAAAAAGGAAAAGTTGACCTCTGACCTCATCATTCTCTTTAAATACATGATCCTTTTTATTTAACAATCATTTGAGGCCAGGAACAGTGGCTCATGCCTGTAATTCCAGCACTTGGGGAGGCTGAGGCTGGAGGATGACGTAAGGCAAGGAGTTTGAGACCAGCTTGAGCAACATAGCAAGTCCCTGTCTCTACAAAAAAAGAATTGAAAAATAAAAATAGCTGGGCACAGTGGCACACACCTGTAGTCCCAGCTGCTTGGGAGGCTGAGACAGGAGGATCACTTGAGCTCATAACTTTGAGATTACAGTGAGCTACGGTCACAACACCACTGGAGCCCAGCCTAGGCAACAGAGCAAGGCCCTGTCCCGAAAAAATAAAAAATAAATTATTTGATATTTTTAGATGTAGTTTAAAGCAAGCAATTATTCTTCATCTAATAGATAGGCAGATATTGACCTAAGGGTATAGGATCTCTGCTTTGCTTCCTTATGAGATTTGAGTAGCCTTCTTACACCAAGTAACCTTGAAATATGCCTGCTAACAGTTTCTCAAAGGAAATGAAAACTAAGAAATTGCTGGTATGTTCAGAAGGTGAAAAATGAATCTTACCCACCCTCATTTCAGATGAGGTGTGTGACTGTATTGTGGTGTGTAGTAAGAAAAAAACAATTAAATTTCCCATTCATCTCCTAAATTTTTTAAGCCCAGAAGAGAATGTTTCTCAACACTCTCCGAAGTCTTTCCTCTTTAATAGCGTTGGATAGTAGCAGTTTTATGATCATAACCAGTCTTGGTGGCTTCCTCATAGATCCATCCCAGTAATACTGGAGGGATGGAACAATGCATTTCCTGCCTGCTGAGACTGCAAACGAACTGATTTCACAAGGACAGGCAGCTTAGAGATGATCTCTACACTTGGCCTCCACCCTGTCAAGAGGGCCCTACTAGTCCAGCCTGAGCTTTCCAGGCCATTCCCAGGCAGAGATGTCTAATGAGATCCACAGCTTTGGGGGAGGGAGGATAGCTTAAAGACCCTAGTCAAAACAGGAAGACCCACCATTCAGAAGCCAGAGGCCCTAATCTGTGTCAGAAAGAGGTTTTGAGATCTTCTGGCCTAGGCCTCCTGGTGTCGGAGCTCCAGGGTGAACCTTGAGGGACCTCTGGGAGCACAGAGCAGAGCAGAGCTGCGGCCCCTCATTCATGCTGAGCACCGAAGGTTTTGTTACATGCCAGTTTATCTCTATTGCTCTGTAGTCAGAGATATGGAGCAGTAGTCAGAGATAAAGGGACAGAATTGGTAACTTTGAATGACAGTCTCATTTCTGTTGCCTAATACATATTTTATTCCAATTCACAGTGGTCATGTTATTCCACTAAGAACTCTGTTAAAAGGAAAGTTCCAGTAAATGTCTTTGAATTTCAGTTTCTCCATATCTATAGTGACATCTGGTTTTATACTGCCACAAGAGATGTAACATACACTAATAATTACTATAGATAACAATTACTACAGGGTAATTACTCTGGGTCAGTCGTGATGCTAGTAAGCACTTTAACATCATAAGTCTCACAGTTCCATTGAGGAAGCCCCTGTCTTCAGATTCATTTTATACAGGAGAAGCTGAGGCCTAGATAAGTTGAACCATTTGCCCAAGGTCACATAGCCAGTAAATAACCAAAGCAGGATTTGAACCCCGATGCCAAAGCCAGTGCTCTTAACCCTGAACCTTGCTACTTACATACATTTCATCGATATGGTGAGTGCTGGATCTGGAACAGTCATAAATTGAGCTCAGCATTCAGGCCTAGCTCCTGCCTCTGTCTACTCTACCAATGCCACAAGTTAGTGTGAGGAACTGGAGCCATCATCGGCTCAGCATTCTGATCTTATGACCCACATTTTGTCCTTTTTCTTTTTTTCTTTTTCTGGTGTGTTGCAGGAAGTTTCATGGCTATAACTCCCTGAAGGAATACTATGAGGAAGAAAGTTGCATGCGGTACCTGCACAGGGTGAGTGGCCATCACTGGCTCAGAATTAGCATCACTCTATCCAGCCTCGCACACAATACAACAAATATCTCCCCTAAATTTTCCTGGTGGAAGCTCAGCTGGAATCTGGCTCCAACCGCTTTTTTAGCTTGGATTTGTTTATTGAACCAGACTCTCTCCCTCTGTAACTGCCATACATTAATCCCAGAGCTGCCCCTTAGACTGGTGTGCTCCCATGTCTGTGTGAGGGCCTTTAAAATTGCTCCAACACCCACTTTTTTCTTAGTCTTCCTTTGACAGTATAATCCTGTCTGGTTTCTGCCAGATCAATGAGATCTGTCTAGATTTCTTACCATCTGGGACCCTCTTTTGGCCATTCTGTATTTTGTTACCATAGTGCCTAAGACTGAACTCAAAATTCCTGCCGTGATCTGGTAAGCACAGAGTAAAACTGGTGTGTTTCTGTATCAAAGTAATGATGAGCATGTCTATTTTTTCTTTTTTTTTCTTTTTCTTTTCTTTTTTTTTTTGAGATAGAGTCTCGCTCTGATGCCCAGGCTGGAGTGCAGTGGCGCAATCTCTGCTCACTGTAATCTCCACCTCCCAGGTTCAAGCGATTCTCCTGCCTCAGCCTCCTGAGTAGCTGGGATTACAGGCGTGTGCCACCACGCCTGGCTAATTTTTGTATTTTTAGCAGAGATGGGGTTTCACCATGTTGGCCAGGCTGGTCTGCAACTCCTGACCTTGTGATCTGCCTGCCTCAGCCTCCCAAAATGCTGGGATTACAGGCATGAGCCACCGCGCCCAGCCGAGCATGTCTGTTGATAAGGTAGACTTGTTTGTATTAATTCAACTTTTAGCAGCTACAGTAAACTTTGTGTGATTGTTTGTGGCCAACCAAAATCTCCATATGTTTGTTTTACCTGAATGACCAACAAGCCAGTCCCTCTCATTCTGTCTTTGCACAATTGATTGCCCTGTTTATCCAAACACAGGACTTCCCATTTATCCTTGTCAATGTCCACCTGTAGGTTTGGCCCATCATTCTCCTGGCTAAAGCAGATCACTGGAAACTGTAGTTGTGCTATCTTATCAGCCATCCCTCCTAGTTTAGCATCATCAGGCTTTTGATGTCGTCATTTAAGCCATTGTAGGAATGTTGAGCTGTCTAGAGCCAACTGCAGAGACCTACAGGATACCACAGTCATTCACTGCCTCAGTATGGCTATTCAATGACATCTGAGTCTCCCTATCAGTACCATCTCCATTCAAATGAAAAAGAAGGCTATTGACTGTTTTAGTAGAGTGGATGTTGAATGCAACCCTGCCAATGATTTTCCAATATCCACCAGCCTACTCCTGTTTTCAACCTTCAGATTCTTTTTTTTTTTTTTTTTAAAGAGACAGGGTCTTGCTCTGTTTCCCAGGCTAGAGTGCAGTGGTGTGATCATAGTTCACCACAGCTTTGAAATCCTGGGCTCAAGTAATCCTTCTGCCTCAGCCTCCTGAGTAGCTGGAACTATAGGCATAAGCCATAAACCTGACCTAGATTCTTTTGATTTGTTCTATTTTTGTTTTTGTGTTTGTTTTAACAAATAGAGACTGGGGTATGGGTCTCACTCTGTTTCCCAGGCTGGTCTCAAACTTGTGGGCTCAAGCAGTCCTCCCACCTCAGCCTCCCAAAGTGCTGGGATTACAGGCGCGAACCACTGTGCCCAGCCTTGGCCTAGATCCCTGTAGAATCTCTTTTGTCTGGTGTGGAGTGCACTTCATTTTTCCCTCCCATGATATAAACTGAATGAATATGTACATAATTCATTGCAAAGTCATTTCCTAAAAGGCATGGCTAATCTGAAACACTCTGATGATCATCAGGAAGCTTTGCTTCTACACACTCCTGCTTCCAGGGCAGTAATCACAATGGCAGATGTAACTCATCACATTGCCAGAGAATACAAGGCGTCCTTACTGTACCTGTTCAGCAAGCTGAGCTGTGACCCTCTTCCCTTTGCTTCAAAAATATGTCCAGCAGTGAGTTTGAGCCTTGAATCGATGGGGTCTGAAGATGGGAATCAGTAGTTTAATTCTGCTTTATGTTCTTGTTGCAGATTTATGTTCCTCTCATGCTAGTTAATGCAGCTGACGATCCGTTGGTGCATGAAAGTCTTCTAACCATTCCAAAATCTCTTTCAGGTAAGTGTTTCTTCCTACCGCCCTCTCAACAGCTCAGCAAATTGCCACAGTAAATTCTGTCACCTTCACCATGCTGTCATCTCCTGGAGACCACCCTCTTTAGGGAAAGACATCTCATAGCAGTCAGTGTTCTTATTCTGTGTAGCCTGATAGTCCTCGGGCTGTGATGGGGCCTGGGCATCAGGCCCCCCTCGTGTTCCTCCTAGGGCATGAGACAGGACCACCATGTATATCCATAGCCAGTAGGGCTTTGGGGAGTCACCTGATGTTCTGTGAGATTATCTCAGGGTTAGGGTTCCCTTAAGTTTGAAAGTTTGACATAAAGAGATATTTAGATATAAAATTCGAGACTAGGTGTGTTGGCTCACACCTGTAATCCTAGCACTTTGTGAGGCTGCAACGGGAGGATCACTTGAGGCCAGGAGTTCGACACAAGCCTGGGCAATATAGTAAGACCCTATCTCTACAAAAAACTTAAAAATTAGCTGGGCATGGGGAGGCTGAGGCAGGAGAATGGCGTGAACCCGGGAGGCAGAGCTTGCAGTGAGCCAAGATCACGCCACTGCACTACAGCCTGGAAAAAAGATTAGCTGAGCATGGTGGCACATACCTGTAGTCCTAGCTACTCAGGAGGCTGAGGCAGGAAGATCACTTGAGTCTAGGAGTTCGAGGCTGCAGCAAGCTATGATTGTGCCACTGCACTCCAGCCTGGGCAACAGAGCAAGATTCTGTCTCTAAAAATAAATAAATGGTAAAAAAATAAAATTTGACCTGAAAAGCAAAACAAAAAATCCAGTTCTGCTGTCTCTTGTGACAGCCTCTCCATCTGCTTTAAACATACAAATAGAAGCAACTAGGCCAAGTTTGGTGGCTCATGCCTATAAATCCCAGCACTTTGGGAGGCCAAGGTAGGCGGATCACTTGAGGTCAGGAGTTTGAGATCAGTCTGGCCAACATAGTGAAACCCCATCTCTACTAAAAATACAAAGATTAGCCAGGCATGGTGGTACATGCTACTGGAGAGGCTGAGGCATGAGAATCGCTTGAACCTGGGAGTGGAGGTTGCAGTGAGCTGAGACTCTGTCTCAAAAAAATAAAAAATAAAGTCAAGCTCTAGGTTATTATTTCTTAGGATGGCCACTTAGCACGTGGCGTTGAGAGCTTGGGCATCTTTTAACACAACGTGCAGCTTTAAGAATCTTGAAGATAAATGTCTGTAGTGAAAACTCATTGACTCCTTTGAATTCTCCTTGTTCTCTAGTAAATAATACTGTAAATGCCATGAATCCCCACTCAGAGCCCGGCCCCCACCACTAGCATGGGCATCACCTGGGAACTTTTTAGAAATGCAGAATCTCAGCTCCCACTTCAGGCTTATTAAATCAAAATCCGTATTTTAATAAGATATCCTAAGTGATTTCAATGCACAAAGTTAGGAAACACATTGAATCACCTGGGGAGCTTGAGAAATACCAACACTAGGGAATTCCCTTCCCTCACTCCTCTCCCACCTCCCACCCCCAGAGGTTCTGATTTAATTCATCTGGGCCAGCCTGGGGTTAAGGAGCTTTAAGAACTCCACAACTGATTCTAATATGCAGCCAAGTTTGAGAACCCCTTAGCGTTCTAAGGCTTTCTTAAGCTGGTGTCCATTCAGCTCCAAAGCCAAGCTGTATTCTAAAACCTGCCAGATGCCACTGTCTTGCCTGCCCCCTCTTTGGTGAACAAGGCAGAGTGAGTAGAGGTTGGATGCCCACTTAGGTGACCCTGCGGGGACAGCGCAGGCTACCCTAGCCAGCCCACCTCTGCACCTCCTGTCCTGGAGCAAACTAGAGAACAGTAACTCACTCAGCTGCGTTTCCCCTGCAGAGAAACGAGAGAACGTCATGTTTGTGCTGCCTCTGCATGGGGGCCACTTGGGCTTCTTTGAGGGCTCCGTGCTGTTCCCGGAGCCCCTGACATGGATGGATAAGCTGGTGGTGGAGTACGCCAACGCCATTTGCCAATGGGAGCGTAACAAGTCGCAATGCTCTGACACGGAGCAGGTGGAGGCCGACCTGGAGTGAGGCCTCTGGACTCTGGCACGCTCCAGCAGCCCTCCTCTGGAAGCTGCATCCCCTCACCCCCTGTTTCAGGTCTCCCATCTCCCTCAGTGACCTGGATCTGACCTCACACCATCAGCAGGGGGCAGCCACCATGCACACCTGTCTCGGAGTAGGCAGCTCTTCCTGGGAGCTCCAGGCTATTTTTGTGCTTAGTTACTGGTTTTCTCCATTGCATTGTTAGTCATGGTGACAAGCGACAGAGTTCTTGCCCTCTGTCCAGTTTCAGCATCTGGTTGCTTTTAAGCCAAGTACATCTAGTTTCCCTATTAAAAATGTGTCTGAATAGCAATTTTGCTTTGCCACCAAAAGGCTTTTCCCTGAGAGCAGTGAAGGATGTATGTCATTTTGTGGTGGTTGTATGTGTCCTTACATAGACCTTAAAAAGAGCTCACCCTTCCAGGCCAATGCTGAAGACACAGCTCAGCTTGGAAGCCTGAGAACCCGGGCTTCCCAGGCCAGAGTGTGGCTTCTTAAATGGCAAAGGAAATTCCTTTGTATCACAAGCCAAGTTTTCACCCTATCTTCTAAGACCATTTCCTTACACTTTGCTGCTGCTGAGAGTTACGTGGGGCACTTGTTAAAAATTCAGCCTCCCAGGTCCCTCCCCTCGGAGAGGCTGATTCACTGGGTCTGGGAAGGAGCCTGGGGATTTTAATTTTTGACAAGTGCCCCAGATGATTCTCATCACCAAGCAAATTTTGGAAATGCTGTTCAACAACGCCCTTAAATTGGGAACATCTTTGTAGCTCGTTTTATTGAAATTCATAATCGGGGTGTCCCCTAGCTCCCACGGTCTCCAGAGCAGCAAGGCCAGCTATGGAGCTGCCATCGTGTGACCACAGTGTGATGTCTCAGAAGGGCTCCGGGTGGGCTGAACATCTGGGCTGTGCCCTGGCTCTGCTTTTCACCCTGGACAAAGTCCCTGTGGGCTTCAATTTCTTCACCTCTAAAATGGGGGACTTGGACCAGGTAGATTGCTGAGCTCACTACCAGGTTCAACGTTCAATGACAAACTCAGTTTACTGAGGTTTGAGAGAACATTCCTCCAGGGGAGCCTGGGAGCTGCTCTCCCAGTCTAAGCATGTGGATATCATCATTTGCCTTTTGTGTGTGTGTGTGTCCCTTATTTGATAAAAAGATGTTTTGAGTTTTTTTTTTTAAGCACTCACTTGTAATTTTAGTTTTTAAACCCAAGTCCCTCTAACTTTGCCTTTTGATACCAAACAATTCAAAAGTTGGATCTGAGTTTGGAGAAAGATATTTCCAACTTAAGTGGGTATTATTTTGAAACCAGATTTTTAATTTAATAGCCTATATTTGTAGTCTGTTGGATAGGTGTTTCCAAAGTGTGTCTTCTCAAGTGAAAACGCAACTCTAGGTTTCAAGTACTCCTTTTCTCCAATCCTGTGGTACTTGAATGTCTAAAGACCCTGCACTTTCAACAATCAGCAGTCGCTATCTGGAACTAAACAGAACTTTGAGTAAAATTGCCTGGATAATTTAAAAAGATATTTTCCCTCCTTCATCTCCTTTGACTCCAGGACAGACTGGAATATAAGTAGTGGGTCTGCATGGATGTTTCAGGGATCAAAGGAGCCACCTGAGCGCCTGAATGCCAACCCTCAGGGCCACAGGTGGGTGTGGTTTGGGCACGGGTCCAAGTGACTGTGATCGTAACGTCTGTAACCTGAAGAAGTAGTTTTCTGACAATCACCAAATCATCCAAATAACATCAAAAACAGCCCTTATCTCAGAAGATTGAGATTTCTGTGGTCTCAACTTCGCTTTGGTATAATTTCTGGCACTCACCAGCCTCTATCATTATGACTTTCTCCCCAGTGTATTATTTCTCTAATACGTTTCCTTTTCCTGTTCTTTTAGCACAGATTGGCACTTTACCCCCTCAATTTGGAAGCTAGTCCCTCTCCTCTGTTACTTTTCCCTTCACTCAACTACAGCTGTGATCTAGAAGATTCATAGTCATATTTCTGCTACTACTACCTTCATTTCTCAAGACTTTTTATGAGAATAGGTAAACCAAGCAATAACTTCCTAGGATTGAATCACCACCCCAGAAGAGCAAGAGGCTCCTTTCATATGCCTGAGGCCACACCCCTTAACCTATTCTGACGAAATAGTGGCTGGCCCATGTACCAGCTCCATTCAGAAATTCAGGAAGAGAAAAGACAGCCCTGTTGTCACACAAACCGGTGTGGGGGAGGGTGGAGCCTGGTCTGCACGGCAGTCCTGGTGGCCCCTGTGGAGGACAGGCAGGGCTGGCAGCATAGCCTTTGTTGCCACACAACCGGAATCTGCTCCTCCAGGACTGTGGGAGCCAATGTCCCAGCTGAAATCTTTTTAGTGTGTGACTCTGAATGGCACTCACATTCCATTTTGGCTCACATGGAGCTAACTGAAGCCCTTTGTTCAAGCTTCAGGCTCTTAGGCATGGAAATGAGAATGTGACTGTGGCCGTCTTACAGGAAAATTCTTGTTTGTCCCTGAATGAGAGCACAGAGGCATTGAATTTACAGAGCTGCAAACTTGCCTGATAAATGAGGGAGTGGCAGTTTATAGATAGGTCATCTTTTTTCCTTCCTCCAGGTGTCCTTGTCTTTCTTCCCAAAGTCATTCATTTCTGATGATTATATGAATCCCCCTCTTGCTAGTAAGGTTCTACTTGGTCTAAAACAAGGCTGAATTTTTAAAGATTATTTGAATATATTTTAGAATCAAATTGAGGCTATAAATTGTATCAATCTGGACAATTCCATTGCAGGAATAATGTGTTGAAAACCAATGAGGAGAAGCACCCACATCTCTCCTGTAGCACTCTGTGTCTCATAAGCAATTTGAAGACACTTATAAGTAACTGATTCCAGTCAAATTAGGATTAACTGACTCAAAAAATGGTGTCAAGTTTCTTTCATGTTTTTGTTAGAAGTGAGTTTAACAGACTTGAAGAAAACTGTTATCTTTTCCTGCTGTGAGTTTACACAAATGATTCCAGAGCAGAATGAAAGCAGAAAGCTGTTTGTTACAATATTCTTTTAACCTCTCTGCCGCATTTTACACTTACTGGGAACCTTATGAGTCACCATAGGAGTGGAAATATACCTGAGTTCTTGTCCTAATGGTCTCTAATTCACATTGGATCGTGGGCAAATCACCTCACCTCTCTGAGCCTGTTCCCTCCTCGTAGACCATCTCTAAGACCACTTCATCTATTTACACGTCATTTGCTTGAACATCTGCGTGAACTTGTCTTCTCCAGCCCTTGCAGGTGGAAACAGCTATGTCAAGGCTCAAGGCTCATGCTGAGGGGACTTGGAGGGAGGGGGTTTCTGCATTAAGCTTTCCTGGTGAAGACCCTTGATCTTGTCCAAAGCCCTGTGTCTTTGACTGGCTTCTCTTCAGAGTCCTCATTGTCATCGTAAGATCCTTGCTGTTCTGAGGGTGGTCTTGTGACTGTGGCAGGTGCTGGCCGCTGGAATGAGGAGCCTATCTCCATCCTCCAGTGTGACTCAGGCAGAGCATTGAGAATTCCCAGGGCAGAAATCCTTCCTGCTCAGGCTTTCATTCTAAAACTACAGTCTTCATTAAAGCTGAACTTTCTGGGTAGCTGAGCTTATATGCCTGGAATCTGAATGAGAGCTTTCTTTGTAACTGTGTGACTTGAGATCTATTTTGCCAGCTCCTGGGAAACAATACATGTGTTCTTGTTTGTGTTTGCTCAGCAAGCAGATGTCTGAGATGTAAGAAGCTTTTCTTTTCCTGTGGCATTGATTCTGACTTAGAGCTGAAGTGAAGATCACTGAAACATCACGTCAAGTTGAAGTCACTCGTAGGTCTTTGTCCTTTAGGCAGGACAGGAGAGGCATTAAGAAGCATTTCACTGTAGCATTCTGTCACAGTATCATCTGGAATTGTTTCCTTTGCCCAGAAAGCCTTAACTTGCCTCTAGAGAATCCCTGGTATTACAACAATATTGTGGCATTAGAATTCAAATTCTTCTGCTGTGGAAGTTTGAAGTGAAGCTGCAGCAAAACCAGAGAATTTCCTCAAGTGGCCTGTAGGCTCCTTGTTATCTTATGCCCCCACCCCTCCCTCAACAATATGAGTGATCCAGAACTGGCCCAGACACCTCAGCTCTGGCCCCTTTTTGCCCTTCTTGGCCTTACTCTGTTGTTCAAAGCCACTTTGGATTGCTTGGATGCTTCGAAAAGCCATGAAAAGTAGCCTGCCTGTGGCAGTTAGAGGTCAAGCAATTGACAGAAAGGGTTTCTTCTACCTCTGTCATCTAAGCAGAGGGAAGTAAACCGCTCACCACCCCCCACCCCCACTGCCCCCGATTACACTAGAATTGCTTTTGCCAAATTGTAGTTGAAGCTAAGGAAGGGGAATCTGGCACCTGCTGGGAGAGGGATCTGGTATGCCACACAAGGCAAGGCCTGCTTCTTTCCTTCCCGTCTCTGCTGCTGCTGTAGCCCAGGCTTCCTCCGACAGTGGCCCTTGGAAGCAGGCCGCAGAGTAGACAGCTGCTCCTTTTGGAAGAGTCAGTCCCCCGTGTTTTCTGAACTGTTTTTCCTAGCATGTTTGTGGGTAGAGCTTTCATGCATCTCTAGTAATAATAAGCTGAAATTAGTTTTTTTAATTCTCCAATTTAAAACTTTTAATTAAAAAGTAAATTTTATAGTCGAAAATGAAAACTTGGGGAGGGCAGAAAGATCACACCCAAGGCTGTCACTTCATACTTGGAGGGTTGCACAGCAGCCAGGCAGAGGCGCTCCTCACTTCCCAGATGGGGCGGTGGGCGGCAGAGACGCACCTCACTTCCCAGACAGTGCGGCAGCCAGGCACAGGCATGCCCCACTTCCCAGATGGTGGGTGGCCAGGCAGAGGTGCTCCTCACTTCCCAGAAGGTACAGTGGCCAGACAGAGACGCTCCTCACTTCCCAGAGGGTGGGCGACCGGGCAGACGCGCGCTCCTCGCTTCCCAGAGGGTGGGTGGCCAGGCAGACGCACTCCTCACTTCCCAGACAGTTGGGCAGCCAGGCAAGCACCCCTCACTTCCTAGATGGGGCAGCACCCGGGAAGAGGGGCTCCTCACTTCCAGACAGGGCAGCAGCCAGGCAGAGGCGCTCATCACTTCCCAGAACAATTCTTTATGAATTTCATAAAGGACTGAATGTGCAACTGAAACCTGCTAGTGATGATCTGGTAATATACAATCTGTCCAGTGACCAAACAGTTTGTTTTTATTGTGTTTTCTAACCATAAGAGATCATTAAAGGCAAAGCCTATATGACACTGTACACACACACAAAAATGGTCACTGCAGGCCATACTACCAATGAAATGGTACGTAAACAAATCTTTTTCTGGTCAAGAGAAAAAAAAAAGAAATAGCACTCTGCATGCTTCGCTCTACAAGATGAATTTCCCTAGAAAGAATCCAGTGAAGGCCGGGCGTGGTGGCTCACTCCTGTAATCCCAGCACTTTGGAGGCTGAGGCGGGTGGATCACCTGAGGTTAGGAGTTCAAGACCAGCCTGGCCAACATGGCGAAACCCCTTCTCTACTAAAAATGCAAAAATTAGCTGGGTGTGATGACCAGCGCCTGTAATCCCAGCTACTCGGGAGGCTGAGGTGGGAGAATTGCTTGAACCCAGGAGACGGAGGTTGCAGTGAGCCCAGATCATGCCACTGCACTCCAGCCTGGGCAACAGGAGTAAGACTCCGTCTCCAAAAAAAGAAAAAGAATCCAGTGAAAATGGCTGCAATTACAACAAGAAGTGAAGGAAGAGGACTGGTAACATCTCTGAAGGATGCAGTTGAGGTTGATCCAGGTTTATCCGAATGTGCTATCTTTCTGAGCCTTAAACCTTCATCTCTCAGGTGTCGATTTTCTTCTGATAGCTTCATCATTTCTCCCTGAAGTCTTTTACACTATTCTATTAGTTTCCTTGTTTCGGTATCATTAAGTGAAACACTGTGTGGTTTTGGCATGGGTCCATCTTGTTTAGATGCATTCAGTGGAACAGCTTTGCTAGGTTCCATGTCATTCAATTTATCATTTTCATTGGGCATTTCAAATAGACATCTCAATTTGGAATCCATTAATTCATGAGGTTTTGCCTCTTTCCACACAGCTTCCATACCTGAAGTGTTTAGTGGAGCAAAAATTGTACCATAAACTTGTGTTTACTCTTTTCATTCGGATCATAGTCAAAGGGCTGTAGCATTACTGAAACAGTCACAGTTGACCCTGGGTCAATAATTCCACTGTTGGGCCTCACACAGTACCGGTGAGGCGCTGTAGTCTTCACTTTGAAACACACTTTTCTATCCGATGGATTTCGCAATTTAAGATTTGTAGTGACTACATCTGTGAAGGGGCCTTTGAATTTGAGGTCTGTGGGCGGATGGAGGACCAGGATCTGCTCGTGCTTCGCCATGGCCCCGGAGGCGGACGCCATCGGAGAGACAGCGCAGAGCAGGGGGCGGTTTGCTCGCTGGGGGCGGGTGACGATGGCGAGGGGGGAGGGGGAGCGAGTTTGCATCTCTCCTTTTCCTGGTTAGACTGTTCAACCACATTCTTAGGTTGGCAGATCTGCTTCCAGATTGATTTTTTGAGAACCATCACTTTCACATTCCTAATTCTGATTTTGTTTTGTTTTGTTTGGGTTTTCTGAAACTTAAAATGCTGCCCTGAAAATACTATATTTTTGAGTTTGTGTTCTGAAAGCCTCCGTGCTGCTGGATCGTTGGCGGGAAATACAGGATCCTTCAGCGCTGAGGTGTTTAAGATTTGCAACTAGCAATGCAATTTTTTCTAAATATGGGGATATTTACCTTTATTAAGAAATTATACTAAACAATGATGTCCTCGATCCTTTTATGTTCTCATATTACTTTTGATTCTACTATGATTGCGTGGTGGTGAACAAAGATCATTACAAACAAAAACTGTAATTTTGTTATATTTGATTCAATGGAATTTACTTAAAAAATAAAGACTAAAAATGTGGTGTGGCTATGTGTCCTTTGTATAGTGGCAGTTTTCCATCTGAATGGATTCTTCCTGTGTCTTCACCAAAGTATGAGATTAATGGAAATACACAAAACCCCATTTTTGCACCACAATTGATGTTAGTCCATCCTTGCAAACAAATACCGAAACCTTGACCAGGCCACAAGCGTCTTCACAACCCCATCTTCTCCAGGCAAGAAAGCCAAGAACTAAAATAAGTGAAGTATCTGTTTTCTACTTTTTTTATTTTTTAGAGAGAGGTTCTTCCTCTGTGGCCCAGGCTGGAGTGCAGTGGCGTGATCACAGCTCACTGCAGCCTTGACCTCTTAGGCTCAAGCAATCCTCCTGCCTCAGCCTCCCGAGTAGCTGGGACTACAGGGGCTTGCCACTGCACCTGGCTAATTTTTTAGTTTTTAGTTTTTTGCTATGTTGCCCAGGCTGGTCTCAAACTTGATTTCAAGCAGTCCTCCTGCCTTGGCCTCCCAAAGTGTTGGGATTACAGTTGTGAGCCACCATACCCAGCCTCAGTGTTTTAATCACTTCTTAAAGTGAATCATGAAGACAAAATACAAGGCAAGGTGTAAATGGTGCTTGCCGTGTGTGATTTGTATGCTTTTCCAATAATGTTCTTTGAAAAGACCAGGTGAGGCCGGGTGTGGTGCCTCACACCTGTAGTCCTAGCACTTTGGGAGGCCGAGGCAGGTGGATCACCTGAGGTCGGGAGTTCGAGACCAGCCTGACCAACATGGAGAAACCCTGTCTCTACTAAAAATACAAAATTAGCTGAGCATGGTGGCGCATACCTCTAATCCCAGCTACTCAGGAGGCTGAGGTGGGAGAGTCACTTGAACCCGGGAGGTGGTGGTTGTGGTGAGCCAAGATCGCGCCACTGGACTCCAGCCTGGTCACAAGAGTGAAACTTCGTCTCAAAAAAAAAAAAAAACCAAACAAACAAAAAAAAAGACTGACCATTTCCTAAGTCAATATTATATTGGGTTGGTTGGGTGCTGGTGGTGGTTTATTCTTTGAATCTGTCTGAACCCAAGCTAAGGGTCTCCCAGGACCAAGCACTGGCTCAGCCACAAGGGTTCTACCACCACCAAGAGACACTCACAGCTCCCTTCCCTCCTTGGCCACACAAAACCTTTGTCAAGTTAGGCAGGGTGGGGAGTGTTAGCTTTAGAAGTTGTGCATTAACAAGACCTAAAAAGCCCAATGGCAAGTTTCAAAATTCATCCCTCTCTGGTAAGCAAGCTTCCCCTCGATTCATATCCCCCACAAATTAGCCAGACTATTTTGGCCCAAGAAAACCAACTTGCAAAGAATACTACCTATGAAAAGACTACATGGAAGAGATTTCAGGTCCAGGGCATTAGGGAGGTCAGTGCCAGCTGCATGCCAATGTGGTCAGGCAGGACCAGTAGCACACACAGCTGCCCTCTCCTGAGGCAGCCATACAGCATTTGTGTTCAGTGACACCTCACTCACTGCCCCAGTCATGCTACTTTTTATTTTACCTTTCATTAACAGGCCTCTCTGCTCTAGTCCTATAGGGAGTACTTTCCCTTGATGAAGATCAAACACCTTACTGGATGGCCCTTCATATGACAGCCTCCCCTCCTCACTTCTCTCTTGGGTGTCTTCAGAGGGAGTTACAGGAAAGTGCTACCATATATCAGAGTGGTTGAAAGACATGACGGGCAATTTGACCTCGAACTGGTGAACCCCTCCCCAAAGGAGATAAATTTTTTTATTATTATACTTTAAGTTTTAGGATACATGTGCACAACGTGCAGGTTTGTTACATATGTATACATGTGCCATGTTGGTGTGCTGCACCCATTAACTCTTCATTTAACATTAGGTATATCTCCTAATGCTATCCCTCCCCCTCCCCCCACCCCACAACAGGCCCCGGTGTGTGATGTTCCCCTTCCTATGTCCATGTGTTCTCATTGTTCGATTCCCACCTATGAGTGAGAACATGCAGTGTTTGCTTTTTTGTCCTTGCGATAGTTTGCTGAGAATGATGGTTTCCAGCTTCATCCATGTCCCTACAAAGGACATGAACTCATCCTTTTTAATGGCTGCATAGTATTCCATGGTGCATATGTGCCACATTTTCTTAATCCAGTCTATCATTGTTGGACATTTGGCTTGGTTCCAAGTCTTTGCTATTGTGAATAGTGCCACAATAAACATACGTATGCATGTGTCTTTATAGCAGCATGTTTTATAATCCTTTGGGTATATACCCAGTAATGGGATGGCTGGGTCAAATAGTATTTCTAGTTCTAGATCCCTGAGGAATCGCCACACTGACTTCCACAATGGTTGAACTAGTTTATAGTCCCACCAACAGTGTAAAAGTGTTCCTATTTCTCCACATCCTCTCCAGCACCTGTTGTTTCCTGACTTTTTAATGATCACCATTCTAACTGGTGTGAGATGGTATCTCATTGTGGTTTTGATTTGCATTTCTCTGATGGCCAGTGATGAGCATTTTTTCATGTGTCTTTTGGCTGCATAAATGTCTTCTTTTGAGAAGTGTCTGTTCACATCCTTCGCCCACTTGTTGATGGGGTTGTTTGTTTTTTTCTTGTAAATTTGTTTGAGTTCACTGTAGATTCTGGATATTAGCCCTCAAAAGGGGATAAACACCTCTCTCCATGTGGCTTTGTGTCACCCACACCTTCCTTTTGATTCATGCTATCTACCACATTTACCCCAGCATCTCTACTGAAGACTGGTTTCCTCTTAAAGTCATTTCCTCCTCATCTGATGATAGTTGGTGAAATTAACCCGAAATATATGAAATTCTCATTTCATTGTTTCTTCTCCCTTCTGCCTGCACCTCTCCCACCCCCAGAAATAAATGAAACAAACATTGGAGACAAAGCATGAGTAACAACAGAGCCAAAGAGATTTGGAGCCAGAGTTGCTGGGTCAGGGTCCCATCCTCACCATTTCTAGCTCTTTGATCCTAAGCAGGATTTAACCTCAGATTGTTATTTATTTATTTATTTACCTATGGGAATAATGATACTAAGAATGCCTACCTCAGGATGATTGAGGGGTTCAGATGATATTTTTCAGAGTGCTGATGTTACTTTGGACAGTGGTTTTGGCTTTATCTGTTTGGTTCCCACTCATACATCATCTCCAAGGTAGAAACTACAAGAAAAGTGTCTGACGTGGTCCAGCTCCACACCAAGGTGTCTAACTGATGGGCTGCGAGGAAAGCAGAGCCTGGCCTGGTTATAGTTTCGAAAAACATTCCTGGGCTCAGAAGTGCTGACGCGCCACGTTGTGTGCACCATCAAACCCTGATCCTTGTCTTTTCCTTCTTCATATGTGGCCACCTTGAGAAATCAAGGTGTAGTACACGTCCTGTCTACTGGCAAGGCGACTTCCGGGCACAGCCCCACAGTGGAACTTGCTTATTCTGGGACATTTAGCCTGTCAGCTGCGGTCTTCCCACAGGGCTCCTGCAGCCTTCTTCTCTGTTCTCTGCTCACGTGCAAAGTTTGCCTTTAAACCCACAGATATGAATACTTACTAGAGTGGGTTCCTCCATATCCTCACCTCCATATGTCAACATACAGGGTTTAAGCAGTGCACATTTGAGCCACCTGCTGGGAGGTAGACAACCACTGTTTTGTAAGCATTGATTGCCTTCTCTCTCTCTCTCTCTCTCTCTCCTCTCTCTCTGACAGGGTCTCACTCTGTTGCCCATTATTAATAGGAGAGCAGTAGTGTGATCATGGCTCAGGCAGCCTCGAACTCCCAGACTCGAGATCCTCCTGCCTCAGCCTCTTTAGTAGCTAAAAGTACACTACATTTGGCTGATTTTTTTTTTTTTTGTAGAAACAGAGTCTTGCTGTGTTGCCCAGGCTGGTATTGAACTCCTGGCCTCAAGCACTCCTCCCGCCTCAGCCTCCCAAAGTTTTGGGATTACAGGTGTGAGCCACTGTGCCTGGCCTGATTGGTTGTTTAATGTGTAGTCCCCTGGGGGTCTTGTTAAAAATGCAGATTCTGATGCAGCATGTCTGAGATGTGGCTCCCATGGGGCGCTCCAAGGTCCAGCCCTCCTTGGACCACCCTTTGAGTAGTGAGGCTCCAGGAGATCCCACAAGCTTCCAGATTTGACACTTCTGAGCTTCCTCAACTCCAGAGCCAAGCCCCCAACCAAAAGTGGGATCAGAGGCCAGGTGTGGTGGCTCATGCCTGTAATTCCAGCACTTTGGGAGGCCAAGGTGGGAAGATCACCTAAGGTCAGGAGTTCAAGACCAGCCTGGCCAACATAGTGAAACCCCGTCTCTACTAAAAATACAAAAATTGGCCGAGTGTGGTGGCATGCACCTGTAATCCGAGCTACTCGGGAGGCTGAGGCAGGAGAATTGCTTGAAGCTGGGTGGCAGAGGTTGCAGTGAGCCGAGATCACACCACTGCACTCCAGCCTGGGTGACAGAGTGAGACTCCGTCTCAAAAAAAAAAAAAAAAGTGGGATCAGCAGTAGTCCACTTCACCTCTTTTCCTGCTAGCTTGAGTTAAGAGAAAGGTATACCTCTTCTAGTAAGGCTTTGCCAGGCCCCCAGGCAGCACTAACCTCCTCCACTTTCCCCTGGGTAAACCCGAGGCAGTGGCCAATCTCATTGAGAGGCTTTCTGAAGCTGGCGCCCATTTCCTTCCTGAGACCTCTACCCACAGCTTGATGAATTGCCTCCAGACTCTGCTGTCTCCATTCTCCCAACGTCTACATTAGCATGGCAGAAATGCATCGCTGCAACCTTCCAACTCAAATTACTTTGATGAGGCTGAATCCCTGCCTTATCCCAGATGTCCCCAGAAAGTGTCGGGTGTGATGGCTCATGCCTGTAATCCCAGCACTTTGGGAGGCCAAGGCCGGAGGATCACCTAAGGTCAGGAGTTCAAGACCAGCCTGACCAACACGGAGAAACCCTGTCTCTACCAAAAATACAAAATTAGCTGGGCGTGGTGGCGCATGTCTGTAATGCCAGCTACTCGGGAGGCGGAGGCAGAAAAATCGCTTGAACCCGGGAGGCGCAGATTGCGGTAAGCTGAGATCTCACCATTGCACTCCAGCCTGGGCAACAAGAGCGAAACTCTGTCTCAAAACACAAACAAACAAACAAACAGATGTCCCCAGAAAGGAGGTTATTATGGGCACCAAATGGTTGTCATAAAATTCATGTTTTGTTATCCCCCTTCCCATAGCTGGTGGCCTTCAAAAGAGTACTTTATTCTCTCTCTCCAATAATGTGGGGGCCATTTGTAGGAATCACACACATAGACAGCTGGGATTTTGTGAAGCTGAGCACGTCAGATTTTAACATTGGTAGTCTTCAGACACGTTTTCCCAAAAGCGGCACCACCTTCTCAGGCAAGGTCTGGCCCAGCCCACCCAGCTAACCCTCCTGCCCAGCTTGTCCCTGGAGAGGCAGTGTCAGGGCACGACCAGCAGGGGGCGGCGCGAGCACACAGTCAGAGCCGGCTCACGGGATCCCAACCCTATGGCTTCTTCCTCAGAAAGCCACTTGGTTTTCTTATCAGACGGGGTCCCTGAGCTAGGGCCCCAGCCCTGCTGACCTTAGGGACGACCCCAGCATCCCATTCGGGTTTGCTTAGGAGCTAGGGCTGCCCCAAGAGTCTTCTGCTCAGCATGTGCCTGATTTCATTTATATATTTAGAGCTGCCACAAATTCAGAGTGGGCCTGGGCTGTGTCCAGGAGGGCACCTGGCAGCTCGGGGCTCGGGGGAAGATGGGAGTCAGTGGACAGGGATCAACCAGGGGTTCCCTCAGATTTAGGACCCAGGTCTTAAGGAACAATTAGAAGTATATCATGAAAACGTAAAATATACCCTTCCTTCCTTCCTTCCTTCCTTCCTTCCTTCCTTCCTTCTTCCTTCCTTCCTTCCTTTCTTTCTCTCTCTCTCTCTCTTTCTTTCTTTATTTTTTGAGACGGAGTCTCACTCTGTCACCCAAGCTGAAGTGCAGTGGCACGATCTCGGCTCACTGCAACCTCCACCTCTCGGATGCAAGCAATTCTTCTGCCTCGGCCTCCCGAGTAGCTGGGATTACAGGTCCCCACCACCAAGCTCGGCTAATTTTTTTGTTGTTGTTTTTATTGTTTGTTTGTTTGTTTTGGGACAGAGTTTTGCTCTGTTGCCCAGGCTGGAGTGCAATCGTGCGATCTCGGCTCACTGTAGCCTCCGCCTCCTGGGTTCAAGTGATTCTCCTGCCTCAGCCTCCCAAGTAGCTGGGATTACAGGTCCCTGCCACCACACCTGGCTAATTTTTGTATTTTTTAGTAGAGATGGGGTTTCACCATGTTGGCCAAGCTGGTCTCAAATCCTGACCTCAAGTGATCTGCCCACCTCAGCCTCCCAAAGTGCTGGGATTACAGGCATGAGCCACCGCGCCTGGCCAAAAATACCCATTCCTTTAATTTAACTCAGCCTCATCACCACCCCCTTCCATCAACACCTCCACGCAGGTCACCAGTGCCCTCCACCTTGGCAAACGCTAGTCTCTATTCCTCTCTCACATGACCCCAAAGCACCATTGACAGTTCTCGTACTTGAAATACCTTCTTAGCTCCAGATGTTCCTAAGTAATCTCTCAGGGTGAGGCTCCTTCTACCAGAGCAGCTTCACTCTTTTTAGGTTGGTGGTGTGTTTTGTTGATACAGGGTTTCCCTCTGTTGTCCAGGCTAGGGTGCAGTGGCACAACCATGGCTAACTGCAGCCTCGACCTCCTGGGCTCAGGTGATCCTCCCACCTCAGCCTCCTGAGTAGTGGGGACTACAGGCATGCACCACCATGCCCAACAAATTTGTGTATTTTTTGTAGAGGTGGGTTTCACCATGTTGCCCAGGTTGGTCTCAAACTCCCAAGTTCAAGCAATCCTCCTGCCTTGGCCTCCCAAACTGCTGAGATTATAAGCATGAGCCACATGCCTGCCCTTTTTAGGTTTAAATACCAAGGTTCCACGTGAGATTTGATTTGCAAAAATGAAGCCTCAACTTTTGGGACAAAATCCTCACTGGTTGATCTCCTACCCTTCTGCCCATAATAATTTGCTGTGATTCCTCCTCCAGCCTAGGATTCCTATGTAAATACCATTTTTGTTTTCATGGATTTTGTGACCATGGCTTGTTGACTGTGAATGTTATAAAGAAGGAAGTTTCTTGGGTAATGAGCATACACTACAAACCCTAGGAGTGAAAGAAAGTATGTAAGAAATAAGTGCCTATATATATGTATATATATATACCCACACACACACACATATATATACATTGACATATACAGGAACCTGTACACAGCCTCACTGAAAAGCAAGAAAGAGAACTCTCAGTGGATCAGAGAAATTCCCAAAGGTGTGAAAGCAGATAGGACTGAATTGAATCCAAAGTCCAGAAAACGGTTGGAATATCCTGCCCCAAAAGGTAGGTGCAGCACTAAGGGTGCTTGATACCCACAAAGAATGGGGGTGACCCTACAGGCAAGAGCAGACAAGTCTTGGGTTGATTGACTGGGATGCCTTGGTGGGAACAACAAGGCCTCACCTACTGCCACTAGCCAGCCAGTGTCTGCTTCCATGTGGGAAAATGAGCGTAGCATCCTGGAAAAAGTATCTGTCAATGCTTAGGAGACCCATGCCCAGAAGAAGCCAGCACTTCCCCAAGAGGGAATAGCATGCTCAGCAAACAGGGCATCTAACAGGGATTCTCACCTACGGAAATGAGCACACACCCGAAAATCACCAAGCATTTGAGGAAAGCCAGCTCCATAGAAGGAAAGATTTGTATTTGTCAAAACATGCAGATTTGGGCCAGGCATGGTGGCTCACAACTATAATCCCAGCACTTTGAGAGGCTGAGGTGGAAGGATGGCTTGAAGCCAGGAGTTGGAGACCAGCCTGGGCAATAGAGCCAGACTCTTATCTCTACAAAAAATATGTAAAAAAATTAGTTGGGTGCAGTGGCATGCGCCTGTAGTCCCAGCTACTCAGTAGGCTGAGGCAGGAGGCTTGATTGAGCCCAGGAGTTTGAGGTTGCAGTGAACTATGATTGCACCACTGCACTCCAGCCTGGGTGACAGGTGAGACCCTGTCTCAAAAAAAAAAAAAAAAAAATGCAGATTTGGAAAGTGTAAGTTCATCACTGTAAAATGCCTGAGAGTGAAACAAAAAAAGAGCTTTAACTCTATCACTTGAGGACTGAGTGAGTGCTCAGAGAAGATGCCACTTATAAATCTAAGTAGAACTGTCCATCCAGGCAAGGGGACTGGAGGAGACAGCTTTTGGTGGAGAGACTCCTTCTCCCAGACAGACGGAGGGAACATGACTGCCACCCTGGAAAGAGGTCCAAGTTCCTGACCACCCCACACATGCCAGACTGCACCTCACCAAGGGGAGGAGGCCACCCCTGAGTGAAGCCACTTCCAGGCCTCTTCCACCCTGGAATTCTGTGTGGAAAACCCCTAGACTGCCTAGAGGCCACCAGGACTGCTGTGTTTGCCAAATCATTTGAACATATGTCCTCTCTCTTTTATCTTCTTTTATTGCATTTCTGGGGAGAGTAGGGGGATATTTTAATCCAGGCTCCTTGCCTGTTTTCACAGACTCTAAGTCGTAAAACTCTGTTACAAAGGAAATGATTGAGAAAATGAATTCGAGTCTTTGAAATACAACCTCACACAAAAATCACTGTCTTAAAGCTTCAAGGGCAGGTGGAAATATAACTATCCCCAGTTCTTCTTGTTCAAGGGAATTCCCCCTCCTTTATTCCCCATCCCCCAACTTGAGAACAGGGTGACACCTGAGCTCACTCGGGCTTAGGGAGTCTAAGGGGGGACCACAGTCATCTCAAGCAGCCCTTTCCTAGCCTTGGATCCAGGACAGTTGAGGAGAGGCCCAGGGATTCTAACTACAGTTCAGCTGGCAGGAGATGTTTTCAGAAGGCTGTGTTCTCAGCTTGGGCCCGGGGGCCAAAGAGCTGCTCAGCAACAGCCTTGCCATCATACTTGGGCAGCGTGCCCCCGAAGTCAGAGGGCAGGATGTTCTCATCAATCTCCTGGTAGAAACCAGAGAGGTCATCCCCATGGACAAAGACCTGCAGGGAAGCAAGGGAGAGAGAGCTGAGGAGGAGGTGCCCTGAGGATGAGGGTTGAGGGAGGAAAGGGGCAGGAGGACAAAGCCCCATCATGTGCAGTCTTTGCCTGGCGACACCCCTCTCCGCAGGTCTCCATGTTGGGTGTCAGTGGGATCCACATAGCTCAGGACCATGGTAGAGTGTGAGGAGGGCTCAGGTGAGGCCCCACCCCCGGCCCTCTTGTCTCACTGTCTGGGCGTCCCATGTACTCACCCTCTCAAGCAGCTTGCTCTTCAAGAAGGGCTTGACCACATTGTAGGTCGTGGTGAAGTACCATGGCTGGTGGATGAAGTGGATGGCTTTGAACCGGGCTGGGAAGGAATCCTGCAGTGACAGAGAGACACCCCATTCCCCATGGCCCCAGTGACCTCAGAGGCTCCCACTCATTCCCTGCTGCCTCTCCTCGTGGAATAGAACAGATTTGTCCAGCATCACAGGGCTGCCCTGCAGAAGGGCCCACTGAAGCTCCTATTTCCAGGCCAGCAACTAGGGATCCCTGGCTTCACTGTGGCCCAGACTGCAGGGAGGAAGCCCCAAGATTCATAAGACCCAACCCTCTCCCTGCTGATGCAGATAAAACCGGGAATTAGGTAAAGAAATGAAAGTAGCCTTGCTTGGCTTTTTGGTGAGTTTTTTCAAACCCACTTGCCTGCCGAAGGGACTGCAAACTATTACAAACCACAGGAACAATATTATCATCCCTCATTGTCCATCAGCCCCTCCCACAACCTCCACCTCCCACCCCTCCTTTCCCAAATACACAGAGCAGATCCAAGATGGCTCTAAGAAAGGACTCCTGACATGTCAGCACATATAGGAGTGAGTTATCAGAGGGTTAGTGATAATCCCTTTCTTGGGGTGAATCCACATTCAAAGAGAGGCAGCGCGACATATGTGGACAGACAACACGGGATTCCAGGTCAGAAGATGCAGGTTCAAGTCTGGCCTCTGCCGCTTTATTGCTGTGTGACCTTGAGATGTCACTTAAATCTCTGAGCCTTCATTTCCAGGTTTGAAAAATGAAGCAGGGAAGGAGGGAGAGAATGCTTTCAAGGAGTGGATGGAAGAATGAAAGGGAATACTTGGCAAACTGTCAATCACCATGCAAGTGCTTATGGTTGGGATTGTGGCTGTCACTGCTCTTTATGGCATGAGGTGATCCAACTTCTCAGGTCCCTGCAAGCACCATGAAAGGAGGCCCAGCCTCTCAGCCTCCCCAGCTGTGGGAGGCTGCCGTGGGACAGAACTCTAAGCCTCACCTGGAGCATGTCCACCATCTTCCTGAGATCTGAAGTCCGGAGACTAGCAGCCTGCTGCATGGTAAAGCCCTTGAAGTTCTCAATGATGCAGAAGCCATTAATTTGAGTTTCCTCATTCTCCAGCAGCTTCTCCAGGATGAAGCAATATGCCTGCAAGATCTTGGGCACAGAGAGAACAGGCTGTAAGATCTAACCCACAACAATAATTAAGGCTTCAGGTCCTGAGGGGAGAGCTAATTGGTACATTCTTCATTGGGATAATTTGCTGCAGGCTTTGATCTCAGACATTCCACTTCTGTGAATGTACACCAAGAAAACAAGCTCGAATGTCACATCCATGGTTAGAGGCCAGAAGGTTTATCCCAGTATTCTTACAATAGTGGGAACCTTGGAGACAACCTAAACATCCAACAATGGGAACTGGTGAAATTATGGTACACTTATGCCATGGAATACTCTGGAACAATTAAAAACAATACAGAAGACTAATAATACAGGAAAATGTGCATGATATATTATTGTAGAATATAATCCCATTATTGTAAGAAAAATGTGTGGGCTGGGTGCAGTGGCTCACACCTGTAATCGCAGCACTTTGGGAGGCCGAGCCCGGTGGATCATCTGAGGTCAAGAATTCAAGACCAGCCTGTCCAACATGGTGAAACCCCGTCTCAACTAAAAATACAAAAAAATCAGCTGAGCATGGTGGCAGGCACCTGTAATCCCAGCTACTTCGGGAGGCTAAGGCAGGAGAATCACTTGAACTTGGGAGGCAGAGGTTGCAGTGAGCCGAGATCATGCCACTGCACTCCAGCCTAGGCGACAAGGCAAAACTGTGTCTCAAAAAAAAAAAAGAAAAATGTGTGTGTGTGTGTGTGTGTGTGTGTGTGCATGCATACATGTATAAAAAGATTGGAAGGATGTCAATAGTAGAGCTCTCTGAGTAGTAGAATTGCAAATGATTTTAAATTTGTTTGTAATTTTTTTTTTTTTTTGAGATGGAGTCTCGCTCTGTCAGCCAGGCTGGAGTGCAGTGGTGCGATCTTGGCTCACTGCAACCTCTGCCTCACGGGTTCAAGCAGTTCCCCTGCCTCAGTCTCCCAAGTAGCTGGGATTACAGGTGCCTGCCACCATGCCTGGCTAATTTTTGTATCTTTAGTAGAGACAGGGTTTCACCATGTTGGCCAGGCTGGTCTCGAACTCCTGACTTCAGGCAATCCACCCACCTCGGCCTCCCAAAGTGCTGGGATTACAGGCATGAGCCACTGCGCCCAGCTAATTTTTCATATTTTCTAAAATGAGTAGATATCACTATGTAATAAGAAAAAATATATATTTAAGTCTCTTCCTTAATACACACAGATAGGCAGGTGTGCGTTTCAGTCCTACAGCCAGTGTCTTATTTAATGGGAAAACACTAGAGGCATCCTTACTAAGATCAGGAATTAGATAAGGATTTCACCATCTCTGCCACCATTTAATTCTATATTGAAAGTACTAACCAATGCAATCAATTTGTTAAAAAAAAAAAATCAGGGGCATAAGAAGTGGAAAGGGAGAAGTAAAACTCTCTCCTCTACTTACAGATAGTATTATAGTATACTTAGAAAACCCCAGAGAATCCATTATAAAACTAACATAAATTTTAAAAGAGTTCAGTAAAATAGGGGGATATACAATTAAAAAACAAAAACAATAACCTTCATTTATACGAACAATAACCAACTAGAAGATACAATGGAAGAAAGAGCCCCGTTTTTAGCACTGACAACAAAATTAATACCTAAGACAAATTTAATGAGAAATGTGCACGACATTGTGAGGAAAAAATTTTTAAAAAATTTTTATTTTTCAGAAACAGAGTCTCTCTCTGTCCTCCTAGCTGAAGTGCAGTAGCACAACCATAGCTTATGAAGAAATCTTTAAAACACTCCTGAAAACTCGAAAGTAGGCTTGAATAAAACAGAAGGCATCTCACGTTTGTGGATAGGACAACTGGCCATGAATGTGACATTCCGAAAGAAGCCAGTTCTCCCCAAGCTTGTTATTTATGTTTAATATTATCACCAAAACATACTCCTAATATTTCTCCTATAGCTAGACAAATTAATTCTAAAGATCATAGGGGAAAATAAACATGCAAAAGTAGCTAGAAAAGCCCCCCAAAAAGCAGATCGCTAAGGACAAAACTAGCCCTAACAGATTAAACATGCCACAAAATCTCTACCATCAAAACAGTATGATATTGGAGTATGAATAGGTAAAGAGACCAATGGAACAGAATAGAAGGTCCAGAAATAGACCAAGTACATATGAAAATATAAAATATGATAAAGATGGCATTTCAAGTCACTGAAAAAAGATGGACTTTTTAATAAATTGTGTTGGCACTACTAGATAGCATTATCTAAAATTAGTTTGGGCCAGGTGCAGTGTCTCATGCCTGTAATCCCAGCACTTTGGGAGGCCAAGGTGGGCAGATCACTTGAGCTCAGGAGTTTGAGAACAGCCTGGCCAACATGGTGAAACCCGGTGTCTACTAAAAATACAAACATTAGCTGGGCATGGTGGCGTGCGCCTGTAATCCCAGCTTCTTGGAAGGCTGAGGCATGAGAATTGCTTGAACCCAGGAGGCAGAGGTTGCAATGAGCTAAGATCATGCCACTGCACTCCAGCCTGGGTGACCAGAGCGAGACTCCATCTCAAAAATCAAAAAATAAAATAAGTTTGTAGCAGTTTTTTTTTTTTTTATTAAAGGCATCTTTTTCAGGCTCAGTGGCACATGCCAAAGTTCTCCCAAGACAAACCCTAATTCCCCCACTTGGGGCAGCCCCCTTAATGGCTCAGATAAGCAAAATTGCGTACATATAAGCACAAAGAACTCGGGCTCCTAAATAGATTGGAACCTGTGCTTTCCAGAATCTCTTCCAGCATGTAGTCCACTAATCCCTGTTCTCTCTGTTGCTCTCAGCTTTTAGCATTTGGCAGGGCAGCCCCCAGCTCATGGCACACAGCTGTTACCCCCACTTGGCACTTGGCAGGGATACCCAGGAAGAGCCATGTATTATTGACCATCAAGCCCCACCTGCAAAGCTACTGGGTTTTTCAGCTGCCCTGGAACATCCTAGGAATTCTCTCCCTGCCTGGAAAGGGCTAGGTGGCAGGTGGCTGCCCACCTTTCCCCCTCTACAGACCTTGCCTCCTGGAGAACCAGGAATGAGGGCCCAGTAGAGGCCAGGGTTGAGGGAGGGAACCCAGCCCACAGGGTGGGAGCCAGGCAAGCCCCCACTAACCTCATCGAAGGTGATTTCTTGACTTTGCCAGTTCTCAATGTTGAAGAGCATGACCACTCGGCCATACTTGTCCCGACTAGAGAGGACACCAGGGTAGCCAGCTTCAATGGTGCAGCGGACAGCCTCTGGGGACAGGCTGTCAAAGAGCTCAGGGTACTGCAGCCGGAAATTCACATAGCCTGGAGGAAGGAGAGCAGAGGAACCCCCTCATGGAGCCATCCCATCCCTACTCCATCCCACCTAGTGGGACACAGAGACCTGGCCTCCTGCCAGGTCCTATGTGCGACCGAGCTGGCTACTTAACCTATCTGAGTCCCATCTTTCCTCTCCAAAAAGTGGGATCTCGATATTGGCCTATCTATTCTAGATAGTCTAGATAGTGGCCTATCTCACCAAATTGTTGGGGCAATCCAATGAGATTCAAGATGTAAACATCATCATAAGCTTGGGCAAACATGAGGCGTAGTCCTAAATATGAGGATAATCATTACTTGTTATTTTCTTCCCCATGGGGACAAGGCACAGATTTTTTCAGCTGGGCACAGGATAAGCTGAGTGGTGAGGTGTGCACAAGGCTGGGGAGAAGCTCCCAAGTAAAATCCAAACCCCAAGCAGGACACAGAGCCCTTCCTGATTCCAGCAGCACCTCTACAGTCCACAAACGCCATCCTTATGCATCCTGAACAGTTCCCTACCTCTGTGGCCTGCACCATCAAACTTGAGCCCCTAGAGGAGCTGGGCACATCTGCCAAGAGACTGCCACATCAACTTGCTCACTGCTCTGGAACACTCTGGGCACCTCCCACCCCCTGGCCTTTGTCTTTGCTGTTCCCTCTGCCCTGGCTGCTCTTCCTCACACATATCTCATTTCCTTTGGGTTTTTCTTCAAAATTCTCTTTACACTGGGACTTCCCTGGCCACTTTCTCTAAAACTTCAGCCCCTCAAGACTTTATATCCACCTCCTTAATTTCTTTCCTTATTCCTTACCATTATTTAACCCTATATAATTTTACTTTATTTATTGGATGTATTGTTTCCACCATTAGAATATGAGTTCCACCAGGGCAGGGAACTCTTGTCTGTTTTGTCTCCACTGCATCCCTTGGCCTAAAACAGTTCTTGGCACAGCATGGCCCTGAATTACCATTTGGGGAAGGAAGAAGTAAGAAAAGGAAAATTATTAGCCTGCAGAGGGCCCACTCAGACCCCATTTCTGTCCACCAGTGCCCAAGATTTGATTTCTTGAGGGAACCACCCCCCCTTTTTTGTTTGTTTGTTTGTTTGTTTTGAGATAGAGTTTTGCTCTTGTTGCCCAGGCTGGAGTGCAATGGCACAATCTCAGCTCACTGCAACCTCTGCTTCCTGGGTTCAAGCGATTCTCCTGCTTCAGCCTCCCTAGTAGCTGAGATTACAGGCATGCGCCACCATGCCCGGCTAGTTTTGTATTTTTAGTAGAGATGGGGTTTCTCCATGTTGGTCAGGCTGGTCTCAAACTCCCAACCTCAGATGATCTGCCCACCTCGGCCTCCCAAAGTGCTGGGATTACAGGCGTGAGCCACCGCAACCGGCCGATGATTTCTTGAGGCATCCTGTCTTCATCCAGCTAGCAGTGCCAGAGCAGTTCTGTCCCCGGGGTTCATTCCCAGGTCTGACACTATCTTCAGTTCCACTGCACATGAGGCTTAGGTAACTGCCCTGAGCAAGGCACTATCCACCTTCCTGCAGCATTCCAGAGCCAAAGCTTAGGTTCTCATGGTGGGGGTCTGGAGGGGAAACTCCTCCCCTCGTCACCCAAATGGGGTACCCAAGTTTTGCTCATTGAATCCCAAGACTGGGAGAGAGTTGAGAGGACTCAGACCTCTAGGAATCTGCTCCTGACACACTTCATTCATTCATTCATTCGTTCATTATCAGAGCTGACCCATTTTACAGATAAGGATATGGAGGCTCAGAGAAACTGACTTGCCCACGGTATGGAAGCAGGCCTGTTCAGTGCCGGGATGAGAGCGGATACCATCTTCATGGCCTCCCGTCTTCCCAGGGCCGTCCCTCCCCCAGGGGCCTCACCTCTGAGCAGCTCATAGGCACGGCCCACGTTGAACTTCCGTGCGCGGATGAAGCGCAGGAAGAAGCCGCTGTCCTTCTCTTGCACCCTCTCCGCCACGGCCACGGCCAGCTCCTCCCCCGAGGCCGCCTGCGCCTGCACCATCTCCTGCAGCTCTCGCACTGCCTCCTCCCGGGTCTCCTCTCTCTCGTTCAGCTCATCCTTGGCCTGGAACAGGGTGGGGTGTGCATGAAGTTAGACTTAGGTGCGGGTGAGGGGCAGGACACACAGGTGATGAGTCTCCTGCCAGAGCTAGACCAGCCAAGGCGGCCCAGGGGTCTGCAGCCGCAGCTTTGCTTTTCTGCCCCAGGGGCAGCATCTGCACTGGCAACACCTGAGATTGTTGTGTGTGGAGAGAATTCAGTCAAACTGTTCATCCTCGATATTTGCAGAATATGGCCAACAATCTAAATGTTTCTAAAAATGACTGCCTACACTCACTGAGCCTTTGCCTAGCAACCTGCTAAGTCCTTTAAATGCACTGTGTTTTTTAATCTTTGCCACAGACCATCATGGTTGGTGTTCTTATCCCCATCTCTCAGATGAGCAGACTGAGGCTCATAAAGGTGAAGATATTCTTGCTCGAGGTCACCCAGAGAGAAAGGAATGGAGCTGGGACTCCTCTTTTCATCATTTCACTCTGCTGCCTCCCAGGCTTGATTCTGATTTTTTCAAAAACACGGCTCTCTGGCAGATGGCAGCCTGCCTCCTGCCCAGAGCCTCACATTCCTCCCTTCTGCTGGGTCAGGAGATCTCCGCCATGTGCCTCAGATAGCTCTCTCCTTGGACAGCAAGAGGAGGGAAGGGAAAGGAGGAGGAGTAAAGTGTGAAGGAGCTAATAGCACCTTTCCTTTGAGATGCCCAAGGAAGCAGAGATGGAAGCTGGGTGCCCAGGCTCAGCTCAGCCACTTCTCATCCTCCCCAACAGCCCTAAGACAGCTCTGTCAGCCTCCACAGAGCACAATCTGATCACCTCTGAGCTAGTCCACCAACCGTCTTTCACAGATACAGAAGGCAAGAGCCAGAGATGGAAAGCAATCTGCTTAAGGTGACACAGCAAGCTGAAAGTAGGTCTGGTTCTGGAACTCAAGTCTCTTGCCTGTCTAGCAGGGGCAGCAGTTGGATCCTTGTTCCCCGGGGCCATTTCCAAACCAATGCTCCTCATATTGAGTCTAGTTTAGAGGACCCTAGTTCCGAGGCTCTGGGCTGTAGTCTTGGGTTGGGCTGGCCTGGCTGGGTGTCTGGTCAACCCAGTTGCTGCCATAGCCGTGACCACCAGGAAGGACCTTAGAACAGGCCAGTCTATCAGGTCCAGGATGATCTGGAGTGCCGAGGCTGGACCCTTTTCACAGGAGAGAGAATGCGGTCATGTTCCCCTCATGTTGCCTCCCTAGGCAGCTCCTCTCTGCTTGTCAGCCACCTCACCTTCTGCAAGGTGTGGCGGGGCAGCTGGCTGCACGGGCCAAAGACAGGTCCATGGTCCTTGGTTGTGAGCTGCTCCAGTTGGGCACGGAGCTCCTGTTCCTCTTCAGGTACCATGCGGAACGTGCCCACCTGGGCAGAGAAAGGAAAAAGAGGAACAGCCAACCGCATCAGCCTGAGCCAGCCAGGGAAATGGGCCTGCTCAGACCTTCAGTTCTTTTGCCCAAGGTCATTGTTAAGCCTCCTCCTTTTGTGGGGTCAGGACCCACAGAGGGGTTATAGAAGTGTGTGCCTATATTCCTGGGCAGAGCAGAAGATAGAGAAGTAAGGAGGGAGGGAGAAGGAAGAGAGATAAGAGAGGGAAGGTGGGTGGAGGAGAGCCCTGGAGGACAGAGTACTTACCCCTTCTGACATATTGCCTATGGAAGACACAGAGTCCTCAGAAAAAGAAGGGATCTGCTTTCTCTGTCCTGGCCTCTCCAGTCGGCCCCTTCCCTAGGATAGGAAGTCAGGGCTGCAGGGGTTAGAAAAACCATTCTGTTATTGTCTTAGAACAGTGGATCTCAAACTTTCAATTGCATCAGAATCACCCGAGGCATTTGTTAGAAATGCAGGTGCCTGGGCCCCAACCTCCATGATTCTGACTCTGGAGGTGCAGGCTGGGGCCTAGGAACCTGCAATTTAAAGCACTTCCTGGTGGCTCTGAGGGAGATGGTTCTCGGGCTACACTTTGGGAAACACTGCTTGGACAAAGGGCACAGACACAAATAGCTCAGTCCTTAGATGTTAAGATAAGTTGGCCCTGCCAGGAAAAAAAGAATCTGGCTCTATTCTCAATGACATGATCACTGCAGGATAAGGCAATCTCTCCTCCCTCCTGTGGTCATCCTTCTCCAGCCCAAAGGGGTCCCTCAGAAACTTCGCAGCCTAGTGGATGGCCCTTTCCCCAATGCTTTCATTCTCAAGATGGGTGATGACCAGTTACATAAGTACATAATCACGAGACTGGAAGTGTGTTCTGTGCTTTGTGATGCACTAAGTACTTTCAAATCCACTCTCTCAGACCCAGGGTCGGCATTATTATTTCCATTTTACATAGGAGGAAACAGAGGAGGAGGAATAATTGACTTGTCCAAGGTAACACAGCCAAAAATTAGCCAGGGATCAGGACTCAGACCCAAGTTGTGACTTCCTGTCAGGACCAAGAGGCAGCCTGCTGTGGCGCAAAAGTTGGACCTGGGTTCAAGTTCTTCTCTTCCACATGCAGGCTGTGTGATTTAACCTCAGTCTTGGTTGTTCGCTGTAAAGTAGGATGGAAGGGTTATGAAATGTAATGGACACATAAGCAATGCTTGGTTACCAGAACAGACCCCATTCATGGCCCACATGACAACCTGCTTCCCCACTGGGTATTTTTGGAGACAGCTCTTCTGTTTCTGGGTTTTCTCTCCTGCCTAAATGTCCTGCCTAAGTGCCTTCAAGAACCCTTCACCATCCTGCTCCTACCTGTGACCAGGTTCCATGGCCAGTTCAATCACCTAGTCACAGTTGGTAAGTGACAGAGCTGGGACTTGAACCTATGCCTGCCTGACACCAAGTCTTTTTTTGACACCTAGAGCCAAGACATCTGCAGGCAAACTCCCTAGGAGAGCTGGCGTCATAGAAACCTTAAAGGTCAGGGAGACCTGGGTTTGAAACAGGCTTTGTCAGTGATGACTTCTGTGACCCTAGCGAGTTATTTAACCTTTCTGGGTCTCAGTTTCCTCATCTGTAAACTGAGGATAATAACAGTACCTACCAAAAAGAACTGTCATGAAAACCATATGATTTCTGCAATGCTTCTGGCACAGTGTCCTGTTCTAAAACATAGTTCCCCTTCTCTTTCTTAGCACCATATTGATTATTACCCTAACTTGCACGAAGAGACTTGGAGGACCCCCAAACAGTATCTGAGGGTCCCCTATTTCCTGCTCTTTCCACTCCACAGCCCCAGCAAGCACAGAGAAGTTCTGGGGGCCATAATCCATCCACAGGAACCAAATCTAAGCCATCTTTCTGGCTGGTAGACATCCAGATATGTGGGCACAGAGATAGACAGGCTGAAATGCTGCTGTGCTATCAGTTGGGTTTTGCTGGAACAGGAATGGAAATGGAGAGGGTGACAGAACTGCCCTGGGGAGCCCAGGCGAGAGGGACAGTGGCTGGACACCCCCAGCCAGTTGTGCAGACCATCAGAACAAGATCCTAGATCTTAGGAATACAGGGTTCAAGTCCGTGCAGCAACTCTTTTCTAAATATGCCCAAGCTGTTAACTTTGAGTTTTAAAAATACTGATTTACAAGCTGTACACAATGAAAAACTGTCTATCCCTCACACCATGCTGATGCTGTTCCCTGCCGTCTCAGGTTGCCAATTAAAATACAGAATGTCCAGTTAAATGTGAACCTTTTTTTTTTTTTTTTTTTGAGATGGAGTTTCGTTCTTGTCGCCCAGGCTAGAGTACAATGGTGTGATCTCAGCTCACTGCAACCTCTGCCTCCCATGTTCAAGCAATTCTTCTGCCTTAGCCTCCTGAGTAGCTGGGACTACAGGTGCCCACCACCACACCTGGCTAATTTTTTGTATTTTTACTAGAGATGGGGTTTCACCATGTTGGCCAGGCTGGTCTCGAACTCCTGACCTCAGGTGATCTGCCCGCCTCGGCCTCCCAAAGTGCTGGGATTACAGGCATGAGCCACTGCACCCAGCCTAAATGTGAACTTTTTTAATACTAAAAAAGTATTTGCTGTTCATCTGAAATTCACATTTAACTGGGTGTCCTGTATTTTTATTTGCTAAATCTGCCATCAAATTGGTCTGGCTCAACCTGGAGAATGGCCAGGTGGTTTCAGTTTTACAGGCAGCTTGGGACGTGGTCTCCCTGCTCCCCTGAGTCCTCATCCCAGTCCTGGGCTCCCTGGCCCAGGCAGGCCCCAGGTATTGACTTACCTGCCAGGTCGGCAGCTCCTCCTTGGGGCTACCTGGTACCTGAATGTCCTGGAGCTCTAGAGGTTGCCTCCGCTGGAGGCGTGGTCCAGTCAGCAGGTTGGGATTAGTGTGTCATAAGGAACTTCTCACCGCCCACAGTTGCCGTTAAATCGGGCTCACAGGAGGCCCTGAGTGGGGCAAAGGAAGACCCGGAGAGAAAGGGGAGAGGGGAGAGGCCTGGGCCTGGCTGGAGGCGCATCAAAGCCCTCCTTTGTGTGCTCCTGCTCTAGAGTTCCTGCTCAGCCATGTGGAAGCCCGGCTGTGGGGCTGGGATCTGGGCCAGTCCCATTCCCTCTTTTCCCTGCCCTCTTTCTCCTCAAGATCCCGGGGTGGGGTTGCTGAGAGAGCACCACCACCACCAGGGTAATAAGAGGTGAAGGAAAATTGTAAATGTGATTACATCTACAGTGGCAGCTCTGACAAATCCAGGCCTATTGCCCGCCCCTCCCCCAGCCAGCAGGACCTGGCGTGGTAGTTTTCACCTCTGCAGTGAGTGGGGTCAGTTGGGAAATGTGGCTGGTTAAGGCCAAGCAGGGAGAGGACAAGACAGGCTGAGCCTCCTTCTGGGCAGTGTGGTGCAGTGGATGGCATGCCCTGGAACCAGACTGCCCGCTTGTAAAGACTCGCTCGAGCATCTTCTGGCCGGGAGACATGACTTCAAAACTCATTGCCTCAGTTTCCTCCTCTAAGAAGTGTAGAAAACTAGAGGACCAGGCTCATGACTTTAGTGTGGATGAAATGGCAGTAAAGTGCTTAGTTCAGGGGTTTAGCTGCCTGACACTTAATAAGTCCTCTAGAAAGGTCAATTACTCCAAATACAGAATCAATAGGTGCCTAACTGGAGGGAACTTATTATTCAACCCTTTGTACAGGAAGAAAGCCCTCTGCAGCCTCTCAACAGATACCTTCCCAGCCTCTGTTTTGCTATTCCACTGGATGAGGAGGAGGTGATTCCTGTAGAACATTTTCTGTCTAGGATTCCAAGGGCAGGAAGCTCCCTGTTTCCATTACTGGGGAGCTCTCCTTGTTTAAAAACTCATTGTTGGTTTGAGCCCCAAGCAGCTTCCTATAATGACGACCCTTGGTCCTGGTTTTGCCTCCTAGAGGTGCCCAGGACAAGGTTACCCTCCCCTGCACAGGTCGCTCTCCAGAATCCAACCCCAGAAGTGCTTTTTTATTTTCCCTGGACATAGTTCTTGCCTTTTCCACCCATTCCTACTTTGGCAGGTTTGGGATTTCTTCCCACCACCCCATCTGCTGCCGACCCGTTCCTCCAGAGCAGGCTGCAATGCCTGGTGCTTAGATCTTGGTGTGCACTTGAGTCATCTTGAGCTCTGTTTCCAAAAGCCCTTTCCCTGGGCTCCTACTCTGGCTGCTGTCTGGGTCTTGGGCTGTTTCTGTCCCAAGTCCTCTGTGGAGCTGGGGATCCTTCATTTATGCCATTCTTCTTCCTGGTGGTCTAGTCCTATGCTGTCTTATACAGTAGCCGCTAGCCCCATGTAGCTTTTCAGCATTTGAAATGGGGTAATGCTAGAGATTGGGTCTCACTATAACAAAAATTTTTTTAAATGGGGTAATACGACCCAAGAACTAAATTTCTGTGGCGGGCTGGCAGGGGACAGAGTCTCGCTCTGTCACCCAGGCTGGAGTGCAGTGGTGCGATCTCAGCTTATTGCAACCTCTGCCTCCCAGGTGCAAGTGATTCTCATGCCTCAGCCTCCCAAGTAGCTGGGATTACAGGCGCACACCACCACGCTCGGCTAATTTTTGTATTTTTAGTAGAGACAGGGTTTCACATGTTGGCCAGGCTGGTCTTGAACTCCTGAGCTCAAGTGATCACCCCGCCTTGGCCTCCCAAAGTGCTGGGATTACAGGTGTAAGCCATTGTGCCCAGCCTTTAATTTTATTTGATTTTAATTAACTTAAATTTAAATTTAAAAACGAATACTGGATTCAAATTTTTTGAAAACTTGTAAGTAGGTTTAGAACAATTTAGATGTGTGATCCTATTTTTTTTCAACTGGAAATTTTGTGATGATGTATTTCTCATAAGAATTTAGAGTCCCAAGTGAGATGTGCTATAAAGTACCTAAAGACTTAGTACAAACAAAATAATGTAAAATATCTCATTAACACTTTTTAATAAGGCTTAATGTTCTGAAATTATCATGATCATGTTTGTGATATATTGGGTTAAAAATATATTAAAGCTTGTAATCCCAGCACTTTGGGAGGCCAAGGCGGGAGGATCACTTGAGGTCAGGAGTTTGAGACCAGCCTGGCCAACATGGTGAAACCTAGTCTCTGCAAAAAAACAAAAATTAGCTGGGCGTGGTGGCAGGCACCTGTAATCCCATCTACTCAGGAGGCTGAGGTAGGAGGATCGGTTGAACCTCGGAGATGAAGGTTGTAGTCAGCTGAGACTCCATCTCAAAAAAAAGATACACACACACACACACACACACACGCACACACACACGAGCTAATTTTTCCTGTTTCTTTTTTTGAGACTGGGTATTGTTCTCTCACCCTGGCTAGAGTGCAGTGGCATGATTATGGCTCACTGCAACCTCGATCTCCCTAGCTCAAGCCATCTTCCTACCTCAGCCTCCTGAGTAGCTGAAACCACAGGAGTGCACCACCACATCCAACTAAATTTTTTTTTTTTTTTTTTTTGAGACAGAGTCTCGCTCTGTCACCCAGGCTGGAGTGCAGTGGCACTATCTCAGCTCACCGCAACCTCTGCCTCCCAGGTTCAAGCAATTCTTCTGCCTCAGCCTCCCGAGTAGCTGGGATTACAGGTGCCCACCACCACGCTTGGCTATTTTTTGTATTTTTAGTAGAGACAGGATTTCACCATGTTGGCTGGGCTGGTTTCGAACTCCTGACCTCAGGTGATCCACCTGCCTCAGCCTCCCAAAGTGCTGGGATTACAGATGTGAGCCACCATGCCCAGCCATTTTTTGTTTGTTTGTTTTTTGTAGAGACAAGGTCTTACTCTGTTGCCCAGGCTGGTATCAAACTTCTGGACTCAAGTGATCATCCCACCTTGGCCTCCCAAATTACTGGGGTTACAGATGTGAGCCACCGTGCCTAGCCCTGTTTCTTTTTTTTAGGGGTAGGATCTCTCTCTGTCGCCCAGCCTGGAGTGCACTGGCATGATCATAGGTCACTGCAGCCTCCAACTCCTGGTCTCAGGCAATTCTCCTGCCTCAGCCCCTTGAGTAGCTAGGACTATCAGCAGGTGCTAAGCTGCCCAACTAAATTTTTTTTTTTTTGAGATGGAGTCTTGCTCTGTCGCCCAGGCTGGAGTGCAGTGACGTAAACTCAGCTCACTGCAGCCTCCACCTCCTGGGTTCAAGCAATTCTCCTGCCTCGGCCTCCCGAGTAGCTGGGACTACAGGTGGGCGCCACTGCGCCTGGCTAATTTTTGTATATATTTTTAGTAGAGACGGGGTTACACCATGTTCAGGCTGGTCTCGAACTCTTGACCTCAAGTGAGCCACCCGCCTCGGCCTCCTAAAATGCTGGGATTACAGGCGTGAGCCACCACGCCTGGCCTCAACTAATGTTTAAAATTATTTTTTGTAGAAATGGGGTCTCACTATGTTGCCGAGGCTGGACTCAAACTCTTGGTCTCAAGCTGTCCTCCTACCTTGGCTTCCCAAAGTGTTGGGATTACAGGCCTGAGCCATGGCACCTGGCCCACCTGTTTCTTTTTACTTTTCTTGATGTGATATTAGAAAATTTAGAATGACATCTATTTCTCATGGAGCATGCTTGTCTAAACCTTGCTACTGCTCAGCATGGTCTAGAAACCAGCAGCATTGGCCTTACCTGGGAGCCTGTGGGAAATGCAGAGTCTCAGGCCCTTCCCCAGAGAGGCCAAGTCAGAGCCTGGATTGGATTAGGGCCCATCCTAATGACCTCATTTTAACTTAATTACTTAAAATTACTTAATTTTTAGCCAGAACGGTGGCACAGCTCTGTAGTCTCAGCTACTGGGGAGGCTGAAGAAGGAGGATCTCTTGAGTCCAGGAATTCGAGGCTGTAGTAAGCTATGATTGTACCTGTGAACAGCCACTACACTCCAGCCTGGGCAACACAGTGAGACCCTGACTTAAAAAATAAATAAATAAATAAATAATTTTAATGGAGTTCACCAGGTATAATAATTCCTATGCATATGAAAGTTTGAAAAGCACTGCCCTAGAGAATGTCTGCCCTTCTGCTGTTCCTGTCTGTGCCTAGCACAGCGGCTTGCCTGACCTGTCACTTCCACCAGCTGGGAGGTTTGGTGGGGAGTTAGACCGATGATTGCCCTCACCCACCATCCTCTTCCTCTTTGGGACAGGCGAGTGGAGGCTGGATTATGAGTGGAGGCAGAGAGGGAGGGTCTCCTGTCCTGATTCTAGGTCTGGCCCTGCCCAGTACGAGCTACTGACCCTCTTAGTCCTCAGATGTTTCACCTGTAAGATGCTGCATGGGCCAAACTGCATTTATCCACTCCCCAGCCACCCAGTCCACACGTGGAAGCCCTAACCCCCAGGACCTCAGAATGTGACTGTTATTTACAGATTGTGCCTTTAAAGAGGCAATTAAGTTAAAATGAGGTCATTAGTGTGGGCCCTAATTCAATATGGTTGGTATCCTTATAAGAAGAGGACACAGACAGTTACAGTGGGAAGCCCATGGGAAGACACAGGGAGAGAATGCCACCTACAAAGAAAGGAGAAAGGCCACAGAGGAAACTGATTCTGCTGACTCCTTGATCTCAGACTTCCAGCTTCTAGAACTGTGAGAAAATGAATTTCTGTTGTTTAAGCCACCCAGTCTATGGTACTTTGTGATGGCAGCCATAGCAAACTATTACAGATGGGATGATGGGTTTTTTCCCAGGTACTTCATAGAGTGCGAGGCTCCTTGGAGATAATGAGAATGAGAGCCCAGGCTGCCCCGTGGGAAGGAACCATGAGGGCTCAGAAGAGGCTCTGTCAATGCTGGGTGATAGACTCCGTCACAAAGAACATTCCTGTGCACCAAGGAGTGGGCCGCACAGAACTTTTCGGGATACTAGCAGGCCACGAGGTCATTCCGGGGAAGCAGAGCTTTCTGCAGCATTATCTTCTGCTCACAGCCCTTCTAGTGCCTCTAATCTTCCCTCCTCCCTTCCCAAGAGTCACGCTCACATCCAGCTCCCCTGGTGGGAACAATAGTGCCTCTGTGAGAGGAGATGTCACCCTCATTGGCCCAGATACCTGTGCTGGCAACACTGGCAGACAACCATGGGCTCCCTGGCCTGCTGCCTTCTGCCTGGCTGAAGGCAGGGATGGGCATCACATTTGTGGTGCCCCCTTTCCGTACCGTGGCCTGTGCCCCACCAGCCTTATCTCAGCCAATCCTTCCAGATGTGAGAGAGTATAATCCCCTTTTTTCACAGACTAGGATACTGAGAGTCTGGGAGGTGAGGGGTCTTCCCAAAGCCACACAGCTGGTTAGAAATAGAGTCTCAGCCCTCTCAGCATTCATCACACAAGGCTGTCCCTCCTCAAGAAGCGAGATCAACACAGGGGTGTCTGCCCAGGGACTTCACGCTTGCCCCCTGGATCCTGGGGAAGGTGACATCACCTGACCCTCCCTGGGAGCAGTTCCAGTGGGCAAGAGTTTGGTCAATGCAATCCCTTCTTTGGTCAGTAATAATTATCCTGGGATAGGGAGGACCTTATGGAATCCTAGGCCTCAACCTTTCCTTTGAGAAGAGGGAAAACCCAAGTCTGGGAACATTCTGCACTTTCCTTAAAATTAAACAGTGGTAATGAGAGCGAGCAGGCAGAGTCTCTGACCCCTGGGGCGGTCAGACTCTTCCTGCTCTAAAAAGTTCCCTCCCTCTAGGAGGCACCACTCATTCCACAAAGAGAGGCCTGCCTGTGTCAGGGGAAGAGTGGGAGGTGCTGGGAATGAGCAAGGAGGAGCTGAACAATACAGTCTATCAGGATGCTTGTTCCGAGAGGATTTCAGAATTAAGGTGATTCCACGATCTGAGTAAAAATAAGTTTGCAAACACACACAAGTAAAAAGAAAGTGAAGATGGATCCATGGCTGATGCGAGGGATGGATAGATGGATAGATGTGATGAAGCAAGTAGAATAAAATATTTATGGTAGAATCTAAGTACTGGGTTTCTGGTATGTTAAATGTAAAAATCAAGAAGTCTTCTTATTTTTTAGACAGAGTCTTGCTCTTTCATCCAGGCTGGAGTGCAGTGGTGCGATCTTGGCTCACTGCAACCTCTGCCTCCCAGGTTCAAGCGATTCTACTGCCTCAGCCTCCCGAGTAGCTGGGATTAAGGCACCCACCACCATCCCTGGCTAATTTTTGCATTTTTAGTAGAGGCAGGGTTTTACCATGTTGGCCAGGCTGCTCTCAAACTCCTGACTGACATGATCCACCCGCCTTGGCCTCCCAAAGTGCTGGGATTCCAGGTGTGAGCCACCATGCCCAGCCTCAAGAAGCCTTCTTTCTCTTATTTCACCATTCTTTCCCTTCCTCTCTTACCTTCCCTTTCCCATATTCTTTCAACCAACATGTATTGAGTAGCTATTATATATTAGGCACTGTGCATCCAGAGATAAATAAAATACTATCTCTGCCTTAAGCAGCCCACAGTTTAGAAGGGGAGAGGCCTGCAAAAAATAATTATAAAATAGGGCAAGTTCTATGACAAGACAAAGGTTCTGAAATGATCTACATGGTAGTGCCAAAAAAATGGGGAATTGTTCTTTGGTTAATTAAGTTTGAGAAATGTTACAAATTATACTGGAAGTTATTAATGAAAGTAAGCAATGCAAAGGCTCTGAGAAGTCCTGCAGCAAAGAAATCTAGAAAACCAGTTTAGGCTGGGTACAATGGCTCACACCTTTAATCCTAGCACTTTGTGGGGCTGAGATGGGAGGATTGACAGCCTAAGAGTTTCAGACAAGCCTGGTCAACATAGTGAGACCCTGTCTCTAAAAAAATAAACTAAATAACTCGATGTTGTGGCTTGCACCTGTGGTCCCAGCTACTTAGGAGGCCAAGGCAGAAGGATTGCTTGAGCCCAGGAGGTCAAGGCTGCAGTGAACTATGATCTTGCCACTGCACTCTAGCCTGGGTGACAAAGTGAGACCCTCTCTCAAAAAAAGAAACAAAAAACCAGTTTAACTCAGCATTTCCCAAATTTATGAGCCAGTGCAATCCTTTTCATGAACAACTTTGGAACCACTGTTTCTCTGAACATGCTTGGGAATCACTGATAGCCGTGGTCTGTGGAAAGAATCTAGCAGGAGCTTGGAGGGAGAAGACAGCTCTGCTGAGGGGAATTAAAAAGGACTTCCTAAAGAAAGTGATTTTCAAACTAAGAAAAGAGCAAGAGATTCACCAGGGAGACAATGTGGGGAAATGGAGTAGGTGTCCCTGAAAAGGACTCCCGGACAGTAAACAGCACATTTAAAAAATATGGAAAAGTAGGAGTTTGGCTTGTTTGGAGAATTGCAACTATGTAGTATAGTTGGAGCCTAGGGTTTGGGTAGGAGATAAGTGAAAAGATGAAGGTGGTGGCCAGATTCTTTAGGCCCTAAGATGCTATATTCCACAATTCAAAGAATTCTGTTTCAATCTAAATATAAAATAAAATTTGTTGAGCACCTACTATGTACCAGGCCCTATGTCAGGTACTGAGGAAATGTTGCTTTATAAGACAGGGAGTCTTATAAGGGAGTGCCAAGTGCTAGAGGGAGGTCGAGATGGGATTAAACCTGTCCACAGTATTTAAAAACAAGAAGGCGGCCGGGCATGGTGGCTCACGCCTGTAATCCCAGCACTTTGGGAGGCCAAGGCTGGCGGATCACCTGAGGTCAGGAGTGTGAGACCAGCCTGGCCAACATGGTGAAACCCCATCTCTACTAAAAATACAAAAACTAGCTGGGGGTGAGATGGGAGGATTGACAGCCTAAGAGTTTCAGACCAGCCTGGTCAACATAGTGAGACGCTGTCTCTAAAAAAATATAAAAAATAACTTGATGTCGTGGCTTGCACCTGTGGTCCCAGCTACTTAGGAGGCCGAGGCAGAAGGATTGCTTGAGCCCAGGAGGTCACAGAAGGAAGTGCCAAGTGCTCCCGCCACAGGTGCCTGTAATCCCAGCTACTCGGGAGGCTGAGGCAGGAGAATTGCTTGAACCTGGGAGACGAAGGTTGCAGTGAGCCAAGATCGCACCACTGCACTCCAGCCTGGGCGACAGAGCGAGACTCCATCTAAAACAAACAAACAAACAAAAACAAAAAACCAAGAAGGCTGCCATGATCTTGGCCACAGCTGTTTTAGTGAATTACCAGAGGTAAGAGAACGGCAGAGGAATGAATAGGAGATACAGAAACACAGAGAAAGACAATAGATGGCTCCTTCAAGAAATCTGGCTGAAAGCAGGTGAGAAAGAGGGCAGTAACTGTAAGGGAAGGGGGGCTCCAGGGGATTGCTTTGTTTAGATGGATGGGGAAGACTTCTCCATCTCCTCCTTTATTCTCCACAGATGATCTCACTTCTTCAAGTGGGGGGAGAAATAGGTGCCCTCAGATGGGAACTTGGTCTTAACTCCTCACCACCAAAGGAGAAGATGTGTTTATGAAAGGGCAGCTGTAGAAATTTAGAGGTTAAAGACCAAGGTCTGAGAGAGGTAAGTGATAGTAAGGTCCTTGCTGAGAAGGTGGAAGCCTTAAGCAGCTGTCTCTGTCCCTCCAGCAGAGTGACCAGCCTCGGCCGGGAAGGTGGAACACCCTCCACTGTTACAGGGAGCTGGAGGAAAGAACTAGTGCCGAGGACACTGAGTTTAAAGACTTGATGGTGAGGAGCTAATGCAAATTTCCATCTGATGGCACTTATTTTTTTATCTCTTTTTGGGGGGTGTGGAGGCGGGTCAAGTACAACTTCATGAAGAAAGGAAGGATAAACTTACTGGGGAAGATTATCTGACAGTGCTGAAGGCCCACCTGAGACTGGGGCACCCATTTACACACGTTACTTCTCTAGCACAATCCAGCAGCTGAAGTATAGCTCCAACAAGAGAATACAGCTGGCTTCATACAGGGTTGGGGTTTGCTGAATGAATGGGATGGAAAGAGAGGCAAAAGGGGGCAAAAGGTAGGAGCAGTCGCTTATGCCTATAATCCCAGCAATTTAGGAGGCTGAGGTGGGAGGATTGCTTGAGTCCAGGCATTTGAGACCGACCTGGGTAACATAGCAAGACCCCTTCTCTACAAAAAGTAAAATTAGCTAGGTGTGGTGGTAGATGCCTATAGTCCCAGCTACTCAGGAAGCTGAGGTCGGAGGATTGTTTAAGCCTGGGAGGTTGAGGCTGCAGTGAGTCATGATTACCCCACTGCACTCAGCCTGGGCAAGAGTGAGACCATCTCAAAACAAATAAATGAATAGGCCAGGCATGGTGGCTCAAGCCTGTAATCCCAGCACTTTGGGAGGTTGAGGCAGGTGGATCACGAGGTCAGGAGTTTGGGACCAGCCTAGCCAACGTGGTGAAACCCCGTCTCTACTAAAAATATAAAAATTAGCCAAGCGTGGTGGTGGGCACCTGTAATCCCAGCTACTCAAGAGGCTGAGGCAGGCGAATCGCTTCAACTGGGGAGGCGGAGGTTGCATTGAGCCGAGATTGTGCCACTGCACTCCAGCCTGGGCGACAGAGTGAGACTCCATCTCAAAAAAAACAAAAAAACAAATAAACAAACAAAAATGGCCAGGTGCACTGGCTCATGCCTGTAATTCCAGCACTCTGGGAGGCTGAGGCGGGCAAATCATGGGGTCAGGAGATTGAGACCATCCTGGCTAACATGGTGAAACCCTGTCTCTACTAAAAATACAAAAAAAATTAGCCGGGCGTGGTGGCACGCTCCTGTAGTCCTAGCTACTCGGGAGGCTGAGGCAGGAGAATCGCTTGAACCCGGGAAGCGGAGGTTGCAGTGAGCCAAGATCGCACCACTGCACTCCAGTCTGGGCGACAGAGCGACACTCTGTCTCAAAAAAAAAAAAAAAAAACCCAAAATATAAATAAATGAATAAATACATAAATAAATAAATATTGCAAAAATGTGGTTTAACTATTTAACCTTGGAATTGAAGATGAGGAGTCAGAGGCAGTGAAGATTAGAGAATAGGTAGGTGGGAGTAGTTGAGCAGGCTAATTGGATGGTTGAGAGGTTGCTATCTGAGTAGTGATTTGGGAGGTGGCTTGGGGTATGACCAGGAGAGTGAGTGGCTGAGGTGACATGGAGGAGAAAGTCATGGAGGTGGAGAGGGGAGTGGCCAAGAGGCCACATGTAGGATGAGGATGATCTAGGATGACAGCAGAAGAGGGGCAAAGTAGAAGATGGAGAACAGGTATCCACCTCTCCACAGAAAAGGGCTGAGATGGCACCTCAAAGGCCCAGTTTGCTGATTATTTATAGACCAGAGAGGTCTACTAGATTTGCAACTGGGCCAGTATTTTTTTAACTTTTTATTTTGACATAATTTTAGATTTACAGAAAAGCTGCAAGAATGGTGCACAGAATTCCCACATGCCTTTCTCCTAGATGTTAACATTTCACGTTTGCTCTTTCATTCTCTTAATATGTCCAAGTGTATTTTTTTTAAACTATTTTAGCATTAAGTTGTAGACATGATGCCCTTCTACTCCTAAATACTTCAGTGTGGACTTCCTAAAAACAGGGACATTCTCTTTGCTTTGATCTGAATGCTTGTGTTCTCCTAAATTCATACACTGAAATCCCAAGCCCCAAAGAGATAGTATTAGGAGGCGGGGGTTTGGGATTAGTGTCTTCATAATAGAGCACCTGAGAGCTGCCTTGCATCTTCCACCTTGCAAGGACACAGCAAAAAGGTGCCATCTATGGAAAAGTGGCCTTCACCAGATACCAACACTGCTGGTGTCTTGATCTTGAACTTCCCAGCCTCCAGAAGTGTGAGAAATAAATTTCTGTTGTTTAGAAGCCACCCAGTCCATGGTATTTGGTTATTGCAGCCTGAATGGACTAAGATTCTCTTAATTAATCACGGTACAATTATCAAAATCAAGAATTGAACAGAGCCAAGATTGTGCCACTGCACTCCAACCTGGGCGACACAGTGAGACTCCATCTCAAAAAAAAACCAAAAACCAAAAAACAAACAAACAAAAACGGCCGGGTGCAGTGGCTCACGCCTGTAATCCCGGCACTCTGAGAGGCCGAGGCGGGCAAATCTTGAGGTCAGGAGATTGAGACCATCCTGGCTAACACAGTGAAATCCCGTCTCTACTAAAAATACAAAAAAATGGAACAGTAACACCATTGGATAATCTATATGATTTAATCAAATATTGCCAATTGTAAGGGGCCAGTTTTTATGGATTACTTTCCACCCTGCTTCTTTTCCTTTCTCCTTTTATTCCTCTTCTCTTCCAGGTCTTTGAGAAACAGGAAACAGATTGGGAGAAAAGAGCTAACACTTTTTTGTTTGTTTTGAACTTTCTACTTTCAAATGATTGCAAATTCACGGGGAGCTTAAGAGAAACAATATATCTTTTATGTCAGAATTTGGGTTTTGAAATTTCACGTTTCATTGAGATAATTTAAGCCCATATTTTTCTAAGGCTATATTGATGATAATGCATCCATTTAGCAAATACTTACGAAGCACAGCTGGGTGCGGTGGCTCACGCCTGTAATCCCAGCACTTTGAGAGGCCAAGGCAGGTGGATCATGAGGTCAAGAGATTGAGACCATCCTGGTCAACATGGTGAAACCCCATCTCTACTAAAAAATAGAAAAATTAGCTGGGCTTGGTGGCACGCACCTGTAGTCCCAGCTACTCAGGAGGCTGAGGCAGGAGAATGCTTGAACCTGGGAGGCGGAGGTTGCACTGAGCCGAGATCGCGCCACTGCACTCCAGCCTGGTGACCAAGCAAGATTCCATCTCTGCCGAGACCAGCTCAGTCATGGAAACCCTAACCCAGCGACGCTAAAGGAATTAAAGACACACACACAGAAATATAGAGTGCGGAGTGGGAAATCAGGGGGCTGACAGCCTTCAGAGCTGAAAGCCCTGAACAGAGTTTGACCCACATATTTATTGACAGCATACCAGTGATAAGCATTATTTCTATAGATTATAGATTAACTAAAAGTATTCCTTATGGGAAACAAAGGGATGGGCTCTGGCTAGTTATATGCAGCAGGAACATGTCCTTAAGGCACAGATCACTCATGCTATTGTTTGTGGTTTGGGAACGCCTTTAAGCGGTTTTCTGCCCTGGGTGGGCCAGGTATTCCTTGCCCTCATTCCAGTAAACCCACAGCCTTCAGCGTGGGCATCATGGCCATCACAAGCATGTCACAGTGCTGCAGAGATTTTGTTTATGGCCAGTTTTGGGGCCAGTTTATAGCCAGATTTGGGGGCCTGTTCCCAACATGTTCCCCCTTGTTGCTTTTGCAAGACAATAAAAGCAAAGGCAGCTGTATCATGGTGAGCTACTTCTCGCAGGAATCAGAATCTGCATCTGCAGACTATGCAAAGACAAACTACATGGATTAAAAGCACAATCATCATTGAAATCACAGAGCTTCCAAGTATTTTTATCTATTTTAATGGGTTACTTGCTGCTAATCTGTCGGTAGCTCCTTCAAGCACTCCAGTTCCTGGCATTAAGGTCAGGTGTGCCTAGGATGCTTTAAATATTTGTTCTTTTAATTTTGTAATATCCAAAGACAAGTTTGTAGAGTGTCCTTCTAGATGCTTTTTTATTCTTTCCCAAATTTTGATCTTATTAAGAGCCATTAATAGTTTCCACAAATCCTTATGTTTAGCTCCTACAGCGGGCCATATAATTTGAGGTTGAGGTGCTACTATACCACCATGTTTCCAGATAATAGGAACTCTTGCTGTATTTCTTACCATTTCTACCATCTGACCATTTTGTTTAGACCAGCTGAACATAGTGTGGCCGTGGCATGCAGACTGAGAAGTGCAATACAAGCTAAACATCCCCTTAGGGGACCAATCAATAATGATTCCATAGGAATTGTTGTGCAGCACCTCTGCCTGTTCTGCAATGCAATCTTCCCAAACAAGTACATTAATTATTTCTGGCCAGGTCCAATTCTGTTTACAAATAGGTTTTTGAGGGCGGTATGCCTCAATTATAGGAGCCAATTTATTATGGTAAATACTGAGATCAGAAAGCATGTGTAACTATGTCATAGAGTGATTACATCCAGGCATTACTGCCAGCCAAGATTGATAAATATGCCCAATAAGTATAATTGTTCTCTGTGTCAGTCCTTGTTGAAGGAATACTCACAGCAATGGTGATCACCGCTATCATAGCTATCATTAAATTACTCATTGTGACTGGTTGTCCCACTTTCCTCAGGTTTTCTTCCACCATCTGTGACAGCTTCTTGATCTGTTCCCAGGTAGGTGGCTGAGTTCAACAGGTGTTGCTCGTGACAATTGGGATCCTCCTCAGCATCAGTCTTGACATGGCTGCAACCGGGGGATCCTCGGGATCCTCCCAGAATCTCTTCCTCGCATCTGGCTCATGAAAAGGTTTCAGGTGTCTTGATGGTATCCAACTTGGCTGTTGATTCTGGCCTGGAGAAATGCATGCATAACCTCTACCCCAAGTTATTATTTTACCTATTTCCAAATTTTTTGTTATCGGATCTCTTCACCAAACCAGTTGTTCTGCATCTGTCTTTGCCGCTGGTTTCTGTAGATGCTGTTCAGCTGCTGATCGCATCTGGCTCATGAAAAGATTTCAGGTGTCTTGATGGTATCCAACTTGGCTGTTGATTCTGGCCTGGAGAAATGCATGCATAACCTCTACCCCAAGTTATTATTTTACCTATTTCCAAATTTTTTGTTATCGGATCTCTTCACCAAACCAGTTGTTCTGCATCTGTCTTTGCCGCTGGTTTCTGTAGATGCTGTTCAGCTGCTGATAGCATCTGGCTTTTAGGCAGGCTCAAAAAATTTAAAGTCAGTAATACTAGATTCAATTGCATATAGGGTGTTCCAGAGTCCCTGTTTCCCCCACTCTGCTTTTGCAATTGTCATTTCAGGGAGAGATTCATTCTTTCTACTAAGGCTTGTCCTCAAGAATTATATGGGAAGCCAGTAATGTGTTTAATATTCTATATAGAGAAAAATGTAGCTAGAGCTTGGCAAGTATAGCCTGGGGCATTATCTGTTTTAATAGAAGCTGGAATGTCCATCACCGCAAAACACTGCAAAAGGTGACATTTAACACAGGCAAAAGACTCTCCTGATTGGCATGTAGCCCAGACAAAGTGAGAAAAGGTGGCCACACATACATGTACATAAGCTAGTCTCCCAAAGGAGGGAACATGTGTGACGTCCATTTGCCAAAGAGAATTAGGTTCCAATCCTCAAGGATTAACTCCTCCTGTGAAAGATGAGGAATGTACCATTTGGCAAGTTGTGCATCACTGGATAATAGCTTTAGCTTCTTTCCAGGTAATGCTGTATCTGCGTTTGAGACCAGAGGCATTAACATGGGTTAAATTGTGAAAATGTCTAGCATTAGATATTGCAGTAGCAACGAGGTGATCAGCTATTTGATTCCCTTCAGTTAAAGGTCCTGGAAGAGGTGTATGAGCCCTAATGTGTGTGATGTAAAAAGGGTGCATTCTACTCCTAACTGCTGTTTGTAATTGGGTAAATAAAGTCATCAGTTGCTCATCTGTATGAAATCATAACTGAGCATTTTCAATTAATTGTGTGGAATGAACCACGTATGAAGAATCAGAAATCACATTAACAGGCATATCAAAGCAGTCAATACCTCAATTACAGCTACAAGCTCAGCTTTTTGAGCGGGAGTATAGGGCGCCTGAAAAACTTTACCTTTTGAGCCAGAATAAGAAGCTTTACCATTGCTAGACCCATCTGTGAAGACATTTTCAGCACCTTCAATTGGTTTAAATTACTTATTTTAGGGAGAATCCAATTAGTTAATTTCAAAAATTGAAATAATTTTGTTTTCAGAAAATGATTATCAAGAACACCCATGAAATCAGCTAAATAGGTTTGCCAAGTAAGACTATTTATAAAAGTTTGCTGGCCGGGCGCGGTGGCTCACGCCTGTAATCCCAGCACTTTGGTAGGCTGAGGTGGGCAGATCACAAGATCAGGAGATCAAGACCATCCTGGCTAACACAGTGAAACCCCGTGTCTACTAAAAAAAATTAGCCAGGTGTGGTGGCGGTCGCCTGTAGTCCCAGGCACTCGGGAGGCTGAGGCAGGAGAATGGCGTGAACCTAGGAGGCGGAGCTTGCAGTGAGCAGAGATCGCACCACCGCACTCCAGCCTGGGTGATAGAGCGAGACTCTATCTCAAAAAAAAAAAAAAAAAAAAGTTTGCTGTATTTGTGCCTTTGTGAGAGGGACAGTAACTTTTCCAGGATCATATCCATGTAATTTAACAACCTGAGTTCTCCCATTTCCTATCATAGTAGCAATTTGATCCAAATAAGGAGTTAGAGTCCAGGAATTAGTATGTGGAAGAAAAAGCCATTCTACTAAGTCTTGCTCTTGGACAGTAACATCAGTAGGTGAATGCTGAATTGAAAAAATTAGCAAATTTAGAGTCTTTTCTGGATCTATTCTATTTATTCGAGCCTTATGCACTTGCTTTTCAATCAGCTGTAACTCTGCCTTGGCCTCCTTTGTTGATTGCTGAGGGCTAGTGAGACTAGGATCTCCTCTAAGGATAGAAAATAGCTTACTCATGGCATAGGTAGGAATGGCTAGAGCAGGTTGTATCCAGTTACTGTCCCCTAGTAATTTTTGGAAGTCATTTAATGTTTTCAATTGATTCCTACGTATGGTTACTTTCTGTGGCACAATGGTAGTGTCATTCACTAAGGTCCCCAAGTAGGAGTAAGGAGTAATAGTCTGAATTTTGTCAGGAGCTATAATTAAACCAGCGCAAGAAATCGAATTTTGCAAGTGATCTAACATTGGAGTAATATTTCAAGAGTAGGGGCAGCACAAAGTATATCATCCATATAATGAATAATGTAACATTGAAAATTTTTTATGAGTAGGTTCAATTGCTTGCCCTACATAAGTCTGGCAAATTGTTGGACTGTTTAACATGCCTTGTGGCAACACTTTCCAATGAAAACACTTAGCAGGTTGCAGGCTGTTTACCGCAGGTATTGTAAATGCAAACCTTTACAGTCTTGCTGAGCTAAGGGGATAGTAAAGAAACAGTCTTTTAAATCTATGACTATTAAAGGCCAATTTTTTGGAATCATAGCAGGAGAAGGCAGTCCTGGCTGTAATGTCCCCATAGGTTGAATTAATGGCCCTTAAGTCAGTTAACATTCTCCATTTACATGATTTTTTCTTAATTACAAAAACTAGAGAATTCCAAGGGGAAAATGTTGGGAGCTGTTTCCTTTTTCTAATTGTTCAGTAACTAAGTCCGCTAAAGCCTCCAGTTTCTCTTTACTCAGCGGCCATTGTTCTATCCAAATTGGCTTATCTGTTAACTATTTTAAAGGTATAGGTTCTGGAGGCTTAACAATGGCCGCCATCAAAAATGATATCCTAAACCTTGGCGGGAACTTTGTCTTTCCATTTGAAGCAGTTTCTTCAAACCTTGCAAATTTTTTTCTAGTCCCATACCAGGGACATACCCCATTTCATGTATCACATGTTGACTTTGAGGGCTATATAATTGCTCTGGAATTAGAACTTGTGCTCCCCATTGTTGTAATCTCTTCCCCACAAATTTATAGTTACAGAAGTTACAATTGATTGAATAGTCCCAGGTTGTCCACTGGGCCTTTCACAATGCAAAATGTACCTACTTTGATATACTTCAGGGGCTTTACCAACTCCAACTATGTTAAATTGAGCGGGTTGAATTGGCCATGCAGATGGCCAGTGCCATAGAGAAATGATTGAAATGTCTGCTCCTGTATCTACCAAACCTTTAAATTTCTTTCCCTGAAAAGTTATTTCACATGTAGGACATTTATCAGTAACTTGATTAACCAAATAAGCTGCTTTGCCTTGTTTATTTGTGCTTCCAAATCCTCCTGTTCATTTAATTTCACTTTTCCCCATTTCCACATGTGGCACAATCAGGAGCTGTGCTATGCGCTCTCCTGGCTCTGCTTTCCAGGGAACAGAAGTACATATAACAATTTGAATTTCCCCATTGTTATCTGAATCAATGACTCCCGTATGTACTTGCTCTCCTTTTAAATTTAAACTAGATCTACCCAGAAGTAATCCTATCCTCCCTGCTGGCAAGGGTCCACAGACCCCTGTTGGAACTTTTTGCGGGGGTTCCCCAGGCAGAAGATTCACAGCTTTTGTGCAGCAAAAATCTACTGCGGCACTACCAGCTGTGGTGGGGGACAGACATTGTACAGGGGTGAGGGAGTGGCCTGAGCCGGAAATGCCCCAGGTTGGAACGTGGGGCCTGTCCCAGGCCCCTCATGATGTTTCCCGAAATTGGGGTCCGATCTTTATCAAACTTAGAGTGACACTGATTAGCCCAATGTTTTCCTTTTTTACACTTCAGGCATAGACCTGGTTCATATTGATTAATAGCTTGTTTAAATTCTTTGAGTAATTTAAAAGGAAAAGGCTCAAATGTAGCTATAATACGTCCCTATTGATCTACGGGGTGTATCCTAACAGGGAACTGCCAAGCCTCTATGTCACCCTCTCATCTAGCTTGCTGAATTCCTGCCTGAATAGAACTGAGAGCGGTCAATCCAGGAACTGCTCGAACAGCCACTGGGGCAACTACTTTTCACCCAGTGTCCTCCAGAAAAGAAAGATCTGGAGGGTCAGGCCACTCTTTTTCTTCAAAATAATGAGGGGGTGCAGAAGGGTAGGGATGAACCTCTTCCTCCTTTGCCACTTTACCTTTAGCTGGCAAACAAACCTGCTGTTACCTCTTCTGTTACTTTGTTATACTTTCCTTCCTCCTCATCATTAGTGTGAAAAGGTTCCAAGGTGGAACAAACCAGAGCCCACACTTGTCCCACTGTTACCCTGATGCTTCTGTGTTCCCCTTCTGTCTCACCATGGGGATTGCTTAAGAGTACTCGGGTGTCCTCTAGCTTAATTCCATGTTCTCCAACCATCGCTCTGGCGACCCTTCAACCCAGGTTTGAGCCCCATGTATGGGCACCACTTACCGAGACCAGCTCGGTCGTGGAGACCCTAACCCAGCGGTGCTAGAGGAATTAAAGACACACACACAGAAATATAGAGTGAGGAGTGGGAAATTGGGGGCTGACAGCCTTCAGAGCTGAGAGCCCCCAACAGAGTTTGACCCATGTATTTATTGACAGCAAGCCAGCGATAAGCATTGTTTCTGTAGATTATAGATTAACTAAAAGTATTCCTTATGGGAAACAAAGGGATGGGCTGAAATAAAGGATGGGCTCTGGCTAGTTATCTGCAGCAAGAACATGTCCTTAAGGCACAGATCACTCATGCCATTGTTTGTGGTTTAGGAACACCTTTAAGTGGTTTTCCACCCTGGGTGGACCAGGTGTTCCTTGCCCTCATTCCGGTAAACCCACAACCTTCAGTGTGGGCGTCATGGCCATCACGAGCCTGTCACAGTGCTGCAGAGATTTTGCTTATGGCTAGTTTTGGGGCCAGTTTATGGCCAGATTTCGGGGCCTGTTCCCAACACGTCCCAAACAACAATAACAACAAAAACCTTATGAAGCACTACCTTATGCCAGGCACTTTTCTACAAACTGGTGATATAAATAGTGAGCAGTTAAACCTCTGTCTCAAACTCTTACCAAACTGGAATTTCTTCCAAGTGGAGTAAACCAGTTCTCCTTAACAAACCTGTGAGCTATCCAGGTAGTATCGTGTTTGTTTCTTTTACCATCTTAACGGTTTTTAAGTGTATAGTTCAGTGAAGTCAAGTATATTCACATTGTTGTGCAACAGATCTCCAGAACTTTTTCATCTTGCAAAACTAAGACTCTGTACCCATTAAGTAATAACTAATTTCCCCTCCCCCCAGGCCCCATAATCACCATCCTTCTTTCTGTTTCTATGAATTTTTTTTTTTTTTGAGACGGAGTTTTGCCCTGTCACCCAGGCTGCAGTGCAATGGCATGATCTCAGCTCACTGCAACCTTGGCCTCCTGGGTTCAAGCAATTCTCCTGCCTCGGCCTCCTGAGTAGCTGGGATTACAGGCACCCGTCACCACGCCTGGCTAATTTTTGTATTTTTACTAGAGATAGGCTTTCGCCATTTTGGCCAGGCTGGCCTCAAACTCCTGACCTCAGGTGATCCACCCGCCTTGGCCTCCGAAAGTGCTGGGATTAACAGCCACTGTGCCCGGCGTGTTTCTATGAATTTGATGAGATACCTCATATAAATGGAATCATGTACATTAGTATTTGTCTTTTGGTGACTGGCTTATTTCACCTTAGCATAATGTTCTCAAGGTTCATCCATGTTGTAGCATGTGTCAGAATTTCCTTCCTTTTAAAGCTGGATAATATTCCATAGTATGTATGTCCCACAATTTTTTTTTTTTTTTTTTGAGACGGAGTCTCGCTCTGTCACCAGGCTGGAGTGCAGTGGTGCAATCTCAGCTCACTGCAATCTCCGCCTCCCAGGTTCAAGCGATTCCCCTGCCTCAACCTCCCAAGTAGCTGGGACTACAGGTGCGTACCACCATGCCCAGCTAACTTTTTGTATTTTTTTTAGTAGAGATGGGGTTTCACCATGTTGGCTAGGATGGTCTCAATCTCCTGATCCGTGATCTGCCCGCCTCGGCCTCCCAAAGTGTTGGGATTACAGGTGTGAGCCACCGTGCCCGGTCATATGTCCCATATTTTATCCATTCATACAATGAGGGACATTTGTGTTATTTCTACCTTTTGGTTATTGTAAATAGTACTACTGTGAACATAGATATACAAATATCTCTCTGAGATCCTGCTTTCAATACTTTTAGCTATATACCCAGTAGTGGGATTGCTGGAAGGAAATAACACTTTCATATGCTTCTAAGTTTGGCTCTTTATATGTTTGTTACCTTGATCATTCTCTCAAGCAGTACTGCCCTTAATCCCAAGCAACTGGAGCTCTTGGGCTGGGTGGGGGCCTTATTGGTCCTCCTCTGCCCAGAGTCCAAGGAACCTAGAGGATGTGCCCACCCACCTTCCTTTAGATCATGCTCTAGGTACCTACTTAACCATCCTCCAATTTGCTTTCAGGGCCCAGATAGGCCTTTTCCTAGGTCCACCCTTCCTGGAGAGGACCTGCTAGTATGTACAGCCCTAGACCCAAAGGGTGGCTACAGGACAACTTTGTGGGGGTATCATGGTGTAGATCTTCAGGCTGGGTGTCCACATGCAGGCATAGGAAGCCTGAGACCTCACACTGCAGGACTGAGTTGCGAATGGTAAGGGGCTTCCATTTGTACTTTTTCTCTGGACTCTTGTAAATATTAGTAGCTATAATGTTGTTAGATAAACAAGTACTATTGACAAGGTCTGAAGAACATTTAGTTCCATTACTGTAAACCTGTTTTTAACTGGCGATTTTCTAGAATCAGTGTATCACTAGCTTCTCAGTGTATAGTGTCTAGTCGGTGAACCAGACGGGTAAGATTTGCTCCTTAGTTAAGGAAGCCTGCACCAGGGTGAAAAAACCATTGTTGTTAATCTGAATGAATCTGTTCTTCTCTTCTTTTGCATATGTAACACTTATTAATGCAAATGGAAAACACAGATGATGCATTCGTGCAACAAGGGGAGACAAGAACGCTGAAGCATCAATGCCAGTGGGTAGACATACAGGCAATTCAGTAAGAATCTCTGGGATGCGCCAATGGAGGCTCGGAGAGGCTAATGAGCTTGTTCTAGCTACCCAGACCCACAGATTCATGGCTGAATCCCAGAAGCAGTCTGGGAGATTTTGTGGGGAGATGAGGCAAAATAATCTGTTTCCTTGGCAAGGTAAAGGATTCCTTTCGGGAATCATCTTCTACCTTAAGCTGCAGTGTTTTAGTTAAACATCACAGCTCAGTATTGGGACAGAAATGTAGAAGGAAAAAAATGCTGAAGGGTCACAAGCAAGGAGCAGGTCTAGACAGCTGAGGCACCATTCTCCTCCAATAGCTCTGTTTCTTCAATAACTGGCCATGTAGACCTGTTCTACCCCCGAGGGCTGGGAGTCGAGTCAGACTACAGCCTGAATGCTCCCTGATCTTAGCATTCCTTGACTTGCCATCCCACAGGCACCTCAAATTTGGTGAGTCCAACTCTGAAGGGCTCATCATCACCCCATCATCCTTTTCCTGTGCTCCCTGTGTTAGTCAACTGCAGGATTAACTCCCCGCCCCCCAACCCCAGTCGCTCAAGCCAGAACATTCCTCAACAACTCCCACACCCCCTCAAATCCGGATATTTGGGCTTCCTAAATCTCTGCCTCCTAATCTCTTTCACATGCGGTCCACTCCTTTCTGTCCCCATTGCCAAGGCTGGGCCACCACCACCTATCTCTGGGACAACTTACAGTCTCCTAAGGGGTCCTGCCTTCGGTCCTCCCCACCTGGCTCATCTCTTTTGAACAGTTTCTGCGTACTCACCTGCCCTAGATAGCATTCTACAATGCGAACAGTCTTGTCCTTCCCCTTCAGCGGTTCCCCACTGCCCCCAATATGAAAAGGAGTCACAAACCCCTGCCTTCCCACTCCCACCGAGCACCTTCGCCTTCTGAACTGGCCAGGGGCTCTGTTGCTTGCTCGTTGCTCTCAGACCCTTTGCACAAGGTGCTCCCTCAACCCAAAATAGAATCTCGGCCCACCCTCTGTCGGTCTTCGCTCCACTGTCAGTTGTTCATTTAACAAATATTCGCCACTTTTGCCAGGCTACGCGCTAAACCCTGGGGTTACGCAAGGGGAGGGCAAAACAAAACAAAACAGAGAACAAACGAAAACCACAACCCCCAAAAGTCCATTAAGACCCCTAGCCACAGGGGGCTTACATCTGAGGGGTTACCGTCCCATGGCACAAGGTGGAGTATGAAATCCGCCTCTGCCTTCCAGGCTTTTCCAATGCCAAGACCTGCGGGGCCACCAGCTGTGAGTCCCCTCCCACACTGACTACTCCCTCAACAGGATACGAGGGAAGCTGAACCTGTCGGGACACCGCGCCGGGCACGCTCAGGTCCCACCGCGCGTGCTCACCGGCGGTCCAAAGCGCGAGTTCGGACAGGCAGCGCCCCCCTCCGACTGCGAGCAGGGACGCTCCCGCACTCTTCCCGGCACCCCTTCAGTCTTCATGGTACACCCCGCCCGTAGGCACCCGGACGGCGGAAGTGAGCCGCGAGGGCGGAACTTGTTGTTACGGGTAACGGAAGTGTGGCGGCGTTGGGTTGAGCGGGCTTTTTGGAAGTTTGTGGCGGAGGTGAGGCAGAGGTGACTGCAGAGCGGGTCGCGAGTTGCTCGGGCTGTGGGACTGGGCCTCTGGGAGGGAGCGGTTCTGTGGGGGAGAGGAGGCTCGTGTCCGACTTGGCGTTCTGGTATTTTCTCTGGCGTGGAAAGTAGTCGCGCTCCGCTGTCTCCCGCCGCCTGTCTCAGCTTTCGTAGTTCCCTCCTAGGGGTGTGCCTCAGTCGGAGTCCCTTCTGTTAAATTCTTCCCCTTTGGTCGAGGGTCAGCTCCCACTTCGGAGAAATTTCCCTTAACCTTGCTTTGCATTTGTTGTCCGGTCGCGGTCTCCATCACCAGCTGCTTCGTGTTATAGTTTCTGTAGTTGCGCTTACCGCTTGTTAACTGAAGAACCCGGAAGGGAAGGCCGCGGCGTTTCCCGCCAGCGGGGCTCTGCCATTCTCGGATCTTGGCTTCAGATCCCTGATGCTCTCCAGCGTCTCTTGACAAGGAATCTACTTCGCGCTCAGGGAATTCACAGCCACCCGCCTCTGGTCTTACCTCTGCTTTTAGGATGATTTTAGCAAAGGTGCCTAGGTTGATTTAAACGTATCCCCCTCCGAAGCCTCCTGCCCCTTCCGGCTGGACACCTTTTTATGTTGGTGTGTCCTATTTGCATCCGGTAGTTCAAAGCATGGGATCTTGGAGTCTGGAGCTGGACAGACTTGGGTTTCACTTCTCTCTCTGCCACTTGGTAGCCTTCTAATGTTGGGGGAAATTCCCTAATCTCTGAATCCCAAAAGTTGTTCATCTAAAATGGGGCTAATATTACACCTACCTAATAGGTGGTGTTGTGGGGGTCATGTTAATGAATGTAAAGTGCTGGGCCCAGTGTCTTCCCTATTATAGGGGTTCAATAATTTGTTCAACAAATATTTGTTACCTAGTTTGAGCTAGGTACTGTGCTAAGTGCTGGAGATACAGTGATAAAACCAGCTACGGCCCCTGTCCTTAGGGGACTTACAGTTTAGTGGGAGATAACGCGGTGGCTCACGCTTGTAATCCCAGCACTTTGGGAGGCCGAGGCGGGCGGAACACGAGGTCAGGAGATCGAGACCACGGTGAAACCCCGTCTCTACTAAAAATACAAAAAAATTAGCCGGGCGTGGTGGCGGGCGCCTGTAGTCCCAGCTACTCGGAGAGGCTGAGGCAGGAGAATGGCGTGAACCTGGGAGGCGGAGCTTGCAGTGAGCCGAGATTGCGCCACTGCACTCCAGCCTGGGCGACAGAGCGAGACTCCGTCTCAAAAAAAAAAAAAAAAATCTGAAAATTGCGCATGTAATATTAAAAATTGGTGACAGTATGTAAGAGAGTTTACTGGTGCCATGAGAGGATGTACTAAGAGAACGTTTAACCTAGACAGCTTCTCCTTTTTTTTTTTTTTTTTTGAGACGGAGTCTCGCTCTGTTGCCAGGCTGGAGTGCAGTGGTGCGATCTTGGCTCGCTGCAACCTCCGCCTCCTGAGTTCAAGTGATTCTCCTGCCTCAGCCTCCCAAGTAGCTGGGACTGCAGGTGCGTGCCACCACGCCCAGCTTTTTTTTTTTTTTTTTTTTTTTTTTTTGTATTTTTAGTAGAGACGGGGTTTCACCATTTTGGCCAGGATGGTCTCGATCTCTTGACCTCGTGATCCGCCCGCCTTGGCCTCCCAAAGTGCTGAGATTACAGGCATGAGCTACTGCGCCCAGCCTAGACTGAGCTTTTGAGGAGATGTGGATTGAGCTGAGATCTGAAGGATTTGTAGGAATTAGTAATAAAAGATTGGGGGGCAGTGGATGGAAGCAGGAATATTTATTTAAGTTCCAGATGGAAACATGTGGAAGGGCTGTGGCAGAAAGAACTTGGAGATTTGAAGGACTGGAAGCAATTCTGTATGGCTGGAGCAGAGTGATGAAAGGGAGTTAGGCATGGGTCAGAACTTGCAGGACTTATTTTATCCTTACTTAAGGGTTTTGGACTGATAAAGCAATGGAAGCCACTGAAGAGCTTTAAGATGAGGATGGCATGGAGGGAAGATAAGTCACATAATCAGGTTTGTGTTTCAAAAACATCACTTTAGCTGCTGCATAAAAGGGAACAAGTTAGGAAACGATTGCAGTAGTTCAGGTGAGAGATGGTGGTTTGGAGTAATGTGTCAGTAGTGGAGATGGAGAAAAGTAGACAGATTTGGGAGATATTTAGTAGGTAACATTGACAGGACTTGGTAATGGACGTGGTGAAGGATGAAGGCAAAGTTGTTAAGAATGTTACCTAGGTTTCTGGTTTGAGCAGCTGAGTGGATGATGTTACCATTTATGGAGACGGGAAACACAGGAGGAAGAAGAGGAGGAACAGATTTTCTTTCTACTAGGCTGTACTTCCCCCTTCTATTTTCATAGCTACTCACTGAATTCTATCTGCTTCATGTGCCTCCATTTCATCCCATCTTTTCTATTCTCCAGTCACCACCCTAGTACAGGTCTTAATCATTTCCACTAAAATAACTTCCAAATGGTCTCTTAGCATTTGTTGTTTCTCCTTACCTTCTCCCCACTTTAATCTGCACAAAGATGCTAGGTTCTGTTTCCTCAAACACTTGCAATCTTGTGAGATTGTCTTTTGCTCAGAATTTTTTGATGGTTCTCAGTAATTTACGAAATAGAATCTAAATTCCTTAACCTGTTTACTCCCAGCCTATCTTTCCAGCCTTCCTACTCACTATTTTCCTACTTGGATTCTACCTCAGCCATTTTACTCCTTTTCCCCAAAGAAATTTCTCATTTCCCATATGAATGCCTTTGTTCGTGATACCCTTCTCAATAATGTATACCACCTGGTTGTCTTGACTATCTAAATTTAATCTCTAAGTTCCAGTTCAAGCTTTCCTCTGCTGAGAAGCCTTGACATTTAAGAACACAATTACATCTTTTACCTTGTTAACTTCTCACGTTTTCTTTTTCTTTTTCTTTTCTTTTCTTCTCTTCTCCTTTCCTTCCCTTTCCCTTTCCTTTTTTGAGACAGAGCCTCGCTCTGTCGCCCAGGCTGGAGTGCAGTGGCGCAATCTCGGCTCGCTGCAAGCTCTGCCTCCTGGGTTCACGCCATTCTCCTGCCTCAGCCTCCCGAGTAGCTGGGACTACAGGCGCCCGCCACCACGCCTGGCTAATTTTTTTTTGTATTTTTGGTAGAGACGGAGTTTCACTGTTTTAGCCAGAATGGTCTCTATCTCCTGATCTCGTGATCTACCCTCCTCGGCCTCCCAAAGTGCTGGGATTACAGGCGTGAGCCACGGTGCTCGGCCTCTTTTTTTTTTTTTTTTAAGAGACAAGTGAGGAGTGCCTCTTCCCGGCCGCCCCGTCTGGGAAGAAGTGAGGAGCGCCTCTGCCCGGCTGCCCCGTCTGGGAAGAAGTGAGGAGCGCCTCTGCCCGGCCGCCCCGTCTGGGAAGTGAGGAGCGCTTCTGCCCTGCCGCCCCGTCTGGGATGTGGGGAGTGCCTCTGCCCGACCACCCCGTCTGGGAGGTCTACCACGGAGGCCAGAAGCAATGTGGGGGCTGGACGTGGTGGCTCACGCCTGTAGTCCCAGCACTCTGGGAGGCCGAGGCGGGTTGATCACTTCAGGCTAGGAGTTCGAGACCAGCCTGGCCAACATGGCGAAACATATGAAAAATACAACAGACAGACCAACCAACCAACCCAGTGACAACAAAACAGGTCTACCCTGGAGTCATACTCTAATTTTTTCTATTTCCTCCCTTTCTGATCCTTTATCCCACTTTCTTTTTCTTCCTCTTCCTTCTCCTTCTTCTTTGTCAAATAGAGGATTGAGTTATTATCATTGATCCATAAAAAAAAAAAAAAAAAATTAGCGAGGTGCGGTGGTGGGCACTTGTAATCCCAGCTACTCAGAAGGCTGAGGCAGGGGAATCACTTGAACCTGGGAGACGGAGGTTGCAGTGAGGCAAGATTGCTCCACTGTATTCCAGCCTGGGTGACAGAGTGAGACTGTCTCAATTAAAAAGCAAACAAACAAAAAACTATAGTCAACAGGTCTCTTGACCTTATTCCTAAGGGAAAATTTTTATCTTTTGATCAACATCTCCCCAACCCTCCCCATACATTGTATATATTTAATTACTGAAAAGGGGCTATTCGTGTGGTTCAAAAATCTAAAAATATAGGCTGGGTACAATGGCTCATGCCTGTAATCGCAGCACTTTGGGAGGCAGGAGGATTGCACGAGCCCAGGAATTTGAGACTAGCCTGGGAAACATAGCAAGACCCCATCTCTACAACAAAAATAAAAAATGGGGCAGGAGGATAGCTTGAGCCCAAGAGGTTGAGGCTGCAATGAGCCGTGATCACACCGCTGCACTCCCACCTGGGTGACAGAGCAAGCCCGTGCCTCAAAAAAAAAAATAAAATAAAATCTAAAAATATATAAAACTATAAATAATGAAAAGATTAAGTCCTTTCTTCAGTTCACTCCTGCTCCCACCAAAAAGTCTTTCATTAGTTGCTTACATGTCCTTGTCTAGTTTCTTCATGCAAATATGAACATGTTATTTTTATCTCCCCAATCCTTTAATAGGAAGAAAAACAGCTCCTTATACTCTGCACCTGGCTCTTCTCGCTTAGCATCATATCTCAGTGACCTTTCCATACTGATATATGGAGAGCTGCCTCCTCCTCTGCCTCCACCTCCTCCTCGTTCTTCTACTTCCTCTTTTTCCCAGCAGCATAATATTCCAGTGTATGGGTTTCTATAATAATTTACTTAATAAATACTTTGCTGAGTTGGAAAAAAAAAAAAAAAGACAGGGTCTTACCTTGTTGCCTAGGCTGGAGTACAGTGGCATGATCATAGCTCACTGCAGCCTCACATTCTTGGGCTCCCCTTCTCACTTGTTTTTATACCATTTAATTGGCACATAGCATTTATAGTGCTATTGGTTTATTCATTTATTTGTCAAATACTTTATTACATGCTTATGATAATACATAATGTATTACATACATGATATGCTGTTAAATGGAAGCTTTGTTCTAGGTAGTATGGTGAGTAGATGGTAACAAGTGTGGGCAAAAGTTATGAAACCACTTGATTCGAATACAGGTTCCTAATAAGACTATTCCAGGGAATTTTCAGGATTATTTTGGTTAGGTTAAGAATCATCTTGCCACTGAGCTTAAGAAGAAAAAAAAAAAGAATCGCCTACTCAAAGATAGTCCTAAGTTTGTTGAGCACCCATTGCATAACAGGTATGAAATATTCAGTTAACAGGGAAGGAAAAAAAAATCGTTTGTTTATTTCTGGAATCTTCACCCACCTCTGACGTTTTTCCCTTGTAGTTCTGTGATATGAGCAACAATGGACCAGAAGATTTTATCTCTAGCAGCAGAAAAAACAGCAGACAAACTGCAAGAGTTTCTTCAAACCCTGAGAGAAGGTGATGTGAGTATTAGGAAGCATGTTCTGCTAAAAGTAAATGTCAGGCATGATGACACACTCAAAAGACATGTGAGAAAGAAAAATTATGCTGCTGCTTCATCTACTCCCCATTCACTGTAGGAGACAAGGATTTATTTAATAATAATTTATAGATATAAAGAAATTGGGGTGACGGAATGAGAGAAATAGACAACTTGAGGGCATTTGTGATCAAATTAAAACCTGAAATAGCTTAAGAATAGAATGCTTTTACAACTGTATTTATAAAAGCAAATTAGTATACTTTTATGGTCCTTAGAACAATCCTATTTGAAGATCATATCCAGACTATAGTTATTGATTGAGACATTAGTTTTGCATTTTGATGCTTCTCTGTATTTTTCCTTAAAGAAATTAAGTTTATAAGCAGCAAAATATTTTGAAATTATTAGTAAAAATTAGGGCCTCTGTTTTCACTATAAGTGTAGGATTATAAAATGGGATAGTAATTGCCTTATATGTTAGGCTGTTTATTCTTCCTAATGTTCTTTCTCAGCTGATATACTGCTCCTTTTTCCATAAGTGATCTCATCCTATCCAGGTCACTGCCTGGAAAAGAATCCCTCTTCAAGGTATATGTATGAACAAGTAAAGACATTGAATATCATGGGATTTTTTTCCTTTTTCTCTCAATTGATGAGTATTATGTTTTTAAGGGAATTTTTATGTGTTAGTGTTGTAGTTATTGAAGCAAGGTGCATCTTAGTCTGTTATCTGACATACTAGCTTAACTAAGAGCAGCGTTGCTCTTTGATTTTTTTTCTTTGATTTCTTTTTAATCTTTGAAATTATCCAAGATTGCCTTTATAGCTATTTTTTGAGATGGCTTGTTGCATGAGTTGTATCTTGAATCATTCTATAGACAAGATTTGATTGAAACCAGCATTTAAATTATTTATTTAAAGTTTCATGCCTCAAATTGAAGGCGTGAACACTGTCAAATTAAAGACAGTGTTCCAGATGTTTTCTGACTCCAGGATAGAGTAACGCTAATATTTCCCTCATTTTTCAATTAATGCAAAATCAGCTTTTTGGCAGCAACATTATATTGTAGTCTCATTGCTCTTATATTTATTTTTATATATGTTGATATTAAGCTAAGTTTCCTTTATCTCTGAAGTCCTTTTAGAATCCATGTTAAAAACTATATATAGGCCAGGCATGGTGGCTTACACCTGTAATCCCAGCACTTTGGGAGGATTCCTTCAGGCCAGGAGTTCGAGATCAGCTTAGGCAACATAGTGAGACCCCGTTTCTAAAAGCAACTACCAAAACAACAAACTTTGTATCTGTTAACTGTCACCTTTTTTAGATTCATCTTGTTTTACTCTATCAAGATCATTTCGTATGATTCTGTTGACCATATTAATCACCTTTTTATCCTCTACAAATTTGTTAAGCATGTCAGTAATATATGCAGGCAGTTCATTTGATAAAATGTTCCACAGAAGATGAACTCAGAGTAAAAAATTATAAAACACATAAAGAAGTCCTGTGGCAAGAAAGACTCAACCAGAAATGGGAAAATTCATATTCCAGGATTTAGAGCAATCTGAAGAAAAACTTGAAATATTTAACACAAATACTTAATACAGTATTTAACTTTATTTATTTATTTAAAGATAGGATCTCACTCTTGCCCAGGCTGGAGTGCAGTGGGGCAATCTCGGCACACTGCAGCCTCAACCTCCTGGGCTCATGCGATCCTCCCACCTCAGCCTCCTGAGTAGCTGGGAGTACAGGCGTGTGCCACCATGTCTGACTAATTTTTGTATTTTTAGCAGAGATGGGGTTTCGCCATGCTTTCCAGGCTGGTCTTGAACTCCTGAGCTCAAGCAATCCACCCACCTCAGCCTCCCACAGTGCTGGGATTACACGTGTGAGCCACTCTGCCCGACCTAGTATTTAAAATATTTGAAGATGTAAATGAAGGAATAGAACCCACAAAATAAGGGATGGATTTAGAAAACAATCAAAGAAAACTTCTTGAAATGAAAACCTCAGTAGATGGTTTAACAGTAGACAAAATATTGCTAAAGAGAAAATTAGTAAAGTGGAATACAGAGCTGAGGATAATTAAATAAAGCATAGATTGTAAAGAGGTGGAAAATATAAAGAATATTTAAGATATATGCAGAGAACTTTGATAAGAATGTATTTTCTTCTTAAACACATAGAATGTTCATAAAAATTAATCATGTGTCATATACTAGAGCACAAAGAAAACATGGGTATGTCCCATAAGGTAGAATCATTACAAACTATTCTCTGTGATCACAATGCAATAAAACTGGAAATGAAAACTGAAACTAAAAGTCAAAAAACAAAGACACTTTTACCTGTAAATTAAAATACCTTCTATTCAACCATTGTGGAAGACAGGGTGGCGATTCTTCAGGGATCTAGAACTAGAAATACCATTTGACCCAAGAATCCCATTACTGGGTATATACCCAAAGGATTATAAATCATGCTGCTATAAAGACACATGCACACATATGTTTATTGCAGCACTATTCACAATAGCAAAGACTTGGAACCAACCCAAATGTCCAACAATGATAGACTGGATTAAGAAAATGTGGCACATATACACCATGGAATGCTATGCAGCCATAAAAAAATGATGAATTCATGTCCTTTGTAGGGACATGGATGAAGCTGGAAACCATCATTCTCAGCAAACTATCGCAAGGACAAAAAAACCAAACCACACATGTTCTCACTCATAGGCGGGAATTGAACAATGAGAACGCTTGGACACAGGATGGGGAACATCACACACTGGGGCCTGTTGTGGGATGGGGGGAGGGGGAGGGATAACATTAGGAGATATACCTAATGTAAATGACGAGTTAATGGATGCAGCACACCAACATGGCACATGTATACACGTGTAACAAACCTGCACGTTGTGTGCATGTACCCTAGAACTTAAAGTATAATAAAAATATATATATATAAAAAATAAAAAAAATCTTCTAAATAACTCTTGGATGAAAAGAGATACAAACAGAAATTACAGGATTTTTGAAGAATAATTACAGATAACAAAAATACTACGTTAAAATCCATGGAATAATGTTAAAAACAAGTGTTTAACAAATGAAATAATGAAATCAATATAAATGAAATAATGAAAATAAATTCCCAACTCAAAAACCTGGAAAAAAGAGAAAGTAAACAACAACAAAAAACACAAAGAAGAAAGTACTAAAGATAAAAGTGGAAATTAATAAAGTGGAGAACAGAAAAATAGTGGATCAAATTAATCAAAATCTTGGTTCTTTGGGGGGAAAAACACCATTAATAATCAAAACAGTAGAGTAAAAACATGCACAAAATGAGAAATGACAAGGGAGAAATACTGTTTTTTTTTGAGACGGAGTCTCACTTTTTCACCCAGGCTGGAGTGCAGTGGCGCAATCTCGGCTCACTGCAAGCTTCACTTCCCGGGTTCACGCCATTCTCCTGCCTCAGCCTCTCCGAGTAGCTGGGACTACAGGCGCCCGCCACCACGCCTGGCTAATTTTTTTGTATTTTTAGTAGAGACGGGGTTTCACCGTGGTCTCGATCTCCTGACCTCGTGATCCGCCCACCTCGGCCTCCTAAAGTGCTGGGATTACAAGCGTGAGCCACCACACCAGCCTAGAGAAATACTGTTAATACAGAGAAAATCTCAAAAAATACTGTGAGACTACAGTACATTCCTGTGCAAATAAATTTGAAAACCTAGAGGAAATGGATAATTTCTTAGGCACGTACAGTTTAATAAAATTGAGCCAATTTGAGATGGAAAGCTTAAGCAGACCAGTTTCCATAGAAGAAAAGAGAAAGTTATGAAGGAACTACTTCATAAAAAACACCAGGCCCAGATAGTTTGGCAGGAAACTTCTGTCAAACCTTTAGAGATCAGGTAGATAGTCCTAATGCTACATAAATTGTTTCAGAGCATAAATAATAAAGGAAAACTTCCAAGTTCTTCGAATGAAGCAAGTATAACATTGAATTAAATAAATATAACATTGATTTTTTATGCTGTCTTTATCAGGTATAACCTTAAACCTCATAAAGATAGCATAGAAAAAAGAGGTTATAGACTAATATAACTTATGAATATTGATATAAAAGTCTTAAATATTAGGGGGCAGATTGCAACACCACATTTTTTAAAAATACACCATGATTAAGTGGGATTTAATAGGAATACAAGGTTGGTTCAGTATTTGAAAGTTTATTACTATAAAGATTATACAATTATCTTCATGGATAAGAGAAAGCCTTTGACAAAATTCAACACTCATTCCTAATAAAAACTTGAGAAAAATCAGAATGGGTGTCTGTTTCCTTTACATCATGAAATGTATATATCCAAATTCTAGAGTCCGCATCTTAGTGGGAAACCATAGAGACATTTCCTCTAAGGCCGGGAACAAAGCAATGATGCCTACTGTCTCCACTACTATGTAATGTTCTGGTTGGCTAGCCTATGCATTTAACCTAGAGAAGACAATCACAGGCATAATAATAGAAAAATAAAGGCTGAGGGCAGTGGCTCACACCCATAATTCCAACGCTTTGGGGGGCCAAGGTGGGCAGATCACTTGAGGTCAGGAGTTCTAAACCAGCCTGGCCAACGTGGTGAAACCCCTTCTCTACTAAAAATATAAAAATTAGCTGGGTGTGGTGGTGTGTGTCTGTAATCCCGAATACTCAGGAGGCTGAGGCAGAAGAATCACTTGAACCTGGGAGGTGGAGGTTGCAGTGAGCCCAGGTTGCACCATTGCACTTCAACCTGGGTAAACAAAGTGAGATTCCATCTAAAAAAAAAAATATATATATATATATATATATAAAACGTCTCTCTTTGTAGATGGCATGGTATTATACCTGGAAAACCCTGGAGAATCTGTGATAAAATCATCTATAAACAGAATTCATCAAGGTAGCAGAATATAAAATTAATATGCAAAAATCAGTAGCATTCATATGTAATAGCCAGTTAGAAGATACAGTTGGCCTGGCAGGGTGGCTCACGCCTGTAATCCCAGCACTTTGGGAGGCCAAGGCAGGCGGATCACCTGAGGTCAGGAGTTCTAAACTAGCCTGGCCAACATGGTGAAACCCCTTCTCTACTAAAAATACAAAAATTAGCTGGGGGTGGTGGTGCATGCCTGTAGTCTCAGCTACTCGGGAGGCTGAGGCAGGAGAATTGCTTGAACCCGGGAGGCGGAAGTTGCAGTGAGCTGAGATCACGCCACTGCACTCTAGCCTGGGCAAGAGAGTGAGACTCCGTCTCAAAAAAAAAAAAAAAAAAAGATACAGTAAATGAGAAAGCCCCATTTACAATAGCAACAGAAAAGTTAAAACAGGAATAAACCTGAGAAATGTCCAAAACACGTGAAAAAAAACTGTGAAACACTTCTAAAGGACAAAAGTAGGAAACTAGGGAGATATCCCCTGTTCTTGATTGGGGAGTCTCAACGTGATGAAAATATCAATTCTTCCAAAGTTAATTTATCAATTTAATACCAATAAAAATCCCATTGAGCTATTTTGTGTAACTAGTTAAGTTGACTGCAAAATTCATATAGCAAATTGTACACACAGGAATAGTTAGGGAAAAGCTGAAAGGAGCTCTGAGGGAGGATTAACTGTAGCAGAGACTAAGCACCACAAAAACTTTTATAAATAAGAGTGCAGTACTGGTACATGAGTAGATGAACAGAAATGGAATAGGATACAAAGAATAGAATAAGTAATGTGTAAGAATGGAAAGTCTCAAAATAGACCCAACTACAAGTAAAATCTAGTGTATAATAAAATTACATCTTAAAACACTGAAATAAAGATAGTCTTTGACAAATGGTATTGGAACAACTGGATAGACATTTGGAAAAAATAGATGAAATTAGATCTAATTCTCATATTCAAGAGAAAGCTCCAAATGAATCAGAAATTTAAATGTAAAAAACAAATCTAAATAAATGTTAGGGCTGGGCACAGGGGCTTATCCCTGTAATCCCAGCACTTTGGGAGGCTGAGGTGGGGAGATCGCTCGAGCCAGGAGGTTGAGATTACAGTGAGCTATGATTGTGCCACTGCACAACAGGGGTGAAAGTGAGACTCTGTCTTTTAAAATAAATAAATAAAAAACTAAGTATATGTTAGAAGAAAACATGGATGAATTTCTCTTTAAGCTCGGTGCAGTGAAAAAAGCTTTCTGTTATACAAAATATAGATGCAATAAAAGATAAGTTTGTCTACATATAAATTAAAAAGTTTGTGTGGCCAGAAATACCATAAGCAGAGTCAAAAGACAAATGGCAAACTGGGAAAAAATATTTGTAATGTATCACAGATAAAGGATTAATATCCCTAATTCATAAATAACTTATGGGGGGAAAGATAAAAAATTGTATTTAAAAAAGGCAAAAAACATGAGAATAATCACTAAAAGATGTATAAAAGTGGCCTTAAACATAAGAAAATATGCTCAACTTCACTCATAATAAGAGAAATATAAATTAAAATGAAAGATAGTGATCCGCCTGCCTTGGCCTCCCAAAGTGCTGGGATTACAGGCGGGAGCCACCACACCTGGCCGCATGTATATTTTTATGTGTACAAACATGCATACATTTCCTGGCTCTCTCCACTGAAAGAACCATGAAGCAAAGATGCCATAGTTGCTCGGTGCGGTGACTCACACCTGTAATCCCAACACTTGGGGAAACTGCGTGGGTGGATCACTTGAGTCGGGGAGTTCAAGACCAGTTTGGGCAACATGGTCAAATCCTGTCTCTATAAAAAAAATAAATAAATTTGAAAAAGATGCCATAGTAACAACAAACACACCCATCACCTAGATCTTTGCTCTTTCATAACCATTCCTCACTCAAGGGAACCAGGGCTCTTCAGAGAAATGGCTAAGTTTATGCGTGGGCAGGATGGATACAAGATGAACCTGGAACATCTTGCTATACCAGAAAGTAAAGAAGTGCTCAAAAAAGACAATGGGGGCGTGTCACAAAGACACAAGAGCCAGCTTGAAGGGTTTCCCTTTGGCCAAATCTGGGACTATTTGAGCCTCAAAATAAGTTCAATAATGAACCATTGAAAAATACAGAGATTTGTAAGTCCATACTAATAATAAATAAATCACTTTGGGAGTTTGAGGACGGAGGATCACTTGAGCCCAGGAGTTTGAGACCAGCTTGGACAACATAGTGGGAACCCACCTCTACAAAAAATTTAAAAAATTAGCATGGCATATCAGCACATGCTTGTATTCCTAGCTAACTGGAGGGGTGCTGAGGCAGGAGAATTGCTTGATCCCAGGAGTTTGAAGTTATAGTGAGCTATGACTGTGCCACTGCAGTCCAGCCAGGGTGACAAAGAAGACTCTGTCTCTAAGGTAAGTAAAGTAAGTAAATGAATACATGGGTAGAAAGGAGTTCTCTTGCTTACAGTGCAGGAGTTGGAAAATCATTACTTTGCAATTGTCATGGTAAAGATTGAACCAGGCAAGAAATACCAATGGATGCTAAATCCAGGGGGACTTTAAAAACATTGATACGAGGCCGGGCGCGGTGGCTCACGCTTGTAATCCCAGCACTTTGGGAGGCCGAGGCGGGCGGATCACGAGGTCAGGAGATCGAGACCACGGTGAAACCCCGTCTCTACTAAAAATACAAAAAAAAAGAAAAATTAGCCGGGCGTGGTGGCGGGTGCCTGTAGTCCCAGCTACTCGGAGAGGCTGAGGCAGGAGAATGGCGTGAACCCGAGAGGCGGAGCTTGCAGTGAGCTGAGATTGCGCCACTGCACTCCAGCCTGGGCGACAGAGCAAGACTCCGTCTCAAAAAAAAAACCTTGATACGATACAATTAATGAAGCTAAGAAGCTTATTCCAACTCTCCCCAGTAATTATTTCACTAATGTTCTCTTTATGTTCCAGGATCCCACTCAGCATCCTCCATTGCTCTTAGTTGTCATTTCCCCCTAATTTCCTACACTCTGCAATAGTTCTCAGGCTTTCCTTATCTCTGTTGATCATGATAGCCCTGAGGAGTATTGATTAGTTGTTTTGCTGAATGTGTCTCAATTAGGGCCAGTTTGGTGTTGTCTCATGATTGGACCAAGGTCATGTATCCTTGGCGTAAGGACCACAGAAGTGGTACCATGCCCTTTTTAGTGTATCAAATCACTGAGCTCTTGATGTCGTGTTATTCCTGGTGGTACTGACTTTGATAACCTGGTAACAGTGGTTTCTGCTGGGCTTTTCCATTTTACGGGGAGAAAATTAGATGAGGAGCAAGATATTTGCATGGTCTTAAAGTGTCTCCCTGTAAATTGCTTACTGGTGGCAAAGGGACAGGGTGGGGGAAGTAATTATAAAGTGGGATCAGAATTAATATCACCAACGACGGACAGATGGACATCATGTGCTTCCTGATGTGATACTCCTAGAATGACACGATATCACCTGTGTTCTTGTGAGACCGCATAAACTCAATCTAGCCACAAGAAAACATCAGACAACACAAAATGAGGAATGTTCTATTTTTTTAAAAAAAACTAAAACTTATTTGGATTATGCGTTAACTTGGTAGTTCCAGTCTGCCAATTAAAAATTTTAAACCCTCTGGGATAACAGGGATACTTAAATCTTACTTGCTCTATTTCTGAGTTTTAAAATGTAGTAAAAAGCATAACTGAACATGGTCAAAAGGAAGACTGAAGATCACATAAGTGGAAGGAGGAAGAAGGGGAGTAGAGGACAGAGGCAATAGAAGAAAATTAACATTTGTTGAGTACTTGTCGTGTGTTAGGCTCTGTGCAAATTCTTCTCCCCTTTATCTCAGTCCTTTGAGGTAGGGAAATGGACACACATAACAGATTAAGTAACTTGCCTGAGGTTATATAGCTAGTAAATGGCATAGCTAGGATTTACATCCAAGGCTTCTGATTATGGATCCAGCTTTTCCCTCTTCCTATGCCACACTGCTTTCTGTTGAAACTGAACTATTTCAAAAAGAGTCAACAGCTTCTCAGCCTTGGCAGTGCTCACGTTTTGGCTTGGATAAATCTTTGTTGTGGTGGGCTGTCCAGTGCATTGCAGAATGTTTGATAGCATCCCTTACCTCTACCCACTAGATTCCAACAGCACCCTTCCAGTTGTGACAACCAGAAATGTTTCTAGACATTGTCTAGTGTCCCCTGGGGGACAAAAATCACTGGTTGAGAACTGCTGCTGTAAGGGTTATGTCAAGGACCAAGCACTCTGTTGGAAGGTATAAGGCCAGAGTAGTCAGATACTTCTTTATTATGTATTTAATAGAGAGATGGACTCCAGCTAGAAACACCAGCCTCGTGTACTTGTGGAAGAGATAGTTTATTGTTTTATTAGTCTTGGCTTCTGTGACACTTCTTTCTTGAGATTATCCTCCAGTGTTATTGATCTCACTTTCTCCATTGTCTTTGCTGGCAGCTGCTTCTCTTTTTAATGACTGACCCTTGGTGTTTCTCTTCTCTATATTCTTTCCTGGATGGTCTCATCTGTTTCCATTGATGCTCCACTTGGCATGTTTCATGTCATCTATTTGGCACTTCACTTGGATATCTCAGAGTAGTGGTTCTGAGCCTCACAGCAGACCTGAATCATAAACTGTGGGTAGAGCCTGGAAATTTGTTTTAGTAAGCTCTCAGTGTGATTTAGATGCTTCCTTAATCCCAAATTTTCACCACGTAAACAGATGGTGCCACTATCCACCCAGCTAGCTGCTTAAGCCAGAAATTTAGGAGTCCTCGTTGATTTCTTTTTTCTTTTTTTTTTTTCTTTTTTTTTTTTTTTTTTTTTTTTTGATACGGAGTCTCGCTCTGTCGCCTAGGCTAGAGTGCAGTGGCGCGATCTCGGGTCACTGCAAGCTCCGCCTTCTGGGTTCACGCCATTCTCCTGCCTCAGCCACCCAAGTAGCTGGGACTACAGGCGCCCGCCACCACGCCCGGCTAACTTTTTGTATTTTTAGTGGAGACGGGGTTTCACCGTGTTAGTCAGGATGGTCTTGATCTCCTGACCTCGTGATCCACCCGCCTCAGCCTCCCAAAGTGCTGGGATTACAGGCATGAGCCACCGTGCCCGGCCAGATTTCTTTTCCTTCGTCACCACCCCCTGCTTCCCTTCCAAACTAAGGAATTTCTATTCTTAGTTCTCAAATATTTATCTTAGATCTATCTACTTTTCTTCATCTCCTGTATTAGTGTGCTAGGGCTGCTGTTACAAAGTACCACAAATTGGGTAGCTTAAATAGCAGCAATGTAATGTTTCACAGTTCTGGAGACTAAAAGTCCAAGATCAAGTGTTGTTAGGGTTAGTTCCTTTTGAGGGCTATGAGAATTTGTTCTGTGTCTCTCACCTAGCTTCTGGTGGTTTGCTGGCAACCTTTAGCATTCCTTGGCTTGTATCACCTGATCTCTGCTTTCATCTTCACCTCACATTCCCCCTGTTTGTCTTTCTCTGTCCAGAGTTCCCCTTTTTATAAGGTCATTAGTCTTTGGATTAGGACCCATCCTAATGACCTCAACTAATCTCACCTGCAGGAGCCCAATTTCCAAATAAGGTCACATTCTGAAGTACTGGGGGTTAGAACTTAAACATAGGAAATTTGGGGATGTGGGGAGGACACAATTCAATTCATAACGCCTCTATTACTTTGGTCTAGGCCACTGTCATCTCTCTCTTAAACATGGTAGCAGTCTACTAACAGGTATCCCCATTTCACTCTTAAACCCCCATAACTCATTCTCCACACAAGGAGCAAGGATGATTTTTGAAAAATCTATCATCTCACTTCCTTCTTTTCTCTTTAGTAACTTCTGTTGCACTTAGACAAAAGCTAAACTTCCTACCATGGCCTGTAAGATTCTTCATAATCTGGTCCTTTCCCGTTTCTCTTCAAACTCATCTTCTACTACTCTTTTCTTTATTCTCCAGTCATTTTTTTTTTTTAAACAAGCCTTTGGCCTCAAATATGCCAAGTTCTTTGCTGCTTCTTGGCCATTGCACATGATCATACTTCCATCTGGAATATCCTTCTCTAACTCCTTTGAATACTTAGCTCCTTCTTGTCCTCCAGGTCTCTACTTAAGTGTCACCTACTTCTGAGAAGCTTCCCCTTACTACCCTAGATGAAGTTTCCTTCCTTTCCTCACTTATTGTCTATCTCAGCCTCTTATTTGGTTCTTTTACAATTTTTTTTCTGCCATCCTTTCCCCTCCTGCTCTATTATGAACTCTGAGTCAAATTACTATGTCTGTCTTGTTCATCTTTATAATATGCCTAAGGAAAATAACACGCTCAAAAAGTATTTGTTGGATGAATGTATGTTCCCAACTTAGTGCTAAGTACTCCATAAATGTTTATAGAATGAGTATGAATAGATTTTAGTCTTGACAGTCCAGGATCATATTAAGATATATCCTCCTCTGTCTAAAAATTATGGTGTGTGTAATACTTGGCGTCTCTGAATGATCTGAACGTGACAGAAGAGTACTTTTTCATATTGAGTGTTTAGGTCATTGGGGTAAAAGACTGTTGCCAGAGACTTGTAGCTTTTTCTTTCTTTGCAGTTGACTAATCTCCTTCAGAATCAAGCAGTGAAAGGAAAAGTTGCTGGAGCACTCCTGAGAGCCATCTTCAAAGGTAATCATAATTAATGTCACTTCTGTCTATGTCCTGCATTCATTGGTAGATTTGTTTAGTTTTGGTACTTTTCTTACTGTTTGAAGCCCCACTGGAACATGTTCCATGTTTTGAGGATTCTACAGAATTAACTACAGCAGCAGTTTCCTGTCTAGTAGACTTAAGTAATTTTACTGAAGGGAGTTTGAAGTGGCTACCTGAGATTGTGTTGCTGATTTGGGAGCCTATAATTACAGAATGTGCTTTTCGTAAAATCTGCTTTGGTTCACTTGTGCTTTTAAGATTGTGGAGAAGAGAACAGCAATGTTTAATACATAATCCATGCTTAACAAGGGGCGAGTAACCTCTGGGGTTTAATGAAGTGGGGTATCTTAAGGTGCCTTATATAGAGATTCTTCATGCCCAGTGAGACATACTTGTTTTCCTGTCTTGAACAAGGGCTAGTTTAAGTTGTTGCAGATTGTGATTTATAGTGGTTTTATAAATTCTGGTAGGATAAAATTTTACAAGGCAAAAATTAAAAGTGTCTTTGGACTCTTAATTAGGTATGTTAACTTGGTTTATTTTTCTTCCCCCAAGTAAATTAGATCTCTGCTGCAAGGGTACAAAAACACGTCTTCCTATTCATGAAAGAACTTTCAAGATTGATTGAGTCAACCTGTATGGAAACTTGCTAAATATTTTATAGAAATATCAGAGAAAAGGAAATAACGAAAGATCAATAGCAACTGCCTATCTATGTACACTACTAAATGGAAGAGCAATTCTATGGCTTTTAGTATATTCAGAGTTGTGTATCCATTACCACAATTGATTTTAAAACAATTTCGTTACCCCTGAAAGAAGGTTTGCATCTCTTAGATGTCACCTCTCCAAACCCCTAGTCCATTCCAGTCCTAAGAAACCACGAATCTACTTTTTGTCTCTACAGATTTGTCTATTCTGGACATTTCATTTAGAGGAATCATTCTGTATATGGTCCTTTGTGACTGACTTCTTTCATTTATAACGTTACAAAGGTTCCTCTATGTTGTAATATGTATCAGTATTTTTACCGCTGAATAATATTCCATTATGTGGATATACAACATTTTTCCATTCATGAGTTGATGAAGACTTAAGTTGTATCTATTTTCTGGCCATTATAATACTACTATGAACATTTGTGTATAAATTTTTGTGTGGACATATGTTTTCCTTTCTTTTGGATATATATCTAGGAGTGGAATTGCTGGATCATGTGGAAACTCTTATGTTTAACTGTGAAAAACCGCCAAACTGTTTTCCAATGTGGCTGGATTAGGATGCCAATTTTTTCACATCCTTGTCAACACTTGTTATTATCTTTTTTTTTTCAGTTTTAATTTATTTTCATCACTTTTTCTTCATGATCCAGATATTTTAAAACACAAAGAAAATTAACTTTCAATGATATGTTCTGGGATTGGCACTAAAAAAAAATTTTCAGACTGCAAATGAGTTATACAAATGAAAATATCAAATGGAGATCCCGTTATGAAAATGAAAGCACTCAACTTATTAAAAGTTCACAAGTATTTGTATAGAGCACATTAAAAAAGTCAGCTTGCTGACTGTTGTGATTTTAAGGAACTATTGCAGAAGTTTGAAGAAAATAGATTAGCTGGCTGGGTGCGGTGGCTCACACTTGTAATCCCAGCACTTTGGGAGGCCGAGGCAGGCGGATCACGAGGTCAGGAGATCGAGACCACAGTGAAACCCCGTCTCTACTAAAAAATACAAAAAATTAGCCGGGCGTGGTGGCGGGCGCCTGTAGTCCCAGCTACTCGGAGAGGCTGAGGCAGGAGAATGGCGTGAACCCGGGAGGCGGAGCTTGCAGCGAGCCGAGATTGCGCCACTGCACTCCAGCCTGGGCGACAGAGCGAAACTCCATCTCAAAAAAAAAAAAAAAAAAGATTAGCTAACTTATTAAATTTGGGTTACTGGACTTTTCAAAAGCTGTTAAGACCTATTAGAAGGTTACTTCATCCTGTAATTATTAAAATGAATTAATAAAACAGGTGGATGAAGATGACATTTTAGTCCCTTTACTTTGGCTAAATTAAGCACTTGTTCAAAGCCCTTAACCATTGCTGTTCTAAGCACCGTAGTAATCAGTTGTTTGATAATTCTATTTTTTGTATTTAACTACAAACCTGTTCGTTTTTCCTATTTACCCGTCAATCTTGTAAGACTTGTTTCTGAACCCCCTGTTTAAAACAATAAGGCTCCCCCTGCTCTGAGGAAGCTGGAACACTTAGGAGACGTAAGATATACACTTGTTGTATCCAGTTGGTGGAATCAGGGGATTTGCAGAAAGAAATAGCATCTGAGATCATAGGATTACTGATGCTGGAGGTAAGATGGCAAACAAAAACTTTTATTTGGGTGTAGATTTTTGGGGGTTTGTAATTTGTTGAGGGAAGGAAAACTTAAGTGTCCAACCTAGCATAGTTCTTATTTATGAGTAAGACCTGTTGTTAAAAAACAAAGAAGCAGGCTGGGCATGGTAACTCACACCTGTAATCCCAGCACTTTGGGAGGCTGAGGTGAGAGGATCGCTTGAGCTCAGGAGTTTGAGACCAGCCTGAGCAACATGGTGAAACCCCATCTCTACCAAAAATACAAAAGAAAAAAAGATTAGCTGGGCTGGTGGTGCATGTCAGTGGTCACAGCTACTTGGGAGGCTGAGGCAGGAAGATCGCCTAAGCCAAGGAGGCGGAGGTTGCAGTGAGCCGAGATTACGCCACTGTAGTCCAGCCTGGGCAGCAGAGTGAGACCCCATCTCAAAAAAAAAAAAAAAAAGCAGATGAATGGGTTATAATCCACTTAGATGTACATATTACATTTCTGGTACCATGGACATATATCTCTTTGAAGAGTTGGCATATCTGAAAACATCAGGGAACCGATAGAGGATTCTAACTTTTGAAGCCCTTCACAATTATAACTACGTACCAGACAGAGCAGAATGATTCCATAAATCCCTTATGGGACCAGTTCTGGATCTCAGTCAATTCATTTATTTCAGCAAAAGACTTTATTTCTTAGAAAGATATATCAAACATTGGATTTCTGCTTGAGATTTCCTTTATCCTGTGAACTTTTAGGCTCACCATTTTCCAGGACCATTATTGGCTGAATTAGCCAATGAGTTTATTAGTGCTGTCAGAGAAGGCAGCCTAGTGAATGGAAAATCTTTGGAGTTACTACCTATCATTCTCACTGCCCTGGCTACCAAAAAGGAAAATCTGGCTTATGGAAAAGGTAATTTTCTTCCAATTTTAGTGGCTTTTTCTCTATTCACATAATCAAATCTATTGCTCAGTATATTTTGCATTTCTAGGTGTACTGAGTGGGGAAGAATGTAAGAAACAGTTGATTAACACCCTGTGTTCTGGCAGGTGAGTCATTAATATGTATAACTTTCTTAGGAATACAAGTGGCCAAAAAAAAAAAAAAAAAACCACTTTATTTCAGGAATTTATGTCTGTGAAGGTTTTAAGTCCTTCTTTTTTGTTGGTTTTAATATAACACTATAAAACTATTTAGTCTGCAATGAATTAGTGAGAAAGAGATGATTTACTATATTCTGTTCTCTAAGACTTCATATAGTTTTATTTGCTCGACTGTGTATCTTAGTACAGCAATTTATTGTGTTAAGATACACATAATTAAATGTCAATTTAATGTGTTTAATGCTCCATTCTAAGCATTATTGGAGTCTCAAGGTCGTGAAGGCTGAGGAAGTCACCCTGCTGCTGCATCTTTTTTTTTTTTTTTTTTTTTTTTGAGGGAGTAGAATATACAAGTGATGTATCCTTTAACCAGTAATTGTATTTCTGGGAATCCACGTTAAAGAATGACTCCAACATACAAGAAAATCCTCACATATGAACATGTTCAACACAGAAATTTGTGACCAATATAAGCATATAGTAATAGAGACATGTAAACTATGTAAGTTAAGGTAGAGCCACTCCATGACATTTATACCTATTAAAAGTGAAATGCATACATCAAAGATGAAAAATTCTTACCATATAATTAACAAAGAGATTACTACGTTATATAATACTGTGATTGCATGTTGGTTTGTTAAAAAGGACAAGAAGGGAATACCCAAGATTATCTAAACCACAGATAATTGGTTTTATGGTTCCTTATATAAGATCCCTTACATAAATCATCTTAAGCATGTATTTATCAATTTATTTGTTTTTAATTACACAAGAGTTTATTCAATACATATTGTAATATACCTTGCATTTTTTATTTAATACGACTGTCCACGTCAGCATATACAACTCTACATCATTCTTTTTAATGGTTTGCAGTAATCTATTATTTGGCTAATCTGCAATTCTCAGACTATTTGGTTATTTCCAGTTTTTGTGCTATTACAAAGAGTGTTGCAATGAATGTCTTTTTAAATTTTAAATAGAGATGGGAATCTTGCTTTATTGCCCAGGCTGGTCTTGAATTCCTGGCCTCAAGTGATCCTCCTACTTTGGCCTCCCAAAGTGTTAGGATAATAGGCATGAGCCACTGCACCTGGCCTGAACATCTTTATATATCTAGATGACCTTTTATAAGCATGTACATGGCATATATTTCAAATAGTAAATTGGGTAGATCTGTGATTATGTGCATTTTTAAAGTTGATAACTCCTGCCAGCTTGTCATACATTCCCTAGAACAGTATGTGAAGAGAGTTTGTTTTCTACAATCTCACCAACATTGGGTATCATCAGAATTTTGATTTTGCAAGTCGGACAGGTTAACAACCGCTATTTCATTGTTTTAAATGGTATTATTTGATCTTGTTTCTCAGTATTGCAAAATCAAACTTGAATTGGCCCTGTTTTTTTTGTCCTCATTAATTTTACAAAGTTATATCTAAATAAGTTGGAAATAAATAAACTTTCTTTGTCATTTTCTTCTACCAGGTGGGATCAGCAATATGTAATCCAACTCACCTCCATGTTCAAGTAAGCATCATCTTTCCCTTTTCTTTGTGTATCCTGCTTTGTGAACTTACTTGCTAGAAGTTAAACCATAGCAAACATAAACATCACTCTCTGCTGATTGTAAGAATATTAGTAGTTATGTTTTCTGTTACAGATTCCCTCCCCACTCCTGCCTCCTTTTTGGCTTTACTTACTTAAAACATAACTTTATTATTTTTTATAAGATGACTTTGCTTAGGTAAGGTTATTGGTTCCTTTAAAGGTTCTTCATTAGAGAAAAATCAAAAGGGACAGTTATAATAATCTATTATCTCTTTAATTCTCTGCTCCCAAGTTCTATTTCTTAAAATATGTTTAATGGAATTTTAACCACTGTAAAGCCCTGAATTGAATTTCTGAAAACAAGGCAGTTAGACTCTGTCTATAGCCTTTAGGATTTTTGATCCACAGGGATGTCCCTCTGACTGCAGAAGAGGTGGAATTTGTGGTGGAAAAAGCATTGAGCATGTTCTCCAAGATGAATCTTCAAGAAATACCACCTTTGGTCTATCAGCTTCTGGTTCTCTCCTCCAAGGTACAAATGGAAAATTGTTTCTCTTTAGTTCTGGTGGTATGACCAGTTATGACCATTCAACTTATTCATACCCTTGGTTTACACAGAACAAACATAGCCGAACAAACACAGATGCTTTCATTTCACGTATAGTGGTTTGGTCTGGTAAAAGGATCATACTTCTTATCCAGGGAAAACATGCATTATCTCTTGTATTGCCACATTTTCTTTGTGGAGGTAAAAGGGATAAAGATCTCAGAAAGGGTAGACTATAGGCCTCATAAATTCTTACAGTAAGAGGTATTTCAAATCTTGTTTCAACATGAAAGTGTTCTGTACATTCTTAGTTTGAGTCTAAGTCATAGATTATTTATTTAAATTTGTACTGGAGAATTCTTCAAGCTGAAAACTACTTTGAATTCAACTCGGTTATTTTGCTCTTAATTGGGAGACCTTACCAATTTTGTATTGTTTTCAGGGAAGCAGAAAGAGTGTTTTGGAAGGAATCATAGCCTTCTTCAGTGCACTAGATAAGCAGCACAATGAGGAACAGAGTGGTGATGAGTGAGTAATATAGTGTAGAAATAAAGATCATTTTTACAAATTCATCTTCTCATTCTGTATTTTAGCTACTTCATTTTCTTCTCTTTCACCGCCTACCTTCACCTCAGCATAAAACTTTTCTAATCTTCTCCTAGCTGCTCAGTAATAAAGAGAATAACATGATCTCTTCAGCTCTTTCATTTTCACCTTTCCAGGAAAATAATTGTCCTATAAGCTGCAAGTTTAAAACCTATTTATTAAGTGTCAGCTCTCTGCCAGGAACTGTTTAGCTTTGGGGCTACCGTGCTGAACCATTCAGACAATGTCCCTGCTCTTGTAGAGCTTCAATTTTAGTGAGGAGAGGACAGAAAATAAATAACAAGAAAAATATTATAGTGAAAAGTGCTATGCAGGTAATTCAAATGGATGATCTACCACTGACAGTATAGCTACTTTAGACTGGGTCAGCAAAAACCTCTCTCAGATGTGCTATTTTAACTGAAGCCTGAATGGTAAGATCCATAATATGTAGATCAGAGAACATTCTCAGGTAGGGAAATAGTACAAATGCAGAACAGTGTGACATGTCTGAGAAAGGAGATTTTGGGTTTTTTTTGTTTTGTTTTGTTTTGTTTGAGACAGAGTATAGCTCCGTGGCCCAGGATGGAGTGCAGTGGCATGATCTCAGCTCACTGCATCCTCCACCTCCCAGGTTCAAGCGATTCTCCTGCCTCAGCGTCCTGAGTATCTGGTACTACAGGTGCGCACCACTACGCCCAGCTAATTTTTGTATTTTTAGCAGAGACGGGGTTTGCCATGTTGGCCAGGCTGGTCTCAAACTCCTAGCCTGAAGTGATTCACCCTCCTCGGTCTCTCAAAGTGCTGGGATTACAGACGTGAGCCACTGTACCTGGCCAAGGATTTTTGTTTTTTCTGTTTCTTTCTTTCTTTTTGAGATGGAGTCTCACTCTGTTGCCCAGACTAGAGTGCAGTGGCGTGATCTCGGCTCAGTGCAACCTCCGCCTCCTGGGTTCAAGAGATTCTCCTCCCTCAGCCTCCTGAGTAGCTGAGATTGCAGGCACGTGCCACCATGCCCAGCTAATTTTTTGTATTTTTAGTAGAGATGGGGTTTCACCATGTTGGCCAGGCTGGTCTTGAACTCCTGACCTCAGGTGATCCACCTGCCTTGGCCTCCCAAAGTGCTGGGATTACAGGCGTGAGCCACTGTGCCTGGCTGGATTTTTTGTTTTTTAAGCAAACATTTGTAGAATGTTCATTCTGTGCCAGGTGCTATTCTAAACACTTTAAACCTCACAACCCTATTTTACCTCTACTTTATGGATATGGAAATCAAGAGACAAAGAATTTAGTTAGTTTGGCTTGAGCAATTAATTAGAGGTGGTTTCTTTTTTCTTTTTTTTTTTTTTTAAGAGTGTCTTGCTGTGTTATCCAGGTTGGAGTGCAGTGGCACCATTGTAGCTCACTACAGCCTCCAATTCCTGGGCTCAAGTGACCCTCCACCCTCAGCTTCCCAAGTGGCTGGGATTATAAGCACATGACACCAAGCCTGGCTACTTTTTTTTTTTTTTTTTTTTTGAGATGGAGTCTCTGTCACCCAGGCTGGAATACAGTGGCGTGATCTTGGCTCACTGCAACCTCTGCTTCCCAAGTTCAAGTGATTCTCCTGCCTCAGCCTTCCAAGTGGTTGGGATTGATTACAGGCACCCACCACTATGCCTGGCTAATTTTTTTTTTTTTTTTTTTTTTTTTTTGAGATGAAGTCACACTGTGTTGCCCAGGCTGGAGTACAGTGGCATGATCTCAGGTCACTGCAAACTCTGCCTCCTGGGTTCAAGCGATCCTCCTGCCTCAGCCTCCCTAGTAGCTGGGGTTACAGGTGTGCGCCACCATGCCCAGCTACGTTTTGTATTTTTAGTAGAGATGGGCTTTCACCATATTGGCCAGGCTGGTCTCGAACTCCTGACCTCAAGTGATCCGCCTACCTTGGCCTCCCAAAGTGCTGGGATTACAGGCATGAGCCACTGCACCCGGCCCAAGCCTGGCTAATTTTAAAAACTTTTTCTAGAGACAGAGTCTCACTATGTTGCCCAGGCTGATCTTGAACTCCTAGCTTCAGGCGATTTCCTGCCTCAGCCTCCCAAAGTGCTGGAATTACAGGAGCAAGCTGCCACACCCAGCAGAGAAGGTGGTCTTAGATACTTAATTAGAATAAGCTGACAGAGAATCAGATTTTGGAGAAAATAATTAGCTCACTTTTTTTTTTTAATTAGCTCACTTTTGACCACACTAGGTTTGAGATATATATTAGGGTCCCATAAGGAGATATTAAGCAGGTACTCTGGAGTAGTAGGGAGAGGGGTGAACTGGGGATAAAACTGGAAGGGACTAAAGCCAAGAGACTGGATGGGATTATCAAGGGAAAGCATGAAGAAAAAGAAACCTAAGACTGAGTTCAGAGACGTTCCACCATTTCAAGGTCAAGCACTTTGGGAGGCCGAGGCAGGCAGATTGCTTGAGCTCAGGAGTTCAAGACCAGCCTGGATGACATGGTAAAAGCTATCTCTACAAAAAGTACAAAAATAGCCAGGCACAGTGGTGCATGCCTGCAGTCCCAACTACTTGGGAGGCTGAGGCAGGAGTATCACTTGAGCTCAGGAGGCAGAGGTTGCAGTGAGCTGAGATTGCACCTTTGCATTCCAGCCTGGGCAATGGGAGTGAATCTTTGTCTCAAAAAAAAAAAAAAAAAAAATTTTTTTTTTGAGAAGAGGCCAGTGATGATGCCTTGGAAGCTAAGAGAAGAAAATTTTTCAAGAAAGAAGTGGTTAATTGTGTCAGATTTGAGATGTTAAGATGGGACTTTATTGTTTTTGACAACTTGGAGGTCATTTGTGACCCTTGAAAAAATAATCTGATGTTATTGCAGGGGTGAGGGTAGAAAGAGGATAGAAGCCTGATTGAATTGGATTGTACTGGGAAGGGATTGTGAGATAAAAAAGGAGAAATTATGACTACAGACATTTATTTTATGAAATCTTGTAAAAAGAAGCGGAGTCTGGGCACAGTGAATCGTGCCTATGATCCCAACACTTTGGGAGGCTGAGGCATGAGAATCACTTGAGCCCAGGAGTTCAAGACCAGCTGGGCAGTATAGTGAAACCTCGTCTCTACCAAAAAATAGAAAAATTGGCTGGGCATAGTGGCACATGCCTGTAGTCCCAGCTACTCAGGAGGCTGAGGTAGGAGGATCGTTTGAACCCGGGAGGTTGAGGCTACAGTGAGCTATGATCATGCCATTGCACACCAGCCTGAGTGACAGAGCGAGACCCTGTCTCAGATAGATAGATGGATAGATAGATAGACAGACAGGAGCAGAGAATTGGGCAGTAGAATTTCTAGTAAACACCTGCCTTCAGTGATTGTATGAGTTTAGCTTGAGTTGATCTACTTGTTCATCGTAGCACCTGCCCTTGTCTCTCACTCAAAAACCATAGCTCATACCTTTTTTGTTGTTGTTGTTGAGATAGGGTCTCACTCTGTTGCCTAGGCTGGAGTGCAGTGACGCAATCTTGGCTCACTGCAACCTCCACCTCCGGGCTGAAGCAATCCTCCCACCTCAGCCTCCCAAGTAGCTGGGACTATAGGCGTGCCACCACACTGGGCTGATTTTTTTGTATTTTTAGTAGAGGCTGGTCGTGAACTCCTGGGATCAAGTGATCCGCCCGCGTTGGCCTCCCAAAGTGCTGGCATTACAGGCATGACCCACTGCACCTTATAGCTCATACCTTTCTGTTGAATCTTTTAGGCTATTGGATGTTGTTACTGTGCCATCAGGTGAACTTCGTCATGTGGAAGGCACCATTATTCTACACATTGTGTTTGCCATCAAATTGGACTATGAACTAGGCAGAGAACTCGTGAAACACTTAAAGGTAGCACCAAACTTGTAAGGTGATCTGGGTCTCTTTTGAATGAAAGTGTTTGAACTTAAGCCACTTTTATGCCAGTTAATGACAGGAAATAAATACTGTAAAATGACCCTGGGTGTGAAGGATCTCTTTTTTTTTTTTTCTTTTTTACTTTAAAAGTGGAAAATACATGATGTTACCACACTCCCTTTTTTTAAATGTCCTCACTTTAGCAGTATACCACATCCTTAAGCAAGCCAGAAAGTTTTATTCAAAAAAACCCTCAAAAGTTCTAATGCAAAAAAGTGGGAAAGAACTTGAGAACTATTCAGCAGGAAACTCAAAATCTAATTCTAAGTAGATTATGTGTCACTATCTTATATGACCTTCAACTACGGCCTCTGCTTTCTCATTTATGAATTAGGATGTTGCATCTAGTAGTATATCGTGGAGTTGTGTGATGCCAAGTCATTCATCAGGAAGTATTTGTAAAGTAGTAAAATAAAACTCAGAAGTGTTTTAAACTATATTAAAAGTAGTGTACAGATATATTTGTTCCTCCAACTTTTTAGTTTGAAAATTCTAACTCAGAAAAGTTAAAACACTACATAGCATGAAGAACATCTATGTTCCCTTCACCTAGATTGACCAATTATTAGACACTTTGCCACATTTACCTCACATTTTCTCTCATACATATTCTTTTTCTGAACATTTAAAAGTAAGATGCAGAAACCCAAACCCTAACACTTCAATGCCTGAATATTTCAGCATGCTAAGAATAAGGACATGTTATCACAATACCATCATCACATCTAAGAAAATTAATAATTCCATAATATTGTTTAATTTATATTCCCTATTCACATTTTCACAGTTGTCTCTAAAATGTGTTTTACAGCTGTGTTTTTTTTTTTTCCCCTCTGCTCCAGGCTCTCATCAGGCTTCATGCATTGCATTTGGTTGTTCTTTCTTTCTAGCTTCAGACTGATTTTTTTGAAGCATCAGCCCGCTTGTCTTGCGTAATGTCCAACATTTTTGGATTTAACTGATTGTTTCCTCACGATTGGGTTCAAGTTAAACATTTTTGGCAAGAATACTTCGTTAAGTGATGTGTACATTTTCTTGCAAGGGCCAGATACTAATATTTTACACTTTGCAGGCCATGCAGGTTCTGTCACAGCTACTCAGCTTTACCATTGCAGCAAGAAGGCAGCCATAGACAAAATGTACTAATGAGTGTGGCTGTTTTCCCATTTATGGACACTGAAATCTGAATTTTATTCCGTTTTTATATTGTGGGATATTATTCTTCCTTTGATTTGTTTTTTTTTTTTTTTTTTTGGACAGAGTCTCACTGTGTCACCCAAGCTGGAGTGCCGTGGCCCAATCTTGGCTCACTGCAACCTCCACCTCCCAGGTTCAGGTGATTCTCATGCCTCAACCTCCCAAGTAGCTGGGACTACAAGTGCATGCCACCACACCTGGCTAATTTTCGTATTTTTAGTAGAGGCGGGGTTTCGCCATATTGGCCAGGCTGGTCTTCAACTCCTGGCCTCAAGTGATCTGCCTGCCTTGGCCTCCCAAAGTGCTGAGATTACAGGCGTGAGCCACTGCACTGGCCTTCCTTTGATTTTTTTTTTTCCCCCAACTATTTAAAACCATAAAAACCAGTGTTAGCTCATGAGTTGCACAAAAACAGGTAGTGGGTTGGATTTGGCCAACAGGCTGTATGTAGTTTGCCAACCACTGTTCTGTGCATTACATCAGGAGGAACATGGTATTAACTACCTTACTATTCGTGAGGCTAAATCATTTGCTTTTAAGAAAATGACCATCAATTTTGTTCATTTATAAGTATATATGTATCCCTTTGTATTAGAAAGGAATCTATAGGATCATAGTTCGAGATAGTATTGAAAATCCTTTTCCCAACAACATTTCACACAATGGTTTTCGTTTTCCCGTCTATTGATGATTCTTGGCCTAAATCAGTAATTATACCAGGAATTCAAATTTTATATCTTATTTTTTTTCTTTTTGTCCTCACAATCTGTTCCCAAGGAATTCTAATTTTAATTAGAAAATTTTAATTGCATCTTTCTTTCGGCATTATTAGCTGGCATTCTTCAGTAAAAAGAGCCTCTCCTTTCCCTAGTGTTTTGAATATCATTATGCACTCATGAACCTTTTTAAATTCAATGTACTCATTATTCATTACTGTCATTATTTGTTTTGAACACAAAATTACCCAAATTTAGCCAGTTGGATCCTTCAAGTCAGCTTATGTGTTCTTTTGATGTGACCCCATTTAGTCTTTGAGCTGTGGCATGATATGCCCAAGGCTCACCATAGTACTTTCTTTGCCCCATCCTGATGCTAGCCATGTCTCTAAAAAGCCCTGGGTCCCTTTTGTAGGAAAGGATATTTAAAGACCATAATCTGTGAGTAGGCTTTAAAACTTTATCTTCTCTGTATCTGTTCACTCTTTTTTTTAATTTAGGTTCATAGTAACTATATTACTGGCCTTTTTACCAGCTTTATGTATTTTGATCCACTCTGTTGTTTTGTTTTTGTTTCCCATTTGATTGATGTTTTATTTTACATATTTTTTGTTTTATTAGTATCATCTTTTCTAGGCCTTGAAAATGTATTTTTTAAACTTTTTGAGGCACAATTTACATAGCACAAAATTATTTTATTCTAAGCATGCAATCCAGTGATTTTTTTTCATAAGTTTACCTAGTTTTGTAACGGTCACTATAATCCAATTTTAGAACATTTTTTTTTATCACCCTGTAAGATCTTTTATGCCCATTTAATCTGCATTAGCACTCCCAGTCCCAGGTAACCACTAATCTACTTTCTGTCTCTATAGATTTACCTTTCCTAGATATTTTGTATAAATGGAATTATATGATATGTGGTCTTTTTGTGTATGTCTTCTTTCATTAAGTGTAATGTTTTCAGGGTTCACCTGTGTTGTAGCATATGTCAATATTTCATTTCTTTTTATTGTTTTGTTTGTTTTAGGAGACATAGTCTCACTCTGTCACCTAGGGTGGAGTGCAATATCATGATCATGGCTCACTGCACCCTCAAACTCCTGGCCTCAAGTGACCCTCCCACTGTAGAGTTCTGACTAGCTAGGACCACAGGCGCACACCACCATGCCTGACTAATTTTTAAACAACTTTTTTAAGAGATGGAGGTCTTGCTGTGAACTCCTGGCCTCAAGTGATCCTCCTGCCTCAGCCTCCTGAGTAGCTGGGATTACAGGTGTGAGCTACTGTATCAGGCTTATTTCTTTTTATTGTTGAATAATATTCCATTGTGTGGATATATATGAGTTTTGTTTAGCAGTCTCCCAGCTGGTGGACATTTGGATTTTTTCTACTGTTTGGCTATTACAAATAATGCTACCACTAACATTCAAATGTAAGTCTTTGTGTGGACATACGTTTTATTTCTTTTGTGCATATACCCAGGAGTAGAACTGTTGGCTTATATGAGAAATTTATGTTTATATTTTTAAGAAATTGCCTGTTTTCCAAAACAGTATCATTTTACATTCCCACTATCACTATGTGAGGGTTTCTATTTCTCTGTGTCTTGGCCAACATTTGTTATTGTCTGTCTTTTTTATTATATCCATTCTAATGGGTATGAAACAGTACCTCATTGAGGTTTAACTTTGCATTTTGTTAATGACTGATGATAATTGAGCATCTTTTCATGTGCTCATTAACTGTTCTAATACCTTCTTTGGTGAAATGTCTATTCAAATCTTTTGCCCGTTTTTTGAGTGTGTCGTTTGTCTTCTTAATTAAAATTCTTTGTATATTCTACTGACAAGTTCTTTTTTATTTTTTCAATAACTTTGTTATGAATGGTGACAAGTTCTTTATCAGGTATATAATTAGCAAATATTTTTTCTCAGTCTGTGACTTGTCTTTTTATTTTCTTAATGGTATCTTTTCAAGTACAAAAGTTTTAAATTTTGGTGAGGTCCATTTTTATCAATTTTTTCTTGTAGAAATTATGCTTTTGGTATTGTATCTAAGAAATCTTTACTTAATCCAAGGTCTTGAAATTTTCCTATATGTTTTCCTCTAAAAATATTACAATTTTTGCTCTTACATTTGGATTTCTGATCCATTCAAGGACCTATTTTTATTTTTTTATTACTATTAAAAAAATTTTTTTATGTCCCTTGAGTCATAAGGACTTTTTTTTGGGGTGGTACAGTGGCGCAATCTGAGCTCACTGCAACCTTCGCCTCCCAGATTCAAGTGATTCTCCTGCCTCAACCTCCTGAGTAGCTGGGATTACAGGTGTGCACCACCACTCCTAGCTAATTTTTGTACTTTACGAGACGGGGTTTCACCATGTTGACCAGACTGGTCTTGAACTCCTGACCTCAAGTGATCCACCTGCCTCAGCCTCCCAAAGTGCTGGCATTACAGGCATGAGCCACCACACCCGGCCAAGGGACTTACTGTTAAATAGGCTGTTATACTTTTAAGATGTATGTAATGGGACCAGGTGTGGTGGTTCACACCTGTAATCCCAGCACTTTGAGAGACCAAGGTGGGAGGATCACTTGAGGCCAGGAGTTTGAGACTCTCCTGGGCAAAATAGTGAGACTTCATCTCCAAAAAATTTAAAAATTTAAAATTAAAAAATTAGCCAGGCATGGTATAGTCCCAGCTACTTGGGAGGCTAAGCCAGGAGGATCCCTTGAGCCTGGGAAATCAAGGCTGCAGTGATCTATGATTGCATCACTGCACTCTAGCCTGGGCAACAGAGAGAGACCCAATCTTTTTTTTTTTTTTTTTTTTTTTTAAAAATGTAAGTAAATGACTTCCTTTTGGTTGCTCTCTTCTAGGTAGGACAGCAAGGAGATTCCAATAATAACATAAGTCCCTTCAGCATTGCTCTTCTCCTCTCTGTAACAAGAATACAAAGATTTCAGGACCAGGTATTTTTTTAAAATGCCATTTTGTTTCTTTCTGTAGTTGGTAAAAAAAAAAAAATCACAGAAATCTGTTTTTGTTGTATCCTTTCCTAAACAATTTCACCCCCTTCCTGCCAGCAGCAAAGCTGCTATAAGACAGGTATGTCCCTTCTGTTCTCTGGGGATTGATGGAAAACTTCTACAGGTTTTTGGTTTATTCCTCCGTTTCCTGTTGTGTGGTAAGCTAGGTAGTGAGGTGGGAATAAGAGTGGAAGGATACCACACAGCCCAAGTTGGAGGAAGGGACAATTTAGCTGGATATTCACCAGCAGTTTTACTATGTTGTAGCTTTCCAAGAATAGGTTAGTTGCATGGATGAAATTTATACTTTTTTTCTTTTATGTGTTCCAGGTTGTGGGTAATATTTATATTGACTTTTAGCCTTTTTTCCCCCTTTTTGCTTAAGGAAGGCTTGTCTTCAACTCCTTAAAGTTCCCACTGAATGTCATAATTTTTGTAACATCTTCATCTAGTTAAAATAGTTGTCACAGGGATATATGTGAATGGCAGCTCATAGGAACAGTTATAGGGTTAAGATTTATAGCATGAGCTACAATATTTGCTTTATTTTCTTATTTCTTTCATTCTGTTAGATGCTTGATCTTTATTTTTTCATTTATTTTTATTAACTATACTCAAGGTGCTTGATCTTTTAAAGACTTCGGTTGTAAAGAGCTTTAAGGATCTTCAACTCCTCCAAGGCTCAAAATTTCTTCAGAATCTAGTTCCTCATAGATCTTATGTTTCAACCATGATCTTGGAAGTAGTGAAGAATAGGTAAGTTGGTGAACCATATCTCAAAAGGTGTATAAGGTGTTTAATGTTAGAAAATGCAATGTGGTATCATACTTGCAGCCTATGAGGGGAAAGTGATGACTTACAGCTGTTGACGTCACACATCAAGGTTCAATTTCTTAAAACTGGTAGAGCGTACTTTTTCCCTATGGAAATATCCTTGAATCTCAGGACCTGGTTTCTTGGCCACCTTGACAGCAAGCATACAAAACTGAATTAGGTGCTTTTGTTTATTCCATGATATTACAATTCTCTATTTTCCTTCTCTTTCTTTCCATTTTTTTTTGAGAGAGAGTCTCACTCTGTCACCCAGGCTGGAGTGTAGTGCCATAATCTTGGCTCACTGCACCCTTGACCTCCTAGGCTCAAGCAATCCTCCCACCTCAACCTGTCGAGTACCTGGGATTACAGGCATGCTCCACCATGCCCAAGTAATTTTTGCGTTTTTTGTAGAGACAGAGTTTTGCCATATTGCCCAGGCTGGTCTTGAACTCCTGAGCTCAAGAGATCCACCTGCCTTGGCCTCCCAAAGTGCTGGGATTACAGGCTTGAGCCATTGGTCCCGGCCCTTTCTTTTCCTTTTTAAAGGAAACAGTCTCACTATGTTGCCCTGGCTGGAGTACAGTGGCTATTCACAGGCTCTATTATAGCACGGTAAAGCCTCAAACTCCTGGCCTCAAGTGATCCTCCTACCTCAGTAGCTGGGACTATAGGCATGTACCCCCGTGCCTGGCTTGGCCTTTCTTCTTTTTTTTTTTTTTTTTTTTTCTGAAGACGTAGGAACTTTTCACTATGTTGCCCAGGCTAGACTTGATCTTCTGGGCTCAACTGATCCTCCTGCCTCAGCCTCTCAAGTAGCTGGGACAATAGGTGCATGCCACTGCATCTGGCTCATGGCCTCTTTTTAAGGTGAGTAAAAAACATTAAGAGCTTTATTTACTTTGTTGAAATTTGGAGCTTATGGTTGGAATTGAATTATTGATTAGTCAGTTTAGACAAATTCATTTAAAACCACATGGAAAACATCAGTAACTATCCTGGTTTTTATTTTAATTTCAGGACGTACATTAGCTGTTGTAACAGTCTTTACTATGTCATGCTTTCACTGTGTATTAAATATATTTTAAAGTTTCATAATTTAAGCATAATTTACCGTAGGTCTCTTCTAGGCCTGGAATTCTTGTTTATTAATAGATTGAATTTACATGAGCTTTGCAGTAGGGCAAATTTGAAATTAGAGTTTATTGTTTGAGTGTTTTACCCATTGTTAGGCCTTAAAGCTTTTTAATCTTTGTATCTGATTATTCTTTTTCCTGAGGTTTATAGTTGTGTCTCCAGTATTTTCCCAACCCAGTCTCTTCAAGTTGGGCTAAAGAAAGAGGTACTCACTAACCAGGAAATTCCTGGGAAGCTTCCCATCTTCTGGAAATCTCAATCGTCATAGGACTCCATGTCCTATGTATAATTAGCCTGGGGTGGGTACTTGCCACCAGGTGGGACCAAACCTCAGCCGGGAGAGATTTGGATAGCCTTATTAGATCCTCTAAAATAACTGGCTGGTTAGTTACACATGCTTGCCCCAGTCAGTTAATGAACCTTTAAATAATGCATTCTCCATTTTATGTAATTGAATTTTTGGCTGTTCAGAGTATGAATATTGTTAACTCTGTTAAAGTGTTATAATTTATCTATAACTATCTACTTCATTCTGTAGTGCTGCATTATAATTTGTTGCAATTTAACAGGTAGATATAATGGATAAAGGTTATATGCACATTATTTCCACCGTGGGGTATAACATTAAGTGGTATAAAACCACCAATGATTCTACTCTTTTACAAAAGATTATTTGTAGTTTTAGCTTATGCTGTTGACACCAGATCACTCATCCATTTATACTATAAATATCTACTGAGTGTCTTTTATATGCCACCCTTGTGCTAAGCAATGTGGGTAAAAATATGACTATACTATGACCTCTCTCCTAGAGAATCTCTGTCCATGGAGGGGAGCTAGTTTGTAAGCCTCTACATAAGCGTTGTCAGTACTGTAGGGTAATAGAAGAGGCAGCAATGAACTTCTCATCATGAAATCTTGAATGGGAACCTTTAATGGTCATCATATTGAAATATTCGGTATGATGTTTTTTGAATATTCTCTAGCTTCTGGATTTTCCCAGTATTCTGTCTGTCATTGGAGACCACTTGCCTGCTGTTCCCATTATGGTACATTTAGGAATTCATCCATTCTGTCAGACAATGTGTGTAAAGAAAAGGTTTATATGCAGAGTACATTGATTATCTAGGTCAAGTTTGGGAAATGTATAACAGGGCAATGAGTATAAAGGTAAGAATATCTTACTAAGTTTTTCTTTTTTAACTAAGCTTTGTTTTCTTGTAGTGTTCATAGTTGGGACCATGTTACTCAGGGCCTCGTTGAACTTGGTTTCATTTTGATGGATTCATATGGGCCAAAGAAGGTTCTTGATGGAAAAACTATTGAAACCAGCCCAAGTCTTTCTAGAATGCCAAACCAGCATGCATGTAAGCTCGGAGCTAATATCCTGTTGGAAACTTTTAAGGTGAGACACTATTTTGGCATCGACTCCCTAATTATGTTTAAATAATCCAAGTAGGGCTTGGCATTTGCCTGGAAGTTTGGTGGACAAGGAAATTTGAGTATGTATTAGTTTGACAGAGGATATTTGACAGAGATTAGGATAATATTGAAACATGATAGATCCAGTTTGATGGAATACTTACTTTCTTATTCTTTTATAAGTTTTTCATTTATTCCACTTAATCCAATTGTTTCTGACCTAGAAGTTTGAATATAAGATAGCTTTTTCATTATTTTTCCTTCTTCTTCAAGCAGTAAACCATTTCTAGATTTTGTTTGATTTTGTTTTAATGCTGTTCCTTTACACAGAAGAAATTTTTTTAGGTCACTGTAGAGCATCGAGCTTAAAGAATCACGCTTAAGAATTTTTACTGAAAATAAAACAAAAAAAAGAATCATGGCCAGGCGCGGTGGCTCACGCCTGTAATCCCAGCACTTTGAGAGGCCGAGGTGGGCGAATCACGAGGTCAGGAGATCGAGACCATCCTGGCTAACACAGTGAAACCCCGTCTCTACTAAAAATACAAAAAATTAGCTGGGCGAGGTGGCGGGCACCTGTAGTCCCAGCTACTTGGGAGGCTGAGGCAGGAGAATGGTGTGAACCCGGGAGGTGGAGCTTGCAGTGAGCCGAGATCGCGCCACTGCACTCCAGCCTGGGCGACAGCAAGACTCTGTCTCAAAAAAAAAAAAAAAAAAAAAAAAGAATCATGCTTGGTCGGGCATGGTGGCTCAAGCCTATAATCCCAACACTTTGGGAGGCTGAGGTGGGCAGATCACTTGAGCTCAAGAGTTTGAGACCAGCCTGGGCAACGTGGCGAAACCTCATCTCTACAAAAAATACAAAAATTAGCCAGGCGTGGTGGCGCGCACCTGCAATCCTAGCTACTTAGGTGACTGAGGTGGATCACTTGAGCCCAGGAAGTCAAGGCTACAGTGAACTGTGTTTGCACCACTGTACTCCAGCCTGGGTAACAAAGTGAGACCCTATCTCAAAAAAAAAAAAAAAAGAATCATACTTATTGGTTCATTGTTTCTGAAGAAACCAAAATGGGAAATTTACATTTTTTTGACATTATTACCAAATTATCACTGACATCTCAATTTCTGAAAGTTTTCAAAAATTTATTTTCTTTTGAATAAAAAAATGCTAGATCATATCTGAGGTTAAACAACTTTTCTAGTAATTCCTCTAAGTCTTCTTGATGTTCAGTTGTTTAATGTAGCTACACACCAAGAGTGTCTGCTGAAAATGTTATTTGGGAGGCTGATCTAAATGTAAATCTAGTGTTCTAATCCAGAACTATGAAGTAAATGTCAGAATAGTTCTTGAGAGTTATCAGTGTATTTGATGATATAAATTACCCTGCTTAACAGTGATATTGTTAAAGACATTATCTTAGAGTATGTTTTTGTATTTAAATTATTTTTCAAAACTAAAGAGGCTCCATTTGATTTCACATAGATGTTGGCTTTATCAAGGCATCTTTATAAATTGCTACTAAGTCACTAACAGTCTGAGGTCTGAACGAATTAGTCTGTACCATAAAGTAATCAAGTTCAAGTAAGAATTTTAACTAAAATTCAAGTGAAAATTCAAAATGGGTCTTTTTAACGGCAACTGCTGTGCTTCTAGAAACTGAGAAAGGGGTTAGGGAAGATCTTTTAAGTTTCTAGAAATCTTCATGGGCTTTTACATTTTGATTTTTAGAATAAAACTTATGTATACTGTCAGGAATATGGATGTTGTCAGGTAATGGATACCTAAGTAGAATTGGTCCTGTTTGATGCTGAACCTTATATGTAGCAATAGTTTAATGTGATCTGTACTTTTAGGCTAATAAACATGGTATTTATCCTACTAATGAATCATCTAAGCACAGAACAAGGGGAAAGTTGAGTGATTCTGTCTTTCCAGATGATTCACATTATATTCTGATTTTTTGAGTTTTACTCATATCCAAACGGTTCTTCATCCTGCCTGACATGCATTGATGTACTTAAAAGCTGAAGGTCACCCAGGAATATTTTATTTATTCTGTTCTTTTTAGATCCATGAGATGATCAGACAAGAAATTTTGGAGCAGGTCCTCAACAGGGTTGTTACCAGAGCATCTTCTCCCATCAGTCATTTCTTAGGTATTAAACTTTGAAAGAATGAGTAAAGTTTTTAGAAATATTTTCATTTAAATGTCATAATCATTTGGTCCTGGGAAAAAAATTTTAATGAGCATTTAAATGCAGTATCTTTGATAGGATGCCAATAAAGCAAATCCACTTATGTTGTCTGGGATTGTCAGTTGTCAAAAAGGCTGTTGTTGTCAGTAAGGAAAGCAACAATTAAACCAATAAGTAAAACTTCCATTTTGCCTCAACATTTTCTCTTTTTATTAATACCTCTCAAATGAGTGCTGTCCTTCTGCTGCCACTCATTGACTTCCTAGTCCTTTTAGCCTTGACATTTGGACTGCACAGCGTTTCTCTCTGGTGACCTCTGAATTTGCTGGGGTTTTTTTTGTTGTTGTTGTTGTTTTTTTTTCTTTTTTGGGCACAGTTTTACTCTGTTGCCCAGGCTGGAGTGCAGTGGCGCAATCTCAGCTCACTGCAACCTCTGCCTCCTGGGTTCAAGCAGTTCTCGTGTCTCAGCCTCCTCAGTAGCTGGGATTACAGGCACATGCTACCACACCCAGATAATTTTTGTATTATTAATAGAGGCAGGGTTTCGCCATGCTGGCCAGGCTGGTCTTGAACTCCTGACTTCAGGTGATCCACCCACCCTAGCTTCCCAAAGTGCTGGGATTACAGGCGTGAGCCACCATGCTTGGCCTGAATTTGCTGTCTTTAATACATAACTCCTAATGTCTAAATTTACTAGCCTTACTCACCAATTTTAAAAATTTCTCTATGTCATTCATCACTGTTTATAACTCCCCTGAAACTTTTTAGGTAAGTTCTCTGATTACTGTAAGAGTTTGCTTCTTTTCCTGCCTGTGACCAGTTTTTCTTTTACCTCAAATATAGTACAGTTCCCTTCAAACAAATTTTCCTTTCCATTGCTCCTATTTCCATTATTTGAAGCATGTTTCTCCAGGTCCTAGAGGCTGGAATTACCTTTTATTTTCTCAAACACACTTAGTACCTAAGTTCTGTCATTTTTCTCCCTCATACTGTTATTTTTTCTATATTCCCTCCTCCCCCAACCTCACATCCAGTGTCTAGTTCCCATTCTTACAACCTTGAATTTAGACTACTGCCACAGCTTTCTAACTGGTTTCCTGACTTTTTCTTCTCCCTGCAGCAATTTAACCTGCATATTACCACAGATTAGTATTCCTAAAATACCACCTTGTTGCTACAAAATCATCAATATGTTATTTAATAAATTGTCAGCTCTTTTTGTTTGTTTGGTTTTTGAGATGGAGTCTCACTCTGTCACCCAGGCTGGAGTGCAGTGGTGTGATCTCAGCTCACTGCAACCTCGGCCTCCCGGGTTCAAGCAATTCTCCTGCCTCAGCCTTGCGAGTAGCTGGGACTACAGGCACGCGCCACCACACCCAGCTAATTTTTGTATTTTTAGTAGAGACGGTGTTTGACCATGTTGGCCAGGATGGTCTCAATCTCTTGACCTCATGATCCACCTGCCTCGGCCTTCCAAAGTGCTGGGATTAGAGGCGTGAGCCACCACGCCTGGCCAAATTGTCAGCTCTTTATCCTGGCACTGAAGGTCCTTGACAAGTTGATCCCAACCTACGTTTCCAATGTTAAAGTCAGTTATTTACTTTCCTGGATTCTTCACCCCAGCATCATTGATTTCCCTACCATCTTCTGAATATGTCTTATACTTACCTTTCTCATACCTTTACTCATACTTTTCCCTTTATATATGTAGGCCTTTCTGGTTCTTTGTGCATTTAAATGTTCCCCATCTTTTAGAACCTAGTTTAAGTTCCTTCTCCTCATTGCTTTCCTAATATATACCAACTCATAATGATCTCTTCTTCCTTTGAACTCCTATTTAAACTCTCCCTTTACCATTTGGTAGGCAATAAACTATGTTTGGAATTAATAGATATTTGATATTGCTCTGTGATTTACTTCTTTAATTCTTTAAAAAAATTTTTTTACTTCCAACTAAATTGTTAACATTTTTAAAGAAAGACTATGTTTTATACTTTTATGTTCCTGATAGGACCATATTATGCTTGCATGTAGTAAAAATTCAGAAATATTTATTGATTTATTTTAGCTTAGAAGTAAGAAGATGTGTGCCACTACTTATGTCTAGGCAGTGTAATCGGTTTCTTCCTTTCTTTTAGGCAGTTTAATTTTTATAGAAATTGAAACTATCATAGAAAAAAGCTAAAATTATCCTGGTTACATTGGAGAAAAAGTATATATAGAATCAGTAGAAATTTGTATTGCAGTATACTTGGCTTATTTGAGAAAGGAAACAAAAGACTTCACATTTCTTTCTCTGTATTTTTCTTGTATTTCAGATATCTTTAGTTATTTGAGACAACTGATTATAGATTCTGTTTTTCAGATCTGCTTTCAAATATCGTCATGTATGCACCCTTAGTTCTTCAAAGTTGTTCTTCTAAAGTCACAGAAGCTTTTGACTATTTGTCCTTTCTGCCCCTTCAGACCGTACAAAGGCTGCTTAAGGCAGTGCAGGTAAGTCTTCAGATTCCCAAGTAACTTGCCAAAACTGAGGTTTAACTGTCTAGTGGAAGTCTGATGCATTTCTGTATAAATATGTATGTCTAAGAAATTCTATTCCACTTTAGTCTGAAACATAAAATTTGCATTAAAAGGGCAAGAGCATTGAGCAAGACTGTTTCCCAGGTTTGTTTACTATCCATAGCACTATTCTCTCAACTCATTTTCAAGTTAATGAAATAATTAAAACTCTCTTAGAACATTATTGAGTACAATAGATTTACAAAGGCATTCGCAACCAGTTTCATTTTAGTGTTTCAAAGTATACTATTGTCTTTGTTAACTGTAATAAACATTAAAACGTATACAAAAGAGAAGTAAGCTTCCTTATAGAAGCCATATGGTCACAGTATTGGGTAGAAATGAGCTAAGGCTAATAAGCAAATTTGTTCTGTTTTTACCCACTGATTCTTTTTCAGCCCCTTCTCAAAATCAGCATGTCAATGAGAGACTCCTTGATACTTGTCCTTCGGAAAGCTATGTTTGCCAAGTATGTAGCATCTTTTTATATCATAGGAAGATGTCATCTTCTAATGTTGGAGCTAAAGTTATCTCTGCCATCTCCTAGTACCACCTGTTCACAGTGATCATGAGAATTCCTAGCCCCGCAGAGCAATTTCATCAAATAAGGCATTTTGCTAAGTGCTTTATGTGCTTTTTTCATTTAGTCTTCACAGCAACCCTATGAAGTAAGAATTATTGCAATTCCCATTTTACAGATAAGAAAACTTAGACTTAGAGAAGATGAGTGACTTTCCAAAGGTAAAACAGTAGTTGGTGGTGGAGCAAGGATTCAAAGTCAGGTCTAATACCAGAGCTTGTGATGTCAAGTACTTTGCTCTACTACATTAGAATAATCTTCAGGATAATGTTCTAGTGTCAAATACTCTGAAACCTGAGCTGGCAGCAGTTCCAAAGGGGAAAGCACCTTAGTCAAGAAGAATATACTTAAGAATCTCATTTTAGTGAACATCTGAATTATGATCTAGAGGCCAGTAGATCAAATTAATTGTTGAGGGGAATGAGTTTTATTTGTAGCTTAGCTAATCCCTCCTAACATCTCTTCCTTTATTTCTTAGTATATAAGCTAGAGATGATCTTGCCATCTCCTAAAAATGTAAGACAGTAATATGTGAAAAGCATTTGGTACTTTGAGGATAAGATGCCCAATTAATATCACATTGGCCATATTATAATATATTCATGGGTGTCCAGAGGAACAACTAAGCCATATGCTATTATCTTTGTTCTAGAATTAACAGTTTTTGTTACTCCTCACCCAAAGGCATGGCGAATAGACTGAGATATTATGTTGTAACATCTTTAACATGAGTTAATCATTGCGCCTCAGTGAGAAGACAAGTGTGACATTTTCTGGAAGGACAGTTTTTACATGGCATCAAATACTACATTATCCTATGACGAAAGAGAGCATATGAAGGGAAGCACTCCTTCAAACATGGCAAAATCAGCAATTTCTTACATTTGAGTAACCAGCCAATTTTACAGTCTCTCAGCACTCTTATTCTTATTCCTCACATAGACTTGAGAGCAGGATGTAAGTAGAGTATCATGAGTTAAGTAATGAAAAAAGTCAGTTCAATTTCTGTACTATAAATTGCTTTGAACAGCTGATACCTTATTTTGAGTACATAAATTCACTTCATTTTGCTCTACGCTTCATTGTTTATACATATGCCTTCTCTGTATGCAACTAGCTGGATTTTTCTGACCCAGAAGCATATTCCTGTGAAATAGTACTGTTTGTTAACTTCTCTATTTCTGAGCTAGCCAGCTTGATGCCCGAAAATCTGCAGTTGCTGGGTTTTTGCTGCTCCTGAAGAACTTTAAAGTTTTAGGCAGCCTGTCATCCTCTCAGTGCAGTCAGTCTCTTAGTGTCAGTCAGGTAAGGATTATTTATGTTAACTTGTAGTGTGTGCGTATCATTCATGTGCATCGATGAAATGCACGCTGTTTTCTTTTATTCCTGTTATGGTTGTAAGAATGATCCTAGAACTAAAGAGTCTGATGATGATGATGTTGATGATGATGATGATATTGGCTAACACTTATTAGTGGCAGATTTACTGTATGCTAAACTGTACTATCCAGTATGGTAGCCACTGTCCTCAGTGTGGCTATTGAATGGAACATTTGATTGAAATGTGGCTAGTCCACATTGTGTTGTGCTATACATGCAAAATTCATACCAGATTTTGAAATAAAAGAATGTAAAAATCTAATAATTTTTAATATTGATTACATCTTCAGAGAGAATTTTGTATGTGTTGGGTTACAGAAAACATTAAAATTTACCCTATCTCTTTCTCTTTACTTTTTTAATGTGGCTACTAGAAAATATAAAATTACATACATGGCTTGCATTTGTGGTTCATATTATATTTTTCTTTTTTTTTTTTTTTTTTTGAGACAAAGTCTCTCTCTGTCACCCAGGCTGGAGTGCAGTGGTGCGATCTCGGCTCACTGCAACTCACTGGAAGCTCTGCCTCCCGGGTTCACGCCATTCTCCTGCCTCAGCCTCCCGAGTAGCTGGGACTACAGGCGCCTGCTACCGCACCCAGCTAATTTTTTGTATTTTTAGTAGAGATGGGGTTTCATTGTGTCAGTCAGGAGGTCTCAATCTCCTTACCTCGTGATCCATCCGCCTTGGCCTCCCAAAGTGCTGGGATTACAGGCGTGAACCACCACACCCGGCCCATATTATATTTCTTTTGGATAGCATGGTGCTAGATATTGTGCTAAAGTGCTTTACATTTATTATCTCATTTAATCTTCACAGCAGTCCTCTGAGGCTAGATACTATTATTATTCCATTTTCTTCTGTCGATTTATTTACTTTGCACAGAAACATATATTACACCTTGTAATCTGAGAAAACAAAACTTTTTATAATAATCTGGTAATCTAGGCTTTGGAGCAATAAAATTGTCTTCATAATTTAAATGATGTACTATAAGATTTATAAATAGGAGACATATTTATATATAACAGTTTGACTAGGAATCCTCACTTTATTGCTTTGGTATAACTACATAAAGCTTTGTCTATAACATATGCATAGATTAAATATTAGGAACACTAGGTATCATTTGTATGTTGTTATCCCCATTTTAAAGACAGGGAAACTGAGGCTGAGCCAGGTTAAATAACTTGCCCAAGGTTATATAACCAAGAAAGGGTGGAAGAAGGATTTGGCCTCAGGCAGTATGAACTACATTACTGTGATGCCTGGAGTAAGGATTAGGAATTCTTGGTCTATAATTGCTGATTTTATTATGTAATTTACACAAAGGATGTCAGTTCTTTGTCATGTCCATTTCTAAACAAAAGACTGTCTTCCTCCTAAACCTTTCTAGAATTTGTGGAAGAGTGAGATTCTTCTAGCTATTGAAGAAGTCTTAGACCTTTTAAATAAAATTATGTATATTATTACTACTGGATTCTAGTGGCTTGAAATAAGCAGTGTACCTTCCTAAGCAATTGATATTGTCAAGGAAACCTTAAGGAATAGGAACAGTTAATTTTGTTAAAATGCTTAAAAATTCTCTTATTCCAAACCAGAATAAGAGTGACACTTATTACCGCATGGTAATGATTAAACTGTGTGTCTCACCCCTGGGGTTTGGCATGTGGAGAAAGGTTAAGTTTTTTGACCAAGAACATAGGCTCGTTTAGCTCCTTATTGGAAACTGCTTTGGTAAGATAGACATGAATTGGCCTGTCTTCCTTTCAGGTTCATGTGGATGTTCACAGCCATTACAATTCTGTCGCCAATGAAACTTTTTGCCTTGAGATCATGGATAGTTTGAGGAGATGCTTAAGCCAGCAAGCTGATGTTCGACTCATGCTTTATGAGGTAAGTCAGTAGAATGGAAGGAATGTAGCAAACCCCCAACTAATAATTTTTATTTTAGTAATTTTTTTCCTGATTATGAAAGTACAGTAGCTATGCTCTTATTTGATTTAGTCAGCACCAGCAGCTAGTGATGTTTGGTCAAAAAGTTGTTTAAGGCAGGGCACAGTGGCTCACACCTGTAATCCCAACACCTTGTGAGGCCAAGGCAGGAGGATCAAGCGAGACTCTGTCTTTACAAAAAATAATAAAAAACATTAGCTGGGTGTGGTGGCATGCACCCATGGTCCCAGCTACTCAGGAGGCTGAGGCAGGAGGATCCCAGCAGCGAGGCTGCAGTGAGCTATCATCACACCATTGCACTCCAACCCAGGCAACAGAGTGAGACCTTGTCTCTCAAAAAAATTTTTTTAAGGTGAGGAATCATAAAACACAGTTGATAGACCTTAAATATTTTATTTTAATTTGAAATATTTAAATATACTATAAATTTGCCAGTCTTAAGACTAAGTCCTTTTTTTTGCTTTGTTATTGATTACAAGTTTACTTCCTATCTCTCATACAAACCCATACCCTTAATTTATTGCCTATAGTTTCAAATTTGTGTTTACCTAAAGTGGTATAAAAACTTTAAGCTACTTCAGATACAGTTTAGTACAAAAATCTTTTAGATAGCTTCAGTTTTTTCTCTTTTTACAATTATGTTACCTCTGATTTATCAGAAATTGGTTTGAGAGACTGACTTTCCAAACATTTAACTTAGTTTTTTTTTCTTTGAGACAGAGTCTCGCTCTGTCACCCAGGCTGGAGTGCAGTGGCACAATCTCGGTTCACTGCAGCCTCCATCCTCTATCTCGTGGGTTCAAGCAGTTCTCCTGCATCTCAGCCTCCCAAGTACCCGGGATTACAGCTGTGCACCACCATGCCCAGCTGATTTTTGTATTTTTAGTGGAGATGGGATTTCACCATGTTGGCCAGGCTGGTCTTGTACTCCTGGCCTCAAGTGATCCATCTGTCTCAGCATCCCAAAGTGTTGGGATTACAGGCGTGAGCCACCATGCCCGGCCTGACTTAGTTTTTATAAAAGCAACTTCTTTTTCTTTTTGCACTGAGTTTTCAACAGTTTACTGAACATCTGATTAAATCACTAGTTATTATGACAGTACAGCTGAGAGAAATACAACTACTGACTTGTGATTAGCATATAACTCACCCAGAGGATATTGTGGTAGCATATATGAAAACAACATTCATCTTTCTGTACCTTTCCATCAGAGCTCTTAGATGCCTAGCTACACTATCAATGAGCAGTAATATTTTGAGGAATCTTTTTTTTTTTTCTGAGCAGTAGGTCTCAACAGTGGGCTTAAAATATTCAGCAAACCATGCTATAAACAGGTGTGTTATCATGCAGGCTTTGCTTTTCCAATTATAGAGCACAGGCAGAGTAGATGTAGCATAATTCTTAAGGGCCCTAGGATTTTTGGAATAGTAAATGAGCATTGACTTCAACTTAAAGTCAGCAGCTACATTAACCCCTAACAAGACAGTCAGCCTGTCCTTTGAAGCCAGGCATTGACTTCTCCTCCCTAGCTAGGAAAGTCCCAGATAAAGTCTTCTTCCAATATAAGGCTATTTCATCTACATTGAAAATCTGTTGTTTAATATAACCACCTCGATCAATTACGTTAGCTATATCTTCTGGATAATCTGCCTCAGCTTCTCCATCAGCATTTGCTGCTTCACCTTGCACTTTTTTTTTTTTTTTTTTTGAGTCTTACTCTGTCACAAGGCTGGAGTGCAGTGGTGCGATCTTGGCTCACTGCAACCTCCACCTCCCAGGTTCAAGCAATTCTCCTGCCTCAGCCTCCCCAGTAGCTGGGACTATAGGCTCACGCCACCACACCCAGCTAATTTTTGTATTTTTAGTAGAGACTGGGTTTCACCATGTTGGCCAGGATGGTCTCAATCTCTTGACCTCGTGATCTGCCCACCTCAGCCTCCTAAAGTGCTGGGATTACAGGCGTGAGCCACCATGCCCAGCCCCTTGCACTTTATGGAGATGGCTTCTTTCCTTAAACCTCATGAACCAACGTCTGCTCGCTTCAACTTTTCTTCGGCAGCTTCCTCATCTCTTTCAGGCTTTATAGAATTGAAGAGTTTGGTCCTTGCTCTGGATTAGGCTTTGACTTAAGGGAATGTTGTGGCTGGCTTGGTCTTTTATCCAGACCACTAAAACTTTCTCCACATCAGCAGTAAGGCTGTTTTGCTTTCTAATCATTCATATGTTCACTGGAATAGCACTTTAAATTTCCTTTGAGAGCATTTCTTTGCATTCACAACTTGGCTCTTCGGTGCAAGAAGCCTAGCTTTTGACTTGCCTCAGCTTGTGACATGCCTTTCTTACTAAACTTGGTCATTTCTAGCTTTTGATTTAAAGTGAGAGATGTGCGACTCTTCCTTTCACTTGAATACTTACAGGTCATTGTAGGGGTTATTAATTGACCTAATTTCAATATTGTTTTGTCTCAGGGAATAGGGAGGCCTGAGGAGAGGCGGAGAGATGAGATGATGGCCCAGTCAGTGGAACAGTCAGAACATACACAGCATTTATCAATTAAGTTCACTATCTTATATAGACACAATTTGTGACTCTTCAAACCAATTGCAACAGTAATGTCAAAGATCATTTATCATAGATCCCTGTAACACATACAATAATAATGAGAAAGTTTGAAATATTGTGAGAATTACCAAAATGTGACACAGAGACATGCAGTGAGCACATGCTTTTGGAAAAATGGTACTGACAGACTTGCTTGATGTAGGGTTGCCACAGACCTTTAATTTGTAAAAGTAATATCTGCGAAGTGCAATCAAGCAACTTGCAATAAAATTAGGTATGCCCATATTCTGTATAAACCACATTGTTTAAATAGTTAAGGCACAGTGAGCCACTCTTCTTTAGGGTGAGCTTTGTGTCAGTGTAAGTAACTGTTTACCAGCTAAATTCTCAGCCACCAGCTGGCAAAGGTGCACTAAGGATAGGCAGTCTTAGACTTCATGTGTTAACTCTTGTGCAGTCCTTGATATGCCCCTCCCCCCCAAAAAAAATCTTCACCCTTATTTAGCTCTAAAGTAAAAAAAATTAGCATGAAGTGGATCATAGACTTAAACCTATTAGAATATTGCTGTTCATTTATTCATCAGTCTTAGTATATCATTGGTATATGAAAATACCTTATGTAGTGATATAACTTGTCATATTTGTTACAAGTGTATGCCAGATTGCCATTTGCTTTTTTTTTTAATATGATCCTTTTAGACTTACAGAAATAATAATTTTTGGTTACTAAATCTATTAATTTTCTTCCTCTGAGATGTCTTCTATTACTTTTTTTTTTTTAAGAGACAGAGTCTTGCTCTGTTATCCAGGCTGGAGTGCACTGGTGCAGTCTCACTCACTGCAGCCTGCAGCTCCTAGGCTCAAATAATCCTCTTGCCTCAGCCCCATCCCCAAACAGTTGGGACCATAGGCACGAGCCACTGCACCCAGCTAATTTTTCTGTTTTTTTTTTTAACCTTTTGTAGAGACAGGGTCTCACTTTGTTGCCCAGGATGGTCTCAAATGCCCTGGCTTCCAGCGATCCTCCTGCCTCAGTCTTCCAAAGTGCTGGGATTAAAGGCATAAGCTACCATGCCTGGGCCATCTTTATTATTTTATCTGTAGAAAGTCCAAATCCTTCCAGTGAATATTCACTAATATTTTCTTTGAGGTTTTTTTTTTATGCATTTGTTTTTGACGTTTAGCTACTTAATTCATCCTGAATTTGTATAATATATATGAGGAGCTTTTGCCCCAAGCTAACCATTTGTTCAGACATCATTGCCTCCTTTATGTGTACTGTGTATCTCTGTATGCCATTTTAAAATTTTGCCTGTAGATTTTTGTGCCAAGACAAAGTGTCTTTTTATTATTATTACACATTCATAAAATATTTTAATTCCTGTTAGGATTAATTTTCCTTTGGTTTGTTCCTTTCCCCGTTCCCCTTTTTCCTTTTTCCTTTTTCCTTTCCTTTCTGACAGTCTCACTCTGTTGCCCAGACTGGAATGTAGTGATGCGATCTCGGGTCTCAGCTCACCGCAACCTCCCCATCCCTGGTTCAAGCGATTCTCCTGCCTCAGCCTCCCAAGTAGCTGGGATCACAGGCGTGCATCACCATGCCTGGCTAATTTTTATATTTTTAGTAGAGATGGGGTTTCACCATGTTGACCAGGCTGGTCTCGACCTCCTGATCTCAGGTGATCCCTCCTGCCTTGGCCTTCCAAAGTGCTGGGATTACAGGCATGAGCCACCGTGTCTGGCCTGTTTCTTTTCTTTAAACAAAAAAAAATTTGTTGATCAATTCTCATTTGCTTTTACTCACAGATGAGCTGTATAACCTCTTTTCCAGGTTCCAGAAAGAAAGTTCTCCCCAGGATTTTTTTTTTTTTTTTTTGAGACAGAGTTTCGCTCTATTGCCCAGGCTGGAGTGCACTGATGTGATCTCAGCTCACTGCAACCTTCATACCTCAGCCTCCCGAGTAGCTGGGATTACAGGCATGTGCCACCACACCTGGCTAATTTTTGTATTTTTTAGTAGAGACAGGGTTTTGCTGTATTGGCCAGGCTGGTCTCGAACTCTTGGCCTCAAGTGATCTGCCTGTCTCAGACTCCCACAGTGCTGGGATTACAGGTGTGACTTACTGCACCTGGCCTCCCCAGGATTTTACTCTGAGCAGTTCTTAACTAAGACTAGGACATTTTGGGTGGGAAAAAAATACAGTCATTTATATTAGGGCATTTAGGACCATCAAATATGGTCTTGATAGGAAAGAACTGCGAAGAGGATAAAGAAAGTGTTATTTTTAAGTTATGATTGTCCAAATCACTAGTATCTCTGTTAAAGCGCTTATTTCTTCTCTTTGATTCCTCTTAGGGGTTTTATGATGTTCTTCGAAGGAACTCTCAGCTGGCTAATTCAGTCATGCAAACTCTGCTCTCACAGGTAAAATACATTTTTATAGATATATGGAAAACAGACAATCAAGGATTGAGAGACAATTGATGGTTTTTAGACGTTTCAAAATATAAAATAATTCCCAACTAGTACATTGGTACTTTGTGAACATGCTGTGGGTATGTGATGCTGTTCTGGGTTGTCTTATCTTGGTCACCACTTACCTGTCTGCCATAATACCATCATCTAGCAGTTATCCTTGTGAATTAACAGTCGGTATCCTAAGTCAGAAGGACATTTTGAAGAACCATTTATATAAGGACCATTGCAGCTGTATCCATTATGTTATATTTCTGAAAGAAAAAAGAAATCCAAAACAAATATAGCAAAATATTATTTCTTAAATCTGGGTAATGGATACATGGATGTCTTTTACCTCCCTTTCTGCACTTTTCAGTTAACAGATTTTTAAATTAGAAGATTAAGTTCTTTTAATCTTCAAGACTAGAAGAATTCATATGGAGACTCTCTACCAGTAGGGTGCCTTTAGACCCCTAGTCTATCATTTTGTTTGCTCTCTCTCAATGCCATTGCTTTGTGATAGTTATGAAGTTTCATTTGAAATTAAGGTCTCAGATGTGTGAAATTATTGGAAGTTCCCATACTATCCATCAAAAGCTTTTCATCTGGCCTTGGGCTTGATCCTATATAAAATTTATATTCTGTTAGCTATATTGTATCTTTCAAACTGTAATCAACATATCTACATTCACACATTTAACAAAAATAGAAAATTATGTTTGAAGGCATAGAATAGCGCTTTCTGACTCAGGTTAATGTGCAGGCCAGTAAAATTCTGCAGACTCCAAAAGTTAAAAGAAGAAAAATAATAACTCATATTTTTTTGGCTCTCTTATATGCCAAATACTGTTTAAAGTACTTTACATGTATTGTCATATTTAATCCTTATACAATGAATATTAATAATATCCTCATTTTTAAGATGAGGAATCAAGGTACAGATACTTTTATAAAAACCAGTAATAAGTAGTGGTACTGGGATCTTTGACTCAGCCAGTCTGACTCTGGATCCTATATTTTTAACCTCCAAGTTAACTGAAAATGTTGATTGCACGTACAAGTTTAGGAATAGAAGGAATTGGAATAGGAAAGATGATCCTAATCTGTACAATATCCAAAGCAAGAGCACAGGATGTGGGTGAGCCAAAGCAATAAAAACTTGGCTGCACTGTTCTTTGAACAGTTGGGAAACGTGTGTTAGAAGGCATTAGACACTAAAGATACCTTTCACCTGACAAAAAAGTAAAAAGCATTTATGAGCCAAGATGTCTTTTTTTTCTTGCTATACACAGTTAAAACAGTTCTATGAGCCAAAACCTGATCTGCTGCCTCCTCTGAAATTAGAAGCTTGTATTCTGACCCAAGGAGATAAGATCTCTCTACAAGAACCACTGGTGAGACTTTTATTCTTCCTTCAACCATTATCTTTATTATTAAGGATAGGGTTGAACTCTGCAAAGAGATACCTTTCGCTGTGAAATTCTCTTCCTGGTTCTTCCAGTGAGTGTTTACTTTTAAGTCTTCCCTGCTTATCATTTCTGAACCATTATCATTTTAGATCTGTTGGTAAGTTATCTCCATGTTAGCCCTTTACTAAATCAAGGCTTCCATCACTTCCCCCAGAGAATATTTTATCTCATTTATGAATCTTTGATTACATTCACTAAATAAATGTACTTTAGAATGGGGAGAGGGATGATGTCGCCTAGGAACAGATGAACCTAGGGGACCTGCTTCATTAGTCTAGAGGAAGTATATGATTTAGGCTGAACTAGGATTGGCACTGTTGAACCTTCAGAGGAGCTAGGCCTGGTTGACTTTCTGTTCTTATCTAGCCTCACAAGGACATCGAAGAGGATAAAAATGGAAACTCCCACCCCAAGTGACCTATAACTCATGGTAGAAGAAAGGAGGAAGTCTTTCAGTTATCATATCTTGCCTTCATTTTTGTGCCTTCTGTGACATGAGATGTCCTCAGCCTAGATCTAAGATGCTGTGTTGGTCTCCTAAAGATTCCCTCAATATAAACCTCTATCTTTAGAATAGCCTCTGGGACTCAAATGAACTAGAGAAGATTTAACTTCACCACCTAGCTCCAGGGTTATTGATCAGACCAGAGATAGCACATCTAATGTTGCATTTTTAGGTGTCAGCCACTTAGGCCAATTTTCAGGGGGAAGCATTAGAAAAGGATGCTGCTGTTCAGTTAATTTTCCCAATTTTGTTAATTTAGATGGACTTAATTTGTAACGCTAATTAATCATTTTCTTTAGCCTTATAGATAAGAATTATTTGCTGGTTATTAACAACTTTATAGGTTATCCATCAACACTCAAGAGTATTTAATTTACTTATTTTCTCCTACAGGATTATCTGCTGTGTTGTATTCAGCATTGTTTGGCCTGGTATAAGAATACAGTGATACCCTTACAGCAGGGAGAGGAGGAAGAGGAGGAGGAAGAGGCATTCTACGAAGACCTAGATGATATATTGGAGTCCATTACTAATAGAATGATTAAGAGTGAGCTGGAAGACTTTGAACTGGTAATTGCTAAGTCTTCAGCTGTATTGAATGATGGAGTTCTTTAGTAGCTTATTAATTTTTATCTTGTGTCTTTTAGGATAAATCAGCAGATTTTTCTCAGAGCACCAGTATTGGCATAAAAAATAATATCTGTGCTTTTCTTGTGATGGGAGTTTGTGAGGTTTTAATAGAATATAATTTCTCCATAAGTAGTTTCAGGTAAGGTATTGCTATAACTCCACTTGTAATTTGATGAATTCTCCATTTTATTTATATATTTTTACTGTAGCAATATTCTAGGCAGTAAACAGACCACAGACTATGACACTATCTCTTAAATGAGCACCTGGTCTAAGACTAAACTGTGTTCTTTCCACTAGAGAGCACTGAAGTATATGCTTACCAGGCCTATAAAATTAAAGCCTTCCAGCAGGGTTTCACTTACTCAGAATTTCTCAGACCCTGAATTCAGGAACTCCTAATTTTAACGTGGAAATTTTGATTGGTGGTAGTATTGGACTTTAATACTCTGCAGGGACTGGTATAAATAAGGGAGGGGAGGCCAGGTGCAGTGGCTCACGCCTGTAATCCCAGAACTTTGGGAGGCCAAGCTGGGTGTATCACTTGAGGTCGAGTTCAAGACCAGCCTGGCCAACATGGTGAAACCCCATCTCTACTAATAATGTAAAAATTAGCCAAGTGGTAGTGGCTGGGACCTGTAGTCCCAGCTACTCGGGAGGCTGAGGCAGGGGAATCACTTGAGCCTGGGAGGCGGAGGTTGCGATGAGCCGAGGTCACACCAGGGGAAACAAAACCCAGATAGAGTGCTGTGACCTGGGAGTATTATATTAACGAAGTTCTATTCATTTATAATGTTATGTCTAAACTGTGACATTTAAAGCAGCATTGTGATTTCTTTATTATCATATGTAAAAGTAAACCACAATATTCTGATGTTTGTCCTTAGCAGTCTCTTTTTTGTTTTTTACAGTAAGAATAGGTTTGAGGACATTCTGAGCTTATTTATGTGTTACAAAAAACTCTCTGACATCCTTAATGAAAAAGCTGGTAAAGGCAAAACTAAAATGGCCAACAAGACAAATGATAGTCTTTTGTCCATGAAATTTGTGTCCAGTCTTCTCACTGCTCTTTTCAGGTAAGGTTCTGCTGGAGTGCTTAAAGACAGCCACTCCCTGAGGATCATACACCTACCTAGGCTCACTTGTTTCACCTCGTTTGGATTGTTTACAGTAAGAAATAAGTCAGGAGGTTTTATTTTTCTTGAAAGCTGGACAATCCTAGGTAGGTACTTCAAATAGGTACCTTGAATTATTAAAGGAAAAATGAGAAACAGTGGGCTAATAAATGAAAAGATAGGGATGAATTCCAACGGTGTTTTAAGAAAATCTATATAAGTAGCTTGTACAAGATAACAGATTTAAAAAGGTAGGGGGTGCCAGGGATGGTGTCTCACTCCTGTAATCCCAGTACTTTGGTAGACTGAGGTGGGTGGATCACTTGAGGTCAAAAGTTCAAGACCAGCCATGACCGATATGGTGAGACCTCATCTCTACTAAAAATACAAAATTAGCCGGGCATGGTGGTCCCGGCTACTTGGGAGGCTGAGGCGGGAAACTCACTTGAACCCAGGAGGCAGAGGTTGCAGTGAGGTGAGATCACACCATTGTACTCCAGCCTGGGCAACAAGAACAAAATTCTGCCTCAAATAAATAAATAAATAAATAAAAAGGTAGGGGGGTGACTGAATTAAAAATACAAAGGGACAAAAAAAAAAAAAAAACAGACTAAGACTGACATTTAAATTTTATCAAAGTAAAGGATTTGGGGAGGGAGAGAAAATGAGGAACCACTAAGAATAACGTTTATAAAAGGGCAGCCATAGCAGTGACTATAGCTTGGGCTGCCTAGAGAGTCTGCCAGTCGGAGCTTACTGGCAAGCTCTGTTGGGTGCTGCTGTTCTGAACAATTTCTAGAAAGCTTAATTCCGTATACCAATAGCAGTAAGAGAATCTTTCTTTTTCTTTCTCTCTCTCTCTAGGGATAGTATCCAAAGCCACCAAGAAAGCCTTTCTGTTCTCAGGTCCAGCAATGAGTTTATGCGCTATGCAGTGAATGTAGCTCTGCAGAAAGTACAGCAGCTAAAGGAAACAGGGCATGTGAGTGGCCCTGATGGCCAAAACCCAGACAAGATCTTTCAGAACCTCTGTGACATAACTCGGTAAGCCACTCCCACCCCTTAGAAACTTATTCCACTTGGCTGTGGTGTCTCCAAGAGAACAAACTGGGAACGGAGGATGAAGGTAATTTGAGGTTGGACATATTTTAAGAGTGAAAGAATATAAAAAATTAGCCAGGCGTCGTGGCAGCACCTGTAATCCCAGCTACTCAGGAAGCTGAGGCAAGAGAATCACTTGAACCGGGAGGTGGAGGTCGCAGTGAGCTGAGTTCATACCACTGCATTCTAGCCTGGGTGACAGGGCAAGACTCCCCAGAAAAAAAAAAAAAAAAAGCCAGGCACGGCACCTCACGCCTGTAATCCCAGCACTTTGGGAGGCCGAGGCAGTTGGATTACCTGAGGTTGGGAGTTCGAGACCAGCCTGACCAACATGGAGAAATCCTGTCTCTACTAAAAATACAAAAATTAGCCTGGCATGGTGGCACACGCCTGTAATACCAGCTACTCGGGAGGCTGAGGCAGGAGAATTGCTTGAACCTGGGAGGCGGAGGTTGCAGTGAGCCTAGATTGTGCCATTGCACTCTAGCCTGGGGAACAAGAGCAAAACTCCGTCTCAAAAGAGTGAAAAAAGTGCAGTCATTGATATAGGGTCTTTTTTCTAGTCTTGCCTTCCCCTGGCGCCCCCCCTTTTGTTTTTTGTTGTTGTTGTTGTTTTGGCTTTTTTTGAGAGTCTCGCTCCATTGCCCAGGGTGGAATGTCATGGTGCAATCTCAGCTCACTACAACCTCTTCCTCCCAGGTTCAAGCAATCCTTCCACTGCAGCTTTCTGAGTAGCTGGGACTACAGGTGCATGCCACCATGCCCAACTACTTTTTAATTTTTAATTTTAATTTTTTTTATTTACTACTTTTTTTTGGAGACAGGGTCTTGCTCTGTCACCCAGGCTAGAGTGCAGTGGTGTGATCTTGGCTTACTGTAACCTTGGCCTCCCTGGTTCAAGTGATCCTCCTGCCTTAGTCTCCCAAGTAGCTGGGATTACAGGCATGCACCACCATGCCCTGCTAATTTTTGTATTTTTAGTAGAGACAGGGTTTCACCATGCTGGACAGGCTGGTCTAGAACTCCTGACCTCAAGTGATCCACCACCCCGACCTCCCAAAGTGCTGGGTTTACAGGTGTGAGCCACTGCACCCGGCCCCTTTTTTTTTTTTTTTTTAATTTTCTGTAGAGATAGGATTTCACCATATTGCCCAGGCTGGTCTTGAACTCCTGGGCTCAAGTGACACGTCCATCTCAGCCTCCCAAAGTGCTGGGATTACAGGCCTGAGCCACTGTGGCTTTTGTTTTTTTGTTTGTTTTTTTGTTTTTGTTTTTGTTTTCATTTAAAGAGATGGGGTTTGCAGTGTTGCCCAGGCTGGCCTTGAACTCTTGGGTTCCCGGGACGTCTAGTCTTGCTTTGATATGGATTGTTAGTCATATATAAAATGTTAGGCTATTATTGGGGGGAAAAAGAGGGATATTACATAATGGTTAAGTGATTCAAAATACTTAAAGCAAAAACTGATGGAACTGAAGGAAAAATAGACAAATCCTTAATTAATGTAATCAGCCCTCTCTCTGTAGTCAAAAAACAGAAAACAACAAGAAAAAACAGTAGATAGAAAATCTACTGGAAGGAGGTAGAAGAAGTGAACAACACTGTCACCCAGCTTGATTTAATTGACGCTTATAAGAACACTCCACAGCAGCTTCAAAATACACATTCTTTTTATGTGCACATGGTGTATTCACCAAGATGAGCCATATTTTGGGCCATAAAAACTCAGCAAATTAAAAAAGTAGAAATTCTCTGACCAAACAGAATTAAAGAAGAAAGCAGTAACAGAAAGATATCTAGATAATCCCCATATATTGGAAATTAACTGCACTTTTAAATAGCCCATAGTCAAAAAGTCGTAAGGGAAATTAGAAAACATCTTGAATAGAATGGAAACAAACAGACAACATGTCAAAACATATGATCCAGCCAAAGCACTATTGAGGAAATTAAAGCAGTTAGTGATTTAAAAATCTCAAATCTCCCATATAAACTTCCACATTAAGAATATAGAAAAAGAAGAGCAGATTATAATGAAAGTAATCAGAAGGAAGGAAATAGACAAAAGCACAACTATGAAGAAGCAGAAAATTAAAATAGAAAACATTAAAAGAAAGCTGGTTCTTTGAGAAGATCAATAAATGTAATGAACTTTAGCCAGACTAATCAGGAAAAGAGAAGACACATTACAAATAGCAGAATTGAGGAAGAAGGGACATCACTACTGATCCTACAGATGCTAAAAAATAGATAATAGAATATTAACGATTTTATGCCAGTAAACTTTAAGTTTAATGGACAGATTTCTTGAAAGCTCACTCAACAAAAAATAGGCAACCTGGCCGGGCGTGGTAGCTCACATCTGTAATCCCAGCACTTTTGGGAGGCTGAGGCAGGTGGATCAGCTAGGTCAGCAGTTCAAGACCAGCCTGGCCAACATGGTGAAACCCCAACTCTACTAAAAAAATGCAAAAATTAGCTGGGCGTGGTGGTGTGCACTTGTAGTACCAGCTACTCGGGAAGCTGAGGCAGGAAGACCACTTGAATCCGGGAGGTGTAAGTTTGCCGTGAGATCACCCCACTGCACTCCAGCCTGGGCAACAGAGTGAGACTCTGTCTCAAAAAAAACACCTTAGTAATCTTATCTCTATTCAAAGCAATTGAATTTGTGGTTCAAACTTTTTTCACAAAACTTCAGATCTAGGTCTATTCAGTGGTAAATTCATCCAAACATTTAAGGGAAAAGTAATGTAAGTTCTGTGTAAATTCTTCCAGAAAATAGGAGAGAACATATTCCACCTCATTTAATTAATGAGGTCAGCATTACCCTGATACCAAACCAGACCCAGACCATTGCAAGAAAACTGCATAGCAATATCCCTCATGAATATAGAATCTGCTGTGTTAAAGGCAGACTCAGAAGGCTATATACTGAATGATAACCATTTTTGTATGATGTTTTGTAGAAAGTAAAACCATAGGGACAGAAATTAGATCAGTAGTTGCTTGGAAATGGGAGGAGAGAATTGACTATCAGTGAGCACAAGGGAACTTTTAGAGTGATAGAAATACCTTGATTGTGGGGAGATTACACAACCACGTAAGTTTTTTTAAACTTCTAGAACTGTTCACCTACAGGGTAAGAATTTTACCGTATGTAATTTTATCTCGGTGAACCTGTCTTTAAAAACAATACCACTTTCTCCTGCTTCAGAGTCTTGCTATGGAGATACACTTCAATTCCTACTTCAGTGGAAGAGTCGGGAAAGAAAGAGAAAGGAAAGAGCATCTCACTGCTGTGCTTGGAGGGTTTACAGAAAATATTCAGTGCTGTGCAACAGTTCTATCAGCCCAAGATTCAGCAGTTTCTCAGAGCTTTGGGTGAGCATTGCAGCATCAATAAATAGGCTTGATTTAGGTTTCTCCTTAACTCAACCCCTTAATTCCATTTGTTAACCTACCAGAAGACACTTGAGAACAGTCCTAATGTTGCTGAGGAGTGACATCTAGTGGATTCAGGATTGGCACCTACTGGATTACATTCAACTACAAAGAGTGGCTGGAAAATGGAATATAGTATTAAGAAATCACAAAATTTTAGAAATTTAAGTCTGCCTTTAGACTTTTTTTGGCTTTCAAAAATTTTAGCTATTAAAAGGCCAAAAAGTATGAGTTTATATCAAAGAAGACAGGAGTTTCTTTTCCATTCCTAGATGTCACAGATAAGGAAGGAGAAGAGAGAGAAGATGCAGACATCAGTGTCACTCAGAGAACAGCTTTCCAGATCCGGCAATTTCAGGTGAGAAGCCTTGTGAAGCTGCTGTACTGGCCTGAGAGGCTTTGCAAAAGAACTGTTAGCAGGGGCAGCTGGTAAGAATGGGCAGACAGTGACCAAGTAGGAGAAGAATTTTTTGGGGTCATACAAGCAACAGGACATAGCTCTCAGAATGGAAGATAATGTATTTAAAAGGACCCTAGTGAGGATGTGTATTTAGCCACCCCAACCTGCAATACTCATTACCTCTAAGGACCACTGTTTGAGTTGATGTAAACAGAAAGGAGTCTTCAAGGTATAGAGTCTGTGTTTTTGTTTTTGAGTCTGTGGTATAATTTGGCTTGATCTGACAGACTATGTAAACATTGGACAATAAATCTTGTTAGTTTCTAACCAATAGTTGTCAAAATATCAGGATGTTCTATCACAGGACTTTTTTATTTAACAAGTAATTCTGAAGTTCCTACCATGTGCCAGAAACAATTCTAGGTGCTGGGGATGTAGCAGGGAATAAAAGAGGCAAAATATTCCTATCCTTATGGAGCTTACATTATAGTAGAAAGACACTGACAAATAATCAAATACATAGTTATTCCAGGTAACAGGAAGGTATATAAGGAATGCTGGGTTTGGTGCCTGGTCTCAGCCTGAGATCAATGGATAGGCTCCAGGGAGCTGTGAGCCACCAGAAACTGGGTATGTAGTTCCTTATCTACATTTAGCATGGGGTTGGAACGGAAAGAGCCAGTTTTCAGGAGAATTCTCAGAGAGGTTTATGGTCAAAAACAGCTTAGGAAACTACTGCTCAATCCAGGTTTATTTTCAGATTTTATCCTCTTAGAATTTTGGTAGCTCTGAATTCTTTCTGTCCTAGTCTTAGGAGTCTTTGACTAGATGCCTCTTCTTCCTGATAGGAACGTGTCTGCTAACATTGCTTGCTGTGTGTGCCTTCCTTTCTCAGAGGTCTTTGTTGAATTTACTTAGCAGCCAAGAGGAAGATTTTAATAGCAAAGAAGCCCTCCTGCTAGTCACTGTTCTTACCAGTTTGTCCAAGCTACTGGAGCCCTCCTCTCCTCAGGTACTAGTACCACTCATTTAAGCCCATTTAGCATTCCTCAGAAGGCAAGGATTATTGCGTCATAAAAGTGTATATCTAAATGTCCTCTTGAAGTTGAGCTTATTTTACATGTTTAATTATACACCTGAGTTAATATAAGACCTATAAGATGTATTCTTTCCTACGTAATGTGTCTACCACAACATACTTACATGCAGCCATACAGGGCAAGAACATACTACTTTTGTTTTGTTTGTTCAGGGTAAAGTGAAACACCACAGAAAGAATCCTGTGTTGATCTTTGGTGCCTTCAACCTTCTTAAACCTGTGTTCTTTGCCACTCTTGGTGTTTCCCCTTCTTTTCTAAGAGGAAAGTTTGTTAATTATGAAGAAGGCAGTTGACATTCAGCAGTTGACTTTCTCAGCACAATTACCTGGTACTGACTTTGGAGGAAATTCAACCAAAGATGATTAATTTAGAAAGTGTAACTGTAGTCCCAAAGCAGAAACACCTCTGCAGAGATAGGTTGTATGTATGTTTGTGTAAGTGTGCACACGTAGATGTAGACCTGTGCACCGCATGAACGTTCACACACAGAAGAATAAGAGAAGGACCACGTGTTGGGGGTCTGTTCCATTCAGGAGTAATTTTCCTGTAGGATGATAGAATACCTTCAGGAGCCCAGGACTGTGTGCTCCTACCACATCTACTTCCTGGGCTTGAGAAAGACAATGAAGCCCTGCAGTATACTCCTCTTTATGTGAGCCCTTGCCTCAGAAGACTAGCCTGGGAGTATGAAGGTGTTTGGGCACTAGAAAGCAGAGCTGCTTCCTGTTGTCCTACTTCCAGGTTTGCCCAAAGAAAGTCCCTTTGGTTACTTCATCCCAGTTCCAAACAGCTCACCCCCACTTTGCTTTCAGCATCGTTCTTTCATACTGCTGTTTTTGCTGCAAAGAGGAAAGGACTGGGAAAGAAATAGATAATTGGGGCAGGGGGAAATTTGAGAGAAAATAAATGGATTTAGGAAGGCTAAAATATTCAGGAAAATTAAAAAATTTTTCTTAAACTTTTAAACTTTTAGATTTTTAAACGTTTTACCACCTACCCCTTCTCCCTTAACTTCAGGTAGTCTCTTTAATTTTTTTTTTTTTTTGAGACAGTCTCGCTCTGTCTCCCAGGCTGGAGTGCAGTGGCGCGATCTCGGCTCACTGCAGGCTCTGCCTCCCGGGTTCACGCCATTCTCCTGCCTCAGCCTCCCAAGTAGCTGGGACTACAGGCGCCTGCCACCACGCCCAGCTAATTTTTTGTATTTTTAATAGAGACGGGGTTTCACCGTGTTAACCAGGATGATCTCGATCTCCTGATCTCGTGATCCACCCGCCTCAGCCTCCCAAAGTGCTGGGATTACAGGCGTGAGCCACTGTGCCCAGCCAAAAATTTTTTTGAGACGGAGTCTCGCTCTGTCACCCAGGCTGGAGTGCAGTGGCGCGATCTCGGCTCACTGCAAGCTCCGCCTCCCGGGTTCACGCCATTCTCCTGCCTCAGCCTCTCCGAGTAGCTGGGACTACAGGCGCCCGCCACCACGCCCGGCTAATTTTTTGTATTTTTAGTAGAGACGGGGTTTCACCGTGGTCTCGATCTCCTGACCTCGTGATCCGCCCGCCTCGGCCTCCCAAAGTGCTGGGATTACAAGCGTGAGCCACCGCGCCCGGCCCAAAAATTTTTAAATTTAATTTTGAATGGGGAATAAAGTCCTATGATTTGAAAACCAGAGATTGCCAAGAGATTTATGGTAAATGGTCTCCCCCACCCATGTCCTCCATCTGTTCAGTTCTTCCTCTCCCCAAATAAGTAAACACCTTTAGTTTTTTGTGTCCTTCAACTTTCTTTATTCCTTTCCAAGTAAATATAGAGTTTTATTCCCAATCCTACCCCTCTTCACACAAAAACTTGTTCTGCATCCTGCTTATTTCATTGAACACGGTATTCTGAAGATCTTTTAATAACAGTTTGTAGAACGCTTTCAGTTAGCCTCTTAATTTACCTTTTCCTCAACAGATCAAAACTGCAGTTTTGTTAGTCATTTACACTTAAGCATAACTGCATTTCAGTGCCTTTGTAGCTGAAAGAACTGCTGAAGCAGGAAGTTGACTGTGTGTCTGGTGATGCAGACCCTTGCTATCTGAAGACCTTAAGTCTCCTTCACTTAGCTAAGAAAATTCTGTCTGGTTTCTTGCCTGTTTTATTTCTCTTTTTTCTGCCCTTCTCTCTTTTAACCTCCTTTGTTCTTTTGGCTTCTAAATGCTAATTCTACTGTTCTTATAGCTAGGATTTCTCTTTCCCACACCTTTCTGATAACCTGATATCCTCAAGTGGAGAGTCTGGGGGCATGGGAAAGAAAGGAGGGTGCTTTAGCTAGACCACTATGGTAGAAGTAGAGGAAGTTCAGGTGTAAGGACCCCAAAACTTTTGGACCTCAATAAGGACACAGACATTGAGAATTAAATTATATATTATTCTCATAATTCTTAGAATTTTGGACTTATTTCTATGCCCTTCATCATATATTACCACTTGAGATCTAAGGACATGTTTTGGCAGCTGATTTGCTTAGATATGGAAAGGTCTAGAACTCTTCTGACAACACCTAGGTCTGTCTCTGGCATGTTTCTTTAATATCTGAATGATCTCTAATTTAGTTTGTGCAGATGTTATCCTGGACATCAAAGATTTGCAAGGAAAACAGCCGGGGTAAGTTTCCTGCCATGTTTTCCTAAAGGCTTTATATAAAATCACTATCCTCCAATGGCATTTGGAAAAGAAAAGGTATTCCCCATTCATTACACATTCACCAGAGTGGCCAAAATGAAACAGACACCTAATACCAAGTCGAAGTGTTGGAAAGAATGTAGAGTAGTTAGACCTTTCATTCACTGGGGGTGGAGGTAGAAATTGGTATAACCACTCTGGAAAACTGTTCAGCAATATCTACTAAAATTAAACATATGCCTATGACTCAACAATTCCAATCACAACAGAAAAATGTGGAAGAATTCTCTTAGCAGCACTATTTTAATAGGTAAAAACAAACCTAAGTGTTCATCAGCAGTAGAAAGGATAAAAGAATTATGATATATTCACACAGTGGAATCCTATACAGCAAATAAGCATGAACAAACTACATGTACACACAACTGGGAGAGGATCTCACAAATGTACTGTAAAACAAAAGAAGCCAGACACAAGAAAGGGTACTTACTGTAGAATTCCATTTAGATGAAGTTCAAAATTAGACAAAATTTATCTGTGACGTTAGAAGTCAGGATAGCAGTTTCCTTGGTGGGGCAAGTTAGGAGGGAGTCCCTAGAATACTTGTAATGTACTTGATCTGGATGCTGGTTACACAGTAATCATGACTAATGATGGGAAATGTCTGCCTTCTTTGGGCACATGGATAAAGAGGCATCATTGCAGACTAGCTGCTTGGCTGTAGTATGTGTAACACTGGGATGTTGTGCCTGAGACATGACAAGCTACCTCCTGTTCTGGTTAGGCACTCCACCCCACACACCCTGTACACATACCTGAGGGACCTGACTGGGTTATAACTTAACTTTTTTTTTTTTTTTTTTGACAGAGTTTCGCTTTTGTTGCCCAGGCTGGAATGCAATGGCATGGTCTTGGCTCACCGCAGCCTCCGCCTCCTGGGTTCAAGCAATTCTCCTGCCTCAGCCTCCTGAGTAGCTGGGATTACAGGCATGCGCCACCACGCCCGGCTAATTTTATATTTTTAGTAGAGACGGGGTTTCTCCATGTTGGTCAGGCTGGTCTTGAATTCCTGACCTCAGGTGATCCACCCGCCTCGGCCTCCCAAAGTGCTGGGATTACACGTGTGAGCCACTGCACTTGGCCATAACTTACCTTTTAATTTGCTTTTCTTCCTATTCCTAGAGGATGCCTTGTTTTGCAAGAGCTTGATGAACTTGCTCTTCAGCCTGCATGTTTCGTATAAGAGTCCTGTCATTCTGCTGCGTGACTTGTCCCAGGATATCCACGGGCATCTGGGAGATATAGACCAGGTACTATAATGAGCCTTCAGTACAATACCCTGTGTGGGGATGGGGGTCAAGGGAACAACCTTACTGTCATTAGGTCTCACCTTTCTTCTTTTCCCCAGGATGTAGAGGTGGAGAAAACAAACCACTTTGCAATAGTGAATTTGAGAACAGCTGCCCCCACTGTCTGTGTAAGTGTTGTACCTGAGCCATGGGGAATAGCTTTGTCATTCTTTCCATTCTACTCCATGTGAAGTGACTTGTGTCCTATAGTGGCTTATGTCCTGAGGCCTGTAACCCACCTGTAGGTGGCCAGGTGCCACAGTTATTATATTACCTCCACAGCTGTGTGTAGTGAATCACACCAGGCATTCTTTTCTTTCAGTTACTTGTTCTGAGTCAGGCCGAGAAGGTTCTAGAAGAAGTGGACTGGCTAATCACCAAGCTTAAGGGACAAGTGAGCCAAGAAACCTTATCAGGTAAGATAAGTTCAATTGGGATTCCAGGAATTGACATGAGCAAGGTCAAAATTCATATTGGGCCGGTGCATAAAAATGGAGCCCCTGAGCTAAATTTCTTATTTGCTTTTTTAAGCTAGATTTTTTCCTATGTGATGAAAGAAGTAGAAGATCATATGTCTTATCACAGCATGATTATTAATTCACTCTGCATATTGAATGTTGGTTTTTCCATACTTTCTAGTTAGTGGTAATCAATTTCTAAGTCTCCTTTACTCTTAATTAGAAAATGAAGTTGGGTTTCAATGTGCCAATTTTATTTCCCTTTAGAAGAGGCCTCTTCTCAAGCAACACTACCAAATCAGCCTGTTGAGAAAGCCATCATCATGCAACTGGGAACTCTGCTTACATTTTTCCATGAGCTGGTGCAGACAGCTCTGCCATCAGGCAGCTGTGTGGACACCTTGTTAAAGGACTTGTGCAAAATGTACACCACACTTACAGCACTTGTCAGATATGTGAGTATTTGAGACAAGCAGATTCGCCCCGCCATTCTACCCCAGTGAGCCAGGAGATGAGGCTGGGGCAGCAGCCCACTGCTGCAGAATGCCCCTAAACAAGAGAGCATTTGCCTCCATCTTGGCAGGTCATGGTTTCGTTTTAGTTTGGTCAGTAGGTGGCAGGCATCTCCACAGGCCGGGAAAAACAGTTTTTATAATTCTTATCTGCTTTTGGGCCCAACACGGTGGTTCATGCCTGTAATCCCAGCACTTTGGGAGGCTGAGACGGGCGGATCACCTGAGGTCAGGAGTTCGAGACCAGCCTGGCCAACATGGTGAAACCCCGTCTCTACTAAAAATACAAAAAGTAGCCAGGCATGGTGGCGGGCGCCTGTAATCCCAGCTACTCAGGAGGCTGAGGCAGGAGAATCGCTTGAACCCAGGAGGCGGAGGTTGCAGTGAGCTGAGATCATGCCACTGCACTCCAGCCTTGGCAATAGAGTGAGACTCCATCTCAAAAATAAAAAAAAAAAAATCTGCTTTTGGAGGCCCTTAATTCTTTGGCATGTATGTGGCACCTGATTGAGAATGAATGCCTCTTTTAAATACCTCCTAAGGTTTAATCTAAACTATAACTATCCTAGAATTAAATCTGGGCCCATAATACATAGAAATTATACCATTTCTAACCAGTCTGGACACTGAAGAGATGTTTATTCCTTTTTCATTCCTTTAACATGTAGGTGTTAAATGCCTTATAGATCAAGTACTAAGGTGGGGAAGAAAATTATTTTTTATAAAAATACAAGGCATACCCTGCCCTTACTGTTTATGTTTCTAGCAACGATCCACATTAAATACTTAGAAAGGCACAGATAACCCAAGAAAGATGTGGACCACCCGCATCACAGCAGTGTGGCTGTCTCAGAATGTGCAGCTCTAGCTACATGTGGCTAAGCTGCTGTAGTGGAAATCCTAAGAGCCTCTTTATTGGCATGTTTAAAAGGAAAAACAGCAAAGTTGTTGGTTTTTTACATGCAGGGACTATCAGCCTGAGAAATTTTTAAAGAAATGAGCAAGTCAGAAACAAACCCTTCATTACCTATTGTCTGGGAAGCTTAGGAGCTTTGGAGGAGAGGAATAAGGAAGCTTGTGTCTTGGCTTCTCTGTGAATTTTTCTTTTCCCTCTTCAGTCAGAATGATGAGTCACACTCCATAAGCTCACTGCAGCAGTCACTTTTAGTTTCATAGGATGGTCTACTAAATCTAGGAATCTTTTTTTATTAGTATCTCCAGGTGTGTCAGAGCTCTGGAGGAATTCCAAAAAATATGGAAAAGCTGGTGAGTTGAGAATGCGTTTCCTAGGAATGGGGGAAGCACTTTTATTGCTGGTTACATTGGTTTCCTTCTCCCTTGTTGTGCAGGTGAAGCTGTCTGGTTCTCATCTGACCCCCCTGTGTTATTCTTTCATTTCTTATGTACAGGTAAGAGATTCAGAGGCAGTAGCCAGTAGGTCTTCAAGAAAGGATTCGTTACATGCCCAGGGGACTATTGATCACCTGAACTGAGCATATATAAACTTTTTTCCCTGCTTACCACAAGCTGGAGGCACCTATCAGAGACCAAGCCAAGGCTTGAGGGTTTTGCAGCAAGGAGATCTTTATTTATGTAAAGAAAACTGTTTTGCTTAATTTGGAGAAAGGAAGCATATATGTTTGCGTTTGGAGCAAGGAAGGAACAAGCATGCTTGGGCTCAAGGACTTGGTTTATTCCTGGGTGACTGAAAGTCCATGCCATGAGGCATCCTCTGGGAGTGTGAGCAGAGTAGCAGCAAGCACATGAAGAAGGGCTGTGATGAGATGGCAGTGCAGTGAGGGCATTTTCAGGGAAGTGGAAGGATGTGGGCTTTGTAAATGTCATTTGGTCCTAAATACCATCAGATTCCTGCAGTACTTGAATCTCCTTTTATTGTTTGCTTAAACCAATTTTTTAACCTCACCACTATTGACATGTTGGGCTAGATAATTCTTTGTTGTGGGACCTGTTCTGTGCATTTTGGGATGTTGAGTGGCATCCCTGGCCTCCACCTAGCCCCCTAGTTGTAACAGCCAAAAATGTCTCCAGAAATTGCCAGTTGTCCTTAAGGGACAAAATCACCCCTGGTTGGAAAGAGGAAGAAACGAGAGATCTATTGTCTCCTAAGGCCACTTAGTCATGCAGTAAATTATCACAGGGCTGTTACTGATCTTTGAGGAATCAAAGAGAATGGGTCCACTAAGTGTCAATCTCAGCCAAGATTCTAGAACCAATTATTAAAGCAATGGATTGTGACCACTTTGATAGTGATGCTTCACTTGTTTTCTGCCTCTGCATCACTTACAGGCACAATATCATTCTATCGGTAACTTGCCTCATTATGTGTATTCAGGGTGCCTCTTCCCCTCCCTTTAAGAATCAGCAATCAGCTGGGCACAGTGGCTCACGCCTGTAATTCCAGCACTTTGGGAGGCCGAGGCGGGTGTATGACCTGAGGTCAGGACTTCGAGACCAGCCTGGCCAACATGGTGAAACCCCATCTCTACAAAAAATACAAAAAAGTAGCTGAGCATGGCGGCGGGCACCTGTAATCCCAGCTACTTGGGAGGCTGAGGCAGGAGAATTGCTTGAACCTGGAGGGCGGAGGTTGCAGTGAGCAAAGATCGCACTGTTGCACTCCAGCCTAGCAACAAGAGCAAAACTCCGTCTCAAAAAAAAAAAAAAATAAAGAATCAGCCATCAAGTGGGCTGTCATCTGGGTTTAGCTGAAGGAGTTCTTAGTAGTGGGCTGATAGTTGAGACTCTCTGTCACCTTGCCTTTGTATCAGTTTTGTGATCTGGGTCAGGAATGCATCATCCATTTTCTGTATCCAGCCATCCAGCCAGTAGTCAACTGTCATAAAGCTATTACTTCTGGTCCTCTCCTTTTATCTCACCCAAATGCTTGCAGGAATGCTTTCTCAAACCTCATGCTTGTAAATTTTCATGTGGGTGCCATTCGTCAAACAAATCTGTTGTCTATATATAGGATATATATCTGTCCATTCCCATATTTGGGTTTTGAGTTTCCTCATCTCCAAGTCTTAATGATACCTATAAAGACATATTTCACAAAATATGCTATGTAGACTGAGACAGTCCTCAAAAAAAAAGGAATTCAGGGAGAGATGCTCATACCGTATATCTCTCACCTTAGAGATTCATGGTGTCCATTTGCATATTAAAGGTGCTGAGACCAGCCATGGTGGTTAATGGAGGCTGAGGTAAGAAGATCACTTGAGGCCAGGAGTTCAAGACCAGCCTGGGCAATAGAGTGAGACCCCATCTCTACAAAAAATTTAAAATTTAAGCCAGGTGTTTGCCTGTAGTCCCAGTTACTTGGGAGGCTGAGGCAGGAATATCACTTGAGCCTAGGACTTGAAGGCTGCAGTGAGCCATGATCGTGCCACTGTACTCCAAGGCAACAGGGTGAGACCCTGTCTCAAGAAAAATAAAAACAGTGCTGAGAGTTCCAACAGTATGTTCATTAGTAGTTTTCAGACCTATTCAAGAACATTTTTTAAAAAATAACAAATGTTACTATTTGGCAGAATAATGTTCCATAGAGTACAGTTTGGGAAATACTGCTGTTAAATCCTACTTACTACCCTTGTTATGATTCAAAAGTCACATTGTCTAATCATTTTATTAGAACAGGTAATGCTTAGAGAACCTCTACCTTGTGTCTGATGTGTTAAGCTCTTTTCACACATCATCTCATTCATCCTAGCTATAGGTTATGATTAGTAGTTATCCCCATATGCATGATGAGAAAAGATTAGAGAGGTTAATCAGAATGCCCAAGAACAGACCATGAGTAAAAGGCAGATCTGAGACTTGAACCCAGCTAGTTAGACTCGACTGCAGGAATTGGCACACTTTTTCTGTAAAGGGCCAGATAGTAAATGTGGGTCATACAGTCTCTATCACGCCTACTCAACTCTACTATTAGAACATAAAAGCAGCCATAGACAACATACAAATAAACGAGCATGGCTATGTTCCAATGAAATTTTCTTGTCAAAAACAGGCAGTGGGCCAGATTTATACTATGGGCTATAGTTAGTCAATCATTGCTCTAGAGTCATACCTGATACTTGTTGACATGTAAAATGTTGGAAGGTTTTGATTTTCGTGTTTCTGACCCCATTCTCAAGTATTTTCTTCTGGGAATCACTACTACTACCTAGACTGCTATTATTTTCCCCTCATTACACAGTAATGTTTCATTTCCTCCCTAGGCATTTTCCTCCTCCTCCATCCATAATTGACTTAAAGCCTTACTGACAAGTCAGCTGATCTGCAGGCAAACATTTTACATTTTTCTGTTTTTGTGAGATGTATTTAATGAGTGCCCCTGGGCAAGAGCTCATGCATGGTTCCATTAACTCAAACCCTTATCTAGAAATGGGGATTGCATTTTCCACATCTCTCAGTGAACTGTTAGTTCTCTTGTAGCCCCCCCTTTATTTCCCCAGTTCCTTAGATCTCAATGGGAAGAAAGCAACGAAAACCATTGCCTCAACTCTTAGCATCCTGCCCAGAACTGTGTACCTTTAAAAGATGCTTCTCAAGGGTCAGAAGTGGTGGCTCAAGCCTGTAATCCCAGCACTTTGGGAGGCCAAGGTGGGAGAATCACAAGGTCTGGAGTTTGAGACCAGCCTGGCCAACATGGTGAAATCTCATCTCAACTAAAGATACAAAAAATAGCAGGGCACGGTGGCTCACACCTGTAATCTCAGCACTTTGGGAGGCTGAGGCAGGCGGATCACAAGGTCAGGAGTTCGAAACTAGCCCGGCCAACGTGGTGAAACCCCATTTCTACTAAAAAAATACAAAAATTAGCTGGGCATGGGGGCAGGCGCCTGTAATCCCAGCTACTTGGGAGGCTGAGGCAGGAGAATTCCTTGAACCCGGGAGGTGGAGGTTGCAGTGAGACGAGATCATGCCACTGCACTCCAGCCTGGGCAACAGAGCATGACTCTGTCTCAAAAAAAAAAAAAAAAAAAAAAATTAGCCGGGCATGGTAGTGCGTGCCTGTAATCCCAGCTACTCGGGAAGCTGAGGCAGGAGAATCGCTTGAACCTGGGAGGCAGAGGTTGCAGTGAGCCGAGATCGCACCATTGTACTCCAGCCTGGGCGACAGGGCGAAACTCCACCTCAAAAAAAGATGCTTCTCTTCCAGCTCTAATTTTAGTCCTGCCCAGATCAGTTGGAATGGGCAGGGAACAGGGTTGATCTAAGGAGTTCAGCAGGGCCCCATCTTGGACACAACCTCTGGGAAGATGGTTCACTTCCCACTTGGTCAGTGAGGTCGATCCGTGACTGCTTCCTTGCCCCCCACTTAATAGGGCTTCACCCTCTACCATCCTCTACCCTGCCTTCCAGCCAAAAACAGATTCCTGCATACCAGCCCCCCTGGAATGTCTACAGTTCCTTATTTTCCAGAACACGGCATGTGGAACAAGCCTGCTGTTTCTGTCATGGCTCCAGTTGCAGAGCCTCTCTGATTTTCAGGTCTGTTTCTTTATTCTGTTGTCCTCGTGGAGCATGGTATGTTCCCTTCCTAAGAAGGTTTAGAACTCCCCTTGAGGTAAAAAGCTTCCTACATTTCTGTACCTTATGTTTGGGTGGTTTTTCTCCCCAGTCTCTCCTGACTCAAGTCTTGATTTGCTTTTGCTTTATCAGAATCTTACACTTTTTGGTTCCTTTTATTAGTTCTTCATCCCTCTCCAGGAGCTCTTTATTACCCCATAATTTACAACACAGGGAAGTGTTCTGTGACCCTTTAAACCCTTCTTGAGCATGATAACCTATTGCACATAAAATATATCTGGTTTTGGCTTTGCTGAGTAACGAAAATAAAATATATCTGGTGATTGCCTGTAAGTGGGAAGACTGCAGGGCCCTGCAGCAGCCTCCTCAGTTTCCTCTCCTTTATGGAATCCTTTTAGCCCACTGGCTAAAATAGAAATAGAAATGCCTATTCCTGCTACCACCTTGACAGTCCCCATTTTAACCATTATTTAGTACCTCACCAGCCCCTTGGCTGACCCAGTGTAGTAATAGTCCTGCCTTCAACTTCCATGTGCCAGCTCTAACAACAGATTGTAAACCTCCCAACAATTAAAAAAGAAAAAATATCTGAGGATTACAAAGCATCACATTTTCTCCCCATTTTCTAACATCTGTTGCACAGATAGTCCTATTTACTCCAGACTTGGTCCTTATACCCTGTGTAATTACCTTCTAAGAAAATTGCCACTAGTTGGTGGGCATGGTGGCTCAGGCCTGTAATCCCAGCACTTTGGGAGGCTGTGGCGAGCAGATCACTTGAGGCCAGGAGTTCGAGACCAGCTGGCCAACATGGCAAAACACCGTCTCTACTAAAAATACAAAAATTAGCTGAGCGTGGTGGCACGTGCCTGTAGGGAGGCTGAGGCACAAGAATCACTTAACTCAGGAGGCAGAGGTTACAGTGAGTCGACATCGCACCACTGCACACCAGCCTTGGGTGACAGCAAAGCTGTCTCAAAAAAAAAAAAAAAAAAAATTACCACTAGCATGCTAGCTCTACAGAAAAATCATCAGGAATAAGGGAATGTGTTTCTATTTCTTTAGAATAAGAGTAAGAGCCTGAACTATACGGGAGAGAAAAAGGAGAAACCTGCTGCCGTTGCCACAGCCATGGTAAGCTGCTGACACTGACCATTAAAATATGGTTGTTGGTGAACCTTGAAAACATTAAGCGAAAGAAGCCAGTGACAAAAAGACCACGTGTTGTATGATTCTGTTTTCATGGAATGCTCAGAATAATCTAAAAAGGCAAACTAGATTAGTGGTAGCATAGAGCTAGGTGGGTTGGAAGATGGGGAGACGGGGGTGACAGCTAAAAAGGGTATGGAATTTCTTTTGGGGGTGATGAAAATGTTTTAGAATTGACTGTGATGCTGGTTGCACAACTGCAAAACACATTGTGAGTGAATTGTATGGTATATGAATTGTAGCTCTATAAAGCTGTTAAAAAAAGTATGTGTGTGTATTATATACATGGCTGCTTCTCAACTCAGGGATTTTATGATCAGATGGAGCATCTTATTTTTCCTCTGAACCAAAAACATGTTTTATTCAGGAAGCACCAGAAAATCTTGAGTTGAAATAGAAATAGTAAAATAACTTATGATACTCAATTGGGAGAAATTATTTTTAGGTAAAGTTGGTGAATGCAAAAGGTGCTCCCTAAAAGATGTGTAAGAGTCAGCGGGGGTACAGGAGAAGAGGCACTTACTACATTGCTGGCAAAGGTGAAACTCAGTACAGCCTCTCCAGAGGCTTAGCAATGACTACTGAATCCCAGGAGATAAACATACACATTCTGATGTAACAGTTTCACTTTTAGGATATACAGGCCTGTGTACAGGATGGTCCTCACAACATTATTTATAAAAGTGAAATATTAGAAACAAAGATATCCATTAATAGAGGACTGGCTAAATAGGTTATAGTATATTTATACTGGAGAGATACGAAAAAAATAAACATCTAAATGTTCAGCTCTCTGGAATTATCTCCAAGATAACGTTAAAAAAAATGTGTACAGTATCCTCATGGGTTAAAAATATACACACACACACACATATATATATACATATACACACACACAAAAAAAATGTGGGACCTACAAATTACAATTCAAGTTAGAGGGAAAGATATATAATCCCAGCAGTAAAAATTCATATCCAGACCAGAACAAGGAAATAGAGCTAGGGCCAAAATAGGCTTAAGAATATCAAGTCAGAAAAATAACTAAATTTCTGCAAATGATCCTGCCCTCCTCAGCCATTCTCTAGATAACAACAAATACTGGAATTATAAATGAAATGGATCAGTGCAATTATCTCTACTGGCATTTGGGTCCTTCCAGATTGAACTGCCAAAAATTTTAGATTACTGGTATATAAGTACAACTGCATTTGATTGGGAGACAGACTAGTTTTCCCCTAAAGCCATATGGTTTTGTGACAGCTTCAGAGGAAAACTTCAAAAACTGTTGAACCTGAAATTTATGTCTTTTGTTCTTTGCCCTTAGGCCAGAGTTCTTCGGGAAACCAAGCCAATCCCTAACCTCATCTTTGCCATTGAACAGTATGAAAAATTTCTCATCCACCTTTCTAAGAAGTCCAAGGTAAACATTCTCTTATTATGTGCTACCATTCCCATTTACGTTCTTGACAGATCTGGCAAACTAAAGCAGCACAACTACAATGGAGGAAAAGAGACTCTGGGCCATTTGTGTGTTTGCCATCCCCCCCCCGCCTTTTTTTTTTTTTGGAGACAGTGTCTCATTCTGTCACCCAGGCTGGAGTGCAGATTCAAGTGATCCTCCGGCCTCCGCCTCCAGAGTAGCTGGGACTACAGTCATATGCCACTATACTCCACTAGTTTACTGTGTTTGTTTTTGTAGAGATGGGGTCTCACTATGTTGCCCAGGCTGGTCTCAAACTCCTGGCCTGAAGTGATCCTCCCGCCTCGGCCTCCCAAAGTGCTAGGATTACAGGCATGAGCCACCACACTCAGCCTCTTTGCTGTTCCTGATCTGATGGCCTGAACCCCAGCATACAGAAGGAAGTGGGTGTGTGCTTGCTTTAGGTAGAAATGGAAAGGTTTCTCAGAGGTGAACTAAAAATGGCTTAAGCTGTTCTGGCAGGACATGTCCCATGCTCACAATCCTGTCACAGGTGAACCTGATGCAGCACATGAAGCTCAGCACCTCACGAGACTTCAAGATCAAAGGAAACATCCTAGACATGGTTCTTCGAGAGGATGGCGAAGATGAAAATGAAGAGGTCAGTGCTGGCTTCTGTCTGGAGCCCAGCCACTCTTCCTAGCTGGTTAGCAGCCTATCTGGGAGCAGTCACAGATTCGTGGAAGGGCAACAGACTGGGAAAGGGCTAAAAGGTGATCAGGCAAAGATGAGAGCCAAGGACTCTCAGAAGGGTTGTAAACTTTGGACCACACAAAATCCTATGAAGTTGCCCCGACTTGTTTGGTAAACACTTCCAGGAAGTAGGTGGTAACAAAACAATGTCCTGCTGCGGGTCCTCTTCCTGTTAATCTTTTAAACTACTGGATGATGACCAGCTATAGCAGTCTGGCTCAGAAACTAGTTTACCTCTCATGTCATGTCCTCATTCAAAGGCCACTCATTAGTTTGGGTTAAGGCTTCCTCCAATTCATGCCAGTGTCTTATCCTTTTCCCTTGTGGTTTGTTCCTCTCCCTTCACCCTTACCAGTGACAGTACCACATCCCCATCCCTGCACCATCTTTGAAACAGAACCCAATGTTTCCTTACTTCTAGCACCTAAAATTTTCATCTTAGATTTGTCTAATAAGTAGCAAATCAGTAGCCCACTCCATTTCAAAACTGGAAGTTTATATACAAGTGCCCTAGATTTCAGAATTTTGAACATGCATTCTTCAGATGATCACACTCCAGGCTCTAATGTACCTGGCCCCATCCACTCCCTTTACCCACTTGGCAGCTGCACATGTAGCATTTTGATGTCAATGGCTTCTTGTCATTTTGTCCCATGAGTATCCTCAGTATAGCAAAAGTCCTAAGAGAAGGTGGCAGCACTGCCTTACTCTACACTTTGGGGGACTCCTTCCTCTTCTTCAACATAATTACCTCCTGTGAGTGGGAAAGGGGGGAAAGCATGACTAACACAGGCTTTGATGAGAAGATAGAGTTTTTTTTTTCCTTTTTTTTATTTCCACTGCCTTGGAGCAGGTTTATCACGTTAGATCATTACTTCTTTCCCCTTCTAGGGCACTGCATCAGAGCATGGGGGACAGAACAAAGAACCAGCCAAGAAGAAAAGGAAAAAATGAATGAAATGCCTGAGTTAACGTGAACTTTGGGGCTTCTGCTTCATTTTTACCCAACAAGCAACAATGCCCCTTGTCCTATAGCCCACACTGATGTTGGCATCTTGGTTCTGAACCCACTGAATTCAACTGCACCTTCAGTTAGAAGGAATCTTCTTGGCAGGTCCTGCTACTGAAAAATGGCTGGCCTTAGGCAAGCCCTTTTGCAAAAAGCACAGCTGAAAGCCTGAGTTTGGGAGCCTGCACCACCCCGATGAAGCTCCACGGGAGCAAATACAGAGCCTCCAGGCAGTGCTATGGTCCAGGCTGGCTTCATTTTTCCAAGGAGCCTTTGGTGAGTTCAATTATCTGGTAAATATCCAGCGCTTCACCTGAAAGATAGTGCAAATTGGTTAGGATACCACCTCAAGAACTATAACTGAGAGCTCAGAAGTGAGCAAAGGAGCTTAATGCTAAGGTCGAAAGGAGAGTGAAAGGTTGAGAACAATTGCCACGAACGGTAATATTACATGTTAGGAGGGTGTTTTCTTTTTATATAAAATAAGTGTGTCTTAGATACATTCTAAATAGAAAATAAGCTTTCTGATTTACTTGTTTGGTATTTAAAGCACAGTTTGTTTTTCTGTCACCTAAGAATGTACTCTATAGAATAAATCCTCTTTAAACATTTCTGCTGTGGTTGAAGTAGGGGACAGGTACATGTAGAATATTTGAAGCTCTGCTGTCTTCACTTTTGAAACATCGTATCACATTCACTGTGGACACAGGGCACCTCATAAACTGAAATTAGCCTAGAATACAGCATGAGTCAAGAGTAGATTCTCTGGGGCCCCAAGCTTCCTGTTCCCCAAGACCCACTTTCTAGTCCACCTCAGATCCCATGTGTAATGAGGAACAAATGTGTTGTGCTCACCCTGGGGAATCCCGTATCTCCTTTCCATCCCAGTTGGGTTGGAAGGTGTTTTACAATCCATGGTCACTTCCTTCCTGAGGCACCGGTCAATATCGACTGCACTGAAAAAGGCGACTGACTGGGGCAAGTCATTCAGACCCAGCTTGTAGGCAAACATGCACCTGAAAGAGACCCAATCTCCTCTCATAGTCATGCCCCTCCTGTGAACACAGACGCATCACTCCTGGAGCAATGATCCCACACCCCTTAGAGTAGGGCTTCCCCTGGACCAACACCCCATCTGCTCACTTAGCTAAGTCAACAAAGGTGAAGGTCCAGCACTGTTTTCCATCCAGCAGCCTAACCTCCCACTGAGATACTGAAATGCAATTATGGACTCAACACACTTTTTTTTTTTCCAGTTTGGTCCACTTTATTAATATACAAAATCACTTCCAATTGGCCCAGAGTTTGAAGCATAAATGAGGACTTTTAGCTTTCTTAAGCATAACCCCCCGGAGATGATTAGGAGGGCAATGGGAACAATGTTGAATATTGTAAACATCTGTTTTTTACCCAATAATCAGGATAGATCATGGTTCCCAAACTGGTTCTGAGTGGCAGATCAACATGGAACGGTAATATTTAATTCATCCATATGAACTAGGAATTTTACTACAAGAAAATACAACTCAATGTATAAAATATATAAGATATTTTTAAAAATCACATTTGAGTGTCCCCATTAACAGTGTTTTAGCAGTCAAATAACAAACTTTTGGCACTTAAGAAAGAAAACATTTATGGGAGAAAGAAAAACATCTCAATTTTCTATGAAATGAGAAAAGGCTTCTGTCATTTGATTTTCAAAATAGAAAAGTGTGAGTACCACCCTTTGGAACAATTCCCCTAACCTGACTGCTTCCTCAATGATCAGTCTTGGTATTTCACATTTTCAAACCCAAGAACTCTTTTTTTAAAAATTGAGGCTAGTCTTTTTAGGACTTCTATAACTTTTTAAAAATTAGAAATAAGAAGCTGAAACATTCACTTCTATGGGGATGAAAACTCAAAACTGCCCAGTCTGGCCCAAGGAACGCTCACCCAAAGCCCCACACAGGAGCACACGGCCAGGCTAGAGGCCACGGGCCCCGCATACCTGGTCAAGAGGTTGGTGATCTGCAAGGCCAGGGCAGCGCGGTAGCGGTCCTCCTCCCGCACCAGGTAGCGAACCTCGTCATGGATGCTGATGCAGAAGCGCCCGTCTATGGCAAACTCTTCAAACAGCCACTTCATGGCCACAAGCATGAGGTGTAAGTAGTCAACAGCAGAGCTCTGTACCACCCAATTCACACGGCTGGTCATAAACTGGGAAGAGAAGGTGGGCAGAGGTGAAAGAGACTATGCTACATACCAATTAACTCTAGGGTAGAAGCCCCAAGAGAAGCTTCACTCTGACCCTACCTACAAACATTAGTAAGGTCCACAGGGAGCTCTGCCCTGCCCTCCCTGGGGCCCCTCTGCCCATGCTCCAAAGGTGGCAAAATACCTCTCCCTGGACAGCCGAGGGCTCCAGGGCTCGGCTGATGCAGCAGCCCAGAACCGGGGTACGTGGTATGTCAGACGTAGCAATGCTCTCAAGCTTATTGAACATTTCTGACTCCGTGCCCCCCTTCCATGCCCGTTCAGCAGCCACCTCCCACTTCTTCCACTGTGACCTATGGGACCAGAAACAGAGGGCAGACTTTGTCTTTCAGCATTTCAAAGCTGAAAAACAAAGCATCCAAGCTCTTCTGGGGCAAGCCCAGACCCCTCCCTCCATCTTTAACACAAAGAAGGTTCTTACTTCCTTGCAGCTTCTCTCTGGACCTTGCGCAGATCCTGCAGGGAAATCCAGCCACCCTCAGTCCTGTCCACTGGGAGGTGCAACTCCCTCACCAGCCACTCGCCCTCATCTGACAGCCGATACCTGGGGGTAGTGTTATCACCATCATTCCACAGGAGTGCTTCCTGTGCTACGCTAGTGCCTTGGCAAGGAATGTTCACATATCACTCTAACGTTTAAAAACACTGGCATCATGCCAGTCCCCTAAAGGCTTTTATTCAGAGGAAGAAACAGGCTCAGAGAGGCTAAGTGCCTTGCCTAGGATCACGGAGCTAGAAAGAGATGCAGCCCAGGTTTTTGTAGCCCCAAAGCCTGGGCCACTCCATGGTAGCCCAATAAAGGACAAAGACTCCACCACACGAGCCACCACTATTCCTACTGTCCTGTTTCTTTAGACACTGAATTGCCCAATGATCAACATGGGCCTTTTATTCAGGAGGCAGCAAGGGCCATCACTCTAGATTTAGGGGGATAGGGGTAAGAATAGGCTACTCCCTGAAGGGGAGGTGGCATTTGTTGAAGCAGAAAACACAACAGCCAGGCCTTGCTTACCCTTCTCAACTGTCACAACCCTAGACAACTCCCAGCTTCCATCTAACCTGCAAACTTCACAAGGCTTATTGCCTGAAGGCTCCAGAGACACGTCACTCGCTTGCATAAATGGTTTCCCCACCGCCTGCGCCCACAGTCCAAACTCCTGTGACACTTTCAAAGGTGCCCACAACTAAAGCCCCACCACCTTTCTTGCCTCCACCAGCACATGCTGCTCACGGTATGAGCCTTACCCGACCTCACTTTATCCACTGGACGATACTCAGTTCCCCTTTCCTGCATTTATAGTCATCAACCACTATATCATTTATCACATACTTAACTTTCAGTTGTTCACGAGAAAGTGAGTTTCCACAATGAGGCAGCTAATTAAATGTGGACAGTGTACTGTACCTCAGGAAGTTGTACCTCTCTTCCCTCAATGCTTTTGGAACCCTCCAGAGAGTCTGCTAAGGCCCTGAGCACACAGTATGCAGTACTATCAGAGGAAACAAATTGGAGAGCTAGGCTAAGTAACCTGGAGGCCTGGTAATGCTTTCTCCAGTATCAACATCAGCCTACATGCTCCAGTTTGCCACAGCACCCTCCTGTCAACTCCTGTCTTCCACCCACTCCATTTGCTCTACATTCCCTGTAGGCATCTGAGTTTGCAACCCCTATATTATCGATTATGCAGCATAATCAGAATTAAGATGCTACCACTTGATGACAGTATACCAAAAGTATAGCTTTACTCCCATGAGGAAAAACTGTTCAAGGCTGACTATAAAGCAACCAAATGTCACAACAGGACAAATCATCCTGGAACTAGGTTACACAGGTGTGGAAGGAGAGGGGCTAGGTGAGGGTTCAAGTAATGGGCAGGAGATAGAACAGATGGGAGTACTAAAGGACAGTAAAGCAGGCCTCGGGTCCTGGGTGTTAAAGTGGATGGGAGAGGGACCCTCACCAGCGGAGGCCCTTGGTGGCAGCATACATCTGCTGGGCCTTCTCAGCTGCCTCCTGCTGTGTGAGCCGGTGGTTAAACTGCATTAGTAAGCGCTCAGCAAAGGGCTGCCCGGCACCATAGATGCGGCCGTAGTTGAAGACTTTGGCATGCTCACGGCTGATGCCCACAGTAGTAGCCGTCTTACTGTGTAGGTCAGTGCCCCTGCTCTTCCTGCCCTGCAGTGTCATCCACCCAAAGGCTGTGCAGCCTGTAAGACAAGCAGGAGTGAGAAAAGCAGCTCAGGAACATTCTGCCCAATGTTCATCAGAACTGTCAATATGCTACCTGAGGGGCTGGGCTGCCCCAACCCCGGCTCCTGCTCACCATGCATGCCGGCAAAGTGGGCGTCTCCAAGCACAGCTGCAATCCACAGCTCTTGGGAGTCCACATCAGCGCCCACAAGGGTGTAGCCAGGTGGGGCCTGCACCATGGCTTTCAACTCACTGCCTACTCGGTCAGGCTGTGGGAAGAGTGAGATACCCAAATGAGACTCCTCCTACCCCATTCCTGGGGCCAGAGTTCACTGAGAAAGAGCTAGAGCCTTTCCTGAGGGGCTGGCTTTAGAGAATGCCAGACAGCACTGCTGAAATCCCACAGTTCCAGAGATGGCCACCTATCGGCAATTGGGGTGACAGGTAAAGAATCTACTCTATGCCTAGCGCTATGCCAGACCCCTCACCTACATGGTCCTATCTAAATTCCATGAGAGCTGCAGCTATTACGCCTGTCATTGTCTGGCCAGGAGCAGGTGCCCAGAACACATTTACTGAAGGAGTGGACAGGAGTCATGAAGCCAGATTTGAACTAGAGTCCTGCCTGACCCAGATCACAGGGTCCTTTTCATGATCCTCACTAAATACTTAAAGGCCCTCAGAACCCAGTTTCTATAGACCTAGGAGAGGAAGAGCAGGGGCCAGAGGTGCAGAGGACACATACCCGGGCATTGCTGGCAGTGAGCCATGTGGGCTCCACAGCCCGGCGAGTGATGGTGCCGGCAGTCACCACCTGGGGCAGGATGGCCCCATAGAGGCCTTCCTCATCATAGTCAGGGTGCCTGGTGGGGTGCAGGGGAAGGAAATGGATCTTAGCAGGTTGCTTTGGCCCTAGGACCTACCACGTCACCTCAGTTCTCCTATCTGTACAACCACTCAGCAGGCCATACCTGATCACAGCACGGGGCAGAGCTGACCTGGGCAGCCACACCACCATCTGGGAGCTGTGGGGACAGACAAGGTGAGGCTCAGCACAGCCATGGGAAGCAGAATCTATCCCGCATCCCACCATGGCCCTCACCTGCCCACCTCCAGGACTGCTATACTCCATTACCCAGCCTCACTAATTGGACTCAAGGTGAGCCCTGGCTCAGCCAAGGCCTGGGGCCCTATGATACACCAATCAAGAGCATAAACCATCTGGGAACCGGCCAGGCCTCCGAGTGAGCTTCCACTCCTCTCCAGGGGGCATCCATGAGGCGCTCCTTCCACCACTGCCTCTTCCTACACACAGACTTCACCATCCCAACACCCACTCTGCTCACCAGTGTGCCGATGGCCACAACCACCTTGGAAATGGCCTTCAAGATGAATACATTTGCCATTCCAGACTACAAGACCCAGCTCCCAGCCCCCAACAGGGCTTACAGGCCACCAGCTCTCCATGGTCCTCAGCCATATCCCATGGCTCCAGCAGTTACACCAAGAGGTTCTGTTGGAGCTACGAAGGGCTCTCATGGTCCTACAGCACCATTCTTTTTACATTAACAGGGAAACTGAAGCTAGAGGGGAGACCTGCCCAAGGTCCATGGCACCAGGACCAAAAGTAGCCATGCCTCTAGACCATAGCCAGGCTAGCCCTCTGTGGGAATCCAGGGTTAGTCAGGGGTCCCTGGGTGGGAAGAGGTGGGGAAAGGCATCCCAGGACTCCTCCCATAGTGGCCCACCTGATACGTTTATGGGCGTTCCTCCAGAAAGAAATCATTTTGTTGATTTCCAGAGCACGGGGCCCACTGGCACCTCCTGGGCCAGCCTGCAGGGTGCCATCCTCCATCTTGGGCAGGAAGTCCTTGGCAAAGGGGCTTCCCACATTACAGCTATTACCATCCTGGACAGAGCAAAGGAAGCAGGGGCTGGAGGCAGGTGGCAGACCCGTGGGTGGGGAACCAACGTGAGTACCTGCACTCCTCCCAACACTGAGCCCGGAACCTCAGCAGTCTGAGGCAAATCCCTGATTGCATCACACATGTGCACGCGCGTGCACACACGTGCACACACATGCCCCCTAAGACACAGACACAAGCAAACCTGGCTCCCCGCATAACAAATCGGCAGAACCTATCATGTACCAGATGTCGTACCAGACATACGACGTGCCCCATGTCATTTAATTCCACCACCAAGCCCCTTGCCACCCGACTTTCATTAGAAAAACAAAAGCTGAGAGATGACAGTTTGTGCCTGAAAAATCACTGTCCCACTACTAGTCATTCCCACAAAAAGGATCGTCTCAGGTGTGTCACTCTGAAGCCCTGCTGTGGGCCTTGAGCAGAATGAGGAAACACCACAGGACAGGCCATGACCCAGGACACACCTTGTGAGGCAGCTTGAAAAACCAGCAGCCAGGGATGTCCACGTCGTTGTAAGGTCCATTGCCATGGTGATAGTTGGGCTGGGTGTCCTTGGGGCCACCAGGGGCAGTCTGTGAGGGCCACACACCTAGATCAGGCCCTGCTCCAGCACCTGCATTCAGCAAGGGCCATGGAGTAGGGGGTGGGAAAAGGGCCTGAAACTGTCATCATCAGCAGGGGGTGGGAAAAGGGCCTGAAACTGTCATCAGCTGGGAAATGACAAGATGGCCATGAGGTCTCACTCAGGCTTTCTCCTTGGCCTCCAACACATGTGGGGCCTCCCCCGGGCAGGGTGGCATCTCCAACCCCCCTAAGACCTAGGGAACTCTGGCTGCGAAGAACTAGGGGGGCAAGAGGAAGCCCTTTCCACCCAGCACCCACCCAGAGAACCCCTGAGCAGGCGCACTGCTCACCGGAGCTAGGGGTTGACCTGGCACTGCAGCTCGCAAGTTCTCCATCTTGGCCTCAGCCTCCATTTCTAAGTAATCCAGTTCTTCTACCTGGAGCAGTCCAAGGACCAAGGCAGTGAAGCCGGGGACTGGATAGGCCCCAATCCACCAGCCCCTCCCTGCATAGTACTCAGACACTGCAGGCCAGTCGGGGGTAAGCCATCAATGCCAGCCTCCCACCCAAAAAGGCTGCCCCTTCCCTGGGTGGAATACAGAGACCTCCCCTCCCCAAAGCTCAGGTTCAGAGCCTGCCCTCACCGTTTGCCATATGGCACTATTGTCAGTGAACAGGAACTCCTCGGCCAGGCCGGCCTCCTGGGGCATCAGCTGCTGCTTCCCCTGTTCAAGACAGTGCTTCCTGTACAGGGACTCGATGGCTCTGGGCAGAGAACAGCAGCAGCAGCCTCTGATTACCAGATGCCCACTCTGGGCCAGGCAGCTTGCTAGTGCCTTCCACAATTCCCTTTGTTTAGTCCTCAGAATCAGCTCTGAGGCAGAACCAGACAGCACTTTCCCCAGGTTTTAGACAGGGATTGATTGACAAACTGAAAATGACAGCACCCTGGCAGCAGGCTGGGGTTCGAGGCCTTGTCTCACTCAAATCCAAGTTCCTCTTACACTGCAGAGTTGCCATCTGAAGAGAAGTTCTGAGAGCACAGCAGGGGGAGGACAGGACCCAAGGCCCAGCTGCAGGCTGGCTCCTGTCAGCTCACCTACCCTTGGGCTCAAAGGAGCAAGGCCAGTCTTATCTCCCTTGGTCCCATAGCCCCATAAGAGACTCAGGCTGCCCTGAAGAGCCAGGACTCTTAATTCTGGGCCACTTAAGTTTCTCCCCAACACCTGCTTGTCTAAAGCTCAGGGTCTGTGATCTTAAGTCAACCAAGCCTTTGTCAACTACAACATGGGGATAACCATTCTAGCTCATGGGACTCCTTGGGGAAAAAATGAGGGACGCACTGCTTGGCCCATAATTATCACTCAAATTATATATACGCTTTTTTAAAAGCCCATCTCCCTGCTACTTCTAACAGCCCTCTGCATGTTCCTGTGAAGGCAGCTGTGCTGCTGGGCCCAAGAGTAGGGCCTTTAGTCCTCCCCACTCTGAATATCTCAACATAACTCACTCCCAGGGCTCTGAGATCCAGAGGGTAAGGGTAGCCATGGAAAAAAAAACCTGAACCCAGAGTGAGAGAGAGAGAGAGAGAGAGAGAGAGAGTGTGTGTGTGTGTGTGTGTGTGTGTGTGTGTGTGTCTGTCAGGGTAGCCATGGGAAAAAAAACCTGAACCCAGACTGTGTGTGTGTGTGTAAAATTTTTTCCTGTTTTCCCTTCTTCTGAACCCAGACTCCATGGAAAAAAACCCTGAACCCAAAGTGTGTGTGTTTGTGTGTGTGTGTCAGGGTAACCATGGGAAAAAAAACCTGAACCCAGACTGTGTGTGTGTGTCTGTGTGTGTAAAATTTTTTCCTGTTTTCCCTTCTTCTGAATCCAGACTCCATGGAAAAAAAACCTGAACCCAAAGTGTGTGTGTGTGTGTGTGTGTGTGTGTGTGTGTGTGTGTGTGTGTCAGGGTAGCCATGGGAAAAAAAACCTGAACCCAGACTGTGTGTGTGTGTTTAAAATTTGTTCCTGTTTTCCCTTCTGAACCCAGACTCTTGAACCCAAACTCTTTCCACTAGCCTGAGCTGACCAGCCAGGGGAAGGGGTCCCTAGGCTCCAGCCCCTTCCTCCCCTGGGCCTGAGCCTTACCTGTAGGGGCAGACCACCCCAGCTGACTCCAGGGTGGTACCTGTCGGCAGCTTGGCCAGGTTGTCCCGCCGCCCAGGCACCAGGTAGCCCCAGCCATGACGCTCTGAGTAGTGCAGAGGGAAGCCATCCCAGGTCAGTGCCATGAGTTTAGGTGTGACCCGCATCTGCAGGCTGAGGAGGCTGGGGCCTGGGGTCCATGCAGGGTCGTCTAGCCGGGGGCAGAGCTTCCGGTACCATCTATGTCCCACCAGGAAGACAGCAGTGTCACAATGGTAAGGGCAGTTGTTAAGGGGAAGGTTCTCTCTCTCACAATGTCCCCACCCACCCTCCAAAGCCCTGGGGCTTTCTGGTGACCCCAGCCTACAGCCACCATCCCCTCCTCTGGGATGCTTTAGCCAGGACCCCCATGGAATCCTCTAGAAGAATATTTCAAAAGCAAAGACACTAAGTCAGTCCTACTGGACTAGTCAGAAGCCAGGACACAAAAAGCATACCCTGGCCCAGGGCAGGGCTCCTTCCCAAGCTCCATTTCATCCAGGGTAACTGACCAGAGGAGGGAGCAGACCTGCCCTCCCCACTCCTCTAGAGAAACACCAGTCCTCCTGGGTGCTCTCTTGCAGGCTGTTCACCAGAGTTGAGCCCAGGATGCGACTAGCAAGGCGCTCAGGACACTTGCTCTCAGGGTCATGCAAGTGCAAAGCTGGCACCCTGCTGCTCACCCTGGCCATGCTTTTTCTCATCTGTGCCACCCTATGAGGTTCAAAGGAAGGGGCAGCTTCTCAAGAAAGCCTTCTTGATTTCCCCAGGCAGAGTCAGAACTACCTATGGACACTAGCTGCACTGGCTGGTCTACATGCCTGGCTCCTTCTAGGAAAAAGGAACTACTGGAAAGGAAGAGCTATGCTCCAGTGTGTACACCCAGTGGCTGCCATGGGCCAATGCACAGCAGGTGCTCAGAACACTGTGCTGAATGAGTCCAGTAAGCCGGTCCAGAGTGAGCAAATGAGAATAGGACTGGAAGACAGTGTGACTGAATGGCAGCAGGTCAATAAGTATACATATGCATGATGCCTCTGTGCCAGAACCCAGACAAGGGCTGTCCTGAGAATGGTGCAAGGGTAGACTCTAGATACACTGCTGGGGGTGGGCTGGGCTCACCCAGGGTGTCCAGGAAGGTGCTGGGGCCGCTTGGGCAGGAGCTCTGTGGTTCCTTTCAGCTTCTGCAAGCAGGTGCGGGCCATGACATCTTGTTGAAACTCCTCCTCCTCACTGCGGGGGCCGAGGTCTGTGAGGGTGGGGGGAGACAATCAGGAGCAGGAGAAGGAACGCTCAATAAGATCTGCTCCCACCCGCTCATCTCCAGAAGGCTGGAGCAACCCTTTTGAAGGACCCCCTCAATCACAAGACCTTCCCAGAGACAACCCCTACCCTACCCTACCTCCCGCCCATGCTCCCCACCTTCCTGATCCATGGGGTCACCAGGGGCCCCAGCCCCCTCGATGGGCAACTTGCTGGCTGTGGCTGGGTCCTTCTTCACCTTCTTAGCTTTCTTCTGCTTAAATTCTTGCAGGTCCCACTCCAGGTCCCAGAGCCAGGGGTCTTCTTTGTACCTACAGAGCCAGTCCACTAGGGCAGGGCTAAGGCTAAGCCAAAGGCTAGGCCGCCCACCTGCCAGTCCCCTGCCTAGATCCTGCCCACCCAAGGCCAGGCTACCTCTCTCCTGAGAGCAGCTGGCAGGCGTCATTGGCCAGATCCATCAACGACTTCTTCATCTCCCGCTGGAGCTCTTCATAAGTGCCCTGTGCCTCTGCCAGGTAACGCTCCCAATTCTGGTTGACAGGCAGGTAGGAGACACCCATCTCCAGCATGCCGGCCAGAGTCACTGGGTGGGGACACCTTGGAGGCAAACACCAGGAGCTGCCATAAATGACCACAGGAGGCAAGACTTTGGCCCAATCCCTGAGCTGGTTTAGCAAGCCTCAACCCAGCCACTGACATGGCACAGCTCAAAAGTCAAACAGACAAGGCATTAAATCGCAGCTCTACTGTTACTCAACCCTGGGTAAGTAACCCCATCTCGCGGAGCCTCAGTTCTTTCATCTATAAAATGGGAACAATATCATCCCATCCTCAGGGGTAATGTGGGAAATACAGATGGCAAAAGTGAAAATGGCTGCCACACGTGGAGTAATGACTCTGTACCAGGCACTGTGCTAATAATCCCATACATGGAAAAACATCATGCCTGAACCTCACAACTTGGGTGGTAAAATACAGTTGACCTTTAAACAATACATGTCCGGATCGTGCAAGTTCACTTACACACTTATTTTCTTCAGCCTTAGCCACCCGAGACAGCAAGCCCAAACCCCCACCCCCTTGGCCTACTCAACGTGAAGGATAGAGATCTTTATGATGATCCACTTCCACCTAATGAATAGTAAACATATTTTCTCATGATTTTCTTAATACATTTTCTTTTATCTAGCTTACTTTAAGAATACAGTATATAATACATATAACATAAAAAATATGTATTATGTTATCAGTAAAGCTTCTAGGCAACAGTAAGCTATTAGTAGTTAAGCTCTGAGGGAGTCAAAAGTTATACCCAAATTTTCCTCCCTTCTTTTTTCTTTCAATATCTTTGGTACAAATATACCTGAATTTTCAGCTATACAAGGGTCACTTCCTAAGACAGACTCATTAATAAACGTAACCACAAGGTACGTGAAGCCCTTGGCTAAGGATCTAGTTCAGAGAAGGTGCATAGTAAACCAGGACCATGCACATGAAACACAAGCACAACTCCATGGCCCTCCCCTCCAGGGCCTCTGTAGAAATCCAGAGTCCAGGGTCCAGATGGACACCACTGGACAGAAGGACTCCATTCTTTCAGCCTAGAAAAGCTAAGGTCCCCAACCTGAGATAGAACCAGCGCCACCTGATTACAGCGGGCCCGGGTACCAGGAACACACTGACCCCCAGAGATTCCCACATGGGCTCCCCCTCACCTCTCCAAGAAGAGCGGTAGTTGCTGCTGGAAAACCTCATGGGTGGCCCACACGTCCTGGGCACAGTACTGCATCAGGTCCTGGCACAAGGTGACAGGAAGGCGCAAGGTGGGCAGCCATCCCATTACCACCACCAGGTCTCAGGGTCAGGCCTGGCAGCTGTATCTCCCCAAGTGCAGCTAGGGGTGTGCCACAGCCCATCTCCCCAGAGCCCCCTCCAGCACCATACCTGGAAGTTCTCACGAATGTCCTTCATGGTGCCCTTCACAAACAGTTCTCGAGGCTCCTTCTCTAAGGGAGGCCCCCCTACATAAAGTCTGTGCACCTCTGCCAGACTGTTGACGCTGCTGATGTCCAGCCAGTCCCAGGATGAGATCTGGGGAACCAGAGCAAGGGACACGGCAGATCAGCTTGGCCTCGGGCCAGACGGGCTGGTGGGGGGGGGGTCCCCAAGCACTATGCTCCTGCCCCCCAGCAGTATGCTCTCACCGCTGGGCCTCTTCTGGCTTTCCTCTGGGACTTCTGGCCTTGCTTTGTGGGGTGCTGGACCTTGTGCTTGCCCTGCTTGGCTGCTATCCACAGACTGCGCTGGAAGCTACTTAGCCCTGAGATGGCCATGTGCATGCTCATGGTGTCCAGGAAACGCATGCGGGAACCCTGAGGAGGAGGAGGAGGAGGAAAGGGAAGGGAAGGAGGGAGGCTGCAACTGTGGGGCCAGCCCACCTCTGCTTAGTGGTGTGGACCTCCAGCCCCACCTCAGCTCTTCAAGCAGCCTCCCCTCCCAGCACACAGCCTTCAAAACAAAATACAGAATCCTCATGCTTGTTTATGCTTGCCCCATCACCTGTAAGGGGCCTGCCTTCCCAAATCCTAGCCACCCTTTAAGATGCAGGCCTGGCTCAATCCCAACGTGCAAGTCCTTCCCAGCTTCCAGCAATAGCTCTGAGCAACGTAGATACAGACTGGCCAAAACAAAGCCTTCAGGGCTATCTGGTCTGGCCCCAACCCTGCCACTCAAAAGCTTTGTGGCCCTGAGCATGTCAACAAGGCTGTCTGAGCCTCAGCACCCTCAGCTATAGGGTAAGGTTGCTCTCCCCTGACTGGCCTATCTCCTAAGGCTGTTGTAAAGACACAATGAAAAAACACTTTTCATAAAATTAAGAATTGCCACTACTATACACCAGGCAGAGTACTGAGTGTTTGACATGCAGGCATTGTTCCAATCTTATTAATCCTATGAGATTTCTGTTACCTCTGCCTTTTTATAAAAAAGGAAACCAAGACTTGGAGATGTTAAGGAGTTCACAGTAGTCATCGGTGGTTAAGGCAGGAAGTGAGCCCAGGCTGTGGCTCAAAACCTTTAAGACCCATGCTAAGCTCTAAAATGCCACAGAGACAAAGGCCATTATTACTCTGTGACAACTTAGGTCCTATACCAGGCTTTCCCGGGGACATAAAACAGCTAGGCACAGAGACCAGAGGCACAGCTGGTCAACAGATGGCCCTTATGGCTTCAGCAAAGGCAACAGAGACACTTGCCAGGAAAGCAGTACCTTCCCTAACCACTGAGATTAGGGCTCCTGGCCCATCCCACGCCAGAACCTGCAGTTGGCCCCAGGAACCTTACCTGGATCAGGTACTGCTCCCTGATATGAGCTCGGTCAAAGGAAACATTGTGCCCCACCACTAACTGCTCCTGCCAATCTCTCTGGGTGGGGCTGCTGGCAGCAGCAGGGACCTCCAGGGGTATGAGGTCAGCCGGCGACAGCTGGCTGGTCCAAGAGTAACGCTCTTCCACCAGCCGCCGGCTGCACCAGGAATACCTGAGGGAGGTGAGAGGCAGGCAGGTTCACCATGGAGACATGTAACTTCCACTCCACAACACCCACTGCACACCTACCACCACATGCCAGATGGCACATTGGCAGCTGGGGACGCAAGTGAGACCAAAGGGTGCTCCTAACTCAAACAGCTACAGGTCAGATGTGGCAGGGTGGGTGTGTGTGCTGGCGGGCAAGAGCTACGAAAGCTTCTTTAAACTTCTGCACATAAAAATGGAACTACTGGGCCATTAGACCTACGTGCAGGTATTATATTACAGCCTGGGCTATCAAGGTGTTTGCTAGGCCCAGTGTTCGCTGAGTCTGCACCTAGCTCTGAAGTTTTATGAACGTTATCAACCCCTCATGTCTATAGGCACAAACCAGCTACTGTTCAAAGTGCTAGTAAAGGAGACAGACAATAACAGAAGCCAAGATGGTGATTTTTTTAATTGAACTGGCAAAAAAAAAAAAAAAAAAAGACAAATGCTGCACACATGTACAGGATGAATCATCTCACAGCTGAAAAGATTCTGGGGGACAAGGAGCAAATCACACACCTTGGAGAAGCAACCACCCTCAGTGAGAACCAGAGAAAGTGCCAGAATGAGAAAATGTGTATGTGACAGGGTGGGGGTGGGAGGGATAGGGGATGAGTGCTGCCTATTGGGGACCTGACACTGATTCAGGAAAAGGCTGCAGTTTGCTCAAGATCCACAAGGCTAGGTGTAGGGGAATGGCCACTGAGGAAATGCCTGTTGCAAGCCACAGATTATTCTTATCAAGGCCCACTCAGCATCAAAGTGAGTGATGAGGCCACGTGTGGACAACACAGCTGCCAAGGAGCTCCCTGCAACCCTTTATGGAAGGGACAAGGGAGTCTCTGCCTCAACAGATGCAACACATATAAAACTAATTTCTTTCAAACAGAAAGCAAAAAGAGGTTCCTAGTTTTAAACCTGACAAAATCTAACTCATACTCCAAATGGTGAAAATAAGCCAAGGGACTGAAAGAAATCCTCCCCCCCCACACACCTTTTAATTCAGCATGTCAAAGCCCTTAAAACAACGCAGACAAAAAGGCTAAAGAATGCCAAATCGTTGAGGCCATGGTGGTAACAGGGACTTTGGTTACAATAAAAAGCCACACCGGTGTCAAGATGCAGCTCTGCAGCTGTGCATGACGCCATATTATAAACTAGTGATTAAAAAGAAGCCAGCCAAATTTAAGATGAGTAGGGATCCATGCCATTAATACTAGTTTTACTGTGAATCTTAGATAAATGCTGATGGCCGGAGAGACGTCCCTCTAGCCTGATGGCCGAAGCCCTTACCAAACAGCCTTTGGGAAGAAGCTGCCCCGTGGGAGGCTCATAGCTGACGAAGGCTTCTCCTCCCATTGTAAGTTGTGGGCTGGCCAGGTACCTAATGTTACGCAGCTAAGGGGCAGGGGCATGCCCAGGTTCAAACTGGACCGCTATTAAGGCACCATGTGGCACCCACCCCCACCCACCAGTCAGACTCCCAGGAGGAAGGTCCCAGCATGAGCCCAGGCCTTAACAATGACTTCTGCCATCAGGCCAACTAAGCAGTGCCCCGAGTACCACTGGCAAGAATGGAATGAGAATGAGGGCAGAGTGGGAAGGACAGGGAGGGAAAGGAGAGGTAAAAGGAGAGAAAGGAGGAGGAAAAGAAAAGAGGACTTGAGGTAATTTGGCCAAAAATGACCGACAGATCAAAAAACAAATCTTTCTTGTCACTGGTTTCCTAATTTTCTTTCAGCCACCAAAGCCTACTTTATCTTTTCAAATGATGGCCGGTATTCCCCTTTACTTTGACCATCAAGTTACATATTCTAGGTAGTGTGATTCTCATTGTAACTGGAACTCAATCAATGCAGAATCATCTAGTTTTGCTCTTTTCAGCCATTAATGCCTACCTTATCTATTTAGCCATGTTTTCACCATTTTCAACTGCATATTTAACATTTCGCAGCTTTCTTTACAAAGATGTAGCTTCCAATAGGAATAAAGAAACTGCCAACTTTTTTGCTGGCCATGCCTGAAAGCATTAAGGTTGTAAATAGTATTTTAATCCTGGAATGAAGAATAAAAAAAGGGGAGAAACAGTACTGCCATCATTGTTTGAAAAAGAAACTTGGGTAGCACTTAGAAAGTTATTTAAAAAGAAAAGAGAGATTGGATATACTTGTTTGGGACCAAAATGCCTGCTTGGAAGGCTGAGGGAAGGAAGCAATGTTTCTCAACTAGGGGTGGTCAACCAGATGCCACCTCAACGGGGCATCTGGAAACGCTGGCGGCGGGGGCAGGGGGGTGTTGGTCTGGCGTTTATGGGAAAGGCTGGGGATGCTAAATGTCCTATACTGCCTGGGACAGTCCCACAAAAGGGAGCTTTCTACTGCCCAAAATAATTAAAAGCTCCCCAAATAGAAACACTGTTCAAATGACTTTTCAGACTAACTTCTCATGACGCTATTAGGAGAGGGGGTAAAGGCACCAAATCACGGTGATGTTAAGTGGCCTCCCGAAGGTCTCATGTACAGCGCTCTACTGTGATTCTCTGCATGGCCTTTACTGCCTGACATTTACTTGGGTATTTGCTTACTACCTGTGATCTTCCCACCAGAAAGTGAGTCCCACATAAACAGGGGTCTAGTCCTAATTCAACACATCAGTGCTCCCTACGTGAGCACCCAGCACATAACAGGACCTCAGAAAATGTTCACTGAAACCAACTATTAAGCTGGGCCCCCATGCCTGCTTATGTCCCCAACCCTGCCCCTACTTACCAGGCCAAGGGGGATATGGCCACCGCCAATGTGGGGCAAGTTCCCTCTGCCAAGCAGACCTCCACGTCGAACACCACGGCCCGCTCCTCGGGGATGGCCACGGGTACGGCCTCCCCCTCGGGGCCGTAGCGGGTCCAGCCCTCCGCCCAGGCCCAACGCGGGGGCTGCGGGGGCAGCTGGGCCTGCAACAGCAAGTTGGCCGCCTCCAGGTAGGGCAGGCTCTGCTTCTGGGCCAGGAGGCGGAAGTGCTGGTCCAGGTTGTCCCCGTAGAGGGGCGGCAGGCGCAGCTCCACGTCGGGCAAGGGGGCGGCTGGCTGCCCCCAGAGCCCGTGCTTCTGCAGGTGCTCGACGCTGCGGCGCACCGCGGCCTCGCCGGGCATCTCCCCTCCTTGCCCGAAGATTTGCTCGTGCAGCCCTCTCGAGAGCATCTGGATGTGCAATGGGTTGTGCCGAAGCTGCCCGCCCTCCGAGGATGGCACTTGCGGCTGCTGAGGCTGCTGTTGCTGCTGATGCTGCTGCTGCTGCTGCCGCCGCCGCCGCCCGTCGCTGGGGTCGGACGCGGGGACGGAGCTGGAGACCCAGCGCCCCGGAGCTGGAACCGGCCCTGGCCCGACGGTGGCGCCGGCCACCTTCCTCCAGAGCAGGCGGCTCATGGTTGGTGCAGGGACCCCCACGCTGGGAGTCAGAACACCGGGCTTTGGGCTCCAGCTTGGCTGCTTTTACTGGCTGGAAGACGTGGAGAGAGACACGTCCTGTCTCCGCTCTCCTGTCAGTGAAACGGGTTTGACCATGCCTGCCTTCCACCCCAAATCCTAAAGGAGACAGATGATATAAAGCGTTATTTTACCATATATGTAATAGGTGTATTCATAATCATCATTCCTTGAGCATTTACTGCGTCCCCAGCACTGTGCTAGGCGCTTCAGTTGCATTTTCTGTTAAGCCTCAAAACTTGGGAAACGTCAATACCCCTCCTGGGGGAACCGGGGTCCACGCAACTTCGTCAGTGAACGCACGTGGGGAAGCCGAGGGCAGCGAGTAAAAGAGCAGTATCTGGAGAAGGGCGACGCGGCTTTAAACCCCGCTTCTGGCTCTCTCGAGCTGTGTGACCTTGGGCAAAGCTCCTTAGGCCCTGATATCCTGTTCTGTAAAATGGGGTTACGGATTCTGCCTGTCACACCGGGCTGCTGTCTGGGGAACACAGGGCGCCTATGTCGTGCGGCCCTGCTCTTGGCAAGCGCTCCGCAAATGGTGGCTGCCATAACCGCGACCGGAGCGGCCTGAGGGCCTAGCGTCGAGAGGTGCCAGCGCCCGGATTCGAACCCGCAGGGTGGGCTGCCGTCCCCCGGGACCCCCAATCACACCGGGACCGCAGCCCAGCCGGCCGAGGGCGTCCTGCAGGGGGTGTCGGCGACCACCCCCGTGCGCCCCGCCGCCCGCCTGCGCCCGGCAGAGGCGCCGCGGTGCGCCCTGGGACTAGCCGCCGCCCTGCTCCGGGCCTCGCTCCCTGACTGGAGAAGGAGGGGCCGCGCCTTCGCTCAGCGACCCGGCCTCCCCGCCGCCGAACCCGCCGGAAACCTCGGTCCGCACGGTGCTTCCCGGTCTGTGGCTCCCCCGACCCCAGGCCCACGGCACGGCGTCCTCCTTCGCGCGGCCTACGCAGCCTCGGGGTAGCGTGTAGCCTCCACACGGCCGGTCCGCTTCGCTGGCAGCCGCAACTTCCCCTCTGCACCCAGCTAGGTCCCGCGGCTACCCGAGAGGCAAGCGGGAGACTCCCAGCGCGACCAATAGGAGGGCCGCCAATGGAGCGGTCCGCCCGCGGGGGGAGAAGGGGGACTTCTGGGTGGGCTCTCCCTGCGGAACGCGCGAACCAAAGGCCAACCTCCCCTTCTCAAGGAGCAGGTGGGTTGGTCCCGAGCTAGCTGGTGGGCGGAGGTGACATCTTTATGAGTTGCTCAAGAAACGATAGCAGCCGGCTGGCCGCGTGGCCTAATGGATAAGGCGTCTGACTTCGGATCAGAAGATTGCAGGTTCGAGTCCTGCCGCGGTCGCAGGGAGGTTATGGCCAACTTTTAGTTTATTCCCCCTTAGGAACGCAGTATTGGGGCAATAATGAACGTAGTTGCTGCCGATTCTCACCGCACTTCAAAGATGTGGGAACGCCAAGATCCGCGGAAGTAACCACGCCCAGCAAGTCCCTGCGAGATTGCCCGCCTACGTGTCTCAGCTGAGGCACATTTCTAAAATGTACCGGGTCTCTCGCACCCCGACGCAGGTGGAGGAAAGTGGAGAGGGAGGGGCATCCTATACAGAAATCTCGATTTATACTCAGTTGATGGTTGGCAAGAGTTGAGGCTCGCAGCCAGAAGCGAGGCTCCCTCCCTCGCCCATCCGGTGCTGCCTCCTTGTCCAGAGCAATTCTGAGGGGTAAAAATGTTGCCTTCCGTTGAACCTGAATTTGCCCGCAGATGCTAGCCTCCGGCCCACAGCGCGGCTGGAGCTTGTCCCCTTCCCCAGCTGTTTCCTGTCTCCGCATCCGTCTTGTGTTGCTCCAGGTGCTTCAACAGCTCTCAGACCTCGGTGGTTGGTGAACTGTGGTAAAGTGCACGCAGAATAAGGTCTACGTGATTAAGCACCGCCTGGGGGTTGGGGTCTGAAGGCCCAGCTGCACAGATGAAAGGGAGGCTCGGAGACGTTTGGGACCAATCGAGATCACACAGCTGATTAGGAATAAAATTCAGGTCAAGCTGAAAGTCGGCCGCCACCGTCCAGCGTGGATCCCAGGACATCGTGAACGGACTTGAGAAGTTGACTTTGGCGTTTTTCAGGAGTAGGGTGCAGGGAAACAGTCCTCCGCCGGCCCTGAGGGCTGATGCCGACCCTCACCTGCTCCCGCCACCTGGAGAGGTAGTGCTGCACATTTTTCAATGCCAAGCAGCATTGAGTCCTGGTCCCTTCTATTTAAATATGAAATATTTTGCATGCACTTTTCTAGATGTACTTAATATACACAATGTTTTAATGTTTGTGGTTTTTTGTTTTGCCAAAAAAATACAATCAATCAGAAATTCATCTTTTTTTTTTTTCACATAACTGTTGACTTTTACAAAATACTGGAAGGAGAGGCTCTCAGCTTAAATCAGGGAGTCCCTGAATGGGGAAAACATTTTCATCTTGTTTCTTCTAACCGCCTACTGATACTTGGCATTTCCTCCAATTATGAGCATAGGCTGACAGCCACAGTGGTATTAACAGTGCCTGTGACTTTGTCCCCTCCAGCGACCACAGATATTTTCATAACGCATTACAAGTGCTGCACATTTTTCAAAATTTGTTTGCACTCATCTGTACTTCAAAATAACAGTGGTTACTAGACTGCCACTAGATCCTGTTAATAAATTTACCTATTTGTCCTAATATTTCAATACCTTTGGTGTCCTTTGTAATCCTTCATGTTTTATGTGCTTAAAAACACTATTCTTCCATATAACCAAAAACTGCCTGTACCCCTATTGAAATAAAAATTAATAAAACATGTTTCACAGCAAAAAATTAAAAACAGAAACACTACTCTAGGCCAGGCTCAGTGGCTCACGCCTGTAATCCCAGCACTTTGGGAGGCTGAAGTGGATGGATTGCCTGAGCTCAGGAGTTGAAGACCAGTCTGGCCAACATGGCAAAACCCCGTCTCTACCAAAAAAATACAAAACTTAGCCCAGCATGGTGGCGCACGCCTGTAATCCCCACTACTTGGGAGGTTGAGGGAGGAGAACCGCTTGAATCCGGGGGGCAGAGTCTGCAGTGAGCCGAGATTGCACCACTGCACTCCAGTCTGGGCAACAGAGCGAGACTCCATCCCCCCTGCCCCCCGCCCCGCTCCCCACCAAAACAACAACAACAAAACACTATTCTAAGAAGGGGTCTATGACACAAAAAAGCTAAGAACCCCGGCCCAACTGTCCACAGGGGCTGCTGTTGCTGGGCCTGATTGGCCTCCCGTGAGATTCAGTCTCAGGAGACGTCCATCAAGATGCCTGCTCCTCCCATAGACTGCTTGAGACTAGCCTAGTGCCCTGGCCCTGGAATTAGAATCTTCAACAAGGACAAAAATGGTTGATACTGATTCCTGCTGAGGGAAGGTACCTGGAGGCCTGCACCCTTCCTGCCAAGGTACACCGTTTCCAGGCCTTTCTGAACCCAGCTCCTCCACTTCCCCTGCCTCCTTTTCTAGGAACTCCCCCACGTCCTTCTAGAAAAGTCTGTCCTTGATAGTAGTTCCTGAGAAACAGTTACATTTTCCCACAATTCCCTGGACCTCTCCCCCCCGCCGCAGAGCAAGAGGCAAAGTTCATTAGGACCCCTGTCCTCATCAAAACACTCTGTACTTTTCTTCTTCGTCTGAGACAGAGTCTTGCTCTGTGCCCAGGCTGGAGTGCAGAGGCGTGATCTCAGCTCACTGCAGCCTCCACCTCCCAGGTTCAAGCGATTCTCTTGCCTCAGCCTCCAGAGTAGCTGGGATTACAGGTGTGCGCCACCATGTGGATCTAATTTTTGTATTTTTATTAGAGACTGGTTTCACCGTGTTGGCGAGACTGGTCTGAAACTCCTGGCCTCAAGTGATCCACCCACCTTGGCCTCCCAGAGTTCTGGGATTACAGGCTTGAGTCACTGCGCTAGGCCAGAACACCCTGTACTTTCAAAGCATGTACCTCAGCTGTAACTAATGATGATTTTTTAAAAATCTCCCCCTTCCACTGCTGTAAATGCCCATACGGACTGACCTTGTGTCTTATTTTGAACTCAATTCCAGGACCTGCCTGGAGCTTGGTAATAACCGGCACTTGCTAGCTGCCAGGTGCTGTTCTAAGGGCTCACATATGTCACCTAAGTGAATCCTCACATTGACCCTTGGATAGAGGTACTGTTATCCCCTTTCACCCATGAGGAAACTGAGGCACAGAGAGGTGAAGCAGCTTGCCTAAAGCCCTGTAGCTGGTCATTGGTAGAGCTGGGATTTGAATTCATGGAAACCAGGATCTCAGCAACTGCACTACATTGCAAAAACTGGCTTTATGATGCTAGCGCAGGATCCCTACTGCACGACTGTGTGCCAGGTGCTGCACGTGCAGACTGATGCCGCCTCCTACGTCACTGCTGCTGGCTAAGGGGCCCTCAGGTGACAGCCTGCTCCTCCAGGGTCCCTCTCGTGTGGTTACTTCCTGGTGACTTTCATGGTCTTCTCTCATGTTTGCCAAGCCCAACTCCAGCAATTTCTGCCACAGACAGAAAATATCACTGCTCTTCCTTTATCAACAGCTACCACTTGCAAATGAACCAGGCTGAACGCTTTAGAGCACCATCTTATTTAATCATTTCAATGACCACATAAAGTAGGTGCTCTTATTATTCATTTTACAGATGAGAGAAGACAGACTCCAGTAAGAAGTGTGAAGTAAGAAGTGTGAAGTAAGAAGTGTGAAGCATGGTGGCTAATGCCTGCAATCCCAGCACTTTGGGAGGCCAAGGCAGGAAAATAGCTCGAGGCAGGAGTTCAAGACCAACCTGGCCAACACAGCAAGATCCCCATTTCTAAAAAAGAAAAAGAATTTTTTTTTTTAACTGGCTGGGTGTGGCAGTATGTACCTGTAATCCCAGCTACTCAGGAGGCTGAGATGGGAGGATCACTTGAGCCCAGCAGTTCCAGTCTAGCCTGGGCAATATAGCAAGACTCTCATCTCTAAAAAAAAGTAAGAATAAATAAAACTTATAAAAAGGAAAAAATGAGAATGTGGCCTTGTGACCTATGTGTGAAATTCAGGATGATAGCTGTAGACTGTTTTCAAAACATGCTTCATATTTCGGGGGCAATAATTGGTTCCATCAACTCCACACAGTTTATGAACAGGTCAAAAAGAAATTGATTGAAATGCAAATAATTTTTTGAGGATTGGGAAGCTTCCTGATGGGAAGAAACTGTGCCCTGTCATCTGTATGTCTGGCACACAGAGACAGACATCTGTCGTTCTTGTCCCCATCCCAATTTGTCCCTCCTTAGCTCCTGACCAAGGCTCCTGGCTCAGGGAGTTAGGGACAAGGCTTATTAACTAAGTTGAGCCAATCAGGACACTCCGCCAAAAAAATTAACGGCATTGCCTTCATATCATCAAATATCCAGTCAATGTTGAAATTGCCAATGGCAAGAGAGTCTTTTTGCTTTAGCTAGTTTGGGCTGGATTTTCTGTCACTTGTGGTGGAAAGAGCTCTCACTGATTGAGTGCTTATTAAATATTTGCTAAACAAATGAATGAACTTTTTGAAAAAAGTCTTCAGCTAAATTTCACAGAAGTAAATTTCACTGAGATGAGACTAGGTAGGCTGTAGGTGAGATTCTTAGATTTGCAAAATGCTTTGTAGTTTGTTGTTTGCAACTACTTATCATATTACCTTTGCTCCACAACAATCTATGACACTGGAGGTATCTATGATACAGGTAAGTATTTTTAAAGGAAACGTGATGTATTTCTGCCCTAAATTGAAAACTCCTGTCGCTTTTCATACATACAGTTTAAATATAGACAACTACATATAACTATACAATATATAATTTATATATTAAATATATAATATACATTTGATAGATCGTTTAGTTTAACGTGTTAAAAAAAAATAACAAGCACCAGTAAGAAAGTCAACCAGCTTACAAAAAGTCATACCTGAATATAAGTTCCTTGGTCAGAAGAATGAAACTTTTTGAGCAATGTGCAATAAGGTGATACTCCATTAATGTCTGATAGTTTAAGACAAAGATGAGGTTCTGAGTCAATAAGACAATTTAATTTTGAAAATGTTGATGTTAACCCCAAGAATCTCAGTCTACATGTGTATGTCACCAGAAAAGCCAAAAAAATTAAACTGCCATCTCTGATATATTTTTGCATACTTACACATACTAAACAAATATTGATTTCTACTAGTAACATTTCTATAAATTACTAAAAAAAAAAAAGTTCCAATAGGAGTGGACACTGGGCCAGGCACGGTGGCTCACGCCTGTAATCCTAGCACTTTGGGAAGCCGAGGCAGGCAGTTTGCCTGAGCTCAGGAGTTTCAGACCAGCCTGGGCAGCGTGGTGAAACCCCGTCTCTATTAAAAATACAAAAAAAAATTAGCATCGTTTGGACCCAGGAAGTAGAGGTTGAAGGCAGAGGTTGCAGTGAGCCAAGATTGCACCACTGCACTTCAGCCTGGGTGACAGAGTGAGACTGTGTCTCAAAAACTTAAAAAAAAAAAAAAAAAAGAGTGGACACTGGAAGTCCGGGCTTGGTGGCTCACACCTGTAATCCCAGCACTTTGGGAGGTTGAGCAGGAGGATCACTTGAGGCGAGGAGTGTGAGTCCAGCCTGGGCAACATAGTGAGATCCCATCTCTACTAAAAACAAATTTTTAAAATAATGGTTTAAAAATTAAAAAGAGTGGACACTTGAATAGAAGGATCCATTCTGGAAGCATGTCATCAGGGCAGTGTGTCCTTCAGAGAGAAGGGCAGAGCCTTCAGTTTCTGAATGACTGAAACACCCACGGGTTCTGAGCCCTGGCCAGGGCCCTGTGGCCTGTTTCACCAGTTGCAAAATTGTACATTCCACCTCCTGACCTATTAGATCCCAGCCAGGCCCAGCCCAGCACAGCACTGCCCGCCGAGGGCAGCCTTGGCTTACAGCCTTGACCTACAACCCACTGCCTGGGGCCTGCTGCAGATGGTAGATGGGTTTTTGGCAATTTATTTATCACAGGAGCTTTTCAGCTCAAAACATTGGTTGAGTGTAAATGGGGTGAAGAGAAGTGTGTATTTCTTTCTCGCAGTGTATTTCCTTCTTTCGAGGAATATATTGGGCTAAACTCTTGGGGTCAAGAACTTTTGTGGAAATGGTGTTGTTCTCCTGTTGAAAGGGGAAACACCCATTCTACCCCAGGAACAAAAAGTGCTTAAGTTATCCAAGCAATGGAAGAAAACAAGAGCAAGTCTCCGCAAGCAGGTACTCAGTGTCAGGGAACACCATCTCCTGCATCCTGTGTCTGGAAGCAAATAGCCACGTTGCTTTTTCATTTAATTGTCAGGACTTGGAGGAAAGATTCTGTATTTTTTTTCTTCAGGGAAAATGATGGACATGCTTGGTTGCAAAGGGTCATTCAGTTTGGATTGGTCTGTATTTATTTATTTACTGCCCACTTTGTTCCAGAAAGACTTTGAGGTGGCAGAGTTTAGTTGTGATCACATAATCATTGCTATTTGAGTATAAAGAGGGAAGCAGCTCAAACTACCTGGTGGGGTCCTGCCAAGAGGTGTAGCAGGGCCTGCCACTCCCACATGCCCCACTTCCCAGGAATCTGGCCATGCTCCCCTGGCCACAGCAGGCTGGACACAGGCAGGTGCCTGAGCAAGGTAGGCATGCGTCAGCCAGGCTTGAGGGAGACCAAACATCCATGAGGGAGGCTCGGCCAATAGAGCTGATCCAAAGCAGATGGTGACAAAGTATCCCAGTTATATCACCTTCTTTAGGGAATTGTGAGAAGGGACCCTGGCCATTCTCATCTGAGAGGACAGGAGGCCCAGGGTCACCGGAGCTGGTGCTGCACCATGTGGTGATGAGACGGCTGGCAGAACATCCCGGCCATGGAAGCTCAGGCAGTTCTTCCCGCAGTACTTGGAGGACTAGAGTGATGCCAAGTCAGCAGTCCCAGGAGTGGCTGGGAAAGTGGCCAGGGTCGTTGCTTTGCTAGAGGGCAGTTCTGTGGCGTTCTGGAAGTCATTCTGGAGGCCCAACTGAGAACCCACTGTCTGGCCCTTCCAAAGTTTTTTAAGCACCTAATCTTCTGTACTACGTCTCTTTCTCATTAAAATATCTGGAAAGGTCTGTGTTTCCTACAGGTGAACGCTGACTGGTTCCAGTGCCCTCCTCTGGGCTCCCACTCCACCTTGTGCATGGATTGCAGGGACTAAGATTGTTTAACCTTCTCCCCCATCAAAGTGGGAGCTCCCTGAGGGCAGGGGTTCTGCCTGGATTCTCTTACATCCCCAGCACCTAGCACAGGGCCTGCACTAGGAGGTGCCCAATCAGTATTTGTTAAATGAACCACCCCAGTGAGAATAAATTTCTTTTTCACCTCTGTACCCATTGTGATTCAGAGTTCAGATCAAGAACTAGGAAACAGACTGAGATTTTTTTGTTTTTTTGTTTTTGTTTTATTTTATATTTATTTATTTATTTATTTATTTATTTATTTATTTATTTATTTATTTTGAGACAGAGTCTTGCCCTTTTGCCCAGGCTGGAGTGCAGTGGCGCGATCTCGGCTCACTGCAGCCTCCGCCTCCTGGGTTCAAGCTATTCTCCTACCTCAGCCTCCTCAGTAGCTGGGATTACAGGCATGTGCCACCATCATGTCTGGCTAATTTTTGTATTTTTAGTAGAGACAAGATTTCACCATGTTGGCCAGGCTGGTCTCAAACTCCTGACCTCAAGTGATCTGCCTGCCTTGGCCTCCCAAAGTACTGGGATTACAGGCGTGAGCCACAATGCCCAGCTGCTTTTACTTTTTTAAAAGACAGAGCTTCTCTCTGTCACCCAGGCTGGAGTGCAGCAGTGCCTCCCAAGTAGCTGGGATTACAGGTGTGCATCACCGTGCCCAGATAAATTATTTTATTTTTTTAGAGACACGAGTCTTGCTATGTTGTTCGGGCTGATCTCGAACTCCTGGCCACGAGTGATCCTGCCTCCTCAGCCTCCTAAGGAGCTAGGATTACAAGCATGAACCACCGCCCCTGGCTCGTTCTGGTTATTTCAAGCAAGAAGAGATGTAATGCAGGGCTTGACCTACATGAATCAAGACAATTAGAAGTGCCAGAGGGGTGGACATCAGAGAGAGACTTGCTTCAAGGTTACACCATCACAGCTGTGATCTAGATCCAAAATCTGAAGAAGGCCACTGTTGCTACAGCTACTGTTGCTGCCACCACACATGAAGCCAGCAACTGGAGAGTGACACCTGGAGTTGGGCAGCCCCAAAGAGTCTTGTCAGCCAGAGCTTCCTGGTCTGTGCCAAGGCTACATGAGTGTTCTTCACAGGCGGAATATAAGTCACAACCAGACCCCTAGCTGCAAGGGCATCTGGGAAAAGTAGTTCTTCGCCTTCTACCACCTGTAAGTCCTGGGGGAACACAGGAGAGGGTGGGAATGGGGGCCAAGTTCCAATAGACAAGATCTAGCAGGCAAGGCTGTACTATTTTATCTGTACCTCTGCCATGACATGTATCATCTCTACCTGGCCTAGGGGCTGGGAATACACACACTAGTTCCCCGCATTGGGGGCAGGGGCTGTTTCTTCATCACCTTGGGTCCTCCTGTGCCCAGCACAGTCTATCAGAGAACAAGTGCTCCATTGGTGTTTCTGGCTGAGTTGCTCATGTTTTCTGTTTTCCGCAGGGATGGGGATTTAGGTGAGGAGCTGCCTGATTACCCCATTTTTTTTTTTTTTTTTTTGACAGAGTCTCACTCTGTCACCCAGGCTGGAGTGCAGTGGCACAATCTCGGCTCACTGCAACCTCCACCCTCCAAGTTCAAGCGATTCTCCTGCCTCAGCCTCCTGAGTAGCTGGGATTACAGGCACCTGCCACTACACTTAGCTAATTTTTTGTATTTTTAGTAGAGATGGGGTTTCACCATCTTGGCCAGACTGGTCTTGAACTCCTGACCTCATGATCCACCCACCTCGGCCTCCCAAAGTGCTGGGATTACAGGCGTGAGCCACCGCGTCTGGCCTGGTTACCCCTTTTTAAAAAAATAATAATCACATCATCTTTTAATATATTTTCCTTTTTAAAAATAGAGATGAAGTCTCACTATGTTGCCCAGGCTGGTCCCAAACTCCTGAGCTCAAGTGATTCTCCTGCCTCAGCCTCCCAAAGTGCTGGGATTAGAGGTGTGAGCCACCTCTCCCAGCCCTGGCTACCCTTGAAAACTTCCTGCAAACCACTGACAACCTCTGACCCTGCTCTCAGGAGTCGAGAGGCCCCAGGCAAGAGGGGCTAAATGCTAGCAGCTGGGGCCTAAATTGCCTCAGCTCAGGGACCAGCAGCATCTTGCAAAGCAGAGGGCCTGGGCTGGTGGGAAACTGCTGATGAAGCCTGTTGGCCCCAGACAAGGGGTGCTTCCAGTGTGTGTGGCCCTGGGCTAGGCAGGTAGCCCCAGGAATCCACAGGAAGAGGAGATGGGGATCAGCTGCCCCTCCATGGGTTTGCAGAGAGACTCAGTGGCTCCCAAATGTCAACAAAGGCCACTGAGGTATGACCAGTGCCCAAGAAGCAGGGACAAGGACAGATAACCTGCTGAGGACTGTGCCGCATTACAAGAACCAGAGAGCAAAGGTGGCTGCCCTGACACACCAACACGGGGCTCCTTACCCTTCACTCTGGAGGTTGGTGGGGTCTGGCTGTCCTGGCTCATCCTTACCTGGACTCCTGAGTGGGCCATCTATACCTGGCAGAGCCCAGACTCCATGACCTCTTCAAGACTGTCTAGCCTCCTGCCAGCCCTGGGTCTGATGGGCCATTAAGAGGCCCGCGGATGGGGGAGGCCATAGTCAGGCTGGAGCCCCCAAATCTGAACCTAAGCTCCACCAGGTGGGGGCAGAGAGGGGAAGGCATGGTGGAAGCTGTCAACGTGCTTCCAGCCCCAGTCAGGAACAGCACGGAGGGTCACCAGGGCACCCTGCTGGGCTCAGATGGGAAGATAAGGCTGGGGAGGGGAGGCCGGACCCACCAAGGGGCAGGCACCCCCAGGGCCAGATCCAAGCAGCAAACTCTGGCTCTTCATCACCTCCATGGCCTCACCTCCACCCCGAAACTTTTGAGGGGAGCTCCAAAGTCTCCATCCCTTCCTATAAACACAAGAAACTGACACCATTGATGCCTCCACCTCCCAGGTTCAAGGGATTCTCGTGCCTCAGCCTCCCAAGTAGCTAGGACTACAGGCGTGTGCCACCACACCCAGCTAATTTTTGTATTTTTAGTAGAGATGGGGTTTCACCATGTTGGCTAGGCTGGTCTCAAACTCCTGACCTCAAGTGATCCTCCTGCCTTGGCCTCCCAAAGTGCTGAGATAACGGGCCTGAGCCACTGCACCTGACCCAAAGGCCTTTTTAAAAAACTTTATTTATTTACTTATTTCAAATATGGGATCATCCGATACCCAGTATTCTGTAACTGAAAGCTATCATTAAGCTGAATATCATGGACATCCCTGACTGATGAATAAACAATCAGTTCTCATTATTTGCTGTAGTTATGGTCTATAAAGTCACCATGACCATTGAATGAGCAAATATGGAAGCATCGTTCCTAGAGGAAATACACAGTTAGGTTCCTGTGAGCCTCTGCTCACAACATTTCAGTCAACTGATCACTACATAACCTTGTGTTATGTGTGTTTCCATTTAAAGGCACCTTATTTACTACATACTGTTGATTCATTAACATTGAACTCACAGCCAACAGTGCTATAACTCATGCCTGATTGAAGCTAATCTAACATACGTATTTTATCTGTAAGGCACATCACAGCCTACTTGTGCTTGGGAACAGTAGACAGCACTTCAGCACTGTGCTGGGAGGCTGTGTTAAACAGCAAAACCACCAACAAAAAGCACAAATATGTGAAAAGCGTGATCTGGAAGAGACTGCAGAAAGAACACTTGTTTACAGCACAAGAGCTGAGACAAGAAGACAGAGCGTCCCCTTGTTCAACCTCACAAATGGCCACTCTGCAAATGCCCTCCAATGACCGTGAAAACACCATGATTATGGATTTAGGGATTGCAAATAAATATTAGAGAGTAGGCAAATTCACAAATGCTGAATCATGAGAATCAGCTGTATATGGATTTAAATGTATTTTCTAAAATTTCCACATTTAATCTTTTGGTGGGGAGGATTTTTTGTTTTTTTTTGGTAAAAAGACAAAAAAATATTGGTCACTAAAAAAGGTGGCTGGGCACGGTGGCCCATGCCTGTAATCCCAGCACTTTGGGAGGTCAAGGTAGGCAGAGCATGAGGTCAGGAGATTGAGGCCATCCTGGCCAACATGGTGAAACCCTGTCTCTAATAAAAATACAAAAAAAATTAGCTGGGCATGGTGGTGCACACCTGTAGTCCCAGCTACTCGGGAGGCCGAGGCAGGAGAATCGCTTGAACACGGAAGACGGAGGTTGCAGTGAGCCGAGATCGCACTGTTGGGTGACAGAGCGAGACTCCATCTCAAAAAAAAAAAAAAAAAAAAAAAGGTGGGAACTGGAGGGAGCAATTGGACTTTTACCTCCTCTGTTAACTCTTATCTACCACCCTGGTCCCTGGGACAGAGTTAAAGTGGCAGTAACCTGGTTGGCCCCGGCCCTTGACATGAGTATGGCCCAGGGTGGAGGAGGGCACAACTCTTCCTAAAGGCACAAGAAAGTCTAACAACTGGTAGATAGTAAGCTGGACAGTGTCTTCAGGCTTCCCCACTCGAGGGCCCCTCTGACTGTGAGGGAAGCAACGGAGGCATTTTATCCCTATTTTACAGATGAGGGAATGGGGTTCTTGAAGTCCTCTGCTAGAGGCCACATGGCGGTAGATGTGACTGAGAGCCCTGCCCTTGAGCCTTTTGGCTTGAGGCTTCACGCCAGCATCCATGGAGGCACAGCTTCAGGGTCACTGGTGGCCCAGCCACTGGCCAAGAGAGGATGCTCTTTTCCATCCCCGGGTCTGGCTAGAGGCCCTGGAGGGAGTCAGGGTCCTTGCCAAAGAGCAGCAGAGCCTGCAGTCAAGTGAAAGCTTCTGAAAGAAATGAATCTGAATCCTGGCTCCACCTGTCCAAATTGTGTGACCTTGAGCAAATTACCAGGGAGCTTGCTGCACCTCAGCATCCTTGTCTCTAGAATGGGAAGGTGATAGCCTCATAGGGGGCTTGTGAGGTTTTGCTGCAGTGACACATGCAGATTCTCTCCTCAGCAGAGGCTTTGGTTTTGTGCCTGCTTCCCTGCCCCTCCCCGAGCTGGCCAGCCCAGCAGCAGCTCAGGTAATGGCAGGAGAGAGCCAGAGGAGGCAGCCACATGCCTTTCATTCATTTGGTTCCACCTCCTAAATGCTGTATCCCAAGACGGAGCCAGGCTGCCTGACATTGAAGCGGGAGGTACATGTTGAGGTCCCTTTACTGCTGAGCTGAGACAACCACAGCCAGGTCAGATCCCAGCTCATCCCAGCGCATGGGGCCAAGGGCCCCCCATTGCCAGAGCCAACAGGCCCCCCACAGACCAGCCTGTCCAGTCCCCTTATTTTACAGAGGGGAAGACAAATAACTTAGGATTCTGTTGGCTGCCAGCACCAGAAGCCTAATTAAAACCAATTTTGGCAGACAAAAGGGGAACTTATTAGCACATACAGCCAAACTGCAGAAAGGGACGGGACAAAAGGAGCCTGACGTCACTGGGGTCTTGTCCAGCTCTCGTTCCTTCTTTCTACAGATTAGACCAGCTTCCTCCATGTCACAGGTCCCTGGCTGTGGCAGCTCTCACCTTGCATCCGCCTGGCTTTGAGACCTGACCCTTTCTTCTAGCCAGTTTACAAAATTCCAGGCCAAGACTCTGATGGGTCTTGTTTGGGTCACCTGACACCCTAAGACCAGTCCCTGTGGCCTGGGTGAGGACCGTAGTTCTTTTGGGACCATCTGTGGGAGACAGGCATGTGTGTGTTTTGGGGAGGGGGCAGTAACACAGATGTGGCTCCCAGAGGAATCAGAGTAACTCAAACACACCCCAAACCTCACTCCCACCCCACCCCTGAAAGTGTGTCAAGCGTGGAAGTGGATATTTGGAGAGGGAAAATGACTGTTCTCTTTTCTTTTTTTTCTTATAATTTTTTAAGAGATGGAGTCTCACTCTGAAAATGTGGGATTACAGGTGTGAGCCACTAGGCTCAACCAATCTTTTCTTTATACACCTCTGCATTGTTTGTTTTGTGATCAGAGGCATGTGCCATTTTTGTAATTTTTTTCAAGCTTCATACAAGGACAAAAAAAAGCAGGAATGACTGCACGCCTTAGGCCTTTCTCCTGGCAGTGCCAGCCTGTGGATACAGCTGGAATGACTTTGACATAGTGATCCTCACTCCTGGGCTCCGGCCAGTGACCCCAGCCCTCACCCCCAGATGATCCTCAGAGCCTCTGGGAACATCTCACATGGATTCAGAGACAAGGCGTACAGTTCGTTGGCTCACTGAGGCCTGTCTGAGTGCCAGCAGGTCCCCAGAATGCACCTGAGGACACTGCTCCTCCAGTGAGCAGGCAGAAAACAGTCATTCTCGAGACCACGGGGTATTTTGAAGGGTGGACACAGTGAGTGGCTAAAAGCTGGCTTTGAATCCTGGCTCTACCACTTCTTCGTACCGTGTGACCTCAGTGAGTTACTTACCTTCTCTTGGCCTCAGTTTCTTCGTCTGTAAGGTGGGGACACCAGTGATACCTATGCATCAAATTTAATGCAAACCGTCTGGCAAATACCTGGCCCTTTATAAAGACCTTATAAAGGTTAGCAATTATTATTACTGTTATCACAGACTTTATAAAATTTCAGAAAGTTCTCAAAGCTAACATGAAAATAGCCTTCTGGGCTGGGTGCAGTGGCTCAAGCTTGTAATCCCAGCACTTTGGGAGGCTGAGGCGGGCGGATCACTTGAGGCCAGGAGTTCAAGACAAGCCTGACCAACATGGTGAAACCCCATCTCTACTACAAAAATTAGCTGGGCATGGCGGTGGGTGCCTGTAAACCCAGTTACTCGGGAGGCTAAGGCAGGAGAATTGCTTGAACCCCAGAGGTAGAGGTTGCAGTGAGCCGAGATCGTGCCACTGCACTCCAGCCTGGGTGACAGAGTGAGACTCCATCTCAAAAAAAAAAAAAAAAAGAAAAGAAAAGAAAAGAGCCTTCTGGCTGTAACCCTCTCCATTCAGTAGGACAGCCTGGACTGTTTGATTCCCACTTAGACCCAAGCTGGCCCTCACCACCATCCATCCCCCAACCCACATGGATAAACAAAGAGAAGAGAATTCAAACCTTCCATAAGCCCATCACCCGGAGATAATCACTGCTAACATTTTGGTGAGGGCACTTCGTGATGTTACTATCTTTGTAATTCTCTGCATGTACCGTGCACCCACAAACCTGTTTTTCTCACCTGCACCGTGATATGGTTATTTTTCTGTGGCAATGCATGACCCCTTAACCAATAATATTTGCGGGGATGCTGAGCCTGGACATTGAGGCTGTTTTCCATTTATTTCTTGCCGCACATGGCCTCCCTCACCCCAGATGGTTTCTGCAGATCCATGTGCTCTAAGGTGATGACTAACCCGTTAGCAGGGCTGGCAGCCGCCTCTGTGACACAGAAGGGTGGCATCACTGAGATTCGATTTAGCTGAGACAGAACACCCACAGATGCCACCTGCACAGGCTGCCGGGAACATGGCTCTGATTTACACCACAAAATCCCTCCTGATCTAGAACTATCCTGTCTCCAGAAGAAAGGCTTTGGACAGATGGAAACTGACCTTTGGAGAGATGGACATTCTGACCCACTCTAGCTTGGAGTGAGATGATGCCCACACCTGATCTGGCCGGCCTCAGAGTGGGGACAGGGCAGGAGAAATGCACAGGACACACCCTCCCTCCCCAGCCAGGCTGAAATCAGGGCTGAGTCAGCCTGGTGTAGCCTGTGTTTCCAAGGTAAAGGCAGGACTTCATGGCTGAAAGGAGCTGATGGCAGGTTCCTGAGTGTGTGGGAGCCGGGCACAGGGGAGTGTGTGGTCAGAACATGACAGCAGGTCTCTCAGCGAGAGAGGGATCAAAACAGGCTTTCAGAAAGGATGGTGGTGGGGACTTCAGCCAGTGGGGCAGGAGAGTCCCGGTGATCCAATGACCCAATGACCCAACGGCAGCTAAGGCCTGTGAGCCTGGAATACACACTTGGGGAAATGGATGGAGGTGGTCTTTACATTGTAACAATTCCTGTGCTCCTGAACCCACACTGGCCCCAGCAGGCTGCAGTTCACCAGCCAAGGTGGGACATGCGGTTGGGATGGTGCCCGTCTCTTATGGGCTAAAGTGTGTCCCCCCACCTCAATTCATGTGTTACCGTTGTAACCTCCAGAGTTAGTACCTCAGAACATGACTGTATTTGGAGATAGGGTCTTTACAGAAGTAATTAAGTTAAAATGAGGTTGTTGGGGTGGGCCCTAATCCAATACGACTGGTGTCCTCCTTAGAAGAAGAGGAGATTTGGACACAGACACACATAGAGGGAAGACTAGGTGAAGACCTGGGGAGAAGACGGCGGCCACCTGCAAGTTGAGGAGAGAGGCCTCAGAAGAAGCCAGCCCTGCCAACACCATGAGAATTGAGAGGAAACAAACTTCTGTTGTTTGAGCAACACTCTCTCTGTCACCCAGGCTGGAGTGCAGCATTGCTATCTCGGCTCACTGCAACCTCTGCCTCCCGGGTTCAAGCGATTCTTCTGCCTCAGCCTCCCGAGTAGCTGGGACTACAGACACCTGTCACCATGCCTGGCTAATTTTTTTGTATTTTTACTGGAGACGGGGTTTCACCATGTTGGCCAGGCTGGTCTTGAACTACTGACCTTAGGTGATCTGCCTACCTCGGCCTCCCAAAGTGCTGGGATTACAGGCGTGAGCCACTGTGCCTGGCCCATCACCTTTTAACAGACCTAAGCGTCTCCTGCCCTCTCCCTTGGTGACACACCATTAAGAATCAAGGTCTTCTCCATAGGCCTCAGCAGAAGGAAAGGTTTTGCTTACCTTTACTTTCCATAGGTGCATTGCATAAACAATGCAGAATTTCATTTTTCCACAAAGGAAATTGTATCTCAACTTAGGATTTTTTTTTTTTTTTTAGACGGAGTCTCACTTCCATCACCTGGGCTAGAGTGCAATGTGCTCACTGCAACCTCCACCTCCTGGCTTCAAGTGGTTCTTCTGCCTCAGCCTCCCAAATAGCTGGGATTACAGGCACACACCACCACGCTCAGCTAGTTTTTGTATTTTTAGTAGAGATGAGGCTTTGCCATCTTGGCCAGGCTGGTCTTGAACTCCTGACCTCAAGTGATCTGCCTGCCTCGGCCTCCCAAAGTGCTGGGATTACAGATGTGAGCCACCACGCCTGGCCAGGATTTTTTAAAGTTATTATTTTTATTTTTTTTCTCACTCTGTTGCTTAGGTTGAAGTGCAGTGATGCAATCGTGGCTCATTGCGGCCTCAATCTTCAGGGCTCAAGCAGTCCTCCTGCCTCAGCCTCATGAGTAGCTAAGTCTACAGCACGTGCCACCGTTCCTGCGTATTTTCTTTTTTAAATTTTTTTTGTGGAGACTGGATCTCACTCTGTTGCCCAGGCTGGTCTCAAACTCCTGGCCTCAAGCAATCCTCTTGCCTCGGCCTCCCAAAGTGCCGAGATTACAGGCGCCTGGCCGGACTTTTTAATAAGTGGCATTCCTCTTTACTTAAATCTGCTATGCATCATCTCCTCTTAATTCCTCTCCCTTTGCAATATGCACTGCTGAGGAGAGGGACCAGGGCACATGTAAAGGGCGCCCCCTAGAGTTATGCAGTTCCCAACCTGCAAAACTGTCTGTGGCGTCCCTGGCTCAGGAGGCAAACCCAGTTGAACACAGTTGCTCTACAAGCTGTCAAAGCTGGACCTGTCACAGTGTGGGAGTTGCAGCAGTCACTAACACAGGCAGAGATGTCTGCAGAGAGGGAGAATGCCTGCTAGGTTCCTTCTGAGGACAGAGCAGGAACCTGAAAACTTATTTCAGGCCTGAGGGTGGTATCCAAACCTTGGTTGGTATCCTGTGGCCTTAGCCAGGAGGGTCACTGTACTCACTAAAAGGGATACAAAGGCAGCCAAGTTATAGGAATTTGGCAGAGACAGAAAACTGAGGCATGAAAGCAGGAGATGGAGACCAGCATCCACTGAAGGGTAGAATCTGAGGAGGGCACAGCACGGGGTCAGGTGCCCAGCACATAGGCTTGAATGCAGTTGCCAAAGCCCCAGATGACCTGCAGCCTGGGGGCGTTCCTGCCTGGTTCACCCACCCTCATTGTTCTGCTTACACACCCCCAGCAACAGAGAGCTCACCAACTCTGCAGGAAGCCCATCCCCTAACTGGGCAAATCAGGTTACTGAAAATCTCTGGCAACTAGAGTAGCTGCCAGTGGCTAACATGGATTGATCACCTACTTGCAGCCATTGTTCTCAGTGCTTTCTAAAAACTGTCCCCTTTAACCCTTTCAATAACCCTGTGAGGAGGGGACTACCATTAGCCCATTTTACAGATACGAAAACTCAGATATGGCCAGGTGCAGTGGCTCATGCCTGTAATCCCAGCACTTTGGAAGGCCAAGGCGGGTGGATCACTTGAGGTCAGGAGATTGAGACCAGCCTGGCCAACGTGGTGAAACCCTGTCTCTACAAAAATACAAAAATTAGCCAGGCATGGTGGTGCGCACCTGTAATCCCAGCTACCCAGCTACTAGGAGGCTGAGGCAGGAGAATCACTTGAACCTGGGAGGCAGAGGTTGCAGTGAGCCGAGATCATGCCACTGCACTCCAGCCTGGGTAACAGAGTGAGACTCCATCTCAAAAAAAAAAAAAAAAAAGAAAGAAAAGAAAAAGAAAAGAAAAGAAAGAAAACTCAAGTACAAAAAAGTCGTCAGTTGGCCTAAGTCCCACAGAAAATAAGTAGTGGGTAGAAATGGGAGTCGGGAAGATGAGAACATTGGTCTCAGGCTCAGAGTCCCCAGTGGAGCTGTTGAGGAACTCCAGTCTCACCCCACTTGGCAGGTGCCAGGCAGGTCAACACACTTCTCTGTGGAGGTACCAGGAAAGGCTCTGGAGTTGGTCCCCCTGCTCCACTGCCCCACAGCCTCTGCTCAGCTGCTCAGCTAGGGCTTAGCGTGGCAGGCCTGCCCTCAGTGAGCCTTTATGATGTGTTCCTGCTGCTGACTTGCATGTCCCTGGGGTATGGGTCCCTATTCTCCCCTACTCCCATTCAGTGTCTACACTGCCCTGACTTGACGGGCTCCTGTGGTGAACCCTGCTGGCTGCTACCAACCTAAAGCCAGCCCTGGCTTAGGGCATGTGTTAGGGTGTTCCAGAGAAACAGAACCACCAATAGGGTGTGTATCTGTGTATGTGTGTGTATATGTGTGTGTATGTGTCTATGTGTGTGTGTGTATGTATACATATATATATATATAGAGAGAGAGAGAGAGAGAGGGAGAGAGGGAGAGAAAGAGATTTATGTCAAAACAAGAAATGGGGAAAGGATTCCCTATTTAATAAATGGTGCTGGGAAATCTGGCTAGCCATATGTAGAAAGCTGCAACTGGATACCTTCCTTACACCTTATACAAAAATTAATTCAAGATGGATTAAAGACTTATATGTTAGACCTAAAACCATTAAAATCCTACAAGAAAACCTAGGCAATACCATTCAGGACATAGGCGTGGGCAAGGACTTCATGTCTAAAACACCAAAAGCAATGGCAACAAAAGCCAAAATTGACAAATGGGATCTCATTAAACTAAAGAGCTTCTGCACAGCAAAAGAAACTATCATCAGAGTGAACAGACAACCTACAGAATGGGAGAAAATTTTTGCAACCTACTCATCTGACAAAGGGCTAATATCCAGAATCTACAATGAACTCCAACAAATTTACAAGAAAAAAACAAACAACCCCATTAAAAAGTGGGCAGAGGACATGAACAGACACTTCTCAAAAGAAGACATTTATGCAGCCAAAAAACACATGAAGAAATGCTCATCATCACTGGCCATCAGAGAAATGCAAATCAAAACCACAGTGAGATACCATCTCACACCAGTTAGAATGGCCATCATTAAAAAATCAGGAAACAACAGGTGCTGGAGAGGATGTGGAGAAATAGGAACACTTTTACACTGTTGGTGGGACTGTAAACTAGTTCAACCATTGTGGAAGTCAGTGTGGCGATTCCTCAGGGATCTAGAACTAGAAATACCATTTGACCCAGCCATCCCATTACTGGGTATATACCCAAAGGACTATAAATCATGCTGCTATAAAGACACATGCACACGTATGTTTATTGCGGCACTATTCACAATAGCAAAGAGTTGGAACCAACCCAAATGTCCAACAACAATAGACTGGATTAAGAAAATGTGGCACATATACACCATAGAATACTATGCAGCCATAAAAAACGATGAGTTCGTGCCCTTTGTAGGGACATGGATGAAACTGGAAAACATCATTCTCAGTAAACTATCGCAAGGACAAAAAACCAAACACCGCATGTTCTCACTCATAGGTGGGAATTGAACAATGAGAACTCATGGACACAGGAAGGGGAACATCACGCTCCGGGGACTGTTGTGGGGTGGGGGGAGGGGGGAGGGACAGCATTAGGAGATACACCTAATGCTAAATGACGAGTTAATGGGTGCAGGAAATCAACATGGCACATGGATACATATGTAACAAACCTGCACATTGTGCACATGTACCCTAAAACCCTAAAGTATAATAAAAAAAAAAAAAAAAAAGAGATTTATGTCACAGAATTGACTCACAATTTTTGGGCTGTGGAAATTCCAACAAGAGTTGACTTTGCTGTCTTAAGTCCAAAAGCAATCCGGAGGCAGAATCTCTTTCTCTTTGGGGGATCTCAGTCTTTTCTCTTTTTTTTTTTTTTTTTTTGAGACGGAGTCTTGCTCTGTCGCCCAGGCTGGAGTGCAGTGGCGCAATCTCAGCTCACTGCAAGCTCCGCCTCCTGGGTTCACGCCATTCTCCTGCCTCAGCCTCTCCGAGTAGCTGGGACTACAGGCGCCCGCCACCACGCCCGGCTAACTTTTTGTATTTTTAGTAGAGTCGGGGTTTCACCGTGGTCTCGATCTCCTGACCTCGTGATCCGCCCGCCTCAGCCTCCCAAAGTGCTGGGATTACAAGCGTGAGCCACTGCGCCCAGCCTCAGTCTTTTTTCTTAAAGCTTCACTTGATTGAACGAGGCCCAGCAAGTTATGGGGAATAAGCTACTTCAGTTAAAGTCTACTGATTTAAATGTTAATCACATCTAAAAAAATACTTTCACAGCAACATCCAGACTGGTGTTTGATCAAACAACTGGCACCATAGCCTAGCCATGTTGACACATGAAATTAACCAGCACAGGGCAGTTCTGGCTTCTGAAGCGACCCCACACTGTTCCACCCACTCTCTCACAGGTGGACCCTTCAGATGTTGCAGAAAATGGCCAAGAACCTTCTTGGTCTTCTTTTTCTAGGACAAACTCTTCCAGGCTCATCTACTCACTCAGCCTGGTGACCAAAGTCCTCACTGGCCTGGACACTCAGTCGCTCAATGCTCCCCCACACTTTTTTTTTTTTTTTTTGAGACAGAGTCTCTATCATCCAGGTTGGAATGCAGTGGCACAATCTCGGCTCGCTGCAGCCTCCACCTCCTGGGTTCAAGCAATTCTCCTGCCTCAGCCTCCTGAGTAGCTGGGACTACAGGTGTGCACCACCATGCCCAGTTCACTTTTGTATTTTTAGAAGAGACGGGATTTCACCATGTTGGTCAGGCTGGTCTCAAAGTCCCGAACTCAAGTGATCCGCCGACCTTGGAGGATTACAGGCGTGAGCCACTGCGCCCAGCTGCCCCTTTTAATTTATGGTACCCACTTTAGGTCAGCATTTCCTAAAGCAGACCTCAATCATCTGCATGCTGATAATTTATTGGGGAAGGACTTCCAGGAGAACTGGGGAGTGGGGGAAGCAGGTCAGGGAAGGGGCAGAAGCCAGGTAAGGATGGGATTTCCAGTGAGGTCTCAGCCTCAGCCTAATCCTGTGGAGGGCTTCAGAGTGTGGGTTGCACCTTAGAGCTTGTCCTCGCTTGAGGGAGCTGAGCTTTCCTACTCCTGCACAAGACATCACTGGCTTCAGGCTGCTTGGGGGCTGGGGTCAGGGCATAAACTCCCAGGCACTTGCAGCTCTGCTCATGCAGCTGATGAAACTCCAGTCCTCTGAAGGAGGTTGCAGGTGCTGGGGGATGGACAGACAGATCCAGTAAGCAGGTTGGGAGGGGATCTGGGTGGAGAACCAGCTCTGTCCACTACAGCAGCCATCCCGAGGATGGTGCCCCAGTGTGGTCTCCATACACAGGTCTGGGAAGGGCAGGAGTTTGTTCTTTCTTTTCTTTTCTTTCTTTTTTGTTGACGGAGTCTTGCTCTATCGCCCATGGCTGGAGTGCAGTGACATGATCTCGGCTCACTGCAACCTCTGCCTCCCAGTTTCAAGCGATACTCCTGCCTCAGCCTCCCGAGTAGCTGGGATTACATGCGTGCACCACCACGCCCAGCTAATTTTTGTATTTTTAGTAGAGATGGGGTTTCACCATGTCACCCTGTTGGTCAGGCTGGTTTTGAACTCCTGACCTCAGGTGACCCACCTGCCTTGGCCTCCCAAAGTGCTGGGACTACAGGCATGAGCCACCACGCCCGGCCAGGAGCTGTTTGTTTACCAGTGTCCTGGTATGAGTACCCAGTGCACTGCCTGACCTGTGCCACATATCCAAGAAGTGTCTGGGAAATTAACAAAGGAAGGAAAAACACAATATCAACCAGGATTTGTGCAGGAAATAAAAACAATGCTGATGTTTTAAGCAGAAAGGAACTTAATATAGGGAATTAGGCAATTACAAAATTGTTGGAATGGCTAGAAAAGTAGTTGTGGACTAGGTCTGCAGGAATGACACCCAGAACACAGTAGCCAGCTGGCTGCAAGAGCTACCACTTCCATCACTACCTGGGAGGTAGGAAACTAAGAGCCATCCCATAGAACTGTTGACTTCAAGAACACACTGCTATAGTTGTGGTCCAGGGGTCAAAAAGTCATCACATGACCAGGCATGGTGGCTCATGCTTGTAATCCTAGCACTTTGGGAGGCCAAGGCAGGTGGATCACTTGAGGTCAGGAGTTCAAGACCAGCCTGGCCAATATGGTGAAACCCCACCTCTACTAAAAATACAAAAATTAGCTGGGCGTGGTGGTGCACACCTGTAGTCCCAGCTACTTGGGAGGCTGAGGCAGGAGAATCGCTTGAATCCGGAAGGTGGAGGTTGCAGTGAGCCGAGATTGTGCCACTGCACTCCAGCCTGGGCAACAGAACGAGACTCTGTCTCAAAAAAAACAAAAAAAGTCACCACTGCCAACTATGAAATTGCTTCTCGACTATCAGGAAGCAGAAGACTTGCACACTGGAGCATCTTGGTGGAAAAGCCCCACATCTCCGCTGCATTGCTTAAAGGCAGCTGGAAGATGGCCCCTGCCTCACTTCCCCCTTGCAGATTGCTTCTAATTAGTGCATCTAATTCACATCCAGAATACTAGTTTGAAGGGCATCTAAGTAAAGTAGTTTTGCTTTTCTAGTTTGTACAGTACAGGTTGGCATTTAACTAACTTTGTTAGCCCTCTTGGCACCAAATTGTTTGTTTGTGTTAAACTTGTGGTCCATAGGAACACTAGATTTTTTTTCTCTCCAAAACTTGCCACAGGGTACACTGTGTGGGGACATTGTGTGTGGAAAAATTCAAAGGATTTTGTTGCAGTCTCTTTCAGAGAGATGCCAGAATTTGCCATGGGAACAAAGAAAACATATAGAAACATGTTGGGTGTTTCCACAGCTTCTTATGTCTGGAAGTTGCCATTTTTTAACACACCACATGTTGACTGTCTTCTGTGTCAGGAGCTGGGAGTTTGGGGATAATTGAGACAGCATTCCTTCCCTCAATGGGTTCACAGTCATATGGGGGAAACAGATGAGTTGAAAGAGGCTTGCCCGGGTGTGGTGGTGGTGGCCGTAATCCCAGCTACTGGGGATTACAAGGCTCTCAGGGGCACAAGTCTCAGAGGGAGCTCGTATGCCTGTGAGGGACTTGAGGCTTTCTCCTGGAGCCAGAAGACCCTTGCCGACAGATGTCAAGCAAGGAAGAGACATGATCAGATTGGCATTTTAAAAAGGAGAATCGCTTGAACCTGGGAGGTGAAGATTGCTGTGAGCTGAGATTGTGCGACTGGACTCCAGCCTGGGTGACACAATGAGACTCCATTTAAAAAAAAGAAAGAAAGGAAGAAAAAGAGAAAAAGAAAGAAAGAAAGAAGAAAGAAAGAAAGAAAGAAAGAAAGAAAGAAAGAAAGAAAGAAAGAAAGAAAGAGGCTTGCAATAGAGTCTGCTGATAAGCACTGGCCGGCTTGTCTTATGGACATCTGGATTATGTGAACCAGGAATGGGACAAGAACTATTATTATTATTATTTTGAGACAGAGTCTTGCTCTGTCACCAGGCTGGAGTGCAGTGGCACATTGAACTATTATTAAGAGGCAGTGTATATAGTGTCTATGAATTTGGACTCTGGGCTCTCATCCTGTTTCAGTTGCTGATTAGCTGTGACTCGAGGCAAATTGCTTAACCTCTCTGTGCCTGGGTTTTCCCATCTGCTGAGTGAGGATAGTAAGAGCAGCTCTGGCATAAGCACAGCTGTGAAGATTAATAATAAAGTGCTTGGAGTCGTGTTTGGCACAACATACCCACTCAGTAATCGTTAACTGTTAGCAAATTCTCACCCTGTGAACAAATCTGAAAAATGCAAATCCTAAAACATTTTAAACGTTAATCAATAAACTCATCATTCTGAGCTGGCGTCCAAATGGATTGCAAACTGTGTTTGTCACAATTGCCACGTGGTGGCGTGCCTGCTGCTGGCTCTGGAGAAATTGAATTACGCCAGTTCTGAATGGTGCCAGGCCTTCAGGAGGCTGGCCACCATGAGACGTGCTAACTGTCCTGCAGTACAGCCCAGGGGCTGCTTAGGCGGGAAGGCACACAGAGAAAAAGGGCCAGGCTTGGCAGAAGGGGGTTGGGGTCAGAAGGCTGGCAGGGGCAGAGGACAGAATCCTATGCAAAGCAGGCCAGGGGAAAGGAGCAAGACTTCCCTGCTAGGGCAGGGCAGAAGCCATCTGAGAAAGTCTCTCTCTTGCCCTTTATCTCTTGCAAGTCCCATGGCCTTTTCTCTGCTAGCTTATTGACTTGCCTGCTCCATTTTCCCAGTTTCTTTCTCCTCTCATCACCTGGACTGACCACAGCACTGACTCCAGAGGCTGTTGAGCTCCCCCTGCTCACTGCAGACCTTCCCAGTCCAGGTCTCACTTCAGTGCTCAGGAGAGACCCTGGTACATTCAGGCCAGACCAGGGATTAGCCCTCGGGAGTCAGTGGCCATGCCAGCTTCAATTAATTAGTTGTCAGCGGGGGAGGGAGGATGAAGGACATACAAGCATGGCCAGTTAGGCCCATCCAGTCTTTAGGTGAAGGGAGAGGCCACGATGGATATGTTCAGGTCAGAAAGTTTCATGGAGGAGTGGCATTCACTGAGAATCTGAAAGACACCCCAGAGGGAGGAGTATTCCTGGCAGAGACACTGTAGGGGCACAGAAAGGCAGGGAGGGGTGCAAAAGCTTGGGCCTTAAGGAAATGAGAGATGTCTGGGATGGCTGGAGTGTCGGGTTCCTGAAAATGGGAACAAGGCTGTCAGGGGCACAAGTCTCGGGGGAGCTCGTACACCTGTGAGGGACTTGAGGCTTTCTCCTGGAGCCAGAAGACCCTTACCGACAGATGTCAAGCAAGGAAGAGACATGATCAGACTGGCATTTTAAAAAGGTCTCTCCCCAGCAGTGTGGATGCCATATCGGAGGGGGCTGAGTTCTGAGTTGGAGCCCCAGTTAGGAGACTTCTGAAGTCATCCAGGTGAGAGGGGAGAGGTGGGGCTGGAGTGGCTGGGGCTGCATTGTGGCTCCAGCAGTTTCCAGTTGTGTGACCTTGAGCACATTACTTACCCTTTCTGAGCTTTATCCCTAGCGGTGCCTGGCATATAGCAGGAGCTCAGCACATATATGTTGAATGAATAAGTGAATGAATGTCAAAAACCCATCGAAATGCATGGCCAGACTGAAGACAGAACACCATGCCGAGCCTGAAAGGACGCTCATGTCACGCGGCTGGGAGCCTGGGGGAACATCTCCAGACCTTCCAAATCCCGGGCCTTGCACGCTCATCCCATCGTTACCTCTTGCCCATCTCCCACCTTGCCCTTGGAATAAGGGATCTCCAGATCTGATGAGAAAGGGCTTTTATTTCTTAATTTTCTGAGGCCCTGCAGATATGAGAGGGACCCTGGCGGAAAAGAAAGCCACTGAGATGGGGAGGGCAAAGCTGCAAATGGACTGGCCCTGCCATGAAGGCAGGGTTCTTGCCAGGCTGCAAGAATCGAGGGTAAGGTCCCGAAACTGCCCCGTCCACTTCAGTCTCCAGAAAGCCTTCCTGAAGGAGGCCAGGATAGCAGAGGTGCCAGTCTCAGGTGGAAGAGGAGGTGAGCTTTCACCCTGTCCCTCATTCTGTTTCCTGACCTGTAGTGGTTGAAAGGCAAAGAGGTGCCCATCTCTCCTTAGACTACTACATCTCCGTCCCCTCCACTCAGCCACAAACCACCAGGCAGGAGCCCAAGCACCGCCCGCGCTGCGCGGGTCCCGAGCCGTTCTCGACAGCGGTGGCAGCCTCAGCCGCGCTTACCTGCATCTCCCCGGAGCGCCCGCCAGAGTGCGCTGTTGGACAGCGCGCAGAGCCACGCTTATGGGGCGGAAGAGCGGAGAGGTCAGCATTGCCGACTGGAGCACTCGGGGCGGGTGGGGAGGACGAGCAGAGGACGTGGGTTGGAGCGTGGGAGACCTTCAGGAGCTCCTATGTCCTCTGAGAGACTTGGCGTAGTCCGGCCAGGTCTCGGGGGTGCGCGGACACCAGCCTCCCCAGCCTCAGGTCTGGAATCCGGCGGGATGGGGTACGGGGCGACGGCATTGTGAGGGTTCGGCGGAGGCGCCAGGGGGCGCTAGCTGGCTCCTCGCCGCAGATCCAGGCCGCGGCGGTTCCACGAGGTCCCGCGCCCCGCGGTCCTGGCCGAGCGGTCGGAGAAGGTGCGGAGGAGACCACCCGTTCCTCTTCTCCCTCCCTCCCTCCCTCTTCGGCCGGCGGGGAGTGGCGCCCACCATCCAGTGCTGCGCCTCTGCGCCCAGCACCCCCATCCGCACCCTTTCTCGGGCCAAGTTTCCCCGCGCCGGCCCCCGTGGCTCCTCCACGGCTCTCTCCTGGGATTAAGCTTACGGGAAGGGTTTGGCCGATTCTCAGACTGGAGAAGGCGGGCCCCAGCAGAGGTCCGAGTGATTTCGAGAAGCCCGGTGGCTGGGCGTCGATGTTCGCCCTGGACTCGGTGACCCAGTAACACCAAAGCAGGAGGAACAGGCTCGCTACGGGGTTAGGGAACCTTCAGGCGCCGAAAAAAGATACGCAACAGCAAGCCATACTTTTCTGGACACTGGCTCTGGGAGCGCTGCTCCTCTGAACCTCGACTTTCCCCAGGCACGCACCTCAGAGCTGAGCCCCCTGGGGATTCCCAAGCTCTGCGTCTCCCTGAGTCCTGAGGCAGGAGAGGAGGAGGCTTCAGGGGCGGACTGAGCCTCCTCCCCCTAGCCGTACCCTGTCACCCTGGGAGCCTGGAACGTGTATCTGAGGCCAGAGAAACTTGCCTCTTTTCCAGTGAGCTGGGGGAAAGTCACCCTCCTGAGGAGACCAGCCTTCGAGGGCGACATGAGCGCGTGTTTGGGGCAGGAACTGGCTGGCCCTCCCTGCTGTGCTACCCCCTGAAACCGGATGGCCCCCTTTTCATTTCCCCAGCTCAGGAGAGGCTTGACCCTACTGGAAGCTCGAGGGCGCAGGCCTGGAGGAAAGAGAGGAACAGAAATCCAGGCTGTGGGGTAGCAGCTGGAAAGCTGGCGAAGTTGGAGGAAGGATGTTGCTGGCTGTTCCTGAGGTTGGGGCTGCAGCCCCTCAAAATCTGCCCTGCAGGTCCAAGTAGTACCCAGCGGCCAAGCAGTAGAATTTGGGCAGGACCCCGGAAGAGGCTTGCAGGATAGGACAGAGCCCACAAGAATCATCCGAGGCTGCACCGCGCCCAGCCCCTCAAGACAGAACGAGAACCAAATAACCCCCGCGCGCGGAACCGCAGCGTTCTGTGACTCCACCGCGGAGTCCAAAAGGCAGCTGAGGGTGGGAGCGGAGGGGAAGGGAGGGGGGCTACAGGCGCTCGGGCGAGGGAGGCGCATCAATGGGCCGCAGGGGCCTGATCGGTGGCCTAATGGATTCAGGCCTGCACTGCAGAGGCGCACCCGGCGGCCTGCCCGCGCTCTCAGTAGCGGACAATGGAGTCCCGGGGTGACCTGAACAAAGAATTTGGAAGTAGTTAAACTGCAGAACACGTTCTGGGCCTGGGTGCCTCCTTTCAAAAGGAGCGCTGGGAGAAGAAAAGAAAGCACTGGGGGGTGAAGGGGGTGAGAAAATGCCCAGGGGAAAAGTTGGTAGGTCGCCCTAGTTGCCGCCAGCTACCAGACGCCAGGAATTCAATAGGAAATGGGGGAGGGGGTGGCCCAAGTCTACCAGACCGCAAAGAGAATCAGATAAAGTTCTCCAGGAGATGGCTGGGGTTCCCGAGCAGGACTGAGCTTTCACCCAGGGCAGGGAGCACCTCCCCCCACAATACACACACACACAGACACATACACACACACACACGCACACACACACGATCAAGGCCAGGAGAAACTTCCCTAGGGCTTTAGAGCTAGAACAGGAACCAGTGAGTGGAGGGGGTGTCTGGGCCCCTGTGTCTAGCCCTACATGGCGCTGCTTCCCTCCTTGGCTCCTCTAACAGGAGGATAGGGCTCCCTCTTTGAGCCCTTTCGCAGAGCTTGTTTCTGTTTTTCCTTCCCCATCCAGTTCTAAAAGACTGGGTTCTCTCTCTCCACCCCTTCTTCACTCCCCACCCCGCACAACCAGCAATCTAGGTTCTTCTATGAGAATGTATATTTTTTATTTTAAAGTCAGGCCTCTAGGTGTAAAATATAGGGCCAATTATTATTTTATTTCCTTTTTTTCTAAATTTTCTAATTTTTCCACAATGAACACAGCCACAACATAGGAAAAGAAGACATTTAAAAGGCAGTCAGTTATACTGGTATCAAACTAACTTAGAAGAGGCGGAACTTGAAAGACTGTGGAAACCAAAAGTGTAAATAAAATGACGGAATAAATGGTTAGGAGACGATCCGAAAAGAAGAAAGGAGCGGTGGCTGCCACGTTCCTGGGAGGCAGTGCCTCTGGAACCCTAGAGAACGCTCCCTGGCCGGGAGGCTTCCTCCTGTGGGAGGTGCTTGGCTTGCAAGGGGTTAACAGTATTGCTCATGAACTTGGCCTGTCTGGATCGTGATGAATGGTGAGACCCGCTGACAAGTTCAGCCTAGGGACCTCCCCTGCTGTGGAAGTGGGAGAAACACACACAGGCGGAGGGGACCCGGGGCGAGTCACCAAGGGCGCGTGGTTCGGCGTGCCAGGCGCGCTGCCTGCTCTCTTGGCTTCTGTCTCCCTTCGACCGATCGCCCCCTATCCTGAAGCTTTCCAATATCATCTTGGAGCCCCAAAGTTTCCTGGGGCCTCTGCATTGTGCGTCCCAGAACCCTTTGCCCGCCCCTGCGGGAAACGCGGAGCCATAGGCAGCGGGACGTCGGGAGCCTGCCCAGGGGAGGCCAGATTCAGCATTTGGACAGCGGCTCTGGGGCGCAGTCGGCCCAGCGAGTTTGCAGGTGCACAGCCTTGGGCAGATGGCGGGTAGGAGGGCCGCAGGGCTGCTCTGGGTCTTGGAGAAGCAGGACCCAGCCTGGAGAGCATCCTCAGCTCCAAATGGGACACGTTTTCCCGAGATAAAAGATCCCTTCTGAGCTCACACGGGGGCCCCGGGACCAGCCAATCCAGCGTGGATATTCCCAGCCTAACCAACACTTATGCTGGGGGGAAAGATAAGACGCCCCCTTTCAGCCAGGAGGTGGACGCCCCTCATGCCCTCAGCTCTCCATTCTTCCCAAAGCAGCCCGGATCCCTGAGTCTGGAGCTGCCAGCGAGGCTTCCAACCCGCTGCTTGCCATCACCTCCCAGGTCGTTGGTGGCTCCGGGTGAGTCTGGCGGCGCGGGGAGGAGAGGGGGGACGAATGGCGTTGAGACTCCCAGGGAAAAGCTGGGAGGCAAGCGGGGCGTGGGGAGGAAAGGCCAAGGCACACGGCTGGGCGCCCCTCACAGCCTGCCTCCGCCCCCTCCATTCCGCACTGGTCGGGGTGAAGAGGGGGGGCGGGGGGAGCCGCGCTGACGTCACTGCGGGCCGTGCCCGCCCGAGAAGGCGGCGCTGGGAGCCGCTCAGAGCCCAGAGAAGCGGCGCGCGGCCAGGAGCCCCCGCTCCGCCACTGTCGTGCCTGCCTCCCGCAGCTGTCTGCCATGCGCTCGCCGGGGCAGGGGCTCCCGGAGAGCGGCGAGAGCTGGGCCTGAGCCCGGGAACGCGCCTGATCAGGGGTGGCGGAGCCGCGGTCCCCACAGCCGCCCCACCCGCGCCGCTGCCTCGCTGGGGCCCGGGCCCCCTTCCCGGTCCGTAAGTGCCACTGCCCGCTGTGTCGGCGAGGCTGGGGAGCGAGGGCTAGGGAGTGAGGGCGGTGGCTTCGGCCAGGGCAGCGTCAGGGAGCTGGGCTGGACTGAGAGAGGGGGCTGGGGCATCCCTGCCCGGCCCCGTTGGGCAGCTCAGGCAGCTGGGGCTTCCCTTTGCCGCTGGGCAGGTTGAAGGGTGCGCTCCTACTGCGGGTGGGAGGCAGGACTCAGTCATCCCGGGCAAAGGGTTGTGGGGCAGTGGGAAGCGCCCAGAGGTGAGGACTTTGGGTGAGCGGAAAGGGGAAGGGCGCGGGGTCGGTTGGAAGTTGTGGGACTGAAGACAGGTTTAGCAGAAAGGAAGGTTTCTGAAGTGAGGTTCCTGTGAGTCCCAGGATCGCCCTCTCCCCAGCCACTGCCCCCCCCACCCTTTCCTTCTTATCCCCTCCCCCACAAAAAATAATAACCTAGAAAGCAGCTTTCTGAAAAAAATGTTTTGAGAAAAATGCACCACACAGCACCCACTCTAGACAAGATTTATGACGTTTTTCCCCCTCTGAAATGGGAAGTTGTTGGGAAATCCTATCCACTCTGCTCCCCACTCCGTGCCCCAGAACAGGCCTCTTTGATCTGTCCGTGGGCGTCTCTGCAGCCTCCTCCAGCCTAGGCTCCACTGAGCTGGAGAAGAATATGGGCAGCAGTGGAGGTTGAGCCAAGTGAAGGGCTTCTTTGGAAGAAGGGTTTGTGGGGGAGTTGGTCCAGTTTGGACCCGTCAGAGCAGGGAGGTAACAGAAGCTGGGAGAAGTTCCAGGGTCAGATCACAGAAGCAATACTGGAGTCCAGAAAAAAACACTGAGTCTTTGTGGCTGGGCAGAAATCGAGGTGCTGGGCCTAGAGGGAGCCCCCTTTTGTGTCCCCATGTCCTGGAGGAGGGGGATTCTTAAGCCATCGAGGGGAAGAGGATGGAGTTTGAGGGTCTACCTCTCAATAAAGGAACAGTGGCCAGAGGTTAGGCTAAGTGGGCACTGAGATGGGGGCATCATACAGGGTCCACCTCAGGACTTCCATTGCAGTATCTGCTGCTGGAGACCCCAGGGAAAGGGTAGTCCTTTATCCAGGCCTTTTCAGGAGGGGTGTTTTGAGGTTCCTGCCCAGTTTAGGCCTCCCCAGAGCCCACATCTCAGCTGCTGAGGAAAGAGGCTGGATGTGGGAGCCAGAGAGAGCATTACTGCTCAACTGACCACGTGTACATGAAGGTGGGTGTGCAGGCTCTGGGACCACCTGGGTGCAGGGAGCTGGGTCCATCTGAGCTGGCCCAATGCTGGGTCTCTCAGGTAGCAGTCCTGCTGGCCTCCAGACAATAGGGAGATCAGCTTAATCAAAGCTTGGGCCTGAGGAAGGAACAAGGGAGGGACGGGGCAGTGGGGTGAGGGCACCCTGGACTTAGCCTAGATTGTGGCTGGAGACACTGTCTCCTAATTAAGAACCCCTGGGGCTCAGGAAAGGGGCACTAGCTCCAGGCTGAATTGCAGGGTGGGTGACTGCGTCTGCCTGGAGTAGCGCCTGGGGAGTTCCACTGGCCTCTGGCTCCCAGCCTCTAGATCAGGGCAAGTCTGGTCTCAGTAGAAGGGTGTCTACACAGGGCTGTTGGCTAGGGTCAGAACTGTCCGCCTCTCCTGCCACTTAACCACTTAATTTGCTGTGTCCTGAAATAGAAGGCACACTCCTGTGGGTTGTTAGGTCCCCTGCACTGAGTTGTGTAACTACCAATAGGAAACAGGAACTTGGGCCAAAGCCAGCTTGGAGTCCAAGCAGCTGCCACTGCCAATGGGTACAAGAGTGTACACGTGTACATGCATGGGCAAGGTACCAGCCACCTGTCTTAGGCTGGCTGCTAGATGGAGGGCAAAGTGTGTGAGGGGGTATTGTGCAGATTTGCTGAGTTGAGGGAGTGCAGGATATGCATGTGGTTACAGCAGGAATGGGCATTTCCGTTGATCTGGATATGGGAGTTTCATGGCCCAGGGGCTCTTTCCTCAGTGGAGGTTTGAATATGAAAAATGAAGTCCGAGGCCTCCAGTGGAGGCACCTAGTCACTGAGGCTTTCTCTTTCTCTGGCTGTTAGCTTCTCCTGATAGCTGCAGGTGCCCCTGGAGCCTGGGTTCAGGACTGAGGGGAGGAGGTGGAAGAAGTTCAGGGCAAGTGGGGAGGTGGAGAGACAGGCCTGGCAGGCAGCTCTCAGCACCATGGCCAGGGCCCGACCACTGCCACCGGTGCTTTGGCCTGGGTGCCCAGTGGCCAGCCAGACCCAGTACCTGATCTTCCGAAACTTTAGGGACTGTGCTGGGGCTGAAGGCCAAGGCTAGGGGCTTGGTGTGGGGAAAGCTCATGGAACCCAGACCCAGCCTGAATTGCAGGCAAAGGGGCAATCTGGGTCAATGCTGGTGGCTAGTCAGGTTCTCCCCACTTGGTCTCTGAATTGGCCTGCCCAGCAGTCTGCTAGCCTCAGCTGGCAGTGCCCAGCCCACACAATGCGCTTCTGCCTGGTGTCGACCTGGATGGCTTCCCGGTCTCCTGTTAAGCTGTGTGTGGAAGCCGGCTGCCAACCCATGGAGACTGCAGCTGCCTTGACCCCCCGGAACAGCCTCCTCTCAGCAGCCTATGGCCTTGAGGCTCGGTCTTTCTGTGGCCTTCTTCCTGGGAGTGAGGCTACAGTGAGATGGAGGAGGCACTGATTCTGGGGCCGGTCTCACTAAAGCAGGGTGTGGGAGCCTCCCCCTGGCCAGCCTCACCTGCTCCCAGGAAGGGACTCGATTTCCCAAAAAGACAGTAGAGATGTGGCTCTGATGACAGTGGCCTCCTGCATCTGAACTGAATCAAAATCAGGCTTTTAATTCTTCCTCCCAAAGCCCCAACCCGCCCTAGGCTTGCAGGCCGGCCTCCGCGCACGGTTACCGTGAGTCTCGCTGAGGAGCCATTTTGTGCAGCATCCTGCTTAAATCACACTCCGAGGGGCTCGTTCCTCGCTCTCTCTTCCCCCTCGCTTCCTCTCTTTCTTCCCCCTCTCTCAGGTGAACCATGCTTCTGGGCCCCTCCCTGCCTCCGCAACCCCACCCTTCCCACCCCTGGGTGGCCTGAAAGGACTAGGGCTCAGAAGGCCGCCCACACACACATCAAGAAGGGAAGAGGGTGCAGGTTCCTGGAGCTGCAGGAGGAGGGGAAGCAAGGGGCGCCTCCCAATTATGGAAATTCATGGAATTAACTGTCTCGGGCCCAAATTCAGAGCTTCCTTCCTGAACCGTGGCTGGCCTCTCTGTTCCTCTGCTGGTTCAGTTGTCCAGCCCTTGTTCACCTTCTGGAAAAAGGAATGTGTCTGCGAAGTGGGATTTTGAGGGAAACTGTAAATGGCAGGTTTGGTTGGTCACAAGCTGGCTGGGATGAGAGCAGGATGTCACCTGCTTCGGATTTAGAGTTGGGATGAAATTAGAACAAACCACAGACAAGCAATGGGGAAAGAGGCACTTGACAAAATCCAGAACTTGACAAAATCCACGTGTCATTTTTAGGGGGGTATATGGAAGGAAGGGATTTTTAGTAAAATCATGAAATCTTTTCCAAACCATCCACTTTTGGCCCCTTCTTTCCCACCCATCCTGCAAGGGTTTTACCTGGTTCAGAGTGGCCCAGTGCCCCAGACCCCACTAAAATGAATCTGCACGGGTACCTCCACCTAACCCCACAGTGCCCACTGTAGACAGCAGCAGTGAGAGTCTCTGTGACCCCCGTGTATTGACCGCTGGAATCTGGGAATCCACTTGCCTAGTCCCACAGAAAATCTCTCCCTAGCTGTTGAGCTTAAGATTTTTCTGGGGGCATCTAGGAGCAAAGATATTGCATTTTTCATATTTAATCCTTTGCCTCTTGGGGATGGCTGACAGGCGGAGGTGAATCACAGGGCTCAAGGCTGGAGGGTAGCCACAGCAGCAAGGAAGAAGGGGGTGATGGCTGGGATGAGCACGAAGTGGTACCTATAGGCCACTCACATCTGGAAGGCTGCAATGGTACCACCAATTCAGCTGCCAGGCTCAGTTTAGGGGTGATTCTGGGAGACCCAAGGTGGCAGTCCCTTTCCACTGTTGTGGCTATTTGGAGTGAGTGAGCCAGGTGTGTGCTGAGAGCTGGAGAAGGAGAGTGGAGGCATGGCTTTGTGCTTTAATTTTTGGTGAAATATGAGTTTAACCAGGAGCCAAGAGAGAGCCTAGGACTTCTCCAAGGTGCTTGGCACAATCGGTTTTACACTCCTAGTGTGCCTAGGAACCGAGAGAGAGAAGGGACCCAGCAGCCTGGTACTCAGGGCCAAAACCAGGGCCTGGCCCAAGTGGAGCACAGCTCAGGAACCTCTGAGCGCCAGGTGTTATGGGTGGGACACCGACCTGCGTTCACCGGGACAGTTAATTCCTCCCCCAATCCCTGGTCTCTGCCGCGTGGGCTAGATCTACTGCAAGTGCTGGGCATGGGGAAAGGAAGAGAGAAGTTAAAGGTGAAATGGCTTCTGCTCTCGGCCCTCCTGTGGAGATCGCCACGTCCTATCACACGCGTCCCTAAACCTTGTCACTTGAGCATTCTTGTCTCCCAAACTCTGATGGTCCGCAGTGGTTACTGAGCTCCCTGGGCCCTGGGGGTAAGACGGAGGAGTTTAGGGGAAAGACCAGACGGTGCGCACCCAGGCGCGCAGCCCTAACGCTTCTGAGGGCAGAGGGGACGCTTCCTTGCCCTCGGGGCGGGGAAGCTGTGAATGCCGAGGCCATTGTAAGGCTGGGTGGTGCGGAGCGCGGGAAGGGGGCTGGGATTTGAATGGGAGCCTGTGATTGGCCGATCTCTGGACTGACGTCACTTCCCCGCGGGGCGATTAGCCTGCGAGAGGAGGGCCGGCGGTCCAGTGCGCTGGGGGCGGCCGGGGCGCCCGAGGCTCTCTAAAAGCTCGGCGCGGGTGCCCTCCGTGCGCCCCGGGACGCCGTCGAGGCAGGCCGCCAGCGCCGGTGCCCAGACGCACAGAACGGGGAGCAGGGGAGGAATGCGCCGGGAGGGCTAGGGAGGAAGGGAACTGGGCGGGGGCTGCGGGCCTAGGTGGCGGGAGTCAGCGTGTGCGTGTGTCTGTCCATCCCCTCTGGCTCTCCGCGTGCGCCCCAGGATCCGGGAACGGCGTCCGCTCAGGCTCCCTCGCTGGGCCGGCAGCAGCACGTGGAGCCCACGGCGCGGCAGCGGCAGTGGCTAAGGGAGGCCCGTTTCTCTCTTTGGTTATCTAGCTGTATGAGTGCCACAGAGCCGTCATAAAGCTAGATAACCGAAAGTAGAAATGACTCTCACAACTTCTGCGTGCGAGCGCCCGCCCCACCGACCGCCCCGGCCCGGCCCGCAAGAGCCAGAGGAGCCGAGAGGAGCCCAGCGCCGGCCCAGCGGACTCCAGCTCGACGGAGCGGCCGCGCCCTGACCAGGTACCTGACCTCGGTTCTCTCTCTGGGGACACTTGCAGTGCCAGCTTTCCCCCAGTCCTCCTCTTTCTTGATCCCCCACCCCTATCCCCCAGCGCCGAAGCAGGAACCCCAAAGTGGAGCGGGCCGGGGAGAGGGAGGAGGTTGGGGTTGCAGAGGGGTCGCTGGAAGGGGAAGGCGCCAGCCTTCGCCTTCACCCCATAAATCAGGCTGGAACAATCCGCTCCCGGAGCCGCGGACGGGGATTTTGGGATGCAAATGCGATGGGAGAGACACAGCGGTCGGCAGGGGGTGGGTGGAGGGAGTGAATGGGGTGGGCTGGGGGCTGCGCTGCCGCTAACAATGCGGCCTTTATCGAATTATTCGACGAGTCAGCCCCTGAGCGCCATTAGCATACGGCTGGGGGGTTGCCGGAGCTTCGCCCCTCGGTGAGGTCAAGTTCTTGATAATTTGATCACTTTTCACGGGCTCTGGCAGCTGCCTTTGTGTGCAGTTGGGGGGTCTGTGTGCAGCGTGAAGCGGAGCAGAACTGGCGGGGAGTGCGCTCAATGGCAAGGGGCCAGGGCAGGGGCCTCCCTCCCCGACGGGCCGGCCCTGCCCTGCATACAAACCAAGAGCCGGCGGGCGGGCGGGAGGAACCGAGCTCAGTCTCCCGCTACCTCTACACCAGCCCAGACCGGGCTCCTCCTGCCCGAGCCTCCCCAACTTCCCGCAAGGTTAAGGTGCAGGCAAATTCCCAGAGCTCCCCCTCCTCCCTGCCCCAAGAAGTCACGATATAAGATGTATTACAATGTCTAGCAAATAAAAAAGCAATTGGGGGAAATCTGAATTCGTTCCCATGGCAACCCAATGCAGCACACCCGGCCACTCAGGCTCCCAGCCCCTCTTAACTGGGCTCAGGGAGTGGGGCTTGCCCCTGCTCAGTGCGTGGGAGTCCCGGCCCCACACAGTGCTAGGGTCCCTCTCGAGTTTCTCATCTGCCTTCAGGTCACTTTTCACCCTGATGCCTTGGCTTGTCCTGAAGCTCAGGGCTCCTGCATCTTGGGAAACCTCCCAAACTTCCCAACGAGTGGCTGTAGACCAAGGAAGGGACCCTGCCCAGCTTCAGGGAAGGAAGGAAGAAAGGTAGGCTGAGACTCCCTGATTGGTAGGGGGGCTTTCTAAGTATAGGGGTATGTGAGTGCTATGATAGACAGGCTGAAAGGAACTGGCACCACCACCCATCCCTGACCCCCATCCCCTCACCCTTTTACATGAGAGGAAACAGATCTGGGGATCTGAAGTGACTCCCTAAGGGTCACGCAGCTCAGAAGGCAGAGCTGGACCCCAGGCCACCTTACGTACATCTTGGCTCACTTCATTCCCCGGAGCCTTTCCCTCAGTGATTTTCATGGCCCGCTTCTCCCAGCCTTTGCCCAGCCCTCTTGTAAAAATAGAAATATTTTTTCCATCTTCACTCCTGCAAGCCTTTTTTGTTCTTTGCCTAACAAAATTATTTTGAATATAGGGTATATGTGTAAATGGTGAAAATTCAAACAGTACAAAAGGAAAACCCCTTGGCTCTGGGGAGGAGAACTGTGTGGCCGAGGTGGATGGTAGAGGGAGACTTTTCACTATATACCTTTGGAATTGTGACCCCTGTGAGTGTGTTAGCATTCACAGTAAAATAAAATAAAAATACACACAAAAGACCAGGCAGGGAAAGTCAGCTGCCCTCCTTCTTCGGTCCCCAATTCTCCTCAGAGATAATCACGGGCAGAAGGTTTTCTGAATCCCATTGTACCCCTCCTCCATTTTGAAAGGCCAGTCTCTCTTTTTTTCTGACAGGAGGCTGGTGAAGGGTGACTAGAGTGTTTTGGGATTCCCGAGGCTATGGGCTGCATCCCTTGGGCCGTCCCTCCCTTCCCAACGCACCTGGGAGCCTGTGTGCTGATGGTGACCTCATTTCGGAGGAAACCGGAGCAGCACTTCCTGCCCCCTTGCCCTGCACTCCCTGCCTCCCTCCCTCACCGGCCAACGGGTGTGGGCAAACCCTGGGCCACGGGCTTCGATCTTCCCCTCCCACCACCCCTACCCGTTTGCTGTGTTGCAAGATCTAGTCCTTCACTTGCCAGGGTGGCTTTGCAGCTTCCCAGCAGCGTCTACACAGTTCAGACGACTGTTGTTTTTAAACACCGCTGTCCCATACCATCTGGGCAGGTCTGAAGCCCGAGTTGAGGGTCTGATGAAGGACGAGTCTGTGCGGGAGGGCAACGCGGCATTTTTCCGCTTTCTACGAAAATCTGTTGATGCAAACCTCCCGCTTCAGAGAAAGATCGCGGCAGCAGGGCTGCGGAGGGCGATGAGCACGCCAGTTCTCATCTCCAGGAGCCCATCCCACACCTTCCCGAAACGGCCCTCCGAGAGAGGCCAGAGGCCAACCCATCCGATTTCGGCCTCCTGGTACGAATGCCTGCCCCTAATAGAGCAATGTTCGAATCCCCTTTGGACACTTAAAGCCCAAGGCACAGACTCAAAATTGGTGCCTGGGCCCATCAACATCTTCTGGCCTGCCTGGACCTGGAGTAGCCGGACGGGTCTGGGGCCTTCTCAGCCCCTCGTCTCCTCCATTCCTGTGCCCCAGGAAGGCCTTCCCCAAGCCTCCTCTGGCCACTGGCTCCCCACGTTTGGGCTTCATTTTCGTCTCCGGTTTGTGCTACTCTTTCTTCATCCAAAAAGACGTTGGAGATCCCGATAATCTGCTGCAGCTTGGAAGCCAGAATCTTAGAGAATCTCGGATACTCCTCACCCCATTCCTTTCATTTTACACCTAGAAATGGTGTAAAAAGGCCCAGTGGCTCATGGAAGGTCGCACAGAAGGCCACTGACAGGGCAGCTCTCAGGACAGCCACCGTGGTGGGCGAGGCATTCGGGGCTTCCTTTTCTCTGGTCCACGAGCTCCCAACTCCGAACGCTGTGGGACTGCATGGGCCTCTGCCCGGGCCAATGAAATGCGCTGCCGAGAGGAGGCTGCGGCGCGGCCCTGAGGCCTGATCTCCACAGGCCGGAGAGTTCTCTGCCGGCCGCGGCCCGACCTCCCGGGAAATGGGACCAGAGCGCGGAGGGAGCCTGGCCAGGAGGCCTCCTAGGACCCAGCCGCGACGCTGAAAAGCATGAAGGGTCGGAATTAGGCACTCATTTAGCGAGCGTTACTAATCCGAAGTTACAGCGCTAATTCCCTGATCTGGCCGCTCCCACACGCAGCGCCGGGATTAGAGGCGCGGTCGCCGCCCGCCCCGCCCTCATACCCCAAACGCGCCCGCCCCGCGCCCTCGAGGCTGCGGGCTCAGGGCTAATCCGCCGCGCCGCGCTCGCCTGGCCCGAGCGTGCGGCGGGTCGGGCTCGGCCAGCTGGGGCGAGCCGGCCTGTTCGCTGGCTCGGGCGCCCGGGTCCGAGCTGGGCAAGGAGCGATTGGCCATGAGCCGCGGGACAGCCCAGGCGGGACGGATGCGCCCTCCAGGGCCCAGGCGAGGCCGCGCGGTGGAGAACCGCCGGGATTTCTCCAACCCGGGTAGGCGCACCCACAGCAGCGGCCTTTGGAGGCCGCGGCGCCATTTTAGTGGCCTTCCTTCCCCCTTGGCATCTCTCGTGTACGGCGTGGCTGGGTGTCCCCAGCTCCCCCATCCCGCCCTGACTTTGGCTGCCCCCTCCGTCAGCCTGGATAGAGTGACCAATCAGCTCTGACCTAGGGTGGGATGCCCATCACCATGGCGACGGCTAGGGCGCCCTGGCAGTGCTGCCCATCGCAGAGGGCGAGTCTTCACTCCTCCTAGATGGGTGTGAAGGGAAGGTGGGGACAGGTGCGGGGGAGGGGCGGATGGAAGGAGGCCGTGGTGCCTCGTCCCCATTCCCACCCCATTTTGCCTAGGGTCAGTTCAGCTGGGTCAGGCAGGGGACAAATGGATGGTGTGGAAGGGGCCTGGGTAGGGGCCTGGGCTTGTCCTGGGGCGGCTCTTCCACGAGTCCTCTCATCCCCCCCAGGACCTAGCTCTGGTATAAAGGCTCATCTTGGTCTCTCATCCTCTTCTATGTGTCTCTTCCAAAGACAGTGGTGTTCAGGAGCCCCCAGACTCTTCCCCCCAACTTTCTTGCTGTTCAGTGCTGTGATTTTAGACAAGTCGCTTTCCCTGGGTCTTAGTTTTTGCATCCAGAAGATGGCTCATGCATGGAAAGCCTTCAGTGCACACTGGCTGTTCTATCAGTGTTAGAGCTCCTTCTCCCTTAGCAGGGAGGGCAAGACTTTTGGGGGCAGGATTCAGAACCTGAGGATGTCCTTTCTGTCCAGGGCAGCCAAGTTTGGGTGTCTCGTGGCTTCCTAGAGCCAGCTTTTCATCTCTCCTCCAGACAGCTGGGAGAGGAGGGGAGGATTTTTAAAAATAGAACCAGGGTGGGGGCTGTGGCTGGAACAAAACCTTGGTCAGTGGCTCTGAGAATAGGGCGCTGCAGCTCCCAAAGCTCTGGCTCCTTCCTTCAAGCCTGGTCTGGCTTAAGCACCACTTTAAGTGGTCCCGGCATTCACTGGCCAGCCCCTCACCGCAATTGAGCCGCAGGAGTTTGAAAAGAGGGCCAGGGCCTCAATGACAGGACCTTGGGCCAGGCTAATTGGTTTTGGTTCAAGGGGATACTGGATTTGTGAAAAGCTCCAAATCGCCTTTCCCACGCCAGAGCCAGGCCATGGCTTTAAGGAGAAGGGTTCAAGGAGCTTGGGGCCAGGCAAGAAAGCTGGGAATGAGGTGCCTTCAGCTGATGACCCTGCTCTCATGGCCAAGACAGCCCTCTGGTTGGAGAGGGTAGGAAGCTGTTGTGAGGCCACTTCCAGGGGCACCTGCGTTTATGGCCTGTCAGGTATTCGAGAGTCAGCTGGATACATTCCTAACCTTCTCCTACACGTGGCTGTGCCAAGAAAGGGGCCTTCTCCTTTGGCATACCTTAGTGGTGGAGAGGCCCCATTTTCTCAAGTGGGATCATCCATTAAAAGAAGCCAGCAATGGCCAAGTTTAATATTTCTTGCCCCAGGAGCTGGACTAAACCCAGACTTTTATATTCTGGGGGCATCCTGGACTCCATCCTGAGGCAGGTATGCAGTTGGTCTCAAGGTGATAACTCACTTCTGTCTCTTGAAATGTCCTTACACTACCCTGGGCATGGACAAACAAAGCAGAGATGAGAAACAGGAAGCCCTTGGTACTTAAAAAAAAAAAAAGGTCAAATATTTCTATTCTCAAAAGTCCAGCATTAATTATGTTATGACTTAAATCTATCATCATTATAGATAATTTTAATATAAATGCCTTGAAGCATGTATCTTAAGGTGTACCAGTTACCTATGTGTTTGGACTAAATGATTGCACATACGTATATATAATATACCCATTCTATGTGTGTGTATATATATATATATATGTATACATGGTCTATAAACCAAATCATATGCTTATATTAACAATCAGTTATGTTAAGGATGGAGGCAGGGTGGGGTGCTATAAATCATCAGCCCCATTTAAAATAACAACGTTGCATTGACCGAGACTAGTGTTTCATGGTTCGTTGTGTGTTGAGGGGAGCATTCCTATGTGATCACAGGCTGAAGAAATCCCCTACCTTTTTTATTATCATCCAAATTTTTCACTGTTTGCCCACTTGACTCATATAAATAGGAGAAAGGCACTTTGAAGAGATATAGAACTGTGTATCACATTTTCCATTTTTATTTCAACTTTTAATTGCCCAGAGCCTAATTTCTGTGGGCCTCTGCTGATTTGCACATTTGAGATTCATGTGTAAATATGCATGTGGCATGTGTGCACGCCTGGGCCTCCTTATCACAAAGTGTGCTCTCTCAGTGTTTAAATACACACAATCCACATCGACACATGATTATGGGCTTATGTATTTGCTTCTTCTCTAGAATCGGGTTAATTTTCCCTTCGCTAATCCTCAAACCCATTAAGTTCCCCACCTCCCCACCCCCACAAAAAATTGCAAACCCTACCACAGACCAGTGGTCTCACCCCACTTCTCCAGCAAGCAGTTCTCCAGGCGGGGTGCTGGAATGAAGGTTCCTATTAGGCAGACTTCATTAATGTTACCAAATATACCCTGGCACATTTACTCGCCTACTATGAAGTATTACCATAAATAATTAAAATTAAACTGCACTTGTCAAAATAAATGAACAAAGTAGAGTTAGTGATGTCTTTGCCTTGATTTGCTTGGTTTGCTTATTCACTAATTTGAAGAAAGAAAGTGAGAGAAGGAAAGAAAGAACACTGCTACAGACTGCCATGGGATGGGCAGAGGAGATGGGGAGAGAATGGAGAGAGAGAAAGAGAGAAAGAGCGAGAGCCCTCAGTCATCTGCCCATGGGTTTCCAGTCATTAGGGCACTCTGGGAGGCTGGAATGCAGCCTTTAACGTCAGCCCATAATGAATATTGAGGTGTGGACGTGGAAGGAGGGATTTCTTTGTTTACTGAGGAATGGCCATGGGAGTGGGGGAGAGGATTGCCTTTGGGGATTAAGGAGTGGGCTTTGTTTTTATAAAGGGCCTTACTTCTTTTCTGAAGTTTTCTGCAGCTAATTGATTCAATTTAGACATTCCTCCTCCCCACCCAGCCCTGGCCGCGTGTTTGTGAGATGTGCACAGCCCCGTTTCCCCATCTGCTCTGGCCTCTTTTTCCACTGCGACCCTTGAAAAGGGTGTGAACCTTCACATCAACGAGATCACAGGCTATGGGGAAAACAGTCAGGGGCTGAGACCTTTGTATGGATATGTGTGTGATATAAACGCACATACATATACACGCACATATATTAATAGAGGTATAATTTACACCTAGAAACAGATCATAGGTGTACAGTTCTGTGGGTTCTGACAAATGCATTTATACTCATGTAACCAACACCCAAGATAAACCTCATTTCCTTCATTCCAAAAACTTCTTTCCTACATCTCAGCAGTCAATCCCTGCCAGTCCCCATTCCGATGTCTCTTACCATAGATTAGTTTTACCTATCTAGAGTTTCATATAAATGGAATATATGCCAGGGCTTTTGAAAATGAATTTATTTCGAGTCTGGAGGGAGCACTGTCCTGGGAGGCCTGGTTGAGCTTGTGTCCAGGAGCACTGGACTTGTGTTAAACACTGTCCCCTTGGATGGGCCCAGAAGTCAAACCTGTCATTAGATTTTTTTTTTTTTTTTTTTGGTTGGGAGAGCTGGTATGGGCTGGTCGTCCTCCAGGAGAGCCCTGTTCTCACCCGAGGTCTGTTAATGAGCTGGGGACAGGTGAGCCTCACACGTTCCAACTTGGCTGCCTTCAGCGGCATCCAGGAGCAGTGGTGAGCTATTAATGGAAGGTGCCGGCTTTGTGCTAATTAGAACTTCCTTTCAGCTTCCATCTGTGCAGACACTGGAGCCCCTCACTGGTCAGCCTCGCCGTCCCAACCCCCTCAGTCTGCAACCTAGTTTTTGTCCCCCCTACACCCCACGAATTAGGGGGTGCTATGAGTGGAGCTGCTTTCCTCTATCTCTGGTCAAATCCCGGCTCTTTGTGTATTGCAGAACTGTACTGGGTGGTATTTCTCAGGGCTTCTCTCTCTTGTTGGGGTGCAGATGGACTTGGAAGATGGAGTTGGAAAGGGATTTGGGCACCATGGCCACCCTCCTGGGTAGGCTGGACTTACATCATCGACCTGAGTTTGTTTTATGAAAGACCTCTCTCCTCTGCCCTCTGGAGACTGTGACTTCAGACCCTTGTCCTCTCCATTACCCCCAGTCCTGCTGTCTCCCAAGTCTGATGGTACCCACCCATCTCAACTACAGCTGCCATCTTTGCCATCTCAGGCAGCCTACAGGTGGGGGCTGTGTCCTTGGCCCTCTTCTGAAAAAAAAAAAAAAAAAACTATTTTTTTCTTCACTTTTGCTTTTTATTTCTTTCACCTCAGTCCCAATGGACATATATATATATATTTTTAATGGAGGATGTCTCTTACAGAGGTTTCATTGAAAAAGAAGAAACAATGTCACATTAACGTCATATAAAGAAAAAACCTCTCAGAATGGAGGTTGGGAAAGCTAGGGTTTCTTGCCTGAATATCAGTTGGGATGAAATCTCTTGTAAGGAACTCAAGAGAGGAGCGTTTCCTCAAAATGCTTTCTTTAGCTCCTGAGTCTCCTTAGGTCTCCACTGGGGTTGTGTGTAAAAATACCAAGCCCTCCCTGACAATGCGTCTCATTCTCTTCTGCTTGAATTATCCTGATAATGAGAGGTCACCCACTTCTTTGACAGTGTAGACTAGGATTTTAAAAATTGGGAGTGAATTATTGGACAGTGTGACACTTCACCAGCTTCCCTCAAGGTTCTGGATCTATGCTAAAGAGGGGTGGAAATGCTTCTGGGGTATCCAGAAGGGCTGCAGAAATTCCCCGTTATCGGTCATGGGGAGAGCAGGACTGGCTTGCCTCTGTGGCCTCTTCTGCCTCTGGAGGTGACAATTCCTGATTTGAGGCACTAGGGTGGAAGACCCAGGACTATCCAGGACCAGGTTAATAAACTGGCAGTCCAGATTCCAGAAGGGCAGCAGCTAGGGGCTGGGGACATGCCCATGCCTGTGGGACAGAGTTCTTTTGCATGCTTTGGCCTTTACAATTCTGTATCCTTGACAAGTCACAGGCATCTCTGGGTGAAATGGGGACAATGGTACCCATACCTCCAAGGGTTATGTGAGAATTAAGTAAAATATACAAATAAAGTGCCTGGCATACAGTAGGCACTGAGCAAACGGTAGCTCTTTTTTCCAGGCTGGGGCAAGGGATACATATAAATGTCTGGATCTGAAGTTTGAAATTCCACCTGCTGGAGACAGTGAACACCCCAGTAGATACCCCAAATCACACAGAAGGACGGATGACAAGCTGCCTTCTTCCTCCAGGGCATGCCATACACACTGGGCCTGAAGTGGGAGAATCGGGACCCCAAAAAAACGGCTTGTGGAGCGGGGTTGCACATGGGTGTGAAGTTCCCAGCTTGGCTGCCTGGGGAGGGGGAGCATATAAATGTCTTTAGAGATTTGAAGGGACCAGGATCTGGACTGACTTGCGTTGCCAAGAGGGCTGGGGCTGGGAGCCAAGGGGGTGCTGCCGGGAGGCCCAGGTTAGCTTGGGGTATGGCATCTCTAACAGTTGGCGCCTGCGGAAAATGGCCTGGGGTTCCAGCTCTGGAAGGTTCCGAATCTCAGTATTCACGAGAGGCGCTGTCCCGAGCAGCCAGGGTTGTCCCGTGGTGGTCTCGGGCAGGTTCTCCGCGATGCGCTTGCTGGGTCGCAGGTGAGAACCTCACGGTTCTCCATTTCCGAAGCTCCAGCTCTGAGCAGGCAGAGGGTCGCTCCCCTCGCCTGCCCCTGCGGTGGCCAAGCGGGTGGCTGGAAGCGTGGCTAGCTGGCAGGTAAAGAGCTCCAGGTGAGACGGAACATGACCCCCAACCCCCTTAGCCGGTGCCCCACCCGATTTCTCTCCTGCGTCCTGGGAGGGCATGGTTGAGGCGCCACCGGTGCCCAGCAACCTCCCCAGGCTGTGGTTGTGACCTGAGGACACGTGTGTCCCCGCTCCCAGGCCACTGCTACGCGACCCTGAGTGCACCTTCAAGAAGGCCAGGCACGTTTCTGGGCGGGCGTGGGGGGTGCCTGATATCTCCGCTCTGTTTTACAGTTACTCCCCTGCTGGTGCCTCCCTCCTTGGCGCGGTTCCCGCCTGCGATCGGCGCCCTCTTCGCAGTCACGAACTCGCCAGCAGCTAGCAGCACTGACTAGTAGGAGGGCCCGCCGGAGGAGAGGTGAGCGCCCAGAGCCAGGGAGTGGGTGGAGGAGCTGGCTGCCCGCACCCGCACTCCGCTCCAGATGTCTCAGAGAGTGGGCTGCGGGTTGGGAGGTTGGGAAATTCCAGGATCAGGTTGGTAGTGCGCCTGTGTTTTTACCTGGGTCACCAGCAAGACGACTCCCCTCCTCCCTAGGCCCGGATCCAATGTCATCCCTCACCCTCAACCTGTGAAATGGCTTTAACCATACACCTGCTGGCTTGTTCTGCTCTGTGACATAATTTGGCAGAACACGGCGTGTAGCACACAGTGGGCGCAAAGTAAATGGCGGCTCTGGCGGTTCTAGCACCGGAGGCGGCTTCTTGGACACCCGGCCTTCGCGGGAGCCTGAGGTGCTCGGTTGCTAGAGCCTTAGCTGGGAGTGGCGCGGCTGCTTCCCGCCTGCGCAGGATCAGGCCGGCCCCCGCGGGCCTGGATCTGGATCCAGAGCTAGGGAAACTGGAAAAACAGGCACAAACTCGGAAGCCGCGGTACGGCAAGAGCCTAAGCAAAGAATCCTTTCCAAGATTCACACGTTGTCTACACCAGGACACCACCTGGGCCTACGGCCTTCCGAACCCGAAGCGCTCGCAGCCCAGAGCTGGCATCAGGCCGTGAAGGTCGTCGCAGGCCCCAGAGTGAGGGCGCGGGGCGCGCGCGCCCACGGGACGCCCGGGGTTGGGTAGGCAGGAGGGAAGGGCGCCGGCAGGCCCGCGGCTGTTTCCTCTCGGCCCGCACGGCGGGCCCGGGAGGCCATTTTGAGAGCGCGAAGAGGGGCGGCAAGATGGCTGCGTGGGCACCCGGAAGGTCGCCGCGCCAAGGGCCCGCTGAGCCCCTCCTCGCATTCGCCCAGCCGCGCGGCCCACGGAAGCGGAACGCGCGTCGAGAGCGCCCTGTTCGCTCGCCCCAGACAGATGCCCCGTTATTCATTACCCCGAGGCCTAGAGGAAAGAATGGCTGCCGTCCTCCTACCCACAGCCCGCCGGACCCTCCGTCGCGGCTGCCCGATCCCCGGAGCCGCAGCCGCCGAGCCCGGCTGTGCGTGTCGTGGCTGCTGGGGAGAAAGAGGCGTCCGGTAAGAGCCCCCCTCACTGGGCTGCCCACCCCGCGCAGGGGCGGAAACGGCTTTCCCCGCGTGGGGAACAATGGCGTTATTTTGGAGTCTGCAACCGCGAGCGCTTCAAGCTCTTTGATTATTTTCGAGGAGTGTTAGGTGCGTGGCTAACGCCCGCGTTTTCTTGGAACCACGAAGCCCGAAATGGCGAGCGGGCCGAGGTCGCCCTCCTGGGGCTGAGTGTGGTCTGGAGCGCAAGGATAGCCACGGGCCAGGGAGCCGTGGGCCTCGAGACCCGGGCGGGAGCTGGCGAGGGCCTCCATCGTGTGGTTGGGGCTGAGGACCGGCCAGGAGGCTCCATTCACACCATCCCAGGGCAGGCTGGGGGTCAGATGCGCATGAAGCGGGCCGGGCAGTGGAGCTGCATGTTTGAGCTTGCCCTCTCTAGGCCTAAGGGCCAGAGCTTCTGCTCTTCTGCCTCCTTTGCCCCATCCTACCCTCGTGAATAATTTAAGCACAATCACTGTTTTTCTAGCTGTCCGCATTGACCCACCGCTGCCTTGAAGCAGGTCCCAGGCGTGTGCATTTATATGCAGAGTGACCAAGAAACTTCAGTAATACTAGTTTGTGTCTTTGGAGCCCCACTTTGTGCTAGGGCTAGTGCTAACAGCTTCAGGAGAATTCAGCCTCACCTTGACAGGTAGGGTGATGATTCACTATTTGTGGCTTTTGCCATAGCTAGGATGTGGCAGAGCCGGTTGTGGACTCGGGGCTATATGCCCCAAGGCCTGTGTTCCCAACCTGTCTCTCTGCACATACACAGGAACACAGGGATTCATCACCGTTGTGGTTTCATCTTTCAAATAAGCACCAAGCCTTTCCTGAATCCACGTCCCCATCCCCACACAGCCCTGCCTCACAAGTGAGGGCTCTCCTGTCATCCCCCAGCCTCCCAGTCTAAAGCCCTGGCCTCAGATAGATTGTGTGACTGAATAATGTGTTTGTTCTGAGCTTCCTGGCAGCCAAGAAAAGCAAACATGATGGTTTATAACCTTGTTTTTAAAATGAAGCTCATCAGGATTTTAGAGAGATGAACATTTTTTCTGCATAAGACTTATAGAAAATGTAAAGCTTAGTGATTATGTAGGTCAACTGCTCATGTCACTGATGAGGAACCAGGTCCAGAGAGGTTAAGTGATTTTCACCAAGGTCACAAAATTAGCTCGTACAGTGAGGACTGAGACCCAGGGGTCCTGACACCCAGTCCAGTTCCCATCCTCTCATGACCAGGCTTTAGTGGGCTTCTCAACTTGGAGATAGTTTAATTGTGGTCTAGCGACTCCATTCCTCACTATAAATTGCTGAGACCTGGATGCTGCCTTGTTCCTTTCTTTGCCCCCAGTTCCTAGTGCTGGGCTGGACTCATCATTGTGGGTGTCTCTAAATATTTGATAATTGAGTGGGGCTAAAACCTGTGATAATGAGAGGATGGGGGCGGTGGTAGAGGAGAAGTCCCTGACTTCAGTTTTCTAGGGGGCCATTATTTTTTTAATGTTAGGTTCCTGATCCTTAATTCCCTAGGTCTCTCTCATGGCAAGTGGTACGAGGTGGATAGTGTGTTTTCCCTTTTGGTAGTCATCCTATTCCTAACTGCCCCATCACATTATTGGACCTTATAGGAAAGGGTCATTTGTGTCTTGGGGGACTATGTTGTCAGTGACACCTGCAAGTCCCTTTAGGTGAACTGAGGTCAGCACAATGGCCATGAGACCTGGCCGACTCATTCTTTTGTCCTCTTTGGGTGGATAGTCAGCCTTTCTGTACTTGCTCAGGTTTGATTCCCACGGCTTAAGTACAAATCACAGAATGTGGCTTAGATTAGTAAATTTCCATGGCTCCCAAAAGGTAGCATTTGAATCCCTAGCATGATAACTGTAGGTGCTGAATAAATTTAGTGACCCTGCAACAGACCAGATTCTCTGGAATTCTAGGCTGGAAAGGTGTCACCCCTGGGTGTGGGGAGGGTTGTGCTTCTTGATGGGAGCCCCCGTTGGCAGAAAGGCTCCAACAGATCCTGGCCAAATTCTATCATCTTTGGGTAGAATCTGCATGGGCAAAGCAGAGTAGGTAACTAGGGCTGGTTTGCAGCTTAAGCTCCAGCTGTGGAAGAAAAACAGGGTTCAGCTCCCCAGATTAGTTACTGTCTACAAGGATTAAAGGCCCCAAATAATGGCTGGCTTCTCCCCTCCTCTGTGCCAAGGGAAGACATGTAAATACAGCCGCACACCAGCTTAGGCAGTAGATGTGTATAAATCGAATTTAGCAAATCAGATCATGGTTTAAATGCACTATTTAAAGCAGTCCTGCAGTGAAGCCTTTTACAAAGGGAATAATCATTTTGTGATGCTAATCATCAGCCTCCAATTTATCTCCTTTGTAAGTTCAGATGTTGGTGCACTGGGTGTTCTGAAATTGGGGCGCTCTTGTGTAGGGCTCTGGTGATGGCTGTCTGCCTTCTTTTTCTGACCTCTCATTTTAAATGGGTGCATGTCCTGTTTCTCACTGGGGGCCTCAGGATGCTTGTCACTTAGCCTGATAGTTCTCATCCATCCCACTTATCTTTTTATAATCTGATAGAGCCCACCATTCAGCTGCTCCTGGCTCCTTTTTTTGAGATTTTTGCCCTTCCTGGGGAGAAATACAAGCCCTGCTGTTCTTGAGGTGTTAAAACCCGCTCCCTCTCTGATCTGAACCATCCTTTGTTTCCCTGAGCTTCTGGTATCTCTGGTGCAGATCAGAAAGATGATCTTAGAGTCGACCAGATAACACAAATCAGCCCTGAATTTAGAAGGCGAATTAAATGCAGCCACCCATTTGCTGAATAGGCAATATCCAAAATATTCTTCCCATTCACGGCAAAATAACTGAGGCCTGGATGTTAAAGTGACTTTTCCCACAAGTTAAAATCAGGACTCCAAGGAGAACCTGTCTTCCAATTGCTATAAAAGTGTTTTATATGCTGAGCTGTAGTTCCTTTCTCTGCAGAGAAAATATAATCAGAGACCATCTGGGTGGGAGAGAAAGAATGAAGAGAAAGAAATGGATCAGAGTGGAATAAAGGAAGTGGGCAGGAAGCTGGGGGGCTTCGAGGAGCCTGACCTTGCTTAGCTTACAGGCCCTGATATAGTGTCTTTGTCAATGCTGCCACTATTGACACGTTCCTCAGTAATTATGACTGTGTGTTGGCATGGCGACTCGGAGTAAGAAGACTAGAAGCACTGGGTAAATGCACGACTTGTTCTTGCCTTCTAAAGCAGAGAGGAGCTTTTGTGGGTAGTTCCTACAGGGATACATGGTAGAAAATTCACCAAACCCAGTGCTGGAGTGTATTTACACCCCATAGGAGCCAGGTGGCCCTCAGCAGAGATTGTACAAACAGAGATCCTTAGCAAGACTGGCATCTAATGCAGAGGTCTCCCAGAGCCTCCCTCTTGTGTCTTCCTGTTGGTCTTAGCCTTGTAATGTCAAGTATATTCATTTTTGCTCCTTTCTAGGTTGTCTGTTTCAAAATAGGTTTATGTTGCAGTCTCCCTGAATTTGATTGATCATAAAATTATCTATTTCATAGGCCATGACTGTGTATTTGGAACCTGAAGGGAAAGGCTGATGGGCACAGCTGGGGCTTCCCTTTCTATCCTTGTGCCCTTTTCTTAGATACTTGGACCACATTCTCATCCTCTTCTGAAAATGGGGAGAAGTTGCTGTTGTCAAGAGCTGTGCTGTCCTTTATGATAACCACTAGACACACATGCTGTTGATCTCATGAAATGTGGTCAATGTGGCATGTTGAAATGATAATGTTGGGTTAAGTACAATATATTGTTAAAATGACCTGTTCATTCTTACTTTTTAATGAGGCTTCTGAAACATTTAAAATTATACTTAGAACTGACATATTTTCATTGGACAGTGAGGTCTACACTAGATGCTCAAGACCTCTTCCATCCCCATTGCTTAGTAACTAATCCTGATCTCCCCCCAGGAGGCTTTTGGCCACACAGGGCTCTGTGCATAGAGGTCCATGGAAAAGCTAGAGAGGAGGCAAGTAGAGAGCCTCGGGCCTTAAGGGGCTTTTAGGAGTGCCTAGTACAGCCCTTTAAATGGGGATTACCCCCCAGTCCTTGGAGGCAGAAGTCGTGGCTTGAATCTGCAGGCAACATTGTATTTTTCAGCATTTAAGGTGGGGATAAGGCAGCCAATGGGTAAACCCCAGAAGAGTCTTTGGATGAAGGTTTAGCAGTGCCCCAGTGGAGTTTGAATGGGCACAGCTGTAGATAACAGGAGAGTCGTCCTCCTTCCCCTGTCCCTTGCAGTGATTTCATAGTCTCCCAGATGTGCAGAAACCACAGGGCATGGGAAGGCAGCCATGCATCCAAGGTTCGTGCCAAACCCACTTTCAGCAGGTTTGTTTCCTTTGGCCCGAGGGCTCCTTGTCGCCCCTCTCCTGGCTGCCCCTCCTCCCCTCAGCCTGTGCTGCTCTCCGTGAGCTGGAGCTTCTGGGATGCGTCTTGGCTCAGAGCCAGCGTCTTCTTGGAGAGGCCTCCTGCCCTGGCTCCCTGCCAAGCCTCAGGGCCTCAGAGAGATTTTCCGGGGAGATGCTGGGCTCATACTGCTGTCAAAGGGCAGAGGGGCCTCAGTTAGGCTTCTCCCCTTGGAGGACCCCTGGCTGTGGATCTGGGCTTGCCTCCAGCCCCCTTTCCCCCTCAGAAACTCTCAGTTTCCTCTCCTGGAAACCCTGGACTGGGTTAAGGGCCTTCCAGGTCCCGTAAGCCTTGAGTTTATAAAAAGAAGGCTCCTCACATGAGCCTGGGAGGTAGGGAATGGGCATCGAGGAGGTCATAATGAGTCATGATGATGGGGACAGGAACCATTTACTGAGCACTTACTCTGTGCCAGGTTCTGTGCTCATGCTTTGTATATTGTATCTCCTTTGAGGGCCATCTCTTGGGGAGAAAAAAGAATAGTAAATTTGACCAGGGATTTGCCCTTCTTTTCTAAGCCAAATGCCATTTGGGTGACTGCGTGGGGTGTGTTACAGGAGCTACAGCCCTTGCATAGGAGGGACTATCAGCCCCCAGTGAGTCCTTGTCTCCCAAGGAATCAGCCTGGGCTTTGGGAAGCAGCATGAGTTCATTTGGGTTTCCAAAGGATGCCTCTGCAGTGTCTCCTGCTTGGGGCTGGCAGTACACCTGGAGAATCAAGATGGGAGGTCTCCATGCTGGGCCCCTGGGAGCCTTGGTGCGGTGCTAGAGGGATGAGCAGCATACCACCCAGTCCGGATTTATCTCCTAATTGTGTGCTCCATATCCTTGCTGTGCCTCAGTCTATAAAATTAGGGGGTTGGCCCAAGCCTGCCAGCCTGCCCACAGTGCCAAGGGATTGTGGCTGCTCAGGATGATGCTGGCCTTTTGCTTTCTGCAGTGTTATATCCCCCTGATGTAACACGCGTGATCTTCTGGAGGAGGGAAGGGAGCCCACATCTTCTGTCCCATCTCATCTTGTCCTTAAGCAGAGAATGTCAAGCCTTCCTCCTATCTGCCCAGTTCTGCACCATAGCTCCTGCTGTCTCCTTAGGTTAGGAGAGGTGGCAGATGCCTCTGAAGGCATATTACATCCTTGATGAGTTCTGGGGAAAAAGGGAGTAAAGAAACAAGTCTCAAGTTTATAGCCACGCCTTCCCTTTGAATCTGCAGCTTCTTTTACCCAGTATTGAGTGCACTGTTCTCTCTTCTACTGTGGGTTGCAGACTCCAAGACCATGGTGGTGTGAGGCAGAGGCAGTGTGGCCCAGTGGGTATCCAGGTGGAGGGGTTGGTCTGACCTAATTCAGAGCCCACAGGACACCCCTTCCCCTCTTCCTCTGAGCCAGTTTTCCCATCTGCAAAATTGGGAATAGTAATACTTACCTTGTGACACTCAAGATGCATCCCCCGTCTTGCTGGTCTGTCACGAGTAAAGGCCAGGTAAGGTGGCCGGCAAGGGACCAGGGTCAGCTCTCTGTTAGTCACTCCACAATTGCTGTGGTGTTTACAGACCAGCCATAAGCTCTGCAATGCAGGGAGAACCCCTGACCTCTAGGAGCAGAGAAACTAGTATTACCAGCTTAAGGTGGCACAAAAAATCCAAGGGGCAGATTCTTTTGATGTTTTGTCTCTGTCCTTGGGAGTTAAGAGAAGAGGAATTAGATTGGGGTGGAGAAGCCTCACTGTGCCCAAACAGGTCTTCTAGGCTGTCGAGAGGGCAAGACAGGGCATCCCTGCCAATGGGGAGAACTCTGACCAGGGCCTTAGAGGTGGAGATGAAGGGGGAGGAGGAGTCCTGCTGGACTGGGCCTGAGATTTGGGTATAGGTCAGGTCAGATGGTGGAGGATAAGAATGACAGAGGTAGGGAGCAGGCTAAGAGAATTGGTATGGTCACCATGTGCAAGATGGGTGGGCACTGGAGGCTGTCAGGCCTTGTGCTGCCCAGGCCAACCTGAGCTGAGCAGCCACACCCACCCTGTGCCACTCACCTCTTATGGTTCCTGGCCTGGACGTCAGCAGCCCCAGGGCTGTGCTGTGGAGCCATTTCCCAGTTTGCAAGGGAACTGCGGGGCTCTGAAATTGGAAGTCGTCCCATGCCACACTGTATTTTTTCTTACCACACTATTTATTCATTCAATGTCTATTGACCACACATTATGTGTCAGCCTCTAGGCAAGGCCCTGGGGATACAGAGAAGGAAACCACATTCCCTGGCCCAGCACTTTCGCTTGTGTGATGTGGAAAGGCATATATCCACCTAGAGCTGGAAGGCCAGGCTAGCGGGGGTGGTGTGCTAGATTAGCAGGCACTCTGGGTCTGACAGTTATCATCAGTTTGTGGCTTATTGGCTTTCCTGCCCCTCTCCATGTCCCAAGAGCCTGGGAGAAAAGGGTCAGAGGCCATGTCGTGCTTTGCCCGTGATGACCTTAAGCTGTCGTTTAGCCTCAGCTAGAACTGTAATTCTCTAGATTCCATTGTTTCTGTATAGAATTGTGACATTTCAGTTTCCCTTTCTTCATTTAAAAAACACCTTTTTTTGTTTGTTTGTTTTTTTTTTTGAGACAAGGTCTTGCTCTGTCGGCCAGGCTGGAGTACAGTGGCCTGATCATAGCTCACTATAACCTCGAACTTCTGGCTCAAGCAGTTCGCCCGCCTCAGCCTCCAGAGTAGCTGGGACTATAGACATGTGCCACCACACCCAGACTTTTATATTTATTTTATAAAAATAAAAAAAATATTTTTTATTTTGTAGAGACAGGGTCTTTATTGCCCAGGCTGGCCTCAAACTCCTGGCATCAAGCGATCCTCCCACCTGGGCCTCCCAAAGTGTTGAGATTACAGCATGAGCCACCACACCCAGACTAAAAGGCAGTTTGATTTTACAAATCAAAATAGCAGTAATCTATGGCGATTTACTTGTGAGATTGGTAGGAAACATCTTAAATGTAATCAAACAATAAATTACATCTTGATGAATTCATGTGTAGGTTTCTCTTCCTCAGAAGAAATCAGATGCTGTTCAGAGCACCAAGGCTAGAATTTTACCCTGGTTCTCATGCTACCCTGCACCCAGGTTGGATCCTGAGTACAGTTTTTGGCAGGTGGGCCTGCAGATAAGTTAGCAATGGGGGATACCCAGCCGCCTCTCTTCATACAGCTGAGGTTTTGGGGAGTCATTCTTATAGCCCCTGGGTTGGGCCTAGTCCTGCAAATGAATTCACCAGCCCTAAAGCCCAAATTGCAGCCTCTGTCATTCTCTCTTGCCGCCTCTGTCATTCTCTCTTGCCTTCCAGGAGTGGGAAGGGCAATAAGTTTCATCTTATTATTATTGCTATTTTGGTGGTTTTGTTGAGGTTGGTGTGTGTATGTTAGTAAGATAAAGCTCTCAGAAATTACGTAGCATTTGTCAAGGATATAAGAGGGACTGTACCACTTCTGGCTGTATAAAAGGTGGTTCCATATCTTTAAATAGAGCCCCAGGTCCTTAGCCACCAGAAAGGTCTTCACGGGAAGTGTGCACCCTCAGCAGCTGCTGCTGGTGGGCAGGATGGGCACACATGGAACAGGCTTTCCTCTGTGGACAGGTGAGAAGCAGGTGGTGAGACACAGAGCAGTGCTGGGCTCTGCTTCTGAAGCCTCCAACCTTTCCTTCCCTAGGAAGCCCCAGAGAGATTGGTAAGGGTGATTTCCCAGGAAGACACAGTGTGCTCTGACTTCTGTGACAGTGAGCAACAAGACCAACGGATGTCCAGATGCTGGCAATGAGTAGGCCTTCCCTACGCTGGGTGGTGTCCACACCCTCTGGCTTCCATTGCCTGGGTCTCCTGGAGGTGGTTTGCTGGATGAATACCGCATGCACAGAGGCTGGCCTTGGGTTTGAATATGGTGGCCAGTGGACAGCATGTGCTTCAGTTATGAGGCTGTCCAGGAGATGCTTCTTCCAAGGCAGAGCACATGCAGAGTCCAGTGCTGGAGAGGCTGGGTGCGCAGTTGACCCATTTTCAGTTCTGTTTTCCCTCTCATGTTCCTCTGTCCCCATCTAGGACATGCTCTGGAGTCAGAAGACAGTGAAAAGAGAAGCAGAAGCCTCGGTGGCAAGAGTTTGAAGGTGGGTCCCTTCCTGACATAGGCATTGGGCTGCTCATGTGTGTTCGCAGTTCTTTCCAGCTGCTGTTCTGACCTCTTTGTGCAATATATTTATGTGGCTGTAGATGGATGGTCCAAGGTAGATTTAGGTTTTGGAATACTGTTTTTTTTTTTCTACTTCAGGGAGAAAATAACCCAGTTTAGGAAGGACATTTAAAAAGGGAAAATATTAGGTATGATGGCACACCTGCAGTCCCAGCTATTCGGGAGGCTGAGGCTGGAGGATCACGAGCTCAGCAGTTCCAGGCTGCAGTGAGCTATGATCATGCCACTGCACTCCAGCCTGGGTGACAGAATGAGACCCGTCTCTTAAAAAAATGTAATTTAATTTAAAACGGGAAAATATCCTTGGTGGTTCTTGGAACCAGCACCTACTAGGTTGACCCATATGAAATTTCTTTCTTGTTGATGAAAAATAGTCAAATATTGGCAATTTCTTACGGTGCAACCTATTATAGTTCCATTCCTCTGGGATGGTAGAGGGATCCCCAGAAACACTTTTTAAGAGCTTCTGATACTTTAACCATTTGTGTTCCTCTTCATCCTATGATATCCTTCACAGAATTTTTTTTTTTTTAACAGCAGGAAGGAATCACTGTAACCTGTGGATTGTACTGCAGTAGGAAACTATCCTAGCAAGGCTCCACTTTGCCCCAGCTTCAAGGTATATCATCTCAAAATGCAGGATACGTCAGATGAATTTTGAGCACCCTTTATTATAAAAGAAATTCCAGACAGTTCAGCCAGTACTGACTAAGGGCTGAGACCAGTTCCATGCTTTTCTGTCTCCGGAGGAATTTGCTTACATCTGGATGCCTGAAACAGTATTTTACTTCACCTCCTGTGTCACCGGCGGCAGTCCTGGGAGCCTTGGGGAAGAGGTTTTTGGGAGAGCCAGCTCACAGCCTCTCCATAACCTTTTAGCCACCCCAGTGCTGGGCAGCCAGGGTGTGGGCTTTTGACTGAATGCACTCACCCTCCTGCATTCATTACACCATTGTCAGTGTGTGTGTCTGGGGCTGCCTCTGGGTGTGTGTGTTTTTTTTTGTGTCTGCGTGTCAGTGTCGGGCTATGTGTGTCTGTTTCTGTCGGCCTGTCTAGGCGCGCTCAGTGCAACAAGGAACTGGGGGAGGTGGCAGTAAAGAGGGAGGGCATTTCAAAGCCCAGCTGTCCTCCTCAGGGACCTCAGGAGATGCGTGTGTGTGTGTGTGTGTGTGTGTGTGTATTTTTTTCCGTGCTGCTCATTGTGTGGGGCTGCATGCGAGTGTCTGACCAGGTGTGGTGTGAGCAGCCGCTGGGCTGGGTGAGCCCCATCTGCTATGAGCTCCCAGACTTGCCTTCTAGCCCTCTGCCGCCATCCATGGGGAGCCTCTCCCTTCGCAGCTCACTGTCTCCTCTCTAATTTATTAGCTGGAAAGGAGGAGAACGTGAAACGTTGCTTGAAGACAATGGCCGAGACAGCAGGTCCCACCCTGCACAGCCACCAGCATCTCTCCCCTCAGCCCTGTCTCCTCTTTTGCAGTTGGGATCTGCACATTTAAGCCCGAAGTAAGAATAAAACAAACCCCCAAACCACCCTATTAAAAAATGTGCCTGGCCTTGGACATGCAGAGGTAGCTATAAACTGTTGAAGGTGGGAGAGGTCAACAAAATGAAGGTTTGAGCCTTCTTCTACTCTGGGGCCCCCCACCTCTGAGTCCCAGCACTTCCCCCAGCTCCAAGCCAGGTTGAGGAGGGGCAAGGGGGCCCAAGGCAGCTGCAGGGGCTGTGTTAGTAAACACTTTCCTGGGTTCCCATTTTCTTTACACCCCCCACCCTTCTCTACTCCCTGATGCCCCGTTATACACTCCCACCCCCTAGCATCCCCTTTTCTGTGGCCTGCACAATGAGCTCATTGTCCCGGGTGTGATTTGAATAAGGGATCGGTGGGCCTGTTCCCAGCATTGTCCAAGGGGCTGGGAAAAACCCCAGCACAGGCAGGAGGACCAGACCAGACAGAGACAGATGCCTAAATTAGCAACAAAGCTTTGTGCACGTCCCCTGGACAAGGGCTCGCCTTGTTTGCGTGGACTCGAGGGTGTGGAGCTGGCCGGCTGCTCTCGCATGTCTCCCCATGTTAATTAGTTTTGCATGCATGTCTGAGAAGGTGCCAGGGGAGATGTGTTTGCCTTTCCCGGGGAGGGGGCCCTGTTTGTGGCTGGCCAGTAGGCTGGGGTCTTGGAGCTGAGAGGGGCTGGGCCTACCTGGGGAGCCAGACTCTGAGCCTGGCTGGGGAATCACGGCTTTCCCATCCTGTAGTTCTATCTCTCTGCCCTCTGGGAGGCCTGGCTTTGCTCCTTGTGCCTTCTCCCTGCCACCCCTCCATGTCTGAAAGTTGGTCAGCTCTGACTACTGGGACTCACTGGCTTCCTCCCAGACCCAGGCCAGTGCCTGTCCATCTGGCAGTCTGTCTCTTGCGACACAGGGCCCCTCGGGACCGGGCAGCAGAAACAGCCAGTCTGCACTCTTCTCCGTCCCCAAGCCAGATGGCCAGTCTGCTGATCGCATTACGGCCTCCCCTGTCCCCAGACCCGTGCCGCCTGTGGTTGGACCAGGATCTTGTGTGGGATATGATGGAGAAGCTCCCTTTTAGGACCTCGTAGAGGCCTGGCCCTGAAAGGAAAGGGGTCTGGTAGACAGGGCGTAAGGCATGTCCTTGCTACTGGCTTCTATGTGACCTCAGGCAGGCCAAGTGACCCCGACTCCTGAATCTTAGTTTTCTTGTTGGCAAGAGGAGTGAGTTGAGCTTCAGGAATCTCTTGGCTCTCTTCTAGCTCAGAAAGCCTCTGATGGTGGTAACAGTGGTGATCATTTCAAAACTGTGTTGATTTAGCATTTGCTGATTTAGCACAATGACAGGAATGGGACTAATGAATTCTGGCTGGGGTGGAGGGGAGTGTTGTAGGAAGGATTTCATCCCTGTTGATATTCAGTGTGGGCTCCTGTTTTCAGAGTGTGGGGAGGACCAGGAGCAGGCAGAGCCTGTTTTCCCAGGTCTTCACAGAGGAGCCCTTCCCCATCCCTACCCTGCAGTGGTGAGAAGCAGGCCCTGGCCCAGCAGAAGGGAGCTTGGCAGTGGCAAAGGAGAAGCTGGGGGGAGAGCAGCTGCTGGCCAGGGCCCTGGGTGTGTCCTGGTTGCCCCTTGCAGGTCCTGGGACGGGGTTGGTGGGGGTGGGCAGGGGACAGGGCTGAGAAGGGTCAGGGTTCATCTGGGAATTTCAGAGTTCCCACCTCTCCACAGCCCTTCAGAATAACCCCAGGTGGTGGGTGGGGAGTGAGATGAAGCATCACCCTGCTGTTCAGTGCAGGGGTCTCAGGTTCAGTGGCCAGGGTGTCTGGCTCCTTCTTTGCCAGCCTCCCCATCTCTGGCACCCTCCCACTCTCTCATCCGGTGTTGTGGGATGTATCTTGCACTGGGGCCAGGCAGCTGACCAGAGCCATCCACAAGGAGCCTCTGGAATTAACCTCAGGTAGCCACTTAGGCCAGGCAGGGGAGAGACCCTGGGCCTCCTTTCCAGCAGGGACCTTCCTTCCCATGCTGCTGTGCCAGCCAGTTCCCACACGCAGTGCACTTGTTCCTTCCATTTGGGCTGCCTTTCCCCTCTCTGCCTCTCTCTCTCTCTTTCTATTTCTGTTTCTGGGGGGCCTCTTTTTCTACCCCTTTCCCTGTCTCCCTGAGCTGCTCCTCACTCAAGCTGGATAACTGGTGGTGTGAAGTCCAAAGCTCGATGAAGAAAAGAGGATAGAAGTTAGCGCTTCATGGCAAGGATAGAGTGAGAGAGTTGCCTATAGTATGGGTTGGGAGAAGAGGCAGGGCAGCAGGGCCTTGGGAGAGCTGCCCACCGCCCTCCCTGCCCCTCCCCATTCCTACCTCCCAGGGTTTAGCCGCCTCAGCTGTAGCTCTGAGCTCCTTAATCTGGTGATCCTTGTGGTGCTGGGGGGCGGGCCGGCAGAGGCTTTAGGAGGTGACAGGGGATCTTGGGAGTCGCACTCTGCTAACAGAGTGTCATGCAAAGCTGGAGAATCACATTCCGAGCGCAGCTCCTCCTTCTAAGGCAGTGGCCCGACAGGGCTGGACCCAGCACGGGCGGTGCCCAGTGGAGGGCTGAGGCACAGGCCCTACACGCAGTCGGGCGTCACCTCCTCTTTGTCCCTCAGGAGGAAAGTTCCCAAGATCAGGGCTTTCTGGCCCTTTCTGCATGGCCAAGGTCTTATTGTTTGGTAGCTGCCCCCACCCTTACCCCAGCTCCCAAATCCTCTGGCTGCCAATCCCAGTTAGAAGAAGTTTCTGTAAGTCACAGGTATCGTCCCCCTGGTCAGCCAGGAATATGCTGTTGGGCTAGTCGGGGGTGGGGATTTGTCTAGAACTAAGCAAGTATGCTGGGTGGAATGGCTCCCCTGCCTAGATGACAAGAGGAGAGAACCCCTGAGATGAACCCCTGATTCTTTCAGCGATGGGCCCTGAGAGAAGCCAGGAGAGACAGGAAATTGAGGTGGGGGTGCGAATGCAAGCCCAAGGGGTTCTGAGGCATCCAGCTCAGCAGAACTGGGGCAGCCCAGGCCTTGGACCTTGGCTGGAGGGTAGGGACAGAGGAGAAATGCTGTGGGCTGAGGCCCAGGGCTCTGCTTCTGCCATGACTCTGCAGCAGACCCTGGATGTCTCAGAGCCTCCAAACCCTCATTTGTAAAATGAGCATCATAATCCCTACCTCCATTGGAGCTGCTATGAAGACTCTTGGGCACATGGGAAACACTCAGTGGGGTAAATTTTTCTTCTCCTTTTCCCTTAGATATGGGGCAGAGATGAAGGAGTTAAGCTTCTCCAGGTCATTTAAAATAGCTGAGATTTGGGGAATGGGGACAGTGGTGATATTCAGAATATTTAACCACCGGTACAGGTTGGGCACCAACCAGTCAGAATGACACCTGGCCCAATCCATCACCCAGGGAGGAGGGCACAGCTGAGCAGAACTTGTCCCTGTATCTTTCTGCCCCATCATGAGTCCATTTATCAGCAAGCATACAGACATCCCTTGAGGGCAGCTCCTGAGGAGGTTGCAGGATGCGGGATCCTGAGATCTTTGCATTCAAGCAAGTCAAGGCTGCCTAGCATGGGGCACCCTGCCTGACCTGGAAGAGGACCGGAAGCAGAGGGCAGTGAGCTGAGGGCCTTCCCAGCTCCTGCCCCAAGCTGGCAGCAGACCTGCCACCAGGCACTGGGGAAGAGCTGCTTCTGTGGGCTTTCACCGTCCTCACGTCCCCTAGAGTTGCCCCTCCTTCCTGTCCCTTCTTCTCAAGAGCACCGTGGGTCAGGATTAGAGGGTCTGTTTGTTCTCCAATCTAACTGCTCATGCCTGTTTCTTCATCAGCCAGGGGAAGTTCATGGTTTCTGTTATCTGACCGTGGAGTATGGGAGTGTGGTGTTGGGGTAGTGTGGAGCCATATTCTATCATCCTGGAAAGATTCTGGCCTCAAGGCAGGCAGCGTCTTCCCGCAGCTCCAGGCTTTCTGAGGCCACACCTGGACACATGGTGCACTTAGCCAACACTGACTTCTTTTACCTGGCCTATCTCTTTGCCTTGTTGGGTGAAATTAATGCCTTTGAGGGCCTAAAGTGGTCTGGTTAAGTGACAAGGGCATAGGAAGACACAACCTTACCTAGCTGGAAGTCAGAGATTTGGACTCTAGCCCACTTTCCCACTGAGTGGTCTTGGGCAAGCCACCTCCTTGCCCAAGAAAAGTAGCATTGAGCCAGGTGTAGTGGCTCACACCTGTAATCCCAGTAACTGGGGAGGCTGAAGTAGGAGGCTCTCTTGAGGCCAAGAGTTTGAGAACAGCCTGAGTTTGAGAACAGTGAGACCCTATTCTTAAAAAATGAAAAAATTAGCCGAGTATGGTGGCGTGCACCCATAGTTCTGGCTACCTGGGAAGCTGAGGCAGGAGGATCACTTGAGCCCAGTAGTTCCAAGGCTGCAGTTATCATACCACTGCATTCTAGCCTGGATGACAGAGCAAGATCCTATTTCTTAAAAAAGAAAGAGAAATAAAAAAGAAAAGGAACACTGAATAAGATGGTATCTGAGGTCCCTTTTAGCCCCTGCATTTTTTCATCTGGAAGTTCTTCCTGCCTTTTCTACTCTTCTTACCTGCCAGTAACCCCTGCTCCCAGCCCCCTGGCTCACAGGAAACATAGTTAGCTTTGTCCCGTTCAAGCTGGCCTGGGATGCAAGGAGGCACCGTTACCTAGAGGCTACAAAAATGAAAACCCAGCTCACTGCTGGCAAGGGGCTTGGGGCTGGGCAGTGACCTGTCCTGGAGCAAGACTTGGGCAGAGAGCATGAGTCTCACCTAGGTGCGCTCCCAGCCTCTAATTTGGATGCCTTTTTCCTTTGTTCTACTTCTGTTTGCTCTGAATGGCGTTTGCCTTGGTGGCTGTGTTTGCTCAGGTGGCCCTCAAGGTGGGTTTGCAGTGCTCTCCTTGGGACTTGCCCCATTCTACTTCCTTAGGCCAGAACCTTTAGACTCAAAAGCTCCAATCCCTGAGAAGCAACCATAGGGGAAACACTACTTTTTGGTGCTGACCCCTCTCCACAGCACCCCAGCTAGGCGGCTCTTCCACTGGTACAGCTGATACATGGATGTGGGCTCAGCATGTTATATGACTGGCATGACCTTGGGCCAGCTCCTTAGCTTCTCTGATCCTCTATTTCCTTATTTCTAACATGAAGATAACCACACCTTTCTCATAAAGTTGCAGTGAGGCATAGAAATAACACAGATAAAGTACCTTGAAATGATGTTCTCTCTAACCTTCTAGTGCCAGCTGTACCCAGAGGCTTCAAAGGCCACAGACATAAACCCTTAACTTTCCTGACCTCTTGCCTTTGAGTTTCAGGACTGCCCTGCTAGGGAAGTGCTGAGACAACCTTGGAGGAACTCCTCCCCCCAGCCCACCGCCCCTCCTTCCCCAGGGGGCAGAAATACCTAGTTTCAGCCCTAATAATACCTGAATGAGATTTATAGGACACCTTCCTCCCCAGAGTGCAAAGCTTCTCACATATTATTTCTCTTATCTTTAGATTGTCCTGTGAAGTGAAGTATGATCGGACAGCCTCTTTTCAGCTTTTATGAAAATGGAGACAGGAATTGTGACTCTTACAAAGGTCACAGGATTGGAATACAGAGCCAAGCCACCCCAGGACATGCAAGAGCCTCAGAAGGGAAAAAGCCCAGCAGGAAGGGAGAACAAGTAGCCTCTGTCCTGAGGTTGTAACAGCCAGGGACCAGGATGGAGGAGGAGGACCCCGTAATCTGCCCATCTGGGACTTGGCAGGGGACCTGGGAAAATGTACCCCAACCCATCCCTCAAGGGCCTTTGCCTTTGGCCCATTGGCCTAGCATCTCCTTCTTCACCATGTCTGTTCTTGTCACACCTAGTCAGGTCTGTTTGGGTCTGAGGTGCATGGAACATTCTGGGTAGGCCTCCAGCAAACGGAAGCTCTTCACCGTGTTTCCAGTCTAGGACCAAGGGCAGCACACTGGCAAAGTTGCTGAAGCAAGGGACTCCAGCCTTTTAGGAGTTAATGACTCCCTCTCCCCAGCTGTCCTCTCCTTGGTGCTCCTCTTCCTCCCTCCTCCTGCTCACAGCAGGCAGCGCCTAGACCCGGGAGCCATGCTGCTGTGCTGTTGCCAGGGGAGCACGGAGGCAGATCTGAGCTATGCAGGGAAAAGGCCCGGCCTGTCAAAGTGTCTGAGATGAACCGCCGCCGTCCCTGTGCAGCTGGGCTCAGACGTGTCTCAGCTCTTGTTCTGTGCCTGAGAATGGCGAAACCCAGTGAGGTTCAAGGGCAAACTCGCTATTCATTAGTCAGGGGTTCTTGACGTCCCGTCTCTCCCAGGGATGAGTTCCCCCCCTTCCTCTTTCTCCCCCTCCTATGACACATTCCTGGGTGCCTTTGGTGAGGACTGCACACCCTCCTCCTGCCTAGTCCCCTCTCCAAAGGCCCCTGAATAAACTTCCCCCAAGGAGACCAGGCAGGGCAGAGACAATGGCTGCAGGAAATCATTCAGGCAGGACATGCTGGCTTGCCCTTCACCCAGTCCCCCTGTGGGCCCCACTGTCTTCTGATTCAGGGCACCCTTGGGCCCCCAGCCTATACAGGCCCGGACAGGAGGAAACCACTGGGAACCACCCTAAGGACAACATGCTAGTCCAGTGCCGTTCTTCGCTGGCTCTGTGGGTGCCTTTGTGGCCTGTATCAACTGGCTGGCAAATTTTGTGGTTTCTGTACCATCACATGCCTATTTTAAGACACTTTCAAGCACTGTCAGGGAGTGTAAATTGTACAATATTTTCTGAAATGTGGCAATATCAAAATGTAAAAGGCACATATACTTGGTCACAAACAAATGGCACTATTTACTCTGTGGGCATATTTGTAAAAGTTCCCAAAGAATTATATACAAGGATGTTCATCAGAGCATTTCTTTTGAAGAGTGTAAAGAAATGGACATGAACCCATGGTCTGTTCATACTGTGGAATACCTATGCAGCTGTAAAAATCAGTGTGGTAGATCTCCGTATATGAGTTGATGTGGAAGGTTGGCCAGTTCACATGATAAGGTGAATAGAATAAGTTACAGAACAGGCTGTGGAGTATGATCTTATTTGTAGATGTTTAAAAGTGAGTCATAAGTATGCTTATATACGGATTGTTTCTGGAAGTATGTACTGGAAGGCTACCTCTGGGGAGTGGTGATGGGGGAATGCATTCTTCTATACTGTTATGTTTTCTTTTTGTGCTCCTAAGATACTTTTACTGAAAGATATAAAGGGGTTCAATGTAATAGGCTTAACTTCTATCAACTAAGTTGGCATGGGTGCTTTAAGAGGGTGGTAGTGATGTTGCTGGAGAAAGTATCCCACAATCACTGGTGGCTTCAGCCATGGGCCATTTTGGGGCCTAATAATCACATACATCATGGTTGCTAGTGTTAATCGAAAACCTACTAAGTGCCAGGCTTACTGTCTCTGGTTCTTGCTTACGTGAGTGTCATTATTCCAGTTTCACCAAATCGAAAGAGGTTAATTGGTTTGTTGGAGCTCCTCTGCAGGTGAGGGGCAGAGCCAGGAGCTTGGCTAGGAACAGGGGAGGTGGGTGGAGAATGGTGGATAGGTCTTGGCGCCCAGTTTCCTTCTGGGCAGACATTGCCCCTCTGCCCTGAGGACCTGCTTGTTTGGGGGAGGAGGTCTTTAGAGGCACCGGGGTCATGCCGGGTGTTGGACATGGTGAACTGGGAAGTGCCCCCATCTGGCCAAGCCCAGAAGTATCACCGTGCTGGGGGGTGGGGAACAGGGCTGTGAATGGGCCTATTTGCATAAGCAGCATGTGTCTGGAAAGAAAGACATCACAGAGCAGAACAGGTGCAGGTGCCCAGGAGTGCAATTGCCATCCCTGCTTCATCCCTGAAAGAGTAAATGGCCTGGAAAGTGTCTCTGAGAGGTAATGCTGCACACCACCCTCCCTGGGGGCACTGGGTCAGGCTACACCTGCCTTAGGTTGGGGGCTGCAGCAGCCTGCAGAGCTCTCAGTAGGGCCTCAGTAGCCTGGGAGGGAGCAGGGGCAGGGGGCAGGGAAAGAGGCCTGATGGGGCTGTCTAGAGGGGCCTGGGAAACCTGGTCCCTGAGGCCTGGGCACAGCTACAATCACTTCAGATTGGCTGTGGGGCCAGTGGACTGGGAAGAAAAAAAGCAGTAAGAGTGACCAAGTGTAGAAGGCTGTCAGGTCCCAGGTCACATGCCTTAGTGCAGTGACTCCTCATCATTTTATGGGGTGTGGGTGTCATTGGTACACCCATTTTACAGATGAGGACACTGAGGCCCAGAAAAGTTACATGTCCTAAGTCACACAGCTTGTAAGTGCCAGAACTGAGATCAAAACCAAGTCTCTTTGACTTTAAAGTCTATACTCTGACCCCAAAGAGATCCTGTTTGGTTTGGCCACTTATAGGAGGTCCCTAAAGCTGCAGACTCCCCTTGCCAGCGCCCACATGTAGAGACATTAACCCTTCCCCTGCAGGGTCACCTCAAATAGTCTTTTAGCTGGGCTTCTCCCGCAGTTCCACCTAATGCCATCCCCTGGGTTTTGCCCAAACCTGAACTGGGCAGTGGGGTGAGAGGAGGGGTTTACAGGGTTATAGAGCCTCATACAGATGGGAGCCCATGGCTGCTGGTCATCTGCATTCCTGCAGGATTGGCTGTTCCTTGGGGTCCTTGGCAGGAAAATGAGGATTGCTCCCGAGGCCTGCTCCAGTGCTTCCCAGAGGCTGGCCTGGTGTGGGGCTCTGGGAAGGCTGAGGCTGGAGAAGCAGAAGTAGGAGAGCAGAGATGGCACTCAGGTAGCTTGAATCACCAGGACCCTTCCAAGCCCCACAGGTTCTCCTGAGGGAGTACTAGGGCAAGCTCTGGTAGAGGTCTCTTCCTATGCTGTGAACCCCCTGCCTTTCTTGCAGCCTACAACGAATAAATTTTCTTTGCAAAGGCTTCCATGTCTCTGGTCAGTTTTTCTAGGAGGACATGAGTGAGGAAAGTAGCACTCTACCACCAGCAAAAACAACTGCTTGTGTCTTGAGGTGTGGTGGGGACACTGGTATGGGTGCAAAGGATGGAGAAAGAAGTCTTACAAGGCTTGGAAAGTCTGTCTTCTTGACCTGAGCTAGGGTCATTTGGGCAAGAAGTGAAGGTCATGGCCAGTGCAAGGCCTACCTTGCCTTGAGGGTGCCCTGCCCTCAGGAGAGGGGTCCTGGAGGTTCTGGATTGGGAGCTAGCCCCCACGCTCCTCCTCAACCTCCATCAGTGTCTTCTCATGTAATTCTCTCAATGACCCCATAAGACTGAATTCTATCTTATAGACTAGGAAACAGAGGCCCAGAGAGACTAAGAAATAGGCAAAGCCACACAGCTGGGAAGCAGTGGAGTCGGCCTCCAGATCTCATCTCTGTGACCAGAATGGGATGCAGGGGGTGGTGAGTCTCTTGAAAGCCACTGATAAGTTTTTTTCATGTATGAGCAAATTCACAACCCTGCTTTCATCACAGCATTCATTCTCACAAGGCCTTTGGACTGCAGAGAATAATCAAGACTTACTGTGCCAGGCACTATTCTAAGTGCTAGTTTGTGTATTAAATCGTGGCTTAATCCTCACATCTGTGTGCATAACTGGGCACTATCCTTATTCATATTTAACCAAGAACGAGAGTGAGGCCAAGTTAGCCATCCAAAGTGGCCAGTGTGGCTCCATGTGTGTGGTTGGGGAGGGGGGATTGCAGCCAGGATGCCAGCACAGTCACATTTGTCTGTCCAGATGCTAGGCACTTAACTGCACACACTGCCTCCCCAAAGGCCTCCCTAAAAGCCCTAAAGCCCGGGCCCACGACCCCAAATGAAACATCTTTCACCCTCCCCCCAGCAGCCCGGGCGGCGTTTGACCACTAGTAGGGCAGAACCACTGACCAGCAGGCGGCGCTCCCCGGGGCTCCCAGCTCGAGCCCCAGGGCACCGGGGGGAGCAAGGACCACGAGCGGGAGGGAGACGACTGGGGGGCGCGCGGCACAAAGAGCTTTTTATTCAAATTTGTTTAGAGTTTCGCGAATTTGCATGAAAAATGTGTGAGAAAAGCCAGCTCCGGTGACCTCATCCGCACCTGCCATTAACGTTCAATTAGCGGCTGAATAGCGGCCGCCGACGCGACGTGCAGAGAATCCGGCCTGCCCCGCGCAGCGAGGGCGGCGGGCCAGGCCCGGGATAGGGTGGGACCAAGGGAGGGGGACGCGGCGTAGGGCCCTGGCCTACTCCTCTGGCCCGGAGACCCAGGACCTCGTCCGCACTCCAACTCTCCGAGGGAACGCGGGGATCTCAGGACTCTCGAGCCTAAGATTGTTTGGAGCGCGCCGGGACCCTTAGGATGCCCGGCTCCCTCTGGGCGCAGAAAAGGGCGGGCTTGCCTCCTCCCCAGGACGGAAGGTGGCCGGACGAGCCCCGTCCCAGCTCAGATGGGTTTCCCCGCCATCTTCCGGACAAAGTGTCAAGTACAAGTTCAAGTTCAGGGCCAGGCCCGGGGGGGCGCTGAGCCTTACCCGGCCGCCTTTGTTCTCTGGCATAATCGCTCCCACGTCCCCTCCCGGGCGGGGCCCAGCAGAGACCCCCGCCCCGCCCCGCCCCGCCGCGCCCAGCAGGAGCCTCCTCCTCCCGCCGGCGCGGCGCCTGTCCCCTGGTCCCGGCGTCCCCGCTCGGTGCCACCGAAGGATCTAGGGGCTCGGGCCGGGGAGGGGGCGGAGGTGGGAGTGGAGGCGCGATACGAGCCCGTGGGAGCCTTCCCAACCCTGCAGTCCCAGCGGCAAACTGTACTTGGTCGGACGGATGCCCGCGCGGAGGTAAGAGCCCTTTGCGAGGTTCGCCCGTATCCCTGTGCCCCGCCCCCCGCCTGGGACTATCCGGGCCCCAAGGAGCGGGGCGGAGGATGGTGTGCTGAAAACCGGCTGGGCAGCCCCGCTGGGCCTCCGGTGGGGTGGGGGGTGCACTGTCGCTCCAGGGCTTTGGGGAGTACAAGGCCTGGGCGGTGGGTATGGAGGGCAAGTGCGCCCAGCCGAGGCCCAGTAAGATCGCCGGCCTTTCCCAAAGGCGTTTGGCTCACCCATCTCTCCTCGGCTAGCCTCTTGGTCTCCCCTTCTGTGTTTCTGGCTCTGGCTCTTCCTTGGCTCCTCTCAGATTTTGGCTGGAGGGGATCCTAGTTAGAATCTAGCTCAGCCAGGTCCTGAGGCCCCTCCTGAAGAGCCGGAGATGTGTGTGTGGCTCAGCTGTTAGGAGAATCAGCTGTGCCCACTCACTCCCCCATCCCATTCCCAGAGCCTAAAATAAAGTCCTGGGCCAAATGGTGGTTGCTGGGGTGGGATGGTTGCTGGGGTGGGGTGGAGTGCGGTGGGGTGGGCTGGGCTGGGCTGGGCAGTGACTTAGTGGCAGTGCAGGGCCGTATGAGTTCTTTTGCGTGTGGGGGGGACCTCTTGCTGTCCCTGCATGCCTAGTTCCTGGATTCCGTGCGGTGACAGGTGTTAGCTTGTACCTAGCTTATACCTCACCCAGTGCACTGCCAAGCTGAAAGGGCACAGGGGGCTTCTGAGTGGCCCAAATCTTGTCCCCATACCTGCCTTTCACTCTCAGGTGCTTGCTTTGAGGTCATTTATGTACCCATGCTTTACATACAGTTCTAACATCCACAATATTTGGCTTCTAAATTCACAGCAAGTTAGAAGTAATAAATTAGAAGGGGGAAGAAGGCCTTTTCCCTGCAGCTGTACTGCTCCCATTGTGGGTTCCTTCCCCTCTTCTCTGTGTTGTCCTGGGATTTCTCACTTCTGGGATTTTACTCATGCTGAAGTGCCAGCCTGCTCGAGTACATTCCTTCCCAACTCCAATTGGCCAAACTTTGTCCAGTGCCTCCTCCTCCAGGAGGCCTACCAAGATTTTCTCCACATCTCTCCCTCTCTTGACACCTTCATCTGAGGGTCAGCTGCACATCTGAGTACTTAGTAAATACTCAATAAATGAAGTCATTTCTGGATGAATGAATATAAAATCATACATACACATAAATCTAACAAGCATTGAGATGGTCGAATTTTTGTTTTTAATATTGATTTAAATATAACAGCTCCCAGGGGCTCCTCTCCTCTGTTCCATCACATATGAAGTCTCTCACTTGCAAGCAAGAACCAGCCTGAAAACGTTGGTTTTGTGTGCTCTGTTAAAAAAAGAAAGAAAAATTCTATGCAGATTGCTTTAAAATTTAAAAAAGAAGAAGAAATGCCAGAAGGGATCCCCTCAGCCTCTGTGCAGCTCTGCTCTTCATTTGACGGGGCCCCCAGAGGACTTAGAGGAGCTGAGGTTTCATGAACTGCACATGACTTGGGACCCCTTTGCAAGGTCTCAGTGGAGCCACCAGAAACTTGACTAAAAATGGAGACTGACCTACCTAGTGCGTGCGTTTAGATTCCCGATGATTCATCACTGACACGCTGATGTCAGAGGAGCCTGGGAAGATGTTTACATCTTTTTTAAAAAGGGAAAGCGAAACGTTTTTCTGCAAAAACCATCTGTAAAACCATCTGTAAAGGCTGCTCTAGACTCTTCCTCTTCCTCCTGGGCACTTCTGGCCTGAGCTCTCGGACAAACCACTATTTTTCTCCTGTAGGTTCCCTAATTTGGATGGGTAAAATGAGGACATTTAAGGCAGCCACAGTTGGCAAGCGGTGGTATAAATACTACTCTGCAGTAGACTGAGAGAACAATAATTTATTTATATATTAACTCATTTAGTCCTCCCAACTAAAGGAGATGGCTCCCTTTTATAGAAGAGGAAACTGAGGTACGAAGAGGTTAAGTAACTTGCCTTCAGTCTCACATCCAGAAGAAGGTCCAGTAGGCTTTATACTTGGCAGGAAGGGTTAGACTCACTGTGCTTTACTATACTACTGACTTTGTAGCTTTGCTCCTAAGGTAGTGGCTAAATGCCTCCTCTCCCAAGTCACGTTTCACGTGAATTTCCTTCCTTCCCTTATTACCCAGAGACAGAAAGGAGTCAGGGGCTGGGGGGCAGTGAACAGCCTCCTTTGGAGTCTTTTGTTCAAATTCTGGCTCTCTCCCTTACATATCGTGTGACTTGTGTCAAATCTCCATATCCTCATCTGTAAAATGGATTTGCAAATTGATCTCATCTCATGGACTTGTGAGGATGAAAGAAGATGCTAGGTTTGGCCCAGGGCCTGAGTCATAAATGTATCCTTGAATGACAGCCATTATTATTACCAGCAATCACCTCCAATGACAATGTTACTGTCACTATGCATTTTCAGAAAACAGGGCCCCTCCCCACTCAGAAAAGAAAAAACAACACCAATACATCTCCACGTGCTTTAACCAAGCAGCCGAGGGGTGCCAGGACTGTGGAATGACAGCAGCTTCATTCTGTATGCAGATAATTCAAACTCCCAGTAGGTCTTGTGGACCCTCAATGTCTTAAATACAGACCCTTGAAACCTTGTCTCTCCTGGGCTGTCAGCACTTAGGAAGGTGTGAGTGTGTGGGTGGGGGGAGGGTTGAAAGGCCCTGTGGATAATTGAGAGAATTAGAGGCCAAGATGACTCTTAAGGAGAGAAATCTGAAGCATGTTCTTTTTTACTTTCTTAGCCATAAACTCTAACTATTACCTATTGATGAGGAAAATAAATTAAGACTAGACCCTGCTATGGAAGTATAATAGATCTAGTCAGTGGAATGCTTCTGTCTCCTTTCATGTGATTTATATTTATTTATTTATTCAGTGCTTATTCTGTGCCAGACATTGTTTTAGGCACTGGGGATACAGCAGAGAACAAAACAGAAAAGCCCCTGCCCTCAGGGAGCTGACGTGTGCGTGCATGTGTGTGTGTGTGTGTGCGCGTGCGTGTGTGTGTGTGTGTAAAGAGAACAAAAACATCAGAAATTCTGTGCTGTACCTGCCTCTGACAGGATCCCTCATGAGTGGGACTGGTCAGCTTGGTCTCCCTCACTTTCTCACCCCTTAAAGCCAAGGACACATGTTTTCACACAGCTGTCTCCACTTGGGGGTATTATTAAGGAGAGAGACAGAGACAGGCTCAATTTCTCTCTATATCCAAAAATAAGTAACAGGCTGAGGTAAAAAGTTTACTTAGGCAAGGTACCCATCAAGCAGGTGGTGCCTGCCTTCTTCATCCCATTCCTGACCAGATGCTGGATCCAGGGAAGGCTGAAATCCTGGCAGTGGAACAGGGGCAGAAATGGTGACAGTCCATGGCAGAAACCAAGAGGACTGGAAAGGGACAAGGCTGTATCCAGGGGTGTGGGCAAATCATATTAATAGCTAGCCTGTGCCAGTTAATCCTCACCAGGACCTCTGATTTAGAGATGAGGAAATTGAGGCACAGAGAGAGTGAGTAAAGTGACCCAAGGCCACATAGCTATTCACTGGCAGATCGGGGGCAGATTTGAACCCAGGGAGCTGGCTCCAGGGTCTATGTGCCTTATCCCACTATCAAACTATTTATTTAGGGACCAAATTTCAGAAAGAAATGTGCACTTCTCTTGGGTAAAACTCATTCTCCAAGTGTCCTTAGAAGTCAGCAGGGGGTTCTTTGTAGCCACCCTCCCTCACACTTCTTAGAGGCCCAGGTTAGAGATGTTAGGAACCTTCTTTTACAAGCCCCCTCGCTTGGCAGATGAGGAAACAAGCAGATGGAGAAGGACTTGCTGGAGGCCATTATCAAAGTGGACACTAGAATCGTGATCTCTTAGCGGAGCTCACACTGGGGCTGCATGTCAAGGTCTTGGGGAGAAGAGCTGCTTACCTTACTGGAGCCTCTTCAAGGGCCTAGCCACTTCTACTACCAGCAGAGTAAAACACTTGCCTACTCTGTAAAGAAGTCCCAGATAGTTTTTAAAGGCCTTAGTGAACTCGAGGTACCATGATGTCCAGTTAGCCAATGGGCCTTATATCTGGTCCTTGGAGAACTGTCCTTGTCCTTCTGGAGCACTGCCCATGCTCTGGGCATGTCCTTGGTAGGATATGGTTTCCTGCCAATTTAGGGAGCTTTTCTCCATCCCAGAGCCAGGGGCCATGGAAGCCACATTTGTTGCCCTCCCCACTCTTGGTATGTACCTTGCCCAGAAGTGGGGACTCAATGACAGTGGCATTCAATTGAATGTCTTCACTTCTTGGTGCCAAGTCAGGTCCCCATACTATCCCACAAGGCTGCCTGAAAGATGCCTCGGTCCCCCTTGAAATTGTGGGGAGAGGGTCAAGGACCACCACCCTGGACTTGGAATCAGAATGCCAGGAGGAATCCTGGCTCTACCTCTCCTTGCTAGATCTCCAGGTAACCCAGATCCATTCTTTGAGCTTCTATTTCCTGAAGGAAGCTGACAGTGCCTCCTTGGGAGGTCTGGCAAGTAGGGGATTATAGGAGATGCTGTGTGTGAAGGTGCTTTGCAAAGGGTGAGATGGGTGGGAGATCCTGATTACCCAATCACATGCTTACCTAATCCCTGCCTTGTTTGGTCCTGGGTCAGAGGAGCCTTAGTCCTTTCATCACAAACCAAGAGAGAGGATGGAGGATTAGGGGAAAGGGGGCAGGGGTGGGCTTCCTCTGAGTTTCCCCACAGAGGCTCCATCTTGAAGGTTACCACTGTCCTATCCCATGGAGGGGGTTGCTGCAGTGAGGAGGGAGCTGGGGTGGGAAGTGAGCCTCAGGAAAAGCCAGCTTACACCACACCCTGTGAGTCTAGGAGTCTATCTTCTAGCTTGGTGGTTTCGGGTTAGAATTTGACATTAGTAGCACCAGCTTTACATCAGTCACTGGACTGGCAACGAAGAGGATGCCAGGTTAATGAAATGTTCCTGACTTTCCTGGGTGGACATAGAGGTTCTATCACCAAACAGAAAGATAAGGCATTTGTGATATAATAGCTGGAGTAACCAAAACTCTTTGGAGATTCCTGTTCGAACACCCCAAAACCACATAAAATTTTTCACAGGTGAAAGGGTTCTGCCCTTGGTGGTTCTGGAGTCAGATTTGGGTGCGTTTGGTCTGATTTACCCAGCCGTGCCGGCCCAGGGCTCCTGCTTACCAGGTCTCATGGCCTAACTCACTAGACTGCCTGAGGGGGACCCGAGGTCAGTGGGCTTTAGCCAGAGTGAAATACACAAATCAGAAGGCGGGAGGTGCCCGCGCGGGCCCAGAATGTATGTACTCAAATGCCTCTGTAGGATATGGTTTCCTGCCAGTTTGGGGAGCCTTTTCTCCATTTGAGAAAAAACAAACTTACAGCGAGGGGTGAGGGGTTAGGGTTTGGGATTGGGGGAAAAGGTGGGTAGGGAGCCCACCGAAGGAGGTGAGGAGGGGGCTGTAAAGATTACACCTGGGCATATGTTTCCCTAGAAATCACATTCATTGTATTTTTATAATTTATTCTAACTCTTTCATGCGAAGAAAATCAATAGTGGGTGTTAGTACTGGTGGCCCTCCTGATCACACCTGCATCTCCTGAGTGTGCCTTAAAGGTCTTGGGAATGGAAAATATAAAAACTGCTTCGTGATGCGTCATCTTTATCCCCCACTCCCCCACCCATTCCAATATACTTTCTACTTCTAGCCTAAATGTGGGGCCCCCTACCGGGGCCGGCCATGATCTTGAGGCCGGCATAGGGGAGGCTGCTCTCTGTCCACCCCAGCCTGTTGATGCCATTCGCTTCTTGTGCCTGGTATTGTGAGCTACACGTCTTTCCGGCGTACGTAGCTGAGCGTCCAGGCCAACGCTCCTCAACCTCTCCGTAATGTTTACCCGAGGCCGTCGTGCAATGAGACTATTCGCATGGCATTGTCAACGTGGCGGCGCGCGCGTCTTGGCCCTCCGCGGCTTGCCAGACTGTCCTGCAAACCACCTCACCCGTCTCTTTGGCGCGGGAGACTCAGGCACTAACCGGAGAAAACACTTCACCCTGGAACCCTAACTCAGGTCCTGGCAAAAGATGCGAGAGGAAGGCTTGCTCTCTTAATAAATCTCGGCCGCCCGCACATCTGGCTCCTGGTCCTGCTCGGTAGAGGACTGGCTGGTGGATGCACGGTCCAGGCCGTGGGCACTCGACCCATCTCTGTTTTCCTTCCCGAGGCGCCCCTGGATTACCACTTTCGGTTTGCCCTTACATCCGGGATGTGGAATTTCCCAGGGAATCATAATTATTTTACCTATAATTTATTCTAACCCCAAGGTTCCAAGAAAATCTGTAATGAACGTTAATATCCACAGCTTCCTGGTCAATCTGCATCGGGCCAGAGAGCCGTCGGTTCTTCGCAGTGGGTGACTTCAGGTCCCTGTGCCTTGTTTCCTATCACTCTGAAAGAATTTTCTCCCCAAAGGGAATCCAGCTTGTTTGAAACAGGTTTCTCCTCTCTGATTTTCTGCACTGGAGAAAAATCTCGATCTGCTTGTCGAAAATATATATATATATATTTTAAGAGGCATCCAGGCAGGCCCGAGCAGTCGGGCTGAAGGTGGGCCAGCCATTATTGCCTCAGACCTCCGGACGTTACGTACCCCAAGCACCTGAGCTACTAAGGGTATATCAGACAAGATTTCCGGGAGCAGCCTCAGTAGTCCCTTCGCCCACTCCCAGGCCGCAAGCGCAGAGGATCCTGCGCTCTGTCCCCCAAGGTCTTGACGTTTGCTGAGCTCTCTCCGCGCGCGTCGAGGAGAGGCCGCCTCTCGTGAGCAAAAGCTGGGAGTTGTTAGGGATTCCGCAGCCGCTCTGAGGGCGAGATCGGGTTTGTCCCACGACCTCGGCGCCAGGAAGCTGTAGAAAGAGACAGACCCCAATTTTCTCCCCTTGGAGTTGAAACAAAACCTGAAAGCCCGAGGTTGCACGCACCGCCAGAGGTGGCGCCTAGGCGGCGGGGGCGACCAGAGCCGCGTGCCCGCGCGGTTCCCAGGCCTGGGTTCTGTTTCTTCCTATTTTAGTTAGTTACTTAGCTGGTTAGCTAATGGACAGCTCACAGGCAGCTTTTATGCAAACGCCAAGCCTGGACCCACGCTGAGTCTCCGCGGCCGCCAGACCTGTAGTTGCCCGGCTGGGCTCCCAGAGGAGTGACGAAGGGAAATTCCTAGTAATTAAAGGGGAGGATTTCCCGGGGCGCCCCTTGGTGAAGTGGCCTTGGCTTCGAGTGAGGAACAAAGGACTAAGGTGCCTGCGCGCAGCGCGCCCTCGGGGCCCGGCGCGACCCGCTTTCACGCCCCTCCCCACTCCACGGCGGCCGCGGGCTTTGTGCGCTGGGGCCGCGCGCCGTGCTGCACCTGCCCGGCTTTAAGTACCTTGGCGAGGCAGCGCGGGCGGCTGTTCTAATCGCCGTCTCCAAGTACCTGCTCATGAATAAACACCAACCCCATTTATCAGGTACTTAGCGCTCATTGTGAAGGGGAAATTGGCCCTTTTCTGGAAGTGTCTATCCACAATCCATCTGCGCAGTTCTGGTTGCAGAATTCCCCTCACCCTTGAGACACACACACACACTCGCAACACGAGGCTCCTCCAAGCTAAGATAAACTCGCTTTTCTTCCGGTAAGTGCGTGATTGAGCCGCGACAATAGGCGGCGAGGAGGAGGCCGCTGGGTCAATAGCCTGCGTCTCTCCCATTGATAGGAAAAGTCAGTGCGCGGAATGCAGGGCCTTAGGAAAGCCCTGTCCGGCGTTCCAGCCACAGGGGTCACACTTGCATCAACATGCAGGCACTCTGCCCCTTGGGTCCCCCAAACATTGAACAAAATATTGGAAAGGTGGCCTAAGGTGTCTGTGGTGCCTGCCAGCATTGGTCGGGCGGGCCCCGGCTGCACCCTGGGTTCCCCTACTTTCCCCCGGTTGGGCCCCACATCTGGGTCTGGCTCTTAAGTCTTGGGCGTATGGGATAGAGAATTTAAGGATCCAGATACGTTGCAATCCCCGGGCTAGTAGGAGGAAAAGTGGCTCCTCTGGGAACCCGGATGGGCCGAACAGCAGCTTCCGGCAGAGGCCCTCAGGTTTCAGAGTTCTCCAAGTGGGGAGAAGGGCGGCCTGCTCAGCCCGCGCACCCGTGGCAGCACCATGGAGGGAATAAAAGCAGGATGAACAATTTGAAGATCCCCACAAGGCAAGACGGTAAATTTACAAACGCGTTTGCGTCCTGAATGCTCGCTTCTTTTTCACTCAAACGTTCCTTCTAAAATATGGGCTTTCTGGGTACATGGGCGCGCATTCCCAGGACTCGGTTCCCTGGGTGGAATTCACCCAGGAATACAATCGATTTTCAGAACCTGAGTACGGCCACAGGCAGCTCTGAAAATGAAAGCGTTTGCTAAGTGGGGGAGATCTCACCAATCGAACTTTAAAAAATGGCTTTGTCTTCATTCAGCTCTCCTGATTTATTTTGTGTTTTACAAATAGAAGCTCAGAGCTTCTGTCGCCCAGTCCTTGCATGACTCATGGCGGTGGCCACACGGGGTTCAGGGATACGAGATGTTTAGAAAATCGCTGCATAGCGGAGTTTCCTAGCACGTTCCATTTATACTGAACTCAGGCGACCGCTGAAAATCCAGCCTCGACTCTTGCTAACGACTGGGTAGGACCCTCGGGGTCCTGTGACCGTGCTGGAGGGTGTTCCCGGATCCGGTCTGGGTAGGCCTGCACGGGGACTAGGTTCTCGAGAGGCGAGCGGGCGCGCCGGAGAACCCGAGACTGCTGCGGGGCCGGATGCGGGATCCCTGGGCTGCGGTTCTACGCAGAAACGCCAATGGCAATGCCTCTCCAGCTCCTTCCAGCCCCAGTCACTAGGCCGGCGGCTGGCCCGGAGATCCTCCCAGAGCCCTGGCAGTGCCATCATGCCGGAGAAAACAAGCTCGGCCCCGCCGGAATTCGTTCCAAACACAGACGCTCATTTTTGGAATATTCTAGAAAAATAACAAGATCTTGTCTTTATGATTCACGGGGGGTAACTGATGGGTGGACCATTTACATGAGGGCAGACACTGTGGGGCGAAGGTGACTTCTGGACATAGGCTTTAAAGTAGGAACGGCTCCAAATTCCCAATATCTCCGGCCTTTCCGGTTACAAATCGGACCCCCGCGGCTGCTGTGGCAGGAAAACCAGACATTTCTGTTTTGTGGTTTTCGGGCTGCCTCCAGCCCACGCAGGCTCGTTTAGTCCCCGCAGAGTCAGCCCCGAGCCTTCCTAGTCCTGGAACAAGGGCTCCAGGTCGCGGCCGCGGGAAGCCGCCGAGAGGGCGGGGAGTAGGGATTCCCTCCAGCTCCGCAGGGCATCTCACAAGCGCCTTCTTCTGCGCTATCTCCCCACCTCCAGGTGCAGGGGATGAGCTTCCCCAAGCGAAGCTTAGTTTTATTTGGTGAAAATTCTGGAATTCGAATTCGTTGCTCTTGTGTGTTTGTGTTAAATGCCTTGATGGCATAGGTGTGTGCGCACCCTCACAAATTTATGGAATTTATGGGCGGTGAGCGCGGCCGGGAAAGGTTTGGGGGACAAGTAAGAGAGGGCGCCTGCACGCTCTCTCCAGGCCCGGGACTGGCCCCCAAGGCACGGCTGGAGCAGAGCCTGGTGGAAGTGGTAAATGCTTCAGCTCGACCCCCTCTCTCTTAGGAGCCCTCATTTCACCCTTCTCAGCCACGCTCTTCGTTCACATTCTTGCATCCCTTGGCGTCCCAAGCCGATCCCCCACACAAGACCAAGGAGAAGTGGAATTGAATCAGGGCAGAGCAGGGCTTTCCCAGGGCCGGTTCCGGACCGGCATGTTTCAGCCAGGCCCAAGGCCTGGGACAGCCGTTTCGGAAACCCTGGGGTCGAAGCCCTCCAGACTGGACTCAGGCCGCAGGAAAGAGCATAAGCCCAGCCCTGTCACATAGTGTGGCTTGTCCTCAAACCTCCCACCTCCCCAAATCTCCCCACGACAGCCCACCCTCACTAATCACCCCCCTTTATCTTGGTTCTTTTGAAGGGGTGGCCACGGGAGTGCCTCCGCCCATGACAGCAGTGTGCAGGAAGCTGACCTGGAGCTGGGAAGCCGGGAGAAGGCACGTCGGGTTCCACCTAGATAAACCCCAAAAAGACAGCTCCAGTGAGGGCCCAGCAAACCTGAGACCAGGTAGGGAGCAGCGTGTCCCCAGGGGCAAGGATGGAGCACCAAGTGCCAGAGCCTGAGATTTGGGCTCTCACATCCCTCCCTCCTTGGGAGTACTTGTGGCCCCTGGATAGTCATCTTGTGCAAGCCTCAGACCCCTTGGAGGGGTTAGGGAGGGATCTGTGGTCCCCCTCTCATGTTGGCTACTGAAACCCCTGGGTTCCTGGAAACAATCTAGCCTACACCAGGAGAGTCCATCTTAAAGCTGGTGGCTTTTGGTTCCCCAGGACCCTGCTCAACTCCCATGACGTTAATTCACCACTTAGAGCGTCTTGATGCCCAGGCTAGAAGGACTTCGGTTGCACCAGCTTTCCCCACTGCAGTTCTAGGTTTTGTCCCGACCGACTTTCAGCAAGCGGCTTAGCTCAGCCTTGGCTCTGCCTTCCAGGAAAGAGGGACAGCAGCAGCAGCCTCGGCTGACCTGGGTGCCCTTGTGGGCTATCTAGTGGGGGCTCGCGGGTCCTTGCCTTCTCTGCCTGAGGTGGGTTGGGGGTAGGTTCCTGAACTTCCCGGGGCTTCTCCCTGGCACACTTTGGCTGCCACATCACGGATGGAAACGCTGAGGCCAATGGGCTCAGGTTCGCTAGCAGCAGGCAGCCGGCCCTGGTGTGCCCGCTCTAGCCTGGGTGCCCTCCATACCCTCGCGCGCGCTTGGTCTCTGTGGGGCGCTGGCAGGTAGGGGTGTTCTTAGGGGCCACGAGGGGAAGGGGGTGGCGGGGCCGGTCTTGCGCTTCCCACGCTCCCTCTGTTCAGTTCACTCTGGTGGTCTGTGTTCCAGTCTGGCCTGCAGATCCCTGGCTCCCCACGGCCAAGCCGAGAACTAGCAGGTTTCATTGTGCAGACTCCCGGGGTCAGGTCGCAGGGTCACGTGCACGCGTCGGGCCTCCTCCGGGCGCGCCTGTTCCGGATCTGCCGACAGAGGGCGCCGGGGGCCCGAGAGGGGCGCGTTCGGGTGCCTCTCCTGGGTCCCTGGTGCCACGCTGTGGGGCTTGGTGATTCAGAGCCACACCTGACACCCTCACGTCCCAAACCGGGATAGTTGCACCGACAAAGTCACAGGAAGGAGCGCGCAGGTGACGGTGGGCGGGCGGGACGGCGGAGTCACTTACAGCGGGACCTGAGAGGATGTGGGTACGGGACTTCCTGACGGACCCTCTAGTTTGTAACCGTGTGAACATCGGAAGGATTCACTGTGTGCACCGTGGAGGCGTGGACATCCACCTGAGTGTGCAGAGGCAGGGGAGGGACACGAGAGATAGTCCCTGAGACTGGCTCCAACCAATTTCTGAGCTGGAAGAGTTTTCTAGAATGTTAGTCCAAACACCCTCTTTAATAGCAGGAAACTGAGGCCCTGAGAGGGCAACGACTTATCCAAGGTCCTGCAGCACTTAGAAACAGGGCTGACTCAACTAGCGCTGGGGAAGGGCGGCCCCTCCGCTGCCCTCTGAGCCTCAGTTTCATCCGTTGTGAAACATTGCAGTTGTACTAGGTCGTGGTTCTGGAGGTATGCCTGAAGGGGTGTGCAGGGGTCTGCATGGTATGCACATATGTGTTGGTGCATGTGTGTGTTGGAGGCAGCCTATGGCCATCTGAGAAGGGCTATGTCTCCATGCGTGGGTGCCTGTAAAGAGCTCCGTGGGTGCCTGTGTGTATTTGTGTGTATTTGCCCCTGAAGGAGTAGATGCATATTTGCCCTTGAAGGAGCAAATTGTGTACAGATGTATTTGTGCCTAAGTGTTTGTTTGTGAAGGGATGTGTTGTGAGGAGGGGTGTGTAGAAGCGTAAAGGGATATTTGTGTCTGTGAATTGTGTACATGTGCTTAAAGGGGTAATTGTGGATTGTAAATAATTGTATGCTGGAAAAGGGCCTGGCACTCCCCATCCACTGGAACCCCACCACCTGCCTTTACTGCTCCTTCACGTGTGCCCTGGAGCCCATTCTCATTCTGGGCCCCACAGAAAGGGGTAAGGGGATGAGAGGGCTGAGGGACACAGGCTCTGGGGTGTGGCTCTGCCCCAATGCCCAGCAGGCTCTAACGGGCTGTGATTAGGCAAAGCTTCTCCTGGGCTGCAGAGGGAGAGAGAGAGAGAGAGAGAGAGAGAGAACGAGAATGAGGGAGGAAGGAGGATTACGGCAAATTCATTTCTATTTTCCAGCCTACTAAGCCTGCAGTGTGTCCCTGGTGTTAGCATGAGAATGGGCCAGGGCTCTGTGAACACCCCCCACCCCCGACCTACTGACCCCTCTTCCCCCCTGACGTGAATAGCGGGACTCACAGCCTCCCCAGCCTCTCCAACTAGTGCCTGCAAAGCCACGGCTCCTAATCAGGGTAATTTAATATATTTTAAGCCCCTGGCGGCTTTATTTTCCCTCCTTTTCGAGTTTGTTTTAGGCATTCACAGCTCTCACCCCGTCATTAGACGGCCTTATTTGACGGATGGAAGGAGCTGCTATGAGACCACAGCCCTTTGTGTCCCCCACATAAGCTGGGCTTCCCCGTAATTAGAATGGTATTCCCAGCCATTGAGGCTTTTCATGAGGCAGAACAAAAACTCCCCGAGATGAATATCCCCCAACTCCCAGCCCCCTGGCCAGGAAAGGGGCTGTGAGTTAAAGGGACTCCTTGGGGAAGGCAGTCCAGAGCAAGGACAGCCAGGGTCCTACCAGGGTGAGGAATTTAGGGGCCATGGGAAGTGGGCACCAGACAAAGGCTGGTGGCTGGTCCAGGTTGCTGGTAAACACCAGTCACCTATACATACGCCACCCAGCACTCAGCCAGCCTCAGGATGTGCTGGGCTCATCAGAGGACCTTCGTATTCTATGGGGTCTTGGGGTATGGAACCAGGCTGGAATGTGCATGTAAAACACAAACACACATAGTCACACTAGTCACTCACATGCAGGCTTGGGATTACATTGTAAACACACATATATACACATACACGTACACATGCATGCTCAGCCACAAGATTACAACGTCACTAAACTAGGTTAGGAAATACTTATAAATATACACACATCACACACATGTTACCCAGACAGAACAAGACTGCAGTTTCTCTTTATATCTGTGCGCGTGCACACACACACACACACACAGACAGCCAGCCACTCAGATTGCTTGTGAACACACACACACTCCTGTGTACTCATATACATGCATATACCCTTAGGGTCATCCAGACCCCAGTTTTTCTGGGGGCATTCACCAGCCTGTGCACACTGTGGCGCACCACCCCTCCTCCCCAGGATATAGACTTGCTTCTGGCCACATTCCTAGGTCCATGCTCAGCCTATGTGCAAGTAGTTTGACATGCACACACATGCATGGATGCATGCCCATCCTCTGGCTCACGCTGACATGTGAAAACTCAGGAAAATACTATAGAACCAACATGACATTATAGTGTTTCCATATTTTCTGGCCAGCCTCTCCCAGACACTTATTACCAGACATGCAGGGGAGTTTTGAGGATAAGCCCCCACTCAGCTACACACTGTGCTGTGAACTCAGCCCCCAGGTGGGCTGGGTTCTCTGGGACTCAGGTGGGTCTCCTATGCCCTTTGGGGAGAGGGGATCTCCCTTTTCTAGATTGGACCATGCTCCAAGGACAGAAGGCAGGTGTCTGGATGTCTGGTACAATCAGTAGCTTTTTTCAGGATTCAGGAAAGGCTCAGAGGGTGATAACTAGGTCTGGGAGTCTGCAGATGGGAGAACTCACCTGCTAACTGATGCACAGGGATGCAGTCCCGTGGAGAAATAGTGAGTGCCTCATCTTTAGGAGGATTCCAATAGGGGCAGCATGATAACCAGGCAGAGATGTTGTGGGATAATTCATTTATTTAGTTCAGCTCCTACTCTCTGCCAGACCCTGTGCCCAGTGCTTGGAATACAGTGGTGAGTAACACACAAGCCTGTCTTCAAAGGATCTTAGAGTCTTAAATGGGAAAGCTAGACACACACAGTTAATAGATAGGCCTGGGCCAGGGGACAGGGATAAGGCTGGGGCAGAGAGGAAAGTGATGTAATGGGTGTCTAGTTTCCACAATGGAATATTGGTATCAGGGACTGAAGTGGATTGTTTAACATCCTGTGCCTAAGGCACAGTTGTGGCACCTTGGAAGTTTTTTTTTTCTTTTTTTTTTTTTGTGAGAGAGTCTCGCTCTATCACCCAGGATGGAGCGCAGTGGCATGATCTCGGCTCACTGCAACCTCTGCTTCCCAGGTTCAAACAATTCTTGTGCCTCAGCCTCCCAAGTACCTGGGATTACAGGTGTGTGCCACCACACCTGGCTAATTTTTGTATTTTTTAGTAGAGATGGGGTTTTGCCATGTTGGCCAGGCTGGTCTTGAACTCCTGGCCTCAAGTGATCTGCCTGCCTCAGCATCTCAAACTGCTGGGATTATAGGCGTGAGCCACCGCATCTGGCCCTGCACCTTGCAAGTCTTTGAGCTGGATAAGTGATGCATTAGCTGGTCTCCAAGGGCTCTCTCCATTCTAAAATTCTTGTACTCCTGGTCTAGGTCCATAGCTTTCTCACTGTGGCCCCCTTCCCAAGGTGGGTGGTCTCACCCTAACTCACTCTGTACAGTGAACCTTTACCATGACACTTATCACCTCCACCAAAGCTGTGCCCAGGCTCTTAGTGAGGGGAGTGGCTGGACCCATTCAAGGTCTCCAGGAAAAGTGGAGAGGCTCATAAAGAATGTGATGAATTCAGTTTGCTGGGGCGGGGTGGGAGGAGTGTCCAAAAGAGGTAGGTTAGGCTCCTTCATGCTCCTGACTTCTTAGGAGTGAAGAACAGTCCACTGAGTCTTATGGAGCCTCATTCTCTTCTATTCTGGAAGGAAGTACAGCTTTGAAGTGATGGGGTGGGGACCTCAGACTGGTAGTGGTTTGCATACTTATTTTTTTTAACCTTACATCTTGTTCAATATGTGGGGCAACCATCTTACTCTTATATCTGCTGGTGGCCCAAGCAAATGCATACCCAGAAAATGACCAGAAAACCTCAACATCTCTCTCTAGGTAAAACGTGTGTCTGTTTCTCTTCGTAGGAAAAATTTCACAGGGTGAATTAGAGAACAAGGGATGCTTTGAAGCCACTTCTGATGTCTCATATATATATATATATATATTTTTTTAATTTTACCATAGCGTTCCATGGTGTAATGTAATGGTTAGGAGCCAGGGATCCGGAGACATCCCGGTTCAAAGCCTGTTCCCGCTTTGAGAGAGCTTGGCCATGTCTTTTAGGGCCTGGGTGTCTTCGACTGCAAAGTGGGAATAATAATAATACCACCCTGCTAGGGTTGTTGTGAGGGTTAAATGAGCTGATACCTGTAAAAGAGCCCAACAATGCCTTCCATGCAGTAAGTACTCAGTGTTCGCTGTGGTGATTAATATTAGAGTGAGTGCTCAGTGAATATTTGTTGGGTAAATGTGTGCATTTTTCATTTTGTTTGCAATCAGGATAAAGTTGTGCGAAAATAAGATCTTCCTGGTAGCCTCTGCCCGGTAACTGGCAGGAGGCGGAGATGGGGTGGGGGTGGGCTGAGAGTCTCCAGTAGTTAAAAAAAAATAAGTGTTCGGAGAGGATGGGGCCTCGGGTCGTTACTGCGGTCTCCAGCAGGGGGAGCCCAGGTAGTCATCACTTGCCGGCTCCGGACCGCAAGGAGGGAGGGAATTACCCTTGACCGAGCACCTACTGTGTGCAGTGCCCCCGCCAGGCGCTGGGGGGCGCCGTGAAGTCAGGATGACTGGGAAGTGGGGGGTTGCAGAGGGCGCAGTGAGGTGCTTTTGAACCAGCGCAGACCTGCAGGGCCGACTTCCTGAGGGCGAATGTTGCTTTGCTGCAGTGGGGCACGGGTTTGGTTCCTGGCGGGGCCTGGCCTGGGAAGTGCGGGGCTGAGGGCGGTGCCCGGCCCCCATCCCGAGTCGGTGCATGCCTATGCTGCAGGAGGGCCACCGGGAGCTCTGCTTCTCCGCTGCACCCGGCTCGGAGCAAACACTCAGTACAACTCACTTAGTGAAGTAAAGCTGCCTGGCGGGGACACTCTGGGCTGCGGGCGTGGGCACAAGGGGCCTCCTCATGGCAGTTTTGGGGTGAAAACAGTACCTTCCCCCCGCACCCCACCCTTTCCCCTATCCCTGCAGCTAGACCGGGAAGAGGTAAAGCCCAAAGACTCCACCTTGGCATGAGGCAGGGGTGCCACGTGGGATCTGGCCTTGAACGGGACATTCCTCATTCTGCTTCCGGCGGCGCCAGGTTTTCTCGTCCACTACTCTGCGGTGGCGGGTTGCAGCTGGAGGGACAGCTAATTTGGGGGCTCTGGAATGTGTTTATGTATATATGCACGCAGCTATTTATGTATGGAGTAGTTTTCAGAGATATTTTCAAATATCAGAGCTCCCGACGGTTCATCATTGCAGCTAATTAGAAAAAGGAGTTGCACCTCGGCTCAAAAGATGCCAGAATCAGAAAGATATTGAGGAGCAAATGATCGGAGACGGTTTTCCCTTTGCCCCAGAGCAGGCGGGTTTGGCCCTGTAGGTGAAAGCGAGATCTGAAGAGGGTGGGGCTGGGGGCGCATGCACTCGGTTCCCTGCTGGCCCAAGTGGTCACGGAACAGTGGCTGAACAAGCGGATCTAGTGAGGGAGCTGGCGGTCCCGCCGGCCTGCCCACTCCTGGCCCGCGGCGTTTGGCCCGGCAGGCTCAGGAGCTTGGCTTCTGCCCTCCCAGACGCTCTGCTCCTAGAGAAGTTGGGTTGGAGTCGTCGAGCTCTACATTTCCAGCTGTGTGGAACTCGGCCAGATCTTTTAACCTCTTGAACCCTTGGGAGCCAAAATACCAGCCCCTCAGTGGAGTGCGAGCAAGCGTCTTCAGGGAGACTGTATACCTCTGTGGACGCCTGTCAAGACAGAGTGTTGAATGCCTTGCTGGATTTTTGTGTCGTTTAATCCTCATCTGAGGAGTCTTTGTCCCAGTTTTACGGATGGGGTAGTGGAAGTCTTGATGAAAGGCAGTGGATGCCCTTGTTCCTGGGGCAGCCAGCTGGAAGCCTCCTGTTGTTTCTCAGGCCCCTTTTAAAGTTCCTAAAATGGAGTGCTGGGACCCCAGGAGGGAGGAGAGGCACACAGGATAATTCTGGCTGAGGGCAGAGGTCTCCTTCACCTGGGGTCTTGGTCTGAGGAACTGAAGTGGGAACCTGGTCAGGACAGGTCACCTTCAGGCCCTCACTTTTTAGGTGGCAGTATGTTTGCCCAGTCCCCGTTGGAGGTTGCAGGGGTCTAGAAAGATACAGGATATGGGCTGGTTGGGAGAGGGGGATGTCTCCCTTAATTTTATGAAGTCTCCTCAGGTATCCCTTTTCCAGGAAGGCATTCATATTTTATCAACAGAGGACCAATTATGGGGCGTTGACCAGAGGTTTACTTTTGTTTCAGTGACTCCTGACAGCAGCTCCTTGGGAGGAGCTACTTCCCCCCATTTCACGGGGGCAGAATCTAAGGCCAGGAGCAGTGAAGTGAAAAGTGACTTACCCCAGGTCACATAATGAGGGAGCAAAAAGAGAAGGGGATGGGATTTGATTCTAGGTCTGGTCTGGTCTTGCCTTCACACCAGAAACCTAGTCCTGGCATCCCCCCCCCCACTTCTGTATCTGCCTTATGATATCCCTTAGAGCGGGGTGGTTCTGAAGTTGGAGCCTGGCCCCTTTAAGGGACATTTCCAGGACAAAGCTTGCCTAAGGATCAAGCCCCCACCTAGTGCAGGGAGGCTAGGTGGGCACAGGGTGCCCATGTGGACCTGGGCAATGGCAGAAACGGTGGGTTTAGCACTGTGGAGCAGATGGCCATGACAGGGTGAGCTCCCACTGTGGTCTGGGGTATCTGTAAGGTCAAGGTCAGAGTCTTTGCTGCTCCCTTTCCCCTCTCATAGGGAAACTGAGAGAAAGCTCCTCTTTGGGGTTCTGAAACCCAAATGTCATTTCTCAGCGAGAAAGCTGAGACCCTTCCCATCTTCCCTGACCCTCCTGACAGCACCTTTAGGAGCCAGAATTGGCACAGCGAGGCTTCCCCAGGTGCAGACGCCAAGTGGCATCCCCCAACTCCTGGAAGAGGAATCCTGATGAGCTCCAGATTAAAAAATCAATCCAGTTCAAAAGTGATCAGGGGAAACTAGATTCAGTTAGAGAGGACAGAGCTAGGAGGGCCAGGAGTAGAGGGCGGGCCTCTCAGTACCACATCCTAGAGAAACTCTGCCATTCGAGGGAGAAAATCTGCACTGGGTCTGGAATGATTAAACTGTCTAGCTCTCAGAGAAGCAACTTAGTTCTTCGGAGCTTTGTTAGCAGAGACACAACAGAGCAGTGCAGGCTACCAGGAGCTGCGCAGAAACGCCCCTTCCCCCAACCTACTGCACATCTGGCATCTTTTAAAATTTTCCAAAGTCGGGGAAATAAACTCCGGTGTCTGTGACAGACTCTATTTTCAGAGGGTTTGCTTTGGGTCTCCCCTTCCACTGGTGACCCCTAAAATCCATAAGGGTCTGGTTTGACGGTGTGGCGACATCGTTATCTCCATTATGAAGGGTAGCAAACACAAGTTTTCAGAGAAAACCCATTTGCCTTTTTCTTCTAGCCACCAGCCTCTGAGAGGGCGCTGGACCCCAAGACTCTGCAGGACTCGCCTCAGTGCAGAGGCTCTGGATTCTCCGGCTCTGAGGCGAGATGGGAGCTGTCCTCCCAGTGGTGCTGAAACTCGGGCTGCCTCTGTTGGGGTCACCGACAGAGGCTCACTTGTTCAGGCACATCCTGGGTCAGCCTTTCCACCTCTGAGACGGGCTCCTCCCTTCTCAGATGAGAGATTCTGCCTGGAAGGGAAGTAGTCCACGCCATCATCATTCCCCAAAACCTTAATAGCCACCTAACTGGATTCACCACTTCTCATCTTGCCTCCTCAATTCATTCTCCACTCAGTACCCAGAGTGGACTTTTCAAGAGGCAAATCTGATCCTATGTAAAGTACTCATATGGTTTTCCATATCATTCAGAATGAAACTTAAACGTTCTTGCTAGAGCTAAGAGACACTTCCACCTCAATGATCTAGCCCCTGTCTGCTTCTTCCACATTAATCACCTATCAAGAGGGTGGTGATGGGTTGGAACTGGCTTAATTCTGATATATTCTGAAGACAGAACTGCTTACATTTGCTGAGACATTAGAGGGATGTGTAGGAGAGAAATAGTGGAGTCAAGGGTGACCCTGGGGGTTTGAGGTTGAGTGCCTGGAAGGATGGAGTTTCTGTTTCCTGAACTGGGAAAGGCTGAAGGAGGAGCAGAGTTTTGGGGATGGGGATCTGAGGCTGTTTCTGGACATGTTAAGTTTGAGAGATCTACTAGATAGCCAAGGGGGATAGTCTAGTAGGCAACTGGACGTATAAACTTGGCATTCAGAGGAGAGGTCCTGGCTGGAGATATTAACCAGGGAGAGGTCAGCTTATGGGTCTTATCTAAAACCATGCAGATGAGATCACTAGAGAGTAAAAGTACAAAGAAGAAAAGTGTTCCAGGGGCTGAACACTGGAGTACTTTGATTTTAGAGGAAGAAGTTGAAGACAATCAGTAGAGGAAACTGGGGGGGAGGGTCTTTGAAGAAGACAACAAGAAAAGTGATGTCCTTGAGGCTGGGGATCGGGGGCAGTGGAGTTGTCTTAAGAACAAAGGAGAGATCAAAAGTATCCAATATGCTGACAGACCGAGAAAGATGAGGACTGACAATTGACCTTTCGATATGGCCTCACAGAGGTCCTTTGTGAGAAGTGTAAGTAGGGAGGGAATACTAGAGGGAGGACCAAGAGAGAGTAGGAGGAAATGGTACCCAGGCAGGCTGAGGAAGAGAAAAATTATCTGGGAGCTAGTGGGGAGGCCACAGGGAAAGAACCCCAAGAGGTGGTGAAGCACTAAACAGTTTCAGCCAGGTGAGTGACTTGTTGACAGACCAGGTCCTCATTCTTCCACATGCTTCAAAAGTTCAGTTTAGAACTGATCTGGGCCGTAGTAAAACACTCAGGGTACACATGTTTAGCAGAGTTTTTCTTTTCTACTTCATTTCAGCTCAAAATCCCTCCTGGTGAAATGGCTTAACATTTACCCTTCTGGGATCAGAACTTCATAGCCCCTTGTCTTGACCAAGACGACACGTGACCTGCACGGGGAGCACCAGGGCACATGAGCTAGTTCAGTGAAGGGGTCCCGTCAGAGCAGGCTTGGGCTGCATATGTGCAGGCCACATGCCCAGACATGAGGCCCTCCAGGGCCTCCTCCCTTGCCTGGCCTGGCCTCGGGAGCACCTAGAAACCTCTTCTCACCTTATTTTTCAAGTTAAGAAAGATAATACCCCCAAACTCAGTCTGGCTCTGCTTGACTGGTCGGTTATGCAGATGGTAGCCCACTTTCCTCTCAGAAACCCTGGCTCAGTGAGAGTGCCATGCTCCCCAACAGCCAGTGAGGACCTCTGTGGTCCTCACACCACCCTGAGAGGCAGAGACAGCCCTTCTCGCTTTGTGCCCACCTTTGGAGCAATGGTCACCAGTTTGCCATCTAGTGGTGGAGCACAATGCCCCCAATCTCATGCACCAAGGGCAGAGACAAGGATGAATCTTGCACTCTCAGGAGTCCTGGGGCCGCAGAAGGGAAGCAGGTCAAGCACAGGAGATGGATTATCATGGGTTCCTTCTTTGTCTTGGTGGCCCCTCAGAGGCTGCACCGCACCCACTCCCGATGTCATGGGGGACCTGCAGGGCCGGGCCAGGTGCAACTCCCAAGCCCAGTGGCCTTGTGGGGAGTGGGCTGAGGGGGTTGGGAGAGTTGTTGGGGAGGTTGGGGTGTCCTGGGACTGCCAAGGGAGCTGCTGAAAGAGTGAGGCCTTTGAGCGGCCCCTGCTGATCCATCCCCTGCACAAGCCACACCTCTCTGTGCAATACACTTAGGACTGCCCACGGTCCCATAAAATATTTATACGTGGGCTACAGCCTAGCAACAAAAGTGTGATGTGAGCACTGATGGGGAACTCTGCTGCAGTGTGCCTTGGGCAAGTTACTGCCTGTGTCTGGGTCCCAGTTTCCTCATTTGTCAAATGGAGGTACAAGAACAAATTGGAATCCAAGATCCTTTCCTGTCTCAAAAGCCCTGATTAGCCCCAGTTTGCCTCCTCTGGTACAAGTAAGTCTGGCACATCCACCGCTCAGGTATTTCTTTAGCTCTGAACAGAAGAATATCTCCTCCTTCCCCAGCCCTGGTCTGAATGCTCACCCTTTTCTGTCCATCCTGGCCACCTCTTTCTCCCTGTCCCTGGAAAGGCTCTACTGAGGAAGTGGTGTTCTGACTAAATGGAGAAGAGATAAAATGGCATTCCCAGCATAGGCAAGGGTATATAGTCATGGAAGCCTGTCTGATTCAAAACATGGCCAGTGGCTTGGTATGGCTGGAATGAAGGGTGAGTGGGAAAGGAGTGGGGGCTCAATCCTGCAGAGCCTTATAATTCATGCTCATAAACTTGGAGCTCATGCTGAAAGTGATGGGGGAGCCATGAAACAGTTCAATGTGGTCAGAAGTTGCGATTTAGACATATCACTCTGGGATTGTATAGAGAAGGACCTGAAGGTTTGTGGCAAAGCCTGAAGATCATCTCCCTTTCCCATGGCTGCCCAAGATGAGGACTGCATTTCCAAACTCTCTTGGATCTGGGTGTGGACATGTGACTAAGTCCTGGTCAACTGAATATAAGCAGAAATATCTTGTGTACCTTCCAGGGGGTGTTTCTGGAGGGAGGGGAAGCTGCCATTATCTTTCTTCTTTCTGGATGGAATGTGACTCAGTGGTGAGCACCTGGTCCTCCTGATCTAGCCTGATTAGGTTGATGTAGGTGTGTTCAGTGGGCAAGGCCAGCACAAGTGCCTACCGTGTTTGGTCCACAGCTGTAACATGCTACCCAGTGTATTCTCCCACAGGTGCACAAGCCTATTGCCTGTGTATTCTAAAACTGGCAGCAATTGGGCCAGCTGTACTACTTTCTTTTCCTCGTATTCCTGTTAGCTGTCTTCTGGAGGAGTTCTTTCTGGGGGTCATCTCCACATTTGGAGAACAGGGATTGTTTATACCCACTTAGTAAAAATAATAGCAGCTAATATTCACTAAACATTACTGTGGGCAGATACTATGCCCAGAACTTCACATGGATGATGACATTTATTATCTCTCTATCTTTTTTTGAGACAGGGTCCTTGCTCTGTCACCCACGCTGGACTATAATGATGTGGTCACGGTTCATTGCAGGCTCAGGTGATTCTCCCACCTCAGCTTCCCGAGTAGCTGAGACTACAAGCACGCACCACCATGCCCAGCTAATATATATATATATATATATATATATATATATATATATATAAAATATATATTACACATATAAAATATATAATGTATATTACACATATAAAATATATAATATATATTACATATATTACACACACACACACACACACATATATATATAGTAGAGATGGGATCTTACCATGTTGCCCAGGCTGGTCTGGAGCCCCTGGGCTCAAGCAATCCACCTGCCTTGGCTTCCCAAAGTACTGGGATTACAGGCATGAGCCACCACATTTGGCCTCATTTACTATCTCTTAACTGCCATGCCATCTTGCTTCTAAAGCCACAGCAGGGTGAATACAACAGGAAGGTTCTGGTGGAGATGGGGGGTCATTATTGAACAGAACCGATGAGGTTGTTCATGCCCCCGACCCACCCTCAGCTCACTTTAATGACCCTCCCTGTTACAGATGAGGAACCGGGCTCACACTTGTGAAGTAAGTAGTCCAAGGTCATACAGCTGGAAAGTAGTAGGTATGGAAGCAATTCCAGGTCTTTATTATGCCGCAGAAGAAGCAGGAGACCCTGTGAGCTTCATCTCCAGCAGAGGGACTACCATAGTGACTCTGGAGCCAAGCGCTCTGGGTTTAAATCCCAGCTCTGCCACTGACTGACTGAGTCTCTCTGTGCCTCAGTTTTCTCATCAGAAAACAAAAAAAAAGGATAATCATAGTGCATCCCTCCTAGGATTACTGTGATGATTAAATGAGATGATACAGAAAAAGTACTTAGCCTAACACTAGTATTGTTATTACTTTATTATTATTACCAGCGTCTGAGTCCCTCCCTGGCCATGCCAGGGAGAACAAGCAGGTAGAGAGGAAAACCAGAGCTGAGAATTTTCTGTCCCATCACCCGTGCCAGAAGAGAGAGGACAGAGGACAGAGGAGGGGCCGTGTGACTGTCTGGACTAGCGAGCAATTTGCTGGAGGAGCTCATTTGGTGACTCTGACTGAGTTAATTAAAGATGGCCACCAGGGGTCATTGCCATGGTGACAATTAGGCTGGGAAGGAGCCTCATTAAGGTGCAGTTTTAACAAGGCCAGTCGTTTTTAACCTGACATCCACGTGAAAGAGGGATTTTTCAAGTTGCTTCCCTTTCTTCCTTTGCTGTATTTCAGTTCCATTTCTAGAGACTTCCTGTTGAAGAACAGGACAGAGGAGAATTCCTGGGTTGAGTCCCTCTGAAAAATCAACAGGGCAACAGGTTTCTTCTCTGTGGTACTACTCTGGCATCTGAAAGGAGGCCTGGTTGGCAGAGGCTTGGAGAGGGAGGTGAGGGTTGAGGTGATGAGGTCAAAAGAGGAGGTGAGGAAGGGACTCATGTTGAATTTTATTCAACATGGAACTGGAGGCCTTTTCTGGAATTAGAAAGGTTGCTTCTGCCACCCAGTCACTTCCCAAGTGAGGTGGCAGGGACAGTGTGGATGGCAGTGGGGTTGGGGGTAGTGTCAGGCCTGTTTCTCCCAAGTTGAAGGGAGGAGGAAGACAGGAGGCTCAAGCCCTGTCTTAATTCAGAGCACTTTGAAAAGTATGTATTTTTTTTCTTATTTCCATAACAATACACTTATTGAGAAAAATTAAAAATTTCACAAAAGCATAAAAAGAAAATATCCCCTGCAGTGCACCCCTAAGATGGAATGACTTTACACATTTCCTGTGTGACAAGAAGCTGAGCACGGGCAACCACGAGCTGGGTTTGGGGCGGGGGAAGGGGGTAGGGGATGGGACACATGTACTTTTTCATTTATATCCTTGTCTTCTGTTTGAATCTTTATCAAGAGAGTGTAAAATAAAACCAAGTTAAAATAGCATATACTACAACATTTTTCTCTTTTTTTTCTTTTCTTTTTTTTTTTTTTGAGACAGAGTCTCGCTCTGTTGGCCAGACTGGAGTGCAGTGGTGTGATCTTGGCTCACTGCAACCTCTGCCTCCCAGGTTCAAGTGATCCTCCTATCTCAGCCTCCCAAGTAGCTGGGACTACAGGCACACACCATCACGCTCAGGTAATTTTTGTATTTTTAGCGGAGATGGGGTTTTGCTGTGTTGTCCAGGCTTGTCTCCAACTCCTGGCCTCAAGCAATCCACCTGCTTTGGCCTCCTAAAGTGCTGGCATTACAGGTGTGAGCCACTGCACCAGGCCCTGACTTTTTTTTTTAAAGCACATTGTAAAATATTCAAACTAAACAAAGGGTAGACAAGAAAGGTAAGTTTCTTAGGTGGGTCCCCCAGTCCCTTGGGGTGAGTTCCCCACCTCAGATGCAGTCATTAATATCAGTTTATTTTGTATCTGTCCAGAGATATTCCACATGTGTCCAAGCACACTGTGCAACAAAGTTAGCACAGTATTCACCCTGTTGTGCATCTTGTCCCCGGCTTTTGTTTTTAAGTTGGTCTCAAACTCCTGGGCTCAAGGGATCTTTTTGCCTCAGCCTCCTGAGTAGCTGGGACTATGGGTGCATGCCACTACATCTGGCTAATTAAAAAAAAAAATCTTTTAAGGAGGTAGTGGGGTGAGGTCTTGCTATGTTGCCCACGCTTGTCTTGAACTCCTGGCCTCAAGCAATCCTCCTACCTCAGCCTCCAGAGTAGCTGGGATTACAGATGCAAGCCACTGTGGCTGGCTTGCATCTTGCTTTTTTAAACTTCACATTCTATTTTAGGGTGGGTCCCATATCAGGATGTACAGAGCTGTCTCATTCTTTTTTAACACATGGCAGGCTACTGCCACTGGGAGTCTTTGGATATGAATAAGAGGTGGTCTGGGCTTTTAAGGGGCTCACAGGGATGTACATCCTTTCATGCTCAGCATTTGGCACAGTGGTCAGTACACAGAAGCACTTGGTAAATGTTTATGGCTGAATGAGTAAGTAGCAAATAAAGAGGGAGGAGTTGGAGAAGTAAATAGAGGCTAGACCGTGGTTGTTGTTTGTTTGTTTGTTTATTTGTTTGTTTTTTGAGACAGAGTCTTGCTCTATCTCCCAGGCTGGAGTGTAGTGGGACAATCTTGGCTCACTGCAACCTCTGCCTCCCGGGTTCAAGCAATTCTCTTGCCTCAGGCTCCCAAGTAGCTGGGATTACAGGCATGCACCACCATGCCTGGCTAATTTTTTGTGTTTTTAGTAGAGTTGGGGTTTTACCATGTTGGCCAGGCTGGTATCGAACCCGTGACCTCAAGTGATTTGGCTGCCTTGGCCTCCCAAAATGTTAGGATTGCAGGCGTGAGCCACCGCGCCTGGCCTCATGACTGGTTTTGATGGCCATGCTGAAGGTTCGCATTTCCTCTGGTCAGGGATGAGGTCCCCTGAAGGCCCTCACATGGGGGCCAGCACAGTCAGACCTGCTGTCATGGAAGGGTCCTCTGGGAGCTCAGGTAGAATCAGGGTGACTACATAGATGACAACAAATCAGGTGTAGGAGGCTGTACACTGTCCTCATATGCAGTGTCTTCCCCTTTACTGGCCCTCCTGGCAGGAGGAGTATGCACCCTATCTCTGGTGAAGGCAGGTATGGCCGTGTGACTTGTTTTGGCCAATGAAACGTGGGGAAGAGATATGTGACATTTTTCAGCAGAAGCCTTAAGGGACAGTAAGTTTGGGATTTGCTATGCTCTCCTTCTGCTTCCAGGAATGGTGAGAGTATGGGTCAATATGGAACTCCCTGCAGCCTGCGTCCCGGAGTAACTTGGATGAGCAGAGGCTTCTTGCCCATCTTTTTTTTTTTTTTTTTTTTTTTTTTTTTTGAGATGGAGTCTCGCTCTGTCGCCCAGGCTGGAGTGCAGTGGCGCAATCTCGGCTCACTGCAAGCTCCGCCTCCCGGGTCCACGCCATTCTCCTGCCTCAGCCTCTCCGAGTAGCTGGGACTACAGGCGCCCGCCACCACGCCCGGCTAATTTTTTTGTATTTTTAGTAGAGACAGGGTTTCACCATGGTCTCGATCTGTCGACCTTGTGATCCGCCCGCCTCGGCCTCCCAAAGTGCTGGGATTACAAGCCTGAGCCACCGCGCCCGGCCCTTGCCCATCTTTAATGGGCATGTAAATAGGAGTGGGAATGAAACATAGTTGCTTTAAGTCATTGAGATTTGGGGGGTTGCTGTCACCATAACATAGTTTACCCTGACTGATACACAGGGAGCTGGACTGGGTAGTTCCCGCATTCTTCCAGATGTGCACAACAGGCCGGGATTCTGCCAGGCTGGCTTTTCTGTGGCTTGGGTCCACTCCTGGTTTACACAGTGGATACTCAGCCTGAAGCTCTTATGGAGACCTAGATTCATAGCCTTTCTGCCCCACCCACTTTGAGCCCTATGAACATTTCTCAGAGGTGGAGAGAAGCCTATAGCAGGAAGAAGACTGCAGCTGCTACTGTCTCCTCTGAGGTCTGGCCTTTAAAGGTGGCCTTTAAAGGGTCAGAAACATGAATGGCCATGTTGGCATCACTGTAAGAGGAAGCTGTATCCATGCTCACCAAGATCCCTTTTTCTGAAAGGGAAACCGAGGTAGTAGTGCCATTTATCCCAAACCATTCATGCCATTGTACCTAACAGTTGGTTGCCACTGTTTTCCTTGTAAGAACATTTACCTCACAGGGCTGGAGATGCAGAGGCAGGGTATCCTCGGATGCAGTAGCATCAGGGCTCGGTGACATCACCAAAGATCCAGGTCCCCCACCTCTGTTCTCCACATCAGCTTTATTCTCAGGAACATTTCCCTCATGAACACAAGATGGCTGCCAATAGCCATCAGGCCCATGTGGTCGCCTCCTTGTTCATGCCAAAGAGTGAAGATGCCAAAACTTGCTCCACCCAATCCATGAACCCATAGTCATCCCCAGGGGATTTCCATCTGCCGTCTAGCTCAGACCAGCCATTCTCGATCTCATTAGGCTCAGGGTTCCCTTCTCATAACAAATATTACTATCCTGATGAAATCTTTAGAAGTTGGACCTACTTACACATGTAAAATTGCAAAAATAGCAATGCAATGCCCTAACTCTGAAAGAAAAACAAAAGGAAATGTATAATTAATAAAATATATTTCAAGATACATGCTCAGGCAAAAGTATTCTAGAAAACATAATGAAACAATCAGATGCTTTCACCTGCGCCTAAAAGCTCCATGAATGCGGTAGTAACAGATACAGGCAAATATAGGTGGGTTGTTTTGGTGACCAAAGCGCCACTGGTAACATTGCTACCAGTGACATGATTGTGTTGAGGTGGTAACTCTTGGGAAGATACCAATGAAACAAAGCATCGGCCTCCTCAGTGTGCACAGTGGCGGTTTGCTGCAGTATGTTTTCAATATATATGAAAGTCTTGCAAAAAAACCTTTCTGTTAATATGTCACGTGAGATTAGATTCTAGGCTCAGATTTTTCACCTACATTTCTGTCCAGTGGAACATTTGAAAGTCATATGGGGCTCAGGCCAAAGTTTTGCTATGTGCAACTGTCAGGAATTCTAACCTTGATCCCTGCTCACCAAATGTCCACAGTACTCCCATCATTACCAATTATGTTCCACAAAAATTTAAACACCCCGTGGGATGCAGCTGCTCCTCTCGAAAACCTGTGGTCTGGTCCAATCATGAATCCTTTGCTGGGCCTGCGATACGGTGGCTGCCTGGGATTCTATTAGGAAGGAGAAAGAGGGAGTGGAGGTAGGGAGGTTGCCAAGTGTCCACGCCAGGCCTCAAGCTCACCTGTTACTCATAGGATTCATGGTTCACTCCTAGAGTCCCTCTGTGGGACTGAAACATCTTAGAAGACTCACAGAGGGGCTCTCAGGAGGATGTTTGCTTAGGGGTGTATGTGCGTGTGTATGTGTGTGTGTTTTCCATCGAGCTGACTGGCATAGGGAATATTCAGAAAGAAAGAATAGACAGAGGTGGTTCAGTTCTGGTTCTATGCCTACCAGGAGAGAATAAGCTTCCTCCTCTCAACTTTTCCCAGGACACTCACCCTCAAACATATCCAGCTCTTCCTGCAAAGCTCCTTTCCTGCTATTACCTCATTGGACCCTTGCCTCCTGTTGGGTTACTTGTATTTTTTTTATTATTAACTTAGAAGAACTCTTTACATATTATAGATATCATTCCTCTTTTACTTATGTTGTAGACATCTTCTTCCATTGGTCACTTTTCATTTACCTTCATATGAGGTATTTTTTGCTTCATGTAAGTTTTAAATTTTTATATAATCAAGCCTGGGAATCCAGATGCCTTTGCATGCACCAGGATTGTGGGGCAGGGTGAGTTGGTGATGGAGGCCTGCTTTGGTGAGGGAATTATGACACAGGAAGGCCAGCTCACAGACTTGTGCCTTGAGACTTGGCAAATGTCCAGCAGCCTGGACAAGCCCTCCCCTCCACTCCTCTCCCCAGGAGGCACAGCCATTTGCAAGGCCTGGGATGTGGACTTTCTCCTAAATCCCACCAAATAACCCTCTGGAGTCATGAATAGCTGGCAGTGCTGTCCGAGGAAGGCCAAGAGGTCCCTGAAGTTCCTCTCTTGGCTTCAGGAGTGGGGTGTGCAGGGCATCGATGTGATCCAGTGGAGGCCACCAAGATCTGGAAGCCAGAGTTGGCAGGATAAGTCTCAGTGCACCAACTAACTGGCTGTGTGGCCTTGGGGCAGTCCCTGCCCTGCTCTGGGCTCAGCTTCCTTTTCTGTCCAGGGAGTGGGCTTGACCATTGTGGTGTAGTTTCCATTCACTGATACTATCCCACCGCTGTAGCTCCACACACACACACTTGAAAGAGCCCTGCTGCTGGGGGCTGCCCTCAACCTGGCCTGCTCAGACTCCTCACTTAGGGCAGGAGGGGGCTTTGGCGTGAGGATATCTAGTAGTATCCAAGCCTCAGAAACTTGCTCCTGGTATGGGATGTGACTTCTGAGCCTCCCTGGTGCCTGGCTTCAGCCCTGGAAGTATAGAATGGAGGCAGGTCCTGGGGATCCCCCACTGGGCTTCCCTATCTGCAACATGTCAAATCTATCAAAATGCACTCACATTCTGCTCTGTGAATTATGTGACAATTGGCTGGTTGGCATGAGTTCCATTCTGTAGACATCTAATTAAACATTTGTTCATTTGGATTTTGTAGTTTCCTTTTAAAAATCTGGAAGCAATACTTCTGTTTTTCATACCCTTATATTTTTGTTGCCCCAGAAAAATCCACAAGCCAAGCCCTGTGCCTGTCATCACTGCTGGAGAACCCAGCGCTGTGCTCACACCCCACCTCCCCACCAGGTCAGGTCTCCTCCAACTCCTCCCCAGGACCAATGCCCAGTTCTGAAGGTCTCCCTGCCTCCACTTCTGTCTCTCCAGCTCATCTTACACAACACAGTTGAAATGATCTTAACTGACTTGTTTTTATTATAAAGACTTTACAAATTTTAATTTAATAGTTTTTGTTTCGTGTATTTTTCAGAAAGGTGATACATTCCCATGGCTCAAAATGAACAAAATACACGGAGTGAAAGTTTCCCCATCCCTGTGCCCAGCCACAAATCTCATTTTCTGAGGACACAAATGTCCCCCATTTTAAAATATCTTCCAGATATATCCTATGAACACTCACAATGCATAGTCTTTATTTTGCACCCTTCCTTCGTTTTTTAAACACAAATATTAGCACACAGAGCGCCTTTCTGAGCACACGTCCGCTCAGACCTTTGCTCGCCTCCTGGGAAAGCCTGAGCTTTTCCGGCTGGGACTAAAGGCCCTCCGTGACCCAGCCGCTTCTGAGCGCCCTTCCACGTCCTCGCTCACCGCCAGGCTGTGCACACCTAGATCTCCTTGTGAGCCCCGCGCCAGGCTGTGCGGTGCTCAGGGACAGAGGCTCTACCTCATTTGTCTGGACTCCCCAGGGCCAGTCACGGTGCCTGGCACCGAGGGCGCTCAGCAAACGTCGCCAGGGTTCGGAAGCGTCCGGAGGCGGGGATCGCTTTGCCACAGCGACACCTCGTGGTAGATTTCGGAAGTGCAGTAGAGACGGGTTAAGGGGCAGGAGTAAGCGTCAGAGGCGGTCTTTGTGGCTCAGGACCTTCACTGGGGCCTGAATCCTCTTCTATTCCTTCCTGCCGTCCATTCCCGACCCCACCTTGTCCGCCGGCGCCCAATCTGGGACCCACCCTCCCACCACCGGGACTGCTATTGGCTGGAGAGACCCACCCACTCGTGATCAGCGGACTTGGGCACTTAGCAGAGGGTGCACGTGTGCATGTGTGTGTGTGTGTGCACGCACACCTGTCTCAGGGGGTACCTAGCATATACCCCGAGCAGATTTTTAACGCCACCCCTCTTCTATAAGACAAAATTATTGGCAGTAGTAATCATGAAATGAATAACAATAAATGGCAGGCAGCCAAAATTTTATTTTATTGAATTTCCTATATAAACTCATGCCATTTCAAAAATAAATAAAATAAGAAATAGTCATTATAGTTTAAAAAGGGAAAAAATGGGCAAATACTTTTAAATTACATTATTTAAACAAAGGGGGGAAATATACTTACATATTGATTTGTCCCAGTAATGAATAACATTACATTAGAATTAAATAAGACTAAAATGCTAACAATCTGCAAAGAAGAGACTTCAATTTTAAACATATTGTTCAAATTCAATAAAATATTCCCTATATAATGTAAAATTTGCATTTTCCAAACAAAAACTATTGCAGCTTCACAGCTTGCTCTCTGATTCACAGTTTTAAATTTTAGTCACAAATAAAATTAAGCAATTCAAATTCTGTTCTACAACTTCACTATCACTGAGCTAGGGCCTGGAGACACAGCCTGCACCTGAAGTGACTTGGTAGATTCCAACCATCGAAACCTGTCTAGGGGCCAACTGCGGAGCCAGGAGTTCTTGGAATTAACTTCCATGTAGAACACAAGGTTAACTAAAGGATAAGTGAGATAAATGTGCGTATTTGAAGCCTACATATGTAATCTTAGCTATTCGGGAGGCTGAGGCAGGAGAATTGCTTGAACTTGGGAGGCAGAAGTTGCAGTGAGCCGAGATCACTGCACTCCAGCCTGGGCGACAAGAGCAAAATTCCATCTCAAAAATAAATAAATAAATAATAAAAATAAAATAAACAGTTTAAGACATAAAAAGACAAATGTGTGATTCTACTCATGTGAGGTACCTAGAAAAGGCAAATTCACAGAAACAGAAAGTAGAATAGAGGTTACCAGCAACTGGGAGATGGGGGATGGGGAGTTATTGTTTAATAGGTACAGAGTTTCTGTTTAGGATGATGAAGAAGTCCTGGATCGTGGTGATGGTCACACAACATCGTGAATGTACTTAATGCCAACGAATTACACACTTAAAAATCATTAAAACATCACAATGAAAAAGCAGTTAAATGGTAAATTTTGTGTTATACATACTTTACCCCAATAAAAAAATTGGAATAAAACAGGTTAGAATTAACAGAATAATTTGGGGAGGGGAATGGAGCATTGTTTTACGGACATGGTTAAGGAATTGCAGTGAAAGTTGATAATCAAAAGCATGATGACTTTTAAATTCTCTACAGACAAAGCACCTGCCTGCTCCTGGCTGGCTCTGTCCTACCTCCTGGCCCTTGGGACACCACTGGTGTGTTTATCTTTGTGGGTCCATGGTTTGGTTGTCCTTTTTGTGTGTCTGAGTCTGTGAGGTATTTGTCTTTGGGTTTCCAATATGCGTGTCTTGGTCTGTCTGCTCAGGTCCCATTTTGTATATATTTGTGTGTTGTGTGAGGAGTAAACGAGATGATCAGGGCCAGGCACGTCACAGTGCCCATGATAAAGATCCAACAGCCATTGTCTGCTGTGTGCTTGTGTGTGTGTGTTCATCTTTGTGTCTCCCTGCACCTATTGGTGAGGGGGTCTAGTGTCTCTGTGCATATGTTTCTGTACGTGTCAGCGGTGTGTGTGACAGGCACAAGATCCACCCCTGCTCCCTCTCTCTGGCCTAGGGGTGAGTGGATGGGGCTGTCAGGGAGGGGTGTTGGGGTGTTGCTGCCCTCAGTTCTCAGGCTTAGGGATCTCCCAGAGCTGGCCTGATGGAAGAAGGTGCCCCACAGCCTGGCTTTCTGGACAGCCACACTAAAATGTCTCCGAGGCTGTCTTTTGGGTGAGTCCCAGGCCTTCCAGAAATCCCAGCTGGCCCTGCACTTGCTCGTCCACGGGCCCCAAATGGAACTGTCAGGATTGGATAGCAAACAACCCCAGCAGTATCCAAGGCCCCTTGAGGGTACCTTGATCCACGTCCTTACACAGAACTAGTGGTGTGAGTCATTAGAGCAAATGGCCTGGAAGCCACATGCAACTCAAATCCTGAACTGGTGTCTGGAGACACAATCCATGTTCCTCCCCTAGCTGGGGAGCCTGGACTCATCATCAGGCACCTCTGTGGGTCTCAATTCTGCAACCTTCCAAGTGGGCACAGTCACTCCAGTTGGAATCCATTCCTCCCTCCCTCCAAACACACCCTGCAGCAGTCTTTAATGTGAGTCCCTTTCAAGGCCAAAAGGATGAGCCTTGTGAAGGTCTTTAGCGTTCAGAGCCCTTGATGAATAGGTGGGGTGGGGTGGGGTGGGGGCAGGGAGGGGGCCTGCCAAGGCCGGCTGGCAGTCCTGCAGCTTCAGGGTCTGGAGGGAGCAGGGCAGACTCACAGAGGGGAACGGAGGCTCTTACACACACGTCCCTTTCCATCTCCGAGGTTCCCAAGTGGAGATGGGGTGCGGGTGGCCAGGAAACTCCAGTTTCCTGAACAAAGGTCAGCCTCTCTTGCCGCTGATGCTCTTTTGGGAGCCTTGGCCTTGGCCGGCAGGAAAGAAAGGCTCCTTCTCTCTGGGTGGGGGCAGGTGCTGGCATGGGGCTGCCTGGGAAACAGAGTCCAGTGTCTGGCTCCAATGGGCATTCAGACACCCAGGGCCTGGCAGGCTCTGCCAGCTGCCTGAAAAAGTGGGCATTGTCCTATCTTCACCCATGCCAAGGGGGCCTTCCCTCCACTGCTCCTGGGAGCCTGGCTGACTCTTGCTGCCAGGGCGGGCTGGGACCCAGAAGTGCCCATATCTAGGCACCACAACCAGCTCTGTGGGAGGAGTGGCAGGTGTGGGCTTGGGGGATGGGCTGGGACTCATTCTCATTCTCATTCAAGTGCTTGGAGTTGGGGAAAAGAGTTCTGGATTCTGAACCACTCTCTGAGCTACAAGAAGGTCTGATTTGGGGCTCTGTGTGTGTGTGTGTGTGTGTGTGTGTGTGTGTGTGTGTACCAAGCAGCAGGAACACAGGCCTCTCAGATGCTTTGGGTGTCCCAGTTCCCATCTGTGTCGTCTGCTTCTGCTCTGACATTCTTCTCTCAGCTTTCCGTGCTAGGAAGAAGCCACAGAACTCCTTCATTAGTCTAGAGCTCTGGGAAGGGAGCTCCTAAATGCACTGATGGGCCTAAGGAACATAACTACTATTTAGAGACCAGATCGTCATGAATGTCAGGGGCTTGATCCCAGGCATCTCGTTTAATGCACTCCCCATCCTACAAGCAGTAGCTCTAACTTGCATGAGAGATGGAGAAACCTTGGATCAGTGGGGTTGTGAAGCTTGCTGATGTCACACAGCCAGAACTGCAAAGCCCAGTCTTGTTGAATTCCGAGTTGGGGTGCTTTGGGGGTGCTTGCTGGGTGCCTATAGGGTGAGATTCGTATCTGACAAACCAGCTGGCTAAGGAAATGGGTCCTGTGATGTGAGGATAGTTCAGAAGAGGAGCTGTTTCAAAGCCTGCAGGAGCTGCATTCTGTCCACAAACCAGTGGCTCCTCATGGGGGAAGACTTAAAAGTAGCCCCATGGTTCATCAGAGGCCTGAAGGCCATTCTTAAGCCCACCCTCCTCCATCGCCCGTTCTTGCTGCTGTCCTGGGAAGTAAGAAAGCAGCATTCCCCCACCCCCCAACTCAACCCTCCCTGGGGCTCTTCTGGTCCTTTCCAGGCCCCTTGGGCAAAGGAACTTTCCTTCACTCCCAATGCAGCTGCCCAGGCTGTGGGTGGCTGGGGCCCAGCTGGCCCCCCTGGTGGGTGGTGGGGGGTGTGGGGAGGATGCCTGGGTGGGCGGCCAGTGAGAGCCAGCTTCCTGGGGCCTCCCCGGGGCTGAGCAGCGTGGCCACTTCCGAAGGCCCCTTTGTCCGTCCCTTTATCCAGAAGAGCGGCTGCAATTGTGCAGGGCACAAAGCCCCCTTCGGGCCCTGACTTCCCACCCCTGCCTGTGGCCTGCCTGGGAGAGGGTTTCCCAGGCTCCTCAAGAAGGCAGCCTCCTGCCCCCTCCTAGGCAGCCAGGGACCCAGACCTTCTACTTCCGGGCCCGAGATCTATTCATCTAGCCTATCCCAGCTCCCCCGTCCCCCAGGGGGCCCAGCCATTCACAGAGGCCAAGGACTTACTGTTCCTCCATTGCTCATCCTGGACACACATGGGCAAACTGTTCCCAGGCTTGCCACTGGGGTGGCGAGGGAGAACGCAGGAAGATGCTGTGTGCTCCATTCACCTGCTGCAAAGTATTTTTGGAGGATTTGCTGACATGCAGGCAGCCTGGGGTGGTGGATTGAGTGTGGGCCACCCCAAGAGGCAGCTGGAAAATGGGGTACGGCCTGGGAATGGACCAGAAGGCATGCCTGCAGGGTCCTCGTGCCTGCTGTGAGCACACAGCACCTGCGCCAGAGGAGGGACAGAGTGAAGGAGGGAAGAGGGAGAAGGAAAGGCATCTTGACCTCCTCCTCCCCTCTCCTTATGCCTTTAAGCATTGGCATGCTAAGCCCTGGGCCACCATCACTGCACTTAGTCCTTCTAGTACTAGTACTACCCCTTCTTATAGACAACCAAGGCTGAAAGGAGTCAAGTGACTTTCTCGAGGTCTCACAGTGGAATTCAAGGTACTGGATCTTTGACACTGAAGTCTGTGCTTCCCCTTCAGGAAAGGGGGCAGGGAATGCCAGAGGGATGAACTACATGGCCAAGGCTGCAGAGGCTGCTCCAGGGCTGGCTGCCTTGCCTGGCCTGCCCAGGTACCGGGGCTCTCTGGGAACCCAGTCTCAGCTGATCCCCTCGGGGTGGCCCCCTCTGCTCGTTCTAAAGGCTCTGGCCTGTCTAGGAAAGGGCCAGAAAAGCCCTTCACCCTGGTTTCATCCCTTACCTCTCTGCCCACCTCTCACCCCCAAAGAGGGACTGAGGATGGCGCTCCTGGGCTTATCCATATGCCCCAGGAGCACTTCTGGAGGAAATCCTGGCCCACCTAGTGGCTGATGGCATTCACCCAACCTGTTTTCTTCTGGGTTTGACGAGGCAGGGACTCAAGGTCCAGAGGTCCTTTCCTGGAATCCAGAAGGGCATTCCTAGCCCCAGGGACCAGGCTCAGGACATCAGCCCTCCAGAGAGAGCCAGCCCTGCTCTAGCCTCCAACAAGCCCGGGTCCTTCTGGTGTCCTCGGGAGCAAGCTCATTTCTGGACTTCTCTGCAGTGACCGAACCAGCCCTGCTGACTTCCTTCTCATGCCTCTTCCTTGCGTCTCTCTTCTTCTCCTTCCCTTCCAACCCCTTCTCCTGTACTTCCTCCTTTTCTCTTTCCTATTTTCCTTCCTCTCCCTTCCTCTCTCTTCCTCCTCCCCTTTCTTCTCTTCCTCCTTACCCCTTTTTCCTCTCCCTTTCCTCTGCTTTCCCCTCCAGTCCTCCTCCCCTTCTTTCTTGCTTTCTTCCTGCTTCACATGCTCTTCTTCCTCAGGCCCTCTGTCTCCTCCTTCTTCCCTCCCTCTTCCTCCTTCTTCTACCTCCAGTCCTCTCCAAGGGCCCAGGACTTGAAGCTCATATAAACAATATAGTGAGCAGTCTCCACTTATCAACCCAGAGTGCCCACAAATCACAAAGCTTACAGCAAAGGGAGGTCTTGGGCTTCCTCTACTGAAGTCCCTCATTTTACAAATGGGCGCAGAGAGGGTATGCAACTTGCCCAAGGTCACATAGCTCAGAGCACTGAAGTACCATGTAGCCACTTGTCCATGGGAATACAAATAATCATAGTTACCATTAATTGAGTAACTACTCAGTGTTAGGTCCTGTGCCAGGTACTTTATATCTATTCCATGATATCAACCCTTTAGAATAGGTGTTACTGTTGCCTTTTACTTTGCACAGGGAACTGAAACACAGAGAAATTCAATGACTTGTCCAAGGTCACACGGCTAGAAGGCAGAAGAGCAAGGATTCAGCCTGGGTCAGCTCAACTCTGACCTGCTTTTTTTTTTTGTTTATTTGTTTATTTGTTTGTTTTGAGACACAGTCACATAGTCTCACTCACCTCCTCCTCTCCTCTCCTTGAGCCTTTAAGCATTGGCATGCTAAGTCATATGACATCTAGTCTCATTCTGTCATCCAGGTTGGAGTGCAGTGGCACAATCTTGGCTCACTGCAACCTCTGCCTCCCAGGTTCAAGCCATTCTCCTGCCTCAGCCTTCCAAGTAGCTGGGAGTACAGACGCACGCCACCACGCCTGGCTAATTTTTTGTATTTTTGTATTTTTTGCTATGTATTTTGCTATGAACTTCTCACCATGTTGGTCAGGCTGGTCTTGAACTCCTGACCTCAAGTGATCTGCCTGCCTCGGCTTCCCAAAATGCTGCGATTACAGGCATGAGCCACTGTGCCAGGCCCAACTCTGAGCATTCATGAGATCTGCTAGGGTCACTAGCTCTAGCTCCCTCCTGCTCAGGACTCATTGGTCACTGACTTCCCCAGAGCCTGCTTGAGGTCCCACAGGGGCCTCTGTGTTATACCAGACTGTCCTCTGTCAGCCCAGACCTGAGGCCGCATCATACACCTAGATCCTGCCTGATATGAGACCATCAGTTCAATCAGGGAGCCTGTCCTGCTTGCTCAGGCCCCGCACATGAGGGCAGAGGAGAATCTTGGGAGAGCAGGGTCAGGGAGGAAGGCCTTGGAGCATCTCCTCTTCCCATCTGTCTGCCCACCCAGGAGCCCTCCCTCTGAGATGTCATATGAATTCAGCATCCACAAAAGCTCAGGGTAGCGGTGAGAGTGCAGCCACAGCTGTGGGGATGAAGCCAGGAAGGAAGCAGCAAGAGACACTCCAACCCCTCGCTGCCCCTTGGAGCAGAAGGAGACCTGTCAGATGTGGGAGGGCAATGGGCTACCCGCTCTAGAAGAGGCGCTAAGCTTGGGCCTCTTGCCAGCTCTAAAGAGGGCCTGACCCCGGCTGAGCCAGGTCGGTGTAGACCAGAATGTCTGCAGGAGGCTGCTCGGTCCAGCAACTAGGTGCTTGCCCTTCACATGGCTTCCCCGCACTCGTAGGTCACAGGCCTTCTTGGTGTGGGAGCAGTAAGGGATCCAGGTGGCAGGGAGTCCCTGGTGCTGGCCAGCTGAGCACCCCAGACTAAATGTGTGCCAACACCAAGACCTGAGGGGAGAAAAGAAATGGGTCCACTTGATAGATGAGGAAACAGACCCAGACTGGGGAAGAGAGTTTTGTGAGTTCACACAGTAGATGACAGACAGTCCTGGCTGTTGGAGGAGAGGATTCTGAGAGGACTACCAGGGGATCCCCTCCTCATCCCATACTGGCTCACCAGTCCAAGAGTGCTCAGAGCTTGGAGGACTGCTATGGGGAAGCCGGGCAACTCCTTCCCAGAACAGGGCTTGGGTCCAGAGGGAGTGCTCACGGGGGTCCTGCCTGCAGCACCAGAGCTAGCCCATATGGCATCTCCATTAGAATTGGAAAAGAGGAACCCCTCTCGCTATCACTTTACCTCCCTTTGCTGGATCGTAAACACACCCAGACTTTCTTTTTTCTTTTTCTTTTTGAAAGAGTCTCCCTCTGTCACCCAGGCTGGAGTGCAGTGGTGCGATCTCGGCTCACTGAAACCTCTACCTCTCGGGTTCAAGCGATTCTCTTCCTCAGCCTCCCAAGTAGCTGGGATTACAGGCGCCCACCACCAAGCCCGGCTAATTTTTTTTGTATTTTTAGTGGAGACGGGGTTTCACCATGTTGGTCAGGCTGGTCTTGAACTCCTGACCTCAAGCAATCCACCCACCTCGGCCTCACAAAGTGCTGGGATTATAGGTGTGAGCCACCGCGCCCAGCCCACACCCAGACTTTCTGATCCAGTGCCTGAGGGCACCCCACTCACCTGGCCCCTCTCCATGCCCCTCTCTTCCCTCTGCCATCACCTCTCTCTACAGCCCCTCTTCCTTCTCTATCTACCCTCTTATTCTCTGAGCTCAGCTGTGCCATGTCCCCAGTGCCCCCAGAAGTCCCAGTTTTCCAGAGGGGCTTGCACAGGCCTCTTGAAGCTGGCCCCCGTCTGCCTCTGCTTGCCCCAGCAGACCCACGTTAGCACGTGCCGTGCCTTTGGGCCGGACACCATCCCTCCTTCCTTGCCTGGACTGCTCCTGAGCATGCATCCGGTCTTAGTGGTCCCTTCTTTTAGGAGGCCTTTGCGCCTTTGTGGCCCCATTGGCTAACTTAGCTGCCCCTCTGCTAGGCTTCTCCTTGGGTGGGCCTGCATGCTGCACGCTGACACTCTGGTTGTGGCTTCCCCAGGGGACACAAGGCTTCCAGAGCAAGGGAGTCTGTCTGTCTCTCACCCAGCTGCATCTCTATGCCTAGACCCAGAATAAAAATTGCTACTATTTAATGCATATAATGAATGTTTCCTGTGTACCAGACACTGTGCAGAACATGTTATATACCACACCTCAGTGACTCTTCACAATGACCTCTTATATTCTATTACTAATAATAAGTACTAACAATAATATATGCTATCATTAAGCCCCTTCTACAGGTAAAGAAACTGAGTCCCAGAAAAGTTTCCTGTTCAGGAGTATGTTTGAATCTTCTGTGACATGTACTGTCTCTGGGAAAATGAGAATTGAATGAACTGGTGAATAAACCGCAGGGATCTTCAGAGATGGGCAGGGAGAAACTGGGCTGTTTCTCTCACCAGAGGGTGGCATCGGGTCCCTGATCCCAGCAGGGACTGTGTCCCAGCCCAAGGGGCTCCAGAACCTTCTGAGACTAGCTCTGGGTCCAGGCCTCAGGTATGAGATGTATGAGCCTCATTCTGTGAGTTCTGGGCCCACCTCTGTAAAATGGGCATTGCAATCCTGCCCCGGCTGCCTGCATGCTGGTTTCAGGGGCTCAGGCCCAATCCTGAATGTCAACATGCTTGAAAATGGTAAGCCGGGTGCAGTGACTCAATCCTGTAATCTCAGCACTTTGGGAGGCTGAAGTGGAAGGATCCCTTGTGCCTGGGAGTTTGAGACCTGCCTGGGCAACATAGCGAGACTCCGTCTCTAAAATAATTTTTTACACCACTTTGGGAGGCTGAGGCAGGCAGATCACTTGAGGTCAGGAGTTTGAGACTAGCCTGACCAATGTGGTAAAACCCTGTCTCTACTGAAAATACAAAAATTAGCAGGTGTGGCGGCAGGTGCCTGTAATCTCAGCTACTCGGGAGGTTGAGGCAGGATAATCACTTGAACCCAGGAGGCAGAAGTTGCAGTGAGCTGAGATCGCACCATTGCACTCCAGCCTGGGCAACAAGAGCAAAACTCTGTCTCAAAAAAATAAATAATGAATAAATAAATTTTAAATATTAGCCAGGTGTGGTGGTGCACACCTATAGCCCCAACTACCTGGGAAGCTGAGGCAGGGGGAATCACTTGAGCCCAGGAGCTGGAGGTTGCTGTGAGCCAGGCTGGTAGTTGTCCACTGTGCCATGAGCTCAGAGGGGAGTGAGATGGTGGCAGGTCACCAGAAGCTGGAAAGCTGCCCCCTGAGGCAATGCAGCTAGAGCTGCACAGGCTCTGTCCCCTTGCTGTGTAAGGGAGGAGGGAGGGGAGGAAGAGGGAGGGCACTGCTGGGGCAGTGGGCACAAAGCCGGCACCAGATCAGGCAGACCCAGTGGGCAGACCAGGGTCAGTGGCCTGGGTGAGGTCTAGGGCACCCAGACGCCCATCCTCTTCCCAAGGCCACTGTGGCTTCCCACTAATCCTGGGCATAGGGAGGGGTGGAGCCAGGAGGGCGCAGCAAACCTCACAGCCTGAGGGGAGCACCTGTGGGCAAGGCCTGGGAGAGGAACTGAGAGAGGAGCTGAGGCCGCACAGGAAGGAGCCGGCCAGTGAAGCAAGGCTGAGTGTTGTTCGCTTATTCAACAACCTTTATTGAGCCCCTTTATTGAGCATGATGATCCAGGCAGCATGATATACAGCTCTGAACAAAACACATGACCATCCCTGCCTCACAGAGGCATTCTGGTGGAGGAGATGGGCAATAAACAAGATAAATAAGTACATTATAGAGATGAGCTGAAGGTGAGGAATAAAGCAGGAAGATGAACACAGTGTGCTGGGGCCGCCATTGCAAATAGGGAGTCCAGGGAAGGCCTCATTAAGAGGGTGACATTTGAGCAAAGGCATGAAGCTAACCATGATGCCGACCCACCTATTCATGCTTTTGAGTCAAGTTCAGATGTCAGCTCCAGGACTGCAGGGATATTGGTTTTTTTCACTAGTGGATCCCAAGCACTCGGGTAGGGCCTGGTGCCTGGTTCAATAAATATTTGTGGATATGATAGAAATGAAAAAAGGAGTCAAACATTTGGCATCCAGTCATTGCCTGGGCTGGTGCTGGGGTTCTTCTGGTGACGATTCCAGCCCCCACCCTCCTGGGACAATGCCTGAAAGCCACTGACCCTACTGGAAAAGCAGAAAGGGGCGGGGGGCAGTAGGCCAGCTCCAGGGCGAGGAAGTTTGCTGTGTACAGGCAAGACGATGTCATCTTGCTTAGGTTCCTGGGTCTCTCAGGGTCTGTGGTACTGTGGTGCGTGCGGTCAGAGACCGTGGTGGTGGCTGGGACCCTCTAATGTGCTTCTGGAGCCAGGCTGCAGTGGCTTACACGGGGCAGCTGAGAGTGTTCTATGTCAGTGGGGGTAGTGGCAGGGGCTCTAGGTTCTGGTTGCCACCTGCCGCCCCCTGGGAAGGTAGTAGGTGGTGGCTGGGTTGCCCGGGAGTCACCTGCCTGCCTTCATGACTGGGTCCTGATGCCATCCTAAGTCTCTGTGGGGTGGGGGTGCTGTGGCAGCTTGCTGGGGCGTCTACCTGGGAGATATGAGACTCTAGGTCCTAGGCCCCATGAGGCCCTTTGCAGGGGAGCACCCTAGAACAGGGAGCGTCAGTTTCTGCACGTGTAAGATACCAACCTGCCTGCTTTAGGGGCTGTTGTGAAGACTGAAGGGAAGGAAGGACCTGGCAGCACCTTTAACAGGCCCCTGAGGGGCTGTGCTGGGTTAAAATCCTGCCTTCCCCCAATTCCTAAGCTCTGTGCCCTGCGAGGGCTGAATCTGCCCCAAGGGGGCGCCCTTTCCTAATTTTCACAAAAGATTTGCAGGGGCCAGCAGCCGAGATGGGGCACAGGCCCTATCAGGAGAGAGGATGGCCTGCCACCCAGAAGCCCTTGGGGACTCCCTGGGGTTAAAGCACCTTCCCTGGTGCTGATGTTTGTCCGCTCTCGGAGGCAGGCGGAGCCGGGATCCCATCCCCAGTGGCAGATGAGAGGCCTGGATGACCTGCACAAGAGATCCTTTCATGGAGGTGCAGCCAGCAAGTCCCGGGCTATGCTTCACAGTCGCCCCGGGGTCTGCACATCACCTGCCCAGGTGGCAACCCGTTGAAGGCTTCCAAATGTCCGACACCCCTCTCAATCCTCCAATCCCAGCTCCCCACCTGCCCATCACCCCATCACTAGGAAAGGAGGAAACAGTTAATAATGTCCTTATTTCTATCACGTTTGCCATTTCCTGATCTAAGTAGAGTGTCAAGAGAGTGACAAGCTAAAATTGCTGATTACCCTGGCTTCAAGGCAGTGACCAGTGAAATGCACTGGTCACTGCCTGTTTTGGGTGCCTAACCCTGTAATTAATCAGCATTGGTGGGGGTGATAGGGGGACCAGAAGAAGCTAGGGGTAGGTTTGTGCAGCTCACACCCCAGGAGGTGGGAATAGGGCAATTAAAGGGACAGACACTCTCCTCCCCTCAGCAGCATGGTAGGTGGGTCTGAGGATGGAGGAGGCAGGGACAAAGGTACAGTCACCAAGAAATCAGTTGGGTTATTTTGATTTCCAACCCAGGTTGTCAGTCTGTGCTTAGGGTCTTCTCTTCCCTCACTCCCCCAAATCCCTAGGGTTATCATTCAATCCAATTTAGCAGCCTGCCCTCTGGGGACCTAAATGTTAGAACAGATGAGGCTGATGGAGACTCACACACACAGAGCCATTTAATCCGTCTGGCAGGAGGGACTGTTTATAGAAGAGATTTCATTTATTTTACTCCCAATATTGAGTAGGCTTGGCGGGGAATAAACCCTTCCTCTAGGTAGGCTGGTAAACTTTGCAACTTGCTTGCAAGCGTGTTTTGAACATATGGTATCATAGGAATAAGGATAGCCCAAAGCCTGGTTCCAGCTCACACTTTTCATTTTTTCACTCATCCAAGTTATTGATTTTGTCGGCACTTGTAGCATCAGGCACACTGCAATCTGGATTGGGGTTTCTGGCATTCCTCGCAGGATGAGCCCCGGGAATGGTCTCTGACCGCACGGCACCAGCCTGCCACTGGTGGGGCCCCCTTTGTCGTTGGGGCTGTTTTCTAGGATCCAGCATGCTGCCAGCCAGGGCTCAGGAGGAGGCTTGGAGCTCAGATCTGGATCTCCTGGGCAGGCAGCAGTGCCCTCCTCTGAGGCAGAAGTGTGCCCTGACCTCTAGGTGGCCAGGGTAGGGAAGCTAGGCCTTGATCTTCTGACCTGTTAGCCCCCTGAGGATCAGTCAATTAATCCACTAAAGCTTGGTTGTTTTTATTTGACTCCTAACACTGTTGCCCCACCAGTCCCCTTTGTATACCCTAGGGCCTGAGAGACCAGACAAGACTAAAATCCACAGAGAGGTCAGAGGGGAGGGCCTGGCAATTAACCCTGCATCCTGAGCAGGTTGGAGTCAGGGGTCAGTGGGGGTGGGGAGGGGCTGACCACCAGCTGCCACGCCCAGGAGGAGGCCTCCCAGGACACCCACAGGTGGGATTCCAGGCAGGCCCAGGCTGGGGAGAGACAGGGGCCTCTGAACAGCTTTTTCCCTTCCCCACACACCAAGGCAGGGCCCATCCTGCTCCTGCCCAGGCCTCTTCCTGGGGTAGGACCCCTGCCCCCAACCCCATCTGAAGCAGCAGCTGATTCCCTCCCCTGCTGTCCCTCCCCCCTCCACTCTACTTTCTGAGGAGAATAACCTGTGATAATTTTTTCTTCTTCTTTCTGGCAACTAATGGACTCCTTAAATAGCAAAAATTGCGGCCTGTAATTAAGATCTTGCTTTTTAAATGATTAATCATTGTAACCCCTTTGAGCAGCATCCCACTTCCCACTCTTCTCACATTGAAATGCAGATCGTTGGCAAGGGAGGGAGGTGCTCCCAAGCCACTGAGGAGCAATTAAACCTTCCCAGCTGTCACTCGCCTGCCTCGTCTGCCTCCCCGGCCTGTCCAGACGCCTAGGAGGGAGAGCGCAGGGCCCCTGCTCCACGGTGGCGCCAGACTCACCAGCGGCCTGGCTGGGGGGCACGGGGCTGGTCCGCCTCCAAGCCTGACCCTGGCTTGCCCTTGCGTGGCAGCCCAGAAGCTGGCTTTCGGACACTCCCAGGAAATCAGATCATGTTTGCTGAGCACTTGCTAGGTGCCCACACTTTAAAAGATCTCATTCAATTTTCACAATAGCCACCTGAGAGAAATGTGAAGACGCCCATTTCTATAAAGGGTCAAGTAGAGGCACAATTTCGCACAATTTGGAAGTGGTCATACCAGGATTTCCAACAAGGACTGGCTGATCCAAAACCTAGCCTTCATGTAGTTGGCGGGAGGTCACGGGAGACCTCACTGAACACGCATACACACACCACACACGCATGCACACACCACACACGCATGCACACACCACACACGCATGCACACACCACACACGCATGCACATGCAAAACTCTTCACCAGCTTGCAAAGGGCTCTCCGGGTTGATCTCTTTGAAGCCATTCTTGCAAACAAGTGCCATGATTTGTCAGCCTGTGGAAGTGTTTCCAAGCCTTCTTCCATTGATATATACATGCAATGACAGCACGATTTGGGGGTGGTTGGTCATTGGAGCTAGAAGGAAACTTGGAATCCTCAGAGTCCACACCCCTTTTTACTCAAGAGGACACTGGGGCCTGAATATCAACAGACTTGGCCAACATCAAAGGTCACATTTGCGCACTTAGCAGGTGCCAGCTTCATGGTAGGTGCTCACGGATCTGTTGAATAGTAAACATGGAAAGATGTACTTCTTCCTTTAGGACTCTACTGTTAGTTTTTTCAGAAGGGATTTTTGTGTATTTGTGTGGTGGTGGCAGGGGTTTGGGGGCAAAGGAGCTCCATCCTTATTGACTGTTTCAGAGAAGGGGCAGGAGAGAAAGGGAGACAGTCACAAGCATGAACAGGGCTTCTGTGTGTGGTTGTGCAGACCCCTGCACAGATGTGCTCGGCTAGGAAAGTTGGAAAGGACTTTTTGCTGCTGGCTGAGCCAAGATGTGTGCATGGCTTAGTGTACGCCTGGACCAGGGATGGAGGAAGGGGGAAGGCCAGCATGCTGCCTCTCTGACAGAGAGCTGATTCCAAAAGAAACCCAGACCTAAATAGTCAGTGACCCACCCTGGTTAAGATCCTAACGATAGGCTGTGTGTTGGGGGCGGCACCTGCTGCCTGTAGGGCAATTTGGCAAGATTGGCACCATTACGAATGCATATAAGCTTTGGCCCAGCAAGCCCCGTTTTGGGGCTTTATCCTACAGGTACACTCATACTGTGAGAGCTCACTTATGTGCGAGACTATTCGTTGCAGCATCATTTGTGAAAAAGGTTGGAAACCACCCAGATGAGCCTCAAGAGAGGATGGGTTCGGGTGAAACCATGTAGCTGAGTAAGAGAATGAGAATGATCTCCTTGCTCTGATAGAGAAAGGTTGCAAAGATCCCCATGACACTCTACCATAAAGAAAAACAGCATGACATAGTGCACTATGCCACCTTTTGTGTGAAAATAAGAGTCACGTTTGCATTGTCATGCATTCTTCTTTGTACATGTTTATGTACAAAGAAGCCCTGGAAGGACACATAAGAAACTAATAACAGTGATTATCTTTTAGGGAGTGGTGAGAACTGAGCAGATGGGTGACAAGCCATGAAGGAGACTTCTCACCGCAAAACTTTTTTTGTGCTAGATGAAAGTATTAGCTGTTCAAGGCCGGGGGCAGTGTCTCATGCCTATAATCCCAGCACTTTGGGAGACTGAGGTGGTTGGATTACCTGAGGTCAGGGGTTCAAGAGCAGCTGGCCAACGTGGTGAAGCCTGTGTCTACTAAAATACAAAAAATTAGCCGAGCGTGGTGGTGGCTGCCTGTAATTCCAGCTACTCGGGAGGCTGAGGCAGGAATCACTTGAACCTGGGAGGTGGAGGTTGTAGTGAGCCGAGATTGTGCCATTGCACTCTAGCCTGGGTGACAAGACTGAAACTCCGTCTCAAAAAAAAAAGAAAATATTAGTTATTCAAAAAGATTAATATTAATGATCTTATATGTCCTCATTGATCTGGTATAGGCTTACTTACAAGCTCCTAGAAATGTCACCCACCCCCAGCAGATGGTTCCCATTCTCTTAGGTGTACATGCCCACCCCAGTGGGTACACACTGTCATAGGAGGTGCATGCCCTGAGACAATACCGCTTGTGGCCTGGCTGCGTGAGTGTCCAGGGCTGAAGGCAATGCTAAGCCTGCTCTTCACTTTCCTTCCTAAGGGGCATCCATCCCAGTTTCCTTGGCCTTACTTAGCTGGCATCACATCAGGACTTACCGAATTATCCAGACATGGCTGTGGCCCCTCTTTGTCTTGCACCTCCGGAGAGTCAGGCAGGTTCGTGGTCTCTGCCTCAACCATATGTATCTGTGACACATACACACGTACAATCACATGCACGCAGGCTCGTACACAACATGCACTTGTAAGCACACAGGCACACCCAGGCACACGCAGACCTGGGCCCTTCCTCACATTACAGATGCCTCAGCCACAGGCAGGAACAGGGGACTGATGGGTGTGAGTGACACCCAGGAGAGGAGGAGCTGGAGGAAAGGAGGAAGCTCCCCCTCCCTCTGGGCCATTGCCTAACACAGTCCTTGTCCAAAGTGGGCACCGAGACTCCACATTCCCCAGGACTTTGGGGAGTGGGGCGCACATGAGCTCAGGAGGCAGGCCACCCTGGGTTGGAACCCCAGCCCTGCTGCCTGCTCCCGGTGTGCCAGGGCCTGCATCCTTACATTGGCAAGTCTAGAAACCGAGGCACGGGGAAGTCAACTGACTTGCTGAAGTCCCCCAGCCGGTGAGCAGTGGAGCCAGGATTATATTTATGAAGGCTGGCTCGGAGGCTGTGATCCTCTTCACATCACTGGCTGCCTCTAAGTGCTGTGGATCATGGGGCTTCCTTTCAGCTTTCTGGGGCCTTCTAAACACACCTCATCCAAGATAGGGTGAGAAATGGGTGCTTAGGAAGCAAGAGGGTTGTTATTAGGGTGATTTCTCCTCCACACCCCCATAAGAGGCGGCTCACTGGCTTTTGTTCAGGGTCTGACACATGGTGGCCAAAGGGTCATTGGCCTGGTCCTGCTGGGCACGTTTCAGGACAAGTGCCCCTGGGTGCACGGGGTCCTCGGGAAATGCCTTTGCTGCCCAAGACTGCCCAGGGATGAGGTCTCCTGGGGCAAGGGCATCCCAGAGACCACCACCATTTAGAAAGGGGCAGCCCAGTTCGCCATGCCCAGAACCAGTGCCCTGTCCTGGGTCCTCATGCCCATCATGGCCCTGTCACCTCCTCCCAAGGTGGCTCTAAATGGCACAAGTCCTTCTGTCACTCTGAAAGTGCAAAACCAGGAGTATGGTCAGGTAGAATTGTTTCCGGCTGCAAGTAATTGATGGACAGGGACTTAATGCAAATGCAGCCTTATTCATCTCACACAGCAAGAGGGTGGTGGGCCAGGGTTGGCCCTGTGACTCAGTGATATCAAGGAATGGGCTCAGCTTTTCTAGTAGCCATGGGACTTGAGTCTGAGGCTTTCCTTTTGCCTGTCCCCTGACAACACATCACACCAGCCCATCAGGGAAAAGGACCAGTGAACCCTAATTCGTTACAGCCAGGAGCTGTCGGAGCAAGGAGCGACTTCAGCATGGATGAAAGCCTGGGTAGGGAGCCTGGTTAATACAGGGGATTCATGTGGCTCCGAGCTTGCACCCTCCCCACCATCCTGGCCTGGAGGAGAGGGGAAGGGAGGTCAGTGGCTTCTTTCTCTCCCCACCCCCACCCGCATTCCAGGACACCTCCTGGAGCTGTACTGCGCACTGGGCCAGCCCAGCCTAGACTGTTCCCATCCTCCCTGGGTGTGATGAATGCCAGGGCTGCTTACAGAGTCACAAATTAGGTTGCCAAAGGCATCCCCGGCCTGGCCTGGAAACACCTCCCAGCTGAAAGGAGGCACGTCTGGGCTGAGCAGACGTCTTTATTCAGCTGTAATTGATGTTTCACAGACGTCTGTAACTCCGTCTGGAGGGACACAAAGCGCCCCCATGCTTGGCCCGGGCAGCCTCTTTATGTCGCCCCTTTTCATCTGGCAGTCAAAAGTGTAGGAGCCGCCTGGGCTCTCCTGCTTGGTCCCTGGGCCAGGACAAAGGCGGGAGCTGCACAGAGAGGCCACCCGGTGGGCTTTTACCTCCTGGAGTGCTCTATGCTAATCTAGCGCCAGCCCAGACCCCTCCTGCATATCGATGGGCGGCAGGGACCGCGGCTGAAACGGGCAGAGCCCTGGCTCACCAGGGAAGGGGTGGCTCCCAGCAGTCAGACCTCAGTTGGTGGGTCCACCTGAACCCAGACTCCGTTGGCTGAGATGGTGGGTGAAGGGACGTTGTAGCAGAGCAGGGGTTCTTAGCCCGGGACCCAGCGCCCCCAGGGGAGGGACAGGTGAACCGCCGAAATCACAGGCACATCTATGCACAGGTCTTTTTCTCTAGGAGGAAGCTCCGTATCTTTCATCAGGTGCTCAAAAAGATAAGTCCTACCAGGCACAGTGGCTCACACCTGTAACCCTGGGGCTTTGGGAGGCTGAGGTGGGAGGATCGCTTGAGCCCAGGAGTTCAAGATTAGTCTGGGCAACATAGTGAGACCTCATCTCTTAAAAAATTTAAAAAAATTAATCAGGTGTATAGGTGCACATCTGTAGTCCCAGCTACTGAGGCTGAGGTGTGACGATCCCTTGAGCCCATGAGTTTGAGATTACAGTGAGCTGTGATCACGCCACTGCCGCTGCACTCCAGCCTTGGCGACAGAGTGAGACCCTGTCTCAAAAAAAAAAAAAAAAAAAAAGGTAAGTCCTACTGCTGGGCTCACCCAAACTCCCATTTTACAGATTAGAAAGCGGAGGCCCAGAGAGCAGGGGTGTCTTGCCCAGTGTCACACGATAAGTTGGTGGTAGCACTTGGGTCTTTACTTCTGCTCAAAGACTCTCTCTGCTCTGCCAGACACCACACAGTTGGGAGCTCACAGAGGACAGGCAGGTTACCATAGGGGGTCATCCAGGTTCTCCGAGGAGGGGCCAGGGAGACAGGGGAATGTGCAATGATCTGCCAGGGTAAGCCCAGTGGTGCCAGACCCTCAGGGGAAAACTTCGACTTTTAAAAAATGGGAAATTTTCCAATTAGAAAACACTGATTCATAGCTTGCAGAGAGTAGAGTTTGAGACTTTTGTCTTTTGCCTCACTGAGTTCCTTCTCCACTCTTCTGCAGGCAAGGGAAGCTCCAATGTGGCCACACAAATCCAGATTCTCCTCTGTCCCCCTTGCCCTGAAGCCAGAAGAGGGCTGCAGTGCAGAGCTGGTGCCCAGAAACTCATGCCAGTTGTCCGTGGTGCCCGGGAGCGGGCTTGCAGCCTCTGACTGTGTGGCTTCTGCTTTCGGTTGTCAGTCCCGATTGAGATGCCCCATCTCCAGCGACTGCAATTCCTCACCTTTCCTGAGCCCTGCTATTTCTCAGGCTGGAGGCAGAAGTGACATGTTGGTGGCAGGGTGTGCTGGTCTCTGCAGGGTGCCCTGACCTTCCCTCTGGGCTTGGCATGATCCTGCAGCATCCTCCAGAGAGGGCGAGAGGGAGCGAGAGGAGACCAGACTGGGAGAGACAGAAAAAGACAGATAGAGACAGCCACAGAGAGAGAGAGAGAGAACAAGAGAGAGATAAGGAGGCAGACGTAGAGGGAGAGAAGGGAAGGGAGGCAAGGGAGTAGAGAGGAAGAGAGAGAGGAGGAGAGAAAGAGGGAGGATCAGATCCATATAGAGAAAGAGAGGGAGGATCAGAGAGAGAGAGAGACAGGAAATGGGGCTGCCTGGAGAGATAAAGAGAGACACAGAAAGACAGAGAACAAGACTGACAGGCAGAGAGAGCCAGAGACAGAGTGACAGAGAGAAGGAAAGAGACCAAGAGGAGAGAAGGTGAGAGGTCAAGGGAGGAGAGAAGGCAGGGAGCACACAGCTCCAGGTGTGGGTGGTACCCTTGAGGGGTGGGATGCGGGAGGGGGTGGGGGGGTGTCTCTGTGGTTCTCAGGCTTGAGGGGTGAGAATCAGCGCCCTCTCAGACGATTCGATCTTTGCTGTGATGCCCGGGCCACGCCCACCTGCATCTGAAGCCCAGGTGAAGCCAGAGCAACCCATGTGCTGGGTCCACGATGCTGACTTCCAGGACTCACCTATTCTAGACCATGCTTTGAAAGGCAGAAGCGGGGCTTATGCTGGCATCCAGGGAGGCGCTGCAGATGGGAGACCCCACCTGCCCATTAAAGGAGTTTACATTTATTTGGGAACAGATGAGACACAATTTTTCAAATTCTTGAAATTAAAAAAAAATGTTATTGGTTTTTAGGGTAACAGCACAGGAGGAGATAAGAGAAAAATAAAATTCTCCCCCTGTGACAATACCCTCAAGTACAGTCTAGGGGATGGGATTTAAAATACTGGGGGTTCCCCTATCCTTCCCTTCCCTTGGTGGGATGAGATTGGGGCTATTAGTTGGCATCACGCCATGCCAGGTCCTTAATGACACAGCTTTTCACAAGTACCCATGTGTGTAAGTACACACACACACACACACAATTTATGCTTCAGGTGCAGCCCCTGGTGTATGTGTGCTGCTCGTAACTATGGCCTTTGGGACACTTCACTGTCTTGTTCTCAGTGACTCAGGTGGGAGCATTTCAGGCACAAGAGAAAGATAAACAAAACTTGGCCAATAGGGGAGATGTCTGAGGGGAGAGATGAGCAGATAGGCCAGGCTCATTCCTTTGTTTATTCAACGATTGAGTCCTTCTAGCATTTACAGTGGTGTTTATCTTGTATGCATTTAATTGACAGGCATGTAATGATTCACGCTCAAGATGTTTTTAATAAAAAATACTGCACAAGTACAGTTGAATATGCACTCTTTCTTGCATACTACACATTATATATCCGTGATACATTTATACGTGCATATTACTGTAAAGAGTTGTATATACAATACTATGATACTATGTATACTGACTTGCTGAGCAACTTAAAGGCCCAAGGATAATTTTTTTTTTTTTTTTTTTTTTTTTTTTTTTTTTTTTTTTTTGGGGAGATGGAGTCTCACTCTGTCGCCTGGGCTGGAGTGCAGCGGCACAATCTCAGCTCACTGCAACCTCCACCTCCCGAGTTCCAGCGATTCTCCTGCCTCAGCCTCTCGAGTAGCTAGGACTACAGGCATGTGCCATATCACCCGGCTAATTTTTGTATTTTTAGTAGAGATGGGGTTTCGTCATGTTGGCCAGGCTGGTCTTGAACTCCTGGCTTCAAGTGATCTGCCAGCCTCGGCCTCCCAAAGTGCTGAGATTACTGGTGTGAGCCACTGTGCCCAGCCACGGGGTAACCCAGTTCTATTAATAGCACTAGCCCCATCCTCTGGGGGAGGGTTCTGGGTGGTTTAAGTCATTCACAGAGGACCCAGTCCTCACACCAGTGAGTGGTTTAGGCCTCGAAGTGTGCTGTGCCATTGGCATAGTCATCTACTGCAGCCTAACAAACTACTTCAAAACTTAAAATAACAGCATTTATTTTGCTCAACACATCTGTAATTGGGGCAGGAATCAGTGAGGACAACTTGTCTCTGCCATGTGGTGTCAGTTGGGCCAAGTTGACTGGGACTAAAGGGCCCATTTCCAAGAGGGCTCACTCACATGGCTAGCAAGTTGTGCCAGCTGTAGACTGGTCACCCAGCCTAGGCTGGGGGCCAGGGGACTCCTGCTTGGCCGGGTTCCAAGAGCGAGTGTCCCAAGAGACAAGAAGTAGAAGCTGATGGTTTTTTATGGTCTGAGCCCTAAGAAACTGGCAGTGTAACTTTTGTCCTAGTCTATTGGTCAAGCAGGAGCTTGACCCACTAGCTCAGATTCAAGGGAGAGTATAGACCTCACCTCTCAAAGGGAGGGGTATAATTTAATGGTGACGTTGTTAAAACTGTCATAGCCGAGAGAACATGGGAAGTCTATTAGAGGGATTTCTGGGAAAGGTTTCTTTGCTCTCAAAAAGAGACATAAGCATAACTGAATAACAGTTGAGAGTCCAACATAAGAAAAGAGACAATCTCAAGAAAAACAAGATCATACACTTGACCCTTCATGATTATGTTCTTAATTTCATAAAATTCAGTGAAAGGAGAAGACCATTATAGTATCTTCTACAATTGTTACATTTGGGATAATAATAAAGCATACCTAAATTACATATAATTGTGTGACTTATACTTTAAAAATCCTGTAGGATTTCAATATTTGATGGGAAAACTCAATATTGTCAAGATGTCAATCCTTCCCAAATTAAAGCATATATTCAGTGTAATCCCACTGAGATTGGAATTTGCAAGCAGGCTCACTCATCTGGAAGAGTTCATCTGGAGGAGTCAATGTGAAAAATTAACCAAGAAAAATTTGAGAGAAATGTTCTTACAGGATGCAAAAGCACATAAAAAGGGTTGTATGGTAGCACAGGTAACAAGAAATTGGAAACAACTTGAATGTCAACAGGGAAATAGATAAATAAATTAAGAGTGGGGGCCGGCGTGGTAGTGCACACCTGTAATCCCAACACTTTGGGAGGCTGAGGCAGGAGGATCTCTTGAGGCCAGGAGTTTGAGACCAGCCTGGGCGGTATAGTGAGACCCTGTCTCTATTTAAAAAAAAATTAGCTGAGTGTGGTGGTGTGCACCTGTAGTCCAGCTACTTGGGCTGAGGTGGGAGTCTTGCTCTGTTGCCCAGGCTGGAGTGCAGTGGCACGATCTTGGCTCACTGCAACCTTCGCCTCCTGGGTTCAGGCGATTCTCCTGCCTCAGCCTCCCAAGTAGCTGGGATTACAGGCAGGCGCCACCACGCCCGGCTAATTTTTGTATTTTTAGTAGAGACGGGGTTTCACCATGCTGGCCAGGCTGGTCTCAAACTCCTGACCTCAGGTGATCTGCCTGCCTTGGCCTCCCAACTTGCTGGGATTACAGGCATGAGCCACCGCGCCTGGCTGGTGGGAGGATCTTTTGTGCCCAGGCATTTGAGGTTGTACTGAGCTATGATCACACCACTGCACTCCAGCCTAGGCAACAGAGCTCTCGCTCTGTCTCAAAAAATATAAATAAATAAGTTAATTAGAGCAGTAGATCTCAAACTTGAGCATATATCAGGATCACCCAGAGGCCCGCTAAAACACAGATGGTCAGGCCCATTCTCAGTGCTTCTGAGTCAACAGGTTGGGAGGCATTCATTCAAGTGTTTGTAGCAAGTAAGTTCCCAGATGATGGTGATGCTGATGGTCCAGACCACACCTGAGAGCCACTGAATTAGAGAATGTTCTAAAACTGATAGAAACACAAGGAGGGTAAGCTGTAAAATTAACAACATTTTTCAAAAAACAAAAAAAAGACTCTAGAACTAAAATGAAGTCAACATATATATATATTTATAGATATAAAATATATATATAGATATATAAATATATATATTTAAATATATAAATAAATATATTAATTTATAATATAATATTATTTAATATATAATATACATATTATAATATAATATATTTAATATATAATATAATATATTATATATTAAATAAATATATATATTTATATAATATATGTATTTAAATATATAAAAAATATAAATATCTATAAATATATATAATATATATTTTATATAAATATATAAATATATATAAATATATATTATATATTATATATATAATATATAAAATATATAAATATATATAATTATAATATATATAATATATAATATATAAAATATATAAATATATATTATATATAATATATAAAATATATAAATATATATTATATATAATATATATAATATATAATATATAAAATATATAAATATATATTATATATTATATATAATATATAATATATAAATATATATTTATATAATATATATAATATATAAATATATATTATATATAATATATATAATATATAAATATATATTATATATAATATATAATATATAAATATATATTATATATAATATATATAATATATAAATATATAAATATATATTATATATAAATATATATAATATATAAATATATATTATATATAAATATATATAATATATAAATATATATTATATATAAATATATATAATATATAAATATATATAATATATAAATATATATTATATATAATATATAATATATAAATATATATAAATATATAAATATATAAATATATATTATATAAATATATATAAATATATAAATATATATTATATATAAATATATATAATATATATAAATATATAAATATATAAATATATAAATATATATAAATATATATTTATATATATTTATATATTTATATATATAAATATTTACATATTTTATATAAATTTATATATAATATATATTTATATAAATATATTTTATATAAATATATATAATATATTATATATAATATATAATATATATTTATATATTATATATATTTATATATAATATATTAATATATATTTATATAATATATATTAATATATTATATATATTTATATATAATATATATAATATATATTTATATAATATATAATATATTTATATATTATATATATTATATATAATATATAATATATAATATATAAATATATATTATATATAAATATATATTATATATATTTATATATTATATATTATATGATATATATTTATATATTATATATTATATATTATATATTATATATATTTATATATAATATATATTTATATATTATATATTATATATTATATATAATCTATATTATATATTATATACATTTATATATAATCTATATTATATATTATATTTATATATAATATATAATATATATTATATATATTTATATTATATATTATATTTATATATAATATATAATATATATTATATATATTTATATATAACATATATTATATATATTTATATATAACATATATTTACATATAATATATATTTATATATTATATATATTTACATATTATATATATTTATATATTATATATATTTACATATTATATATATTTATATATTATATATATTTACATATTATATATTTATATATAAATATATTTACATATTATATATATTTATATATAATATATATTTACATATTATATATTTATAATATATATTTATATATTATATAAAAATATATATAAATATATATTATTTATATATTTATATATAATATACATAAATTTATATATAAGATATATAAATTCTGCATCAGAATATATATATTTTATATATAAATATATATATAAATTCTGCATCAGAATATATATATTTATATATAAATATATGTAAATATATAAAATTATATATTATATATAAATATATAAAATTCTATATTATATATAAATATATAGTATATAAAATTATATATTATATATAAAAATATATATTTATGAGGCCGGGCGCGGTGGCTCACGCCTGTAATCCCAGCACTTTGGGAGGCCGAGGTGGGCGGATCGCGAGGTCAGGAGATCGAGACCATCCTGGCTAACACGGTGAAACCCCGTCTCTACTAAAAATACAAAAAATTAGCCGGGCGAGGTGGCAGGCGCCTGTAGTCCCAGCTACGCGGGAGGCTGAGGCAGGAGAATGGCGTGAACCCCAGGGGGCGGAGCCTGCAGTGAGCCGAGATCACGCCACTGCACTCCAGCCTGGGTGAAAGAGCGAGACTCCGTCTCAAAAAAAAAAAAAAAAAAAATATATATATATATATATATATATTTATATATAAATATATATATTTATATATAAATAAATATTTATATATAAATATATATATTTATATATAAATATATATTTATATATAAATATATATATTTATATATAAATATATATATTTATATTTATATATAATATACATAAATTTATATATAAGATATATATAAAAATATATATATTTATATATAATATAAATATATATTATATATAAATATAAATATATATCTATATAAATATAAATATATATATTTATATATTTATGCGTATAAATATATAAATATATATATATTTATATATTTATGCGTATAAATATATAAATATAAATATATATATTTATATATTTATACGTATAAATATATAAATATATATACGTATAAATATATATATATATTTATTTATATAAAATATGTAATTTCACTTAAAAACATGTCCGAAAAGAAGAAAGTACACAAAAGGAAGAGATGGTTATTCCTCGTCCCCTGAGCATTGCTAGGTCTGCATGTGATGCCCAGAGCTGCTCACCACCTTTATATTGACCTCAGGTTGAAGCCAATGGCAAGAGGTGTGGAGCCGTAAGACTCACAGGAAAGCAAAACTGTATGGACTCATGAGGCTGGAATGTCCCTGGGGAGATTCTTATATGAATTCATAAATCCTTTTATGATGTAAGCCATTTTATTGGGGTTTCCCAATAATAATAGTCAAAACTGTCTAACTCATGCAATAATGATTATGCAGGATTGTTTGTAAAGATCAAATAAGGTCATATAAGTGAATGCTCTTTGGGGACCTTTACACATAGTAAGGCTCTCACATCCAGTCACCATTTACTATACTTATTCTGGAAACACCTTCTGAGCTGGGCCATATAGGGACATTATGTGGAAGTTGGCAGATGCTCTGACCTCCAGGAGCTCAGGGAACACAAGGGGAGCCAGGACAAGCAAACAGAGGAATTTAATGGCTCATGCACCTGGGATATCTAGGGCTGGGCTGGTCTCAGGTGTGGCAGTCCCTGCTACTCACATTATGGCAACCAGCCTTTTTCAATGTGTCTCAGGGCTCCTCTTTGTGAGCCAGTTTTATTCTTTCCTGCTGTATAGAGTTTCCTCCACGCAGTAGGAGAAGAACATGAATTTCACAACCATAAACTTACTTCATACCATCTGAGCAAGCCGAGAGGAAAGACAAGGCTCCTTTTTCTCTGCCTTTGTTTACAAAATCCCAGGGAAGAAGGCTGATGGGCCTAGCTTTGTCAAATGCCCTTATCTGTGCCAATCACTGTGGTCAGAGGGATGGGATACCATGCTTGGCCAAACAAATGTGTGATACGTGGTTGTTTACATACATCATTTATGATAGCTAGATATAGATATCTGCAGAACAATATTATCACAAATTCAGAGGCAGGCGATGCACATATGTATTATCTCAGCTTCTGTGGGTCAAGAATCTTGGAATGGCTGAGCTGGGCCCTCTGCAAGCCGGCAATCAAGGTGTGGGTCAGGACTGGGTCCTCATCTGGAAGCTTGACTGAGGAAGGATCTACTTCCAAGCTCATGTAGCTGTTGGCAGAATTCAGTTCCTTGCATTTACAGGACTGAAGGCTCATTTTCTTGCTGGCTGTCAGCTGCCCTCAGTTTTATAGGCCACTCTCAGTTGGGCCTCAAATGGCCACCTGCTTCATCAAAGCCAGCAAGAGTGTGAAACACTCCAGCAAGACAGGTGCTACAATCTTATCTGACTATTTAATTACGTAACCATGTACACAGAATCACCTCCATCCCATACCTTTGCTGTATTCTGTTGATTAGGAGCAAGTTCCAGGTCCTGCCAAACAAAAAGGAGAAAAGGTTACACAAGGGCAAGAATACCAGAAGGTGGGGGTCATCTATTTTTTTATACCTACATATTCATAATTAGCATTTGTTGCCCATCTGCTATGTGCTATTTATCCCCTTTAATGCTCACAACTCACTCTGAGATAGATGTTATTTTCCACATTTTACAGGTAAGGAAACCGAGGCTCAAAGAAGTGAGGTGATCTGCCAAAGATCACACATGTAATTATTGGCAAAGATGGATTTCAATCTATCTAACTGCAACACATCGCCTCTTTTCCTTATATCAAGATGCTAATGAGGCCAGGTGCAGTGGCTCATGCCTGTAATCCCAGCACTTTGGGAGGCCAAGGCGGGTGGATCATTTGAGGCCAGGAGTTTGAGACCAGCCTGGCCAACACAGTGAACCCTGTCTCTACTAAAGATACAAAAATTAGCTGGGTGTGGTGGTACCTGTAGTCCCAGCTACTTGGGAGGCTGAGGCAGGAGAATCGCTTGAACCCAGGAGGTGGAGGTTGCAGTGAGCCTAGATTATGCCACTGCACTCCAGCCTGGATGACAGAGTGAGGCTCCATCTCAAAAAAAAAAAAAAAAATTGCTAATGAATAAACCCTCTTGGATGTTGTTTTGTTTAGTGAAGCCAGCTATCTCTGGGCTTGGACACGACTGCATGTCTTTCTTCACTTTGGTGTCCCTGTAGCTGAGACTCTGGGCCCTTCCCTAGTCACACATGTGCCATTGAGCCCAAGTAAATAGCTATCAGTTATGTCCTTCCCCTAAGCCTGTATTTTTCTTTCTTTTGCTGCCATTTGGGTAGTCTGCTCTGTACTCACTGCCATCCTGTTGGGATGGGGCTGTCCAGGAAACACAGGTATATTACCACCTTCCTGGCTTCTGCTTCTCAATGCTCAAGCCCCTAGAAAAATTCAGATTTGTGAGCAAAGACACAGTATCTTGGAGCAGCATAGGAAGGCGGGGATTCTCGTTTCTCCAACACCCTTGGAATAGAGAAAAATTCTCCCAGGCTGGGGAGGGAAGAAAGGGGTGATAGAATGATTGGGTGTTATTACCTTAATTTACAGACTGAGATTCACAAATCCTCACAACTTTAAGGTGTGTTTCCAACCCACATCCCCTTCTCTGAGCCTTTCCTATCCTTCCTACAATGGGTTGTATATCTGTCAGGATATCAGTCTGGTTGCTGCATGAAAAGACCCAAAAGAATAGGGCTTAAACACAAGTTTACTTTTCTTACATAAAAATCTGGGTGGATGGCCTAGTGCTGGAATGGTGGCCCCATAATTATCAGGGACCCAGACTCTTTCTGTCTTGTTGCTCTGCCTTTGTTAACATGCAACTTCAATTTCATTTGCATGTCAGGGGGCAGGAAGAGAAAAGGGCTTCCGTCCTAGAGCCTGATTTAGGAAGTTGTGTACTCCACTTCCGCTCATTGGCCACAATTTGGTCATGTGACCACATGCTAGCTGCAAAGGAGTTTGGGAAATGTAGTTTTATATTGAGAGGTGACATGCCCCTTTATTCTACAAATAGTTATGAAGGGTAGAATACAGAGAGTGGGACAATTAGCAGTCTCTACCAGTGGTCCTATGTGGTCCAGCCCTGTGGCCTTAGCTCTGTTTCCTTGTTGAGGAGAGTTTCAGGCATAAAAGCTTTTAATATGGTGGCTTTGCATCTGTTGGTGCCTTCAGGAAACAAGAAAAGAGTGGACAGGGGCCAAAAGCCATGTCCAAGTGTATCAGCAAGCAAAGAAAGGAGGGTCAGCATGGGGGTCCTGCTAGGTGTTCTGCACCCAAAGCAAGTTCTAAGGGTGACAGCCTTGTCCACTCTTACTGGCTGCCATCCTGATTGGCTGTACTGTGCCCAGACCCCTCACTCTGGTTATCCCCTTCCCCAACTCGAAGAACAACTTTCCAACTTTTTTGGTGTGTAAGATGGCAGTCTAGGCTGAGGAAAAAATTCTCTAGGTACTATCTGGGTCCTCTGCTCTTATAGTCCATGTTCAAATGAGGGAAGAATGCAGCAGGTGGTAGGTTTAGGTCCTGTAAGTCCTGCATCAGAATTAATTCCTAAGCCCCTCAGTATATCCATTGTCTTAATTCACATGCCTGCCACCCACATTCACAGCCTGCATGTCGCTGACCTGGGTCAGTCCTAGAAAAGCCTCATAAGTGTTCATAGATGGTATCTCTGCTTGCTAACCTCTACCTCATTATCCCAGTGTAGCCAAAGTGAATGCATGCATTCATTCTTTCACTCATTCATTCAACAAGCAATGTTCAATCCTGCAATGTGCCCAGCTCATCCCTTGGCAGATGGGGTCTCTGCCCTTGTGGAACTGGGGAGACTGGCCATTAGCTAACGGCACAAAGAAGTACACCATCACAGGTGCCTGTAATCCCAGCTACTCGGGAGGCTGAGGCAAGGAGAACCTCTTGAATCCAAGAGGCAGAGGTTGCAGCGAGCTGAGATCACGCCACTGCACTCCAGCCTGGGCGGCAGAGTGAGACTTTGTCTCAAAAAACAAACGAACACAAACAAAAAAGAGAAGTATAGCAACATAAACTTGATTACTGCTACGGAGAAAAAGTACAGGGTACAAAAAAGGCATATGTAGCAATGGAAAAAAAATGGAATGGGATAGGGTATGTAAAACATTCTAGGCATCAAGCACAGCCTATGCAAAGGCCTTGAGGCGAAACCGAGTGTGACTAATTCCTAGGATTAAATGAAGCCTTGAGGTTGGTATCCCCAACAGCAAGGGAGGAGTGGAGAATGCTGTTCCCAATCCTGTCACCCTTACTTCTTAAACCTCTTCAATGACTCATTCCCATTAGCTTTAGTATACGATCCACATTTGCCCTTGGTTAGGTCCCTGCCTTCCCCTCTGGCCTCATACCTCTCCACTCCTGACCTGGATATTCTGTTGCCTCCCAGGCACCGGTCCCTCCATCCCCAATCCTTTGCCTGAGTAACTCCTACCGGTCCTTCAGGACTCAGCTTAGACATCATAGTCTCTAGAAAGCTGGACTGGTTATTCTCCTGTTTGCCCCTTCAAATCTAGGTGCTCTCTGTAGGTTTTGCCAGGAGGCAGGGAAGTGAGGTCAGGGGCCTGCTCTGCAGTTAGCTGTGTGGCTGTGGGTAAGTTACTCAACTTCTCTGTGCTTCAGTTTCTTCATGAGGTAAAATGGAGATAATAACTGCACTGACCTCATAGGATTATTGTGAAGATTAAATGAATTAATAATATATGTAAAGTGCCTAGAGCTGTGCCTGGCACATGGAAGTGCCTTGTGTTTGCTGTTATTGGTCTTTAGTCTTCTCCTGTCCTGGACTGGGTACTATGTCATTGGTTTCAGTCTTGCCTCTCCTCACAGGGCTGGGGAACTTTAGGGTCAGAGTGCCTGGGCCTCCCTGCACTCCTGCCTCCTAGTACTTTGCCCAGTGGAAGTCATATGGTAACTGCCTAACCAGTTGGATTTGCTCTAAGAAGAATGAATTTCTGGCCATCATCCCATATGGAAGTAAACATGAACTCTGGCCTTTTCTCCCAGTTGGGGGATAAAGGGTTCTGATCTCTGAGATCTCTCTCCACACCCTGACTCCCAATAACACCCTGCACTCCAGCCTCCTGCCAGCTGGCAGCAGGGCAGATCCCAATGGCCCTGGAATGGAACAGTGAGGGGCACTGGTGGTGAGGGTAGGGTGGGTGGTGAGGACAGTGGCCTTGTGAACACCTGTGGACAGGGGGCTCTTCACATTCACAGGGAAACTGATAACCCAGGTGGGTCCAGAGGGAAGTGGCCAGGGTGGACAAGGCCTTCAAATCTGAGAAACAGAGCTGTTGGGGGTGCCACACCCAGGGAAGAGAGGAGGAGTCTTTACATGCTGAAGGGGGACCTGGGGAGGAGAGAAGACCCTTTCTGAGTAGCCCAGGAGGCAGGGAAATGCATGCACTGCAGGTTCTGTGTCTGGACTGATAATAACCATTGTTCCTAATGACCTTTGTTTCTGAGCAATGTGTCTAAGGCTTGACACTGCTGTGTGCCACAGCCCCGTGCTGACAGTGACCAAGCACACACCACAGTGTGCTAGTGCTAGCTGTCCCCTGACAGTGCCCTCCCATGGTCATCTTAGTCTTCTGCATCCTTAATGCATCATACAGAATTGGGGTGCGGGGACAGCCAGTTCCTGTTTGCTGGTTGAAGGAAGGAATAAACCCATATGGTGGGGGCAGGGCAGAAGAGACAGAGGGATCAGATAGAGCTGGGTTCAAAGCTCTGCTCCTCATCTCCTAGCTCTGTGGCATTGGGTAAGTCACTCAGCTTCTCTGAGCCTCAGTCTTGTCTGTGAAATGGGATACCCAGTACCTACTTCTCTGAGTTGCTGAGGTTCAGTGATCTACTGTGTAAACAAAGGGGGGCACAGGGATTGGTGCCTCTGCCTAAGGGCTCAGGAAACAAAGCCAGAACTTTTTTCCAAGTCTCTGCTTGTCCCTGAATCTGTGTGTAGTGAGACTCACCCTTTCAGGACCCCGTCTTTCTGGCAACTTTGAGTCCTCTGCTGCTCCCAAACTTCCAGCCTCAGCCTGTCCCACAAGGGAACAGACACAGGGGACAGAGAGCTGCCCACCTTCACCTTGAGGGAGCCTGGAGGTCACCTCTTTTGTCCAGCACTCCCTCTGGGGGTCCTTGCCTCCTACCCCATCCTTCATCTCAGCCAGCCCAAAGGGACGTCCCAGAGAACAACACAAGCTGGACGGTGCTGGAATTGGTGGGAAAAAAGCCCCATGCTGGTGAGGAATGAGCTCCTGAGGCCTGGGCGCCCCACACCCCCCGGGCTCGCCTGCTCCCTGCAGAAGGGTCTCTGGTACCTTCTATTTTCCCAGCCAGGAGGCCGGCCAGTTCCCACATTACCACATGAATGGGGCACAAGCCCCCCTGTCCACTCGAGCAAACAATTTGGCTAGCAAATTGACATAATTACAAGAGACAGCGAGGCAAGAAAAACGCCCCCACCCCCTTGGCCCCCCAGTGGGCGACTCCCGCCGAGTTCCTCAGGGCTTTGTGGGCCGGGCGGGCGCTCAGGGCTGATTAGAAACCTTGTGGCCTTTTCAAGAGCCCTAAGTGATTGGTCCCTTAATCTGATTACAATTTACAGAGCCCCTCCAACCACCTCTGAAGGGCTGTTCTCAAGCGCCCTGCTAGACGATGTGCGCGTACACACACACACACACACACACACACTTAGCACCCACTTGGGCCTGCTGGGCGGGGGCTCTGCCACGTTCATTCTGCCTCACTCCCTCAGTCAGGCACCTCAGGCTTCATTCCCTGTGCCCCAAACCTCAGACACACAAAGGGCCTGACACTGCCCCTAATACATGGGGTTGCCCATCTTTAGCGGGTCCCACACAGATACAATACCTAGGCCAGGGGCATATGTGCACACACACCCCTGTGAGTGCACCTTCTTCTCATCTCCCATCCCTTCTCAGGGCGGCCACCCCGAGCATCCAGGGTGAGGCTGCCTGACCCCATCAAGGGCAGCCTCTCTCCCCAGCTGCGGTATTTCTGGGGCTCCTTGGGCCGCAGCTCCCACGGGATTAGACCCAGCAGGCTGCCTGGACACTGTTCAGGCACAGGCTGCCCAGGGACAGGACTTGGGCTGCTCCCCCCTTGGGAACTCAGCTCACAGGGACTTCAGTCAATGGCCTCAGCCCTCCACATCCAATTTGTATCTCTTAATCCTTGGAGCTGAGCCACAATGGCTCCTTTTCCTGTACTTGCTGGGGCTCTCATAGGCCCCAGCCTGGCCTCCCACCCCAAACAGAGCTCCCACTGGGCAGCAGCTCAGGATAGGAGTGGGGTAGGGGACAAAGCAGGGGCCAAGGCAGGAGGGGACAGAAGTGGGGGCTCTGCCCTTGTTAACTGTTCCACCCTAGAAGATGCAAGTTGGGCGTGTGTATGAGGATAGGGAACATGTGTAGGGCCTTCCAGAGTAACCCCCCAGCCTGCTGTAACCCCATCTTTTGTGCACCCCAGGCTGGAGGCCCTGGGAAGGGTATTGTCTACTTAGGAACACTGTCCTTTTGTCAGGCCATCCTAAATGCCTGGAGCCTGGAGCCAGAGAGCAGGGAACATGGAATCCAGGTTCAGACACTGGAATCAGAAGGATCTGTGACCTTGACTGAGTGACTTATCAGATCTGGGCCTCAGTTTTCCCACGTGTAAGATAAGAATGCTGCAGCCTCTCTCTCTCTCAGGGTTGCTGGGAGGCTAAATGGGCTGAGGCACATAAGACCCTCAGCATGGTGCCCAGCGCAATCAGTGCTCCATGCCAGGCTGTGTCAATGTTCACAAGTCAAGAACAAAGAGGGGACTTGAAGTACAACCATCAAACACACCGATGGTGCAGTCTCTGTGTGCACCCCCTGTATCCCTGTGGAGAGAAACTCAGGCTCTGCAGGGCTCTCTAAGGACCTTCATTTTACAGGTAGGTTTTCCAGGAGGAGCTTCTCAGTTGCCCACGTTTGTCAGATCTACCTGATCATGTGACCCAGTGCTGGTTTTGGAAAGAGGAGCCTCAACCCAGATCTCTCCCAGGGAGGTGAGGCAGGAGAATAGGGTCTGAAAGCAGGGAACCTAAGGCCCACGCATGCTGACTGGCTATCAGAGGCTACTGACTTCTCAACCCCTCCTTTGTGTGGCAGTTGAAAAATGAAAGTACCTTTGATTGGTCCCCTCCCACAACCAATCAGACTGGTCGTGGGCCTACTCTTCCCCTCCAGCAACCAATCAGACTGGTCTCAGGCCACTACATTTGCATAGAGTGAAACAATGGGAAACCTCTAGAGGGTATTTAAGCCCCAGAAAATTCTGTAACCCATGCTCTTGAACCACTTGCTCCAGGCTGCTCCCACCCTGTGGAGTGTACTTTTGTTTAAGTTAAATCTGCTTTTGCTGCCTTGTTTTGTGTGTTTTGTCTAATTCTTTGTTCAAAACGCCAAGAACCTGGGCAACTACCCTTAACTGGTAACATATGTTGAGGAACCAGCCAGGAGGTAAGCCCAAAGTTTAGGATTTATTTTTCTCTTTTTCCTCTTTCTCTCTCTTTTCCTTTCCAACCCAGGACCCTCAGTGGATAGTGCCTATGCACAGAGGCAACTGCAGGTTTGTGGCCAGGGCTACTCTCTGGTGAAAACAAAAGGTTTCTATGTGGAAGCGCCTACCCCCAACTGCCCGGCTTGGGTGAGGGACCAAGTCCTTTTCTTTTTCAGTCTTTCAGCGGCTGTTTCCTAGCAGCTCCTTAGTAATTGAGGGCAACTGGCCAGGATCACTCTCTGGTGTTACCTGAAGGCCAAGGAGTGAACAGGGATAGCTGCCTGCCTGGAAGGGGGAAGGGCTCTTTTCTGTCTTGTCCAGTTATCATCCCTGAACCCTCCATGTGATGCAGTTGGCAGTGGCAGCCCATCTAGGGTGAACTCACGTCTCAGGCGACTTAAACCTTGTTTCCTTATGCAAAATTCTTCCCTTCCCCTACTCCACTGGCTAAGGACAAGTCAGAGGGTTTGGGCAGATGGTTTGTGTGTGTCATGTGTCATGCGGGGGGATTCATAAAAGGGAATTTATATACAATTTAGTCTTGCCTAAATTTAGAAGGTTAAATAATTGTTTTAAGTGGGATAGGAAAAAATCCAAAGGTTTGACTGAAAATTAATTTCTAGATATCGAGGCCTTCATCCAGGGACAAGAGGGAAAGTTCATAGTGGGCCATCAGTGGTGGAGGAAACTATTCCATAGTGGTGTCGGATCTAAGGTCAGAGACGTCCGACAGACTAAGATGGGGCCCTAAAGAGGGATGCCCCCCATGACCCCAGTCAGGGCCCAGAATTTTTCCAGGGGGATGACCCATGTAAAATTTGGGTCACCTAATGAGCCCTCCACTTTTCAAAGTCCTCTTTTCCAGACCACTATGGGCAACTCTCCGTCGATTCCACCTGATTCCTCTATGGGCAACTCTCCATCTATTTCACCTGGTACCCTGCTTGGCTACATCCTCCACCATTGAAATCAACTTGACCCTGACAATCTAAAGAGAAAATGTATGATGCTTTTTTTCTGCAATACTGTTTTGCCTCATTATGAGCTGCTCAGCCAGGAACAGCAGGTGGTCAATGGTAGCCTTAATTATGACACCATCCTGCAATTAGACCTATTTTGTAAAAGGCAGGGCACATGGTCAGAAATCCCATATGTACAGGCCTTCATGGCACTATACCAAAACCCAGTAATCCCCTCAAAGGAAAGTCCAAAGGCAGAACTAGATATGGACAACCCCTTTTTACAAGGGCCACCTATCTTTCAGGGTGACAGAAACCACCCCCATATAGCCCCTTGTCAAGTGCTCCTGAGGCTAAAACCGAAACACCGGGGACCCTACTAAGTCCCCCTCACACTTGGAGGAGAACACCATATTCAACTCTCCCGCCAGCCCTGCTACCCCTTAGGGAAGTAGCAGGAGCTGAGGGGCCAGTCCTAGTGCAGGCCCCCTTCTCTGTAACTGATATACAACAATGTAAGGAAAAGCAAGGAAGCTATTCTGAGAATCCCGGGAAATTCGCAGATGGGTTCCAAACTTTGACCTTAGCCTTTGATCTCTCATGGAGAGATGTTCAATTCATTCCAGTAACTTGTTGCACCCCTTTTGAAAAGGAATGAATCTTTGAGGCTGCCCACCAGGAAGCAGACAACTTATTTGCCCAAAACCCGCAGGGCAATCACCTGGGCCCAGACACAGTCCCCACTACTGACCCTAATTGGGACTATAACACACCTGTGGGAATGAACAACTGGGCTAAATTTCTTGAGGCTCTCCTTGGAGGAATGAAAAAGGGAATAACTAAGGCAGTAAATTATGATAAAGTAAGTGAGGTTACACAGGGCAAGGAGGAAAATCCAGCCATGTTTTATGGCAGACTGAAGGAAGCCTTTAAAAAATATACTAATCTGGACCCTTCCTCTCCCGAAAGCAAAATATTAATGGCACATTTCATTCACCGATCCGCCCCAAACATTAGACATAAGCTCCAAAAGCTACAGATGGGGCCACAAACTAATCATAATCAGCTTCTTGATACCACCTTTATGGTGTATAACAATGGTGATCTGGTGGAAGGAGAAAGGGAACAGAGTAAAGAAAAATAGCAAGCCAAAATTATGGCAGCCATCACTGGCAATGCCCTGAATGCCCAAGAAGCGTCCAGGGGAAACCCAAAGGCCGTAAGGATGATGCCAGAAAGGGCTCTTGCTTCAAGTGCAAGAAAACTGGGAAATGGGCAAAGGACTGTACTAATCCCCCTCCAGGCCCCTGTTGAAAATGCGAGGGCACCAATTATGACCCCGGCACTGGAGGATTGATTACCTTTGCTCCCACCGAGGAGCTTCATCAGGCAAAACTCTAGCTGTGCACAAGGAGAAATAAGATGAAGACTGAAGGGACCCTGGGTCTCCCTCACTGCCCCTGTCCAGGAATATCATAATTACTATTGAGAAGCCCCCGGTAACTCTGTATGTCATGGGTGCCCAAATTCAGTTTCTTTTTGATACAGGGGAAAATTATTCTGTTCTTACTGCTTATACAGGAAAATTTTCTTCCCGGTCCACGAGTGTTATGGGAATGGAAAGAAAGCCACAAACAAGATTCTTTACACCTCCTTTGACTTGTCAATTTGAGAAATAAATCTTCCAACAGGAATTTCTAGTAGTACCAAGATGCCCAGTCCCCCTGTTGGGAAGAGATACTATGGTTAAAATAGGGGCACTACTACAATTTAAGCATCACCTGGTGAAATTGCTAATAGTAAAAAATATGGACAATGTCCCAGACCACGTTAATAAACAGGTTAACTCACTAGCATGGTATACTGGGAAACCAGGGAAGGCCAAAACAGCAGTGCCAGTCAAAATATGGCTTGAAGACCCCAGCTATTTTTCCAGTTGAAAACAATACCCAATTAAGCTGCAAGCAAGAAAAGGCCTAGCACCCATAGTTGAGGTATTACTTTCTCATGGGCTCTTAAAACCTTGCAATTCTCCCTGCAACACCCCCATTTTACCCGTTCTAAAGCTTTTGGGGGAATACTGGCTAGTATAGGTTCTCAGAATAATTAATGAGGCTGTTACCCGTCTCCACCCATTGATGGTGGATCTATATACCCTACTGGCTCGGGTGCCAGGGGATGCAAAATGGTTCTCAGTCCTACACCTAGAAGATGCTTTCTTCTTCATTCCTCTGGTCCCAGAGTCCCAATACCCTTTTGCCTTTGAATGGGAAAATCCTAATACCAGAGAAAAACAACAATACACTTGGACAGTGCTCCTCCAAGGCTTTTGGGATAGCCCCCACTTCTTTGCCCGACCCTTAGAGAGGGATCTGAGGGGTCTGCAATTGGAGGACGGGAGTATACTCCAGTTTGTGGATCACCTTCTTTTGTGTAGCCCAACCCAAGAGGCTTCTGACCAAAATACTATAAAAACCTTACATTTCCTGGCTGACAGGTGATACAAAGTGTCCAAAAAGAAGGCTCAGATTACTGTCCAACAGGTCCACTATTTAGGGTATGTCTTAACACCTGGAACCTGGCAAGTATCCCCAGAACGAGTGCAAGCCATATGTGGTTTGGGCCACTTCACCCCAAGCAGCAGCTTCATTCTTTTTGGGGAATGGCCGGGTTTTGTGGAATATGAGTACCAAATTTAGGGCTCATAGCAAAGCCCCTGTATGAAGCAGCAAGGAGGCCTGAAAATGAGCTAATGGAATGCACCCTGGAAATGAGAGAAGCCTTTGCCAAGCTAAAATAGGCCCTTACCCAGGCTCCAGCTCTTGGGATCCCAGACCTAACTAAGCCCTTCCCTTGTATGTAGCAGAGACGAATGGCATAGCTGTGGGAGTGCTAGTCCAGAAATTAGGATCAGAACCCAGACCAAACACCTACTTTTCAAAGAAGTTGGAGAGAGTGGCCTTGGGATGGCCAAGTTGCCTGTGGGTAACAGCCGCCATTGCTATGTTAGTGGAGGAAGCCACTAAAATCACCCTGAGCCAATCATTGGAAGTTCTAATCCCCCATCAGGTAAAGTCAGTCTTAGAGATAAAGGGACACATCTGGGTGATGGGGGAAAGGTTAACCAAATACCAGGCCATGCTCCTAGACAATCCAGATGTAACCCTTAAAACCTGTAACACTTTGAATCCAGCTTCATTGATACCCATAGGCCCAATAACGGATCATTCCTGCGAGCTAGTCATTGCACACGCATATGTTAGCTGGCCTAATTTAAAAGATCAGCCTCTCCCAGATTCTGAGGACTTGTTCACAGATGGCAGTTCTGTGTCAAATAGGGAACACTGAGCTGTGTATGCAGTAGTCAATCACAACACCATTATCAAAGCCCAGCCACTGCCCCTTGGCACATAAGCACAAAAGGCTGAAATCATTGCTCTTACCCGAGCATTAATGTTGGGACAAAAGAGAAAGCTTAACATCTATACAGATTCTAAATATGGCATTCCTTGTGATTCATGCTCATGCTACAATCTAGAAAGAAAGGGAACTACTAGCTAGCAAACACTCCCCCATAAAGCATGGGCCTGAAATTCTTCAGCTATTGGAAGCAATACACCTGCCACAGGTCATAGCTATAATCCACTGTAGGGGGCGTCAAAGGGACTTAACCCCTATAGCACAAGGGAACAGAAAGGCTGATAGAGAAGCCAAACCCACATCCCTCAGGGTGCAATCCCAACAGATCCTAGCACTGATTCCTTTCTATGATTCCCAATGGATCCTGAATACACACTACAGGAAGAATAGCTAATAAAGGAGCAAGGAGGGCAAAAAAAAAAAAGGATCCTGGTGGTATATGGGATCAAAAATACATCTCCCTCAAACAGCCCAGTGGAGAATTATAAAAACCCTGGATGATTCCTTCCATATGGGGAGAGATGCCACCCTGGCCATGGTTAACAGGCTCTTTATTGGGCCTAACTTAGCTTCAGTGGTTAAGCAGGTCTGTCAAGCCTGCTCACTGTGTGCACTTAACCCAGGAAACAAAATGCCTCCTCTAATAGAACCAGACCAGAGGAGAGGAACTTACCCAGGGGAAGACTGGTAATTAGACTTCACCCATATGCCAACTTGCAGAGGATACAAGTTTTTGTTAGTGCTAATAGATATCTTTACTGGTTGGGTCAAAGGTTACCCTACCAGAACAGAGAAGGCTAATGAGGCTATAAAGTTTCTCTTAAAAGAAATAATCCCCCAGTTTGGGTTACCTCAGAGCCTCCAAAGTGATAATGGCACATCTTTTATCTCCCAAATAACTCAAGGGGTTGCTAAGGCTCTTGGAATCAAATACTATTTACATTCAGCATGGAGGCCTCAATCCTCCAGGAAAGTAGAAATGGCTAACCAAACTCTAAAATGAGTGTTAGCTAAACTATGTCAGGAAACATCAGCTTACTGCCTATAGCCCTCTTAAGGATCCGTAATACCCCTAGAGCAAAAATTAATATAACCCCCTACGAAATGTTATATGGAAGGCCATTCTTAACTAGTGATCTAATTACTGATACAGAAACAGCCAGTTTAGTAAAATACCTAGTTAACTTAAGACAGTTTCAGCAGGCTTTACAAAAGTTTGGAAGTCAAAGGCTCCTCATACCGGGAACTAACCAGCAACCCAAAATCAGCCTAAGGGATAAGGTACTTGTTAAAACATGGAAGGAGGGATCACCTGCTCAACAATTGCAACCCCAATGGGAGGGACCGTTTTTAATGGTACTGGCTATGCCTTCTACGGTCAAGGTACTAGGATTAGATAGTTGGATACATCTTTCAAGGATCAAGTCTGTGATACCTGAAGCGTCGGACCAGGAGCCTGAAGTTCCCATCAGACAGTCAAAAGACAAGTAAATGCCTACCAACTTTCCTTGGTGTTTTTTTTTTGCATAGTTACTGTAGGCTGGATAATAGCAGCCATGTTCTCAGATTTTTTGCAGTTTAATTGCTTTCTTTCAAACGATTGGAATCACTTCCTTTGTAGTAACTAAGCAGACTGTTGTAATTCATTCCTATAACAAACATTCCTGACAGCATAGGTATCCACCCCCTGAAGTTCCCATTAAATCTTTTAACCAAATTCATTTCCTCTCACCTAGAGACCATCAAGCTTCAGATGATCCTGTGACAAGGTTTCCAGTCTGTTCCAAATGAAGGCAGCACCCCTGGCCATCAAGAAACTAACCAGGCTCCACTCGATAGATCAGGGTGGGAGTTCACGGATCCGCAATAGGTAGGGACTGTGCCTCAAGTCAGCGTGACACAGTTACAGAAGAAAGACCATCAGTCATTCTGTCTCCCATAAAGATTTCTGGGGATCATGTCTCTCAGGGGGGAAATGAGGCAGGAGAATAGGGTCTGGAGGCAGGGGACCTAAGGCCAATGCATGCTGACTGGATATCAGAGGCTACTCCCTTTCAACCCCTCCTTTTTCTGCATGGCAGTTGCTGCCTGGCAGTTGGAAATGAAAGTACCTCGGGTTGGTTCCCTCACGCAACCAATCAGACTGGTCGTGGGCCACTACTTTATGTGCATAGAGTGAACAGATGGGAAACCCCTGGAGGGTATTTAAACCCCAGAAAATCCTGTAGCCCAGGCTCTTGAGCCTCTTGCTCGAGCCCGCTCCCACCCTGTGGAGTGTACTTTCATTTAAATCTCTGCTTTTGCTGCCTTGCTTTGTGCATTTTGTCTAATTCTTTGTTCAAAATGTCAAGAACTTGGACGACTATCCTCAACTGGTAACAGACGCACTGGGCATAGGCTTTTAGTGCAGCCTGCACATTGCCCAGGAGGGAGTTGAAAGCCAGCGCTGGCCCCCTCCCCTCCCTGTGCAGCCCCCAGGACCCAGGTCATGTGATCAGGAGGAGGAGTGAGCCCCAGAGCCCTGAAAGCCTGGCTCTGGGTTGGGCCCAATACTGTTGGCCTGGCGGTGCCTGGGATTGGGGTGGGAGGGGTGGGAGGTGGGCTTCAGGAACACCCCCAGTAACCCTTCGCACTCCGCCCCCCACGCCCCCCTGCACCCTCTCACGCTGCGGGCCCCTCCCAGGCCCTTCATAGGCGTATGGGGCTGGGCCAGGCAGCTCTGCTGGGGGAGGGATGCTGGGGCTCAGATCAGCTGAAATCAAAGCCACAGCTCCCTCCCCGCCACGCCGCACCCCTGCCGAGCGCCGCGCACCTCCTCCTTTGTCACAATGTTTTTCAATCCGGTGAAGCAAACTGTCCAATTAGAGCCAGGGCCTCCGGCTTCCATCTTTGCCGACGTTTAATTAACATGCTCCTCTTGGCAGCTGCTGACAAGTTCCAGAAACAGGTTGTAAAGGGTTTTTGTCTTTACCCAGCATGGAAAATGAGGGGTGTTACATCGCGGGAACATGAATAGGTTGCATTTCAGATCCCTCCTTCCCCTCCCCCCGCACTGGTAAGAGGCATGCAGCCGTGTGTGTGTGTGTGTGTGTGTGTGTGTGTGTGTGTGTGTGTGTGTGTGTGTGTGTGAATTGCAAGGGGGCGCGGAGGGTGGAGTTGGAGGCTGAGAGCCTCCAACTCTTCCCTCACCCCTTCTTCCCAGGAGCCTTTGCTCCACAAAAGATCCGGATTCCAACTCTTATTCTCCAACTGGCACACTTTCGCCTCACCTCTCTTCTAGCCAGTAGCAGACTTTACCGTGTTAATTCCTACCCATGGGTCTGTGCCCATGCTGTTTCTTTGCCATCCTTCTGGTAAACTCCTATTCAGCCTCCAAAACCCTGCTCAGGTGGTCCTGCTTTGAGAAGCCAACTGGGCACAGACTTCCTGTCCAGCCACACCTGTCAGAGTTCAGCATGGATTCTGAGGGTCAGGTCTGTCCCCCAGCCAGACTGTGAGCCCCTGAGGGCAGGAAGGTGTATTACTCTGCCCAGGGTGGTGGTGAGCCTGGGAGATCTACCCTCCTGAAACCCTCCCCCACTGTCCAGGGAGAAGGCTGGCTTGGCAGAGAGAAAGAAGGAAAGGGATGGGGAGGAGGAGATGGGCCCAAAGGAGCCCTCCCTCCCTTCTCCCAGCCCTGCTGGAGTGCCCAGAGCAGGACCACATGGAGGGCACAACAGAGATGCCAGCTTTCTCAAGGGCCGAGTTTCTGGAGTAGCCGATGGAGGGGCCTTGAAGCAAGCCCCCAGCCCAGAGCTGAGCCCTGCTGGGTGCCCCAGGCTGAAGGCAGGCTCCAGCACCCAAGTTCTGCCTCTTCAGCCTGGGATGGCTTTCCTTGCAGTGTGGGTGGTACCCTTGGATGAAGGTAAGGGCTGGGGCAGAAGCATGTCTCTTGGGTCCTTTTCTCTCTCAAACTGGCCCCATTGGAGCATTCACACCCATTTTACAAAGGACAACAAGAATGTTTATTCCTGGAGGCTGCCACCTACACAACACAGAGAGGTCTAGGGGACCCAGGGAGCATAGGAGATGCTGGCCGAGGTGCAGGCACGGGGTAGAAGAGCCTCATAGGTGGTGACTGGCAGCTAAGTTGTCTCCTGGGAGAGCTCAGGTTCACCCACCAGGCCCCAGCCCCAATTTGCGCCTGTTTTTCTCCAATGTGGCCAAGACCCCAAGCAGAGGCAGAACTTCTGCAGCCAGAACCTGGCTTGGATGCCCACTTTGTAGCTTCTCCTTCTCCATTCTCAGGCAGACCCCCTGGGATGAAGGGGAGGGCAGGCGTGGAGGCACCTTGAGGCCAAGCCAGCAGGTGGGGGTGCTGCTTCCTCGCTTTTGTGTCCCTAGCTAGGTCAGCACCAGCTCCTCTGGAGCCCCAGGACAGTCTGCGGAGCCTGCAGGGAGACAGCCAAGAGCAGCGGGTCACTGCCAGGTCCTGCCGTAGCCTCTCAGGCACCATTTTCTTTTCTGGATGGGGTGGACATTAAAGGCAATTGGGCATAGCCTCACCTTTCTCTTTCCTGGCACCCTAACATCCTCTTTCGCCACATCCCTCAGGCCCCAGACCCAGCTATTGCCAAGCTCTGGCCTCCAAGGAAGTTAAATAACAATAATAAGAACAGTAACAATGACCAGCAAGGACCCCAGTTTCTCCACTTGCTAGTTGTGTGATCTTGAAGAACCTGAACTTCTCTGAGCCTTAGTTTGCTCATCTATTAAAATGAGGGCAGTAATTCTGCTTGCCTTGTAGAGATCTTAGGAAGGTTAGATGTGAAAGCCATGAGCAAGGGCTTGGTGCTTTCCACAGAGGAGGCAAAGTGTTAGTTGACGGAAAGAAAGAGGGGAGGGTGGGTCTCATCTGAGCTGAGCAACTGAATACAGCCAGACCTGTCAGCTTCACTTTTATAGGTGAGGAAATCGAGGCCCAGTCTCTGGGGTGAAGAGATTCTCAAAGTCACACACCAGCAGGCACAGTCACAAAGCCAAGTGTGCCCCCAGATCTCCTTCCATATTCCTTCCAGGCCCTTGTGCCTTCACATGTTCCTGTGTCTGTCCTGGATGCACATTGTCAGACTCTAAGAAGCTCCCCTGCCAACCCCGTGTGCCCGCTGCACCTCAGGCAGGGGGAGGTGGAAGCCCTCATTTCTTGACGTTTGCTTTTTGCCTCTTTGCTGGTAGCATCTGATTCTGAGAGCTGGGCCCCCACTGCAATTTACCTCCCTGTCATCCCCACAAACCAAGCCAAGCCCATGCTCACCTGCTCCTCACCTGCCCTGGGAGCCTAGGGTACCAAGGGTACCGAGGAAGCCATGGGTAGTGGGGACACCATGGGTACTGAGGGTACTGAGGCTCCTGAGGACTTGAAGTTGGGGTCCTCAGGGATGTAGACAGTGCTGTTCCCTTCAGGCATCTGCAGAGAGAGGATGCAACTCCGAGGGCCCTGTCCCAGGCCAGGCAAGGGTGTCCCTGGTGACTAGAACCTCCTGGAGCTGCAAATGGTGTGTGGCGAGCGCCACCTTGTGATCGCCGTGCGGATCACATGCCACGGAGAGCAGGGTGGTCCTTCAACACAGGTGTCCTGCCCCTACCCTATATTAGGCACTGTCCTGGGTGCTGGGGCATGGCAAGGATGAGACAGTGTCCTTGCCCCATGAGAGCGATGGTGAGGCATTCCAGTGAAATGCCCAGTGACAGTAAGAGTTGTAAATGCACATGAGAGGCTTATAACCCAGCCTGGGGGATGCTGAGAAGTTGTGCTGAACCCACTTTTAAAAGATGAGTAAGAGTAAGGGGCAGAGGCGGTAAAAGGCAGTATGGCAAGTTCTGCAAACTGCAGACAGGTCCAAAAGTGGGGTGGGGAAGGTGCAGGGAAGGCCAGAAGTGGGTAGAGAGGTGGAGGGCAGGGAGGGCAGGTCAGCCCTGCCCTTGCCCCATCTGTGGTCCTGGGGAACACTGGTCCAATCCCCATCCTCTGAGAAGCCACCTCACTCCCAAGGTAAACTACTCAGGGCCTCAGGGGCTGCCTGATAGTGTTCCTTCCAATGGCACAGAATTTCATTATTCCCAACCAGGTACAGCCAGCCCTCCATACCCATGGGTTTTGTATCAGCAGGTTACACCTATCACAGGTTAAAAATATTCAGAAAAAGCAACAACAAAAAATGACAATACAACAACAAAAATAATACAAATAAAGAAATACAGCATTTACATTGTGTTAGGTATTATAAGTAATCTGGAGATTACTTAAAATATATGGGAGGATATATGTAGGCTTATATGCAAATACTATGCCATTTTATTTCAGGGACTTGAGCATCCCAGCAAGGGATCCTGTAACCAATCCCCTGAGGTTACTGGGGGACATCTGTACTGCTCAAGGTATATAGAGCTGAGAGGTGTGAACTTGGAATAAATTATAAAGATCAAAACAGAACCAAGAGGGAACTTCTACATGGGGGAACTGATAACATTTTTGATTTATTTCATTAGCATAAAATCTGTTGGTTTCTAATTGTGGTGTCTAAAATAGTTTAAGTTCTGACTTTATTAAATATAGAATAGAAATAATTATCCTGTGAGAAAAGAAAGTTTATTAGGAATGTAATAACACAGAACAATTCTTATGATAGAGTGGTAGGGAGAAAGAGACGGATACTAAATTGGGTGAATAATACACTTTCAACTGTGTAAGAAAAATCTATGCAGAGAAAAAAAGATAGAGAGGAAATATACTAGAAAATATTAATATTGCTTGACATAGGGTGATGGGATTTCTATTTTTCTCTATTTCCAGATTTTCTTTAATGAGCACCTAGTCATTTTTAATTAAAAACATTTTTAAAGAGTTAATTTAAGAGACATTCGTTATGTGCATGAAGTTACCTTATAGTAGATATTAGTTAAAATTACCCTTAAAACTTCTGGTATGGTTTTAAAAATACAGAGCTAAGCGAAAGGCATTATGGGTAGCCCCTTGTCCCAGGAGCCACAGACACAGGCCAGTCCTCACCCTTGTCATGAGGGGACAGTGCAGGAGGCATGAGGGGAGTCCTGCCATCCTGCATCATCCAATGGCAGGTGGACACCTCCAATCATGATTCATGGGGAGAGGCCTTCCTGAAGTCACAGAAAGCCCAGATTGTGGCATGTTTTTAAGGAAACTGAGTTCTGTGACATTCTACCACTTTCATATCTAGAACAATGTTCCTCAAGCTGCTGAAAGTGGTGGGATGCTGCAGAACTCAGTTGCCTGCATGCTTGCCTGCCTTCTTTCCTTCCTTTTTTCCTTCCTTTCTTTCCTTCCTTTCCTTCCTTTTTTCCTTCCTTTCTTTCCTTCCTTTTTTGTCTCACTTTGTCATCCAGGCTGGAGGGCAGTGGCGCAATCACAGCTCACTGCAACCTCTGCGCCCCGGGTTTCAAGTGATTCTCCTGCCTCAGCCTCCTGAGTAGCTGAGATTATAGGCACGAGACACTGAGCCCGGCTAATTTTTTGTATTTTTAGTAGAGACAGGGTTTTGCCATGTTGGCCAGGCTGGTCTCGAACTCCTGACCTCAGGTGATCTGCCCACCTTGGCCTCCCAAAGTGCTGGGATTATAGGCATGAGCCACTGCGCCCAGTCCAGAACTCAGTTTCTGTATCGGAATCACCTGGGAGCTTGTCAGTTGCAGAGTCCCGGTCCCTACTGAATCAGAACCTCCGGGGTGGTGCCTGGGAAGGTCTCCAGGTGGTTCTTACAGAGACTGAAGCTGAGCACTGCACTGTGATTCCTAACCCAGGCTGGGTGTTAGAATCCCCGAGGAAGCTTTAAAAAAAATTCTAACGTCTAGACCCTACCCCAGAGCAGATAAATCCAAGTCTCTGTGGGCTGGGGCCTGGGCTTTGGAATGCTGTCAAAGCTCCCTAGGTGATTCCAGTGTGCATCTTAGTGCTGAAAACCACTGCTCAAATACAGTGGTGCTTAGACTTGTTTGTCATCAGAATCACCTGGGGGCTTGTTAAACCAGAGTGCTGGGCCTGCCCCCTTGTTTTGGAATCAGGATATCTGAGGAACTTAAGACTTTGCATTTCTCTCCCTCTCTTTCTCTCTCTCTCGTTCTCTTCTCCCTTCCCTCCCCTTCCCTCCACTTCTCTCTCTCTCTCTCTCTCTCTCTCTCTCTCTCTCTCTGTCTCTCTCGGGATCTTGCTCTATTGCCCAGGCTGGAGTGCAGTGGTGCCATCATGGCTCACTTTAGCCTCCACCTCCTGGGCTCAAGCGATCCTCCTGCCTCAGCCTCCAGAGTAGCTGGGACTACAGACACATTCCACCATGTCTGACTAAGTTTTCTATTATTTTTTGTAGAGACGGAGTCTCCCTATGTTGCCCAGGTTAGTCTCAAACCCCCAGCCTCAAGCTGTCCTCCTGCATCAGCCTTCCAGTGTGGGAATTACAGTTGTGAGCTACTGCACCCATGAGAATTTGCATTTCTAACCAGTCTGTAGGTGATGCTGATGGTGCTGGGCACTGTACCATGGGGACCACTGCTCTAGAATAAAGCTGATTGAGTCTTTAGGGACAACAGTAAACTCCAGCTGCAGCCCTGACTATAGGTTGCTTCTGTCACCCCCCCTAGGATGTGCAGAAAGAGAGGTACACATCACCCACTCCAAGCCCTGGGGTCTAGAGGGAAGAGTCTTCAACCTCCATGAGACACAGCCTCCCCCGATGAAGAAGTAGGGTAATGTAGGCTCTGACCCCCACCCCTGGCATCTGGGTCCCCAGGCCCCAGCCCAGCTGATGCAGGTGGAGGCGGGGAGGGAATGCAGCTGCCCTCCTTCAGGGGACCAAGTCCCTAGAACTCACCTCCCAGTAGACCGCATCCTCAAAACAGTTCTCATCTGAAGGTTGTCCCCAGAATGGTAATCTCAAAATGAGCCCTACAGAAAGTTGGAGATTACAGGATGTCAGGAAGTGCCTTCTCTCTGCTCACCCCAGCCGTTTCCCTCAGCTGGGAAAATCCTCCTGGGGCCCTTGGGCTGAGGTCCAAATTGTCCCAGTCCTGTAGCCAGAAGTGCAGAGATCAGGGATTCCTGGGGGGTCCAGGCTGACCTGTGCTGCACGCCCTTTGCTTCCCCACCCAGGGAGCCCCACAGCAGCCCCCCGTTTTCTGGCTCAGCCATTCCTGCTCACCCACAATGATGCCACCCATCAGGGCCATGGCCAGGGTCACCAAGAGACCATAAATCTGGAACTTTCCCTGTGTTCTTGCGGTCCAGTCCCCCTTGGAACCTTGAAAGTCAAAGGAATGGACAAGCCTGGGGTGGAGACAGGGGGCAGGTCAGGGCCCCATGGAGAGGCCAAGTAACTGCTTGCTGCCAACCCAAAAATGTGACCGGGTACCATGGGCCTCAGCCTTCCCACCCACAACATGGGGACACAGGACATATCAGTTGGCCTCTAAAACTCTAAGGGACAGAGTTTGGGGAGAGAGACCCATGAAACAATTGGTCCAGAGTGGGGAAGGAAAGGGAGAAAGATGCAGTCGGGTCCCAGAGGGAATAGCAGGAAGAAGGGATGGGAGAAGGAAGGGGGAAGCTCCATCCCACTGCACCTCCTCTACATTTACCCTTCTTTTCCATAGACTTCAAGGCTGGCGGAGGCTGCTGTCACAGCACCCACGATGCCGCCTATGATGCCAGGAATGCCATGCAGATTGTTAATGCCACATGTGTCCTGGATGTGCAGCCGGGACTCCAGGAATGGCTGGAGAGGGGAGGTGGGTGCTGCTCAGGCCGGGGGCTGCATCAAGGGTGTGGGGAGGCTGGGATTCCAGAGGCCCTCAAATACACAGAGACCCAGGATTCTCTAGCCCTCAGCCCCCTCCCTAGGAACCCTCAGCTCACTGTCAGGAACACAAAGACCTCAGCATTCTCCAGCCCCCAGCCCCTTGCCTGGGGCACTTACGGTCAGGTATACAAAACCCAGGGTGGAGATGATGCCGCAGACGAAGCCGACGATGAGGGCGCCGTAAGGCATGAGCATCATCTCAGCAGCGGTACCCACGGCCACCCCTCCTGCGAGCGTAGCATTCTGGATGTGCACCTGGGCAGGGCAGGCAGAGCAGGCAGGAACTCAGTCCTCTCCCTGGAGCACCGGGCCTGGAGGAGCTCACTCGCTGGCTGTGCAAGGGTGCAGCCTGGGTCCTGGGAGCCAGGGATGGCTGGCAGTTCCCCTCAGCAAGCCAGGAGGGTGCAGAGGACTTCAGCCCCACCCAGGCTTGCTACAGCCTGGGTCTCTCTGCACATGCCACCCATCCCACCTAGCAGGTCTGGGCATTTTCCACGTACTGGTGCACCTGCCGGTGAGCCCTGACAACAAGTACGCAGTTGTTTTATGTGCACCATGTATACCTGTGTGCCCAGACTAGCATGTCTGAATGTTTTTGCCATGGATGCAAGTCCACTTCAAGTGCCTATGGGGTCTAGACATACACACGCACCAGCTGCTGCTGTCTGAATGCTAACCTGTACTGGGTACCATGCTGCTGGCTGTAGGGGTTAGCGCTTTCCATCTCTACAACAAGTCTGCAAGGTGAGGACAGTTATCTTGCAACATTTGCAGATGAGGAAACTGAGGTGAGGGGGGTTAAATGACTTGTCCAAGACCACAGAGCTAGCAAGAGGCAGAAAGGTGTCTTGATCCAGGTTGTGTGGCCCCAGAGTCCCTGTCTTTGACCCTATTCCGTGTCCCTCCCTGCAGGTGGGTGTAGATACACACAGGTGTGCCAGTCTGTTTGTCTGATTCTCTTCCCCAGGTGCCTGAATCCCCACCTCTCTGCATGGTGATAGTGTCCCCAGATAATGGATACTCCAGACAGTGTCTCAGCACACATATGCCCATGTCAAGATGCTTGTGTCAGATTATAAGATAGGCTGGGCACAGTGGCTTACACCTGTAATCCCAGCACTTTGGGAGGCTGAGGTGGGTGGATCACCTGAGGTCAGGAATTTGAGACCAGCCTGACAAATATGGTGAAACCCCATCTCTACTAAAAATACAAAAATTAGCTAACTTAGCTGGGCGTGGTGGCCTGCACTTGTAGTCCCAGCTAGTCGGGAAGCTAAGACAAGAGAATTGCTTAAACCTGGGAGGCAGAGGTTGCAGTGAGCCGAGATAACGCCACTGTACTGCAGCCTGGGTGACAGAGTGAGACTCCATCTCAAAAAACAACAACAACAAAAAAAAAAACAAGATAAAGAATATCCTTGCTCTGGGTGCTGCTGAAGACTGGCCATGTGCTCAAAACAAATCATTTCTCCCCCAGCCTCATCTGCAAGATGGGTGTGGTGATCCCCTTAGAGCTGTTGGCAGGGCATGGTGATCAGCACCCTCCAGGCCCAGGCAGTCAGAGCCACACCCCCAATGCCCTCATGCTCACCATGTCCAGCTTGCCCTTCTTGTGCAGGGCACTGGATATTGCCACAGAGGTAAGCACGCAGGCTGCCAAGGAGCAGTAGGTGTTGATGGCGGCTCGGTGCTGGCTGTCCCCATGATAGGATATGGCTGAATTGAAGCTGGGCCAGTACATCCACAGGAAGAGGGTGCCTGGTCAGACCAGACAGGCCCAATGGGCCCGGAAGGAGAGGCATTAGATACAGCCCCACAGCTCAGGCAGGCATCCTGTCCTTTAGCTCTAGAGATGACCCCACACCCAGCTCTTTCCACCTCTGCAGCTTTAGTCATGCAGAGGCTCTTCCTGGAAGGCCCTCCCTGCCTTCCTTACCCCCCACTTAGCCTTCCACACCACTCCAGGAAGTCTACCCTGACCCCCATTTCTGGGCTAAATGCCCCCACCCTGTTCCCACAGCGCCAGGAGGGAGAATCTTTTCCCTACTGTAGGGAGATCCTCCAGGTGGCACTGCTCTCTCTTCCACTACACTGTGAGGAGCTCCTGGAGGGCAGGGCTGGGTTTTGAGAGACCAGAATGGGTGTGGTCAGTGTCTTCTCTGGAATGAATGGACACAGGAAGTGGAAATGCACATCTTGCCCTAGCCCAGGGGATGGAGTGAGCAGCTCCTGGTTACCACTGTGTCTGCCTTGGGGCATTCTAGGGGAAATACAGGATTAGTGACCAACTTCTTTCAGCTTCATGGGGAAGAGGGATTCTAGAAGTATCTACAGGCAAACTCTGTCTGCCCTTCCCCCAAAGAGAACTGGCAGCCACCCACCATACCATGTGGGGATCAGGTCTGATCATGGTGGCCTTCACCCATCATGGCCACCTTCACCCATCATGGCTGCCTTCGCCCATCATGGCCACCTTCACCCATCATGGCTGCCTTCGCCCATCATGGCCGCCTTCACCCATCATGGCCACATTCACCCATCATGGTGGCCCTCAGTCATCATGGCAGTTCTCACCAATCATGGCAAAGAGGTCTGACTGGTACACAGAACTCTGTCTCTCTTTGCTCTGCTCTAGGTTGCGTCGGTAGAGGATCCGGGTCACCGTGAGCCCAAAGTAGGCGCCAAATGTGTGGATGGTCATGGAGCCCCCTGCATCCTTCACCTGGGGTGCAAGGGGCCTGTCAGACTCTGGCACCTTCTCTCCCTCCCTCCTCATAGCCATCCCTGTCTTGCCACACACACACACGCCCAGAGCTCCAGCCTTCTCGGACTCTTCAGGGTGCAGGATGGAGCCCGGGGCCTTCACAGACCAATCAACTGGTAATGGGGAGAAGGCAGGGATTCCCATCAGCAAAATGCCAGGGTGTCCCCACCCAGCAGATTTGGTTGTTCCCAGATGGGGAAACCCAGGCCTGGCGAGGGACTTGCTCATACCGTCGGAGGAGGTAAGGCAGAGGCAGAACTGAGGGAAACGACCTACCTGCTTTGTCACCCACTGGTTTCCACCTCCGTGCCTCTCATTTGACAAGCTCTGCATTTACACCACCTGCTAGTGCTGTAGCAGGGCTGTTGTCAGGATTCATGCAGGCGACTTGCCCCTGGCGAGGGCCTGGCACTTAACAGGTGCCCGATTGATGTTGGTCCCCCTCACACTCACCTCCCCTTCTCTTTAACCTCCTCCTTCCTCCCCACCCAGAACCAATCTCAGATGAATAGAATCACAGACTCACTCCTTCACTTTAGATGGGGGAAACCCAGCCAGAGAGGTAAGTGTGTCATCCAAGGTCATAGAGCTGGTTGTTAACAGGGCTGGGATTCTCGACTCCCAGCCTAGTGGATGCCTCTACTAGTTGTGTGACCTTAGGTGAGCCCCTTAATCTCTCTGAGCCTCAGCTTTCTCATCTATAAAATAGGGGTAAGCCAGACGCAGTGGTGGCTCATGCCTGTAATACCAGCACTTTGGGAGGCCAAGGCAGGCGGATCACCTGAGGTCAGGAGTTCAAGACCAGCCTGGCCAACATGGCAAAACCCCATCTCTATTTAAAATACAAAAATTAGCTGAGCATGGTGGTGTGCACCTGTAATTCCAGGTACTCAGGAGGCCGAGGCATGAGAATTGCTTGAACCTGGGAGGCAGAGGTTGCAGTGAGCTGAGATCATGCTACTGCACTCCAGCCTGGGCAACAGAGTGAGACTCCGTCTCAGGAAAAAAAAAAAAAAAGAGAGGATATGCATACTGAGATTCAGTAATGCAAAGGACTGAGAGATGACCCTTGGAGGCAAAGGGAACAGCAATTGCAAAGGCCTTGAGGTGGGACCAAGTTTTGTGCCTGAAGAGCAGACAGCACACTATGACAAAGCACAGGAAGATGGGGAGAGAGTAGACAATACATGGAGAGAAAAGTTGGTGCCAGAACAGGAAAGGCCTTATGACAAGTTTGGATTGTCTCCTGAATGAAGTGTTAAAACTGCTGCTGATAGATTTTCAGTGGGTGAATCGTCTTCTATGCATTATTTATTTATTTGTTTATTTTTTTTGAGACGGAGTTTTGCTCTTGTTGCCCAGGCTGGAGTGCAATGGCATGATCTAGGCTCACCACAACCTCTGCCTCCGGGGTTCAAGCGATTCTCCTGCCTCAGCCTCCCAAATAGCTGAGAGTACAGGCACGCGCCACCATGCCCGGCTAATTTTTGTATTTTAAGTAGAGACAGGGTTTCGCCATGTTGGCCAGGCTGGTCTCGAACTCCTGACCTCAGGTGATCTGCCCGCCTCGGCCTTCCAAAGTGCTGGGATTACAGGCGTGAGCCACCACGCTTGGCCTAATTTTGTATTTTTAGTAGAGATGGGGTTTCTCCATGTTGGTCAGGCTGGTCTTGAACCCCTGACCTCAGGTGATCCGCCTGTCTCGGCCTCTCAAAGTGCTGGGATTACAGGCATGGGCCACAGTTCCTGGCCTCTTCTCTATGTATTATTTATAGGCCACTCTGGCTGCTGGAGATGACTTTCCTTAGGGGTAAGGAAGGCAAGAATGCAGCCAGGGAGATGAGTCAGGAGGAAGAGATATGGTAGCTTGGACTAATCTGGTAGCTAAAAAAAGTTACAAAATGAATGACTGAATTTGGGGTGACCTAAATCACTCCCTGCCAAGGAGGGGGAGTTCCAGACAGAGTCCAAATGTAGAAGAGGAGGGTGCTAAGAAAGGGGTGCAGTTTCTACGTGAGATCCCCTACTGTCCAAAGGCACCAAGGAGGCTCCTGAGATACAGTCAAAGGTCTAAGGTGCCTCTTATCTGAGCCACTGAATTGACCTCCCCCAGGGAGCAGCACTCCTGTCATGGTCCACAGAATGGTGCTGTGTCGTACACACCATGGCCACCTTGGCCATTCACCTGGGATCCTGCCCTACAGATTTGCCCCCTCAATACACTGGATTTCTTTTCTTGGCAGAGCAATCTGGAAATGTGGTATGTGTGCAAGAGTGTGTGCAGGGATCTCCTATTCATTCCATCTGATGTGTGGGAAAGAAAGGAGGGGGAAGAACAACATTGAAGGAAGCCCTGCTCTGCCCGGGTGCTGGACTGATCTGCTAGGTGGACTATGGTACCTGCCTGGTGGATATTATTACTCCCACTTTAGAGATGAGAAAACTGAGTGATGTTCAGGAGGTTGAGTGACTCACCAGGCTGGCATGTCTCCCCACCTCTCTATTTCTCCATACCCTGCTGTCCCCCAAAGCATCCCCCCCACCTCATCCTTCTGAGCCCTGCTCACCTTTAGCAGGTTAAGGAGAATGAACTCGTTCACAGCGAAGAGGGTCACTTGGAAGAAAGTCATGATGAGCAGCTGAATGGGGCTGACTTTACCCAGAACTGCCCCAAAGGCCACGCAGACAGAGGCCACGCAGAAGTCAGCGTTGATGAGGCTGTGGGAAGACAGGCCAGTGGTGAAGCTGGGCAACAGCAAAAAGTGGCACTGGAAGCCCTGGACTTTGGTCATATATGGATTTGGGCTTGTGGCTTAACCTTTCTGAGACTCAGTTTCATCACCTACACTAATGGGCACCTAACATTTAGAGCTACTCCAGGAATGCAAAGAAACCACACATGAGCGAGGACCAGTACAGCAGCACACACTAGATGCCCGCCTCCCATGCAGCCCATCTCAGGCCCCCACTGCTTGCAGACAGCTTGGGCTCAGGGTACCACGTGGTCTGGTTGCTATTGTTGAACATGCCCCATATTTGGGGTCCTGCCCTGCCCTGTAGCTTCTACCTGCTTTTCCAGAACCTCCTTTTACTGCCTCCTCTTTCAGGAAGTTTTCCTGTTTCCTCCAACCAGATGCAGTTTTTGCCTCCAGATCCTTATCTCTCACTCTGCACACACCTCTTCTGCTGGTGACCAGGGCCTTGCTATTGGGATCTTTCCTTTACCTTACCCATGAGAGAGGATCTATGTCCAGGGAAGAGACAGGGGGGCCTTCCTGCAGGAAGGAGGGAGCTGGGGTGGTACTGGATGGAAGGAGGGAGCAGGAAGGCCAGCAGGGAGGATGGAGGCAAAGGGGCAGGTACATAGGTCCTGCTCAAGCCTGGACCCTGAACACCCTGCCAGCCCAGCAGAGGGCTGATGAAGAGGCAGACAGCTGGGTGGACACTGTGTAGACCCTGGTTCCATCCATGTGCCCACTTTGCCCAAGCCTGGCCTCCTTGTACCCTGCCAGCAGCAAAGCTGTCCTCTGGATTCCAAGGCAAGACCCTCAGTGTGGCTCTTAGGCTGGGAGAGTTGTTGATGGGGTGTGTAGGGATAAAAGGGGCTACTTCCTCAAGGCTGTCACATCTAGAGGGGACTCCCTTCCCCTTCCATGCGCAGGGCTGTGTGTGTGTGAGAGAGAATGGGGTGAGGAGTGAGAATGAACTAACTGTAGGGCCAGTTCACTGGACTGTCCACTCCACTGCTGCCTCATTCACTGCTGTGTCCGCAGGGCCTAGTGCAGGGCCTGGCTAAATAAGCAATAGCAGTTCCTAAGTGCTAGGCTCTGGGGTACCTACTAAGTACTGTATATGCCCTCCTGTGCCATCCCTGAGCCATACAAGACAGGCACTGTCATTAGCCACATCATTTAGATGAGACATGGAGAATTAGAGAGGCTAAGTTATTTGCCCAAGATCCCATAACCGCAGCTGGAAGATTCATCTTGATAGAAGTGACCATTAGAAAGGAGAGAGAGAGAGGCTGGCCATGATGGCTCACGCCTGTAATCCCAGCACTTTGGGAGGCCAAGGCAGGTGGATCACGGGGTCAGGAGTTCAAGACCATCCTGGCCAACATGGTGAAACCCCATCTCTACTAAAAATACAAAAATTAGCTGGGCTTGGTGGCAGGTGCCTGTAATCCTAGCTACTCAGGAGGCTGAGGCATGAGAATTGCTTGAACTCGGGAAGTGGAGGTTGCAGTGAGCCAAGATCGCACCACTGCATTCCAGCCTTGGTGATAGAGCAAAACTCAGTCTCAAAAAAAAAAAAAAGGGAGAGAGAGAACAGGAGAACAGAAAGGCCCATCCCTTGGGCTATGAGCATTTGGAAGATGGAGATCCAGATGCCACATCTCAGGAGAGCCGAGGAGGCTTGGGCAGGGCCTGAAGAGGGGCACTTTCTACAGTGACAGGTGGGACTTGGAGGACTCTTCATCAGAGACAGGCCAGAAGCCAGGGGGAGGGTCCGCATCTCTGGATCCACAAGGTCAGGTCTGGGGACAACATGCTCATCCCAGCCCTGGGCACCAGAAATCAGCTCCAAGTCAGGTGCTGAAAAATCAATCTCCTGGGAGCCAGTTTGTCCAAACTCAGTTTTTCAAGTGACCAACTTGCTGAACAACTGCTTCACCAAAAACCTGTTAACTCACGGCTTGTAATAATTCCCTTTGAATTTTTTTGAAATTAAAAAAATTCATTTAGCCATAGCTATTTTGCTGTGGTGGCCAATGATATATATTACAGGTGTTTTTATACTTTGGATCTATGGCTTTGGGAATGATAATTTCTTGTGCATTTTGAACTTCAGGGTGATATGCGTGTCAAGGATCTTATACACAAAAAGACTCATTTATTGGTTCCAACACATATCCAGTCAACTATCTTTCCTGTTTCTCTTAATTCATGTATTAATTATCTGGCTTGGATGAAGTAATTTTTTGCAAATATTTGACACGAGTCCTAGATTTCAGACACCTGGCTATCATACCTGGTTGGTATCCTAAAAGTAACAGCAGGGATTTGCCCTTTAAAGGTGGTTTATACCAGTTTGCCTCTAAGCCCTTTCTGTGGACAGTTTATGAGTGAGCTAATGAATGTTCATTTTCACATACCAGTGATTACTTTTCTCAAATTAATTTTTTTTTTCTTGAAGGATGGGAGAATGGGGGAAAACATTTTTTTTCTTTAGCCAACTTTGTCATATGTCTACAGAAATAAAAGTCTGTCTAAACTGGACTTAAAGAAGAACCTCCAATAAACTAAAACTTGGCTAAAGCGGGAAAAATTTCCCAAAGGCTCTTGATTAGGACCTGAGCAACACAAATTGCTATAGGTTTCATAAGTTGCCATGGGATAGAGAGTTTGATAAATGAGTCATTCAGTGAGCTGACCACTTTGTCCATTTATTTTTTTTGGCAAGTTGGCTTTGGGTGAATTTATTTTATAACTTGGTGGTGGTGTTGTGGGTTGGGGAGGTGTGTTGAGGCTTGAAGGAGGTCACCGCAGAACAGAGGGAGGGGCTGAGTCACCTGACAAGATGGGGTGGTGCTCATCAGGCCAAGTCATCATAGAGAAGTCATGAGAAGGACGGAGCTGAGAAGTGACAGTAGGGTGCTCCACCCTTGGAGGCTGAGGCAAGGGGTGGGGGGGCTTCAGCCCTAATACTCCACACCCACACCTGTCTCACAGCTGTTTCTGGCACCTGTTCCCTGGGGTGGGTGGGGGCGGTGAGGCAAGGCCGGGAGAGAGGTACCTCCATTTGGCTGGACTCCCCATTTGGTGTTTCCTTCACAAGGAGCCTCTGAGGCTGGCGCAGACATCCCAGCTCTCCCACCAGAGTCCCGTGGGCTGCGGTCTCTCAGGACACAGGGCTGGGCGATTTTGATGTGCCCGGCCCAGCCGGACCCTGCCCCCAGAGGAAAGTCTAGCCTCAAGTCCCTGCAGCGTTTGTCGTAGGGGAAGGGAGACTCTCCTATGTATGACCCCTGGACGACGCCCACCCTGGAGAATCGCTGATCAGGAAGCCAAGTGTGTGTGGTGTGTGTGTGTGTGTGTGTGTGTGTGTGTGTGTGTGTGTGTCTCTCTCGCAAGCCCAGTGTGGCTCGAAGGAGGAGTTACCCTCCAGCCCCAAGCCCCGGCCCCGCCAATGGGCACGCCCTCCTCCCGCAGGCTCACCTGCCCAGCCCCACCCCGCCCAGTCCGTCCCGCCCCCGGGGCCCGCCCCGCACTCACTTCTCCACGCCCACGACGATGTAGCGGTCTTCTAAGAAGTGGAACCAGCCCTGCATGAGCAGCGCCCACTGGATGCCGAAAGCCGCCAACAGGAAGTTGAAGCCGACGGCGCTGAAGCCGTAGCGCTGCAGGAAAGTCATGAGGAAGCCGAAGCCCACGAAGAGCATCACGTGCACGTCCTGGAAGCCTGCGGGGACAGTGCAGCCCGGGACTCGGTGGTCTAGCAAAGGTTCATCCCAGCTCTGGGTCTGAGCCAGGAAAGCCGGGGCAGCGCCTCAGTCTTCACTGCCACTGACCCGTCTCCCTGCTCCACCATCCCAACCCGGTTCCCCCACCCCCACTTCTGAACCCTGGGGCTGGGCGCGATAACGCTGCGGGCAGAGCCTCCAGTCCCTTCTTAAGGGCCTCTCTAGAAACGGAGGCGCTGGGGGAGGGACCCGAGGTGAGTCCCCACCTTAGCCTATTTAAACCACTGGGCAGTAATGCCAAGAGATTCCCAAGCACCCTCCTTGAGAGATGGCAGCTCCTTGGTTCTACCCTCCTCCCTGAGTGGCTCTGCTGGCCCAGGCTGGAGGTGGCAGCTGGGCATCGGAATTTGGGGCCAGGTGTGGGTTACATGCAGGGTCTAAGGTCTATAGCCCAGACCATCTGAGGCTATGATGCCCTGCCCTCTCCACCACAATCCTGTTCCTTTGCTATGGAGAATCAATGCTCATCTGGCCAAGGAGTAGCCTGGACAGGCCAAGCACATCAGTCATAGCTGATCACATCCCCATATCCCACCACTGACTCCAGCAGATACACATCCCCGCATCACTGAGACTTGAATATGGACCCCGGTTACTCCATCTCCTGGGTGGATGACTCTGGGAAAGTTAAGTATTTTAACTCAGGGCTTGGCACCTGCTTCTGCAATGCTTACACCACAGATGTTGTCGGGATTAAACGCGGATGTGTATGTAAAGAAGCATCTAGCGCAGTGTCTACCCCCCAGTAGGTGATCTAAATGGGCAGATGTCATCGTTTATTTTCACTCAGGCATGGCCTAATTCTGAGTTCTGACCCAAGTCTTCTCCAACTCACAATGTGGCCTTGGCAAGCCACTTCCCTTCTCAGAGCCTCAGTCTTCTCAACGACCAAACTAAAGGGATGTATTAGGATGATCTTAACTGCCCTCTCAGCGCTTATGTTGCATGGTTCTCAACTCCAAGAAAATAACAGAAGACAAAGAGCTTTGAGAGGCAAAGAGAACTGCAGAAGCATAACACACTAATAGGAACCGCAGATGTCACAGGACACAGGGGCCAGATGGAAGGACTCCCACTGGCCAAATCTGGGACAATTTGAGCACCAAAGTAATTATGTGTTATAATGAATTAACACCATTAAAAAAGGAACTCATGAGATCATACTGATAATAAGTTGGTAAATAAATGAGGTAGCAGACAGGGCTCTTGCCTACAGTAGAATGCTGAGGCTACACTGTTAAATATGGAAAAAGTGCTAAAGTTGGAAAATCATCATTTTCATGGTAAAGATTCAATCAGTGGATGCTAAATGCAGGGGGAAATTTTGAGTATGCACAGGACATTTGCATTGTCTTAAAGGGTTTCCTTATAGACTGCTTATTAGTTGCAGGGGAAGAAAATAACAGTAATTATACTGGGCAACATATTGAGTGGGTGATCAAAATTAATATCACTCATGCCTCCACATGTGATACCCTGAAAAGGACCTATCCCCTAGGTGGGATTCTAGCTGAGACTGCAGAACCCAATCTAATCATGAGAAAACATCAGACAAACACAAAATGAGGAACACGCTATTAAAAAGGGGAAAGGCTGTGTTCTTGAAAAGTATCAGTCATAAAAGACCTTTGAAATGTTCCAGATTAAAAGACATGACAAAAGGTATTAAAGTCAATACCTTACTCTAGACTGGATTCTGTATTTGGTGGGGCTGGGAGAATAGGGGGGAGTGCTATAAAGGTCATTATTGGGTCCATTGAGAAAATCAGATATAAACAGATTAAGATATTATATTAATAAGATACAAACAGGTGAAGATAATGCATTAATGGAAATTTACGAAGCTGATTACTATGGTTATGGAAGAGAATATCCCTATTCTTAGGAAATATACTGGAATAGTTAAGGGTAGAGGGCCATGACATATGTGACTGACTCTCAAATGGTTCAGAAAAACAAAGCACACATGTGTATGTGTGCATGTGTGTATGTGCATGTGCATTTGTGTAGAGAAAGAGTGAGCATATAGCTGAGTCTGAGTTAGAGTATACGGTGTTCTTTTATTGTTGTTGTTGTTGTTGAGACATAATCTCACTTAGTCACCCTGGCTGGAGTGCAGTGGCGCAATCTCAGCTCACCGAAACCTCTGCCTCCTGGGGTTCGAGCGATCCTCTCACCTCAGCCTCTGCAGCAGCTGGGATTACAGGCATGTGCCACCACACCCAGCTATTTTTTTTTTTTTTTTAATTTTTAGTAGAGACAGGGTTTTGCTATGTGGGCCAGGATGGTCTCAAACTCCAGGCCTCAAATGATCTGCCCATCTTGGGCTCCCAGAGTGCTGGGATTACAGATGTGAACCACTGCACCCGGCCAGAGTGTAGCACTCTTTGTGCTATTTCTGTTTGAGCAACTTTTTATAAATTTGGAATTATTTCCAAGTAAAAAGTCAAAAGGAAAAGAGACTTCAGGGCCCTGACAGACCTGTCCCAGCCCCGCCCACCTGTCTCCTGGGGGATTCCTACTCCCTCACCCACCTGCCTCCCAAGGGATCTCTGTCTCCCCACATCTCCACCTCCCCCGGTGCTCCAGCTGCTCTGGCCTCCCTTCTGCTTCTCAGTCCCACACTCTAGGGTCTTTGCCTATGGTGTTCCCGCCACTTGGGATGCTGTTCCTACAGAATGGCCAGCAGATCTCAGCAAATTGTCACCTCATTAAAGAGGCCTTCCTGACCACCCATTTAAGATAGGTTCTCTCCCTATGGCACCCTGTTTTCTTTCCTAGGTTCTCTCCCTTAAGGCATCCTTTTTTCTTTCACGGTTCTTGTTATAATTTGAAGTTACACATTTGTTTGTCTATCCCACTCCGCTATAAAACTCCAAGAAGGCAGAGCCATGCCTGTTTTTTTCACCGTGGTATTCCCAGCACCTAGGAGAGTGCCAAGGTCGACTCTCAGTTAATAGCTGTGGATGAATGAATGATTGTTATTGTCTCAGAAGCACCCAGGTGTGCCAGCTGAGCAGTGGTCCAGGAGCTCAGGTGGGATTTCACAGGAAGGGCTGCAGCCCCCCTCCAGTCCAACACCTCCCACCAGGAGGGCTGACAGGTTCTGGTGCCCGCTGCAGCCTGGCCAAGGTTGTAGGAGCAATGCTCATGGCACAGCTGCCTGGACCTTGCCTGCCCTCATCTGTTTCCCCTCCAGGCTTCCCTGAGGCCCAGGCCAGGGCCACAGACCCCTCAGTTAGCAGCTACCTGGAGGAGGCTTAGGGGGCTTGGGACGCTGAAGGGCAGGGGTACAAGCCAGTGTGAGAGAGCTGTGGGTCCTGCCCCAGGGTGGTGTTCTGAACTTCCCTCTGAATTTAGCGTTGGTGCTGAATTTACATGAACAAACACACCTCGGCTTAGGTTTCTCAATGTGTACAGCTGATTTCATGTATGATCGTGTTGCAGGGTTTATCACATTTCTAACTGTTGTGGAAGAAATTGAGCTGATGTATGTGAAGCACCACAAATGGTATTATGGTTATTCTGGGAAGAACTGATGGGTGACAGACTGGAAGAGAGGTGTGAAAGAGAGGGAGGTGACAAATTCAGATGACAATTCCAGAAGCGGGGAGGGGAATTGGCAGGATGACAGGATGGCAGTGCTGTTGACAAACACAAGGCAGTGGGAAGAGGTTGCTGCGTGGGAGGGAGGTGCTGGGTCTGGCCTGGCTGTGGTGAATTTCAGATGACCAGGGGGTTGAGGGCTGGGCTGGTGGGCGGGGGGTAGGGAGAGAAATGGAGCCTGGCTGTGGGGGCTTGGAGCTGAGGTCTGAGATTGGGCAGGCCTGCAAATAGAGCTGTGAGTTGCAATGTGGGAATGAAGGGAGAGAGAGACACAAGCTGAGAACTGGCTGTGCCTTGAAGCTAGCAGAGAAGACGAAGGACGAGCTGGCAGGGAGGTGGGAGGAGCCCCTGGGGAAAGACAGCATCACCGCAAGTGGGGTCCTTTCGATGAGAAGGGTGTTAGTGGCCTCGTGGTATAGAGGGGCCATGCTGGCAGGGGCGAAGCTGAAGAGGACCAAGGGAGCGGCTGCTGCAGGGGAAGGTGTGTGTGGTTTCAGGGCTGCCTTGGCCTCTGTGTGGCCTGAGGGCAGGAGCAGGGAGCCCTCACTTTCCTGGTCCATCCTCCCTGCCTGTCCCCTCTCACCCTGCTCTTCTCCCTGCTCTGGTGGGTACCCTGTCTCTCCTTTTCACCCTGTCTGGGGGTGTCTCTTTTTTTCTCTTCCCTCAGTCAGGAACACAGACACCCACTTCCTTCTCCTTGGGCACCTCCCCAATTTGTCCTCTTGCTTCCCATCTTTTATCTGTCAAACTGGTCTGAATTCAGCATCAAAATATATCCATTTATTAATTTCTGTTTCATAAAGTTTGATGCTACCTAAAATTATTTTTAGGCTGGGCGCAGTGGCTCATGACTGTAATCCCAGCACTTTGGGAGGCCGAGGTGGGTGGATCACTTGAGGTCAGGAGTTCAAGACCAGCCTGGCCAACATGGGGAAACCCCATCTCTGCTAAAAATACAAAAATTAGCTGGGCATGGTAGTGCACGCCTGTAATCCCAGCTACTCGAGAGGCAGAGGCAGGAGAATCACTTGAACCCGGGAGGCAGAGGTTACAGTGAGCTGAGATTGCGCCATTGCACTCAGCCTGGGCAACAGAGTGAGACTTCGTCTCAAAAAAATAAAAATAAAGATTTTTAATAGTGACTATTTGAGGGTCCAAACTGTATGGACCCTCAGCAAAGGACAGAACCTCTCAGATCTATCTACAGGTTCTTTGTCAGTCAAATGAGAGATAGTAACAGCCCCTGGACAGTGCTCACTGCAGAGCTTTGTAGCACACATGTAATGGGATAAAACAATCAAAGCCCTGTGCGAAGGCAGCTGGCTCTTTAGCAATTGCCCCATCATATAAGTTATTATTTCTCTTTTTCTCTTTCAAGACTGACAAGGTTGAATTGGGTTGGCAACTTGCTGAGGGTCAAGAGAAGCTGACCCTCAGTCTCCCTCCCCAGCTTTGGTGACTCCAGCTGTCCTGCCCAGAACTGGCTTCCTCAACCTGGAGGTCCCTGATGGGGCGGGGCTGGCACTCTGGCCTCCAGGGGGCACCAGTACCCAGCTGTTCTGCCTCTCCCCTTACTCCCAGCCCCCAGCCCCATTCTAGCTCCTGTGCTTCCCTCTGTAGATGAGTCCCCCACCAAGCTGGCTGAGTCTAGGGGAACAAAGTGTCCCACACTAATGGGCCTCTGCAGCCCTCCCCTCTGCTGCATCAGCACAGGAAGGATGGTGCCCTCCAGGGGCTGGGTGCCGCCCCCCTCCCCCTCCCATTTGCAGCCCAGCCTGTTTTCTTTGAGACCTACTGTCCAGTTCCCCAATTCCCCCAAGACTCCATGCCCACCTCTTCCACATCAACACTGCAAAATCTCCTGGGGAGATGGTGAGGGGCAGCAATGCCACAGAAGACCCTGGAAAGCAGGTAGGCCCTGGGGCAGGGGGGCTTGGCTCTGACCCTGCCTGTGCCACTGGCTGGCTGAGAGTGTCCAGCTCCTCTCGAACCTCCATTACCTCCATCATAAAATGGAAATTATAAATGCCCCACCTGACAGGGCAGGCATAAAGCATTTTGTGATTGGGAAGTGCACAAAAGAATTTAAATGCTGTAATAGTTCCAACTAATATTCAGGGAGACGTGTCTCCACCATGTTTCTAACCAGGTGCTGATACTTACACACCTTCATGGAAGGAGCACTTACTCCCTTCTGGGGAAGCCCAGTGGCAGCATTTACTGTCCTCTCCCTTTATGCCAGGAGATGAGTGCCCTACCAGTCCCCTGTCATCTTGAATCTTCTTAGAGATCCTGTACTTTATAACATTTCTACCTTAAGATGGGCTCGCTGAGGCTCACTGGGGCGAGGTGGTTGGCTCCTCCATGCAGTGATGCACCCAAATGGGATCTGTTTAATTCTAAAGTTCCACTGCCTTCTGCCTGTGGGTAAGCTCGTCCTTTATCAAACGGAGCCTGCTTCGGCCTCATGACACAGTCCTTCCGGTGTTTGAAACCAGAGCTTCCTCTGCCCTGGGTTATCTCCCAAAATGTGTCCCACTCCTCCCTTGGTCTTCCAGGGAGCTTCTGGAGTCCAGGCCCTGGTGGCTCCTCCTTGGGCCAGCCTCCCTGAAGCCACTGCCCTCAGCGGTTCACCCAGACCCTGGAGCACCAGCCCATAGGGAGCTGCGTGTTCAGCAGCCACAGCCACTGCCTGCATCACGGGCCTCCAGGGGCACTGCCAGATGAGTCCCCAGCTGGCTCCATGCCTGCTGCCTGCTGCAGGGCCCATGCCTGGGGAGCCATCCCCAGGCCAAGCCAACTGGAGCTGGACTCCTCTGGAAACTGGAGATGCCCAGCAGGCTTCATTAATCCCCAGTAGAAACGAGGCTAGCACAGCTGCTGATGGCCTGGATCCAGGAACAGGGAAGGCACCTCAGGGCCTGCCCTCACCCCAATCCCCTAGGAATCACCTCGCTGCCCAGGAACCCAGGCTTGGGGACTCACATGGGCCAGGAAGCCTTGTGCCCTCTAACTCCTAACCACAGCCACCGTGAGTGGAGCGGGGGAAAGGGGGAGGGTTGAGACTAGGGAGGAGAGTGGGCCAGGAGTGTGGGCTCAGACCCCAGGGCTGCTCCTCTCGCTCCCTGGTTTCTCAGCTGAGTGACCTTTGCAAGACACTTCTCTCTGGCCTTAGTTTCCTCATCTGTAGAATGGGGGTCGTCACAGCACCTCCCTCACAGGTGGTGGTGATGATTAAAGGAGAGAATGCATGCGCGGTTGGAGGGGTGGCCACTACTTCTTGCCAAGATTCTTTCCCTATACCCCTCTCCTCTGTTGCTTCCTGCTCCAGTGGCCAAGAGCTCCCCAGGAGAACTAGCAGGGGAAACTCAAGGCCCTCCTTGATGCTGGGGCTCTCCCCCTGTTAGCATCCTTACCCCATCCCTTTCACAAACCCTACTCTCGGGCCACACAGAACCACTCACCCTCCTTGCAACACTACCCCCTTTTAGCGGCCCCCTTGGCTGCTCGGCTTCTCCCCTCCTCACCATCCACCATTTGCCAGGAAGCCATCACTGATCCCTTCTGCTCAGAGCACTTGGTCCCACTGAGGCTCTGGGTGCCATGGTGCCCCTCTCTGCTTCCAAAAAGTCTGGGGACAGAGACCCAGGATATTCAACTTATTTATCCAGAGTGACCATAGCCCTGCTTTGCCGGGACAGTCATGGCTTATCCCTGGGTCCCAGCAAATTACTACCAGCACCACCTTCACTCTCAGAGATGTCCTCTGATGATGATAAATTATATGATCACACTACAGATAAGCGCTTGTTGCATGAACACATGAATGGTGGGGTGTGAAAGGTGGGTGGGTGAGTGTGGTGGGAGGAGGATAAGAGCTGGGGAGTTGTAAGGACTGTACCTCCCCACTGGTGAGGTTCTGCAGCTCCTATTACAGGGTCTCTCTCTCTCTCTCTCTCTTTTTTTGAAAGGGAGAGAGATAGAGATTCACTCTGTCACCTAGGCTGGAGTGCAGTGGTGCTGTCATAGCTCACTGTAGCTTCAAACTCCCAAGCTCAAACGATCCTCCCACCTCGGCCTCCCAAAGTGTGCTGGGATTACAGGTGTGAGCCATCGCACCCAGCCTATTTGAGGTCTTGAGGTCCTCCACTCCCCAGACACACTGAGGACCTGTGAATGCCGGTGGGAGGCTTTGCCCCTTACGCTCTGGGGTCAAGTAAGAAGCAAGAGCGGGAGGGAGGGAGAAGAACAGGCAAAGGAGGGTCTCAAGCTTGCCTGCCTCACTGTTTGCTGGAAAGTCCCCCCTCTGAGGAGAGGAAAGGTGGACAATGTGAACAGTGGATTTGGAGCCTGAATCCCAAGGCTGCATGCAACTGTCTAAGATATCTTTTAAAAAACAGCCCTAAATGGAGCCCAGGAGAAACTGTGGTCTCCCCAGCAGGGGGCGCACCCCTTGTCTGTTACTTCCCTTCTAGGCACCATATAACTATTAATGCAGCCCATGATAGCCCTAACTTTTTGGCAGCCACTTAATATGGCTGGTTCCCACCAAGCCTGCAGCCCCCCAGACTCAGTCTTTTTTCATGCAGGCTGCCATTCTGAAAGTGTGCAGTTGTTTTCTCGGAGATAGAGAATCCCCTGTTGCCGAGAATGTCTAAGGTGTGGAGGGAACACCAGCTGATACAGGCGGCTGCTAGAGAGGGGCTTTAGGGTTCCTTTCGAAGCTAACAGTCAATGACTACATGAACACCACCGGCTAGAATAATTGTCATTGGCTGATGGCAGATGCAGTGGGAAATCAGAAAGAACAAGGGCATTCTGATTTTGGGAAGAGCCCCGGGCTGGGAGTCCAGAGGTCGGTCAGCTCAGAGTGACCTTGGGTTAGCTCTCCCTGCCCCTGAGTCCTAGGGCACCTGTGTTTGGTGCTCTTGTAGCAATTGCTCCATTATAAAGAGAGGATCCCACCCCAACTCTGTGGCAGAACTTTACATGCACCGCCCCACGTGGCCGCCCCGCCCCCCTGCCCGGGTCTCAAAAGCCCCGCCGGCCTCCGAGCGTCCGAACCGCCCGCTGCCCGCCCGGCCAGGCACCCCTGCAGCATGACCTGGAACACCAACCTCCGCTGGCGGCGGAGCCTCACCCCAACCCCTGTGAGGGAGGTCCTACCATTATCTTCATTCTGTAGATAAGGAAATTGAGGTTTAGGAAGGTTGGCATTTGCCTGAGGCCACCCACCTGGTTTATGGCAAGAGCCACGAGAGCACGAGAGAAAGGGAGGTATGTGATTGTAGGGTCATGCTCTTAACCACAGCACCGCTGACATCAGAAAATTCAGGGGCGCTTGTTTTCCCTCTCCAAGCTAAAAGGGGGTGGGTGTCCTGGCCTCCTGGCCCACCAGTGGTCCCACAACCCCTCTGCCCGCAGCAGGGCTGGCGCTTATTTGGAGTAGGCGTTCCTCTGGACAAGGGAGCCAGGTCATCCACTGGTTGGTAATGGAGCGAGAGGACTCGGGTCTTTTTAGGATACCAAGCAGGGCTCTCTGACAGGGATGTTGGGGGCCTCTGACGGCTGGGAGGGCGGTCAAATAAAAACCTCATCCCGGTGTTTTCCCTACTAGTTTGTCACGGGGAAAAGGAGTTTGTGCACATCTGACAATTTCCCACGCATGCCCTGCAGAGGCCGGCGAGATGGGGAGTCCGCGGCTGCAGGGCAGACCCCCTCCTCTGCCCCGCTCTGGGCCGAGCCCTTGGCCAGGTGGGGACCGGCGCGGATATGCCTCGGCAGGGCCTGCAGGCGGCGGGACTTACTTGGGTAGCGATAGTAGAATTCGTTCTCCACGTCGCTCAAGTTCTTGTGCTTCCTGTCTGTCCACCAGTGGGCGTCGGCGTCGAAGTCGTAGCGCACGAACACCCCGAAGAGAATCACCATAGCCACCTGCAGGAGCAGGCAAGTGAGCGGCAGCCGCCAGCGGAGGTTGGTGTTCCAGGTCATGCTGCAGGGGTGCCTGGCCGGGCGGGCAGCGGGCGGTTCGGACGCTCGGAGGCCGGCGGGGCTTTTGAGACCCGGGCAGGGGGGCGGGGCGGCCACGTGGGGCGCGGAGCAGCTGACTCGGGCACCGCCCGCGCGCTCGCCCAACTGGCGGGGGCCCAGCCCGAGCCGAGGGCCCCAAAGATTCCCCGCGTTGGGCTGGGGAACAGTGGCAGGAGCAGAGGCTGATAAGGCACTGGGCAGGAGGATCAGGGTGCCCCAACTTCTGTGTGTCCCGTTGATACTGGGGCCTTTCTCCTTTTGTTCTGCTGAATAGAGAAACAGGGGGATCACTGGCCTCCCAACGAGATCAGAAGGAATTCCCAGACCTAAGTCGTCGTCATCATCATCATCTGTCCTTTCTTTTTCTGATTATGAAATTCACCCAGGGCACATGAAAAACAAGGAATGTTTGGGACACTGTCACACAACAGAGCGGCCTGGGGAGACATCTGTGATGTGCTACCCCAGACTTAACCCTGGAACAGAAAAAGGATGTTAATGGGAAAACTGGTAAAATCCAAATAAAGCCTGAAAATTAGTTAATAGTGACGTTCCCATGTTGTTTTCTTAGTTGGGACAAATGTCATGGTTATGTAAAATGTTAACAGTTGGGTAAACTGAGTAAGGGCTATATGGGGACTGTCTTTGCCACTTTTCTGTAAATCTAAAATTATTCTAAAATACAAGGGTTTTAAGAAAAAAAAACACGTATAAAGGATAGTAAGAACAATTTAAGAGTTTTTCACAAGTTCATTGATCTATAATCAGAAACTGTCTTTTGGTTAAGATCTGTGATCTTGACATGAGTTAACCATAATATTTAGGTAAAATCTATGCTTAGTCTGTGTATTGTCTAAACAAATTTGATTTTCTTATTCTTCTTTAAAAATACAGAGATAATTGTAGAGATTTGGAAAATACAGAAAAACACAACGAAGAAAGTAAAAATCACTCCTAATCCGACCACCCAGAGGCAATACTAATATTTTGGTGTATGTACTCTAGTCTTTTTCTAGCTCATTGAAGAGGGGCTGGAGGGGAGCAGGGGGAGTGTTTCAAACGACTATACTAATTTATAGCCTTTTTAACTCCTTTCATATTTTGTAAACACCTTCCTATATTATACTTTTACAACTTTTTTTCTTTTTCTTTTGAGATGGGGTCTTGCTCTGATGCCCAGGCTGGAGGGGAGTGGCTTGATCATGGTTCACTGCAGCCTTGACCTCCTGGGCTCAAGTGATCCTCCCACTTCAGCCTCGAAAGTAGCTGAAACCACAGGCGTGTGCCACCAGGCCCAACTAATTTTTTTTTTTTTTTTTTTTTTTTTTTTTGAGACAGTCTCGCTCTGTCACCCAGGCTGGAGTGCAGTGGCGTGATCTCGGCTCACTGCAAGCTCTGCCTCCCGGGTTCACGCCATTCTCTGGCCTCAGCCTCCTGAGTAGCTGGGACTACAGGCGCCTGCCACCATGCCCGGCTAATTTTTTTTTTTTTTTGTAGAGATGGGGTCTCCCTATGTTGCCCAGGGTCATCTTGAACTTCTGGGCTCAAGCGATCCTCCCACCTCAGCCTCTCAAAATGCTGGGATTACAGGCATGAGCCACCACACCCAGCCTGCCACAACATCACTTTTATAGCAGGATATACTGTGCCTTATCTGGACAATCCCTAGTGTTAGGTGACGAGCAATGAGGTCATTTTTTATTTGTTTAGTGTTACAAATCATGCTGTCATGAACATCCAGATATGTAAGTCTTTGCACAACTTTCTGTGAACTCCTGGAGGCAGAGTTGTTTTAATACATATCTCTAGATGTTCCCCTAGAAAGATTTACCAAAGCGTGCACTCTGTGAGCCAGGGGTCAGTGACTTTTCCCATGCACTCTTGCCAATGCTGGCTTTAAAAAATCTTGCCAGTTGAAACCCCAGATTTGTAAAAGCTAAGCACCTAATCAGGGAGCTTGGAACTTGAGTGTGGCCATACCGTGCCAGCATGGGGCCATACCGTGCCAGCATGGGGTACCAGGTTATCCCCACTCCCTTGGCAAAGAAGCAGCCAGACACTGCATGAGCAATACCAGCAATAGGGACCATTTATTAAGTGCCTGCAGTTGCCAGATCCTTTAGATATATATTTAAATTCTCAACTAAACACTTGCGAAGTGGACATCGTAGGTACATCCTACAGTTGAAAAACCTGAGTTCTCAGATTGGCTAAGGAACTTGCTGGAGATTCAAACCCCGGGCTGTCTGATTTCAAAGGCTGTAGTCTTTCTACTGCACCATTCTGCTTGTCCCCTCTGGAAGGAGCTAGAAGGAGGGTTTGACTTCAGGCATGTGCATTCACTGCTGGGGAGAAAAACATCTAAATACACGGCAATGGGAGTAAGCGGAGGGAGGGAGACAAGGGCTGGGATGGGGGAGGCTGCTGCAAGTAGATTCATGAGCGTCTAGGTTCCACACAGGAGCGGTGGCATTATGGGATAGAGGGCAGTGGGTGGCGTGGTCCCTGAAGCCTGGGCCAGGAGGGGGTAGGTGGAAGACCTGCTCGCCAGACTGGCCTGCTTTAAGGATAGGGAAGCCGGGGTGTCTTGCTCATTGTAAGAACTGCCCTCCCATCCAGACCTCCTCCAGAGTCCCCTAGCACACCTGTGGTGCTGGAACCAGGGCTCCCCTTGGGGGACTCCTTACTGGGGCAGGGTACATGGTCCAGGAGAGAGAAGCTGACTCACGAGCCCTGCAGAGGCTCAGTGGGACAGACCTGGAGCCACAGCCAAGCACAGTCACTAGCCACAGCCAGCACAAGAAGGCTGTTTGCCCTTGAATTTCATATTTGGTAGACTAAAGGTACAAATGATGGGCTTCAGACTACCAAGGGGATACAAGGTTGAAGGGAGACACTGTTATCAGATGGTTTTTTTCTTGGGTTACATTTCTGGGCCACTCAACTAATATAGGTCATCATGAATTAACATTCAAAAACAAATCCTGGCCGGGCACAGTGGCTCATGCCTGTAATCCCAGCACTTTGGGAGACTGAGGCGGGTGGATCATTTGAGGCCAAGAGTTTGAGACCAGCCTGGCCAACATGGTGAAACCCTGTCTCTACTAAAAATACAAAAATTAGCTGGGTGTGGTGGTGGGCACCTGTAATCCAGCTACTCGGGAGGCTGAGGCAGAAGAATCTCTTGAACCTGGGAGGTGGAGGTTGCAGTGAACTCCAGCCTGGGCGACAGAGCAAGACTCTGTCTCGAAAAAAAAAATTATTTGTTTATAGTATATCAACATACCATAGTATTTAACCCTTTATGGTATTTCTCCCTTTGTTTTATTCCAGGGAGCTGCTAGGTCTCTCTTGACCTCAGTGAGCCCCAGCAATCAGCAACCAAGGAAGGGGCCCAGGGAGCCTCTTCCAGTCCAGAACTCTTCTCTTCATCCCTTTCTCTGTGGTAAGACCAACTGTCAGAGCCTCCACAGCCTGAGGGCCTGGGTGGTGTGACCCCTGCAGAACAGGGAGAGCAGAGGGAAAGCTAGGCATTGACGTCCCTGCTTTCACTTCTGCTTCTTGAGTAGTTGTGTGAACCTGGGCAAATTGTTAACCTCTCTGAGTCTCTACTCTCTCATCTGTAAAATCGAGACAGTTATGTCCCCCTGGGTCTTGGTGAGACTTATTCTGAGTAGCTGGGACTACAGGTCTGTGCCACCACACCCATCTAATTTTTTTTTGTATTTTTTTGTAGGGGTGGAGTTTTGCTATATTGCCCAGGCTGGTCTTGAACTTCTGGCCTTAAGTCTTCCTCCCACTTCGGCCTCCCCAAGTGTTGGGATTACAGGTATGAGCCACTGCACCCAGCTGGTGAGACTTATTCTGAGATACAGCATGGTGAAGAGCCCAGCACAGTGCCTGGCATGTGACATGCCCTCAGTTCCTGTTCGTTTTTTCCCTAGTGCCTGGAACAATTAAAAATTATGTGCCACTTGAGATTGTCCAGAGAAAGATAGGTAATCGAGATTGAAGAATTGAGGCAGGCGCATGTGGGATGGTAGAAGGAGTCCTGGCCTGGTCTGGGTCATTTCTGTCTCCCTCTGCTGGTGATCTCAGGCGAATTCTTAGCCTCTCTGGGCTTGTGTCCTCACCTGTGAAATGAAGAGTGTGAATGGGTCATTTCCAAAGCTGCTTCTAGTTGCAAGGTGCCCCCCAGCCCAGAGGAGCTAGCCCCTCTGTTGCTTTTCCCCACTCACATGCAGCCTTCTCTCTGGTGGGACAAGCAGAGTGCATTGCTTCACAGCCTCTTGCAGCCCTGCCAGGACATAAGTCACCCAGGAAAGGCCTCACCCTTGATCCTGGGGTGACCTCAACGCATTCACTGTGTCTCATCCTGTGTTGGGTTTGCGGGCTGCCCTCTTTGGCTTCCTCCGCCTCTCCTCCCAGCATGCCCTCTTCCTCCTTTCCACATTTTCCTCTCTTTCCCACACCCAGCATCCTCCCAGCCACACCAATCATGGCACCTGTCCCCTGCGTGAGGTCCTACCACCCTGAGACAGTGGGGCCCTCTCCTAGTGCCCCCTGCATAATATTTGAGAAGATGAGACCACAGACAGCAGCAGCAACTGCTAACACCAGCTCTGCAGGCTCTACAGGCCCAGTTACTGGAGGTCCAAGTTGAAAGTTGGGCTAGGACAGAGAGCTTTTGGGATGAGGTGGGCGGGGAGCACACCACCCTCTGAAGTCATTCATTCCTGAGAGGGGCCATGAATTCTGTTAAGACAGGGGTAACGTCTTATTTATAAATATGTCCCCTGTTCACAGTACAGTGTGGGGCACAGAAGAGGCACTTGGGGAGTGTTCTGGAAGGATGGAGGAAGGAATGAATATTCTTTGAATACCTAGTGTGTGCCAGGCACTATTCTAGGTGCTGAGACATGGCAGTGAACAAATGAAGCAACAATCCCAGTCCTGGTGGAGCTGGCATTCTAGGAATGGTGGGGAAGGTTGGCAAACAATCTGGTAGTATGTACCTTACTTATCTACTGTGTTTAACAATAGATAGGTAAAGCAGACAGCATGTGGGAGGGTGATACATGCTGTGTGGAGCAGAGGCGAGGAAAGTGGGAGAGAGGAGGCCAGGAGTACGATGTACACTGAGCGGCCAAGGAAGGCTCCATGGAGGGAGGCAGGGAAAATCAGTTCATCTGCCAGTGCCCCAGTCCCAGCCTGCCGCATTTTGATGTGACTGCCCGTTTTCTTTTTCTTTTCTTTTCTTTTCTCTTCTCTTTTTTTCTTTGCTTTGCTTTGCTTTGCTTTTCTGAGACTGAGTCTCACTCTGTTGCCTAGGCTGGAATGCAATGGCATGATCTTGGCTCACTGCAACCTCCACCTCCCGGGTTCAAGCGATTCTTCCACCTCAGCCTCCCGACTAACTGGGACTACAGGCACCCGCCACCACGCCCAGCTAATTTTTGTATTTGTGTAGAGACAGGGTTTCACCATGTTGGCCAGGCTGGTCTTGAACTCCTGACCTCAGGTGATCCGCCAGCCTTGGCCTCCCAAAGTGCTGGGATTACAGGCGTGAGCCACCACACCCAGCTGTGACTGCCCTTTTCTGAACACCCCAGGCAGCTGTCCCCTTCCTCAACTGCCCTTGGTATTAGTAAGGGCCAAGCTCTCAGTTTCTCCCCTGGGTGGCTGGCAGTTTTATTTCTGGTGCTCCTGGGAGAAAAAATGGCCACTATTCCAGAAGCCTAGGAAAAATATCCCCTCCCAGAACATTCTGTCTCCAGCTCACATAAGGCATGGCCAGCAGCCTGCCCGCCCACCTCAGGCAAGACCCAGGTGCTCTGTGGAGTGTCTGTCCTTGTGGGTAAAGGGGGCTGGGGCTAGAGGGGCTTGATGAGATCGTGGGAGGGTGGAGGTCTGTCTCCCCACTCTCTCCTATCCCAACCTCCACGTCATGCATTCATACACTGTTTCTTCCTAGCGCTTCTCGTATCTGTCTATGGTGTCTTCCTACATTAGAACATCAGCACCCAAGGGCAAGGACACCTAGAAGAGATCCTAGCTTGCGGTTGTTGCCCATTGATTATTTTTCCAATGGAATGAATGGATGAATGGATTCTTTCAATTTATTCAGTTATTTAAAACATGTACAGAGCACCCACTGCACACAGCTCCGTATCAGGCCCAAATAACTGTATAAGCATGCCCCCCAGATTTGCACTATAGAAGAGGCAGGTACAAGTTTGCCCCAGTGGTTAAAGCAGAATGAGCACTTTCCTGTGTACCTGAGGAGAGCTTGATGGGCCCTGGGGTGATCAGGGTGGACTTCATGGAAGAGGTGGACTTTGATCTAGGATTTGCAGGGCAGATAATAGGTAGACCTTCACCCTCTGCCCTTTGGCTTTTCTTGTCTCATGTATGCCCTACCACATGATTCCAGGCTACCTCCCTCTCCCCACCCCAGCTTGGTACTTCAGATGACAACCCAGAGGTGGGATTCTTGCCTTGTCCTCTGAGACGGGGGTAAGAAACCTGCTGCTCAAGTCTATCAGGCCAGGCAGGGGTTTTCCTAAGGAACCAGCCTCTTCCTCCTAAAATGTGTGTGCCTTGACAAGCAGGGATGACTGGCGGCTGGGACACGATGGTTCTTTCCCCAGCCAGGGAGAGGCAGGGTGTGGTAGCCACGTTGGCAGGCAGGGAGATGGATTTCGAGGCAAAGGTGGTTCAGGCTGTCTTTCTTCCAGGTGAGGTGGAGTCTCCCCTGCTCTGGTGTGGCTGTGTTGAGGGCGTGGTGCTGGGACTGTCCCTGCTCTCACCCTTCTCTCTACTCATCCCTCTTGATAGATGACTGTTCGCATCCTTGACATCTCTGGCCTTGGTCCCATACGCAGCCCGGGGCTGTGGCAAGACACTAGGCCAGGACTCAGAAGTTCTTGGGGCTGGTCCCAGTTTCACAAATTTTGTCAGATCACACCCCCTGTCTGGGCCTGATTTCCTTGATTTGCAAATGGGTGCCTCCATGTCTGCGCTGCTCAGCTCTCATTTTGCTGTGATGCTCAAAGACCATGCAGCTTGGTGCTTAACACAGTGACCCAGAGGCTCTAGGAGGCCCGGGCTCCAGTCCCAGCCCTGCCACTTCCTAGCTGAGGGACCTTGGGCAAGCTGCTTAACTTCTCTGGGCCTTGGTTTCCCCGTCCATACAGAGGGTGACAGGAGTCACCTTCTGGGATGACCTTAATGCATAGTGATGCTTTTATCCCCGAGACTGGTAGTATGTACTTGATGAAGTGGCAGCTTTTACTATTTGCCACTAGAAATGAATGGGGGCTGGGCACAATGGCTCAGGCCTGCAATCTCAGCACTGTGGGAGGCTGAGGCAGGAGGACTGCTTGAGCCCAGGAGTTCAAGACCAGCCTAGGCAATATGGTGAAACCTCATCTCAAAAAAAAAAGAAAAAAAGAAAAAGAAAAGAAAAGAAAGCAATAGGAAAGCATTTTGTAAACTGAAAAATGTCACAAATATAATTGGTGCTGCTTCTATGACGGTGGGTAATGGCATTCCCCTCTGGTGCTCTCTGAAAAGTCTGCAAAGGCAGGGCCCAGGAGATGGGGTCCCACGCCCTCCCTGGAGTTGGGAGCGGGGATTAGGGCTGGGGGAAGGGGCTAGGGGCCCCGAGAAGCAGCTCTGGACATGCCTCTATCATCTCTAGTCCCTCAAAGCCACAGACAGGGCTGCCTCCCCATACTCATGGGAGATCTTCAGTGTAGGTGGCTTGCGGAGTGAGGGGAAAGGGTGTAGGTCTCTCTGCAAAACTCTCTTCCATGACAACTTATGGGATCAAAAATAAGAACAGCAATAGTGGGGACCTGGACATCATGTGCTGCTCCCTGATGGGCTGCTCCAAGAAGGACACAATCCCAAATATGCTATTCCTGCCAAAAATGCATACCCTGAATTTAATCATGTAGAAGCAGCAGACAAACTCAAATTGAGGGATATTCTGCAAAACAACTGGTCTGGAGTCTTAAAAAGAAATGTAGGTGTGGTGGATGTCGAAAAACAAACAAACAAACAAAACAAACAAACAAGGAGGGCAAAGATTGTAGGCTAAAGAGACGTGACAAATCCATAAAATGCTTTGATTGATTCTTGATTGGCTCCTGGATCAAAACAAAGTCTTAAAAAAAAAACGCTATAGGAACAACTGAGGAAAATGAACTAAGAATGGTATATTAACTAATGGGATTTATTAATGCAAAGTTTTTTAAGGGTTAGCATTGTATTGTTGTTATATGGGAGGCTGCTCTTGTTCCTAGGAGATGCCTGGTTTCGAGGTAAATTGTCATATGTCTCCAACACACACAAACATATATACTGAGAGAAATGAAACAAAAGCGGTGAATCCAGGTGAAGGGTATATGCATGTTCATTGTGCTATTCTTGCAATTTCTCTGTTGGCTTGATAATATGTAAAACAAAAAGTTGGGAGAAAAGCCACTGTAATGCTATCAACCAGAGTCTCTGATGTCTACTAGAAAATATCTGCCTATCCAAGGCGAGGAGCAGAAGCCAAAGTCAGAGACCCAAGGGGAGTCCCACACACCCTCTACCTGATTACAGTTCAAACCCTGTGGGGCTTTCTGTGTTTTGTACAGCATAGGGTGAGCACATACCAGGCGCTCAGCACCTACCCCATCCCTGGCACTGTAAAGGCACTGAGATATCAAGATGTGACTTCTGTTCTTTCAGTGCACACAGTTCAAGGGAGGGTCTTCACTCACTTCTTCATGCTACTGCAGAGTATGTTGTCCATACAGCAGTCCAAAGACTCACAGATAAACCTCAGGATTCCCAGGGGAAAATGGAGACAGATTAGTAACAGCAGCAGCCTCTATGAACTGGGTGCTCCTAGGAGTCAAACACGAAGCTAAGCCTTGTCTTTGTCTGCCCATTACTATGTGTTCTTTTCATGACAGCTGACCATGCAGGAAGGGATTTTTTGTTTTACAAGGTAGAAACCCTGGCTCAGAGAGGTCAGATCACTTGTCTAGATCACCCAGCTAGAGGGTGGCAGATCTGAAGAAGAAAGTAGCATGATCTCAGCTGTGAGGAGGTTTAACAAGTTGGCTTGGTGGAGAAGGGCATGCCAGGAGCAGCTTGAGGGAAGATGTGGAGGAAAGAAGGTGAGGGCAGGGTTCTTCAACTTCAGCACCAATGACATTTGGGGCCTGATGAATCTCTGCTGTGGGGGCTGTCCTGTGTGTTAGCAGCACCCCTGGCCTCTACCCACTGGATGTGAGTGGTCAGGAGTATGACCACCCCCTCACTGTGACAACAAAAAACGTATTCAGATATTACCAGATGTCTCCTGGCAGATAAAACTGCCCCAGTTGAGAACCACTGGGGTATGGCATCTACACTCTGCCCTAAGCTGAAGGGAATCTCTTGGCACAGCCTTGCTCCTGGCTGGAGGACTGTATCTCTGCCCCTGAGGGTGGGCAGGTGGACAGGGCCTGGTAAGCTCTGCATTATCTCTGTAGTACCTCCCGCAGGGCAGGGCCTCAGGTGCTGGCTGCGGCTCCTCCACCACCACTGTCTCACTTCCATTTCTGCCTTGGCTGCTGTGATGGTTAATTTTACGGGTCAACTTGACTGAGCATGGGGTGCCCAGACATTTGGTCAAACACTATTCTTTCTGAGTGCGTCTATGAGCGTGTTTGTGGATAAGATCATCATTTGAGTAAAGCAGATTGCCCTCAAATGTGGGTGGGCCCCATCTAATCAGTTGAGGGTCTGCATGGAATGAAGAGGTTGACCCTCACTCCGAAGGAGAAGGGAACTCCTTCTGTCAACTGCCTTCCAGCTGTGGTATCAGTGCTTTTCCTGCTTTCAGACTTGAACTAAAACATTGGCTCTTCCTTGGTCTCTAGCCTGCTGACATTCAGACTAGAACTGCACCATCAGCTCTCCTGGGTCTCCAGCTTGCTGACTGCAGATCTCGGGACTTGGCAGCCTCCATAATCACGTGAGCCAATTCCTTATAAGAACTCTCTCTCCTCTCTCTCTCTCTTCACACACACACACACACACACACACACACACAGTTGACCCTTGAACAACATAGGTTTGAGCTGCATGAATCCACTTATACACAAATTTTTCTCAATAAAAAGTGCACTGGCCAGGTGCAGTGGCTCACACCTGTAATCCCAACACTTTGGGAAGCCAAGGCAGGTGGATCACGAGGTCAGGAGATTGAGACCAACCTGGCCAACATGGCGAAACCCTGTCTCTACTAAAAATACAAAAATTATTCGGGTGCAGTGGTGGGCGCCTGTAATCCCAGCTACTCAGGAGGCTGAGGTAGGAGAATTGCTTGAACCCAGGAGGCGGAGGTTGCAGTGAGCCAAGATCATGCCACTGCACTCCCGCCTGGGTAATAGAGCGAGACTCTGTCTCAAAAAACAACAACAACAACAACAACAAAAACGCACTGAGTGTGCCTGCTTTTCTTGCCTCCCCTTCCACCTCCCCCACCTCTTTCTCCTCTGCCATTTCTGAGACAGCAAGACCAACCCCTCCTCTTCCTCCTCCTCCGCCTACTCAACATGAAGATGAGAATGAAGACCTTTATGATGATCCACTTCCATCTAATGAATACTAAATATATTTCCTCTTTCTTATGATTTTCTTAACATTTTCTTTTCTCTTGCTTACTTTATTGTAAGAAAACAATATATCATACATATTACATATGAAATATGTGTTAATTCACTGTTCATGTTATTGAAGGCTTCTGATCTACAGTAGCCTATTAGTAGTTAAGAGTTTGGGGATCAGCCGGGCGCGGTGGCTCACGCTTGTAATCCCAGCACTTTGGGAGGCCGAGGCGGGCGGATCACAAGGTCAGGAGATCGAGACCACGGTGAAACCCCGTCTCTACTAAAAAAATACAAAAAAAAAATTAGCCGGGCGTGGTGGCGGGCGCCTGTAGTCCCAGCTACTCGGAGAGGCTGAGGCAGGAGAATGGCGTGAACCCGGGAGGCGGAGCTTGCAGTGAGCCGAGATTGCGCCACCGCACTCCAGCCTGGGCGACAGAGCGAAACTCCGTCTCAAAAAAAAAAAAAAAAAAAAAGAGTTTGGGGATCAAAAGTTATATGTGAATTTTTGATTGCCTGGGAAGTTGGTGCCCCTAATCCCTGTGTTGTTCAAGGGTCAAATGTTTATGTATATATATAAATGTTATATATATTATATATATAATATGATATATAAATGTTATATATAATATATATGTTATATGTATTATATAAATGATATATATAAATGTTAATCTTTATGGGGACACCCAAAACACAGTGTATATATATATATATATATATTTTTTTTTTTTTAATGCAAAATAAAATCTCACATGTCTAGTTCATGCACCATGGTCAGACTGGGATTGGGTTAAAGGCCTTATTTGGAAAGGTAAATGAGATGGGAAAAGAAAACTGGCTTGAGATTTAACTGCAGAGGCATACTATATATATATAGTATGTTTTGAGTGTCTTCATAAAAACTTATGCTGAAATTTAATTGCCACTGATGGAACTGGGAGGTGGGGCCTTAAAAGGTGATTGGGTCATGAGGGTAGAGCCCTGATGAATGGATTAATGCCATTAACACAGGAGTGAGTTAGTTCTAGGAAGTGCATTAGTTCTCACGAGAGCAGCTCATCATAAAGGTGAGCTCACTTGCCCTTGCGGTCTCTTCTGCGTGTACTTCTTTGCCCTCTCCCCTTCTGCCATGAAAGCCTTCACCAGATGGACAAGCAGATGCTGGTGCTATGCCCTTGAACTTCCCACTGCCATCCCCCACCTAGCCACTATACGGGTTGTTAGATATTTTGACCACCTCCTCTTTGCTCACTCCACTATTCAACTCACTGCATCATCAATGCATTTATTACAAACCTATCATAAGCCAGGTCTTATGCTAGGTGCTCCTCCCAACAGGTTCTTGAGCTGGCAGGGGAGAGAGACATTCAAACACCAAGGATTAATATACCATGACAGGTATAAAGATAGAGGCCTATAAGTGTCCCCTGGCAGTGCCATGGAGGTAGGGCATGGTCGGCTCCACCTGTAGAGGAGTCTAAAGGGAGGCTTGCAAACTGTACTTTGAAGGAAGAGCAGAAAATTGTACATGAGGACAAGTAGGAAGGGAATTCCAGGAGGAGGGATCAGCACGTTCAAAGGCATGGAGGTTGTCCATAGAATGTAGACAGAAAACATTAAAACCCATATTTATACTAATTTTTAGCCTCATACTTTTATATTTTCTGTTTTATAACCATTTAATAATGCACATAACACATTAACATAGTGATTCATATGTATGCTTTTTAAAAATATGCATATTTTGGTGTATACACTCCCCACAGTTTTTACTAATGCATGATCAAAAATGTTGCCAAGGCTGGTTTGGGACATGCTATGTTTGAAAGGCCTGTGGATGTCCACGAGGTTACGTCTAGGCTTGGGGCTAGATATCGGTCTGGGGGTTGGGGAGACAGCCTTGAGTGTTGGGGGTGAGGAAGGGAGAGGGGCTGAGATGGCCATGAGTACAGAGAAACAGGGCAGGGTGGAGGACAGAGCAAGTGGTTTGAGGCCTGGCTGCACTTTGAATCACCTGGGGAGCTTTTAAACTATTCCCTCTCGGCTTTTCTGATTTAATTGGCCTGGGGAGAAGCACAGGCATTATCATCTTTTAAACTTTCTAAGTGATTCCAATTGCAACCAGAGTTGAGAACCACTGCCTTAGACTAGTGGTCTTCAACATTTCCTGTTGTACATCCCCTAAATAAATTTTGGAAAACTGCATACTCTGTTACACAATTTTAAGTTGACATCTAAATTTCATATCATAATTTTAACAGCTGCAAAAAAACATAATTTCCCTCATGTTGTGTATATTTTCTCCAGAACCTCAGAGTTGCATATGTCATTTGTTTAATTTATGGAAAATGTCTGCCATATAAGCTAATTGGCAAAGCCAGAATTCATTGCCAACCCAGTCAGCCCAATTAGACTTACTAACCATCAAAAGAAAATCTGAAGTCATTTTCAAACTCAAATAAATGTGTTAATACACAGCCTCAAGACAAAGCCTGCCCATAACATTTCAATTCTAAATTCTAATTCTAAGCAAAATAGACAGACAACACACAGAGACTTGCCACCTAGAATTTGTCCCTTAAATGGAACAAGGTGCTGTTCCCCTCAATATCTACAGCAGATGCTCTCTGTGCTTTGAAGGGGTCTCTCGCTCAGGGGCGTGCATTCTCCAATCGCTGCTTTGTTTGGGTTCCCAGCGGTTTGCACATGTCTAGTTCAGGCACCATGGTCAGACTGGGATTGGGTTAAAGGCCTTATCTGGAAAGATGAATGAGATGGGAAAAGAAGACTGGCTTGAGGTTTGACTGCAGAGGCAAATAGATCCACATCAGAAAAGAAGACATAGAGAAGTTGAGGATCTGGAAATCTATACCTTTAAAACTGTCTGTGATGGATCCATGCACATATGGTTACTTGATTTACAACAAAGGAGCTGATGCAATTCTATAGAGAGAAGGATGTTCTTTTCTATGCATATTCGTAGGGGAAAAAAGAAACTCTGACCCCTTCCTCACACCATACACATTAATTCAAGATAAATCATAGACTTCAATGTGAAAAGTAAACCAATATAGCTCCTAGAAGTAAACAGAGTATGGTGGGGAGCGGTCTCCATGACCAAGCAAAGATCTTTTAAGCTGGACATAAAAGGCACCTACTATAAATTTTTAAAAATTGTAAGTTGGACTTCATTAAAACAAAACCCTCTTTTAATCAAAAGATTAAGACGAGGACAAGAGATTTTCCCAATGCATATATCTGACAAAGGACTCATATCCTGAATATATAAAGGTTTCCTACAAATCAATAAGAAAAAGGCAACCAAACCAACAAACATTGGGGGCAAAAGACTTGAATAAGCATTTTACAAAAGAGGGTGCCTAAGGGACAATAAACATCTGAAAAGGCACTCAACACCATTAGTTGTCAGGGAAATGCAAAATAAAATCTCAGTGAGATTCTATGATACTCTCATCAGAATGGCTTAAAATGGTAAAGACTGACAATGCCAAGAGTTGCTGAGGAGGTGGAGGAGATAAAGCTCTCATACATTACTGGTGGGAAAATAAAATGGTAAAAGCCAACATACCCCTATCCTAATTCCCTGCAATTCCACTCCCATGCATTTATCCAGGACATGGCAGGTGCTGTAGTTTACCCAGTGTGCGGGACATAAGGAGGGATGTTGTTGCAGAGAATTTAGGACAGTAATAAAAATGGCTAAGTCAGTTTGCTTTTTATTATCTATTAATGCATAACAAATCACTTCAAAATGCAGTGGCTTTAAACAGCAATAATCTTTTTTAAAAAAATCGGTCATAATTTTTGTGGATTTGGAAGTGTCATGGCTGGGCAGCTCTTGTTTGAGATCTCTCATGTAGTTGCAATCATATGTCATCTGAGGGCTTGATTGGGGCTTGGGGTCTACTTCTAGGGTAGGTCACTCACATGGCTGGAAAATGAATGCTAGTATTGTCCAGGGGCTCAGTATCTTTCCCTAGGGTCCTGTTTATGGAGGTGCTTGAGTGTCCTCATGGTCTGGTGGCTGGCTTCCCTGGAACGAGCCATTCAGGAGAGCAAGGTGGAAACTACAATGCCTTCACCTTGGAAGTCATCTGCTGAGACTTCTACTGTAATCCAGTGATCAAGGCCAGCTCTGATTCAACGTGAGCGGGGGCCAAGGAGTGTGTGAATGCCAGAAGCAAGGATCCCAGGGATACATCTTGGAGGCTGGCTACAAAAGATGGTGTCTTATTAAGCCCTGTATCCTTAGCCACTTGCAGAGCCACCATGGGGTGGCTCTGCAGAACTTGCTGGATGAGTACAGAGTAGAAGTATAGGGCTTGTCCACATGGCTCTCTCCTGTGAAGCAGTGCCATGGCAGGGTGTGCTCACAAGGAAGAGAGGACTCACAGGCTACTGCTGGCCACCCTTGCCTGGAGTGTGGTTTGTAGGGGGTGAGGGAGTTGGGGCACAGGCTGCCTTCTACCTCTAAGAACAGAGCAAAGGCCCTGAAAGGGGTCTCTGATTGTCCTGCCTCTGGACCTAACAGCCAGTTAAAGACCAGTGATATGCCCCATGGTGGCTCCCAGTCACCTCCTGTCTGGACTGAATTGATTTCGGCATGAGGGAAGACACCAGAACACGCCCTGGGCACACGCAGGTGAAGCTGCATGCATGGGATGAATCAGAAGTTAAAGGTGCAGGGAGAGGGCAAAAATCACATGGGAGTGCATGTCACAACTTATTTCTCCAACTCCCAACAGGAACTTAAAGTGGGTAGAGCATTGCACCTAGAGAGCACTGAGGATGCACTCAAAGGGCTTTGCCAGTTGAACATAGAGTGGGGTAGGAGGATAGGGCTTGCCCATGTGGCCTCTCCATTGAAGACTACCATCGACGATGACAGAGTACAGGAAGGAGATAAAGGCCTGCGTAGCCATGCTGACCCCAAAGTCCTTCGCGTCCCCCAACCTCAGGGTCCATCTGTCCCTACTGGCTCTGGTGGGAGCTGCCCAGGCAGCAGTTCCGGATTCTGTTCCGTCCTGGCAAGACTCCCACCTCCAACCTTATACCAACTCTTCCAAACCAACTTCCCCAATGGATACTTCCTTCTGACTGTATCCAGCACATCCCTCCAAACCGTCTTTCCCTCTCCTTTGTTGAATAGAATGTATGTTTTTTTGTTTTATTTGTTTTTTGTTTTGTTTTTGTTTTTGTTTTTCTGAGACGGAGTCTCACTCTATCGCCCAGGCTGGAGTGCAGTGGTGCAATCTCGGCTCACTCCAACCTCTGCCTCCCAGGTTCAAGAGATTCTCCTGCCTCATCCTCATGAGTGGCTGGGATTACAGGCATGTGCCACCACACCTGCTAATTTTTGTATTTTTAGTAGAGATGGGGTTTTGCCATGTTGGCCAGGCTGGCCTAGAACTCCTGGCCTCAAGTAATCTGCCCACCTCGGCCTCCCAAAGCGCTGGGATTACAGGCGTGAGCCACCACACCCGGTGAGTAGAGTGTACTAAAACATTTTAAAATTACACAACAATGGATGTTTATTTGTTCTCCTTTCTTTGAATGATCTTAGTGAGCCTCCTCACCCTTGCTGCAATACTCCTATCCTGGTCTCCAGCTCCCATGTCTAACTTCAAGGTTGACTCATCCTGAAACTGACCTCTCCAAGGTCTATCTTCTTAAAGGATACTTTTTAAAACTGTTACTAGTTACGGGATACTTTTTAAAACTGTTACTAGTTACTAGGAGGAAATTGGAGAGGGTAGTGGATTTATCCACAGCAACAATCAATGTTCCATATGAGCTAATAATCTCTGGATTGCTCTTTAATTCAGCTATAGCCCCCAAATGTCAAACGGATCTGAGTGCCCAGGGTGGTCCATTGTCGAAGCGAGAGTAATGAGAAAGATCCCCAAATACATTCTTGCTTAAAGCAGACCTCACATCTTTGCTTAAAGCCCAAGGGCTTAACAATGAAGGAGGGACAGCTTTCTAGATGAACAGCTGTTCTCCTACAGAACAAGGAAACTAGTTTTTCTTCATTTTTTAAAACCTTGGGGATAAAGCAAAAGACACTGGATTGAATGCAGCAGGAAGGATCTGGATTCAAAATAAGGAAGAATTGCCAAGCTGATGGTGAGAACTATAAAACCTGGGCATGACCTGGCAGGAGTAGTTGTGCAAGCCCCTCCAGGAAGTCCTGAGCATGGAAACAGACCCTGACTCAGCTGCATTTATGGGGAGAGCCTCAGCCAAGCCCTGCTGCCATCATAGGGCCAGGTGGGCTGGGCTGCCAGAGAGGCAGTGGTGTGAGATGGCCAGGGAGCTCACCCCAGCCAACGAATGGCTTAAAGCCATTTCCTGGGCAGGATTGGTCCTGTGGAACAGGAGGGCCAGTCAGGAACCTGAAGCAGCAACCAAGTTGCCCATGAGGACTGGGCTCTTGTCCACTGTCTTGCATGACCAACTCCTTCTCATCCTTCAGGATTTAAGGCAGATGTCACTTCCTCCAGGAGGCCTGCCCTCAGGGCACGGGGCACACAGAGGTGGACTCTAGGACTCATCTGCTTCCCTCTCTAGTTGCAGGTCCCTTAAGGGGGACTGTGGGTGATTCATCATTGTGTCCTTTGTGACCTCCAGGTGCTTGGGAGATGTGGAGAAAATGAGGGAAGGGAAGTAGAAGCAAGGGAAGGAAAGTTGAAGCAAAGGAAGGAAAGTTGAAGCAAGGAAAGAAAAGAGAAAGGGAGGAGGAAGAGGGGGAAGACAGAAAGGAAAACTCTTGCGCCCAGAGATTGTACAGATGTCTAAAGAGTCTCATCCCTGCTGGATGGACAGTGGCTTTATCAGCAGCAACACTACCTCAGCCTCCCTGGCAGCTGGGACTCTGGCTGCCTACACATTTTTTGCTCCATGCAGGCCCAGCTCAGGGAGAGGTACTCAGGCCCAGGCTCGTGGTGCTGAGTACCAGGACTTGGAGTTAAGGGGGCCTGCTGTGGGCACAGGTTGACAAGTGAAGACGGACAGCTCTGGGGGCCACAAGAGAGCTGGGCAACAGAAGACTTTATGAAACCTGTATTAGATCTAGTTCTTGTTCATTTCTACTTACTCACATTATAATTCCAGAGCTATGTTCTTAGAGGAAAATGTACTTTCATTGAAATGTTTTTCATAAGATGACGGTAGCATTACTGCCTTTCCTGATTATGAAGAAACCCTGTGGCCGGGCATGGTGGCTCACGCCTGTAATCCCAGCACTTTGGGAGGCTGAGGAGGGCGGATCACCTGAGATCAGGAGTTCAAGACCAACCTGGTCAACATGGTGAGACCTCGTCTCTACTAAGTATACAAAAATTAGCTGGCGTGGTGGCAGGCACCTGTAATCCCAGCTACTCAGGAGGCTGAGGCCAGAGAATCACTTGAACCTGGGAGGCAGAGGTTGCAGTGAGCTGAGACTGCAACACTGCACTCCAGCCTGGGTGACAGAGAGAGACTCCATCTCAAAAAATAAAAAATAAAGAAAGAAACCCTATTATAACAAATACGAAGAATACAAAAATGATTTGAAATCCTAGAGATAACCGTTGTCAACATTTTGTTGTATATTGTTCTAGAATGTTTATATACTTATATTTATGTATTCTTATATTTGCATATTAGTATATTTAAATATATAAAATATTTTTAAAAACAAAAGGTGGAATCACATTATACATAGTGTTTCATGAACTGATTTTTTTTCCCACTCAGTAATGCCTTATGAACTTTTCTTACCAGTAAATAAAATTTCACATCATTATAGTGACTGCAAATATTTTACTTAATGAAGGTAACATAATTTATTTAACCTCTTTGGCCATTTATTATTTCCCCCCAGTTTTTTACTCTTAAAAACTACTTTTGGAAAAAGTTAACCCCGGCAATATCATTAAAAACAAAAACAACTATACCACAAAATCAGGTGAAAAAATCAGATGTGATTTTGAACTGCAGTTTTAAAAATAACTTCCTTGTAAATAATCGACCGTAGTGTTAATTAGGTCAAACATTGTGGGAGAAACACAACGGGGCATATCTGAGACTGAAATAATTGATAGTGAGGTATGGAAAAGGAAAGTTTTCCTTTTGAAAGGAACACAGCTTTCATTGTTTTGCAAAAATATACTTGCCTAAATATAGTTGTTTTGAACAATCTGTTGCCTGTAATCATTACCTCTACCAATCCCCTGTGGTACTGTGTCCTTTCAGGGTACGAGTGTTGGTCTGTCTATAAACACTAGAGATTTCTCCCTCTTCCAGGCACTTTGCTAGCCTCTGAGGATGGAGCAGTGAATAAAACCCACCCACACCTTATCCTTCTGGCAGTTAGCCTTAGTGGAGAGGCACAAGGGCTGCCTGTCTGGTGAATGAGATGATACTGCTAAGCACATTAGGATGCTGGAATCTCCTGCCTCTTCCTGGCAGATAACCTGCCCCTCCCAGAACTTAGAGAATACTAAGTGCACAGGTCATACCTGCCACCAGACCATTCAGGTACACGGTGTTTTCACTACCATTCCTGAGATCAGGCAAGTTTCAGATCTGTTTTCATGAAGCTAGAAGAGGGCTTAAAAGTCACCTTGTCCAGCTGACCTGGCCTGTTGAGGCTTGAATCTCCTCTCTGTAAACCTGAAAGAATTAAAAGGATCAGAATCCAGCTTAAAGTTTATTCAGGTGAAAAGGTGAAAATGATCATCCAGGAGACAAAGACCCCAGAGAAATGGGATCCGTGCTCCAAAGTTAAGAGTTAAGTTCTTGCTTATACAGGTAGAAAACAAAGAAATGTAATGGGATTACAGCATTTTCTATGCAAAAGTGGTATAAGAGTTACAGCAAATTAATTGGTGATAGTCTGTTTTCTTTTCTCTACAGTTTGTTTTCCTTTCTTTACAGCTGATTTTCATTTCCTCACTCAATTTAAAAGAGTGTATTTAACATTCCATCTTAAGATAATGTGATAGCCATAAAGTCTTTATGTGAAAAAGGTAAGAGGGAAGTTAATCTATAATAAAGATTAACAATAAAAGGGAAGGGTCAACATAAAAAAAAAATCAAACAAATTTCTATGTATTAGCAATAAACAATTGGAATTTGAAAAAAAAATTGAAGCATTATTCACAATAGTACCAGAAAACATGAAATACTTAGGTATAAATCTAACAAAATATGTGCAAGGTCTGTCTGCTGAAAACCATAAAACACTAATTAAAAAAAAATCAAAGAGGCCAGGCGCAGTGGCTCACACCTGTAATCCCAGCGATTTGGAAGTCCAAGGAGGGTGGATCACCTGAGGTCAGGAGTTCAAGACCAGCCTGGCCAACATGGTGAAACCCCATCTTTACTAAAAATACAAAAAATTAGCCAAGACCGTGGTGGCTGGTGCCTGCAATACCAGCTACTTGGGAGGCTGAGGCAGGAGAATTGCTTGAACCGGGGCGGCAGAGGTTGCAGTGAACCCAGACTGCGCCACTGCACTCCAGCCTGGGCAACAGGAGCGAAACTCCATCTCAAAACAAAATAAAACAAAATAAAAACAAAACAAAACAAAAAAAACAAAGAAAACCTTAAAAAAAGAAGAAGAGGCATACCATGTTCACGGATTGGAAAATCCAATATTGCTAAGATATAAATTCTTCCCACACTGATTTAGATTCAATGCAATTCTAATAAAAATTCCAGCAGAATTTATTTTTTTTTTTTTGGTAAAAGTAGACAACCTGCCAGGCATGGTGGCTCACACCTGTAATCCCAGTACTTTGGGAGGCCAAGGTGGGCAGATCACAAGGTCAGGAGATTGAGACCATCCTGGCCAACATGGTGAAACCCCATCTCTACTAAAAATGAATACAAAAATTAGCTGGGCATGGTGTTGTGCGCCTGTAATACCAGCTACTTGGGAGGCTGAGGCAGGAGAATCGCTGAACCCGGCAGGCAGAAGATGCAGTGAGCCAAGATCATGCCGTTGCACTCCAGCCTGGGTGACAGAGAGAGCTTCTGTCTCAAAAGCAAACAACAGGGCTGGGCGCGGTGGCTCACGCTTGTAATCCCAGCACTTTGGGAGGCCAAGGCGGGCGGATCACGAGGTCAGGAGATCGAGACCATGGTGAAACCCCGTCTCTACTAAAAACACAAAAAATTAGCCAGGCGTGGTGGTGGGCGCCTGTAGTCCCAGCTACTCGGAGAGGCTGAGGCAGGAGAATGGCGTGAACCCGGGAGGCGGAGCTTGCAGTGAGCCGAGATTGCGCCACTGCACTCCAGCCTGGGCGACAAGAGCGAGACTCCATCTCAAAAAACAAAACAAAACAAAAAAAACAAACAACAACAACAAAAAAAGTGGACAAACTGATTTTAAAGTTTGTATGAAAAGGCAATGGGGCTGGGCACGGTGGCTCACACCTGTAATCCTGGTACTTTGGGAGGCCAAGGTGGGTGGATCACCTGAAGCCAGGAGTTCAAGCCCAGCCTGGCCAACATGGCAAAACCCTGTCTCTACTAAAAATACAAAAATTTAGCCAGGTGTGGTGGCAGGCACCTGTAATCTCAGCTACTCAGGAGGCTGAGGCAAGAGAATTGCTTGAACCCAGGAGATGGAGGCTGCAGTTAGCCAAGATCGCGCCACTGCACTTCAGCCTGGGCAACAAGAGCGAAACTCCATCTCAAAAAAAAAAAAAAAATGAAACTAGAATAGTCAGAATAATTTCAATCAAGAACTACAAAGTTAGAGAATTTATACTAATTTCATGACTCACTCCAAAGCTATAATAATCAAGTTAGTTGGTACTGGTGAGAGGATAGTATGCATCAAGCCTGTCCAACCTGCAGTCCATGAGCCGCATGCAGCCAGGATGGCTTTGAATGTGGCCCAATACAAATTCATAAACTTTCTTAAAACATTATGAGGTTTTTTTTTTTTTTTTGCAATTGTTAAAACTCATCAGCTATCATTAGTGTTAGTGTATTTTATGTGTGGCCCAAGACATCTCTTCTTCTTACCATGTGGCCCAGGGAAGCCAAAAGATTGGACACTCCTGGTATATATAAATAGAATAAAATAGAGTCCAGAAACAGACTCACACATATATGGTCAATTGAATTTTGACAAAGCTACAAAGGCATTTCAATGAGGAAAGAATAAAGTTTTATTTTCATTTTTTTGAGACAGTGTCTCTCTCTCCAATGTCCAGGCTGCAGTGCAGTGGCCTGATCACAGCTCACTGCAGCCTTGACCTCTGGGGCTCAAGTGATCCTCCCACCTCAGCCTTCCAAGTAGCTGGGACTACAGGTGTGCACCACCATGCCCAGCTAAATTTTTTTTGTATTTTTTGTAGAGAAGGGATTTCACCACGTGACTTAGCCTGGTCTCAAACTCCTGGGCTCAAGCAATCTGCCTGCCTCAGCCTCCCAAAGTGCTGGGATTACAGGTATGGGCCACTGCGCCCAGCCAAGAATAAACTTTTCAACAAATGGTGCTAGAACAAATGGACATCTATATGAAAAACAAAACAAAACAAACCTCAATCTATACCTCACATTACTTACAACATTTAACTTAATGTGGATCATAGGCCTAAATGTAAAATCGAAAACAACAGGACTTCTCAAAGAAAAGATTTCTTAGACATGACACCAAAAGCATAATCCATAAATTTTGGGGAATAAATTGTACTTCAACAAAATTAAGAAGTTCTGATTTTTTTAAAGACTCTGCTAAGAGAATTAAAAGATTATAAATAATGGTCTGGAAGAAAATATTTTCAATTTACATATCTGATAAGTGACTTGTATTTAAAATATGAAAGAACTCTCAAAAATCAATAATACAGCTCCTCAAAAAATTAAAAATAGAATTACCATATAACCCAACAATTCTACTTTTGGGTCTATAGCCAAAAGAATGAAAAGAAGGGTCTTGAAGAGATATTTATACATCCATGTTTATAGCAGCGTTATTCACAATAGCCAAAAGGTGGAAGCAACCCAGATGTCCATCTATGAATGAGTGAATACATAAAATGTGGTGTGTGTGGTGGCTCACATCTGTAATTCCAGCACTTTGGGAGGCTGAGGTGGGAGGATTACTTGAGTCCAGGCGTTCAAGACCAGACTGGGCAACATAGCCAGACACTATTCCATAATATATATATATATATATATGTAATAAAAATACAAAAAAACCCACAAAATGTGGTGTCTACATATAATGGAATATTATTCAGTCTTAAAAAGGAAGGGAATTCTGACATATGATACAACATGAATGAATCTTGAAAACATAATACTCAGTGAAATAAGCCAGTCCCAAAAGGGCAATACTGTATGACTCCACTTACATGAGGTATCTAGAGTAATCAAATTCACAGAAAGAAAGTTGAACAGTGGTTGCCAGGGGTGGGGGAAGGGGAGAATGGGAAGTTACTGTTTGATGATACAGTGTGTCAGTTTCACAGGATGAAAAATTTCTGGGCCCAGCGCGGTGGCTCACACCTGTAATCCCAGCACTTTGGGAGGCTGAGGCGGAGGGATCACTTGAGGTCAGAAGTTCGTGACCAGCCTGGCCAACATGGTGAAACCCTGTCTCTATTAAAAATACAAAAAAATTAGCTGGGTGTGATAGTGGGCACCTGTAATCTCAGCTACTCAGGAGGCTGAGGCAGGAGAATCGTTTGAACCTGGGAGATGGAGGTTGCAGTGAGGCAAGATCACACCACTGCACTCCAACCTGGGAGACAGAGCAAGACTCCGTCTCAAAAAAATAAAATAAAATAAAATAAATAAATAAATAAATAAATAAAAGAAAAACGTTCTGGAGCCGGATGGTGGCGATGTTCAGACAACAATGTGAAAGTATTTAATGTCACTAAACCACACACTTAAAAATGGTTAAAGTGGTAGATTTTATGTTACGTAATCTTAACACAATTTTTAAAGTAAATTTTATCTTTCTTTTTTTTTTTTTAAGACGGGGTCTCATTCCGTCTCCCAGGCTGGAGCGCAGTGGTGCGATCACTGCAGCCTACCTCCCGGGCTCAAACAATTCTCCCACCTCTGCCTCCTGAGTAGCTGGGAGTACAGGTGTACACCACCACACCCAGCTTTTTTTTTTTTTTTTTTTTTTGGAGCGATGGGGTCTCTCTTATAGGCGTAAGCCACCACACTCGGCCAAAAGTAAAATTTAAAAACTCAAAAGGAAAAATAATCTATGGGAACATAAACAAGACCCTATTAAGATTAGCATCAGGAGTGAAGGTGGGGAATTAAGTAAGGGGTAAGTGGATAAGGAACAGTAGTGGGAGGGAGACTTTCACAGCATTGCTTTTAATATTTTTTCAGTGACTGTATTACCTACTCAAAACACTAAGCGTATACTTTTGAAAAAATTTAAGTTCTTCCTGGTATTCAGCCAAAAATCTGTCCTACAACTACCTGTGTTGAACAAATCAAATTCCTTCTCAAAGTGCCAGTCCTTTAATATTTTGAGGATATTCTGCTCCCTCTGAGCTTCCTCTTCAGCTCTCCACTCCTTGTAGTAATGGGGGCACTAACTCCAGGAGGTGGGGTGTCTGAGTCTGTGGGTTCTCTGGTGGACATTTGCCGTTTGGGAATATCCAACATCTACCTACCCTTCTGTCACTCAGCCCCTAAAGCATTCTACCTCTCCTTTACAGAATCTCAGACTGAGCACAGTCTCTGCGGGAGGACGTCAGAGCTTCCCACTAGGAAAGCAAGAGGTCCAAATGGCTCCTCCCTCTGTCTATGCTGGTCCAATCAGGAGGCAAGCGTGTGACTCAACCAATCAACTCGCTCTTCCTAAGTGTTGCTCTTCAGAGCTGGGTACGTGGAGGTCATATTTATTCTAGCAGTGGCGGCTCAGGCTATTTGGACTGGACAGCCCTTATGCTTTCTCCTTTGTTGGGGCACCTGCCGCCCGGTCCTCCAGAACTCCTTGGTTCTGACCCATTTTCCAATCTTGTTCTTCCAACCTCCATCAATTCTGTGAGTCCTAAAGGTCTTTAAATAAGTTATCTTCACTTTAACTGGAGCCAGTTTCTGTAGTTTATGAGCAAGAATCCTGACTGCTAAAAAGCTCACATTTACATATGACTTTGGGAGATGTGACAAATTGTATTTCACAGGATGGCCTCCATAATCTTGCACCCACATGCTGGTCAACAATGTAACTTCGCTATTCCTTCCAAGGAGAAGTGAGCTCTGTCCTCTCCTCTTGAATATGGTTTCCACAAATAGGTACGGCAGAAGTGATGGCGACACAGCCAGGTGGGAGGGGCTCCCCGGAAAAAACTCCAACCAGCCTGGGCACTGGGTGGAGCCACAGAAGTTCACGCCCTTTGCAGCAGGGAGGAGTCAGGCTTCTCCTCTTCCTTTGTGGAACCTGGGATTCCAACGGCCGGGGCAGGAAGTGCTCTAACGGAGGGACTCTGGCCTTGCAAGAGTCCCTGTTTCCCCCTTTTTTCCCCTTTTCACCCAATAAAATCCTGCTTTACTCACCCTCCAAACCATCTGTGAACTTAAATTTTCATGGCCATGGGACAGACAAGGACCCCATTTTTAACTGAACTAAGGAAAAGTCCTGCAACAATGGTATGTATGTAACTTTTGAGACTAGGTCATAAAAAGTCATGCAGCTTTTGCTTGGTCTCCGTGAGTTGCTTGCTCCTGGGGAAAGTCAGCCTCCATGTAACAAATCCAACTAGCCAAGACTGTCATGCTGAAGAGGCACATGTAGGTGGTCTGGTTGACAGTCCCAAATGGAGTCCTCTGCCAACAGTCAGCATCGTCTGCCAGTGGTGAGTGAGTCATCTTGGACACCCAGCCCATTTGAGCCTTCAGATGATGACAGCACCATCTAGTATCTGACCATAACTACATGAGAAATCCCCAGCAAGACCTGCCCAGAGGAGCCTCCTAAATTTCTGGCCCACAAAATCATGAGCAAAAAACCTATTGCTTCAAGCAGGTATGTTTAGGGATTATTTGTTATGCAGCAATAGAAACTAGAACATTAAAACTCTTGCTTTCTTATCTTGCCCCACAGGAAAGTATATATTCTCAGCAATCAGGAAGACAACAGGGTAAAATGCAGGGAAAGCTCTAAGTTTATTGAGTCCTACCACAGGACAGATACTTTACAATCCCACCTAGCATAACCCTCATGATTCTGTGAGCTGGGGACAATGTTTCTCTGTCAAAAAGAGAAAGGTAGAGTTCAAAGGGGACAAGGCTGTCAGATTGCAGAGGTGGTGCTCTTTCTGCTGGAGCAAAACGTCCCAAAGTAAGACTGCAGAAGCAAGAGTCAGGCAAGAAAGTTTGATTTCACAACATGGTGTTGCTAGGATAAAGCCCTCAGGAGCTATGTGATCCTTTTAAAGGATAAAGTGTCCATTTTGCTTCCCTCCTTGCTCCCTGCAATTAGTCAAATGGCAGGTGGAGCATGTAGTCTGTGAGGCAGAGCTGAGGAGTGAGAACTTTCAAAGAAACTTCCACTTACAACCAGGTATGGTGACTCATGCCCGTACTCCCAGCACTTTGGGAGGCCAAGGCAGGAAGATCACTTGAAGCCAGGAGTTTGAGATCAGCCTGGGCAATATAGTGAGATTCTGTCTCTACAAAATATTTTTTTTAATTAACTGAGCATGGTGGCACATACCTGTAGTCCTACCTACTTGGGAAGCTGAGGCATGAGGATAGCTTGAGCCTAGGAGTTGGAGGCTGCAATAAGATGTGATCACACCACTGCACTCTGCCCTGGGTGATAGAGAAAGAGCCTGTCTCTAAATAAATAAAGAAGTAAATAATTTTTTTTAAAAAAAGAAATGTTCAGAGTGTTGCAGAGTGTTACAGAGAGGAAACTTTTAGAGCCTTCACACTTGCAAATCACTTCCTTTAGCTCTCAACTCATTGAAGACTTGAACTGAGCCCTCCAGGTGGTCAATTTTAAGACATATGAGGCATAGAAATGCCTTGGTGAGTCCCTGTTATGGGGCAGATGCTATGTACACTATCCATGATCCTGCAAGAATGACATTGCTATCTCCCATGGCAGATGGAGAAACAGTCACAGATGATTAAGTTATTTGTCCCAAATGTCACACAACTGGGAAGTACAGGATAAAGAAGGGTCCCAGTGGAGCAGAGTATGGGGGAGTAAGCAGGCGGACAGGCAGTGCAGCCCCACGGGCACAGAGCCCCGAGGCAGAGCCTCAGAGACACCAGTTCAGGGTTCCTACAAGCTGCGGACCAGGAGAGGAACTAGCAGAATGTGGGGTCCCCAGAAGACATAGAGTCAAAGATGCTAGAGAGGCAACAATATCCTCATCAACATGGAGCTGATGGAGCAGAACCCCAAAGGATAACATTTCACATTCATTTACTCCCCAGCTAGCAGGAATTGTCTGATCCAACCCCTCGATTCTGACATATAAGGCAGCTGAAGGCAGAAGGAAAAAGGGACATGCCTGAGGTCCCCCAGCTTGCCGGAAGCAGGGCAAGACAAGAGTTCCTATTCTTTTTTTTTTTTTTTTTTTGAGACGGAGTCTCGCTCTGTCGCCCAGGCTGGAGTGCAGTGGCGCAATCTCGGCTCACTGCAAGCTCCGCCTCCCGGGTTCACGCCATTCTCCTGCCTCAGCCTCTCCGAGTAGCTGGGACTACAGGCCCCTGCCACTACGCCCGGCTAATTTTTTTGTATTTTTAGTAGAGACGGGGTTTTCACCGTGGTCTCGATCTCCTGACCTCGTGATCCGCCCGCCTCGGCCTCCCAAAGTGCTGGGATTACAAGCGTGAGCCACCGCGCCCAGCCGAGTTCCTATTCTTGATTCAGGGTCCAGTGCTCTTTCAGAGGCACCTTCCTGAATTCTGAGATTAAACTCAGGCTTTAACTAGGGTGACCCTTTCAATTTATGATCCAAACCAGAATGAGAAGGGGCATTATTAATAATTACAACAGGATGTCAGATGTCAACAGGACTGTCCTGTGCAAATGGGACACACAGTCATTCTAGCATGGCATTCTAGAATGCCACTCACTTGCCCACCAGGAAAGCCTCTTCACAGCCTTATGGCTGTGGACCTGACAACTCACTATCATCCTCCATGCCAGGTGAGGGACTGACGGACCAAGCAGCCCTGAGGGTCTGGCTTTCCTAGGGGTCTTTAGGGAGCTCAGAACTGGCTGCTCCAACACTGGCCTCTGTTCCCACCTGGCACTGTGTATGCATAAACAGAGGCCCCATTTGTTCCCACCTATCAGGGGCAAGCTCCCTGCCAAGCCCAGCAGAACTCCAGTTTTAGGTGCTTGCCTCTGGGTGATACCCACTGAACCAAAGCTGTCCTCACTGTAAGACTGTGAATGTGGGGCTCTCCTATGCAGCCCCAGGACAGTGGACGAAGGCCCTGCTGGCTTGGTAGCCAGGTCACGGCAGAAACTATGAGGATGTGAGAAGCACACCAAGTGGCATAAACTAGCTCTGCTGTTTCTTCCCCCTCCTTCACTCCTCGGTCACCCCCAATAGTCACCAGCTGCTGAAACTTTACCTTATACACACATCTCCTGGTGATCTTGTTAAACTGTAAATTCTGATTTAGGAGACCTGCAATGGAGCCTGAGATGCTGGATTTCTCACAAGTCCCAGGTGATGCCAATGCTGCGGGCCCAGGGGCCACTTGAAATAGTAACCCTCTCTCACAGCATCCTGCTTACTCCCTTCAGAGCAGTAATCATAACTTGTCATTGCTTTCTTATGTGGTTGTTACTGATTGCAGCAGATTGTTGCAGTACAGCCCTGATAATCACAGGCTTGAAAAGCACATGTGTATTGGGCTTGTCCTCTTGGAACCCTGCTGCTGAGTGAAGAGCCCACGCTAGCCTGCTGGAGGCCCCTGGCTCAGCCAACAGCCAACATCAACAGCCAGACCTAGGAGTGAGACAATTTAGATCATCCAGCTCCAATTGCAGCCGCATGAATTCGTTCAGAAGAATCACCCAGCTGAGCCCAGCCCAAATTGCTGACCTGTACAATGGTGAGCACATAAAATGGTCATTGTTTAGGTCACTAAGTTTTGGAGTGGTTTGTTACATGGCAATAGATAACTGATACACTGGTTTAATGTCTCTGTTAGGGGTGGGACTAGATATGTTTTGAATTGATGAATAAATGAACTAACCTGGATCTGTCTGATTCTAAAACCCAAGAGTTTCTGCTCCACTGTTTCTGCTCCCTGTTCCCAGACAAGTTGCTCATCCTGGGTCTAGTGAGGTCAAGGTTAGGATATGTAATCTAGCCTAGGTTAATTAGTGCTTTCCAGTCTACAGTGATGGGTTAAGGGATGAGTGTGTGACCTAATCTAATCCAATCAGATTGAAACTCAGGACTTTCACTGAGAACTGTGGGGAAAACACCTTCTCTTCCCCAGTCAATAAAAAGAAGAAATATAGGAATAGTTTCCAAAATCTGACTAATCAGACCTAATCTGACAAGTCACTATAGGAAGGAAGGACTTACACAGGCCCACTGCTATGCTGGGCTTTAACTTTTTAGTTGCATTTTGGGGAGGTCCAGGATACTACCATACTTGGAGGGCAAGAGCATTTAAGCTCTGAGTACAGTCTTGTCTGATGCTAAAACTACCACTGAACTTCTAAATCACATGAGCCCAGAAATATATTTGTTTCAATCAATAGGGCTGGACTTTCTGTTGCTTGCAAATTATCAAGCAACAGAATGCTTCCTAACTGGCCGACCTTCTTTCTTCTGGGAATCTAACTCTCCTTTAAGGTCAATCAGATGATCCAGACACTCAAATTAACCCAGGTTTAAGCCAGAACAAGAGAAGAATGAATCCCTGGGTGGACTCACAACATTCCCTACAGAATCAGTTTTACTTTCCTGTGTTTTGCCAAAAGAAACATTTCATAAAACTCATCTTTGAATCTATTGGAAAGATGTTCTTGAGGGTGTGGCTTCCCACTTTCCACAGGGTCTTTCTGGTCTTTCAGCTGTAGATTCCTAAGCAGTAGATTAATTTTCTACAACATGGACAGTTATGAACTATGTAACTAACTAGTTTTCCCTTTTGGTCTTGGCTGCCAGGAAACTTTACACCAAATATGTACCCACTTGTAGCAAAAATGCACAAATCCATGGTGTGTCTTTTTACAGTAGCTTCATTACTGGTTCAATTTTATGTCATTAGCCTTGTACCGTGTTCATTCTTATTTCCTTTGACTTATATAATCTTGCTGCATTTTGTGTATCCCTATAAGAAAATAGGAGTTATAATTTTAAAAAATCACTTTGATTTAGGCTTGGTTAAAATGAAAAGAAACTACAGGGAGTACTGTTATATCAATCACTTTGAATTTCAGTGAAGGAAACAGAAGGGAGGTATGGAAGAACGCATACATTCCAAGGATCTCAAGAGCATAAAGAATCGACACCAATGCCAGGTGCGGTGGCTCAGGCCTGTAATCCTAGCACTTTGGGAGGCCAAGGCGGGCAGATCACTTGAGGTCAGGAGTTTGAGACCAGCCTGGCCAATATGGCGAAACCCCATCTCTACTAAAAATACAAAAATTAGCTGGGCGTGGTGGCAGGCACCTGTGGCCCCAGCTATTCGGGAGGCTGAGGCAGGGGAATTGCTTGAACCTGGGAGGCAGAGGTTACAGTCAGCTGAGATTGCACCACTACACTCCAGCCTAGGTGACAGAGTAAGACCCTGTCTCAAAAAAAAAAAAAAAAAAAAAAAAAAATCAAGACACCAGACGAAGTGGGAAAAATCTTTTAAGTGCAGGTGGCCACTAGAAGAGGGGGCAAGCAAGGAAACAGATTCTCCCTGAGCCTCTAGAAGGAACACAGCCAACACCTTGATGGTAGCCCAGTGAGACTCACTTTTAATTTCATACCTCCAGAATTGTAAGAGAATAGATTTCTGTTGGTTAAGCCACAGAGTTTGTGATGATTTGTTACAGCAGCCACAGGAAATGAATACAGGCCCCATTCAGACCTGCTGGGTGAGAAACTCTGCAGGTGGGGTCTGGCATCCTGTATTTACCAAACTCTTCAGGGGGTTCAGAGGCATGCCAAAGTTTGAGAACCACTGCTCTTAAATGGTGGTTCTTGACCTTCATGGCACATCACACTCATCTGGGGTGTTTCCAGAAACACTCGTACCCAGCTCTACTCCCAGAAATTCCGATTTGATTGGCTACAGTAAGGTTCAGGCATCCCATTTTCAAAAGCTCCATCTACTGTTCTAGTACTCTGCACTGCCAGAACTGGAGAGCTGGGCTTCCCTTCCCACTTCCTGCTTCCCACTTCCTGCTTCTGCCTCTGCTTCCTCCTTCTCTCCTCTAGATGTTGGGTCCATCTTAGTCTCCTCTTTCCTTCTTGGCTGAACAGTCAGTGAGGCTTCTTCCTGAGATGGCAAGGGATGAGTTTGCCAGTATTTCTAACTAAAGAAAAATTAATTTATAATATGCTATATAATTTTTATTATATATTAATATAATAAACTCAATACTGTCATAAACTCAATATTCTGGTACACGGGACAGATTTAGTCACACACTCCTAGAAGAGAAGGATCTTGGAGAGTGTCTAGCCCTACAATACCCTTTCTAGTTGGGGAAACTGAGGCCCAGAAAGAGAAAGTGACTAGTCCAAGGTTACAGGAGGGAGGCACAGAGCCTGGGACCAAACCCTGGTCTTCTGGTCTAAAGCCTGCTGACCTTTCACCTTCTAACTTTACTGTGGCTCTGTTCCCTGCGCTGGAATATAGAGGACTCCAGGCAAGGATCTGGCTCGTAAAAAAAAAAAAAACAGCCACCCCCTCTCTCCCCATTTCTAGGCAAGGCAGGAGGGGGCCTGTGCAGGAAGCAGGTGTTGGAACCTTCTGGGGATGACCTTGAGCTGGGTCCGGATGGCAGGAATGATTCTGATGACCGATAAGGCTCAATCCTGGGGGAGGAGAAGCAGCCAGCTGAGACTATCGCACCTGGGAAGCAACCAGCCAGGTTCCCACCTGCCCTGGGCAGGACAGCAAGCGGCCCAGAGAGAGAGAAGGATGGTGGGGAGGGGTGGGGAGTGGCCAGGCCTGGGCCAAGGGCCTGCAAATAGCCCCCTCCTGACTGCAGGGGCCCTGGGCTAATAGAGGCAGAGAACTTTGGTGAGTTCAGGTCCTGTGGCCCCTGGTGCCTGTCTACACCCTCTCTTAACACGTGCAGGACCACCCCCTGCCTCCCTCCCTGGCAAGGCTGTATAGCAGAAAGAGGGGTGAGATGGAGGTAGTGAGTGGGTATGGGGAACTCACCGTGGCTGCCTTGTGGCAAGTTTGGGAGAGGCAGTTGTGTGGAGTCCTTAAAGGCACAGAAAGTTTTTGGAATCACAGAATCTGTCACTTTCAGCTGTGTGACCTGGAACAAGACCCTGAGCCATTCTGGGCCAGTATCCTCTCCTGTAAAATGGGGATGATTCCTAGTTTTTGTGGGGAGTCTGAGAAAATACATGTACATGTATGTACATATGGGGCTCAGAAAATGGCAGGCAGCAAGCATCGTGAAGGGTCTAAACTGCCTGGGTTTACATCCCAGCCCCACCCCTTTCTACCTAGCCGTGACCATGCTGTGCCTATTTCCTCTTCTGGAAAATGGGCTGGCAGTAGCACCTACCTTATAGGAGTCAGTGAATTAACAGATGCAAAATGCTTAGGACAGGGGCCTGGCTCAGTGGGTGCTCCAAACCACCACCTTTAGTTTGGCTTCTGATATCATTGCTGCTGTGTACCCATCGAGGACTCTCGTGGCAAGACTGGGAGAGGCAGTAGTATGAAGTCCTTAAAGTGCTAGGTCCTAGGAGGTTTTCATACTCACATAAACATTTATAAGACTGGAGAAAAAAATTACTGGCCTCAAAATATGAAAGGAAAACTGCAAAGTCAAAATTAGTGACCCTTTTGCTAAATGTCCACAAAACACACTATTACTTCAACTTTATAAACTATATCTGAAACATGTCATAACACTTAAAATCAATTTATTGGCTAGATTTTTCTCCTTCTTCAAGAATTTAAGTGAGTAACGATGACTAAAAAATCAGAACAATCATAACTTATGTAACTCATAACCAAATAACTTCACATGCAAAATTACAAAAATTATTTTAATAGATCATTGTAATAGAATTGAAAAAAGGCAAACACTTTAGATCTCTGTAAGGAATATATATAAAGTTTAAGGAAATGAATGGGAACAATAACCTCCAAATTTAGGGTGGTAGTTATCGCTGCTGTAAGGAGAGTGGATCAGAGAGGCCACACAGGATGTTTCAACCCTCTGGGTAACATTTTGTTTCTTAAGTTAGGTGGTGAATCCCACAGATTTGTATTGTATTATTCTTTCTCTCCTTTTTGTACATATGAAAACTGTTGTAACAAAATTTAAAAGTACGCTTTGGTAGCAAAAAGAAGAGAAAGGAATGTGCCCAGATAATTTCAAATTATTTTATGGCAAATTTGTATTTAATGTGAAATGTTAGGGATCTTTTAATATGTTCTACATAATGTCAGGCAGGGGTTCCAAAAGCATGTCCCCAAGGCCCTGACTCTACCAATGGTCCTCCAGGCCCCAGACAGCTTCCTGGAGGAAGTGGCGTTAAGCTGGGCGTTCAAAGATGAGTAGGAAAGAGCCAGGAGAAAAAAGCACTGAAGAAAGCATCAGGTGCAAAGGCCCAGAGTTGAGAGAGAAGTGGTAGGTTCTCTCAACAACCGGTAGCTCAGACAAGGCGGGAAAGAAACTGGCTGAGGAAGAGTCTTCTGTATCCACTGCTGACCACTGACCCAGCCCACCAGCCAGAGCCCCTAGATAGCAGCAGCACCAGCTGGGGCCTCGCCCAGCTTTGCCCTTAGAGACGATGCAGTTAGATGGTTGGGAAACTTTGCGTGCGGTCAGCTCTCAGGAGTCTCAGTCGCCAGGCTTTGGCTCCCTTCCCTTCCTCCATTCAAGCATTGCTCAGGGCTGAGCTGGGCCAAATGAAATCACAATGCTCGCTGGCCCTGGCTCCTCCTGATGGCCCCCTGATTTATGTCACAGCATTCCCAATATGCCTTATTGCCAAACTGGGCCAACTCAATAGCATTTACTTTAGTGCTTTTCAAAGTTCAATGTGCATTCAAATCACTGGAGATGGTGTTAAGATGCAGATCTTGATCTGGCAGGTCCAGGATGGGGCCTGACATTCTGCATTTTTATCAGGACCTCACGTGATGCTGCTGTTGCTGGTCCGCGGACCACACTTTAACTAACATCATCTTGGCAACTATTTGCGGAGCCCCTGTGGTGTGACAGGCACTGTGCTGCATACTTTTTATACATTTTCTAATGTAATCATTACAGTCACCCTCTGAAATTGAACTTTTTGTTTTTACTTTTCAGAATAGGAAACTGAGGGTCAGAAAGATATTTCACAATGTTAGTGAATGGCAGAGCTGGGCTTTGAACTTGAGTCTGTCTGACTCTAGAACTCATACTGGGCCTCCTCTTCAGAGGGCCTGCTATAGACTGAATTGTGTCCCCTCTAAATTCTTATATTAAAGCCCTAATCCCCCATGTGGCTGTATTTGGAGTAAAGAAGTAATTAAGTTTTAATGAGGCCACAAGGGTGAAACCCTGACCCCACAGCATTAGTGTCCTTAGGAGAAGAGGCACTAGAGAGCTTGCTCGCTCACTGTCTGTCATGTGAGGACACAGAGAGAAGGCAGCCATCTGTAAGCCAGGAAGACAGCCCTCACCAGGAGGTGAGCTGGCTGACATTTGATCTTGGACTTCCAGCCTCCAGAACTGGGAGAAATAACTCTGTTGTTTCAGCTACCCAGTCCGTGGTATTTTGTGTTGGCAGCCAGAGCAGACTAAGACAGGGACACAGCTGCTTACCAGTCAGCCAAGGATGCCATTTAAAATGAATCCCACCCCCTTTTTGTGGAATGCTGCTCTGCTCAACCTGAGCGGGACTGCAGAAGAACCAAAATACTACTACTAATAATCATAATTTACACCCAAGCCAAAGTTACCTGTACCCATTCACGAAATGAAAGCACAACAAAGCAACTCAGAACAGTGGAGCCACCCAAAGCCTCACACCCTAAATCCAAGCATGTTTCATGAGGAGACAGGAAGTGGCATAACAATCAGGTATAGTCTGCTCATTTGCTGCACGTACTTAGAGGGCTGAGCCTGCATCCTTGTGGAGTGAACAGGTATAATTAATAAGTAAATCCTAAAGGTTAGCCAAGCCCTGTGTAGCTGGGAATCAATGGAAAGCATGAGTCTGAATGATCTTCCTAAAGAAAAACTTAAATGCTGAATAAAATATTAAACAAGGGCAGGCGTGGTGGCTCACGCCTATAATCCCAGCACTTTGGGAGGCCAAGGAGGGCAAATCACAAGGTCAGGAGATTGAGACCATCCTGGCTAACATGGTAAAACCTTGTCTCTACCAAAAAAATACAAAAAAAATTAGCTGGGCCTGGTGGCGGGCACCTGTAGTCCCAGCTACTCAGGAGGCTGAGGCAGGAGAATGGCCTGAACCCGGAAGGCGGAGCTTGCAGTGAGCCAAGATCGCGCCACTGCACTCCAGCCTGGGCGACAGAGTGAGACTCCGTCTCAAAAAACAAACAAACAAACAAAAATTAAATAAAATATCTTTTTAGGTATATCCTCAGTGAACTGAGGTATATCCTCGTAGGTATATCCTTGTGAACTGACACAGACAAAAGTAGTCCATAGACCCCAAAACTGAGGATTAAGGAGCCTTGAAACTAGCTGGTACCCTGAGGGTTTCTGCAGGATCCTGGAGACTTTTAGCTTGCACTCTGATGGCTGCCCCAGAAGGGAGTTCAGGAGATAAGTCTTAGGGTCCACCCCACGATTTGGCAAAAAAAGCATGCATATATACACACATAAATTTTACAGATATAAAGGATGTATAGCACATAATTTACAAATCATAACGATAAAATATATAATACTCTGTTGTAAATTCCATATAGACAACTGATTCTTATAATATACTTTTGCTGATTTTTGCCAAACTCTTGTATCCGTAGCCAGTCTATTTTTTTTTGTTCTCAATGTTTGCTTTTATTTACTTATTTATTAATTATGCTTATAAGTTTATGGTGTACAAGTACAATTTTGTTACATGCATCAATTGCGTAGTGGTGAAGTCTGGGTTTTTTGTGTATTTATCACCCAACTAATGTCTGTTATACCCATTAAGTAATCTCTTGTCATCCACCCCCTTCAAACCCCTCACCATTCTGAGTCTCCATTATCTATCACTCCACACTCTACGTCCATGTGTACACATTGTTTAGCTCCCACTTATAAGTGAGAACATGTGATATTTGCCTGTGTCTGAATTGTTTCACTTAAGATAATGGCCTCCAGTTTCACTTAAGATAATGTTGCTGCAAATGATTTCACTCTTTTTCATGGCTGAATTCCACTGTGTATGTTTACCACATTTTCTTTATCCAGTCATTCGTTAATGGATACTTAGATAGATTCCATATCTTTGCTATCATAAATAGTGCTGGGATAAACATATAAGTGCAGGTATCTTTTTAATGTCTTTTCCTTTGGGTAGAAGCCCAGTAGTGGGATTGCTGGATTAAATGTAGTTCTATATTTAGTTCCTTGAGAAATCTTCATACTGTTTTCCATAGAGGTTGTACTAATATGCATTCTCACCAACAATGTAAGAGTTTCCTTTTCTTCACATTCTCAACAACATCTGTTATTTTTTTGCTTCTTTAATAATAGCCTTTCTGACCGGTGTAAGATGATAGCCCATTGTGGTTTTAATTTGCATTTCTCTGGTGACTGCTGATGTTGAACATTTTTTCATATCCATAGCCAACCTATTGTTGCAATTCACCATAACTCTAACAGGAATGTTGGTTGACACTTATGATAAGGAGAAAGATAAAATGAAATGACAATGACATATGTGTATTAGTCTGTTTTCATGCTGCTGATAAAGACCTACCCAAGACTGGGAAGAAAAAGAGGTTTAATGGACTTACTATTCCACATGACTGGGGAGGCCTCACAATCATGGTGGAAGGCAAGGGAGGAGCAAGTCACATCTTACATGGATGGCAGCAGGCAAAGAGAGATTGTGCAGAGAAACTCCCAGTTTTAAAACCATCTGATCTTGTGAGACCTATTCACTATCACAAAAACAGTATGGGAAAGACCCGCCCCCGTGATTCAATTATGTCCCACCAGGTCCCTCCCATAACACGTGGGAATTATGGGAGCTATAAGATGAGATTTTGACATACGTCCCATCAATACCTAATTTATTGAGAGTTTTTAGCATGAAGGGCTGTTGAATTTTGTCAAAGGCCTTTTCTGCATCTATTGAGATATTCATGTGGTTTTTGTCTTTGGTTCTGCTTATATGCTGGATTATGTTTATTGATTTGCGTATGTTGAACCAGCCTTGCATCCCAGGGATGAAGCCCACTTGATCATGGTGGATAAGCTTTTTGATGTGCTGCTGGATGTGGTTTGCTAGTATTTTATTGAGGATTTTTGCATCGATGTTCATCAGGGATATTGGTCTAAAATTCTCTTTTTTCGTTGTGTCTCTGCCAGGCTTTCGTATCAGGATGATGCTGGCCTCATAAAACGAGTTTGGGAGGATTCCCTCTTTTTCTATTGATTGGAATAGTTTCAGAAGGAATGGTACCAGCTCCTCCTTGTACCTCTGGTAGAATTCAGCTGTGAATCCGTCTGGTCCTCGACTTTTTTTGGTTGGTAAGCTATTAATTATTGCCTCAACTTCAGAGCCTGTTATTGGTCTACTCAGAGATTCAACTTCTTCCTGGTTTAGTCTTGGGAGGGTGTATGTGTCAAGGAATGTATCCATTTCTTCTAGATTTCCTAGTTTATTTGCGTAGAGGTGTTTATAGTATTCTCTGATGGTAGTTTGTATTTCTGTGGGATCGGTGGTGATCTCCCCTTTATCATTTTTTATTGCGTCCACTTGATTCTTCTCTCTTTTCTTTATTAGTCTTGCTAGTGGTCTATCAATTTTGTTCATCTTTTCAAAAAAACATCTCCTGGATTCATTGATTTTTTGAAGGGTTTTTTTGTGTCTCTGTCTCCTTCAGTTCTGCTCTGATTTTAGTTATTTCTTGCCTTCTGCTAGCTTTTGAATGCATTTGCTCTTGCTTCTCTAGTTCTTTTAATTGTGATGTTAGGGTGTTAATTTTAGGTCTTTCCTACTTTCTCTTCTGGGCATTTAGTGCTATAAATTTCCCTCTACACACTGCTTTAAATGTGTCCCAGAGATTCTGGTATGTTGTGTCTTTGTTCTCCTTGGTTTCAAAGAACATCTTTATTTCTGCCTTCATTTCGTTATGTACCCAGTAGTCATTCAGGAGCAGGTTGTTCAGTTTCCATGTAGTTGAGTGGTTTTGAGTGAGTGTCTTAATCCTGAGTTCTAGTTTGATTGCACTGTGGTCTGAGAGACAGTTTGTTATAATTTCTTTCTTTTACATTTGCTGAGGAGTGCTTTACTTCCAACTATGTGGTCAATTTTGGAATAAGTGCGATGTGGTGCTGAGAAGAATGTATATTCTGTTGATTTGGGGTGGAGAGTTCTGTAGATGTCTATTAGGTCTGCTTGGTGCAGAGCTGAGTTCAATTCCTGGATATCCTTGTTAACTTTCTGTCTTGTGGATCTGTCTAATGTTGACAGTGGGGTGTTAAAGTCTCCCATTATTATTGTGTGGGAGTCTAAGTCTCTTTGTAGGTCTCTAACGACTTGCTTTATGAATCTGGGTGCTCCTGTGTTGGGTGCATATATATTTAGGATAGTTAGCTCTTCTTGTTGAATTGCTCCTTTTACCATTATGTAATTGCCTTGTCTCTTTTTTTTTTTTTTTTTTTGGAGACGGAGTCTCGCTCTGTCACCCAGGCTGGAGTGCAGTGGTGCGATCTCGGCTCACTGCAAGCTCCGCCTCCCGGGTTCACGCCATTCTCCTGCCTCAGCCTCTCCGAGTAGCTGGGACTACAGGCGCCCACCACCACGACCGGCTAATTTTTTGTATTTTTAGTAGAGATGGGGTTTCACCGTGGTCTCGATCTCCTGACCTTGTGATCTGCCCGCCTCAGCCTCCCAAAGTGCTGGGATTACAAGCGTGAGCCACCGCGCCCAGCCTGGCCTTGTCTCTTTTGATCTTTGTTGGTTTGATAAGAGCTATTTATGACAAACCCACAGCCAATATCATACTGAATGGGCAAAAACTGGAAGCATTCCCTTTGAAAACTGGCATAAGACAGGGATGCCCTCTCTCACCACTTCTATTCAACATAGTGTTGGAAGTTCTGGCCAGGGCAATCAGGCAGGAGAAAGAAATAAAGGGTATTCAATTAGGAAAAGAGGAAGTCAAATTGCCCTTGTTTGCAGTTGACATGATTGTATATCTAGAAAACCCCATTGTCTCAGCCCAAAATCTCCTTAAGCTGATAAGCAACTTTAGCAAAGTCTCAGGATACAAAATCAATGTGCAAAAATCACAAGCATTCTTTTACACCAATAACAGACAAACAGAGAGCCAAATCATGACTGAACTCCCATTCACAATTGCTTCAAAGAGAATAAAATACCTAGGAATCCAACTTACAAGGGATGAAGGACCTCTTCAAGGAAAACTACAAACCACTGCTCAATGAAATAAAAGAGGATACAAACAAATGGAAGAACATTTCATGCTCATGGGTAGGAAGAATCAATATCAGGAAAATGGCCATACTGCCCAAGGTAATTTATAGATTCAATGCCATCCCCATCAAGCTACCAATGACTTTCTTCACAGAATTGGAAAAAAACTACTTTAAAGTTCATATGGAACCAAAAAAGAGCCCGCATTGCCAAGTCAATCCTAAGCCAAAAGAACAAAGCTGGAGGCATCACGCTACCTGACTTCAAACTCTACTACAAGGCTACAGTAACCAAAACAGCATGGTACTGGTACCAAAGCAGAGATACAGACCAATGGAACAGAACAGGGCCCTCAGAAATAATACTACACATCTACAACCATCTGATCTTTGGGTTCTTTCTTAAAAGAGATACATGCTGAAGTACTTAATAGTCTAGGGGGCTAGTATTAGTCTAGTATTTATTTTAAGATAGTTCAGCAAAAATATATGTATAAATGTAATAAATATGGCAAAACATTAAATTGCTTGAATTTAGGTCACAAGAATTTAGGTCACAATCCTTTTCTATATATTGTATGTTTGAAATTTTCTATAATTGAAAAAAGATTTTTGGGCAGGGTGCAGTGGCTCACGCCTGTAATCCCAGCACTTTGTGAGGCTGAGGTGGGTGAATCACCTGAGGTCAGGAGTTCAAGACCAGCCTGGCCAACATGGTGAAACCTCATCTCTACTAAAAATACAAAAATGAGCCACGCATGGTGGTGAGGGCCTGTTATTCCAGCTACTTGGCAGGCTGAGGCAGGAGAATTGCTTGAACCCAGGAGGCGGAAGTTGTAATGAACCGAGATCACGCCACTGAACACCAGCCTGGGTGACAGAGTGAGAGTCTGTCTCAAAAAAAAAAAAAAAAAAAAAAAGAAAAGAAAAAAGATTTTTCAACAGGGAATGATTTAAATTAGTTGGCTTTTTGTGTGTGTGCAGATGACCAGGTAAGAAATATTTTAGGCTTCATGGGTGATATAGATCTCTGTCACATATTATTTGGTTTTCTTTACAATGCTTTACAAATTTAAAAAACATTCTTAGCTCAAAGACCATATAAAAAAAAGGCCAGGTATGGTGGCTCACACCTGTAAGCCAAGCACTTTGGGAAGTCAAAACAGGTAGATGACTTGAGTCCAGGAGTTTGAGACCATCCTGGGTCAACATGGTGAAACTCCATCTCTACAAAAATTAGCTGAGCATGGTGGCACATGCCTGTAGTCCCAGCTACTCAGAAGGCTGAGAGGTGGGAGGATAGCTTGAGCCCAGGGGGTCAAAGCTGCAATGAGCTGTGATTGCACCACTGCACTCCAGCCTGGGTGATAAAGACCATGTCTCAAAACAAACAAACAAAAAAGCCTAAAAACAAGCTATGAGTCACATTTGGCTCATAAGATATAATTTGCCAACCTGTTTCAAATTTAAGATTAGATATAGTAGAAGAAAGAATTAGTGAATTGAAAATATGGAGCTGAAGAAAATACAACAAATACAGCCCAGAAAGACAGTGAGATGAAAAAATATTAAAAAGAGGATAAAAAATATTAAGAGATACAGTGAAAAGTCTCAACTATATAAAATCATGGTTTCAGTGGGAAATAAGTAATGAAATAGGAAAAAGGTAATATGCAGAGATGATGGCTGAGAATGTTCTAGAATTGTTGAAAGATACTAATCCTCAAATTCAGGAAGTTCAGTGAATCCTAGGCAGGATAAACGAAGAGAAATCCAAACTCAGGTACCTCACAGCGAAACTATAACACAAACACAAGAGTCAGAGATATAGAATCCAAAAAGCAGCTGGAGAGAAACACAGGTCACCTACAAATAAATAGCAATTAGACTGATGGCTAATTTCTCAACAGCAACAACTGAAACCGGAAGACAGTAGAATAATATCTTTGCTGTCCTAAGAGAAAATAGCTGTCAAGATTCCATATCTTTCAAGAATGGTGAAATAAAATCATTTTCAGACAAACACAAACAGAGTGTGCTACAAAAAAAATTATTATTAAAGAATGTACTTCAGGTATCCCAGATGGAATAACTGAGATAGAAAAATAAATGGGGCTGGGAAAGTGGCTCATGCTTGCAGTCCCAACATTGCCAAAGCAGGAGGATCACTTGAGCCCAAGGTTCGGGACCAGCCTAGGCAACATGGTGAGACCCAGTCTCTACAAAAAAGTTTTAAAACTTAGCTGAGCATAGTGTTGCACACCCATAGTCCCAGGTACTTGAGAGGCTGAGGTGGGAGGGTTGCCTGAGCCTTGGGAGGTGGAGGCTGCAGTGAGCCATGTTTGTACAATGCACTCCAGCCTGGATGACAGAGTGAGAGAAGAAAGAAAAAGATAGACAGAAAGGAAAGAAGGAAGGAAAGAAGGAAGGAAGGAAGGGAGGGAGGGAGGAGGGAGGGAGGGAGAGAGGGAAGGAAGGAAGGAGGGAAGGAAGGAAGGAAAGAAAGAGGAAGAGAAAGAAAGAGAAAGAGAAGGAGAGTAAGGAAGGAAGGAAAGGAAGAAAGAGAGAGAAAGAAGGAAAGGAAAGGAAAGGAAAGGAAAAAGGAAAAGGAAAAGGGAAAGGGAGAAGGAAGGAAGAACGGAAGGAAGGAAAGAAGGAAGGAAGGAAGGGGGAAAAAGAAATGGTGATCAAAGATGTTGGCAAATATGTGAATAAGATTAAGTTTATATTGTCCTTACAAAAACATTAAATACTCTGAAATCTGTGTGTGTGACATGGGAAACAAGCTCAAATGCTGTGGGAGAATACCATATAAGTCAGGGAAGTGTGATTGGAATTAAAGCATTCTAAGGTTCCTATATTATTTGGGAGGAATGCACAGATATTGATTGACTTTTGACTTCATCATGTTAGGTATGCATGTTAAAGCTAGGGACAGAAGGTAGAATAGTAGTTACCAGGGATTGGGGAAGGAGAGTTACTTCTTAATGGGTACTGAGTTTCAGTTTGGGATGATGAAAAAGTTCTGGAGATGGATAGTGGCGACAATTGCACAACAATGTGAGTGTATTTAACAACACCGAATTAAACTCTTAAAAATGGTCAAAATTGTAACTTTTGTGTTATACATATTTTACCACAATTAAAAAAATAAAGAGCTAGCCTTCCTTCCTTCCTTCCTTCCTTCCTTCCTTCCTTCCTTCCTTCCTTCCTTCCTTTCTTCCTTCCTTCCTTCCTTCCTTCCTTCCTTTCTTTCTTTCTTTCTTTCTTTCTTTCTTTCTTTCTTTCTTTCTTTCTTTCTTTCTTTCTTTCTTTCTTTCTTTCTTTCTTTCTTTCTTTCTTTCTTTCTTTCTTTCTTTCTTTCTTTCTTTCCCTCTCTGGCCCAGCTGCAGTCTACTCGGCTTGCTGCTGCCCACGCCGCGGACTCCCTGGGACTGCCGGCGCCCGCCACCGCTGCCTGCCTTTTCTCCTTTGCATGCAGGCACGCGTTCGCCATCTTGGCCACGCTGCTCGCCAGCTCCTCACGCCGAGTGCTCTGCCCGCCTCGGCCTCCCGAGGTACTGGGACTGCAGACGGAGTCTCGCTCACCCAGTGCTCGGTGTTGCCCGGGCTGAAGGGCGGTGGCGTGGTCTGGCCTCGCGGCGGCCTCTGCCCCCCGGCCGCCTGCCTTGGCCTGCCAGGGTGATGGGATTGCAGCCCCTGCCCGGCCGCCGCCCCATCTGGAAGGTGGGGAGCGCCTCTGCCCGGCCGCCCCGTCTGGGAGGTGAGGAGCACCTCTGCCCGGCCGCCCCGTCTGGGAGGTGAGGAGCGCCTCTGCCCGGCCGCCCCGTCTGGGAAGTGAGAAGCGCCTCTGCCTGGCCACCCACCGTCTGGGAAGTGAGGAGCGCCTCTGCCCGGCCACCCACCGTCTGGGAAGTGAGGAGCGCCTCTGCCCGGCCACCCACCGTCTGGGAAGTGAGGAGCGCCTCTGCCCGGCCACCCACCGTCTGGGAAGTGAGGAGCGCCTCTGCCCGGCCACCCACCGTCTGGGAAGTGAGGAGCGCCTCTGCCCGGCCACCCACCGTCTGGGAAGTGAGGAGCGCCTCTGCCCGGCCACCCACCGTCTGGGAAGTGAGGAGCGCCTCTGCCCGGCCACCCACCGTCTGGGAGGTGAGGAGCGCCTCTGCCCGGCCACCCACCGTCTGGGAGGTGAGGAGCGCCTCTGCCCGGCCACCCACCGTCTGGGAAGTGAGGAGCGCCTCTGCCCGGCCACCCACCGTCTGGGAAGTGAGGAGCGCCTCTGCCCGGCCGCCCCGTCTGGGAAGTGAGGAGCGCCTCTGCCCGGCCACCCACCGTCTGGGAAGTGAGGAGCGCCTCTGCCCGGCCACCCATCGTCTGGGAAGTGAGGAGCACCTCTGCCCGGCCGCCCCGTCCGGGAAGAAGTGAGGAGCGCCTCTGCCCGGCCGCCCCGCCCGGGAAGAAGTGAGGAGCGCCTCTGCCCGGCCGCCCCGCCCGGGAAGAAGTGAGGAGCGCCTCTGCCCGGCCGCCCCGTCCGGGAAGAAGTGAGGAGCGCCTCTGCCCGGCCGCCCCGTCCGGGAAGAAGTGAGGAGCACCTCTGCCCGGCCACCCATCGTCTGGGAAGTGAGGAGCGCCTCTGCCCGGCCACCCACCGTCTGGGAAGTGAGGAGCGCCTCTGCCCGGCCGCCCCGTCTGGGAGGTGAGGAGCGCCTCTGCCCGGCCACCCACCGTCTGGGAAGTGAGGAGCGCCTCTGCCCGGCCACCCACCGTCTGGGAAGTGAGGAGCGCCTCTGCCCGGCCACCCACCGTCTGGGAGGTGAGGAGCGCCTCTGCCCGGCCACCCACCGTCTGGGAGGTGAGGAGCGCCTCTGCCCGGCCACCCACCGTCTGGGAGGTGAGGAGCGCCTCTGCCCGGCCACCCACCGTCTGGGAAGTGAGGAGCGCCTCTGCCCGGCCGCCCCGTCTGGGAAGTGAGGAGCGCCTCTGCCCGGCCACCCACCGTCTGGGAAGTGAGGAGCGCCTCTGCCCGGCCACCCATCGTCTGGGAAGTGAGGAGCACCTCTGCCCGGCCGCCCCGTCCGGGAAGAAGTGAGGAGCGCCTCTGCCCGGCCGCCCCGCCCGGGAAGAAGTGAGGAGCGCCTCTGCCCGGCCGCCCCGCCCGGGAAGAAGTGAGGAGCGCCTCTGCCCGGCCGCCCCGTCCGGGAAGAAGTGAGGAGCGCCTCTGCCCGGCCGCCCCGTCCGGGAAGAAGTGAGGAGCACCTCTGCCCGGCCACCCATCGTCTGGGAAGTGAGGAGCGCCTCTGCCCGGCCACCCACCGTCTGGGAAGTGAGGAGCGCCTCTGCCCGGCCGCCCCGTCTGGGAGGTGAGGAGCGCCTCTGCCCGGCCGCCCCGTCTGGGAAGTGAGGAGTGCCTCTACCCGGCCGCCCCGTCTGGGAAGTGAGCAGTGCCTCTGCCCGGCCGCCCCGTCTGGGAAGTGAGGAGCGCCTCTGCCCGGCCACCCACCGTCTGGGAAGTGAGGAGCGCCTCTGCCCGGCCACCCACCGTCTGGGAAGTGAGGAGCGCCTCTGCCCGGCCACCCACCGTCTGGGAAGTGAGGAGCGCCTCTGCCCGGCCACCCACCGTCTGGGAAGTGAGGAGCGCCTCTGCCCGGCCACCCACCGTCTGGGAAGTGAGGAGCGCCTCTGCCCGGCCACCCACCGTCTGGGAAGTGAGGAGCGCCTCTGCCCGGCCACCCACCGTCTGGGAAGTGAGGAGCGCCTCTGCCCGGCCACCCACCGTCTGGGAAGTGAGGAGCGCCTCTGCCCGGCCACCCATCGTCTGGGAAGTGAGGAGCGCCTCCGCCCGGCCGCCCCGTCCGGGAAGAAGTGAGGAGCGCCTCTGCCCGGCCGCCCCGCCCGGGAAGAAGTGAGGAGCGCCTCTGCCCGGCCGCCCCGCCCGGGAAGAAGTGAGGAGCGCCTCTGCCCGGCCGCCCCGCCCGGGAAGAAGTGAGGAGCGCCTCTGCCCGGCCGCCCCGTCCGGGAAGAAGTGAGGAGCGCCTCTGCCCGGCCGCCCCCGTCCGGGAAGAAGTGAGGAGCGCCTCAGCCCGGCCGCCCTGTCTGGGAAGTGAGGAGCGCCTCTGCCCGGCCGCCCCGTCCGGGAAGAAATGAGGAGAGCCTCTGCCCGGGCGCCCCATCCGGGAAGAAGCGAGGAGCGCCTCTGCCCGGCCGCCCCATCCGGGAAGAAGTGAGGAGCGCCTCTGCCCGGTCACCCATCGTCTGGGAAGTGAGGAGCGCCTCTGCCCGGCCACCCACCGTCTGGGAAGTGAGGAGCGCCTCTGCCCGGCCGCCCCGTCTGGGAAGTGAGGAGTGCCCCTACCCGGCCGCCCCGTCTGGGAAGTGAGCAGCGCCTCTGCCCGGCCGCCCCGTCCGGGAAGAAGTGAGGAGCGCCTCTGCCCGGCCGCCCCGTCCGGGAAGAAGTGAGGAGCGCCTCTGCCCGGCCGCCCCGCCCGGGAAGAAGTGAGGAGCGCCTCTGCCCGGCCGCCCCGCCCGGGAAGAAGTGAGGAGCGCCTCTGCCCGGCCGCCCCGTCTGGGAAGTGAGGAGCGCCTCTGCCCGGCCGCCCCGTCCGGGAAGAAATGAGGAGCGCCTCTGCCCGGGCGCCCCATCCGGGAAGAAGTGAGGAGCGCCTCTGCACAGCCACCCATCGTCTGGGAAGTGAGGAGCGCCTCTGCCCGGCCACCCACCGTCTGGGAAGTGAGGAGCGCCTCTGCCCGGCCGCCCCGTCCGGGAAGAAGTGAGGAGCGCCTCTGCCCGGCCGCCCCGTCCGGGAAGAAGTGAGGAGCGCCTCTGCCCGGCCGCCCCGTCTGGGAAGAAGTGAGGAGCGCCTCTGCCCGGCCGCCCCGTCTGGGAGGTGAGGAGCACCTCTGCCCGGCCACCCATCGTCTGGGAGGTGAGGAGCGCCTCTGCCAGGCCACCCATCGTCTGGGAGGTGAGGAGCGCCTCTGCCCGGCCACCCATCATCTGGAAAGTGAGGAGCGCCTCTGCCTGGCTGCCCCATCTGGGAAGTGAGGAGTGCCTCTGCCCGGACACCCATCGTCTGGGAGATGAGGAGCGCCTCTGCCCGGCCGCCCATCGTCTGGGAAGTGAGGAGCGCCTCTGCCCGGCCACCCATCGTCTGGGAAGTGAGGAGCGCCTCTGCCCGGCCACCTATCGTCTGGGAAGAAGTGAGGAGCGTCTCTGCCTGGCCGCCCCGTCTGGGAAGTGAGGAGCCCCTCTGCCCGGCCGCCCCATGTCTGGGTAGAAGTGAGGAGCTCCTCTGCCTGGCCGCTCCGTCTGGGAGGTCTACCACGGAGGCCAGAAGCAATGTGGGGGCTGGACGTGGTGGCTCACGCCTGTGGTCCCGGCACTCTGGGGGGCGAGGCGGGTTGATCACTTCGGGCTAGGAGTTCAAGACCAGTCTGGCCAACTTGGCGAAACATGAAGAATACAACAGACAAACCAACCAACCAACTCAATGACAACAAAACAGGTCTACCCTGGAGTCATACTCTAATTTTTTCTATTTTCCTCCCTTTCTGATCCTTTATCCCACTTTCTTTTTCTTCCTCTTCCTTCTCCCTCTTCTTTGTCAAATAGAGGATTGAGTTATTATCACTTATCCATATAAAGTCCCTCTCTCATTTATTTTAACTCCCACCCCCATTTCTATTCCCCGACTTCCCATGTGCAACCTTCCTAATATGTTTGATACGCATCTTTTTGTTTGTATGTATTTTTAGAAAATGTTTATTGTTTTTGTATGCAAAAAAAATTAATAAAAAAAAAAAAAAAAAAAAAAAAAAAAAAAAAAAAATAAAGAGCTAGGATAACCGCTAAAAAGACCAGACATAAACCATATAAATTCCAAACAAGTAGGATGGTTGGGGGAATGAAATAAAAAGTTTTTAAAAATGAAAAGAAAACAAGAAAGGAGGTAAAGTTGAGAGGCAGGCACAGCTAACAGCGAAATGTTTAGGGAGGCATGTATAGTGGTTCACAGATAGAGAAAATCAGAGAAATGAGTGACCCAGAATTCAGAAGAGTGATGACGGACTGGGCGCAGTGGCTCACACCTGTAATCCCAGCACTTTGGGAGGCTGAGGCGGGCAAATCACCTGAGGTCAGGAGTTCGAGACCAGCCTGGCCAACATAGTAGGCGAAACCCCGTCTCTACTAAAAATACAAAAATTAGCCAGGCGCGGTGGCGCACCTGTAGTCTTGGAGGCTGAGGCAGGAGAATCACTTGAACCTGGGAGGCAGAGGTTGTAGTGAGCCAAGATCGTGCCACTGCACTCCAGCATGGGTGACAGAGCGAGACTGTGTCTCAAAAAACAAAACAAAACAAAAAAAGAATGGTGAGGAGGGAGGGGTGTGGAATCATGGAAGGAGGACACACAGTGGCTTCTAGGGCACTGGTAACTTCATTTTTAAAGCTGGATGGTGAGTATATAGGTACTCATTCTATTATTTTTCTTTAAAACTGTTCAGTTTTTAATATATTTTGTATGTATGAAATATTATATAATTACACTCAAAACTTTCTTAAGAAAGGAAAACATAATTGTAAAGAAGGTGTTAAAATTAAACTCTCCAAAGGACTAGGGGTGAGCAATGCAGGGCACCGGCTTCAGCGCTGATGTCTGCAGCTGAAGGATGATTTAAACCAAGCCTGTTTTGTTCTCTCCCCTTTGATTCTCCCTGAATAGGTATAGTGTCTTCTCTATTTTCTTATCCTTTAGCGCCTTCTTTATGGTTAAGGTAGGGCTGTCACAAGCCTCCCTCCTTGGTTTGTTTTGTCTTCTACTTTTTCATGACTTTTGTGACACCCGACAGGTGGCTAACATCCTGCAGGTATTAGTTCAAGGGTAGAACTGTCTGGTGACCTCTGCTTTACCTTGATCTTCAGAGGTTTGACAGTCTCCTCACAGGATTAGCAGAGTTAGTGGCTTGGAGGATCTCCATCTTCCCTGTATTTGTTACATAGAATATAACTCTCATGTGTGGATAATGGACAATGGGGAACACACGATACAGCTAATAATTACAATGAATACTCATTTATTCTGCGTAAGCACTCTCCATGCATAATCTCATTTAATCCTCACAGCAACTCCATGAACTGAGTAGTATTTTCATTCTTGATTAACACATAAAGAAACTGAGTCTCAGCCGGGCGCAGTGGCTCACTCCTATAATCCCAGCACTTTGGGAGCTGAGGAGGGTGGATCATGAGGTCAGGAGTTCAAGACCAGCCTGGCCAAGATGGTAAAACCCTGTCTCTACTAAAAATACAAAAATTGGCCGGGCGTGGTGGCAGGCGCCTGTAATCCCAGCTACTTGGGAGGCTGAGGCAGAGAATTGCTTGAACCTGGGAGGCGGAGGTTGCAGTGAGCTGAGATCACGCCACTGCACTCCAGCCTGGGCCACAGAGCGAGACTCCATCTCAAAAAAGAAAAAAACTGAGTCTCAAAGAGGTTAAGTGAACCGTACACCTGGTCACAGGAGAGCCAAGCCATCTCACTAAGATATCAGGGTCCTTGAGCGCCTGTGGCTGCTTGTCTAGGCAACTGAACACCCAGAGGGCCATTGCAAACCCTTGAAAATACTGAGAAAAGACTTGTCTCGTATTCACAGAAAGTCCAGAGAAATGTCCTCATCCTCCAAGACCTTCTCAGAGTGAAAAGCTCACCTGGGAATTATGATACAATTCTACAAACTCACTTTCCACTTTGCCTCTTACCCTTATGAGTAATTAAGCAATTGGGAGCATGGGAATGAGATGGTGTGAATTTGGGCAAGTCACTTAACTTCTCTACCTCATTAAATGGAGATAATGGTACTTACCTCATGGAGTTATTATGAAAATGAAATATTAATGTATGTGTAGTTCTTAGAACAGTGCTTGGCATACAGTCATCACTATATGTTGGCTGTCATTATTAGTAGTAAATTATTATTAATCTGCAGTCGAAGTGGCCCCAGTGACTCAGCTCCTGACTTTTGGATGGCTGGGTTGCTGGGTTGTCTCCACATGAGCCTTGGGGATTAAGTTCCATGATCAAATCCCAGAGGAAGGCAGGAAGGTGGGCAGACCCAGGTGGTTAAGAAGGAGACCGGGGTGGGTGAGCTGAAAATGCAACTGAGTCAGGGCAGTGGAAGTCTTCCTCTTTCCACTCACTGCGTGCTGTGAGTAGCCCCTGGGCTGATGAAAGGGGGCTCTGAGGTGGATGTTTCATCCCGATTGGTACCAGTACAGATGAGTCAGAGAGCATCGTTTAGACCAGGCGCTGTGGCTCACGCTAGTAATCCCAGCACTTTGGGAAACCAAAGAGGAAATTTTTTATTTACAAATTTTTTAAAAATGAGAGAACATTGTTTAGACATGGCTGCTATATATCATGTGGCTAATTGATTTGGATAACTCCAAAGTATTCTTTCTCAACACCAGAATTTGTGGTGTGGCCTTCTTCTTTTGTTTTTCTCTGGGAGTCTTGGGGATCAAACGATCAAAGGAACATAGAGTCCCAAGACCAAGGTGATATTAATCCATTAAGCTCTGGGAGCATTGTGAAAGAAGTATTCATCACAGGAGATTCTTGAGTTTCAAAAGGACCCAAAGGGAACAGCTCATAGTCTGGCTTGGAAGAAGTTCCGTTCTCATTTGCCCTATCTGATTAGCAAGACTAACTCTTCCTTGTCAAGAAACATGAATCGAATGCTTAATGTCAAGGTAGACAAGACAAGGCTTTTTTTTTTTTTTTTTTTTCCATTTGAGACAGAATATCACTTTGTCGCCCAGGCTGAAGTGCAGTGGTGCTATCTTGGCTCACTGCCACCTCTAGCTCCTGGGTTCAAGTGATTCTTGTGCCTCAGCCTCCCAAGTAGCTGAGACTACAGATATGCATCACCACGCCTGGCTAATTTTTGTATTTTTTTTAGTAGAGACGGGTTTCGCTATGTTGGCCAGGCTAGTCTTGAACTCCTGACCTCAAGTGATCCACCTGCCTCGGCCACCCAAAGTGCTGGGATTACAGGCATGAACCACCGCACCCGGCCAAGACAAGGCTCTTTTTGGAGATTTCACTAAGATGACAACAGCTTCCTCTCTCTGCACCTTCCTTGCTGATGCCTTCCCAGCACCCTGGGGCTCCACATCTCTGTGGGGGCTGACTCTCAAAATGACCAGGTCTGGGGGAAGTAGAGAGCTTGGCTCCCAGGCTATATTATCTCCTTCATTCTTCACAGTAAGAGGCCTAGAGAGATTAAGTGGCAAATCACTCAGAGTTTTTGGCTGCAAATAACAGAACCCACTCTGGCAAGTTAAGCAGAAAAGGCTTTTTTGTGCCTCTCAAGGAATCTCTGTGAAGGCAGAAGTCAGGCTTGACAGCTGTGACAAGGCAGAGCCACTATGAGGAAACACTCTGCTGCCCATAGGCCACGGTGCCCCTCATGTAGTGGATGCAGGGCTCCACATGCCACCACGCGACCCTGCCACAGCTGCCTTCGGAGTCTGAGTGCTTCTGCCACCACCCTGTCAAAACCACTCTCACTTCCCAACTCCTAGGCTGCAAGGTTGCATCTGATTGGTGGAGAGCAGGTCACATGTCTGTACCCTAGCTGCAAAGGAAGCTGGGAAAGTAAGTTTCCAGTTCCTACTCCTGGGAGGCACAGACTCAAAACGTGAAGGACACCCTAAAAGAAGAAGAGTGTGCATGAGCAGCCAAGAATAATGATAAATGTTCACATATATCAGCGACCTAAAATCACATGACTGAGACACACCACAGAGCCAACCACACTACCCTGAGAAAGGCCTCTGGGTACTGACCCGCTGCCTGGGACAGAACCCACCTGCATCCCCTCAGGTTCTCATTCAGCCGCAGGAGTCATCAGCATAAAGCTGGTCCCTCCTTCTTACCGGGGGCCTTCCTTCTCCACGTATCCTGGAAGCAATGGCTTCATTGTTGCTTTTATGTTTTATTGGGCCTTTTTAGGCAAACTGAGTGAAGTGGGCAGAGGAGAACTGCTGGGGACCAGAGGGGACCTGAAGGAGCAGCCACTGCGCAGGGCCAGATGTTTCCATTTGAAAATATGGGCCCAACAGCCAGCTACTCTGATTTTTCCAGAGAAGCCAGGCATCTGGCCAGGCATTCTCTATATGACATCTCCAGATTTGTTAATGTTTGAGCAAATTTGCCATTGAGCAAATATTATTCTTTTTAAAAATGTTTTAATATGAAAAACTTCAAACATATAGAAAAATAGAGTGAATACTATAATGAACACCCATCATCCAAATATACTCATTACTCAAATTTAACAGTTTTAACATTTTGCAATATTTTTTCATCTATTTTTTTCTGCTTAAGTTTTTAAAGTGACAACATCAAAGGAGCTATTAAAATGTTTTCGTCCTTAAATACTTCAGTTGGCATCTTTTCAAAGCTACTATAACACTTAAAAAATTAACATATTTCTTATTATCATCTAATACCTTGTTCTTACACAAATTTCTTTTACCACCCTAAAAATGACTTCTTTAGATGATTTATTCAAAGCAGAATCCAACTGTGGACCAAGAATTGGATTCGGTTATCATGCAACTTATGTGTCTTTAATCTCAAGGAATCCCCACTGGTTTTGTTTTGTGGTGTGTGTGTGTGTGTGTGTGTGTTTTAACATTGATTTGAAGAACCCACCTCGGTGTCTAGTTGAATTGTTCTGTCTATATATCTGACTCTTCCCTTGTGGTGTCACTTAATATGGTCCATACCCCTTGCATTTCCTACAAACTGAAAGTTAGATTTAAAGTCTTGATTGATCTCAGGTTAATATTTTGGGAAGAATATATCTCAGGTGATGTGGACTGCCTAATCCATCGCCTGGGAAAGCACAGGATGTCATCCTACCAGCAGTAATGCTAAGATGGTGGACACAGTTCCCTCCAGTGTATCTGTATTTTCTTCCTCAGACCAGTCATTTTCCCCTGAGAAACTTTTTACCTAATGGTTTTAACATTCATTGATACTCTTTGCCTGAATCAATTATTTCATTAGGATTAGGGATTGCAAGATGGTGTTTTTCTTCCTTCTCCTTCTCCTTCTCCTTTTTCTCCTCTTCCTCCTCCTCCTCCTTCTTCTTTTTTTTGAGACAGGGTCTCACTCTCGTCCAGGCTGGAGAGTGGTGGTTCAATCACAGCTCACTGCAACCTCAGACTCTTGGGCTCAAGCAATCCTCCTGCCTCAGCCTCCCAAGTAGCTGGGATTACAGGCACATACCACCATGCCTGGCTAAATGTTTAAAATTTTAGTAGAGACACGGTCTCACTATGTTGCCCAGGCTGGTCTCAAACTCCTGGGCTCAAGCAATCCTTCTGCTTAGGCCTCCCAAAGTGCTGGAATTACAGGTGTGAGTCCCCATACCCAGCCTATAATCTATTTTTAAAATTGATATAATTTATTTTTAAAGTGTTATGTAGTTCCTGACAATGTTTATTTGTGGTATGTACCCACTAGGAAATAAACATTGTCAGGAACTACATAACAGCTTTCACAGAGGTTAACTCTGGGTGATGATTTTAATTTATTCAATTTGCTTATGCATATTTTCTAAATTTTCTGTGATAAGCAAGTATTAGCTTTTAGTAAAAAATATAGGTATATGTATAAGGTTATATATATGTATGTGTATATGTGTGTGTGTGTATGAATGTAATCAGGATAAACACACAAGGACACTCAATGAATGAATATAACAGGTAAGGAAAAAAGAACTGGGCTGCCCCACGACCACACCCATGAGGTCAGAGATGCTCAGATGAGAGGACGCTAGGCCTGTAGGTGCCTGTGGGGACGATGTCACCTACTCAGCAACTCTGACTTGTGCAGTGTTCCCTGTCATCTTCAAATGGAATGTGTCTATGCTAAGAACCAACAATGCTGACCACACTTCATACACTACTCAGTTCTCACACTAATTGCACTAATTGCCCATCCCAACTGGCCCTTAGCTGAATGAATCAAATTATCTTCATATTTGACTTGAAGTCTTTCCAAGCCAAACCTATCCCCACCTCAACCCCTGCCAGTATGGCAAGAGCAGCTCAGGCTGGACCCAGGCCACTCTCAGGTTAAATGCACAGTCACCCAACTTGGCAGTAAAAGTCAATGGGCCGGGGACAGGGTGGTACAGGCAATTATCTGGGAGGGTCCCCTTGGCCTGATGCTTGGTTCCCAGCCCTGGTCTATGGACACCATCCCAGCTCTGTTCCCCCTACTTCCCCAGGGACTTGGATAAAAGGCTTCCCTCTCCCACCCTCCATCAGCTCCAAACCAAAGTCAGTGTCTGCACAGGTGCCTGCTGGGGAGAATGTGGGGCTTCTAGGCTTGAGTCTTCTTTGGCTGCCAGCACTTGGGGAATGCTGACAAATTTGTCCTCCAAAGGCTACATCTTTGGGATCCATGCCTTTCCCTTTTTCTTCTCCTTTCACAATTTTTCCTCCGCAGTGAAAACCGAAATGCAATTCTCTCAGTTCTCTCCTCATTCAAAATCTTCTCTGGTTTCCCAGCCTGCAGAGAATAAAGATAAAGCCCAGACTCCTGAGGTAGGCAGTTACAGAACCACAACCCACCCACAGCACAGCTTCCCACCCTTATCTCCCACTCTGCCCCACGCCAATGCCTCTGCTCAACTCATCTTCCCACCTCCTGGCTTCTGTCCACACTGCTCTTTCTGCTTGGAACACACTCCCACAATGTGACCTATAAAAATCCCAAGTCCTGTCTATCCCTCAAAGCTCTGCTCAAACCTCACCTGTCCTTGAGGCATTGCTGCACGTTCCTTGTCCCTTCATTAAAGTGCTCACCTCTGTCTGCTTTGTGTTATGATCAGTTGTGTCTGTGTCTGTTGCCCCTACTAGACAATAAACTCTCAGAGTCATGGTTCTCCACCAGTTATCTTCCCCACGGATGAGTTTGAGATAATTTTTTTTTTTTTCGAGATGGAGTCTCACTCTGTCACCCAGGCTGGAGTGCAGTGGCACGATCTCGGCTCACTGCAAGCTCTGCCTCCCGGGTTCAAGCAATTCTTCTGCCTCAGCCTCCCGAGTAGCTGAGACTACAGATGCCTGCCACCACGCCCAGCTAATTTTTTGTATTTTTAGTAGGGACGGGGTTTCACCGTGTTAGCCAGGATAGTCTCGATCTCCTGACCTCATGATCCACCTGCCTCAGCCTCCCAAAGTGCGTGAGCCCCGCGCCTGGCCGTGTTTGAGATAATTTTAAGGTGTAGCATGAGTAATTTGTTACACAAAGTTGACTTAAAATCTACCACTTAGGCTGGGTGTGGTGGCTTACGCCTGTAATCCCAGCACTTTGGGAGGCCAAGGCGGGCAGATCACCTGAGGTCGGGAGTTCAAGACCAGCCTGACCAACATGGAGAAACCCTGTCTCTACTAAAAATACAAAATTAACCTGGTATGGTGGTGCATGCCTGTAATCCCAGCTACCTGGGAGGCTGAGGCAGGAGAATTGCTTGAACCTGGGAGGCAGAGGTTGCAGTTAGCCGAGATCGTGCCATTGCACTCCAGCCTGAGCAACAAGAGCGAAACTCCGTCTCAAAAAACAAACAGGCCAGGCGCGGTGGCTCACGCCTGTAATCCCAGCACTTTGGGAGCCCGAGGTGGGAGGATCACAAGGTCAGGAGATCGAGACCATCCTGGCTAACATGGTGAAACCCTGTCTCTACTAAAAATACAAAAAATTAGCCAGGCATAGTGGCAGGCGCCTGTAGTCCCAGCTACTCGGGAGGCTGAGGCAGGAGAATGGCGTGAACCCAGGAGGTGGAGCTTGCAGTGAGCCGAGATCACGCCACTGCACTCCAGCCTGGGCAACAGAGCAAGACTCCATCTCAAAACAAACAAACAACAATCTACCACTTACTATCAAGTGACCTTGAACAAGTTACGTGACTTCTCTGAACTTCAGTTTCTCACCTCTGAAAGGTTGTGAAGATTAAATGAGACTGAGTGTGGTGGCTCACACCTGTAATCCCAGCACTTTGGGAGGCCAAGGTGGGAGGATTGCTTCAGGCCAGGAGTTTGAGACCAGCCTGGGCAACATAGCATCTCTACAAAAAAAAATACAAAAAATTAGTCAGACGTGGTGATGCACATCTGTTGTCCCGGCTACTTGGGAGCTTGGGAGGCTAAGGCAGGAGGGTCACTTGAGCCCGGGAGTTTGAGGTTGAAGTGAGCTATGATTATGCCGCTGCACTTTAGCCCAGGCAACAGAATGAGACGCTGTCTCTAAACAAAAAAATATATATATCCATTCTCTCTTGTTTCCTTACTAACAGAAGCCTGACTTTTTTTTTAAGATGACAATGTATCCAGACAAAATACTCAGTTTTCTAGACTCCTTTGCAGCTATGGGTGGCCATGTGACACAGTTCTGCTAAGTAGAAATGTTCTAGAAATTTCTGGGACAGCTTTTGCTTTCTTTTCTTTTTCTATTTATTTATTTATTTTTGAGACAGGGTCTCTCTCTCTCTCACCTAGGCTGGAGTGCCATGGCACAAACACAGCTCACTGTAGCCTTGACCTCTTGGGCTCAAGGGATTCTCTTGCCACAGGCTCCCAGGTAGCTGAGACCACAGGTGCATGCCATAACGACTGGCTATTTTTTTATTGTTTGTAGAGAGGGGATATCACTTTGTGCCCAGGCTGGTCTCAAACTCCTGGGCTCAAGTGATCCTTCTGCCTCAGCCTCCCAAAGGCTGGAGTTACAGGCATGAGCTACTGCACCCGGTCAGCTTTTTGGTTTCTTAATACAGGTGTCACCGCTTCCTCCTTCTTCTCTTTCCTGCTTACTTTTGCCTTCTTCCTGTCTGGAGCACAGACATGAAGCTGGAGGTGAAATAGTTACTTAGTGACCACACAGAGGGTAAAGCCAAATGGCAAGGACCCTGGAATGGAAAGACAGTGGCCTGAAACGTTCAGGGCGTCGTGGAAATGCTGCTCCCACCCTGGATCACCTTCCTTCAAACCTCTTGCTAAGCGAAAAAAAATAAACTCGGAGTTGGTAAAGCCACTGTTGATGTTTATTTACATAAAGTTGGGTGTTTTCATAAGTGTATAGAAAGTCTAGGTGAGATTCTTGGCTGATGTTGGAGTGACTGCAGAGGGGCACTAAGGCTGGTTAGGTGGGTAAGGGAGGATGAAAGGGACCAAGATGAGGCCAGAGGCAGAGGTGGAGGCAGCCCTGAGATACTGCCACCAGGTCCTGCTGCCTGGACAGGAGGATTGGGATTTTTTTTTGTTTGTTTTTGAGACGGAGTTTCACCCTCGTTTCCTAGGCTGGAGTGCAATGGTGCGATCTTGGCTCACTGCAACCTCCGCTCACAAGCAATTCTCCTGCCTCAGCCTCCCAAGTAGCTGGGACTACAGGCCTGCACCACCACGCCCAGCTAATTTTTGTATTTTTAGTAGAGGCAGGCTTTCACCATGTTGGCCAGGATGCTCTCGAACTCCTGGCCTCAAGTGATCCACCCACCTCAGCATCCCAAAGTGCTGGGATTACAGGCATGAGCCACCGCGCCTGGCCGAGGTTTGGGTTTTATACCTGGAGGAGTTTTTCTCCAAGCAATTCATCTTGTTGTTTAAATAGGATAATGTGGAGTTGCTCATTGGCATGTAAAGTTACTAATAACATAATTTTAAGTTTAAAAAGTCAAATTATGAAATAATAAACATACTATGCTCCCATTTTAAAAGAATAGCTACATACACAGATATATACATCGAAATGTTAGTAGCAGTAGAATTCTGGGTGATATTTGTAACTGTGTCATCTGAAATTTTTAAATAATAGCATTTATTTGATTTCTTATTTTCTGATTTAAAAAAATTTCTATTTTGAAAATAATCAAGTAGACTATAAAATGCCTTTTTCCCCCACTTGAACAATTAATTCAGGCATATGGTATTCCACTGGGCAATATTAGAAACAACCTAGATTTCTGGTCTCGAGTTCCTGAGCCCAAGTGATCCTCCTGCCTCAGCCTCCCAGGGTGCTGGAATTACAGGCGTGAGCCACTGTGTCAGGCTCAACCTGAATTTCTGAATGCAAATCAAAATATTGGAATATATTCATCTTGATGATATTTCTGAATAAAGAGGGCCTCTAACAAAATGATGATCAGGGTGCCCTCATTTCTGTATAAAATTTACTATTTTACTTTTATGTCCATAGGCAGCCCTTCTCAAATGATCCTGTCTAAATATGGCTTACGTGTGCAAGCTAGAGATGAAGGAGCTTGGGGGCACAGCCAGGGACTTGAGGGAAAGCAATTTCTACCTTTACTGAAATGAGGGCGCCGTCACTAAAGGAAAAGGATGAATGCTGCACATTATGACAATAAGTGTCCACTGTGGTGACAGTGACCAAGTCATCTAATGCCTTTCTCCACCTTAGTCTCCTCAGATGTTAAAAAACAACCACAATGCACCTCATAATATTATTCTAACAATTACACGAGATAATGAATGCAATGCTCCTCAGATCTTTCTTTTCCAAAGTGCCTGTTATGGTTGAATGGTGTCCCCTGAGAAGCTCAAGTCCTAACCCCCCAGTACTCATGAATGAGACCTTATTTGGAAATAGTCTCTACCTGTAGAGATGACCTCTATAGAAGTAATCAAATTAAAATGAGGTCATCAGGGTGGGTTCTACTCCAATATGACTGGTATCCTTACGAAAAGGAGAATTTGATAAAGACACACATGCATATGTTCATTGCGGTACTATTCACAAAAGCAAAGACATGGAATCAACCCAGATGCCCATCAATGATAGATTGGATAAAGAAAATGTGGTACCTATTTACCATGGGATACTATGCAGCCATGAAAAGGAATGAGATCATATCCTTTGCAGGGACACAGATGGAGCTAGGAGCTGTTATCCTCAGCAGACTAATGCAGGAACAGAAAGCCAAACACCACATATTCACAATTCTAAGTGAGAGCTGAATGATGAGAACACATGGACACATGGGTTGCGGGGAACAACACATTCAGGCCTGTTGGTAGGGGTAGGGGGAAGGAGAGCATCAAGAAGAATAGCTAATGGATGCCCACTTAATACCTAGGTGATGAGTTGATCTGTGCAGCAAACCACCATGGCACACGTTTACCTATGTAACAAATCTGCACATCCTGCACATGTACCCCAGAACTTAAGATAAAAGTTGAAGAGAAAAAGGGTGGGAGGCTGGGCACCGTGGCTCACGCCTGTAATCCCAGCACTTTGGGAGGCTGAGGCAGGCAGATCACCTGAGGTCAGGAGTTTGAGACCAGCCTGACCAATATGATGAAACCCCATCTCTACTAAAAATACAAAAATTAGCCAGGCGTGGTGGCATGCGCCGTAATCGCAGCTACTCAGGGGGCTGAGACAGGACAATCACTTGAACCCGGGAGGCAGAGGTTGTAGTGAGCCGAGATCACGCCATTGCACTCCAGCCTGGGCAACAAGAGCGAAACTCTGTCTCAAAAAAAAAAAAGGTGGGAATTTGACACAGAGACAGAAGACATGCAGAGGGAAGAGGATGTGAAGACACACAGGGAGAAGCTGGCCATGGGGCTGGAGCAATGCATCTACAAGCCAAGAAACACTAGGAGGGCCAGCACCAGAATCTAGAAGAGGCAGGGAGAGAGTCCCTCCTGTACCATGGGAGGGGCATGGCCCTGCCAACACTGATTTCACGTCTAGCCTCTAGACTTGTGAGAGGATAAATTGCTGCTGTTTTAGGCCACTTAGACTTGGGGACTTTGTTAAGGCAGTTCAGGGAAACCAATACAGTGGACCTAGGAACAAGAGAGAGTGAGGATAACTCTCAGGGGTCGAAGGGCATGCCCCAAGCAGTCCACAAGGAACAGTGTTTCTTTGAAGTTCATTGTCTGAAACTCTTGTTGCATTCAATTCAGGAAGGCAGTAGTTCCACTTTTTATGGTATGAAACGATGAGTCAGAAGAGTTAGTCCACCAAGGGGCAGACTCCAGTCACAGGGGTTTTCTTTTGTTCTCTTTATCCTCTGCCTAAGACAATACTCAAGATATTCACATATTAATCACCCTGGTTTTTCAGCTTCTACGGATACGATAGTGTCTTTCAAATGTCTGAATAGTCCAGCGGGGTGTGGTGGTGTGCACCTACTTCAGAGACTGAGGCAGGATGATTGCTTGAGCCCAGGAATTTGAGACTAGCCTGGGCAATATAGCAATACCCTGTTTCTAAAAAACAAAAACAAGACAAAACAAACAACAACAACAACAAAAAACTCTGAAGAGTCTAGATCTCTATTTATTTCATCTCAATCTTAGGATGTGGACACAGAATTTTGTGTGCCAACCTTCAGCCATGTCGCTCACATTAAGGCAGCTGCTTTAAAGGGGAGAGGTGACCTGACCTATTTTATTACTTTTCCTTAGGCAGAAACTACGGGCCTTAGTGACATCCAAATAACCAACCATAACTTGGTTACATCTTTCAGACAAGTGCAGTGGGCAGCCCTCTTCAGTCTGTTAAAATAGCAAACAGGTAGAATTTCTGGCCACAGAGAGAGAGAGACAAACCACACATCAGGCACAGTTTGCTAGCTCATTTGTTTCCCAAGAGAAAGAAAGGAAAAAAAAATCAGTAATGGTAGGTAAGTGTGGGGAACAGCAGGTGCTTTAGGCCAAACTTATTCAAGGGTCTGCTGAAACACTCCTGTTCTAGCATGAAAGAGTCACATAAATTTTACGTGCTACTCCATGATATAGCAATATATCTTTTCTCAACATTTTTAAATAGAAAATTTTAAACATAATGATTTTACAGTCAAAATTCCTACACCCATCACCCAGATTGTACTATTAATTTTTACTACATTTGCTACATCTCATCTCTATCCATCCATCAATCCACTTTATTTTTTATGGATCCCAAAGTCTATTGCAGACATCAGCACCCTTTCCCCTGATTACTTCAGCATGCCTTTCATTAACTAGAATTCAGTATTTGTTTAATTTTTTTTTTTTTTGATACAGAGTCTTGCTCTGTCGCCCAGCCTACAGCGCAATGGCGTGATCTCAGCTCACTGCACCCTCCGCCTCTCGGGTTCAAGTGGTTCTCCTGCCTCAGCCTCTTGAGCAGCTGGGATTATAGGTGCACGCCACCACACCTGGCTAATTTTTGTATTTTCAGTAGAGATGGGGTTTCACCGTTGGCCAGGCTGGTCTCGAACTCCTGACCTCATGATCTGCCCACCTCGGCCTCCCAAAGCGCTGGGATTATAGGCGTGAGCCACCTCAGCCAGCCTTGTTTAATTTTTTGAGGTGAAATTCGTAAGCAAAAAAAATGCAGCATCTTAAGTGAAACTTTTCCAAATTTTGACAAATGAATAAACCGGAGCAACCCAATCCCTACCAAGATATAGAGCAGTATCTAACCCCATTACCATTACCTCCTGCCTCTTCCTAGTCAATCCCTGCCCCACCTGCCAGACAAAGCCACTCTTGTAATTCTTTTCCACCATAGGTTAGATTTGCCTGTTCTGAAACTTTATATAAATTGAATTATACCGAATATATTCTTTTGTGTAAGGGTTCCTTCACTAAACGTAATGATTTTGAGAGTCACCTATGTTACCGCATGTATCTGTAGTTTGATCTTTTTTATTCTGAGGAATATTTCATTGTGTGACTCTAGCACTGTTACCCATTTTCCTATTATTGATGCATATCTAGGCTGTTTCCAGTTTGGGGCTATTATGAATAAGTTTGCTATAAACATTCCTGTATATGAAGCATACTCCCAATGTTGTGTGATCATCACCATCGTCCATCCCATATCATAGCTTTATCTCACAAAACACTTTTCATTTGACCCTATACTTCTGATGAATTCAAAATGGATCCTCCAGCCCTTTACTCTCTTTTTTTTTTTTTTTGGAGACGGAGTCTCGCTCTGTCACCCAGGCTGGAGCGCAGTGGCGCGATCTCGGCTCACTGCAAGCTCCGCCTCCCGGGTTCACGCCATTCTCCTGCCTCAGCCTCTCCGAGTAGCTGGGACTACAGGCGCTCACCATCAAGCCCAGCTAATTTTTTGTATTTTTAGTAGAGACGGGGTTTCACCATGGTCTCGATCTCCTGACCTCATGATCCGCCCGCCTCGGCCTCCCAAAGTGCTGGGATTACAAGCGTGAGCCACCGCGCCTGGCCCCTTTACTCTCAAACCACTTGGCAGCCCTAGAATTCACAGTGTGATAGAAATCTTTGCTCATGCTCCCATTAGCTGGTCCAGGTCTCACTGGTTTAGCCCAGCTCAGGGTTGTGAAACTGCAGGTCCACAGTCCTGAAGGGGACGATGAGGCTTCCTAGGAGGGTGGGGCCTCAGCTGCAGCCCTCCTCTCTGCTCTGGCCAAGGCTCTATTAGGAAGGTTGCAATCCTGCTCGCTCCCTGACACTGAAACTGAAGTCTCCATTCCTTCTCATTCCTTCACCCGGGACCTCACAGCTCCCCTGAACCTCTACAAGCCCCTCTGAGTATTGTGTTTGTAGGGAGGGGAATTTGAGCTCCTTCCTCAAAAGTGAGGCTACCCCCATTGGGTGGAGCCAGAGGCTGATGGCCATCAGGGTATGGCCTGCTCCCACCCTGGCTGCCACACTCTGGTTCTTTGTAGCATAACTAGGATTCAGAGAAGGTGTTCCAGTTTATACAGAGTTTCAGCCTGAGTCTGTGTTAGCCCCATCTCCTGATGGGCTCCCATGAGGAGAGTGGGCGGCCTCCCCAGGGGACCTGCCTTTTGTCCTTGGGTTCCCAGATCGGTGAATGGACCCAGTGTTCCAGATCATTCTCACAGGTGAGGGGTTTCTGGGCTCTGTGCAGTCCTGATAAGACAGGCCTGGGCCACACCTCACTGGCTGTAGCCACGGCTCAGCTCCCCTGGCTAGAAAAAGGAGGGCCAGTCCCACAAAGGTCTGGGATTACACTGGCCCATAGACACTGTTTGGCCAGGGAGTACTGCTGGGATAGGAGGGGGTGGAGCTTGAGGAAGAGCATAGGGTCCCAGGCCTCAGGCTAGCAGGGGTCAGATAGAGGACAGGGCACCTCTTTGACCACTTCTGTACCCCAGTCCACCCTCCACAGCATCTCTGAACCACAGCCCTGGCCCCTGCCCTGCAGTCGGTAGAGGGACCACCTCATCAGCTGTGTGATGCCTAGCAACGTAGACTTTCTGAGCTATAGAAACGGGGACCTAAAAAAATACTCATCCAGAAGAGTTTTTGGAGGATCAAATACAAATGCTCCTCAGCACAATGCCAGGGACTCAGAAAGTGTGTGGTCAACTTTATTTTCCTGTTGCTTTCTTCTCTATAACAGCTTTTCACAAATTGCTCTGGCTTTACGAAGGAAGCTAGGCAAGCTGGAAGATCCCAGAAGCAGAAGGAACGCCGCTCCTGTCTCTTCATGCCCAGAAATACTGCCACAAATGGATGGCTTCCCCCAGAGACCACCAGGTACCACTGGAGTAGACCCTGGGCAGAGTGGATGCTGTAGAGAAAAATCAGTGTCCCCAGGAGACCCACCCCTTAGCTAGACCCACCAAGGACACATCTTCTTCGTGTGACTGTCAGCAAAACTTCACAGACCTGAGACCTCAAGACTCCCTGCCCAACTGCAGCAAGAGTGGTCCAGATCCCTCAGCTGCTTTTTCAAAGGAGGGGAAGGATATTTTTTTTTCATCATTACCCTCAAATAGAAACTAGAGTCTTAGAATAAGGGAGCCGTTTACTCACATGCCCAGACCCCTCCCCCGGTCCAGTTTAATTAGAATTTCTGGGGATGGGGCCAGCTTTGGGTATTTTCTTAATGTCCGTAGGTACTTCTAATGTGTAACTAGAGTTAAGAACAACTGGTCTAGTCCAACCTCCTCATTGTAGGGATAAAAACACACAGGGGGAAAAACAGCCCTAGAAAGGTTAAAAGAAATAAAATATTTAAAGTGACAGACTATAGCGCAAACTACGTGCCTAAAAGATGGACACTGTTATCATGTCATTATTAGAAATAGTGCCCCAGACAGGGCTGGTTTCATGGACATGTGACGTGTATCATGGCACCGGCTCGCATGCTTCGCAGGCACCTGTGCTTTGTTTCCTGCTCTGATGTTGCCATCTTGAAATTCTTAATTTTTAAACAAGGGGTCCTGCATTTTCACTTTGCACTGGCCCCAGATCACACAACTCTTAAACACAGAGTAGATCATTACTGCATTAAAGAAAGGTGGCTCAGGACCAATCCTGTCTCTTCATGCCCAGAAATACTGCCACAAAGGGATGGCTTCCCCCAGAGACCACCAGGTACCACTGGAGCCCTGAGACCCTGGGCAGAATGGACGCTGTAGAGGAAAATCAGTGTCCCCAGGAGACTCGCCCCAGGGCTCAGGGCTCAGAGGCTGCAGGGCGTGGGGCAGGGAGGGCCGGGATACAGCTTGCTCTGCCCATGTCCCCTAGCCTGGCTCTCTACCACCACAATGCTGGGCCCTCCATTGCCCAAGGAGCTCCCTTCTCCTGTCTACTGTATCAGGGAGGAGGCTGTCCTTGCATCTCCTGGGGGAAGCAGTGCAGACTAGTGGAAAGAGACTGGGATCAGTCAGGCCTGGGTCATGCCTTCAGCACTCCCTCTTATTGGCTATGAGAGGTCCTCTGAGCCTCGGTTCCTCATGTGTAAAAGGGAGGAAATAGCCCAGGCATGGTGGCTCATGCCTGTAATCCCAGCACTTTGGGAGGCTGAGGCGGGCAGATCACTTGAGGTCGGGAGTTCAAGACCAGCCTGACCAACATGGAGAAACCCCCGTCTCTACTAAAAATACAAAATTAGCCGGGCGTGGTGGCACATGCCTGTAATCCCAGCTACTCGGGAGGCTGAGGCAGGAGAATTGCTTGAACCCCGGAGGCGGAGGTTGTGGTGAGCCGAGATCGTGCCATTGCACTCCAGTCTGGGCAACAGGAGTGAAACTCCATCTCAAAAAGAAAAAAAAAAAAGGAAGAAATAATGCCTGCCTTGCAGAACCACTATGAGGAGAACCCAGCACATCATGACTGTCCTACCAGATGCTGGAAATATGTGAATTCTCTTCCCTTTACAGGGAAGAGGGAGAAGCATCTTTCTCCAAAAGAATGGGGCCCCAGTGTTCCACGTGCAGCCTGTCAGTCACCCAGGGTTCTTTGTCTCCCTGGGAGGCTCATCTACAATCAGTTCCCAGGCTTCTGCTTTTCTTATGAAAAGGATAGGCAGCTCTTGGGAAAGGTTTAATTCGGGATTGACATGTAGGCTTCAGAGCCCTTTGTAAAGAGTTGTTGCTGCTGCCCTCTAGTGGTAACTTGTCTGTATCTGCATAAATTCCTTACTTCCTTTGCGTAAATAATAAATACTTAATAACATACTACAACTCAATTTAAAAAATAATTTATTTAGTCCCTACTCTGTTAAGAACTAGGGATATGAAGACAAATAAAACACAGTTCTTTCCTTCTAAGAATGTACAGTTTAGAAAATGCGGCAAACAAAGAGATTGCTTGAATATTACCCAATATGACAAGGTTTTTTCTTTTTTTTTGCCCAAAGGAGATAAGTTTTGTGTTTTTTAATTTTTTTTTAGTCTGTAAGACACACTCTTTTTTTTTATTATTACATTTTAAGTTCTAGGGTACATGTGCACAACGTGCAGCTTTGTTACATATGTATACATGTGCCATGTTGGTTTGCTGCACCCATTAACTCGTCATTTACATTAGGTATATCTCCTAATGCTATCCCTCCCCCCCCCCTACCCCACAACAGGCCCCGGTGTGTAATGTTCCCCATCCTGTGTCCAAGTGTTCTCATTGTTCAATTCCCACCTATGAGTGAGAACATGCAGTGTTTGGTTTTCTGTCCTTGCGATAGTTTGCTCAGAATGATGGTTTCCGGCTTCATCTATGTCCCTACAAAGGACATGAACTCATCATTTTTTATGGCTGCATAATATTCCATGGTGTATATGTGCCACATTTTCTTAATCCAGTCTATCATTGATGGACATTTGGGTTGATTCCAGGTCTTTGCTATTGTGAATAGTGCCGCAATAAACATACGTGTGCATGTGTCTTTATAGCAGCATGATTTACAATCCTTTGGGTATATACCCAGTAATGGGATGGTTGGGTCAAATGGTATTTCTAGTTCTAGATCCCTGAGGAATCACCACACTGTCTTCCAAATTGGTTGAACTAGTTTACAGTCCCACCAACAGTGTAAAAGTGTTCCTATTTCTCCATATCCTCTCCGGCACCTGTTGTTTCCTGACTTTTTAATGATCTCCATCCTAACTGGTGTGAGATGGTATCTCATTGTGGTTTTGATTTGCATTTCTCTGGTGGCCAGTGATGATGAGCATTTTTTCATGTGTCTGTTGGCTGCATAAATGTCTTCTTTTGAGAAGTGTCTGTTCATATCCTTCGCCCACTTTTTGATGGGGTTGTTTGATTTTTTTCCTGTAAATTTGTTTAAGTTCTTTGTAGATTCTGGATATTAGCCCTTTGTCATATGGGTAGATTGTAAAAATTTTCTCCCATTCCGTAGGTTGCCTGTTCACTCTGATGGTAGTTTCTTTTGCTGTGCAGAAGTTCTTTAGTTTAATTAGATCCTATTTGTCAATTTTGGCTTTCATTGCCATGGCTTTTGGTGTTTTAGTCATGAAGTCCTTGCCCATGCCTGTGTCCTGAATGGTATTGCCTAGGTTTTCTTCTAGGGATTTTATGGTTTTAGGTCTAACATTTAAGTGTTTAATCCATCTTGAATTAATTTTTGTATAAGGTGTAAGGAAGGGATCCAGTTTCAGCTTTCTACATATGGCTAGCCAATTTTCCCAGCAACATTTATTAAATAGGGAATCCTTTCCCCATTTCTTGTTTTTGTCAGGTTTGTCAAAGATCAGATGGTTGTAGATGTGTGGTATTATTTCTGAGGGCTCTGTTCTTTCCATTGGTCTGTATCTCTGTTTTGGTACCAGTACCATGCTGTTTTGGTACCAGTACCATGCTGTTTTGGTTACTGTAGCCTTGTAATATAGTTTGAAGTCAGGTAGCATGATGCCTCCAGCTTTGTTCTTTTGGCTTAGGATTGTCTTGGCAATGCGGGCTCTTTTTTGGTTCCATATGAACTTTAAAGTAGTTTTTTCCAATTCTGTGAAGAAAGTCATTGGTAGCTTGATGGGGATGGCATTGAATCTATAAATTACCTTGGGCAGTATAGTAATTTTCACGATATTGATTCTTCCTATCCATGAGCATGGAATGTTCTTCCAGGAGATAAGTTTTAATAAAAACAATGATTCCCACAACTTCTGGTTCCACACAAAATGGAGTAGACACATTTATTCCTATTCTTCCCATTATGTAAAGCTGAAAACTCTTGAATATCATATATAATAAAAGTAAGAAGACTCTGAAAGGTTGAGGGGAAAGGAGACTGGCTGGGGAACTTGGGACCCAGGGAAAGACACAGCAGCAAGTTCTCTGAGTTTTCTTTTTCTTTTCTTTTTTTGAGGCAGGGTCTCATTCTTTTGCCCAGTCTGGAGTGCAGTGGTGTAATCATGGCTCACTACAGCCTCAACTTTCTAGACTCAAGCAATTCTCCCACCTCAGCCTCCCCAGGAGCTGGAACCACAGGCATGTGCCATCACAACCAGCTAATATATTTTATTTTTTAATTTATTTATGTATTTATCTATTTTTTGAGATAGAGTTTAGCTCTTGTTGCCCAGGCTAGAGTGCAATGGCACACGATCTCGGCTCATTGCAACCTCTGCCTCTTGGGTTCAAGCAATTATCCTGCCTTAGCCTCCTGAGTGGCTGAGATTACAGGTGCCTGCCACCATGCCTGGCTAATTTTTTGTATTTTTTTTAGTAGATACAGGGTTTCACCATGTTGGCCAGGCTGGTCTCAAACTCTTGACCTCAGGTGATCCACCTGCCTCAGCCTCCCAAAGTGCTGAGACTACAGGTGTGAGCCACGGTGCCCATATTTTTTGTAGTGATGAGGTCTCACTATGTTGCTTAGGCTGGTCTTGAACTTCTGGGCTCAAGTGTTCCTCCCACCTCAGCCTCCCAAAGTGCTGAGATTCAGGTGGGAGCCATGACACCCGGCCGCTGGGTTTTAATTTTGCCTTAATTATATCTTAACTGGATCCTGGAGAAGCCGACAACTTAATACAACAATGGGCACAGACAAGAGAAGCCCCAAGAAGGGCTGCTGTCTAGTCAAGCAACCAGGAAAGGAGCAGCCTAGCAAGACAGAAACTTTTAGACAATAATGACTCTAGTGCAGCCAAACTCCACAGAGTAAACAAATGGTGGAAAAGCTGAGTGGGAGCCTGGACTACCACCCTCGCACAGGTGTAATGAGGCGGCCCCTTTTGCTGCCAGGGTGGTGTCAGAGAAAGCTAAGTGGAAGGCTGGGACTTTTATCTCCATCCAGTGGCAATGAGGCCCAGCCCCTGCAAAGTTAGTGGAGGCCACTCGGGGAACCTGGACTTCCACATCCATCCGAAGGTTAAGATGCTCTCTCCCTCCCTGCTGGGGTGGTGGCAGAGGAGGCCTGGTGGAGAGCCAGGACTTTCACCACAACCAAGTGAGAACGAGGCACCCCTCTTCCTCCCTGCCTGGAGGTGGTCAGAGAAGGCCGAGTGGGAAGCTGGAACTCCCTCCATCTCTCTGTGGTAAGGAGGTCCCCTACCCATGGTGTCAGTGGAGGCCCCATGGGGCCAGGCAGAAGTGGCACAATATTTTCAAATATTGTTTTGAGAACTGTTTTGTGTCTAGAAGTTTTATGTGAAGAATTCTACATCCAGTGAAAATATCCTTCAGGAATAAAGGAAAAATTAAGGCATTCTCAAGTGAAGGAAAATTAAGAGAGTTCATCACCCCCAGATACCTACTTCCTAAAAGAATGGTTAAAAGGGCCGGGCGCGGTGCCTCACGCCTGTAATCCCAGCACTTTGGGAGGCAGAGGTGGGTGGATCACTTGAGATTAGGAGTTCAAGAACAGCCTGACCAACATGGTGAAACCCCGTCTTTACTAAAAATACAAAAATAAGCTTGGCTTGGTGGCTCACGCCTGTAATCCCAGCTACTCAGGAGGCTGAGGCAGGAGAATCGCTTGAATGTGGGAAGCGGAGGTTATGGTGAGCCCAGATCGCGCCATTGCTCTCTAGCCTGGGCAACAAGAGCGAAACTCCATCTCAAAAGAAAAGAAAAAGAAAAAGAATGGTTAAAAGAAGACTTTACAACAGAAAGGAAATAATGAAAGAAGGAATCTTAGAACATCAGGAAAGAAGAAAGAACAACGGGGAGAGTAAAAATATGGTCAATACAATAAGCTTTCATTCTCTTCTTGAGTATTCTAAATTATGTTTGATGGTTGAAGCAAAAATTGTAATATTGCCTAATGTGGTTATCAATATTTGTAAAGGAATTATTTAAGACAATTATAAGTGGGAGAGGATAAAGAGAATTTTTTTTTTTTTTTTTTTTTGTGATGGAGTCTCGCTCTGTCGCCCAGGCTGGAGTGCAGTGGCGCGATCTCGGCTCACTGCAAGCTCCGCCTCCCGGGTTCACGCCATTCTCCTGCCTCAGCCTCTCCGAGTAGCTGGGACTACAGGCGCCCGCCACCACTCCCGGCTAATTTTTTGTATTTTTAGTAGAGACGGGGTTTCACCGTGGTCTCGATCTCCTGACCTCGTGATCCGCCTGCCTCGGCCTCCCAAAGTGCTGGGATTACAAGTGTGAGCCACCGCGACCGGCCGGATAAAGAGACTTAAAAGGAGGCAAGCTTTTTTTTTTTTTTTTTTTTGAGGCAGAGTCTCGCTCTGTCGCCCAGGCTGGAGTGCAATGGCGCTATCTTGGCTCACTGCAAGCTCCGCCTCCCGGGTTCACATCATTCTCCTGCCTCAGCCTCCCGAGTAGCTGGGACTACAGGCACCTGCCACCACGCCCAGCTAATTTTTTTTTTATTTTTAGTAGAGACGGGGTTTCACTGTGTTAGCCAGGATGGTCTCGATCTCCTGACCTCGTGATCTGCCCGCCTCGGCCTCCCAAAGTGCTGGGATTACAGGCGTGAGCCACCGCACCCAGCTTTTTTTTTTTTTCTTGAGACAAAGTCTTGTTCTGTTGCCCAGGCTGAAGTACAGTGGTGTGATCTCAGTTCACTGCAAGCTCCGCCTCCCGGGCTCAAGTGATTCTCCTGTCTCAGCCTCCTGAGTAGCTGAGACTACAGGCATGCACCACCACACCCGGTTAATTTTTGTATTTTTAGTAAAGATGGGGGTTTCACCATGTTGGCCAAGCTGGTTTCCAACTCCTGACATCAAGTGCTCCACCTGCCTCAGCCTCCCAAAGTGCTGGGATTACAGACATGAGCCACCGCACCTGGCCAAAAGGAGGCGCACTTTCTATACTTTACTATACTTCACCAGGAGACCATGGTAAGTTATATGTACATAATGAATACTTAGATAAAATACTAAAAGAAAACTATACAAAAGAAATACGTTTAAAAACACAATCGATACATCAAAATGGATTTTTTTTTTAAAGTTCAAGCACTCCCCAAGTGCTGGGATTACAGGCGTCAGCCACTACGCCTAGTCTGATTTTTTTTTTTGAGACGGAGTTTCGCTCTTGTTGCCCAGTTTGGAGTGCAATGGCACGATCTCGGGTCACTACAACCTCCACCTCCTGGGCTCAAGTGATTATCCTGCCTCAGCCTCCCTAGTAGCTGGGATTACAGGCATGTGCCACCACCCCTAGCTAATTATGTATTTTTAGTAGAGACAGGGTTTCTCCATGTTGGTCAGGCTGGTCTTGAACTCCCTACCTCAGGTGATCCGCCTGCCTCGGCCTCCCAAAGTGCTGGGATTACAGGCATGAGCCACTGCACCCGGTCTGATTTTTTAATAAAAGCACAAAAGCAATTCATGGAAGGAAGGATGGATAATCTTTGAATTTAGCTCCAAGCATAATTAAACCTCTCCTCAACTCATTCTGGCTATTCTTTCTTTTTCTCATCTTAATTAAAATATCTTGAGTTTATTCGTTGGCTGGGATAAAACACACGCCACCTCGCCATACTTTCTCTTTTTTTATTTCTGGAGCAGTTTAGCCAACTGAAAACAATTTCAATCCAATCACTGATGTAAACCGAAGGTATAAGAGCCATAACCCAGGTTCGATTTTTGCTTTTTTACAAATATGCTTTTCAGGGGTAGAAATTTCATGTTATTAGACTGTTCTTAAATTTTTCCATTAGAAAAATGCCATAGGAATGCAGAAAAGGGTGTGGTAATTCCGCCTGGGGAATTCAGGAAGAGCGAGAGAGAAGCTACAGCCAGGTCCCTCAACACAGCCAGGGCCTTTCTCATGGCTGCCTGGCCAACTCACCCTCCACTTTGGAGAAGCTGCTTTAACCTTCTCCTCTTCCCCTCAGCTCCCACTCCTCCAGCTCCCCGCTCACTCAGTCTTGCCTCCTTCTTCAGAGAAAGTTAAAACTATCAGATGGGACACCCTCAAGCTCAGGTCATCCTCCCCATGTAGATTTTTAACCCCTTACAGCTCTGCATAGCCATAAGCTGACCCCATCTCCCACCCTTCCTCAGCCTCCCTAGGGTGTCTTCTGGAATTTGCAGTGCACCCCTACACAAACCCCCTGTGCCCTCGGACTTCACTCTGAATATTCCCTTCACCTTCTTGCCCTGTAGGAAAACTGGCTGATGCCTGCAAGCAACACTTCCCCTATGGCCTCCTCAAATGAGGGCTATTTTCCCTCTCATGTTCCTCATTCCAGTTGGCCTGAGATAGGGGTAGCTGTCCTCCCTTCTGGTCCTCCATAAACCCCCAGCCTTTTTGAAACAACTGACATTAGGCCACACCCTGCCTCTTTGTCACAGTCCTCTTCAGGTCTCTTCCTCATTCACTGAGTATTCTGGTCACGGCTGTGTCTCTCGGCCACTGCCCCATCATCATTCTTCATACCTTCCTAGCCCCCTGGGATCTGTGCAAATGATCCATCCAACACCTCAACTCCCGGCATGACAATCTCCACCAATGCCCCAGCCTCCCTTGCAGCTAGGAGTAGCCATGTGACCCATTTCAGTCAAATGGGATGGAAGTCAAAATCTGAAAGGAGGGGTGGTTTCTGTAAAAGCATTGCCTTCCAGGGTGTATGCAGCCTCCATGGGTTAATGAGCGCGTGTAAACGGGAGGAGGATGGCACAGTCATTGGCCCTGACATGACTGAACCAATGACTCTACACCAGCAGCCACCTATCTCCAATCTACTTCAGCCACTCTGGTCCAATTTCCTGCCTTCACAGCTGAAACAACTCCTAATAATTTCTCATCAATACTGCCTTTCCCTGGGTCCCATCCTCAAGCCACTCACCCTCCTCTTTCACCTACTGTTCTTGCCCAAATCCTAGTGTGTCTAAGGCTGCTAGTTATTCCTCAATATCCATTCTCCCTTTCTCTCTTTTGTAACAGAACCCTAAAATTGTCACAGAGCCCACCCCGGACCCAGCTACTGCACTGCCACAGTCCTCTTTCTCCCCAGCGCTGTTTTTCTATCAGCAGCTTTTCATTTAATCTCTGTCATTTCCAACCAAGCACAAACACACTGCAACATCTCCTGCAATATTCTGATGTTAACAAAACATCAAAAACCCTTTCCTAAACTCCTCATGTCCCCTAGCTACCACCTCATTTCTCAGCTCTCCTTTTTATATTTAAAAAAAAAAAAAAAGCGCTGCTCAAGAGAGTGGCCTGTCCTCATTGCCTTCCTCTCCTCACACCCCCTCTGCCAGTGCCCTGATCCCTGGATGCCCGCCATTCCAGCAGAACTCCTCTTGTCAAAGCAATCTAGTGCCCATCACCTTGCCCAACCCAACAGTCCATTCTCAGCCTTCATTGTACCCCACCTCACAGCAGCCTGTGGCAGAGGGAATCATGACCTGTGTTCCTCCGCTGCTGCCTCCTTTAATCATGGGAAATTTTGAACATGTACAGAAGGAGAGAGCATGAGGTTGGGCGCAGTGGCTCACGCCTGTAATCCCAGCACCTTGGGAGGCAGAGATGGGTGGATCATGAAGTCAGGAGGTCAAGACGAGCCTTGCTAACATGGTGAAACCCCTTCTCTACTAAAATTACAAAAAAATTCGCCAGGCATGGTGGCACGCACCTGTAATCCCAGCTACTTGGGAGGCTGAGGCAGGAGAATCACTTGAATCTGGGAGGCAGAGGTTGCAGTGAGCCGAGATCGCACCAGTGCACTCCAGCCTGATACCTGAGGAAGACTCTGTCTCAAAAAAAAAAAAAAAAAAAAAGGAAGAAGAGAGCATGAAACAATGAGACTCACATACACACCACTCAGCCCAACCACCTCCAACCCACGGCCAGGGAAGTCCTGCCCGGATTCACCTCTGCATCTTCCCCTCCCTATTATTTGGAAGCAAATCCTACACATTATATCATTTTGTCGGTAAAATATTTCAGCATCTCTAAAAGATAACTTTTAAAAATGTAAACAACTCTCTCATTCTTTTTTCCCAGCTTCATTTTTAATTTTTTCTATTACTTATTTATAATTTCAACTTTTATTTTAGATTCACAGGGTACATGTGCAGGTTTGTTACCTGACTATATTGTGTGATGCTGACGTTTGGGGTACAATTGATCCCATCACCCAGATAGCCAGCATAGTACCCAATAGTTTTTCAGCCCTTGCTCCCCTCATTCCTTCCCCCCTTTAGTAGTTCCCACTGTCTGGTATTGCCATCTTTATGTCCATGAGTATCCAGTGTCTAGCTTCAGTTATAAGTGAGAGCCTGCGGCATTTGAGTTTCTGTTCCTGCATTAATTGGCTTAAGATAATGGCCTCCAGCTGCATCCATGTTGCTGTAAAGGACGTGATTTCATGCTTTTTATGGCTGCAGAGTATTCCACTCCCTCATTCTTGAAACCCATTTTTCACTGGATTTACATTCACCAAATTCTCCTGATTTTACTATTTTAGTCCTTTTGGGCTGCTATAACAAGATACCATAAACTGAGTGGCTTATCAACAACGTTTTTTTTTTTCTCACAATCCGGAAGCTAGAAGTCCAGGATCAAGGCACCAGCAGACTTGTTGTCTGGGGAGGGCCCATTTTCTGGTTCATAGACAGAGGTTTCTAGCTGTGTCCTTACAGAGTGGGTAGAGCAAACGAGCTCCCTTAGGTCTATTTTTTTTTTTTTGAGGCAGGGTCTTGCTCTGTTGCCCAGGCTGGAATGAGGTGGTGCAATCGTGACTTACTGCCGCGACTTCCCATGCTCAAGTGATCCATTTACCTCAGCCTCCAAAGTAGCTGGGACCACAGGCATGTGCCACCACTCCCAGCTAGTTTTTTTTTTTTAATTTTTGCATAAATAGGGTCTTGCTCTGTTGTCTAGGCTGGCCTCCAAGTCCTAGGCTCAAGCAATCCTCCCACCTTGGCCTCCCAAAGTGTGGATTACAGGTGTGAGCCACCACACCTAGGGCCTATTGTAAGGGTACTAGTCCCATTCATGAGGGCTCTGCCCTTCAGACCTAATCACCTCCCACCTCCTAATACCATTACCTTGGTGATTAGGTTTCAACATATGAATCCTAGGGGACTACAAACATTCAGACCATAGCATCCTCCTATCCAAGTGGCCACTCCTCTTTCCAACCTCTCATCCAGGCTTGGGGCTTTCAATGACAGCTAAGTACTCGTCCCTTTCAAATTACCTCTGTGCCTCAATTTCTCCATTTCTCCCCAGAGCTCCAGGTTCATTATCTTTTTTTTTTTTTTTTTTTTTAGATGGAGTCTTGCTCTGTCACCCAGGCTGGTGTGCAGTGGTGCAGTCTCGGCTCACTGCAACATCCACTGCCCAGGTTCAAGCGATTCTCATGCCTCAGCCACCCAAGCAGCTGGGATTACACGCATGAGCCACCATGCCTGGCTAATTTTTATACTTTTAGTAAAGACAGGGTTTCACCATGCTGGCCAGGCTGGTCTCAAACTCCTGGCCTCAAGTGATCCACTGGCCTCAGCCTCCCAAAGTGTTGGGATTACAGGCATAAGCCACTGTGCCTGGCCCAGTTCATATATCTAACTGCATACACACCTGACATCTCCACTTGGAGGTCCATTAGGTATCTTCAAGCTAACACGGGTTAACTAGAACCTTTGATATTCTGCACCCTCCTTCCCATCACTTCCTCACTGAGTATTCTCCACCCTTCCTTCCATTTTCAGCCCCAAGCCTAGAATTCATTATTCTGTTCCGCAATCTGTTTGCAAGTTGTCACCTCCACATTCAAAATATTATATATCCAGAATTCAACCATGGTTCACCATATCCATCACTTTTACCAAAGCCACCATCATAAGCAGACCAGTGGTTTCCACATTTATTTGGTATTTTCCCTGATGAAGATAGAATTATACTTTATGTAATTTGAAATATATAGAAATAGAAGCTGACCCTGCACCCCTAATATATATTTACTAACTGGCAAATTATATGCAGATACCTACTAATATGTATTATAAAACATAAAATAGAAATTTATAAAGGATGACATAAAGAGAAAATAGGCAGTTTTTAAATGTCTTGCTAATTGTGATAGCTTCATATGATCATTTTACCTAACATCTCAAGGCACAATATACACTTACGTAAGGTTTGTGATTAACTAATAAAAATACTCATTTCAAATAGCCTTTTTATTAATTCCACATTTCACTTGGACACAAGTGTAAGATTTGATCAAATTGTCTTTTTTAATCTCAAAGTGTGGCTAAAAAAGATCTCATACTAGGAAAACAAGAATGTCAGATCCACCATTTTCATGTGATTTTCTTGTGATTGTATTGTTAATATTAATAATATGACTTCCAACATACGACTTCTTAGCAGGAATCTTGTAAAGCCACTTGTTCTTGTTCTTCTTCTTCTTTTTTTTTTTTTTTTTTTTTTGAGACGGAGTTTCGCTCTTCTTGCCCAGGCTGGAGTGTAATGGTGCGATTTTGGCTCACCACAACCTCCGCTTCCCGGGTTCAAGAGATTCTCCTGCCTCAGTCTCCCAAGTAGCTGGGATTACAGGCATGCGCCACCATGCCCAGCTAATTTTGTATTTTTAGTAGAGATGGAGTTTCTCCATGTTGGTCAGGCTGGTCTCGAACTCCCGACCTCAGATGATCCGCCTGCCTCAGCCTCCTAAAGTACTGGAATTACAGGCGTGAGCCACCGCGCCCGGCCACACTTATGCATTTTTTGAGACTTGTTTTAGTTAAAACTCGATTGGATAATCCTCCAATCCATTTAATCAGATTCATGAAAAATGCAGTAGTCACAAAACACTGGTATCCAATGAATGAGTGCATTATCAGATGAAAAATAAGAGAAACGGAAGTTCAGTATTTTCTTCCTGCACCCAGTGGGTTGATTGCCTTGGGCACTTCCTTGTGTGTTAGCTCCTCCCTTTGGAAAACAGTCCCCAACATGGTCTGCAGCATCTCTTCACAGGTTTCACTGCTTCATTCTTGCCCCTACATATTCAATTTTCCACCTAGTAGCCAGAGCGCTCTTCTCAAAACACAAATCGTATCAAGTCCCTCCCATCCTCAAAACCTTCCCCTGGCTTCCTATCATTCTCAGTAGAATATCCAAGCTACTTCTGTGGTCTCCAGAGCCTCTCACTGGCCCCACTGCCTCCCTGGCCCCTCTCTCATCCCACCCCCTGCTCACCACCACCCAGCCCCACTGCCCCACTGCTCTCCTTCCATTCCTCAAACTCTCTATGTTCCTTCCTATCTGGGTCTTTCAAAGATGCCCCAATCACTTTTCCTCCCTGCCCTTTCCTGTCCCTATCTCACCCACCATTGTTAAACTCCTACTTACCCCTAAAATCTCAGTTTAAATCTCACTGCGTTAGGTTGTTTCTTATCCCTTAACACCTCAAGGCACAATATACACTTCGCTAAGGTTTGTGATGCAATATGTCACAAAATGCAATATGTGAATACGTTAAAGTTTAAACAAAAATCTTAACCAGCTCACCCATTGTAGTCCCTTATCCTATGCTTCACTTTGCCCTTAAAATTCTTTTCAGGCTGGGTGGTGGCTCATGCCTGTAATCCCAGCACTTTGGGAGGCTGAGGTGGTTGGATCACCTGAGGCCAGGAGTTCCAGACCAGCCTGGCCAACATGCCGAAACCCCATCTCTACCAGAAGTACAAAAAATTAGCGGGGTATGGTGGTGGGCACCTGTATTCCAGCTACCCGGGAGACTGAGGCAAGAGAATTGCTTGAACCTGGGAGGTGGAGGCTGCAGTGAGCCAAGATCACGCCGTTGCACTCCAGCCTGGGCAATAAGAGCAAAACTCTGTCTCAAAAAACAAAACGAAACAAAAAAAAAAGCCTCTTTTCGAAAAAAAAATTTTTTTCATATTATGTTCATCTGTATTATTATCTGTCTAATGTCTGATCCCCTACCTATTAGACTGGAAATTCCATTAGGGCAGGAATGGTGCCTGGTATGTAGTAAGTATTGTTGGATGAGTGAAATGAATGACTCGCATAAGGATGAAAGGTGTTATGAGCTGAGCTGTGTCCTCCCAAAAAGATATGTTGAGGTCCTGGCTGGGTGCAGTGGCTCACTTCTGTAATCCCAGCACTTTGGGAGGCAGAGGCAGGCGGATCACGAGGTCAGGAGATCGAGACCATCCTGACTAACACGGTGAAACCCTGTCTCTACTAAAAATACAAAAAAAAAAAAAAAAAATAGCCAGGTGTGGTGGCTGGCGCCTGTAGTCGCAGCTACTTGGGAGGCTGAGGCAGGAGAATGGCGGGAACCCAGGAAGCGGAGCTTGCAGTGAGCCAAGATAGCGCCACCGCACTCCAGCCTGGGCGACAGAGGGAGACTCCGTCTCAAAAAAAAAAAAAAAAAATATGTTAAGGTCCTATCCCCCAACATCCCCCAGAATGTGATCTTATTTGAAAATAGGGTCTTGTACAAGTAAGCAAGTTAAAATAAAGTCATTACGGTGGGCCCTAATCCAACATGACTGGTGTCCTTATAAAAGGGAAGTTTGGGCACAGAGACAGCCATGCACAGAGGGAAGATGACAGGAAGACATACAGGAAGAACACCAAGAATTGCCAGCAAACATCAGAAGCTAGAAGAGTCAAGGGATGATTCTCCCCTACAGCCATGGGGGCTGGAGGGGAGCAAGTGCATGCCAACACTTTGATTTTGGACATCAAGCCTTCAGAACTGTGAGACAATTTTTGGGTTTGATCCTTTGTTATGGCAGGCAGCCCTAGAAAATTCAACCAAAAGAGAAAATTGTTGTACATGAGGCAGTAATTGCTGAGGACTTTGAATGGAGAAGCCAAGGCACATAAAGGAAGTTGTAGCCAAAGCATATAAAGGAAGTTGTTCTGTTTCCAGTTGGAAATAGAATTACTTAGCAAGCAGAATTCAATGGTGTGGAGTATTGGATCAGTCTCCCTAAACACACATTCAGGTAACCGACCTTCATTCTTGGTCCCCTTCTTCTTTCCAAATACCATATTCCATTGATCCTAGAGGCACATCTCACATCTCTGAAATCAGCCTGTTCACGGTTGGCCAGCGAGAGGAAGTATAAAAAAGTTTCAAAAAAAATCACATGGAGAGACAATCACAGACAACTTCCGGTATACAATATTATATTAACAGTTTAAAAATATGCATATAAATGCATTTCTATCTATATATAACTTCTGTCTATGATTATCTATCTATATATAATTCCTTTTTTTTTGTATTTTTTTTTTAGTAGAGACAGGGTTTCACCATGTTAGCCAGGGTGGTCTCGATCTCCTGACCTGGTGATTCGCCTGCCTCAGCCTCCCAAAGTGCTGGGATTACAGGCATGAGCCACCGTGCCCGGCCTATCTATATATAATGCTATGTATTCTATCTATATAGCGATATATAATTTCTATCTGTAATGCAAATCTACATGTGATTTCTATCTATATATACATGTAGATAGGAAATTTAGGGAATTCACTGCAAGTGCTGCTTGCAGTCCACTTTTTAAACCTAACATTACATAATAAAACACTATTTTAAGAAGCTGCACTAGGCCGGGCATGGTGGCTCACGCCTGTAATCCCAGCACTTTGGGAGGCCAAGTCGGGTGGATCACAAGGTCAGGAGTTTGAGACCAGCCTGGCCAACATGGTGAAACTCCGTCTTTACTAACAATACAAAAATTAGTCTGGGGTGGTGACGTGCACCTGTAGTCCTAGCTATTCAGGAGGCTGAGGCAGGAGGATCGCTTGAACCCGGGAGGTGGAGGTTGCAGTGAGCCAAGATCGCGTCACTGCACTCCAGCCTGGGCGACAGAGCGAGACTCCGTCTCAAAAAAAAAAAAAAAAAAGCTGCACGATGCTCCCCTTGGGCGTGTACCATACTTTATTTAACCATTCCCAAACTGTTTCCATTTTTTCTGATGTTAAATAAACTCTAAGATGTACAGACGTCTTTTATCTGGCTCTCCAATTACCTTCTGCAGATAAACTCCTAGAAGTTACTGGGGCAAAGGGAGTGAACCTTTAATTTTTAATAAAATTTTTTAAATTACAGAAAATTAAAGCCGTAGTCGTCAGATTCTACTTCATAGACGGTCCACAGGGATTTCAACAAGTTCGATTCAAACCATCGCAAATTCCCTCCCAGCACTAAGTTTTCCTCGGTCTTGGGAAACGTGGCCCCGCAGTCCGCACTCACGACTGCGCACAAACGCGGACCTCCTTCCAATGGCGAAACTTCTTGACACGCCCCCGAGGCACCACCTCTTTAAAATTTAAAACGAAGGCCCAGGCCAATGAATGCTAAGCTTGTTTCGGAACACAGAGACCCGCCCACCGTCACTCCCTCCACCAACAGACTGAAGTTTTCTCCACTGCCCCTCCAATCACCGCCAAAAATGGAAGTTGCTCTCGTAACTTACGTAAGGCAAGCAGCCAATAGGAGCTAACCTTGGAAACTACCTCCCCCAATAGCAGCAGCTCCTGGAGAGCGCGGGAGCCTTTCGACCAGGGTCCCAAAGGAAAGCAGTGAATGGCGCTGGTTCCCTGAAGGAAGGGACTAAGGGACGGTGGCGCGGGCCCGGACTGGGGCCCCGGGGCGGCGGCACGGCCGATATGGCATGCTGTCACAAAGTAATGCTGCTGCTGGACACCGCGGGCGGCGCCGCTCGCCACAGCCGGGTCCGGCGGGCCGCCCTGCGCCTCCTCACCTACCTGAGTTGCCGATTCGGCCTGGCCAGGGTCCACTGGGCCTTCAAGTTCTTTGACTCGCAGGGGGCGCGGAGCCGGCCGTCCCGCGTGTCTGACTTCCGCGAGCTGGGGTCCCGCTCGTGGGAGGACTTTGAGGAGGAGCTGGAGGCCAGGCTCGAGGATCGCGCCCACCTGCCCGGCCCGGCGCCCAGGGCCACCCACACGCACGGCGCCCTGATGGAGACGCTGCTAGACTACCAGTGGGACCGGCCCGAGATCACGTCGCCCGCGAAGCCGATCCTGCGGAGCAGCGGGAGGAGACTGCTGGACGTGGAGAGCGAGGCCAAGGAGGCCGAGGCCGCCCTCGGGGGCTTGGTGAACGCCGTCTTCCTCCTGGCCCCCTGTCCGCACTCGCAGAGGGAGCTGCTGCAGTTCGTGTCTGGGTGCGAGGCCCAGGCCCAGCGCCTGCCGCCCACCCCTAAGCAGGTGATGGAGAAGTTGTTGCCCAAGAGAGTCCAGGAAGTCATGGTCGCCCGAAAAATCACCTTCTACTGGGTGGATACCACCGAATGGTCTAAGGTAAGGAAGGTTTACAGTCGTCTCAGATAGCGTGCACGGTGCTTTCCTTGCTAACCAGAACTTGGCAGCGTCCTTAGAACAGCCACAGACCCCGAATGAGACTAACAGGACTATGCGTCCCTTCGGAAGGAAACAAATAAATAGGGACAGTTTTCACAACGAAATGGGTAGTTCCTCACTACCTACTGTTTAAGACCCCTCACAATTTGGGCCCTACCTGCCTTCCCAGACTTGGTTTTCCTACACACTACATCTACTCTAGCATATTGAAGTCCAGTCTAGAAAATCAACAGGTCTGGACTATTTGTTTTGTGTTATGTGTGTTGTTCAATCTGCCTGGAATGCCAGTTCTCACTCTTCCAGGCCAGTCTTAACTTCACTTACCCTTTAAGGCTTCCCCCAGTGACAACTGCTCAGTCCAGCGTCTAAATTGCCATACACATTTTGTGTGGCACTTAACCCTTTCTCCATATGTTTTGATTGTGCACATCTCTCACCCTCCATCTAGTCTAAAAATACCTCAGAGGCCGGCAGCAGGTTTTAACACAATAACCAGGGGTGTGTGTGTGTGTGTATATACATGTGTATATATATATATAATTTTTTTTGAGACAGTGTATGTCGCCCAGGCTGGAATGCAGTGGCACAATCTCTGCTCACTGCAACCTCCACCTCCCGGGTTCAAGCGATTCTCATGCCTCAGCCTCCCAAGTAGCTGAGACTACAGGCCCACGCCACCACGCCTGGCTAATTTTTTTGTATTTTTAGTAGAGGCCAGGTTCCATGCTGCCCAGGCTGGTCTTGAACTCCTGGCCTCAGGCAATCCACCTGCCTTGGCCTCCCGAAGTGCCAGGATTATAGGTGTGAGCCACCACGCCCAGCCACCCAGATGTGTATTAAACATTGTAGGTGTTCAGTCAGTATTTGCTGACTAAATGAGTAAATTCTTGCAAACTTAAAGTCTTAAATGGCTAATTTGGATTTTTATTGAGGAGGTGAGGCCCCCTGCTCCTGTTAAGTGCTAGGATAAGTATATATTTTTGCCTTCATCCTTCTCATTGCACTTCATTTAGTCAACAAATGTTCATTGAGAAGCCAGTTACATTGAGTGTCTACCACACTGTTTGAGCTGCTGGGGACATGGTAGCCAAAGCAGGGAACAGATTAAACAGATAAGCAAGTGACAATTTCAAATCATGCTCTGGAGAAAATAAAACGGGGTCATAGGATGGGAGTAGAAGGAGGTGGTTATTGTATATAGAGTGTTAGTCAGGGAAGGCCTTTTTTTTTTTTTTTTGAAAGAGTCTCGCTTTGTCACCCAGGCTGGAGTGCAGTGGCGCGATCTCGGCTCACTGCAACCTCCACCCCCTGGGTTCAAGCAATTCTCCTGCCTCAGCCTCCCAAGTAGCTGGGATTACAAGCGGGCGCCACCAGGCCTGGCTAATTTTTTTGTATTTTTAGTAGAGATGGGGTTTCACCATGCTGCCCACCCTGGTCTCAAACTCCTGAGCTCAGGCAATCCGCCAACCTCAGCCTCCCAAAGAGCTAGGATTACAGGCGTGAGCCACCGCGCCCCGCAGGGAAGGCCTTTTTGAGCAGAGAATTGAATGGTGAAGGAGGAGGAACTCAAAGGTAGGTAAAGAACATTCCAGGTGAAGAGACAAGCAGGTGTAAGGATTTCAGCTGGAAATAAACTTAGTTTGTTTCAGAAACAAAAAGGCAAGGAGTGCTGAGACCTAGTAGGCAAGGGGAGCCTTGCCTAAGTTCATTTCCAGCTGAAATCCTTACACCTGCTTGTCTCTTCACCTGGAATGTTCTTTACCTACCTTTGAGTTCCTCCTCCTTCACCATTCAATTCTCTGCTCAAAAAGGCCTTCCCTGCCGGGCGCGGTGGCTCACGCCTGTAATCCTAGCTCTTTGGGAGGCTGAGGTTGGCGGATTCCCTGAGCTCAGGCAAGGGGAGCAGTGTGAGAGAAAGTCGGGGAGCAGTGTGAGAGAAAGTCAGAAAGCAGGAGAGGCCGACCTGTAGGGACAAGGTCGAAAATGTGGATTTTGTTCTAATTAATTAATGGGAAGGCTTTGGAATGTGGTTTAACCAGGTGAAAGATGCGATTCCACTTAATGGAAATACACGTCACTAACCCAGGAGTGAGTTAAATTGCAAGATTACAGATGGAAAATGAGCAAGCATTTAAATAATGATATGGTGTGTTAAAATTTTCAAAGTGCCTTCACATACAAAGCCCAAAAAAGGCGTGGCAAATGCAAAATAAGGCAGCAGTGGTTTGCCAAGAAAAGGAAAGGACAAAAAGTGTTTAAGGGGATGGTAAACATTTGATGGGGAAAATGGAATCCTAGAAATATTAAAATTTAAGGCAGCCAGTCAAGCCTTAGACACAGTATACAACACATTTCTCAGTTTGAAACAATTGATACCACATCAAAGACTTTCTTCTGGAATTGTATTATGTTAAATACTGGCTAGAAATAAGTTAGATGGGGCCTGATGGGTCTTGGAGATTCTTTGTCTCTCTTTTCTTCTCTTTAATCTCTCTCTCTCTTTTTTTTTTTTTTTTGAGTAGCATCGAAATAAGTGGGTTGACTGGATCTTTTTTAAAGAACGATTTCAGGTCTGACGTACCGTCGACTGCGGGGATAGGTCTTCTCTGAGGCTTCCCTTCTTACATCTGCTGTTTCAGATGTAAGATACTCAAGCTTTTCTGGAATTTTCTTCTGCTGAAGATCTATCATCTCCTATTCAAAAACCTGCCCAGCCATGCTGGGCAAAAGGAAGGTTTAGGCTGTGTCCTTGGGGAGTGCTCTGTCCAGGAGTGGGGAGAAGGGAAGAAGAGAAAATCCAGGTCCTGCCTTGGGGAGCGCGCAGTCTGGGAAGTAGAACTGGGAGAAACAGAACCTGCACTTACATTGGAGGCAGAGGGATCCAAGCGTGTAAAACAGGATATCATATTTGCAAAGATATAGGATAGAATGGAGGATAAGAGACCTCTGACACATTTTCAACTTTATGCCTTAGATTTATTCAATACATATTTGTTCCATACCTGCCAGGTATGCTAAGGAATCAAATAGATGTGGTCCCTGCTCTCTTGGAGCTTATAGTCTAGTGGACATTTACAGATCCCCAAATTTGAAACTACTACTAGGACATGTCTGTCACTTATCCTATAATACGCATACGAATGAAAAGTGTGACCATACTCTATAGTATACTGTTTGTATTTTTGTTTTTGTTTTGTTTGAGACAGAGTCTTGCTCTGCCGCCCAGGCTGGAGTGCAATGGTGCAATCTCGGCTTACTGCAACCTCTGCCTCCCAGGTTCAAGTGATTCTCCTGCCTCAGCCTCCCGAATAGCTGGGATTACAGGCGTGTGCCACCACGCCCGGCTAATTTTTGTATTTTTAGTAGAGACGGTTTCACCATGTTTGCTAGGCTGGTCTCAAACTCCTGACCTCAGGTGATCCACCCGCCTCGGCCTCCCAAAGTGCTGGGATTACAGGCTGTTATTTTTTTTTAATCACATGTTTTGCTATGGTTTGAATATTTGTCCCCTCTAAAACTCATGGAGTAATGGGTGTCATGGGAGTGGGATTGGTGGCTTTATAAAAAGAGGAAGAAAGCGTTGAGCTCACTTGCTCAGCCCCCTCACCATGCTTTGCCCTGTGCTGCCTTGGGATTCTGCAGAGTCCCCATCAGCAAGAAGGCCTTCTGGAAGTGCAGCCCCCTGGCCTTGGACTTCTCAGCATCCATAACTGTAAGAAATAAATTCCTTTTCTTTACAAATTACCCAGTTTCAGCTATTCTGTTGTAAGCAACATTAAACAGACTAAGCCATGCACACATTACCTTTAATAGAAACTTAATGTCCTTTTCAACACTTATTCAAGTTACATCTTCCCCCCTATCTCCCGAGACAGAGTTTCACTCTTGTAACTTACGCTGGAGTGCAGTGGTGCAATCTGGGCTCAAGGCAACCTCCGCCTCCCAGGTTCAAGTGATTCTCCTGCATCAGCCTCCCCGGTAGCTGGGATTACAGGCACCCACCACCACACTCAGCTAATTTTTGTATTTTTAGTAGAGATGGGTTTTCACCATGTTGGCCAAGCTGGTCTTGAACTCCTGACCTCAGGCGATCCACCTGTCTTGTGGATCAAAGTGAGGGGTGTTGGGATTACAGGCGTGGGCCACCACAACCGGCCATAAAGTTACATCTTAACCTTTCATTTTATTAACAGGGTTTTTTGTTTGTTTTCCTGGCTGGTCTTCTGGCTGAAACAATTTCAACAAAATTTTTGTGTCCATTTGGCAGAAAATCCTAATCAGGATCTATGGCCTCTGAACCAGGTTACCATTCTCTCCATAGCAGTGAACACAGATATAGATACATGGGTGGTAACAGCACATACTAATTAATTGGTTAATCTAATACAGCATTTTCCAGATCGATATGCATAACTGAAAAGTTTAGATACATTAGAAGATAATGTGCTCCAATACATTGTTTATCTTCATTACATGGGATCTTTTGTTTTTTTGTTTTTAATGCTGATCATAAACCACTCAATGAATCCATCAGATAATCTATCAAAGTCCATCAGATGGTCATGATCCGAATTTTAAAAGCAGTCTAGGCCAGGCCTAGTGGCTCATACCTGTAACCCCAGCTTTGGAAGGCTGAGACAGGAGGATCTCTTGCACCCAGGAGTTTGAGACCAACCTGGGCAACATGGTGAGACCCCATCTCTACAAAAAATACAAAAGTTAGCCAGGTGTGGTGGCACATGCCTGTACTCCCAGCTACTTACTCAGGAGGGTGGGGCGAGAGGATTGCTTGAGTCCAGAAAGTTAAGGCTGCAGTGAGCCATGTTCATACCACTACACTCCAGCCTGGGCAACAGAGCAAGACCCTGTCTCAAAAAATAAAAATAAATGAAAGCAGTCTATTCAGAACAGTCCTGGGTTCTGTTCACAGCCTTGCTGTGACCATGGATGATTCCCTGCTTGTCTTTGAACATGACTATAATTGGAAGTTTGGGAATGACCTAGTTGACTTTTAAGACCCTTCTAGTTCTAATTCCTCACATTCACATAGCAATTTATAATTTACAATTGTTAACCAGCATGATGAGCATATTCTAAGGGGTGTGCTCCTCCTTCATATTCCCATAGTAGCTGAATATTGTTGTTATACTGTGATGCCATGTTAAACATTTTATGTTGGTACTGTTTTATTCACACCAGCCCCCCGCCCCCACTTCAGGATCCTAGACATGGCACGTAGAAGTTGCTCAATAAAAGTTTGTTGAAAGAAGGTTGACTGAAGAGTCAGCTGTGTGTGAAGGAGTGAAGCAGGGCTTTTACAAAGAAAGCAGGATTTGAGCCAGATACATAAGTGTAATAACCGTTCAGTTGGTGAAAAAGGAAGGGGAGGCACAGGAAATAGAAATCAGCAAAAACAGGGAAGCCTTAAAATATGGCATGTTCAGGAAATAGCAAATGGTTCAATATGCCTAGAAGGAGTGGGAATGGATGAGGGGTAGAAGACAATGTGTTCCAAAAGGTGGTTTAGGGTTGGGTTGTGAAGGGCTTTGTGATTATGCTGAAGAGTTACTTTATTCTGGAGGCAGTGGGAAGCCTTTCAGAATTTCAGAGAAGTAGCATGATCAGAGAAGTGATTTGGAAGAATACTTAGAGCACCATGGAGGAACGATTAGAGGCAGAGCACAGACTTTACAGGCTATGGCAAGCGTTAGGGCAAAAGATGCGACGAGGCCTCGGTTTGTCTGGTCTCTGCACAGGCCTGTGGGTGGGCAAGTCAGAGTGATGGTCACCATCTGGGGGAGGTGCTCCTGCCTCACTCCCATGACACCTGGCCATTATTGTGTGTGCTGTATAGGACATAATTATTTTTATTAATAGGCCGGGCACAGTGGCTCACGCCTGTAGTCCTAGGACTTTGGGAGGCTGAGGCAGGCAGATCACTTGAGGTCAGCAGTTCGAGACCAGCCTGGCCAACATGGTGAAACCCCGTCTCTACTAAAAATACAACAATTAGGTGGGCACAGTGGCGCATTTCTGTAATCCCAGCTACTTGGGAGGCTGAGGCAAGAGAATCGCTTGAACCTGAGAGGTGGAGGTTCCAGTGAGCCGAGATCATGCCACTGCACTCCAGCCTGGGTGACAGATCAAGACTCTGACTCAAAAAAAAAAAAAAGGTTATTTTTATTAATGTATAATGATTCTATGTTCCTTCTAACATTTTATGATCTATACCCAGTGATTTGTGTCACTTCTTTCTGTTCCTTGACAAAAATATAAATAAGGTACTATTTTTACTAAATGAATGCTTTCTCAAAGACATATTAGGTAGTAATTTGTTCTGGGGCTGCACAATAGCTTGATGCTGACCATTATTTCTATTTAGTCCAGCAAATACATTGGTTGTGTAATTCGATCCTTTAATATTGGTATCAACTTTACTTTCTCCTGATTTCCTTTACTTTTATTTATGAATGCCTAATTTATAGTAACCTAAGGTTGTTTGTCATTTTATTTTAGTTGTGGGAATCCCCAGACCACCTTGGATACTGGACTGTTTGTGAACTGCTCCACCATGGAGGTGGCACTGTCTTGCCATCTTTCAGCTGGGATTTTGCTCAAGCTGGGGAAATGCTGCTCAGGAGTGAAATAAAGCTGTCAAGTGAACCTCATCTCTCTCCGTGGATTTCAATGCTGCCAACTGATGCCACTTTAAACCGTTTGCTCTATAATTCTCCTGAGTATGAGGCCTCGTTTCCACGAATGGAAGGAATGTTATTTCTCCCTGTTGAAGGTAAGCAAATAATATTTTAAGGTTTTTTTTTGTAACTCTCAGTTACATTAATTTCTTCAAAGAAGGTTTTAACTTCTTTGGCATTTCTCAGAGCCCAGGCACTCAATGAATGCTTGTTATGAAAGAATTAAAAGACATCAAGGCAAAATCAGAGATATGTAGGAAAGATTTGAACTCTAATTCAGTACAACTGCCAGCCTGTGTACAAAAAAACAAGTGAATGATTGATTTTAAAGTTTACCAGCTATTCCCAAAGAAGGGTAATATTATTCAGGTGCCCAAGCACATGGGTATATGATTTCATTGCCTCATAGAGGAGATTGATAAATTGAAGACCATAGAGAAACAATGGTCGACTGAAAGAAGAAGTAAATTAGTCTACAGAAACCCAGAATGATGCTTGTTACCAGGAAAAGCAAACATGTTGGAATCTTCATTACATTAGTTTCACCATATGATTTGCTATATGGTAAATCTCATTTCTGAGTACATTGTATATTCACAGAAATAATACCGTATAGAGATACATACATAAAACTGTGTTGTACATTATGTGCAGTTTAAGGAATTTTCAAGAGTAGTTTTGTTTATTTAATTTCATTACACAGTTTTTAGAATTTAACCTCCTCGTAAGATATGATGCACTGTACTTTATGGATTTAAGAAGTGGTGTCTTCTTTCTTATAAGTAGTAAACATTGCTTGAATACTTATTTCTTTTTTTCTTTTTTTTTTTTTTTTTTTTTGAGACAAGGTCTTGCTTTGTCACCCAGGCTGGAGTGCAGTGGTACGATCATAGCTCAGATCGCAGCTCACTGCAGTCTTGACCTCCTGGGCTCAAGGGATCCTCCCACCTCAGTCTCCCAAGTAGCTGGGACTACAGGCATGGGCCACCACACCTGGCTCATTTTTGTATTTTTTGTAGAGATGGGGTTTTGCCATGATGCCCAGGCTGGTCTTCAACTCATGGACCTCAAGTGATCCTCTGGCCTTAGCCTCCCAAAGTGCTGAGATTGCAGGCATGAGCCACCATGCCTGGCCTTCAATACTTATACTTATTTCTAAGTCATAATTTCTGAGAAGTTCTGCCATCACACATTGCCTTTGTAATTCCGTTTGTTTATAGCTTTTTCTATAGAGCTAAATGAACTTGCTATGATGGCTTGGCAGTAGAATAAGAGTTGAAGTGTTCAACTAAGTGACAGTATCTCAATTGACAACTTGATTTTTTTCTTATTGTTATTAAATCTCTTTTTAGTATCTATTCCTTATATTGGAATTTTAATTTTTTTTATTTTAATTTGGCATTCTGGTCTAATTAATCTTTATTTCTAGCAGGCAAAGAGATTCAAGAAACATGGACAGTCACCCTAGAGCCCTTGGCCATGCATCAGAGACATTTTCAGAAACCAGTCAGGATTTTTCTAAAAGGCTCAGTGACCCAGTGGTCTCTCCCAACGAGCAGCACTTTGGGCACTGACAGCTGGATGCTACAAAGTCCAGAGGAGAGCACAGCAACTCAAAGGCTGTTATTTCAGCAGTTGGTAAGCAGGCTGACTGCTGAAGAGTTACACCTGGTAGGTATCCTCCACACGGGAAGTTATTCTTGTCTAACAACACACTGGTAAAGTGAAATAAGTGTGTTTATAAATGCCCTACACAATATGGTCTTAGTAAAACTGATTATGCTTTTGCAAATAATATTGTCGACATTATAGTATCATGACAGCAATGCTCATTAGAGAAGAAATCACTCATTAAATTGCATGTACCAAGAATCCAATTAAGTTAAATTATATTCACATAGGGAAGAAGGCAGTTGGCCAGATGGAGTGCTTATGTTAGGATAGTAATGTGGTGAGTGATTTCTCATTATTTTTTAAATATTCTGTTATATATTTACTACTTTTATATAAGTATTTAAGAAAAAGCTGCTACACAGTAAAATTAGATATAATAGTGTAATAGTTGTGTAACTATATACAATGTAATATAATTGTCTGTGTAACTCAGCAGTTGGACAGTAGTTACACAAATGTAGAAATGTCTTCTGAAAAGGAACATATACATACCCAGATTTGATTTAACGGTGATAATTATTTTTAAACTATGAGCAAATTCCTTACCTTACTTTGTCTTTTGCCTTCATACTCTTAGGAGGGGTCTCTATTCTGGTTCCCATTGTAAAATATTATAGAGAAAAATAGGGTAGTCATTGGACAGATGCTGTTCTGAGAGTTGTGTGCTCTGAGGAAAAGAGCACTGGGTTTGGGAGTCAGTGATCTGGATTAGGTCTCAGCTCTGCTGCCTACTGTATGTTCTGGATAAATCTCTCAAATGGTATTTCTGCCTCATGGTTAAGTACATGGGTTTCAAAGTCACATATGCTTGGCATCTTCTCTTACTAAGTAGGTGGCTTTAACAGGTTACTTCTGCCTCAGCCTCAATCCCTCATTTATAAAATGGGGATAATAATTATTTTTACCTCAGGGTGATTGTGAGGATTCAGTGAGCACATAGTAAATACCTAGTAAATATTCCTGGTAATGTCAGGTTTTACTTATTTCTAAGTAGAAATATTAGGAAATATTAGAAATATTAATAAATTCCCTTCTACCTCTAATAATTATCAAATCTATCTTTTTCATAGTTTTCACGTTAATAATAATTGGGAAAATGGTTATTCTGTCTTTTAGTACACTACATTCTTCTTTAGGCATATTGACAATAATATTCTCAACTAATTAGAACTTCTCATGTAGGTTGCTGATGTGGACCCTGGTGAAGGCTGGCCCCCCGTCACTGGAGTTATTTCCCCACTCTCTGCCAATGCTACGATCCTCACTGTGTTCCGCACCAAGGAGGCTGAATTTCAACGACATGTTCTCCAAACAGTTGCGGGTGACAGCCCCCAGGACACAGCTTCCCTTTTCTCAGATGTTGTGGATAGTATATTGAATCAGACTCATGATTCACTTGCAGATACTGCTTCTGCTGGTAAGCTCCTAAACCAGTAACTAACAGAATCTAGGGTGGTTTGCAGTCTTTTCCAGCATCGGGACTTTTTCACTGTGTAGTTAGTAGAACTCCAATATGTTATAACACAGATAAAGCTACAATACTTCAGGCAGTTTAAATCATTATTATTTATAGAATTCCTTAAGTACTTCTGAGGAGGCTGCAGGTTCCATGAAACCAGTCTGAAATCGAAGTCATGGTTTTTAATATATTTAATAAATACTGCATATAAAACTGTAGTGATTCTATCTACCCTGCGTTGCATTGTTACTATTAGCATTTGCAACTAAATGCATTGTTACTACTAAATCTACCTAGCATAAATAAGGTTTGTATCACATTAGTATTACAAACCTTATTTATGCTAGGTAGATTTAAATATAGATATATATGTGTATATATATATATATATAAAATCAACTTGATATCTCTTTAATTCATTCATTTATTCAACAGATTTGAGTACCTGCTCTATGTCAGGCACTGTTCGAGGTACTGGGACTATATTAGAGAACAAAATGGACAAAGATATCTTCCCATGGAGCTGACTATCTAGTCAGGGGAGACAAAACAATAAGTCAGGAAAATTACGGTTTAGTCTAAAGAGACAAAAGTTATAGTAATAAAGCAGGAACAAAGGAATGGGGTGTGTTAGGGTAGGGAGGGTTGCAATTTTAAGTAGGGTGGTCAGGGAAGGCCTTGCTGAAAAAATGATATTTGAGCAAAGCCATGAAGAAAGTGATGGCAGGGAGTTGCTGGTAGAGGCAACAGCGAGTGCCAAGGCTCAGAAGGGTGTTAGAGGAATGGCAGGGAAGCCTGTGGCTGCGGTGAAAGGAGCAAGGAGAGAGTAGGAGGGGATGAGGTCAGAGAGCGAGCAGCAGACCAAACTGGGCAGGGCTTTATAGGCACTGAAAAGACTTTGGCTTTTACTATGAGTGAGAGAGGAAGCCTTTGGGGGATTTTCTGCAGTGACACGATCTGACTTAGTTTTAACAGCATTACTCTGGCTTCCATATTGAGAATCGACTATAGACAGGCAAGGATAGAACCAGTCAGAAATATTGCAATAATCAGGCAAGAGATGGTGGGAAATGCAGGGAGTTGGAAGTAGTTGGAGCTCTTGGATATATTTTGAAGGTAAAGCCAACAAAATTTGCTGTTAGATTAAATGTGTAGAGTGAGCTATAGGGAAATTGAAAATGACTGCAGAGACTTTTGGCCTAAGCTACTGGTAGAAAGCAGTTTCCTTCTGAGATAGGGAAGGCTGTGGGAGAACCAGGGACTGGGGTGGTGAGGACCGGAGGGTTTGTTTTGGGCATGGTAAGTCTGAGTTGTTCATCAGACATCCACACATGGTATTGAGTAGGCATCAACTATGCATGTTTGGGTTTTGGAGATTTGTCTGGACTAGAGATGATGGGAGTCATCAGTGATGTTTAAAGCCATGAGATGGGTTAAGATCACCATGAGGGTGGGCGTAGATGGGAAAGAGAAGGGGACTAAGGACTAATCCCTGCACCCCAATGTTAAGCAGTCTGGGGGATGAGGAGAGAGAAACCAGCAAAGGAGACAAAAGGGGGACAGTCACTGAGTTAAAGAAAACCCAGATTGTGGTACCCTGGAAGCCAAGTGAAGACAGGAAGTGCTTGGCTGGGTTATTTACTACTGACAGGCCAAGGAAGATGAAGGCTGGGAGCTGACATTCAACTGAGCAATGTGGATGCTCGTGATACCATCACAACATGATGGTTGTGATACCAGTTTTGGTGGATTTGTGAGGGTAGAAATGTGAGTGGGAATAGGTTCAGGAGAGACTGAAAAGAGGAAAACAGCAAGTGCGGACAATTTTTTGGAGTAGTTTTGATCTAAAAGATATTAGAGTAATGAAAACAATGGCTAAAGAGGGAAGAAGGGTCAAGGTTTTTGGTTTTGATTTTTAGAAATAATAATAGCCTGCTTGCATGCTGATGCGATAATATGGTAAAAATTAATGCAGGGGATGGAGAGAATTGTTGGTTAGAGAGCTTTGAGGAAGTGCAAGTGGAGGGGTTGGTCTTGGGAACAAGCACAGTTCATCTGTGACAACTGGGGGAAGGCAAAAATATAAAAGCTGGGATGCCAAGGTGAGTGATGTTGGTGTGAGTGTATGGGGTTCTCTTCCGATTGCTTCAGTTTTTTTAGTGACTTAGGAAGTGACATCATCAGCTGAAAATGAAAACTTAAGGAGATGCTGGAGGCTGAGGACAGAGGGAAGGAGGAAGTGGCTCCTGAGAGGGTGAAGATAGCATGAAGGTGGAGGAAGGTTGCCGGGATAGTCGTGAAGGTAAAGTGAGATTCCTCTGTGGGCTTGCCTGCCTCCAGCCACATTCACCAGCTGTCACAGCTGCAGAGTAGGCAGGGAGCTGGATTAACCAGGGTTGGGATTTTCCCAAATGAGGGTGGTAAAGCTAGAGAGAGGGGTCAGGGATTCAAAAGTGTGAACAGGAAGAGATTACAGGATTTGTCCATGGAATGAGGCAGGGTAAGGAGGGAAATGAGGACAACGGAAGGACAGGCAATCAGATCAATGGGTTATAGGGGTCTCAGGATTTCTGGAGCCAATGTGCTCAAAGGAGAGAGCTAAAAAATAGGTGGAGGTGGTCAGAGTGGGGTGCTTGAGATCATAGAGGGTGGTGACCAGGGGGAGAGAGTGACTGAAGGAGGGCAACGCACCAGGGCACCAGAGGTGAGGAATTCAAGGGAACAAAGGCCAGAGTGTTGGTGCATCAAATGTGTGTATGGAAATTATCCAGAGTTAAGACTGAGTAGTACTGGAGAGACTGATGGTGGTGAGTCAGGAGCTAACAGTCTTTGAGGAGTAAGGTGGAATGATTCAGGCTTGTTAGATGACTATGAGAGTGTAGGCTTTGATGTGAGACTCAAAGCTGGATTTTTGTCGTCATTTTCAGCAGGTAGAGGGAAAATGATCTGGAAGAGGCAAGGAGGATACCAGCCCACCTCAGGGCCAAGTGGAAAAAGAGCATGGCGGGGGAGCAGCCAGCTCTCTCCAGCGCTGCAGGGGAAGCAGTGTGTTCAGGGCAGGAGGAGATGGAATTGAGGACATAGGGGATTTTGCTGATGAGGGTCAGTGAGTTCCAGAGGGCAGAGTGGGAGGATTTTACGTGTGGAAGGGCTGGGCCGTGGTGACAGGATGGGAGATGGAAGGAGCAGTGAGGAGATTCGAGTGGGCAGACTGGAGTGACCTGGGGGTCTAGGGCTTCGCCTGACGGGAAAAAGCAGCTATCAAGGGGAGCATGAGTTGATTCCTGGTGGTTTCAGTGCAGCTAGTGGTGCTGAACCTGTGAGTCTGGGGGGTAAGAAGCATGGATGTTTGGCCCACCCCCACTCCTGCCCATGTAGGCGTGGAGACTAGAAGGAGGGCATCTAACTCCGAGGGTCTAGGGCTCCCTCCAAAGCCCTGCCCAGGAGGCCAGTGGAGGGTGGCCTTGTTTTTAGCATGGGGCTCCTGCTTGACATTTGCTGGAAGAGGTGCAGGTAAGTCTGTGAGGGGCACTCTCTTTCCATGCAGAGGGAGGCTTGAGGCTTGGAGGCCTGAGGCAGGTATTTCTGGCCTTTCTCCCCTAATCCAGCATACAACGACTTAAGAAGAAATCATGTCATGTTTATTCTCATAGACCTTTACTGCCCTTGTCTGAATTTTGTAGTATAACAGCAAATGCAATTATAGGCATTTATGCTGTCATGTGATGTGAAGTTTCTTTTGCTTGTTTAAAAAATTCTACAAAATCTTACACTAAGAATAATAGCTTTGGGAAAACTACAGTTGGGGCAGACTTCTCAAAATCTTTGGTAGTGATAAAAACTAAGGCAATCCTGGGCGTGGGGACACATGCCTGTAATCCCAGCTCCTCAGGACGCTGAGGCAGGAAGATCGCTTGAGCCCAGGAGTCCAAGACCAACATAGCAAGACCCTGTCTCAATTTAAAACAACAAAAAAAGTGCAATCCTAATAAAAATTCTAGTTTGATTAAAAGACACATTAAACTCATAATAAGTAAACTCCATAATAAATATACCTTATCCTTTAAAAGAAAGGTGAAGATGGCATGATGACGAAGATGGTTGAGGCTGTGGTATTATGGAGACAGGGGCCAATGACAAAGATAGGGAACTACATCATAAGCACTTTCAAGAGAGTGCACGTGGCCAAACAGCCAAGGAGAAGAAAAGGAGAAAAATACGGGTTGAAAGGGCATAGTGTACAGCACTGTGCTCCTCTGGCTTGTTGTATTTAGTTATGTTTGTGCTGCACTTTGAATTCAGCTGCTGCTACTTGGTGGTATAAAATATTAGCACATTAGGAATGATCACATAACCAAAGCAACGTAATATTTTGTACTACTGTCACTACCTTACTTACCAATTGTGTGTAGGCTATTTGTAGAAAATTTTGTATTGTAGAACAGACTGTATCTTAACTATTTATATAGTCGTGGAAGCAGCTCAAAAAACTGTATTTTGGAATCTGGTAAAGGAAGAACTGCAGTATTTTACCAGTACTCTCTGCTGTAGCATGGCCCACAGTTTCTTCCAGGTTATAAATCAGTGTGCCGGCTTATTGTCCAGTCTCCCCACCGTGCTCCATCTGGGTGAGGTCCTATTCATGCATTAGTACCTAGCCCAAATACTGTATTCTCCGTGAGACCTTCCTTACCCATCTAGACAGAGTTAGCATGTGCTAACATTTATACGTATCTCCATGACTTCACAAGAGTGGATCTACTCTTCCTATACTGGGAGCTCGTTTGGAAGTAGGCATTGTATTTATCTCTGAATTCTCTCACTGATAGAAGGCCTAGAACTTGGTTGTCTCAGTAAGTTTGAATACATTTTAAGTATTTGGGTTTTTTTCCCCAAGACTTCATTAATTTCTAACGTTTCATTTGTCTGGGGTCTTAGATGGATCTTTCAGAATTACAGAGTTCACTGAAATTTCTGTTACTGTTCCCCCAACTGCCTCCTCCATCAGGCTTATTTTAAGAGATCCTTCTACCCTTACACTCCCCAACATAGAGCCACATCTATTTCCAATTTACCTACTCAGTGCAGCAGAATTGTGATGTTCTGTAGTTTTGTTACTGTTTATTTATTCTTGTACAAAGCTTTTTTTTTTTTTTTTTTTTTTTGGAGACGGAATCTCACTCTTGTTGCCCAGGTTGGAGTGCAGTGGTGTGATCTCAGCTCACTGCAACCTCCACCTCCCGGGTTCAAGCTTCTCCTGTCTCAGCCTCCCAAATAGCTGGGAACACAGGCACCTGCCACCACGCCTGGCTAATTTTTGTACTTTTAGTAGAGATGAGGTTTTGCCATGTTGGCCAGGCTGGTCTCAAACTCCTGACCTCAGGTGATCCACCCACCTTGGCCTCCCAAAATGCTGGAATTACAGGCGTGAGCCACCATGCCCAACCATACAAAGCCATTTTTAAGAACAGGACCAGGCGCAGTGGCTCACGCCTGTAATTCCAGCACTTCGGGAGGCCAAGGCAGGCGGATCACCTGAAGTCAGGAGTTCGAGACAGCCTGACCAACATGGAGAAACCCCGTCTTTACTAAAAATACAAAATTAGCTGGGCGTGGTGGCATGTGTTTGTAATCCCAGCTACTCAGGAGACTGAGGCCGGAGAATTGCTTGAACCCCGGAGGCGGAGGTTGTGGCTCATGAGCTGAGATCGTGCCATTGCACTCCAGCCTGGGCAAGAAGAGCGAAACTCTGTTTCAAAAAAATAAATAAATAAAAAGAAGAACAATATATATTTTTAACCTGTTCAGGAACATTTCAGAAATGAGAGGATTTATAGCCAGTAATAAGAACAAAAGACTTTAAATTGTGCCTGTACGTTTTTCAGTAGCATTTTTTATTTACCACATAGGCCTGTAGCAGTTTGTGGTGCCGGAGAACAAATGTTAACTATGCACTTTGTATGTCCTTTGGAGGGATGCAGTCAGTCCAGGGGAGGAGCAAGTGCTTAGAATTCTCTGCTTTGGTTCTCATGCCGTTTCCTCTCCTGCCTCTGTTCCTTTGCTCCAATAGCTTCTCCTGTTCCAGAGTGGGCCCAGCAGGAGCTTGGCCACACCACTCCCTGGAGTCCAGCTGTTGTGGAAAAGTGGTTTCCTTTCTGTAACATCAGTGGTGCCAGTTCCGATTTGATGGAGTCATTTGGGTAAAACTTTTTTATATTTCTGAGTATTGATTATTAAAATCAATGTTCAGTTATCTGCATTTTTTTCTTAATAGACCACATTCTCTGAGTATAGTCTAATAATATTAAAAATTAGTTACAAAAATAAAATACTCTCATCTTAGTATATATTGTGAGAGTATGTTAGCTAGATAATATGTTAACAATATATAAATATATACCTGCCAAAAATTCTTTAAAATTTAACAAAGTAATTCGTCAAGTTAAATACAAATAAATACTTCCTTAAAGTGAGAAAATATTTATAACTAAGTATCAATGCAAATAGAAAACAGCAAACTTGATTAATGTGGCTGAATTTATACTTAAAGAAGTATTTGCAGACTATTTTTGTAAAGAAAAAAGTTAACAACCAATTATTAAGAATCCAACATGAGAAGTAAATAAGAGAGTAACCTCCACCCTACAAAAGAAGGAAAGCAATAAGGATAAGAACAGAAATAAATTAAATAGAAAACAAATAAATGTAAGTGATCAAGAGAAACAAAAGATGGTTCTTTGAAAAGCCAAGTAAAATAATCTATAGCAAGATCAAGCAATTAAAAGACAATATTAGAAATGTAAACGATATGGCAGAAATTCAAACTATTATTAAGAGGTATGGTTGACGTTTATTTTCTCCACACATATATCCATTCAATTATTCCAACACCATTTGCTAAAAGACTATCTTTTCCCACTAATTACTGCGGCACCTTGTCAAAAATCAACTGGCCACCTTTGTGCAGATGATTTCTAGACAGAATACAGTCCAAAAACTATGTTAATACTACATTGTCTTCAATATTGCGTTATAGCAATACCATATACTGTAGCTTTATAGCACCAGTCATTAAATCAGGTAGTGTAAGTCCTCTAAACTTTGGTTTTGTTTTTTTAGAATTTTTTTGGTTATTTTAGATACTTCATATTTTCATATAAACCTCAGAACCAGCTTGTCAGTTTCCACACACACAAATGTCTGTTGAAACTCTAGGAGTGCATTGAATCATAGATAAATTTGGGAAGAACTGACAACAATGTTGAGTCATCCGATCCATGAACATGGTGCAGCCATCCATTTATTTAGGTCTCTCTTTAATCTCTCTCAGTGTTTTGTAGTTTTTAATGTACAAATGTGGCCCATGTTATTTTTTTAAATTATCTGTAAGTATTTTTATGAGGTATAAATATTGAAGTGTTTGAAGACAGTATGATTGTCTTTATAGAAAATCCAGGCCCGGCATGGTGGCTCACACCTGTAACCCCAGTACTTTGGGAAGCAAAGGCCAGTGGATCACTTGAGGCCTGGGGTTCAAGACCAGCCTGACCAACATGGTGAAACCCCGTCTCTACTAAAAATACAAAAAAATTAGCCCGGCGTGGTGGCACATGTCTGCAATCCCAGCTACTTGGGAGGCTGAGGCACAAGATTCACTTGAATCCAGGACACGGAGATTGCAGCGAGCCAAGATCGCACCACTGCACTTCAGGATGGGCGACAGAGCACCAGCACACTTAGGGAGGATTAATCTGCTTCATATTGGCTACATGGATGAAGCCGATAGACCCAACACATATTCCACCCTGTGATATCTGTTCAACTAGTGTCATCGTAACTTTCTTCCACTTTTTAATCAGTTATATCAGATAGTGGAAAATATTAAAATACAAATAACACATTTTGGATGTTGTGCCATTTTCATAATTTCCTTAATGACAGATATTTAGCTCTAGGTGGAAAAGCATTTAATAACTAATCACCCCTCTTGCCTGCCCTACTTCCTCCTCTTCTCATCAATCCCAAATGAGTTTATTACAATGTGAAAGAATTATTCGAAGTCATTGCAATACTTACTACGATGTATTAACATCATTTTGTACTTTGATATATGGAAACTGAGTAAAAAATAACTATGGAAGCCTGAAGTGAAATATCTGCCATAATTAGACTTGTACCCTAATTCATGAAGAATCCTATTAATAAAAGTCAATATTATATACAATGGTTAATGGTTTTGTGAACAAGACAGCTTCGGTTCCTGAATTCGTTCAAATCAAAAATGAGAGGAGGGACATTTTCTCTCCTAAGAAAATATATTTTTGAAGGCATCTGTGGGGACATCTTTTGGTTAGCTTTTTAGAGGATAGTGGGTATTTCGGTGTTGTTTATTTCTAAAGCATTTTGCAAAATTAGAATTTTGGTTTTATTCTAGACATCTTGACTTCACAGGTTACTACAGGCTGCCTCAGCTAATAAGGAAGAGTCTTCCAAAACTGAAGGCGAATTAATACATTGCCTTGCCGAGCTCTACCAGAGAAAATCTCGTGAAGAATCCACTATAGCTCATCAAGAAGACAGCAAAAAGAAACGTATGTACCTAGAAAGGCTGTTTCTTAAAGCATTCTTTTTTGAGACTGTACGTTTTAAAAGATGGGCATTTCCTGAAATGAGGTTGAAATGGTAACTAAATAAAGAAGGGCAAATTTTTATATTTAAATTTTAAAATAATTACATTAGTTCAATAGTGATTTTTTAAAAATCACCTAGTCTTATCTGTCTAATGAATAAGCCATTTTCATTTTTAATTATGATAGAAATTCAAATACAACTTTGTGTTCTGCTTATAAGTATTTTTTCTTTTGCTACCTTGCCTTTTTAGATATTATTCCACCTCACTGCTTAACTAAATTTACAAAATTCTCATGTTGTTGAACATTTAGATTGCTTTCAATTTTCATCATTATAAATAATACTGTAGTATACATTATGCATATAATTTGTTTTTTAAGTAATTACCTTAGCAGAAGTTTCCAGGAACCAGTTACTGTGTCAGGGTATGAAAATTGGCTCTTTATGTAGATTGCTAAACTGTCATTCAGAAAAATTTCATCACCATTTTTGGTGGCCATTGGGTGACACCAAAATAAGTCTGTTTGGCATTTGCCTGATGGGAAAACCATCCATTGAGATGTTTAGTTCCAATCCAATCACATTGAGATGTTTAGTTCCTAAACTTCGGTTAAAAGAAAGGTTCTCTTTCTACCCTGTGTGTGGGCAGCAAGAGATGCAAGAACTTCCTAATTCAAATCATTCTGGAGGGATATGCTTCGTTTTGATATTCTTTCCCAGTAATCTGAATTAAAGTATTTCTTGATTCCACAGAAGTGGAAGGCAATTTACTTTCCCTCCTCTGATGTTGTTTTGGTAGGAGGTGTCCCTCGTACTCCAGTGAGACAGAAGATGAATACCATGTGCCGTTCCTTAAAGATGTTGAATGTTGCAAGGCTGAATGTGAAGGCCCAGAAGTTACATCCAGATGGCAGTCCGGATGTGGCTGGGGACAAGGGAATCCAAAAGATACCCTGTGGGAGAACAGTAGATAAATTGGAAGACAGAGGAAGAACACTAAGAAGTTCTAAACCTAAAGGTATTCCTCTTAGTCTGTAATTTACTCTTTTATACCCCTCTTTTTTAAAAATAAAATTTAATCATACCCTTAGTTTATTGACTATCTGCTACATGCCCAAAAAGGTGTTATGGTGAATAAGTAAATAACAAGATAATGTCCTATTCTTAGATTTATGATCTAGCTGCAAAGATAAAACAAATGAACTAATAAATACATATATATACATATATATATATAAAATGAAATACTAGAACTAGTAAGAGAGCCAAAAGTCTAAAACAGAAAATGCAAGCCCATTCAGGAAGTAAAGACTAGACTAGGAGTTCAGAAAGGGAAGATAAGGGCTGGATAAGCTATGGAAGCTTCTAGGAACCACTGGAGTCCAAGCTAGACTTCCAAGAATGGGCAGAGTTAGAAGACAGAAAGATAAAAGAGCATTCCAGGTGGAGAATTAGCATAAGCAAAGTCACAAGGCCCATGGCTTGGGCGTAGAACAAATGGTTAAAGAAGTTTTACATTTGTGAATAAAGGGAGAAGAAAATGGGTTTATGAGTAATCTAGGGCTAGGTTATTGACATCTTTCAAAGGTGGGAATAATTTAATCCAGCAGCTTCTATTTTCCTATTTTTTTCTTTCCTTTTTTTTAAAAGAAATGAATTGTGCTGTGTTTTGATGTCATCTCTGAGTTCTTCTGAAAATTCTGGAGTGGGCCGGGTGTGGTGGCTCACGCCTGTAATCCCAGCAATTTGGGAGGCCAAGGTGGGCGGATCATAAGGTCAGGAGTTTGAGACCAGCCTGGCCAATATGGTGAAACCCCGTCTCTACTGAAAATACAAAAATTAGCTTGGCATGGTGGCGTGCACCTATAGTCCCAGCTACTCGGAAGGCTGAGGCAAGCAAATCGCTTGAACCTGGGAGGCGGAGGTTGTGGTGAGCCGAGATTGCACCACAGCACTCCAGCCTGGGAGACAGAGCGAGACTCTCTCAAAAGAAAAAAAAAAAAGAAAATTCTGAAGCGTGAATTTTATGCTCCTTTACAATTTTTTTTTTTTTTTTCCTGTGGAATGTGAGAGCCATATATGATAATCAGTTTGAATGGGACAGAACACCTTTAGTGGGCTAGTAAAGGTGTGTGAAATGTGCTTGATACATGCAAGGGAAGGCCGAAACAACAGTACTGAAGACAGTGTGGCAGGAACATAATTTCTGGACTAGATTCTGTCCAGAAATAGACCTGCACAATAGTGGGCAATTGATTTTTGACAAAGATGCCCCAATAATTCCGTGAGAAAGAGATAATCTTTTCAATAAATGATGCTGGAACAACTAGATACCTTTATGGAAACAAAATTAGACCTTACTTTTAATAGTATTTTGAATTCCTGCTATTTTTAATATTTATGCCTTCTCTCTCTCTCTTTAACTGCTCAATCTTGCTATAGAGTTTTCTGTTTTATTTCTCTTTTCTTTTTTTGTTGTTTTTTGTTTGTTTGTTTGTTTTTTGAGACTGAGTTTTGCTCTTTTTGCCCAGGCTGGAGTACAATGGCATGATCTTGGCTCACTGCAACTTCTGCCTCCCGGGTTCAAGTGATTCTTCTGTCTCAGCCTCCCAAGTAGCTGGGATTACAGGCGCATGCCACCACACCTGGCTAATTTTTGTATTTTTTAGTAGAGACGGGGTTTTATCATATTGGTCAGGCTGGTTTACGAACTCCTGACCTCAGGTGATCAGCCTGCCTCGGCCTCCTAAAGTGCTGGGATTACAAGTGTAAGCCACCGCGCCCGGCCTTATTTGGCTTTTCAAAGAACTGTCTTTTGTTTCTGTTGATTGCTGTTGTTGCTTTGTTTTCTGTTCATTTCTGTTCTTTATGATTACCTTCCTACCTTTATTTTTGGGGTTTACTCTCTCATATTACTTCACATATTGGACCCTTAGCTAGTTAATTGTTTTTAATTTATCTGCTTTACAAAAATAATCACTTAAGTCTAAAGTCTGTACATTTTCTCTTTAAGTATAACTAACTGCATTATATATTTACTGTTTTCTATTTTCATTGATACTTATTTATAAATATTTTCTGACATCCATAATATAAGGGAGTGTTTTATAATTAGCTTTTAATATTTTTGGACTGTGCTCAATGTGGTCTGTAAGATTGATTCTTTAATATTTGCTGAAACTGACCTAATGTGTGGTCAAGTTTTGTTAATATTCTATGTGCACTTGAAAATAATGTGTATTCTCTAATTGTTGAATATCTGGTTTTATACACGTCTGTACATCAAGTTTATTAATGTTTGAATATTCAACATTTTTAGTAATTTTGTTCTACTGCTTTTATCTATTACTAAGATGATTGTATTAGTCTTCCACTATTATATCATCTTTGCTCCTTTGTCAAAGATCAGTTGAGGCCAAGTGCAGTGACTCACACCTGTAATCCTAGCACTTTGGGAGGCTGAGGCGGGCAGATCACCTGAGGTCAGAAGTTTGAGATCAGCCTGGCCAACATGGTGAAACCCCGTCTCTAATAAAAATACAAAAATTAGCCAGGCGTGGTGGCAGGCGCCTATAGTCCCAGCTACTTGGGGTTACCGAGGCATGAGAATCGCTTGATCCCAGGAGACAGAGGCTGCAGTGAGCCGAGATCGCGCCCCTGCGCTCCAGCCTGGGTGACGGAGCAAGACTCCGTCTCAAAAAAAAAAAAAAAAAATCTGTTTACTATATTTATGTAGGTTTATTTCCAGGCTCTCCTGTTACATTGATCTCTCTATTGCTAATACCACACAAACTGTCTTGATTACTGTAGCTTTATAGTAAGTCCTAAAGTTTGGTACTATCAGTCCTCAAACTTTGTTTTTGTCCTTCAATATTGAGTTAGTTATTCTGGGTCTTTTGCCTCTTCATATAAACTTTAGAATCAGTTTGTCAATATGCAGAAAATAGGGATCGCCTAGAATCTATAGATCAAATTGGGAATCTGAAGTCTTGACTGTATTGAGTCTTTCTTGCTGTGAACATGGAATATCTCTCCACTTACTTAGTTCTTTGATTTCGTTCACAGAATTTTGTAGCTTTCCCCATATAGATTTTATACAAATTGTGTTAGATTTAATACCTGGGTATTTCATATTTAGGGGGGTGCTAATTTAAATGATAATGTGTTTTTAATTTTAAATTTTGCTTGTACATTGCTGGTATACGGGAAAGCAATGGACTTTTATGTATTAATCTTGTATCCTGCAAATTTGCTATAATCACTTGTTAGTTCCAGGAGTTTTTTTGTTTGTTTGTTTGTTTAGCCAAATGGTCTCGATCTCCTGACCTCATGATCCGCCCACCTCGGCCTCCCAAAGTGCTGGGATTACAGGTGTGAGCCACCACGCCCGGCCCAGTTCCAGGAGTTTTGTTGTTTGTTCTTTCAGATTTTCTAATCATGTCATATCACCAAAGATGGTTTTATTTCTTCCTACCTTTAAATTTTTTGTTTGTTTGTTTGTTTTGAGACAGAGTTTCACTCTTGTTGCCCAGACTGGAGTGCAATGGTGCGATCTCGGCTCACTGCAACCTCTGCCTCGCGGGTTCAAGCGATTCTCCTGTCTCAGCCTCCTGAGTAGCTGGGATTATAGGCGCCCACCACTACGCCCGGGTAATTTTTGTATTTTTAGTAGAGAAGGGGTTTCACCATGTTGGCCAGGCTGGTCTTGAACTCCTGACCTCAGCCACCCACCTTGGCCTCCCAAACTGCTGGGATTATAGGCGTGAGCCACCACGCCTGGCCTCCTACCTTTAAATTTTTAACACTTACACTTGGTATATAGAGCCTTAAAATTAATCACTTGGCTGGGCATGGTGGCTCATGCCAGTAATCCCAGCACTTTGGGAGGCCAAGGCAGATAGATGGCTTGAGTTCAGGAGTTCAAGACCAACCTGGGCAACATGGTGAAACCCTGTCTCTACCAAAAATACAGAAAATTAGCTAGGTGTGGTGGCACATGCTTGTGGTCCCAGCTACTCCAGAGGCTGAGGTGGGAAGATCACTTGAGCCTGCCTGGGAGGTGGAGGTTGTGATGAGCCGAGATTGTGCCACTGCACTCCAGCCTGAATGTCAGAGTGAGACCTTGTCTCAAATAAAATAAAATTAAATTAATCACTTATCTCTGTACTTTCTCAATCTCTGGACTATTGACATTTTAGACCAGATAATTCTTTGTTGTAGGGCTCTCCTATGCATTGTAGGATGTTTAACAGCATCCCTGGCTTCTATATACTAGATGCCAGCAGCCACCCCCGCCCCCACCACCATCAGTCATGACAATCCAGACAGAGCCAAATGTTCCCTGCAAGGAAATATTTTCCGCAGTGGACAACAACTGGCCTAAATAATACAAGGACTTGAGCAAGATATGATTAATCCATTTTACTTTTTTTTCACAGATTTTAAAACTGAGGAAGAGCTGCTATCATATATACGTGAAAATTACCAAAAGACTGTGGCCACAGGAGAAATCATGTTGTATGCATGTGCTCGAAACATGATCTCAACCGTTAAAATGTTCCTAAAATCAAAAGGCACCAAGGAATTAGAAGTAAGAGGGTCCGGATATTGTTGTTTGTCATGGATGTAGTGGTTGGTTGGTTAGTGGTAGATTTGGTTAATGTCTTGGAAAATGTCTGTTATGCCATACGTGATTCAAAAATGGTAAGATGAGTAAGGGAGTAAGTACAATTCCAGATCTCAGAAGGTGGATATGGTGAACTGGTAAGGCAGAAATCAAAGAGATGGGGTGAGTGGGGATAATTATGTATAATTCTCTCCTAATGAAAAGCCTTTCCTCATGTGAGCTCTATGTTAGCTGCGTGATTAAGCCCGTGGTTTTTAACCTTGGCCATACTTTAGAATCACCTACAACATTTAAAAAATACATATATATGCCGACTGGCTGCGGTGGCTCACGCCTGTAATCCCAGCACTTTGGGAGGTCAGGGCGGGTGGATCACGAGGTCGAGAGTTTGAGACCAGCCTGGCCAACATGGTGAAACCCGGTCTGTACTAAAAATACAAAAATTAGCTGGATATGGTGGTAGGTGCCTGTAATCCCAGCTACTCGGGAGTCTGAGGCAGGAGAATCGTTTTAACCTGGGAGGTGGAAGTTGCAGTGAGGCAAGATCATGCCATTGCACTCCAGCCTGGGCAACAGGGCGAGACTCCATCTCAAAAGAATATATATAGATGCCTTGCTCTCTCTGGATGAACTGAAACAGATCTCTCAGGTTGGTGCTTTTAAAAAGCCCCCTGGATAATTCTTATGCACTGGGAGTGTTGCAAACCACTGTTTTAGACCATGTTGTTGTTTTATTCATGTTCAGTGGCCATCACGGAGCTCCTTCTCTAAAGCAAACAGGAGGATTTGTTTATAATACTTAGGTTTCTTAATCACTGCTTTGTGGAACATTTCTTTTAAGACACTTTATTTTGGGCAGGCTTGTTTTATCCATGCCCACTTGCTCTCAAAGTAACTTTTTTACCATGTTCTTTTTGAAGATATAAAAGAAGAATATTCACGTCACTTTTTCATTCAAACGAAAGAATAGAGAAGTTTATAAGGGAATATATTTCCCTTCTTAGGGCTTTAGTCAATTATGAAAGAAATTAGAAATAATGACAAGTAACACTATTCTCCTATGTAATAATTTTGTATTTTTAGGTGAACTGCCTGAATCAAGTAAAAAGTAATCTCTTAAAAACGAGTAAAAGTCTTCGACAGAATCTAGGAAAAAAACTGGATAAGGAAGACAAAGTTAGAGAGTAAGTAACTACCATTTTTTAAAAATCATCACTCCAAAACAAAGCTGTGAGATTAGCTTGTATCAGTTTAAAATAGATTGTGACATGGTGGTTCATGCCTGTAATCCTAGTACCTTGGGAAGCCAAAGCAGGAGGATTGCTTGAAGCCAGGAATTTGAGGCCATCCTGGGCAATATAGTGAGACCGTGTCTCTACCAAAAAATTTTTTTTTAATTAGGTGAGCATGGTGGTGTACACCTGTAGCCCTAGCTACTTGGGATGCTGAAGCTGGAGGATTGTTTGAGCCCAGGAGCTCAAGACTATGGTGAGCTATGATCCCAGTACTGCACTCCAGCCTGGGCAACAGAGCAAGACCCTGTCTCAGCAAAAAAAAAAAAAAAAAAAAAAAGATTACCAACTGCATGAAGATGCTTTTGTAGCCAGTTCTTTTGAAATTGGCTTGAATCACCTATTTATCTAATAACTATATCAGTTTTTAGAAAAGGCACTGGCTCTTCTCCTTTTTGGTTGTTGTTTCTTATATAAATAGATCTATGCTTATAGAAGGAGCTTTTTGTTTAGTGACATCCAAAGTAGATATGACCAAGTATTTTTTTTGTCTCAAGGTGCCAGCTTCAGGTATTTCTTCGTTTGGAGATGTGTCTGCAATGCCCTTCAATAAATGAAAGTACAGATGATATGGAACAAGTAGTGGAGGAGGCAAGTATATAGTTTCGTGCCATTGAAATAAGCCCTAGATGCTTTCAGCTTCCCTGCAGAGGGCATCTCTCTAATAATGTTCTAAAATCTCCTTCAGGTGACAGATTTGCTGCGCATGGTGTGTTTAACTGAGGATTCAGCGTACCTAGCAGAGTTTCTGGAGGAAATTTTGAGATTGTAAGTTTCATGGTTACTAACTTAACTTTAAAATTGTTTTGTCAAAACCTACATATGGTGTTGTCTCTGACTTTTGGAGTTGTAAGGACTACTTCTTAGGCTGGGTGAGGGAGGGAATAGAGAGGGTAAGATGGTAACTCTGTTCCATATTTGATCAATCTATTCCACAGGTATATTGACTCTATGCCAAAGACACTTGGAAATCTTTACAACAGCCTAGGGTTTGTGATTCCTCAGAAGCTGGCTGGTGTCCTTCCTACGGATTTTTTCAGTGATGACTCCATGACACAAGAGAACAAATCACCACTTCTTTCTGTGCCTTTTTTGTCAAGCGCTCGTAGATCAGTGTCAGGCAGCCCTGAATCTGATGAACTGCAGGAACTTCGTACCAGATCAGCCAAGAAGAGAAGGTAAGAGCTCAAAGAATGAAAGGAATTATTTGCACTGTTATAGTTCTGATAAAAGATGTGTTTCAACCACAGTCCGGTCATCTTTGTCCATATAATTTGTTGAACTAATAGCTGCCCTTATGTCTGAATCAGAGAAGCCAACTATTAGAGCTCCTAATAGGAGCATCTGACAATCTTTATATTATCTAGGAAATATATAGTCATGTTTTGCTTAATTAACAACAGGGATACATCCTGAGAAATGCATTGTTAGACAATTTTTGTTGTACTAACATCAGAGTGTGCCTACCAGAACCTAGATAGTATGTATTTTTTCATTTATGTATATTTTTTCATATGGAAAAGCTAATGTTCCAGCATTGTTACTGAATAGCAGTCATTTCCCCTACTTGATCTGTAATGCCAATATCAAGTGTCATTTATTAGGTTTCTATATAGGCTCCATTATAACCTATGGGACCATTGTCATATATGCAGTTTGTCATTGAAGGAAACATTGCGTGACTGTATAGTGTTTATTTCCTATTTCACAAAGCCTTCTTTACTGTCCACATGAGGTTTCCAGGAACTAGGCCTTCTATGAAATAAGCTTAGAGTTTCAGCTTTTTAAATATCCCTTGATGTTTTTCATTGTTCATAACTGGTTGAATTTGTTACTTTTGAAAATTCTGGGGTGACTTGTTTTATTATAAACCCAGAAAGGTAATAAACCCTTAAGGTAACTGGCTTTTATTTAAATCATATTTCATTTTACTTAGACTCTAGTTCCATTTGAATTTAACTATATATAACCTCTATCTAGTATGTATTAACTATTTCTATTTTTAAAAGGAAAAATGCATTAATAAGACATAAAAGCATTGCTGAAGTTTCACAGAATCTTCGACAAATTGAAATTCCTAAAGTGTCAAAGAGAGCTACGAAAAAAGTAAGTAAACCTTCCAGCTTGAGATGACACAGTAAATAAGAACAAAAAGGCAGTGTCCCTACTTTTAGGAAAATGAACTTTGGAGGATACAGAAATAATATTAAATATTTTTATGAATGTGTATAAAACTATAATCCAAGGAATACAGAAATATAAACTTGTTAGATTAACAATTTTACTCGAGTGTGATAGAGGTAATGTGAAGAAAAACAGCGAGTAAAAGTTAGGAATGAATTAATTCAAAATCTTTAATGTAGATAAGAAAACTCATAAAACAATAACTAAAATAAGCAAAGCAGTCACTGGAAGAGAATATACAATTGTAATAGGACTTTGGTTGCATACCAGAAGGTGCTTTTCAATATGTTATATTTTACTTCAATAACAAATTTAGGCCAGGCACAGGGGCTCACACCTATAATCCCAGCACTTTGGGAGTCAGAGGAGGGAGGATAGTTTGACACCAACAGTTTGAGACCAGCCTGGACAACATAGCAAGACCATGTCTCTACAAAAAATAAAATTAAAAAGAAATTAGCCAGGCATAGTGGCACATGCCTGTAGGCCCAGCTATTCAGGAGTCTCAGGCAAGGAGATTGCTTGAGCCCAGTAGGTCAAAGCTGCAATGAGCTATGATCGTGCCACTGCACTCCAGCCTAGGTGACAAAGCAAGACTTCATCTCTTAAGTGAATTAATGAATGAATAAATGAATGAATAACAAGTTTTTTTGAAAAAGAAAATGATGACCATCATGGAGCCAGGAGGTAGGGTAGTCCCCCCTTATCTGCAGAAGACATGTTCCAAGAACCCCAGTGAATGCCTGAAACCACAGATAGTACTGAACCCTATATATAGTACTGTTTTTTCCTATGCATGCATAAGTTCAATTTGTAAATTAGGCACAGTAAGAGATTAACAACAACAATAGTAAAATAGAACAATTACAGCAATATAATATAATAAAAGTTATGTGAATGTGGTCTCCCTCTCAAAATATCTTATTGTACTATATTCACCCATTTTGGGGCCATGGTTGACCATGGGAAACTGAAACCGTGGAAAGTGAAATCACAGATAATGGGGTACTATTGTTTTTTCATGGCAGTTGATATAAGGACTTGGGGTTTTTATTGGTTGAAAAAAAATAAACCTAACTGGAATCTGTTTACTAAATAGAATTAATGTCTCGCTAAGGAAAAAAGGGAGACTAAAAACACAATGAAACTTTTCAACTGCATGAACTATCTGAGAAGAGTTAAAATTCAATGAGAACTATCTTTAGAAGCATTAATTATTATAATAGTGGTTTGTTCTGTTTCTAGATATTTGTAGCAATCCTTTGGAATTGGAGGTGGGATTTCTTTTAAAGGGTTAATGGTGTTCACTTTCTTATACTTTGTGAATAAAATGCAAATCTTACATATCTCACAATCCTGATTGAAGATTGGAAAATCCAAAAGTGAATGGCCAAAAGTTGCCAGGCCTTTATTCTCACTAGATTTTACAATGATTTGCAGATCTTTCTAGCACACTTTGAAACTTCTGTTTTAGATTGGACAAGACAGTTTTCTTCTTTAAGATCAGAATTACGACGGGCGCAGTGGTTCATGCCTATAATGCCAGAACTTTGGGAGGCCAAGGCAGGAGGAATCACTTGAGCCCAGGAGTTGGAGACCAGCCTAAGCAACATAGTGAGACCTTGTCTCTACAAAAAATTTAAAAATTAGGTATGGTGGTGCACTCCTGTAGTCCCAGCTACTTGGGAGGCTGAGGTAGGAGGATTGCTTGAGCCTGGGAGTTTGAGGCTGCAGTGAACTATGATGAAGCCACTGTACTTCAGCCTGGGTTACAGAGAGAGACTCTGTCAAAAAAAAAAAAAAAAAAAAAAAAAATTTGAGGTCAGGATTCGATTGTGGTTAGTAATGTTTTTTCATGTCAAAGTTGGTACCATAGATAAGTGACAGTTGTTTAACTGAAAGGACCAGATGTTACATTTTTAAAAGAATAAATCTCAGTTCTCTGAAGGATCAATATAGTATCAATATAGTTAACTCGGGAAGCAGTGAACTTGTAACTTAAGTGTAGACATATAGTATTAATTACATTAATGTATATTAATTTCTTTTACATGTCTTAACTCCAGAAGAGCACAATGATTAAAAGAAAAAAAAGGTTTGATCCTGCCTTAATACCTCCAGGACATACTCTCCTAGTTTTTCATTCAATTACATGGATTAACAAGGGTTGACAAACTTTTTCTGTAAAGGGCCAGATAGTAGATGTTTTTAGCCTTTGCAGGCCATATGTCTCTGCAACATCTATTCAGTTCTACTGCTATAGTGGGAAAGCAGCTACAGGCATTATGGAAAGAAACGAGCATGACTGTGTTTCAGTAAAAACTTTATTTTCAAAAACAAGAGGTGGCCCAGATTTGGTCTGTACGCTGTAGTTTGCTGACCCCTGGATAGGAAATTGGATGTATGACTTTTATTTTTATTTTTATTTTTATTTTTTGAGATGGAGTCTCCCTCTGTCGCCCAGGCTGGAGTGCAGTGGCACGATCTCGACTCACTGCAAGCTTCACCTCCCAGGTTCACGCCATTCTCCTGCCTCAGCCTCCCGAGTAGCTGGCGTGTGCCACCACGCCTGGCTACTTTTTGTATTTTTTAGTAGAGATGGAGTTTCACCATGTTAGCCAGAACGGTCTCGATCTCCTGACCTCGTGATCCGCCCACTCGACCTCCCAAAGTGCTAGGATTACAGGCGTGAGCCACCGCGCCTGGCCGGATGTGTGACATATTTTTACAATTATAGTTTATCTCTTTAAAAGAGTTATTAATCAATATAAATAAGAATGATCACATCTCATGTCTTATCAGCAAGACCTTGGTTATATCACTAAGACCATTTGTTAAGTTTCTGCCCATATGTGGTGGCTTCTTCAATTATTACGATGAATTGAAAAAACAAAAAATCTTTAAAAAACAATTTCCTTGTTTTGATGCATCTGGGGTTTAGACTCTTGAATCTTCTATTGTAATAGCAAGTAAATAGCAGTGTGATAAAGAAATGTTTCTGAGAGTATAGCCTCCCTCTAATTAATGTATATGGCTTTTCCCTAATTAGGTATAAAAGGTATGCATGATTATCATTAAAAAGTTAAAACATATAAAGTTAAAAGTTAGGGTGTTCCTTCTCCATCCATTCATCAGAAGTAATCACTGATGATAGTTTGTTGTGTGTATTTCCAGGCCCTTTTCTATATGCACCAATAACACCAAAGATTTGTGCAGATCCATTATATACATATATATAAATGGTATAACTTAGAATACTTAATATTTTCCTTTTTCCTCCCTATCACAGATCTCTATGTTAGTACAGGTTGAGTATCTCTTACCCAAAATGCTTAGGAGCAGAAGTGTTTCCAATCCCAGATGTTTTTGGATTTTGGAACATTTGCATTACCTGTACTTACTGGTTAGCATCCCACATCCAGAAGTCCAAAATGCTCCAATGAGTGTTTCCTTTGAGTGTCGTGTTGGCACTCATGAAGTTTTGGATTTTGGAGCATATTGGATTTTCAGATTACGGATGCTCAACCATCTATAGAGAGGTCTTCCTTCCTTATTCTTGTAATGTCTGCATTGGATGGGTATGTAATTTGTTTAACTGTTTCACTCTTTATGGGCATTTATAGTGTTTTTTATTTTGTATTATTACTATAGTGCAGCATTGAGTGTTTTTGGAACATTTCTTTTGTACATTTTATTATTTCTATTATGGATCCCTGTAAATGAATTGCAAGAGTCAAAGAGTTCATGTGAAATCTTTATTCTTTTGTTTCAATGAATGCCTATTTAAATTTTCTTTCTGGATTTTCTCATGTTTCAGGAGAACTCTCACCCTGCTCCTCAGCAGCCTTCCCAGCCAGTGAAAGATACAGTGCAAGGTATACTGTTTTCTCAGTGTATATATTTATTCACTAGAATGACAACTTTATTTTTATTGTATGTATTTAAGCAGCTGCTTACAGGTGTAAATTAAGGCTTTGTATGATTGTTGGCTAATAAAATATGTCCAAATACCATGGACATAGTCCCCTAGGAATAGTCTCAAAATATTGTATTTTACAAAATAACTGGTCTGAAATCTTTAAAAACAAAAAACAAACAAACAAAAAAACATTATCATGAAAGCTGGAAGAAAGGAAAAAGAAAAGAGGCAGTGGGACTGTTTCAGATGAATGGAGTTTAAGCATGACCGCTAAATGTATTCCATGATCCCTGCTTGGATCTTAAATTTAGGGAAGAAAAATACTAGAAAGGATATTATTGAGACAACTAGAGAAATTTGAAGAAGTGGTGTATGCTAGATAATATTGTATCAATGCTAAAGATACTTTGAGTGTAATAATGGCATTGGGGTTATGGAGGAGAATGTCCTTGTTTTCAGGAGATAACATGCTGGCCTTTAGGAAGTGAACAGTTGTTTGCAATTTACTCTCCAGTGTTTAGGGGAATAATGTACATACACAGAGAAGGAAGGAGAAAACAAATATCATCAGTTGGTGAACTTTAGTGATGGGCATATGTTTAATTTTATAATTATTTGAAACTTTCTATAGATATTAAACTTTTCAAAACATTGGGAAAATAGAGAATAACAAACCAAATTTGGCTTTCAGGTCATAAATCAATTTCACCAACAGCCTAAGTTAGGTAACAGGAACTCTTATAATGGAGATAGGGAAAAAAATTTTTAAAACTTTGTTGTGTGTTATTGATGTCCTTAATAACCTTAATATGAACGTTTATGTCATTGATGGGTAAACACAAGGGTTGCTCCCAGTTTGTGGATCCTAGATTATTTGGTTTGGGTTTAAATGATTAATCTTTGAAGAATTCACCCTTGGGGAATTTTTGAATCACTTCCACCAGGCTATCTTAAGATTAAGGTATTGTCTTGCTGGCTTTGCCAAGTACTTCTTGACTTTTCAGCTATTTTTTTCTAACTTTGAGTCTAGATGATGAGAACTTTCATGCTTTGGAGTCAAGAATAAAATTTAAAATGTCCCAGCAGCTTAGTAAAGTAGTCAGAAGAAGAAGAAAGAAATCTGTAGAATTGAAAAGAACAATTCTCTGCTCAATGCTGAGCTGAATAGACAGCAGCAAAAAGGTCCAAAATGAGAAAAATAATCATAACGTGGGATATATTAAAAGGACCATGACCTATGTTAGCCATCCTCTTACTTAAGAATTACGTCCATCTTACAATGAGTAGCATCTAACTCAGTAAGTGGTGGGGGCCTTCCTCGTGTTCCTGAAAAGTTAGATTTAAATTGAATTCGTAATGGAATACTACAAACCACTGTATACCAACAAATTGGATAACCTAGATGAAATGGACAAACTCCTAGAAAGATACAAACTACTAAAAACAGACTCAAGAAGAAATAGAAAATCAGAATAGATCTATAACAAGTAAAAAGTTTAAATTAGTTATCAAAAAACTACTCACAAAGAAATGCCCAGAACTAGAAGTTTTCACTGCTGAATTCTATCTAGCCTTTAAAAAAGAAATTAGCACTAGCATTTATTATGGTCAACTGATATTCAGGGTACCAAGCCAATTTGATGGAGAATGAATAGTCTTTTGCACAAATGATGCTGAGACAACTGGATGTCCACATGCAAAAGAATGGCATTGGACCCCTACCTCATGCAAAATAACATATAAAATTTTTTTTAATTTGCAAAAGTAAATATTTTTAATGCATTATGGGAATATACTATTTAAGGAGACCTTATTAGCATATGTGACAATAGCAATCTGTAGAGTAGTTTCCTCAAGGAGCTTCTCTGTTTTGGTTATCTTTTCTCAGATACGGCATTTATTGATGATAATCTTTGGCTTTTTCTTTTTCTTTCTTTTATTTTTTGATGCTTTCAGAAGTGACCAAAGTTCGAAGAAATCTTTTCAACCAGGAATTGCTTTCCCCTTCAAAGAGATCACTAAAGCGGGGGTTGCCTAGAAGCCATTCTGTGTCAGCTGTGGAAGGTCTAGAGGATAAACTTGACAACTTCAAGAAGAACAAAGGTACCACATTTCAGAATAGCTAGGAAAAAGGAAAGGGAGATTCTGTAAGATTAGTAGTAATGTACCGTCTTTCTTTCCTGATTTAGTAATTTGAGTCTTCTTCCCTCTTTTTTCTTTCAGTCTAGCTAAAGTTTTGTCAATTTTGTTAATCTTTTTTTTTTTTTTTTTTTTTTTTTTTGAGACAGGTTCTTGCTCTATCACCCAGGTTGGAGTGCAGTGGCGCAATCTCAGCTCACTGCAGCCTCCACCTCCCAGGCTCAAGTGATTCTCCCACCTCAGCCTCCTGAGTAGCTGGGACTACAGGTATACACCACCACACCCAGCTAATTTTTTGTATTTTTTTTGTAGACACAGGGTCTTATCATGTTGCCCAGGCTAGTCTCAAACTCCTGAGCTCAAGCGACCTGCCTTCCTCGGCCTCCCACAGTTGCTGGGATTATAGGCATGAGCCACCACACCCAGTCAACTTTGTTAATCTTTTCAAAGAACTTACTTTGGTTTATTGATTTTTCTCTATTGGTTTTCTTTGTCTTTTTTTTTTGAGACAGAGTCTCACTTACTCTGTCTCCTGCGCTGCACTGGAGTGCAGTGGTGTGATCTTGGCTCACTGCAACCTTTGCCTCCCAGGTTCAAGCGCTTCTCCTGCCTCAGCCTCCCTAGTAGCTGGGATTATAGGTGTGCACCACCACACCTGGCTAATTTTTGTGTTTTTAGTAAAGACAGGGTTTCACCATGTTGGCCAGGCTGGTCTCCAACTCCTGGCCTCAAGTGATCTGCCCGCCTCGGCCTCCCAAAGTGCTGAGATAGGTGTGAGCTACCACATCTGGCCTCTATTGGTTTTCTAATCTCAGTTTCATTTTTTTTTTTCCCTCTATTGGCTTTGGTTTTTGTTTGCTCTTTTTCTACTTTTTTAAGGTGAAGTTTAAGCTATTGATTTGAGATCTTTTTTAATAAAGCACTGCTTTAGGCATATCCTATAAATTTTGATATGGTTTGTTTTTGTTTTCATCCTCTCAAAATATTTTCTAATTTCCCTTGTGATTTCTTCTTCGATCCACTGCTTATTTCGGAGCGCATTAATTTCCACATATGTGTATTTCCTAAATTCTCTTCTCTATTTATTCTAGTTTCATTCTATTGTTGTAAAACATACGTTGTATGATTTCAGTCTTTTGAAACTTGAGACTTATTTTATGGCTTAACATTTGGTCTACCCTGGAGAATGTTTAATGTGTGCTTGAGAAGAATGTGAAGGATTCTATAGATGTGTGTTGGGTCTAGTTGATTTATGGTATTATTCAAGTCTTCTGTTTCCTTGTTGAGCTTCTGTTTTATTGTTTATTCATTATTCAAAGGGGCATATTAAAGTCTCCAGCTATTATTGTTGAATTATTTATTTCTCCCTTCAGTTCTGTCAATTTCTGCTTCATGTATTTTGAGACTCTGTACTTAAGTATATATGTCAATAATTATTATGTCTTCTTGATCAATTAAACTTCTTACCAATAGGTAATGTACTTTGTCTTTTGTAACCTTTCTTGGCTTACAGTCTGTTTTGTCTGACAATAATACAGCTCCCCACCCACCAGCTCTTTTGCATAGGATATCTTTCATTGTCCTTTTACTTTTAACCTTAGTGTCTTTGTGTCTAAATTAAATATCTTATAGACCTCATAGATTTGGATCACTTTTTTTAATTCATTCTGCTTATCTCTGCTTTTCAATTGCAGTGCTTAATCCGCTTCTATGAATGTAATTACTAATAAGGAACAGCTGTCATTTTCTATGTTTTATGCTTTTTTGTTTCTCAATTCCTCAATTCCTGATTTTTGTATTTAGCTGATTTTTTGTAGTGTACTAGTTTAATTCCATTCTTTCTTTTTCTGTGTATTTTTAAGTTGTTTTCTCAGTGGTTACCTTGGTTAACCCAGCTACTGGTTACCTCAGTTAGCATCTTAAGCTTAAAAGAACCTGGCTTTATGAATAAAGCCAACCTGTTTTCAGTAATATACACTCTGCTACTATATATTTCTGTCTCCTCTTCTCTATATTGTTGTAGACTGCATCTTTATACATTGTGTACCTGTTAATACAGACTTAAATTATATAGGATTAAAAAAACAAAATTACCATAATGCTGGCTTTTATATTTATCTATATAGTTACCTTTACCATTGTTTTTTATTTCTTCTCGTGGCTTTGAGTTATTGTCTAGTACCTTTCATTTTAGCTTTTCTTATAGGGTAAGTCTACTGATTATGAACTCCCTCAGCTTTTATCTATTTGGAAATGTCTTACTTTCTACTTTATGAAGGACATAGAATTTTTTGGTTGACAGTTTTTTTTTCTTCCCCTTCAGGACTTCAAATGTGACATCCACTGCCTTCTGGTCTCCCAAATTTCTGATGAGAAATCAACTATTAATCTTATTAAGCTGCTTCTCTATTGCTGCTTTCCAGATTCTCTCTTTGTCCTTGGGTTTCAACACTTTGACTACAACGTGTCTCAGTGTGAATCTCTGAGTTTATTCAGCTTGGAGTTCGTGGAACTTCTTGGATGTATATGTTCATGTCTTTCATTAGATTTTTGGAAGGTTTTCACCATTATTTCTTCAAAAAATTTTCTGCCGCTTTTGGTCTCATTTCCTCCTTAGACTCCCATGATATTTGTGTTGGTACACTTGATGGTGTCCTACAGGTCCCTCAGACTTTGTTCATTTTTTTTAAAATTATTTTTTCTTTCTGCTCAGGCTGGATAATTTCAATTACCTTATCTTCAAGTTCACTGATTCTTCTGCCAGCTCAAATCTGTGGTTGACCCTTCTAGTTAATTTTTTCATTTCAGCTCCGGAATTTCTACTGGATTCTCTTTTATCATTTCTATTGCTTTATTGATATTCTCATTTTGTTCATACGTTATTTTCCTGATTTCCATTAGTTTCTTATATATGGTTTAAGTGAGCTCATTGTGTATATTTAGAGAAGTTGATTTAACATCTTTGACTAGTAATTCCAATGTCTTGGCTTCCTTAGTGATGGTTTTTGCCAAATTCTCTTTTCTGATAAATAGGCCATACTTTCCTGTTTCTTTGTATTTTTACAAAGAAAATTTTTTTGTTGAGTACTAGTTATTAGGGGTATTATAATGTGGTAACTGCGTGGAGGTCAGATTCTGTCACCCCTCAGGGATTCCTGTTTTTTGCTTATTAAGGACTTCAGCTATTCATTTGTGCCTTTTCTGAACTATTTGTGTAAAGTATGTATACCTTGTTATGTGTGGTCACTGAAGTTTCTATCTATTATCTCTATGGTCAGCCAATGACCTAAGAAGGATTTCCTTAAATGTCTGATTCAAGAAACAAGGAGGGGGAAGGTGAGTTTGTCCCTTAATCTTCTGATAACTGGGAGAAACCCACTGTAGCCTAAGAGAGCTGAAACCAAGGCAGTGTCTGCACTGCTCCTACAGGAATCTGCCTGATTGACCAAAGCATTTAACCCCCAATTTTTGGAGGACAAGGTCTTCACTGTCTGCCCTAGCACCAGCCAGCTGCTCCTGGAATGTGGGCTGCTATCCCAATAGTTACAGCAGGGATGAGAAAAGGGAAATGGTAGCTAGTTCATGCACATCATTCCCTTCCTAAAGATCAGCAGCCTCTCCCATCATCAAACACCTCCCAGGTTATTACAGGTGTTCAGTCAAGTTCCCAGGTTCCAAAATAGTGAATTCTGATCTTTTTTTCTAGTTTACTAGTTATTTGGGTTGAGGGACTGACCCCTAAAGCTTTCTTCTCCATCATGTTGCATAACCTCACTCCCCCTGGAGATTATAATTAAGATATTAACTTATAACAACCTAGTTCTCATTGATACCAATTTAACTTTGATAGTTTATAAAAACTTTGCTATTGTATAGTCCTACTGACTATCCCTTCTTAGTTCTATATTGTCGTGCAAATTACATCTATACATTGTATGCCCATCAATACTGATTTATAATCATTACTTTGTATTTTAAATAACAGGGGGGAACAGTTACAAATAAAAAACTCTTTTATAATGTTTTTCTTATATAGTTACCTTTACCAATGCTGTTTAACTCTTTATGTGGATTTGAGTTACCCTAGTGCCCTTTCCTTTCAGCCCACAGGACTCCTTTTAGTATTATTTATAGTGTAGGTCTGCTAATGACAAATTCTGTTTTATTTTGTTTCAATCTGAGAATGTGCTGATTTCTCCTCATTTTTGAAGAATACTTTTATTGGGTATAGAATTCCTGGTTGACAGTCTTTTTTCTCTCAGCACTTCGAATATGTCATCACATTGCCTTTTGTCCTTTGTTTCTGACGAGAAAGCAGCTGCTAATCTCATCAAGGATCTACACACGATGAATAGCTGCTCTCTGGCTTCTTCAAGATCTTCTTTTTTTCACTTTTGATAGTTTGGTTATGATTTGTCTGGGTTTGGATCTCTTTCACTTTATTCTACTTGTATTGAGTTTCTTAGATGTGTAGTGTCTTTCATCAAATATGGGTCATTTTTAGCCAATAGTTATTCAAATATTCTTTCTGCCTCTTCCTCTCTATCCTTTCCTTCTGGACATCCGGTATGTGTGTGTTGTTGTGCTTGATGGTGTCACAAGTATCTGAAGCTCTGTTCATTTTTCTTCATTCTTTTGTCTTTATCTTCCTTAGACTGGATCGTCTCAATTAACCTGTCTTCAAATTTGTTGACTCTTTCTTCTGCCACCTCAAATTTACTTTTCCTTTTTGTTATACTTTTTAACTCTAGAATTTCTATTCGCTTTTTTTTTTTTTTAATTTCCATCTGTTGATATTCTCTGGCAAGTCATTGGACTCATGTTTTAGATCTTTAGGTGTGATTTTCTTTAGTTCTTTGAACATATTTAAAACAGCTGATTTAAAGTCTTGTTCTAGTAAGTCCAATGTCTGGACTTTCTCAGGGACAGATTCTATTGGCTGATTTTTTTTCCCCTGTGTATGGGCCATACTTTTTTGTTTTGTTTCTTTGCATGACTCATAATTTTGTTGACAACTGGATTTTTTTTTTTTTTTTTTTGAGATGGAGTCTTGCTCTGTCACTCAGGCTGGAGTGCAGTGGTATGATCTTGGCTCACTGTAGCCTCAAACTCCCTGACTTCCTGGCTTAAGCAATCCTCCCACCCACCTCGGCCTCCCAAGTAGCTAGCTGGACTACAGGCATGCACCACCACTCCTGGCTAATTTTTGTATTTTTTTGTAAAGATGTGGTTTTACTACATTGGCCAGGCTTGTCTTGAACTTCTGGACTCAAGCAATCTGCCTGCCTCAGCCTCCCAAAGTGCTGGGATTACAGGCATGAGCCACTGCACCCAGCATGGATATTTTAAACAATATAATGAGGCAGCTGTAACAATCAGACCCACCCCACCCCTGCTAGGATTTGTTATTGTTTTGTTTAGTGACTTTTCTGAACTATTTGTTTAAATTTTGTATTCTTTGTCATGTGTGGCCACTAAAGCCTCTGCTCAGTGGTCTTAGTGGTCAGCTAATGATTGGACAGAGATTTCCTTAAATGCCTGGAACCCATAAGTTTCACAGCCCCCACTGAGGGGCTCTGTGTGTGTTGGGTCATACCTTCAACACTCAGCCAGGCAGTTTAGAATTCCACTTCACTTTCTGTTTTGCCAGAGCCTCAAGGTTAGCTATAGGTGGCAGCTTACAGGCTTCTCAAGTCTATCCTTGGCACACGCACAGTGCTACACGTGTGTGGACTTTTGGATGCCTAAGAATGTTGTCAGAGATTTGCAAAGTCCCCTGTGATGTCTCATTCCCCAATTTTCCCAGTTAAACTTTTGGCCAGCTTGTTATTGCAGCAAATGTTACCACCACCTCAGGTAGCTGTGTGACATTTAACAATTGCTGCTGATTGTTTTCAGTAAATGCTGTCAGGGAAAAAGGTGGTTTACACTGTATGAGTTCTGAGTCAGGTCAAATCAAGACAAGCATTGATTTGAGTAGGATTCTGCAGGGAACTGCCAGACAGGTTAATGGATGACAGTTATCTGAGAATGGAGTTTTGGAGGAGCTCCAGCCTCATTCTGCCCTGTCCAGAGGCTGCTGGGCTGTTGGTTTTCACTGCGATTGTGGGAAATTGATTTTTAAAGCTACCGTAGGGCTAGGGGGAAGGGGCGGGGACTAAGGCAAGTTAAAGCTTCCTGAGATTCAACCATTTTTCTTGAACAAATACTCCCTAGATTTTTGCAAACCTTTAGTTAATGTTCAGAGTTCTGGAAAAGTTGATTTTTGACCATTTTTCCCAGTGATCTCTGTTCCTTTATGGAGGAGAGTGTTCAGCGGTCCTTACCTCACCATTCTTACTGGCATCACTCCTCTTTACTAGTCATTTTAAGCTCACTTTAAATCAGTCCTCTCATAAGTAGCTTGGCTGCCTACTCTACTGAGAAATTTTATGCCACCTAGGTTTATCTTAATAATTAACATTTATGTGGCATATCAGCATTTTCACATATTTCATTTAATCATAAATACTAGAACCACCAACTAGGTGTTAGTCTTAACAAGTGAGCAGTTTTCATTTTTTCAGGATTGCTTATTAGATAAAATTTTATATTTATATTGTCTCTTTTCTTTTCTTTTTTTTTTTTTTTTTTTTTTTTTGAGACGGAGTCTCCCTCTGTTGCCCAGGCTGGAGTGCAGCAGCATGATCTTGGCACACTGCAACCTCTGCCTCCTGGGTTCAAGTGATTCTCCTGCCTCAGCCTCCAAAGTAGCTGGGCTTACAGGCACGCAGCACCTCGCCAAGTTAATTTTTGTATGTTTAGTAGAGATAGGCTTTCACCATGTTGGCGATGCTGGTCTTGAACTCCTGACCTCAAGTGATCTGCCCTCATTAGCCTCCCAAAGTTCTGGGATTACAGGCATGAGCCATTGTGCCCAGCCTATATTTACATTGTCTTATGTCATTTTTTAATCTCTAATAGTGCTGACAAACTTCTATCATGTTGAGTCCTGTAACCACAGAACTTAGCCCAAAGACCATTAAAATCCTCTCCAGCTAGGTAATAAGCCATACAGAAGTTCAAACTGCTCCCTTGGCCTTACTGCTGCTTCTTGATGAGGTTAAATGAAATTTATTATTTAAGCTGTGTTTACATTTTAGGTTATCACAAACTGCTGACTAAGAGTGTGGCCGAGACTCCAGTGCATAAGCAGATCTCCAAAAGGCTGCTGCACAGACAAATCAAGGGCAGGTGAGTGACATCCCCATCCAGGCTTCTTCATACACCCACACCATCTCAAAGCGGCCTTGTGGGCCACTACTTGGCTTCTCTTGACCTTCATGACTTAAATCTTAACTATATTGCTTAAAACCAAAGAGCATTCTATAAGCTCTCCATGGGAGGAGGAGAACCATATAAAATGTACACTTGTCTGGCCTCAATTATTTTGAGATTTATCCATGTTGTTGCATGCAATAGTTCATCCTGTTTTATTGCTGAGAAGTATTCCGTGGAAGAGATACTCCACGGTTTTTAAATCCATTCATGTGGAAGTCTGGAATCCCAACTCGGCCTTTGCTGACAGAGGTGTGGGTGGGGCTGCAGTTTTTTCTGCAGCGATTGGTTGGAGTAGAGCTGTTATTGTCTGAAAGTTTTCTGTCTTGCTTGGCTGACCCTTTCCTAGTTCTTTGGCTTGAGAGCTCTCCTTCCTTGGGGCATCTGTAGTTTGCTCCTGGTATACCTGTGTTGTCAGCTTTTCTGGCACCCAGTCTGGGGGTGTAGTCAGCAAACAGAAAACCCAGGGAGCTAGCTCACTGCCCTCCTCAGGTCCCAAAGTCCCCAGCCAGGCTGCCTTCTCTCTGCCTTTCAGAATTGTCTCCTGCTCATTGTATAGATAATGTCGTGGGTTTTTAGCTTGATTTCAAGGGTAATAGAAGCACACCTACTTCATTTTGTCAGGAACCCATCTTGACATTATTTGTATATGGATTTTACACACTTGTGAAGTTTATAGGTTAAATTGCAAAAGGTGAAATTGGTGGGTCAGAGGCATATATATTTTTAATTAAATTTTTTATAAAGTCCTTGACACATTGGCAGAAATTAAGGCTCTTAAACAGAAACTTGAATGTTGCTGCTCATTACTGTGATAGTCTGATAGTTTGGTATAATTTTTTAATACATTAATGGGGTTTATAATTCTGATGTTGTAAAATTGCTTTCCAAAAAAAAAAAGCAAAACAAAACCACATTCTAACCATCTCACTCTTTTTTTGAGTCAGAATCTCACTCTGTCACTCAGGCTGGAGTGCAGTGGCACAATCCCAGCTCACTGCAACCTCTGCCTCCTGGGTTCAATTGATTGTCCTACCTCAGCCTCCAGAGTAGCTGGGACTACATGTGTGTGCCACTGCACCCAGCTATCTTTTTTTTTTTTTTTTTTGAGACAGAGTCTAGCTCTGCCGCCAGGCTGGAGTGCAGTGGCGCGATCCGAGCTCACTGCAACCTCTGCCTCCCAGATTCAAGCGATTCTCCTGCCTCAGCCTCCCAAGTAGCGGGGACTACAGGTGCATGCCACCACGCCCAGCTAATTTTTGTATTTTTAGTAGAGACAGGGTTTCACCATGTTGGCCAGGCTGGTCTCGAACTCCTGACCTCAAGTGATCCGCCCGCCTCAGCCTCCTAAGGTGCTGGGATTACAGGCGTGAGACACTGTGGCCAGACTAACCTCTCGACAATAATCATGTATGAGAGCCTTTACCAGCACTGGTGTTATCAGACCCTGTGATCTTTGTGATCTTGTTAAGTGAGAAGCTGCCTGTCTCCTTAATAAGTGTTAATTACAAGTGGTATGGAATAATCCTTGTGCTGTGGTTCCTCGAGGTCCTCTGATCCTGGTCCTGATATTGGTGTTGTTGAAGAGTCCCCTGAAAAAGGAGATGGTGAGTGTTATCTCTTTTTGTTTTTAATGCAATCTACCCAGCTTCTATGAAAACCTTTCTGCATGTATTGTTACTTGGCATATCCTAAGATATTTTACAGAAATTGTGATGGCTCTGAGTCCACAATGCAGCTCAGTAAATATTTATAAGTGAATGTTCTTTTACATAGAAGGTAATGAGAGAATTCTGGAAAAGAAATATTTTTGCACAACAGATATGAAATTCAGGATGACGGCTAAACTGTGTTATACAAAGTGCTATGACTTATTTTAAAAGTATAACTTTGTTGGAGCTTTTCACTACATATTTTGCAAGAAGGCAGGGAAATTTTTTACTGGGGAGTGTCTTTTCTGAGACATTATCTTTGCTGCTGCACCTTATGTATCTGTGTATTCCATGCCCCCAACACACAGTGCCTGGCACATAGCAGGTGATCAGTAAGCACATGTTGAATGAGGGTGAGCAGCAGGTGTGGTGATTCACGCCTGTAATCCCAGCACTTTGGGAAGCCAAGTGGGGAGGATCACTGGCCAGGAGTTTGAGACCATCTTAGGCAACAAAGTGAGATGCCGTGTCTATAAAAAATTTTTAAAAATCAGCTGGTCATGCTGGCATACTCCTGTGATCCCAGCTACTCGGGAGGCTGAGGTGAGAGGATCTCTTGAGCCCCGGAGTTCAAGGCTGCAGTGAGCTATGATCGTGCCTCTGCACTCCAGCCTAGCGACAGAGCAAGACCATGTCTCTAAAAAATAAAATAATAAAAGTATACATGATGAAGGAGGGGTTTTAAAAAACTAACTTCTAAGTTGCTCAAGTAATTCACATTTATTGTGGAAAAAACAGGAAATATAAAGAAGCCAAAAATTTTAAAGCACTCAGTAATTCCACAACTCAGAAATACTCTAACATTTTAGCATATACTCTTACTGCTATTATTTCTATATAAATGCATGTAACATATACATACGAAACCTAACATGAATACTTGTTTTTGCCCTACACCTTTTTTTTTTTTTTTTTTGGTGAGACAGACTCTTGCTCTGTCACCCAGGCTGGAGTGCAGTGGCATGATCTCTGCTCACTGCAACCTCCACCTCCCAGGTTCAAGCAATTCTCCTGCTACGGCCTCCCAAGTAGCTGGGGTTATAGGCACCCACCACCATACCTGGCTAATTTTTGTATTTTTAGTAGAGACAGGGTTTCACCATGTTGGTCAGGCTGCCTACACCATTCTTAAGGTGGCAGTAAATAAGACTTCTGAAGGTAATAGTCCAGTGGGTCAGTGTTTTTTTAATACCTTGTTGGGACCATGTATCAAACCCCTCTTAGTTTTTTAAGGGACACTTCAGAAGTCTCTTAAAGCTAATAGCTTGTTGAATTTCCATCTTATATGTGGTACTATGTAAATTTTGCCCATTTTTGGACAACATGAGAAAATGTCAAGCTTGTAGTTGTCTTTGGTTACTTACTGTGGTTCTGATTTTACAGAAATAAGTTTGAGACGAAGTCCTCGAATCAAGCAGTTGTCATTTAGCAGGACACATTCTGCCTCCTTCTATTCTGTGTCTCAGCCGAAGTCTCGAAGTGTGCAAAGAGTCCACTCTTTCCAGCAAGATAAGTCAGGTAACATCTGGGCGCCTCTGCCTTCACAAGTCCGTGCTGACTTGGTGAGAAGTGTTTTTGGGAAAAGAAGCAAGAAATTTGACATTTTCTTTCTTGACATTGGAGAAGTAGAATAGGTATGTCTAGTTGAGGTTCAGGGTGATGGCTAGATGAACAGTCCATGACTTTGTAATCAGTCATCCCTAGGACTCCTACAGCTGGTCATCCATGCTATCATTATAGGTAGCTCATTCATTCAAGAGGAAGCTACCCATAATTTCCCATATGGACAGATCCTACACATCAGTATCTTAGGTGGAAGGTGATATCTGTGTTTACGTTCTTCATTCTTCTATCCATGGTTAGCTTGCTAATAAATTTGTGTTTCTTATTATATCTTTTTTTGAGACAAGGTCTCACTCTGTCACCCAGGCTGGAGTGCAGTGGCACGAACATAGCTCACTGTAGCCTCAACCTCCCAGGCTCAGGTGATCCTCCCACCTTAGCCTCCCGGGGAGCTGGGACTACAGGCATGCACCACCACGCCCAGCTAATTTTTTGTGTTTTTAGTAAAGACTGGGTTTCACCATGTTGCCCAGGCTGGTCTTGAACTGCTGGGCTCAAGTGATCCATCTGCCTCGGCCTCCCAAAGTGCTGGGATTACAAGTGGGAGCCACCACACCCAGCCAGATATGTGTTTTTATATTTACAAATTAAATTAGTTCAGTTGTCTACATTTTCTAACATAGGAACTGGGGTTAATATGCAGTCTTACTAAAATTCAAAAAGGCAGCAGTTATTGCAGTTGCTGACATAAATAGGTGGGATTTTCCCCTGAGTTGCTCTCAAATTGTTGCCTTCTTTCTTTTATGAACTGGCTGGGTTTTTCTTATGTTTTGTTTGTTTGTTTGTTTGTTTTTTGAGATGGAGTCTCACTCTGTTGCCCAGGCTGGAGTGCAGTGGCGCGATCTTGGCTCACTGCAAGCTCTGCCTCCTGGGTTCATGCCATTCTCCTGCCTCAGCCTCTTGAGTAGCTGGGAATACAGGCGCCTGCCACCACACCCAGCTAAATTTTTTATATTTTTAGTAGAGACAGGGTTTCACTGTGTTAGCCAGGATGGTCTCGATCTCCTGACCTAGTGATCTGCCCGCCTCAGCCTCCCAAAGTGCTGGGATTACAGGCATGAGCCACTGCACCCGGCCTTGTTTGTTTGTTTTTGAGATGGAGTTTTGCTCTTGTTGCCCAGGCTGGAGTGCAATGGCACAATGTTGTCTCATTGCAACCTCCACCTCCTGGGTTCAAGCAATTCTCCTGCCTCAGCCTCCTGAGTAGCTGGGATGACAGGCCCCTGCCACCATGCCCAGCTAATTTTTTGTATTTTTAGTAGAGATGGGGTTTCGCTATGTTGGCCAGGCTGGTCTCGAATTCCTGACCTCAGGCCATCCACCTGCCTTGGCCTCCCAAAGTGCTGGGATTACAGGCGTGAGCCACCGCGCCTGGCTGGCTGTTTTAATAGTATTGGAAGAACAGGAATTGAGAAAGAATTAAATGTTGTTGCTGTTTTTGACTTGCAGACCAAAGAAAAAGTTCTCCAGCCAAAAGTATTCGGTCTCCCAAGAGTCTTCTTTTTGGGGCAATGTCTGAGATGATCAGCCCCTCAGAAAAGGGTTCAGCTCGAATGAAAAAGCGTTCAAGAAACACTTTGGATTCGGAGGTACCTGCAGCTTACCAGGTATAATGTTTTTGTAACGGTTGAAATAATATAATCTCCTGGAACACAGAGACATGGCCAAGGAACTCAGAGTCCATTAGGGAAGAGAAAGCGGGTGATCTCTAGATAATACTAGAGATTGGAGGTGATTGGGTGGAGCCACATGAATGATTATTAGACATGTGGGAACTTCAAGCAGCAGGTTTGATTGAAGCCACGGTGGGGGCGGTGGAGGAGGAGATAGAGAGGATCTCATCTGTTCTCTTGGCTTTGTCTACCGTTTATATTATATACTGCACAGATATCTTTCTGGAGTGTGTGACACTCATCTTTTCCGTTTGATTACCCATGCCATCCAGTCACCAACATTAGAAACCTGGGAGTCATCCTTTTCCCTCTCCCCAGGCATAGCCAATCAGTTGAGTCCTGCCCATTTTATTTACAAACTGACTCTTTTTTTATTTGTTTTTTTGTTTTTGTTTTTTTGAGACAGAGTCTCATTCTTTTGCACAGGCTGGAGTGCAGTGGCACGATCTCAGCTCACTGCAACCTCTGCCTCCCAGTTCAAGCGATTATCCTGCCTCAGCCTCCTAAGTAGCTGGGATTACAGGCGCCCACCACAACGCCCAACTACTTTTTGTGCTTTTAGTAGAGGTGGGGTTTCACCATGTTGGCCAGGCTGGTCTCAAACTCCTGACCTCAAGTGATCCACCTGCCTCAGCCTCCCAAAGTGCTGGGATTACAGGCATAAGCCACTGCACCCGGCCTACAAACTGACTCTTGTACTCACCCCCTCTTCTCCCCTACTGCAATTCCTACCCTAGTTGGGTTCTACCTGGAACACTTCAACAGGCTTTTCCCTCTCAAAGGGAAATCCTCCACCCAGAGGTCAGAGTGATTTCTGAAACATTCCTCTCAGTTTGCTTAAAATGTTCACTTTGCTTAAAGCTCGATAGACTCCCCGTCCGCTAAAGCAAGGTTTTAAGTTTTCCTAAGTGGAACTCTTGGGTTGAAAAATAATCACCTTTGTTTGGAAACTCAATAAATTGCTTGGAGGTTGGGAAAGACATAGAGCTCTGGAGAAGGGTTTGAAAACCATAGATCTACACAACCAAGATCAGTCTCCTCCCGCAGGCAGGCAGGGTCTTCCGTGGTCTGTTCCCTCTGGCCTCACCCCTCCCCGCTCCACCTTCCCAGCAACATCAGACTGGGTGCCATCCCGCACAGCCGCTGCTTTTCACTTCCAGGCCTTTGCTGGTATTGTTTTCTATGCCTACAGGTCTCTACCACCCCACCCACTTTTCCTGCATTTGCCTTCCCCTGCCAACACCCATGCTTGAAGACCTGATCCAGGCCGGGTTAGGCAGCCCTTCTTTGTGTTCTGTGATGCCCCTTGCATGTCCCTGTCACTGCGCCAGTCACATTGTATTTTCACCTGCGTATGCCCCACTGAACAGGAAATGCCAACTAGACTGAAAGTCCCCTGACAGGATGAAGGAAGGTTGTAGGAAAGATAAGCATTGATTTCCTTACCCGTTGGAGCTTTTCACTACATATTTTTGCAAGAAGGCACGGAAATTTTTTATTGGGGAGTGTCTTTTCTGAGACATTATCTTTGCAGTTGCACCTTATATATCTGTGTATTCCATGCCCCCAACACACAGTGCCTGGCACATAGCAGGTGATCAGTAAGCACATGTTGAATGAGGGTGAGCGGCAGATGAGGTGGCTCCTGGAGGCTGCTTTAGGCAAAGATCAGAAATAGCTGCCTCATCTGAAAAGAAGGAAGAGCTAGAGAGTAGCTGCAGTGGTAGAATGATTCCATTAGAGGCAAAAAGCATGGTTTAGCAATATGTAGATTATTAAAATTATTTGTTCTTAGGACAGACTAAACTTGGATAGTGTTTGGTCCTAGAAAAAGTGGACAAGTAAAATCTGAGTCATGTTTTGGAGAGGGAAACGGGTCACTATTTGAGATTTCCATCTTTAGATCATTCCTTTGGCTGACTATAAATCTCCCATTTGGTCTTAGAGATTACTAGAACACTTCAGAGATTATGAGTTATAATATTCAAGGACTGAAATAAGCATTTCTCTTTTCAGACTCCCAAGAAGAGTCACCAGAAATCTCTGAGCTTTTCTAAAACTACACCAAGAAGGATCTCTCATACACCACAAACTCCATTGTATACTCCAGAAAGGCTGCAGAAATCCTCTGCAAAAATGACCCCTACAAAGCAGGCAACTTTTAAGGAGTCCTTAAAAGACTCCTCCTCACCCGGCCATGACTCACCATTGGATTCAAAAATCACTCCTCAAAAACGATGTACCCAGGCAGGAGAAGGTACCTCTCTTGAAACGAAGACACCAAGAACTCCTAAGAGGCAGGGTACTCAGCCGCCTGGGTTTTTGCCAAGTTGTACTTGGCCACATTCAGTGAATTCCAGTCCAGAAAGCCCCTCCTGTCCAGCCCCTCCAACTTCATCGACTGCCCAACCCAGGAGAGAGTGTCTCACTCCCATCAGAGACCCTCTCAGAACACCTCCGAGAGCAGCAGCCTTCATGGGCACACCAAAGAATCAAACACACCAACAGCCCCATGTCCTCAGAGCTGCTCGGGCAGAGGAACCAGCCCAGAAACTAAAGGATAAAGCTATCAAAACCCCAAAAAGACCAGGGAATTCAACTGTGACTTCTTCCCCACCTGTTACGCCAAAGAAACTATTTACCTCTCCTTTATGTGATGTCTCCAAGAAGAGTCCATTTAGGAAATCTAAAATAGAGTCTCCTTCCCCAGGAGAACTGGATTGGAAAGAGCCCCAGATGTCACCCAGTGTAGCTGCATCTCTCTCCTGCCCTGTTCCCTTAACTCCCCCTAAACTCTCACAGAGAGCTATGTTGGACACTGTCCCTCCTCTGCCCCCTTCTAAAGTTGGGAAACGGTGTAGAAAGACCTCTGATCCCAGAAGGAGCATCCTGGAGTGTCAGCCTGATGCCTCCGCTACTCCTGGGGTTGGCACAGCTGAGAGCCCAGCTGCCCCCACAGACTCTAGAGATGACCAGAAGGGACTGAGCCTCTCTCCTCAGTCTCCTCCTGAAAGACGGGGCTACCCAGGCCCTGGTCTCAGGAGTGATTGGCATGCATCCTCTCCTTTGCTCATTACAAGTGACACAGAGCATCTCACTCTCCTTAGTGAAGCCGAACACCATGGCATTGGTAACTTGAAAAGTAACGTCTTATTAGTGGAAGAGGGTGAGGGGCTAAGGACAGCAGATGCTGAGGAGAAGTCTTCTCTGTCTCACCCTGGGATTCCCCCATCTCCTTCCTGTGCGCCTGGCTCTCCTCTGATGCCTTCCTGTGACGTGCACTGTACCACAGACGGGAGACAGTGCCAGGCTTCGGCACAACTAGACAACCTGCCAGCATCAGCTTGGCATTCCACAGACTCTGCCAGCCCACAGACCTATGAGGTTGAGCTGGAGATGCAAGCTTCTGGCCTTCCCAAACTTCGAATTAAAAAGATAGACCCCAGCTCTTCGTTAGAGGCTGAGCCGCTCAGCAAGGAGGAGAGCTGTCTGGGAGAGGAGAGCTTCCTCCCTGCTGTCAGCATGCCCAGGGCCAGCAGGTCCTTAAGCAAACCTGAATCCACCTATGTGTCACCCCCCTGCCCCTGCCTCTCCCACAGCACGCCAGGCAAGAGCGGGGGGCAAACCTACATCTGCCAGGCCTGTACCCCCACCCACGGCCCTTCTAGTACCCCCTCTCCATTTCAAACAGATGGGGTTCCTTGGACACCATCCCCCAAGCACAGTGGGAAGACAACTCCAGACATAATTAAAGACTGGCCCAGGAGGAAGAGGGCGGTGGGCTGCGGCGCCGGCTCCTCTTCTGGGAGGGGCGAGGTCGGTGCAGACTTTCCTGGGAGCCTGTCACTGCTTGAGTCAGAGGGCAAGGACCATGGCCTTGAACTCAGCATCCACAAGACACCTATCTTGGAGGATTTTGAGCTCGAGGGAGTGTGCCAGCTCCCAGACCAGTCGCCTCCCAGGAACGGCATGCCTAAGGCCGAGGAAGCCTCCTCCTGGGGACAGTTTGGGTTGAGTTCCTGGAAGAGGGTCCTGTTGGCCAAGGAAGAAGCTGACTGTGGAGCCAAAAGGATCTGTGACCTGAGAGAAGATTCAGAAGTTAGTAAGAGTAAAGAGGGGTCTCCAAGTTGGAGTACATGGCAGCTCCCCTCCACAGGAGACGATGAGGTGTTTGTTTCTGGTGAGTTTGTTTTTGAAACCCACTTGCCTCATGGTTTCTTTTGGTCAGAGTGCTTAACAAGGAGGCACTTGGGAGTTGCTTCTTGGGAGGCCTGGGCTTCCCAGTTGGGGGTCTGGGGACGCTGCTCTTACCTTGTGGGATCTCCTTAGGCTCCACCCCACCTCCCAGCTGTGCCGTGCGGAGCTGCCTCTCTGCCAGTGCCCTCCAGGCTCTGACCCAGTCTCCGCTGCTGTTCCAGGGGAAAACACCTTCCTCTCAGAGCAAAGACCCCAGAGGTAATGTTTGTTGAAGGTCGAGGACCCTTTCCTGTGGGAGACTCTCTGAATTCACCAGGGTTGCCAGGCAGCTCGATTCTAGAGGAGCCCTGGGGAGTGCCAAGTGTGGGATAGGTGACTTGGTGCCTACAGCGTCGTGTGTGCCCTTCCCAGAGAAACTCCACATTAGAACTTGTGTGCATGTGAACAGAAGCCCCCTCAAAATCCTACTAAAATTCCTCGGTCCTCCTGAAAATGTTGACAGTCGTGGGCTTGCCGCAACATGCTGCTTATCTGCAGTCTAAGAATCTGAACAGGAAGGTGTTCTGAGCAGCACGAGTGATAGGCCTGTTTAGAGCTAGTTCCCCACAGCGGGTTTATCCCCATGTTCTGTACATTCGGTGGGACACAGTACTGACTCTAGTTATAATCAGCCTTCAGGCTCTAGGATTCCCCTTCCCCTTCCAAATCCTATTCCCAAAAGACAAGGATTTGGCCTGTTAACTGCCCTGGTTAGCAATGTTGCTTTCTGCTGCTAGAATCAAAGGGGGAGTGTGGGAGGCAGGGGACTTTGGTGGTTCAGTTCCCTCAAGACCATGATATAAATCATGCAAAACAGCATAACCCCAGAGATCTGAGACCTAGAAAGAATACAGGATATTAACCCGAGGGAATTCAAACCACAGGTACTTTGCATTTTCAGAGCTGCTTCTTGCTGCCAGCACAATGCATAGCTGTTAAGGGCAGGGTCCTTCTAAAAAGTGTAGGTACCATTTCTGCAGGATGAGCGAACCTCCAAGCAGTGCTGATTTTCTTAAAGTCTGTATAAGAAAATCAACAGTCGTGGGCTTACCACAACATACTGCTTATCTGCAGTCTAAGTGTAACCCTCTGCAATTTAAGCCCACTTTTTTCAGTTCGGTCCTCTGTGACTCCCGCATGCTAAGCCTTTCTACCTTCTTCTAGATGAGGATGTGGATGTACTTCCCTCCACTGTAGAAGACTCTCCTTTCAGTCGCGCATTCTCCAGGAGGCGCCCCATCAGCAGAACTTATACACGGAAGAAGCTCATGGGAACCTGGCTGGAGGACTTATAGCCACAAACACTACTGAGCCCAAAAGACGAAGGAGTCAGCCAGGACCCTATGGGCATAAAGAAGTCGGAGGCCTGGTCCCAAGCCTCTTTTGCCACGGTGAGCGTTCAGATTGCCATTAGAATGCCTTAGGGTTTTCTAATTCCCCTCACGGATCCAATCCATCTCCTGGCCCTGCCCCTTGTTGGGGAAGTTGCAGGAGGAGAGGTGGATGGCAATGTAGTTGGTGCTATAACTCAGGCAGCCTGGGAGTCAGGAAGCCAGACAAGGAATCCCATTCCAGCCTCACCCCAACCATGGCCTTGGCAAGTCAGGGGGCCACTCTGCCTCATTTATGCAAATGGAGAAAGGACCTCCCTGGGGTCTCTTGAGCTGCTGTAAGGCCGGGCTGCTGTGACACAGGCAGCGCTTTGTAAACTGTGAAGCCATATATGTGAAACTGAAGAGTGCATTGGGCAGCAGAAGCTATTTTTTGCCTTCCCTGTGTGACAATAAAATCATCTCTAGTGACTGAGCACTCAGTACGTTTTTAATGTTGGGCCTGAGGTTAACTGTGACCATGGTCCAGCTCGAGTGGCTTCTGGAGCAGCCACATTTCAAGGACTGTCCAAGAGTCAGCCAGCTCATGGCACAGGCCTCGCCCATTGCCCACTCGTGGGGAGACCATCACCTGGCTCATCGTTTCCACCAAGAGTGCCCTGCCCCACAGACCCGCTGGACCAGCCTGCTGCGGGTCCTGGCCAGGGGTCTGGCTAACGGTGAGGGCTGACTCTGAACTGTCTCAGTCTCCAGAAAGTGTTCAAGCCTGTTGTGTTCCCAAATCTGATTCTTCCTATTGTCTTGTAAATCAAACTCTAAGTGAAAACTTCCCATTTCTCCCTTCAAAGATTTTTTTTATTAAATGGTTTTTTAAGGTCCTAAAAATGTGCTAAGTCTCCCCAGTTTCCCCTATATACATAAGACCATTTAAACCACAACCTGGTTGCCACCGACCCTTTCGTGATGATTCTTGGCCAAACCCCAGAACTACAAGTACATCCATTTATGCCTGAAACCAGAATTGTCCTGAGACTCGAGCAAGACACAAGGCGGCAATTTGGGTACCACAGCTTCAAGGAAGTAAGTGGTGGGAATCTGCATATTATTTTGTTAAATGTGGGTCCAGTTCTTTTGGGCCGTGGCCCAAATTTGTTGATCCCAATGAGTGTAGAGATGAGGGCCTGGATTTAGGGTGTGCGGTAAGGACTGCCCTTTACAGAAGCAAAACAGGCAGCTGCCCCTTTCAGCAGGATCGGAGTCTCCCTCCAAGGCAGAGTCTGCCCTGAGGGCCTACAGGGGGTTTTTCCGAACATCAATCATCCCCGGGCTGGCTCGTCGCAGTTCCCGCCGGGGCTTGGACAAAGGCCCACAGTTCCAGGGCAGGCCTGCCTCACCCACAGGAAGCACCCGCCCCACCAGGGGCTCGTTCGCCTCCCGCTGCCTCAGTTCCCCGGGGGACCCCTGCTCCTCGCCACACAGGCTCGAGCGTTTCCAGGTCAAGGGTAACGGAGCGTGGACCAAGTCCCGCGTCTCCTCCCGGGTGCGGGGGGCCCCCTCAGTGAGGGGGGACAGCCAGAGAAGCTCGGGCGCTGGCTGGAGCTCATCTTCATTTCCAGGAGCCTGTCTGCCCTCCGAGCACAGGCTCCTCTTCTCCCCGCCTGTCATGGAGAATAACGTGTCCTCATCAGAAACAGAGGTGGCAACACCTTCCCGAAGCCCTAGCTCCCCAGTGCCCCAGCACAATAAGCAACCTGTGAATTGAGCCAATAAAGGCTCGAGGGAGAGTGGTCTCTAAGCTTTCCCCAAAGAAAGGGAACAGGCCTGACTTTAGAGCGTGGCAGGGCTCAGTGATGGCGACGAGGAGTTACCCCTGCTGTGGCCTACAGCATTCACACCGCCGAGCTTCTGTTTCAGTTCCTGGTTTATCCACATGTAGCGGCCCAGTTCCTTCTCCAGAGCTTGAATCCGGGCCTCATACTGCCTCCTGCTGTCTGCTAACCCTTCACCGAGGTGGTCTAGAGTGGAAGGGCCGAGGAGAGGTGATGAGGGCCTGCAGGCGGGGCAGGTAGCCAGGGCTGTGGGCTGGGTGGGGGCCGGGGTTGTGAGCGGTGGACCGGGCTGCCAGGGCTGTAGGGGCAGGGGCTGTGAGTGGCAGGGGCGGTGGGGGGAGCAGGGGGGTGTGTGGGGGGGGAAAGACGGAGGTGGGGGGGATGAAGGGGGGCGGGGGGGATGGAGGGGGCCGGGGTTGTGAGCTGGGGCTGCTCACCTCGACTCTGCTGCAGGAGCAGCTGCATGTTCTGCTCGTGCTCCTTCTGCTGCAGGGTCAGCTGGCGGTCCATCTCCAGGCGCTGCCGCTCCAGGGCCACCTCCAGCCAGTACACCAGCCTCTGCTGCTCCTCCAGCTGCATCTCCAGTTCCGAGAAGGCAATCTGCTGCTGGTGCTGCTCCTCTCGGAGCGTCACCACCTGTCCCAAGACCCAGCCAGGCTCAGCCCTCATCATGACCCCTCTTCATCCGGCTAATCCTCAACCACAGACACAGTATTGGCACACTTGCCACCAAGGCACTAAGAAATCACCAGGGTCTTCCCTGCTGAGCCAAGACTTAGCCTCAGACACCTCAGCAGCACTCTAGTTATCTTCCAACGATCAGAGCTGGCTCTCACCTTATCTGCTGTCTCTGCCACAAACCCTTTCCTAGCCACACACTATGGAGCTGGGCAGAGCCTCAAGTTGTGGGATTTCATCTAGACCAACCTCAGCACTATGGACATCTGGGACCAGATAATTCTTGGTTGTGGGGGCCTGTCCTGTGTGTTATAGGATGTTTAGTAACATCCCTGGCCTCTACCCCCACCGCTGTGACAACCAAAAGTATCTCCAGCCATGGCCAAATGTCACAAAAGGGCAAAAACTTCCCCTACTGAGAGCTACTATTGTGGCCATGGACCACCCTGAGGTTACCAATCAGAGCAGAAGTGGGGGGCCAGGAAACTGGGTCTTAGTTTCACAAGTAAAATAGGCTTTAAGGTCAGGCGGCCCTGGAGATGAGTTGGTCCTGATTCTGTCCCCCAGTCTGGGAGGAAATGGGATATCCGCTGGAGCAGCTGCCATGAGACACCTCCCCACACATGCCACAGAGGAGGAGGTGGGGGGCCATGGGCTGGTGGCCCACCTTGTCAAAATACTTGCAGAGGAGGGCTCTGGTCTCTGAGGATGAGAGGTAGCTGAGCTTGGCCATGAGGTTCATCTCACACTGGGACAGCAACGAAGCTGAGGCCCGAAGCACCCGCTGTCGGCATGTGATGGCCTCATTCTTATACTCAATAGCGGCATCCAGGGCCTCAATGGCCTCATCCAACTGGAACAGCGTCCGTTCCTCCTGCAGGGACAGGGGCATATGTGGAGGAACAGCACCCACTACCTGAACACTGAAGTCCTGGGCAGACACGCAACAGCCAACACGTGGCCACAACTGGGCATTAAGGGTCCCCTCGACCCAAGGGCAGCGTCAGCGCATCGAGAGAGGTGCCCCCTGCTCACTGTCAGCCCCAACCCCGGGGTGAGCTGGGGACACTGCTCAGAGGTGGCCTGCTCAACTGCAAGCCCCTGTGAATGATGTACATTCAGGAAGCTCAGAGCACCCTAACCAAACAAAAGGCATGTTTGGGGCAGCCACGGAGGCACCACTGTGTCTGTGGGGTAAGCTACAGATGGGGATACGTTCTGAGAAATGCATCATTAGGCGTTTTCGACATCGTGCAAACATCAGAATGTATTCACACAAACCTAGATGGTATAGCCCACCACACACCTAGGCCACAAGCCTGGACAGCATGTGACTACTGAATACTGTAGGCAGTTAACCATGGTGAGTGTGTATCTAAACATAGAAAATGCACAGTAAAAATGCAGTATTATAATTTTCTGGGAGCACCACTGTATGAGCTGTCATTCACTGAAATGTCACACAGCACATGACTGTAGTCACATAGGCTTTCTCTCTGCTCAGGGAACACAGATGTGTGGGCATGAGGTGCACTGAGTATGCGCCTGACACTCCATCCACACACGGAGCTGAGACGTGCGGGCAGGTACTCAAATGCAGCACAGGAGTCCAGGCTCCAGCCAGAAGGGAGCTGAGAGGTCAGCACGGCCTGGCCCCTGTGTCCCAGCCAATGAGGCCAAAGCAGGGGCAGAAGGGCCAGGCCAGCCCTCCCTAGCCTTCCCCAGCCCCCACCTCCACCTAACAGTACAAACTTGGGTCTGCTGACAGCAACGCCCAGCACCCACAGAGAGCTGGAGCAAGGGCTGAGGAAAGCAGACAGGCAGACGATGGCAGCCAGGGACGGACGCTGAGGGGCTGAGCCAGGGGGCCGCAGGGTACCTCGGGGGACAGCAGGCTCCCCTGCCGCAGCTTGCTGTCGATCTCCAGGCGCTGCTTAAGCAGCGAGTCCTTCTCCTGGCGCAGGCTGTCGATCTCCCTGCGGATCTGCTGCTGGCTCTGGGCGCTGCCCTGCCGCAGCTGCCCGCTCTTCTCAGACAGCTCCTTCTCCAGGTGCTCCAGCCGGCTGGACACTCGCACGATGTCCTCGTTGAGGGCCTGGGGGCAGAATCGCCAGGGATTAGAGAAGGAACAGGCACTGTCCTCACAGGGGTGACAGAAAGGGCCGGATGCTAAGGAGGACTTGGGTCCTTCCCTCAAGAAACCAACACTCCAAATGTCCTGCTCAGCAGGGAGACCAGACTTAGTTCACAGAAACTCCAGGAGGCGGGGCTAACGGGACCAGAGCATTTGCAGAGGGACACTCAGAGATGGCGAGAGAAGGATAAGGACCAGAGGGATGTGGCCCTCCTGGCAAGAACAGGCAATGGGTAGGGGTGGGAGGAATGATCTATCACTGAGATGACCGGACTGGACAGTGATAGGAATTGGCCAAGCCCCAAAGGCCTTTCTGGGAGCCAGATGCGGGAGTAAGTGAGGGCTCTCATGGCCGAGGGAAGTTACGGATCATCCAGTAGCACCCTGGATCCTCCTGGACATCAGAGTGATGCGTGCTGGCAGGAGCAAGGCTCCTGGCCTCTGCAGGCCTGGGACACTGGGTGTCTGGCCCAAGCCCCTGTACTGGAACAGGCCCTGCATCAGTGACTGCCATTCCCCTCCAGCCATCATGGTAACATTATGATCCCATCTGACAGAAGACGACGCTGTGGCTCAGAAGCTGACCTTGCTATTCTACATGGAGTAATGATGCCAGGAGGAGAAGTCTCTATTTGGCTATACCACCTTCCTATACCTGCGCCTCCTCATTCTTCCTGCACAGGCCCTGAGTAGGGGGTTAATGAGTGAAATGAATTGGTGGATGGACACTTAAGAGAGGTTCTTCTATGCATACATCTGTAACCGTGTCATAAATATCCTGAAGCCCTACAGCTCATGGGGATGCACAGGATAGAACCCAGTAGGACAGAGCTTCCTCTGTCTGGAACTTACCTGGCAGAGATACCACCTAGAAGACCCTCTCCTGTCTAGACCTCGCCTGGCAGGGACATCACCTGGCAGGACTTCACCTGGCAGGTTTATCACTTGGAGGGACCTCACTTTGCTAGACCTCACCTGGCAAGATCTGTCCTGGCTGGACCTCACTTCACTGGACCGCACCTGGCAGGATCTCTCCTGGCTGGGTCTCATCTGGCAGGGCCTCACCTGGCTGGACCTCAGGCGCTTGCTCTCCAGGCCCGTCTTCTCCTGCATCAGGGCCTCCTTCTTGGCCAGGATGGCCTCCCGCTTGTGGAGCTCCTCCCCCAGCTCCTCCAGCGCCCGCCGCTGCTGCAGCACCTTCTCCATCTCCTGGTCCAGCCACTTCTTCTGCTCCTCAATCTTCTAAGGAAAAGCAGGGAGGGAGGGAACTCAGGGCCCACCTCTGGCTGTGTCAGCCGCCACTCAAGGTTCACTGGGGAGAAAGGTGCACCCACCAGCCAGCCCCCAGGGGAGCCCTGGGTGCGGACACAGCCTGGCCCCACCTGCTGCTGTTCCAGGCTGACCACAGAGCCATTGCTGCCACTGCGCCTCTTCCTCTGGAAGGCCGCGATCTCTTCCGTCTTAATCTTCAGGATTTTCTGCTGCTGCTCGTGCTTCAGCTCCAGCTCCTGGGTGAGGAGCTCAGTGGGCAGGGCTGTTTATGGTGCCAGCATCTTACCAGAGCCCGCCACCGATCCCAAAGCCCCCAGGAGTGCCTGCCCACTCCCAAGAGGGCCCTGCGAAGTGTCCCCCAGACCCATCCCACACAAATCTCCCTGGAGACTGGCAAATAGACGCAAACACTTAGAAATAAGCCCCACGAGATGCCAGTCACCTCATATACCTCATCTCACTGAAGTCTCACCCTGGCCTTGAGTTTCCTGTAACATTCTACATTTTCAGATGAAAAAACAGACTCAGGCTAAGTGACCTGCTTTCTAAGGTCACGTGGCTGTGGGTGGCAAACCCTGCCTGGGCTCCCCTGGCTGGGCCGCCAGCTCAGCCTACTGGCCTGGACAGAGGGTCCCCACCCTGCCGTGAGCCTGACCTTGACACGGTGCTGCCGCTTGCTCATCTCTGCCTCCAGGCGCCGCTTCTGCTCCGTCTCCTCGCGAAGCCGCCTCTGCAGCTGTCCCTGCTGCTGCCGCATGAGCTGCACGTTCCGCTCAAGCTCCTGCAGTCGCTTCTCACTCTGGGCTGACAGTGACACCAGCCGCTCCGTGGCCTGCTTCTTCTCCTTCAGCACCTGAGACCCACACAGTCTTCACTGGGCCATGCACGGGGCTACTGCGAGCCTGCCATAGTGCTGGGCACTCAACAAGGGCAGGCAGGACCAAAGGACTCACAAATGGACAGTGACAGATAGAGGGCAAACAGGTAGATGGGTGACAGACCAATAATAATACAGGCTGGGTGCGGTAGCTCGTGTCTGTCATCCCAGCACTTTGGGAGGCCGAGGCGGGCGGATCACTTGTGGTCAGGAGTTTGAGACCAACCTGGCCAACATAGTGAAACCCTGTCTCTACTAAAAATACAAAAATTAGCTGGGTGTGGTGGCACGTGCCTCTAATCCCAGCTACTCAGGAGGCTGAGGCAGGAGAATCACTTGAACCTGGGAGGCAGAGGTTGCAGTGAGCTGAGATCGTGCCACTGCACTCCGGCCTGGGCAATAGAGTAAGACTCCATCTCAAAAAATAAAAAATAAAAACAATAGGATGGCAACCATTATGGGCTGAATTGTGTTTCCTCAAAATTCCTATATGAAAGCCCTAACCCCCAGCACCTCAGAATATGACTGCGTTTGGTAAGAAGGTCTTTAGAGAGGCGATTAGTTTAAATGAGGACATTAGGGTGGGCCCTAATCCAATATGACCAAGGTCCTCATGGCAAGAAGAAGAGATACCAGGGCTGCAAGCAGACAGGGGAAAGGCCGTGTAAAGACACAGCCAGGAGGTGGCCGTCTGCACGCCAAGGAGTGAGGCCTCGGGGGAAACCAGACCTGTGGACACCTTGACCTGGGACTGACAGCCTCCAGAGCTGGGAGAAACTAAACTGTCGTTTAAATCCCCCTAGTCTATGGAAGTTTGCTATGGCAGCTGTAGCAAACTAAAACAGACAATGTTTGAATTAACAAAAGGGGATGGAAGGGGTGGATGCACCTGTGGATAAATGGACAGGTGGTCAATCCACTGATGAAAGGCTAAACCAGCTAGGCCTGGTGGTTCACACCTATAATCCCAGCACTTTGGGAGGCCCAGGTGGGCGGATCACCTGAGGTCAGGAGTTCAAGACCAGCATGGCTACCATGGTGAAACCCTGTCTCTACTAAAAATACAAAATCAGCTGGGTGTGGTGGCGCATGCCTGTAATCCCAGCTACTCAGGAGGCTGAGACAGGAGAATCACTTGAACCCAGGAGGCACAGGTTGCAGTGAGCCAGGATGGTGGCACTGTACTCCAGCCTGGGCAACAGTGAGACTGTCTCAAAGACTAAACTGATGCATGGGTTTGACGGACACATGGACCAACGGGTGACAGACAAGGGAAGATGGGATGGAGGGGTAAGCGAATGGAGAGCTGAAAGGGGGACCGGGGTACAGAGGACTGCACACTGCAGGGTAGGTTTCTTTAGACACCCACCCTTCACCCTCTCGTTGCTCTCCCAGGTGGTCTTCAGGCAGGACCTGCCCCCTGCCTCTACTGTGTGTAAAGCTGGGTGGAGCCCCGGCTTCTATACAATACCAGCCTCACCCTGGGGGGCCAGAGCTGGAGCACAAGGTTCCACAGTGAACTTGGGCCTCAGAGCCCACATGTCCTGGTCCCAAGGATGGCAGCCTAGGAGGCAGGAGTCACCCCAGCACCCTACCCTGAGGCCCCGAGACTAACCTGCACCTGGCTCTGGGCCGCAGCGACCCTCCTGCGGAACTCCTGGAGCCGAGACCGCTCGCCAGCATCCTGGGGCTCCTTGCCCTCGAGCTCCCGCAGCTGCCTCTGGCCTTCACTCAGCTCGGCCCGCACCCGCTCTGCCTCCTGCTCCAGCTCCCGGATACGCTGGCTGTGCTGGCGGTTTAGGGCCTGAGCTGCCTTTCCTGGAAGAAAGTGGGAATGTGTCGGCACAGGCAGCCCTGCTCCACCGAGAGGGCCGGCTGTTTGTCCCCCTGGGAGGTTTCCCAGCCCTTGGACACCTGTGTGGGTTTCACCAAGGCTTTGCACCACCAGTACCACAGTTTACTTAATATTTTTCTTCAAATCAACTCTTTATTTATTTATTGAGACGGAGTTTTGCTCTTTTTGCCCAGGCTGGAGTGCAATGGCGCAATCTTGGCTTACTGCATCCTCCGCCTCCCGGATTCAAGTGATTCTGCTGCCTCAGCCTCCCAAGTAGCTGGGATTATAGGCACGTGCCACCACACCTGGGATTACAGGCGTGAGCCACCGCACCCAGCCTCAACTCATCTTTTAAATGAGCCTCATCCACTGCGGCAACCCAAGGAAATTACAAATTAGTTTTATTGTTACCAAATGCATTCTAAAATAAATATATAACCTGAACCTGTATATAATTAAGCCTTTAGAACTAACTTTCATTTCCAGGAAATCTGGAGGACAAAAGAATGAGCTAAATGACACCATAAAAAAGCAAACAGACAAACCCCAAACATGTGGGGTTTGGGACATTCTGCAGGATGACTGAGAGAAGGGAGACGTCAGAGACCTCAGAAACAAATACAGTCGGCCCTCTGCATCTGTGGGTTCCACACCCACGGGTTCAACCAACCATGGATGGAAATTATATTTTTCTAAATAAATGGCTGCACCTGTACTGACCATGTACAGATTTTTCTTGTCATCATTCCCTAAACAATACAGTATAACAACTATTTACCCAGCTTTTACATTGTATTAGGTATTATAAGAAATCTAGAGATGATTTAAAGTGATTTAAAGGAAGATGTGGGTCAGTTACTGCAAATACTATACCACATTATTTACTAAACCTTTTTTGAGCATCCACAGATTTTGGCATTCATGGGGTCCTGGAACCAATCCCACATAGATATCAAGTGACGACTGTATGATGTGTGTGTGGGACAAGTTTGGAGCCTGATTCAAGCAATCCAGCTATAAACAGACACTGCTGATAATGGAGAGAATGTGCTTATGCTCTGGTCATTAAGAGGACATTAAGAGGTCATTAAGAGAACTGTGCCGGGCGCGGTGGCTCACGCCTGTAATCCCAGTACTTTGGGAGGCTGAGGTGGGCGGATCACGAGGTCAAGAGATCGAGACCGTCCTGGCCAACATGGTGAAACCCCGTCTCTACTAAAAATACAAAAATTAGCTGGTTGTGTTGGCATGCGCCTGTAGTCCCAGCTACTCGGGAGGCTGAAGCAGGAGAATCACTTGAACTCGGGAGGCAGAGGTTGCAGTGAGCCAAGATCGTGCCACTGCACTCCAGCTTGGTGACAGAGTGAGACTCCGTCTCAGGAAAAAAAAAAAAAAAAAGAGGACATTAGTTTCATTAGGTGTGCTGATGGTATTACAGTTAGGTTAAAAAAAAAGTTCATATTTTTAAAGCAGCACACTGGGAGGTATAGGGAAGAAAGGACATGAAGTCTGGCATGTCCTTCAAAATATTCAGCAAAGAAAAAAGGGAGAGGTAAAACAATTGTGGAAAAATCTTGGTAACTACTAAGTCTGGAGGATGGGTATACGGGAGCCATGGTACTCGTCTCATGTCTGGTTGAAAATATTTATGATGAATTTGGTAACAAATTCATTAACTATTAAAATAAAAACGCTCCACTGGCCACCACCTAAAATTACCCCCTGTCCCCTCCTTCACTCATATCCCCAGTCATAGACATAACACAATTTGGAGACACTCAGTCCTCCATGACACTCACTGTGTGCTCCCCAGGACTGAGAGATACTTTGCCCGGCACGATGGCTGAAACATTGCAGGCACTTGATAAATAAGAAGTGCTGGGCGTAGTGGCTCACGCCTGTAATCCCAGCACTTTTGGAGGCCGAGGCGGGTGGATCACCTGAGGTCAGGAGTTCAACACCAGCCTGGCCAACATGGTGAAACCCCATCTCAACTAAAAATACCAAAAAAAAAAAAAAAATTAGCTGGGTGTGGTGGTGGGCGCCTATAATCCCAGCTACTCGGGAGGCTGAGGCAGGAGAATCACTTGAACCCGGGAGGCAGAGGTTGCAGTGAGCCAAGATCGCACCATTGCACTCCAGCCTGGGCGACAAGAGTGAAACTCTGTCTCAAAAATAGAAAAAAAAGAAAAAGAAGAAAAAAAAAGTACTGCTTACTAAGAGCTATTCCAAGCACTTCACCTGAATTAACTCACTTCACCCTCACAATACCCCTATTCAGTAGGTACAACAACTACCCCCATTTTAGAGATGAGAAAACAGGCACGGAGGGGTTATGCTACTTGCTCAGGGTCACACAGCTGGAAGAGGCTGGGCTGAGTATCAAACCTAGGCCATCCGGCCCCTGCTCCTAATCACCTCATTGTTGAAATCCCTCTAGAACAGTGCAGAAGTAACGATGAGAAGTCCCCCTCGGGTGAGAGGCCCACCTGATGCCCACCCCTCACCTGTGCGGACCAGCTCGCCAATGAGCTCCTCCTTCATGCGGATGTTAATAGCCAGCTCCCGGATCTTCTGCTGGGCCTGGGCCAGCCGCCGCTCTGAGGCCGTGGCAGAGGGGACCTGGCGGGCCTGAACCCGGGCCTTGCTCCCACCAACTGCTGCAACAGGCAGCCTGTCAAGGTTGCTGCCCCAACTGACAGTGGGGGAGACAAAGGAGTGGAGGGCAGGGGCTGCCAGGGATGGTGGGTGGGACTGTCCCAAGGTGGCTGGCCCAGGACCGTGGAGGGGCAATGGGGAGGAGGCCCTCTCTGCACCCCACCCAGCTTACCTCTGGACCCTGGAACGGCTGCATCCAACTCTTCAAGGCAAAGCTCTGGGCCCTTCCTCTCTGGCAGACTCCCTGGGCAGGCCCCCACCCTCTGACTGCAGTTGCTGATCCCATTTCTGGAGGACAGAAGCAGGAGGCCGTGCTCCTCCCCAGCCCCTGCCCCAGCCTAGCCACCCCCAGGCCTGGAGGCAGGAAGAGAGGCCACCGGGTCTTCCACCTCCCAGGGTCAATATAAACCCAGGATGTGAGTCTGGCAGAATCAGGAGTCCAGGGGCAGAGTTTTAGGAGGTACAGGGCAGCTGGGGGCATAGAGGGCCACCCGGAGGCTGAAGTCAGGAGGCCTGGGCCCACCCTGTATCACACTCGCTCCAGTGAGACCTTTCGGCTCAGAGCCCCACAGCTCTCCCCCAAGGGCTGGCCAGGGCAACATGAGGGCATCCTAGGACCCAGAGGCTTCCCCACTGCTGTCAGGAGAGGAGACAGTGGGATCCCCAGCCTGCCTAGCCCTGGGCCCTGAGCAGGCCGTTGTCAGGTGGGGGCAGTGGGTCCCGCTCACCTGCGCAGGTGTAAGGTCCGCCTGGGCGGCTCCTCCTCCTCTTCCTCCTCTGAAGCAGCTGAAGAGCCACTTCCCAGCCTGTTCACCTCAGTCAGCAACTCAGCTCTAGCCTCCCTGCCATTTGTCACCTGCTAGGGGAGTGAGCCATTTCCCATCCCAAGTCATCGTCCCTGCGGTATACCCCATCTTGCCTGCCCTCCTCATATCTCTGCCTCCTCAAGCCCTGCCTTACCTTCACGATCCAGCTCAAATGACCCCTCTGGCAGCCTTTTGAATCTCAAGTTGGGGTGACAGCTTCCTCCCTCCCCTCCCCTCCCCTCCCGCCTGCTTTGGCTCCCATGATACCTGGTACTCCTCAGGTGACAATCTGCCCTTTCTACCCTGTGTACAGGTCATCTGCACCCAAGTCCTATCTCACCAACAATTCCCTGCCAGAGTGATGGGTGAACACGAGACTTCTGCCAACCCCTAGCTTTGAGAGCTGAGATGACCCAGGCCTAAAAGCCCCAGAGGACCCAGAACTTTCAGGCAGAGCAGGAGTAACCTTTGTCCAAACAAGGTTCCCCACGTGGAAAAGTGAACATGCAAAGAAAGCCATCCAAAGACAGAGGGGGTGGTCTGAAAGGTGATGAGCTCTCCATCTGCAGAAGTCTGCAAGGTTTCCACCTGGTGCCAGAAGCCAGAACCCCCTCTGTAACCTCCTCATTCCAAGCGATCTTTAGCTACCCCAGGGATGCCCGATGGCACTGGACACTTCTGAGAGGCCCAGAGTCATTCAAATCTTGGCTCTTCCTCTGGGGACAGCTGAAAGCAGCCTCTCGCATCTCACAGCCAGTCCCATGAAAGGATGAGTGGCGGACACGTGCCCCAGTGCCCCCTTCCCCTGCCCCGAGCTTGACCAGTCCAGCAGGGCCCACAGACACCCAGCCTTGCCCTCTTCTCACCTCTCCCCTCTGCTCAGAGCCAACTTCATCTCCAGGGAGGCAGGCAGGGGGCACCATGCTCAGCACATGGGCGTGGGCACCCCCCAGGGGGGCTGTATGAGGTCGAGGCACAAAGGACCCGGGAGGCAGGCCATTCAGGAGCCCCGGGCCCCCCCAGCCAGGCCGCACCAGCTCTAACCGCAGCCGCAGTTCCACCATCTCCTCCTGCTGCTCACGCAGCCGGTCGCTCTGCAAGACATGGTCCAGGTGCCGAGGGGGGCATGAATGCCCCGACAGGCAGGAGTGTAGGAAACTGAGGAACAGGTCTGAGGCCACTCCACCGTCTCTGGGCCGAAACTGAGGAGTGTCAAATACTCCTCCTCTCCCGACCCCAACAACTCTGCAGGAGTTCAGACTCAAACTCACCCCACAGCTCCCATCACACTCCTATCCTGCCAGACCGCCACCTCCAACCGCCGCCACCAGAGGGCGCCAGGAGCAATGCTGACCTGGTTACGCCCGGCTCCAAGGTCCCCCGCTGCTGCCCCTCCAGTCCCCTCTCCCGTCCAAGCTCACACCACCCAGCAAAGCTGCCCTGCCTGGCGGTCCTGCACACCCACCTGCGCTGTTGTGATGCTCACCTCCACACTTTCGCTCATGTGCACCTCCTGACTCTACACCCCTACCCCGCAGTACCCTACCCTAACTCCCTCCCATCCTGAGAAACTCAACTCTGCCTTCCCTCCATCCTCCTCTGGGAAGCCTTCCCCGCACTGTGAAGCGGGCGCCGCACCTGCAGTTTGTACTGCTCCATGGCGTCCTCCAGCGCAGCCAGAAAGTCTCGGTTCTCCTCCTCCAGCCGCGCCACCTGGTTCTGCAGGGTCAGCAGCTGCTGCGCCCCCTCATCCTCCTATAGGGCAGGGAGAGGGGCTTCAGGGGCGGGGGTTGACAGGGCGAGCTGGACACCCGGCCTCTTCTTGTCTAGCCCTGCTTTCTACCTACTCTTCCAAGCCCTGCCTGCAGTGGGAACTCCAGACCCACTGGTGGGAGGGCACCCCAGACCCCAGCTGGCCTGGGTGCCCTCTGCAAGCCATTTGGGTCATCTCTTGTAATTATCCATCGTATTTGTATTAATAATATCACCACTATTATTAGGAACAATTTACTGCGTCTTCACCGGCATGCTAGGCACATGTGACACCCGCAGCCCTTACAACACCCCCACTAAGAGATGGGGTAAGTCCTACGGTTATCGCTATTTTACAGCTGGAGACCTGAGGCTCGGGGAAGTTAAGGAAGTGACCACGGTAATCAGCAGAAGTGACCGAATCCCGAATATGCCCTGCTAATGGGCAGGAGGCAGGGGCGCAGCTGCTGTCTGAAGACCCTCTTCCTTCCTCTCCACCACTCCCCACTGCCCACAACCACAACCTGTCCCTTGGCTACCTTTCGCCCGCCGGCCCCCTGCGCCGCCTGGTCCTCGACGGAGGCGCTCTCGATGCCGCTGTCGGGCCCGGAGGCGGAGCTCAGGGCGCTGCGCTCGCCCTCGACGGCGCACAGCCAGTCGCGCACCTTGCGGGCGGCGGCGCCGGGCAGCCCGGGCTCGGCCTGCAGCTCGCGCAGGAGGCTGTAGGCGGCGTCGGTGCAGGCCCGGTAGCGCGCGCACTCGGCGCCCAGGCGCATGGCGGCCGCCGCGGAGGCGGTGGCTGGGCCCGGGGCGCGCCGGCCGCGGTGGATGATGCGGGTCTCGGAGCGGTGCCGTGGCGGACCCCGCGCGCCGCTCGCCGCCTCTTCGGGTGGCCGCTCGGCCTCGGGCCGCCAGTTGACCGTGGCGCGGTTGCGGATGTTCTGGGCGCGGCTGGCGTAGTTGAGGGTGTTGAGGGTCTCGTCGAAGTCGGAGGAGGAAGGGCTGACGCAGGCAATCATCACCGTCTTGGCGTTCCCGCCCAGCGAGTCTTTGAGGATCCTGAGGGCGCGAGGGGGAGGCTCTCAGGGGCCCCGAAGCTCCAGGCCCAGGGCCAGCGGGCCAGACCCGGGACCAGCTCCTGGCGCGGTTCCCCGTGGGCTGGAGCCCTCGGAGTGCCTGGGCTTCCACCCCCACTGGCGTGCTGGACACTCCCCGGCCCCCAGGCCACACAGGAGCCAGTGGGCAGCTCACCGGGTGATCTTGGAGTCGCGGTAGGGGATGTGGCTGCCCCGGCGTTGAGGGTCCCCCAGGGCGCTGATGACGTTGCCCAGCGCCAGGAGGCTGCTGTTGATCTGGATGCTCTCCTTGAGCCGCTCGCCGGTGCTGCCCGTCTTGAGCACCCTCTCTGAGCCCGCCAGGTCCACGAAGTGGAACTTGGAGACGAGCAGCTGGCCCGGGGCGGGGCGGGGCAGGCGGCTGGGGGCGCGCCCCCGCTGCTCCAGGGTCACGGTGAAGACCGTGTGTGAGCGGCTAGACAGGTGGTTGAGGTGCGTGGCTCCCGTGTGCCGCGCCGCGTTGCCCATCTCCAGGAGGCTCAGCACCTCATCCAGGCCCTCCACGTCCACCTCCTTCACCCCGCACAGCACTGCGGGCACGGAAGGCCGTGAGCCCCAGGGCAGGGGCCGCCAGACTGACCAGCCAGGAAGGCAGGTAGAGCAGAACTAGCCCCAAACCTGCCCTTCCTGACCCACTGCTCCCTCCCCATGCCCACGGGGTACTGCCCTTCCTAGTTCGGGCTTGAGGGGCTTCAGCTTCCCACTGGCCCACCTCAGTGCCTCTCATTCTGGGTATAGAAGCATGTACTGAACTCAGTGGAGGCAGGAAGCTAAAGCAAAACCTCCCAGGGCTTGGGTTTTCCATGAGGAGTTGCCATTCCCAGACAGGTATGCACCCTACTCCAAGCAGGTGAAGCCTCCCTAAGCCCCTCTCCGTCATTGGAGGACCCCAGAGTTCCTCACCAACATTCCCGCGCTCATCTTCCCGGAGCTGGATGTCACGGCTGGCAGTGCCCACCTCGAGCAGGTCTCGGAACTCCTCCTTGTACACTTCCAGGTAGGACACATGTACCAGACAGTCAAGCAGGTCGTTCTCATCGATGAGCTTGAAGGCCTCGGCCATGGCCCTCGGGACAATGCCCTGCTCATCCTCAAGGAGGGAGGCTGGGGAGACACCGCAGGGCCTCCTGCCACTTCAGCCGGACATGGCCCATGGCCCCCAGGCCCGCAAGCTCATAGGCCCCTGCCAGAGGTGGAGGATGGTGCTCTAGGATGGAGAAAGCAGTGGCCGAGGCCAGGATGGGACAGGTGGCCTGAGCTAGGCCATGCTCCAGCGTGGTCAGGCAGAATTATAAAATTTAAGAGCTGGAAGCAACCTCTCCTGATTCAATAAACCGCTTTCATGATGTAAGCATCCCCTTCACTGCATCCTCAACAGATTATCAAATAACCTTGCCTTGATTACTCCTAATCCACGCTCAGTTATCTAAAGGGCCTCCTAAATTTATCCCAAGGAAATAATCAGAGGAAGTTCAGAACAGCACTCTTCCTCATGACTTCAAAAAATGCAAACATCCTAGTGTCCATCCGAAGATCCAATAGGAGATCTGGCCAAATCAACTTTTTTTTTTTTGAGACAGAGTTTTGCTCTTGTTGCCCAAGCTGGAGTGCAGTGGAGTGATCTCAGCTCACTGCAACCTCCACCTTCCGGTTTCAAGTGATTCTCCTGCCTCAGCCTCCTGAGTAGCTGGAATTACAGGCATCTGCCACCATGCCCAGCTAATTTTTGTATTTTTAGTAGAGATGGGGTTTCACCATGGTGGCCAGGCTGGTCTCGAACTCCTGACCTCGTGATCTGCCAGCCTCGGCCACCCAAAGTGCTGGGATTACAGGCATGAGCCACCGCACCTGACCAACTATTTTATATTCACAATGGAATGCCAGGTAGCCATTAAAAAGTTAGATTTTTTTTTTGGTAGAGACAGGGTCTTGCTGTGTTGCCCAGGCTGGTCTCCCAACTCCTGTGCCCAAGCGGTCCTCCCAGCTCAGCCTCCCGAAGTGATGGGATTACATGTGTGAGCCCCTGTGCCTGGCCTAAAAAGTTAGATTGAAGAATATTTAATGATACAGAGAAATGTTCATGATACATTGTTTTTTTCTTGTTGTGTTTTTGAAATGGAGTCTCGCTCTGTTGCCCAGGCTGGAATGCAGTGAAGCAATCTCGGCTCACTGCAACTTCTGCCTCCTGGGTTCAAGGAATCCTCCTGCCTCAGCCTCCTGAGTAGCTGGGATTACAGAACCCCACCACCATGCCTGGTCATTTTTTTTGGTTTGTTTTTTGTTTTTGAGACGGAATCTTGCTCTGTCACCAGGCTGGAGTGCGGTGGCGAGATCTCAGCTCACTGCAACCTCTGCCTCCCAGGTTCAAGCAATTCCCCTGCCTCAGCCTCCCAAGTAGCTGGGACTACAGGCATGCACCACCATGCCCAGCTAATTTTTTGTATTTTAGTAGAGACGGGGTTTCACCATGTTGGCCAGGATGGTCTCGATCTCCTGACCTCATGATCCACCCACCTTGGCCTCCCAAAGTGCTGGGATTACAGGCATGAGCCACCGTGCCCGGCTCAGTTTTCGTATTTTTAGTAGAGATGGGGTTTTGCCATGTTGGCTAGGCTGGTCTGGAACTCCTGACCTCAGGTGGTCCACCCGCCTCCACCTCCCAAAGTGCTGGGATGACAGGCGTGAGCCACTGTGCCTGGCCAATGATACATTGTTAAGAAAATCAAACAGGACACAAAAGAATGTGTATAATATAATCCCATTTTTGAAAAGTAAAATAATTTTCCCAGAGAAAGAAACTGGAAGGCTAACAGGGCAGGGGATTTCTGAAAGGCAATTATCAAGTACATTTTATTTCGTGCATGTGTTTTGCTGTATTTTCCTAATTTTTTTTTACAACAAAGTATGTTTCTGTAACTGCTATGGTCTGAATTTGTTTATACTCCCCAAAATTCACATGTAGAAATCCTCACCCCCAATATGATGGAAGTGAGGCCTTTGGGAAGTGGATGGGGGGAGCCTGCATAAATGGGATTAGTTCCCTTATAAAAGAGAGCTGAGAGAGACCCCTTCTGTGTTCTACCATGTGAGTTTAGAGAGAGAAAGCGGCTGTCTGTGAGGAAGAAGACCCTTCAATCTGCTGGTGCCTTCATCTTAAACTTCCCAGCCTCCAGAACTGTGAGGAATAAATATCTGTTGAAGAGCCACCCAGTCTACGGTAGTCTGTTATAGTGAAGGGAGCAGAGCAAGGCAGTAACCCGAGAGAAAGCAGCTTGTGTTACTTAAAAGGGGACACTTCCTTCAGTTGGCCCAAAGGATCTTTCTCGAAACTGCTCCAGAGTCTGGCTGAAGCACCTGCAGCCCTGCTGTACAGCATCCAAAGCAGCCTCTTCCAGGACACATGGCCCCCGTTCCCAACTGCTCCAGCTAGAACACAGATTCCTGACCTTCCCTAGCCAGTCTGACAACCTCTAGAGACACGCCACCTTCCCATGCCCATCCTCTGCTGAGGTCCCCAGAGCCAGGCAGCATGGCACCATCTCTATGGAGGTGAGAAAGCCACTCACCTCCAACGACCCTTCCTTCCTGCCCTGCCTAGCCCACAGACATGGCTGGTCCCAGCCTGGGCCACAGATCTCTGTCTAGGAAATCGACTCTTCCTCCCCCTGCATCCCCACATTCCACAGGGACAAGCAGCAAGAGGACGGGGCAGAAATCCAGGAAGGAACTAAGGCTCCTTGAAGTGGGCACAGGGCCACGAGCAGGGTCACTCACCCACACTGGCCTCCCCCATGGTGTACGTCTTCCCTGAGCCCGTCTGACCATAGGCAAAGACAGTGGCATTGAAGCCCTCGAAGAAAGCCTCAAGGAGGGGCTGAACGCAGGCCTGGTACACAGCCTCCTGCCCGGCATCCTCGGCCAGCACCACGTGGAAGCCAAAATGTCGGTCACGGCCCAGGGTGACGCGGCCAAGCCCTGGCTCCACCTGCAGGCAGCTCTGATGCCCGTGCAGCAGCTCCTTGGGCAGCAGTGGTCGAACTCGCAGGGCAACCCGCACTGGGGCCTCCTCAGCCCCTGGCAGCCTCTGAGCCTCCAGCCCCATGCTGAGGGAGGACTGCTCTGGGCCCTGTGGAGAGAGAGAGAAGCCCTGGCCATCAGCACTTGTACTTCAGGAGCTGTACTCACCCTGCAGGGGACTCGAGCCAGATCCTACAGCTCCTGACCTTAGAGGGATTGGGGGAGGGTGGTCAAAGTTCAGAACATCCCCGTGTCCAACCTCGTGCTCAAAAATTGCAAGGGCCATGACATATATAGTCCCCCACAGTAACATGTCATGGCTTTCAGCACTGGCGAAATAAGGCCCTAACTCCTGAACTCCAGTGTTTCAGCTGCACTCTTCCCTATGGCCCCTGTGGCCCCATCTCCTAGAAGAACGCGCACACACACAGCACCACACCACACCAGGGAACTCCTGTCCCTAACACCCACTGGGTTTACCGCAGTCTCTGTGTCAAGTCACTCACATCCCCTGCCCCACCTTCTTCAAAAAAGTCAACAGATCCTTCAAGACCAAGCTCTCACCACCAAATTCTGCCAATTCCTTCTCCCAAATATCTCTCGAGTTCACCTGCTGCTTCCCATTCTGTCGCTAAAGCCCTGGTCCTGGCCACTGACATCGTGCCAGGATGACTTTGAGCAGCTTTCCCCCTGGTCTCAGTCTCCCTGTCCCCTCCTGCAGGGTAGCCAGGAACATCTTTCTTTTTCTTCTTGAGACAGGGTCTCTCTCTTTCACCCAGACTGGAGTACAGTGGCATGATCACTGCTTACTGTAGCCAAGACTTCCCAGGTTCAAGTGATCCTCCCACCTCAGCTTTCAGAGTAGCTGAGACCACAGACATGTACCTGGCTAATTTTATTATTATTATTATTATTTTGTAGAGACAGTCTAGCTATGTTGCCCAGGCTGGTCTTGAACTCCTGGGCTCAAGGGATCCTCCCAAAGTGCGGAGACTACAGGCATCAGCCACTGCGCCTCAGGGGCAGCTCTCAAAATGCAAATGTAATTATTTCACTCCCTGCCTTACCCCAACTCCCCCAAAAAAAGGCTCTCCACTGCCCTTGGGATTCAAAATATTTTTTTTTGTTTTTGTTTTGTTTTATTTTTATTTGAGACGGAGTCTTGCTCTGTCGCCCAGGCTGGAGTGCAGTGGCGCGATCTCGGCTCAGTGCAAGCTCCGCCTCCCGGGTTCACGCCATTCTCCTGCCTCAGCCTCCCAGGTAGCAGGGACTACAGGCGCCCGCCACGACGCCAGGCTAATTTTTTTTTTTTTTTTTTTTTTTTGTACTTTTAGTAGAGACAGGGTTTCACTGTGTTAGCCAGGATGGTCTCCATCTCCTGACCTCGTGATCTGCCCGCCTCGGCCTCCCAAAGTGCTGGGATTACAGGCGTGAGCCACCGCGACCGGCCTGGGATTCAAAATATTAAGGAAAAAAAAAAAAAAAAAGACAAGCCTTAATTCAGGCCCTGCCTCCCTGGACTACTCACTTCCCACACCCCAGGCCTTTCCTCGCCTTCTCCCTCTGCCTGCAACGGCTAGGTGTTACCCAAGCCTCCTCATCCCTCCCGGCTCAGGCTGCAGCCACCTTCTTCAGGGAGCCACGGAAGCTCCCCTCCTCTGTGACCCCACCACGACACGCACACAACCCCCAGTGCTGTTCCACCCGCCCGTGACCACTCTAGTGCAACTGCAGGTTACTACCCGCTTCTCTCCCCGACCTCCCAGACCAAGAGCTGGAAGGCAGGGACCCTCTGGGTCCACTTCGCACTTTATCACCAGCGCCCATCACAAGGTCCCACGCTGCCCAACAAATAGTGATGGATAATCTTCATCCAGGGAACTTTCCCTGCCCTCCCTCCTCCTACCGCGTTCCTCACCCCCACCGCCACCCCGGCACTTCATTCTTTACCCTTTAACCTCTCTCTCAGCACAGTAACCTTTCGTTAATTCAATCACCCAGCCCCTATTGGGCTCCCGACCCTGGGCACACAGCGGTAAACTCTGCCTCGCAATACCGTGTGGGCCTTCGCGCAGCCCTCCTCCGCGTGAGCGTTCCGAGCCCGGTGCAGTCCCGGCTTCCGCGCGCCCCTGCTCCCCGCACAGCGCTCCCGCTCCGAAGGCGCTCTGACAACCCCGCAGGCGCTATCCGGAGCCGGGGGAGGGCAGCCGGGGCTGGAGGCGGCGGGGACGGGACGGAGCTCCCGGAAAGTTGGAAGAAGTGATTACAAATCAGGACCCGACTCTCTCAGCCTTGGCGCTCGCCCCTCCATGCAGGCCCGGGATGCCGGCCTCATCCCCCAGATGTCGGGAAGAGGGCACCGGCCAGTCCAAGGAAGAGCTTCCAGGAGGCTGGGGAGCAAGGGTGCCGGGCTCCTCATGCCAGGTCAGGTCTCCTAGGAGTGCCCAGGGCCACCAGGCCCAGGCCTGCGCGAGGAGGGAGCGCGCCTCCCTCCACCCACCCGGTCCTCTCCCCTAACCCGCTCTCGGGCCCACACTCACCTGCCTGGGTGCGAGCGCCGTCCCGGGCCAGGCAGTCAGGCTTCGATCCCCAGTGCGGCGCGCTCCGATGCCGTCATCGGGACCCCCGCCCCGCAAACCAGCCCTCCCCTCACCCGCAACTCCGCCCGCCGGGGCTCTAGGGGGCGGAGGCGCTAGCCGGTCGGCGTCGCGGAGTCGGCCCGCAGACAGGGCGGGCGGGGCCTGTGCGGAAGGGCCGAGCCTGGAGAGTGTGCAGCATCCTCATGATGGCATCGCCTTATTTTCTAGAATTTGTCGCCAAACTGGACTCCAGACCATCCTGTCCTCAGCCCCGAGTCACCTTCGTCCCCGGTCTCTGTTTTCCACTCCCAGTCCCAAACCACGCCCCCTGCACGCCACTCACAAAGCCAGCAGAAACTTTCATCTCCCCACGTTTAAAAAAGTTTTCTGAGTTATAAGACTCTCATTTTCTCACATTTTAGCATTTCTAAAATTGAGTTCTATCTTACAGTCATTGTCAAGAGAAACTTGGCACCAGGAGGGGCAGGAGAGGTGATCTGGGGGTGTCCACGGCAGCCTCAAAGAGATGGTTGGTGTCTTCACCTCTGAGACCTCTGATCCATTGTTTGCACTGGAAGCACCATGAATGGGTGAATTTTAAAATCTGAAAACATATTTGTCACTTAAAACGCCATTAGAAAAAGTAAACGCCGGTGTAGTTTCTAGTGAAATTTTATTATGTATATAGAAGATTACCTGTCATAGACAGGCAACATAATTAAAGGCCATAGAAATTGCCAGGCTCATCAGATAGATCTATATTAGGAAACCCTCAGCCTCCAGTAACAGAAGCCACAATTTGAAGTGGCTTGAACCATAAGGTCATGTGTTATCTCGAGGAACAGTGAAACCCAGAGGGTTCCTGGGAAGGTTGAGTCAGTGGCAACATTACCAAGGAGCTGGCCTTTTTAACTCTTTTTTTTTTTTTTTTTTTTTTTTGCCATCAACTTCAGACACAAAACGTCCAGAGGAAGAAGACAGCAGTGTGTAGTGAGGCATGCCCTTTGGATCAAGAGCCCTTCAAGCTGATTTCTTTCCCATTCCATGTACTGCACAGCTTAGGCCTGTCCACCCCCAAACTAATCACTGTCAAGGTGATGAAACTACCATGATTGGCTTGCAATACCAGTGTGAGACAGCATGGATGTGGGGAAGTCATCCACAATCTCCACAACCACATCCTCGAAGCTTCATAGAGGAGAAGCTGGCCAACTGATTCGTGTATCACAAAGGACCATGATTCAGGTACCAAGCATCTATCTGCCAGATGCCAGGAACTGCGCCATTTCCTCCAATAGATAATTCAATTAAGGAGAAATTAAAAACTCAAGCAGTTGGAAAGTGCACGAAAGAGCACATGAAACCCTGGTGTTCTTTGACATGCTGTAGAATGACACTGTTGGTCCCAAATATTCTAAATCAGTTGGGGTCCTAAACAAGAACGACACAGAGCAGCCTGCCGCCGTGATGCCCAAAGAGAATCATTCTAGACCCTGAAAATGTGAAGAAGCTGAAAACTGAACTTGGACTTTCATGTGTGTAAAATGTAATAAAATGTGATGATGATTAATGAAACATCATGCTTTAAAAGGTACAATTCTGGGCCAGCCAAGGTGGCTCATGCCTGTAAACCCATCACTCTAGGAGGCTGAGGCAGGCAGATCCCTTCAACCCAGGAGTTTGAGACCAGCCTGGGCAATAGGGCAAAGCTGTTTCCACAAAAAATGCAAAAAATAGGCAGGCGTGGTGGCATGGGCCTATAGTCCCAGCTACTTGGGAGGTGGAGGTAGGAAGATACACTGGCTTGAGCCTGGCAGGTGGAAGTTGCAGTGAGCTGAGATGGTGCCACTGCACTCCAACCTGTGTGAGACAGAGAGACCCTGTCTCAAAAAAAAAAAAAAAAGAGAGAGAGAGGTACAATTCTAATTACAATTACAGTAATTAAATTGTAGAGAAAATAAAAACTTTCATGTTACGACAAATTTTTAAAGAATTTCATGATGGTGGTACTATCAATGTGCATTCATGATTTTAGGAAGATATATCTTTTTTCCTGCTCTTTCTGGTGGGTGTGCAGTGTTTTTCTGTGTATCAGTAGCACTCATATGCAACAATCTGGTGTGTACCGGAGTGTCCAAATTGTGGCCTTTATCACTATTTTCCATTAAAAGTAGCTGATTCCATGGATTAGGGTAAGAACTGGAATAATTATTTTGTGGTCAAAAAATTCAGATGCTTTTAAAATGTATGTTGTAGGCCTGAAATGACAAAAGCCCCAACTTAAAGGGGTTCTTACCAGCCAATTTGTGACATCATGAGCTTCAGAAGAGCAAAGAATAATTATAGTTGCTTGAAACAAACTGAGTCTGTAAAAATTCCTTTTGTGGAATTTGACAAGCTGATTTTACTACTTACATGGAAAAGCAAAGTGCCGGAAGTTGCAAAAGACACTTGCAGAAGGGCAGTGTGGGTGGATTTGCCCAAGAAGATGTGAAAACATATTTGAAACTATTGTAATTCAGACAATGTGTTAATGCTACAGGAATAACAAATAGAACAAATCTGGAAACCAGATCTATGACAGAGTAGAGAGTGCAGATCAGTGGGGGAAAGCTATTCAATCCATCAGGCCGAACCTGGTCCATTGTTCATCAGACATCAGTAAATCAGAAGTTTCCAGCTGACATTCGAGAGAACTCTTAAACTTCCTGCAGTATACAATTTACTTAGAGAGAAACTCAAGGCTGAGTATGGTGGCTCACGCCTGTCATCCCAGCACTTTGGGAGGCTGAAGTGGGAGGATAGCTTGAGCCCAGGAGTTCAAGACCAGCCTGGGCAACATAGCGGGACCTCATGTCTACAAATAAAAAAAATTAGCCGGGCATGGTGGTGTGCACCTGTGGTCCCAACTACTCTGGAGGCTGAGGTGGGAGGATTGCTTAAGCCTGGGAGGTCAAAGCTACAGTAAGCTGTGATTACACCACGGCACTCCAGCCTGGATGATAGAGACCCCATCTCCAAAGAGAGAGAGAGAGAGAGAAAGCACAACTAAAAATTCAATTAGGAAATGTATAAGACGGTTATCCACGTGGAAGAAAAAAATTGGATTCCTACTTAAACCATACTTATAAAAATTAATTAAATGTAGGGCTGGCCCAGGTGCAGGGGCACATGCCTATAATCCCAGCACTTTGGGAGGCTGAGGCAGGCAGACAACTTAAGCTGAAGGGCTGGAGACCAGCCTGGGCAACACAGCGAAACCCCATCTCTACAAAAAAATGCAAAAATTAGGTGGGCATGGTGGTGTGCACCTGTAGTCCCAGCTACCCTGGAGGCTGAGGTGATAGGATAGCTTGAGCCCTAGAGGTCAAGGATGCAGCGAGCCATGATGGCGCCACTGCACTCCAGCCTGGGTGACAGAGTGAGACCCCGTCTCAAAAAAAATAATAATAATTAATGAAATGTAAAATGGCTAAAGCGTTAGAAGAAAATCATCATGGCAAATATTATTAGGGGAGCACCATCATAACTTCATGGTAGGGGAGAGCTTTTAAAACATAACTCTCAGCACCATAGGAAAGGTTAAAAACAAACAAAAATCACAACTCAAAACCGCAAACCACGAAGGGAAAGAGTGGTAATTGTGACAAAATCAAAATTAAGAACTTTTGTTCATTGAAAGGATGAACAAAGAAACCAGAAAGAGAATGAAAACACAAGCAACAAGCTGGAAGAAGATATTTGTGATATGTATCCTTGATAAAGAGTTAGTATTCAGGAAATATAAAGAAGTGCTAAAAATCATTGAGAAAAACTAGGCCTGGCAGGATGACTCACACCTGTAATATCAGCACTTTTGGAGGCTGAGGCAGGAGGATCGCTTGAGCCCAAGAGTTCAAGGCTGCAGTGAGCTATGATTGATTAAACCATTCATTCTAGCATGGGTGACAGAGCAAGACCCTGTCTCAAAAAGAAGAAAGAAAGAAAGAAGAAAGAAAGAAAGAAAGAAAGAAAGAAAGAAAGAAAGAAAGAAAGAAAGAAAGAAGGAAGGAAGGAAGGAAGGAAGGAAGGAAGGAAGGAAGGAAGGAAGGAAGGAAAAGAAAGAAAGAAAGAAAGAAAGAAAGAGAAAGAAAGAAAGAGAAAGAAGGAAGGAAGGAAGGAGAGAGAGAGAGAAAGAAAGAAAGAGAAAGAAAGAAAAGGAAGGAAGGAGAGAGAGAGAGAGAAAGAAAGAAAGAAAAAGAGAAAGAAGGAAAGAAAGAAGGGAGGGAGGCGAGGGAGGGAAGAAAGAAGAAAAGAGAAAGGGCAAATACTTCACAAAAGAGGAAATGCAGATATTAAATAAACACCATAAACAATGTTCAATATCATTGCTAATCAGGGAATTAAGTCCATGACAAGATTCCGTTTTACTCTCCTCAAATTTACGAAAAGTGATTAAATTAGACAATATCAAGTGCTGATGAGGATGCTGAGTAAGGGGACTCATATACTTCTGGTGAGAATGTAAATCAGAGCAACCACTTTGAGTGGCAATTTGTCAATATCTAGTTAATGATACACACACTTTATCATTTAGGAATCCCACTCTTAGTCATATTCCCTAAGAAACTCTTATAAGAATGTTCATTATCACAAAGTATATAACAGTAAAAATACAGAAACAGGCCGGGCATGGTAGCTCATGCTTGTAATCCTAGCGCTTCGGGCGACCGAGATGGGTGGATCACTTGAGGTCAGGAGTTCGAGACCAGCCTGGCCAACATGCTGAAACCCCACCTCTACTGAAAATACAAAAATTTAGCCTGGCATGGTGGCAGGCGCCTGTAGTCCCAGCTACTTGGGAGGCTGAGGCAGGAAAATCGCTTGAACCTGGGAGGTGGAGATTGAAGTGAGCCAAGATCGTACCACTGCACTCCAGCCTGTGGGACTAGAATGAAACTTGGTCTCAAAAAAAAAAAAAAAAAAAAAAAAATATATATATATATATATATATGGAAACAATACAAATGTCTATTGACAGGAGAGTGATGAGGCAGAGAATACAAGTTACCCCCATCCCTGGGATCTACTTCCCCTCCATTGAGGACTTCTGATTTTTAATTAGATGCATAGCCACTCCAAATGAAAACTCTATTTCCCATCCCCCTTTTAAACCAGGAGTGGTCATGTGACTAAGTTCTGTCCAGTGGGTTATAAGCAGAAGTAGTTGTAATTTCTGGTGTGGAGGCATGCCATTCTCCTTTCTCCTTGTTCTTTTCTGCGGCTAGAATTTGGAGTTGATCGCTGGAGCTGGAGCAGCTGTCTTGGCTCATGAGGTGACTTTAGGAAAAGAAATCATTCACAACAGAACAGTAAAATAGAAGGAACCTCAACCCCTGGCACTGCTGAGTGTCATCCCAGTCTGGACTACTCATCTCTGGGCATTTACAGGAGAGAGAAATAAACTCCTATCTTGTTTAAATCACTGTGTGCTAGACTGTACTATTGTTCAGCAAATATTTGCTCCCTTTCCCCTTCCACTGGGGGAGAAGTCTACTTCCCTGTCCCACTGATGTGGACTTGGCTGTATGACTTGCTTTGGCCAATGGAATGTAAGTAGATATAATACAAGGAGAGGACTTGTGGTGAGACTTGGTTCTGTGCTCCACGTGATCTGTTGTGAGAAGAGTATGCCCCAGATAGCCACTGACCCCTTATCCTGGAGCCCTGAAATGGCACCCCTGGTGCAGAACTGAACCCATGCACAGCCTGTAGCCAAGTTCAGCTGATCTGCAGGCTGAAGCAGAGCCACCAGGAGTACCGCTGTGATGAGCCAAACCATAGTTGACCTATGAACATAAAAACAAATGCATGTTGTTAGCCAGGTGCGGTGGCTCACGCTTGTAATCCCAGCACTTTGGGAGGCCGAGGCGGGTGGATCACGAGGTCAGGAGATCGAGACCACGGTGAAACCCCGTCTCTACTAAAAATACAAAAAATTAGCTGGGTGCGGTGGCGGGCGCCTGTAGTCCCAGCTACTCGGGAGGCTGAGGCAGGAGAATGGCGTGAACCCGGGAGGCTTGCAATGAGCTGAGATCGTGCCACTGCACTCCAGCCTGGGCGACAGAGCGAGACTCCGTCTCAAAAAAATAAAAAATAAATAAATAAATAAATGCACGTTGTTGTAAGCCACAGTTTTAGGATAGTTTGTTATGCAACAGAATCATGGCAAAAGCTGACTAGTATACATTGTTATTGGGAGTCTTCTGTCTTTTAAAACCGAATCCATTCTAATTCAAATGACTGAGTAAATTATGGCATATTTATATATACTCATTAAATATAGAGTTTTAGAATAAAAATCTCTAATGAAAACGAATGAAGCTCAAAAACATAATTTTGAGTGAAAAGAAGCAAATCTCAAGAATACATATAATCACACTTAAATAAAGCTCAAGGCATGCAAAACTCAATCATATTGTATTGGGGTGTATATATAGGAGGTAAATCTATAAAGAAAAGCAAGGGAATGAGAAACAACAAAATTCAGGACTGTGGTTTTGGCAGGTTGGGGCTGGGGATGGGAAGGGATTGTGGAGGTCATACAGGATGTTCTAAAGGTACTGCTTGTGTTCTGGATGTAGAGCAGTGAGTAGAAGGGTCCAATAGTACATCCTAGATGGGAAGCTGACCACACAGGCTTGCTCCCCTCTCTGCGCACAGAGGAACCTCTAGATGACCGCGCTAGCTCTAATGACATACTAACAAGGTATGCAGAAGTTTCCATTGACTCAGTTTACAGAAAAGCTTAGAAGAATTTGACTTTTTAGTTTGTAAACAACTTTTTTTTTTTTTTTTTGAGATGGAGTTTCGCTCGTTACCCAGGCTGGAGTGCAATGGCGTGATCTTGGCTCACTGCAACCTCCACCTTCTGGTTTCAAGCGATTCTCCTGCCTCAGCCTCCTGAGTAGCTGGCAATTATTACACTTCTTACAGGTGCATGCCGCCACACCCGGCTAATTTTTCTATTTTTAATAGACTCGGGGTTTCACCGTGTTGGCCAGGCTGAGCTCGAACTCCTGACCTCGTGATCCGCCGGCCTCGGCCTCCCAAAGTGTTGGGAATTACAGGTGTGAGCCACCTAATCAACATTTAAATATTTAAAATCATTTGATATATGCATTTGATAAATTTTGATTAAGTATGAAGTATTTAAATGGTTAGGAAATTTATGCTTAAGACAATGAGCATCGGAGAACGAGTCATAGTGGTATCTCTCTCCATGCCCAGAAGTCCCTTGGATATTAAGATCCTAGATAATTATGGGAGGAAGTCCAGGCATGGTGGTTCACACCTGTAATCCCAGCACTTTGGGAGGCCGAGGTGGGCAGATCACTTGAGGTCAGGAGTTTGAGACCAGCCTGGACAACATGGTGAAACCCCGCCTTTACTTAAAATATGAGAATTAGCTGGGCATGGTGGCGCACGCCTGTAATCTCAGCTATTCAGGAGGCTGAGGCAAGACAATCGCTTGAGCCTCGGGGCACGGAGGTTTCAGTGAGCTGAGATCCTGCCACTGCACTCCAGCCTGGGTGACAGAGCAATACAGTCTCAAAATAAAATTATGGGATGAAAAAGGGGTAAATAATTGCCTGGATAAATGTATGTTATTGTCTGTAATTGCATCTCCAAAAGCTGTGGCTGAGTTAGAAGTGGGTTTTGTAAGCTAGAATGGAAGGCATTGGGTATTTCTCTGAAGGACCCTCGGCAACCCGATGTGAAGTGGAGGTCTTTGCTAGGTCCTGAGCTACACTGAAGATACTGAGTGTGGGTGGGCCTTGCCAAAGTGATGCCCCGCAGAACACAGGAAAGTCCCCCAGTGAGCCTAGAACCAAGGAAGCAAACGTCTGCCATTTAGAGGAGCTACTTTGCCCTTGTTACTGGCCAAAATGTGTTCAAAATACTAAGAAGCAGGTTTAGTGTACCTTGCTGCCTAATCAAGAGGTTTCTAAGAGTAAAAAGAAACTTACGACTTACACTGTTTGCTTCCTGAGCTGTCCTATTCCATATGCAGCCTCCAGCACCCGTGCTCAGTCCCAAGGCTGGGTGAAGGAACTGGGCCTGACCAGCAGGCATGTTGGCGGCCGCAGCCCTCATGGGCTGAGGAGGCAGCTTTCCTGCCTTCTGGAGTATAGCCTAGCAGGAGGAGCCACAGGACGGGGGAGGAGTAGAGAGCTAGGAATGTGGTTTCCGGAGCACCAGGAAGAAAGCAGCATGGGCGGGTGAGGCCCAGGACAGGCAGGCATTTCTTTCTGCACATCTAGGCCTGAGGTCACTTCTCCAGCATCTGTCCATGGGAGCCCTGCCAAGGCTATGCTGGGTTCTGTCTGCTCAGCGCTGCTGTATCAGCTTCTAAGAACCCCTCTTGCCAACTCCACCCCTCATCTTCCCTCCCCACCCCCCAGGGAACTGCTGGGTGTAGTTTATATCATGGAAGTGGGGTGGGGAGGGTCCATGGCTGGCTCAGGGGCCTGGCCACGTCTTCATGTGTATATCTACCAGCCTCTCTCATGTCACCATTCTTGGCGTCCTCAGACTCCAAAACCACAGATCAAGGCCCATGACTCATTACACCAAAGATCTGCCAGGGCCCCAGAGTCAGTTCCAGGGCCCTAGAGTCAGTTTCAGGGAGCGGGGCTTCTGGGTGTGCAATAGAGTGGGAGCTAATGGAGTGGGTGCTTACGTGTCTGAGGGGGACCTGTGGAAGATGAGTATAAATATATGGATGTCTAAAAGGACTGACTGAAGACTCATAATTTTCTGTGCATATTTCTGAAGCTGCAGGTGAAAATAACTAGAAAAATAGGTTTTGGTTTGGCAGGCTACTTGGTATTATCTAGTAATACTTAAAATGCACATATTCTTTCACCTAGTGTGTCATGGTTACAAGTTATGCATCTATCATATATATATATATAGCCACACATGTACACTAGACATTTTTGATAAGGACATTTATTATAGCACTGTTTGCAGTAGCAAAAAAGAAAAAAAAAGGAAACAATTTAAAAGTCCATCATTAGAGAACTAGTTAAATCAAATAAGGCGTATCCATATTATGCAGTAGTTATTATGTGGCCATCAAAAAGAGCGAGTGGGATTTATAATGTGATACAAAAATCTCTCCAAGCTGTATTATTAAGTGAAAACAGCAGGCATGTATAACACCCCACAGCTTGTGTAAACACAAGCGGGGAGTGCATACACACGTGCCTGCAGGTGCATAGCCCTGCATACACAAGAGATGGCACCATGGTGGCTTTTAATGAAGGGGAACAGGGAGCTCAGGGAGAAAGACACACACCCTTTTGCAATGTTTGAATTTTGTAATTGTATGAATGCATTTTCTAGATTTATCAAATATTAACATTTCGAAGAATAGGGTTGGGGATGAACTGTGGCTATACATAAAGTCTATATATGATCACCATTTTGGTTCCCTAGGATCAAAAGAGTGACTATGCAGGTGAAGGCAGTAATGATCCAAATGGAAATGTGGCTGTGGGCAAGAAGCTGGCTCTACAAAGCACAGGCCTGGGACTCAGCCTGTGAAGGGGCGGGTACTCAGAAAGTGACACTAGTATTTTAAATAAACACCCAAGAGCTTTTGCATCTGATTGTTCCCTTCAAAGTAGTCTGCTGGGAGCCTAGATCATCAGAGGATGTCCATCAGAGGACGAACAGATCATCCTAGATCACAGAGGAGTTCAGTGCTAAGAATGCGTCAAAACCTTCTGTCTGGACCTTCAGAGTGGTGACAGGAGTTACTCATTTGTGGCAAATATTTATCCACAGAGGCAGAATCTGAATTTTGGAAACGGTCAAATGTCTTTTGGCCACAAGTTTGGTTAAAGAGATGAAAAATCAAATAAGGCAATTACTCTTTTAGTAAAAACCAAGCCATAGAATCAGAGCAGGCTGCGGCTCTGGTGTCCCTTAAAAACTGGCTCTGAGAGTGAAGCCCCAAAAGGATGCTAAAAAAAAAAACAAAAAAAATGTGTGCCTTGGCAGCATCATCGGGATGAGGCTGAGGTCCCCAGGGGACCACTCTGAAAGTGGCAACGCTCGCCTGGGCAGTGCGGGTTCTGTTTATTTGTTAGAGAAACCCGCCGGCCCGGGGCGCGGCTGCTGGTGCGGCGACTCAGCTCTTCTTGCGCAGCTGGCTGTACTGCGTGCGGCCCAGGATGGGCTCCATGACGCTGGGCCGGAAGAAGCTGTCGCTGACCCTGCGCTTTGGCTTCTCGCGGGGCACGGCCGGGAAGCCCGAGCGCGGCGCTGCAGGCGTGGCGACTTTGTCCTCCAGGCCCGGGCCGGGGGGCGCGCCGGGGCTCTGCGCGCTGCGCAGGCTGCGGCGGGGCTGTGAGAGACGCGGGGCGGGCTCCGGGCCGGCGGACGGCGCCCCAGACGCCCTGCGCTCCGCCTCCCGGCGCTCGACCTCGGCTGGTGGGTTGTCGATGTCCCGGAATTCGCTCTCGGGCTCCATCAGCGACAGCCTGGGGAGCTAAGGGCCCGGCAGCCGCCTTAGAGTCCTTGCTTGGCCCTGGTCCCTGCGCCTCTGACCCACCGCCCCTTCACGGGCCCCTCGATTGTTCCCCCGGGAGCGGCCGTCAGGAGGACACAGGCTGGGGATCGGTTCGGTAGTTTGGGGGACACCGGGGAAAGCCCTGAGGTCCTGCCCACTCTGAGCTTCTCCATGGACCAGGCTGCTCAGGCAAGCCAAGCCTCTCAAAGTTTCAGGATCCCCTAGGCCTTCCTGAGGGGAACCCTCAGTGGGAGGTCATCAGCTTTCCTAACTCTTCCTTGCAGCCCACACAGTGACCGGCCAGGGACGGGTACACCTTCCTGGGGCTGGCCCGAGCGCAGGATGAACAGGCGGTATGCTAAGATCCCTGAAATGCTGCTTGGTAGAGTGACTGAGTAACCCACCCCCTTACCAGCTCTAACGGTGCTTTCTGCCCTGACCAGCGCCCTGCCCAGCTCCCCGCCCCCCAACCCAAGGCTTGCATAACCTGTAACTTGCTTTGGATAGGGGCTCCCAAAGGGATGGCATTGGTATCCCCTGGGTTTTTCCTATTGGTGACAGGTGATAGAATTGGGTGGAGCCTGCTGCTGTCCCCTGGAACTCATGGCCCACCCCTCAGGGTGCCCTGGAAGCCTCTCCAACCCCTTCCCAGGCAGCAGCATGCAAACCTGCCAGGCACCTGCCCGGCCCTTCAGTTGAGAGCAAAGGGGTGAAGGTGAGCCACTGGGATCCCGGGACTGACGGCTGGAGACTCCTCTACCAGCAGGTGGGAGGGGCCGTGGGGAGAGGCCTCAGGCCAGAGCCATGGGCCTCTATACTCCTGGGGCTGGGAGAGGCCCAGTATGTTAAAATGTTGCCAGGGCACTGAGGACTGGAGGGGGGCGGTCTCCAGAGGAGTAGGGGAAAGGAGGGGGACTGCAGCCCCTTCAGTCAAACCTACTTTATCTGCCCTGTCCAGGGCCCCTTGGGACACTAACAGTTTGCCAGGGGTGGTACTCACCGGCACATAATGCACCACTGTGTCCACCACATTGTCAGTAACACCCTTCAGGGCATCCGATAGGGACATGGCCCTCCCCTTGGTCGAGGAGACAGCAGGGGCTGGTGTGAGGTGCAGCACCCTCCCTGCCATGCCTAGCATAGCTGCGGGTGCCCATGTCACAGCCGAGATGGTGGTCTGGAGGGTCTTCTGCAGGGTATGTGCCACACCACCCAGGAGGCCTTGAGGGCCTGGCAGGGCTGCTACCTGGGGGCCAGAGCAGGGTCAGTGCCTCCTGCAGTAACTCCCCTGACCCTTCCCTCCCCACCAGCCCCACAGCTAGAGGGTAAAGCATGAGAATACCAAATTTACAAAACTTCAGGCCTATTCTGCCACTAGCAGTGTGGCCTTGGACAGGTCACATTCCCTCTCTGAACCTCCGTTTCTTCTCCTGCAAAATGGGACAACAATCTCTGCCCTGCCTATTTACAGAGTGTTGCAAGGGTCAGCTGAGAGAATGACATGGAAGTCCCTTGTCAGCTGGGCATCTGGGGGTGGGGTGAAGGGTGTTGCACACACATGCCATGCTGCTGCAACTGGGGCAGAGGCCCTGAGTTCACCCTATGCCTCTGCTTCTTACCCCTTCTGTGGGCTGGGGGACCTTGAGGCTCCCACTCTCCCCCTCACCTCACTGAACTTGTTCTCCTCGGTTTCCAATTCTTCCTCCTCCTCCATGTCCTCTCCCTCCGTGTCTGTCTGGTCCTCATGATCCTCGTCCTGGGCGGCCGCGAGGCTGTGCAGCCAGGGCACCCGCACTTCGCTCCTCCGCCGGGACACCGCCTGCATGGCCACTGAGGCACCCCACTGGGCCAGGCTGCTCTGAGGGAGGATGGCAGCAGATTGTTGGCTCAACTGCCCCTGCTGAAGGCCAGGGAGCCCCAGCAGCCCAAGCCCCTCGCCCCCAGGGTCCAGGCCAGGTGGTGAGCAGGGCTCAGCCCCAGCAGACTTTTCTTGAAACTTTTTATTGAGTGGTAATCTACATACACTAAAGTGCACACATCTTTAGTGTAAGCTCTATGAATTTTTATAAGAACACACCTGTGTAACCACCACAGATCAAGACATAGACCATTTCAACACCCAAAGACTCCCTGTGTCCCCACTCAGTCCATATTCCCCCAAGAGTGACCACAATCCTGGTCTCTGTCACCATGCCTTAGTTTTGCCTATTTTTGAACTGCATATAAGTGGAGTCACACCACGTGTATTCATTCATTAATGGCTCCTTTGGTTAAATATTATGGTGTAAGTTTCACCCATGTTGCTGCAAATGGAAGTAGTTCCTTCATTTTCATTTCTGTGTAATATTCCATCATACGAATTTCCCGTAGTTTACCCATTCTACTGTTGATGGACATTATCATTGCTTCCAGTTCTTAGCTAAGGATATCGCTGATCTGAACATTTTTTACTTGTCTTGGGAGACTTAAGTGCTCATTTCTGTTGGGTATACACTTAAGAGTGGAACTGCTGGGCCATAGGATATATGTGTGTTAGCTTTGGTAGATAATCCTCCCAGATCTTTTAAGAGTGAAAAATTCAATGAACCAGAGTGTCCCATGGGAAGAAACTGACGGAGCAAGTGGGCTGGTGTCTCCTGAGGCACATTCTAAACCTCTAGGGAGCCCTACAAACAGACCCTTCTTATTACACAGCTTTTGGGGATGCCATTCTATTCCATGTGAATGGTGGCATGTGAGGTTCTGCCCACTGCAGGCGGGGTCCAGGCATGTGACTCAGTCTCAGCCGTTATTGATGCAGGGGACAGAGGGGAACTACTACTCCTGTATCCCTGCAGGGGCAACACTTGCTTGAATGAATGATCCATACCTGATGATGCTTTTAAAAGTACTGCTCAAAAGGTGGCTGAAAAGTAGTCATCTTGTTTGCTGGCCTTTATGCTTTAATATTGTTTTATTTTCTTTTCTGGCCTTAGTTTCTTACTAAAATTCCTATGAAAAACATCCAGCCTATTTCTGCTAAAATACAGAGAGGTGGAGGTGGGGAGTGGTGGGGAGTTAACTCTCCCTGGGCCTAGAAAGGGCAACTTTACCTTGGGTGCAGTGGTGCTGGGTATACTCTCCCTGACAAAATGGGTTGTATACTTTGTTTATTTAAGGATGACAGTCTCTTGCATAGCAGATGGAGGTCCTGCTGTCTTATAGGTGGGAAGATCCATAGAAAGAGGCCCACTTTGGGGGATGAAGGCTGGGGCTTGTGGGAGACTCAGAGGGAAATGGGGGAGATAGAAGTGAATGGTAGGGCAGGAGCACTCTAGCAAGGCAGGCCTGCCCTTGTTTAACATCCTGTCCCTTCTCTTTCCCTGCGGTCTGGAAGGCCATCCCTCTACCCCTCTCAAGTCCTCTTAGAACTAAAGCCCCAGCCCAGGTTGGAAGAGAGAATGTTCTCAGGACAGGAAGGGGTGATGGGTGGGGGATGGGAGGGACTAGGAGGCCCACAGGGCTCCCAGGCACGGGGTCATTCCGAGCTCAGGGCAGATACTTACCAAGGGCACCACGCCTGGGATCCACATGGCCACGGTGTGGCCCTGCTCTAGGGCCCGGGCCATGGTCTGCATAGTGTATCGAGAGAGGGTGTTGGTCAGAGCCCCAACCCTGCTCATGAGGCTCGGCTTGGCCTTGGGAGACTTCTGGGCTTGCTGGTGTCCAGGAGCAGGGGCTGGGTAGGGATTTGAGGGGAAAGAAGAGAAAACAGGTCAGAGAGGGGCTGGAGAGATCTGGGTCATGTCTAGGACTGGAAAGCAGGTGTTCTAGGTCCACCACAAACTCACTGGTGAGTTCCACAACTCACTTTCCCTCTTTACAGATGGGGTGGGGGCGGCGGGGGTAAATGATTATGAATCCATCTGAAAATCCCACTGGCCTTCCCTATTCCAGAGCAGTGGCTGGATGAGCCACCTCCTGCTGATTCCCAGGCAGTGTGTATGACAACTCACTCCCAGGCTGAGCCTCCAAATGGCAGGTATCTGACTCTTCGTTGTCTGGAGGGAGGAGGTACTCCACCACCTTCTCAATGCTGCCCAAGGCCAAGTCGGCCCCTCCAGAAGCCAGTCGGCCAGCTCGAGTGTTGGCAGCAAATTCCGCAGTGTCTCTGGCCACCCCCCAGGCGAGCTCGCACCCGGCCAAAGCAGCCCCCAGGACCTTGTCTGAAGTGCTCGCGATGGGAACGCTGATGCTGTTTCTGGCACTGCGGAGGCGGGTGGAGATGGTGTCCTTCAGCTCAGAAGCAATCTGGGGGAAGTTGGTGGGGGTGTTAGGCATGTGGTCTTGCAGGCCCTACAAGGGCTGCCCTTTTGGGGTCTGGTGGCCTGGGCCCAGCTCCCAGGAGGGCGTCATCTAAAGGCCCAGGGAACTGGTACTGATATGTAGGTACCTGGAATTAAGCTGGGCTTTAAAGGGAGAGGGCTCCAACCTTCCCTGTGCCAACTGTTTGGATCTCCTGGCTTCTTCGCCACCCATCACTGCCTGTCAAGATCCCTCCCATCCTGTGAGGATGACCCCAAAGGCTCCTCCTTGGTGCCACCTGTCCTGATACTCTCGGGCTCACAAGGAATCTCCTCCATCCTTTCCTCAGAACACAGCGATTCTATTGATTTATAGGTGTGCTTGATCTTCCTACAAGTTCTGCATTGAAATAATTTGTCTTTTTCTTCATTAACCTGGGAGCTCCTTTGTGACAAAAATGTTGTCTTTATCTGGAAAAATGGGGAGCAAAGAGCACAGGCCTCACAGCTGAACAGACCTGCTCTCATTATCTCCACTTAAGGCTGTGTGGCCATGGGGGAGACACTGGTTTCCTCTCTGTAAAATGGAGATAACAACCCCATCCCAGAGGGTTGACAAGTGGATTAAATGAGAGCGCTTGATAAAGCATAGGTGATGGCCCCGGGCATAATAGGGTAGGGCTCAGTACATGTTTGTGGGAAGGGTAGATAGTTGGTCAGTGAGATAGATGAGGTCAGACACTGAAACTTATTCCCCAGAAGCACCAAAAATGAGTCCTTATCATAGCAACTACCCAATAAATATGTAGCCAGGTAAAGTGACTTTCAATCCCATGGTCCATAAAATGTTGGATATTGAGGATATGGGATGACACTCCCGGGATCTGAATGAGTGTAACTCATGATCTTAGGCAGCTGTAGTTGCCAAGTGGTCCAGGGCAGACTCTGGAACTCAGATCCCAGGGTGTGCTATCGGGAGGCAGTGGGACCCGCCTCGAGCTCCTGTTTGGGTTTGCCTCTGGGCTCGTGCCTGCTGGTCCCAGAAACCCCACCTCCATTCAGCTTCACAGGGAGAAGAGGAGCCTATTGTGTGGCCTTGGGAGCAGGCAGCCTCCGCCAGCCTTGGAGGATGCTCACCATGGGACACAGACTTCCAGTCACGGCATCAGCAGCCCCTGCCCTCTCCTCCCTGAGAGGTGGTGACGACAGAGTGCAGGGAGGCTTCCAGAGGTGGGAAGGGGCTCACCTTTTCAGGGGGGTACTGGAGAGCGGGGATCTTTTCCTCCAGGTGGTCCAAGCCTCGGCAGGCCAGCTCATTGGCAGCTGTGACTGGAAGGAAAGGGCCAAGTTTGGCTGAGCCCTGCCCCTCCCCATGAGAATCTAGCAGTGGCCTCTGTGCCAAGGAAGTGACTTGGAGCCCTCAAATCCCAAGGCCTGCTGCCTCCCCAGCATCTCCGGGCCCCAGGCCCTTTGCCCTCTTTAGCCCTTGTCCGCAGGGACTCCTTGAGACCCGGGCCAGTTTCTTCCGTCTGTGTGGGAACTCTGGGGTCGCTCAGACCTGCACTCAAAAGGCCAAGTGACCACATCTAAGCAGCCTGTGGCCTCAGCAAGTCACAGCCCGTCTGAGCCTCTGCTTCCTACCTTGTAAAAGGTGAATTAATGGTGCCTGCCTGGCAGGATTTTTGTGAGGAAGAATGATGGGAGCTATATGAATCACCAACAGTACCGTTCTTTCCCTCCTTCTCTTCCTTCCCGACCTGCATGGGGTCTCTGAGTGAGCATGAGGAGGGAGAAGAGAGGTGTGAGAGGGAAGCAGATGGCAGTGAGGCCTTGGGGCTGGGCCTGCTTAGCTCTCAACATGACAAACTCCCAGCACAGCCAGTGCAGGCCCCAGGCTGTCCATGCGCTTCTTTTTAACCACTAGGTGTTGAGATGGTCAACTGTCTGAAGAGGGTCACAGGGAAGGGAAAAGAGTTGCCCCCGGAGAGTGGGCATGCATCAGAGATGCACCTGCTTCAAGGGGATCCCGCCTGGGTCGGCCGGGACATCGGCTCTGCAGCCATGGCCAATGGGGGCCACAGCTTTCAAGGAGAGTTCTTTATACTCTTTCATATATTCTTTCTGCAGATACCTTATTTTTCTTCACAAAATTCTCAAGCAGCAGAGAGCCCAGATGACTTGGCTGTATTCCAGTTGGGCAGAATGAGACTCAAGGAAACTATTTAAGGAGCTTGCAGCCAGGGACAGGGCCCGGGCCTACTTTACATCTGTCCTCTCCTGTTTGCTGTGTGGAGTCCTCAGCTACCCATAATTCTGTAATTAGGATGGTGGAAGGTGCTAGACTTTTTGGCATTACTGCAATTTCCCTCAGCCCTGTGTATGCCTTGGAGACCACAGTTTCAGATGGGGCAGAACAATTTGAGTGGTGCACACCTGGTAAGGCCCATGGGAGAGCCGTCTTCTGCCTCCAGGGCCCTGGCTGGCGGCTCTCTGCCGCCCCCACCCGTCATGAGCTGCCACCATCAGCTGCTGGGCTCAGCCAGCTGTCTCCTCCCTCCGTGCCCTCCAGCCCTGCCAGGCCCCCTAGTGCCGGCTGCCTCTGCCTCTGCCAGACTCTGCTGGTTCTTGCTGCTGCTGCCTGTGCTGCTACAGTGAGTGTCTGGTCTGCCATGGGCCCCACCCTCACCACTGCCTGCATAGCTCTGCCTTCCCTTCCCCTGCAGATTCTCTGGCCATCATTGTTATCCTAGGAAAATGCCAGCTGGGCCATAGATAGGCATCTGTAGATGAAAAGAGATCTGTGTGTATACCTTTATAGCCATAGATAAGAAGACCATGCAATGGGATGTGGTCAGTTAAGTAGACAGACAAGCAAGTTATCAGACAGTCAGACAGACTGAGAGGCAGACAGACAGACTGGAAGGTAGGCAGTGAACAAGCAGGCAGCTGCTGAGCGCCGTGAGGACTCACACTGGGTGGACAGCCTGCGGACCACCGGCTCCATGCTCCAGGCAGCCAAGCTACTGGCGCTCTGCACACCCTTCTCATAGGCATTGCACACAGAGGCCACCAGGGGGTGGGCTTCCTTAGTGCTGGTGTAGGTCTTCTGGAAGCATTCGCAGGTGCCACTCACCACCGGCAGCTGCAGGACCCGCTGCAGCACATTCTCCTGCTCCTGGTGCGGAAGGAACACATTCAAGTTGTCCCACCTCCCTCTCCAGCCTCCTGGGAAGGTGACCCCAGGGTCATGGGGACCAATGGTGCAACTAGCCTGAGTCCAAGTGAGCTGGGAGGAACCAAGGCCAAAGAGGTCTCTAGATGCCCCAATCATGGGAGCATGGAAGAACCCATGGGGAAAACAAGAGTCAGCCGGCCATGTCCTCCTGGTCACCATCCGGGTTCTGGAGAGCTGCCAAGGCAATCTCTGTTCTCCAGAGACCAAGTCAGTTCCCACCACCCCCACCTCAACTCACTCCCCTGATACCTACTGGTAGAGAGCAAGTGTTGTTGTCTAGAGTTTTAGTCCACCTTTGACTGGTGGCTTCTCCAAACATTTTTCTGGTCTTTCTGAGGTACTGCCTCCCCGCCCATGTATCCCGGCCCCACTGCCTAGAACGCTCACCTTCCCTCCCACAGCCCTTGCTGCCTGGCAGAGTGCCATTCCCTCAAGACTCCACTTGACCAGCACTTCCCCTCTGAAGCTTCCAGAATCTCCTCCATCACGTCGGAAACTACTCCCTCCCTGGCTGTCTCCACATTCATCACACCGTGCTGTGGTTATGTGTATTCATCTCACTCCCCGTAGACTGTCGTCTCTGCATCCCCAGAGTGTAGGCTAAACATGGCACAGTAATGTTAGCTGCATACATGAACCACAGTCGGGGCTGTGCCTAGTAGAATGTGTAGGTTTAGATCTGCCCAACTGCACGGAATCACAGAATCTTAGGGGACTTTGTAGTAAGAATCCTTTCCATCGTTTCTCTGGCAGACTTGTATTTGTTTTTATTTATTTATTATTTTTTATAGAGACAGAGTTTCACTCTGTTGCTCAAACTGAAGTGCATTAGTGCCATCATAGTTCACTGTACCCTCCAACTCGTGAGCTCAAACAGTCCCCACACTTGTGCCTCCTGGGTAGCTGGGACTACAGGCATGTGACACCATGCCTTGCTAATATTTTTATTTTGTAGAGGGGAGGTCTTGCCGGTCTTGAACTCCTGGCCTCAGGTGATCCTTCTGCCTCAGCCTCCCAAATCACTGAGATTATAAGCATGAGCCATTGTGCCCCGCCAAGACTTATATTTGAATGTTTCCCTGAATGAGAGCTCTCCCCCTCACAAAGTGGCCTGTGCCCCTTGTTGGACAGCTTTGCTGAGCCGAAATTTGCCTCCACCCTCCTGTTCCACACTCTGCCCTCTGGAACAAAACTGAGAAAACCTATTTCGTCGTTCATGGGTTGGCCCTTCACATATTTGAAGTCAAATATGTCTCCCTTTAGAAGTGCCTCCATCATGTTAAATGGCTCCAGTTCCCAACTTCGTTTACCAATGGTTCACACTGTGGTCTGGTGACCCCCTCTCCTGGACATGCTACAGTTTTATATTATCTTTCTTAAAAATATACTACCCTCGCTTGAGCCCAGGAGTTTAAGGCCAGACTGGGCAACATAGGGAGACCCCGTCTCTACAAAAAATAATAATAATAATAATAATAAATAATAATAATAATGAGCAGGGAATGGTGCTGTGTGCCTGTGGTCCCAGCTACTCGGGAACCTGAGGTGGGCAGATTGCATGAGCCTCGGAGTTGGAGGCTGTAGTGAGCCATAATCATGCCACTGTACTACAGCCTCGATGACAGAATGACACCCTGTCTCAAAAAACAAAAAACAAACAAAAAACACTCAAAAACAGCACTCTGGGTGTGATCTGCGCGTGCTCGGTGTAGTGGAACAATCGTTTATCATTTCTGGGGTGCTGTGCTGTTAGTAATGCACCTTTGGCAGCAGTCACATAATTAAGCTTTAGGTCACCTAGGAACCTTAGTGAAAAAACACTGGTCTTTGAGTAAAAGAATGAATTCTAGGGCTAAATGTAGAAGCTCCTGCCTGTAATCTCAACACTTTGGGAGGCCGAGGTGGGAGGATCATTTGAAGCCAGGAGTTTGAGACCACTCTGAGCCACAAAAAAAAAAAAAGAAAAAAAAAAAAGCCATGCTAATATTTGATGGCATGTGGACTACAGAGTCCCAGCTACTGGGGAGGCTGAGGTGAGAGGACTGTCTGAGACCAGGAGACCGAGGCTGCAGTGAACTATGACGGTACCACTGCACTCCAGCCGGGGTGACAGAGCAAGACTCTGTATCTAAAAAATAAATAAATAAAATTAAAAGAACAAATTCTAGGCATGCAGAGGGAAAGAACATTTGCCAGGTGCCATTATGCTGCAAGCACTGGTCTGGGTGCCTTGGTGACATGCGCTCACTTAATTCTAACAGCCATCCTCTGGAGTCAACACTGTCACCAACACTGAGTCGATCAGGAGATTGACAATCAGAAACAGGAAGTGATTTACCCAAGATCCCACAGCTGATAAGTGGCAGAGCCAGGATGCCAACTCAAGTTGGAAATGGCCTACCTGGGATTATCTTCAAAATAACTCAAAGTGGGGGAATTAATGGAAGTGAGGATGAGGCAGGATTGGCCATGAATTCATGGTCTTCGGGGCTAATAAAGGGTACATGGGGCTTACTATGTTCTTTTCTGTCTATTCTTATGAATGTTGAGAATTCTCCATATCAAAAGTAAAAAGAAAAAAACTCCCCAGGTCAGATTCAGATGCTCAGGCTCTCTGTAGCTTTGAATATGACACTGTGGCATGGTTTTGCTCGCAAAGTGAACACCTGACCTGTTCTGTTTGTAGGAGGCAGAGCTCAAAGACCCCCATCAATGAGACCTACAAGTACACTAAGACAGAGCAGCCCACAATATCTTAGTTTTTTTTTTTTTTTTTTGAGATGGAGTCTCGCTGTCTCCCAGGCTGGAGTGCAGTGGCGCCATCTCAGCTCACTGCAAGCTCTGCCTCCTGGGTTCACACCATTCTCCTGCCTCAGCCTCCCGAGTAGCTGGGACTACAGGTGCCCACCACCACGCCTGGCTGATTTTTTGTATTTTTAGTAGAGACGGTGTTTCACTGTGTTAGCCAGGATGGTCTCGATCTCCTGATCTTGTGAACTGCCCGCCTTGGCCTCCCAAAGTGCTGGGATTACAGGCGTGAGCCACCGCACCCGGCCAATATCTTAGTTTTTTATCCTGCAGGTGAATTTGAAATTTGAACTAGAAATAGACTATGACTATAAACAAGAAAACATTCTTTTTAACATTTTGGATGAGACTTCAGAGTTTGTTTCAGACAAAACCAAAGGAGGAAATAGATCCTGGGAAGGGAATAAACCACCATCTGTTAGAATGGCTTAACCATGTACTTGATCATTTTACGCCTCTCTCTGTTCTATGATTCAATACAAAACAAAGTGATTCCTAGTGCAAGAGTTAGTAAAAGCCTAACTTGGGCAAGAAGGATATTGTACAGGTTCATAATTTTTAAGTTACACTATCTGAACTGTGCCCAAATCTGAGATGCCTTGCCAGGAGCCATCAAGCATTCCTGGGAAGGCATCTTGCCACCATTTCAAGTCAGAAAACCAGGTCAGAGATAGAACACCAGACACATGGAATATCCCACCCTTCCCCCCACACAGCAGCACAGGCTGTGCACTGTCTAACTCTGAGAGGTGACATTTGCCATATGAATGATGCTGGAGACACAGAATGCAGTGGCTCTGCACTGAATGCACATCCAGCTGGGTGGTGGGCAGAGCATGGGCTTCTGCGTCAGGGTTTAAACAATAGTTCCCTTCCTCTCCACTCCCCCCTGTCCCTAAGCCAGGATTTCTGTCCCTTTTTTTCAAGGTGCTTAGTTTTCAATAGGCATCTTTTTTTCCCTTCCCAGATCCTCCAACTGCCCCCTACAAAAGGTGGTGAGGGCAAGAATAACTAAGCCACGGTAGTCAATGAACTAGGATTATAATCTGGGAATATCTTGCTCTAAGTCCCCTGCATCTCCCCTCCCTGCTTCTTCCTCCTCCCTCAGTTGTCCATCCCCTGTGACAGATGAGCCCAAGTTACTTACAGGCAGGTCTCCATCCAGCAAGGTGGGGCCTTTGTTGACTGCCATCCTAGCTCCTCAAGCTGCAAAACAGAGTCCCAGGTCCCATCAGAAGCCCTCAGGCTTGAGCTCCACTGGGTCACTTCCCTACCTCTCATGGCCACCAACTAGGCCCAGGCTGCCTGGGGGCCCATTTGCCCTGAACAGAAGGCATTAGGTTGGAGGGTGAATGTCACACACAATAGCCCCACTCCTTAGGGTCCCATAGCAATGAATTGCTCCATAGCTTGTCAAGACTGATGTTTCTTTCTTTCTTTTTTTTTTTTTTTTGAGATGGAGTCTCACTCTGTTGCCCAGGCTGGAGTGTAGTTACACAACCTCGGCTCACTACAACCTCCGCCTCCTGAGTTCAAGGGATTCTCCTGCCTCAGCCTCCCAAGTAGGTGGGATTACAGGCACCCACCACCACGCCCGGCTAATTTTATTTTTTTTAGTAGAGATGGGGTTTCATTATGTTGGCCAGGCTGGTCTCGAACTTCTGACCTCAAGTGATCTGCCCACCTTGGCGTCCCAAAGTGCTGGGATTACAGGTGTGAGCCACCACGCCCTGCCAAGAATAATGTTTCCTATAAGAGTTCAGGTTAGGAGGCCAGGCACAGTGGCTCAGGCCTATAATCCCAGCACTTTGGGAGGCCAAGGCAGGCAGATCACCTGAGTTCAGGAGTTCGAGACCAGCCTGGGCAACATGGTGAAACTCCGTCTCTACTAAAAATACAAAAATTAGCCAGGCGTGGTGGTGGGCATCTGTATCCCAGCTACTTGGGAGGCTGAGGCAGGAGAATTGCTTGAGCCCAGGAGGCGGCAGTTGCAGTGAGCTGAGATCGCTCCACTGCACTCCAGCCTGGGCGACAGAGCGAGACTCTGTCTCAAAAAAAAAAAAAAAAAAAAGTTCAGGTTAGGAAATAAAAAATGCAGGTAGCCATAAGAGATAAAAAGTTTTAGATAAAGTCTTAAGGCTCTTAAATGAAGGTCCTAAAGAGACTAAAACAACAAGTTTCAAGCTGGGTGCATTGGCAAGCACCTGTAATCTCAGCTACTGAGGCTGACGTGGGAGAATTGCTTGAGCCCAGGAGTTTGAGATCAGCCTGGGCAATATAGTGAGACCCCCATCTCTAAAAAAATAAACGAGTTTCAGGTTTCATCTTCGAAAAGGCTCTGGGTTAATTCCTCTATTTCTCTCTCTCTTTCTGTCTGTCTGTCCCTCTCCCCCTCTCCCTATCTTTTTTTTTTTTTGAGACAGGGTCTCAATCTGTTGCCCAGGATGGAATGTGGTGGCACAATCATGGCTCACTGCAGCCTTGACCTCCTGGGATCAAGGTGCCCTCCCACCTCAGCCTCCCATGTAGCTAGGACTACAGGCATGCACCACAATGCAGGGTTAATTTTTTTTCTTTTTTTGTAGAGACAGGATCCCACTGTGTTGCCCAGGTTGTTCTTGAACTCCTGGGCTCAAGTGATCCACCTGCCTTGGCCACCTGCAGTGCTGGGATTAAAGGCATGATCCACTGTGCCTATCCAATTCCTCTGTTTCTAGATTCTGGTATCTATACCAGAATCTCTCCCTCAGTAGTTTCCCTGCAGAGTTTTGCATCCCCAGCAAAATTCCCAAGAGGCCCTTACCTTCAACTTCTTCCCTTTAATGTTCATAAACAAGCCATGTAAGGCAGGTGCCCCAGGATCCCAACACTCACTCCAGCTGACCGCCACCTCAGTCTCACAGAGCCCAGGCTGCAGAGCGTCTCCTCAGGCAGAAACAATTCCTATCACTCCTGGGAGTCTTGGGCAATGCTACTTACGCCTCCCAGATAGAGGAGGGCAGAGAGGAAGAGAAAGCAGGGTCAGCCAGTTGTCATGGTTATCTGACCCAGGGTTCCCCAGGCATATCCTAACTTCTCTAAGGACATTTAGCAAACAAGGAGGTAGGTGGCAGAGCTGAAGGAGATCCAGGCTCAGAGGACTTAGTATTCCAGGGCCATGAAGCATCAGTTCTATAATGTTCCTGCCCTCAATTCACAAAAATCTGCTTTCCAGAAAGAAGGTATAGGGATATACATCGTTAAACTCAAAAGCTCTAAAGTTCTATATACCTCTGCAGTCTTTTGGCTCCTTTTCCATAGAGGGTCTTGTGGGACAGTTTTCAATCCATTTCTCTCATCTTTTCTTATTTACTAGCAAGAGTGAATGTTGAACAGTAAAATTTAAACCCACACAGAAGAGTTCATCTGAATGTATTCATCTTTGATTATGGAGATAAATTGCCCTCAGTGAGGAAGCGACAGAGCCGGGAGTGGAGTTTTTAATAGACTTTGAGGGAGGAATTTCCACTTCTTAGAATTCAAAAAAATTTATTGAACTTTACCTGGCCTAAGATGCTACCAGAATGAAGAGTAAGAGAGCCAAGTAGATTTTTGTTCTCCTAAGTCTGGATAAGTGACAGTGTTGACTAAGATTCTATCACTAATCAATAGCACCCAGACAACCAAGAACTAGCACCACTCAACCCTTCTTTAGTCAGGACTGAAGCACAAGCCCAAGTTCTAGTTCCTGGCTTCAGATATGATGGAGGACTATGGTGTAAGCCATAGCTTTCAGATTAACTAAGAAGGGCCTCTTCATGAAAATGGACAATAGGAAAACAAAACTTATTTTCTTTGTTGCTGGTGGAATTATATGTATTGTTGACTCTGCTAAGTCACACACTGTGGGCAAGAGAAGAAAGAGGCAGGGGTGGGGAATTATGAAAGATCCTTGGTAATAAATTACGTATGTGTGATGCAATAAAGTAGGGAATGAGAAGGCAGGAAAGGGAGGAGTCAAGCAGGGAGGCGTCAAAGGAGTAATATGCTATACATTTAATACTTATTGATCCAACCTGGGCTTTTCAAATGTAAAGCAGTAGAGAAGACAAAGTATTTAAAGAAGTGGCCTCTGCCCTCACCTCAAGGTTCAGCACAAATTATCTGTGAGGCTGTGACTGGACAGCAACCTGAGCCAAAGGGCAGTTTTCAGCCTTCAGAGTAGTGGCTTTGGGCCAGAGGGAGTACAGGGCTTTGTGCCTGAAAGCTCTGCCAAATCAAATAGTCCTTTGGCTGCTTTAGCTGGGAGTGCAGAATGTGGGTTAGAGGTGAGAAGTGGTGAAAGGGCCTAGGAGAGTCCCGTGGGAAGACAGAAGTGTTAGTTTTCTAGCAGTAGCTTGCAGGGCATAGAGTTCTATCTTCTTTCCTTCTCCGTACCTACCTGCTTTCCCTACCCCTACACCACGTGAGAGCAGGGACCTAGGTCGTCTTGCTCACAAGTGGATCCCCAAAACCATTCATGGCACTCAAACATTCATTGTTGAATAAATGAATTATCAGGCAACAATGCTCAGTTGTGAATGTGCTGGGCTGTACGTCTATGAAGAACTTCTTCAATTTTTGGCATCCCTCATGAATGTGGAGGCTCTGGGGTGGAAAACATTAGTTACAAAGAAGGATTCACAGGGAGGTACCAGGACACCATCAAGGTTTACACAAACTCTAAAGGAGGTAGTATTTCTCAAACTCCCCACCACTCACCATTGCAGGGGACAAAAGCACCAAAATGGATACCACTGTAACATAACATACCACCATAAATTCAAGGCAGACTTACCTAGGCAGAAGCCAGCCAGCCATTGACAGGGCTACTGTAGAGTACCCTCTCCATGGCAGCAGTCTAGATGAGTTCATTTCAGAGGTCCCTCTCAACCCAGAGGCTCTACATCTCAATCTTTCTCCATCCTCATCCTCAGCCTGGATCTTCTAGCCCAGAGCTCGCTGTACCAACTGTGTAGGCTGATTAAGGATTATCTGCTGGATTGCCTTACGTTTAACTCTTCTCTATTCCCAGAACACACTCACAGACACAAGTCAATTTTGTCTAGAAATTTATTGAACATAATTAATCTATTACAGTAGAGGATCTGGACTATAAAAATAATTATTTAAGCTTTTTATTTGCCCTGACCTAGTAGCTTTCATGTCTTTTAAAATTCCCTAAATTTTATTTCTCAGATCCCATATCGTGATTGGTTAAACAGACAGCCAAGAATCTGAGTCTATTTTTTGAGAATCTCAATCACATTTCTGAGAAATGTAACTTATTGAGTACATATTTATTTCCTCATTTCCATTCAGATAAATGACACGGCTTTGCTGGGAGGACTGACATCGGCCTCCTACCTGCTGGCATCCTATTTCTCTACCTCACCTCCCTCAAACTAAAGGATCTGTAACCACATATAAAGACCCACATCCAAGATGGCAGATAGGAACATGAGTCAATGTCATTGACTCAGCATTCCAGTGTCCTCTTCACTGGCTTCCTCCTGCGCTTTCCACCTCTCTCAATCACCCTACAAATAAGACGTCTGATTTATCATAGAAAATTGTGACCCTCTTACATCTGGAGTATTCATGAAATTTTTTTGACTGGATAAATTTTGATGACAATTAATGTAGAATTGCCTAAATTGTTAGAAGGACTTAAATAAAACAATCTAACTGATAAGTCTAAATACTGTTTTAATTTTTTTTTTAAAGACACAGGGTCTTGCTCTATCACCCAGGCTGGAGTGCAGTAGAAGCTCACTGCAGCCTTGAACTCCTGGGCTCAAGTGATCCTCCTGCTTCAGCCTCCAGAGTATCTGGGACTACAGGCATACGCCACCATGCCTGGCTAATTTTTTAACACTTTGTTGTAGAGATGGGGTCTCACTACATTGCCCAGGCTGGTCTTGAACTCCTGGCCTCAAGCAATCCTTCTGCTTCAGCCTACCAAAGTGCTGGGATTATAGGTGTGAGCCACCACACTCCACCCAGTTTTAGTTTTTCTAGAAAAGAATATAAACCACTGGACAAGGAAGATTCCCAATTATGGGAGTGTAAGAGGCAAAAAACAGGATTCAGGAGGGGATCACATTTCTACTAAATTCTGAAGACAGTGGGAGAGCATGGAGAGAACACTGGATTTGGAGTCAGAGGAATGAGGCTCTAGCCTCAGTTTTTTGTTTGTCTCACTGTCAGCTTCTTATCTGTCACAGGCTACATATAGGTACCCATTGTGACCCTGTACCTATTTTTGTAAGTCCCTCCTGTCTGCTTCTGATTTTTGCTTATTCACTGCAACCATAGACACAATTTATACCATGAAGGTGCCTGATGCTTTTCTGATTCTACTTCTGGACAGAGCAAGGACATGAGTGCAGTGATGGTATAAGGGCCAACAAGTTGAGAGGCTGTAAGCCCAGCTCTCCTCCATCCTGCTACTGACATCAGAGCCTCTACTAGGTCTGAGAGTGCCATGCACCACACCTACTGTAATCATGTGAAACCAATGATCCATATAACCCTAAAGTTATCATATATTAGTGTTCAATGATCAGTGCGATTGGGTCTTTTTAACATTTTTCCTTTCAATTTTTATTCATTCAGCAAATACTAAGCTCTCACTATGCACATAAGAGATGTTCAATGTTAGATGAAGGGAAAATATTCAGAAATTCACAAGTCACTCCAGCACTCCAAAAACATACAACTCTTCATGCTCCTCCCTTCTCCATTCTTGGCCTCATCTCTGCCCACATCATAGGTTGTTAAATGCTCACATGAACAAGAACTTAAGCACAGTATGACATGGCCTGTGACTTATACAAATGTCTATCCCACTAAGAGGCCATCTTTTAAAGTAGGTACTAGTTCCAAGCCTTAAAACACCCTAATGGGTCTTCAGCTTCATCTGAGGATATGCCACAGTGATCATGCCTGCTATAGAGGACACAAGACCTCCAAGTCCAATGATGCCAGGATTGGACTTATAGATCCCCAGCTGGTCCAAAGGGTTCAGGATATCACAAAGGTTCTTCACTGTGTCCAGGAGCAAGGGAGGATGCTGCTTCAGAGATCGGAATAAGAGAAGTAGAAAGGATTGGAGCCATTCTGTTTCCTCATCAGCCACGCTGTACCCAAGAGGATCCTGGGATGCTGATTTATCTTTCTTTGCCCTGTCACGTGTAACTCGTTTCATCTGCAGGGAGATTTCATACAGATCCCTGACCAGGCTCAGCAGAAGAGAATAGTAGTAGTGGTGGGCAGCCCTTGTTCGCCATTTCTCTTTGTTGATGCCAGAGGTGAGACCTACGCTTCTCACCCAGAGGATGGTGTCACAGATGAAATAAATCACACGGTTCAGGTTGGCTAATGTTAAGCATAAGCGAGGTACCAGGTCAGTGGCATGAATGCTCTGCTCAGTTGCCTGTATAGCATGTACCACATTGCCTAGTCTGAACCCTGCAAGTAGAACCCACAATAGTGAACAGTTATTTCATTAGTACACAATGGGAAGATAGAATCCCTGTATCAGGGTGAGGAGCCAGCTTTTCGTTGTTTTTTTGTTGAGACAGGGTCTTGCTCTGTCACACAGGCTGGAGTGCAGTGGCACTATCACAGCTCACAGCAGCCTCAACCTCCTGGGCTCAAGCAATCCTCCCACCTCAGCCTCCTGAGTAGCTGGGATTATAGGCACGAGCCAGTGTGCCCAGCTTAGCACTGGTCTTTTTAACAACTGATGGTCATTCAAGGCTCAGCCTTTGTTCAGAAAAAGAGAAAGATTTTACAGTACATTAAGGACACCTAAAATGATCTTGGAAGGCAAAAAATGCAGTGAGTCTTTAAATTTACCTCTTCCATTGTAATTAACACCTTCATGTTGACTGATGGCATACTCCAGGCAAGGCCAATCATGAGTGTGGACGGTTACATTTGATTACTTACCAGCTACACTTCTTTAGAAGGAAGGTACTATGATAACATGGACTCCAGATGCAAACTCTCTTGGAGAGTCTGATGCCTTACATTTTATGTATTTTCCAGACAAAAGACTGTCTTTTTAAAAAACACTACTATCGGCCAGGCGCGGTGGCTCACACTTGTAATCCCAGCACTTTGGGAGGCCGAGGCGGGCGGATCACGAGATCAGGAGATCGAGACCACGGTGAAACCCCGTCTCTACTAAAAAATACAAAAAATTAGCCGGGCGTGGTGGTGGGCGCCTGTAGTCCCAGCTACTCGGAGAGGCTGAGGCAGGAGAATGGCATGAACCCGGGAGGCGGAGTTTGCAGTGAGCCGAGATTGTGCCACTGCACTCCAGCCTGGGTGACAGAGCAAGACTCCGTCTCAAAAAAAAAAAAAAAACAAAAAAAAACACTATTATCATTTTGCCATTTATCTGGTCCAAACCCCTTTTGGCTACCTATTATCAAGAAAATAAGGTACAGATGGTAGAATTTAATGGCTAGAACCATTAGTAATATTGTCACAGAGTTCCTAGTTGAATTAAATCAACCATTGCAATGGCATGTCCTATGTGAGCATGTAATTCAATTCATCAGGGATGCATCAATCAATAGGTACTTACTGAAAACCTTCTGAGAAAGAGTTATAGTACTAAACGTCACGGAGGATACAAAAGAAGTACTTTTCCTTGAAGGACCATACCTTAGACTCAGGAGGCGCTCAGAAGTAGCTACTCTCAGAAAACTTACAATCTCAGAAGGGGCCGGGCACGGTGGCTTACGCCTGTAATCCCAGCACTTTGGGAGGCCAAGGTGCACGGATCACCTGAGGTTAGGAGTTTGAGACCAGCCTGGCCAACATGGTGAAACCCCGTCTCTACTAAAAACAAACAAACAAACAAACAAACAAACAAACAAAACAAAAATTAGCCAGGCATATTGGCGCATGCCTGTAGTCCCAGCTACTAGGGAGACTGAAGTGGGAGAATTGCTTGAACCCAGGAAGTGGAGGTTGCAGTGCACCAAGATCACACCACTGCACTCCAGCCTGGGCAACGGAGTGAGTCTCCATCTCAAAAAAAAAAAAAAAAAAAGAATGTTTGGTATTATCTTATCAAAACTAGCATAAAATAGTAAAATAGTATATATAATGACTGTTTTAGTATATAGATTCTGGGTTCCAGTTCTGGCTCTTGTACTAACTGGCTGAATGATCCTGGATAAGCCCCTTCTGGACTTAGAGACCAGTGACCTTTAAAGGACCTTTCAGCTCCAACATTCTAAATAATCTAAATAGAATTTCTAATCTTGGCCTTCAGTGCCATCCAGAAAAGCTCACCCCACCCTTCCTATCCCTCTGCTTGACAATTTAAATCTTCTCTCTGTCAAACTAGTTTTGTAGTTTGACAATGATCCTCCCACACAATGGTTTGCTCAGAACAGTTCTGAGCCTTTACTAGAGAAGACTGCCCTTCGGAACTCTCTTCTTCCGTCTCTCTAGCCTCACCTCAAGTTCCACCTCCTCTAAAACACCTTCTTTTCCTCTACCTCAGCCAACAAGTTTGGCACTAAATCTTATATATCATTATTTAAAGCACCTTACTTCTCCCATAAGGCTCAGGAATGTACCTATATAACATAGGTGCTCAAAACCAACTGATCAATATGTGATGCTCTACATTCCATTCTAATGCCCCTGCTAACCTACTATAGCAACATCTGGTTTTCATCAAACAACGAAGAGTCAGAAAGGCAACAGCTATGAAAAGTACTGGATTTCCCAGTATGATGTATTATTAAAGTGAATTTAATAAACACAAATATTGATTTCACTTTTTACCTTTAGCATGAAACCTACCTCAAACATGGTCTACAAAAATGTATCCACCTATATATCCTCTAGCACTTCTCAAGAAAGGAAAAAGGCAGGTGGTCTAGGATATAACTATTCCACTCTTGTTTAGAACAAAGGGGCTCACAGGAGCAGAAGCTCATGTCAGAGACTGCTAAAACATACTGTGATTCTAAGAACTAAAGGTGAACTAACACGTTGTCTGTCTCACTGGTTATGATTAAGCAGAAAGATAAGGTGTAGCACCAGATGTGAACATAAGAGGGTGTTTATGAATGGTTTGCAGCAACACATTCAAACCTGTTGTGCCATGAGGACAGCCTTACTGGTCAATTTTACCAATAAACTTGATAGACTAGAAATCAATGACCTAGAAATTACTCCGTGAATTACAGGGCCTGAGGCTGAGGATTCTAAACCAGGAGCCACTGTCCCTCAAGAAACAGGGTACTTACATTTACGACCAGTGCTCACACTGGACTCCAGTTTCTTGAGCTTCATTACCACCTTCTCTTTGCCAGCTTTAGGCTCTAACAAATATCTAAGCAACATGCATGTGTACTGAGTGGCTCTGAAATGGAAAAAAAAATGGAGAATGATTTACAAACCAAATAAAACTTAATTCATGAAGTAAGGGAAAGAGAAACACATGCCTACAGACAACATTTCCAAGACCATTTCTCATGTAGCAACTCTTACAAAAGCAAAATTCTGCAACAGTCATTCCACAGGAGAGCCAAAGGGTAGAACATGTCACGGAAATTTAACACAAAGGTAATGAAAATGAACTCTGCAATAATGCAGCCAATGTGCCTCCAAAAGGCCTTTTGCTGGCACAGAGAAATGGATATAGTCAAAGTGAGAAACTAAAAAATCTCCCTCATGTTAAGTCTACAAAGATCCATACTCCTTCTCTTCCCCAGTGTAGATTTCTTTCTTTCTTTCTTTTTTTTTTTTTAGACCGAGTCTCTCTCTGTTGCCAGACTGGAGTGCTGTGATGTGATCTTGGCTCCACTGCAACCTCCGCCTCCCGGGTTCAAACGATTCTCCTGTCTCAGCCTCCCGAGTAGCTGGGATTACAGGTGTGTGCCACCACGCCCAGCTAATTTTTGTATTTTTAGTAGAGATGAGGTTTCACTACATTGGCCAGGATGGTCTCGATCTCCTGACCTCATGATCTGCCCGCCTCAACCTCCCAAAGTGCTGGGATTACAGGCATAAGCTACTGTGCCTGGCCTGATTTTCAGATTTCTAAAATGAACTTTCCTACCATGTACTTAACCTACCATCTATGTGACAGGACACAAACTCAAACCAGAACCAAATGAAAAGTCCGCAGTTTAAAGATTGTTTAATTTTTTATAAATGAAAGGACCAAATACACATCAGTACATAAATTAGTATAAATATGTTTTCATAGTTGTCTTTCAAAACTCATTCGTATTTTACATAAAATACAGGCAGAATCCTGCTTAATAATACTATATATTTAATAAGGTGATTATTGTCATGCTTACAAATAACAATGACTTACTAATATAAATGTAGGAGAAATTTTACGTCACATAGTCACACATCCAAATCCATTTGGCAATCTACTAATAAAGTAGGTGCCTGGTTCCTACTGTCTTGTAAGTGCATTTGAATCCCTTTATGCTATAAATATTATTCTCAATAAAAATGTGGTATATTTTCCATTTTCTAAAATAGTGAACTTATTACTAGGAATGAAATAAAAAGAGAAGACTGGAATCATAAACAATCGCTTTCTCTTTTTTAAGTGTGCTTCCTGGTTATAGGGCTGGTCATGTCAATGACTCTGCCTTTCTGAGCTTTGGTCTAATAATAAGGATCAGGCCAACAGTAAGACATTACTTTTATTTATTTATTTTTGAAGGGAACATAATCTCAAGATTTTATTGTCTTCATAATAAAACAAAAGATGACACTTAGAACTGGATCACTTGACCCTTTCTCTTCGTATCTCCTCCCAGTTCAAAATGCTGGCATCTTTTAATAGCCAGGATTCTCTTAGATCTTCACTGGGCTCAACACACTCAAGCTTTAGCACAATCTTCTTGGTAGTTTAGCCTTTTTCTGGAAAATCGGCTTAGTCTGCCCACCACAGCCACTCTGCTTCCTGTCATAATGCTGCTTTCCCTGGGCATACAGAGAATCCTTGCCCTTCTTGTACTATGTCACTTTGTGGGGTTGGTGCTTGCCACACTTCTTACAGTCCGACAAGTTTTAGGAATGTTCACCATGTTTGCGTGAGCATTATTGGCACAGAAAGCAAGGTATTATTTTATGAATGCCACTGTGGTCATAAAGGTTATACAGATCATCAAGGAGGTTGGGAAATGAACGCTAGAGATCTCAGATCTTTTGGAATAAACATATCTTAAATTATTATTATTATTATTATTTTTCAAGACAGAGTCTCGCTCTGTTGCCCAGGCTGGAGGGTAGTGCTGCGTTCTTGGCTCACTGCAAACTCCGCCTACCGGGTTCAAGCGATTCTCCTGCCTCAGCCTCTTGAGTAGCTGGGATTACAGGCACGCGCCATCACGCCCAGCTAATTTTTGTATATTTAGTAGAGATGGGGTTTCACCATGTTGGCCAGGCTGGTCCCGAATTCCTGACCTCGTGATCTGCCTGCCTCGGCCTCCCAAAGTGCTGGGATTACAGGTGTGAGTCACTGCACCCGGCCTAAATGATGATGATGATTATTTTTTATGTTTTTATTTTTTTTTAGATGGAGTCTCGCTCTGTCGCACAGGCTGGAGTGCAGTGGCGCGATCTTGGCTCACTGCAAGCTTTGCCTCCCGGGCTCATGCCATTTTCCTGCCTCTGCCTCCCGAGTAGCTGGGACTACAGGCGCCCACCACAACGCCAGCTAATTTTCGTATTTTTAGTAGAGATGGGGTTTCATCATGTTAGCCAGGATGGTCTCGATCTCCTGACTTTGTGATCCGCCCACCTCGTGATCCGCCCACCTCAGCCTCCCAAAGTGCTGGGATTACAGGCGTGAGCCACTGCACCCGGCCTAAATGATTATTTTTTTAACCAACTTCCTTGATAAACCTTGCAAGGGTACATTCTAGGTACACTGGAATTACAGGTTTCTATTTAATGAAATTTCTATTTAATGAAGCGTGTATATAAAGCAACCATTTAAAAAACCTATCAAGCTAATGAGAAAGCCAGTATAGCTTGGTAATTAAGTGGGCACTGGAGTCATTTGCGTGGATGTGAATCTCTCAGTTCTGCCGTGTAGTACCTATTAACCTCCTTCTGCTTCAGTTTCTCAATCTGAAATGGGGAGAATATTTAGAGTATCTACCTCATAGGGTTGTGATGAGGGTTATATAAGTTCATAGTTGCAAAACACTGGGAACAATAGCTGGCATAAAGATGGCTTCCAAAAGCCTCATTATTGGGGCCATTCTAATTGATCGGTTTGTATCAGCAGTTGCACACCCAGAAGAGAATGAAGAGCTGTTAAATAAAACTGCAACTGTAACTATTTTTTAATTAAGCAAGAATCAACCAAATCTCTAAAATATCATGAACTAGTACTGTATTTGTATTAAAGATACAATCTCTCAGTTCTTTTCGTTTCTTATGGAACCGAAAGAAAAAGAGACACAATCTCTGTTTAATATTTTCAGTAGCACAGCATGAACCTTAGAGGTGCAGTTAGCTCTTTCTGAGCTTCTCCCCACTGTATTTCCCCCCCAGTCCAGTTGGTGTGGTCTCATCCCCGCTATATTTTGTTTTACAATTTACAAAACTATTCCACATGCAGTATCTCAATGTACAGCCTGGGCAATAATGGAAGAGAACTTCTGTCTCTCCTTAAACATTTCAAGAGGTATTTGAGACCGGGCACGGTGGCTCGCCCATGTAATCCCAGCACTTTGGGAAGCCGAGGTGGGCAGATCACCTGAGGTCAGGAGTTCGAGACCAGCCTGGCCAACATGGCGAAAACCCCGTCTCTACTAAAAATACAAAAAGTAGCCGGGCGTGGTAGTGCACGCCTGTAATCCCAGCTACTCAGGAGGCTGAGGCAGGAGAATCGCTTGAGCCCGGGAGGTGGAGGTTGCTATGGGCCGAGACCGCACCACTGCACTCCAGCCTGGGCGACAGAGCGAGACTCCGTCTCAAAAGAAAAAAAAAAGAGGGAGCTATTTGAAGCCACACCAAGTGGTTTGCTTCCGTAGCCACAAATACTAACCGAAAGTTTCTCTTTAAAGGACATCCCTCGGAAGAATGTTGAGTGGGGAAAACCAATCTTTCTGTGCCCGGAGAGCAAAGTTAGGAGGGGAGGAGGATCTGTTAGCCGGTGTCACGTCGTAGGCGGTCTCGGGGCAGCTAGGGTGCCAGGCACTGGGGCTTTCGTGCATGACGCTAGGGCGGGACGCGGGTGCGTTGGGCCCACTCACGTTGAATTTAGGGTGAGGAGGGGCTCGGATACTAAACTCCCCCCGTAGGAGCTGGCAACGTCCTTCCTCCTTCCATCTACTAGGCTATCACCTCTTTTTTCTCGGGTGCCGGGGAATAGGCACGGGAGCACCGAGTTAGAGCGAGGAACGGGCGGGGGCCGCTGGCACCTGACTCACCTGAAGAGTCGGTCCCGGCCTTGGGTCTGGTTGGTGAAGCGGGTGAAGGCGTCCATGGCTCCTAGCCCAAAGGCCACGAGTCGCACTGGGCTCAGGCGTGGGTCCCTGGGGCCCGCCGGATCCCCAGGGAACGGTCAGTCCCAGGTTATCGGCTGAGAGGGAGGGGCTGAGTCTCTCCGCCCCAGAGGGGGCGGGCGCACTTTCTGTAGAGCAACTCCGCGAACTTCCGGTTTAAGCCGGAAGTTGTGGTTACCAAGGCGACGCAACGCCGCCGGGACAGGTGAGCAAAATTTCTGATCCTACTTTCGGGTGCCGCGGCTCTCCTCGAGTCCCAGGACTCCCCTTTACCCGTAGAGTCTCCTAGAGGAAAGTCTGAGGGGGTGCGGCTCCCCTCGAGTCCCAGGACTCCCCTTTACCTGTAGAGTCTCCTAGAGGAAAGTCTGAGGGGGTCCGTCTCCCCATACTCGGGCGTTTCCGGATGCCTCGCGCCTCCCCGCAGATCTTAGGTTCTCAGGAACCCGGGGTGAAATCCCGAATGGTCTCTCCAGCCTCAGAACTCCCCTGAGCTCTTGCTTGGGACAGTGGGGCCTAATCGTTTCCCAGCGCCGTGCCTCTTTCCCTTGAGCTACACCAGCTCCATGTCTGGTGAAGGAAGTGATTAGGGCAGAGATAAGCCAATTCATAGTGTGAACCTAGCATGGGAGCCGGATGAAGTGAGAAAATTTTCTGCTTGGATTATTGAACACTGAAAGAAGATTGTTACCTGAGGAAATCCTAAAAGACTCATTATGAGCAAAGTGAAGCAAAAATAGATTGCAATGAAATTGCACCGCTGAACATTCGTTCTGTGCGGCTTGAAGAAAAGGAGCCTTACCCACTCCGTGGCAGTAATTTTATAAAATGTACCCTCTATAACTACAAAATAAGGTCGGCCGGCGCTGTGGCTCACTCCTGTAATCCCAACACTTTGGGAGCCGAGGTGGGCGGATCACCTGAGGTCAGGAGTTCGAGACCAGCCTGGCCAACAGGGTGAAACCCCGTCTCTACTAAAAATACAAAAAAAGTAGCCGGGTGTGGTGGCGGGCGCCTGTAATCCCAGCTACTCGGGAGGCTGAGGCAGGAGAATCGCTGGAACCCAGGAGGCGAAGGTGGCAGTGAGCCGAAATTGTGCCACTGCTTTCCAGCCTGGGCGACAGAGCGAGACTCTGTCTCAAAAAAATAAAATAAAATAAGGTCAACATTTTCATAATCTTTATTGCCTTGGTCAGGCCAGCTCCTAACATTTGCAGGTCCTGGGTAAGAGTACAAATGGAGTCCCGCATACCGTATGTTTAAATATTTTAGTCATAAATCAAGTAAAAAATTGTTAAGTAAAATATAGTCTGTTTTCCTACATTGACAAATAAACCCTCATAATGATGTAGAAGTCCAGGTTCACTTTCAGAATTCCTAGACTCCTTAGAATACCTGGAAACACAGCTGGAATATGGCAGTGTGGGGAGAAATGGCTCCCAGTCTTTTTTTTCCCACTTCCCTTTCTTTTCTGGTTTCTGGTGCCTACCTACGTTCCCTGCCAGGAGCCTTGCATACCATCCTGATACTCCAAGCCACATCCAATGTCTGCCCATACCTCTGCAAGCAGCCATGACTTGGCCACCTTTCAGATCGAGAAGTGCTCACATTAGCAGCTGGGTCTGCCCTCAGGAGAACGCTGAGAAAGGCTCATGCAGGCCATGGTGTCATTTGGGCAGTAAATTCCAGGGGTATTAGTACCCTGAACATGGTCTAGACTCCAGAAGGGGAAACTAGGCTTTGGGTGAGCATATCTCCTTGGCCCCATGGGTTACTCATTTTTTGCAGAGGAAAGAGCCTGGAAGAGAGCCAGAAGTTTTCTCTAAGTACATGGCCCAGGTCAGGGCAATTCTGCAAGCAATAAGAATTTATTGAGTGCTGGCCGTATACCAACCACTGTGCTAAATTCTAGTCCTACGGTAATAGGTTAATAAGGAACACAGTAAACTGATAAGTACAACACAGAGATATGTTAGATGATAGAGGTGAGCACAGGGTGCTTCTAAACACAGATTTATATCATCTGTTTTTTGTTTTTGTTTTTGAAACAGAGTTTTGCTCTTATTGCCCAGGCTGGAGTGCAATGGCGCAATCTCGGCTCCCTGCACCCTTCGTCTCCTGGGTTCAAGCGATTCTCCTGCCTCAGCCTCCCGAGCTGGGATTACAGGCATGTACCACCACACATGGCTGATTTTTTATATTTTTAGTAGAGACAGTGTTTCACCATGCTGGTCAGGCTGGTCTGGAACTCCTGACCTCAGGTGATCCACCTACCTCGAGCTCCCAAAGTTCTGGGATTACAGGTGTGAGCCACCGCACCTGGCCTCATCTGTTTTTTATACCTATAATTCTGCCTTTTTCACAATATCATATAAATTGAATCATATAGTATGTAGCATTTTATTTTCTTTTCTGATTTATTTTACTTAGCATAATGCATTTGAGATTATCTATGTTGTACACATCAGTAGTTTGTAATTTTTTATTCCACAATGTGAATCTATTATAATTCGTTATCCATTCACCCACTGAAGTACATTTGTGTTGTCTCTAATTTGAAGCCATTATAAATAAAGCTGCTATAAATATTTAAGTACAGATTTTGATGTGAAACATAAGTTTTAATTTTCCTAGTGTAATATGCAGGAATGTGATTGCTGAAACATATGGTATGTTTAACTTTGTAAGAAACTGCCAAACTGTTTTCCAAAGTGGCTATCCTATTTTGTATTACCACTGACAATGTGTGAGAGCTTGTCTGTTTGCCTATTGGTGGACATTGGGTTGTTTCCACTTTGGGGCTCCTACAAGTAAAGTTGTAATGACTGTTCGTGTACAAGTCTTTGTATGGACATATGTTTTCAGTTCCTTTCTACCACTCCTAAGAGTGGAATGACTGGATATGTTGGTGGATGTGTGTTTAACTGTCCTGCAGTGGACAGGCCTATGCAAACCTACCCCCAAAAGTCTGAGAAGGCTGAGAGGCCAAAGCAAGAGTCTGACATACCCAGTTTCTCAGAAACAAACATTTAATAAATAAATAAAATGTAAACAAACAGAAGCCATGTCTGTGTCTCAGGAAGCAAGACAAGATGGTGGATCCCTGCCATTATCCACCACACCCAGGGTTTCTGTACTATAGAGAAAGGTGCTTCAGAAGGAATGTGTAAGATAATTGCTTAAGGACAGAATTTATGGCAAGAATGATAACATCAAGGTTGTTTTGACCTAAGGGCAATATTTACAGTAAGTGGTGCTCTTACACAAGGAATAAGTCAAACTGGAAATCTTAGAGGTTTTTCTGGAACTGGGGATAATCAGAAGTTAACATGGAGGATTAGCATCCAAGATGGAGTTGCTTTGGCCTCCACATTAGCGTTTTAAGAAATTGCCAAACTGTTTTCCAAACCAGTTGTGCTATTATGGTTTCCCAGTAGTGTGTATGAGCATTTTTATTGTACATCTTCAACAACACTTGTATGGTCTATCTTTTTAACTTTAGGCATTTTAATATATGTGTAGTGGTATCTCATGATTTTAATTTGCATTTCACAAATGACTAATGATGCTGAACATCTTTTTCTGAGTCTATCTGCCATCTGTGTATCTTCTTTGGTTAAGTATCTGTACAAATCTTTTGCACATATTTAACAATTGTTGGGTTCTTTCTTTTTTTTTTTTTTTTTTTTGAGACAGAGTCTTGCTCTGTCGCCCAGGCTGGAGTGCCGTGGCATGATCTCGGCTCACTGGGTTCACACCATTCTCCTGCCTCAGCCTCCCGAGTAGCTGGGACTACAGGCGCCCACTGCCACGCCCAGCTAATGTTTTGTAATTTTTAGTAGAGACGGGGTTTCACCGTGTCAGCCAAGATGGTCTCGCTCTCCTGACCTCATGATCTGCCTGCCTCTGCCTCCCAAAGTGCTGGGATTACAGGCGTGAGCCACTGCGCCTGGCTGGGTTATTTCTTTTATTACTGAGTTTTGAGAGTTTTAAAAATACTCTGGACACAAGTACTTTATCAGATAAGTGACTTGCACATATATTTTCTCCCCATCTGAGGATTACCTTTTATTCTCTTAACAGTATGTTTTGAAGAAATACAAGTTTATTTTTGAAAAGGTTTAAATGACCAGTTTGTTCTTTTTAGGTTATACTTTAATGTCATGTCTAGGAAATCTTTGTCTAAGTGAAGATTGCCAAAGTTTTCTTACAGAAGTTTTTTAGTTTTCAGTTTTGCATTTAGGTGTATGATTTTACTTTGAGTTAATTTTTGCATATGGTGCAAGGTATGGATCGGCATTCATTTTTTTCCTATATAGATATCTAATTGCTCCAGCATTATTTGTTGAAAAGAATATCCTTTTTCCACTGAATTGTCTTTGTGCCCGTGTCAAAAATAAGTTCTCCATATATGTTTGCATCTAATTTAGGACTCCCTATTTGGTTTCATTGATCTATTTGTTTATTTTGATACCAATACCACGCTGTCTTGAATATTGTAGCTTTGTGATAAGTCTTGAAATTAGGTAGTGTTAGTCCTCCAATTATGAGTTGTAAAATTAGCTTCTTAATTTCTGGAAAAAAAAGCCACCTGGGATTATCATAGGGATTGTGTTGAATTTGTACATGAGTTTGAAAAGAATTGACATTTTAACAAAATTGAGTCTTCCAATTCATAAATAAGGTATCACACTCTCCATTTATTTAGGTCTTCTTTAATTTCTGTCAGCAATATTTTATAGTTTTCAGTATATGGGTGGGTGTTTTTTAGAGAGGGAGTTTCGCTGTATTGCCCAAACTGGAGTGCAGCAACATGATCATAGCTCACTGCAACCTTGAACTCCTGGACTCAAAGCAATCCTCCCACCTCAGCCTGCTGAGTTGCTAGAATTACAGGTGCAAGCCACGTTGCCTAGCCCAGTATACAGGTTTTATATGTCTTTTGTCAGATTTATCCCTAAGTATTTCATGTTTTTGATACTGTTGTAAATGGCATTTTTATTTCAATGTTTGGTTTATTATTGCCAGTACATAGAAATACAATCAGTTTTTGTATATTGAACTTGTATCTTACAAACTTGCTCTCCTCATTTATTAGTTCTAGAAAATGTTTTTGTGGATTTCATCAGATTTCCTATATAAGCATATCATCTGGAGATAAAGACAGCTTTACATTTTTCTTTCCACTGATGAAATAGTTCCATCACTCCAAAACACTCCCTCATGCTGTCCTTTTTTTTTTTTTTTTTTTTTTTTGAGACAGAGCCTCACTCCGTCACCCAGGCTGGAGTGCAGTGGCACAATCTCAGCTCACTGCAACCTTTGCCTCCCAGGTTCAAGCGATTATTGTGCCTCAGCCTCCTGAGTAGCTGGAATTACAGGCACACACCACCGCATCCAGCTTATTTTTGTATTTTTAGTAGAGGTGGGGTTTCGCCATGTTGCCCAGGCTGGTCTTGAACTCCTGACCTCAAGTGATCCACCCGCCTTGGCCCCCCAAAGTGCTGAGATTCCAGACATGAGCCACCATGCCCAGCCATGCTGTCCTTTTTGAATAACACCCTTCCCTGCTTATAACTCTTGACAAACACTGATCTGTTCCCCATTACTCAGTTTGCATTTTTGAGAATGCTGTATAAATGGAATTGCACTGCATGTAAATTTTGAGACTGGTTTCTTTCACTTGTCGTAATGTCTTTGAGATTCATCCATGTTGTTGTGTGGATCAATAGTTTTTTGCTTTTTATTACTGAGTAGTATTCTATTATATGGATATACCACAGTTTGTTTATCCATTGATAAACCTGTTGAAGGACATTTGGATTGTTTCCCATTTTTGACATTTATAAGTAGAGCTGTCATAAACATTTGCATAGAGGTTTTTGTGTGAACTTACATTGGTGGTGGTGGTGGTGGTGGTTGCTGTTATTGTTGTTTTTTGTTTGAGATAGGGCCTTGCTCTGTCACGTAGGCTGGAGTACAGTGGTGTGATCATGGCTCACTGCAGCCTCGACCTCCCTGGCTAAAGCAATCCTCCCACCTCAGCCTCCCGAGTAGCTATGACTACAGGTGCACCTCACCACACCCAGCTAATTTTTGTATTTTTTGTATAGATGAGGTTTTGCCATTTTGCTCAGGTTGGTCTTGAACTCCAGGGCTCAAGCAATCTGCCTGCCTTGGCCTCCCAAAGTGCTCTGATTATAGGTTAGTTTTAATACTCCTAGGATAGCAGGAATGGGATTGCTGGGTCATATGGTAAATATATGTTTAACTTTATAAGACACTGTCAAATCCTTTTTCAGAGTGGCTGTACTGTTCTGCATTTTCAACAGCAATGTATGGGAGTCCAGTTGCTCTGCATCTTCACCAGTGTTTAGTACTGTCAGTTTGTTTGTTTGTTTTTTAGAGATAAAGTCTCGCTCTGTTACCCAGGCTGGAGTGCAGTGGCGTGATCACAGCTCACTACAGCCTTGACCTCCCTGGCTCAAGCAATCCTCCTACCTCAGCTGGGACTGAGGTGCACACCACTCCCAGCCCAGCTGTTTTTTAAAATTTCTTGTAGAGATGGGGGTCTCACTGTGTTGCTTAGACTGGTGTCAAACTCCTGGCCTCAAGCAGTCTTCCCCGCTTGGCCTCCCAAAGTGCTTGGATTACAGGCATGAGCTGCCACACCTGGCACTATTTTTTTTATTTTAGCCATTCTAATATGTATGTAAAATATATTAGACATATATTTACCATATGACCAGCAATCCCATTCCTGAGTATCTACCCTAGGAACATTAAAACTATTAAAAGTGATCCATGAGTTATTAAGAAGTGTGTTAGTTTCCTAATATTTTGAGGTCTTATATACATCGAACCATCGAAATTTCTGTTATTGATTTCTAAAATAATTCTGTTGTAGTCAGAGAACATACATTGCATTATTTAAGTTCTTTTAAACTTAGAGTTGGTTTATGGCCTGGAATATGGTTTGTCTTGGAAAAAGTTACTTAATAGTGTTATTCAAGTTTCTATATCTTCACAGATTTTTCTGTTTATGTGTTCTATAATTTATTGAGAAGAGGGTATTGAAATCTCTGACTGTAATTGTAGATTTTCCTGTTTCTCATTAAAATTCTATCCATTTTTGCTTTGTGTATTTTGAAGCTCTGTTATTAGGTGCATAAACATTTAGGACTTTTATACCCTCTTGATCAATTGACACCTTTATATATATATATACATATATATATATATATATATACATATATATATATATATGTATATATATATATATATTTTTTTTTTTTTTTTTTGAGACAGAGTCTCGCTCTGTCGCCCAGGCTGGAGTGCAGTGGTGTGATCTCGGCTCACTGCAAGCTCCACCTCCCGGGTTCATGCCATTCTCCTGCCTCAGCCTCCCGAGTAGCTGGGCTACAGGCGCCCGCCACCACGCCTGGCTAATTTTTGTATTTTTAGTAAAGACGGGGTTTCACCGTGTTAGCCAGGCTGGTCTCGATCTCCTGACCTTGTGATCCACCCGCCTCTGTCTCCCAAAGTGCTGGGATTACAGGCGTGAGCCACCACACCCGGCTTATATATCTATATATTTTTTGAGATGGAGTCTCGCTCTGTTGCCCAGGCTGGAGTGCAGTGGTGCAGTCTCGGCTCACTGCAAGCTCTGCCTCCTGGGTTCATGCCATTCTCCTGCCTCAGCCTCCCAAGTAGCTGGGACTACAGGCGCCCGCCACCATGCCCAGCTAATTTTTTTTGTAATTTTAGTAGAGACAGGGTTTCACTGTATTAGCCAGGATAGTCTCGATCTCCTGACCTCGTGATCCACCCGCCTCAGCCTCCCAAAGTGCTGGGATTATAGGCATGAACCACCACACCCGGCCACCTTTATTGTTACTAAATGAACTTCTTTATCACAGGTAATATTCTTTGCTCTGAAATATATTGTGTTTGATATTAATATAGTCACTCCAGCTTTCTTCTGATTAGTGTTAGCATAGTATATCTTTGTTCACCCTTTTAGTTTTGGCCTATTTGTGTCTTAATATTTAAGTGGGGTTTTTGTACACAGCATATATTGAGTCTTATCTATACTGACAACTTCTATGGTTTGATTGGAGTGTTTACATTTGATGTGATTATTGATATGGTTAGGTTTTGCTATTTACTTTCTGTTTGTCCTGTCTGTTCCTTGTTCCCTTTTTCCTCTTTTTTGCTTTTTTAAATTAAGTATTTAAATTGGGTATTTTTATGTGTTTTATTGCTTTTGTTGGCTATAACTCTTTATTTCCTTAGTGGTTAATTTAGGGTTTAGAGTATGCATCTTTCACCTAGCATAGCCTACCTTCAAGTGATATTAGTATACTTCCATTTCTCGCCTCCTAGCCCTTGTACTATTATTGTCATACATTTTTCTTTACATATGTTATTAATCCTACACTACATTTTTATTTTTTGTTTAAGCATTTTAAATATCTTTTAAAGAGATTTAAATAATAAGAAAAATCTTTTAATTTGCCTAATGTATCCAGTGTTTTTCACTTCTTTATGTAAATTTCTATTTCTGCCTGATATCATTTTAGTTTATTTATTTAATTAATTAGTTTGAAACAGGATCTCTGTCACCCAGGCTGGAGTGCAGTGACACCATCGTGGCTCACTGCAGCCTTGACCTCTCGGGCTCAAGTGATCCTCCAAGCACATGCCACCACACCTGGCTAATTAAAAAAAAATTTTTTTTTTAGAAGAAAGGTCTCCTTTTGTTGCCCAGGATGGTCTTGAACTTCAGGGCTCAAGTGATCCTCCCACCTCAGCGTCCCAAAGTTCTGGGATTATAGGTGGGAGCTACTATACCCTGCTCCTTTTCCTTTAGCCTAAAAGCCTTTCTTTTACATTATTTATTTTAATGCTAGTTTGTTGATGATGAATTCTTTCAATTTTTGTATATCTAAAAAGGCTTTATTTCACTTTAATTTCCTGAAAAATATGTTTTCTGTGTATGGAATGCCAGAGTGTCGAGTTTTTTTCTTTCAGTACTTTCAAGATGTTGCTTCACTGTTTCTCACTTGCATGGTTTCCTTCAGTAAGTCTGCTGTTATTTTTTACTTTGTTCCTCTGTACATGGCATGTCTTTCTTCTTCTGGCTGCTTTCAAATGTTGTCTTTATCCATAATTTTTATATAGTTTTTCTTCTCAAATGTGTGGGTTTATAGTTTTAATCAAATTTAGAAAATTTTTTTTCATTATTCCTACAAAATTTTTTTCTATTTCTTCCCTCTTTTGGGGATTTCAGTCACACTTGTATTAGGCCCCTTCAAATGATCTCACACCTCAGTTCTTCTCTTTTTTTCAGTCTTTTTTATTCCTTTGTTTCATTTTGTTTCTATTGCTGTGTCTTCAAGTTCACTAATCTTTTCTTCTGCCCATCTAATTTTTCCTCTGAAATCATCATGTTAATCTAATCTGATATATTTTTCATCTCAGACCTTGTAGCTGTGTCTCTAAAAGCTCAATATAGATATAGAAAGATATAGATATAACAGTTATAACCTTGTAGAAAAAGTTATAACTGTTTTGTCTGCTAATTCTAATGTCTTTATTGACTCTGGTTCAGCTTTAGTTGATCAATTTTTCTCTTTATTATGGCTTATATTTTCTTGCCTTTCTATAGCCCAAGTAATTTCTTTATTGGATCCTAGACATTGTGAATTTTACTCCATTGAATGCTGGATATTTTTATATTCCTCTAAATATTCTTGAGCTTTGTTCTGGGATGCAATATGTTACTTAGAAATAGTTTGATTATCTAACTTCTAAGATTTGATGGGTGATAACAGAGGAGCATTTATTCTAGGGCTAATTTTTCCCACTACTGAGGCAAGATTTTTCGGAGTACTCTACATAATCCCTGTGAATTATGACGCTTTCCGGTCTTGCTGGTGGAAACAGGCATTATTCTTGGCCCTCTGTGAGCTCAGCTTACTCTCCCCACTAATTACTTCAGGTGGTTCTTTCCCCAGTGTCAGCTAGTGTCCTCATACTCACACATTGAAAGCATCACGAATGTACTCCAGCCGGTAAGAAAGGATGACAGTGGCAGCAGGGCTTTTACAAGACTTCATAGACCCTAGGCATTCACACAGTCCAAGACCCTACTCCACTATATATTAAGCAACTTAAAATTTATCTCATGTTCTACATTAAATATTTTTTTAAAAACTGTAACATATGAAAGCCTTTTTATAATGTGCACAATTTTGAGGGTTTTTTTTTTTTGAGGCAGGGTCTCACTCTGTCATCTAGGGTAGAATGCAGGGGCACAATCTTAGCTCACTGCAACCTCAAACTCCTGGGCTCAAGAAATTCTCCCACCCCACCCTCCCAAGTAGCTACAGATGCATACCACCATGCCCAGCTAATTTTTAAATTTTTTATATAGATGGGATCTTGCTATGTTGCCCAAGCTAGTCTCGAACTCCTGGCCTCAAGCAATCCTCCCACTTTGGCCTCCTGAAGTGCTGGGATTATGGGCATGAACCACTCCACAGGCCCTACAATTTTGAATTTTCTGAAGTAAAGATTACTTGTTCTCTTCTTGTAGATGTGAACTTTATTTGTATACATATACAGACTTTATATATTTATAAGTTGACGTATACATATATATGTGTGTGTATACACACACACACACAGAGTGGAGCTAATAAATTGTAAATATTTTTGTAAATATTTAATTATCATCCACAGGAGCAATAAGTATTTCATTCCTCAAATCTGTGGCACAGATAGAAGTGGAATTTTATGGGTCTTCTTTTGGTCAATTCTTTTTTTAATGTCTCAGACATTTCTGGAAGTTCTTGAAAAATCTCATGGGCCCTGAGCACTGTGTCTGCAGAACTCCTGGGCAGCAGCAGTGGGAAAGGAGAAAAGGGAACAAATCAGACAGTCGGGATTGGGAGTGCTTGAACTGCATCTGATTGGGGGTGAAGGAAGGAAAGGGAGGAGAGTTGTGGCTCACTGCCCACCTGGCTTGGGCACAGCCATCTGCAGAGAGAAAGAGAATGAGGAGAAGGCATAAGTTGTAGGAGAGAGGGTGAATTGTATTTGGGACAGAAAGACATCTGCCCTCCTATCAACAAGGGTATCAAATTCCTCTTTCCTTCTTAGTACACATCATCTAGGGTTGGCCTGGAAAATACCTGCCTCCTCTAATGTCCTTACTAATATGAAGAGCATATCCTAAGAATGTGGTAGTAGTCCTCTGGTAATTAAGGAAGATGCCAGACTGTGGAATAAAGAGTCTCTATAAGCTATTGTGCTAGAAAAGGATGGTGTGCTATCTTCTCGTTGCTTCCTTTTTTCCAGAATTCCTTTGTTTACTTCTCTTATCAGCTTTTCAGAGTTTCACAGAGGTTCCCAGTGCCACCTTCTGTGATGTCATTCCCCAGAGGAAGTCAGACCCAGAAGATAAAGCACCCCATTGGTACACGAAAGGGACCATTGGAGGTGCCACCCCCAACAGAGAAGGACTGGCCTAAAGACGATGAAGAGGATCATGTCCTCGTGGATCCAGGTGACGAGGTGGATTCCTTGCCTCAGCCTTATCGAATGATCAACAAGCTGGTGAACCTTCTGTTTGACCAGTCTTGGGAAATTATTGAAGAGAGGAAAGCACTGAGGGAAGCTGAGAGCAGCCAGATCCAGCCCACCATCTACCCTCCACTTGGAGAAATCCAGGTATGGAGTAAGCAGTTGACCAGGAGCCCCTGTTTCTCAGTTGAGTGTTAATAAATGAAAGCCCCTGATCCAGAAAGGAATTCCTACTAGAAAGCTGCATTCAGTAAGTCAGTGCATTTTTGAAAGATTAGAAGCATGCTGATGTTGATTAAAATGATCTGGTAATTGCCTGGGGAAATATGGGGTATTCTGGTTAATTGAATATTATCCTTTTATATTCAGTGGTTGTTACTGAAAAATCTTCTTAATGTATTAATCTACTCTCTTGCTGGATGGCTGAGGATCTGCCAGTGCCTTGGCTACCGTTCTTCCCACAGTGCACTAGCTGAATAAAGTACGGGGCCTGTGGTCATGCCTAGTGTTGTGAATATGCATTTGTTCTCAACTTACTTGTTTTCTCTGTTCTCTTTGCCCTAACAGTGAAATACCATGAATTTCTTGATGCTTAGGCAAGAGTTTTAGATGAACACTATGTTTGGGAATGTTGTTTTTTGGGTTTTTTTTTTTTTTTGAGACGGAGTTTTGCCCTTGTTGCCCAGGCTGGAGTGCAATGGTGTGATCTCGGCTCACTGTAACTTCCGCCTCCCAGGTTCAAGCATTCTCCCACCTCAGCCTCCCAAGTAGCTGGGATTACAGGGATATGCCATCATACCCGGATAATTTTTGTATTTTTAGTAGAGACGGGGTTTCACCATGTTTTTTTGTTTGTTTGTTTGTTTGTTTTTGTTTTGTTTTGTTTTGTTTTTTGAGACAGAGTCTCGCTGTCGTCCAGGCTGGAGTGCAGTGGCGCGATCTCGGCTCACTGCAGGCCCCGCCCCGCGGGGTTCACGCCATTCTCCTGCCTCAGCCTCCCGAGTAGCTGGGACTACAGGCGCCCGCCACCTCGCCTGGCTAATTTTTTTGTATTTTTAGTAGAGACGGGGTTTCACTGTGTTAGCCAGGATGGTCTCGATCTCCTGACCTCATGATCCGCCCGCCTCGGCCTCCCAAAGTGCTGGGATTACAGGCGTGAGCCACCGCGCCCGGCCCTATGGGGTTTCACCATGTTGGCCAGGCTAGTCTCAAACCCTTGACCTCATGTGATCTGCCCACCTCGGCCTCCCAAAGTGCTGGGATTACAGGCGTTAGCCACTGCGTCCAGCCAGGAAATGTTATTATTGTCTAGGAAGGGCCCCTGAATGTCTCTGAGAAGCTAACTCATATTATTTGAAAACAGTGACAACTGAAAATAATATTTTTTCTTTGTTTTCCCAGCTCAACAAAATGCCAAATTGTATGGCTGTTTCCCAAGACTATGTGTTTATTGGAGGAGCCAAAGGATTCTCAATTTATAATCTGTACAGTGCTAAACAAATATATGCGTGGGAAAAGCTTAAGGTTGATGTCACTTCCATCTGGGCCACAGATTTGGGGAATGAAATACTTATTGCTCCTGTGGATGAAATGGGTATTGTTCTTCATCTTCCTTTTTAGCCTCATTTACAGGTACCTGTAGACTGTTGTCAATTTAATCTCCTTTCGAGGTATTGGTGGGGCCAGGCATGGAGACTTCTCCCTGGTCATGTAATAGTACCTATATGTACAGAACAGGTATGGTGGGTCAGATACTGTTCTACCATTTCACATGTGCTAGCCCATTTAATCCTCATGGCAGCCTTAGGGGGGAAGTAAAATTTTGTATTCCTGTTCAGAAGAGGCAACTGACTTATGGAAGTTAAATAACTTACTTGAGGTAACATGGAAAGTCAGGCTGCAAACCAGGCAATATGGCCCTGGAGTCCACACCCTTCCAGCACTCAGCAGTCCTCTCATACAAACCAGAGCTTGCCCTTTTTCCCCCAGCCTGAGGATGAACCAGGCCTCCATGAGGAATATGGTCTCAAAAACTGTAGACAGTGTCCTAGATAGGTGAGCTGTTACTCTTGGTTGCCCCTCAAAAGCTAGGCTCCCTCTAGCCTGTCCTTATGTTTGGGTGAAACAGACTGTTACCTCTGGATATGAGGAGCTTTCCTACTTTGTGGAGGATGAGAAGGCAAATGTCAGCATTGGCTGGAAGTGAGTGAGGTGGCTGTGTCATATTGTGGCAGGCAGAGCGGAAAGTGCCTGCTCACTTGGAGATCATCTGTGAAGGCATGCATCTCTCTAGACATCAGGCTCTGCTCAACCAGCACAGGCACACTGAAGAACTTTCTGCAGGAGAGTGACCTGACCAGACTGGCATTTAAGAAGGGCACTCTAGCAGGAGTTTGAAAAAGGCAAAATGAGAGGCAGAAAAACTATGCAGTCATTAAGGAGAGAAAATTCTGAACATCTGAACCAAGATAGGGGCTGCTAAAATGAAAAGAAAGGCCAGACGTGGTGGCTCATGCCTGTAATCCCAGCACTTTGGGAAGCCTAGGCAGGTGGATCACTTGAGGTCAGGAGTTTGACACCAGCCTGGCCAACATGGTGAAACCCCGTCTCTACTAAAAATACAAAAACAAAAAACAAAAACTAGCCGGGCATGGTGGTGGGCACCTGTAATCCCAGCTACTTGGGAGGCTGAGGAAGGAGAATTGCTTGAACCCAGGAGGCGGAGATTACAGTGAGCTGAGATGGCATCATTGCACTCCAGCCTGGGTGACAGAATGAGACTCCATCTCAAAAAAAAAAAAAAAAAAAGTGTACTATGGTTATGTAAGATGTTAACGTTAGGGGAAGCAAGACAAGGGATACAAAGAAACTCTGTACTATTTTTGTAACTTTTTTATAAGTCTAAAATTAGTTCAAAATAAAAAGCTTAAAAAAATGAAAGGAATGTTTAATGGAAAAACTTAGGGAATGATGGAATATGCATATGGGTCAAGTAGTGGGAAAGTGTGCTGGGGGGCAATGAACGAGAATGCCTCCCCCTTTGTGCCTTAGATAACTAGGTGGATGATGATGTCATTTCTTGATAACAGTTATGGGAAAATAAGATTTCAGGGTTCTGTGAGTTGAAGAATTCCATTTGAACATGCGCAGACTTGAGGCATCTAGGGGATATCTCTGTGGGAATGTTGATGCTCAGAAGGAGTTTGGTGTAAAGATAGGATCATATGTGTCACGCTACATTATACTAGTTGGTTTCAAGTCTGTGTAACCCTCAGTATGATGAATCTGAAGGTAGACTGTCTTGGTGTCCCTAGCACATTTGTTGGCATGAATCAGATATCCCATGAATCTGTATTGGGTTGAGTTAGACATTTACCCACAGTGGGGCAGATGCCTTTACAAGGTTATATTATGGTATAGAGAGGCAAGTCATAAGTCTGTGGGAGGCACCTCAAGAAAGAGGTAAGAAGTCATGGTGGGTGATGGTTGTATACTGGAGCCATTAGGTTAAATGAGAATTAGATTAACGTATTTACTTATTAATTCAACAAAATTAACTGCACGAGGAGCTTGTTGGGATTGAGAGGCAAGACACATGGAAGAGTGAGCTATGATCTTTCCCTCAAAGAATCTATGAATTCTCAAGAGGAATACAATACATTTGCAGCAAACAGTTGGATAATGGTGTGAAGCAGTAAGGGATGGTGTGCTCAATCAGGCAGATAGGAATCAACCAGCGGATGGATGTAGCCCATGTCTTACGAAGACGTCTGGGAGATGCCGGTGGAGCCAGGGTACGTAGAGAGGACCCAGGAAGGAAAACAACCTGAACATTCAAGTGAGGGGTGGAGGAAGTCAGGGAGACCAAGAGCAGCATAGGCAGTGGAGGGGCTGGGAAGGAGGCCTCAGAATGAGCGAGCTCATGATGGTAAGTTCACAAAGTCCAATATAAAACTTCTAATTTCTCTTCAGCTCGATTGTCTGTCTTACATTCTCACTTATTTTTCTGTTTCAGGTATCATTAGACTCTTTTATTTTTATAAGGAAGGTCTTTACCTAGTCAAAGCCATCAATGAAGTGGTGAGTTCCTGTTCTTTCACCGTTAGCTGGGCCAAAAGCTGTAGCAAATTAAGTTTACTTTTAATATGGAAGCAATGATAGCTGGCCTAGATTAGAAAGAAATAGAAACCTCCATGGCCAGAGAGCCTTCTCCAAAATATCCAATTAAAAGATCCCCCACCATCAAAGGGTACATGCTGAATTCCTTGGATTTAGTTACCCTGTTGTCAAAAAAAGAAAATTAGCAAAGGAACTCCAGATTTTTCTTTTGAGAATCAGACCAACACATCTAATAAGTACTTAAAAGTCCCTAAATAGCCTGGGCTGTTTCACATTCCCCTTCCCTTGCCCATGCTGTTCCTTCTGCTTCAAATGCTCTCCTTGTCTCCCTACCAAAATTTTCCCCATTCTTCAAGACCAGCTCAAATATGTCCTCTAAGATACTTTCCCTTATATACTCAAGAGGAAGTGATCTCTCCCTGCTTTGTGCCACTGACAAAGAGAACACAGTTTCTACCAGTGTTTCCCACACCCTCTACCCTAATTTGTTCATATGACTGCTTCTCCTGAGGGAAGAGGACCTGTCTTATTTACCTTTTGAATCCCCTTTTCCCAGATCATTGCCTACAATACTGTAAGTTCTCAGAAAGTATTTTTAAATCAATGAATTCCCAAAGGAGAGGGTATTGCTCAGAGTAAGGTTTTTTTTTTTCTTAAATAGAGACAGGGTCTTGCCATGTTGTTGCCCAGCCTGGTCATGAACTCCTGGCCTCAGGTGATCCTCCTGCCTCAGCCTCCCAAAGTACTGGGATTACAGGTGTGAGTCATAGTAGATTTTTTATTATAATTTGTCTTCTAAGAAATACTATTGATGGGCACCAAGGCAATTCAGTGGGGGCCAAAAGAAAGTATTTTCAACAAATAATGCTAAAACACTGGAAAAACAAATATGGAAAAGTGAACCTCAACTCTACTTCACACCATATATAAAAATTAATTTGATAGAGATTTTAGATCTAAATGTAAAGGCCAAAAAAATTTCTTCTTGAAAAAAAAAAAACAGAGGAATTTTTTTTGCCACCTTGGGGCAGGCAGAGATTTCTTAGGACCATGAAAAGCACTGATCATAAAAGAAAATATTAATATTGGACTTCATTCCTCACACCATATACAAAAAGTAACTCAAAATGGATCATATACCTGTATGTAAAACCTAAAACTATAAAACTTCCAGGCTGAAACATAGGAGAAAGTGATCCTGGGTTAGGCAAAGATATTTTAGCCACAATACCAAAAGCGTGATCCATAAAAGAAAAGATAAACTGGACTTTATCTAAATTTAAAACTTCTGTAAAAGACATTGTTAATGGAATGAAAAGACAACCCATTGACTGGGAGAATTCATTGCAAATTACATATGTGATAAGGGACTTGTAACCGGAATATATAAAGAACTCTCAAAACAAGGGAAGATGTAACTTTTTTTTAATGGACAAAGGATTTGAAAGGAATTCACCAAAGAAGATGTATGGAAGGCAAATAAGATGCTCAAGATCATTAGTCATTAGGGAGGTGGAAATTAAAATCACAATGAGATATAATTACACATGTATTAGAATCCTCAAATTAAAAAGACTCACCAAAAATAGGCCAGGCACGTTGGCTCATGCCTGTAATCCCAGCACTTTGGGAGGCAGGCAGGTGGATCATTTAAGGCCAGGAGTTTGAAAACACCCTGGCCAACATAGTGAAACCCCATCTCTACTAAAAATAGAAAAATTAGTTGAGCATGGTGGCAGGCGCCTATATCCCAGCTACTCAGGAGGCTGAGACAGGAGAATCACTTGAACCCGGGAGGCAGAGGTTGAAGTGAGCTGAGATTGCACCACTACACTCCAGTCTGGGTGACAGAGCAAGACTGTTTCAAAACACACAGATACACACAGAGACACAGACACACACACACAAATAAAAAAATAATAAAAAACAAAGGAAAAAATAAAAATGAAAAAAAGGAAAATAAAAAATAAATAAAAACACCATACCAAGTGTTGGCAAAGATATGCAACAATTGGAACTCTTCCTATGCACTGCTGGTGGTAAAGTATAATAGTACAACCACTTTGGCAGTTTCTTCAAAAGTTAAACATGTACTTACCGTGTGATCCAGCCATTCCACTCCTAAGTATTTACCCAGGAGAAATGAAAGTGTATGCCCATACCAAGGCTTGTACGTGAATGTTCATAGCAGCTTTATTTGTAATAGCCAAAAACTGGAAACCATCCAAATGTCCATCAACAGGTGAATGGATAAGTAATTGTGGTGTATCCATACAATGGGATATACTATTCAATAAAAAGGAGTGAACTATTAATTCATATAACATGTATAAATTTCAAAATAATTAAGTGAAAGAAGTCAGATAAAAAATACATAACTGTATGGTTCCATTTTTATAAAACTGTAGAAAATGCAAACTAACCTAGTGATGGAAAACAGATCTGTTGTTGCCTGGGGCAACACAACACAGAGGCAGGAGGAACCATTTGGAGGTGATGGATATGTTCACTGTCTTGATTGTGGTGTTGGTTTCAAGAGGTACACATATGTCAAAACTTATCTAATTGTACACTTCAAACATGCTATTATGTCATGATACCCCTAATAAAGCTGTTAAACAATTTCAAATTTCTGCTCATCAAAAGATGCTATTAGAGTTCAGTCAGTAGCAGGAGCAGAGAGCGGACCCCAGAGAGCCCTGAACAGCCCCACCTCCACCCGTCCTAGTGACAGTCACACCCTGGAGGAGCTACAGTTGTCGCAGCTGGCCGCAGTCACCATCACCACTACACTGAGCAAGGAGGCTGAGACCCAGCAGCTGCCAGTCCTCAGCAGTGCCCACATCCGCACCACAAGAAGTGGTTGCTAGGGTGGCTAGGACAAGAGGGTCATTGCAGTGAAAATTTCGGAAACATGATTCAGTGTCAGGAATGGATATGGTTTCATCAACAGAAAGGACATCAAGGAGGTGTGTTTGGACAGCAGACAGTCATAAAAGAATAACCCCAGGAAGTGCTTTCCCAATGTAGTAGATGGAGTTTGAGGTTATTGAGGGGTATGGAGGTTGCAAATGTTACAGGCCCTAATTGCGTTCCCATGCAAGGCAGTAGGTCTGCAGCAGACTAACCATTATGAATGCCGTCCACATCGCAGGGCCAGTCCTCCACTCACTCACCAGCCAAATTATCAGAATAGTGAGAGTGGGGAAAGGACCAAGGGTCAGAGAGTGTTCCTGAAGGCCAGGTTCAACAGCTGGCCCAGGCATGGGTTTCTAGTCTGTGGTTACCCTGTGGGTACCCACGTTATTGTGGTGCACCACTACTGTGGCTGTGACAACCAGGTGCCCACACTATTGCAGCCGTCCTGTGCAGGAAGAAGTGATGGAGGTACTGATAACCAGGGTGCATGAGAACAAGGTGGACCAGTGACGCAATCCTAGACCACAATTCTCCAGGGCCCCTTCTCACCAAAGACAGCTTAGAGAGGTCAGCAATGAAGAGGAGAAGGAAAATCAAGATGAGACACAAGGTCAGCAGCTGCAACTTCAGTTACAGATGTAGATGTTCTGAAAATCCTAAACCCCAGTGTGGCAGAGACAAAAGCAAAGGATCCACCAGCTAAGAATGCCTTGGATCCTGAGGCTGGGCAGGGTGGGGGTGATTTACTTATTGCTTTATTTATTTTTTGCATGTTAACCAGATAACTAGAACTAATTGCATTATCAGTGCAGCATCTGGTTTTTAAAAAGCCAAACTGCAAACTGCTAATAAAGGCCTTAAATAATAATAATAAATATACTAAGAAAATGTAAAAACAAGCCACAGACTGGGAGAAAATACCTGTTTATATATATATATATATTTTACATATACTTATATATCCTTTTAAGTATTTGTATCCAGAATATATAAAGAACTCCAAATCAATAATAAAAAGACAACCCAATAAAAAATAGGCAAAAGATTTAAACTGACATTTACAAAAGGAGACAGTGTTTTGCCATGTTGCCCAGACTGGTCTTGAACTCCTGGACCCAAGCAGTCCTCCCACCTTGGCCTCCCAAAGTGCTGAGATTACAGGTGAGGTAGTTTCTTACAAAGTTAAACCTATGATACATCAAGCCCATTTTTAGGTATTTACCCAAAAGAAATGAAAACATTTGTTCACAAAAAGATTTGTACAAGATGTTCATAGCAGCTGTATTTGTAATAATAAAAAAAAAAAAACATAATCAAGGCTGGGTACAGTGGCTCATGCCTGTAATCCCAGTACTTTGGAAGGCTGAGGCGGGCAGATCACAAGGTCAGTAGAACAAGACCATCCTAGCTAACACGGTGAAACCCCGTCTCTACTAAAAATACAAAAAATTAGCCAGGTGTGGTGACAGGCGCCTGTAGTCCCAGCTACTTGGGAGGCTGAGGCAGGAGAATTGCTTGAACCCGGGAGGCGGAGATTGCAGTGAGCTGAGGTCGCACCACTGCACTCCAGCTTGGACGACAGAGTGAGACTCCGTCTCAAAACAAAAACAAAAACAAAAAAAACATAATCAGAGAACAAATGAAAACCTGTGGTAGACTAAGTCAATGAAACACTAATCGGCAATAATAAATAATAAACAACTGATGATTACAACTCAGCAGATGAAACTCAAAAACATCAAGTTGAATGACAGAAGCCAGACACAAAAGAGTACATTCTCATTATATGAAACTTAAGAACAGGCGAAATTTATCTGTGTTAGTGATGGAAAGCAGAACATTGGTTGTATATGGAAGTGTAATTGGCTCAAACAGGCATAAGGTAACTTTCTAGGATAATGGTAACGTCCTATACCTTTGGGTGTTAGTTACATGGATGTATAAGTTTGTCAAAACTCATCAAGTTATGCATTTAATACCTGTGCCTCTACCTATATTTAAATTTTATCTTTAAATAAACTCTCCTAAGAAAAAAAAATACTGGGAATATCACGCAACTCATTTTATGAGACCAGCATAACTATGATATTCAAATTATCAGCGACGTTACAAAAAAGGTGCTGTTGGTGGATTAAAACACAAAAATGTTTAAAATCCATTAATTCATAATAATATATCTTAAATACTTTATTGTCACCTTTGGAAGTTGTGAGGGCACAAACTCAGTATTCTGAAAACTGATAAGGGAAAGAATCAAGCTTTTATCCTGACTTTTTCATATGGGCAACCAAATTTCAAGGCAGCCAAATAGTTGATGATGGAAAGATCTTCCTTATAGAAGAATTCTAACAAATGCAGAAGGAAGGATAGAACTGAGGTATCCTACTCTTGTTGCATACTGCAAAGAATGGTCTAGGCAATAACCACCAATGGCTGATGGGGAAGTTTGTAATAAAGGAGTCAGGATGATAACTGTTCTCAATTGTCAACCTTAACATTACTGAAAGAGAGACAACCAGCTATTATGGGCCTCCTGATATGATGCAGTAGGAAGGACACTGTGCACCTGTGGAGGGTTCTTGCCAAAACATTGAACCTAAACCTAATCAAAGCTGTAGATCTGATTATCAGTTTACAGGAAATACAGGAACCATGGAGATGCAATCAGTCCAGTTCACAATGTGAAAAATTCCATAGGACAAATGACACGGTTTCTTCAGCAAATAAATGGCAAGCAGAAAAACAAATGAGGGAGCTAATATAAATTAAGAGACTTAGGAGATACATTAGGCTGGGCATGGTGGCTCATGCCCCTATAATCCCAGAACTTTGAGAGGCCAACTTGGGAAGATCACTTGCAAGCCAGGAGTTCAAGACCAGCCTGGGCAACAAAGTGAGACTCCATCTGTCCTAAAATTTTTAAAAATTAGTGAGTCTCAAAAAAAAAAAAAAAAGATAGCATAACCATTCACATTGAGCCTTTCTGACCTTATCCACAATTTGAGCAGGTTTCATACTAGGGTTACATTCAGTCTCCACCACAGTCTAGATAGAGCCTTTTGTCCAGCAACTACCAGAGTTTTCAGTGTCATGTAGAATTTATTTCAATTTAGTTGAATAATTGGATGCCAGCATAGGCTTCAGGGTTTGCACACCTGACCAGGAGATCCAATAGTATACCATACATCACCAGGAGTATTTAAGAAACCAGGAAATAAGTTCAAAAACCTTACATAGAAAAGCGAGTTCTACTTCTTTACATACTATCTTGTCCAATTCCTGTACAAAAATGAGAAGTATGAAGCAGTTTGAAGCATCTTTTCATGTCCCAAGCTTTAAAAGAATTTCTATTCCTGGGTGCAAACCACAGAAGGTCCTAAAATACATTCTCTATCAGCAGGCTATGCCTACTCTATCAACATCTCTTTTGTTTTCAGGATGATACCAGCAAGCAAACTACCTGTATAAAGATGGAGATCTCTCAAGGAGGGGACTTTGCAGCCTTCCTCCTACAAGGCAAGATTAACCAAAGACTGTTAAGGTTCAAATTTTCAGTCTCTTCCAATCTTCCAAATGATCTCTTTAGTCCCTCCAAACCTTTTATTTAGAAATTATTTTCAATTTAAAGAGTTGCAAAGAAATTACAGAGTTCCCTTATGCCCTTCACCTAGCTTCCCTAATATTAATGTTCAACATGGCCACACCACATTTGTCAAAACTAAGCAAATGACATCGGTACGGTACTATTAACTAACTCTTAACTACAGATTTTTTTTTTTTCAGATTTCACTTTTTCCACTAATCTTTTTTTTTTCCTCCAAAGTTCAGTCTGGGATACCATATTATATTTAGTCATTGTGTCTCCTTAGTCTCCTCCTATCTGGGATGGTTTCTTGGCCTTTCCTCATTTTTCAAGGCCTTAACATTTTTAAAGAGTACCAATCAGGTATTTTGTAGAATGTCCCTCAATTTCAGTTTGTCTAATATTTTTCTCATGATTCAACTGGGGTTAAGGATTTGGGGGAAGATACAACAGAGTTGACAAGCTTTTCTCATTGCATCATATCAAGCGATACATGATAGCAGCATGACTCACTACTGCTAATATTAACCTTAATCACTTCAAGTGGTGTCCGCCAGCTTTCTCCACTGTAGAGCTACTGTTTTCCTCTTCCCATCCTCTGTAAGGAGCAAGTCACTACATCTAGACCACACTCAAGGGAAAATGATAGAAGTACCACTTCCTGGCCGGGCGCGGTGGCTCACGCCTGTAATCCCAGCACTTTGGGAGGCCAAGGCAGGCGGATCACCTGAGGTTAGGAGTTCAAGACCAGCCTGGCCAACATGGTGAAACCCATCTCTACTAAAAATACAACAATTAGCCAGACATGGTGGTGGGCACCTGTAATCCCACCTACTGGGGAGGCTGAGACAGGAGAATCGCTTGAACCTGGGAGGCAGAGGTTGCAGTGAGCCGAGATCATGTCATTGCACTCCAGCCTGGGCAACAAAGAACGAAACTCCATCTTAAAAAAAAAAAAAAAAGTATCGCCTCCTGGAGGTAAGAGAATCAAAGAATTTTTGGACATGTGTTAAAACCACCACAGTAATTAATAAACACCTTGAGGGAGATACTTTGAGATGATGCTGATGTGCTGTTTCTCTTTAATGTTTTACCCACCAATCTCAGCATTCATCATTGGATCTTGCCTGCTGCAGTTATCACTGGGATAATAGAACATATTTTATTCAAATGCTTGTTGCCTTGATTTTTAATCTTTAAGTATTTAGATATACGGTATATTGGCCTCTATTTTATACTGTTGTCCAAGCCCCCTCCAATGTCAGGTATTTGAGGAAGATATGCATTTTATTTATTATTATTATTTTTTGGGAAGGAGTCTTGCTCTGTCACCCAGGCTGGAGTGCAGTGGCATGATCTCGGCTCACTGTAATCTCTGCTTCCCAGGTTCAAGTGATTCTCCCGCCTCAGCCTGCCAAATAGCTGGGATTACAGGTGCCTGCCAGCATGCCCGGCTAATTTTTATATTTTTAGTAGAGACGAGGTTTCACCATGTTGGCCAGGCTGGTCTCGAACTCCTGACCTCAGGTGATCCGCCCGCCTCGGCCTCCGAAAGTGCTAGGATTACAGGCATGAGCCACCACGCCTGGCCAAGGATATGCATTGTATAATGCTTTGTGTATTCAAGGAAACTTTTGTACCATCTGCATTGGTTTCCTGAGGCTGTCATAACAAAGTACCACAAACTGGGCAGCTTAAGACAATAGGTATTTATTCCCTCAGAGTCCTAGAGGCCAGAAGTCTGAAATTAAGGTGACCAGAAGATTACTTTTTAAGAAAAAATTTAGCCAGGATCCCATACCATGGGAGAATAACCTTTCCCAGGTTAACATGTACTTGGTATATAGAAGCTGAGCATGTTTCTTTGACAAGATAAAGTCCCACAGCCAACCCATGGGTTGTTATGTCCTCAAATATTGGTCAGAAGAATTCTTTAGGTACATCTTTCCCAATTCTAACCCTTCCTCAGACACACTCTTCTCAGTTGCTGATTCTGTATTTGCTGCCTTCCTCCCCAGACAGGTAAAACTGAAGGCAAAATGTCAGTGGATGTGATCGCTTCAGCAGCACATATACTAAAACTGGAACGATACAGAGACGATTAGCATGGCCCCTTGGCGAGGATGACACACAAATTCATGAAGCATTTATTTATTTATTTATTTGAGATGGAGTTCCGCTCTGTTGCCCAGGCTGGAGTGCAATGGCCTGATCTCGGCTCACTGCAACCTCCACCCACTGGGTTCAAGTGATTCTCCCACCTTAGCCTCCCGAGTAGGTGGGATTACAGGTGCACACATCACCACGCCCGGCTAATTTTTGTATTTTTAGTAGAAATGGGGTTTCACCATGTTGGCCAGGCTGAGAACTCCTGACTGCAGGTGTTCCACCCACCTCAGCCCCCCAAAGTGCTGAGATTACAGGCGTAAGCCACCATGCCCAGCCCCATATTTTTTTTTAATGTCAATGGAATTTACCATTTGCAACATAGAAAACTTGGGGGCTGGGCAGAACAATTTGGTTAAAAAGCTATTGCATGAGTGCTGTTAGTGTGAGAAGCCCCTGTTTCCCTTAGATAGGTGGTGGTGGGTTGAGGGGATAACTCTCCATGGGAAAGTTATGTGGGGCATGAGGACTTGCAATAACCATTGCAGAACTACTTCTCCTTCAATGTGTCAAAGTTGCCTGCTATGGAGGTGGCTGGTCTGTTTGCCAGCAGTTCTGAGAAGAAGACAGGCCATTTCTCAGAGGAAACTTGTGGCTGTCTTACAGTTGCTCAATGGTTCTCTGGTTTCCCAATGCAGGAGCCGGAGATATTTGGCTGGATGTGTATAAATTGCCCAAGGAGACTTGGCTCAAGAAAGTAGAGAACCCCCAACTCAATTCAAATCCGAAGAAAAAAGTCAGACAGCCGCAACTGGTAGGAAATATCTCTGCTTTCAGCTGACATGTTTCTCCCTACCCCTGACCCACATCTAGCCCAAGTCCTTGGAAACTTAGGGTGAATGAGGCCTCTGGGCTATAAGAGAGGACAATAGGAATATTGGCCCCTATCTCCCAAGTCAATTTCCTTTGGTTAAAATAAGATATTAAAAAGTAGAGGTGTCTTCAGTAGTGGGAATCACAGTATCTCTCTAGTCTGGGAGTTGCCTCTCCACTGAGACCACTCCCAGGCATTTCTCTGGAAGGAGGGCCTTTGTCCTGGAAGGAGGGTCTTTTATCCTGACTCCTGCTTCACTGGTCATCTTTTTTTCCCTTCTGGCTGAAATAATCTTTTCATGCCTCAAATTCCATTAAATTTTCCAGACTATGTATAAAGAGGTTGTTCTCAATATATAGAAATATATATATATTTTCTATTATCCTTAGAAAGTAGAAACTCTACCATTTCAGTTTATTTATATATGATGACTGGGCCTTGTGCTGTTTTTTGTTTTTGTTTTTGTTTTTTGAGTCTCGCTCTGTTGACTAGGCTGGAATGCAGTGGTGCGATCTCTGCTCACTGCAACCTCCGCCTCCCAGGTTCAAGCAATTCTCTTGCCTCAACCTCCTGAGTAGCTGCGACTACAGGTGCACGCTGCCATGCCCGTCTAATTTTTTTGTATTTTTAGTAGAGACGGGGTTTCACTGTGTTAGCCAGGATGGTCTCGATCTCCTGACCTCATGATCCACCCGCCTCGGCCTCCCAAAGTGCTGGGATTACAGGCATGAGCCACCGCACCTGGCCTATGCTGTGTTTTTAAGATATAGTTGCTCAGTAAATATTAAGACTTAATTTGCTTATTTATACAGTGTATGCTTATTATTTTTACTTTTAAACCACCAATGTTAATATATTAATATTAACTGAGCATCCCTTTAAAATACATTGTATTGGGTGCTAAATAAATTAGTGAAATTATTAATATAGGAGACCAAGTTTGAGAGTTACATTCACTGCTGAGCTCAAGTGGCTTTGAATACATGCCTTTATGCCCAGTGAATATCTTCATAATGGTGTGTAGTCCTATGTCCCTGGGAAAGTTACTAGCCCAGAGATATTCCTCTTCTAAGCTATTACAGAATGTTATTATTTGTACCTATTTTTTAACGCTTCACACATACTGCCTAGGTTTGTAGTTATCCTGTTATACATGAAAATCCTCTTGTCTTCAATGGATAATAAATTTCTAGATTGTTAAGACCATACCTTCTGCTTTTTATCAACAAATTCCATAGTATCATACTTGGTACTCAAAAGATATGTTTTTGTTTGGACTAATTTGTTATCCAAATAGGAAAAGCACCTTGAATGGGGTGGTTTCTCACCATAATTCACTTCTTTTTCATACACTGAGAAGCAGCCAATGAATGCCAGTTACAGTGGTAGTTCTTTTACTATGAATTATATTTAGAGTTACTTAAATGTAATTCTCAACATCACCAATATGTTTTGCCAATCAGAATATTTGCCTCAATTTAGATTCTTGTAATGGTGTTCTGACTGATCTCCTCAACTCTATTCATTCAGATTTCCTCTTGTTATTAACTATTTCCTGTTTCCCCACCTACCTTTTAAGATCCTGGAAAATAGGGATCGTGTGTTGAAGTTCAGCAGGCCAGAGGCCCACACAAATACTGGCCCTCCATATCTATTGCATGAATTCACTCTCAAGAGTAATTGAGGGGAAGAGAGAGCATGCCAGAAGATTAAAGGGGGTGCTAAACATACATCAAACCTATTGTGAATTAATTTCTCATTTTTCTCCTCAGAACACCCTTGGTCCCATTTCTGCAGATCCTTTAGAAATGGTAAGAAACTTTAAAGAAAATCTCCAGAGAGACTTAAGTTTGCATTTTAGAGATTTTTTTTTTTAAATTATTAATTATTTTTCTTTTTTTTTTTTTTTTTTTGAGACGGAGTTTCATTCTTGTCACTCTTGTTGCCCATGCAATGGAGCTATCTTGGCTCATCGCAACCTCTGCCCCCCAGGTTCAAGCGATTCTCCTGCCTCAGCCTCCTGAATAACTAGGATTACAGGCATGCACCACCACGCCTGGCTAATTTTGTATTTTTAGTAGAGACAGGGTTTCTCCATGTTGGTCAGGCTGGTCTTGAACTCCCGACCTCAAGTGATCTGCCTGCCTTGGCCTCCCAAAGTGCTGGGATTATAGGCATGAGTCAACGCACTGGGCCCAAGATTTTGATTTTTACTTGAAATTTACCTTAAATGTCAAATATGCTAATAAAATGTTCCACCTGGGCACTATTTTCAATTCTCAGTGACTTAATCTTGTGCCTCATATCCATTGAAGATGGCCTCCCATCCCTGAGAATAGTTGACCCAAGTCATTTGACCAGACATGGGTTTACTTGAAGTTAAGAGAGCTTAAATTTCAGGGCCCCTCACTTGGGCCCCTGGAAGGGGCCCTAGCAATGTGTTCATATGGTTATATATTTTTGTAAAATTAGCAAAGGTAACATATTTTAACCATAATCACTTAATTCCACTACCTCTTCACTCTAGCTTTCCTCCGTCACAATTGCCTCCATATTAGATGGAATTACAGTGGCTATGGGCATTTTGTGTTCATAGTTCTGTCTTCTTTTTCTTAAAAGAGGGTCCCATGAATCCTGGATTTGCCTCTACCAAAGTAACAGCCCAATTCACCAAGCCGAGTGATTTGGGGGTTTTGTGTTTGTTTTGGAATACCTTAGAGAACAGAGCAGGTTCACTGGAGCTTCCTGGCTCTTCCTGAGACCAGGAACACACCACGTCTTCAAAAGGCATGGCTCTTGGAGGACTCGGGCGTGTCAGTAGAGTAGTGGTGAACTTCTGAGATGGAAGTCTCTCGCTAGAGCCCTTTCTTTTTTCCCTTTCAAAGTTACATTAGGCCAGGCGGGGTGGCTCATGTCTGTAATCCCAACACTTTCGGAGCCTAAGGCAGGAGGATCTCTTGAGCTCAGGAATTTGACAGCAGCCTGGGCAACACGGCAAAACCTTGCCCCTACAAAAAATACAAAAAATGGCCAGGTGCGGTGGCTCACGCCTGTAATCCCAACACTTTGGGAGGCCGAGGCAGGCGGATCACGAGGTCAGGAGTTCGAGACCAGCCTGACCAACATGGTGAAACCCCATCTCTACTAAAAATACAAAAATTAGCTGGATGTGGTGGCGTGTGCCTGTAGTCTCAGCTACTCAGGAGGCTGAGGCAGGAGAATCGCTTGAACCCGGGAGGCGGAGGTTGCAGTGAGCCGAGATCACACCACTGCACTCCAGCCTGGGAGACAGCTGTCTTAAAAAAAAAAAAAATTAGCCAGGTGTGGTGGCACGTGGCTGTGGTCCCAGCTACTCAAAAGACTGAAGTGGGTGCATGGCTTGAGCCCTGGAGTGGAGGCTGCAGTGAGTCGAGATTGTACCACTGCACTCTAGCCTGGGCGACAGAGCAAGATCCTGTCTCATAAAAAATAATAAAAATAAAAATAATTATATTATATTTCACATTATACAAATAATATATGAATATATCACTCTTGGAAAAGTCAAGGAATTCAGATAAACAGCCCTCTCCAGAGGTAATCACCATTATTAGCTTGATATGGTTTTTTTTTTTTTTTTGTATTTTTAGTAGAGACAGGGTTTCACTATGTTGGCCAGGCTGGTCTCGAACCCCTGACCTCAGGTAATCCACCCGCTTCGACCTCCCAAAGTTCTGGGATTACAGGAATGAGCCACTGTGCCCAGCCCCAGTTGATGTGTATTTCCTAGATCTTTAGTGTGTATTTACATCACATTTATTTTGAAAAATATAGTTTTGTTTTATGGAATTTTTTTCTACATAAGTCGCATCATACTGTATATATTTTCTTATAAACTTGCATTTTTTTACTCATCAATGTGTTTGCACATTTTTTTCTTTTTCTTTTTTCATTTTGAAACGGGCTCACTCTGTCACTCAGGCTGGAATGCAATGGCATGATCGTGGCTCACTGCAGCCTCAACATCCTGGGCTCAAGCAATCCTCCCACCTCAGCTTCCCAAATAGCTAAGACTACAGTTGTGTGCTGCTATGCTTGTCTAATTTTTAAAATTTTTTATAGAAAAATGTGTTGCCCAGGCTGGGCATTATTTCTTCTTAAAATGTTAGGTAGACTTTACTAATGTGTCATCTAGTCCTGGAGCTTTCTTTGTGGAACTACAAATTCAACTGCTTTAATAGATCAAGCACTATTCAGGTTATCTGTTTCTTCCTGAGCAAGCTTTTGTACCTTGTGTCTTTCGAGTAATTTGTCCATTTTGTCTAAGTTGTTAAATTTATTGGCTTAAAGGGGTTCATAACATTCCATTATTATCCCTTCATTGTCTTTAAAAGCTATTGTGATGTCATCCCTCTCATTCCTGATATTGGTAATTTGTGTCTTCTATCTTTTTTTCTTAATCAGTTTGGCTAAAGGTTTGTCAATTTTATTCATCTTCTCAAAAGAACAAGATTTTAGTTTCATATAATTCTCCCTATTGTTTTTCTGCTCTCTATCTCACTGATTTCCAGTTTGTTTTTATTATTTCCTTTGTTCTGCCCACTTTGGGTTTAGTTTCCTCTTCTAATTTCTTTCTTTCTTTTTTTTTCTTTTTTTTGAAATGGAATCTCGCTCTGCCACCCAGGCTGGAGTGCACTGGCGTGATCTTGGCTCACTGCAACCTCCGTCTCCCAGGTTCAAGCAATTCTCTGCCTCAGCCTCCTGAGTAGCTGGGATTACAGGTGCCCGCCACCACGCCTGGCTAATTTTTGTATTTTTAGTAGAGACGGGGGTCTCACCATCTTGGCCAGGGTGGTCTTGAACTCCTGACCTCGTGATCCACCTGCCTCAGCCTCCCAAAGTGTTGGGATTATAGCCCTGAGCACTGCGCCCGGCTCCTCTTCTAGTTTCTTAAGGTAGAAGCTCAAATCATTGAGATAGTCTTTTCTGATATAGGCATTTAATGCTATACACTTGTATCTAAGTACTACTTTAAAATTTGATTTTTTTTATTTTCATTCATTTCAAAGTACTTTATAATTTGCTTTTGTATTTCTTTGACTAGTAGGTTTTAATTTTTTTTATTTTTGAGACAGTGTCTCATTCTGTTGCTCAGACTGGAGTGCAGTGGTGCAGTCTTGGCTCAATGCAACCTCTGCCTCCCGGGTTCAAGCGATTCTCCTGCCTCAGCCTCCCAAGTAGCTGGGATTACAGGCGCATGTCACCATGCCCAGCTAATTTTTGTATTTTTAGTAGAGATGGGGTTTCACCATATTGGTCAGGCTGGTCTTGAACTCCTGACCTCGTGATCTGCCCGCCTCGACCTTCCAAAGTGCTGGGATTATGGCATGAGCCACTGCGCCCAGCCAACTAGTAGATTTTTAGAAGTATGTTATTTACTGTCCAAATATTGGAAATGTTACAGGTGGCTTTTTTATGGGCTTCTCATAAAATCCGTTGTGATAAGAAAATCCATTGTGATCAGAAAACATACTTTATATATTTGAATCATTTTAAGTTTATTTAGATTTGTTTTATTCCCACAATGTGGATTATATTGGTAAGTGTTTATATGCACTTGAAAAGGATGTTTCAAGACCAATAAAGCTGTTATTGGTCAGGCTATTCAAGTCTTCTATCTCCTTCCTGTTTTTCCTTTTATAACCTTACTATATTCTTACTGATTTTCCATTTACTTATTCTGTACTTATTGAAAAAGGAGTCTCTAAGATTGTAGATTTATCTTTTTCTTCTTTCACTCTTACGACTTTTTGCTTCGTGTATTTTGAAGCTTTGTAATTAGATGCTTAACAATTTGGAATGTTTTGTCTTCGGATGAATTGATTGTTTTGTCATTATTCACTGACCCTTTGATTCCTGATAATATTCTTTGTTCAGAATTCTTCCATGTCAAATACTAATACGGCCACCCGAGCTTTCTTTTGATTCATTTTAGCAAGATATATCTTTTTCTATACTTTTATTCTTAACATGTTTGTGTCATTATATTCAATATAACGAGTTTCTTCTTTTTCCCTATGGTTTCAGATAGTGTTTCATAAAATGAGTTTCTTGGCCACGTGTGGTGGCTCATACCTGTAATCCCATTACTTTGGGAGGCAGAAGCAGGAGGATCACATGAGCCCAGGAGTTCAAGATCATCCTGAGCCGCATGGCGAGACCTCGTCTCTGCAAAACTAAATTAGCCGGGTGTGGTAGTGCACACCTGTGATCCCAGCTATTCAGAAGGCTGAGGTGGGAGGATTGCTTAAGCTCAGGAGGTCGATCCTGCAGTGAGCTGTGATTGTTCCACTACACTCCAGCCTGGGTGACAGAGCAAGATCCTGACACACACACACACACACACACACACACACACACAAAGTTTCTTTTTGACCTCATATAGTTTGGTCTTGCCCTTTCTAAAAAAATGGTTTCAAAGATGGACTCTCACTATGTTGCCCAGGCTGGAATGCAGTGGCTATTCACAGGCACAATCATAGCACATTGCCATCCCAAACTCCTAGCCTCAAGCGTTCTTCCCACTTCAGCCTCCAGAGTAGCTGGGACTACAAGTGTGTGTCACCATGCCCAGTAAGGGTCTAGCCTTTTTATAGAGTCTGACAATCTCTGCCTTTTCATTGGGGTTATTTAGACCATATACATTTAATGTGATTATTTATATGTTTGGGTTTAAATCTACAGTCTCGCTATTTACTTTTACAATATTGCTATTTACTTTCTATTTGTCTTCTCTTTTTCTTCTTTTTCCCCTTCTTTTCCACCTTCTTTTAAAATTAGTATTTTTAATTATTCTATTTCCTCTCTTCTCCTGGCTTATTAACTATGCCTTTTCCTTATTTTAGGAATCAAATGTTTGTTTTAAAGGAGACATTAAATTGAGTCTTCCAGTTTACATAATGAAGATCAAACCACCTAAGCCTGTTACAGGTAAGTGTGATTCACATCTCTCTCCTTTTGCCATTGATTTATCTGTTCTTTCTTCCTTTCCCCACATGTCTTATCTTTTCAACTTATTAGCAACAATATCAAAATTACGAACATAGTCATGAAGAGGAAATTTTTTTAAAACTCATAAGCTCTGAGACATTAAAACAAAAAATGTAAGTAATGCATTTGTATTACATACAGCTAACTAACAGAATTGGAAGGTCAGGAGAGAAAGCTATCTTTTCTGAATTGCCAGGTTGAGTTCATTTATTCCTACATTTCTGTGCTACTTCATTTGACTGCTAGTTGTAATACATTCTTTCCTACATTCTTGTGTTAATTTATTCATTATTATTTGCTGAATGCCCATAATGCACCAAGCACAAAGATGAGTAAAACTCCTCTCCTCTCCTGCATTCTAGAAGTTGATAGTCTACTAAGGGAGAATGACAAGAAACCACCATAGTAGGATGTGATAAGTACAGCAATGGGGACCATCAAGGGCCGTGAAAACTCAGAGTAAGAAGTGACTGACTTGCTAGGGAGTAAGGGACATTTGGGCACAGTTTCAAAGAAAGGGACTTGGTCAAGAGGAGCAGAGAGGCTAGCTATTGTAGGCAGCAAATACAGAGGATATCCTCTCAGCATTCACACACGATCACAAAGACATATCTATAAGAATGTTCACCCCTGGTGGACTAGTAGTTACAATTAAAAAAAAAAAAAAGAAAAATGTTCACTGTAGCATTATGTACAGAGGTGAATAATTGGTTAAATAAAACCTGGGCCATGCGCGGTGGCTCATGCCTATAATCCTAGCACTTTGGGAAGCCAAGGTGGGCGGATTGCTTGAGCTCAGGAGTTCAAGACCAGCTTGGGGAACGTGGCAAAACCCCGCCTCCACAAAAAATACAAAAATTAGTCAGGCAGAGTGGCATGCACCTGTAGTCCCAACTACTTGGGAGGCTAAGGCAGGAGAATCGCTTGAGCCCAGGAAGCAGAGGTTGCAGTGAGCTGAGATTGTGCCATTGCACTCCAGTCTGGGAAACGGGAGCAAAACCCCGTCATAAATAAATAAATAAATAAATAAATAAATAAATAAATAAAATCTGGTACACTCATACAAAAAATACTTTGCAACCATTAAAAAAACAAAAGAGAGGCCAAGTGTGGTGGCTTAGGCCTGTAACCCTAGCACTTTGAGAGGCCAAAGGAGGAGGATCACTTGAGCCTAAGAGGTTGAGGCTGTAGTGAGCTATGATCACACCACTACACTCCAGCCTGGTGACAGAACAAGACCCTGGCTCAAAGTCAAGAACAACCCCCCGAAAAGGGAGATGCCAAAGGCGAAGAATAGAAAATTTTCTCTTGTAAAAGAATGTGGTGGTCAGACTTGCTCTATCAATATTTATTATAAAGCCGCAGTTATTAAGATAAAAAATAGATAAGTGAATAATTGAAATATAGATGAAATATAGAAATATAGATAGATAGAAATAGCAGATAGAAAAATAGAGGAAAAATAGGTGAATGAAACAGGATATGGAGACCAAAATAGACCCAAGCATAAATGGACACTTGATGCATTACAGAGGCAGCACTGTGGAGCACTGGAGAAAGGGTGGTCATTTCAATAAGTGGTGGTGGTTGTTTATGTGGAGACAAAAATAAAACTTAACCCCTGCCTCATGCCATACACAAAACTAAATTCCAGATGAACTGTAGAAGTAAATATATGAAAGGCAAAACAGTAAAGCGTTTAGAAAATAAATATACTCTTTAGGCCCGGTGCAGTGGCTTATGTCTGTAATCCCAGCACTTTGGGAGGTCGAGGCAAGTGGATCACTTGAAGATAGGAGTTCAAGACCAGCCTGGCCAACATGGCGAAACCCCGTCTGTACTAAAAATGCCAAAAAAAAAAAAAAAAAAAGAAATAGCTGGGTGTGATGGCGTGCACCTGTAGTCCCAGCACTTTGGGAGGCCAAGGCAGGCAGATTGCTTGTGAGCTCAGGAGTTCGAGACCATCCTGGGCAACATGGAGAAACCCCATCTCCACACAGAAAATACAAAAATTAGCTAGGCATGGTGGCGTGTGCCTGTAGTCCCAGCTACTTGGGAGGTTAAAGCGGGAGAATTGCTTGAACCTGGGAGGCAGAGGTTGCAGTGAGCTGAAATTGCACCATTGCACTCCTGCCTGGGTGACACAGTGAGCGAGACCCTGTCTCAAAAAAAAGAAAAAGAAAATAATATAAACAATAACTTTATCACCTCTGGGTAGGGAAAGACTTTTCAAATAAGACACAAAAAGTACTTACAATTTTTAAAAATTGAATAAATATGACTACATTAAAATTAGGAATTTTAGATCATTCAAAGACATCATTAAGAGGATGAAAGATCAGGCCACACAGAGGTAGAAGTTATTTGCAAAACACATAAAACCCACTAATGGTTCATGTCCAGAATATATGAAGAATTACTACAGATTCTTAAGAAAAAGAGAGATAATCCAGTACAAAACAGGCAAGAGTATTGCACAGGCTATTCACAAAAAAAAGATTATTTAAATGACCAATAAACATGAAAAGGTGCTCACCATCATTAGTCTGCAGGGAAGTGCAAATTAAAATCACAGTGAAGTAGCATAACACATTCACTAGGATGGGTAAAATTAAAAAGACTGACCACACCAAGTGATGGTGAAGATGTGGAACAATCAGTACTCCCATACATTGCATTTAGCAATGAAAACTGGTACAACTACTTTGGAAAATGTGTTTGGTATTATCTAGTAAAGCTGACAATAATTTGTATCCTATGACACAGTATTTACACTGCTAGGTGATAGGGTGACCAACCATACCAGTTTGCCTGACTGAGGGGTTTCCTGGGATGTGAGATTTTTCAGTGCTAAAACTAGGAAACTCCTAAGCAAGCCATTTTGAGTTAATCACCCTACTTCTAGGAATGTACCCATAGATTTGCAAGCAAGTGTGTTCCAGGAAACATGTGCATGAATGGTAATAGTGACATGATTTTTAATAGCCCCAAACACAAAGCAACTAAATGTTCATCAATAGTAGAACAGATAAATTGTACTATATTTATTCAATGGAATACTATACAGCAATGAAAAATGAGCAAACTGCAGCTACACACAGCAAAATGGATAAATCTCATGAACAATATTGAGCAAAAGAGGGCAGCCATAGAGTTAACACTGCATGGTTCCCCTTATGTACAGTTTAGAATCAGGCAAAATGAAACTATGGTGTTGAGGACGCATATTTAGGTGATAAAAGCATAAATAAATGCAATGAAGTGGCTACTATAAAAGTCAGGAGAGTGGTTGCCACTCTTCCCAGAGAATTGTGATTAGAAAGGGGCCCCTGGGAAGCTTCTAGTGAGATGGCAATGTTCTATTTCTTTTTTTTTCTTTTTTTTTTTTTTTTTTTTTTTTGAGACAGGGTCTCCCTCTGTCGCCCAGGCTGGAGTGCAGTGGCACAATCTCAACTCACTGTGACCTCTGCTTCCCAAGCAATCCTCCCACCTCTGCCTCCCAAGTAGCTGGGACTACAGGAACATGCCATCAGGCCTGGCTAATTTTTGTATTTTTTGTAGAGATGGGATTTTGCCATGTTGCCCGGCTGGTCTCAAACTGTGGGGCTCAAGCGATCCTCCTGCCTCGGCCTTCCAAAGTGCTGGGATTACAGGCATGCGCCACCGCGCCCAGCCGATGTTCTATTTCTTGACCTGAGTAGATGATACCAGAGGTTTGCTTTATAATAACTCATTAAGGTATATTAAAGTATATATTTTATGCTCTTTTCAGAATGTATGTTATACTTCACAATAAGAAAAAGGTTTAATAATTAAAGATAAGCAACAATGAAGAGGATCTATAGTACTAATATGAAACAATCTCCAAAATATTTTAGTAAGTGAAAATACAAGGGCAATAATGTATAATAGCAATTCTCAAACTTTAGCTGCATCAGACTCATTTGGAGAACTCATTAAAACCCAGATTGTTTGCCTATAGTGCCAGCTACTCAAGAAGCTGAGATGGAAGGATTGCTTGAACCAAGGAGTTCAAGCCTAGCCTGGACAATATAGCACAACCCCCATCTCAAAAAACAATCCAGATTGCTGGGCCCCACGACAGAGTTTCTTCTATTCCAGTAGGTCTGGGGTGGACCCTGAGAATCTGTATTTTTAACAAGTTCCCAGGTGACTCTGTCACTGCTGATCTGGCGTCATCCTTTGAGAACTAGTGTATCATATGATACTATGTATTTATAAAACAGGTGTCTCCCTCTAGAAAATTATGCAATTGTCTCTGAGGAAGCAGTCAAGGGCACTGTGGAATCTCCTGGGCAACTTGAGGGACCCAGGCACCTTCCAAAGTGAACAGAATTCTGAAACTCAGGGTGCAAATCCAGAAAACAAGTCATCCAGTTTTACTGTGGATTTAGGAACAGATGAAAAAGAAGGAAATGAAAGGTTATTGGGAAGAGAAGTAGTAAGAAAAGTGACTGACATAGAAAGATTTTTTTAAAGGAAGATAATTGGGTAAATGTTGGCATAAGAAGAGACTGAGACTGCCTAATTATGTGAGTGTTCAGCAGTGGCTGAAAAGTGATGGTAACTGGCAGATTTGGGGCCTTCCTCAGCTGGGGAGACAGGGAGTGATCTAAAGTCTCTAGTGGCATTGTGAACATTTCCCCCACACCCCGGCCTTTGCAAATATTCTGTAATCCAAACGCAGAGAGAATGATGTTGGGATGAAGATATAGAAGAAGGAGGACAGCAGCTGCTCTCTGCCTGGGCTCTGTGAGCTGGGGGGATACAGGAGAGGCCGGGAGAAGACTGAATACAGACCAATTGCAGAGCAAGAATCCATTTCTGAGGCTGAGGGATTCTGCAGGAAACTGGGAAGTGTGGAGGAAGTAGAGGAAAATCAGGAAAGGGGAAGTCAGATGGCTTGACTAATTCTGTAATGTTTTCAACCTAGGCACCACATTCAAAAGCCCCCTGGAAGTCTTTGCAAAGATCAAGGACTGCTACGGACTGGGCTCCGGGCAGAATCATTTCATCAAGGACAGTCAGTGGGAACAGCAAGCTGAGATCTTCAACGCTTCCTACAAGAAGTACCTAGATGGGAAGTTGGGGGAGGAGCCACTCAGGTGAGCCCCCTAATCGCAGGAAAGCCAGGGAGCCTCCCCAGGCTTCTGCTGTTTTGGCACCTACAGGAATCAACCCAGGGACCTGAATTAATCTGAAATCTAAAAGCTCTTTCTGGGGCCGGGACAGTGGCTCACACCTGTAATCCCAACACTTCGGGAGGCCAAAGCAGGAGGAGCATTTGAGCCCCCAAATCTGAGACCAGCCTGGGCCACATGTCGAGACCTTATCTCTAAAATAAATAAGCTCTTTCCAGTTTGGGAGAATTTTGAGAGAACATCAGCAGATATTTTGAAATGTTGTGTGGAGATTATTACTATATAATTAGAACAAAGGCTGATAATGTGGAGTTAAAAGAAGAAATAGATATCTATGGAAAAGAGAAATATAATTTATTTCAGTTTTATATATGACATCTCTTTTTAAAATTTTTTTCTTTAAAAAAATTTTTTTCTAGTTATCTAAAAGCACAGAGGCCGGGCACGGTGGCTCAGGCCTGTAATCCCAGCACTTTGAGAGTCTGAGGCAGGTGGATTACCTGAGGCCAGGAGTTTGAGACCAGCCTGGTCAACATGGTGAAACCGTCTCTACTAAAAATACAACAATTAGCAGGGCATGGTGGCGGGCACCTGTAATTCCAGCTACTCAGAGGCTGAGGCAGGAGAATCACTGGAACCCAGGAGATGGAGGCTGCAGTGAGCCGAGATCACGCCACTGCACTCCAGCCTGGACAGAGATAGACTCCGTCTCAAATAATAATAATAATAAATAATAATAAAAAACACAGAAGATCCTAAAGACAAATAAAGTCACCACTACTAAAATTGTTCTCCATTTCCTTCCTGCCTTTCTAAATGTAATGTAGCATAGGTGTATAATTATTATAATATATGACTTGCCCATCTTGGTGGGCAGTTAGGTCTCATTAGCTCCAAGTTGTGTTGGAAAGCCCCAGTCTTTGAAGTATCGATGAGGGAGCTGGTTTTAGGAATTAGGTCTCCTCATAGCTACTGCGGATCTCGGGAATGTTCTTGTTCTCACATGGGAAGCGAAATCTCTCGTGCTGGCAAGTGGACCTTAAATTTTCTTACTTCAGGACACAAAGTCCTAAGTCCCTGACAACAGCTCCCTGGTACTGTCTGGAACTATGTCAAGATTCAGTGGTATGCTGGGGCTGGCTCCTACTGCATAGTGAGATAATTAGCGTTTTGCAAGCCAGTTGTTAATCCACTGTTTGTTGTCCATTGTGGGAGCACTGACACCATGAAAATCTGCAAACCCTACAAATTGGGGCCTCTTTTATTTAAGAGACCCAGTTTATCAGCACGACACTGGCTGTATTGCCCCTGGGATAGGAGAACATCTATGTAGATCACCCAAGTCTGCTCTTTAAGGACATCTCCCCCAAAACAGAAGTGGCTCTCCAAAAGACAGCTCTCTCTGGCAAGAGCTCCGCACACCACACTGGCCTAGGAGTGATTCCCAGCCCCGCCCAATCTGCCCGCACCAGCATCCAAGGTCAGCGCATCCCACCAGGACCAGCACCTAGAATGTGATTTGCTTCATGGCCTTCTTACCCCTGGGAAGGTCCATTCTAACTATCTATTCTGGTTTTAGGACCAAGACTCTGCCAGCAGCTCTCCTTGCCAGGGAGTCTACATGGCTCTGACTCGTGTCTCTTTCTTTCCCAGTATGGCCACCTTCTATTTCCTTCTTCCTAGCTGCCTATTTGCAATGCCAACGGAAGTCAAGGGCCCCTCAGGTAAATGAACATGAAGTGGGTGGTTGTCCTAGCAAGGGGTCACCTTGGGGAACCCCCTCAGCAAGCCCTCCCAGAGATGTTCCCCAACAAACCTCGCATGGTAGGAGGGAATGAAGAGGGGAGTTTGGTTGCCAGCTGTAGCCTGTCGGTTTCTGTTTGCATCTGTGGCCCCTGAGCACAGGTTCCCTGATCACAAAGGCTGGCACTGCCTTCAGGGAGTGGTTGCCATAGGAGAAGGCATGAGCCCACATCCACTGGGCTGCTTCTGGATATGAATTTGTCTTGAAGAAGATGTTACTTAAAACACTGAGGGTGTGAATTTTCTAGATGCGAAAGCAGCCAAGGGGAGTTGAGACTGTCCTCCCTATCCAAGAAGGCGAGTGGGCCCCAGGAACAGTCCTCACGGGGCTGCCCAGTCCCTCTCTCTTGGGAAACTCACCCTTCTCTTGGGTGCAGCCAATTAAAACAAACCACTTCAGACTTCAAACCAGCTTCCTCTTGGGCAAACACCTTCTGTGCAAACCAAAGGCCACCCAGAATTCTTATGTAACACCCATTTTCTCTCTCTCTCTTTTTTTTTTTTTTTCCCAGGAATGGCCTGTGTCCTTGGTATACACTGGACCAGAAGTCACAATTTCTTCCTATATTCACTAAACCGAACTCTAAAGGATAAAGCTGGTACTTTACTGCTGAGATGGGAGTCGCTTAAACTCAGGACTTGCAGACATGTCCTTCTCCAGCTTAGCTGAAAGCATGTGACTGACATACATCAAGTGTCACTTTAGGGACCAGATCTAGGCAGGCAGTAGGGGGCTTGGTGGGTATAGTGTGCCCCCAAGAATCTGTCTCTGAAATGTCATGTTCCTTAAAAGACAACAGGTCAATAGGGGCAAAGTCTACAGTCAGGTCCACAGGGCTCCTTAAGCAGCTAAGGTAAAAAGAGAGTAGGCTGGGCTGGGCGCAGTGGCTCACGCCTATAATCCCAGCACTTTGGGAGGCCGAGGCGAGTGGATCACCTGAGGTCAGGAGTTCGAGGCCAGCCTGACCAACATGGTGAAACCCCATCTCTACTAAAAATACAAAAATTAGCCGGATATGGTGGTACGCGCCTGTAATCTCAGCTACTTGGGAGTCTGAGGCAAGAGAATCACATGAACCCGGGAGGCAGAGGTTGCAGTGAGCCAAGATCGCACCACTGCACTCCAGCCTGGGCAACAGAGCGAGACTATCTCAAAAAAAAAAAAAAAAAGAGAGAGAGAGAGTAGGTTTGGAATCAGAAGGTCAGTGCTAATCCTAGCCCAGCTGTCTGCAAACCATGTAGTCTCAGGCCAGTCGCTTCACACCCCAACCCACTTTTCATGCAAAACATAGAGCTAATTAATTACACCATTGTGGTCTAGTGCATGCATTTGTTGAAAACAGCAAAATCCAGAGAGTTTCTGTATGTGAAAGCTCTTTGAAATTGAAATGCGCTAAGGAAATACAGGTTGTTGTTTTACAAATTTATGGAGGTGACCAGGCATGGTGGCTCACGCCTGTAATCCCAGCACTTTGGGAGGCAGAGGCAGGTGGATCTCTTGAGCCCAGGAGTTTGAAACCAGTCTGGGCAACATAGCGAGACCCTGTTTCTACAAAAAATAGCCAAGCATGGCGGCATGAGCCTGTAGTCCCAGCTACTCAGGAGGCTGGGCCAGGAGGATCACTTGAGCCCAGGAGGTTGAGGCTGCAGTGAGCCAAGGTCGCACCACTGCACTCCAGCCTGGGTGACAGAATGAGGCCCTGTCTCAAAAAAAAAAAAAATTAATGGAAGCAGTTACGTGAGCAAGTTTGCTTTGTGATAATTCCTTGAACTGTACACTTGTTATACTTTATATTATGCTTCAAAAGTAACGTTAAAAAATTCACAAAGGAGGAGTCTCTTTTCTTCCATCCCTTTCCCAGGCAACCTGGCTTCTAATCGCCTTCTATACTGACTGTTTGGCCTTGAGCAAGTCACTTCTCTGCCTCATCTATAAAATGGGGATACTAATAAGACTACTTTATAGAACCCTTGTGAGAATGCAATGAAATTATGTGTGTAAAGTGCCTAACACAGTATCCAGCACCTAGGACATACTCATTAAGCATTAGCTGTAGAGTAATAATAGTGTGACATTATCTTATCATCCTAGGCAAGGAGAATAGCACTTCATAAAGAGAAGGAAGATGGTGAGTCCAGACAGGTGCTTCTGGTTCCCATTCCCTGAACAGGCAGACCAGTCTGAGTCACAGGTTGTCCAGGTAGAAGTGATGGGTAGGTGCGGAGTCTGGGGGAACCCGTTGAGTATTGTCCTTTCCCCTAGACCCCGAGGGTGTGTGGCCCTGTGCTGCGCCCATTGCAGTCTCTCAGCTCAGCTGCTCCTCCTCCTACCTGGTGCTGGCCTGTGAGGATGGTGTGCTCACGCTGTGGGACCTGGCCAAAGGTAAGCCCTCCCTGCCTCTCTACCTAGTACCTGGGTGGGACTCTGGGCAGTGAGTCTGGGAGCTCTGGAATTCCCACAGGCCCTGGGCCTTCTGTTACCTCTGAGTTTTTAAAGTCACCTTGGGAAACTGGTCCTGCTCTCCTCTCATTCATTTCTTCAACAAACATTTATTGGATATAACATGTGCTAATGCTTCCCACTGCCCATGTGTTTATTGAGTGACTTCTCTGAGCCTGGCACTGTACTAGGCTCTGGAAGGATGATCATTGCCTTCATTATTACACTCCAGTGAAGAAGTATGTCTGGCACAGTACAGGTGATCATGGTGGCCTCAGCCTTCCTCCTCCCAGCCCCCAAGCTCTCTAAATAAGTGAGTCTTCTTCCCTGCTATTCTGCCTCATCCCCAGTCAGCAGGAACGCTATTGTATTGGAGCTAAGAGACCTATAAAGCAGTCAAAGTGACACCAGCAGCTATTCTGGGTGGGTGGCACTGTGGTTGAGTTCTAGAGTCCTGGGTCCAGCTTTGCAGATACAGAAATCGATGATATTGCTTCCTAAATTTGTCAGCCTCTAGGGAAGCAGCTCCCTCTAACCAGACTTTGTTAAAGGCCATTAATGACTCAGTGGTTTGCCATTTTGTAGTTGGAGATGTATTTTCCTAGAGAGTGGAGGTGGGCCACCTTCACTGGGCAGCCCTCCTGGCAGGTGCAGAGCATCAGAGATAGTACCCTGTTTGTTGGGTAGCTTGTGATCAGACCAGGGAGCTGACTGTTCTCAGGGAGGCATCTGTCAAGCTAGCAAATTGCCTTCCTCACTTGGCTATCACTTTCTGAAGAATGCAGTGGTTATTTCAACTTTGGAGGATATTTTCCCCACACACTGCTAAGATAAACACCACTAAAGACCCTCCTTTGTTTTACTTATTGAAACAACAGCATTATTATAGAAGCAAAAGATATTTCAAGGAAAGAAGAATGACGATGATTTCATAAGCCTTTGACCAAAATAGCTTGTTTTCATTTTTTTCTGGATATTAAGTTCTTGTTTGGCCACACACACACACACATATACACACACACCGCCTTTTCTGAAACAGCTGTGCCTTCCCCTGCCCATATGCCTTTCCATCCCATGGTAAGCTGCGCCTCAGTCCCTGGCTGGGTTGTAGCTTCCTTCCACTCCAGTGCTGACCCCGCCCTCCTCCATGCTCTTGCTTCTCCCCCTCCCCAGTTCCTCTCCAGACACAGCAGCATTCCCCTGCAGGGGGCTTTTCTCTCCCGCTGGGCCCTGGGTTTACTGATTTTCTCTCACAGGGTGCTCATTGCTTGATTTTGCCTTCACATCCTACAAGTCCCTCACACACTTGCTGGTCACAGCCCCTGTGCCCATGGCCTCCTCCCTTACCCCCTTTTCTGACCGGCTTGTGTGATTACTTTCTCTAGGATTCCCTCTTGGGGTCGCTGCTCTTCCTCAGGGATGTTTCTGCCAAAGCATTCACTTCCTAAAATATTTCTTGGTCCACAAAGGACAGAATATGTATCCTGAAGGTCCAGTGAAATCCCAAATGAAATGTGTGGTGCTGTGCACAGACGCCTCCCTCCATCTGGTGGAGGCTAGCGGGACCCAAGGACCCACCATCAGTGTGCTTGTTGAGAGGTCAGTAGCTTGAGGGCGAGACGGGGTAAATAATCGGCCAGATTATTTTAATTGCTATTTAATAGTAAAATCTGACAGCCTCTCTGGCTACAGTCCACCTTCTGTATAGTCATCACTCTCCTGGTGAGCTTCCGAAGATCACCAATGTCATATATATGTTACAATTTTTTCTAACAAAATTGTATGATGGCACAGATGACATCTGCTGTGGTTTGACTCTCCCCTCCAAAACCCATGCAAAAACTTAATCCCCATTGTGGCAGTACTGTGAGGCGGGGCCTTTAGGAGATGATTGGATCATGAAGGCTCTTCCCACATGAATGGATTAGCCCACTCATGCATTAATGGATTAATAGGTGAATGGATTAATGGGTATCATGGGAGTGGAAATGGTGGCTTTATAAGAAAAGGAAGAGATACCTGAGCTAGAACATGAGCACACTCAACTCCCTCACCATGTCACACCCTATGCCATCTCGAGACTCTCTAGAGAGTCCCCACCAGCAAGAAGGCTCTCACCAGCTGTGGACCCTTGACCTTGGACTTCTCAGCCTCCAGAACTGTAAGAAATAAATTCCTTTTCTTTATACATTATCCAGTTTCAGGTATTCTGTTATAAGCAACAGAAAATGGATTAAGACAACATCCTTCCTATCCCATACGACCAAGAATAGGCTGATTTCTCCCACAGTAACTTTCCATCAGTTTCTCCAGGCATCTCTCTCTTTTAAACATTGAAAAATACTTAATGCATGCAAATGAACCTGCATAATGTGTGTGTGTGTGTGCGCGCATGTGTGTACGTGTTGTGTATGTGTATGTAATAAAGAATAATGAGATCAACTCCCCTGTACCTGTTGGAAATTGATAATCTCCAGTTCCATTTGGGCTCCCTGTATGGCTCTCCCTCATCAATTCTTCTTGCTCCACCCCAAACACCTTATTAATTACCTAATGCTGAATAACAAACCACCCCAAAACTTAATGGTTTAAGAAAATAGTCAGTGTTTAGTCCTTGAGTCTGTAGGTCAGCAATTTGGACTGGACTCAGTCCATTTCTTCTGCTGGTCTCACCTGGGCTCTCAGATGTGCCTTCAGGCAGCTTGCAGCTCTTCTAAGATGGCTTCACTCACACACCTGGCAGTTGGCAGGTTATTGGCCAGGGCACCTCGGTTTTCCTCATAGTCTCTCCTGCAGACTAGTACAGGCTTCCTCACATGGTAGTCTAAGGGTTCCTAGCAGCAGGAGAGGGCAACCCTAGCACACAAATGCTTTTCAAGCTTCTGCTTATATTACATTTGCTAATGTTCCATTGGGCAAAGCACATCCCACATCCATGCCCACATTCACGCAGTAGAAAAACAGACTCCATCTTTTGATGGGAGTCATTGCCAAATACAGCCAACTGCTTTTCAATCTACCACACCATTTTTCTAAATTCATCATTCCTTTGCTTTCCTTTAAGAATTAACCACATTTAGGCCAGGCACAGAGGGTCACACCTGTAATCCCAGCACTTTGGGAGGCCAAGGCGGGTGGACCACTTGAGCTCAGGAGTTCAAGACCAGCCTGGGTAACATAGTGAGACCCCCTTCTCTGTGAAAAGAAAAAAAAATTATTAAAAAATGGAAAAGAATTAACCACATTTGTATGACTGTATCTCTAAACAGTATATCATTTAGCTTTGCATATTTAGGAAACTTATAAAGGGAACCATATTCTATATATTCTCCAACTTGTCTTCCTTCCTTCCTTCCTTCCCTCCCTCTCTCCCTCCCTCCCTCCTTCCCTCCTTCCTTCCTTCCGTGCATCCTTCTTTCCTTTCTTTCTTTCTGTTTTGTTTGGTTTTGTTTGAGACAGGGTCTCACTCTGTGGCCCAGGCTGGTCTTGAACTCCTGGGCCCAAAGTGCTTGGCCCCCAAAGTGCTGGGATTACAGGTGTGAGCCACTGCACCCAGCCTCTAACTTTTCAATGGTATTTATTCTGCATCTTGCTTTACAACATTGTTCACAAGAGCCATGCATGTTGACGCATGTAGCTCCAGTTCTTTTATTTTCATTACTGTATTATATTTCATTGTATAATATACCACAATGACTTAAGCATCCTCCTAATAGATATTTGGATTGTTCTTAATATTTTGCTACTATGAACAGCCTCCTCACATATTTCTTGATTTCTATGAATTTCCCCAGGATATATGCCTAGAAGAGGATATCAAAACTTTTTAAACTTTTAAAGTAGGAGAATGTCTGTATATTTTCTGTCCTATAGGCCTGTAAAGCACCTGGATAAAACCATCTGTGCAGTGGCCCCAGTCCCAGCCTTACCTGGCATGGTAGGTTCCCCATGCCTCTCATTTCTCTTCTGTGAATGTGTTCATCTATCCTTCAGAAAATACTTATTGAAGGCCTGTTATGTGTTAGGCACTGGACTAGCTTTCGGGTTTACAAATAGAAAGAGAAAGAACTTGCCTTCATGGAGCACATGGCTCATTTAGGAAGACAGAGAAATCACCAGGCAGCTGCCTTAGAACATGAGAAAGGCTGTGATAGGAATTTTTTAATGGATGCATGGAATAGAGAGAGGGGTCACCTAACTCAACCTGCAGAAGTTGGCAGCAGGGGAGGACTGTGTTTTCTGGAGGAGGTGACAGCTGAGCTGAGCCAGAGGAGTTGAGAAGGCAACACCATGGAGGCAAGAGAGCACCACGTGTCCCGGGCACTGCAGGAAGTCCCAGTACCTGCCACATGAGATTGCTGTGGAATGTGGAGAGGCAGGAGGCTGAGGCGGGAAGACGGGTGGGCCAGACCATGGAAGGTCCTGTACACTAGGCAGAAGGATACAGATGTGTCCTTCTGTGGGATGGGGCTCAAAACAGAGAGGTCAGAGAATGGGAACAGCATATTTAGAGCAGGGATGGGGAGTTGAGAGATCTCAGTTCGGAGATGGACTCCACATTCTGGGCTACCTGTGGCTGTTGCCAAAGCAGAGGGAAGCGTGCACGGTTGATCCTCACTTGCAGAGCTGATTCCCCAGTCCTTACAGGGCCCACTGCAGGCCTGGAGAGAAAGTCTGTGATTCCTGGTGCAGCCCTGCAGAGGGTGAGGGGCCTACAGGACCCCCAGGGGAGGCTCCAAGAGAGCCCAGGGCTGAAAATGTAGACTCCATGCTCACCAGGCAGGTACAGGTAGTGAGAGGTGGTTGAAGTTGGGGGTACAGCAGGTTCCCCTAGTTAAAGAGAGGGAGTGAATAGAGAAGAGGTTCCCATGGGCACTACTATCACTTACAGGACCTGGAAAATGAGTTCACAAAGTGACTGAGAGGGGCCCCAGGGAAAACTGCGTGGGGACAGTCCTGCAAGCAGAGAGGAGAGTCTGAAGACAGTGAGGGCAGTGTCCTGTGCGGCAGAAAACCAAGAACATGGTGGAGACGAGTGGCTGAGGCTGGGAGAGACGCAGGAGGTGGCGGAGTGGAGAGACCCTCTTGTGTGGGGAGGGGAAAGTGGTGTGGCAGCTGGAAGAGGATGTTCAGTCAAGGGGGGCTTTTTTTTTTTTTTTTTTGAAATGGAGTCTCGCTCTGTCGCCCAGGCTGGAGTGCAGTGGCGCAATCTTGGCTCACTGCGGCCCCGCCTCCCGGGTTCATGCCATTCTCCTGCCTCAGCCTCCGGAGTAGCTGGGACTACAGGCGCCCGCCACCTCGCCTGGTTAATTTTTTGTATTTTTAGTAGAGACGGGGTTTCACCCTATTAGCCAGGATGGTCTCGATCTCCTGACCTTGTGATCCGCCCGCCTCGGCCTCCCAAAGTGCTGGGATTATAGGCATGAGCCACCGCGCCCGGCCAAACGGGACTTTCTAAGGATGGGGAGAGTTTAGTATGTTCACTGCAGAGAGGAAGGAGCCCAGGCAGGAGAGCATCCCCAGCTCGGATCTCAGGCCAGGAGGGGCTGTTCGTTTGAGCAAGGTCCCTGAGGCAGTGGGAAGGAAAGGCACTGGGAGCACAGGTGAGAAACTCAATCTTGGCTACATGGAGGGTGAGCTCTTCAGCAGAGATGTGGAGAACTTGGAAGACAGGCCAGGGAAAAAGGGGAGGAATGCATAGCCCTGGAGCAGACAGCATGTGGAGGAGGGTCTGTTGGCTGAGGGGGACCCCAGAGGAGTCAGCACACATGTGTGTGCAGGTCCTCAGCAGCCCTGGATGGATCCAGAGGCTGGGGCCCAAGAGGTTTTTTGTCCAGCTGCTTCTCTCATTCCTTACTGGGGTGACCTCTACACTTGACCTTCCTGTGAGGGACAGAGTCCAGTAGAAGTCCCCCTCACCATCTCTTTGCTTCCCAGGTGCTCATCTTTTCCAAGAATGGCTCTGTGTGCCTTATGGATGTGGCCAAGCGTGAAATCATCTGTGCCTTTGCCTCCCCGGGAGCCTTTCCTCTGGAGGTCCCCTGGAAGCCAGTGTTTGCTGTGTCTCCAGACCATCCATGTTTCCTGCTCCGAGGTACAGAAAGGGACCAGGGCTGATGCCCACTGACCATTTCCCTGACTTAGTTCTCTCACAGAGAGAGCCCCTCCAATCTCCTCCCCACTCTGTGTCCCCCTCCACCATAGGCCAAAGGGTACCGCAGCTCAGTCCTCACAGGGCACTTCGAAAAAATGCCAGCAGGGTCTTCTCTCTGAAGTCACAGCTCAACCCAGACGACCCAGCCTTTATAAGCAGAGAGCAGCCCCCACATGCTCACCTGGGCCACAGAGCCCACTGAGAAAGCGATTGTTACACAGAACATGGGGTTCTTGTCTTGTCACAGGAGACTATTCACATGAAACTGAGTCCCCCGACGATGCTGGAATCCAATATTCTGTTTTCTATTTTAATTTTGAGGCCTGCCCACTCCTGGAAAATATCTCAAAAAATTGCACCATTCCTCAAAGGGACTTGGATAACATGGCCTTCCCCCAAGCACTGCCACTGGAGAAAAGATGTGAGCGTTTCCTCCGGAAGAGGTAAAGAGCTCTGTGTCTTCACCCCCTCCCACATCTGAGGCTGTCTCTGGATTGAGGGATAGTGGAGTTTGTTTTATGGTAAATCCTTTCAACATTGAAATTTCCCCTGGCTGGGCATGGTGGCTCACACCTGTAATCCCAGCACTTTGGAAGTCCGAGGCAGGCAGATCACCTGAGGTCAGGAGTTCAAGACCAGGCTGGTCAACATGGTGAAACCCCGTCTCTATTAAAAATATAGAAATTAGCTGGGTGTGGTGGCACACGCCTGTAATCCCAGCTACTTGGGAGGCTGAGGCAGGAGAATTGCTTGAACCTGGGAGACAGAGGTTGCAGTGACCCAAGATCGCACCACTGTGCTCCAGCCTGGGTGACAGAGCAAAACTCTGTCTCAAAAAAAAAAAAAAAAAAAGAAATTTCCCCTAAGTGAAGGGTTCTACCCCATGATAGCCCATGGGCTGCACTCCACCTCACACGTGGATTGGTAGAAAAGGAGTCATTAATTCAGGCTGGGAGAAAAGAAGGGCTTCCAGTTGGTGTTTTCTTCCTGTCAAGATCATCTTTTTAACTTTCTCAATTCCCTCTTAAAAGTACGTTTAGGCCAGGCGTGGTGGCTCATGCCTGTAATCCCAGCACTTTGGGAGGCCGAGGTGGGCAGACTGCTTGAGGTCAGGAGTTTGAGACCAGCCTGGCCAACATGGCGAAACCCCATCTCTACAAAAAACACACAAAATTAGTTGGGCGTGGTAGCACATGCCTTTTGTCCCAGCTCCTCTGGAGGCTGAGGGGGGAGAATCGCTTGAACCTGGGAGGCAGAGGTTGCAGTGAGCCGAGATCGTGCCATTGCACTCCAGCCTAGGTGACAGAGTCAGACCCTGCCTCTAAAAAAAAAAAAATAAAGTATGTTTGGATTATTAGACACAATCATTAAGATGGGATTGGCAAACTATGACCTGTGGGCCATATCCAGTTCACTGCCTGGTTTTGTAAATAAGGTTTCCTTTGAACACAGCCGTGCCCATTTGTTTATGTATTATCTATGGCTACCGTAGGCTATGGCAGGATTGAAGGCAGCAAAGGAGATAGTGTGACCTATAAAGTCTAAATTATTTACATTCTGGGCCTTTACAGAAAATGTTTGCCAACCCATGATCTAAGACCCCTTTCTTTTACCCATCATTCAGATAAACCGTTATGCATGCGTTTCTCCTCTTCCCCTTCCTCTTTCCACTCTCCCTAATCCTGCAAGCACCGTTTTCTTGCCCTCCTTTCTGCTATCAAAGCGTAAGGAACAGTACTCAAGCCATTCTGGAGAAATAGGTGTCTCTTCGAATCCATCTCACAACAAATTTCTGGGGATTTGCAAATCCTTGTTGATGATTCCTTTTGGGATCTGACTACACATTTTGGGTGGATTGGGGTCATCAGTGGAGTCCTGGATCCTCATCCAGGGCCTGCCACTACAGAACTAGGTGGTTCTGGTAGGCTCCTTTCCTTCCAGGGCCTAGATGTTCCTATGTATGTAATGTGACCTCTGAGATTCTGTGATCTCTCCAATCACCATAATGTCCCTTCACGACTGTTTCTCCCTTTCTCTGTGTAGACTCTTTACTCAGGGAGGATTGAAGTAGAATGGTTAAGATATGCAGGTCTGGAGCCAAACAGACCTGAGTTTGATTCTGACACTACCACTTACAATGAGACCTTGGGCGAGTTACTTAGCCTCTCAGAGGCTCAGTTTCCTCATTCAGTCAAAAAACACATATTGTGCACCTGTGAGATGCCAGGCTGTGTTCTGACCATTTTAATGATGCCTGATTTTTTTGGGCTTAAGGTATTAAGTGGGATGATACATGGGAAGTACCAGGCACAGAGTGGTTGCTTAGTAAATGGTAGGTATGACCATGATGATGGCTCCCTGCTAATCCAAGTTCATGCCTGGGAAAATTCTAAACATCACTAGGTGGCACCATAGCTCCTCTCCGCTTCCTAGTTCATACCTGTACTTAACAGGGGCGTTCAAGTCCTTCCTGCTTTGTAGTGCGTTGTAGCTGGGAGGCTCTCGGTACCTCCGGAGGAGACAAATATGGTCTCATGAGTCTCTGGGGAGAGAGAGACAATGAAGAAGGTGATGGTTAACACTGGCCCGCTCTAGAATGTTCAGCTATTCTTCACAGGGAGGGTTTTGTTTTTTTTTTTTTTTGAAACGGAGTTTCGCTCTTGTCACCTAGGCTGAAGTGCACTGGCGCAATCTCGGCTCACTGCAACCTCTGCCTCCCGGGTTCAAGTGATTCTCCTGCCTCAGCCTCCTGAGTAGCTGGGATTACAGGAATGCATCACCACGCCTGGCTAATTTTTGTATTTTTAGTAGAGATGGGGTTTCTCCATGTTGGCCAGGCTGGTCTTGAACTCCTGACCTCAGGTTATCTGCCTGCCTCAGCCTCCCAAAGTGGTGGGATTACAGATGTGAGCCACCACGCCTGGCCTGATTTTATTTAAAAGCAGCAAATGTATAGATTACTTTTTTAAAAAGTGTTAAATTGGCCGGACATGGTGGCTTACGCCTGTAATCCCAGCACTTTGGAAGGCCAAGGCAGGCGGATCACCTGAGGCCAGGCGTTCGAGACCAGGCTGGCCAAAATGGTGAAACCCTGTCTCTACTAAAAGTACAAAAATTAACCAAGCATGGTGGCAGGTGCCTATAATCCCAGCTACTCAGGAGGCTGAGGTAGGAGAATTGCTTGAACTCAGGAGGTGGAAGTTGCAGTAAGCTGAGATCGTGCCATTGCACTCCAGCCTGGGTGACAGAGCCAAGACTCTGTCTCAAAAAAAAACAACTGTTAAATATTCTTTATTTGCTATTACACATAAACCACACCAGAATCTCTTTCAATAAGTAAAAGGGATTTTATTTTGTCTATTTTTTAAGACAGGGTCGTCCAGGCTGGAGTGGTGGTGCAATCACAGCTCACTGCAGCCTTGACTTCCCGGGCTCAGACAATCCTCCTGCCTCAGCCTTCCAAGTAACTGGGACCACAGGCAAGCGCCACCACACCCAGCTAATTTTTTTTATTATTTGTAGAAACAGGGTCTCCCTATGTTGCCGAGGCTGGTCTTGAACTCTTAGGCTCAAGCGACCCTCCCACCTTGGCCTTAAAAAGTTCTGGGACTATCAATGTGAGCCACCATTCTCAGCCTGAAAGAAACCATTTTAGATACAGGGAATTCTACTTAGATTGGCAGAGTTAAGGTCGAAAATATGAAGTACACATTGCTACTTTACCTTCAGCCCTTTCCTTTAAGAGGCAAATGAACACAAAATACGGTGCATCTTGCTTGATTCTGAGACAGTGAAGGAATTTCTCCAGTGTTTAAATATATTCATATAACCAGTTATGTAACTCTAAATATAAAACCTATCTCTAATACTTTTTTTTTTGAGATAGAGTCTTGCTCTGTCACCAGGCTGCAGTGCAGTGGCACAATCTCAGCTCACTGCAACCTTCGCCTCCCAGGTTCAAGCGATTCTCCTGCCTCAGCCTCCCAAGTAGCTGGGACTACAGGCACATGCCATCATGCCCAGCTAATTTTTGTATTTTTTAGTAGAGACAGGGTTTCACCACGTTGGCCAAGATGGTCTCGATCTCTTGACCTTGTGATCCACCCACCTTGGCCTCCCAAAGTGCTAGGATTACAGGCGTGAGCCACCGCGCCCGGCCTCCAAAACATTTTTAAGATAGCATTCACCATCTTTGTGAAAAGTTGAACATTACCAGCCAGGTGCTGGCTCACGCCTGTAATCCCAGCAGTTTGGGAGACTGAGATGGAGGATCACTTGAGGCCAGGAGTTCAAGATTAGCCTGAGCAACATAGTGAGACCCCATCTCTACATCGACATCTATATATAAAAAATGAATTTAATTAATTAAAATCTTATCTCCACATAGATGGAGAGCCACAAAACAAATCAAAGCTATGGTCATTGTCTTTCTCCCCCAGAGTACTCCTCTTCCTGTTTGCCTAAGCATTTTAACATCATTCACCTGCACCCCCTTCCCCACCACAACCCCACGGACAGCCCTCTCCACCTGCTAAGCGTGCCTGTCTCTGTGTGCACCATGAGGGGTGAATCTTGGGCTTCTCTGATTTTTCTGTAGTGAACATGCACTTATTTTTTTTTTTTTTTAAACAACTCTTACTTTTTTTTTTTGAGATGGAGTTTCGCTCTTGTTGCCCAGACTGGAGTGCAATGGCGCTATCTTGGCTCACCGCACCCTCTACCTCCCAGATTCAAGCGATTCTCCTGCCTCAGCCTCCTGAGCAGCTGGGATTACAGGCACGCACCACCGTGCCTGGCAAGTTTTGTATTTCTAGTAGAGACCGGGTTTCTCCATGTTAGCCAGGCTGGTCTCAACCTCCCAACCTCAGGTGATCCGCCTGCCTTGGCCTCCCAAAGTGCTGGGATTACAGGCATGAGCCACTGCGCCCGGCCAACAACTCTTACTTTTTAAAAGACCCAACTCAAACTGTCTTTATAAAAGTTGGAATCATACAGTGTGTCTTTTTGTGACTGGCATATTTCACTCAGCGTAATGTCCTCAAGAGTCATCCATGGTGGAGCACGTGTCAGAACGTCTTCCTTTTCAATCTGAACGTTCCGTCGTGTGTAATACCCCAGCTTGTTTGCAAATTAGCCTTTTAGTTCCTCAGCTCGCCATCCTGTCTACCCACATGCACCTCACAAGTTAGAATGCTAGACCCATCATTCCTCCGGGAAAGGCTTTCTGGGCACCTGCTGTGTACCAGGCTGAGCCTTGAGGACACAGAGGTGATGCAGGTGTGTCCTCTTAGAGTTTCTCATAGGAGAACAGGGTAGTCAAGGTCTGCCCTGGGGGCTTGGGAGCTGGGGAAGTGAGGGGAGATTCCTCTCATCACAGTTGTGTGGCCCTCAGCTATCAGAAGCTGGAGAAGAACCCAGAGAAGGAGCAGGAGCACTGGGCCCGGCTTCAGAGGTACTCCTTGTCGCTCCAGAGAGAGAACTTCAAGAAGTGAGGCTGCCACCGCCCTGGGATCTCTGAAAAGGAGGTTTCAGCCACTAGGCAGCCGCTCCCAGGACACTGACGCCAAGAGAAATGTGACAGAGCCACAGCTCCACAGGCCTGCACTCAGAGTCTGGGGCCTCTGCAGAGCCAGCAAGGGGAAAAGTATAATCTGGGGGACCTTCAACCACTAAGCCTCTTGTCAGAGCCCTCAGGCAGGCAGATGTGTCACCCAAATAAACAGTGATCTTGTCTCCAGACTCCCAAGTTGCTGTGGTATATAACCCATCGTTCCCACCCAGTCCAGACCCCAGCAGGGCCCAGATGATGGTTTCAACCAGAGTCCTCTGCCTGGTGAGGACCACTCACCTCCTAGGCCCTGGAGAGCCACTGTCCTCGGATAAGCAAGACCCCCTGCCCACCTGTTCTCCCCACCCACTTCTCCCTCCCCCGGCTGGCTCACACCTTTATAGAACAGCTTTGGGGAACTGAGGCTCAGGATGGTGGTGTAAGGGCCTAAGGCCATACAGGTACGAGAGGCAGAGTGGGAGGGAGAGGTGGCAGGCAGGAGCTGGGCCACTGCTGCCCAGGCCTGCTGGCCCGGGAACGCTAGAGGCGGCTGGGCAGAGAGATGCCTTGCTCTTCTCTAGAAATTGTCCTCCCAGAAAAACCAGACAGAGGGGTCCCCAGCAGCCCAAGGGATCCGCCAGGACCCTGTGTGGAGCCTTGGAGGCTGAGGAGGCTCAAGTGTCCCAGCCTGGCCCTAGGCCTGCTCGGTCTCTTGGGTGAGAAGCTACCTGGGAGGGTGACTGCACGCAGAGTTTGTGATGGCTGCTGTTTTGCAGCCCCATCCACGTCCTCCCTGGGTCACATACCACATTCCTTGTTGGCCAGACACCTCCCGTGTGGCACTGATGCTGGCTGGCTGACTGTCCCCCGGGATGAAGGGATCCCCGCCTGAGACACTCTGGCCCTCTCCACACCCCACCATGGGAATGAAATATAGCCGCCAACATAGCTCTTGGCAGTAATTCTCTCTACACAGCAGGTGCTCTGGCTGCTCTCTAGAGATGAGGGAGGAGAACTTAGAAGGACAGTCTTGGCTAACACACCACCTAAGGTGATGGGGAGCCAACATTTCTGTGGTTGGTGTATTTTACATTTAAGCTTTAAGCAACCTTGTGAAACACAGATGTTATTGTTATCCCCACTTTACAGAGCGGGGAACTGAGATTCAGGTGAGACAGCGTAGAACAGCCTGTGTCCAGTCCCCGTGGGCTTCTCCATAGCAAATGCTAGAAACCCAACACAAACTACCTTTAGCAAAAAGGGGGATGTGTTGGCTCAGATAACTTAGCCATCCAGGAGTTATGCTCTCAGTGTGGCTGGATCCAACTCCAGGTGTTGAGATCACACCCGGAGTCTCCCTCCGCCTCTCAGTTCTAATTCCCCCTTCAGGCAGGCCTTCTGCTTGGGTGACACCAGAAGCACCTGATGGGCCACCCCTTCCCAATAGTGCTGGCGAAGCCCTGAGCCTGCTGCTCACTGGCCTGCATGTGGTCTCTTTCCTGAACCACTCACTGTAATGATGGTCAGGGCTGTGGCAGGTGTCCATCCCTGGAGGGAGGGAGAGGTCTTGCCACCCCCAAACCAAGGACTGACAAGGGGAAGAGCTCTCTGGGGAAAGGAAATGACCGGGCCATGAGGGAGGAGGGGAGGAGGGATGCTGAGCAGGCAGACAACAGAGGCACCCGGCCCAACAGAGCCAGCAGGGAGCCCAGCCCACCTTCTGCCAAGACATGTGCTGCCCACACCTGGCCACCTTCTCCTTTCCCAGCGTGTGAGGGGAGAGTGGGTGGGGAGAGAGGATCTGAGGCATTCACAAGGTGTCTTATGTGCCAGGTCCCACCAGCGGGATGAGGGAGAAGGAACCAGGGCTGGTCAGCACTAGGCTGGCGCTCCCCAGCTGGTAGGCTGGGCTGCCAGGGCTCCAGTCACCTCCGCCTGTGCAGCCCCAGGCAGAGCTGGCCATGCCCGTGGGCCCAAAAGAGGCCCTTGCCCTCTGGGTGACAGACCCCATGGAAACATCAAGAACCTTATGTTGGGCGGGCGCGGTGGCCCACACCTGTAATCCCAGCACCTTGGGAGGCCGAGGCGGGCAGATCATGAGGTCAGGAGATCGAGACCATCCTGGCTAACACAGTGAAACCCCATCTCTACTAAAAATACAAAAAAATTAGCCAGGCGTGGTGGCGGGCGCCTGTAGTCCCAGCTACTCGGGAGGCTGAGGCAGGAACATGGCGTGAACCTGGAAGACGGAGCTTGCAGTGAGCCAAGAACACGCCACTACATTCCAGCCTGGGTGACAGAGCAAGACTCCGTGTCAAAAAAATAAATAAATAAATAAAAAGAACCTTATGTTTTCTCAGGGGAATCTTGGAACTAGAGCAAGGCAAACCAGTGCCCAGGTGCAGCATCCACACCTCCACTCTTCCCCACAGGATCCACACATCCACACCTCCACACAGCATCCACACCTCCACACAACATCCACACCTCCACGCAGCATCCACGCAGCATTCACACAGCATCCACACCCCCACACAGCATCCACACAGCATCCACACCTCCACACAGCATCCACACCTCCACACATCCACACAGCATCCACACCTCCACACCTCCACACAGCATCCACACCTCCACACATCCACCCAGCATCCACACCTCCACACAGCATCCACACAGCATCCACACCTCCACACAGCATCCACACCTCCACACCTCCACACAGCATCCACACCTCCACACCTCCACACAGCATCCACGCCTCCACACATCCACCCAGCATCCACACCTCCACACAGCATCCACCCAGCATCCACACCTCCACACAGCATCCACACAGCATCCACACCTCCACACAGCATCCACACAGCATCCACACCTCCACACAGCATCCACACAGCATCCACACCTCCACACAGCATCCACGCCTCCACACCTCCACACAGCATCCACACCTCCACACATCCACACAGCATCCACGCCTCCACACCTCCACACAGCATCCACGCCTCCACACATCCACCCAGCATCCACACCTCCACACATCCACACAGCATCCACGCCTCCACACCTCCACACAGCATCCACGCCTCCACACCTCCACACAGCATCCACGCCTCCACACATCCACACAGCATCCACGCCTCCACACCTCCACACAGCATCCACGCCTCCACACCTCCACACAGCATCCACGCCTCCACACATCCACCCAGCATCCACACCTCCACACAGCATCCACACAGCATCCACACCTCCACACAGCATCCACACAGCATCCACACCTCCACACAGCATCCACACCTCCACACCTCCACACAGCATCCACACCTCCACACATCCACACAGCATCCACACCTCCACACCTCCACACAGCATCCACACCTCCACACATCCACACAGCATCCACACCTCCACACAGCATCCACACAGCATCCACACCTCCACACAGCATCCACACAGCATCCACACCTCCACACCTCCACACAGCATCCACACCTCCACACCTCCACACAGCATCCACACCTCCACACATCCACACAGCATCCACGCCTCCACACCTCCACACAGCATCCACGCCTCCACACATCCACCCAGCATCCACACCTCCACACAGCATCCACACAGCATCCACACCTCCACACAGCATCCACACAGCATCCACACCTCCACACAGCATCCACACCTCCACACAGCATCCACACCTCCACACATCCACACAGCATCCACACCTCCACACAGCATCCACACCTCCACACAGCATCCACACAGCATCCACACCGCCACACAGCATCCACACAGCATCCACCCAACATCCACACCCCCACACAGCATCCACACAGCATCCACACCTCCACACAGCATCCACACAGCATCCACCCAACATCCACACCCCCACACAGCATCCACACAGCATCCACACTTCCACACAGCATCCACACAGCATCCACACCTCCACACAGCATCCACACAGCATCCACACCGCCACACAGCATCCATACCCCCACACAGCATCCACACAGCATCCACACCTCCACACATCCACACAGCATCCACACAGCATCCCCACCTCCACACAGCATCCACACCTCTACACAGCCACACAGCACCACACATCCCTGTCTCAAAGTGAAGTGGCACATGTGGTCAGCAAGCAGAAGCTGGTTCCCTACTGACCATGACACTGGTGGCCAGCGTGCATTAGGAACATTATTTCACACACAGAGCTTTGCCGCCCCCCTACACACACAGCTCCACCACCACACACACTCAGATACACCCACACAGCCCCACTGCCACACACACACACACAGCCCCACTGCCACACACACACACACACACAGCCCCACTGCCACACACACACACACACAGCCCCACTGCCACACACACACACACACAGCCCCACTGCCACACACACACACACACAGCCCCGCCGCCACACACACACACACAGCCCCGCCGCCACACACACACACACAGCCCCGCCGCCACACACACACACACAGCCCCGCCGCCACACACACACACAGCCCCACCACCACACACACACACAGCCCCACTGCCACACACACACACAGCCCCGCCGCCACACACACACACACAGCCCCGCCGCCACACACACACACACAGCCCCGCCGCCACACACACACACACACAGCCCCGCCGCCACACACACACACAGCCCCGCCGCCACACACACACACAGCCCCGCCGCCACACACACACACACACACAGCCCCGCCGCCACACACACACACAGCCCCGCCGCCACACACACACACAGCCCCGCCGCCACACACACACACACAGCCCCGCCTCCACACACACAAACACAGCCCCGCCGCCACACACACACACACACAGCCCCGCCACACACACACACACACACAGCCCCGCCGCCACACACACACACACACAGCCCCGCCACACACACACACACACACAGCCCCGCCGCCACACACACACACACACACACAGCCCCGCCTCCACACACACACACACACAGCCCCGCCGCCACACACACACACAGCCCCGCCGCCACACACACACACACACAGCCCCGCCGCCACACACACACACACAGCCCCGCCGCCACACACACACACACACACAGCCCCGCCGCCACACACACAAACACACACACACACACACACACAGCCCTACCTTGCTGCCAGGGCTCTTGCAAAGACAGGCTTCACCAACAGTTGGCCCGTCCCCAGGGGCTGCACACTACTAGCCTTATGGGAAGTTCCTCGAGCTCCCTGTGCTTCAGCTTCCGTCTGTAAAACAGGGAGAGTGCAAACCTACCCACCTCGCCAGCGGCCCTGAGCCCAAATTTGAAGCCCTAAGCACACAGCCTGGCCGAGGGTCGCTGCTGTGGAAATGCTGGTTTCCCTGTGCTGGCCTTCTCACCAGGTGGCCCTGTGAAAGCAGCGCCCCAGAAGAGGAGGGCGGCTGGGGACTAGCGGGGACCAGCGGGCAGCCAGTTGGCCTCAGTGGGCGCCCCTGTGCCGGTGCAGGCCTTCTCACTATCCCCTCCACGGCACGTGGGGCCTGGCTCAGACCACTCCACAGTGGGGCACCCTGACTGGGCCTCAGGGGAGGTGAGGCGCCCCCCAGTACCCTCTGTTCTTGAGACAAGCTGGTGTTCAGCCGTAGCGAAGGCAGCACACCTGGTGATTACGCACACAGGTCTGGAGTCACAGCCGGGTCCAGATCTCAACACTGCCACCCACCATCTGCAGCCTTTTTCTTAACCCTCCTGTTCTTAAAGTGGCCCTGCAGCTGGGGTTACCTCGAAGCGGGGCTGAGAACTGAGGTGAGGGAGGCTCCGCTACCACCCAGCATGGGGTGCCTACCTGGACGCTGGCTACTGTTGTCGGCTCTGTGAACAGGCACACGGTTTCCTGCGGGTGCGGGATGGGGCTGGCCGGGATGGGGGATGGGGACGCTGGAGCAGTGGGAGATGTCCCCTTCCTATCTCCAGTCCTGAGTCTGGGCAGCTATTAGCAGAAGCTTGTTAATGAAAATTCACACCTAGGTGCTAATAAACACTGGGCCACTCCCAGGCTCAGAGCCGGAGGAGAAGCCCTCTGCAGGGAAGGGGGCTGGCCAATGAGCCCCACTTATCTGTGAAAAGACTTGCTAATAACTTTAATTCCCCATTCTAAAACGCAGGGCCTTTGCCATGCAAATGCCCTTCTAAGCTGTGTTGGCTCCAGAAAGCTTCCCACTCTACCCCAGTTAGGGTCCTGGGAGGGGGGTGAGAGATGGGACAGAGGAGCAGGAAAGGGGGTGACCCGCAGAGGTGTGAGGTCCCACCCCGCTGCAGGCCTGACTTTTGGAGTCCACTCTCTGTGGCCAAGCGCCAGCCCGGGTGTGCTCTGTCTGGCCTGGACCCCTGAACTGCAGATCAGGGACTCGATCCCACCCTGCATTACTGCCCCTCCCGGCCCAGGCCAGAGTACTGAAGTGATCTCTGAAGCGGCTGAAAAACAAACCGAGCAGCATCAGCGGACGAACCGCGGATAAACCAACTGTCATGTAGCTGAACAATGGAAGATTATTGGGCAATAAAAAGAAACGAAGTTCTGACACAGGAGGCAGCATGATGAGCCTTAAAAACATTGTGCTCAGTGAAAGAAGCCAGACGCAAAAGGCTGTCTTTTGAGATTCCTTTTATATGAAATGTCCTGAAAAAGCAAACCTATAGAGACAGAGACTACATGAGTGAGTGCCAGGGGCTGGGAGTAGGGGAATAGTGGGGAGTGATGTTAACAGGTACACAGTTTCTTTTGGGGGGTGAAAATGTTCTAAAATTAGTAGCAATGGTTGCACAACTCTGTGGATGTACTAAAGCCATTCAATTGTTAAAAAAGTGAATTTTATGGTATGTGAACTGTATCTTAATAAAGCTCTTATAAAAACAGACACTAAAGCCTGTGTTTCAGACACTTGAAGGAGAGGAGGGGAGAACTGGGTATATATCCATAGCGGGTAAAGGACGCTTGGCAGAGAGGCTACACATCCCTTCTCCCCACCCCACCCTCCAAGCATGACTGTTCCCTAGACACCCTGACTGGATGAGGACATGCTTTCTGGGCTCAAGGCTCCCGTTTCTTGCTCCCTGATGTGAATCCAGCCAATGCAGGGAGGCGTGCAACTGCCTGTGTGGATTCTGATGCAACCTCATGGGCCCCTCATGTCACCCCAGCTAGGCCTGTAGGAGGTCATGGTTATATAAACTCAGGACCGCCGCACCATTATTTATGTCTCTAAGCCACAAGGTAGGGAAACCGGAGAAAAGGCAGATGGGAAAATGCTGGCGGGGGGTGGGGGGGTCCAAGGCCAGGATGCTCCAGTGCATGGAGAATAAGGCCCCAGGACGCAAGAAAATGACCCCTTGGAGCTGTTATCCCTCAGGCCCCAACATGTGTGGAGCTGGCAAAATCCTACAAGAGCTGAGCGCTGGGACTCTGGAGGCCTACCTGGGCTTCAGAGCTGATCCTCATCCTTCTGTAAAATGGTTACTTGAGTATAATAGGTACCTGATGTACATACAATAAATACTCAATAATGCAGTTGTATTTCTACACAGATATTTTGGTTTTAACCAGTTCCCCACCAGGTTCAAAGAAAAGATGAGCAGATTCTACCTGCCGCTGACTTCTCATGGGACGCCCCTCCCCACCCCTTCCAGGCTGACCCATCTGGACTAGATGCTGAGCCAGGGCTGGGGGTAAGGCCAAAGGGGTCTGGGCCTGTGGGGTTGGGGGAACTAAAGATTGCAAGAACCCCTCCCACCTCTCCCATGCTCTTCTTTGGAGGGAGAGATGGAGCTCTGTGTCCACGGGTAGGAAGAAGAAATTGCCAACTGACACCAGTACAGTTTATTCACAAATAAATAAATTCACATTAGGCAGAGCCTCCTGCTTGCCTCAGAGTGTCTAACCCTATGGGTCCCTCCATGGAGGGAGTGGCTGAGAAGGGCTGCCGTGGTGGGGGCGGCTCTCACCCGCAGGAATGCCCCTGCCGGGATCGCCCGTGCCCTCTTCCAGGAAAGGCAGTCTGCCAAGGAACCACTTCGAAGGTGCTGAGGCCAAAAAGCCTCGGTGCTCACAGAGACGGCGTCAGTTGTCCGCTGTCACTTGGGGTCCTCAGGCAGCCACTCCAGAGGCGAGAGGGGCATCCAGGTCTCCAACAGGGCCAGCACGTCGCCGGGAAGGAGCTGTAGGGAGAGAGGGAACAGCGCAGCCCTCAGCACTGGTGGCCTTGTGCGTGTGTCCGCGCTCGTGGGCTCCACTCTCAGGGGGCCCCTAGCGAGGGGAGACCCAGTCCCCTGCGTGGCCCCTCTTGGAGCCCTGGGCATACTATGGTGGCCAGGCTGCCGGCGGGGAGCAGCAGGGTGCCTGGTCCTCACCGTGGCAGGCGGTGGGGCTGTGCGTGGGGGCACGGACGAAGGGGGCACGGGGAAGGGAACACTAACCGGGGACGGTGGGCTTGGCTCCATCGCCTGCCCTTCCGGGCACGCCGCCTCGGCGAGGAGCGCAGGCGGGTCGCGCGGCTCAGGTGCGGCTCGGGCTCCGGGGCAGGCAGGCGGGGATCCCCAGGACGCCCCGGCGCGGACGGCAGAGACCAGGCCCAGCCCGCGCCCCTGCCCCTCCGCCTGCGTCCGTGTCTGAATCTGCGCGGGGCAGCCGTCGGGGCACAGCGGGCAGCCCCGAGGGGACCCCGCGTCCCCGCGCTGCCGGCGTCGGCGCTGGAGACTCTCCTCGCTGAGGCCTAGCACGGCCGACAGGTGGCCGATGTAGCGGATGGCCAGGCGCAGCGTCTCGATCTTGGTCAGGCTCTGGCCGGCGGGCGCCACGGACGGCGGTAGAAAGCGGCGCAGCTGGTGCAGGGCTTGGGCCAGCGTGCGCATGCGCAGTTTCTCCCGCTCACTGGCGCTCTGCCTCTGCCCGCTGCCCAGGCGGCTGCTGCGCGCGCCGCGCCTACCTACGGTGGGTGCGCGGGGGTCCCGGCGGGCGCCGGGGCGCGCGGGGCTCGGCACAGGGCTGTCGACTGGGGTGCTGCCCCATGAGTCTGGGGACGAGACGAGGGAGCGGCTGCAGTCCTTGTCGGAGGGCGGCGGCCGCCGAGTTGGGCCCCAGGCCGCGGAGAGCATCCAGGACGCGGAGAGCGGCGGGCACAGGGGCTGGGCCATGGCAGCGGCGGCGCGTCTGGGGGCCGGCGGTCGGCGGCCGCTTTATGCCGAGCCCGAGGTGTGAAGTGGCCCCTTCCAGGCCGCATCAGCACATCAAAGTGGGCTCGGGGCTTGGAGGGGGCGGAGCCTGACCCTTTGAATCCACGGCGGGGGCCAAGGTGCCAGCCCCTTGGCTGCGCCTGTTTCGCCCCACCTGGGCCCTCGCTTGGGCTTCTGACCCAGCCTTTCGGGCTTCCCGCCTGCGCCCAGTGTTGGGTGAAGCCCGGGGCGTGGGGCCAGCCCTGCAGGTTAAAGGAAGCTGGATCAGAAAAACGAAGTCTAGATCCTAGGTTTGGGGCCTGCCTTCACCTGTTGGGACCTTATGCAAATTCTTAGTTCTTTTGCACCTTAGCTTCCAATTTGTATAATGAGAGCCTCAGGGCATGCGCCAACTGGACAGTGAAGTAGAGTAAGGACCAGGAGCAGGGACCCTCATTCCCTCTAAAGGTGGAGAAAGCAGTAAACCATTTCTCCTTTGAGGCAGGATGGCCCTGGATAGACCCTTCCCTGGTGAGAACATGTGGACAGTGCAAGGAAGCTTGCACCCCAGCAAATCCAATAAGCTGCCGAGTCTGGTCAGGATGCTGGACCTTCTGAGCAGAGGGAGGGGGCAAGTCTGCTCCAACCCCCGGACACCTCTAGCCTGGCAGGGTCTGGAACTTGGCCTGTTGACACAGCTGTCACCACTGGCCTCTACCTGATGTTCTGCCGCTGTTGGACAGGTATAACAGGTTTTCTCAATGAAATGTGAGTGGAAATGATGCAGCAAAGGCATTTGACAAAATCCAACACCCTTCGTGATAAAAATTCTCAGCAAACTAAGAATAGAGAGGAATTTCATCAACCTGATGAAAGGCTCCTACAAAGAACCTACAGGTAGCCTCATACTGAGTAGTGAAAGACTGAAAGCTCCCCCCCACCCCCTGATTGCAGGAACAAAGTGAGGGTGTCTCTCTTACCACCCCTATTCAACATTGTACCAGATAGAGGATCTAGGCTCTGCAATTAGGAAACAAAAGACATACAGGTCAGAATGGAAGAAATAAAACTCTTTTCGCAGGTTATGGCAGCTCTGGGCCCTGCTGCGCATGAGCCTGGCCAATTTAAAGCCGAATCCTGGCTCCAGGAAACCCATGAAACGACCAAAAGGTCGGAGAAGAGGTAGAAAATGCGGCAGAGGCCATAAAAGAGACAGGCAGAGAGGAAACTGGCTCTGCTGGGCTTTGAGGATGGCCAGACTCTATTTTACATCGGAATCCCAAAATACAGATTTAATGAAGGACCTAGCTTCAGACACCAGTATCAACCTTTAAGTATCAACAGACTGTAATATCTTACTGATTTGGGTCGTGTTGATCCTACTCAACCTATTGACTTAACCCAGCTTGTCAATGAAAGAGGTGTGACCATTCAGCCACTTAAAGAGGATTATGGTGTTCAGCTGGTCGAAAAGGCTGCTGACACCTCTCAGGTGAAAGTTAATATTGGGCCGGGCGTGGTGGCTCACGCCTGTAATCCCAGCACTTTGGGAGGCCAAGGTGGGTGGATCATGAGGTCAGGAGATTGAGACCATCCTGGCCAACGTGGTGAAACCCCGTCTCTACTAAAAATACAAAAATTAGCCGGGCATGGTGGCACGTGCCTGTAGTCCCAGCTACTTGGGAGGCTGAGGCAGGAGAATCACTTGAACCAGGGAGGCAGAGGTTGCAGTGAGCTGAGATCATGCCACTGCACTCCAGCCTGATGACAGAGTGAGACTCCATGTCAAAAAAAAAAAAAAAAAAGTTAATATTGAAGTACAGTTGGCTTCAGAACTAGCTATTGCTGCAACTGAAAAAAATGGTGGTGGTGTCACTACAGCCTTTTAGGATCCAAGAAGTCTGGAAATTCTATCCAAACCTGTTCCATTCTTTTTGGAGACAACCCATTCCAAAAGGAATGCTTCCTTCTAAAGCACTGGTACCCTATTCCACCAATGCAAAGAATCGTGGGAACCTGGCAGATGCTGCGAAATTTCCTGAAGCACAACTTGAGCTTGCCAGGAAGGACAGTTCTAATTTACTGGATATCACGAAAGAAGAACTCTTCAAATGTTCAGTACTCGGAAGGATCCAAGGCAGATTTTCTTTGGGTTTGCTCCAGGATGGGTACTGAATATAGTAGATAAGAAAATCCTAACATCTACAGATGAAAATCTCCTCAAGTACTAGAGCTCATGAATTCCCATCCAAGAAAGCAGAGTTGTTAAAGAATATTAGAAAAGGGCCGGGCGCAGTGGCTCACACCTGTAATCTCAGCACTTTGGGAGGCTGAGGAGGGCAGATCATGAGATCAGGAGTTTGAGACCAGCTTGGCCAACATGGTGAAACTCCGTCTCTACTAAAAATACAAAAATTAGCCGGGCATGGTGGCAGACGCCTGCAATCCCAGCTACTCTGGAGGCTGAGGCAGGATAATCACTTGAACCTGGGAGGCGGAAGTTACAGTAAACCAAGATCGGGCCATTGCACCGCAGCCTGGATGAAATTTCACCTGACCCCTCAGGGGTTTCAGTTTGCACCCTGGTCTTAATAGGTACTTCATGCATGGCTATCTGCTCTCCAGCCAGACTGTGAAGTACCTGGTGTCTGGCATCATATCTTTACCTGTTTTCAAGCGGAATGGTTTCTTTCAGTGCCAGACGTCTGATTTTTTTTTTTTTTTTTTTTTGAGACAGGGTCTGGCTCTGTCGCTCAGGCTGGAGTGCTGTGGCGCGATCTTGGCTCACTGCAACCTCCGCCTCCTGGCCACATTGAAAGACGAAGAATTTTCTTGAATCACATATAAAATACGTTATTGAAGCTGGGCACCGTGGGATCATGCCTGTAATCCCAGCACTTTGGGAGGGCGGGGCAGGGGGATCTCTTGAGGTCAGGAGTTTGAAACTAGCCTGGCCAACATGATGAAACCCTGTCTCTACTAAAAATACAAACGATTAGCCTGGTATGGTGGCGCATGCCTGCAGTCCCAGCTCTCGGGAGGCTGAGACAGGAGAATCGCTTGAACCTGGGAAGTAAAGGTTGCAGTGAGCTGAGATTGCACCATTGCACTCCAGCCTGGTGACAGAGCAAGATTCTGTCTAAAAAAATAAAATAAAATAAAATACACTAACGATAGCTACTGCACTAACAAAATTGCAAAAAAAAAAAAAATCTCATAATGTTTTAAAAAGTGTATGGAATGTTTAAGAAGTTTACTTGTGTTGGGCCGCATTCAAAGCTGTCCTGGGCCACGGGTTGGACAAGCTTGGTGTACACCAAACCACTCATCGTCTCCTCCTTCCTCCACCTCCTTTCCTCCCTACCCCTCCACTCACCCCTCACCCATCTTCTCTGCTTAACTTACCTGGTTCTCAGCAATACCAGCTTTCTTCATGGTATGAAATTGCAGGGATTCCCACTTCACCTTCTCCTTCCAAGCAGTCACCAGATGACATCCCTTCTTTCTGTATTTTCTTCAGGTCCACCTCTTCCTTTGCTTTTCTTTCTTTTTCTTTTCTTTCCATTACCCGAATCCAGTCTTTCTCCCAACTTCCTTCACCCAGTCTAATCTTCTGTAGGAAACATTTCTTCCGTCTTCCCTTCAATCTACATTCTTTCCTCTGGCCTCCAAGGATCTCTGGAATGTGGATCCTCTCAGCCCTCAGGCTGTCTCTGCTCTGGGACACAGACCCCTTGGCCCATGAAACTTGTCTTCCTCTGTTTTCCACACACACACACACACACACACACACACACACACACGCGAAGTCCCACCTCTCTGCCCTTGCCCATGCCACTGCCCCACCCTGTAGTGCCCTCATTCCTACTTAGCAAGCTTTCTAAACATCAAGACCTAGCTCAACTTTTTTTATTTTTTATTTGTTTATTTATTTACTTATTTTGAGACGGAGTCTCACTCTGTCACCCAGGCTGGAACGCAGTGGTGCCCTCTCGACTCACTGCATCCTCCACCTCCTGGGTTCAAGTGATTCTCCTGCCTCAGCCTCTCAAGTAGCTGGGACTACAGGTGTGTGCCAGCATGCCCAGCTAATTTTTGCATTTTTAGTAAAGACGGAGTTTCTCCATGTGGGCTAGGCTAGTCTTGAACTCCTGACTTCAAGAGATCCTCCCACCTGGGCCTCCCAAAGTGCTGGGATTACAGGCATGAGCCACTGTGCCCAGCCCCAGCCCAATTTTTACCTTTGATGAAGCTTTCTCTGAACTTTACTATGGTAGTTTTCCAAACTATTTGTCTTCTTGTTCATGCTGTCATGTTTTAAATCCTAATTGTTTCTAGTAGATTGTAAACTCCTTTGGAATAATGTCAGTATGTAATACTTTGTTACTTATCCAAGCAGTACAGGACACTCAGAGTTGATTAGCTGATGTGGAATAGATATGTGTCCTAATTTGTGTTTGATTGTTTTGTTTCTTTTTTTTGAGAGGGTCTTGCCCTATTGCCCAGGCTAGAGCACAGTGGCATGATCTGGGATCACTGCAGCTTCTGCCTCCCAGGCTCAAGCGATTCTCCCACCTCAGCCTCCTAAATAGCTGGGACCACAGGCGCATGCCACCATGCCTGACTAATCTTGGTATTTTTTGTAGATATGGGGTTTCACCATGTTGGCCAGGCTGGCCTTGAACTCCTGACGTCAAGTGATCCACCCGCCTCAGCTTCCCAAAGTGCCAGAATTCCAGTTTTGCTGGTCTGATGTTTTGCATTCCCCCATAGCTTCCAGCCCAGTGAGCCTGATGGGTGAGCTGGTTTGTAGCAATGATGGCCCCACGGCATGCATGGTACCTTCCCCCTGGGCATGTCTCCCACCCCTCCTTCCTGGGATCTCTTCTGTCTCCTGCTGCTCTTGGCCTCCTCTGACACCTTCTGTTCCTCGTCCTCTGCAGTCTGTCCCAGCAGCCCCAGAATGCCTATGCCCAGGATTACATCCAGGAGAAGCAGTGCCAGCCAACCCCTAGAGTGGGGAGAAGGGGAGAAGCCCCCTCCCTGTGCATATGCCCTAGGACCCATCTATACCCAAGGACAGCCTGGCCCAGGAGGCACTTCCTGAGCCTGCAGCTGTCAGCAGAGCCCACTCCTGGACTGCAGCAGATGGATGCCTTCCTGAGCTCCAGAGCCAACTCAGGAAACTGGCATGGGGGCCCAGTAACTGGGCCTCTTTGATGCCACTAAGCCCAAAGGAACATGCAGTTGGGAATTAGTAAAGTGTTCTGTGTGCCAGGGTGGGAGTGGGTGCAGAGAAAAGACCAGAAGGCGGCTGGGCACGGTGGCTGATGCCTGTAATCCCAGCACTTTGGGAGGCTGAGGCAGGTGGATCACCTGAGGTCAGGAGCTTGAGAGCAGACTGGCCAAGATGGTGAAACCCCATCTCTACTAAAAATACAAAAAAATTAACTGGGCATGGTGGCAGGCACCTGTAATCCCAGATACTCAAGAGGCTGAGGCAGGAGAATAGCTTGAACCCAGGAGGTGGAGGTTGCAGTGAGCTGAGATCGCACCATTGCACTCCAGCCTGAGCAACAAGAGCAAGACTCCATCTCAAAAAAAAAAAAGAAAGAAAGAAAGCAAAAGAAAAAAGAAAAGAGAAAAGAAAAGAAAGAAAAGAAAAGGCCAGAAAGCAGAAGGGCTGGACCTCAGGAGGCTCCAGGTACCCTGTGGTCCAGGGACTGCTAAGCTTCTCAATGCCAAGAAAGCCCTGATTCTCACATGATTGTGACTTCATTTCATAGCTTTACTTGAGTAAACACAGAATGACCGCAAACTCTTGTTTTATCTTCGTATCTTCATTTGCAAGTAGAGCATTTGCTTTACACATAGTTACAAAGTCAACACATGCAGAAGGTAGAGCACATCTCTTTACCATCCTGCTCTGGGGCTCTCAATTGCCTGTGCCAGAAGAAACCGCCATTACTGGGTTGTCAACAATGCTTTGAAATGAATTTGGTTTTTTTTGTTTATTTTATTTTTCTTTTTCAGGGTCTTGCTCTGTCACCCAGGCTGGAGTGCAGTAGCGCAATCTTGGCTCACTGCTGCCTCAATCCCCTGGGCTCAGGCAATCCTCCTACTTCATCCTCCTCAGTAGCTGGAACCACAGGCACCGTGCATCACCACACCCAGCTAATTAAAAAATATATTTTTTGGACCGGGTGCAGTGGCTCACACCTGTAATCCCAGCACTTTGGGAGGCCAAGGCGGGTGGATCACGAGGTCAGGAGATTGAGAGCATCCTGGATAACACAGTGAAACCCCATCTCTACTAAAAATACAAAAAAATTAGCCAGACATGGTGGCGGGTGCCTGTAGTCCCAGCTACTTGGGAGGCTGAGGCAGGAGAATTGCTTGAACCCAGGAGGCGGAGGTTGCAGTGAGCCGAGATGGTGCCACTGCACTCCAGCCTGGGTGACAGAGTGAGACTCTGTCTCAAAAATAAATAAATATATATATATATATATATATTTGTAGAGTCTGGGTCTCACTTTGTTACCCAGGCTGGTTTCAAACTCCTAGCTTCAAGTGACCCTCCCACTTCAGCCTTTCAAAATGCTGGGATTATAGGTATGAGCCACCATGCCCAGCCTGTATTTTATTAAGTACAAAATCAATCAGACATATTTGGACAAGAGACCATATGTGTGGGAAGCACACTTTATGTTGAAACCACAGCCCCTAGAAGTTCTCAGATCTGAAACCTAATAGCTAATGTTAAGTGGGCACGTGGGAGCCACCAAGAGATATGGAGCAGGAGAGGGACATCGGGAGTGGCCTGTGACAGGAAGATCCCTGGTGTCACCACTGAGGTAGGGTGAGAAAGACACAGGGGCAAGTGTGGAGACAACCCACAAATATGGCGAGAGAGGTGGGGCAGGTGGGAAGGTTCTATCCCCAGTCCCATCTCTGGGGTCTTCAGCCCTCAAGGCTGACAAATTGGAGGGAACACGTGGAGTCCCTCCCTCCCCTGTTGCCGCTGGGGTCTCTGGGAAATCGCCCCAGGGGCCCAGCTGGTGCAAGGGCAATGGTCAGTGGGCCTGATGGAACCAAGTTAAGGGATGGGAGGCACCCTAACCTCAAGCCCAGTCCCTGCCGCCTCCCACCAGCCAGCCTCCTCTTCCCTGTCCCCTGCCTGTCTCCCCTTTGATCTCCTTGTTGTGGCCAGCCTATCCGGTGGGTTCACGTGGGGGCTGCCTGAGTTAATGAGTTCTCCGGGCGGCAGGGCCCACACGCTCTCCCACCGGGTGAGGCCTTCACACCTCTGGGGCCTGTGTTTTGACAAGTGCCGGAGCTAGTGGCCTCTGCTCCCCTGGCCTGAGCCTACCCTCTGCCAAACGTGTAAGGCTGGGAAATGAGGCCTTGGGGCAGCCCCACAGGAGCAGAGGTGAGAGAGAAAGCTGAGGCCAGGATGCGGGCAGGCTGGACAGGACAGCACCCTCTCAGGCTCAGGCCTGGGCCTCAGCCTCCCCACTCTACCCAGCCTGTTTCTCACACCAAACCTGGGTCCTAGGCACTGCCCGGCCCCCCTCCCAGCCCCAAGGCCCTCATTTCCCGGCCAGCCTCTCTGACATAGGAGTACTAATCAGAGGTGCTATGTAAACAGTCCCCTTGCAGACCCTAATCCTGACCCTGCCGGAGCCAGAGGCCCCAGGAGAAGGAAGCGGCTCTCCTACTGCCAGCCTACTTAGCATCTCCTGGGAAGCTCCTAATTTGGGTGTCCCCCACAGCCAGAGATCTTCCCTCCACACCTCTGCAGCAACCCTCTCAGGGGAGAGATTGTTAGTAGTGAAGCCTCCACCTTCAGACAGCCCAGGACACCCCTCTGGAGTCTGGCCAGTGTGGGCATGAGGCCCTGCCTTGCCAGGCACTACCTGTACCACTTGGGCACCTCGCTCTCCATCTCTGGCCTCAGTGTCTTGTCTGTTGCTGTGCCACAGGGTAATTCATGCCTTCTGGGCTGAACACGTGCGGATCAACTCAGGCTGCAAAGAGCGTGCGTGCACACTACTGTCCCCTGAGGTCTGGCACTGGGCTGGAGCTTGGCAGGGTCGCTGCTCACACTCACAACACACTCTGATGTGGGTGTAGTGGCCCCCACTTTGTAGATGAGGAAACAGAGGCTCAGAGAAATTGTCCCACCTAACAGGGTGAGCAGGGGCTGAGCTGGCATCCATCTGGCTCTGTCAGAGGCCGAAGCCTTTGTTCTGTCCTCCCTATATCTCCTATGTCTCCTTTGGAGGATGAGTGGCTCCTTCCATCCTGGAGGGAGGTCCTAAGAGTGAAGGGGTTGGGGACCCCTCCAGTCACATTAAGTCTTGCTTCACATCACAGAGACTAAGAAGAAAAAGAGGCTGGGCACAGTAGCTCATGCCTATAATCCCCACACTTTGGAAGGCTGAGGCAGGTGGATCACCTGAGGCCAGGAGTTCGAGACCAGCCTGGTCAACATGGAGAAACCCCATCTCTACTAAAAATACAAAAAATTAGCCAGGCACGGTTGTAGGTGCCTGTAATCCTAGCTACTCGGGAGGTTGAGGCAGGAGAATTGCTTGAACCTGGGAGATGGAGGCTGCAGTGAGCCGAGATCACATCCCTGCACTCCAACCTGGGCAACAAGAGTGAAACTGTGTCTCAAAAAAAAAGAAAAAAACACAAAGAAAAGGAAGAAGGTAGAAGAAAGAAGAAGGAAGAAGAAGAAGAAGGAGGAGGAGGAGGAGGAGGAGGAGGAGGAGAACAAGAAGAGGAAGAGGAAGAGGAAGAAGAAGAAGAAGAAAAAGAAGAAGAGAAAGAAGAAGAAAGAAGAAAGAAGAAGAAGAAGAAGAAAGAAGAAGAAGAAGAAGAAGAAGAAGAAGAAGAAGAAGAAGAAGAAGAAGAAGAAGAAGAGGAGGAGGAGGAGGAGGAGGAGGAGGAAAAGAAAGAAGAAGAAGAGCTTTGCAGGCCCATCTGGACTTCATGGACCAGATCCCTGGAGGATGCAGCCTGAGGATAAAAAATAAAATCTCCCTGAAATTATGCAGCAGTGCCCCATGGTGAACACCCCACCCCAATCAAAAGGTGGGAAAGGCCCTGGGGAGCACCCAGCCCCCGTGGGTCTCAGATCGTGAGGCCTGGAGGCCATGCTTGGGCTGAAGCCCAGAGAAGTCAGAGGGCCCAGCAAGGCGGGCTCACCTTCCCCCACCTGTGCTTCCTTTCCTATCAGCCTCCCGCTGAGGCTCCGCAGCTCCCACGGCAGCCCCTTCCAAGGATGATCACTCCCTCCCCTCACACCTTCAGCTCTCGGAGCCACTGAGCTGGCAAGCCATATGGAATAGATTATTCTAGACCCACAATAATCTGATTATCTGGCTACAGATCAGCTGGGTGCTCAGCCAGTGGAAGTCGCAGGCAGCCCAGGGGTGACGAGGAGGGAGGGGGTGGGAGAAAGGAGAGAGACTTGGCAGATTCCAGGAAAGGCTCAAGAGGAAGTGCCGCATCTTGGTGGGTCTGGAGCTGGCTGACAATGCAGGGTAAGCACATAGCACCTCTCTCCTAAGGGACGTAGCATTTATGCTCCTTCACTTCCTCCAGGGAAGTGCCAATGGGCCTCAGCCTTCGAGTGAAAAGTGGGGAAACTGAGGTATAAAGGGAGGAGGCATACTTGTCACACAATGCCACCTGCAAAATGGAGCAGGGGTTCCCACTGCCTGCTGAGGTGTCCTGGGGGCCACTGCCTGCCGTGGTGGGAAGGCCCCAGTCGGGACAGAGGGTTGACCTCTGGCTTTCCAGTGTCCATGCACTCCCAACCATAGCCAACAGAGGGCGCTGCCCGGCCATGTGGGATCTTTGGGTCTGAGTTGGACAGCTCTTCCTCCAACCCTTAAGGACATTTTTCTGGGGCTAGGGCCAGAACCCAGGCTTGGCTCTACTTGGGGGGTGCGCTGGAAACTGTGTAGATATGTCAGGGATGCTGGGCTGGCTTAGGAAATAGATGAAGGCCGGTTCAGTGCCTGTGTGACAGGCCATGTGACCCCAGACAGGCCGTTTGCCCTTTCTGGACCCGTTTGCCCATCTGTCCACCAAGAAAAGCACACATCTGTGTGCAGAGATGTGGAGCAAGACGGGAGCCCAGCAGAATGAGGAAAAGGGTGACAGGTTCAGGAAGGCAGGAGCCAAGCAGGGCTCAACACCCCTCCCCAACACACACATGCCCCAGGTGCAGCTGAGGTAGAAAGAGGCCAGACCACAAGCTGACCGAAACTTGTAACTCTTGCCAACTCTCGGGTGAGGGTTTGCAGACCTGGTTCAGCTGCCAACTTGGGTGTGCCCAGCCTGCTCAGGCCCTCCAGAAAAGCCCAGGATGGAGCTGTATCCAGGCAGGAAGTGAAGGCTTTGGGCCCTAAGTGCCCCCTCTCCCCTACCGACTGCTCGCAACAGTGGTGAGGTGCTAGGAGGGTGGCCAGCCCTGGGCAGAAGGATGAAGAGTGCAGGGCCGGCCCAGATCACCAGCCTGGGACCTCATACGAGCCGCCTGGTTCAGGCCCTTGGCCAGCTCCGGGTCCTCCATCTGAGGTTAGGAGAATGCCCCCAAGGTATCTGACTTTAGACCCAGTAAAAAGCAGAGCGGGGTTCCTGGGGCCTAGCTGGAATGCCTGGGCAAGACCTGGGGAAGTGCAGCGCCAGTGGGCGGGGGTCCTTTGCCAGAGGCTGGGGATAGGGCATCCCTGGACAGGCTAGAGAACATTGAAGGGAAGGGGGAGAGAGCTTAAGTTGGCCAGATGTGAAATAAAAAGAGGGGTCTTATATGATCTGTACTGACAACGTGCCAAAGACCGAGGACAAGAGGAACTCTATCCTCAGCTCCCAAGGCCCCTCACCAAGAGAAATCCACCATCCAGCCCTTGGCCTGAGCCAAGGAAGTTTTTTTCAGCCTTGTAGATTATGCTCCACCCCAGGCCCTGGGAGCACACAGGATGGCCAGGTGCCTTGGCCAAGGTGCCCCAGGTGTGTGGGCAGTGCTTTTGGCTGCCATTAACCAGGTCAGCCTCAACCAAGCACCTCCTGGACTCGACAGGGCTGGGCTGAAGCTTCAGAACAACCTCACCATGCCCTTTGCCCAGCCATTCCCCTGACAGCAATTCATCCTGATTGGAAAAGATTAAAAGTGCAAGTTTAAACAGACTGCTTAGTGACAAAATCAGGGTGCAGAAATTTCATTCAGTATGGCACCATTGATATAAGCAAAGTCAAAAGAAAATGAAATTTGAAAAACAGCCCCTCTACACAGAAAGTCATAGATACCATGTATTCTGTAAGGGTCTATCGTATATATGTGTATATGTACATAGACAGAGGCCTTGGGTACACACCAAATATAGAAAAACATACCAGGACTTGTTTGGAGTGTGGGTGGGGGCAGGTCTGAGTTCTAGGGGCTGGTCAAGCTTGAATTTTGTCTTCAGTGTTTACATTTTTCACAAAAAGACTGCATTCATGTATTACATGTGCAATTTAAAAATAAGTTCTGGTGTACAGCCATACCACTCTGAACGCGCCCAATCTTGTCTTATCTCAGAAGATAAGTACCAGGATGGGAGACAGCCTGGGAATACCAAGTGGTTTAGGTTTCTTTCTTCTTATTATTTTTTTATTATTTAAAATTTAAAAGGCTGGACATGGTGGCTCACACCTGTAAACCCAGCACTTTGGGAGGCCGCGGATCTGAGGCGGATCACTTGAGGTCAGGAGTTTGAGACCAGCCTGGCCAACATGGTGAAACTCTATCTCTACTGAAAATACAAAAATTAGCCAGGTGTGATGGTGCATGCCTGTAATCCCAGCTACTCGGGAGGCTGAGGCAGGAGAATCGCTTGAACCCAGGAGGCGAAGTTTGCAGTAAACCGAGATTGTGCCACTGTAGTCCAGCCTGGGCAATAGAGTGAGACTTCATCTGAAAAAATAAACATTAAAAAAAAAGTTAAAAAAATAGAAATAAGTTTTGGCCAGGCGTGGTGGTGAATACCTGTAATCCCAGCACTTTGGGAGGTAGAGGCGAATGGACTGCTTGAGCCCAGGAGTTTGAGACCAGCCTGGGCAACATGGTGAAACCCCGTCTCCACAAAAAAACTTAAAAAAAAAAAATTAGCTGGGTGTGGTGGTGTGCACCTGTAGTCCCAGCTACTTGGGAGGCTGAGGTGGGAGGATCACTTGAGCCTGGGAGGGCAAGGCTGCAGTGAGCTGAGATTGCGCCACTGCACTCCAGCCTGGATGACAGAGTGAGACCCCGTCTCAAAAATAAATAAATAAATAAATAAATAATAAAAATTAAATTAAATTAAATTAATGTTTATTGTTGGGCATGGTGGTACATTACTGTAGTCTACTGTAGGGAGGCTGAGGCAGGAGGACAGCTTTGAGCCCAGTAGTTCGAGACCAGCCTCGGCAACGTAACATAGCAAGACCTAGTCTTAAAAAAGAAATAAATAAAAATAGAAATAATTTTTCAAATATAGGCATAAGGATGTACTTATGTGGAAAACTTTATTAAGGGATCTCAGAGTACACAGTTTGTTAACTAAGCTGTCACCACCATGTCACCAGTGGAGTACAGAGCATGCCTTAAAAATCTGGTTGCAGAAGTACATCTACTGGTATGGACAATGTTCTCAATATATGTGAGAAAAGCTGGTCATGAAACAGCACACTCTCTATATACCCAGAGGAATTGAAAGCAGGGACTAGAACAGATATTTGTATACCAATGCATAGCTCTAGTTACAGTAGTCAAAAGGTGGAAACAACCCAAATGTTCATTGAAGGATGAATGGATAAACATAATATGGTCTATCCATACAATGGAATATCATTCAACCACAAAAAGGAGTGAAGTACTGATACATGCTACAATGTGGATGCACTGGAAAACCATTACGCTAAGTGAAAGAAGCCAGACACCAGAGGACAAAGATTGCATGATTCCACTTATATGAGGTACCAAGTACAGGCAAATCCAGAGACAGGAAGCAGATGAGAGGTTACCAAGGAATGGAGTGGGGAATAATGGAGTGTTATTGCTTAAGAGTTACAGAGTTTCCATTTAAGGTGATAAAACGTTTTAAAAATAGAAGTGGTCATAGTTGCACGACATTGTGAATGTAATTAATGCCACTGAATTGCACACTTTAAAATGGCAGAGATGGCAAATTTATGTTATATATATTACTTTTTTTTTTTTGAGATGGAGTCTCACTCTGTTGCCCAGGTTGGAGTGCAGTGGCACAATCTTGGCTCATGGCAACCTCTGCCTTCCAGGTTCATGCGATTCTCCTGCCTCAGACTCCTGAGTAACTGGAATCACAGGCATGCATCACCACACCTGGCTAATTTTTGTATTTTTAGTAGAGACAGGGTTTCGCCATGTTGGCCAGGCTGGTCTCGAACTCCTAACCTCAGGTGAATATTACAATTTTTAAATAATTAAAATGTAATATACCAAAACCTTGAATCGTATACTTTATTTACTTATTGAGACAGGGTCTGGCTCTGTTGCCCAGGCTGGAATGCAGTGGCACAGTTATGGCTCACTGCTGCCTTACCCTCCCAAGCTCAAGCGATCCTCCCGCCTCAGCTACCCCAGTAGCTGGGACCACAGGAGTGCGTCACCACACCTGGCTAAGTTTTGCTTTTTTTTGTAGAGACAGGGTCTCGCCATGTTGCCTAGAATGGTCTCGAACTCCTGAACTCAAGTAATCCACCTTGGCCTCCCAAAGTGCTGGGATTACAGGCATGAGCCACCACGCCTGGCCAAATTGTATGGTATGTAATTCTATCTCAAAAAAGCTGTTAAAAAAAAAAGAGAAAAATAGGCCAGGCATGGGCCTGGGATCACGCCTGTAATCCCAGCACTTTGGGAGGCCGAGGCAGGCGGATCATGAGGTCAGGAGATCGAGACCATCCTGGCTAACACGGTGAAACCTTGTCTCTACTAAAAATACAAAAAATTAGCCAGGTGTGGTGGGGGGCACCTGTAGTCCCAGCTACTCAGGAGGCTGAGGCAGGAGAATGGCGTGAACCTGGGAGGCGGAGCTTGCAGAGATTGCACCACTGCACTCCAGCCTGGGTGACAGAGCAGCGAGACTCTGTCTCGAAAAAAAAAAAAAAAAAAAAAAGAGAAAAAAATATATATGCTAGAAGCTTCAAAAAACAGAAAAACAACCCCAGAAAGTGACATGCTGCCTCTCAATGCCTCTATCTCTATGTTCCTGTGCTGGTAGAGAGGCCTAAAAAAGGTTAAGATGCAGTGACATGGGCCAAAGTGCTTCTCTCTGGGTTGATGGAACTGGGGGTCTTTTAAATTCCCTTCTTTTTGCATGTGTATATTCTCTCCCTTTTCTGTAATGAGGATGCGTTGCTTTGGTGAAAAAAAAGAAGGAAAGGAAAGAAAAGGAAGGGAAGGGGAAGAGGAAGGGGAAGGGGAAAGGGAAGGGGGAAGGAGGAAGGAAGGAGAGAAAGGAGAGAAAAAGGAAAGAGGAGAGGAGAGGAGAGGGGAGGGGAAGGGAGAAGAGGGGATGGGATGGGATGGGAGGGGAGGGGAGGGGAGGGGAGGGGAGGAGATAACACTTTGAACCCCCCCGCCCCCCGCCCCTCCATCCAGCTTGTTCACACTCCAATGGATAAGCCCAAGCCTGGAGACAAAGCCTGGGAGGCTGCGTCTTCCTTCCCAGAGCCTGCAGCCCCTGGAATGGGCACTGCCCTTTGTCCTCCCAAGAGCTACAGGGCCTCGGGTGGTCCTCTCCAGCAGAGCAGGCAGGCAGCCAGGACTTGTGGAGTCCCAGGTGCCCAACATGTGGTCCTCCATCTAATTGTCCCAGCAAGGACATCCATTTCAGATGAGGAGACTGAGGCTTAGGTGGGGAGCTGACCACAGGCACTGTTGGCCCTAGGCCTGAGCTGCCTCCATGGGCCTTGCTGTCCCAGGAACTGGACCAGGTAGTCCTGGGGACTCCCTGGCTCAGCCTTCTTGGAGGAAGAGCAGAGGGTGAGCTCTGTTGGGCAGCTCCCCATGCCTGTGGCTCCCAGCCCCTCCTTTACTTCCCCAGCCAACAGCAGCCAGTCCTTCCCCCTTCTCCACATTCTCTCCAGTGGCGGCTGGGCCCACTCCCAGGCCCCTGCCAGGCTGCAATCAGCCCTTGCCCTGAGATGAGCGCAGCCTCTGGACCGGTTTCCTGCCTCAGGATCTTTGCCTTCCAACCTCTCTCTTTCCTCAAACCTGTGGACCTCATTGCCTCCCTGAGTCTGAACTCCTCACTCGGCAGGACCTCCCCACCCCATCCGGCTCCCACCTGCTTGTCCACATCATCTCCTGCTTATCCCTGCCAGCCTGAGGCACCAGCCCCCTGGGCACTGCCAGCAAGCTCGCCCTGGGCTTCCCTGTTTCCAGCCTTGGGCTCACACCTTTCCCTCTGTCAGGAACACCCACCTGCCATCACTTGGAGAAAATCCACAATCTCAGGCCCTTTCCTTCCCCCCAGAACCTGCCCTGATGGCCCCAGCAGGGAGCACCTCCCTGCCTTCCACGGGCACCCTGCACACCAGGCCACCACCAGACTCAGCGCCGACTTGCCGGTCCTTCTTCCACTCCCAAGTGGGCAACTCGTCCTCCTGGAGACTCAGTCCCAGCCAGGCAGTGTTCCCACTGGTGTTATGCACAGCCTTTGACTCAAAACCAGATGCCAGCAGGCTGGAGTCCTGGCTCCGGGCACCTTCAGCAAGTGATGTGACCTCTCTGGGGACCATTTCCTGAGCTGAGCCAGGGGAAAGCTGCAGGGTGCAGGGCACAGGGTTTGAGCACGGCAGGCTCAGCAGGCACAGACTCGGCTTGCTTGTGGAAAGGGCTCAGAATACGAGGTGGGCCTGACTCGCAGTCAGGGTGAGTGGCAGTTCCAGTGGCTGCTCTGTGACCTTGCCCCAGTGGCTGTCAGTCTCTGGGCCTCCCAGTGACACCTCCCAGTGAGGTGCTCTGCTTGGCAGGGCCTCCATGGCTATGCCCATGTACCAGGCCCTGGGGCCAGGGGACACTGACTCGGGCTCCCCAAGTGAGCGGTCCATCCAGACCCGAGTCCTCCCACACTCCTTCCATCCCCAGCCCAGGAACATAAGGCCCTGGCCTTACCCTGGCCTCCTGGGGCTGGGACCTGCAGCCTCCCACCCCCGACCCCAGAAGCACTTTTGGGGGCTTCTGAGGGGGCCTGCTGCTGGGCTGTTTTGGAGGCTCCTGCACACCCTGGTTCCCAAGTCAACACCTTCTGCCCTGAGGGAGGTGGCCTTTGTGTCAACAGGCAGCCAGGAGGTGTGAAGGTAGCCACAGTGGCCTGGGGGGAGGCTGGGCTGGCCCGCTCTGCCTCGCTGGTAATGAGAATACCACACGGCCCTGCAGCTCTCTCCTGGCCCAGCACCCCCAATTCCCTCCCACATTCCCACAGCCTGCTCACCCCCTAGGGCCTGGAAGGGATCCAAGGGGAAGGAAAGGAGAGGAGACCCATGGGTCAGGGCCTTGGACCTGCTCCCAGGGCCTTGCACTGCCTCCCCAGGGAGAAAGAGCAGGTGCAGAGCTCCTGTGCATAGGGCTATGGGTAGCCAGGTGGCTGTAGGGGCCTGAGCTAAGCCACCAAAGGCGGGCTGGACCAAGGGCATTGCCCTCTCTCACCCTGTAACAGGACCAGGGCCGAATGAGCACATCTTGGGGGGCCAACCTGAGGCCTCTGCCCTCCCCACCCCACTGCTGGTTGGGGAGGAAGTGCTGGGAGGCCCATAAGGGGGTGGTGGGATGGAGGTCTCAGTTTCCTCACTGTCTAGAAGGAATACAGACATGGGCATTACCTGCCTCGGGGCCAAGCTGACCCATGCCACACAGGCAAGCCCTGCACAAGATGATGGCAGCTTTGTGCTTCCAGCCCTGAGAGCAGGCCCAGCCGAGCCACTGAGCTTCGGGCACCGACAAGAGTAGGTGTGCAGGTGGCCTGAGCCTGGGCACTTGGGAGGCCTCCCTCTGCGCTCCCCCAACTCAGGACACCCTGAGGGCTCCCCTGTGCTCCCCTGCCCTGGGACTACCCAGAGTCCTGAAGCAGCAGCTCCTGTTCTCTCCCTAGTTGTTGGCCTGAGCTCTGAAACGACATCAGTGGTCATCAGATCCAACCCCGTTTTCCAGAGCTTGGCAGAGGCCGCAGCAGCCATCTGCTCCATCCGCTCCACCTGCTCCAGCTCCTGTACGTGCCTAACGTGTCGTCATCTGACCTCTTCTTAATTAGCTCCAGGAACAGGCTACTCCCTCCCCTATAAGACAGCGCCTCTGACTTAGAAAGTTCTTCAGACTCTCTCTGGAGTGTTCCCCTGGGTCCGTGCCTCTGCAGACAACTGTCACATCCCCTCCACTTTTTTCTTTTTGTACTCAATGCCCCCAGGTCCTCCAGCTATTTCTCTGGTGACCTGGCTTCAAGCCCTCTCACCAACCTCCCTGTCTAAGCTGGGATTTGTCCCCATCCCTCATAAACAGTGGCCTCCAGTTCTCACCACTTACTTTAGGTAGGGCCCATCCTGTCTGGAGAATAAGAAACCATCACTCCTCCGTTGAAGACCCCCCCACCGCCCCCACCCCTGCTTCTTGTGAATTTTTTCTTTTTTTTTTGAGACAGTCTTGCTCGGCTGCCCAGGCGTGAGAGCAGTGGCATGATCTCAGCTCACTGCAACCTCTGCCTCCTGGGTCCAGGGGATTCTCCTGCCTCAGCCTCCTGAGTAGCTGGGACTACAGGTGTGCATCATCATGCCTGGCTAGCTTTTTTGTATTTTTAGTAGAGATGGGGTTTCACCATGTTGGCCAGGCTGGTCTCAAACTCCTGGCCTCAAGTGATCCACCTGCCTCAGCCTCCCAAAGTGCTGGGATCACAGGCATGAGCCACCGCACCCGGTCTGCTTCTTGTGAATTTGCATGCAGCTTGGATCACATTTACTTTTATGCCCCTCATACTTTGAAGGCAATGACCACCATGCCCTCCCACATGTGCTGATTTTACAGGATGCCTCCTGACGTGAACTTGGAGAAGGGTACAGGGGACCTGCTGGTTCTATTTGATCAGGTCTGATGGGTTGTTCCAGCCTGTCAGGATTTCTTTAGATACTGGCTGTTTCCCAAGTCACTTTTGGGTTTGGGTCTTACCCCACATTAGATCAGTTAATATCTTCCTTCGAGATCACAATACTGCCCAGGAAAAGGCTGGGAACAGTTGTGGACCCTCACTAGAGACCTTCCTCCCAGTGAACATCCGTTCATCCATTTGTGGGAGCCCTGAATCTGTTGTGAATTCACTTAACTGAACTGTCATCCAGCTCACATGGCCCCACTTGGTGATAAGGAAACTCTGGGAACTTCCCTATTATGTGGGTAGGAATTGTGTTTGGTTGCTCGTAGTACCTCCTAAAATGACACTGACCTAAACAACATGGTGATTTTTCTTTTTCTTTTCTTTCTTTCTTTTTTTTTTTTTTTTCTTTGAGACAGGGTCTCACTCTGTCGCCCAGGCTGGATCATAGTGGCATGATCATAGTTCACGGCAGCCTCAACCTCTTGGGCTCAAGCAATCCTCTCGCCTCAGCCTCCTGAGTAGCTGGGACCACAGGCATGTGACACCATTGCCCATCTTTTTGTTTCATTGTTTTTGTAGAGACATAGGTCTCCCTATGTTCCCCAGGCTGGTCTTGAAATCTTGGGCTCAAGTGATCCTCCCGCCTCGGCCTCCCAAAGTGCTGGGATTACAGGCACAAGCCACAGCACCTGGCCTATTTTTCTTTCACATTAAAGCAATTCAGGGGTGGACAGTCCAGGGCCAGTGTGGCATGTCCACGTTCTCATCAATGCTGCAGGCTTCTCTCTGCTCTACCATCCTTAGTGTGTGATTTCTGTCTTTGAGACTGCTTCAGAGTCACAATGGAGTTGCTGAAACTCCAGCCATCACATGTTTTCCAGGTAATGAAGAAAATATAAGGGGGCAGAGCCACAGGAGTGTACTTCTCAGCGCTAAAGAGTTCTCCCAGAAGCTCCAGCCAGTGACTTCCACTAATATCTCATTGGCTATTCCATCTATAAAAGAAGCTGGGAAATGTAGGGTTTTTTTTTTTTAGCAGGGTGTATCACCATGCACAACACAAGATTACTAAAAGAAAAAGGCAAATAAAGGCTGTGTGGGCAACTAGCAGTGTCTGCCACACTTGTGAAACCCAAATACATTCTTCTGACCACGTTTCCCTGATCCAGCCACCATTCCTATCACAGAAAGGAAGATGTGAACCTGGTGTTACTAGCACACTGAAGCCCGGAATGTAATCACCTTACCCAACGGCACACAGCCACAGGCCCTCTTTTTAACAGGGGAACCAAATGAAGGGTGGAAACACTGAAAAGGGGCTGCAGGGTAGTATCCAAACCTGGCTTGTTTGCTTGGCACCTAGGGCAGGTTCTAGCACAGAGTAAATACGTGGCCCCACACCCATCTAGAAGTGCACCGCTTAAGGGCCCCAGGGCTGTAGGCAAGTTGGACAGGCACCCCTGCCAGGGCCCAACAGAAGAGAAAGGCTGGATATGGAGAGGTGGGGAGGGCAGGATGCCCTGGTCTGGTGTGGGAGCAGTTCCCAGAAAGCAAGGAATCACTTCCTTCTGAGACCGAGGCTGAAGATATCATTTCCCTCACTCACAATCCAACCTATTCCTTTAATCGCTTCTTTCTGCTGTTCCTGAACTTGCTGTAAGCATAACATCAGCCCTGTTCTAAATGTTATCACATGCATTATCTTATTTTACTTCAGTTACCCTGGAGATCAGAATACCCACTTATAGATGGGAAAACTGAGATTGAGTAAGTTGCTCAAGTTCTCCCAGCTGGTAAGAAACCAGGCCTGTCTCACTCTGCAGCCCAGACGCCTGACCACTAAGCTGCACTGCCTCCTTGTGCTAAGTGGAGGCCCAGTTGGGGGATCCACTTGGGGTTCCCTCCTGGTGGGTGAGGCTAGCAGATAGAGTGCCTCTGTGCTTCCAGAGCCTGGCTGAGGAGTGCAGGGAAGTGCCAGGGGCCACAACAAACCAGGCCCAGGGCCCCACCTTCCAGAACTTACACTGTACAACCCACAGTCAGCCTAGGGTCTAGGCTCCAGGCTAGCTCAAACCAAGGTAGAAGGAGACCAGGCAATCTCCAAGAGGAAAGGATGTATGTACCATGTGCAGGGCTCTGTGCCTGTGGTGGAATCCCATTATATACCAAATCCCTCCACAAGAAATCCCTCAGGCTGGCTCTAAGGAGGTTGGGGGGAAATAATTTTGGATATTCAGAAGCCTCCTGGAGATCACAAGACCATCCACCAATGCATTCCTAGCTGTTCATGCACAAGGCAGCACTGCTGGGCAAAAACTAAAAATACAATAAAGGTGCATCAGTAAGTGGCTGTGTATGCCATGGACTACCATACAGCAGTTAAAAGGCATGAGTCATGCCTGTAATCCCAGCACTTTGGGAGGCCGAGGCAGGCAGATTGCATGAGGTCAGGAGTTCGAGTCCAGCCTGGCCAACATGGTGAAACCCTGTCTCTACTAAAAATACAAAAATTAGCTGGGCGTGATGGCACATGCCTGTAGTCCCAGCTACTTGGCAGGCTGAGGCACGAGAATCACTTGAACCTGGGAGGCAGAGGTTATAATGAGCTGAGATCATACCACTGCACTCCAGCCTGGACAAAACAGAGTGTCTCAAAAAATAAATAAATAAATAAATAAAAATAAAGGTGTGAGTCAGAAACACCAGTAGAGGCCAGGTGTGGTGGTTCACACCTGTAAGCCTAGCACTTTGGGAGGCCAAGGCAGGTCAATCACCTGAGGTCAGGAGTTCGAGACCAGCCTGGCCAACATGGTGAAACCCTGTCTCTACTAAAAATACAAAAAATTAGCCAGGCGTGGTGGCAGGCATCTGTAATCCCATGTACTTGGGAGGCTGAGGCAGGAGAAATCGCTTGAACCTAGGAGGCGGAGGTTGCAGTGCGCTGAGATCATGCCATTGCACTCCAGCCTGGGCAACAAGAGCAAAACTTCATCTCAAAAAATAATAATAATAATAAAGGAACACCAATAGAAACAGCACCTGCTCTATCTGAAACGCAGCACCTAGATCAAGACATATCTATGAAGCCTGATGGATTTTGTTTATAACTGTTGAATAAATACATGCAAGTTCCCTGATAGACAGTATGTCAAGAGCTTTATACTGTTGTGTGGCCTTAGACCAATAAATGATGTACCTACACTACATGTGCCATTATTTCAACCCAAAAAGTTTAAGGGTGAATGTTTTACAAGTTGTCCCTTATTTCCCCTTAGGAAATAGTTGTTGTTTGTTTTTTTTTTTTAATTTTGGTTTAAACCCTTTTAAGCCATGAAATGTTCCATAACTAACTGCTTCTTTCCAAAGAAAGCCTGTTTGAAATCTATACCACCTTCTTTTCATGTTATGGACCAATTAAAATTTTCTCTTCTTTATTCATAGCAGCTAGAATAAACTAAACGATAGCTGTCTGCCCAGTGTTATTCAATGCCAAGTGTTACTTCATCATAACGTTAGAGCAGTGACTTGGGCATATTTTCTCCAATATATTTCAAAATAAATTCTGAGGAGAAAAAGTGATATAATTTCATTATTCAAGGTGTATCTGTACCTCCTGCCATTTTACCTTTTTTCCAAAGTTAAAATTATTTACATGGACTGGTGTACAGTGACTCATACCTGTAATCCCAGCACTTTGGGAGGCCGAGGTGAGTGGATTGCTTGAGCCCAGGAGTATGAGACCTGCCTAGGCAACACGGTGAAACTCCATCTCTACAAAAAATACAAAATTTAGCCGGCGTGATGGTGCGCATCTGTAGTGCCAGCTATTCCGCAGGCTGAGGTGGGAAGATTACCTGAGCCCGGGAGGTGGAGGCTACAGTGAGCCGTGACTGCCCCACTGCACTCCAGCCTGGGTGACAGAGTGAAACCCTGTCTAAAGAAAAAAATTATTTAAATGGATAAACATTTAAAACATTTAGATCAACTACAACCAAGGTTTTGGTTAAATCTGTATTTGCAGGCAGTACTTTTTTTTTTTTTTTTTCTTTTTGAGACAGGGTGTTGCTCTGTGGCCAGGCTGGAGCACAGTGGTGCAATCATAGTTCACTGCAACCTCAAACTCCTGGGTTCAGGGGATCCTCCTGCCTCAGCCTCCCAAGTAGCTGGGACTACAGGCCCACACCACCATGCCTGGCTAATTTTTTTTTCTTAGATGCGGGGTCTGACTATGTTGCCCAGGCTGGTCTTGAACTCCTGGGCTCAAGCAATCCTCTCACCTCAGCCTTCCAAAGTGCTGGGATTATCTCCACTAAAAATTTGATCCATTATTTTTTTAAAGGGTGAGTCAGCAAAATATGTCCTGACATGGAATGCTCTGAAACATGCTGTTGAATGAAAAAAAAAAAAAGAAAGAAAGAAAAAAGAAAAAGAAGAAAAACAAATTACAAGCTGACATTTACACATAACAATGTACATAATGTAAATGGAGGGTTAATGTGTGTTTGCTAAGGATACACGTGTTTATGTTAACCCACTGGCCAGGTCTGGAACTACACACACAGCCTAACAGCCGTTACCTTTTGGGGGTTTATGGGGTGGTTAAAGAGACTCCAGCTTTATCTGTAATGTTTCCATTTCTCACAGTGAAATGTAGTAGTTACATAATTTGTGTAATTAAAAGTTAATTTTTGAAAATAGTGATGCCCTCCCTCAAAAAAAAAAAAAAAAGAAACAAACAAAAAATAGATTAGCCAGTCATAGTGGTATGTGCCTGTAGTCCCAGCTACTTGAGAGGCTGAGGCAGGAGGATCACTTGAACACAGTTTTAGGGTACAGTGAGCCATGATCACATCACTGCACTCCAGCCTGGGCAACAGAGTGAGACCCTGTCTCTAAAATTAAAATAAATAAAGCCTGGGCACAGTGGCTCATGCCTGTAATAGCATTTTGGGTGGCTGAGGCGGGCAGATCACTTGAGGCCGGGAGTTCGAGACCAGCCTAGCCAACATGGTGAAAACCCATCTCTACTAAAAATACAAAAATTAGCCAGGCATGGTGGCATGCACCTGTGGTCCCAGCTACTCAGGAGGCTGAAGCAGGAGGATTCCTTGAGCCTGGGAGGTGGAGGGTTGCAGTGAGCTGCCACTGCACTCCAACCTGGGCGACAGACCCTGTCTCAAAAATAAAACAAATAATAAAATAAAATAAAATCAGCCACAAAAATATTACAAGGCAGCTGGGCCTGGTGGCTCACGCCTGTAATCCCAGCACTTTGGGAGGCTGAAGAGGTCAGATCACTTGAGCCCAGGAGTTCAAGACCAGCCTGGGTAAAACCCAACTCTACAAAAAATGATAATAATGATTAAATAATTACAAAGCCATTTGCTACTTCAGGCTGCTGCAGGTTAATCTCTCTTGAACACCACTGTCATGTTGATCTTTAGTTAGTTATTAGCTAATGATTTTTAAAATTGTATCACCCTTCCGCTCAAAAGTCCCTATGGCTCCCAAAACCAACTCCTTAACCTGGCCCCAGCCCAGGTATGCTCTGGCCTTCCACATCACCACCCCAGTGCCCTGCTCCTGAGGCATCTTGGAAGGTCCCAAGGCCAGGTCTTTGCTTATGCAGTTCCCATCCGGAATGCACGGCACCTGCCTCTCTCCCTACTCAAATCCTACGCCTGGTTCAAAGCCCAGCTATGACTTCTTCACCTCTGTGACCAGAACCCTAATGTCCCTGGCCTTCTTTTGGCTCTTAGCCTCAGGACTCAGCCCTTTCCCCAAGACCACACAGGACATTGACAATCTCCTTTAAACTGTAATTGTTGCTGAGAAGATCATTTACTTTATAAATTTTACTATCTCAACTATCCCTCACACAGTCCCATGTAGATACTATCATTATTCCTGTTTTACTGAGCAGAAGCTGAAGCTCAAACAGGTTAATGGCTCTGCCTAAGGGCATATAGCTACTGTTACACAATGGCCTCTTCACTTTTCTTTCCCACAAGACTGAAATCTCATTAGAGCAGAGATCACGACTAGCTCATTCACCCTGTGTGCTCGACATTTACTGGTTGCTAAATATGAATTCGGCCAGGCGCAGTGGCTCACACCTATAAACCCAGCACTTTGGGAGGCCAAGGCGGGTGGATCACTGGAGGTCAGGAGTTTAAGACCAGCCTGGCTAACATGGCAAAAACCCGTCTGTACTAAAAATACAAAAATTAGCCAGACGTGATGGTGCATACCTGTAGTCCCAGCTACTTGAGAGGCTGAGGCAGAAGAATCACTTGAACCCAGGAGGTGGAGGTTGTGGTGAGCTGAGATGGTGCCACTGCACTCCAGCCTGGACGATAGAGCAAGTCTGTTTCAAAAAAAAAAAAAAAAAAGAATTAACAAATAAATACGAATTAAATGAATAAAGCCCATTAGTGCCTTGAAATGTAAGTATTTTCTTATTTATTTATTTATTTATTTTTGAGATGGAGTCTCGCTCTGTCACCCAGGCTGGAGTGCAGTGGCACGATCTCGGCGCACTGCAACCTCTGCCTCCCGGGTTCAAGCGATTCTCCTGCCTCAGCGTCCCGAGTAGCTGGGATTACAGGCACCTGCCACCACACTCGGCTGGTTTTTGTACTTTTAGTAGAGACAGGGTTTCACCATGTTGGCCAGGCTGGTCTCGAACTCATGACCTCAGGTGATCCACCTGCGTCGGCCTCCCAAAGTGCTGGGATTACAGGCGTCAGCCACCGCGCCTGGCCAGTACCTTCTTTATAAAATGATCATGGCAAACCTTCAGCTCACTTGCCAGGGCCTAAGTGCTTACAGGGATCGCTGTACTTAGTCCAGGAACCATCCTAGGCATAGGTATTTTGTATCACTATTGGTACCGATGAGGGAATCTGAGGCTCAGAGGAGCTAAATAACTTAACCAAGGTCACAGCCAATACAGAGGCCGGCTTGGGGACCCATTTTTGCCGGTTTTCATCACCTAGGGTACCCAACTCCTCTTCCCCAACCTAATCTATTCCATTTCTCAAGAGTAGATACAGCCCACGGGCAGTGAGATGCCTTTCTTGGTGTCACTCAACAAATCAGAAACTGTGGATTTTGGGGATCCCAGAAAGGCCCACCTGCACTTCTGCCTCAGCCACCGTGGGCAGGGCCCTCCGGGCTTGTCTTGATGCCTTATTTAATACAACAGTAGGCATCGCGTCCTGGGCACAGACCTCCGGGAGGTTGGTGATGAGAGAGGCACCCACTCCTCACTGGGTCCCTGAGGCACCCACAGCATGGCACTACCCGCCACTGTTGGGCTCCCGGGCACTCGCCGTGAGCAGTGGACGGGGCAGGGGCGTGGGTGGGAGCGTGGTGAGAAGCTTAGCTCCATCCAGATGCGAATTGTCCCTCCCACACTTCCCGGGCTGCAGGGGCCTCCATTTAGAGCCCCCAGGGAGTCAGAATCCACACCTCCGCAAATGGGCCCGCTTTCCCAGGGGCCCCCTGCCCAGACCTTCCCTGGGCTCTGTGGGTTTTGACACCTCTCTGCAACCTGGCGGGGGGCCACCTCGCACCTTTGGTCAACATAAAAGCAAGGCCTGGAGGTGGCCAGCCCAGCCTCCCAGAGCCTGCAGCCCGGCCATGGCCCAGTCGCCTCCTCCGCAGAGCCTCCTCGGCCACGACCACTGGATCTTCGCCCAGGGCTGGGGCTGGGCCGGCCACTCGGACTCCACGTCCCCGGCCTCCTCCTCGGATTCGTCGGGTTCGTGCCCCTGCGACGGCGCCCGCGGACTCCCGCAGCCAGCGCCTGCGGGCTGCAGCTCCCGAGCCACAGAGGCAGCCGCGACGACGCCCAGACTAGCGCGCACCGGACCAGCGGGCGGACAGCGGCAGAGCGCCAGCGAGCGGGAGAAACTGCGCATGCGCACGCTGGCCCGCGCCCTGCACGAGTTGCGCCGCTTTCTGCCCCCCTCCGTGGCGCCCGCCGGCCAGAGCCTGACCAAGATCGAGACGCTGCGCCTGGCCATCCGCTACATCGGCCACCTATCGGCCGTGCTGGGTCTCAGCGAGGAGAGTCTGCAGTGCCGGCGCAGGCAGCGCGGGGACGCGGGGTCCCCTCGGGGATGCCCGCTGTGCCCCGACCGCGGCCCCGCGGAGGCGCAGACGCAGGCGGAGGGGCAGGGGCAGGGGCAAGGGCAGGGGCAAGGGCAAGGGCAGGGGCGCAGGCCGGGCCTTGTCTCCGCCGTCCTCGCCGAGGCGTCCTGGGGATCCCCGTCAGCCTGCCCCGGAGCCCAAGCCGCACCCGAGCGCCTGGGGAGGGGGGTCCACGACACGGATCCCTGGGCAACACCCCCTTACTGCCCCAAGATACAGTCGCCCCAGTATTCGTCCCAAGGGACAACCTCCGACGCGTCTCTTTGGACGTCACCCCAAGGCTGTCCCTGGACGCAGTCGTCCCCAGAGCCCCGGAACCCGCCAGTGCCCTGGACGACGTCCCCAGCAACCCTGGAGCTGGCCGCAGTGTACCAGGTATGTGTGGAGGCCCTTGCTGTGTTCCCCAGCCTCCAGTCTGCAGAGAATCTCATACTTTTTCGATCCCAGCTTATCTACTCCAGGATTATCTAATGGAGGGGAGAATGGAAGGAACCCCCGGCTCCTTGGGAGAAGAGGTGGGACCCTGGGAAGTTAAGACCATCTCCACAGTCACCACAAGCAGTCTTCACAGCCATGGGAAAGAGGGGGAGCCCGCTGACTTTCTCAGAGGGTGGAAGGTAGCAGGGTGGACGTGCTAGCTTCAAGTGCTATTAAGAGTGCAGTGGGGGAAGTCTGTCCCAGGGTAAGGGCAGCATTTCTTGAGTAGATGGGCCTAGAGCTGGTGATTTCAAGTTTTCTTCAAGCTTCATTCATTCATGAGGCTCATGAATGACTCATGGTCCATAAAAAATCATATTAACCAAAATTGGTTGAACACTTTCTATGTGCCTATCATCATTCTTGGCACCTTACATGTATTATTCAGCCCCAGTAATGACCCTAGGAAGTAGGTATTATCAGCATCCCTATTTTACAGGTGAGAAAACTGAGACTAAAAGAAGCTACCTGAGTTCTCATTGCTAGTGAGTAGCAGAACTGGGATTTAAGCCTTAGCAGAGTGTCTCCCGAGCCAGTTCTCTTAACCACTTGGCTTTGCTGCATTCATGGCACCAGGACTGTCCGGATGCTGCCAGCCACACCATATCAACCAGCCAGATTCAAGATCTCTGGACATCAGGGAGTAGCCCACTAACCAGGCTGCTCTCATCTCTCTTGCAGGGTCTCTCTGTGTCTCCAGAGTCCTGTCTGTCACTGGGAGCTCCATCTCTCCTGCCCCACCCATCATGCCAGAGACTGCAGCCTCAGACCCCCTGGGGGTGCTGGAGCCACAGTGCAGAGGTGGTGCCCAACTCAGAGGACCAGGGACCAGGCGCCGCCTTCCAGCTCAGTGAAGCAAGCCCTCCCCAGAGCTCAGGCCTGCGGTTCAGTGGCTGCCCTGAACTTTGGCAAGAGGATCTGGAGGGGGCCCGCCTGGGCATCTTCTACTAAATGGCCTCGGCTTCCCTCTTTCCATCCGGGAATCAGGCCTGTAGCGTGGGTGCCTCCACATTTGTTAATTAGTGGCTTTTCGTGTTCTCCTTTAGCCAAGTCTCCCTTTTTCCAAGTGATGTCTTTCAGGGAAGCAGTGTTTGAAATAGATAGTGTGTATCTTCCTTGGATGGAGTCAGGGTGGGGGCAGTGTCCTCCACTGCTAGACACCCCCAGAACGCCTGGCGCTCTGCAGAGCACAGTCTGAGCTGCTCTAAGAAGGCTTCTCCTTTACCCCAAAGGCAGCTGGGCAGGGACAGGTGGGAGAATGGGTGTAGGCGGCAGGCCCCATACTCTGCTTCTTAGTGACAGTTGGCTGGAGCCCTGTATGCTTTGATTTTTTTGTAGTTAAAAAGAAAAAACACACACACACACAACAAAAATTTGGTTTGGTCTTGTTTTTTGTCCACCAACCTGGGTTTTTCTTGCCTCTGGAAAAAGAAACATGTTTTCCTTCTGTGGGGAACAAGTTCCGCTGCCCTTTCCTTCCCGAATCCAGGCCTGCCAAGGTTTGTGTGGGCCCTCATTTGTCAGTTTGACCCTATTTATTGCGCTGGAGCTCCAGGGCCAAAAGCCCCACCTGGCTCGCTGTGCAAGGTAGCACAGGTGGGCTAAGCTTGGGCCTGCCCACTTGCCCCAGCCACATCACCACTGCCCTTTTGTGTTCTTCTGGGTGCATTCCTGGTGACTGCTGGGGTGGGTGCATGCAGCTGTGGACAGACAGACAGGAGCCCCAAATGGGGAGACCACAGTCCCAGAGACCTGTGATTTAGGGCTCTTTCACAATGACATGAAATTTTCTTCAAAGAATGCTGGGAGTGGTTCCTATGTGCTAGGCCCAGTGTATTAGTTTGTGAGGGCTGCCATACTAGAATGCCACGGGCTGGGTGCAGTGGCTTACGCCTGTAATCCCAGCACTTTGAGAGGCTGAGGTGGGAGGATCCCTTGAGGCCAGGAATTCGAGACCATCCTGGGCAACATAGCGAGACCCCGTCCCTACAAAAAACTTAAAAAAAAACCAACCATAGACTGGGTGGCTTAAACAACAGAAATTTATTTTCTCACAATTCTGGAGGCTAGAACTCCAAGATGAAGGTGTAGGCAGGTTTGGTTTCTTCTGGGGCCTCTCTCTGTGGCTTGCAGATGACTGCCTGTTCATTGAGCCCCTACACGGTCACACATCTGTCTCTATTGTCTGTGTCCTGATTTCTTATAAGGGCACTAGTCATGTTGGATCAGGACCTACCCTAAGTGACCCATTTAACTGTATTTACTCTTTTAGGGATCTTCCTTCTAATACATCACAGTTACATTCCAAAATATTGGATGTTAGGGCTTAAACACAAGAAACTTTTTTTTTTCTTTTCTTTTTTTGAGACAGAGTCCTGCTCTGTCGTCCAGGCTGGAGTGCAATGGTGCGATCTCAGCTCACTGCAACCTCTGCCTCCCGGGTTCAAGCGATTCTCCTGCCTCAGCCTCCTGAGTAGCTGGGATTACAGATGCCTGCCACCATGCCTGGCTAATTTTTGTATTTTCAGTAGAGACGGGGTTTCACCATGTTGGCCAGGCTGGTCTTGAACTCCTGACCTCAAGTGATCCACCTGCCTCGGCCTCCCAAAGTGCTGGGATTACAGGTGTAAGCCACCACACCCAGCCAAACAAAGGAATTTTTTTTTTCTTTTTTTTGAGAGGGAGTCTCACTCTGTCGCCCAGTCTCACTCTGCCTCTCAGAACAGCAGACCCTTGCTGCCTCCAGTCCATCTGTCCATCCATGGCTCCATCCCAGGCGTGCTGCTCTGGGCTGCACCTCTCTGCTAAGTGCCTGGCAGAGGAGGGAGAAGGACTGATGCTTGTACCCTTCCTGGGATGACTGGTCTACCCACACCTTCTTCCTGGGAACCCCAGTCACTGCCTGTAAGAGACTTAACACTTGCTGAGTACCTCACCCAGGCCTTTCAATGACCCTGCAATGGAGAGAACATTCTGGTTTTTCATATGGGTAACTAAGGCTAGGAGAAGTGAAAGGCTCAGCCCATGTCCAGAGCTGTGCTGAAAGGTGCTCTCAGGGCCGGGTGCGGTGGCTCATGCCTGTAATCCCAGCACTTAGGGAGGCCAAGGCAGGAAGATTGTTCAACGCCAAGAGTTGGAGACCAGTCTGGGCAACATAGCAAGGACCTGCCTTTGCAAAGACTTTTAAAATTATCCAGGTATGGTGGTGTGTGCCTATAGTCCCAGCTACGAGAACTGAGACAGGAAAATTGCTTGAGCCCAAGAGGACGAGGCTCCAATGAGCTGTGATTGTACCACTGCACTCCAGCCTGGGGGAACAGAGTGATACCCCGTCTCTATAAACATATAAACAAACAAAAAGCAAACTTCAAATTTGTTGGGCACAGTGGTTCACACCTGTAAACCCAGCACTTTGGGAGGGTGAGGTGGAAAGACTGCTTGAGGCCAGGAGTTTAAGGCCAGCCTGGGCAACATAGCAAGACCCCATCTCTTAAAAAAAAAAAAAAAAGGAAAGAAGAGAGGGAGGAAGGGAAAATGAGGCCAGGCGCAGTGGCTCACTTCTATAATCCCAGCAGGCAGATCACCTGAGGTCAGGAATTTGAGACCAGCCCGGCCAACATGGTGAAACCCCGTCTCTACTAAAAATACAAAAAATTAGCCTTATCTGGTAGTGAGAGCCTGTAATCCCAGCTACTCAAGAGGCTGGGGCAGGAAAATCGCTTGAGCCCAGGAGGTGGAGGTTGCAGTGAGCCGAGATTGTGCCACTGCAAGCCTGGGCGATAGAGTGAGACTCTGTCTCAAAAAAAAAAAAAAAGGAAAAAGAAAATGAAAGATTGCCTTAGCTATGCTGACTCCACAGTCTCGAAAGGCTGGGTCAGAGGAGCCACCGGTGCTGCTGCCTCCAGAGCCTCAGCACCTTCCATTCCTGCTGGACTTGAGTGCTGAGGGCTCGTCTCTCTGGCAGGCAAGAGCGCTGGGCAGGGAGTCAGCCGCCAGAGTTCTAGTTGGTTCCTGCTCTTTGACCTTGACCAAGGCTCTGCAGGCATTCCTCTGGCTCTGTGTATCCTCACTGCATTCCAGGATCAGCCATGGAGGTCCTGATGAGTGCCAGCATTGTACACTGCCAGGTGGCATCCTCAGAGGTGTTTGAACCAGAGCAACTCCATCTTGAATAGGGGCTGGGCAAAATGAGGCTGAGACCTGCTGGGCTGCATTCCCAGGAGGTTAGGCATTCTTAGTCACAGGATGAGACAGGAGAGCGGCATAAGATGCAGGTCACAAAGACCTTGCTGATAAAACAGCATGCAGTAAAGAAACCAGCCAAAACCCGCCAAAACCAAGATGGTGACCATCCTCACTGCTTATTATGCGCTGATTATAATACATTAGCTGCTAAAAGACACTCCCACCAGCGTAAGACAGTTCACAAATGCCACGGCAATATCCAGGATTTACCCTATATGTTCTAAAAACGGGAGAAACCCTCAGTTCTGGGAAATCCCCACTTCTTTCCCAAAAAACTCATGAATAATCCACCCCTTGTTTAGCATATAATCAAGAAATAAGGCTGGGCGCGGTGGCTCATGCCTATAATCCCAGCACTTTGGGAGGCTGCAGTGGGCGGATCTCCTGGGGTCGAGAAACCCCATCTCTAATAAAAATACAAAATTAGCCGGGCATGGTGGTGCATGCCTGTAATCCCAGCTACTTGGGAGGCTGAGGCAGGAGAATCACTTGAACCCAGGAGGCGGAGGTTGTGGTGAGCCGAGATCACGCCATTGCACTCCAGCCTAGGCAACAAGAATGAAACTCCGTCTCAAAAAACAAACAAACAAAAAAAGTCAAGAAATAACTCTTAAGTTTACTCAGTTGAGCAGCCCATGCTGCTGCCCTGCCTATGTAGTAGCCATTCTTTGATTCCTTTCCATTCTTAAGAACTTGCTTTCACTTTATGGACTTGCCCCGAATTGTTTCTTGCATGAGCTCCAAGGACTCTCTCTTGGGGTCTGCATCCAGACCCCTTTCCAGTAACGGCACAAGCATGGCAGTATAGGCGTCACGCACCCCACCCCAGCTCAAGATGGAGAACTGGCTTCCACTTCTGTGCAGGGAGTAAAGCCAGACAGCAGTTCCAGTTCAGTTCTACTGAGTTGTGACATCTCCTTGCCCTGCAGTTTCCTTATCTGTAAAGTTGAGATAAAGATATTCCTTATCTCATGGTACAGTTTAGAACTAAATGAAATAATGTGCATAAACTCTTCTCCCTGGCAGGCCAGCTCTCTCCTCTGCAATGTCAAGAGAGCCTAGAGCCTATTAGGAACTCAAGATGGTGAGGCTGGCCCCTCCCACAGCTGGTCCCCAGAAGGTCAAGTGCCAGCCACGGCCGCTGGGTACTGGCGACAGGAAGGGTTGGCCCAAAGTGGCTGGTGGAGCTTAATCTGGGGCAGCCCAGGGAGCCTCCTGGCTGGTGGAGGGACAGCACCCCATCATCGGGGCTGGCCTCCGCCCTTAGCCTGCCCTACTCTTTGATGTGCAGATGGTGGTGGGGGATGGGGGGCCTTCCTGGCCCCAGGCCTGCCTGCTTCTCACAAGGGGGAAGAGGCTGGTGGGCCAAGGGTGATAATAAAACCCAGCTCTCCTTATGTGTCAGGCCATTTGCTAAGTACATGTATCTCTTTCAATCCACACACCAGCCCAACAGCTCTGACACTGCCACGTTGTGCAGATGAGACCGAGGCCTGGGCATGTGGGTGCCTTGTCTAAGAAACTGAAACCAGACCTGCTGGACTCCAGGATTCCAGCCTGCGGAGCTGGCCGTGAGTGTCTGTTGGAGGTGACTCCTAAGGACCCCTGCAGCTGTTCCCACCTTCTCCCCTTCCCCTCAGCCTTGGATATTCAACTGGGCCTTGCAGGGCAGAGGCTGAGCCACAATGGGGCTCCATTTGTCAAGAAATGCTCACCAGGGCCAATGTGTGCGTGGAGCTGCGCTGGTCCCAGGCCTTCTCAGAGTTGGCCCTAACTGTCCTCTGCCCCAGGTGACATGGAGGGCACAGCCCCCACTTTATGAGCCTGGCAAAGCTGTCTCCACCCCCATGGCTTGCCTGCTCATCAGCCCAGCCCCTCCTTGTGTGCTGCTCTAGAAAACAACCTCTTTATGCATTGGTACCTGCACCCCACTCCACCCTTCCACCACGGAAGACGGTGGGTCGTGCCCTTGGCCAGTGAAGGGTGGCACCAGGTCTAGGACCCTACGCTTGCTGCCTTCACTGCACAGACCTGTCCCACATTGTCCCGGGTATCCCAGGTGTTCCTGTGGGGTGGGAAGAGGGGCACGGCCAGCACCCTGCACCCTTGCCTCATGTTAAGGAGGGTGCTCCCTGGAGAGCACTCTCTGCGCTCTGCCAGGGCCCCTCTCCCCACTCTCTGCGGGAGCACTGGGTCCACAGCTGCCCACCCTCCACCTCCTGATGCCTCCCCACCACCCAGCATCTCCAGCTGCCATCAGAATAGGGATAAAAGGAGCCCTGCAAACCGCCCAGCTAGCTCAGTCGATAGAGCATGAAAAGGAGCCCGGAGTCCTGCAGGCAGACACGGAGGCACAGGTGCAGGGCACCTGCAGGAAGGGCCAGCAGGCTGGGCACATCTCCCCTCCTGTGCTCTGGGGTCCCAGGCTCCACGGTGCTCCGCATGCACCCAGCTTCCCCCTACCCGGCCTCCCCAGCTGCTGTGTTGACCCACTCCTGCTTTAGTTTAGTAATGAGTCTCACTCATCTAGAAATCCTTTTTTTACATTTTCTCTTAGAAAAAAATATACAGATCTGCTGCCCTGTTGATTCCTCAGATTTAGGGTCTTTAGGGAAAGGTGAAAGAGGGTACAGGGCGGCCCCCAGCAAGGCCGTTCATTGTCCATCGAGAGCTTCTGCTCATCTGGCCCTGGAGCTGGGCTTCCCTGAGATCAGCCCCAGGGCCCTGGGCGACAGGCGCCATGCCAGGCCTAGGGCGGGGTTGGCATGAGGGGCAGGGGCTGGGAGGTGCTCAGTCAGCCTGAGTCATCAGGAACTAGACTGGCTCACAGGCGGAGAGAACATGGGCTGGAGACTTTGTCCTTGAGGGGAGGACACTGGTGCCTCCGGCTCCAGGAATGGAGGCCCTGCCACCAGCTGCTGGGATGGACATACGTGGGCACCTTGCATGGGGGCCGGGTGACTTCAAAGGCTGGGGACTATTTGCTGTTTTCTGTGAACCACTGGAGCACCACCTCCTTGTTCTCCTTCACCCACTTGATGTTGGCTCTCGTCTTCTCCAGGGCTTGCTCCAGGGCCCGGGTGCCTGAGCCGAAGCCTGTTTCCTCGTTGTCCTTCTTGAACTGCTCCAGCTGCCAGAAAAACAAAAGATTCTCAGCCCGGGCTTGGTCCCTAACACAGCCTTGAGAAGGAGCTCTCTCAGGCCTCTGGCTTTCCACTCCCACTTTAGAGTCCCCATGGATGGGACCACATCCTGTTCCAGGGATAGGGAGGACATCCACCTTGCTCCCGGGCAAAGTCCTTGTCAACACAGAGGTTGCAAAATGACAATCCCAGGCAAAACCTGGCTCAGGGAGATTCTGGCCTTCATGTGTAATATTTTATTATAATATCAATCCAATCAAGAGAGTAGAGAGGGGCTAATGAAGCAACCAGCCAAATCTAAAATGTGGACATTTCTATACCACAAATGATCCAGTTGCTTCAATAAATAAATGGTTTTTTTTTAAAAAAATACTCCTACAAATTAGAAGAGTTATCAGTCCTGGAGGTTCTAGCCAGGCAATCAGCCAAGAGAATGAAATGAAAGGAATCCAGAAAGGAAGAAGTAAAACTATGTGTATGACATGTTTGCATACATAAAACTTTAAGGAATCCATTAAAAAAACTATCAGAACAAATGATTTCTGCAAGGTTGCAGGATACAAGAGCAATACACAAAGATCAATTGTATTCCTATATACTAGCAGTGAAAACCTTAAAATGAAATTAAGAAAACAATCCCATGTACGATAGCATCAACAAGAATAAAATATTTAGGAATAAATTTGACAAAATAAGTGCAAGACTGGTATGCCGAAAACTACAAAACATTTTTGAAAGAAATTAAAGAACACCTAAGTAAAAAGAAAAAAGACCCAAATAAATCTGTGTCCATGGACTGGAAGATTTAGCATTATTAAGATGGCAGTAGTCCCCATATTGGTCTAGAGATTCAATCCCATCAAAATTTTAACTGCTTTTTTTTTTTTTTTTTGCAGAAATTGATAAATGATCCTAAAATGCATAAGAAATTGCAAGGGACCCAGAAGAGCCAAAACAAAACTGAAAAAGAACACAGTTGGCCAGCCTGGGCAAGATGGTGAAACCCTGTCTCTGCAGAAAAATACAGAACATTAGCCGGGCATGGTGGCATGTGCCTATAGTCCCATCTACTCAGGAGGCTGAGGTGGAGGGATCACCTGAGCCTGTGAAGTTGAGGCTGCAGTGAGCTGTGATCTCACCACTGTACTCCAGCCTGGGTGACAGAGTGAGACCTTTTCTCAAAAAAAAAAAAAAGCAAATTGGAGGACTCACACTTCCCGATTTTAAAACTCACTACAAAACTACAGTGATCAGGACAGTATGGTGCAGGCATAAGAATGCAAATATAGATCAATGAAATAGAATTGAGAATCCAAAAACAAACCCTTACATTTACAGTCAATTGATTTTCAACAAGGTTGCCAAGACCTTTCAGTGGGAGAAGAACAGTCTTTTCAACAAATAGGACTTGGACAACTGGATATCCACATGCAAAAGGAATGAAGTTGGACCCCAACCTCATATCATATACAAATATTAAGTCAAAATAGATCAAATGCCTACGTTTGAGTGAAAACATAATAACACTTTTTTTTTTTTTTTTTTTTTTTTTTTTTTTTTTGAGGCAGAGTCTTGCTCTGTCACCCAGGCTAGAGTGCAGTGGTGCGATCTCGGCTCACTGCAAATCCGCCTCCCCGGTTCAAGCAATTCTCCTGCCTCAGCCCACCAAGTAGCTGGGATTACAGGCACCCGCCACCACACCCAGCTAATTTTTGTATTTTTTAGTAGGGACGGGGTTTCACCATCTTGGCCAGGCTGGTCTTGAACTCCTGACCTCATGATCCACCTGCCTCGGCCTCCCAAAGTGCTGGGATTACAGGCATGAGCCACCATGCCCGGCCAATAAAACTCTTAGAAAAAACATTGTCAGGTCTTTTGTGGGTTTGAAAATTTTTTTCGAAATAAACATAGGTATAAATCTTCATGATCTTGGGTTAGACAATAGTTTCTTAGATATGCCACATAAAGTATAAGCAACCAAGGGAAAAAAAAAACAGATAAATAGGATTCCATCAAGATTTAAAACTTTTGGTTATCAAAAGACCTATCGAGTGAGTGAAAAGAAAGTCCATAGAATGGGAGAAATACTTGCAAACCTTATCTCTGATTAAGAGTCTAATATTCAGAATATATAAAGAACTCTTACAATAAAAAAACAACCTAATTTTAAAATAGCAAAAGACTGGGCACAGTGGCACATGCCTGTAATCCCAGCTACTCAGAAGGCTGAAGTGGGAGTGTTGCTTGAGCCCAGGAATTTAAGGACAGCCTAGGCAACATAGTAAGACCCTCTCTCGAAAAGAAAAATAGTCAGTCTTACCCATTTCTCCAAAGGTACACAAATGTGTATAAGGCCAATAAGCACATGCAATATTCAACATCATGTCATTACTCATTAGGGAGATACAACTGAAAACCATAATGATACCACTTCCTACCCACTAGATGAGTATACTTAAAAAAGAGGGAAAGGGAGATAAGTGTAGACACAGAGCAATTAGAACCCTCACGTGATACATTGCTAATAGGAATGGACAATGGTACGGTTGCTTTGGAAAACATTTTGTCAGTTTCTCAAAAAGTTAAACACAGAGTAACCAAATGACCCAGCAATTCCGCTCCTAGATGTATACCCAAGATAAATTAAAACATGTTTGTACAAAATTTGCACATGAAGGTCCATGATATTCATAATAGCCAGAAGACTGAAACGACCCAAAAGGCCATGAATGATGAGCTGAAAACAAAATGTGGTACATCCATGTAATGGAACATTATTCAGCCATAAAAAGGAATGATCCCTGCTACCACATGCATGAATCTTGAAAACATTAGACTAAGTGAAAGAAGGCAGACAGACACAAAAAGGCCATGTATATATGATTCCATTTTATGAACATCCAGAATAGGTAATAAATCCATAGAGACAGAAAGTATATTAGTGGTTGCCACGGGCTGAGGGGACCAGGTAGGAACAAGGAGTGACTGCTAATGAGTATAAGGTTTCTTTTTGGCGTAATAAAAATGTTCTGAAATTAGACAGTAGTGATGGTTGTACCACGTGGTTTTTTTTTGTTTGGTTTGGTTTTGGTTTTTTGAGACAGGGTCTTGCTCTGTCGCCCAGGCTGGAATGCAGTGGCACCATCTCGGCTCACTGCAACCTCTGCCTTCCTGGTTCAAGCGATCTTCTCACCTCAGTCTCCTGAGTAGCTAGGACTACAGGTATGTGCCACCATACCCAGCTTATTTATTTATTAGAGATGAGATCTTACAATATTGACCAGGCTGGTCTCAAACTCCTGGGTTCAAGGGATCCTCCTGCGGTGGCCTCCCAAAGTGCTAGGATTACAGGCATGAAGCACCCCACCCACCCCACCTTGTTAGTTTACTGAAAACCACTTAAAATGGTGAGTTTGATGGTCCATGAATTATATATCAATTTTTTTTTTTTTTTGAGACAGCGTCTCACTCTGTCTCCCAAGCTGGAGTGCAGTGGCACAATCTTGGTTCACTGCAACTTCTGCCTCCTGGGTTCAGGCAATTCTTCTGCCACAGCCTCCCAAGTAGCTGGGACTACAAGCACCCCCCACCACACCCAGCTAATTTCTGTATTTTTAGTAGAGATGGGGTTTCACCATGTTGGCCAGGCTGGTCTGGAACTCCCGATCTCAGGTAATCCGCCCACCTTAGCCTCCCAAAGTGCTGGGACTACAGGCGTGAGCCACCACACCCAGCGAATTATATCCCAATTTTTAAAAAAGACAAACTAACTTAATCCAAGCTGACTTTGTCAAGCTTCTAGTTCAAACATATACATCAATTGTAAAAAGACCTTTTATAAACAACTTAGAAAATTTGAATATGGCTTGGGTATAAGATGATAGTAAGAAGATAATCATTTTCCTGGGTTTGCTAAGGACAGTGTGATAATGTTTTAAGAATGCCTTTATTGCTGGGCGCAGTGGCTCACGCCTGTAATCTCAGTACTTTGGGAGGCTGAGGTGGGTGGATCACTTGAGGTCAAGAGTTCGAGACCGGCCTGGCCAACATGGTAAAACCTTATCTCTACTAAAAATACAAAAATTAGCCGGGTGTGGTGGCGCATGCCTGTAATCCCAGCTACTCGGGAAGCTGAGGCATGAGAATTGATCGAACCCGGGAGGCAGAGGTTGCAGTGAGCCAAGATCGCACCACTGCACCACTCCAGCCTGCATGACAGAGCGAGACTCAGTCTCAAAAAAAAAAAAAAGAAAAAGAAAAGAAAAGTCTGGGCGCCATGGCTCACGCCTGTAATCCCAGCACTTTGGGAGGCTGAGGCGGGCGGATCACGAGGTTGGGAGATCAAGACCACAGTGAAACCCCATCTCTACTAAAAATACAAAAAAATTAGCCAGATGCGGTGGTGGGCGCCTGTAGTCCCAGCTACTCGGGAGGCTGAGGCAGGAGAATGGTGTGAACCCGGGAGGCGGAGCTTGCAGTGAGCCCAGATTGCGCCACTGCACTCCAGCCTGGGTGACAGAGCAAGACTCCATCTCAAAAAAAAAAAAAAAAAAAAAAAGAATGCCTTTATTTTTCATATGACTAAATTATTTAGAGGTAAAATTATTTGGTGTCAGTGATTTGCTTAAAAATTGCCTGCCTGGAAAAAGTACTGGCAAAATGTTGCTAATTGTTGAACCTGGGTAATGGGTACACGGAGGTGCATTATACTACTCTTTCCTTTTGTGCCTATACAAAAACCCCAAGATGAATTTTTTTAAATTGAATTATCAACATTTCCAAAGTCTGGCTGCTCGGCTTCCTCTGTAAATAAGGAAGGCCTGGCGGCGTGGAGCCTGTGCTCCCTCAGGGCCACAGTGGGAGAAGAATGCAGTGCCCCTTTGGCCTGGGAAGGAAGTAGGCAGAGCCCAGGGCTGGGGAATGACTTCTTACCTGCTGCAGCTCATACTCGGTGGAGAATCGTCGTGTCACTCCCTGGATGAGGTTGGAGAAGGAGAACGAGCCACCACCATAACTGCAGGGAGGGACAGAAGTGAACTGTGAGGGAGGCTGGGAACTAAGGAGGCTCATCCTCACACCTACTGGGGAGGGAGCCATGATTACAGAGGAGATGAAATGACACGCCCTGGGAGGCCCCACTAGGAAGTGGGGGAGTCACAGCTTGAACACAGGTCTGACTGTCGAGTCCCTCACTCCCCTCTCTTCTGGAGAATACGCCCAGCCGCCACATTTTCCTTCCAAATGGGAAGAGGGACTGCCCGTACCCCAGCTTGTCTTTCCATTCCTGCCCCACCCTAGCCTCCAGGCTTGGCTGATTTTTGTCCACTCCTGGGCAGTGCCCCTGGCATGCCTTACACGCACAGGCCACCCGCCGGGGCCCCAGCCTTGGCGCTTGCTGTCCCTGTCACCCACTCCACAGACTCACTCATTAAAAAGCTTCTTCCAGTTGCTTTGGACAAAGTCCCAGACCAGACCTTGCCCGATGACGTTGTTGGTAATGCTGATGATGGTAGAGGTGGCATCCTGCTTCCGGATTAAGTCAGGGTTCAGGGTGTAGCTCAGGTACCTAAGAGGGCCAGATGCTGAGTCAGCTACTGCTAATTCAGGTGACTCAGGAGAGAACCTGGACTGTTCCACACACATCACCTATGCCTGCGTCCTCTCAACATCCCCTCGGCCTGCCAGGGGCTGAGGGACCCCTTGGTCCTTCTTCCCTCTGTAGATGGAAAACTGAGTCACCTGAGCAGGGTCACAGAGTCACTGGCTAAGCCAGTGTCATGCCCGACATAGAAATATTTGACAATGAATCAATGAAGGAAGGAGTCCTAGCATCCCAAGCCCTGGCACCAGGTTGGTGGCCACTCCTGTCTTTGACACTGAGGGTGGCCCTTCTTTTCTTTTCTCTTCTCTTTTTTCTTTTCTTTTCTTTCGAGAAGGAGTCTCACTCTGTCGCCCAGGCTGGAGTGCAGTGGAGCGATTTGGGCTCACTGTAACCTTCGCCTGCCGGGTTCAAGTGATTCTCCTGCCTCAGCCTCCCGGGTAGCTGGGATTACAGGCATGTGCCACCACGCCTAGCTAATTTTTGTATTTTTAGTAGAGACGGGGTTTCTCCACGTTGGCCAGGCTGGTCTCGAACTCCTGACCTCAGGTGATCTGTCCACCTCGGCCTCCCAAAGTGCTGGGATTACAGGTGTGAGCCAACACACCCTGCCCAAGGGTGGCTCTTCTTTACTGCATCCAGGTAATGGCATATGAGGCACATGGTGGGAGGTGAGGACCCTCATCCAAGGGCTTGAGGGGGTGCCCAGCTGGACAGCTGAAAGGACGCAGGTCTAGCTACGCCAGAGCCTTTGACAGAAGGGAACACGAGTTGTTGTCAGGTAAAGGCTAAGAGGCCACAGCAGCTAGGAGCAGAGGACATGGACCCAGACCTGAGTCTGGATCTTGTCTCTATCACTTATTAAGGCTTCTGGTCTGCACCGGTTGCTTTGGAAATACTGCCTCCACCTCAACAGGTCTGTGAGGGTCACATGAAGGATCTGGTGAGGAGCGTGGAGGCCTGCCTGTTTCTCCAGTTGGGGAGAAGTTTCTCGCAGTCCCACCCTGCCCCAGGACTCACCTGTTCAGGATCCACACCTCGTTGCTGCAGGCCAGGGCTGCCCGGAGCTTGTCAGCCTCATTGACCAGTGTGGCATTTCGGAACTGCCCCCAGGCGAAGTCCCACTCCTCCTCACCGCCCTGGGCGATAGCGTTGCAGTAGACGGTGGACCGCAGGTTGGGGTGGATCCTGGCGTGGGGTAGGGAGGTCAGGTGTGGAGCAGCAGCGGGGAGGGTGGGACAGGGGTCTGCTGAGGACGGGGCTGTGGGGGGCAGATGAAGACTGGCAGAGGAGGCACAGGGGAGACACTCACGGGTTATTATTGGGGTTCTCCATCCACTGCTTGAAAAGGCCGGAGACCATCTCCTCACACTCTGGAACTCCGTTGGAGCAGGCGGTACTCATGGCGTTAATCTCGTTGTACCTGCCCCAGGGGTGACGCGTGGTTAGCACATCTGGCCAACTCCAGCCAAGATTCACCTCTTGACACACAACCCCAGGCCGGCAGCCTGCCTAAGGCTCTATGGCCTAACTGGCCCTCTGGGCCCCCCTGTATGTGCTTTGTGCCTTGGGCCTGAGGTTCCTTGGTCCCCAAAGCAGTCCAGGACCCAGAAGGGAAGGAACAGGCTCCAGCCCCAGTTTCAACACCTAGAAACTGTATAACCTCAAGCCAGTGGGGTGAGCTAGAGTTTCAGTTTGGGTCTTTGTATAAAGAGGTCCGATGGGCCCACAGGCCAGATGGAGCCTCAGGGCAGGGCCTCCCTGCTCCTGGGTGGGGGTCTCTCCCTGCCTGGTGCCCCCGCATTGAAAGCCTCGGCACAGAACACTGCCAGGATGTTGCCCTTGACTCCCCGGGGTGCCCAGGACCTCCAAACCCATGAGAGGTCCCACTCACTGGTCCATCAGGTTTTCTGGGATCTCCGTCCAGTTGTTGGTATTATTTCTGAAGTGAATGAAGAGGGGTGTGACCTGCTTCTTCAGGTAGTTCTGGGGAAAAGAAAACATGAATCGCATCAAAGACTCATGCTTGACCTGCCTGGAGCCACGGAGCCTCTGATGTTGAAGGGCAGGCGTCGGCAGAGACGTCAGAGGTCAGGGCCTCACCTGAGGCCAAACAGTGCTCAAAGGGGCCCATAGAAGTCTAGAGTTCAAATAACTGAGCTGAGTTTCTTTCTGCTTAAAGCCCTAGTCAGTTCCAATATTCTTTGTCTACGGGTCACCATTTCTTAATATAAAATGTTGGGTTTTCCCTACACAATCATAAATATTCCATGACTTGCTGGGCGCGGTGGCTCATACTTGTAATCCCAGCACTTTGCGAGGCTGAGGCGGGTGGATTACCTGAGTCTAGGAGTTCGAGACCAGCCTGGGCAACATGGTGAAACCGCGTCTCTACTAAAAATATAAAAAAATCAGCTGGGTGTGGCGGTGCACACCTGTAATCCCAGCTACTTGGGAGGCCGAGGCAGGAGAATCGCTTAAACCCGGGAGGCGGAGGTTACAGTGAGCTGTGATCACGCCACTGCACTCCAGCCTGGGTGACAGAGTGAGACTCCATCTCAAAAAACAAAAAAAAAATTCCATGACTTATTGTGGGGAATTTAGAAAACACAGAGAAGCATATGCAGAAAGTAAAACACACCCAGGAGCTCACCAAAACTATAGTTTCCACATTGATGCATTTACACCTTCTTTTTTCTATACTTTTTTCTTTTATACTTAGCATATTCTGCACATGGCTTTTTTCTCCTAACATTGTAGTGTAAGCCCCATCCCATGCTAGTAAAATCCTTTGTGGACTCTGGTTTGAAATGGCAGGTTGATTTCTGTGCCCACCTGGATCCACGTCCAAATGTAAAAGGAATAAACCCCCAATAACAAAGAACAGGAGAGGCAACAACAGATGCAAGGTCAACATAGTTTAGGCAGCTGGGGTGCGCAGAAAGGGAGATGTACCAGGCTTGGCAGAGTGGGAGAATTTGCAACTGAGAATCTGCAGAAGGGGAGACAGAGCAAGGGAACTTGCTGTGACAAGCCTCAGAATTAAAGGGACAAGGCCAGGCATGGTGGCATATGCCTGTAATCCCAGCAGTTTGGGAGGCTGAGGCAGGCGGATCACCTGTGGTCAGGAGTTTGAGAACAGCCTGGCCAACACGGTGAAACCCCGAAGCTACTAAAAATACAAAAATTAGCCAGGCATGGTGACGGGCACCTGTAATCCCAGCGACTCAGGAGGCTGAGGCAGGAGAATCGCTTGAATCCGGGAGGTGGAGGTTGAAGTGAGCCAAGATTGGGCCACTGCGCTCCAGCCTGGGTGACAGAGCAGGATTCTGTCTCAAAAAATAAATTTAAAAAATTAATTAATTAATTAATTAATTAATGGGACAAGTCAGCAAGGGACAGAGGGGAGGTGAGGACTGCAAACAGGAAGATGAAGTCAAAGTCTACAGAAGGAGTCATTCAACCCCCAAGTCCCCACTTCCCTCCTTGTAGAGGGCAGCACCCCTCACCACCCCTATGAGAGAGATTGAACCAGGGGGCTCAGAAAGTGAGGTCACCAAACCACAGTGGGAGGGTTGCTGGATTACAAAGACGGTCAGAGGTGAAAGTTTCCATACTGAAAGGCGGCACCCCAGTTCCCTTCCCTCCTGTGTCCCAGAATGGAGTACTACCAGCCTCATTGCACAAGACAGAGGCTAACTCTGGAAAAACTGCATGGTCTCGAGAGAACAAACCCGTGGATACTAATTTTTGAGGGTCCCCAGTGAAGAGTTACTTGGCCACCCAGTCACCTCGCAATGAGATCCCCCAGACAACACACTCCACCTTCCCATGGCCCTTCCGCTTGCATTTTGTTTGTATCTGTCTCAAATCCAAAGGGGTGGCTCAGCCTCCAACTTGAAAAGAGGCCAAAACAAACACAAAACTCAAGAGGAAACAAGTCAATGGAAAAAAAAAAAAAAGAAAACTTCCTAAGAGCCTGTAATAAATATCCTCTGAGAGTGAAGAGAAGATACTGCATAGGATGCTGGAATCAGAAAGAGCACTTGGAAATTTAAAAATATGATGGAAGAAATAAAAACAATTTCTAGGTGAGGTGGTGTGCAAAGCTGAGGGAACCTCCCAGGGGGCAGAACAAAAAGTCAATAAGCTGGAAAACAGAAGAGAAAAAGAAAACTAGAGGATGAAAGCAAGAGAAATAAGCTGGAGTTACAGGGGTTCCAGAAAGAGATAACTGGAAAAAAGGAAGGGAATAAAGTTTAAAGAAGCAATACAAAATCTTCCAATACTAGATGATGTGAATGCCAGTCCTGATTGGAAAATGTAGGTGGAGACGAGGCCCAAACCAAGGCCCACCAGGACCGAGAGAAGCTCCCAAAGTTTCCAGAAGGGAGGAAAACTGGTCACATTCAAATAACTGGGAATAAGAATGGCTCTGGGCACCTCATCAGCAACATGACAAGCCTGACATCAGTGGAGCAAGACCTTAAACATTCAGAGGAATAATTTCCCACCTTGAAACTTCTAAACTCAGCTGAACGCTCAATCCAGTGTGAGAGTGGAATAAAGACATTTCAGATGGTCTACCCCAGGAAAGCCACCTCTCATGAACCCTTTCTCAAAAACTCCTCGAAGATGTATTCCCCTGAGAGGGAAAAAAATCAAAGAATCCATGGGATGCAGGAAACACAGTAGAGGGAGGCACCTCCAAGCATGGGAGCTGTGTGGCAGCTCTGGAAGAGAGCAGGCAGAATAGGACTCCAGGAGGAGTCCAGTCTCAAAACTGGGCTGGGCACAGTGGCTCACGTCTGTAATCCTAACATTTTGGGAGGCCAAGGAGGGAGGATTGCTTGAAGCCAGGTGTTCCAGACCATCCTGGCCAATACAGAAAGATCCCATCTCTACAAAAAATTAAAAATCTTAAAAATAGCTGAGCATGGTGGTGCACATCTGAGGTCCCAGCTACTGGAGAGACTGAGGCAGGAGGATCCCTTGAGCCCTAGGTATTTGAGGCTGCAGTGAAGCGTGATTGCACCACTGCACTCCAGCTTGGGCAAGAGAGTGAGACCTTGTCTCTAAACAAACACACAAACAAAAACTTGTCCTATTGTGTGATACATTTGTAACTGTGTACAAAAAAGGAAACATAAACATAGTGCTCTACATGGCTCAGCAGAGAATACAATTTAGATAATCACAATAAAGCAAATGCTTAACACTGATTTGACTAAATATTATGATTTAACTACATTAGGAGGATGGGGAATGTGGGGAAAGCAGGTAAGAGGGTTGAAACTTCATTTACCAAAATATCTCATTTACCATAACGGATATTAACAGATAATTGAACTTTTTTTTTCTTTTTTTTTGAGATGGAGTCTTGCTCTATTGCCCAGGCTGGAGTGCAGTAGCACCATCTTGGCTCACTGCAAGCTCCACCTCCCAGGTTCATGCCATTCTCCTGCCTCAGCCTCCCGAGTAGCTGAGACTACAGATGCCCACCACCATGCCTGGCTAATTTTTTGTATTTTTTTTTTTAGTAGAGATGAGGTTTCACCATGTTAGCCAGGATAGTCTCGATCTCCTGACCTCGTGATCCACCTGCCTCGGCCTCCCAAAGTGCTGGGATTACAGGCATGAGCCACTGCACCCAGCCCGATAATTGAACATTTTTTAATGAAAAAATATCTCTTCAAGCATGATTTAATGACTACATATCACACCCTGAAATGGATATTCTACAGTTTAACCAATCTTCAACCTTTCGACATTTAAGTATTTGTGTTTTGTTTGCTTTTTGTCTTTTATGAACTGCTGCAGTGAGCATCCTATGGGTGTAGCTTATTCATTCAGAATAAGCTCAAGTTTCCTTTTGGTCTCCCAAGTGGGAGCCTCGGCCCTCAAATAGGCCCCTATGCTCAGCATTAAAATACTCCAAAGCAGCCAATACCCACATCTGTCTCATAGCACAGGTGGGCTGGCCAGGCAGGTAGAGGCCTGCCCACCTTACAGAGGAGTTAACTGGGTCTAAGAAAGGGTTGCCCAAGGCCACACAGCTGGCAAAAGACAGGTCTTCTGGCCCTCAGCAGGGTGGCCTTTTCTGTGCCTTCTGAAAGCATTAATTCTCCATATTTCAAATCAATACACTTTGCTGAAGTCTCCACGACCTTTAGTTTTTTGCCCCACGCAGCCTCCTCACCTCCGCAGTGCCTGCTCACTCACCTCGATGTCCCTCCGGCTCACTCTCTCATCTGTGTGCTCTCAGGAGAGGACCTGACAAGGCAATCTTTCTTTTTTTTTGGTTTTTTGTTTTGCTTTTGAAGGTTCCCTGACCAGGAGTCCAATAGGCAATAGTCTATAAACTTCCCAATAGTGCACTTTCAGGCACTGGGGCGAACTGGTTCTTGAACCCTGCCATGCGCCTCCGTACCTTCATGGGGCCATAGACCTCGGAGCGGTCGAACATGAGCTTGAAGTAGCTCAGGCTGCTCAGGGCGGCCTCCCAGGGCATGTACTCTGTCTCTTCAATCAGGAAGAGGGTGTTGTTCAGCGCCAGAGTGACAGGGACCTTATGGGCACTGGGAATAAACAGAGGGGCCCAAGTAAAGCACCTCCACCCAGCCCAGCCACAGCCCAGGCCCTCAAAGATGCTCCACATCCCTAGGCCCCCTGTATCTGCTCCTGGAGCCTGAGGTCCCAGATTCCCAACTGAGCCAGCTCAGGCATTTGCCATGGAAAAAGAGCAACATGGCTGCTGGGTGGTGCCACAAACAAGGCCCCACCCTCACCCATTGCCAGTCCCATTCCCTTGCTTATTAACCCCATTTTACAGATGAAGAAACTGAGGCTCAAAGAAGTGAACTGACTTGCCCAAGGTCACACACCTCACGAGAGACAGAGCTGAGATTCAAAAGGGCAAGAAGCCCGTGCTCTTAACTCTGCCCACCTCTTCTGACTTTCTGGGCACTCTAGGCCTTTCTTCCTCCTCTTCCCCCTGCCTGCTGTACACATTTAGCTCACAAATGTCCTTGTCTATGGGTGACATCACTTATGTCCAAGAGCTTAGAGTGCCTCACCCCAAACAGAGTAGGTGCTCAATAAGTACCTGTTTATCCATGCTGCATCCCTCTTGCCCTGTCCAGCCCAGATTTTTGGCACCTAAAACAGTGGCCTGGCACAGTCAGCCTTCAGGAAAAGCTTGGTGCAGCTGGGCACGGTGGCTCACACCTATAATCCCATCCCTTTGGGATGCCAAGGCGGGTGGATCACCTGAGGTCAGGAGTTTGAGACCAGCCTGGTCAACATGGTGAAACCCCATCTCTACTAAAAATGCAAAAATTAGCCAGGCATGGTGGCACATGCCTGTAATCCCAGCTACTTAGGAGGCCGAGAAGGGAGAATCACTTGAACCCAGGAGGCAGAGGTCGTAGTGAGCCAAGATCATGCTACTGCACTCCAGCCCGGGTGACAGAGCAACACCCCATCTCAAAAAAAAAAAAAAAAAAAAAAAGCAGGGGGGCATGGCCAGGCGCCATGGCTCATACCTGTAATCCCAGCACTTTGGGAAGCCAAGGCAGGTGGATCACAAGGTCAGGAGTTCGAGACCAGCCTGACCAATATGGTGAAACCCCATCTCTACTAAAAATACAAAAATTAGCTGGGCATGGTGGTGCACACCTGTAATCCCAGCTACTCGAGAGGCTGAGGCAGAGAATCGCTTGAACCTGGGAGGTGGAGGCTGCAGTGAGCTGAGATCACGCCACTGTACTCCAGCCTGGGCAACAGAGCGAGACTCCGTCTCAAAAACAAACGAACAAACAAACAAAAACAGTTTGGTGCTGTGGAATAGAGGATGGCTTTGGAGTTGGACAAGCCTCTGTCTGGCTGTCATGTGTGACTTCGGGCAAGGTGTCACATTCTACATCTGTGACATGGGTGTGTGGGGACCCAGGGAGGGACGTCCAGGGAGCACAGGAGCTCAGTGCACAGCACCTGGCATGTGGGAAGGGCAGCAGGAGGAGCGGGGCCCTCATTGTGGACTCAGACTTGCTGAAGCCACGAGCTTCTGCAGCTGAGCCAGGAAGCGGAGCACTCACCTGGCCAGGTTGAAGGCGTCATTAATGATCTGTGCCCGATTGATGACAGGGATGGCCTAGAATGCGAAGCACAGCATGTGACCACAGGTTGGCTGTGGGTGGCAGGCCTTGCAGTCTGGTGCCTGTCCTGGGGCAGGGGGCAGGGCGAGGGGTGGCAGACACCCACCAAGTGGTCTGTCTGCAGCTGAGTCTGAATCTTCCTCCAGTTCTCTTCGTCGTAGTTCACCTGGTAATAGCCCGTCACATTGAGGTTCAGCAGGACCCACTCATTGCCTGATGTTCTGAAGAGATTGTTCTGGTCTGTGGAGAGGGATGAGACCTGGGCAGGGCTGCTCAGAGGCCACGGGCTGACCCCTGGACCTCTTGCAAGAGCAGCTGCCCCTGCAGCCTGGCACTACCTCACCCTAAGGCTTCTGGGGTGATGCTAAGGGTGGGGAAAGAAGGGATGAAGAACTGGGCTGCCAGTGGCTTCACAGACCATAAACCCGTGAGGATGACATGCCACCCCAAACCTCAGAACCTGCCCTGCCTCCCGAGGCTCTGCATGGCCAGGCCAGCTGCCAGGCCGCTCACACTCAGCAACCCAGGCTGTTCCTCCTCCTTGCCCTCCTCCACACTCCATCACACCTGTCACCCAAGTGGGAACCACAGGCAGCTCCTCCTCTCCCTTCCCCTCCCATTCACCCAGCTCCCCAGTGCTGCTGTCTCTTCCTGGGGCTTAGTGCCCCTTCCTCCCTGTGGGTCTCCCTCCTCCCTCACTCCTCCCATACTTTGTTTCAGCAGCCAGTGGTCAGGGCCAATAGGTTGCTCATTTCCCACCTGCCCCATCCACTGTCTCCTGCAGCCCCTGGCCCTTGGGGACCAGCTTTATCTCTTGGGCACACCTCTGCCCTAGCCACACTCAGTCCCCACACTCTCTCCTACCTCCATCCCTGGCACTTGCTATTCCCTCTGCCTGGAATTCTTTTCTCTGCCACATTAGCCTGTCTGATTCCTACTCTTCCTCTAAGACTCAGCTCACCTCCTCCAGGAAGCCCTCCCTGACCTCTCCATGAACTTGAATCTCCCTTATTCCTGGCTCCATGTCCGCATACCTCACTAGACCCAACCATACACCCTGAAAGCACTCAGCACAGCACTAGAATGCCTCCAACTTCTTGCCTTCCTTCATCTGTAGCCTTGGCCAAGCCAAAGGACGACTTGTCATGCCCTTCGCTTCCTCAGTGCCTGGCTGAGTAGGGCTGCTCATAACATGTGCCAGGCACTACTTTAAGCATTTTATGTGGATTCTCTCCACTTTTTTTTTTTTTTTTTTTTTTGAGACAGAGTTTCGCTCTTGTTGCCCAGGCTGGAGTGCAATGGTGCGATCTTGGCTCACTGCAACCTCTGCCTCCCAGGTTCAAGCAATTCTCCTGCCCCAGCCTCCAGAGTAGCTGGGATTACAGGCATGCGCCACCACACCTGGATAATTTTGTATTTTTAGTAGAGATGGGGTTTCTCCATGTTGGTCAGACTGGTCTTGAACTCCTGACCCCAGGTGATCCGCTCGCCTCGGCCTCCCAAAGTGCTGGGATCACAGGCGTGAGCCACCATGCCCGGCCTAGGATTCTCTCCTTTAATCCTCACATAACTAATGGAGTATTGCTCTTAGCTTCATTTTATAGATGAGGAACTAGAGACCAGAGAGGGATGGTAACTTGCCCAGAGTCACACAGCGAAGCAGCAGCAAAGTGGAGATTGGAACCAAAGAAGTCAACTCCATTTGTTGAATGAAATGGAATGGCCCATCACAGCCCTCAGAACATGGACCAGGAGCTAGGAGTATGGGGTGGGGGCTGCTGCCCACAAGGCAGGGCCAGATTACCTCTTACATTCATCAGCCAGTAGTCCTGCTGCTGTGTGCCACTTTTGATGGATGTGATGGGCACAATCCACAGGTAGCTGCAATTAAAGAACCAGAGGTGGTGAGAGCTGGCAGTGTGGTCACTGCCAGTGAGGAGCAGCTGCCCAGGCTCCCAGCTTCTGCCCAGCTGTGGCACCGAGTGCCCCTGATCTCCTGGCTCTGGAGGGAGGGTTTGTCTACAGTGGCTGGGGCTGGGACCACAGGAGGCCAGTCCTACTATGGTCCCTTAGTAACCGCCCTCTACCCCACCCACCTGACCATGCCTCAGTGACCCCATCTGCTCACTTGAATTCTGAGGGGCGGGTAACATTGGAATCGGGGTCAAGGAGGAAGTGCTCCTGGGAAAGGGTCCCCGTGCTGGTATCCACCGTGATGACCGGGAAGCCCATCTGCAGGGTCCAGCGGTCCATGATGTTGCGCACGGTGGTGGGGAGTTGGATGGACCGGTTGTTCACAGCCTGTGAGTGGAGCGAGAGGGCGTGGCCATCAGTGGGCTGCCACCCTCCAGTCCCTGCCATCCAGGGCATCTCCTGCAGATTCTCGCCTCGACCCCGGGGGGCCACTTGTATGGGAGGCCTGGGAAGGGCACTGGGCTGGGAGCTGGGAGCCAGGGTACCGTCCAGCTCTGCCTCTCCTCGGCTACTCAGTGCTGGACAAGCTGGAGAACTTCCCAGCATATCTATGTGGCCCCCCATTGTGTGGTCCACCCTGAGGTGTGTATGTCAGGGAGGGGGTGCCCAGGATGCCCATGGCTCTTCCTGAACAACACTGGGAGGATGACAAGAAAGAGGAGACAGAGATGAGGGAAAGCCAGTGTTCGAGTGTCACAGGCAGGGGTGGGGGACGGGGCCCTGGGGGTCACATGAGGGAAGTGCACTCGGACTGGGGTGTGGGGTGGGGCTCAGGGGCACGGTTGTTGTCTTCTTGGATCTTTGCTCATGCGCCTGCCTTGCCTTTGTCATCACAACAGAAAGCCAGCATCATTTGTTAATAACTGAAGAAAGGAATCACCTAAGAACGGGGCCACACAGAGGGCAGAAGAGCATGTGGGGAGGAACCAGCTGGGGGCCACCGGCCGAGGGTCTCAGGAAAGAGGAGTGAGAGGGAGGAGAGCTTGGCTTAGGAGGGAACATAGAGGGGATGTTGGGGCAGGGCAAGGAAGGTAGTCGGGGAGACCCAGGCAATGACAGTGTCATTTTGTCAGCAGCATCTTGGGGTCTGGTGGGTTGGAAATTGCCCAACAGGGACCTGGACCTCAGCTGTGACTCTGTGACAAGATCTTGGGTCTCGCTTCCCTGGTGAGACTGGCCTGGACTGGAAGTGCAGCGGCAACAGTGGGGTAGAAGCTGGATGGGAATTTGGGGCCCGGAACTCTGGAGGGGCTGTCGGTGAGGAGAGGACGTGTCTGTCCTCTGGCTTAAGAGGCTGGCATCGGGCAGAGCTGCAGGGAAGGGGTGGGGGGCAGCTGTCAGGGAGCGGAAATGATGGGGGCAGGATGGAGAGCAGATGGACTCCAACCCCGGGGGAGGCGGAGGAGCGGCGGCCTCTGGGGGAAGGCAGGAGGGTGTGGCAGTCTGAGGGTTTGCCCCACAAACAGGGGCTGTGCGGGGTCTGATGGAGAGGAACTCGAGGCGGGGCAGGGGCAGAGGGCAGAGTTCCTGCTGAGGGTGGTGGAGCTATGTGCAGACACATGCCCGTGGCGCCAGCGGGGGGCACAGGGCAGCCAGGAGTGGGGAGAAGGTTGAATGTCAGGCTCCAGAGTTCCAGGCAGAGGCAGGAACCATGAGGGCAGTTTCCTCACCACCAGGAAGGGGCTCTACAGCTCCCATCAAGGAGCCCGCTTTAGCCTGAGGTCAGTTGCCGGCCAGGACCTCAACCACGGCCTCCCTCAGACACCTCTTGCAAGGAGCCATCCCGGCTTCCACTGCAGGGAGGAGCAACGGAGGCTCCATCCATCCGGCAGGGCTGGTCAGCCGCAGAGCTGGACCCCTTCTCTTACACATGTGCTGCCCCCAGGCACCTTCAGCATCTCAAGACCCCGACAGGATGGCTGCGGAGGGGCTGGCTGCTACTGACCTCCTGCAGGTGGTCCCACAGGTTCAGGTAGATGGTGTTCTGGTAGGCAAAGGTGTGGAGGTAGGACTGTGGAAAGACAGGGCACAGTGAGGGCACAGCTGGAGCCCCCCAGGCTTCCCCTCTGTGGTGGGCTGAGGCCTGGGTCAAGGACCAGGGGCAGAAGGAGACCCACCCTCATGGCTGGCCCAGGGTGCGGTACTCACTGCCAGGCCCTGCTTGAATACGTCCTCGGACAGGAAGCTGGAGAGCATCCTGAGGACTGAGGCGCCCTGGGGTGGGGGTGAGGGGGCGCTCAGAAGGCTGTGCCGAGCCACCAGGACCCTGTGCCCCCAGACTCTAGCTTCAGTGAAGCCCCTCCAGGCCAAGTCCCCACCTCCCTCCCCGTGCCCCACGAGAGAGCGGGCTGCACCTTGCTGTAGGAGATGGAGTCAAACAGCTCACTGATCTGGGCCGGCGTGTTGATCTCCGAGGCGGGAGTGGACAGCGGGTGGGAGGAGGCCAGTGCATCCACGGCCATCACGCTGTACACATCATTCAGCACCATGAGGTCTTTCTGCAAATTCCCCAGGGCCATCAGGAGACTGGCCTGGTAGCGGTGGCCCAGGTCTCTCTCCACGCCTCCTGCACCGGACCCTAGGGCAGCTGGCTCACCAAGTTCCAGGTGGGCTCCGCATAGTCAGCACCCAGGTACTCCACGTAGGAGGCGAAGCCCTCGTTCAGCCATAGGTCATTCCACCACTCTATGGTCACCAGGTTCCCGAACCACTGTGGGGGGAGGGGTCAGCTGGGCAAGCCACACCCAGGCTGGGCACTGAGAATCCCCAGAACTACCCTCCCCAGGGCCGGCCACCTGCCAGGCACAGTGGGGACTTCACCAACACCATCATGATCCCTTCCTGCTGCCCTGCCAGGCGGCACCCTCCTCCCTTCTCAGCAGCCTGGGCGGAGCCTGGACCTGCGCCGTCTCCTCTCGGAGCCCGTTTCCTTCTCCACACTCCCCAAGATGGGGGTCTACCTGGTGGGCCAGCTCATGAGCAATCACAGTGACCACCCGCTCCTTGTTGCTGCTGGAGGAGGACAGCGGGTCGAACAGCAGGGAGTTCTCCCGGTAGGTCACCAGTCCCCAGTTCTCCATGGCGCCGGCGTTGAAGTCGGGCAGGCCAATCTGGTCTGGGGAGGTGAGGCCATTGGCAGGATGGCCTCTGGGAGTGGAGCTCTATCCACTGCCTCCCTCCTCAAGGACCCCTCCTCACCTGATTTTGGGAGTGGGTAGGGTGTGTCATAATGACCAGCAAAGAAGTTAAGGATGGGGCCTGTCACGTTCAGGGCATAATCGCCGTGGCCCGCCGCAATGGCACTGGGCCGGGCCCAGATCCGGATCTGCAAGGTGTGAGGAAGAAGCAGGCCAGGGGCTCCTGTTTGATCCTGGGGCAGGTGGGCTGGGTCCCAGGATCCCTGATGGGCCAGGGCTGGGGGCCAATCAAGCTAAACCTAGAGGCCTGGTCAGCAGAGGGGAACGCTAGGGGGGTCTGGAGGCTGTGGGTACTAGAGAAGGGCCTTTGGAGAATAACAATCATCAGAGCCACCATCTGGCTGGTACTGGTGGGTCAGGGACTCCCTTCATGAAGAGAAACCATTGTTTGCATTTTTCAGGTGCAGAAATGGAGAAGCAGAGAACAAGACACTTGCCTGAAATCACTCAGAGGTGGGATTCAAACCCTGGCCTAACGATTCAGAAACTGGCACAGGGATGAAGAGAACAGGAAGACCCCTCAAGCCGGGGCCAGCCCACGCGAAGGAGAGAAGGGCCCAGCCTCATACCAAGACATCATTGGATGCCTGCCTCTCCACGTGGTCGAACTCACTGACAATGAAGGCCAGCAAGTACGTGGACATCCTGGGCGTGGTGTGGAACTCAGTGACATTCCAGTTGGGGTCTTCTGGAAGTGGGGTGCTGGGACCTGGGCAGGGAGCATGCGTGTGTGAGGATGCACCCTCCTGCCCCACACCCCAGCCCAGGGTGCCTGTCCCCTGGCCGTGTGGCCGCAGGCAGGGCCCACTCACCTTTGGGAAGCATGTTGGACAGGGCCGTCAGGTCCTTGGGGTGGATAAGCGTGATGTTGAACTCAGCCTTCATGGCCGGCTCATCGAAGCATGGGAAGGACTTCCGGGCATCTGCGGCCTGCATCTGTGTTGTGGCCACCACCCTGCCCCAACAGGAAAGTTAGAGGGTGTGCCAGGGCTGGGGGTATGGGAGGGGCTCTGAGGATGCTACCGGGCATGCAAGGAAAGGGGTGCATGGAAAGCTGCCCCAGCCTAACCCCTGCTCCTGCTCCCGTCTCTGCCTCCCCCAGGAGCCAACGGAGCCCTGCTAGGCCAGCTGACTGGTGGGAGTGGGGGCTCCTTCTGGATTCGGGGTGCCAGCAGCCTCTCAGGGACCTCGGGTGAGTTTCTCTCCTCTGAGCCTCGATTTTCCTGTCTGTCAAAGGGACACTCCGTCCCTCATCCCCAGCTCCCCGATGAGGGGTGGGGAAGCCCTCCCAGTTTGGTGCGTTGGCAGCTGCTCTGCCAGCAGCTGGGGGTGAAGCAATGGGCCAATCTCGGGTTCCACAGGGTTCAAAGGCCTGCAAGCTAAGTCCTTTCTTGGCCCTCAGAATCCAGCCTTGCCTCAGCACCTCGGATCCACCCCACCGGGCAGCCCAGACAGAACTCACTTTTTGACATTGCCCTCCGTGTACTCGCTGCGGTAGAAGCCTGCCAGGTCATCTGCCAACTCCCCCTGGAACTCGCTGTCCATCTCATACTGGCTGTCCTTCACCAGGGAGCCCTTGAGGTGCACTACCAGGTACTCGGTGAGCTCCACCAGCTCAGTCCTGTCAATGTCAGGGGGCTGGGAGCCTCCCACACCACGCAGGACCACCCTGTGCCCCTGGCTGAGGGTGTAGTTGAGCTTCTTGCTGTGGATGATGATGACGTCAGTGGCCTCAGTGCAGGTGAAACGGACGGTGCTGGAGCCCTTAAAAACGTACAGGCCCCTGTCATCGGGGGTGAGGTACGGCCTCAGCGTCACCTGGTAGGAATCGGGTTTCAGCGTGTTGGGGAGGCGGTAACGATTCCACGGTTTACTTTGGTCCAAGGTGGTGGCCGAGGTGGGGTTGGTGGTGGCTGAGGTGGAGGGGGTGGTGGAGGCCTCGGGGGAGCTGTTGGCGTTCTTGCTCTTCTCCTGGGAGTACACCACTGACAGTGCGATGATCGTGCACACGGCTGCCACGCCCAGGAGGATCCCCAGGATGCCCAGGGACTTGGAAATGTAGAAGCCCTTGGCCATGGTGATGGTGGGGAGGCGGCCCGGGGAGCCTCAGGCCAGGCAGAGAATGGAGCAGCCCCAGGCCGGGCTTATATCCCCTAAGGGGAGGAGCCCCACAACAGGCAGGCTGGGCAAAAATTAACCAGGGCTCCAACAGATGAAGGTCACTGGACTGGGCAGGGGCGCGCTCCGCCTGGGGAGAGGAGATCCAGGAACGGTGTGTGGAGTTGGGCTCGGGGGTGCCTGCTGGAAGCAAACAGTGTCTGGTTACAGGCTGCAGGCGGCCTGGGATCAGGCCTGAGGGCTGAAGGGCAGGCTTTCGGCTGTGGGCCCAGTGGGCAGAGCAAGCGGCCAGGTGGCATTGCATTGATCTGCTTGAGAGCTGAGAGGGTGGAAACAGCATCAGAACTGAGGTTAGAGTCAGGGAAGGACTTCCCAGGGGCAAGAGGTGGGAGGTGCACAGAGAAGGGGTTCCCGGCTCCTATTAAGAACACACTGGGGTCACCCCTTTGGTTGCATCTCTGGAAGGATGCCAGGGGCTCCTCAGTGACAAGCTCCCAGCCTCCCTTGCATTCCTCAAGAGCAGGGAGTTCCTCCAGGTTCCCCTCCCTGCCCCTTCTTGCCAAATAGTTTTTCCTCCATTATCAGCTCACGGAATAAAATGAAATGAGTTGTTTTGCTTTTTTGCTGAAGGCTTCACCGCTTTCCAGCTGTGACCTTGAGCAGGTAACTTTACCCTTCTGAACCTCTCTCCTCATAAATAAATAACAGTATTTGCCTCTCTGGTTTGTTGAACAGATTTAATGAGAAAACATATTAAACACCAAATAGTAGAATGATTAAACATCATTCCTGGCTGGGCGTGGTGTCTCACGCCTGTAATCCCAGCACTTTGGAAGGCTGGGGTGGGTGGACCATGAGGTTAGGAGTTCAAGACCAGCCTGGCCAACATGGCGAAACCCCGTCTCTACTAAAAATACAAAAACTTAGTTGGGCGTGGTGGCGGGTGCCTGTAATCCTAGCTACTTGGGAGGCTGAGGCAGAGAATTGCTTGAATCCGGGAGGCAGAGGTTGCAATGAGCTGAGATCGCACCACTGCACTCCAGCCTGGGTGACACAGTGAGACTCTGACTCAAAAGAAAAAAGAAAAAAATCATTCCCTTCTTTCTTGCCCAAAGCTCAACCATTGCCTCTTTCTATCCTTGGTAGAAATGAAGATATTACTTATCATACAAAATAAAATACACACCTCACAGGAAAATTATGTTCATTGTCACTTTCCCCATCCACCAGCCCAGTTTCTCAGACCTCGACACTGCCTGACCTCACTCCACATCCAATTCACCCACATTCCCCCACTGCAAGATGCACTTGGCCAAAGCCATTCTCATCATTTATGTGGACACAGCAGCGCCCTTATGGACTCCCTGCCTCCATTTGGGCCTGCTTGAACCTGCTCAACACAAATTGGATCATTTTATGCCACTGCTAAAAAAACCTTCCTTTTGCTTATAAAGTCCAGACCAGACCTTCTAAAGGAACCCACAAGCCCGGGTACAGTCAGCCTGCCCATTTCCTGGCCTCTTCCCCTCTGTTGCGGTGCCCCAGCCACTCTGGCCTTCATCAAGCCCCAGGGCCTTGGCACAACCTGTTCCCTCTGCCTGGATCTTCTCTTCCCTATTGCCTTGGTTAATTCCTTTCCATCCTACAAGTCTTCCACATCGAAGCTGCCCTGACCTCCCTGACCAAGTCAAGCTCCTATGAGCTCCATTAGCTCCACAAACCTGTTCTGCAAAGCCCCAGAACTCAGCGCAGTTTTCCCTTTGATCTGTGTGGTGATAACTTGAGTCCTGGACTGCAGGCCCCGTGAGAGCAGGGCCTCACCAGCACTTAGCACAGTGCCTGGCACACAGTAGGTCCTCGTTACTGAGATGTTGAGTGGATGAGCACATGCATGAAGGACTGAGTAAATGAACGAATGAGTCAGTCCAGGAGAAACTCCTTACCAAAGTCTTTCTGGCCTCTGTCTCCCAGCGTGTCCCCACCCCACACCTGCCCCAGGAGAAGTGCCTGCCTCTTCTGAGCCCTTCTCCAAGCATGGCAGGCAGGCCGGACTCATGCCAGGCCCCAGCATGTCAGGGCCCACATGCCTTCCTGCTCCCCCAGCTCTGCTCCCTGAGGGCCTCACTCATCTGCTACCCCTGCCACCCCTGAGCTTGCAGGAAGGCTTGTTAAATAAATGCAATGTGTGAACTGAAGGGACACGTGGATTAGTTCAGTCAGGCATAAGCAAAACACAAATGCCTGCCTCCTCTCATCTGGTGTGTGGAGGCCAAGTCTGAGCACAGGGTCTTTGGGGGAGTCCTGGGTACCCACCTTTGAGACTGAGGGTGTTCTGAGCCTTTGGCATTTCCCCAAGGGGCCTTGGTCTGGGACCAGCGTGGACTTCCCACCGCAGTGACCAGCAGCCACCCCATTAGGCTTGGGTGATGACTCCAAGGGGCACTCGTGCGAAATCAGGTGTCGGGAAGGGCTCCAGCTTGGGCGTGGTGAGAGAGGGAGCAGTGGCTCCCAGCACATGCTGCCAGGCTCCTCCCATCAGGGTGGAATTTGCCAAGGGAGGCCATCTTTACAGCACTCCCCAGGCTGGCACTGGGGCGCCATGACTGCCCCTGAACAGCCTTTTGATATGTCCCTGACTGAGCCTGCAGCCCCCTCCAACCTTTGCAGCAGAAAGACCCACAAGTCGGCCTGGACTAATCCCTTTTCTAAACAAAGAAAGAGGCCCTGCCTGGCCCACCATGGTCTCTTCCTGTTTGCTTTGGATTCAGACCATACGCCCAGCTGGCTGGAATCTTTACTCTTCTGGACAAGGCCTCTGGTCTTCCAAGTTGGTACAGCAGGTAGCCCAAAGTTGGCTCTATAATGAGAGGTCCCTGCTCTAGACACCAGGCCAACCCAGGCTGGGGGCATAGAGACAGCCATGCTCTACAGCCCCCACCTTCAAGAACACACAAAAGGGCTTCCCTCCTCCAACCCCCTGCCACAGCCCAGGCCTGGCCACCTCCACACCCCATCGGGCAGTGGCGGCTATGCTGCCCTCCCCTGTCACCCAACCCCGCCAGCACACGTCAGCAGAGGGCTCTTCCTAAGAGTGTGGGTGGGACTCTCCCATTCAAACCTGGTGCCCAGCCCCTCACTGCCTGAAGAGTGAAACCTCAACTCTGGCTTGGGCCTTAATACCTTCTGTGAACTTGACCCTCTGGCCTGTCCTCTTTCTACTGCCCACTGTGGCTCCAGCTGCCAGCGTCTCCCCAGATCATCTGGGCTTTTTCATAACTCTGTGACTTTGCTCATTCTGTTCCCATTGCCAGGAATGCCTTTCCTCTCCCTCTTGTCAAACTCCTACTCATCCTTCAAAACCCAACTCAATGTCACTGCCTTATCATGCACACCAGCCCCCACTCCCCTCTGTGCTTCCCCAGTCTCCAGTTCCCATCTCTACCACAGCACTTAGGAAAATGCCATCGAGGCCGAGCGCGGTAGCTCATGCCTGTAATCCCAGCACTTTAGGAGGCTGAGGCAGGCAGATCACGAGGTCAGGAGTTCGAGACCAGCATGGCCAACATGGTGAAACCTTGTCTCTAATAAAAATACAAAAAATTAGCTGGGCATGGTAGCAGACGCCTGTAATCCCAGCTACTCGGGAGGCAGGAGAATCGCTTGAAACTGGGAGGCGGAGGTTGCAGTGAGCCGAGATCATGCCACTGTACTCCATCCAGCCTGGGGGACGGTGCAAGACTCTGTCTCAAAAAATAAATAAATAAATAAATAAAAATACAAAATTAGCTGGGCGTGGTGGCGCACGCCTGTAGTCCCAGCTACTTGGGGGGCTGAGGCGGAAGAATCGCTCGAACCCAAGAAGTGGAGGTTGCAGAGGGCGGAGATCGTGCCACTGCACTCCAGTCTGGATGACAACAGAACGAGACTCTGTTTCAAAAAAGATAAAAAGAAAAACACTACTGATGTGTTCAAAAGCCTGCTGCTACACCTAAGCACCTGAAAGGAAGGCTTGGTGGCATCGTATGCCCCTCCATGCCTAGCACAAGGCAGGAGCCCAATACATGTTGGACAAATGAATGACAACACCCACAGTCCCTGCCATGACCTACAGGGCCCGTGTGATCCAGCCGCCAGTGATTCTCTGGCCTCATCTCAAGCGCTCTCCCCCATCCCTTCTGTGCTCTGCCCCAGCGGCCTCTTTCAGTTCAAGTCCAACCCGTTTTTCCCTCCTTCATTCTCCCTTCCTCCCTACACACAAGCTGATCCTTGGGCCTGGAAAGCTTCCTGCCTTTGCCTCAGCCACTCCCCACTTACCCTGGAGACTCAAGTCAGTGGTGCTGCCCCCAGGCAGCCCTCCAAGTGCCTCCATGGTGGTAGCACCAGGTGTGCCATATCCTCTACACCTGGCGTGCAGTGGGCGGGCAACGCGTGCTTGTGGAATGGGGTATCAATGCAAGAATGAGAGACAGCAGTTAAGGATGGAACTTCAGAGCCTTGATCCTCGGGACAGGTTCCACCCTCCCTACCCGACATTCCTTCCTGGGCTTCTGTGCTGTGCACAAACCACCTTCGTGATCCACCTTTGTGATTATTTACTTCGTATTTTTCTTTAAATCAATTCAATTTCTTAGCCTCCTTCTGAGCGATACAATCATGGTTGGATGTGTTAATTTATATTAACAGTTCATGACTATTGGTTTCAAAATTGTTCCTCAGCCAGGCGTGTTGGCTCATGCTTGTAATCCCTGCACTTTGGGAGGCTGAGGCGGGCGGATCACGAGGTCAGCAGATCGAGACCATCCTGGCTACCACGGGGAAACCTCATCTCTACTAAAAACACAAAAAATTAGCCGGGTGTGGTGGCGGGTGCCTGTAATCCCAACTACTCGGGAGGCTGAGGCAGAAGAATGGCGTGAACCTGGGAGGCGGAGGTTGCAGTAAGCTGAAATCGAGCCACTGCACTCCAGCCTGGACGACAGAGTGAGACTCCGTCTCGATAAAAAAAAAAAGAAAAAAATTGTTCCTCTAGGTAGTTCCTAAAAGCATCTCGTCCAGTTGCACCCGCTTTGGGAACTGCTGCTCCACCCTGTGTGATGTTGGGGGTAGTGGCCCTGCGGGCTGTCTTTGGCGCGGTCTCTTTCTGCCGGTGAGCAAAATGCATGTGTTCCTTTCACTGTGAATTTCTTGACAGGGTAGAAGCCGAACTCTCAACCCACCTCAACTAAAGCAGGCTTTCTATGGGTTTATGTATTTCTTTCCTGCCTATGTTTTAGTCCAGAAAACGTAAGTTCTTCTAAACTAAAACCAAAGCCAAAACCAAAAAACATGAAGGTTGACAACAATCATGCCAGGGCATATCTAAGTCACAGTCACAGTGTGGAAGATACCCACGCTTGTGGGTGGAGAGAGGCTCCTTGGTCTCAGATGTGAAGTGCAAGAGGCTTTCTACTCTAGTATGAAGACTCCAGGAGACTGGGAGGGGCTGAGCACCCGTGGCCGGGTAAGCTGCTGTGTTATCCATGCTCCATCCCCGACCACTGGGTCCTTGGTAGGCCCCACCCACTCCCACTCAGTGTCCCTGACTGTGAACTATGAGACTGGGAGCTCAGGGACAACCTAGGGCTCATTGTCTGCTCTGAGGAAGTAGTGAGTGAGAAGGGTAGGGACGAGGCTGGGGCTGGGCCAGGGCACACTCTGTCCCCGCAGGCCCCTGGCTTTCTCCCAGGCTTCTGAGGCCTCCGCCCATAGCTGCATCACCCCAGGGTGCTTCCTCTGGGAGCCTTGGACATTGCCCCTCCTGCAAAAACCTCAGAAGGCCCCAGTGGGAAGTTGCCTCTCATCAGCCTCTTCAGCCCAATGTGGGGCACACAGGAGGGAAGGAGCAGAGGCATTTGTGGGTGGGGGAAGTACACATAGGGGTTGTGTGGGGCCACAGATCCTGCCTGGCAACTCCTGTCTGCCAAATGGGGGGTGATTATCCTGGTGAGACACAGGGTAGGTGAAACTGAGCACCTACTATGTGCCCTACCAGGATAATCACCCCCATTTGGCAAATGAGGACACCGAGGCACAGAAAGGTTAAGTGATTTACCCAAGGTCACACAGCTAGTTAGCAGCAGGTTCAACAGCTTAACTACATATGCCTCCTAAAAAGGTCCTCCCATACAGCCCCTGACATCTACTGTGGCCATGCCAAGGGGAGTTGAAGACCACAGGAGGAGACACGCACCCATTTGGCCAGACCAGGGCTGGGAGCTGGGGGTAGTTCTCGGAAGTAGAACTTGTTAGCCAGGAAGTGCTGGGGGCCGCTTCCAGGCACAGGCCTGTGGAGGACCCACATCTTGCCTCCAAGGTGTGACTGGGACCACTGCAGGGCCAGGAGTGACAGGCACCCAGGGTGAAGTCCAGGCTAGGGATAGATGGCTGCCAGCCAATGTGAATAAGGGCACCCCAGGGCCTCGGTGTGCGGCTGACACACTGTCCATGCCACGCCTCCAGGGCTGTCCAGGAGCCCCAGCATAGGGTTCCAGATCTCCCACCAGAGCCAGCCCAGGAACTGGACCCAGTTCCAATACCTCGGCTCCTTCCGACATGCGGACCCCCATCTATATCCTCAGAATGCCTAGCATACAATTCTTACAGCGATGGGGCTGGAGGCCTTAGCTTAAATGCTGTAGGGGTGTAAGGAGCGCCAGTGTGTAACGAAGGTCTCACTCCCCAGAAGGCTCTGGGGGAAGCACAGGGCAGGGGGCTGGGCTGCCTCAAGACACTGGGCCGGTTTCCCCATCTGTGAAGCGGGAGCAGCGCTCTGGGTGGCCTCCTTGCACTCATAGTGTGGCCTTGGAGGCTAGGGCTCCACAGGAAGGTGGCTGAGAGTGGATGAGGCCGCATGGGCCCAGCACGCCCTCTCACAGGGAGAGGGGAGTCCACCCTCTTCCCTGCCCAGCTCCTCTGTACCCATTGGGGCCAGCCAGCCTTCCTGTGGGACAGAGGCCGTCTCCACTTCCTCCTGGCCACCCCTGCCCCACACTCCCACCTCCCCTCCACAAAACACATGCCCTGAGGGGCATTCTGGTCCAAGCCTCCCCTTTCACAGGTGAATTAATTGAGGCCCAGTAAAGCCAGGGCGTTTAGAGACTCAGGGATGAAGCCACATCAGGCCTCAGGTCTGGCTGAGACCACTCCCGAACACGGCCTGGCAGGTTGCAGTCCAGGGGCTGAGGTGGGGGAGGAGTGCGGATCAAGTCACAAAACCCCAGGGCATAGCCCACCTGGGCCGTCCCTGCACACCGCACTGCTGGGGGGATCTGGAGTCATTTGGGGAAAGGGTCCCACTGGCCCTGTTTAGGGGACCCCTTCCCAGACCAAGAGTGGATTCCAATGGGGCCCTGGATCTGTCTCAATTGCTCACCAGGGAGGGCGTGGAATAGGCTCCACAACCCCCAAACCTCGGTCCCCATCCATGCCCCGGCATCTTGGCCGGGTTGTAGGAGCGAGGGAGAACGCGACTGTAATGCGAGCGTTGAGCACCTAGAGTTCCCCTTCCTCTTCACCGAGAGCTGCGGCGGAGGCTTTAGACCGAGGCGCGAGATTTAAGGTTAAAGAAGGGGCCTCTGAGCCCAGTCTTGGCCAGAGACCCCACAGGCAGGCCGGGTTCGCCCTTTGCCTTCGGCCGCGCCGCACCCACCAGGGACGGAGTGGTCGCGGCCGAGCCTGGTCCACCGGCCGCAGCTTGGCTCCGCTCCGCCGCTCTCCCCGTCCGTCCTCCCCAGGCTCCTGCCGCCCTCGTCCACCCTAGGGCCCCCTCCCCAGATGGGAGCCCCTCCGACCCCTGCGAGGCCCGCTGGGGACCCACTTGGCCGCGAGATCTAAGTGGGAGCTCGGCCAAAAGAATTCTTCGCTTTCCCTGGCCCTCAGTTTACCCATCCTGGAAGAGGGGCGTCGCGGCCGCAGAAGTCCAGCTCCGCACACGCCAAGCGCTGGGTCTGCAGCTCCTTCGGTTCCCGCGCACCCAACGGCCCCGCGACCCCTACCCGCGCCCGCAGCCCCCCGCCCTCCCGCCCCACTTGCCTGGGCCGCCGGGCGCTGGACCCTGGACCCTGGCGGGTTCCGAGCCTTCGGGACACCGCGCTGCGCCGCCGCCGTCTCTGCCCCGCCAGCACTGGACTCCTCCTTTCCCGTCTTTCTAAAGGGAAGTAACCTGACCCGACCACTACTCCTCCTGATTCACCCCTAGCGGGCCGCCCGCCCGCAGCTCGGCCCGGGCTCCTCCCCCGTCCGCCCGCGGCTTCCCGGGAGCCCCACAGGGCTCCTCCGCTCCTCCGACGGCCTGGCCTTCCCCCACGGGGCCTGGGATGCACCAGGGCTCCTGCCGCCCCCGACGGGGTCCCTGTCGCCGCAGCCCGCTGGCCCCGCCGGCCACATCTGGACGGCATCTGCCGCGGGGGAGGGGCTCAGAGCCTCGCCCTGAGTGGCCCGCGGGGAGCCTTGCGCATCCGGGGCAGGAAGCCAGCGCATCCCGTGCAGACGGGTGGTGCAGATAACGGACCCGCCACAGGACGCAGTTCAACTTTCTTGGTACCTGGGACTCGTAGTTCAGAAGGCTCAGTAGCACGACCTTGCGAAAAAGCACCGGAGTCAGGAACACGCGCTTCTCATTTTTTTCTTTTTCCTTTATTTGTTTTTGAGACAGAGTCTCTCTCTGTCGCTCAGGCTGGAGTGCAGTGGCGCTTTCTCCGCTCACTGCAACTTCCCCCTCCTGGGTTCAAGCGATTCTCCTGCCTCAGCCTCCCGAGTAGCTGGGACTACAGGCACACGCCACCACGCCTGGTTAATTTTTGGAGTTTTAGTAGAGACAGGGTTTCACCATGTAAGGCTGGTCTCGAACTCCTGACCTCAAGTGATCCTCCCGCCTCGGCCTCCCAAAGTGCTGAGATAACAGGCGTGAGCCACCGTACCTGGCCTGCGCCTCTCATCTTGATCCTGCTTGCAGAGGTTGTGTAGCCGCGGGAGCCCCGCCAGGGTGGGGCTCCCTGTCTCTGAGCAGCTTTACTGGGCGGTACCAGATAATATTTGTATTGGTTCCCTGTGGCTGCGGTAACACAAACGTAAAACAACACAAATTTACTATCTTACAAGTTTTGTAAAATCAGAAGTCCAAAATGGGTCTCGCTGGACTAAAAGCAAGGGGGTTGAGGGATACAGCTTTCTCGAGGCTGGAAGGGAGCCTGTTTCTTTGGCTTTTCTGGCTTCTAGAAGCTGCCCACATTCCTTGGCTGGTGGCCCCATCCATCTTCAGAGCCAGCAGTGGCCCGCCAGTCTCTGACAACCTGTCACTCTGACACCAACAGTTCTGCCTCTTGCTTCCACTGGTGAACATCTTTGTGATTACATCGGGCCTACCCAGATAATCCAGGGTAGTCTTTCTATTTTAAATCAATGGATTGGCAACTTTAATTCCACCTGTAACTGTAATTTCCCTTCCCTGGGTAGCATAACATATTCACAGATTCTGGGCATTAGAACCAGGGCATGTTTTGAGGAGGAGGATATTATTATGTCTACCACAATATTCAAGCTGACTTCCAGAATTTCAGATTTATAATCAAATTTAAGCTCTTCCTTATCCATGATTGGAATCCTTGAGACAGTTAAAGCCTTGCACTGCATGGTCCAAATTGATTGCTTTGTGACTGGCTGTGTTTTATTATTTTACTTGCACTTGCTCTTCTTTTGGAAACTTCTTGGAGGACCAGGGTACCTCTAGGTAGCAGCCTTGCTTCTCCTTCCTAATTTGCTGCTGTACTCTTAAAAACCAGGTCACAAACATATTGGAATATAGAATTGTGTGTAAAGTTAGAGTAAATAGGCTCTGAGCGAGACCTGAGAGGCTATTTTGTTTTTTTTCTCTCTCCAGTCTCATGCATGTCTGACTCTCTCCACTATCATATCTGGCATAATCTCCTCCATGTCTGACAAGCCAAGGAAAACACTACATCAGGCCAGGAGAGAATCTTCCCCCCGGGGCTCTGCCTCTCCGGCCCAGGCTCCGCGGAGATTTTAAGAGGAGTAAAGATCCTGCTGTGGCAGAAGTGCAACCCAGCTTTCTGGAGGGCAGTTTGGGGATAGGAATGAAGATCACTTTCAGAAATTTAGCCTGAAGAGGCTGGGCGTGGTGGCTCATGCCTGTAAGGCAGGTGGATCACCTGAGTTCAGGAATTCAAGGCCAGCCTGGGCAACCTGGTGAAACTCTGTACTAAAACACAAAAATCAGCCAGGTGTGGTGGCACGTGCCTGTGGTCCCACCTACTTGGGAGGCTGAGGCACGAGAATCGCTTGAACCTGGGAGGCGGAGGCTGCAGTGAGTTGAGATCACATGACTGCACTCCAGCCTCGACAACAGAGTGAGACTGTCTCAAATAAATAAATAAATTCAGCCTAAGGAAATAGAATATTTATGTGCAAGGCTTTTCACTGCAGTATTACTTATAATACTGGAAAATCAGAAATAGCCTAAATGGGCCGGGCGTGGTGGCTCATGCTTGTAATCCCAGCACTTTGGGAGGCCGGGGCAGGCAGATCACGAGATCAGGAGTTCGAGACCAGCCTGGCCAACACAGTGAAACGCTGTCTCTACTAAAAATACAAAAATTAGCTGGGCATGGTGGTGGGTGCCTGTAATCCCAGCTACTGGGGAGGTTGAGGCAGGAGAATCGCTTGAACCTGGGAGGCAGAGGTTGCAGTGAGCCGAGATTGTGCCACTACACTCCAGCCTGGGTAACAGAGAGAGACTCTGTCCCCCTCCCCCCGCCCAAAAAAATGAAAAGACAGTGCTTGCTCCTGCAAAAAGAAAATTTGTGGGCTCATAAACGTGTAAAAAGATGTTCAATAACTCACTTATTAAGATAATGAAAATTATAACTACAAAAGATACTATTCTTCACTTACCAGATCAGCAAAGATAAAAAAAAGTTTGGTAGGTCAGGCACAGTGGCTCATGTCTGTAATTCCAGCACTTTGGGAGGCTGAGGCAGGAGAATCACTTAAAGCCAGGAGTTTGAGACCAGCCTGGGCCACATGGCAAAATCCTGTCTCTACCAAAAAAAAAAAAAAAAAATTAGCCGGGCGTGGTGGCACGTGCCTGTAGTCCCAGCTACTTGGAAGGCTGAGGTGGGAGGATTGCTTGAGCCTGAAAAGTCGAGGTTGCAGTGAGCCGTGATCATGCCACTGCACTCCAGCCGGAGCAATAGAGCAAGTCCCTGTCACAGAAAAAAAAAAAAAAAAAGTTTGGTAATACAGTATTTACAAGGGTGGGAGGAAAACAGGCATCCCCCTGCATTGCTGGTTGGTGTGTAGACTGACTCGACCTCAAAAGAGAATATTTGGGCAGTATTTATCAGACATATAAACACATGTCCTGTTTGACTTGGCACTTCTAGAAATTTATCCTATAGATATGCTCACACATAAGTGAAAGGAATACACAAGGCTTTTCACCGCATCACTGCAACATTGTAGCCAAAAACCGCAATGACTTTTGCACCAAACTAATAGCTGGAAACAACCTAAATGTCCACCAATAGAGATGGGATAACTGAATGATTATTGTATGCCCTGCAATGGAATGCATATGGTTATCAAAAATAACTAGGATTCTCCTTACAGAATGCTCCCCAAGACAGGTTGTTAAGTAATAAAACCTAGATGCAGAGCAGTGTTCAAGTCATTTATCAATTGTACTTAAACGGAAAAAGCACAGAGACACACAATTTGCTTTTATATGTGCATGCGCTGATAACACGAATCGTTTCCCAGGAAGGAAACTGGAGCTGGAGAACAGGCTGGGAAACGCATTTTTCAGCATATCCTTTTGTTCTCTTGAATCTTGAACCATGTGAATACCGTGTCTATTCAAAATATAAATAAAATTAAAAGTGAAGACGAAAGACCAGAGGATTAACAGGCTTTATATTATAATTTTTTTTTGAGATTGAATTTTGCTCTTGTTGCCCAGGCTGGAGTGCAATGGCGCAATCTTGGCTCACTGCAACCTCCGCCTCCTGGATTCAAGAGATTTTGCTCCCTCAGCCTTCCGAGTAGCTGGAATTACAGGCATGTGCTACCATGCCCACCTAATTTTGTATTTTTAGTAGAGACAAGGTTTCTCCATGTTGGTCAGGCTGGTCTCGAACTCCCAACCTCAGGTGATCCACTTGCCTCGGCCTCCCAAAATGTTGGGATTACAGGCGTGAGCCACTGCGCCAGGCTATAATATAAAAATTTGAATGCCAGGTGAGGTGGCTCCCGTTTGTAATCCCAGCACTTTGGGAGGCCGAGGCAGGGGCATCGATTGAGGCCAGGGCAACATAGCAAGACCCCATCTCTATTTTAAAAACTTTTTTTAACTTGGCTGGGCGCAGTGGCTCAGGCCTGCAATCCCAGCACTTTGGGAGGCCGAGTCAGGTGGATCACCTGAGGTCAGGAGGCCTGGCAAACATGGTGAAAATCTGTCTCTACTAAAAATACAAAAATTAGCCAGGCGTGGTGGCAGGCACCGGTTATCCCAGCTACTCAGGAGGCTGAGGCAGGAGAATCACTTGAACCTAGGAGACAGAGGTTACAGTGAGCTGAGATCGCACCATTGCACTCTAGCCTGGGCGACAAGAGCAAAACTCTGTCTCAAAAAAATAATAATAATAAAATTTATAAACTTATATTTTTGGATGAAATGATTTGATGTCTCAGGTTTGCTTTGACCTAATCCAGAAGGGGTGGAGAAGTCAGGAATGCTCAATACAGCATGATTTAAAATAGGGGAAAATCAGAAACAATTAGATGTTCAGTAATGGAGGATTGGTTAAATAAATTATGGGCTTCTATATGAAAAAATTACTATGCTGCCATTTTAAAAATAATAAATCATAGCCGGGTGTGGCGGCTCACGTCTGTAATCCCAGCACTTTGGGAGGCCGAGGCAGGCGGATCACCTCAGGTCGGGAGTTCGAGACCAGCCTGACCAACATGGAGAAACCCCATCTCCACTAAAAATACAAAAATAGCCGGACATGGTCGCGCATGCCTGTAATCCCAGCTACTCAGGAGGCTGAGGCAGAAGAATCGCTAGAACCCAGGAGGCGGAGGCTGCGGTGAGCCGAGATCACGCCACTGCACTACAGCCTGGGCAACAAGAGCGAAACTGTCTCAAAATAATAATAATAATAATAAATCATATTTTAGAAGTATAGAAAGAGTATTTTCTGTTTTGTTTTGCTAATAATCGTGGAGTGGGAAGACCTTTTCACGTATATGAAATCCATACTCCACAAATGAAAAGACTGCTACAGTTGACTACATAAAAGTAAAAATCTCTGCATTGCACAACCACCACAGGCAAAGTCAAAAAGAACACTCCATACCAGGGGAAAATTAGCTATACGTTGCTAATTGTTGAGTCTCAGAGATGGGTATATTGAGGGTTCATCATTACTGTTATTTTTTAGTGTGTTTTCAAATTTCCATAACAAAAGGAAAACTTAAATATATACAAACTTCTGTATGGCAAAAGCCAAATATTACACTGGAAAATAATATTTGCAACACATATAAACAACAATAGATTAATATCAATAATGTCCTAAAAAGGTCCTACAAGGTGTTTGTAAAAAAAATAAAAACAGGCCAGGCATTTGAGGTGGGAGGATCACAAGGTCAGGAGATCAACACCATCCTGGCTAACATGGTGAAACCCCATCTCTACTAAAAAAGATAATAATAATAATACAAGAAATTAGCCGGGTGTGGTGGTGGGAGCCCGTAGTCCCAGCTACTTGGGAGGCTGAGACAGGAGAATGGCGTGAACCCAGAAGGCAGAGCTTACAGTGAGCCAAGATCACACCACTGCACTCCAGCCTGGGCAACAGCGCAAGGCTCTGTCTCAAAATAAATAAATAAATAAATAAACAAACAGGGCAGAATAGGACTTGGGAAAATAAAATAAAATAAAAACAACACAACTGAAAACTGGACAAAGGATTAGATCCAAAACTTCATAAAGGAGGAAATTTTAAAAGCCAGCGAACAGGTGAAAAGATGTTTAACCTTAGTCGTACTCAGGAAACACAGTTTCAAAACAATGAGATGTCAGTTTTCACTCACGACGTTGGCCAAGGTCTAGACCAACGGATAGCATCTAGAGTTGGCCAGGGTGTGGAGAACTGGGATCCCTCCACAGTCCTGGGGCACTTGGGAATCGCTATGAATAAAATGGCAAGCCCTATTCACAATTTAACCACAGCTACCCTTTCATCCAGTGATCCTGTTTTGGGGAATTTATCCTAAACCCAGGGAGTAACGAAACTGCTGCTTAAACCATTCATGCAGGAGGAGGCTTATTACAGCATTCCTTGTTCCAGAAGAAAAATAAGCCAAAATGTCTGTAGAGCACCCTTTAAACAAGTGAATAAAGGTCCACAGGAAACACTGTACAGTCACAGAGTGTGTGTGCTAATTCTGTATGTATCAACCTGGAATGATGTCCATTAGTACATTTTTAAGTTCAAAAGCAAGTTCCAAGTAATGCGTTTCATCTCACCCTCTATTACAACAGCCCCAGGGATTTTCCCCATTTTATAGAGGAAGCTGATGGCTCAGGCGTGAGTAACCACCCCAGGCCAGTGCCCAGCTTGTGTCAGACCTTCTGAGGAAGCCACATCTGTCTGACCCAGCAAAGCTGCAGGGTCCTCTCTCTGGGTGCGTCATTCAGGTGTATTGTCGTGACTGCTAGGATGGAATGGAAATGAACTTGCCAAATTATTAACCCACTCTGCCTCAGTGAGGTTGACTTGAGCCAGGGGTGGGTTGGGGGAGGGAGACAGGGGAGAGACTATCCATATTTTCCTTATATGCTTGTTTATTCTTTGAATTGTTAGAACAAATGTGAGCTTTTCATAGCAACCACCCACCACTACAAAACCATTAAAATACTGCTTAAAGGGTGAGGTGCGGTGGCTCATACCTGTAATTCCAGCACTTTAGGAGGCAAAGGAGGTTGGATTGCTTGAGGCCAGGAGTTCAAGACCAGCTTGGCCAACATGGCAAAACCCTGTCTCTACTAAAAATACAAAAGTCAGCCGGGCATGGTGACATGCACCTGTAATTCCTGCTTTTTGGGAGGCTGAGGCACAAGAGTTGCTTGAACACAAGAGGCAGAAGTTGTAGTGAGCTGAGATCATGCCATTGCACTCCAGCCCAGGCGACAGAGTAATACTCTGTCTCAAAAAAAAAAAAGAAAAGAAAAGGTGGAAGTGGGAGGGGAAGACAGGACTGGGAATGATGCCTCCCTGTTCATCCTGCGTGGCACCCCTTGCTGCCACCTCCATCTCAGTGCCTCAGCCCCACGTGGTGCTCGGAAGAGCCCTCGGGAGAGGATGCGTGATCTCAGGGTGTGGCAGCTTAGTGGGGGACTTTCCCCAAAGATCCCTTCTCTAGGCTGGAGTCCCTTGGTGAGGACAGGAGCAGCTGTTTCTAAACCTCCCTCTCCCCATAAGCTTAAGCAGCACAGGCTGCCTGCAGGCACTTTGGTCAGCTGTGTGTATGCGTGGCTCCTGTGCACCGAGGATTACTGGTCTACCTGGGCAACAACAGCAGGGATAATAAGCTCCGTGGGCACAGGGTTCCTGCCTGCACTGTTTTCCACTGTATGCCAGCACTTAGCACATGACTTGGCACATATGGGGTGAACTAAAGAACCAAAGCAGGGCATGGTGGTGTGCACCTGTCATTCCAGTTTCTCAGGAGGCTGAGGTGGGAGGATCACTGGAGCCCAGGCCTTTGAGGTCAGCCTGGATAGAATGGTGCGATGACAGAAACCCCCACACTGTGACGAGGGAGGGCAGGAGAAGGTGAGTGTCCAAGGGCACTGTTGAGGAATGAGGTGCATTGCCAGATGGACAGGTGGAGGGAGGGTGTCCGTAGCAGAGAGACCAACATCTGCAAAAGCAGGGGGTCCGGTGCATGGCGAGTGGGAGGCTGGGGTGCTCAGGGACAGTGGAGCCCTGAATGCCGAGCTAGGGAATGGAGCTCTATTCCTGGGGATGCAGAATCCCTGATGAAGTTGGAGAAAAGGACACTGATGGAATTAGATTTGCCTTTGAGAGAGAGCCCCTGGAGACAGTTTGGGGACCAGATTGGAAGGGTGCCAGGTAGGAGGCAGGAAGAGCAGTTGGTGGCAGGTGGGGGGGTGGTGGGGTGCCCTCCAGAGACAGAAGGAGAGCAGTTCAGGGATATTCTGGAGGCAGCTTCAGGAGGCCTGGTGACCAGCAGCGGGGGAGGGAGTCAGGGGAAGGGGGCACCAGGGCCGCTGCTGGGGCTGGGGAGGGCAGTGCTAGAGTCAGCATTTCCTGGCACTGAGATTTCTTTTTTTTCAATTTCTTATTGCTGTTGTTTTCAAGAACTCAGTTTGGGTTTTATTATAAAATTGATTAAAAACACATTTTTTGGGAAAAAAAAAAAAGACAAACAGTAGCTTTTACAATGAACTTTCTTGGGAACTTTCTCAGGAAGTGGGAAAGGGCCTGTTGTTGTCCAGGATGTGGAAGGGATGGAAAGGACCTAGGGCCCACGGAGGTCCCTGAGGTGGCAACAGGGTGGGGCAGAGTGGGGTTGGGGGAGGAATGGGCCAGGCAGGTGGGGACGCAAAGTCCCGCATGGCACCCCTCAGCGGGCTCCCTCCCCAGTGCCCCCTGGATGCCACACCCAAGCACGGATGTGGATCCCCCAGGAGTCCCCCAGGGCAGGGCAGGGCAGGGACCCTGCAGAGGAATGCTGGGTAGGAGGCAGCTTTGCGGTCAGACAGACTTGGCTTCCTCAGAAGGTCTGACACAAGCTGGGTACTGGCCTGGGGTGGTTACTCACGCCTGAGCCATCAGCTTCCTCTATAAAATGGGGACAATCTCTGGGGCTGTTGTAAGAATTAAATGAAAAAAATCCTGTACAGCGTTTAGCAACGCCCAGCCCTTAAGAAGCCCTTGGAGAGGAGCCCCCCATGGATTGTCTCAGTGAAGTCTTTGACCAGGTGGTGTGGCTTACACCTCCACGCTGTCCCCTCTACAGAGGGGGTTGGGCGGGGGTGGGAGAGGAGACATCATGCCTTCCAATCTGTCCTGGGCATGAGGTCTCCTCTTCTCCATCACAGATGTCCCACCCACTCCCATGGGTTCACCACCTCCCTGGACACCATCCCCCATTTTCATCCATGGCCTAAGACATCCTGCCCAGTCCCCTCCACAGAACCAGCTCCTTGTAGTCATCTGAACCAGGCATCCTGGAGGCTCTCAAATATACCTCCAAACCTGCCCCTGCTATCCTGCCCCTACATCTTGGCCAAGGGTGCCACCCCCACCAGGCTCTTTGCCTCCCTGTCCCCTATCCAATCGGCCCCAATTCTGCTCAATTCTGCACCCACTGCCCTGTGCCCTGCCTTAGGGGAGGACGCGGCAGCCCCTCACTGGCCACTGCAGCCTCCTGAGTGGTCCCCCTGCCCTCACCACAACATCTGCCCCACTGGCAGCTGGATTGACCTTTTGGAGATGTCACTGTCTCCCTCTCTTTCCCCTAAATTGTTGAAAATCCTTCAGGACTCCACCAACGCCAAGGTCAAACTCCATGCAAAGCATCACGCTGCCCCCTCTCCCACCATCAATACATCAGCCTTTCCCTGGACCTGCAGTGCCCCCCTTGCCTCTCTCCCCTGGGAGGGGGACTGGTGGCAGGCTCCCCCACATGGAGTCTGCTCCCTCCTGAGGGTGCCCGGCACCGGCATAAGGCAGACTGCCAGTAAAAGAGGGCTGAGGACTGGCTGGTGGGGCTTGGGGGCTCTGTCACCTGAGCGGTCCCTCAGGTGGCTGCATTCCTAGAATTTCTCTACTTCCAAGCCCTCAGGAGGCCGTAGAGGTTCCACCCACCCAGCTTGGCACGTATTGTTCCAGGGCACCTGGAGAAAGGACCCAGACTGTCTTGGGAAGAGGCCCACCTGCATTTGGCCTCCCTAGCCCTCAGATCTGCATGAAACGTGGCTCCCAGGACTGGCTGCCTACAGGGGAAGCGGGGCCACAGGCTGAGTGGTCACTGAAACTCACTCCAGGCTTCTGGGGACTGGGGCCTGCGCATAGCTGGAGGTTTCAGGGAAGGGTTAGGCCAGACCCCCAGACCAACGCTGGTACCTTTGAAGGGGGCAGAGTGTGGCAGTTAAGGATCAGGCTTCATATCTTGGCTGTGACACTTATTAGCCGAGTGGCCCTGGGTAAGTCACTTCTCTGTGCCTCAGTTTCCCCACCAGCAGATGGTAACGATGCTTTGCCTCTCAGGGTGGTAGTGAGGAGTGAGCGAATGCATGAGAAACGTGCCAGGCAGCAGGACTCTGTGCATCCCGGCCATCTTACACCATCATTCCAGGCAGTCCCTGGCCTCATAGCTCCTGGCTCCATGCGCCCTCCTTCAGCTGCAGTCCCAGGCCTCCTGCTCCCCATGGGGGTGGCCCAAGACCCTAGGGCTCAATGATGTAATGACAAAAGTGTTTAGCAACTGGCAGAGAGTGGGTGCAGGGTGCAGGGGTTTGGCCCTGACTTTAGCATTTACCAGTTTCCATGGTGTAAATAAATAACCCTGCCCTGTCCAATTTCAAGCTGCTGTGGATGTGGAGTTGGGAACAGATGCCCAGTGGCACACCAGGGTATGACGTCTCCACCGCACAGATACAAGAGGTGTGGATAACCTCAAAAGCAGAAATGATAGCCAAACGTGTTAACATAATCAGGAAGTGGTAAGTGTTGCATACTACCTTTGCTCTTTTGACATACTTTGTGAGCATATGTAATTTAATTTTTAATGATGGCTATGCTCGACAACTGACTTGTGACATTACTGAAATGTGGACAGCTGGCTCTCCCAAGCAAGTCCAAGTTGGCCCCAGCCCCCTGCAGTGCTGTTCTGTGCCCTCTCGCCCAGGGCACCAGGACCTGCTCTGAAAACTCTGTGGGGCCTGGCATCGGCCCGCCTTCTCTTCCTCCCAGGTGTCACTCTTTGGAACACCATGTTTAAGCAGGGGCCATCTCTCGGTTTCTCTGTGTAGCCCGTGTTCAATCCTAGGGACCCTCACTCCTGGCCCCTTGTCTGCTAGTCACCTTCCACCCAAGGTTAAAAAGCACAGGGTTTCTAGCCAGATGTGGTGGCGTGCGCCTATAGTCCCAGCTACTCAGGAAGCTGAGGCAGGAGAATCACTTGAACCCGGGAGGCAGAGGTTGCAGTGAGCCAAGATCACACCACTGCACCCCAGCCTGGGCGACAGAGCGAGACTGTCTCAAAAAAAAAAAAAAAAAAAAAAAAAGCACAGCGTTTGGATTCAGGCACACCTGGCTCCCATTCTGGACCTGACCTTTAACAGCTGTGTGACCATCAGCAAGTAAGTTAATCCCAAAGAGCCTCATTTGTCTCATCTGTATAATAGGGATAATTCACTGACAGGTCACCTCAAAAAAGTTTCCCTGAGTCCCTTGGTCGTCCCTCCCTCCCATCCATCTCCCCAACTCCATTCCCAGGCAGCCACTCTTCTGCTTTCCGTCAGGATAGACTGGTTTGCATTTTGTAGAATTTTTTTTTTTTTTTTGAGACAGAGTCTTGCTCTGTTGCCCAGACTGGAGTGCAGTGGCACGATCTCAGCTCACTGCAACCTCCACCTCCCAGGTTCAAGCGATTCTCCTGCCTCAGCCTCCCAAGTAGCTGGGGTTACAGGCACGTGCCACCACGTGCAGCTAATTTTTTTTTGTACTTTTAGTATAGACGGGGTTTCACCGTGTTGGTCAGGCTGGTCTTGAACTCCTGACCTCATGATCTGCCCACCTTGGCCTCCCAAAGTGCTGGGATTACAGGTGTGAGCCACCATGCCAGGCAGACTTTTGGTTTTGTCTGCAGCCTGGCTAGCTTGAGTCTAGGCTTTCCGCCTTCCCTTTGAGCCTGTGAGAGCTTCCCCACAGCCCTTCAGCGAGTGCCTTTCTGGGTCGGTTCTCTTTGCACTGGGAATGCTGACTGGTGCAAGGGAGCCACTGTGTTCCCATTTCCCAGCTGAGGAAACACAACAGAGAGAGGTTAGGTGTGTTGCCCAAGGTCACACAGTTGGAAGTGGCGGAGCCAGGATTCACACCAAGTTCACGTCTCCTTCAGGGCTTTAGGACTATGTATCATAGTAAAGTGCCCTCTCGCGCACCATTCTGACCACCTGGAAGCGGGCAGATAAGGCACTGGCTCAGGGTCACACAGTGAGACAGGAAGCTGGGCCTGTGCCCCCACCACACAGTACCTCCTACCCTCAAGGCTGAGTAGAGCGTGGAGCTTCACGCATGTTGAGAGGGAAATGGAAAGAGGTGAACGCATTCATTGATTTGTTGAGCAATCTCGTACTTACTGACAGCTGAATATGGGTCAGGCTCTGTCTCAGGCACCAGCAAGGCAGCAGCAAAACAACAGTGAAAAAGACAGAGTCGACATGGCATGCACTGTCACATCGGGTGACAAGCGTCACGGAGGACAAAGTGGGGTGAGGGATGGGGAGTGAGGGGAGAAGTGGCTGCTTCAGCCAGGTGGGACCGGGAAGTCCTCTGCAGGTGAAGGCTGAGAGAAGTGAGGAGCGAGGGGGACCTGAAGACAGAGGCAGAGGGGATGGCAAGGCAAAGGCCCCACGTGGGAATGAGCCCGGCAGGTTTGAGAAGCATAAAGGCCAGTGTGGCTGGAAGGAGGGAGCCAGGCAGGGGTGCAAGATGAGGATGTGGGTTGGGTGGGGGCAGCTAAGCAGAGCCTTGGGTTTCTTTGAGGCTGGTGGGAAGCTTTTGGGAGGCTTTAAAAGTTGCAGGGCAGTGGGGGTCTGATGAATGTGTGAGGTGGTTAACTCTGCGGCGGAGTGAACATGAGCTACAAGGAGACACAGGGAGGCAGAGACACTGCTGAGGGGTCTGGGGGGTTGTGGTGGTGTCCGGGCAGGGGCACTGGGGTGGAGGATACAGTGGTGACATGTGGGTTCCAGGACCACTGACTGTTGTGCAAGATCTGGCGCTGGTGGGCAGCGAGTTCCCAGGGAGGGGAACTCGTGTCAGGGATGAGAAGACAGGGGCTGGGGATGCCGGGGACTGTGGGCCCAGAGCAAAGGGGAGCTGTGACACCCAGAGAAAGGGCCCAGCCTGTGGCATCTCCAGGGCAGGGGAGCCCAGGGCAGTTGGGCAGGGCTGGGCTAGGGCTGAGCCAGTTGGGCTGACAAGAAGGCTTGGGCGGGACCTGACAAGGAGGACTTGCTTCAGGGTGTCAACCTGTACCAGGCTCAGGCTGCAAGGCCAGGTAGTGTCACCGTAACCCTCACCTGGTTGACACAGGGTCTGGACCCAGGGATTTCCTTCCAACCCTGTAATATCATCATGTACTTTAAACAGCTACTGGGCTGCTTGACAGTTTCTAGGGCTGAGGCAGGGCCCAAATGGTGGAGAACAGGGAGCTAGAGGCCGGGAACTCAGAAGGGGAATCTCAGCAGAAAACACCCCCAAGGAGCTGAGTCCTGCAGGAGCTCCCTCTGCGTGAACTGAGGGTGTTGCGGGAGCAGGTCCAGCCACACAAAGGAAGTTCTGGTGGAGCCGGCTCGGCAGTGGACAGTTCAAATCCTGGCCTGCCTCGGTGCTGCTGGCTTTGGTCCGCAGCTCCCTCCAGCCAGCACACACCCAGCTGGGGAGCCACTCAGGGCTGGACAGGGGTCAGGGAAAGGGCGTCCGTGTCAAGTGCCCCGGACCAAGAGGCTGGAGAAAACCTTCAGTTCCAGGCTGCCTAGGGCAAAGGTGGTGATCTTTGGCAGCGCAAAGTGCCCTGGGTTTGGGGCTGTCCTTTGGCCTCCGGTTTCAGTGCCAGCCTGGGAGTGTCCAGAGAGATGAAGTATGAGATGACTTGTCCCTCCCACCACAGTGCCCAAGTGGGAGGAGGCACGCTGACCCATGCAGCCACACACGCAACACACAGGCCTCATCTTTGACTCTCCCAGGCAAGCAAAGGAGCAGACTGCAGCAGCCCTCAGATGTGACTGCTGCCTCGGAAGGAATGTTGCCTCGGAAGGAAGAGGAAGGGATCCCGGCAGCAGAGCCCACATGTGACACCAGTAACCCCCAACCCCTAAATCAGCTACCTCCATCCTGATTGGTCAATGCCTGAGCCATGCTGGTTGGTAAATATTTTGAGCATCACCTCATTCTGCGGGACCAGTGGACTCATTTGTGAAAACTACCTGGAACTCCTGTCTATCAATTTTAGCTTAGCCTTTCTTTCACGGTGTGCAAAGGGCATTCATCTCAGCAATGCAGAAGGCAACCTCCAGCTTGTCTCTCCTGAAATTGCAGCCTGGTCCTTGGAGGCTGAGGGAGGGGACACCCGTTTCCAAGTGCTCCCGGGAGGCCAGGCTGTCAGAGCTGTACTAAAATGTAAGGTTTGCTCTTGAGAAGGCTCAAAGAACCCACTTCTCATGGGAAGCGTGGAGTCCCTGCAGGGGCCCCAACTCTCATCCAGGCCTGCGAGGTCAGAGGCCCTCTCATTGGTCCCCCAGATTCGAGCTCCCGCTGTGCTTGCTGGGACTGCCAGATGTCCCTCCTGACTCCAGGGAAAGGAAGTTCCAGGCTCCTCTCCCCTCTGACCCCCATACCGTGGGTCCTGCCAGTTGCTAGTTGCTCTTCTATGTCTTCAGACCTTCCCCATCTTAAGATTCACTTTCTGCAGACCCCACTACCTCCTCAACCATTTTATCTAGCTGTGCCTCTGGATACGGGTGTGGGACCCCATGACAGGCCAGGCCAGGGCCACTGTGTGTCACCATCCCGTGCAGCGCCCTCCTTTAAGGCCCACTTTGGTTTCTGCTGCCCTCATTTCCTCTTCCCCTTCTGCCAGGACCTGAGCTCTTTCTCCTTCCCAGCATCATTGAACTTATTCCATCCACCTCCTCAACTCCCATTCCCTCTGCAAGTCTCAGTGATAACAGTAGCCGATGCTGACTGAGTCCTTCATCGTCTGCATCAAAGATCTCAGTGAATCCGCACAGTAACCTACAAGGCAGGAATCATTACCCTCTTTTTCAGATGAGGAAACCCATCTTCCGAAGGTTCAGACTGCACATTGCAGAGCTGGACTGTGACCCACACTAAGTTTGGACCTGCCCCACCATGAGGCTAGAGCCATCTCTTCACAATTCTCACTCGGGGGGCTGGGCTGGGGCCAATGGAAGCCTGAGAGAGGCCATCTCTTCCTGGTCCCCCTCCCCACTGAAAGTGCTTCCTTGACTTGAAGTCGCCCACTGCCCAGATGCTCCTCTCTCCCCTGCCCACAGGCTCAGTCCTCAATCCTCTCATCCCTCGGCCACAGTGCTCGCCCCCACACCTCCAATCATCATCTCTGGGTGGACATTCATTTCCTCTCCTGCCCACTCAGTTTCCCAGCTGGCTGGTGGACATCTGCCCCCAGAGATGCTTGGACAACCCCAACCGAATGCGTTCCACATCTAAACTCCTGATTGCCGCCCTCCCAAACCCCCTCCCTCTCTCCAGAGCCCCCTCCTTGCGCCTCCTCATTACATGGGCTCCACCTGCCAACACCAGCTCTGCCATTCTCCTCTCCCTCAGCCTCCATGAGCCAACATCGGGTTCTTCCAACTTCCTGCTTCCAATACCACTATCCTGGTTCTCCTTCCGAAGTGCTGAGCACAGGCACCTGGAGAGCACATGCTGAGACTGTTAGAGTGAACTGCCATTTGCCTCAACCATTCACTCATCCAACAGTTATTTATTGAACGCCATGGACCAGGCACCGTGCCCAGCAGCTGGGATGCAGCATTGAACACAAGACAAGCCCCTGCTCTGGAGGGGCTTACATCCCGGCAGGGTAAATAGCCAGTAACTTCAGAAACCAAATATCCAGTACGTCAGAGTGCCATGGGAAAGGTACGCTGAGCAAGGGCGGGCAGTGCCAGGGTCGGGGTGCCACTGTACAGGGTGATGGGGAGGCCCTCCTCCCTGGAGAGGGCGGCGTGATCCTGGTGGGCCGAGGTCAACCGCCCGGGTCAAATGGAACACAACTCAGTCTCAGGAAGACATCCCTAATACAAATCCAGGGACTTTGTTTCTTAACCTTAAAATTGGAAACACTTCTTGTTACCAGGGATAGGGGGTGAGGCTCAGCGTTTGAGGAAACAGAATGGGAGTCTTTTGCCGAACAGACTTTTGTTTTCTTTTTTTTTTGAGATGGAGTCTTGCTCTGTCACCCAGGCTGGAGTGCAGTGGCGCAATCTCGGCTCACTGCAAGCTCCGCCTCCCGGGTTCACGCCATTCTCCTGCCTCAGCCTCTCCGAGTAGCTGGGACTACAGGCGCCCGCCACCACGCCCGGCTAATTTTTTTTATTTTTAGTAGAGACGGGGTTTCACCGTGGTCTCGATCTCCTGACCTCGTGATCCGCCCACCTTGGCCTCCCAAAGTGCTGGGATTACAAGCGTGAGCCACCGCGCCCGGCCTGACTTTTGTTTTCTTAAGTTTTGAACTACATGAATGTATTTCCTTTTTTGAAAGGAAAAATTGAAATAGGAAAGAATTTTAAGTCTTTGGAAAGAATTAATCATTTTCATGGAACTACTTCCCTCCAGGGGGCCTGTTTTCATATCTGCCAACTTCCACTGAAACATTGCAGATGGAGAACCCTCCAATGCTCCCGAGAAGGGAGACAGTCTTAACCCAGAGGACAGCATCCACCAGGCTGCAAGCACTGACCCCGTGCTGGTGTGTGAGTGCAGCGCACACTGGGCTAACCATCACCACAGTGAGACTGGCACCCTCTGGGGTAGGGTAGACTCAGGAAGGTGAAAATCAGGATGTCTGCCAGGAGCTGACAAATCCCTCTGGGACTCTCATACTTCAGAGGCTCTCCGGTTTGGCTATTGCTAAACTTGGACTAGCCCCTACTACCAATCTTAATACCCATGTACCAAGCATTGCTGCATCCTATTTGGAAAGCAATGGACAGACAGCCATGCTGAAAGCCCTTACTAAAGACTGGTCCACAAGATCAGATTTAGCTGCCCCTTGTTTGAGCCTTGCTCCCCTGGTGTCTTTTCTGGTGAAGCTGGGCCCAGAGGGGGTTTTACTAAGTGGGCTCCATGGTAGTGGAAGTGGTGGGGACAGAAGGCTGGCTCTATATGTGGCAGAGGCCTGAATAAACAGGGATTTGAGAGGGCTCAAGATATCCTAACTTAATCCTCAATGTGGCAGGCACAGGGCCATGGCCAGGCCTAGAGGAAGGTGGGCTATTTGGGGTATGGCCCAGCAGGACATGATGTGATCAGGTAGGGGGTAGGGAAATGGGTTACTGTCCTCTAAATATTCCATATATCACAAAGTTACTGACTGCAGTCTCCACAAATTCAGGCTGCCAGTCCGATGCACTATATCCCAACAATCTGAGCACTCTGCCAAAGATGCTCAGAGACAACAGGAGCAGACAGAGCCTTGTTTCTCTCTTAATCTTCAGAGCCTAGAACTGAGCTTGGCCCTCACCAGGCACTTAGAAATTGCATAATGAAAGAATTTCAGATTTTTATTAGTGGCAGTGAGCACTGAAAACCCAGTATTTGGCCAGGTCCAGTGGCTCACACCTGTAATCCCAACATGTTTGGGAGGCCAAGGTGGGAGGATGGCTTGAGGTAAGGAGTTAGAGACCAGCCTGTGCAATATAGTGAGACCTTATTCTACTAAAAAAATAAAATTAGCCAGGAGTGGTGGTTGCGTGCCTGTGGTTCCAGCTACTTAGCAGGCTGAGGTGAGAGGATCACTTGACCCCGGGGCTTCAAGGCTGCAGTGAGCCATGATCACACCACTGCACTCCAGCCTGAGCCACAGTGTGAGACCCCCATCTCACACAAAAAAGGAATGCCTAGTATTCTATACAACCTTAACCTATTTTTTTTTTTCTTTGAGATGGAGTCTTGCTGTGTCGGCCAGGCTGGAGTGTAGTGGTGCGATCTCAGCTCACTGCAAGCTCTGCCTCCTGGGTTCACGCCATTCTCCTGCCTCAGCCTCCTGAGTAGCTGGGACTACAGGCGTCCACCACCACAGCTGGCTAATTTTTTGTATTTTTAGTAAAGACGGGGTTCCACTGTGTTAGCTAGGATGGTCTCGATCTCCTGACCTTGTGATCCGCCCGCCTCGGCCTCTCAAAGTGCTGGGATTACAGGCTTGAGCCACCACACCCGGCCAACCTTAACCTATTTTTTAAAAAGATGTTTATGGCTTTGCTGATAGCAGACTGGAAAGCTAGCTGAATTTGCAGGCAACCTCAAGTAGTTAATGAAAAATTATTGTGGCTTGTCCAAAGGGATTGAGTTTTCCAAATAAAAAAGTGGGCTTCAGTTTTATGCCATTGTAAGAGGCCATGTGAGGGATGTCTGGATGCCCACTTTGAATCTGTAGGACCACTCCATGATTTTTTAAAACCATTGGTTTCTGGCAGGCAAAACATTCAAAATCTAGGCTATCCCAGGAAATCTAGGACAAGGGCTGTCCTGCAGTAATGCATTAAACCACGTAACAAACGAACTCAAGAAGAGGGATGTGGCTCTGGATTTGTGACCCTCAACATAACATGTATCACCTTGGGCTTCGGCTTCAACATCAGTTAAATGGAGGGACACAGAAGACTCTTTGGCTCTTATACTCTATGACATGATCACTGGCCACCTCAGAAAATCAAGCCTATCTAGACCACGGTTTGTGAGAAGTCAGACTCTCTGAGGCTCAGTTTCCTTATCTATAAAAAAGAAGATGATAACATTGGGAGAAGCCATCTTCAGCAATGAGGAAAGAAAAGGACAATGAAGTCAAGTGAGCAGTCTCGAATCTCAGCCCTGTGTAATCTAAGGGAAGGTTACTGGAGCTGGGTCTACTTTCTTCATCTGCAAAATGGGGAGAAGAATGTCTGTTGTAAGGACTGTTGAATGATCTTGCTCATGCCAACTTACAGAAGGTACAAAATAAACTGATCTCCTTTATTCTGATTTCACATTCAGCAAATGTGAGAGAAATGTGAATGTACTGAAATGTCTGCCAGAAAAAAGAAAATCCAACCCTTCAAAAGAATGAGATCAGGGGTTTTGACATCTATTCACCTACACTTCCCTCTTCCACAGTAAGCGGCCCACCTTCTGACCCACACTGCCCATCTCTGCGCTTATCATGGAGCTTTCAAGAGTGAGGATCAGAGGCTGTATGGAGCAGCAGGCACAAACCACAGGGAGCGCTGTTCAAAAATGGAAAACGAGGTGGCCCCGACACCGGGTGCTGCTGGGCACCCTCTCAGACCTGCCCTGCAACAGCATCAGGAGGCTGAGGGTCCCCAGCCAGAAGGCCCAAGAGGGGCCCAGGCTGGCAACTTTACCGCAAAGCAGCCCTCATCTTAAGGTGGCTCAACACCATACCTGAGATCTAGCCCATGCGACAGTATGCAAGCAGGAGGCCCTACTCCACCACAGAAAGAACATTTATGGGCGCCTAAGCTCTAGGAGAATGGCACCTGAGGGAACAGGGCGTGCCCACAAGCAGAGCTCGGGGAGGGAGAAGAGGCAGCCCTGCTCCTAGTTGCAGCCAGCATGCGTCATGTCCAGGCCCCAAAAGGGTGACCCTGGCTCAGGTTCTCATGCTCCAGAAGCTGGCCCAGGTGGTAGTGGGTTCCCTATGGAGGCAGCTCATCATTCACAACACAGCAACAAACCTTCTGCTCTCATGAGGAGAATGTATTTTAAACTTGGGAAGAGTCATAATTCTGGGATGTTTCACATGTTGCCAGCTTTAACCTTCTACAGACACAGGGCCTCTCCTCTGTGAGGAGGGACCTCTGGCATGTGTGGGTGTGTGGTGGGTCCCTCTCCCTATTAGCAAAAATGTGCTGGGCATGAGCCAGGTTTATGATTTGGATTGTGTCCTGCACATAACACCTGTAAGAATACAACTGGGACTAGGACAGTGCGGGAAGCATATTCTTCATGAGGCGGTAACCAAAAGGCTTGGCTATACAAAAGGATTCTGGTGGCCGGGCATGGTGGCTCACACCTGTAATGGCAGCACTTTGGGAGGCCAAGGCGGGTGGATCACTTGAGGTCCAGGAGTTCGAGACCAGCCTGGCCAACATGGTGAAACCCTGTCTCTACTAAACATACAACAATTAGCTGAGCATGGTGGTGGGCGCCTGTAATCCCAGCTACTGGGGAGGCTGAGACAGGAGAATTGCTTGAACCCGGGAAGCAGAGGTTGCAGTGAGCCGAGATTGCACCACTGCACTCCAGCCTGGGTGACAGAGCAAGACTCCATCTCAAAAACAAACAAACAAACAAACAAAAAAGGATTCTGGGTGTAACAATCTCAGTAGAGCCAGCGGGTGACTCTGGTTCTCCTAAAATTCTGCCCTTATTTGCCACTCACACCCCCAAATCTGAAGGGCCAGCCCTTTTCTACCTATGACACCTCACCAGCAAGTAAAGGGCACAGGACCTCAGAAGTCTGTGGTGCTGAGGATGAAGACTCTAGTCAGAGAAGGTGCTCAGCCCTGGTGAGGAGGTTCTGGGAAGCAGGTGGGCCTGCTCAATGCAGTCCCTAACCCTTGGGAGCATCCATGTGAGAGGTAAAGGTGCAAGTGACTTGGGCATGCTGACTCCCTGCTGAGGAAGGCAGAGCCCCTCACATCTGCAGTGGCCGTGTGCATCAGAGAACGGCATGGCTGCACATGTGAGAACTGGGTGCATCCGAGAAGTGTCAATAGGAATCCCTTCCCTATTCCATGCCAAACAGTCTTCCCCAGACACAAAGGTTCCGGGTCCTGAGGCTTGACTCTTCTAAGGCTCAAAATGGGTTCTGTTTCCAGACGTGCTTGTCTTTGCTTGTCTTAAGGACTCTATTTCAGCCCAATCCTTGACCCTCAGACAAACTGGGACAGGTTGGGAACTTTGATGTTGAGATCGCCAATGTTGATGTTCCGAGGAATCTCTGGCAGGTTGATGTTTTTCACAGCAGACACAGCCCGCGCAGGGGCTGCTGAAAGGCCACCCTGAGAAGAAATGAGAGGCGAGTATGAGACAAATTCTCAATGTTATCTGCTTAATGCTAAAAAAAAAAAAAAAAAAAAAAAAAGCAAAAACAAAAACAAACAAGCAGGATGGGCGCAGTGGCTTATGCCTACAATCCCAGCACTTTGGGAGGCCGAGGTGGGTGGGTCACCTGAGGTCAGGAGTTCAAGACCGGCCTGGCCAACATGGTGAAACCCCATCTTTACCAAAAATACAAAAATTGGCCAGGTGTGGTGGCGGGCCCCTGTAGTCCCAGCTACTAGGGAGGCTGAGGCAGGCTTGAACCCGGGAGGCGGAGGTTGCAGTGAGCTGAGATCGCCCCACTGCACTCCAACCTGGGCAACAGAGTGAGACTCTGTCTCAAACAAACAAACTAACTAACAGGTGAGGGATGCCTAGAAAAATTCCAAACTGAGCACACACAACTGAAGTTTTAACTTTCCCCCTTTATTCCTCAAAAGTAGCCAACAAAACAATCTTGAGGTTAGATGGGGTTTGGCACAGGGATCCAAAGCCTGCAGTCCTACTAGACTACCAGCTCCTCAGAGGCGGGGTGTGGCCTATACAGTTTCACAGCCCCAGCATCTCACAATGCCTGGCACATGGTGGGTACCCAATAAATGCTGAAATAATCTAAGGTGATTTGTCAGGGGCACTTTTCTGGTTACAAAACAAAACAAAACCCTTTCCTCAAGAGACTAAAGACTCTTACTGAAACGTGCAAAGTCACAGGGAAGTTCTTAAAAGGAAACGGACAGTCACAGCTCTAGGGCAACTGCTTGCCAACTAATAATGTGAGATGAAAAGAGCTGGCTTTGGAAGTGTCATGTGGCAACAAGCTGGGAGAAGGTGGGGGGCATCACAGATAAAGAAGTGTTGGTGACAAAACGCAAAGAGTATGCACATCTACAGTGAACCCCCATCTGGCAGGCTCACCCCCATGTGGAGAGAATGGCAAAAGTGGATGAAAACTCTCTCACAATCATTTTTCCCCTATTGCCTTCTTTCCGGATACCAACTCCGATTCTGCCCTCACCCAGCAAGTCTCCATTTCTTTTCATTTCCAACCCCCTTGCCTCTGACTCACCTACTATTCCTGGAATCTTCCCAGCCTACATTTCTAAAAGAACTATAGCTGCCACAATAGCTGTGGTCTGGAAAAGCTTCTTCCGCAGGACTGCCAGTCCTCACAGAAAGAAGAATTCCTGGTTTCGCAAGATCAAGTTCCGTTATACAAGGCAAAGAAGCTCTTTAAGACACTCAGATAATTAAAGAGGTAATTTGTTCTGCTATTTCTGCATGTGAAAGTATACGTCTGTAACCTCTGTGCTCTGGTAAGGCTGAGGAAGGGGACGGAGAGACCTCAGAGGGATAGGACAGAATTTATGTGAACATCTGTATCAAGCCCAGCACCATGTGGGGGTGGACTGGGGTATGTTATTTTCAAGCCTAGCCCAAACTCTACTGTAGTTTTTTATGAGGCTAACTGGAAATAAGGAAATTGGCAACTCTGAGGTCTGAAAGACACCATGAGAAATGGCTGCTGGGAGGTCAGACTCTTAGAGCACACAAACTAGGAAACCACACTGGACTAGGGAAGAGGGTTCTGGGTCCCTCCAGGGAACGAGTGGCTTTCAAAGGAGGAATTACAAACCACAAACATGGGCCATAACCCCCAAGCCAGAAGCTGTTTGCCTTCCTCTGCCATCTGGCTTTTCTATTTGCTCTTCTACCCTGAAAGTCTGAGATTTCAAACCTTGTTACCTGTTTAATTTTCAGGGCTGGCTGACCTTCAAATCTACAAGTTTCAATGGACTCAAGAAAGAAAGAAGATGAGTATCATTTCCTGAGGTTTCACAGCAGCACAAACCAACACATGTACACACTCCTGCCTCTGCCCAAGTATTCTCTACCCAGCCAGGGCTAGAGCACAGCTGCTTACTCACCTCGGATTTCTCCAGCCTGTTCTGAGCTTCAATCTGAGCCACGATTTCATTCATGTTTGTTTCCAACACCATCCCACCCATCACCACCTCCTGGAGGATGTAGTGCACCTAAAGGGGAAGCAAAAATCAGAAGAGTCAGAATACTCTGTGGTGGTCAGAGTGTAACCCACGAGGTTTCCTTTTCCTGCAGCAGCAGAGTGGTCAGAGATGACATGTCCTGACTCACAACTCAGACACTCAAGCCCCCTTGCCCAGTGACACAACGAGGGGTCTCTCCCAGGTCTTGGCACACGGCATCACGAATCTCCCCCTCAGCAGCGAGGTGGTAGCTATGAGCACAGGCTTCAAAGTCAGACAGCTCTTGTTTAAATTCTGACTCTGCTACTTGCTAGCTGGGTGGCCCTGGGCAAATTACCTTTAAAGTGCTTCAGCTTCCTTCCAGGATTGCAGTGAGGACTGGATGAGATAAATGTGTGTAAAGCACCGAGCCTGGTGCCCAGGACACACGGGGTTCTAAGTAAGTAATGGTGGCTTTCATTATTAATATTACCATCATCAACACTGACTGTCATTAAGTAGGTCCAGCTATGACAGAATAATCCCTATCCAAGCAACTGAAATGAATGTCTTCCACCTTCTATAAGGCAGATCCTCCAGCCTGCGCTCCACTGAAGGGACGTGATCAGAGCAAGATAGAGCCCAATTCCTTTGCACCTCTCCTCACCTCATTTCTTACTGCTTAGATTAGAAAGCAGATTGAGCATAAACACCTTTCTAAGCATAAGGCTCACATTTGGGCTTAGGTTCCATCTAGCTAGCAGTCATCTAAACAAAGCTGAATCTCAGTGTACCTAACTGCTGTGATGGGACAGAGGTGACTCAACTACTGTACCCCTTCATGGTAGGAAAGCTGTCACAGAAAGCCCTGGGTGGGTCAAAGCAGAGATGCCTACTGTGGTTCATAAAATGTGGTACTCCATATTTCAAACCAAATCACATCAAATGGCCCTCAAGGTGCTTTGGGTCAAGTTGGGAAGATAGCAAGTACAACCTTCTATTGTTAACTAAGTGCCAAATGATTGAGATAGTCCTGGGGAAGTCAGAGAAGAAAGGGAACAGTGGCTAGAGAGATCAGAGTTTCACAGAGACAGTGGGAGGATGGAAGCTGGGCTCTGACATTAGAGAGGCAGGAGAAAGAATTTCAGGTAGAAGATGTTGGAAGGAGCAATTCAGCTGGTGTATGGGCAGGTATGGGGAGCTCCTGGGTCTGGCTGGGATGGCAAGTTTATGCAGGAGAGAGGCTAAGACAAGGCTGAGAAGGTAATTTGGGTCTGGAGCAGGGCTTCTTAGCCTGGGTACTAGCGACATCTGGGGCCAGATAATCCTCTGCTGTGGGGCTGTCCTGTCACTGTGGCCTGTTCTCTAGCATCCCTGGTCTCTACTCCTCCAGCCTGACAATCAAAAATATCTCCAGAATTGTCATATGTGTTCCAGGGGGCAAACTCACCCCAGCTGAGAACCACTGGTCCAGAGTCTAGAGTCAACCACCAGTTTACTCTGTCAGCAATGCAGAGTCAAGAAGAAAGATGTGTCTGCATATCTGGGCACTGTGCACTTCCGACATCTGAAATTCTCTGGCATTGGCTCCCTGTATTTTGCCCTCACTAAGTGCAGGGAACTTCTGATCTTGAGGACAGAGTATAATAAATCAAATGTGTTCCCTTGCATGTGTGCCCACATTGAGCCTTATTAACCACTGTTCTGTCTACACACACACACTCTCACGGTGTTCTTACATTTTATACAATATGAATTATTCATTCACTATATGCAAATGAGGATTTAATGGTAAAAGTCTCATATTTAGATAATTTACAAAATGTTAAACAAGACTGGTTTTAAAATTATTCCCTGGGGGAATTCCACTGTTTATACTTCCCCATCAAGAAATAGGCCTCTGAAAACAGTATGGTGGTTCCTCAGAAAGATTAAAAACAGAATTACCATATGGCCCAGCAATTCCACTTTTGGGTATACACTCAAAAGAACTGAAAGTAAAGACTTGAAGAGAATGTGTACACCCATGTTCATAGCAGTATTATTCACAACAGCCAAAAGGTGGAAGCAGCCCAAGTGTCCATGAACAGATGACTGGATCAACAAAATGTGCCATAGAAATACAACAGAATATTATTCAGCCTTAAAAAGGAAAGGAATTCTTTTTTTTTTTTCATCTGAATTGAGATGCTGTAAAAGGAAAGGGAATTCTGAGACACAGTGTAACACGGATGAACCTTGAAGATACTACAAGTGAAACAACCTACACACAAAAGGATGAGGACTGTGTGATTCCACTCCTGTGAGGTACCCAGAGTAGTCAAATTCAGAGATGGAAACTGGCATGGGGGCTGCCATGGGCAGGGGGAAGAGGGCAGTGGTGGCTGTTGTTTAATGTGCACAGAGGTGCTGTTTTGCAAGATGAAGAGCTCTGGAGATGGACGGTGGTGGCGACTGCACAACAGTGTGGATATACTTAATGCCACAGAATTGTAAGCTTAAAAATGGTGAAGACAGGAAACTTTATATTACATATTTTACCACAATTTAATAAAAAAGGAGAGAAATAGTCCTTTCTACCTGCACTTTCAGTATTTATTCCTTTTGTTTAGCCAATCCCTGTGTGGGTAGAAAGTAGTACTTGTTGAGTATCTATTATGAACCAAGTACTTTATGTAACTTACCTTAATTTTACAACATTCATCTAAGATAGGTAATATAACCTTCACTTTATTATTATTATTACTATTATTATTTGAGGCCGAGTCTCGCTCTGTCATCCAGGCTGGAGTACAGTGGTGTGAACTTGGCTCACTGCAACCTCCGCCTCCTGGGTTCAAGCGATTCTCCCAAGTCAGCCTCCTGAGTAGCTGGGATTATAGGCATCCGCCACCACGCCCAGCTAATTTTTATATTTTTAGTAGAGTTGGGGTTTCCTCATGTTGGCCAGGCCAGTCTGGAACTCCTGACCTCAGATGCTCCCCCTGCCTTGGCCTCCCAAAGTGCTGAGATTACAGGCGTGAACCACCACGCCTGGCCTGCCTTCATTTTATATATGAAGAAATTGATACATTTTATATATGAGGAAAAGGCAATAAAATGATCCCAATGTCATGTATATTAGTAGCAGAATGGTGTTGATCCCAGAGCTCATGTTCTACCCTTTATATCATACTTCCTCAGAATCCCAAACTGTGCCTTCTACTCTATTCATCCCTGACCCCTAGTCCACATGAAATCATTTAAGACTTGCCTTTGGTGTGTCAAGATCTTGTATTAATTCTTCCATGCTTTATCTCCAAGGCCTAGAACAATGCTCAGAGTAGGCATGCTAAATGAATGAAAGGCTTTCCATATATCTGAGTAGCATATTCCTTGGGCTTTAGGGACTTCGAAGATAGACAACAGTGTGGTGGTGGGGGCTTTCTGGAGAAGGTATAGTAAAAGGCCTAACACATGATGTCGTGGAGACTAGTGGCTGGTTAACAGAAAAAGTCAGTTAAAACTTCTTATTTAACACTGCATCATAAAGTCAGCATTTTCAAATGCTGTTCAAAATATGTTCCAAATGCAAAAAGAAGAAATAAAAATGCAAACTCCATTTTTGTTATAACTACAGGATATCCAAAATTCCAAACCCCCAAACAGGTGAAAAAGCTGTCAAAAGCAGGGAGCTCAGGCAGGGACTCCTTTGCTTCACAGAAGGAAAAGAAGAAAGGATGCTACAGGGAGAGGACAGGGGAGCTGGTGATCTCAGAAAGATCTGCAAAAATATGTTCTTCCTGCGGGTAAAGGACACACTCCAGTATCAAATTAATTCCTTGTTTTTGGAAGGCAGGAACTTCCTTGGACCTGAAGTTGAGGCTAAATGAGAAATCACACAAGCTGCACTGCCTCACAGAGGTGGTCTCTGTGGTAGTAGAGAAGACATCCTTTGCATTGAGGAGATGCTAAGAGAGGCCTTGCCTATCTCGATTGGCTGGCTAGAGACTAAGGGTAAACGGACTCACCCAGAACCCTAAATCAAGGGAACAACTGTAGCCAGCCCACCGTTTTGGTAGCTCCCCCAACAAACATCCTGCAAAACAGCTGGTCCTGAAAAGCTTGCCTATTTAAAGATAAGTATACAAAAAATCTAAACAGGATCTATATAAATATACAATGAGAAAAAATTAGGAAAGAAATAGGAAAACCAAATGGCAGACTAAGACTACAGACTGGAAAAGGGTCTCCATGGACTAGATACAATGGTAATAAAATATTTTACACAATGAAAACTTGATAAAATAGTTGTCTCTATGAAATGAGAACTCAAAGCAGAAATACAAGAACTTTAGCAGAGGTAGGGAGACGAGAAGAGAAGACAAGCTGTATACTAGCAGAACTGAGGAAAGAAGTGAAAGGAAAAATACTGTTATAGAAATGAAGGTGAAACTGGAAGAAGCAAAGGGAGAAGAAACTGCTAAAAACACACTAGGAACAAAAGGAGAGAAATGGAAAAAAAAAAATGAAACCAAAAAGGGCTAAAAGAAATAGAGAAGAAACAGTTACAAAAGACAGCAAAGGAGATGTAATATTTGCATAAAAGAAAAGTTTAACATGAATGGGAAAAATATGTAAAGATATGTTCATAAAGATAGAATCTAAGATGTTTCTGAACTATAAGAGGATTGGGGCCTACATACTGAAAGGTCACACTGTATCCCAGGAAAACAAATTCAGAATAGGTGGCACCAAGATACACCTTTAGGTAAGGTTTCTGGGTTCCTGCAACCAGGCAAAAAGATCAAATCACTTAAAAGAGAAACAAAATAATGAAAATTTCCACATTAATATTTAATGCTAACAGAAAATGGAACAACACCTGCAAAATTCTCAAGGACAGAAAGTGTGACTCAAGGACTTTATTTTTATTTTTATTTTTGAGACAGAGTCTCGCTCTGTTGCCAGGCTGCAGTGCAGTGGCACGATCTTGGCTCAGTGCAACCTCCACCTCCTGGGTTCAAGCGATTCTCCTGCCTCAGCCTCCCGAGTAGCTGGGACTATAGGCACGCACCACCATGCCCAGCTAATTTTTGTATTTTTAGTAGAGACAGGGTTTTACCATGTTGGCCAGGATGGTCTGGATCTATTGACCTTGTGATCCGCCCACCTTGGCCTCTCAAAGTGCTGGGATTACAGGCGTGAGCCACTGTGCCCAATAGACTCAAGGACTTTATACCTAGTCAACTGTCCAGCAAGCGTAACAGAATGGGGACCATTGTTCCCAAGTATTTCTTTTTTTCTTTTTTTTTGAGACAGAGTTTCACTCTTGTCCAGACTGGAGTGCAATGGCGCGATCTCCACTGACCACAACCTCTGCCTCCCCGGTTCAAGCGATTCTCCTGCTTCAGCCTCCTGAGTAGCTGGGATTACAGGCATGGGCCACCACGCCTGGCTAATTTTGTATTTTTCGTAGAGATGGGGTTTCTCCATGTTGGTCAGGCTGGTCTCAAACTCCCAACCTCAGGTGATCCGCCCGCCTCAGCCTCCCAAAGTGCTGGAATTACAAGCATGAGCCACCACACCCGGCCAACTATTTCTTAAGGAATCTACAAAAGGAAGCACTTGTGCCAACTAAGAGGTGACTGGAAAAACTATGGCAGGGCCAGGCCTGGTGGCTCATGCCTGTAATCCCAGCACTTTGGGAGGCCAAGGTGGGTGGATCATTTGAGGTCAGGAGTTCAAGGCCAGCCTGGCCAACATGGTGAAACCCCATCTCTACTAAAAATACAAAAATTAGCCAGGTGTGGTGGCACGCACCTGTAATCCCAGCTACTCAGGAGGCTGAGGCAGAATCGCTTGAACCCGGGAGGTGGAGGCTGCAGTGAGCTGAGATCGTGCCATTGTACTCTAGCCTGGTGACGGAGCGAGACTCCGTCTCAGAAAACAAAACAACAACAACAAAAAAAAACAAAAGTTAGCTGGGTAGAAGTGGCATATGCCTGTAATTCCAGCTATTTGGGAGGCTGGAGCAGGAGAACCACCTGAACCCAGGAGGAGGAGGTTACAGTGAGCCAAGATCGTGCCACTGCACTCCAGCCTGGGCAACAAGAGTGAAAGTCCACCTCAAAAACAAAAACAAAACAAAAAACTATGGCAAAAACTTGCGGTGAGCACTGAAAACTACTTAACTGTAGGTCTAAGACTAAAATAGGATTAGGGTAACAACAGAGTGTCAATACTATATGCTTTGATGATGTATAAAACTCCAGCTAGCAAAAACTAGGAAGAGAAGAGGGGAAAAAGGAGGGAGGTAGAATACGAACACTGATTTCCTCACCCTCAGTAACTAAGAGTCCATGGATAGCATTTAAAACTAAAGTAATAAAGATATGATTAATCTGACTTTTACTGTGACTTTTCCCATGAATGACCAAGCCTACCATCATTGTTATAAATAACAAAACTTTGAGAGCCACTGAACTTTTGGCTAGGGCCAAAAAACTCTTTTTCTTTTTTTTTTTTTTTTGAGACAGGGTCTTGCTCTCTCACCCAGGCTGGAGTGCAGTGCCATGATTATAGCTCACTGCAGCCTTGAACTCCTGGGCTCCAGCAATCCTCCTGCCTCAGTCTCCTAAGTAGCTGGGCCTATAGGCACGTGCCACCATGCCCAGCTTTTTTTTTTTTTTTTTTAATTTTTAAGTAGAGATGAGGTCTTGCTATGTTGCTCAGGCTGGTCTTGAACTCCTGAGCTCAAGGAATCCTCCCGCCTCAGCCTTCCAAAGTATTGGGATTACAGGTGTGAGCCAATGTACCCAACCCAGAAGGATCTCTTCTGCTGATTAGAGTTTTTTGCAATAATGGCAAAAAACTCACCCAGAATGCATCATCTACAATTTCCAGTTTCTCTAAAGTTAGAACTCAGACTGCTGTGAAACAGTAAGTAAAGAATCCTAGATTTTTAGGATCCCTCCACCTCTATTCTTCCATAGTTATCTTGCCCAAACCTAATTCAGCTTCATTTCCTTTTTAAAGTAACTTGTCCTTCCAAAACATCCCTCTTAGTTTTCACAGAGTAATTTTCTTTTCTTTTTTTTTTTTTGGAAAGTCTCACTCTGTCGCCCAGTGGAGTGCAGTGGCGTGATCTCGGCTCACTGCAGCCTCTGTCTCCCAGGTTCAAGCGATTCTCTTGCCTCAGACTCCTGAGTAGCTGGGACTACAGGCGCCCGCCACCACGCCCAGCTTATTTTTTGTATTTTTAGTAGAGACGAGGTTTCACCATGTTGCCCAGGCTGGTCTCAAACTCCTGAGCTCAGGCAATCTGCCTACCTCGGCCTCCCAAAGTGCTAGGATTACAGGCGTGAGCCACCACGCACAGCCAGAATAATTTTCTTTTCTCCCTCATAATTTAATCTGTACATTATTTAATCAAATTACATAATTACAGTACTAGTTTACTGGCATAAAGAGATCTGGAAACATCACAACTGACCTTTGGTAAGCAAAATGACTCAAGTGTAAGTGAGCAATGGATGAGCGAACAGCTGCCCGTGTTAGTCCTGCTAGTCAGTTCAGACCTTGTCCACTGAATATGAAGTTGACCATGAAAGATGGCTAACATCTCTCTGATTGGAGACAGACGGGACTTGAGAAAGTTGGAGGCTGCCAAGCATGGGTGTGGGAGCAAGCAGTCAAGAATCAATACTGACCTCATGTACCTAAAGAACTGGAGATACAGTCAGGGCACAAAGAAGGGTTCTGTTAAACAACAGAAGTTGGCTGATGGGCTGACCTTGAGGACGCCTGCAGAAATCTAGGTAAATACCTGAGAGAACACTGACAGATAAAGTCACAAACCAACACAGGGAGGCTGGTAGGGAAAGAAAATCTGAGACGTGAGTCATGTAAATGGCATTCGAAACCACAGGAACAGAAAGAAAGAGGCTAAGTCTTCGAGAGGCCTAAACCCAGCTTCACACAGTGTGCACTGAACAAATATGAATTATCAAGTAATAATAATTCAACTTTCTACTCAGCAAGCATAGGAAATAATGACACTAGCAAAATTCATTTAGAAGTGTTTATTAACAGAGTTTAAACAAAAGTGCCACTGATTTTTCAGTACTTGGCAAATCCAATGGTAATTTAACCTAAAAATAATTACAACCAGGATGAGTTTCATCTGACATAAAGATTAGGATAACCCCAATAAACCAACAGGATATCTTGATATAAGGGGAAGGCAATAGAGAAAATGCTTCAGGTGATAAATCTGAAATCTTAAAAGGTAAAATGAGACATAGATACTGATGTTTTCCAAGATCAAGATACATAAATTTATGACCACATTTTAGTGAGTGAAAGTCGGTGTTTTTAGCTCTGTCCTATTTAAATTTTTCTCTTGGAACCCCTGAAAATAGTCAAGAGTAGGAATGAGTACTGTAGTCAAAATGTCAATTCCTCTAAAGACAATTTAACCTGTTATCGAGTCTCTCCACTCTCCCCCAACACCTCTGGACATCTGTGTCTCTTTATTTTTTTTTTTCTTGAGACATGGTCTCACTCTGTTGCCCAGGATGGAATACAGTGGCACAATCTCAGCTCATTGCAACCTCCACCTCCCAGATTCAAGCGATCCTACAGCCTCAACCTCCCCAGTAGCTGGGACTACAGGCCACATGACACCACACCTGGCTAATTTTTTTTTCTTTTTTTTTTTTTTGAGACGGAGTCTCGCTCTGTGGCCCAGGCTGGAGTGCAGTGGTGCGATCTCGGCTCACTGCAACATCCGCCTCCTGGGTTCAAGCGATTCTCCTGCCTCAGCCTCCCGAGTAGCTGGGACTACAGGCGCGTGCCACCACACCCCGCTAATTTTTTGTATTTTTAGTAGAGACAGGGTTTCACCGTGTTAGCCAGGATGGTCTTGATCTCCTGACCTCGTGATCCGCCCGCCTCAGCCTCCCAAAGCGCTGGGATTACAGGTGTGAGCAACCGCGCCCGGCACACCTGGCTAATTTTTGTATTTTTTAGTAGAAATGGGGTTTCACCATGTTGGCCAGGCTGGTCTCAAACTCCTGACCTCAGGTGATCCGCCCACCTCAGCCTCCCAAAGTGCTGGGATGAGTGAGCCACCTCGCCTGGCCTCATTTTTTCTTTTCTAGGATGCTATCACTTCATCCTCCATCCCTTGAAGGTACTTGCTTCTATAACTGGACCTACCTACTGTCTGCAACACAAAGTTAACCTCTGCAGACAAAAGTAGATTAAGACCAGGCAAAGCAGCTCATGCCTGTAATCCCAGCATTTTGGGAGGCCTAGGAGGGAGCATTGCTTGAGCCCAGGAGTTCAAGACCTGGGCAACATAGTGAGACCTCTGTCTCTCTAAAAAAAAAAACGTTTAAAAACTAGCTGGGCATAGTGGCACAAGCCTGTAGTTCCAGCTACTCGGTAGGCTAAGGTAAGAGCATCACTTGAGCCTGGAAGTCAAGACCGCAGTGATTGCACCATTGCACTCCAGCCTGGGAGACAGGGCGAAACCCTGTTACAAAAAAAAAAAAAAGTAGATTAAAATGATTCTGCTAGTTTCATATCAGAATTGAATCTAAGAAGAAAAATAAAAGTGTTTCTTCAAGGATACAGATGTGCCTCAGGAACCTAGCTCTAGAACTACTAGGGGTGGGGACAAGTCAGTTGGAACAACCCTCTGGAAGTACAGAGGATTCCATGCTCTTCAAGGGTTCCATCCCTGGTTGTTTCTCACTGAAATCAAAGAAAGTTCTGAATCTAATCCCATGTCAACAGAGATCACTTAAAAACAGACTGATATGGTACCTGAAGATAATAAACAAGAAGGCATAAGCAAGGTATTTAAATTACCTTTTACTCTAGTAAAAACACAGTCTCCAAACCTTAAATTGGTCATGTTCCAAAAGTTTAAGTATTTAAATTTACAATGCATTTTTCTATAAAGGTAATAAGTAAGATTTTCAAGGCTAGCAGCTCATGAAAGCAGACTTAAATCCATAAAGCTACCCAAAATGTGGTACCAGAGAGCACCCCTGCTGCTACACTTAATATGAAAAATACTGTTTCTATAATAAAATGCAGCTCTGTATTGGGATGGCAGGATCCCATCTAACAGAAAATTTCACAGGCAGAGAGGATAAGTAAAATCTTTTGAGACACTAGCAGCACATTAATGCACGCCATATCCCAAGCTTAATCGAATCCATAGAAACCTCTAATCTAGATCAATCCCTCTCCAGGTCCCTTGCATTGGAGGGCAAATGCCTGTTGTGCCACAAAAGACAGAGGCTCACACTCCCACTGTGGAGTCTTTCTCAAAATAACTGTGTTATACACAGAAGACAAAAACACTAATCAAATATAAAAGAGCATGGTCACAGTGCTTGTATTAAAACATGAGGATGCCAATACTCCAACACTCAAGTTTTGAAAAAGCATTGTTAATCACTGACAAGACATCTAGTCTACTATATAAAAAGCTGAGTGCTGATAGCTTTTTCTTTTTTTTTTGATACGGAGTCTCGCTCTGTCGCCCAGGCTGGAGTGCAGTGGCGTGATCTTGACTCACTGCAGGCTCTGCCTCCCGGGTTCATGCCATTCTCCTGCCTCAGCCTCCGGAGTAGCTGGGACTACAGGTGCCCACCACCACACCTGGCTAATTTTTTGTATTTTTTAGTAGAGACGGGATTTCACCGTGTTAGCCAGGATGGTCTCGATCTCCTGACCTCGTGATCCGCCTGCCTTGGCCTCCCAGGCTGATAGCTTTTTCTACTCCTTCATGGCACAGCTGGTTTCATTAATTCCTAGGAAAGGGCTTCAGAAAATAAGTAGGGAAGAGATTGTTGAGAGATGGGAAATGCAACATTTTCTTGTCTATACTTGAGGGCATGGTGGCTATTAATGAGCCAAAGGGTAACGACGCTCTGAGGTGACTCAGCACTGATGGGAACAGAAAATCATCTGAGAGTCATCTTGGCCCAGAGTCAGACTCTAGTTCCCATATTATACATTTTAGAAAGAAATGAAAAGAAGAAGAAATCTTTATGAGTAGTATTGAGGGCCTGGTACATATGCCTTTTTCTCTCTTACTCGTACTTTCATTCTAAAGTCCAATGTTTTATCGGTGTTTTAAGACAAGCAAAGGACTGACTATCCTCATTCCCTTACATCTCTTTTACCTAAAAATGAACATATGGTAATTAGACTCAATGACCGTTGGCTGGATGTCTATGTAGGTGTAACTACAGTGAACAACATGGAGCACATTAACAAGTACCAGGCATACTTGACTTCACTGAAAAGTTGACTTCTAGCTAGGGAGACAAAACGATATGCATGAAAGAGTCAGACATTAAATCACCATCAAATCATTTTAACAGAAACCTTCAAAAGTGTATTACACACTCCCATGACATCTAAAAAAGAATATTCTAAATGTAATTGGGCTTTTTTGGGGGGGGAGTGCTTTTTTTGCAGCTCATTGTTAACATCTAAGTAATGAATTGTATTTTTTTTTCTTTAGACGGAGTCTCACTTTGTCGCTCAGGCTGGAGTGCAGTGGCACGATCTCGGCTTACTGCAACCTCTGCCTCCCAGGTTCAAGCGATTCTCTTGCCTCAGATTCCTGGGTAGCTGGAACTACAAGCGCCTGCTACCACGCTCGGCTAATTTTTTGTATTTTTAGTGGAGACGGGGGTTTCACTGTGTTAGCCAGGATGGTCTCGATCTCCTGACCTAGTGATCTGCCCCCCTTGGCCTCCCAAAGTGCTGGGATTACAGGCATGAGCCGCTGCGCCCAGCCTATGAATTGTACTTTTTAAAAAAAATTATTATACTTTTAAGTTCTGGGGTAGATGTGCAGAACATGCAGGTTTTTACATAGCTATACATGTGCCATGGTGGTTTGTTGCACCCATCAACTGGTCATCTACATTAGGTATTTCTCCTAATGCTACCTTTCTCCTAGCCACCTATCCCCCGACAGGTGCTGGTGTATAATGGTCCCCCTCCCTGTGCCCATGTGTTCTCATTGTTCAACTGCCATTTATGAGTGAAAATATGTCGTGTTTGGTTTTCTGTTCTTGTGTTAGTTTGCTGAAAATGGTGGTTTCCAGCTTCATCCATGTCCCTGCAAAGGACATGAACTCATCCTTTTTTATGGCTGCATAGTATTTCACGGTAAATTGTATTTTAATGCTAAGATTCCTTCAGGAACTCTCAGGCACATAGAGCTGTCTGGTCCTAAGCAGCTCTGAAGAAAGCAAGCTAAGAAAGCAACTTTGCTTTGTAAAGTTCTGTTTTTCCCTTTCACCTGCTCTTAGTGTCTTCTGAATCACTTTTATGAACTGTCTGATCTTCAGATTGGACATTTCCATAGTTTTCTCTAGATGTCTTCTTGTCATAAAATTCTACAAGACATTCAATCCCTAGCCATTGATTTCTTTCTCTCTTTCACTCACATGATCATACATTGTTTCAATGGGCAATGAATGAATCCAGTGGAGCCTTGTCTTACACATCAGATGAAGTGGCTGGCTGGTTTAGGGGCCACAGAGATTGAAAATTTATTTTAAGCATTAGAATCACTCTAAGCACTCTAAGATACATGAGCACAGGCACATGAGAGCAGAGGCAAAGAAGAGCAGATTCAAAGCTTCCATGTCACACTCATTCCAGACATATACTAATTAAGTAGAATTGAGGGCAGATTCGTCCTGTATTTAGAATTTTTCGTTTCCTTTTTGTTTTTGGACAAATGGATAGAGTTGAACAAGTTAAATGTTTCAGTGAGCCCACTGTACCTACCACATAAAAGGCAGTGTGTTAGGTTCAAGGCATTCACTGATTTTTCTTTTCTTTTTTTTGAGACAGGTTCTTGCTCTGTCACTATCACTCAAGCTGCAGAGCAGAGGCGTGATCATGGCTCACTGCAGCCATGGCCTCCCAGGCTCAAGTGATCCCACCTCAGCCTCCAGAGTAGCTGGGACCACAGACCTGCATCACCATGCCCAGCTAATTTTTGTATTTTTTGTAGAGACAAGGTTTCACCATGTTGCCCAGGCTGATCTCAAACTCCTGGGCTCAAGCAGTTCTTCTGCTTCAACCTCCCAGAGTGCTGGGATTACAGCACCTGGCTGATTTTTCACTAAAAGAACATAATCTCTAACAATGTCTATTTTCAAATATGCTTAACATCACAGAATGTTAAGAGCTGGAAGAAGGAAATGAAGATAAGATGTGGACCCTGTCCTTAAAGAGTTTAGCATCAAGTAAGAAAGATTAAACATGTACAGAATTAACTATAATAAAAGGAAGTCTGTGATAAATACCATGACCCAAGTACAAAGTGCTATGTTATTTCAGAGAAGGGTGGCCTTAAAACTAACTGGCAATTGGAGGAAAAGGCATCCAGGCAGAGGGAATGGCAAATTACCTAGCAACTCATTCATTATTCTTCATGCTCTACTAATTAATCTTCTTTTTTTTTTTTTTTTTTTGAGACAGAGTCTCGCTCTGTTGCCCAGGCTGGAGTGCAGTGGTACGATCTCAGCTCACTGCAACCTCCGCCTCCTGGGTTCAAGCAATTCTCCTGCCTCAGCCTCCTGAGTAACTAGGATTACAGGCATGTGCCACCACGCCTGGCTAATTTCTCTATTTTTAGTAGAGATGGCGTTTCACTATGTTGGCCAGGCTGATCTTGAACTCCTGACCTTGTGATCTGCCCAACTCGGCCTCCCAAAGTGCTGGGATTACAGGAATGAGCCACCGCGCCCAACTCATCTTCTTTTTTAATTAATAAAAGGATCACTCACTCACTGGCTTCATGTTTTATGCTCTTTGAATATATATAGTTGACTGCAGTAAAGTGTACTCACTATATATTATTACTTCCTTTTTAAAAAAACCAATTCCTATTTGAGTCAGGGTTCTCTGTGAAATCATTTTTTTTTTTTAATGTTCTAGCAGGACTTTTTCTTTCTAACCCAGTGTTTCATCCTCCTTTGGCTACTACCTGTTTGCACTGCTCATCCCAAATGCCAAGCACAGTGCTAAGTACAGAAAAAGATCCAGACCTTGTCCTTTTGAATTTCATCCTTCCTTGGTTGCTTATCTGCTAACAAAACATGACACAAACACATTTCCCCACATTTAGGATGTCAAAGCAGGTGGGAATACTACAGGCAGCATTGCAGAGTGTAGAGGGAGCGGGTCCACAATCAGAGTCCAGGATCTGAATCTGGCTCTATCACTTACCAGCTGTGTGACCTTAGAGAAACTGAGGCTTCCTACCAATAAACCTCATTTTCTTCATCTGTAAAATGGGGAGAACCAGTTCTTAGCTGCCAGGCTTATTCTAAAGATTAAAAAAGATGATGTAGGAAATAAATGAGACACTGTATATAAAGCACTTAGCTATCTATTATGTGCCTGGTTCTTAGTAAGTACTCGGATGTTGGTTAATTTGGTAGTTAGAATCAAAGTCATCTTGACCAACCTCTTTCCCAGTGCAGGATTCTGTTCTTTGGCTCCTGCAACAGTATAGATCCTTCACTCTGGTGACAGATCCTTCGCCTCCATGAAGAGAACTCACTACTGTTTCCAAGCTGCTCAGTGGGCTGTTGAGCAGCAACAACTGTCAGAGAGGGTTTAACTGTACTGAGCTACAACAAGCATCAAATAATTTCCACCCCCGATCCTACCTGTGTCCTCTGGAGCAACAGAGAATAAGTCCCTGCCCTCTACCCTGGGATTCTATCACTCTGCCTAAGGCAACCACATAGGCAGGCAGATAAGTGAAGCACAATTTGGCCGTAAAACAAAAAAAGAAAAAAAGTCCAAATGCCATGCCTAGATCCCATAAAACTGTTTCTAAGGAGACCATCTCCATCCCCACAGTTCCCTCTCCTTCTAAATCACTGCCCATGGAACAGCCCTGCACCCCACACCACCTGCTCACCCTTTACATGCTGGATCAAAGACTTCCAAAGCTGTAACATCCCTAAACACAAGTTACAAAAATAGTTCGGTATCACTGGAGCGTAAAGTTCAAAGCAAGAGGTGAGGCTAGAGAGGCAGGCTGGGCATGCTCATGGAGGTCTTTGTACATAAGAAGGGGCTGCAGCTTCACCCTTTTGGCAGTGGTCCCCAACTTTAAAACAAAATTCATGAAAATTCACTTAAATAACACACTTCCCTCAATCACTCAGTGTCACTGAACTATCATAAGGTTTTGAGGAAGGTGGTGGAGGGGAGTGAGGCATGTCCCTCTCCTCCTTAAGAATCACTACAGCTGGGGGTATACATCAGCAAGGGAGTTAGTAAAAAATACATTTTTAAATATATCATTAGGAAGGTGTGTAAAGGATAGTCTTAAAGCACAATATAGGAGGCAGAGAGACTAGTAGGAAAAAAGTAAAAATAAAGACAAATTCACCATTTATTGAACTAAGCAATTATTCACTAATTCCAATCCTCAAATAATTGAATGGTGGATATTACTGTATTATATCAAATCTAAGACTTCACTGATTGTAAAACATACTATTTTATGTGTTACTAAAAAAGAAAAATGACATACCATTGATTATAAGAAAAATCTTGATTTGAGATGTTAAAATTATAAATGGTACCTAAAAAGTGAGTCTAAGAATCAGTGAAATGTGATATCATCCCTGTTTTACAACTGAAGAAAATTGAGGCACAAAGAGGTCTTTAAGAGGGTTGCATAAATTACACAGTTAGAATCTGGTAGAGTCAGAAGCCCACAAAGGCACTTCATGCAGAATCCTACTCGAGGAACACAGGGTTCCTAGTTCCTCCTGAGTGCACCCAGAGGTTATCTCCCAAGGGAGCAAAGGCAAAGTGAAAAGTGAGCCCACCCTGAAACTAGTCAGTATGCACGTCATAACCTTCAAAGGCAAGGTCTAATTAGAATCTGGTTTTAAAAAATGGGCCTTGGCTGGGTGCAGTGGCTCACGCCTGTAATCCTAGCACTTCGGGAGGCCGAGGCGGGTGGATCACTAGAGGTCAGGAATTCGAGACCAGGTTGGCCAACATGGCGAAACCCTGTCTCTACTAAAAAATACAAAAATTAGGGCCAGGCGCAGTGGCTCACGCCTGTAATCCCAGCACTTTGGGAGGCCAAAGTGGGCAGATCATGAGGTCAGGAGTTCAAGACCAGCCTGGCCAAGACGGTGCAAACCCATCTCTACTAAAAAAATACAAAAAATTAGCTGGGCATGGTGGTGTGCACCTGTAATCCCAGCTACTCGGAAGGCTGAGGCAGGAGAATTGCTTGAACCCAGGAGGCCGAGGTTGCAGTGAGCCGAGATCGCGCCACCGCACTCCAGCCTGGATGACAGAGTGAGACTCCATCTCAAAAAAAAAAAAAATTAGCCGGGCATGGTGGTGCGCGCCTGTAGTCCCAGCTACTCAGGAGGCTGAGGCATGAGAATTGCTTAAATCTGGGAGGCAGAGGTTACAGTGAGCCAAGATTGAGCCACTGCACTCCAGCCTGGGCAACGGAGGAAGACTTCTGTCTCAAAATTAAAAAAAAAAAAAAAAAAAAAAAAAAAAAAGGACCTCTAGCTGTGCTAATTAGATAATATACCTGAAAAGTATGCCTTGAAAATAAAAAAAAAACAGGCTGGGTAAAATGGCTCATGCCTGTAATTCCAACACTTTGGGAAGCTGAGATGGGCGGATCACTTGAGCCCAGGAGTCCAAGACCAGCCTGGGCAACATGGAGAAACCTCATTTCTACAAAAAATAAAAAAATTACCCAGGCATGGTGGTGCATGCCTGTAGTCCCAGCTATTTGGAAGGCTGAAGTGGAAGTGGCTCTGAGAAGTAGAGGTTGCATTGAGCTGAGATCGTGCCATTGCACTATATGCTGGGCAACAGACCAAGACCCTGTCTCAAAAAAAAGAAAAGAAGGCCAGGCATGGTGGCTCATGTCTGTAATCCTTGCACTTTGGGAGGCCGAGGCGGGTGATCACTTGAGGTCAGGAGTTTGATACCAGCCTGGACAACATGGTAAAACCCTGTCTGTACTAAAAATACAAAAATTAGCTGGAAATCACTTGAACCAGGAGGTGGAGGTTGCAGTGAGCCAAGATCATGCCACTGCACTCCAGCCTGGGCAACAGAGTGAGACTCCGTCCAAAAAAAAAAAAAGAAAAGAAAAAGAAACCCACAAAATTGGGACACATCTTTATTTCACATCAACTAATCACCTCTGACTGTCCTGTATTGTTTGGATAACCAACAAAGTATTACATACTGACACTATTCCAAAGGCGTTTACAATCTACTAGAAACAATTAGAATTAAAAACATGAGAGCATGAGCAAGAAGACAAACAGTTTGGAGAACTACAATACCGAAGTTCAGAGAAAGCTTCATCAAAGGTAAAAACTGGGCTGGGGCTGGGCACGGTGGAATAGAAACGGGGTTTCACCATGTTGGTCAGGCTGGTCTTGAACTCCTGACCTCAAGTGATCCATCCACCTCGGCCTCTCAAAGTGCTGAGATTACACGTGAGAGCCACCACGCCTAGCTTATGAGCTTCTTACAGGTAGAAAATCTGACTTTTATATCTTTGTATCTCTATACAATTATTTATTTAGCACAGTGTCTTTTTCCTAGTGAATGCTTAATAAATGGTTGTTTGGTAATCAGAGAAAAGACAAAAACACTCTCAACAGACATCAGTACTTCATCAAGGTCAGAGAGCCAAGGTGAAGACAAATGATTTGCAGAAAGCCTCTGAGGCGGGAAGTACTTGCCTCCCACATATAAAAACTATTTATTCTGTTAAGAAATTTTATTTTAAGTCATCTTAAATTCATTTGGGAAGTAAAGAAGATATAAATACCAAATAATCAGAGAAACTGAAAAGCTGCTATGTGGGATACCTTTCCTAAGATTCAACCATGTTTCCTTCTTATCAGAGCACTCCTCTATTTTTCTGTTACTAAAATTTCTAGCTTCCCTTCTACAAAGTGATAATAAATCAAATGTCAGCTTTTCCTCTAAGAAAATACATGAAAAAACCACGGTCGTCATTGGTAATATTCAACTAGTTCAGGTTCTCCTCCCTCTTGGGCACATAATAGGATCATTTCCCCATCCCTTGGGTGGGAGCATGTGACTTATTTTGATTGCTGAAATGTGAGTGTACGTGGATGTGTCACTTCAAGAGCTGGCACACACACATGCCCAGGTAGAAGCATATGTTGAGGAGATTTCCATCAGCCTGGACCTCAGAGGAACTACAGTGAGCAAAGACACCACAATAGCCACATAGCACGAGTGAAAAATAAACCTTGTTGTCGTAAGCCATTGGGATTTTGGAGTAATGCATTACCTAGCCTACCTTGATTGTTACAAAAACCAAGCCTGGAAAAGGGTTCTTAGGAATCAAGAAATTCTGCTTTGCCGGTTGTGGTGGCTCACACCTGTAATCCCAGCACTTTGGGAGGCTGAGGCAGGCGGATCACCTGAGGTTGGGAGTTTGAGACCAGCCTGACCAACACAGAGAAACTCCATCTCTACTAAAAAAAAAAAATACAAAACTAGCTGGGTGTGGTGGCGCATGCCTATAATCCCAGCTACGCAGGAGGATGAGGCAGGAGAATTGCTTGAAACCAGGAGGTGGAGGTTGCAGTGAGCTGAGATCGCGTCATTGCACTCCAACCTGGGCAACAAGAGTGAAACTCCGTCTCAAAAAAAGAAAAAAAAAAAAAGAAAGAAAGAAAGAAAGAAACTCTGCTTCTTATCTTAGAGTAGGCCAATCCTCTTCTGCAATATAAGAAATAATAGCAAGAACAGTAAAAGTGAATCTCAATTCCAGCCTTTCAGGGTGCCTATAAATCAGCAACCAAAGCAAAATACAATTTGTTTTATCTGCAACATATCCAAGTAATACCATGGGTAATAAGCTTTGCTTACTGACTACAACCTTGACAAACACTAGGTTTTACTGAAAAAGGCTGGATATCAAATGAATATCTCTAAAGGTCAAATTGTGCTGTTTTGTGTACACTGTTATTCTACTAACCAGTAATAAGGAATGACTAACACACCAAACTTGAAGCAGCAGGTAATCAATGAGATTGTGCACTGAGGCAGTCCAAAGTTCAAGTAAGGAAAGTGAGTGTATATATGGCAGCAGATATTAAGTACAGTCTGGAACAATCTTTGCTTTTGTTTTTCTTTTCTTTTTCTTTTTTACTTAAAGAGATGGGGTCTCACTTATTGCTCAGGCTGTTCTCAAACTCCTGGGCTCAAGCAATCCTCTCGCCTCAGCTGCCCAAAGTGCTGGGGATTACAGTCGTGAGCCTCCACAACCAGCCCAGTGTTCTTTCTTTTCTCTTTTCTTTTCTTTCTTTCTTTTCTCTTTCTTTCTTAACTTCTTTCCTTCCTTCTTTCCCTCCTTCCTTCCTTTTCTCTTTTCTTTTTTTCTCTTTCTTTCTTTCCTTTCCTTTTTCTTTCTCTTTCTTTCTTTCCTTTCTTCCTTTCTTTCCTTCCTTCCTTTCCTTCCTTCTTTCCTTTCGTTCCTTCCTTCCTTTCCTTTCTTTCTTTTTTTTTTTTTTGAGATGGAGTCCTGCTCTGTCACCCAGGCTGGTGTGCAGTGGCACGAACTCGGCTCACTGCAACCTCCACTTCCCAGGTTCAAGCCATTCTCCTGCCTCACGAGTAGCTGGGATTAAAGGTGCACGCCGCCACATCTGGGTAATTTTTGTATTTTTAGTAGAGATGGAGTTTCACCATGTTGGCCAGGCTGGTCTCGAACTCCTGACCTCAGGTGATCTTGACCTCCCAAAGTGCTAGGATTACAGGCGTGAGTCACCACGCCCAGCCCTTCTTTCTTTTTTTTCTAAACAAATTACAGGGATTTTAGAAATTTAAGAAATCACTATTGCTGATTTCTTTTTTTTTTTTTTTTTTTGAGATGGAGTCTCGCTCTGTCACTCAGGCTGGAGTGCAGTGGTGCGATCTCGGCTCACTGCAAGCTCCGCCTCCCGGGTTCATGCCATTCTTCTGCCTCAGCCTCCAGAATAGCTGGGACTACAAGCACCTGCCACCACGCCCAGCTAATTTTTTGTATTTTTTAGTAGAGACGGGGTTTCCCCATGTTAGCCAGGTTGGTCTCGATCTCCTGACCTCGTGATCTGTCCGCCTTGGCCTCCCAAAGTGCTGGGATGACAGGCATGAGCCATCATGACCAGCCGATCTCTGTCTTTATGTTACCCTGAGGCAATAAGATTTTGGCCTCTGAAAAAAATATTCTACAGCCAACACTAAGAATTGAAGATAACATATGGAAAGCACAGTAGTCCCCCCTTACCTGCCTAGGATATGTCCTAAGACCCCCAGTGGATGCGATATTTTTTCCTATACACACATACCTAAGATAAAGTCTAATTTGTAAATTAGGCACAGTAAGAGATTAACAACGATAATAATAAAAACAATTATGACAATATGCCAGCATCATTACTCTTGCACTTTGGGCCCATTATGAAGTAAAATGAAGGTTACCTGAACACAAGCACCGTGACACCGTGACAGTCAAGATGGCTACTAAGTAAGCAATGGGCAGCTAGTGTACATAGCATGGATACAATGGATGAGGGGATGATTCCCATCCTGGAGCAGGACAGAGCAACATTTCATCATGCTGCTCAGAATGGCATGCAATTTAAAACGTATTATTTCTAGAATTTTCCATTTAATATTTTTGGACCATGGTTGACTGTGCATAACTGGAACTACAGAAAGTGAAACTGCACATAAAACTGTCTGTCTTAACCACGCTTTAACTCTGCCCTACAACTGGCCTTTCTGCATGTAAGATAATAAATTTCCTTATTACTTAAGCCAAAAAAAAAAAATTCTGCCACAAAATTCTTACCTATCAAGCATCAGTAAAGAAGGGCTTTATAGATGCAATGGAACACAAGGCTGGTCTCAGCTCTCTTCTTCTCTCTTAGGCACATCCAGATAGAGAAATAGAGGCAGCCAGGGATAGTCAGGTATGTTAACTCATACCTTTTACAAGAACTAAAACTCAAACAGAATATCTTATTCTTCTAGACCAAATAGCTCCTCTTTCATCATCAAAAACACGAACTGTATGTCCCTCACTTGTCCCTCTATTTCTGGAGACCTGCAGTCAGGACACCTGCTTCAACGTCATAGGGTGTGGCAGGTATTCATGAGCTTTGTTATCACAAGCTCTGTTCACAGAAGGGACATCTGGCAAACAAAACCCAATATTACTGTTTATCATCCTTTCATCTTAGTGCTCACGAGTTAATTTTGAACCCTCAGCATTTTTCCATTTCAGCAGCCTATGCTTAGCAGAGATTTAAAATTCCATACTATGAGGTTTTCTTGGGTTCAGCACCATTCAGAAGCATATGTTTCAATTCTCTTGAGAGGGTCCACTGCAAATTGAAATCTATTTAAAAAAAAAAATAAAGCGCTGGATAAATTCCCTTGACATAGCCATTGAATTGTGACTCTGATGACCAAATCTTGAAAGCCCAATTGAATTCTAAATCCAGCTTTGCTATTAGATACTGGTAGATCAGAATGTTAGGTCACCCACACAGTTTTCTTTGAACAAAATTCAATTTACCATAATTAACACCAACACCCAGCTCAGTCATGATGTTGAGCTATGTTTAGGAATTTCTGAAAGCAAAAGGGAACCAAGTGCCCTAGGCTCTAAATGGCACAGCCAGGAGAGCTGATGGCTACCACAGAGACTATGAAATCAGACCCTACTCCAGCCTCCAACAGTTTAAATCATGAGCAACCTTATGAGACTAGAGTCCTGGGAATTCTTTAGTGACACTCACCTGAAGACTACCCCAGTCAGTAAAAGGTACCACACTAGATTCAGTGAGGAATACAAAGATAAGGCAGTCTAATCAAGCAGGGAAAACATAGGAAGGTATATAAATTAAGGTCACAGAAGGATAAAAATAATACTATACCTGGTTCAAAGAGATCACAATAGGCTAAACCATGAGGGCAAGCTTTAGGGTGGTAGGATTTGAGCTGCACTTGAATGACAGGCAGTATTTAGTACAAGAAAAGACAATTCAGGCAGGGAGTTGAGGCAGGAATTACAAAATAAGTAAGAGTGGTCTACTGTGGCTGGAGCAGAAAGTGTCTGGCAAGTAGTTATGGAAGTAAAGCCAAGATAGGATGGGGACAAATTGTGGAGAGCCTTGAATGTGTCTGCCCAAGGAGTCAAGGCTAGTCTAAGAAGTACATTAGAAAAACTAATTTCAGTATGTGGGGTCAACAAGAAGGAAGAGAGAATAAGGTTAGAAAACCTGCCAGAAACAATCAAGAGACATGATAACTAAAGACAATGTTTGACTCATAACTGAAACTGGGGTTTAAAAAAAGATCTAAAGGACATTTCTGGGACAATTGGGAAACTTAAATATGAACTATATATTGGAAAACAATATTTATTAATGTTAAATTTCCCAACTATGTTAATTGTGTTGTGCATCATTAGAGAATTACATACAATGTATTATGTAAGAATAGCCTTGTTCTTAGGAGATATTTATTGACATATTTAGGGATGAAAAGTTATGATGTCTGCAACTAATTCTCAAAATCGTTCAGGAAAAAAAGCATATACGTATATAGAGATAAAAGCAAGTAGGCCAAATGTTAATAGTTGGTGAATCTAAGAACAAGATATAAAGACGGACATTACAGAAAAAAGCCACAGGTTTAGTGATTGACTGGATCTTGGGAGCGAGGAAGAGGGAGAAAAGGTTTTGAATGTAGATGACAGAGGATGGTAGTAACACTCCTGGAAAAGGGAAGCTGCAGGGAGAAATGGTTTTCAGAAGACATATGCTGAAGCTGGCTCTGGATAAGTGGCAAGAAGAAATTTAGATGTGAGAATGACATTAAGGAGAAATGCCTTCAGGCTGTTGGAAATACAGGAATAGGACTCAAGCCATACATCAAGACTAGAATTACCAATTTGGGAATTACCTACATAGATAATAGTTTGAGCATGAAAAATGTTTTTTTTAATACCCAAGTTTTGCTTCAAGACCTAGAACATGAAAAATGGATGAGATTTATGCTAGAAATATGAGAGGAAGAAGAGAGAGGTGAGAGATGACTGACAACATAACTTCTTGATAGAGTGGGAAAAGAATAGGAAAAAAATCAGGAGGGTTCTATATGACAGAAAGAAAGGTGGAAAAAGATTAAGAGAGTGCTCCACTGAAGGGTTAACAGTATCAGATACCTCAGAAACAATAAAGAAGGTGATGACTAGGAAACGGCCACAGGATTTGAAAATTGGGAAATCATCAGTGAATTTTGGGTAGGAGTGCAAACCAGGCTACGGGACTCTAGAAAGAGAACAGAGAAAGTAGAATTAAAGACTGGGCGTAAATCACCCACTAATTCAAGTTCACCTTGCATGAGAACAATGGAAATGGAACTACAGTTAGGGAGGCAGTAGAGCCATGGGAAGGGCTGTATTCGCTCCGAGACCAGGGCATTCTGTGTAGACACAGAAGAACAAACACTAAGGACACCTTAGAGACCAGTGCAAGAAGTGACATTATGGTGTGTGTCGGGGAGAGACAGAAAGAGAACTTGGCTCTAGAAATGGAATGAAATGAACCCTCCTTTAACACAGGAAGAAAAGGAGAGAGAGGAGGTGAAAAAGAGAGAAGCAGCGATAAAAAGAGTATACAAAAACAACTTAGGAGGTTAAACAAGAAATCACAAGATTAGGAATAAACAACTTGTCAGAGCCGAGGAATTCAGTCGTATCTGGTCTTTACACAAGCCTACTACTCCGGCCGCATCTGCTTAAGGTGATGGGGCATCTATCCATGACTATCTAATGAAGATCTTAAAGACCTAGGAACTGATGAGAGTTTCTGACCTCAAGGTGAAGAGATTCTTTAGTTAAAAAGAACAGAGTTCAAGGTGATGTTCCTATTGTCTTAGGACAAGGCTTTTGCCGATCTTAGTAAAAAGATCACTTTTTATTATCAACAGAAGAAGCTATACTTGAATTAGCACTGCTCTCTATGAGGGCAAAGATAAGCTTGAAATCCTATGAAAAGGAAGCCACCTATTGGAAGCCTCAGGCATTCTAAAGCTGAATAGGGTAGGATTCTGATTCCTTGCATCACTCGTTTTCAAAAATCTCAGGAGACATGAACAGTTATTTCCTAATACCGCATGAACAACAAAAATACACAGTTTCATAAACTGTAAAAGAAATTTGCAGTGGCAGCAAAATACTTTATGGAACTTATCTGAAGATAAGACATATGAGGAAGAACATTTTTATGGCCTTTTATTTCCTTCTAAAAGCCACGTCCAATAAAACGGCTGGAACTGGAATTACTTTACTGCTTTAGCAGGCATCCTTACAGATGTTTACAAAGCAGTATTAGAATGATGATGCAAAAAAATCATGATTACCTCAGGAACTGGAAAAAAAGCTTTTGATAAATTTTAACATCCTTTTATGATTAAAAATCCTTAGTAGGAAGAGAAAGGAAGAAACATCCTTAACCTGATAATCTTTACCAAAAAAACCTATAGCAAATACTCTACTTCATGATGACAGGATGAAAGCTTCCCTTTGAAACCAGGAATCAGAGCAGATGCCCACTGTCACTACTTCTATTCAATACTACTTCTACCAACACATTCTTTTTTTTTTTTTTGAGACGGAGTCTCGCTCTGTCACCCAGGTTGGAGTGCAGTGGTGTGATCTCAGCTGCCGGGTTCAAGTGATTCTCCTGCCTCAGCCTCTCAAGTAGCTGGGACTACAGGCACACCACCACGCCCAGCTAATTTTTGTATTTTTAGTAGAGACAAGGTTTCAGCATGTTGTCCAGGCTGTTCTCAAACTCCTGACCTAAGTTGATCCGCTCGCCTCGGCCTCCCAAAGTGCTGGGATTATAGGCATTAGCCACTGTGCCCGGCCCTTACAAATACATTTTTAAAACACAGGCAGACAACCTCACAGAAGAAAGAACACCCTGAATAAACATTTCACTAGAGAGGACCTCCTAATAGCCAATAAACAAGAAAAGATGCTCATCTTCATGAGAAATGCAATTAGAATGACAATGAAATGCCAGTACATACCTACTAGCTCGATAAAAATTAAGTTCTATATCCGTCAGTCAGGACAGGCTTGGTTAAGCCACAGTAACAATTTTAACATTTCATGGCTTAAAGTAACGAGTTTATTTCTCTCATACTATGCACACATCCACTGTGGGTCCACTTGGCGGCACTGCTCTACCTCAACCTCAGTTAGGAACCCAGGCCCTGGGAGGCTGTGTGTCCATGCTTCCACAAATAGAATATATATATATATATTCCACTATTATATATATTAGCACTGGCGCCTAAGTTTTGCCTAGAAGTGACACATGGCACTTCCACTCACACTTCGTTGGCTAAAGCAAGTCACGTGGCTACACCTAACTTCAGGAGGGCATATTAGTATAATTTTACCATGTGTCCTGAAGGGGAAAGAACTGTAAATATTTAGTTAACAGTTCTAATGATTACCACACTGAGAATATAAACCTTTGGTGAGCATACAGAGCACGGGGAACACTCACCCCCCACTGGTAGAAGTATAAATGGATACAATCACTCTGGAAAGTTTGGCATTATCTAACAAAGTGGCAGACACTATGGCCTACAGTGCAGAGGCCTTGAGCCTCAGACTTCTTTTGCCAGTGCTGCAGGCCTGCTGGTGCTTTTGTGCTTCCCCTGTTTCTTCCTTCTAGAGGCCTCACCTATGACCCAGGAATTGCACTGTTAAGAGAAATAGATGTTTCAAGAAAATGTGCAAAAATGTACAATAGCATCCATTTTCAAGAATATTCATGACAACATATTTCATAAAAGCTCCAAACTCAAAACAATCTAATTCCATCAGTCATAGAATGGATAAATTCATATAATGAAATCCTATGCAGCAATGAAATTAAACTACCTAAGGCTACATGTAACAAAATGGGTGATTCTTACAAATAACACAGAGCAAAGAAGGTAAAACACAAAACAACAAATGTTGACTTACAAAGTTACCTTGGAGGCTGGGCGCGGTGGCTCACTCATGCCTGTAATTCTAGCACTTTGGGAGACTAAGGTGGGTGGATCACCTGAGGTCAGGAGTTGGAGACCACCCTGACAGATATGGTGAAACCCTGTCTCTACTAAAAATACAAAAATTAGCCGGGCATGGTGGCAGGCACCTGTAGTCCCGGCTACTCAGGAGGCTGAGACAGGAAAATCACTTGAACACGGGAGGCAGAGGGTGCAGTGAGCCGAGATCACACAACTGCACTCCAGCCTGGGCAACACAGTGAGACTCCGTCTCAAAAAAAAAAAAAGTCACCATGGAGGTATACTCCAGGTTGCCTAGACAATGAACTAGCGTAGACTAGGGGGTTGGGAGGCTATCCCTTTTCCCAGTGAGAGGGGCTGCACCCAAGCACAACTTCCCACAGGACCTGCAGCTGTCTTCTCCAGGTGTGTATTATCCCACAGGTCCCTAAGTTTCCAGGTGTTGGGCAGCTGGCATTCCCAGACAACTTCCTTTTTTTTTTTTGAGATGGAGTTTTGCTCTTGTTGCCCAGGCTGAAGTGCAATGGCATGATCTCGGCTCCCTGCAACCTCTGCCTCCTGGGTTCAAGTGATTCTCCTGTCTCAGCCTCCTGAGTAGCTGGAATTATAGGCATGCGCCACCACGCCCGGCTAATTTTGCATTTTTAGTAGAGATGGGGTTTCTCCATGTTGGTCAGGCTGGTCTCGAACTCCCGACCTCAGGCCTCCCAAAGTGCTGCGATTACAGGCGTCAGCCACCGCGCCCGGCCCCCAGACAACACCTATAAGCAGCTGGCACACAAATACAGATTTCGTGGTGTCTAAGCATTCTGCCTATCTCTCCACTAGCAAAGCTACTCTCATAGGTGCCTGATAAAAAAGACAGCATTGGAGGAGGGGGGTGATGGGAGTCATTCCAGCAGAGACACCTCAATACACCTCTCCACGGGCTCTTCTCTTGCTTTGAAAACTCCCCCTTTCCTAGTAAAATCTATCCCTGAATCTACACCTGAGATGTTAAGAAATTCATCTGCAGCCTGGTGAGCAACAGGTGGCATCTTCAAAGAACCCACTTTGCACACCAAGTGGTAACTTTGAAAGTAACACCTTGTATTTAACAATTTGGTTTTTTTTTTTTTTTTTTTTTTTTTGAGACACAGTCTTGCTCAGTCGCCCAGGCTGGAGTGCAGTGGCGCGACCTCAGCTCACTGCAACCTCCGCTTCCCGGGTTCAAGCGATTCTCCTGAATAGCTGGGATTACAGGCGTGCACCATCATGCCTGGCTAATTTTTGTACTTTTAGTAGAGACAAGGTTTTGCCATATTTTTGTACTTTTAGTAGAGACAAGGTTTTGCCATGTTGGCCAGGCTGGTCTTAAATTCCTGACCTGAAGTGATCTGCCCGCCTCAGCCTCCCAAAGTGCTGGGATTACAGGTGTGAGCCACGATGCCCGGCCTGTATTTAACAATATTATTTTAAAATCATAACAGTAAGGCCTATAGAAGGCACCTCTCCATTCCCCCTATATTTTCAAGTCTCTTTAATACTTGAAAGGGACTCTAGTCCCTCTAGTACAAACGGGAACTAGATTTGAGCTATGGCTCTCCTTGACAGAAGTTGCAAAATAGCAGATCTTTAACATATGAAAACTACAAAACAACTCTAAGTGCTTGCAAAGAAAGGGTGCTAAGAGATCACTGAGGTTTCCAAAAAGTATACAACCCTTTCATATGAAAGGGAGGGTGACTCAAAAGCATCAGTAAATACTGGAAGCCCCGTGAGGTTGTCAGGGAGTCCAAAGTTAAGTATCTAAAGAAGGAAAAGGGTTCCATGATGTTCCTGCACTAGGATGCTGATGAGAGTCACAGAGCCATGTCAGATGGTGACAGACAAAACTTTACTCCATTCTAATGTCATCTAAACTCAAGAATGCATTCACTACATTAGCCTGTAAAGTGGGGATCTGCTAACCTCAACAGAGTCAACTAAGACTGAAGACCCTACTGAAAAACAAAAAGAAGTCCTTTAGACAGCAATGCTAGCAATAATGGATCTAAAAACTCTTACTTCATCATGATGAAAAGGTTAATAAAGGATCATGGCTTAGCAATGAGCAGCAGTCTCCTAAAAAATCATCTCTCTCCAAGGGCCAGGGATCATAATGACAACAATCAGTTGAAGAAAAACCAGGACCAAGCAAACCAAAGACGCACCAGTAAACTGCACAGGGGTCAGCATGTGATAAGTTGAATAAAATAAACTTGGCAATTCCTATCCCCTTGCCGGCTATCGCCCAAGTTTAATTTGGCATATGAGGACATAGGCCATGTCACAGTTATGCTAGCAAAACAAATCTGAGAACACCTACCAGGGGCCATTTTAATTCTGCCTCTGATAGTCTGCCTTCCTACAGAATATCACCTGACCTTGAATTACATTACAGATCTCTTAGTCACTATATTACTCTTTAGGAAAGATATAAATTTTATTATCTAAGTCAAAGCCCCTGCGTCATGACTATTCCAAAGTTTCATTGTCACTGGCCTATGACTAGGAAACTAATTTTATAATCAACATAAAACAATTTATCTCACCTTTTGGCCAAGTAGCCAGTGACATCATTCTCCTATATCAAGAAGTCAGTCTGTGAACAGATGAACCATGATATAGGCCTAGTAATAATCTTATGCATGTTAAAACTGCTAGTAGATCTTAGCAAAAACAAAACAAAACCCAAACTATTAAACCTATTAAATAAAACAGGTTCTAGGACTATCTTAAGAGTAAAAAAAACAAGAAACAATATGAAGATGTAGAGGTGGCTAGAGATGCCCAAGGCTCTTGGTTTTCTAGTAACCCTAGTTTGGAAGAGAATTGCAAGAGAATGTACCTTATCCATATGGAAGATCAAATCCAATTCACACACATTTTCGAAACACTTATCCAGAGTTTCCACAAAAACCTAGAAAACAAGGAGAAATAGATAAAGAAGAGAAATAGGAACATATTCACAGCTTTATCAGTGTCACATCTGAAAGTAAAAGGGGCTGTCACAATACTATTTACTTTATGATACATCTCAAAAAAAAAAAGCAACACACACCTACCTTTTGTCTCCAGCATTAGCTGATCACCCTACTTATCTCGATTTAGAGGGAATAATCTAGGACAGGAAAACCTTGTTTTCAGCATAGCAACACAAACAGCAGACATATGTGGCTCTTTCTCCCTTTATAAGATGCTAATTTAGCCGGGCGTGGTGGCGGGCGCCTGTAGTCCCAGCTACTCGGAGAGGCTGAGGCAGGAGAATGGCGTGAACCCGGGAGGCGGAGCTTGCAGTGAGCCGAGATTGCGCCACTGCACTCCAGGCTGGGCGACAGAGCGAGACTCCGTCTCAAAAAAAAAAAAAAAAAAAAAAAAAAGATGCTAATTTATGGTGGGGCATGGTGGCTCATACTTACAATCTCAGCACTTTGAGAGGCCAAGGCAGGCGGATCACTTGAGACCAAGAGTTCTAGACCAGCCTGGCTAACAAGACGAAAACCCATCTCTACTAAAAATACAAAAATCATCTGGGTGTGGTGGCATGAGCCTGTTGTAGTCCCAGCTACTTGGGGGGCTGAGGCACGAGAATAGCTTGAACGAGAATCGCTTGAGGTGGAAGTTGCAGTAAGCAGAGATCGTACCACTGCACTCCAGCCTGAGCGACAGAGTGACAGTCTCTCAAAAAAAAAAAAAAAAGACAAAAGTTACATAAAAGAATAACAAACTAAAAAAACCAACTACTTACAATACTATGTCCTCAATGAATACATGTACAAAAAATTTTTCATTATTACAGGGTTAACATAGTTGTGTTTTAATTTCAGCTAACATTAACTTCAAAACATCTTCCTTTTTAAATTTTTTTGGTCAGTTATTTAGCCTACAAAACACCTTCCTATGAATAAATTTAACTGACGTGTTTACAACTTAAAATTTTTTTTAAAAACCATGAGCTTACTTCTCTATAGAACCTTTTAACTTTTAATAAAACATAACAGAAAAGTGTACAAATGACAAGGGCACAATTTAATGAATTTTCAGAATGAATACACCATGTAACTACAACCTAGGTATCTGTCCATAACTGTTTAATTTCTCTCAGACAATGACCTCATTTAAACAATCTCATTGTCAGCAGTGTCATGAATTGTTCAGCACTGCGTGAAAATGGGTCTTACTTGAGGCCAGCAAGTGACGGAGACCAGGCACACCATTCCACTGTAGCACAAGATGGGTGCTTGTAGGCAAACCACCCTGCAGCGGCTGCTGGGGAGACAGACCCACTTGCCATGAGGAACCAATGCACACTATTGGAGCTGATCCTGCTCTGTCTCTTCTCTACGTAAGTAAAGCTTTATCCAGTGTTTGCACTTTTTCCTTGCCGACTCTGATACCAAGATGCAACGGGCAAAAGCATTTAGATTCCTTTCTTGAGACTGGTACACTGTATTCTGCCAGATACCAACCACTTTGGAAAACTATTTGACATTATGTATGCATGCTCTATGATCTAGTAATTCTACTCCCAGATAACATATCTAACAGATATATACATGTATGCCAAAAACCACATATAATAATTTCGTATTAGTGCTATTCATAAATCTTTACATTTTTAACAGTGCCAGAATATTTCACTATAAGGACACATGGTTAAATGGGTCTATTTCTCAATCACTATGCTGGGTACTTGGTAAGCCCTTATAATCCTGCAGTTCAAGTCCTTCAGTTCTGGGAAATGTTATCGAATTATTTTGTTAAGAATTCCCTCCTTTCCACATTCCTAATCAATCTTTTTGGAGCTGCTTATATTCAAGTATTATTCAAGTATTGGACCTCTGTCTGTCTTCTTCTTCTTTTTTTTTTTTGAGACAAAGTCTCGCTCTGTTATCCAGGCTGGAGTGCAGTGCCATGATCTTGGCTCACTGCAGCCTCTGCCTCCTGGGTTCAAGCAATTCTCCTGCCTCAGCCTCCCGAGTAGCTGGGATTACAGGTGTGCACCACCACGCCTGGCTAATTTTTGTATTTTTATTAGAGACGAGGTTTCACCATGTTGGCCAGGCTGATCTCGAACTCATGACCTCAAGTGATCCCTGTCTCGGCCTACCAAAGTGCTGGGGTTACAGGCATGAGCCACTGTGCCCGGTTTCTGTCTTATTTTCTTATCTTTTCTCTCCCATTTTCCATCTCTGCCCATTCTGAGACAATTGCTTAACTTGATTTTCTAATACTTCAATTGAAGTGGGTTTTTGTTTGTTTCCATTTCCTCTCATTATTTCTAAGAGACCATTTTGTTCATTTTGTGTGAGCGACAAGGTTGTGAGTGTTTTTGTTTAGCACCCATTTATGTTTGTCTTATTTTATTTCTCTGTGGCTTTTTTTTTTTTTTTTGAGACAAGGTCTCACTCTGTCACCCAGGCTGGAGTGCTGTGGTGTGATCTCAGAACACTGCAGCCTCAGCCTCCTGGGTTCAGGTGATTCTCCTGCCTCAGCCTCCTGAGTAGCTGCAGGTATGTGCCACCATGCCTGGCTAATTTTTGTATTTTTAGTAGAGACACGGTTTCACCATGTTGACCACGTTGGTCTCAAATTCCTGGCCTCAAGTGATCCACCCACCTTGGCCTCCCAAAGTGCTGGGATTACAGGTGTGAGCCACTGCGCCCCGCCTTGAGCTCTTTCTATTATGCTGATTCTCAATGTCCAATCCGACTCAGGTTTTAAGAAAGTATTCAAAAATTATCTCCGAGATGCATCTGTTTTAGATGGGTTCATCTTTATTTATACTTTTATGTATAAGTGAATATGATGTATGAAATTTTTAATTATCCTACAAAACTATATATTCAAAATTTCAATTTATTTGTTCCAAGATATATTTAGCTTTTAAACTTTTATCTTAAGAAAACAAATTTTGTTGTAAGCATTTATTTATTTATTATTTTTTTTTTTTTAGATGGAGTCTCGCCCTGTCACCCAGGCTGGAGTGCAGTGGTGCGATCTCAGCTCACTGCAACCTCTGCCTCCCAGGTTCAAGCAAGTCTCCTGCCCCAGCCTCCCGAGTGGCTGGGATTACTGGCGCGTGCCACTATGCCTTGCTAATTTTTGTATTTTTAGTAGAGACCGGGTTTCACCACATTGATCAGGCTGGTCTTGAACTCTTGATCCATCCGCCTCGGCCTCCCAAAGTGCTGGGATTACAGGCATGAGCCACCGCACCCGGCCTATTTATTTTTAATTTATTACTTTTTTGAGATGGAGTCTCGCTCTGTTGCCCAGGCTGGAGTGCAGGGGCATGATCTCGGCTCACTGCAACCTCCACATCCCAGGTTCAAATGATTCTCCTGCTTCAGCCACCAGAGTAGCTGGGACTACAGGTGCACATCACCATGCCTGGATAATTTTTGTATTTTTAGTAGAGATGGGTTTTCACCATATTGGCCAGGTTGGTCTCAAAATCCTGACCTCAAGTGATCCGCCCGCCTTGGCCTCCCAAAGTGCTGGGATTATAGGCATGAGCCTATAAGCCCATAGGTGGAAAAGAAAATTCTATAGCTGTAAAATGTAAACGTCTGGCCTGTTGTAAGCATTTAAAGTTTACAATTTTATAGCTATAGAATTTTCTTTTCCACAATTGTTGTTACTTAAGTTTTCAATGTAGCATCTATTTGAGTGCTTTCTACCTATGAGCTTATTCAAGTACTTAAAAGAAGCTCATCTAGAATCTCACATATAAAATGATGAAATAATGCTAAATGAATAGTTCCCAAGCTAGGGTCCCTACACATCTCAGTTTTCATGAAGGTAATAAAGACAATCTGTAAGCAGATTGTGGGCCACCATGCCTGGCCAAAAGTATAAATTTGTAAATGAAAACCAAGGGCAGTGCAAGGGCTAGACAGAAACCAATAAATCTAAAAGTGCTGAGGGTTTCTCAGGAGCTCTCCCAGAGCACCATCTGGTGGACATCTGGCAACTTTTACCAGTATCAATAAGGAGATGGACACAAGGTTCTACAAGCTGGTTACTCAAAAATCCCGTGGAAACTCTCTAAAGCTGCTGCCATCATTAGCTGACTACACATACCTGTATGAGGTCCAAGATTCCAAGTTCACTCTCTGACGAATCCACACAAAATACAAAGTAGAGGGTAGCATAGTGCCGGTAGATCAGTTTGTAGTCAGAGCCACCAATCAAACTGCAGAAGATGGGAAACATTTAAATGCCCACAGGTTAATTAAACACATCAAAAAGAAACCTTGTACCAAAGAATGAGAAAGGACCCACTGGAAAGGAGAACGCCAAATGCTAGAAGCAGGCCATTCTTACTAGGCGAATGGCAACCAAGTTTGGCAGAGGTACCTAAAGCCACCTTACCTCACCTCTTCTCCTGCCTATCCTCCCAGGGATCAATCATCTAAGTGAGCAATATCAGAAGCACAATAATTGAACTGCGCCCCAAAGAGAATTGTGTCTCTCCCTGAGCAGATCATGGTGAGACCAGTTAAAGTTGCATCAAGTACCCACCTGACAATTGAGTACTGCCAGAAGACGCAATAATGAAGGCCACTCACAAGTGGGTATATGGGGAGAAAAATGAAGCTGACAGTTTACCTTCCACCCTCCAAGAAGTTACAGATGTTGTCATCCCGCTTGAGGACTAGATGGAAAGTCTCTCGAACAATCTGCTGTTGAATTTCTTCTGGCTATGGAACAAAAAGATAAGTGAATCAGTGGGCAAGCCTGAAAAACTACATTCCATCCACGGGGATGGACAAGGGAAGAAGTGTTTCTAAGCTGGGAACATCTAAACATTTAATACTCGTTTCTAGAAATGATAAAAATGATGAGAAAAAATAAGAGTGAATCTATGAAAAACGGGTAACAATGCTCTGACACAGGAATTAAGAGAGGGTATATTTACCTAAATATCTAAGTCACTAACCATTACTGTCCTATAGGTAAGCTGATATTTAAACAAGAAAAGGAGCATTGATAAACTCTCATACAAAGTCAGAGAATAACTAGAAGGCCTGATCCTGAAATATTTTGTCTTCCCCTGGAAAACATCTCTGACAATGATGTAATAAATCTCAACAGGTCTAACATTTTAAGAAGGTCAAGATGTGGGCCAGGCACAGTGGATCATGCCTGAAATTCTAGCACTTTGGGAGGCCAAGCCGGGGAGGCGCGGGGGCGATCACAAGGTCAGGAGTTCGAGACCAGCCTGACCAATATGGTGAAACCCCATCTCTACTAAAAATACAAAAAAAAAAAAAAAAAAAAAAAAACAATTAGCTGGGCGTGGTGGCGCATGCCTGTAATCCCAGCTACTCGGGAGGCTGAGGCAGGAGAATTGCTTGAACCCAGGAAGTGGAGGTTACAATGAGCCGAGATCACGCCACTGCACTCCAGCCTGAGCAACAGAGTGAGACTCCATCTCAAAAAAAAAAAAAAAAAAAAAAAAAAAAACGGTCAAGAAGTAATCATGTAAATGTTTTAAAAAGTTGTATTGGCAAATACAGCTGCCATCTTTTGTACTGGTAATATAGATACTACATATAAGATGCTATGTTACTCACCAACAAAGTATTATTGAGAAAAATAGATTACAGATTAAAATTTTGAACACAGAGCTACAAATAAAATGTATTATTATTATTTTTAGACAGAGTCTTGTTCTGTTGCCCAGGCAGAGGTTGCACAGCTCATTGCAACCTCCACCTCCGGGTTCAAGCGATTGTCCTGCCTCAGACTCCCCAGTGGCTGAGATTACAGGTATGTGCCACCATGCCTGGCTAATTTTTGTATTTATAGTAGAGATGGGGTTTCACCATGTTGGTCAGGCTGGTCTTGAACTCCTGACCTCAAGTGATCCACCTGCCTTGGCCTCCCAAAGTGCTGGGATTACAGGTGTGAGCCACCATGTCTGGCCTTATTTTTTCACTTACTACGTGCATAAGAAAGCTCAACTCTGATGAAATCACTTTGATAATTCACCTTTGATTTAGAATTATACATATGAGTTTCAGAAGAAGTATGGTTAAAAAGGGTTAAGAGAGGGAGAAATCAGCAATTAAGACAGAAAATAATTTAAAACTCTAGAGCATTGCTTCTCAAATCTTCATTTGCAATGAATCAGCTGTGAATGCTATTAAAATAGATTTAGATTGAGCAGGTATCGGTTAAGTCCTGAGATGCAAGTCTAGTAAACACCCAGGCAATACCATTTCTGCTGGTCTGGGGACCACACTTTGAGTAACGAAGCATAAGAAAACCTTCAAATTGGACTTGCCCCAAGAGTTAGAAAATAGGTTCAAGTAATTTTAATCCTTTTCTTTCTGTAGCCCTGAATTTAGCTTTGAAATGGTTAGTTATTTAAAAGAAACAGAGAGGGGGGAGAAAAAAACAGGGAAAACGTAATTGTGGGGAAATTACTTTGACTCACATGGGTATGGAATGGCTCAAATGGGTATTTACTGAATGAATGAAAACTTGCTAATCATTGGTCACTACAAATTTGAGTAAATCAATCACTATTTTCCTCATTTCCATTTAAAGAACAAAGCTCACAGATGACAGGATGCTGTAAGAGACTAACTCTATATACTGCAAAATACAAAATATGCTAAGCATCAGCACTTTTTAAAACTGACAAACACATCTTTTGAACTAAAGCCTTTTATCTGACTCTGGGGGAAGTGGCAGCAGTGGGGAAGTGGTACGAAATGATGAGGCTACCTAATTTCTAGTTCAATAAAAAGGTAAACTACCAATTGCTTACATGCCTTAGTGATTTTAATAACCCCTCATATCTTTTTTAGTACTCTGTAGTTTTCAAAATGTAGTGCTCAACATCATTAGTCATTTTGGAAACTGAAATCAAAACCACAATGAGCTGGGTGCGGTGGCTCACGCCTGTAATCCCAGCACTTTGGGAGGCCAAGACGGGCAGATTACTTGAGGTCAGGAGTTCGAGACCAGCCTGGCCTACACAGCGAAACCCCATCTCTACTAAAAATACAAAAACTAGCCAGGCATGGTGGTGGGCACCTGTAATCCCAGCTACTCGGGAGGCTGAGGCAGGAGAATCACTTGAACCCAGGAGGCAGAGGTGGCAGTGAGCCGAGATCACGCCACTGCAGCCTGGGAGACAGAGTGAGACTCAGTCTCCGGGAAAAAAAAAAAGCCACAATGAGATACTACTTTACACCCACTAAAATGTCTTTAATAAGAAAGAAAGAAAGAAAGAAAGAAAGAAAGAAAGAAAGAAAGAAAGAAAGAAAGAAAGAAAGAAAGGGATGTGAAGAAACTGGAATCTTTATACATTGCTGATGGAAATGTAAAATGGTGCAGCCACTTGGAAAATTTGTCAAATAGTTTGCAGTTTCTCAAAATGTTCACCATAGTTACCATATGACCCAGCAATTCTACTCTTAGGTCTATAACCAAGAGAAATGAAGTCATAAGTCCACATAAAAACTTGCACAAGAATGTTCATAGCAGCATTAGTTAGAAGAGCCAAAAAGCAGGAATATCAACTTATAAATTGACAATCAAAATATGGCATATCCATATAATGGAATATTATTCAGCCATAAAAGAAATGAAGAACATCAGATACATGCTACAACATGGATGAATCTTGAAAACATTATACTACATGAAACATGGCAGACACAAAAAACCCACTTATTTATTATTCCATTTATATGCAACGGAATAGGCAAATTCTATTTGCCATTCCAGAATAGGCAAATTCCTGCCATTCTGGAACTGGCAAATTTAGAGGGAAAGAGACTCTCTGGGGCTGGGAGAGTCATGGAGAAATAGGAAATAGGGAGTGACTGCTAATGGGCAGAGGTTTCTTTTTGGGGTGATGAAAATGATCTAAAATTGATTGCGGTGATAGTTACACATCTTCTGTGAACATGCTAAAAAACACTGAATTGTTCCCTTTAAATAGGTAAACTGGGGCCGGACACAGTGGCTCATGCCTGTAATCCCAGCACTTTGGGAGGCTGAGTCTGGTGGATTGCTTGAGCCCAGGAGTTCAAGACCAGCCTGGGCAACATAGAAAGACCCCATCTCTGTAAGTAAATAACATAAAATAAATAAGTAAACAGTATAGCATGTTAGTTTTATCTCAATAACCCTGTTAGAAAAAAACTAGGGGGGAAATTTGCATACACACAAATGTAAATACAAATAGTTACGCTGAATACTCATATATATATATATATATATATTTTTTTTTTTTTTTTGAGATGGGAGTCTCGATCTTTCGCCCAGGCCTGAGTGCAGTGGCGCTATCTTGGCTCACTGCAAGCTCCGCCTCCTGGGCTCACGTCATTCTCCTGCCTCAGCCTCCTGAGTAGCTGGGACTTGCAGGTGCCCGCCACCGTGCCCGGCTAATTTTTTGTATTTTTAGTAGAGACGGGGTTTCACCGTGTTAGCCAGGATGGTCTTGATCTCCTGACGTCGTGATCCGCCCGCCTCGGCCTCCCAAAGTGCTGGGATTACAGGTGTGAGCCACCACGCCCGGCCTGAATACTCATATTTTTACCTCGATGTAATCTACTTAATAAAATGTAATCCAGCTTTAAAAATCTTATGAAGGAGTAAAATTATTTTTTGATTTCTAATTGACAAAAGACAGAATAAAAGTCTGAAAAGGGTTTATTAACTTGTCAATAGACGCAAGAGTAGAAAAGGTGGAGCTGAAGCCTGAACACGTTTTCTGGCTCTTTCCCCTCTTCAGTTTCACCAGTCCCCCAGTTATGTAACATTTTGAAACCCCGCCATGAAGAAATACAATCTTGGAAGACAGGAAGCAAATACTGATGTTTATGTGTTTGCAAAGGAACGTGTTGGGGAAATTCAAATTTACGTAATCATTTATTGAGCCCTTATGCGGCAGCATTTATAATTTCTCATCATTTTTCCACTTTTAAACTGATTTTCTTCAACCCTACAGAATGAAGGGTATCTAGTCTCTGGAAAGTCCCAGCCAACACTGAAGCAAAATAATTCCAAAAAAAAAGAACTTTTCCAGACCCTCTGCTATAACAAAAACTTTCAGAAACTTAGTATTTCTTCCTCATGAAACTGTGGTCAACAACCAAAAAGATGACAGAATGTGACTTCAATCATTCAAGTTCTCATCGAGGCACACTCCCCACTATCGCTTCTATCTCGTTCCCAGAGACCCAAGGGAAAATGTCACAAAACGGCACAGAAATGCCAGGATCAAGAAAAGGGTCAGAGAGAGCGGAGGCACTAGGGCGGGAGACAGAAGGCCTGGCACCGGCCTGCGCCTAGGTTAAGTGCTTAAGTAGGGTGAGGGTCATGCTCGGTGCAGGAGCCCCAGGTGACCAAGAAGCGGTGCCCCCGGGCGCCGAGAGGCCAAAGAGGAAGGAAGAGATAGTGGGCGCCCTGAAGGGGCGTGGTGAAGCCGGGCTGCACTCACGAAACGCTGGTAGAAGCGGACTAGCCGCGGCTTCCCATGGTTGTTGAAAACCAGAATCGCCTGAATCATCTTTGCCAGCCACGGTTCTCTCAGCACCGGCTACTCCCAGAAAGCGCCTCCTTCCGCCACAAGACGGCCACTTCCGGTTGGTGCGCTGCTGAGAGCGGCACTCGGAAACTTGGCCCCGGCGCTCAGGAGCCCTAGCACCCAAGGGTCCGGCCTCTTTGACGCCCTGGAGAGGGCTGCGGGGTCCCCTGCGGAGGGCAGGTGCGGATGCCGAGGAGCGTGGTCACCTCGGCCAGCGTCGGTTGGCCGGTCAGGATGCGAATCCGGATCTGTGTCCCTCGCCCAGACCGACGGCTGGCCCCAGAAGCCGAAACTTGACGAACAGCCGGGTTGCCAAAACGGAGAGGCGGCGGAAGCTTGTCTTTCTCACCGTCCGCTCCAAATCTTGCACTCCCGCCATCCTCTTAGCGCTCGCAGAACGTTCCGCGGAGTGGAGACCTTGGTCATTCGGCCGTTCCTCGGTTAAGGAACATTTCGTTCATTTTTATTTTTCAGTATTACAATGCTGCAGTGTATTACGTAGCTGTCTCTCCGTGCAGATGGGCTGTTCCTCCATGGTAGACGGTGAATGGTGGAATTAAGGAATTTTTAGTGCATTTCCATTTAAAATCCCAAATCGATCAAGTTCTTATTTTTGTTTGTTCTTTTAATGACCCAGTGTGGGTGAAGTGGAACACGTCCGTATACTGCAGATGGAGCAGCGGATACAGCTGCAAATCGATCCAGAGGACTGTTTGGCAATATGGATCAGAAGTCTTAAAAATATGTAACAGTTCGGGCGCGGTGGCTCACGCCTGTAATCCCCGCACTTTGGGAGGCCGAGGCGGGTGGCTCACTTGAGGTCAAGAGTTCGAGACCAGCCTGGCCAACATGGTGAAACCCCGCCTCTACTAAAATTACAAAAATTAGCCGGGTGTGGTGGCGCGCGCCTGTAGTCCCAGATACTTGGAGACTGAGGCAGGAGAATGGCTTGAACCCAGGAGGCGGAGGTTGCAGTGAGCTGAGATAGCACCACTGCACTCCAGCCTGGGTGACAGATATATAACACAGATATATATAACATTAGACTTAGCGTTTCCAGCTCTAGAATTTATGATAAAATGATTGTGGATGTGTGAAAAGATGTAGCCTCAGGAACATACATTTCTGCTAGAGTATCTTCAGAACAGTAAAAAAAAAGAAGAAGAAAAAAATATGTATCTCAGCAGTGTTATTACAGGGGAAATGGGAAGAAAATTATTACAAAAATGAGAAATTGGTTAAGTGCATTGTTCTACATGAATATGAGAAATATTAAATAGGTAATAAAAATCATGCTGGGAAAGATTTATTATACAGAAGTGTTCATGACATCTGTTAAGCTAAAAGATTACACGAAGTATGTACAGGGACAACCCACTTTGCACAAGATTGGAGGCAAATACACCAAAATATGAATAATGTATCTGATGGAATAGCAGAGTCAGGGTGTTTGATCTGTACAGGACCCTGGAACCACACTGCCCTGATTCAAAGCATGGTTCTGCGGACTGCCTGGGCACCCTGGGCAAGTTACCCCTTCTGTAGAAAAGGTGTAATATCAGTTTCTTAAACTGTAAAACTGGAAAATGAGTCTACTGACTGCAGACAGTTGTTATAAACACCAAGGGAGTTAGTATAATATTTGTAAGCACTTGGAACAGTGCATGGCACATAACTGAGTACCACATAAGTGATTTAAAAACATCTTTGGGTGGTAGGATTATCAAGTTTTCCTTTTTTTCCTTCAAAGAAATATGTACTACTTTTGCAGCCAGAGTTTTGGGGTTTGCTTGTTTGTTTTTCAGAGACAGGGTCTTACCCAGGTTGGAGTGCAGTGGCACAGTCATACCTCACTGTAATCTCAAACTGCTGGCCTTAGGGGATCCTCCAGCCTCAGCCTCCCAAACCGCCACCATGCCTAGTCCAGTTTTGTTGTTTTTTTTTTTTTTTGAGGTAGAGTCTCACTCTGTTGCCCAGGCTGGAGTGCAGTGGCACGATCTTGGCTCACTGCAACCTCCATCTCCCAGGTTCAAACAGTTCTCCTGCTTCAGCCTCCCCAGTAGCTGGGATTACAGGCACATGCCACCATGCCCAGCAAATTTTTGTATTTTGTATTTTTAGTAGAGATGGGGTTTCACCACATTGGCCAGTCTGGTCTCAAACTCCTGACCTCAAGTAATTCACCCATCTCAGCCTCCCAAAGTGCTGGGATTACAGGCATGAGCCACTGCGCCCGGCATGGCCCAGTTTTTAAATAAATAAAAACCCAAAGTCAGTTGCACTGAAACTTGACAAAATGTTTAAAATGTTGAGGAAGAATATCAAAGAAAATTCTGAAACAGAATTATGAAGAAGAACTAGCTCTGCCAACTATGAAAACCTACTTTGATGGTTCAAATTGTAATTATAGAAAGACTAACTGAAATATTATAAGTAATTTAGGCACAAAATAATTTTAATATGTGATGTAGGAGTGGGAAGGAATTCAGTAAATACTATTAGGATAACTGGTTAGCAATTTGAAAATAAGTAGTTAAGTATAAAACCAGACAATAACCTAAATAGAAGAAAATGAAATTGAATAATATCCAAAAATCTGTATTATCTTAGAAGCAATAAAAATCACAAAACATCAACAGATATATAAAGTTTTTTTTATAAAAAGCATTATTTAATGGAAAAATCGTTGTTAAAATATGGCAAATGGTTATATTTAAAATACAAATAACTGATCGACTAAAAAGATAACACTCCCCAGTAGATAAATGGACAAAAGAACGAATAACAAAAGGAGAAATACAGTTAGGAAAAGGAAAAAATGTTTAAGCTCACTATAAGTGAGGGAAAGGCAAATTAAAATATATTAAAATATTATTTTCACCTCATCAAAGATCATTTTAAAAATGTTTTCATACCCAATTCTGACAAGGGCAGTATAAAAATGGTTCTCCCCTACATTGCTGGTGAAATTATGGTTTAGAACAACCCTTTTGGGAAGAAATTTGGCAATATAACAAGAACTTTACAAAAGATTTCTAGATTCTCAGTAATATGACTCCTGGGCATCTGTTCCTAAAGAAATAACCCAAAAATATAGTTAGAGGTGGGGAATTAAGGGAACTATATAATTTTCAACATTTTTGGAAACATTAATTCTGTTAGCCACACAGGGATCAATTTTAAATATCCAGAAGTTGGACCATGACAGAACTATCCAATGGTAGCAATCTTAAAAATAATGGTTACAGGTGGGCGCAGTGGCTCACACCTGTAATCCCAGCACTTTGGGAGGCTGAGGCGGGAGGATCACTTGAGATCAGGAGTTCAAGAAAAGCCTGGCTGACATGGTGAAACCCTGTCTCTACTAAAAATACAAAAACTAGCCGGGCTTGGTGGTGTGTGCCTGTAATCCCAGCTACTCGGGAGGCTAAGGCAGCAGAATAGCTTGAACCCGGGAGGCAGAGGTTGCAGTAAGCCAAGATCGCGCCATTGCACTCCAGCTTGGGCAACAAGAGCAAAACTCCATCTCAAAAAAAGGAAGAAAGAAAAATGGTTACAAAGACTATGCAGCAACATGGAAAGTGATTATGTGTGGGCAGTGTTACAACAACTACTTACAAGCATTACAGATGTTTTAGAATTTGTCTAGCAGGTTTTCCTGTTTGTACCAGAAAACCCCTATGCAAATTTACAAAAACCAAAAACTATGTACGCAAATTACATGCTAAAAAACCCAAACACTAAAAATTATGAACATGACTGAGTGAAACTATGAGTCTTTTTTTCCCCTTTAAATATATTTCCTAAACGCATTGCTATTTGTGGACCAACACAGCCCTTCCCAAACCGTTTCTCAGAACAGCTGTCCCATGAAGTGCTCCTCACAAAAACGGGTTCTATGACCAAAGAAATGTGGGAAATACGTAATCATACCCTGTCCTGAAGAGTTACAGTAAATGTTAGTACAGTTAAAGCTCCAAGAAATCCTACAGAAATGTTTGAGTTTAACATTATGTTTGTTCCAACAAATTAGATCATAGAAACACCACCACTTGTTGTTTCTAGCCCTACTAACAACCTGTGGAAGATCCCTCGGGCTGGTCTGAAAGGATGGCCCCAGAGCTCTTAAGGAGGAAGCGAGCCGAGAAAGGAGGGTTGTGACATTGTGATGAGCTCTGAGTTGTATTAAGGAATTTGAACTTTTCATCTGGGGAGTAATAGGATCCAGTCTAGCTTCCGAAAGCTGCCCCTGCCGGCCACATGGGGGCCCCTGAAAGCAGGGTTTCAGCCCTGCTGTATGTCCTCAGCTCCCCACAGGTGTATCTAGGAAGGCTTCTGCCCTGGCTGGGCCTGCCCTAATGCCTGAACCAGTCCTGACCAGAGCAGGATGTGTGGCAAAATCAGGGGCTTTGGCCTCACCATCTGCCCATGCAGATGCCCATGTAGCCTCTGAGCCACAGCAGCTTCCTATTTTCTCCCTTCCTAATCCCTACTCCTAGGGAAAAGGATTTTGCCTCAATTTCCCTACCTGCTGAGCCTGGGACCCTATTCTTTTTTTTTTTTTTTTTTTTTTTTGAGACAGGGTCTCACTCTGTTGCCCAGGCTGGAGTGCAGTGGCAATCTCAGCTCACTGCAACCTCCACCTCCCAGGTTCAAGAAATTCTCGTGCCTCAGCCTCCCAAGGCACCGGAACTACAGGCATGTGCCACCATGTCCGGCTAATTTTTGTATTTTTTGGTAGAGACGGGGTTTCACTGCGTTGATCAGGCTGGTTTAGAACTCCTGACCTCAAGTGATCCTCCCACCTCGGCCTCCCAAAGTGCTAAGATTATAGGCGTGAGCTACTGCACCCGACCCTGGGGCCCTGTTTATCCTCAACCCACTTGGTTTTCCCATCCCTAGGGAGCTAGTTTCAGTTCTCTATACTTCTTAGCCACAGGCTAGGCTGCTGCTAAACAGCAGGTCACCCAGAAACATAACATCACTACTTGTGCACCACAGCACTGCCACTCACCCAGAATCTGGGCATCATTCTTGATCCCTTCATGTCCCCCCAGGTCCTGTTGATTTTGCCCCCTGAATACCCCTCAAACCATTCTCTTCTTTCCATCTGCCCTGCCACTGCTATAGACCAAACCCCTCTAGCCTCTCACCCAGGCAACTGCAGCAGTCTCCTAAAGGAGCTCCTCACCTCCAGTTGCTCTGCAGTCAAGTGACCTCTGAAACACAGATCAGATCTTCTCACCATGGGATCACTGGCTTCCAGGATGTTAAGGATAAAGTCCCCAATTCCTTAACATGCGTGAGGATGCCATGCCCAATCTCCAGCCTCATCTCAAACACCAGTCCCCATTCTCTGAGCTCCAGACACAATGGTCTTTCCCTTCCTGAAGCCCCTCCAAGACACCCCGCCCTTTTTGTTGCGTTAGGACCTCTCCTATTGACACACTGAGCCTCCTTGTTTGGAATGGTGACCTGTCCATATAAGTTTGTCATACCCTTTGGGCACAGTGCTTTAGATAGCAGGAAGTCTAAAGACACTGGGTGACTCTACCCCCAGTCAGTGTCCCCAGCTATCCTTCTGCTTAACCACCTCCCTGGCCACCCCCATGGCTGAGGTCCCAGCATGGCCTGCCTGTGAGAAAGTCCCATTCAGACCCAGAACACCAGTGAAGTGGCTACCACATCCTCTGGCCCGTTTCCAAGACCTTTCTGAAGGGCAAGGAAGCAGGGGACAGTGGAAGGAACATAAGGTTTGCTTTTGACAGCTCTGGGTTTGAATCCTGATTCTGCTACTCATTAGCTGTGTGATTCTGGGCAGGTTGCTTAACCTCTCTGAGACCCTTTTCCTGCTCTGTAATATGAAGAGTCCTGTAGTTAAGAATGTGGGCTTTGAAATCTGAGTGCTTGGGTGTAAATTCCTCTTGCCACTGTATACTATCCTAGAGCTCTGAGCTTTAGTCTCATGAAAAAATGGGGATAATAATCAGTACCTCATGGACTGTTGTGACAAGTAAGATATTATAAGTGCTTAGCACAAGTATGAGTAATTATTATCATGGAAATCATCTAGCACTGTGTTCGACACATTAGAGGGACTCCGTAATTATTAGTTCACCACCACCCTCTCTTTTCCCAAGTCAAGCAAGATCCACATGCCACCAAGTCCTGACAATATGGAGACTTCAACTCCAGGTCTCTTCACAGATCTGGGTATGGGTATACTACCCAAAAGGCAATGTTCATGACCCAAGAGAAATGGCTTCCTTCTCATAGGAACATTGCTCAGCTGAAAGGCCGTTTACACCTGACAATAACCCAGTAAGGGTGGAGGAATTCCTTTCTGAAGATTTACTCATTCATAAAAAGTTCTCCAGGTACAAAACAACAACAGAAAAGGGATTCTCATAACTGTAGCCTGGCAGAGTGAGTCTGAGAGATGCGGACCAGCCAGCCACACCTGGGAATGCTGTTGGCCTCTCTGAGAATGGCATCTAACAGGAAAGCAGCCAGGGATGTCAGATGACAGAAACCCCTGAGGTGGCATGGGATCACTGTGGGAATAAAGAACTGGCAACTCAAGGTGGGAGGAAGGTACAAGGGACATGGAGGCTTGAAGCAGGATAGTACAGGCTACAACACAGAGTGCTGAGGAAGGGGTGGGTGGGGAAGGAAAGCAGGAAACAATGAGAACAGAGGAAGAGCCCCGCTAACTTCTCTCAGCTGCTCTGCGTTTAGGCAAGGGATATTCCCCACTCCGCACCAATACCAGGTCCAGTTACTCTCAGGCTGTCCTAGGGTCTCTCCCACCACCTGCCTCCAAAAACAAGGCTGCTATCCAGGGCCAGCGTCAACATGAGGCCGGGTGTGGTGGCTCATGCCTGTAATCCCAACACCTTGGGAGACGGAGGTGGGTGGATCGCTTGAGTCCAGGAGTTTGAGATCAGCCTGGGCAACATAGTGAGACCTCCATCTCTAATATTTTTTTCAGGGTCATCATGTAATGCCTAGGAAGGCTAGACTCACATGCAGGGAGGGGCCCTCCATGAGCCACAGCATGGGGCCCTACCACCAACACAGTGGTCATGGGTTTGGTTTTAGCAGAACTTGTTCAAAGAGTATTCCAAGGTGGCTATGGGGAAGAACCAGGTAAGACTTGGCAGACTGTTCTCTCCAGCTCCAGAGTAGAAGTTCATGGAAGAAATTTTCCACAATGCTACAGAAGGTGCTGGTGCCCCCGGAGGCAGCCATGTCCCTCAGTCATCCTAGAGAAATCCAAGGGGAGAGATGTGGAGACAGCACATGTCATAAATGTCACTGCAAGTTATCAGACAAACAAGGGTTCAATCGCGTGCTACCTGTGGGGCCCATGAGTGCTTGCCTGGGCCTCACCTCATTAGAGCTGGCCCGGCAGCTCCAACAGCTCTTGGACCGTTTTTCAGTCCAAGACTCGCTTTATGAAGACAAAAAGGAATCCAGACACTCTCATCTGCGTGCCCCTGCTTTCTCTGGCAAAAGACATCATCTCCATCACCTAGATAAATAGTGCATTTTTCTGTGACTTCTTTGCTTTAAATGTTCATTTTGAGGCCAGGTGCAGTGGCTCAAGCCCGTAATCCCAGCACTTTGGGAGCCTGAGGCAGGTGGATCACCTGAGGTTGGGAATTCGAGACCAGCCAGACCAACATGGAGAAACCCCATCTCTACTAAAAATACAAAATTAGCCAGGCATGGTGGCGCATGCCTGTAATCCCAGCACTTTGGGAGGCTGAGGCAGGAGAATCGCTTGAACCTGGGAGGCAAAGGTTGCAGTGACCTGAGATGGCACCATTGCACTCCAGCCTGGGCAATAAGAGTGAAACTCCATCTCAAAAAAATAAAATAATAAATGTTCATTTTGGGGCCTTTTGACATCAGTTCAAGTCTTTGGGTAAAATATACTTCAGAAAAACAACTGTGAACCTGGGCAACATGGCAAGACCTCGTCTCTACAAAAAATAAAAAAATTAGCCAGGCATGGTGATGCCCGCCTATAGTCCCAGCTACTTGGGAGGATCATTTGAGCCCAGGAGTTGGAGGCTGCAGTGAGCCATGATCGTGCCATTGCGCTCCAGCCTGGGCAACAGAATGAGGCTCCATCTCCAAAAAAAAAAGAAAAGAAATGAAAAGAAAAGCAACTGTGAATAGGCTGAGGATCAACGAGGGGACTGACTCTCAGCAAAACAAAAACCAGTAAGGACCAAGTCAGCCATTCTCCAGACACTTCAGGCAAGGAGCCCAAACCAAAGGAGGAAAAACTACACGTTCAGTTGTTCAACTGCCTCAGCATGGTTAATGTATTCACCCGAAGTAGAAATGTTTTGAGATTTAATGACCATCATTAATATCCCTCTGCACCCCGTCCTTCCTACCACTTGGGAATCTTTGGGGAATAGTTAGGTTCAGAGCCACCTACAAGAAAGGTCCAAGGTTGTCATTCTTCATACCTTAGAGGAATTTTCCTGAAGCTAACACACTCCCAGGTGTTTCACAGAATTCCACTAAAGCTGGGGGTAAGATTCATCCTGTCGTCTTCTCATCCTACCCACAACCTCAACCAGTATGTACCATGCTCCTGCCAGGAGATACATCCGCACCAACACCAGGTACCTACCCACTCCTCGTCCTCTGCCCCGTCCCCCTGCTCTCGGATCTCCGCTGCAGCCGCCTCCGAACACTTTTGGGCCATGATGTTGTCTGTCCAGGATGCCCCTGTCTTTCCATCACCAGCGAAATTACACTTGGTCACTGTTCCAGCCTCAAGTTTGGCCAATGAATCTGAAAGAAGAGATGAAGTTGAATGTCCTCTGTCCCTGTGGCAGAAACATAGTGAGGGCTGGGCCCATTATGGTGGGGTCCCCTAGGCCTGGGTTAAACTACTGTTTTCTCCAGGCCTAGATGTGGTCAGTGAGCCCCTGGGTGGGACCCCCAAGGTATGGTGGGGAGAGTCGCTCACAGGAACCATGGGATTGGGTGGCACCCGAGGATCCAGGCTGTCGAGCCTAATGGTCCTAGGGCACTTGTGCAGGGATTTAGGAGTAAATCTCGAGGGCTTGGTCGTGTCCCCGTGGAGGCCAGCCTTTGCCTGCTCCCATGAGCTCTAGGCAGAAGGGAGGCCGAGAACCCCTATGGGCCACAGGAACGGTGGGCCACAGGGAGGGTTGCACTGCTCACCCGGGAAGGGACCATTGCCCCGAGTCTTCAGCCGTACCCCGGCCCCCAGCTCGAGCTCCATCGCCTCCATCTCCGACTCGGGCATCCAGAATGCAACTGTGTGGTCGGGGGTGAGGCTCTCTGTCAGCGCCAGCAGCTCTGGCTTGTTGACCAGCCCCTTCAGCGTCTCGGGCGTGAGCCTGTCAGTGTCCCCTTTGGCTTCCACCTCTGCAGGCACAGAGCACAGGAGGGTCATTATCACTGTGGCAGCAAGCACTTCCGGAGGGCCTCTCAGGAGCCAGGTGAGGGCTGAGTGTTTCCAAGCTCAGTCACCCGGAGGCTGGGACTCAGTGCCCATTCTGCAAGTCCTCATCAAGGGACTCCACAGCAGAGGCGGACAGGCATGGGCTGGGGACAGGCAGCCTGGTGCAGATCTGGGCTCCACAATAACTTAGGCAAGTTACATCACCTCTCTATACCCGAAAAATAGGATAAAATCAGAACCTACCTGACAGGACTGACGTGACGTATAAAGGAAATAAAGTATGTAGCACAGCGCCTGGCACATGGACCCCTCGGTGAGCGTTCATATGTTTTCACTATTCCCATCTTACAGATGAGAAAACTAAGGCTTAGAGAAGTTCAGTAATTAGCTCAAGGTCACACAGTAGTAGAGGAGGCAGGATTCAAAGCACCCCAACACAATTCCATCTTGAGACCCCGGTGGCCACGCAGGGTTCTCTCCAGGCTCTCAGGGTCTACCTGGCTGGGGTGAGGTCTACTGGAACCAGGAGTAAACTCTGGTAGTCCCCCTCCTCTCTCCTGGCCCTGGCAGAGTTCATGGGCTAAGGGAGGAGTCCCAAATCCAGGTGCTGGATTAGGGAAGGGGCACTCCCGGACTGTGAAGTGGGCCCAGCCTCCCAGGGCTGGGTGTTCACAAGGCCACACCCCAGCACAGCAACCCCAGAGCTTGTCCCACAGGCTGCCTGCGCCACACCAAGCCCAGGTGGCTGCACTTCGCTGGAGAACATCCCAGCCAACCCATGAACACATTTCATGGAGCACATTCCATTCATGGCGTACGACCTGAGCCAACCTCTGTCAGGGATGCCTTCTGGGACTGCAGAGGTGGCTGCTCCCACACGACTGCTCCATTCTCAGCCCTCTGCCCCGACACCCTCTAGACAGAGCATCTCACTTTCTTTGCAAGGTAACAGAAGCCATCAAGTGGGGCCTGTCACTTCCCACTTTCCTGACCACTTACCTGTCAACTCACTTTTTTTTTTTTTTTTTGAGATGGAGTCTCGCTTTGTCACCCAGGCTGGAGTGTAGTGGTGCAATCTCGGCTCATTGCAAGCTCCACCTCCTGGGTTTGAGCAATTCTCCTGCCTCAGCCTCCTGAGTAGCTGGGATTACAGGCATGCACCACTACACCCGGCTAATTTTTGTATTTTTGGTAGAAACGGGGTTTCACCATGTTGGCCAGGCTGGTCTCAAACTCCTGACCTCAGGTGATCCACCCACCTCAGCCTCCCAAAGTGCTGGGATTACAGGCATGAGCCACCACACCCAGCCGTCAACTCACTTCTGACCACACAAAACATCTCCTCTTTCCTTCTGTCTCAAAGGATAGGAGGCCTCTCCTCCTGCCTCAAGCCAACTCCTCCATCTGGGCTGCAGACAGACCCCTTCCTACCTCCTGAGGACATGTCTCTCTCTCCCCTCTCCTTGACCTTTCCTCAAGGCCTTCCTGTGTTCTGGCTTTGATACCTACTGCTCCAGACCCCGTGTACCCCCACCAGAGTCACTGGTGAGCTCTTAACCTGCAAACCACTTGGATGCTTCATATCTCAGACCTAACTAACCCTTGGGCAGTGCCTGACCCCACTGCTAGCTCCTCACGCCTGTTCCCCTTGGCTTCGCGGGGCTTTAGAGACATGACACCTGCCCCATCCCTCGGACCTTTCATCGGCTCCATCTCCTGCTCTTCCTTCTCCATCCATCTCCTATTGTTGCTGTTTCCCAAGACAACCTCCTGGGCCCACTTCTTTTCTCCTCTGGGTAACTTGGTCCACTTCCGTAGCTTCAATACCCTCAATGTGCTGCAGCCCAGTTCTCTCTCCAAGTTCTAGAACTGTCCTCCAAAGCCTCAGTGGACCTCTACCCAGCAGTGCTCCTGGCAACTCAAACTCAGTGTGTTCCAAACAGACCTCCTCCCCACAGACCTCTCACCCCTCCATTCCCCAGAGCCTGGCACCCATGCCCAACCCCTGGCATCATCACGACTCCTTCCTCTTCCTCCCCAGTAGCCAAGCCAACACTGAGGCCACTGTGCCTCCTCTAGCTTGAGCTGCTCCAGTCTCTGCACTCCCCCGACAGGTCCTTAATCCTGGCCTTCTTATCTCGGTCCTAGGTGACCCTAACAGCTTTTTCACAGGCCTCGCTGGGCTCCAGGCTATTTGCCTCCCTGGAGATTTTCAAACACAGACCTGATCACATCACCTGCCTACTTAAAACCACTCACTACAGGGCTGCCCTGCACCCTCGGTTAGAGTTGAGCTCTTCAGTGCCCGCCCCTCCTGCTGCCTGCCCTGCATGGCTTCTCATACCTCGGTCAGGAACTCTTCAGCTTCCAGGCATTGGGCACCCTCTGCCTCTCTGAACACCCTGCAAATCCCTGGCACCTGGCTAACCTCTGCTTATCTTTCAGGATTCCGTCCTGTTATTCCCTGCTCCAGGGCGTCCCCAGCCATGCCTGCTTGGGCTCAGCACCTTTCACGGGATCCAGGCCCGGGCCTGTCCATCTCCTCTACTGGACTGAGAACATTTCAAGTATATGACTGGGTCTTGTTCACCCCTGGACCCCTCAGTATGTGGCACAAGGGCTGGCACATGATACAGATGGTCCCTAATGTTCAGAGAGTCAATGAGTAACTGAAGGTATGAATGAATAAAGTGATAGAGTCCCACTCAACCTCAAAACCTTCTCACCCAGGGGCAGACAGCAAAGAGGCCCTACCAGAGACAAAATTAGGAAGAAGAACAAGATCATGGAGGGCCTGCTATGGTTGGAATGTATCCCCCAAAATTCATATGTTGACAGGAGGCTGAGGCAGGAGAATCGCTTGAGCCCAGGAGGCGGAGGTTGCAGTGAGCCAAGATAGAGCCACTGCACTCTAGCCTGGGGGACAGAGCCAGACTTTGTCTTAGACAGAAAAAGAAAAGGAAAAAAAAAAAAGTCAAACTCAGCTGTCTTTCCTCCACTGATGGAGTATGGACATAATGCCTAGAAGTAAAGTGGCCATCAAAAAGTAGTATTATTATTATTACTATTTTTTTTTTTTTGAGACAGAGTCTCACTCTGTCACCTAGGCTAGAGTGCAGTGGTGCAATCTCGGCTCACTGCACCTCCGCCTCCTGGGTTCAAGTGATTCTCCTGCCTCAGCCTCCCAAATAGCTGGTATTACAGGTGCACACCACCACGCCCAGCTAATTTTTGTATTTTTAGTAGAGATGGGGTTTCACCATGTTCACCAGGCTGGTCTCGAACTCCTGACCTCAAGTAATCCACCCACCTCGGCCTCCCAAAGTGCTGGGATTACAGGTGTGAGCCACTGCACTCGCCCTAAAATTTTTTTAAAAAAGAAAAAAATCATATGTTGAAACAATCACCAATGTGATAGTATTAAGAGGTGGGACCTTTAGGAGGTGAGTAAGTCATGGCATATGAGTGGGATGAGTGCCTTTATAGAAGAGGTTGAAGAGAGAGCTGCCTTGCCTTCTGCCATGTGAGGACTCAGCAAGAAGGCGCCATCTCTGAAGCGCAAAGCAAGTCCTCACCAGTCACTGAATCTGTTGGCACCTTGACCTTGGACTTCCCCACCTCCAGAACTGTAAGCCAGACATTTTTGTTCTTAAGCAGGTGCTGTGGCACACACCTACAGTCCCAGCTATTCTGGAGGCTGAGGAGGGATGATCACTTGAAGACTGTAGTGCGCTATGATTGCACCTGAGAATAGCCACTACACTCCAGCCTGGGCTACATAGCAAAACCCAGCCACTAAAAACGCACAAAGAAATAAAACTTTTAAAAATTAAAAATAAACACATTTCTATTGTTAATAAATCACCCAGCCTAAGGTATTTTGTTATATAGCACGAATGGACTAAGACCCCAGAACAAAATGAGGATTTGGGCAGTAAAACGGAGACCGCCTAGGGCCTGGCCTGGGCTCTGCACAAAGGCAGTTAGAGCCCAAAGCCAGGTTTGTGGATGATTCCGCCAGATACAGGAAATGGCAGGAGGTGGGAAGGCCAGCCTGGCCCCTGGGATGGAGGGGAGGGAACGGGGATCCTCTGAGTGAATGGGAGCCAGGAAGGAGTCCAGCCCCAGGGGTGGGTGTGGAAGCCTCAGGCCACACACAGGGCTTCAGCGTCAAGCAGGCTGAAAAGACACTTTCCGGGGGCCTAGAGGCTCAGAAGACAAAGGCTGCCACACTGCAGGAGGGCCCTGAGGGAGGGCAGAGGATAGGATACCTACTGTAGGACGACATGAGGAAGCCCGTGTTCACCTTCCTGGTGGCGCTGAAGTTGGGCTCGATTTCATTTCCCTTGGCGTCGAATTTACGGCGATGGATGTGACTGGGCTGGATATACAGCACGTAGTATCGCTCCTGGGGCCAGGCAGACAGATAGTGAGGGAGGCGGCCTCATCCCACAACACACACACTCTGGGCTCTGGCTGCAGCCCCGCCAACCTCACATCTACCCTAGAAGCCCACCTCAGCTCCAAAAGATGTTCAAGTTAGGCAGATGCTCCCCCCACCCCCAAATAATTTATTCATTCATGGGTTCACAAGAGCACCTACCACACATAATGAGCCCTGCTAGAAGTTCCTAACAGGGCAAGCCCAGGGCTTCCACACAACCAAAGACAAAAAGTATATATAGAAAACCATGGCCGGGCGCAGTGGCTCACGCCTGTAATCCCAGCACTTTGGGAGGCCGAGGCGGGTGGATCACGAGGTCAGGAGATCGAGACCATCCTGGCTAACACGGTGAAACCCCGTCTCCATTAAAAATACAAAAAAAAAAAAAAAAAAAAAAATTAGCTGGGCGAGGTGGTGGGCGCCTGTAGTCCCAGCTACTCGGGAGGCTGAGGCAGGAGAATGGCGTGAACCCCGGGGGGCGGAGCCTGCAGTGAGCCGAGATCGCGCCACTGCACTCCAGCCTGGGTGAAAGAGCGAGACTCCGTCTCAAAAAAAAAGAAAACCATAACTTGGGCTGGGCGCAGCGGCTCACGCCTGTAATCCCAGCACTTTGGGAGGCAGTGGAGGGTGTATCATGAGGTCAGGAGTTCAAGACCAGCCTGACCAGCATGGTGAAACCCCGTCTCTACTAAAACTACAAAAAATTAGCGGGCGTGGTGGCAGGCGCCTGTAATTCCAGCTACTCGGGAGGCTGAGGCAGGAGAATCGCTTGAACCTGGGAGGCGGAGGTTGCAGTGAGCCCAGATCGTGCCATTGCACTCCAGCCTGGGCAAAAGAGCGAGATTCCGTCTCAAAAGAAAGAAAGAAAATCATAACTCGGCCAGGCGAGGTGGCTCACGTCTGTCATCCCAGCACTCTAGGAGGCCGAGGCAGGTGGGTCACTTGAGGTCAGGAGTTCGAGACCAGCCTGGCCAGCATGGTGAAACCCTGTCTCCATCAAAAATACAAAAAATTAGCCAGGTGTGGTGGCGTGTGCCTGTAATCCCAGCTACTCAGGAGGCTAAGGCAGGAGAATCGCTTGAGCCCAGGAGGCGGAGGTTGCTGTAAGCCGAGATCATGCCACTGTACTCCAGCTGGAGAGACAGAATGAGACTCCATCTCAAAAAAACAAAACAAAACATAACAAAACAAAACCATAACCCAAGCCTGAGGACCCCAAATACCATGGAGCAGGAATGGGCACTGCCAAGGTGCAATGGAAAGGGCACTGAAAAGGAGACCTGGGTGAGGGCAGCCACTCTGCCCCTTCCAACAGCCTGGGACAAACCACTCAGTTTCCCCATCACATGGGGATAACGTGATGTCTGTGTTTAAGAATATTATGAGGGTTCGGCCGGGCGTGGTGGCTCATGCCTGTAATCCCAGCACTTTGGGAGGCCAAGGTGGGCGGATCACAAGGTCAGGAGATCGAGACCATCCTGGCCAACATGGTGAAACCCTGTCTCCACTAAAAATACAAAGAAGTCTCCAGGCATGGTGGTGGGCACCTGTAGTCCCAGCTACTCAGGGGGCTGAGGCGGGAGAATGGCGTGGGCCTGGGAGGCGGAGCTTGCAGTGAGCCGAGATCACACTACTGCACTCCAGCCTGGGCGACAGAGCGAGACTCTGTCTCAGAAAAATATATATATATATTATGAGGGTTCAACGAGATAACAGAGGGGCAAGTACAGTGCCAAGCGTGAAGTGTGCTGTAAATGCTGTTTGCCAGTTGTTCAAGGCAGGTGGGTGAAATGCTCCCAGGGCCTGAAGAATAGGAGGCCACTTCCTGGTAGAATCAAGAAAGATGAAGTCTTGGAGGGTGGGGAGATCTGCCAACTGTGGGAATAAGAAGCTGTAGGAAGAATATTAAAAGCCTGGGACAGTATAGGAAATAAAAGTCAAGAGGCCCTTGTGCATGTTCAAGCCATGCAGGGCAACCTGGAGGCCTTCTGGGAGCCCAGGCGGCCTCCCAGGACAGGCCTTGAGTTGGCATTCGGAGTTTGGATTTTATCTACTGGACAAGGAATCCTGAAAGGTTTCTGAGCAGCAGTGAGACCCTCAGAGATGTATTTCTGCAAAGACATTTGTCCTGTTGGCAGCAGGGCAGGGATGAGCTCTGGGGACAGCCAGAAGGCAGGGGGACAGGTGCAAGGTTTTTTTTTGTTTTTTTTTTAATTTTTTTTTGCATACAAAAACAATAAACATTTTCTAAAAATACATACAAACAAAAAGATGCGTATCAAACATATTAGGAAGGTTGCACATGGGAAGTCGGGGAATAGAAATGGGGGTGGGAGTTAAAATAAATGAGAGAGGGACTTTATATGGATCAGTGATAATAACTCAATCCTCTATTTGACAAAGAAGAGGGAGAAGGAAGAGGAAGAAAAAGAAAGTGGGATAAAGGATCAGAAAGGGAGGAAAATAGAAAAAATTAGAGTATGACTCCAGGGTAGACCTGTTTTGTTGTCATTGAGTTGGTTGGTTGGTTTGTCTGTTGTATTCTTCATGTTTCGCCAAGTTGGCCAGACTGGTCTCGAACTCCTAGCCCGAAGTGATCAACCCGCCTCGCCCCCCAGAGTGCCGGGACCACAGGCGTGAGCCACCACGTCCAGCCCCCACATTGCTTCTGGCCTCCGTGGTAGACCTCCCAGACGGAGCGGCCAGGCAGAGGAGCTCCTCACTTCTACCCAGACACGGGGCGGCCGGGCAGAGGGGCTCCTCACTTCCCAGACGGGGCGGCCAGGCAGAGACGCTCCTCACTTCTTCCCAGACGATAGGTGGCCGGGCAGAGGCGCTCCTCACTTCCCAGACGATGGGTGGTCGGGCAGAGGCGCTCCCCACTTACCAGACGATGGGTGGCCGGGCAGAGGCGCTCCTCACTTCCCAGACGATGGGCGGCCGGGCAGAGGCGCTCCTCACCTCCCAGACGATGGGTGGCCGGGCAGAGGCACTCCTCACTTCCCAGATGGGGCAGCCGGGCAGAGGCGCTCCTCACTTTCCAGACGATGGGTGGCCGGGCAGAGGCGCTCCTCACCTCCCAGACGATGGGTGGCCGGGCAGAGGCGCTCCTCACCTCCCAGACGGGGCGGCCGGGCAGAGGCGCTCCTCACTTCTTCCCAGACGGGGCGGCCGGGCAGAGGCGCTCCTCACTTCTTCCCGACGGGGCGGCCGGGCAGAGGCGTTCCTCACTTCTTCCCGGACGGGGCGGCCGGGCAGAGGCACTCCTCACTTCTTCCCGGATGGGGCGGCCGGGCAGAGGCGCTCCTCACTTCTTCCCGGACGGGGCGGCCGGGCAGAGGCGCTCCTCACTTCTTCCCGGACGGGGCGGCCGGGCAGAGGCGCTCCTCACTTCCCAGACGGTGGGTGGCCGGGCAGAGGCGCTCCTCACTTCCCAGACGATGGGTGGCCGGGCAGAGGCGCTCCTCACTTCTTCCCGGGCGGGGCGGCTGAGCAGAGGCGCTCCTCACTTCTTCCCGGACGGGGCGGCCGGGCAGAGGCGCTCCTCACTTCCCAGACGGTGGGTGGCCGGGCAGAGGCGCTCCTCACTTCCCAGACGATGGGTGGCCGGGCAGAGGCGCTCCTCACTTCTTCCCGGATGGGGCGGCCGGGCAGAGGCGCTCCTCATTTCTTCCCGGAAGGGGCGGCCGGGCAGAGGCGCTCCTCACTTCCCAGACGGGGCGGCCGGGCAGAGGCGCTCCTCACTTCCTCCCGGACGGGGCGGCCGGGCAGAGGCGCTCCTCACTTCCTCCCGGACGGGGCGGCCGGGCAGAGGCGCTCCTCACTTCCTCCCGGACGGGGCGGCCGGGCAGAGGCGCTCCTCACTTCCTCCCGGACGGGGCGGCCGGGCAGAGGCGCTCCTCACTTCCTCCCGGACGGGGCGGCCAGGCAGAGGCGCTCCTCACCTCCCAGACGATGGGTGGCCGGGCAGAGGCGCTCCTCACTTCCCAGACGGGGCGGCCGGGCAGAGGCGCTCCTCACTTCCCAGACGGGGTGGCCGGGCAGAGGCGCTCCTCACTTCCCAGACGATGGGTGGCCGGGCAGAGGCGCTCCTCACTTCCCAGACGATGGGTGGCCGGGCAGAGGCGCTCCTCACTTCCCAGACGGGGCGGCCGGGCAGAGGCGCTCCTCACTTCCCAGACGATGGGTGGCCGGGCAGAGGCGCTCCTCACTTCCCAGACGGGGTGGCCGGGCAGAGGCGCTCCTCACTTCCCAGACGGTGGGTGGCCGGGCAGAGGCGCTCCTCACTTCCCAGACGGTGGGTGGCCGGGCAGAGGCGCTCCTCACTTCCCAGACGGTGGGTGGCCGGGCAGAGGCGCTCCTCACTTCCCAGACGGTGGGTGGCCGGGCAGAGGCGCTCCTCACTTCCCAGACGGTGGGTGGCCGGGCAGAGGCGCTCCTCACTTCCCAGACGGTGGGTGGCCGGGCAGAGGCGCTCCTCACTTCCCAGACGGTGGGTGGCCGGGCAGAGGCGCTCCTCACTTCCCAGACGGTGGGTGGCCGGGCAGAGGCGCTCCTCACTTCCCAGACGGTGGGTGGCCGGGCAGAGGCGCTCCTCACTTCCCAGACGGTGGGTGGCCGGGCAGAGGCGCTCCTCACTTCCCAGACGGTGGGTGGCCGGGCAGAGGCGCTCCTCACTTCCCAGACGGTGGGTGGCCGGGCAGAGGCGCTCCTCACTTCCCAGACGGTGGGTGGCCGGGCAGAGGCGCTCCTCACTTCCCAGACGGTGGGTGGCCGGGCAGAGGCGCTCCTCACTTCCCAGACGGTGGGTGGCCGGGCAGAGGCGCTCCTCACTTCCCAGACGGTGGGTGGCCGGGCAGAGGCGCTCCTCACTTCCCAGACGGTGGGTGGCCGGGCAGAGGCGCTCCTCACTTCCCAGACGGTGGGTGGCCGGGCAGAGGCGCTCCTCACTTCCCAGACGGTGGGTGGCCGGGCAGAGGCGCTCCTCACTTCCCAGACGGTGGGTGGCCGGGCAGAGGCGCTCCTCACTTCCCAGACGGTGGGTGGCCGGGCAGAGGCGCTCCTCACTTCCCAGACGGTGGGTGGCCGGGCAGAGGCGCTCCTCACTTCCCAGACGGTGGGTGGCCGGGCAGAGGCGCTCCTCACTTCCCAGACGGTGGGTGGCCGGGCAGAGGCGCTCCTCACTTCCCAGACGGGGCGGCCGGGCAGAGGTGCTCCTCACCTCCCAGACGGGGCGGTCGGGCAGAGGCGCTCCCCACCTTCCAGATGGGGCGGCGGCCGGTCAGGGGCTGCAATCCCAGCACCCTGGCAGGCCAAGGCAGGCGGCCGGGGGGTAGAGGCTGCCGCGAGGCCAGACCACGCCACCGCACTCCAGCCCGGGCAACACCGAGCACTGGGTGAGCGAGACTCCGTCTGTAGTCCCAGTACCTCGGGAGGCCGAGGCGGGCAGAGCACTCGGCGTCAGGAGCTGGCGACCAGCGTGGCCAAGATGGCGAACGCGTGCCTGCATCCAAAGGAGAAAAGGCAGGCAGCGGTGGCGCGCGCCGGCAGTCCCAGGCAGTCCGTGGCGCGGGCAGCAGCAAGCCAAGTAGATTGTAGCCTGGGCCAGAGAGGGAAAGAGAAAAAGAAAGAAAGAAAGGAAGGAAGGAAGGAAGGAAGGAAGGAAGGAAGGAAGGAAGGAAGGAAGGAGCAAGGTTTTATCAGGACAGGCTGAGGGTCCATCTGAGGTAAGCAGCCATGGAAAAAGGAAGGGAAGGCAGGGGAGGGGGAGGAATGTACAAGGGAGGAGCCCAGCAGGACCTGGCATTGCTTACCCGGGGAGGAGACAGTGAGGGTTCGCAGCGTGGTGGCTGGGAGGGCAACTGCACCATCACCAGGAATGGAACTCAGAGAAGGCAAGTTTTAAGAGGGGCTAGGAGAAGGCCCTGCCTGAGGGCAGCTGAGGCAAGCAAGCCCCACATCAGCATGGAGACACTGCTGGGCTCTCCTGGGCAGGCTGGCTAGGGGCTCTGATGGGTGTTGCCACCTGCCGACTGTGTGCTAAGGAGGGGAGGGTGCAGCAAAATACCGCCTGACATGAAAATAGTGCTGAGCTGTTCTCGTGGGGTACAGGAGGGACATGCAGGCTCCATGTAGCACCAGGCCTCTGGCCCTACTGGAGGGGGCATTTTTAGAGACCAAGCTCAGTTGTAGAGACCAAGGAGATAAGGTGGTCAGCAGATCTAGGTGGGGCTATTTGAAGAGGGAGTGGAAAGTCAGAACTAGCGCTCAGAAAAAAGACACAGGCTAATACTGGATGGTGAATGCCAGGTGTACCCACAGACACCTGAGATGGGGTGGTGATACAGGGCATGACTCCAGGAGGCTGAGAGGGCAAAGGCAGCCAGGACATCAACATGAGAACTGAAGCCCCAGAGTTTACATTCAGGCAAGACTGGGGTTTAGGGCCTGGTCTGCCTTCTCAGCCATGACCCAGGCTCTTCTGGCAAGAACACAGGCCCTCCCACCTGTCTGCTGCCCAACACAGCCTTAAACGATTCTTCCAGCTGGTGGTCCCATTTGGCTGTAAATCTCCTGACCTACTTCCCACTTGCTTTCTAAGCCCATCAAGAATCCCAACTCATGGCACTGGAAGGACCCAGCACAAGGAGATGCCACAGTGGGTGACGACCGTGAAGTCAGTGCCCTCTAGCTAGCACCGAGGAAGCATCCTCACCTTCCTGCCGTGAGCGTCCAAGATGCTGTGCCGAGATACATCAATCAGTTCTCCCTCCAGCAGGACACCGTTTCCCCTGCGGATGAAAGGGAAAGAAAGGATAGCCGGTTCTGTCAGTCCTCAGCAAATCTCACCCGTGTCTCCTATCTACCCAGCCCTGAGCAGGCTGAGTACTGAGCAGCTCCTTTCCCCGTGCTTCCTACATAGGGGTCTCCAACACTGCAAGGGTCCCAAAGGCTGGGGCATTGCCCAGATGCCAGGAGGAACCTTGTGAGGCTGCCCTAAGATCAAGCTATGGCCCCCTCCTACAAGGCCACCGGGAGTTACTGGAACCAGAGCCTCAGTCTTATCTACAAAATGGGGAGGAAAACAGCCGCCTCACTCTGCTCCTCTGATGTTGACACACGATCATGTGTGTGAAGGTGTTTTGTAAGCTATTAAGTGATTACTAAATATAAAAGTTCTTACTTTTTTATTGGGCCAAATGTGGGGGTAGGTATCTAAGCTGCAATAAACTATTTTCCCTTTCCACCTGTTTTTAAACACTCTCATATTCCTCTTCTCATTCATATCCAGGTGGTCATTAACCCGAGGAAATGGTTATTACTGAGAGGTGAAGAAACCAAAACTCAGAAGTCTGAGACTAGTCCAAGATCACAGGGTCCTTCACTGAGGGGAAGTGGACCCCTGGCTTCTCGACTCTGGTTTTCATAAAAGCAGAACCTGGAGGCTTCCTTTTTTGCATCCACAGAAATTCAGAAGCGTGGGGACAGCTGAAGATGACAGTGGAAGAAGGATGGGAGTGGGAAGTGAAAACTCTACCTAGCTTGTCTCTATCCAGTCCATCCCCATCCCCCGCAATTATTTTTCTAAATATTTAACTGACAAAAGACTGTATATATTCAAGGTGCACACGTGATGATTTAAGTACACACTATGTAATGATTGCCACAAATTAATGAACACACCCACCAGACCCCATGCTGTACATTAGATCCCCAGAAATTGTTTATTCTATAACTGAAAGTTTGTACCTTATATCATTACCCCATCCTCATCCACTATCCCCTGGCAATCACTGTTCACTGTTCTACTGTTTCTTTTCTTTTGACACAGTCTTGCTCCGTCGCCCAGGCTGGAGTGCAGTGGCACAATCTCGGCTCACTGCAACCTCCACCTCCCGGGTTCAAGCGATTCTCATGAATCTCATTCTCAGCCTCCCAAATAGCTGGGATTACAGGTACCTGCTACCACGCCCAACTAATTTTTGTATTTTTAGTAGAGACAGGGTTTCACCGTCAGGCTGGTCTCAAACTCCTAACCTCAAGTGATCCACGCGCCTCGGCCTCTCAAAGTGCTGGGATTACAGGTGTGAACCACAGCGCCCAGCCTGTTCTGCTGTTTCTATGCTTTTATAGATTCCATATACGAGATTACGCAGTATTTGTCTTTCTGTGTCTGGCTTATTTCACTTAGCACAATTCTTCAGTGCAATTGTAAATGGAATGGTCCGTTCGGCCTCATAACCCTGTGACGACAGGGCCTGGCCCTCCAAATCCTCCTCACCCAGGCAGGCCCTGCTCTGGACCAGCCCGCCCGCTGTTCCCGCCACAGCACGGCCACTGTCCCTTCTGGGGCAGGGCATAAGCCTGTGCAAAAGCAGCGCGGCAAGTAGCTGGAGTTTATAGTTATGGGGGTGGGGTGGGGCCGGAGGTCGGCGTGAGGCGACGCACAGCCTTCGGAGACCTGTCTGGGGGTCGGGACCCTCTCTCGAGGGGAGGCGGACAGGCGGGAGCTTTAAGCCGATCTGTGTCATGGGGTCGCTGGGCGGGCGCGGCGGCAGGGGTGCCGGGAGGGGCGGACTGAAGGCGGAGAGGCGGCTTTGGCAACCCCAGTTTTCCTCCACCCGCATCCCACCCCCCGATCCTGGAGCGGGGTTCGAGCCGGGGCAGGGGAGGCCGACCCAAGGCCGTGCGCCCAGGCCTACCCCTGGTGGGCGGCGGGGTCCCAGGCCCCTGGCAGCCGGACGCTCTGCACCGCCTTGTTCCGGAGCTCGCCGTCGTGGTAGATGCGGCTCATTCTCCCGACCGTCCGGGCACCCCCGCACAGAGCCGGCGCACTGGACTGGGCGCGCGGCGCGGGAAGCGCTGCAGGACGCGGGGGGACCCGCGATTCCCAGCCGGCGGATCCGGGAATGGCGCGGCCCAGCCCTCAGGTGTTCCTCGGCGGGATTTAAAGGGACCGAGCTCCATTCCTGCACGCCAGGCCGCGCGCGGCAGGGGTGGGGCTTCCGGGAGGCCCCTGGCCTGGGGGCTTAGCACAGTGGGGCAGAAAGGCCATGCTTTTCTCTTGCCTCTCTCTCTTCCGCATTCCTAGAGGAAGATCCCTGCCCCAGCACACGCACAAAAGGGAAATTGAGGCCCCAAGATCCTATTATAGAAGATCCTTTGTAGGATCAGCCCGGGAAGGATGGGTTTCTGGGAAGCAGGAATGGAGAACAGCCACTGGGGAAGATTGGTGGTCAGCTTAGAAGTTGTCCATTATGCCCCGCCCGCAGCCCTACAATGGCTGAGTCAGGCATCCCAGGGATCTGTGATAAGGGAGCTGGGGCACGGGTGTCAGATCAAAGACGCCTAAGTTTGAATCCCAGCTGTGAGCTTGCGCAAGCTCCTCAACCTGAGCCCATGCTTCTTCCTCTGTAAAATGGGGTCAGTATCAGGGGGATTGTGAAGTTTAACGAGCTCACCCTTTCTACAACATAGCATTGCCCTCCCTCCTTCTTCCCGCCCAGCTCCTGAACTCCTCCCTGGCCCCACAATGCCCTTTGCCCAAGTATGTCATAGTCCATAGGTGCATTTTCCAAGCCTGGTACAGAAGATTCTTCTGCCCCTGGGATTATTGAGGAATCTTTGTTCTTTTGTTTGGCTTCTTCGTGCCATGCCTCGGGGCAGGTGGGCCCATTCAGGGAGGCCACCAGGTGTACCCTGGGCGGGGCGGGGGGCGGGGGGGGGCATTTAAAGGGGCGGTGGCCAGGCTGATGCCTAGGAGTCCAGCATAAGCTGTCAATGTTGGAAGAAGCAAGCACCCTCTCCCTTCCCTGCTACACACACACACACACACACACACACACACAATGACTTTCTTGGGTCTTAGGCACTTTTGTTTTCAAGGAACCCTTTCTCCATTAAAAATTTTTTTTAAAATTATATCTTACCACTGGGTTGGTATAAAGATGAATATATGAATTTTATGTATTTTATTTCTTCTTTTTTTTGAGACAGAGTCTTGCTATGTTGCCCAGGTTGGAGTGCAGTGGTGCAATCTTGGCTCACTGTAACCTCTGCCTCCCGGGTTCTAGTGATTCTCCTGCCTCAGCCTCCTGAGTAGCTGGGATTACAGGCACTCGCCACCACACCCGACTAATTTTTGTATTTTTAGTAGAGATGGGGTTTCACCATGTTGGCCAGGCTGGTCTCAGATTCCTGACTTCATGTGATCCGCCTGCCTCTGCCTCCCAAAGAGCTAGGATTACAGGCCTGAGCCACTGCTCTCGGTCTAAAGTATTTTCTTCAACCTAAACATATATATATTTTTTCTGCATCCAATCATTCATTACTAAACATATTTTTAGGAAGAAAGAGCACCTGTAGTCTCAGCTACTCAGGAGGCTGAAGTGGGAGGATCACTTGAGCCCAGGAGTTTGAGTCCAGCCTAGGCAACATAGCAAAACCCTGTCTATTAAAAAAATTTAATGAAATTAAATTTAAATTTCAAAAGAATAAAAACATTTTGTGGACCGCTAAAAGTATCATGGGCCTAATGAATGACTCAGCCCCACTCCTATCTGGCCTACCTGGCTGCCTGGCATATGTCTGAGAAGGAAAAATATAGAAAAGCCCTACTGGAAAGCCCCTCTGGGCAGAACTGTCCTTTGGCCCTCTCTGCTCAAAACCCTCCAGCTGCTCACAGCCACCTGGCTGGCATGTCCTCCTCCTCTTTCCCTTTCCTGTGTCATGTTCCCCCTCACTGTGGCTCCAACTCTGCACAGCCGTCTATGGTAGCCACTAGCCACATATGGCTACTTACATTTAGATTCTAATTGATTAAACCTAAACAAAATGTAAAACTCAATTCCTCACTTTCACTAGCCACATTTTTAAGTGCTCAATAGCAACGTGTGTTTAGCGACTACAAGACACAGAACATTTCTTCATTGCAGAAAGTTCTATTGGACAGGGCTGCTCTAAATCCTCTCAGGAAGAGTCATCTGCTTATTAGGCTCTGCAACTTCACCCCATCAGCACAGTCTGCAGGCCAGGCACCAGCAAGACAGACGAACCCAAAAGAACAAAAGGAAAATTTTTGGAAAGTTTTTGACATTTATTTCCTAAAAAGCATCAGTCATCATGGGAAAAAACCCCAGAATTTTGTTGGACTTTCTTACATGTATTTTGCAGTTTAATAATGTCTCTACATTAAATTATAAACCACAAGGTACCATGGAGACAGTATCAAGTTATCTTCGATTAACACCATTCAACATTTGATTCCTACACTAACTCCCCTTGCTTTGATTTCCTCCTCATCATCAAACTTTCTAAAATGTCCAGTTTTTTGTTGTTGTTTGTTTTCTTGAGGCAGAGTCTCACTCTGTCACCCAGGCTAGAGTGCAGTGGTGCAATCTTGGTTCACTGCAACCTCTGCAATTCTCCCACCTCAGCCTCCCAAGTAGCTGGGATTGCAAGTGTGCACCACCACGTGCAGCTAATTTTTTTTTTTTTTTTTTTTTGAGATGGAGTCTTGCTCTGTCACCAGGCTGGAATACAATGGCGCAGTCTCGGCTCATTGCAACCTCTGCTCCTGGGTTCAAGCGAATCTCGTGCCTCAGCCTCTCGAGTAGCTGGGATTACAGGCATGTGCCATCGTGCCCCACTAATTTTTGTATTTTTAGTAGAGACGAGGTTTCACTGTGTTGGCCAGGATGGTCTCGATCTCCTGACCTCAGGTGATCCGCCTGCCTCAGCCTCCCAAAGTGCTGGGATTACAGGCGTGAGCCAGGGTACCCGGCCCTCTTTTTTTTTTTTTTTTTAATTGTTAGCAGAAGCAAATTTACAGCTATAGACACCAAAGCTTTGAGCCTCTCAGTTCCATGAGCCCCTATTGAGGCCAGTATTGGAAGGCTCTCATAATGTGTTCACATGGGCATCCGCTTTTGTAAAATTTTCATAGATAAGGCAATTTTGCTTCTAGCAGAGACTACTTTTTTGCCCGGAATTCTCTTTTCCTAATGTCAAGTGATGGTAGTGTAAAATATGAATGAGGGGAAGCTGACATGGAATACATTTAGTTTGGGTTTAGTGGAATACATTTATGTGGTCTGTACTCTTTTCCACCTATAATTAAATTATAGCCATCCATCCTGGCGTAGAAATATCCTACCTCCCTCTGTGCCAACTCATCTGGCACAGACCACAAAGTGGGTGACATGAAGGAGCAGGGCCAGAGGTCACATCACAGTAGAAATGTGCCCTACAGTGCCTGGCACTGAGACTTTGTGGGTGCTGGAGAAGGAACAAAGTATGAATCATAATGTGCCAGAAGCTGGTGTGTAGAGAATTCTTTGGGTGGGGCGCAGTGGCTCACGCCTGTAATCCCAGCACTTTTGGGAGGTCGAGGTGGGCGGATCACTTGAGGTTGGGAGTTCGAGACCAGCCTGCCCAACACGGTGAAACCCTGACTCTACTAAAAATACAAAAATTAGCCGGATGTCATGGTGCACACCTGTAATCCCAGCTACTTGGGAGGCTGAGGCACGAGAATCACTTGAACCTGGGGAGACAGAGGTTGCAGTAAGCTCAGATCGCACCCTGCACTCCAGCCTGGGGCACAGAGTGAATCTCTGTCTCAAAAAAAAAGAAAAGAAAATTCTTCCAGTTATCAGACAGATGAAATTATAAGCAGAAGATTCTCCTCAACTGTAGTCAAAATCAAAGTTCTCTCAGGAATGTCTTCCTTAAGCTGTGCATGTAATTGTAAACATACCAACCATTTTTCTCCCTGTCTTTTGATGGGCATCGGACAAAATCGAATTTATCAGGATTCCTGTGTAGGACACAAATGTCTAGCAGTAAAACAAACAGAAAGTGCATTTGTGTGTGGAGTCTTAGCTTGTATGCATCAGATCACATCTTAGCATATCTGACACATCTTGTCCTGACAAAGTCTGGTGGTTCCAGAAGAAACAGCATGCCAAATTGCCACCAAAGCAGTGAAAAAAAACCCTGAAGAAATTACATACACACCACAGAGCGAAAGAAAAACAAAGAAATCACTCAAGAGAGAAAGCATAACATGATGCCAGAATGAAGACCAAACCTATCCATCACATCACATCAATAAATGCAAATGGAGTAAGCCTAGTTTGGAAAGAAAATCTATGATATGCCTTTAGATCAGACATCTATTTCTTTTCTTTTTCTTTTTTTTTTTTTTTTGAGACAGAGTATTGCTCTGTCGCCCAGGCTGGAGTGCAGTGGTGTGATCTCAGCTCGCTGTAACCTCCACCTCCCAGGTTTAAGCAATTCTCCTGCCTCAGCCTCCCAAGTAGCTAGGTTCAAGCAATTCTGCCTCAGCCTCCCAAGCAGCTAGGATTACAGGCGTGCAGCACCACACCCAGCTAATTTTTGTATTTTTAGTAGGGACAGGGTTTCATCATGTTGGCCAGGCTGGTCTCAAACTCCTGACCTCAGGTGATCCACCCATCTCAGCTTCTCAAAGTGCTGGGATTACAGGCATGAGCCACCATGCCTGGCCTAGATCAAACATCTCTTAATGCCACATCAGAGCCTCTTGGCCTCACATTCTTCCCAGGCCTTTGACCTATTCTGTCCTCACCTCTCTGTAGTGATCAATTCTGCCTAGGGCCCCACTGATTTCACGTGGAAACAATCCCTCATGACAGCAATATGGACATTGTTACTAGTGGTAAGTGGTTCATGATAACCCTTGGCATGAAGTGGCATCAAAATTATTAAGGTTTTCATTTATAGTTAATTGGGGGTGAGCTGTAGGTGGAGAGTGAAATTGGGCAGGTAAATGGGGTGTCTGTGGCATTTTATTGGTATGGAGCAATGATCATTATAAGAAACGTTGAGTAGGCTAGCTTTTATTGGGCCAGGTGTGGTGACTCATGCCTGTAATCCCAGTGCTTTGGGAGGTCAAGGAGGTAGGATCACTTGAGGCCAGGAATTCAAGATCAACCCACACAACATAGTAAGACCCTGTCTCTACAAAATTTATTTATTTATTTTTTTATTTAACCATGCAACAAAAACCTTTATTAACATTTTGAACACTTTTAGCTATTATTGAAACTGGTAATTTTACAAAAAAAATTTTTTTAATTAGCTGGGTATGGTGAAATATGCCTGTAGTTCTAGCTACTCAGGAGGCTGAGGTGGGTTTCGAGACCATTTTAGCCCAGGAGTTTGAGGCTGCAGTAAGCTAGGATTGTACCATGGCACTCCAGTCTGGGCAACAGAGTGAGACTCTGTATCAAAAAAATAAAGAAAAGAAATGTAGGGTAGACCAGCTTTTATTAACAGCATTGAAACCTTACAAAAAAGAAAATGATAGTCTCAGGATAACTAACAGCCAACTTTAGATATGTGCAAGCCATGGGGAGGCCTGGTGTGGGGACAGGATACAATCATTTTAGAAAACTTTTTTTTTTTTTTTTTTGCGGGAGACCAGAGCCTTATTATTTATTACTCAAATCAGTTTCTAGAAAACTATTTTGGTATCTGTGAAAACTGAACATAGGCAAACCTTATGACCCGGCTATTCCACTCCCAGGTATACAACCAACAGAAACATTTACATATGTACACCAAGAGATATAGACAAGGCCAGGTGCAGTGGCTCACGCCTGTAATCACAACACTTTGGGAGGCCGAGGTGGGAGAATCCTTTGAGCTCAGAAGTTTGAGACCAGCCTGGGGAAGATAATGAAATCTAGTCTCTACTAAAAATAAAAGAAATTGGCTGGGCCTGGTAGATTATCCCTGTAGTCCCACCTACTTAGGAGGCTGGGACAGGAGGACCCCGAGCCTGTGAAATGGAGGTTGCAGTGAGCTCTGGTTGCATCACTACATGCCTGTCTGGGTGACAGAGCAAGACCAAATCTCAAAAAAAAGGAGGAGGATCACTTGAGGTCAGGAGTTTCAGACCATCCTGGCCAACATGGTAAAACCCTGTCTCTACCAAAAATATAAAAAATTAGCCGGGCATGGTGGCACACGCCTGTAAACCCAGCTACTCAGTAGGCTGAGGCAGGAGAATCATTTGAACCTGGGAGGTGGAGGTTGTAGTGAGCCGAGATTGTGCCATTGCACTCCAGCCTGGGCGGACAAAGTGAGACTCCACCTCAAAAAAAAAAAAAAAAAAAGATACATACAAGAAAATTTATAGAGGCTGGGTGCAGTGGCTCACACCTTTAATCCCAGCACTTTGGGAGGCGGAGACAGGAGGATCACGAGGTCAAGAGATGGAGACCATCCTGGCCAACATGGTGAAACCCCGTCTCTACTAAAAATACAAAAATTAGCTGGGCATGGTGGCGCTTGCCTGTAGTCCCAGCTACTCAAGAGGCTGAGGCAGGAGAATCGCTTGAACCTGAGAGGCAGAAGTCGCAGTGAGCCGAGATTGCACCACTGCACTCCAGCCTGCGACAGAGCGAGTCTCTGTCTCAAAAAAAAAAAAAAAAGAAAGAAAGAAAGAAAATTTATTGCAACACTTTTCATAATAGTTCAAAACTGGAAACAATTCAAATGTCTAGAGAAGGTAGAATTTATAAATAAATTGGGGGTGTAGTCCTATGACGGAATATGATACAGCCATAAAAATGAATGACTGACTGCAACTCACAACATGAGGACGGTCATAAATAGAATGTTGTAGTAAAGAAGATAGTCACTAAAGAATCCATAGAGCTGTAGATTACATCGTTTCATTTATGCAATGTTAAAAAGTTAGGTAAGACTAAACTATATTGTTTGGAAATAAAAGCTTGGGTGGTTAAATTCTAAAAGAAAAGCAAGGAAGTTATCTTTGTGGAAGGGGAAGTAGTGACTAAGAGAGCCCAGAGGGGCCAGGCGTGGTGTTGATCATGCCTGTAATCACAGCACTTTGGGAGGCTGATGCAGGAGGCTTGCTTGAGCCCAGATGTTCAAGACTAGCCTGGGCAATGTAGCAAGACTTCATATCTACTAAAATTAAAAAACCTGTGGTTCCCAGCTGTTTCGGGGACGAGGTGGAGGATCAGTTGAGCCTGGGATGTAGAGGCTGCAGTGAGCCCTGATTATCCCACTGCACCTTAGCCTGGATGAGAGAGCAAGACCTTGTCTCAAAAAAAAAAAAAAAAAACCCATGGGGAGCTTTGTGGCAGTTTTTAAGGAGACTCTCATTTCCTGAAGCTTCAGGGACAACTGCTAAAAATCGGGCTCAGTATCTGCTGACAACAGAGCCGTCAAAGAAGCCTGAGTGTGCAGCCTTGATAGGTCTCCTGTCAAATCACAGCCCCTCTAGGAAAAGAGTGAGACCCTGGGCTGGGGACATGGGGTGGATGAGCTTGAAAACCTTGAAAAGCCTGAACTGGAAAACTTGAATATGAACTTGCACACAACAATTAGGTGGAGACGCCAGAACTTCTTTGACAGTATTGAAGAAGAGGTTATGAGACTCAGGGAGAGAGCAATGTTAGAATGGATTTACTGTCTAGGACCTGAGGACCCACCATCTGACTATGTCCAGACAGCCTAGAGGCAACAAGGTAAGTCAGGTATCTTTGAGATGCCCTGTGGGGTTGATAGAATAGATACTACCATGGAACTAGACTCCCAAGTAAAAGGAGATGATGGGATTTGGGAACGGCAGGGGCCTGGTGGCCACACTTACCTACCAGGCAAGGTAGATGTAATTGTCAGAAGGAGCGGCCAGGCTAGCGTAGGCAATTAGGATGCCTGGACAAGCTTTATGGTACTAGGGTCAAGATAGATGGACTGCCTCTGAGCATGATGTTCAATTTGTATTAAAAAACAAAAACAGGCTGGGCACGGTGGCTCATGCCTGTGATCTGAGCACTTTGGCAGGCTGAGGTGGGTATCTTCTGAGGTCATGTGTTTGAGACAGCCTGGCCAATGTGATGAAACCCCATCTCTACTAAAAATATAAAAATTACCCAGGTGTGGTGGTGCACGCCTGTAGTTCCAGCTACTCGGGAGGTTGAGGCACTAGAATTGCTTGAACCCAGGAGGCAGAGGTTGCAGTGAGCTGAGATCATGCCACTGTGCTCCAGCCTGGGCAATAGAGTGAAACTTGGTCTCAATAAAAATAAAAACAAAAACTAGACCTGATGGGTAAAAGACTGATGCTCACTACAATAGAAAATTACACTCCCTCATCCATTTCCAGGCCTGAGTCAGTTTTCAGACATAGAGTCCACTGATTGAAGGAGAGGCTGTGCCCCCTCGAGGAACACCATCACATGTATATATGTAAATAGTCCTCACTGGGCACGGTGTCTCACGTCTGTAATCCCAGCACTTTGGGAGGCTGAGGCGGGTGGATTACCTGAGCTCAGGAGATCGAGACCAGCCTGGGCAACACAGTAAAACCCTGTCTCTACTAAAATACAAAAAATTAGCTGGGTGTGGCGACATGCATCTGTAGTCCCAGCTACTTGGGAGGCTGAGGCAGGAGAATTGCTTGAACCCGGGAGGCGGAGGTTGCAGTGAGCCGAGGTTGCACCATTGTACTCCAGCCTAGATGACAGAGACTCCGTCTCCAAAAAAAAAAAAAAAAAGTTCTCTAGACTTGCCCCTAGAGGGATCATGGTCATTTAATCAAATGACTGCACAAGGGAAAAAGAGACTACCCAGAATTTTATTTATTATTAATTTTTTAAATAGAGACAAGGTCTTACTATGTTGTTCAGGCTGGTCTTGAACTCCTGAGCTCAGCAGCCCTCATCTTGGCCTCCCATAAAGTTCTGAAATTACAGGCATGAGCCATCAGCCCAATGTTTTTTTTTTTTTTTTGGAGACAGAGTCTCACTCTGCCGCCCAGACTGCAGTGCAGTGGCATAATCATAGCTCACTGCAGCATCAACCTCCTAGGTTCGGGTGATCCCCCCACCTCAGCCTCCCAAGTAGCTGGGACTATAAGCGCATGCCACCACACCCAGCTAATTTTTTTTTTATTTTTTGTAGAGATGAGGTTTCGCCATGTTGCCCGAGCGGGTCTCAAACTTCTGGACTCAAGTGATCTGACTGGTTGGCCTCCCAAAGTGATGGAATTACAGGCTGAGACACTGCACCTGGCCCATAATTTTAAAGGATTGCTAAATATGGGTCTGAGCTGATGCTGATACCAGGAAACCTGAAATGCCATCATGGCATTCTTAATAAAGGAATATGGAAGTTAAGCAGTGAATGGAGTTTTGATCCAATTCTATTTCCGTTGGTCCAAAGGGTGTCAGGACGATCTCAAATAGATAACCGATACAAATTTAAAAGAACTGTAAAAATACTAAAAAAAAAAAAAAAAAGAAAGAAAGAAAGAAATAAGGAAAGAAAAAAGTTTAGGCCGGGCGCGGTGGCTCACGCTTGTAATCCCAGCACTTTGGGAGGCCAAGGCGGGCGGATCCCGAGGTCAGGAGATCGAGACCACGGTGAAACCTCGTCTCTACTAAAAATACAAAAAATTAGCCGGGCGTGGTGGTGGGCGCCGGTAGTCCCAGCTACTCGGAGAGGCTGAGGCAGGAGAATGGCGTGAAACCGGGAGGCAGAGCTTGCAGTGAGCCGAGATTGTGCCACTGCACTCCAGTCTGGGCAACAGATTGGGACTCTGGCTCAAAAATAAATAAATAAATAAAAATAATTAATTTAATTTAATTTATTTAAAAAAGAAATATCTGAATGTGAAATGACATGTATGTGAATATTGTTTGAAATAGCAAAATACTAGAAACAACTTAAATGTCCATCAATGGGGGACTGGCTAAATAAATAATGAAATATCAATTCAAAGAGATGCTATGCAACCATAAAAAAGAATGAAGCATGTGCATACATGGCATACTGTATGTGTGTGTGTGCACACACAATATTAAATGATTTCACTTACTGTTAAGTGAAAGCAGCAAAGTACAGTACAGTGCACTCAGCAGCCACTCATTTAATTGATATTGGCCTGGCACAGAGGCTCCTGCCTGTAATCCCAAAACTTTGGGAGGCTGAGGTGGGCGGATAATCTGAGGTCAGGAGTTCGAGACCAGCCTTGCCAATATGGTGAAACCCCATACCAAATATACAAAAATTAGCTGGGAGTGGGGACATGCACCTGTAATCCCAGCTACTCGGGAGGCTGAGGCAGGAGAATTGGTTGAACCTGGGAGGCGCAGGTTGCAGTGAACCGAGATCGTGCCAGTGCAGTCCAACCTGGGCGACAACAGTGAAACTCCATCTCAAAAAAAAAAGATATTAACAGAGGACTTCCTCTCTACTGAGAACTGTCCTACGTGCTGGAGATATAGAGGTGAACCGAACAGGTCAGCTCCAAGCTGTCATGAGGCAGACATCCTGGTAGAGGAGAGGGGCAATGAACAAATAAAGCAACCCAGAAATGAGAGAGGTTCAGGCAGCGGTAGATGCTATGAAGAAAACTCAACAAAGTGATGGGGAAGGGAGAGACTGGGTGCACTGGGGTGGTCAGGAGACAGGTAGCCAGGGAAAACTTCTCTAGAAGGTGCCTTTTGAGTTGAGGCACTGGGACCTGCAAGAACAAAGGCCAGGGGGCAAGAGAGAATGTAGAGTGTTGAGGGCACAAAGCAATAAGGTTGATGGAGCGCAGTGACTCTTAGGGAGTCCAGCATAGATGAGGTCTCAGTGGTAGGCAGGGCTCAGAATTTGTATTTTATTCTAAAAACATGTTCTCAGTGCATAAAAAACTGTATATATATATGTGTACATAAATGCATTTATTCTTGCATATATGCTTCTTCTTTTTTTTTTTTTTTTTTTTTGAGATGGAGTCTTGCCCTGTCGCCCAGGCTGGAGTGCAGTGGTGCGATCTCGGCTCACTACAACCTCTGCCTCCTGGGTTCAAGCTATTCTCCTGCCTCAGCCTCCCGAGTAGCTGGGATTACAGGCATGTGCCACCGTTGACGGCTAATTTTTTGTATCTTTCTTAGAGATGGGGTTTCAAAATGTTGGCCAGGCTGCTCTCGAACTCCTGACCTCATGATCCGCCTGCCTCGGCCTCCCAAAGTGCTGGGATTACAGCCGTGAGCCACCATGCCTGGCCTGTTTCTTTATGTACACAATATTTCTGGAGGGAGAAACAAGAAACTGATTATGGTGGCTGCCTCTGGGGGACTGGGGCTCCAGGGCGGGAAGGAGACTTATGTTTCGTAGTGTACTTTTTTATGCTGTTTGATATTTTTAACATGTACATAAATTACTTCTTCGATTAAAAACTAGTTAATTTTTAAACTGTGAAAACATCTTAATATTCAATCTCAGTTGTAATCAGATAAATGCAAATTAAAACATCAGGGAAATAAGATTTTTCAGGAAGGATTTAAAAACTCATAATGCTCATCGTTGATAAGGATATGAGAAAATGGACTCGTGTTGTTTGTATATTTTATTTGTCAGAATAAGTATTGGCAAAACTTTCCTGAGGATCACTTGACTATTTTGGTATCAAAGGCCTTAATTTTTTTAGTATATCCTTGCCTTAACTATTTCCATGCCCATGAATTTCCCCAAAGAATCAGAAACAGATGCAAAGATCAAGCTACAATGATATTCATTCCAGCAGGTTTATAATAGGGAAATTATAGAAACAATTTAAATTTTAACACTAGTTATTTATTTAAATAAACTATGGTATATCCATGTAATAGAATTGTATGACTATATTTTAAATGCTGTCAAAGAATATTAATGGCATACAAAAATATTATCAATTTGCTGTTGGATGAAAAACACAGTTACAAAAGAGAATGTTCCATATTCCAATTTTAGCACACACACATATGAAGACTACAAAAAGCCCGGTCATGGTGGCTCACATCTGTAATCCCAATATTTTGGGAGGCCAAGGCAGGAGGATTGCTTGAGCCCAGGGGTTTAAGACCAGCTTGGGCAACAATGAGATCCCATCTCCACTTTAAAAAAAAAAAAAGACCGCAAAAATATTAGCAAGAGCTAATAAATCATGGGTGATTTATGGTCTCTTTATTATCTCACATTTTATAAATGACTTTTACTTTTTGAGCCTCAAGTGCATGTAATTAACAGACTGTAGGTTGGGTGCAGTGGCTCATTCCTATAATCCTAACACTTTGGGAGGCCGAGGTGAGCAGATCACCTGAGGTCAGAAATTCGAGACTAGCCTGGCCAACATGGTGAAACCCTGTCTCTACTAAAAATACAAAAATTGGTCAGGCATAGTGGTGGGAGCCTGTAATCCCAGCTACTAGCTACTTGCAAGGCTGAGGCAGAAGAATTGCTTGAACCCAGGAGGCAGAGGTTGCAGTGAGCCAAGACTGGGCCACTGCACTCCAGCCTGGGTGACAGGGCAAGACTCTGTCTCAAAAAAAAAAAAAAAAAAAAAAAAAAATGACTGTAATTCTTAGTTAAGAACACATTATAGGCCAGGTGCAGCGATGAATGCCTGAAATCCCAACACTCTGGGAGGTGAAGGTGGGAGGGGAACCAAGTGAGTGAAGGCTGTAGTGAGCAATGATCGTGCCATTGCACTCCAGCCTAGGCAATAGAGTGAGACCCTGCCTAAAAACAAATATTAAATTAAAAAAAATTTTTAGAACTTAAAGCATAATTTTTAAAAAATTGAAAAAAAATTTTTAAAGAGCCCACTATCATTATTTGCCCCATACATGGTTGAGTATTTTTGTAATACTAATAAATAATAATAATACTTTTTACAATAAACTCTCCACCACCCAACTACAACACTGCTAATAACTATTGCCAATAACTATCCATGGCTTCTTGCCTTTTCCGTCCCCATCCTCCCCCAACTAAAAGTAACCACCATCCTAATTTTGTGTTTATCAGTCCCTTGCTTTTTTTTATTTTTTATTGTTTATTTTTATTTATTTATTTTTTTGAGACAGAGTCTCGCTCTGTCACCCAGGCTGGAGTGCAGTGGCGCAATCTTGGCTCACTGTAAACTCCACCTCCCAGGTTCACGCCATTCTCCTGCCTCAGCCTCCTGAGTAGCTGGGACTACATGTACCCGCCACCACACCCGGCTAATTTTTTTTTTTTTGTATTTTTAGTAGAGACGGGGTTTCACCATGTTAGCCAGGATGGTCTCGATCTCCTGACCTTGTGATCCGCCTGCCTCGGCCTCCCAAAGTGCTGGGATTATAGGCGTGAGCCACTGCACCTGGCCAATTTTTAATTTTTTCAATTGTGGTAAAAGATGCATAACAAAACTTACCATCTTTACTATCTTTAAGTGTACATTTATGTGGCATTGAGGCATTCACATTTTTATTTTTTATTTTTTTTTAGACGCAGGGTCTCATTCTGTCACCCAGGCTGGAATGCAGTGTGGAGTGCAGTGGTGTGATCATAGCTCACTATAATCCCATACTCCTGGGCTCAAGCAATCCTCCTGCTTCAGCCTCCCGATTAGCTAGGACAATAGGTGTGCACCACCATTCCTGGCTAATTTTTTAATTATTTAATTTAATTAATTAATTTATTTATTTTTGAGACAGAGCCTTGCTCTGTTGCCCAGGTTGGAGGGCAATGGCATGATCTCGGCTCACTGCAACCTCCATCTCCCGGGTTCAAGCGATTTTCCTGACTCCGCCTCCCAAGTAGCTGGGATTACAGGTGCCTGCCACCACGCCCGGCTAATTTTTGTATTTTTAGTAGAGGCAGGGTTTCGCCAAGTTGGCCAGGCTGGTCTCGGCTCCTGACCTCAGGTCATCCACCTGCCTCAACCTCCCAAAGTGCTGGGATTACAGGCATGAGCCACTGAGCCCAGCCAATTTTTAAAATTTTTGAGACAGTGTCTTGCTCTCATTCAGGCTAGAGTGCAGTGGCATGATCATGGCTCACTGCAGCATCTACTTCCTCGGGCTCAAGCAATCCTCCTGTCTCAGCCTCCTGAGTAGCTGGGACTACAGGCACACGCCACCATGTTCAGCTAATTTTTTCTACTTTTTGTAGAGATGAGGATTCACTATGTTGCCCAGGCTGGTCTGGAACCTCTGGGCTCAAGTGATCCTCCCACCTCAGCCTCCCAGACTGGAGTACAGTGGCACCATCTCAGCTCACTGCAACCTCCACCTCCTGAGTTCAAGAGATTCTCCCACCTCAGCTTCCCAAGTAGCTGAGACTACAGGTGCCTGCCACCATGCCTGGTTAGTTTTTGTGTTTTTAGTAGAGACGGGGTTTCACCATGTCGGCCAGGCTGGTCTTGAACTTCTGACCTCAGGTGATCTGCCCGCCTCAGCCTCCCAAAGTGCTGGGATTTCAGGTGTGAGCCACCCCGCCCAACCAACATAATTTCATATAGCAAATGTTACAAATGGATTCTGAAGACCCTTACTCTTCCCAGTCAACATAACCTGACTACAACAGGATGTGGATGACTTGGCTGAGGGACAGAATGTGGGAAATGATTACTTCTCCCTGATCCCTGATATTTGGTGCAAGTATGACAGTTTGCGAGGTAATGCTGACAGGATACCTCCCTAACGCTAGCCCTCAAAGCAGAAATACCAGGGTAGAGTTTCTCCAAGATTGTTCCCATTTAGCAATGCCTTTGTCTTTATGAACATTGAGGAATTTGTTCATTTAGATCAATATTTGCCGTGGAAGCTCTAGGAGAAACCCCTGATTCTGACATTCTAAACCTCAGAGATAAGACAAATAAATATTTAAATACCATCAAAATGTGACCAGATGTCCAAGCAGACAGCCTGTCTGTCTGATCAGGCAGAACGATATCCAGTAATTAGAGCAGAGGAGCCGGGAGAAGGTCCCTGAATCAATGGCCACAGAAATCACACTGGCCACACTGCTCTGTCAAAGGGTTTCCCTTACAGTCAGCCTTAAAACGTTTCCAACTTTGACTACGGAGAGCATTATTTTCTAAAACTCTGTCTTGCACATAGCTTCAGGGATAAAGAACAAAATGTAATACCAGCAGACAGGAATCTCAGGCACCTTTGAAACCACAGCTACGCACTGACAGACCTGTGCCCAGTATGGAGACCTCTAGTCAAAGGGAAAAGAAGGTTTAATTCGTCCCTGGAAACAGGGAAGTTTTTCAGGTGCTCTGGTCCAATCAGCTGCATTGGGTGGAGCAGCAGTAGAGATCCACTGAAAGAGGGCACTTGGGCGGGTGCGGTGGCTCACGCCTATAATCCCAACGCTTTGGGAGGCTGAGGCGGGCAGATCATTAAGGTCAGGAGTTCCAGACCAGCCTGGCCAACATGGTGAAACACTGTCTCTACTAAAAATACAAAAGTTACCCATGTGTGGTGGTGCACACCTGTAATCCCAGCACTTTGGGAGGCCGAGGCGGGTGGATCACCTGAGGTCGGGAGTTCGAGACCAGCCTGACCAACATGGAGAAACCCCATCTCTACTAAAAATACAAAGTTGGCACATGCCTGTAATCCCAGCTACTCGGGAGGCTGAGGCAGAAGAATCGCTTGAACCCAGGAGGCAGAGGTTGCGGTGAGCCCAAATTGCACCATTACACTCCAGCCTGGGCAACAAGAGCAAAACTCCATCTCAAAAAAAAAAAAAAAAAAAAAGAGTATCCATATCTTTTTTAAAAAGGATATTACAAAGATGGCATTTCAAATAAACTTTCAGGGTTGTATTTAGTTCTGAATATAATGACAAATTGGGAAACATGAGAAGCTGTTATTGATTAATAAGAGAAAGATCAATGCATAGATACAAAAATGGCTTTGCAGTTACTCACATGCACTTCGTAAGGTGTCTGAGTCAGGGTAGACCTGCACAGGCGCATGGGGTCCCTGAAATCCTTGTGCCCTCTGACCCTGCTACTGTATCCTGTCTGCCAGCATCTTCCTTACACATGATGATTTTCTTTCAGAGCTTCATTCTCTTTCCTGCATGTGCGGGAAGACTCCAGTTCATCAGACAAGTTTGTATATATCAGTCTTCAAGTCTGAATGTGGAGAAATTGAAACCCTTGTGCACTGTTGGTGGGAATGTAAAATGGTACAGCTACTATAGAAAACAGTATGGCAGTTTCTCAAAAATTAAAAATAGAACCACCATATGTCCAGCAATTCTACTTTTGGGTATATATCCAAAAGAACTGAAAGTAGGGGCTCGAAGAGGTATTTGTCTATGTACGTTCGTAGTGGGCATTATTTGCAATAGCCAAAACATAGAAGCAACCCAAGTATCCATTGACAGATGACTGAATAAACAAAAGGTGGTATGCACAATAGAATGGAATATCATTCAGCTTTACAAAGGAAATTCTGACACGTTACAACATGGATGAACCTAGAGGACATTACGCAAAGTGAGAAATAAGCCAGTTGCAAAAGGATAAATACTCTATGATTCCACTTACATAAGGTACTTAAGGTAGTCAAATTTATAGAAACAGAGAGTAGGACAGTGGTTGTCAGGGCAGAGGGAAGAGGAGAGGAGGATGTTGTTTAACAGGCACAGAGTTTCCATTTTGCAAAATGAAATGAGTTCCATGGATGGATGGTGGTGATGGTTGTACAACAATGTGAATGGGCCAGGCATGGTGGCTCATGCCTATAATCCCAACGCTTTGGGAGGCCAAGGCGGGTGGATCACTTGAGGCCAGGAGTTCGACACCAGCCTGGCCAACATGGTGAACTTCTGTCTCTACTAAAAATACAAAAATTAACCGGGCATGGTGATGTGAGAATATAATCCTAGCTATATTGGGAAGCTGAGGCATGAGAATTGCTTGAACCCAGGAGGCGGAGTTTGCTGTGAGCCGAGATCATGCCACTGCACCCCAGCTTGGGTGACAGAGCAAGACTCTGTCTCAAAAAAAAAAAAGAAAGAAATTATGTTTTAGCCTGGGAGTGGTGGATCATGCTTACAATCCTAACAGTTTGGGAGGCCAAGGCAGGAGGATCATTTGAACCTACGAGTTTGAGACCAGTCTGGGCAACACAGCAAGACCTCATCTCTTTAAAAAAAAAAAAAAAAAAAAAGTTTACAATTGACCTTTGAACAATGCGGGGGGTTGGGCCGTTGACACCCCCCTTCCCCAATGCAGTAAAATATCTGTGTATAACTCTTCACTCTCCAGATACTTAACTACTTTTTTTCTTTCTTTCTTTTTATTGGAACAGCAGAAATTGCTTTACTACTAATAGCCTGCTGTTGACTGGAAGCCTTACCAATGGCATAAACATTTTACCTATTTTATATGTTATATGTATTATATGATGTATTCTTACAATAATATAAGCTAGAGAAAAAAATGTTCTAGGAAAATCATAAGGAAGAGAAAATATATTTACTATTTATTAAGTAAATCATCATAAAGTTCTTCATCCTTGTCATCTTCACATTGATTAGGCCGTGGAGGAGGAAGAGGAGGGTTGGTCTTGCTGTCTCAGGGGTGGCAGAGGTGGAAGAGGTGGAAGGGGAGGCAGAACAGGCAGGCACACTCAGTGCAACTTGCAGAAATACATCAGAATTTCCGTCTGACTTTTTTGCTTTTTTATTTGTCTAAAAAATGTTCCTATATGGTCCCAATCCTTCTTCCACCATTTGCTTTAGTTTCAGTGCCTGTATCATAGAAGGGTCCATGTCATAAAAAAAGTCAAGGCAGTCTTAAATAATCGAAACCTTTCTGCCAGATTGTCTAATGTCAATTTGTTTTCTGGCATTGCTGCTTCAATGTCGTCTTCCTCATCGTCTGGGAGCGCTCATCTCCACCAAGACGTCTTGAATCAGTAGCTTATGTTTTTAGCTTTTTCTTGCTCCTAAGTGTTGGTGGTCTTCCAGAGCACTACCCTACCTTCTGAGCTCAAGTGCCCACCCTGCTGCTCCTGACTGCAGGCAGAGGCCTCTGCTATGCTGTTTGGTACAAGCAGCGGAGGAAAGCAGGGAGCCAGGCCCTTATTCCTACTGTGAGGCCTGAATTAACCACCTTCACGGTGCCCTAGAGCTTCCTTCTGTTCCCTGTACCACCATCTCTGAGCTCAGAGCCCACAGCCTTGTTTTAACATTCATGTCATCGACATTTTTTTCAGAGTCTAGGCTAGTGGTCTTGTAGAAGGACTCTATCTTTTTGATCCTCAAGGACGGCTTGAGGCCAGAAGTTCAAGATCAGCCTTGGCAGCATAGCTAGACCTTGTCTCTACAAAACATTTAAAAAATTAGCCAGGGCTGGGTGTGGTGGCTCATGCCTGTAATCCCAGCACTATGGGAGGCAGAGGTGGGAGGATCACTTGAGGCCAGGAGTTTGAGACCAGCCTGGCCAACATGGTGAAACCCCGCCTCTACTAAAAATACAAAAAATAGCCGGGCATGGTGGTGGGCGTTTGTAGTCCCAGCTACTCGGGAGGCTGAGACACAAGAATCACTTGAACCTGGGAGTTCAAGGCTACAGTGAGCTGTGATTGTGCCACCACACTCCAGCCTGAGCAACAGAGAGAGACATACATGTCTCTAAAATCTGAAGAAAAAAAAAAGAATTAAATTAAATAATTTAGTTTTTTGAATTAAATTAAATAATTTAGTTTTTTAAATTAAATTAAATAATTTAGTTTTTTAAACAAATTAAATTAAATAATTTAGTTTTTTAAGTAAATTAAATTAATTTACTTTTTTAAGTAAATTAAATTAAATAATTTAGTTTTTTTAAACATTAAATTAAATAATTTAGTTTTTTAAACATTAAATTAAATAATTTAGTTTTTTAAAAAATTAAATTAAATAATTTAGTTTTTTTAAACATTAAATTAGATTTTTTTAAAAATTAAATAAATTCAAAATTAAAGAAACATAATTTCAATAACTGTGTAAAAATCCATCTTATGCATGTGTAGTAACTTGTTAAATCATTCTCCTATCACAACATATTTGTTTCCACACTTTCATTTTTCTAAATGTAACAGTGTCTTAAAATGCAGCTCAACTATATCTGGGATGTAAAGAAAAAAATGTAGTGCTTTTATTTTTTCTGGTCTTCCCAAGTTCTCTTCTCTGGTTAGTGTGGGGGGAAAAAAGTTACCTTGAAAACTTAGTCCTATCCAATAATCCTTATACACAGGTCTCGGTCTCTCTAAGAAAAGCAGTCCATCTTCCACTCCTGTCCCAAGTGGCAGCTGGGGAGTATTAGGGGCAGGACTGTGGCTGCTGAGATCCCAGGGGCAGGAGTGGGAGGGAGGCCGAGGGGTCTTTGTCTGTGGGTTTGCTCAGGCCTCTTCTGAACCCAGGGTGATCCCCTCTGGCAACTTCACAGCCCACCCTAGCGACATCAGGATCCCATTCACCCCACGGGGGCTGTACAAAAGTTCAGGAAGGCTGAAGCTCAGATCCTTGCTCTGCCTGCTCAAACTGTGCCTTAATTGATGAGACTGTGCCTCAGAGAGTTACGGGGCTTCCTCTGAGGCAGCCTCCTTCAGGGGCTCCAAGCAGAAGAGAGGCAAAGCCCCCTTCACCATGGGTATCGCTGACTTACTGACTTCTCTAACTCTGGTCGCATTTCTGCCTGAATCCCTCTCCTCCTTTGCTGCCTTTTGTTGTTGTTGTTATTGTTGTTGTTGAGATGGAGTCTTGCTCTGTCACCCAGGCTGGAGTACAGTGGTGCAATCTCGGCTCACTGCAACCTCTGCCTCTCGGGTTCAAGCTATTCTCTTGCCTCAGCCTCCCAAGTAGCTGGGATTACAGACGTGCATCACCACGCCCAGCTAATTTTTGTATTTTTAGTAGAGACGAGATTTCACCATGTTGGCCAGGCTGGTCTCGAACTCCTGACCTCTCAAGCAATCCGCCCACCTCGGGCTCCCAAAGTGCTGGGAGTGAGCCACCGAGCCCGGCCCTTCACTGTTTTCTTTTTTTTTTCTTTTTTTTTTTTTTGAGACGGAGCCTCGCTCTGTCGCCCAGGCTGGAGTGCAGTGGCGCAATCTCGGCTCACTGCAAGCTCCGCCTCCCGGGTTCACGCCATTCTCCTGCCTCAGCCTTTCCGAGTAGCTGGGACTACAGGCACCCGCCACCACGCCCGGCTAATTTTTTGTATTTTTAGTAGAGACGGGGTTTCACCGTGGTCTCGATCTCCTGACCTCGTGATCCCCTTCACTGTTTTCTTCTTCCCACTTTCCCCATGGCCTCAAACAAGCAGGCTTCCACCTTGCTCTGCCACACACATCCCTCCAGCGAGGTGGCAAGCCTTAAGGCTCACAATCTAGACTGAAAGGCCTCTCTTTTCCACTTAGGGGACAACTCTACAGGCTAAGTCCTCTGGTGTTGGTTGTTGAAATGCTAAAGGATATCTGTGTAGGATCGAAAGAAAAATAATTTAGAAGATCTCTTAAGACATACACCTATTTTGCAAGGCTAATGTCTTGCTGCATAATCTATTTTGAATGTCAGAACTAGATATTAATTCCTTCTTCTCTCCTCATACTTTCTATAATTTTGCATTTCACCACAACTAGCACCATCAGTTGTAAGATGCACTGTTATTTTAGGCACTCCTAAGAAAGAAAAACAAACTGCCAATTAAATTGTGAACAATGCGTTCTTATTTAGAATTTTGGTTTACACTCATTCAAAAAGCTCTTTTTAGACTTATTTAGACATATATTTTTACATATCATCTTGTGCATATGTAAAAATGAAAATCTAAGTGAAATAGTTGGAAGGTATTTCTATAACTTCTTTACAGAAGAGACTGATGTAGACATTGATTCTTCTGAACCCCTTTTCATATCAAAGTCGATAATGATCGTGTCTTTCTATACAGCATTGCTGCCTGTGCATTGAGAGAGTTGTTGTTACAGGATCTCTTCATCCAGTGCTCCGCCACTGCCTCTGGGATTGCCTTCCCAACTGTTGACACTCGTTCTGCAAGTTTTTTTGTTTTTCATTTTTCAAGAAAGAGTCTTGCTCTGTTGCCCAGGCTGGAGTGCATTGTGTACGATCTCGGCTCACTGCAACCTCTGCCTCCTGGGTTCAAGCGATTCTCCTGACTCAGCCTCCCAAGTAGCTGGGATTACAGGTGCCTGCCACCATACCTGGCTAATTTGTTGTATTTTTAGTAGAGATAGGGTTTCACCATGTTGGCCAGACTGGTCTCAAACTCCTGACCTCAGGCGATCCACCCGCCTTGGCCTCCCAAAGTGCTGGGATTACAGGCTTGAGCCACTGCGCCCGGCCTCATTCTGCAGGTTTTTATGCTGCACCTCCTGTCCTTTTTTCTTCTTTTAATCTTATAGAAGGTGTTAATAGAAGGTTTTCAGGCCAAGTTTTCATATATGCAGACAATGACAACCATATCGAAACTACTGCCTGGCCGACAGCTATTGTCAGCAAACATTGATTCTAGGGACACATATCAATTTCAAAGAAATAATGAATTCTAGTAAACCTTAATACTTTTACTTCCCACACCTCTTCTCCTGCCTCTAGGCAGGCTGGATGCTTCAAGCCACACAGAGAGAAGGTCCTGTACTTGGAAAGGCTCTTTGATACTTTGTAAGATATTAATCCTATTACACAAATACTGCTGGAAAGGAAATCTTTGAGTATAAAACTTTGACTACAATTCTGCTATTTCTTCAGATAGAGTCCTAGAAGAAAGAGTTTAGATATTTAAAAATAAGGCTGACTATTCTTTCTTTTTTTTTGTTTTTGTTTTTGTTTTTTTTTTTTGTTTGTTTTTTGTTTTTTTTAGACAGGGCCTGGTTCTATTGCCCAGACCAGGGTGCAGTGGCGTGATCTCAGCTCACTGCAACCTTCGCCTCCCAGGCTCAAGCAATCCTCCCATGCTCAAGCAATCCTCCCACCTCAGCCTCCCAAGTACCTGGACTACAGGCACACGCCACCATGTCTGGCTAATATTCGTATTTTTTTGTAGAGATGGGTTTTGCCATGTTGGCCAAGCTAGTCTCGAACTCCTGAGCTCAAGCGATTTATCTGCCTCTGCCTCCCAAAGTGCTGGGATTACAGACATGAGCCACTGCACCCGGCCTATTCTTTTCATGAATACAAATCACAGTTTTGGGATCAGATGTGAAGTAGGCACATAGATACACACAGACGCATACACACACACAGTGGCAACACTGGAAAACAGAGTGCTCTCAGTAGACCACAAATGATCAGGAACCCCTGAAAGGCAGAAGGAGAATGAGGCTGGACTACAGGAGGAAACCACAGCCTAAACCGCGTGCAAGAAAAGATTGCTCTACAAGTCAAGAGCATCTTAGGGGCTCTAAGCTTGGAGACGGTAGATACGGGGAAGAGAAGGAAGCTCTAGGGCACCGTGAAGGTGGTTAATTCTGGCATCACAGTAGGAACAAGGGTCTGGCTCCCTGCTTTCCTCCCCTGCTTGTACCAAACGGAGGACAGCAGAGGCCTCTGCCTGCAGTCAGGAGTAGCAGGGTGACAGGGACAAGCTGAGATAAATTCAGTTTATCCCCCAGGCCCTGAGGGCCCGGTCAGTCACCCCGATGGCCAAGAAGTTAAGCAACTGCTGCCCTTTGCATGTGAGGTGTGCAATAAGAGTTTTAAGTATCGTGGCAAGCTAGCCATCCACAAGAGATCACACACAGGAAAGAGACTCTTTCAATGTAATCTCTGTGGGAAGCGCTTCATGCAGGGCATAGGCCTGCAATTTCACCAGCAAACCCACACTGGTGAGAGACCCTACACGTGTGACATCTGCCAGAAGCAGTTCACCCAGAAGTCCTACTTGAAGTGCCACAAGAGAAGCCACACAGGGGAGAAGCCCTTCGAATGTAAAGACTGCAAGAAAGTTTTCACCTACAAGGCGAGTCTGAAAGAGCACCAGCGCATCCACTCCGGAGAGAAATCCTACAAATGTTCCAAGTGTCCAAGAGCCTTCGGTCGGCCTGCGACCTTAAGACGCCACAAGAAAACACATCCAGAAACCACTTCGCAGTGACTTCGTCATCAGGTCTATGTCTTCTGCACCAAGAAAGTGTGAATGAAGATTTTTCACCGACGTTATCAGATGACGTTTGACACATAAAGGGCACCTGGCACGCAAAGGAGTGCCCTAGATAGGAATTCCCAGGATGTTTGTTTAAATCTTTTTCCTCCCCAGTGAATTTTGGTTTTTGTTTCATTATGTCTGTTGTTATAGGTTTATTTTGGCTTGTGTTGCTGTTCTTTCAATAAACATCTTATTAGTTTTCAATATTTTTTAACAACAACCAAAAAAAGGAGTAGCAGGGTGAGCACTTGAGCTCAAAAAGTAGGGCAGTGCTCTGGAAGACCACCAACACGATAAAAACATAAGCTACTTGGCTCAACCCACCCAGCAGAGTATCCCATTCCTCTACCACAATAATTGGATTCATGATGTAGCAAACAGTCACAGTGTCACACACTGGTCACATTAGTTAGTAATGTTTAGCAAATAATAAGAAATCTGACTAATAATGACTCAAGCAAAAAAGACATTTAATTAAATCACATCATGAGATGTCTAGAGATAGGTGGTTTCGGGTTTAGTGTCTCTGACTCAAGGAAGCTATACAGAAAACAGATTTTCTACCTTTCCACTTCATCATCCTTAGTATACAGCTGCCTTATGGTCACGTGATGGCTGCTGCACTTCAGATATAACATTGAGATGTGAGGCCAGCTGGACTGCCTGGGTGGAGTGGGGACTTGGAGAACTTTCCTGTCTTACAAGAGCATTGTAAAATGCACCAATCAGCACTCTGTAGTTAGGATTGTAAAATGCACCAATCAGTGCTCTCTAAAAATGCACCAATCAGCGCTCTGTAGCTAGCCAAAGGTTTGTAAAATGGACCAATCAGCACTCTGTAAAATGGACCAATCAGCAGGACATGGGCGGGGACAAATAAGGGAATAAACGCTCTCCCCCACCCCCCACTCCAGCCAGCAGTGGCAACCTGCTCAGGTCCCCTTCCACACTGTGGAAGCTTTATTCTTTTGCTCTTCACTATAAATCTTGGCTGCTGCTCACTGTTTGGGTCTGTGCCACCTTTAAGAGCTGTTAACACTTACCGCGCAAGTCTGCTGCTGCATTCTTTAAGTCAGCCAGGCCACGAACCCACTGGAAGGAACCAACTCCGGACACAACGTCATGTCGAAGGAAGAAGGGAAAGATGTAGTATCACTGAGTACTCACTCATAAAAGTGTCCCTTTTATGATAAAGTAAAAGTTTTCCCCGAAATTCCTAAGTAGGCTTCTACTTACATCTCATTGGCCAGAACTTTGTCACACATCAGCCCTGCTGCAAGAGAGGCTGGAAAAAAAACAGAATTGGAATTACAACAATTGATTTAGAGCAATCATGATTTGTTACCTGAGCTGGCTGAACATGCAATTGCCCAAACTCAATTAACTTTCTGCTCGTTAGGAAGCAAGAAGTGAGAAATACCTATTACTAGCCCATTGTCAAGGTCTTCTGTGAAAGCTAACAAGGATGCTCAAATATAAAAAGACAGTCGCACATCCAGGAATCAAAAAATATTTGAGGAAAAACACAACCTTAAAACAGAGATACCAAACTCAGGAAACAGAAATCAAGGAGACTTTAAATTAACTATATACGCTACAATACAGTATATATAGATAGATGGCTAGGCTCCGTGGCTCACACCTGTAATCCCGGCCGAGTAGGAGGATTGCTTGAGCTCAGGAGTTCAAGACCACCCTGAGCAACATAATGGGACCTTGTCTCTACTAAAAAAAAAAAAAATTGCCAGGTGTGATGTCACGTGCCTGTGGACCCAGCTACTCAGGAGGCTGAGGTGGGAAGATTGCTTGAGCACAGGAGACCATGGCTGCAGTGAGCTATGATCACGCCACTATACTCTAGCCTGGGTGACAGTGTGAGATCCTGTCTCCCCCACAAAAAAAAACCCATGGAATTTCCTCAAAAATTTAAAAATAGAGCTACCATATGATTTGTATATCCCAAAGAAATGAAATCAGTATGTTAAATAGATACCAGCACTCCAATGTTTCCTGTAGCACTATTCATAATAGCCAAGGTAGGTCATCAACTTAACTGTCAATTGATGAATGGTTAAAGAAAATGGTGGTGGCCGGGCGCGGTGGCTCACGCCTGTAATCCCAGCACTTTGGGAGGCCGAGGTGGGTGGATCACCTGAGGTTGGGAGATCAAGACCATCCTGGCTAACATGGTGAAACCCTGTCTCTATTAAAAATGCAAAAAATTGGCTGGGCATGGTGGCATGTGCCTGTAGTCCCAGCTTCTCAGGAGGTTGAGGCAGGAGAATCACTTGAACCCAGGAGGCGGAGGTTGTAGCGAGCTGAGATCGTGCCACTGCACTCCAGCCTGGGCGACAGAGTGAGACTCTGTCTCAAAAAAAAAAAAAAAAAAGAAAAAAAAAAGAAAATGGTGGTATATATACACAGTGGAATACTATTCAGCCTTTCTCTCTCTCTTTCTTTCTCTCTCTCTCTCTTTCTTTTCTTTCTTTCTTCTTTTTTGAGATAGGGTCTCACTCTGTCACCCCGGCTTGAGTGCAGTGGCACAAACACAGTTCACTGCAGCCTTGACCTCCTAGGCTCAGACAATCTTCCCATCTCAGCCTCCCAGGGAGGTGGGACTACAGGCATGTGCTACCATGCCCAGCTGATTTTTGTAGACACAGGGTTTCACCGTGTTGCCTAAGCTGGCCTCAAACTCCTGAGCTCAAACAATTCACCCACCTCGGCCTCCCAAAGTGCTGGGATTACAGACAGGCACCACTGCACCTGTCAGCCTTTAAAGAGAAGGAAATCCTGTCATTTGCAAAAACTAATTTAAAAAATGTTTTTGTAGAGATGAAGTCTTTCTATGTTGCTATGGATGAACTTGGAGGACATTATGTGAAGTGAAATAAGCCAGACACAGAAAGACAAATACTGCATGATCTCACTTATATGTGAACTGTAAAAAAATCAAGCTCATAGAAGCAGAGAATAGAATGGTGTTTGCCAGGGACTGGGGAGATGTTGGTCAGAGGATACAAAATTTCAGTTAGACAGAAAATATAAGTGCAAGAGATCTATTGTACAACCTGGTGACTGTAGTTGAAAACAATGTACTATATACTTGAAAATTGCTAAGAGAGTAGATTTTAAGTGTTCTCAGTACAAATAAGTATGTGAGGTAATACATACATTAATTAGCTTGATATAGCTATTGCACAGTGTTTACATATCTGAAAACATCATGTTGCTCACCATATATGTACAATTTTATTTGTCAATTAAAAAAAGAAGAAAAAAATGAACTGTACCCAGGGACAGTGTGGTGACATCTCACAATATCAGAGATAAAAGATAAGTATTGGAGTGGGTTGTGGCAGCATGCACCTGTAATCCAAGCTATTTGGGAGGCTGAGGCGGGAGGACCACTTGAAGCCAGGAGTTCAAGACCAGCCTGGGCAACATAGTGAAACACCCATCTCTAAAAATATTTTTTTAAAAGAAATCATTCCTTAAGAGAGGAAAAACAGATCAACTAAAAAGGGACAAAAAATTGGATTGGCATCAGCTCTTCTTTTGGTAACATTGGATGCAAGAAGATAATGACAAAGTCTGAGGGGGAAAAACGTTTATTTTTATTTTTATGATCATCTTTTTTGAGATGGAGTTTCACTCTTGATGCCCAGGCTGGAGTTCAATGGTGCGATCACGGCTCACTGCAACCTATACCTCCCGGGTTCAAGCAATTCTTCTGCCTCAGCCTTCCAAGTAGCTAGAATTACAGGCGTCTGTCACCATGCCCGGTTAATTTTTGTATTTTTAGTAGAGACAGGATTTCACCACACTGGCCAGGCTGGTGTTAAACTCCTGACCTCGGGTGATCTGCCCACCTCGGCCTTCCAAGGGGGAAAAACATTATGAGCCCAGAAATCTATCCCCACATATACTATCCACCAAGTGGGAGAACAAAACAGGTCCATTTCAGACCTTTGAGATCTAAAACTTTTTTTTTTTTTTTTTTGAGACAGAGTCTCGCTCTTGCTGCCCAGGCTAGAGTGCAGTGGCGCGATCTTGGCTCACTGCAATCTCCGCCTCCCGGGTTCAAGCGATTCTCCTGCCTCAGCCTCGTGAGTAGCTGGGACTTCAGGCGCACACCACCACACCCGGCTAATTTTGTATTTTTAGTAGAGACGGGGTTTCTCCATGTTGGTCAGGCTGGTCTCGAACTTCCAACCTCAGGTGATCCGCCCGCCTTGGCCTCCCAAAGTGCTGGGATTACAGGCATGAGCCACTGCGCCTGGCCAAGATAAATCTAAAACATTTTACCAGCCAAGAACCACATATGAAAGAATTATTAGAAGATGTACTTCAACAAGAAAAATTAGGAATTTGTGGCAGACAGACACTAAGAGGGTCCCCAGTGATCCCCACCTGTTGGTGTTCACTCCCTTGTGTAATGCCCTCTCTATGAGTGCGGGTGGGTCTGTGACTTGCTTCTAGCCGATAGAAGACAGCAAAAGTCCTGGCTTCTATTTTGCTAGGAAATTTTCTCCTTTGCTTACTCAGAGGACCCAGCTGACATGTTGTGAGCTACCCTATGGAGATATCCATATTGCAAGGGCCCAAGGGAAGCCTCCAGCCAACATCCAGCTAGGAACTGAGACCTTGAGGCCAACAGCCCTGAATAAACTAAATTCTGAATCTTTCCCCAGTCAACCCTTCGGAGGAGAGCCCAGCACTTGATTGCAGCCTCAAGAGACTCTGAATCAGAGGACCCAGCTAAGCTATGCTTGCATCCTGGCCCATGAAAACTGTGAAATAATACGTTTCTTTGTTGTTTTTTTTTGTTTTTTACCTGAGACAGAGTCTCACTCTGTCAACCAGGCTGGAGTGGAGTGGTGCAATCACAGTTCACTGCAACCTCCGCCTCCTGGGCTCAAGCGATCCTTCCACTTCAGCCTCCTGAGTAGCTGGCACTACAGGTGCACACCACCATGCCCAGCTAATTTTTGTATTTTTTGTAGAGACGGGGATTTCGCCTTGCTGCCCAGGCTGGTTTTGAACTCCTGAGCTCAAACGACCCACTGGCCTCGGCCTCCGAAAATGCTGGGGTTACAGGAAGGAGCCAAAGCGCCCAGCCATATTTTGTTTTAAGCCACTAAATATTGATAATTTTTTGTTTTGTTTTGTTTTTGTTTTTTTGAGACAGAGTCTCACTCTGTCGCCCAGGCTGATGTGCAGTGGTGCGATCTTGGCTCACTGCAACCTCTGACTCCCTAGTTCAAGCGATACTCCTGCCTCAGCCTCCTGAGTAGCTGAGATTACAGGCATGTGCCACCACGCCCAGCTAATTTTTGTACTTTTAATAGAGATGGGGTTTCACCATGTTGGCCAGGATGGTCTCGATCTCCTGACCTTGTGATCCACCCGCCTTGGCCTCCCAAAGTGCTGGGATTACAGGCATGAGCCATCACACCTGGCCAAATATTGATAATTTTTAATGTAGCAATAGATAATACAGAATCCAAGAGGGAGATGTGAGATATAAGAAGCAGTGGTGGGTAAAGAAGCCAGTAAAACTTTTTGATGTCCAAGAAGGTGTGGACTAAAAATAAACAAAACAAAACTCTGCAATGGGAGTCTCTGATTATTTCAACATGGGACGTGGGAAAAGGAGAATAAATGAAAGAGGGAAGAAACAGAGTAAAAGATTTCTTGTTTTATTTGAAGGTATGATATAGATTCTTATTAAAATCTAGAGGTTGATATACAAATATAATTCTAAATATTTATTTATTTATTTATTTATTTATTGAGACAGAATCTTGCTCTGTCACCCAGGCTGGAGTGCAATGGTGCAATCTTGGCTCATTGCAACCTCTGCCTCCCAGGTTCAAGCGATTCTCCTGCCTCAGCCTCCCGAATTGCTGGGATTACAGGCATATGCCACCACACCCAGCTAATTTTTGGGTATTTAGTAGAGATGGGGTTTCACCGTGTTGGCCAGGCTGGTCTCAAATTTGTGACCTCAAGTGATCCGCTCACCTCAGCCTCCCAAAGTGCTGAGATTACAGGCATGAGCCACTGCACCCAGCCAATTGTAAATATTTATATAAAAATTTCAGGGTAGATAACTTCCTGAAAAAACAATTAAATTATGGTAAGGTATTGTTTAAGAGACATATACCCATAAAGAAGTGGAGAATGGTGGAGAGGACAATAGTAAGACAATAAATAGATGGACGGCTGGTAAATGATGCAGCACGGCCAGGAAGACTGAGTCCTAGGGCAGGAGTTGGAGGCAGATATACTGCAAAGAAAGGATGCCATAGAAAAGGAACATTCAGGAATTTTCCAAAAATGAGTTTTTGGAAATTAAAAACATGACAGTAGAAATGAAGAGTTGGAATTGAAGTGGAGGAAATCTCCCAGAAAATAGAGCAAAGAGACAGAGACAAAGAGATGAAAATAGAAGAGAAAATAGAAAATAAAATCAAGCCTGGCATGGTAGCTCACACCTGTAATCCCAGCACTTTAAGAGGCCAAGGTGGGCAAATCACCTGAGGTCAGGAGTTCGAGACCAGCATGGCCAACATGGTGAAACTCCGTCTCTACTAAAAATACAAAAACTAGCTGGGTGTGGTGGCACATGCCTGTAATCCCAGTTACTCAAGAGGCTGAGGCAGGAGAATCGCTTGAACCTGGGAGGTAGAGGTTGCAGTGGGCTGAGATCACCGCTGAGGTCACGCCACTGCATTCCAGCCTGGGCGACAGAGTGAGACTCCATCTCAAAAAAAAAAAAAAATAGCCAGGCATAATGGCACACGCCTGTAGTCCCGGCTACTTGGAAGGCTGAGGCAGGAGAATCATTTGAACCTGGGAGGCAGAGGCTGCAGTGGGCCAAGATCATGTCATTGCACTCCAGCTTGGGCGACAGAGCAAGACTTCGCCAAAAAAAGAAAAAAAAAAAAAATCAATACAGGAAGTCCACTGGTCAAATAATAAGCAGTTAAGAAAGAAGAAACAGAGGCCGGGCGCGGTGGCTCACGCTTGTAATCCCAGCACTTTGGGAGGCTGAGGCGGGCGGATCACGAGGTCAGGAGATCGAGACCACGGTGAAACCCCGTCTCTACTAAAAAATACAAAAAATTAGCCGGGCGTGGTGGCGGGCGCCTGTAGTCCCAGCTACTCGGAGAGGCTGAGGCAGGAGAATGGCGTGAACCCGGGAGGCGGAGCTTGTAGTGAGCCGAGATTGCGCCACTGCACTCCAGCCTGGGCGACAGAGCGAGACTCCGTCTCAAAAAAAAAAAAAAAAAAAAAAAAAAAAGAAAGAAGAAACAGAGAAGTGGAGGTGGGGAAGTTTATTTTCAAAGCAATTTAATTTAATTTGATAAAAATTTCCCGAATTTTTACCATGATGCACAGCACTGCTGTGAAGTCTGTGTAGTTAAGAACACATTATCATTGTTTAGCTCATGCTTTATCTCTTTCGTTTTATTTTGATTTGCTTATGTATGCATTTATGCATGTATTTATTTATATAATGAACCCTCATTTGAATCCACAACCCAACTAGCCAATAATATCCAGAACTTCTTGCCTTTCCCATCTCCCAGCCTCCCCCAACTAAAGATAACCACCATCCTAAATTTGGTGTTTCTTCTTTTTTTTTTTTTTAAGTATTTCATTTTATGAGTCAGGGTCTCACTCTGTCACACAGACTGGAACGCAGTGCTATGATCATAGCTTACTGCAGCCTCCACCTCCTGGGCTTAAGCAATCCTCCCACCTCAGCCTCCAGAGTAGCTGGGACTACAGGTGTGCACCACCATGCACAGCTAATTGAAAAAAATTTTTTTTCGTAGGAAGGAATCTTGCTATATTGCCCAGACTGGTCTTGAACTCATGGCCTTAAGTGGGACACAGCATCAGGCCCTTTTGGTTTTTAAAAATAGCTTCATCACATATATGGGGGCCTGAACAATGAATTGTTTCCTTTCACTTGGTTTAGAATGTTATAAAAAGGGTATCACTCTGTGTGGTCACCTGAGACATGCTTTTTCCACTCATTATGATACCATCCAGATTCACACTTGCTGTTCCCTGGTTCTTTAATTCATTCACTTTCAAAGCTGTATAATATGCCATTGTGCAAATGTACCAAAATTTATTCATTCATTCTCCTACCAGTTTGGGAGAATTGGGGAGGTGCATGAGTGTGTGTGTATGTGTGTGAATGTGCACCGATAGTGAAAGAGTTCAATCTTCATCCTCTATGGTGGAAAATCAACAGATGATAACTAAATTTGAAAATGATCAAGAAGTAGCAATATATGTGTAATATTTAGAGATAAAGGAGTAAATATGAGAAGAATCATAAAAAGGAATAAGAGGCCTATGTCGGGCGCAGTGGCTCACGCCTGTAATCCCAACATTTTGGGAGGCCAAGGCGGGCGGATTCCCTGAACTCAGGAGTTTTAGACCAGCCTGGGCAACATGGTGAAACCCCATCTCTACTAAAATACAAAAGATTAGCCAGGCGTAGCAGTGCCTGCCTGTAATCCCAGCTACTTGGGAGGCTGAAGCAGGAAAATTGCTGGAACCTGGAGGTGGAGGTTGCATTGAGCCGAGATGGCGCCACTGCACTCCAGCCTGGGTGACAAGAGCGAAACTCTGTCTCAAAAAAAAAAAGAGGCCACGCATGGTGGTTCACGCCTATAATCTTAGCCCTTTGGGAGGCCGAGATGGATGGATCACTGAAGGTCAGGAGGTCAAGACCAGCCTGCCCAACATGGAGAAACTCCATCTCTACTAACAATACAAAAATTAGCCGGGCATGGTGGCAGGTGCCTGTAATCCCAACTACTCAAGAGGCTGAGGCAGGAGAATTGCTTGAACCTGGGAGGTAGAGGTTGCAGTGCACTGAGATCGTGCCACTGCGCTCCAACCTGGGAGAAAAAACGAATAAGAATGATTTCCTCTGGGGAGAAGGAGATGGTAGAGGGAGGATGGAGGAGACTTCTGTTTCTCATAACAAGATTAATTCGATGATTTGGCTGTTCCACTAAGCACATGCATAACATTGAAAAATTAAGGATAACTAGCAGAATAACAAAAATAGCATATATAACTTGCAAACCACAACTGCAAAAAAAAATGGGACAAAGAAAATGTGATAAATTCAGCAGATGATAGGAAAAGAAACAAGAAAAATAATCCTTAAAAACAACCGTTTTTGGCGGGGTGCTGCTGCACATGCTTGCAATCCCAGCACTTTGTGAAGCTGAGTGGTGCAGATTACTTGAGGTCAGGACTTTGAGACCAGCCTGGCCAACATGGTGAAACCCTGTCTCTACTAAAAAACAAAAATTAGCTGGGCGTGGTGGCACGTGCCTATAGTCCCAGCTACTCAGGAGGCTGAGACAGGAGAATTGCTCAAAATCAGGAGGTGGAGGTTGCAGTGAGCCGAGATTGCGTCACTGCACTCCAGCCTGGCGACAGAGCGGGACTCCATCTCAAAAAATAAAATAATAATAAATTAGCTGGGGGTGGTGGCCCATGCCTGTAATCCTAGATACTCTGGAGGCTGAGGCAGGAGGTTTCCCTGAGCCTTGGGAGGTCGAGGGCCTAGGCAACAGAGACCCTGTCTCAAAAAAAAGCAAAAACAAAAACAACAACAAAACTGATTGCATTTTAAAAAATAAGAAAAACCCCACCAAGTATATACATGAAAAAAAGAAATTTGAGAAATAGCAGATAAAACTGTCATTACAGTGGGAGAACCTTAGAAATCATCATATCAAGAAAACAAAAAATGAACATTCTGTTGGAAGTTTTTCTCCAGTTCAAGACAACTGTGTCTCCTAACAAACTTCCTGCTTTGGGGGAGGCGTCTTTCTACTTTAACAATTTCCCACTGCCTGTGGCCAAAGGTTGTCACTCAGCAACGCAACAAGTCTTGCAGGGCTACGTAAACTGCTGGATTCAATATTCAAATCCAAACTTTGGGATGTAATAGTTCTAAGGGAAGAAAAGTGTTTTGTCCTTTACCCTCCTAGATTCTCTGGCTGGGACCCTGAAAACTAGACTGACAGAAGACAGATTAACAAGAGAAAAACAAACAGGTTTATTAACTTGTGCACATCATGTGAAAGAAACGTCGGTGATGAGTAACTCAAATCGGTGGTTACAACTTGGGCTTATACAGCATCTTAGCAAAAAACCAATAAATTTCTAGAGAAGTCACATGACAAAGGAGACAGGTTTTAGGCTTCCCTGGGCAGCAAACTGTGGGAAGGTAAATATATGGGGGAAACTAATGGAATAAGGGTTGTTTGTGCAAGTCCAACTCAGCGCCAATTTCCCCTCTTTCTCATGGCCATAAAACTTCCCTGGGAGAGGGAATTTATGGCAGTCTTCTTTTCTCAGAAGTTTCTGCTTTTAGTCAGATAAGGAAAGCTCCAGGAAGGCTTCTTTCTGCATCTGTTGATTCTCATTTACCTCCAGCTCAAAATAATCCTTATGCCAAAGTGGCATATTTTGTGCTGGCATATTTTGATTTCCTACACAGTGCAAGTGTCTCCTACTTATGCACAGCACTTCCTGCTCTCTATCCAAACCTGTTCTCTAACCTAAGGCTCCTGAGCACTAGCAATGTTGGTACAATAAAAACCGCCCTTTATCTTCCCCTTTCCAGTAACTTGTGAATAATGCATGAAGCTTGTGGGCAGAGACACATAGACAGCTGATTTATGCTCTTAGACATATAAACCTGAAAGGTGAATGCCAGCTGTCAGGAAAAACTTATTCAGAACTTCCAACCCAAAATAAATGAGGATTTGAATAGTACAATAAGAATGAGCTAAATCTATTTTTTTTGTTGTTGTTCATTCAATAAGTATTCACTGAACACCTACTATATGCCATGCATTGTTCTAGGTGCTGGGGATACAGCAGTGAAAAAAAGCAACCATTGTACTGGATATTCTAGCTAATTCATTAATATTTTTTAAGTATAAATACTAGAAAAGATGAGATAAAGCTGTCATTATTTGTATTACTCCAAGAGAAACAACTTTAAAATTTTGTAGGTTGGGCGTGGTGGCTCACCCCTATAATCCCAGCACTTTGGGAGGCTGAGGCAGGTGGATCACTAGAGCCCAGGAGTTCAAGACCAGCCTGGGCGACATGGCGAAACGCCGTCTCTACAAAAACTACAAAAATTATCCGGGCATGGTGATGCACACCTGTGGTCTCAGCTACTTGCAGGGCTGAGGTGGGACTTGAGTCCGAGAGGTAGAGGCTGCAGTGAGCCATGATCACGCCACTACACTCCAGCCTGGGTGACAAGGTGAGATTTTGTCTCAAACAAAAGAAAAAAAAACAAAAGAAAACAAAACCCTGTAATAAGTAAAACTAGTAACGCAGCTAGATACAGGATTGTATGTAGGTTAAATATCCCTTATTTGAAATGCTTGGGTTCCATAAGTGTTTTGGATTTTGGTGGGGTTTTTTTGGATTCTGGAATATCGGCATCAGGGATGGGACCCAAGGCCAAACATGAAAGTCATTTATGTTTCATATACACTTTATACACATGGCTTAAAGATCATTTTATAGAATATTTTTATTAATTTTGTGCATGAAACGAAGTTTATATATTGAACCATAAAAAGCAAAGGTGTCACTCTCTCAGCCACCCATGTGGAGAATCTGTGGTTGTTTGGCATCACTGCCATTCCTGACTGAATTTTTATGTTCCCCATAAGCAGTCTTTTCTCATTCACACAAAAGTACTTAACAGTAAAAAAATATATATATGACACACTATTAATACAATGAAAAAAAACAACATGTTCCCGGTAACTAGGCAGCATCATAGCATCACCAGAATCTGTATCAGCGGTGAAACAACAGCAACTAACGACAGCGTTCCGTCTCCACCTACAATGCTGTGTTTTGATAAAAAGGTTATTGTACATCGCATTTTATTTTTTAGATGAGAAGGAACATCAGAAGCAGTTAAGGGACCAGGAAGTGGGTCCTCTAGGGATAAGGAGGCACTCTGTTGGATAGCTTTTTTTAAATGTTTCCTCTGGAGTCATCTGCCTCATTAACAACAGTTCTTTGTCTTAGAAATCTCTCTTTGATTTTACAAACTCACACAATTTTTTGTTCAGTTATGAATGTATGCTGCTGTAGTTGTCCAATAAGCCCGCCACATATTTTCACTATGTTGTCTATAGTCATTTTTTTTTTTTTTTTTGAGTTGGAGTTTTGCTCTTGTTGCCCAGGCTGGAATGGAATGGCACAATTTCACCTCACTGCAACCTCCACCTCCCAGCTTCAAGCGATTTTCCTGTCTCAGCCTACCCAATAGCTGGGATTACAGGCACCCGCCACTATGCCTGGCTAATTTTTTGTGTTTTTAGAAGAGACAGGATTTCACCATGTTGGCCAGGCTAGTCTCAAACTCCTGACCTCAGGTGATCCACCCCCCTTGGCCTCCCAAAGTGCTGGGATTACAGGCATGAGCCACCCTGCCTAGCCAACATCATCTTTCTCATCACTACTATCACAGTCACCTTGATTCAGAACCACTTCAGCTATTTCATCATCGGGCAATGAATGAACAATGGGAGGTTCATTAGCAGTGTTAAAAATTTCCTTGATATCCACTTCTTGTAGGTTACTGACAGACTCTGAAGATATATTTTTGGCATATGTAAGAAGGTCAAACATTATTTTTGTTCTCACTTGACATAAAAAAAATCCTTCAAAGTCACCACTTTGTTCATCATGATTACTGAACATAGTCACAGGCCAGAGGTTTTGCCAGGCATGCACAGCTGTGTCTTTAGTCACTGTTTCAAGTGCTGGCAATAGCATATATGGCATCCTTCCTGCTAAACTCCTTTTGAAAACTTTCCTTCTCCATGCCTCTGTTCACTGCTGCTAGCATACTGTTCAAGAAAGTGTTTTCATAATTACTCTTCATTGATCTAAGGATATCCTGGTCACGTGGCTGAATTGATTAAATCACATTTGGGGGAAAGTACATGGCATAAACACTATTTGTGTGTGTGAGTGTGTATTTTTAGTAGAGATGGGTTTCACCATGTTGGCCAGGCTTGTCTCGGACTCCTGACCTCAGGTGATCCACCCACTTTGGCCTCCCAAAGTGCTGTGATTACAAAAAAATACAAAAAAATATTTTTTTCGTATGAGCCACCATGCCTGGCTGATAAATACTATTTTTGATAAGAACTTCAGCTAGAGGATAAGCAGAACAGCTGTCAGGGAATAACAAAATCTTGCAATCATCGCCAGGCACGGTGGCTCACGCTTGTAATCCCAGCACTTTGGGAGGCCGAGGCGGGCGGATCACGAGGTCAGGAGATCGAGACCACGGTGAAACCCCGTCTCTACTAAAAATACAAAAAAATTAGCCGGGCGTGGTGGCGGGCGCCTGTAGTCCCAGCTACTCGGAGAGGCTGAGGCAGGAGAATGGCGTGAACCGGGAGGCGGAGCTTGCAGTGAGCCGAGATTGCACCACTGCACTCCAACCTGGGTGACAGAGCGAGACTCCGTCTCAAAAAAAAAAAAAAAAATCTTGCAATCATCATCTAGCCCAGCTTCCCTGCAATAAGCACTAGCCATTGGTACAAAATGTTTGTGAAACCAATCACAAAATATGTCTTTGGTGAGCCATGCCTCTTGTCGTTACTGTTTTTTAAGAGAAAGGGTCTCAGTATGTTGCCTATGCTGGATTCGAACTGGGCTCAAGTGATTTTCCCACCTCAGCCTCTCAAGTAGCTGAGACTACATGCATGTACAGCTATGCCTAGCTTTCCATGCCATTTTGTTAGCATAATAATGGACTGGTAAGAAATTCACTCCTTTGGCTGGGCGAGGTGGCTCATGCCTGCAATCCCAGCACTTTGGGAGGCCAAGCGGGGTGGATCACTTGAGGTCAGGAATTCGAGACCAGCCTGGCCAACATGGTGAAACCCCATCTCTACCAAAAATACACACGCAAAAAAATTAACCAGGCCTGGTGGCGTGTGCCTATAGTCCCAGCTACTAGGGAGGTGGAGGTGGGATAATCGCTTGAACCCAAGAGGCAGAGGTTGCAGTGAGCTGAGATTGTGCCACTGCACTCCAGCTTGGGTGACAGAGCAAGAGCCTGTCTCAAAAAAATAAAATAAAATAAAATAAAATTCACTCCTTTAAAACAACGAGAATGCAAGCTTTTGCTTCTCACAGCAAGTTTACATTTATGCATGCCTGCTGCATTAGCACATCCCAACACAGCTATTCTGCCCTAAAATCCTTAATTTCTGTAAAGGCTGTCTCATCTGCTGTAGTCATTGTCTTTCTGGTATAACAGGCCAAAACAATGATGTTTCATCAGCATTATACATTTGTTGTGGCGTCAGATTTCTTTTTATTTTCTTTCTTTCTTTTTTTTCTATTTATTTATTTTTTGCAGTCTTGCTCTGTTGTGTATTCTTATCCTTCAAGGCCCATGCCAACTGTTGCTCCATTAATTCATTTTAACATATTTATGAGCACTTAACTGTCCCTTCTCCTAGGCGCTGGAAATACAACAAGGAATTAGACCAGTTCCCTGCTCTCTGGTATGGGGGGACCATACTGCCACTACACCCAGCTAATTTTTGTATTTTTAGTAGAGATGGGTTTCACTATATTTGTCAGGCTGGTCTCGAACTCCTGACCTCAGGTGATCCACCTGCGTTGGCCTCCCAAAGTGCTGGGATTACAGGCATAAGCCACCGTGCCCGGCCCACTATTCATTTTTAATACGAGTTGAGCATCCCTAATCTGAAAATAGGAAATCTAAAATGCTCCAAAATTTGAAACTTTTTAAGGACCGACATGACACTACAAGTGGAAAATTCCACACCTGCCCTCCTGTGTGTCACAATAAAAAACACAGGCACACAGTTTATTCAGTGTCCCCATGGAAAAAAATGTCCTCCCAGCCCCCTTCAGCTGTGATATATCTTTTCCCTACATGTCCAGATTCCCCCACCCAAGCACGGCCACAAAGGACATAAATGGCAAGTACAGGCCAGATGTATTAACAGCAGTTTCCCTGCAATGCCTGACACGGGGCCAGGACCTACGCACATTGCTCATTGTGCTTTTTTGCTTCTTCTCTGCTCTGTGGTATTAATATTTTGTTGAAATATCAAAAAGAGGCCGGACACGGTGGCTCATGCCTGTAATCCCAGCACTTTGGGAGGCAAAGGCCAGAGAATTGCCTGAGCCCAGGAGTTCAAGACCAGCCTGGGCAACATGGCAAGACCCCCGTCTCTATTAAAAGAAAAAACAAGGGCCGGGCGCGGTGGCTCACGCTTGTAATCCCAGCACTTTGGGAGGCCGAGGCGGGCGGATCACGAGGTCAGGAGATCGAGACCATGGTGAAACCCCGTCTCTACTAAAAATACAAAAAATTAGCCGGGCGTGGTGGCGGGCGCCTGTAGTCCCAGCTACTCGGAGAGGCTGAGGCAGGAGAATGGCGTGAACCCGGGAGGCGGAGCTTGCAGTGAGCCGAGATCGCGCCACTGCACTCCAGCCTGGGCGACAGAGCGAGACTCCGTCTCACAAAAAAAAAAAAAAAAAAAAAGAAAAAACAAGTAGTTTTCTATATACCACCAGCAGCCACCAATAAAATGTAGTAGAAAGAAAAGATACCACTAGGTGAGGTGGCTCACACCTGTAATCCCAGCACTTTGGGAGGCTGAGGCGGGATGATCACTTGAAGTCAAGGAGTTTGAGACCAGCCTGGCCAACATGGTGAAACCCCGTCTCTACTAAAAATACCAAAATTAGGCCAGGCGCAGTGGCTCACGCCTGTAATCCCAACACTTTGGGAGCCCGAGGCAGGCGGATCACCTGATGTCAGGAGTTCAAGACCAGCCTGACCAATATGGTGAAACCCCATCTCTACTAAAAATACAAAAATTAGCCAGCCTGTGGTGGCACACACCTATAATACCAGCTACTGAGGCAGGAGATAATACCAGGAGGCTGAGGCAGGAGAATCACTTGAACCCAGGAGTTAGAGGTTGCAGTGAGCTGAGATCGTGCCACTGCACTCCAGCCCGCGCCACAGAGGAAGACCGTGTCTCAAATAAATAAATAAATAAAACAAAAATTAGCCAGGCATGGTGGCACACGCCTGTCATCCCAACTACTCGGGTGGCTGAGGCAGGAAAATCGCTTGAACGCAGGAAGTGAAGGTTGCAGTGAGCCAAGATCATGCCACTGCAGTCTAGCCTGGGAGACAGAGTGAGACTGCATCTCAAAAAAAAAAAAAAAAAAGAAAAAAAGAAAAGATACCAAAACTAATAACGTGAGTTTGCCAATATCATTGGATACAAGATCAAGATACAAAAATTACTTACTAATTGGAAATAATGAATTGAAAACTATAGTGGAAGAAACTTAACACCCAATCATATCAAACATTATAACAGCCTTCCCCTTTCAGAAAAATTCAGTGCTGACACTTGGACGGGCAGAGCAGGGAGCTCGTGGAGGGGCAGCTTGGCTTGGGGAATCAGAGCCGGAGTGGGCTGAGAGTCCACAAGAGTGAGGCAGTGTATATGGAAAGTGAGAGCACGAGCAGGGTAGGGAGATGTACCCACTGGGGACAGCTTGGTGGGGGGCATTGGAGTCTAAACAGGGTGAGGGGACTGCCAAGTACAACCTGGCATGAGGTGAGGGAAGAGAAGAGTTTCATGTGGGGAAGGTGATCCTTCTGCTGGGAGACAGAGGAAGGCATCCACATGGGGGCTGGGAGGAAGGCAGCAGCAGTCAGAGGCTGGTTACATATAAGGCAATTGATCAAATCATGTAATATGTCAAAGACAACAGAGCTGAGTTTCTCACTGTCAGAAAAGGCAGTTACAAATATGGAAAGGGGAAAGCTACGGTGTACATTGTGGGGCTGGATTGGAACTGGAGGTGTTATGTGAATCATGGTTTTCAATACAGACATAAAAATGAATATAGATATGCATATATAGATATACACTTTATTACCTAGCTTTGCCCACTGAGAGGCCCTGGGAGAAGCAGGCCCTTAAAGCTATGTACATGTGTCATTTTCAGATATGGAAGGCAGGCAAAGAACCACTATCAGAGAGCTATAAGCCTAACTATCCCAAGGCTCACGAGAGCGCAGGGATGCTTGAGTTCCAGCCATCCAGAGTAGACAGACCTCTTTAAACACCCTGGCATTCTTTGAAAAGTCATTTAAAAACACACATTCCCAAAGGGATTGAGAAGAAATAGGCAATCTGAATATTGGTGTATCTGTTAAAGAAACTGAATTTGTAATTTAAAAACAAAAAACAGGCCGGATGCAGCGGCTCATACCTGTAATCCCAGCACTTTGGGAGGCTGAGGTGGGAGGATCGCTTGAGCTCAAGAGTTGGAGACCAGCCTGGGCAACATGGTGAAACCCAATCTCTACAAAAAGTAGCCGGACGTCGTGGTGTGCCCCTGTAGTCCCAGCTACCCGGGAGGTTGAGGTGAAAGGATGCCTTGAGCCTAGGAGGCAGAGGTTATAGTGAGCAGAGATTGTACCACTGCATTCCTGGCTAGGCAATAGAGCCAGACCTGGTCTCAAAAAAAAAGGAAAAAAGAAAAACCCAAAACCAAAAACAACTTATCAAATACACACACACACACACACTCACATACACGCACAAGCAAGCATGCACACATACACATAGAGACTAACTATTCTTAGAGGGAAATTCATAGATGTGCAAATATTACCATTAGAAAAGAAGAAATTTTTAAAATTAACTTTCCACCTTAAGTAACTAGAAAAAGAAGGGCAAATTCAACTCAAAGAAAGTAGAGGGGAGGAAATAAGATAAGAGAGGAAATCAATAAAATAAGAAACAAACAAACATTAGAGAAAAATCAATGAATGCCAAAAGCTGGTTCTCTGAAAAGATCAATAAAATTGATAAACCTCTAGAAAGACTGATCAAGAAAAAATAAAGACACAAATTACCGATACATGTTGATTTAAGTGTTAACTCTTATGTTAAACATTCACATAATTCTAGAGTTAAATGTACAAAACAAGGTATACTCCAGGAAGTATAGCTTCTACCCCATCCATTCCATCCTGTCTCCTTCCTCTCCTATAGGTAATCATTTTATTTATTATTTGTGGTTTCCAAATTCTTCCATTTTTTAGCATAAGAAAAAAATATATAGTGAATATATTTGCAGTGTTGTTTTAAGGAACATTGTGTCTCTCAGGGTTCTCACGGACTGGTTTAAGACTCTTGTGAATATAGTGATCATATTCAAATATAATCAATATATTTAAACAAAACATTTTAGTATGCTCAAAACCACATGCAAGAGTATGCTTAATAGATCAATTAAACTGGTTATATTTAATAAATATCTGCAGAGAATATCTAAGGGGTTCTGACCCTGCCGAAGGAGGATTCCATCTTTTTGTTGACTGAGCTAAAAAGCATCTGACCATCCAAATTAGGTTCCTGTGAAAGATGTGTTCTGTTTATTTATCAAAATCCTACTTTGTATTCCAAAGGTCCTGCTGATGCAGATCCCCTTTATAATGTGGCCAGTGAAGTTTGTGGCCCTGATACCATCAAAGGACAAATGCATCCCTACTGGGGGATGGAAATCTTTCAAAAGTCTTTTGTTGACAGCATCTAATTGTGTTATCCTTTTGCTTTCATAAAGTCCTTTTATAAAGCCTTAACTAAAACTCTTGATTAAAATTATAGTTACTTGTTTTATCCTGAAATAAAACATAATATCATCCCTGATAATACAACCGGTGAGTTTATAATGAAATGTAATATTATAGCTGTCCTGGGTAGCCTTCTAATGCATATCTCTACTTGGTGCTAGGTATTTGTAATAATTCCTGATTCTACTGCGGAAACACTTGTGTAGCTTGATCCAAGTACTTGAGTTTATTTTCAGTTTGAAGGTGATAGAGTTCCAATAACCTATAATTTATATTGGAAGAGGTTTTTGGCTACTAGTCCTTACTTGGTAGACAAGTTTAGTTGCAAACGTGAAAAAAAAATCTCCTTTACCTATCTCCTTTATGACACGGTGGAAAACACGGGCCATATTGTACAAGAATCATGGATGAGTTTGGATCAGCCCGTCTCTGGTTCAATGCTGGTTAAATGTGCAAGATTCAAACATAAGAATTCTTGTTAGGCTGTGTATTAGTCCGTTTTCACACTGCCGATAAAGACATACCTGGGATTGGGCAATTTGTAAAAGAAAGAGGTTTAACGGACTTACAGTTCCATGTGGCTGGGGAAGTCTCACAATTATGGCGGAAGGCAAGGAAGTGCAAGCCACGTCTTATGTGGATGGCAGCAGGCAAAGAGAGAGTTTGTGCAGGGAAACTCCCAGTTTTAAAACCATCAGATCTCGTGAGACCTATTCACTATCACGAGAACAACACGGGAAAGACCTGCCCCCGTGATTCAATTACTTCCCACCAGATTCCTCCCACAATACATGGGAATTGTGGGAGTTACAATTCAAGATGTGATGTGGGTGGGGACACAGCCAAACCATGTCAGGCTGGGTGCAGTGGCTCGTGCCTGTAATCCCAGCTACTCGGAAGGCAGAGGCAGCAGAATGCTTGAACCCAGGAGGCGGAGGTTGTAGTGAGCTGAGATTGCGCCACTGCACTCCAGCCTGGGTGACAGAGTGAGACTCCGGCTCAATTAAAAACAGAATAAACTTTACATTCATCTTTCCCCCACTTCTGAACTATCAGAGCTTTTCTGTTCATTGTTTGTTTGTTGTTCCTTTTTAGTCCTGCTCCACCTATTCCTGTATACCTCTTCTATGTGTACACAATCACACATACGTAACATGGGATGTGAAACTTTGTAAATGAATGTGGTTTATGACATAAATTTAAAAATAAAGGGTTCCAAAAATTAAAGTTAGTTCTTTCTACACATATAAAACAAACACACATATACACACATATGTATGAGAGATTGTTATAGCAAAATATATTATTATCTTATTTAGATCTTTAAAAACCTTAATTTTAAACACAATTACACTCTCACATGGCAAAATTATAAGATCCAAACCAGTAACACATTATTTTACTAGTAACTAATAACATTTTGAGCTCAAGAAAGAATCAGTGTATTTTACAATTAGACAAAAGTAGAGTTCATGTAGGCATTGTGCAGTAGCCATAAATTCTTTTTCCTTTTCTTTTAGGCTCAAATATCTTGGAACTGATTTACAGTGTCTAGGTCTAGATCCTTTTCATTGTTAGCATCATTTAACACAATACTAGTAATTTTAAAAAGAAAAAATAAAAGTTTTAATATACCCTTAGGGAAACATAGGAGAAAATGCCTATTTGTAGATAGAGTTTTATATGAGTAAAACAGGTTGGAGAATATAAAAATATACACTTTTGAGATATGGACAAAATTTACCCTTTGCTTTTTAGGTTTTATATCTAGATATGGATGCATTTTTTAAACAGTTTAACGTATACATTTAATTTATCTATGAAATTATTTATTTTTTGTCACAGATAATATTCTGTTGAACCTCAATGATTCACAAGTCTTTGGATAAACAGATAAATTTTTAAATTCAGTATTGTTTTTGTTCAAAATCCCCAAAGCATGTGATTGTAAAAAAATAAAATTAAGTAAATATTAAAATATAATCCATAATATTATAATCAATAGTCATCAGAGAAATGTTATTCTTTAAAATCTTAACCAGAAAGTTTAAGTAGAAAACTGTATAGGCCTGTAATTTTTAATATAAATTTATAATACAATATGAGTTTTACAGAGAGTGTAGAGCTTATAAAAGGAGTCTTTTAAGGTAAAAGATGACAAGGGCTGGGATAAAACCACAGGAGAAAATGGTTAAAGTGGAAGTGGAGGAAGAAATCCTTGGAAGTAAAAAAGGCAAAGAACTAAGAAGCCAGCATGTTGAATGTTTTATCTACATGGGAAGTGAAATCACCAAGATTAACAGTGGAGAAGCGGGAGGGAGAAAGAGAGAGATGGTACAACAGGAGGTGCTAAATGTTTCAACGAATAAAGGTACTTTGAGGATGGTAGATGGTAATAAGGAGAGGAAATGAGCAGTTAGCCTGATCTTTTTTTTTTTTTTTGAGACGGAATTTCGCTCTGTCACCCAGGCTGGTGTGCAGTGGCACGATCTCAGTTTACTGCAATCTCCGCCTCCTGGGTTCAAGCGATTCTGCTGCCTCAGCCTCCCGAGTAGCTGGGATTACAGGCTCGTGCCACCAAGCCCGACTAATTTTGTATTTTTAGTAGAGACGGGGTTTCTCCATGTTAGTCAGGCTGGTCTCAAACTCCTGACCTCAGGTGATCCACTCGCCTTGGCATCCCAAAGTGCTGGGATTACAGGCGTGAGCCACCGCATCTGGCCTTTTTTTTTTTTTTTTTTTTTTTTTGAGACAGAGTTTCCCTCTTGTCACTCAGGCTGGAGTGCAGTGGCACAATCTCGGCTCACTGCAACCTACGCCTCCTGGGTTCAAGGGATTCTCCTGCCTCAGCCTCCCGGGTAGCTGGGATTACAGGCGCCCACCACCATGCCCGGCTAATTTTTGTATTTTTAGTAGAGACAAGGTTTCACCATGTTGGCCAGGCTAGTCTCAAACTCCTGACCTCAGGTGATCAGCCCACCTCGGCCTCCCAAAGTGCTGAGATTACAGACATAAGCCACTGAGCCCGGCCTTGATCTAATGTGTTTCAGATGAGCAGGGTGTGTGTGTGTGTGTGTGTGTGTGTGTGTGTGTGTGTGTGTGTGTGTGTGTTGGGTGGTGGGGGAGTGGAAGGAACCCTGTGTGGAGGGAAGTAGGGTGTCTAACCCAGTCCTCAGACTAGAGGTACAGGTAGGGACACAGGCAGGGATGTGCCCTTCACAGGGGGCCCCAGAGAGAGGGCCAGAAATCCAGTCCATGCTCCCCTCACTGCCCCTGTGCTTGGGAGTCGGCCAACCAGAAGAGACGCCTTTTCCTAATTTACCTCAAGGTGCTGTAGAGTGCAGTCAGTAGTCCCGGGTTCAAGGGCATGACAGAAAAGGCAGCAGCCATTTGACAGGACTGCCACAGGAGCAGCGCTCACCGGGAGACTTGGGATTCTTTTAGAGCAAGAAGGAGAAGGTGAAGGTGAAGGGAGTATCCGAAGCAAGGGTTGGAGATGCAGGGGAGTCTGCTAATGACAGACCCTGGGGTCCACAGAATACGAAGAAAGGTTTTGGGGTCAAAATTACTGGGAGAAAATGTAGTCACTTACTATTACAACCTTGGGGGCAGGCAGGATCTCTTAAACAAGATTTTTTAAAAATGCTTAACGGCATTTTTTTTAAATCAATAGATTTAAGCATTGAAAACACTAGTTCAATAGAGTGCCCCATAGACAAGGCAAGCAGACTAGTGACAGTCTGGGAGAAACTTGTGCAAAGCCAAGAAGAGAGTCATAGCTGGAACATTCAAGCACTCCTGCAAATCAGCAAGAGAAGAAAAGGAAACCCAACTTTTTTTTTTTTTTTTTTTTTTTTTGAGACACAGTCTCGCTCTGTTGCCCAGGCTGAAGTACAGTGGTGCAGTCTCAGCTCACTGCAACCTCCATCTCCTGGGTTCAGCAATTCTCCTGCCTCAGCCTCTCAAGTAGCTGGGATTACAGGCACCTGCCACCACGCCCAGCTAATTTTTTGTATTTTTAGTAGAGACAGGGTTTCATCACGTTGGCCAGGCTGGGCTCAAACTCCTGACCTCAGATGATCCACCTAGCACTTCAGCCTCCTAAAGTGCTAGGATTACAGATGTGAGCCACTGCTCCTGGCCAGAAAACCCAATTTTTAAGTGGGCAAAGGATTTCATAGACAACTCACTGAAGGGGAAACATACCTGGCTAATGAGCATTTGAAGGGAGGTTTGGTCTCACCAGCAATGAGAACAATGCAAATCAAAACAGCAGATACCACTTCACTAAAATCAGAAGTCAGATGCTATCAAGTTCTGGCAAATACGGTGGAGAGCCCTCAGGTCCTGCTGGTGTAAGTGCAAAGTGGTGCAGCTGTCTGGAGAGAAGGCTGACAGTACTTAGTGAAATGAAGAGCACATACTCCCCATGACATAACAATCCCAGTGATTGCTATGGATACACCTTCCCTCCCCACCTCCCAAAAAACTGTCTTTCCAAGGCTCATAAGGTTTAAAGTAACAGTGTGCGTCCTAATGAGGAGCTGGAAAGAGGCCGGAGCTGTGGCTCATGTTTATAATCCTAGCACTTTGGGAGGCCAAGGCAGGAGGATCACTTGAGGCCAGGAGTTTGAGACCAGCCTGGGCAACATTGAGAGACCCCCGCCTCTGCAAAAAAAAAAAAAAAAAAATTAACTGAATATGGTGGTGCACACCTGTAGTCCCAGCTTCTTGGGAGGCTGGGGTGAGAGGATCACTTGAACCCAGGAGACTGCAGTGAGCCATGATCATGCCACTGCACTCCAGCCTGGTGACAGAGGGAGACCTTGTCTATAAAATAATATAAAATAAAATAGGCAAAACTACAGAGCCAGAAAATAGATTCATGTTTGCCTAGGCCTGGAAGTAATGTGTGGGTCGGGGGTGGGTGATGATTAAGGAGTGTGGGGTTTGTTTTGGGGGTGATGAAAACATTCTAAAATTGATCATGGTGATGATCACTTAACAGTGGTAATCCCAGCACTTTGGGAGGCCGAGGCGGGCGGATCACGAGGTCAGGAGATCGAGACCACGGTGAAACCCCATCTCTACTAAAAATACAAAAAATTAGCCGGGCGTGGTGGCAGGCTCCTGTAGTCCCAGCTATTCGGAGAGGCTGAGGCAGGAGAATGGCGTGAACCTGGGAGGCGGAGCTTGCAGTGAGCCGAGATCGCGCCACTGCACTCCAGCCTGGGCGACAGAGCGAGACTCCGTCTCAAAAAAAAAAAAAAAAAAAAAAAACAGTGAATATACTGGAAGCCACTGAGTTGTTTACTTAAATGAGTGAATTGTATGGCATGTGAATGACATCTTAATAAAGCTGTTTTAAAAATGAGTAAGAAAGCAAACCACAGAATAGGAGAAAATATTTGCAACACCTATAATCAAAACAGAACTCATATTCAGAAAACATAAAGAACTTCAAGCCTAGGCCACATGGCAAGACCCCGTCTTTACAAAAAATACAAAAATTAGCCGGGTGTGGTGGTGTACGTGTAGTACTTGAGAGGCTGAGGCGGGAGAATAGCTTGAACCCAAGAGGTCAAGGCTGCAGTGAGCCATGATTGCACCACTGCCCTCCAGACTGGCCGGCACAGAGAGACCATATCTCAGAAAACAGTAATAAAAAATAAAAATAAAGAACTTTATTTATCTATTTATTTTTTGAGATGGAGTCTCGCTCTGTCACCCAGGCTGGAGTGCAGTGGCACAGTCTTGGCTCACTGCAACCTCTGCCTCCCAGGTTCAAGCAATACCTCTTGCCTCAAGCCTCCAGAGCAGCTGGGATTATAGGCGCCCGCCATCACACCTGGCTAATTTTCGTATTTTTAGTAGAGATGGGGTTTCACCATATTGGTTAGGCTGGTCTCGAACTCTCAGGTGATCCACCCGCCTCGGCCTCCCAAAGTAATGGGATTACAGGTGTGAGCCACTGTGCCGGGCCAAAAAATAAAGAACTTTAAATGTTAGTAAGAAAAAATTAAGACAACCTCATAGAAAAAGGAAAAAAAAACAGAAGATTTGAATAAGTGCAATCATCCCTTGGTATCTGCCGGGGATTGGTTCCAGGACCTGTGGATACCAAAATCCATGGATGCTCAAGTCCCTTATGTAAAATGATGTAGTATTTGCATATAATTTACACATCCTCCCACATAGATTATCTCTAGATTACTTATAATACCTAGTACAATGTAAATGCTATGTAAATAGTTGTTATACTGTATTGTCTTTTATTTGTATTATTTTTTATTGTTGTATTGTCATTTTTATTGTTTTTTTTTCTGAATATTTCCGATCTACAGTTGGTCGGATCTGTGGATTCAGAGCACCGACTGTATTGCAAAAAGAGAATCTCTAAATGGTCAATAAGCATGTGAAAAGTACTCAATATTGACACTGGTGATGGAAATGTGTACTAAGCCACATATGTACTAAAAGCCACAGTGAGAAGCCAGAGGCTGCATGGTGGTGCTGGGGAAGCAGGGAGTACGAGCGCAAATGAGCGGCTGGGTGGGCCTGGACCGAGGGCTTGTGCAGAAGTTTGGCTGCCTGGGCACCACCGGCAAGGACGTGCTCATCTCTGAGTTCCAGAGGCTGCTTGGCTTCCAGCTCAACCCTGATGATGGCACCTTCTTCCTGGACACGACCAACTGGAACCTACGAGCAGCAATTGGTGCCTATTGTGACTTTGATAGCCCAAACATCAGTGTGCCCTCTATGTCCTTTGTTGAAGATGTCACCAAAGGAGAAGCAGAATCAATACCTCCTGATACTTAGTTTGTAAAATCACGGTAGATGCAGAATTCTGGGACAGAGGCCTGGCTTCCAGGGGTTTGTCTTAAGTATGTCGGGGGAGACCAATTTGGACATGTGAACGTGGTATAGTGAGAGCGCTAGAAGCCCCTCAAAATTGCAGATGTCAGCGTCCAGATGTGCAACTCCAGCAGAGCAGGAATGTATCAGGGACAGTGGTGAATGTGCACTGCTACAGGACTCTGCTATGGAGCTGTTACCAGGAAGATTCTCAGTGTAAAGGTGGGTGGACTTTTAGGAGTAATGCAGCTGCCGTCATTTTTTGAAACGCAGCTCAATGCACCGCTGCATCCCAAGGTAGAAGGAAACTTCAATCAGTTTGCCTCTTCCCAAAAGAACGAAGAATCACATGAAAACAACTTAAAAGACCCTGGGGGTTCCGGGTTCCACCCAATCAGCGAAAACACACAGGCTCCTGCTCCTGACCAAACAGAACAAGATCAGAATAGACTTACAGAACTCTGTAAATCTGCCCCCAGCGGTCACGCAAACAGCTTATCAGTAGTAAGCCTCCATGGGCCTTAGTCCTTCAGGCAGCCTTAAACAGGAGCCAAGCCAGGCAAGGTGGCTCATGTTTCTAATCCCAGCACTTTGGGAGGCCAAGGCAGGAGGATCACTTGAGTCCAGGAGTTCGAGACCAGCCTGGGCAATATCAGGAGACCCCCCCCCTCCATCTGTACAAAAAAAAAAAAAAAAATTAAACAGATGTCAGCAACAAGAAAAATTAACAAAAGACAGAAGACCTGGCTCTGGGGTCTGAGGGTAGGAAACGGGTTCCTCTGGATTGCAGACCACATGGTCCGGACCCCCGGTTCTGAGCCCCCATCCCAAAAGAGGAAGAAGCAGAACAGATCTTTTTTTTTTTAGATAGAGTCTTACAGTCTGTCGCCAGGCTGGAGTGCAGTGACATGATTCTCAGCTCACTGCAACCTCTGCCTCCCAGGTTCAAGCGATTCTCCTGCCTCAGCCTCCCAAGTAGCTGGGACTACAGGCGCATGCCACCACTTCCGGTTAATTTTATTATTTTTAGTAGACACAGGGTTTCACCATGTTGGCCAGGATAGTCTCGATCTCTTGACCTTGTGATCCGCCTGCCTCAGCCTCCCAAAGTGCTGGGATTACAGGTGTGAGCCACCACACCCATGCCAGAACAGACTATTTTTCAAAAAACTCATTACACGTGTGAAGGCTGGGTTGCAAGAACGGTACTGAGGCTACCAAGTAGAAATCCACGCAGCCACCTTGGATTTTGTTTATTAGGCATCAGGCTAACAAGTCATTAGGTCATTTGGGAAGGGGAAAAAAAAGTTTAAAATGGGGGGGGCATCTTTTTAAACAAAAAGTATTTTGCCTATGCATAAAAAATAAGATAAAACCACAATGAGACATCATCAGAATGGCTAAAATTAAAATTCTTGACAATATCAAGAATTAACAACCAGAATTCTCTTACACGGCTGGTAGAAGGATACGATCATTTTAGAAAACTATTTTTGGTATCTATGAAAACTGAACATAGGCAAACCTTATAACCTGGCTATTCCACTCCCAGGTACACAATCAATAGAAGGATTTACATATATACACCAAGAGATATAGACAAAGCCAGGTGTGGTGGCTCATACCTGTAATCCTAGCAGTTTGGGAGGCCAAGGTGGGAGAATTGCTTAAGCCCAGGAGTTCAAGACCAGCCTGGGCAACATGTTGAGACCCCCCATCTCTACAAAAAAAATATATAAATTAGCCAGGTGTGGTGGCACACACCTATAGTCCCAGCTACTTGAGAGGCTGAGGTGGGAGGATCACTTGAGCCTGGGAGGTCGAGGCTGCAGTGAGCCACAAGCATGCCACTGCACTCCAGCCTCGATGACAGAGTGAGACCCTGTCTCAAAAAAAAAAAAAAGAAAATAAGAAAATAAAGAGAGAGAGCACAGAGCACAGAGGATGGGCTTCCAGGGTGCTGACAATGTTGTACTTCTTGACTTGAGTAGTGGTTACATGGGTGTTCGCTTTATGATAAATCATTGAGCTAAATGTGTTTATTTTGTGTACTTTTCTGTATGCATGTTATATCTTACAATTAAGAAGTTTTAAAAAGAAGACTATTTACTGGCAAGGAAGCATATTCCTGAAGCATCATGAAATGAAAAAAGTTTACAAAACCATTTGTATGGTGTGATCTCAATTTTACTCTATGAATGTATATATTTATATACATTTATATAAATTAAATGATCTGGAGTGATAAATATCCAGGTAAAATGGTAGTAATCCCTGGGTGCAAGCACAAGTGTTTTTGTTTGTTTGTTTTTTAGTGTCTATATATTTCTGATCTTTCTGTAATAAGCCTTTATTGCTTTTCTAATAAGAAATAAAGTCATTTTGTAGTATCGACCCAGGAATAAGCCAACAGATCGATAGAACAGAATAGAAAACTGAGAAAGAGATTCAATAGATATAAGAATTTGATGTGTGATAAAGGGGGGATTTTGAATCAGTGGAGAAAAGTTGGGTAGTTCAATACATTTTGTTGGTTCAATTGGCCAACCATTTGGAAGAGAAAGTTGAGCTCCATCTCATACCAGATGCTAAGAAAAGCCCCTACATTCCTTAAAAGCAAACAAAAAACTTGTATGTATTTTAAGTAAAAACATGAAAGTTTTAAAAGAAAATATAAGCAAATAGTTCCATAATCTTGGAGTGGAGAAGGCCTTTCTAAGCCTGGTAACAAAGTTGGCAGGCACAAAGTAACAGATTTGACAATATAAAAATATAAATATATGTGCATGCAAAAAGTTTACAATAATAACTGTTGTAAAATACCTAGGATAAATTTAACAAAAACTGTGGCCCGCCTATATGACAAAAACAATACAACTTTACTGAAGGACATAAAAGAAGACCTAGAAATAGGGAGAGCTTTGTCGAGGGTAGGAGGGCTGACTCCCAGCAGCTTTGCTAATATTTTTTAAAGGGCAGGGAAGGGAACTTAAATGTTCATGAGTAAGTTAACCCTTCCGACTGAGCAACGTGCAGTAATTTGAAAGAACGCATTACTGGTGCACACTCTTCTACCTGTCGGGAGAGCCTCTCTGCCCCTTCCTCCCACATGCTTTAAGCCTGGAGGAGGAGGAGTTGCTAAGCGTTAATTGGGTCTTGTTTGGCAGCGGGTGGGGTCACTGTGTTGGACACACCCCGTGCCCATGCTCCCTAGGCTGCCCCGCCCTGTTTGCCCTGTTCGCCCCGTTGGCCCTGTTGTTCCAGCAGCTCCCAGGCTGCCTTGGGGCAAGCCTGGCCTTGCCTCACCTGCCTTCACACTGGGAACTGCTGATCAGCTGCAAGTTCCCTTACCATGGGGCTGGCCAGATTCCCAGGCTTAGCCCAGGTTCAGTGCTCCAATCCAGCTTCTATCCCGGTGTCCGGACGGGAGGCCGTGTTAGACATGGCCAGGCCTGCAAGCTCAGACTGCCCAGGACCTCCTGACCCGGAAGAAAAATGAAAATGCATATACTCATGGTCGCAGCGCGACTGCAACAGGCAATGCCCAGTCATCACTTTACAGTAAAAGACACTACAAGCCCAGTACGGTGGCTCACACCTATAAACTCAGCACTATAGGAGGCCAAGGTGGGAGGACAGCTTGAGGCCAGGAGTTCAAGACCAGCCTGGGCAACATAGCAAGACCCCATTTCTACAAAAAATACAATAATTAACCAGCCATGGTGGCACATTCCTGTAGTCCCAGCTGCTTGGGAGGTTGAGGTGGGACGATCGCTTGAACTCCCATGGTCGAGGCTGTAGTGAGCTGTGATTGCGCCTTTGCCCTTCAGCTTAGGTGACAGAGCAAGACCCTGTCTCAAACAACCACAATAACAACAAAAACACAAAGAACAGATTTTAAACTGCCTAGGTTCAAATCCAGGTTCCACATTTGCTAGTTAGCTGTGTGATCTTTTTTCTTTTCAACTTTTTTAAATTTTTAATTTTTGAGACAAGACCTCCTTTATGTTGTCCAGGAAGGAGCACAGTAGCTATGCATAGATGCAATCATAGCACACTACAACCTCAAACTCCTGGCCTCAAGTGATCCTCCCAGCTTAGCCTCTTGAGTAGCTGGGACTACAGAACATGGCTCTGACAAGTTACTTAACCACTCTGTGTTTCCATTTTCTCCACTGTTAGATACTATTATACTAAAACGCTATTATGAAAGTATCTGCCTTCCAGAGCTCTTATGAGTATATCCTAAAGCATACTTAGAACTGTGCCTGGCACATATCTATGTACGTTAGTTGTTATCAAAGAGTCTCAGAAAACCCCTTCCCAGGCAGAGTTCCACCCCGTGGACTGGCGGGCTGCCCTAGCACTTTTACCGAGAACCAGGAAACTGGAGAAACTGCCTTTTTTTTTTTTGAGACAAGGTCTTGCTCTGTGGCCCAGGCTGCAGGCTGGCATGCAGTAATGTGGTGCAATCTAGGCTCACTGCAACCTCCTCTGCGTCCCAGACTCAGGTGAGCCTCCTGCCTCAGCCTCCTGAGTGGCTGGGACAATAGGCCCTCCACCACCACACCTGGCAAATTTTTCTATTTTTACTAGAGAAGGGGTTTCTCCAGGTTGCCCAGACTGGTCTCAAACTCCATCTGCCTGCCTCAGCCTCCCAAAGTGCTGAGATTACAGGCGTAAGCCACTGCATCCGGCCTGAAGAAACCACTTTCTAACACACCAGCCTCCCGGCCTCCTGTGCACTAATTGCAGTCAAATGGAACCAAAATGAGATGGAAGTGTCAGGAGGGGGCACATTTTGTGCTGGTTCTCAAATCCAGGCCTCTCTGGTGTGAGGCATTTGCTCAGCTAATAATGAAATGAATTGTGCTTTGATCCTCATCTGACTGCTGATCCACGTACATGGGCTCCTGTGGGAACCTTTCTGGAGACTGGCAAGGGCAGCCTTCCAAGGTTGCCTGGCTGAGGGCCAAAGCCTTATCCTAGCTGTGGTCCCTTTGAAACCCCACCTCCACCCCGCACAGGGCCAACGTGAAAAGATGCTCATCATATAATAAGAAAAAGAAAAAAACAAGAACAACAACAAAAAAACCAGAAAGATGCTCATCGTGTGTTGTTGAATGAAAAAGCAAAAGGCATGCCGGGCGCGGTGGCTCAAGCCTGTAATCCCAGCACTTTGGGAGGCCGAGGCGGGTGGATCACGAGGTCAGGAGATCGAGACCATCCTGGCTAACACGGTGAAACCCCGTCTCTACTAAAAAATACAAAAAAATTAGCCGGGCGTGCTGGCGGGCGCCTGTGGTCCCAGCTACTTGGGAGGCTGAGGCAGGAGAATGGCATGAACCCAGGAGGTGGAGGTTGCGGTGAGCCGAGATCGCGCCACCGCACTCCAGCTTGGGGGACAGAGAAAGACTCCGTCTCAAAAAAAAAAAAAAAAAAAAAAAAAAAAAGAAAAAGCAAAAGGCAGAACAATGTGTCTACTATAATTAGTGTTTAAAACATACATGAAAATGCATTTTTGGTCTAGAAGGATGTATGCTACATACAGTCAGCCATCCCTCCGAATCCTCAGGGAATTGGTTCAGGACCTCCATGGATACCAAAATCCTCATCCTCAGATATTCAAGTCGCTTATTTGCATATAATCTATGCACAACCTACTGTATACTTTGAATCATCTCGATTACTTATATCTAATACAATGTAAATGCTATGTAAATAGTTGTTATACTGTATTTTTACATTTTAAAAATTATATTTTTCTTTTTTCTGAAGTACATATATATTGTTATAGTTATATATATTATATACAGTTATATATATAACATATATATATTTATATAACTATATATATATATTTATATATGTTTTTTTTTTTTGAGACAGGGTCTCATTCTATCACCCAGGCTGGAGTGCAGTGGCACAATCACAGTTCACCGCAGCCTCAACCTCCCAGACTCAAGCGATCCTCCCACCTCAGCCTCCCAAGTAGATAGGACTACAAGCATGCACTACAATGCCTGGCTAATTTTTTGTATTTTTTGTGAAGATGGGTTCCCATTACGTTGCCCAGGTTGGTCTCAAACTCCTGGTCTCAAGCGATCCGCTGCTTTTGCCTCGAAAAGTGCTCTTACCTGAATATTTCTGATCCACCGTTGGCTGAAGCCATGGTTACAGAATCTGTGGATTTGGAGGATAAAACTCTAGTTCATAGTGCTTAGTTACTTTGGGGCTGGTTTTCCAGGAACCAGGTGTGAGTGTGAAGGAGGAAATATTTTCCTGTTTGCTTTACACCCATCAGTATTGTTTGAAGTTTCCATAGAGAGCACATGCAACTTTATTTTTAAAAATAAAGGTGCGGTGGCTCACGCCTGTAATCCTAGCACCTTGGGAGGCCGAGGGAGATCACGAAGTCAGAAGTTCAAGACCAGCCTGGCCAACATGGTGAAACATGGTATTTTCAGTCTCTACTAAAAATACAAAAAATTAGCTGGGTGTGGTGGTGTGCCCCTGTAATACCAGCTACTTGGGGAGGCTGAGGGAGGAGAATCACGTGAGCCTGGGAGGCAGAGGTTGCAGTGAGCTGACGTGGTGCCATTGCACTCCAGCCCTGGAGAGAGTGTGAGATTCTGTCTCAAAATAAATAAATAAATAAACAAACAAATAAATAAAGGTTTTTTTTTTTCTGGCCAGGTGCAGTGGCTTACGCCTGTAATCCCAGCACTTTGGGAGGCTGAGGCAGGCAGATCACTTGAGGTCAGGAGTTCGAGACCAGCCTGGCCAACATGGTGAAACCCTGTCTCTACTACAAATACAAAAATTTGCCCGGTGTGGTGGCACACACCTGTAGTCCCAGCTACATGGGTGGTTGGGGCACAAGATTCGCTTGAACCTGGGAGGCAGAGGTTGAAGTGAGCAGAGATTGCACCATTGCACTCCAGCCTAGGTGACAGAGCGAGACTCTATCTCAAAAACAAACAAACGAAACGTTTTTTTCTACAAACATCAAATCACAGAAAACTGTTTACAACATATATTGCAGACAAGGTGTTAAAGTGATGTCTGTGTTTATGAGTAGAAAAAAATAGTTGGCCGGGCACAGTGGCTCACGCCTGTAATCCCAGCTCTTTGGGAGGCCGAGGCAGGCGGATCATGAGGTCAGGAGATCGAGACCATCCTGGCTAACACAGTGAAACCCCGTCTCTACTAAAAATACAAAAAATTAGCCAGGCATGGTGGCAGGCGCCTGTAGTCCCAGCAACTGGGGAGGCTGAGGCAGGAGAATGGCATGAACCCGGGAGGCGGAGCTTGCAGTGAGCTGAGATCGTGCCACTGCATTCCAGCCTGGGCGACAGAGAGAGACTCCGTCTCAAAAAAAAAAAAAAAAAAAGAGAAAAAGAAAAAGAAAAGAATAGTCGAAGAGAATGGAACAAAACAACAGTGGTCGTTATCCCTATATTTTAATTTTGTTTTTTACCCTTTCCTATATTTTTCAAACATTAGAAATAAAAATAGATTACACTTTTCTAGTCAGAAAAAATGACTTTTTTTTTTCTTTGAGACAGGATCTCACTCTATCATCCAGGCTAGGGTGCAGTGGCAAGATCATGGTTCACTGCAGCCTCACCCTCCTGGGCTCAAGTGACCCTCCTGCCTCAGCCTCCCGAGTAACTGAGACTACAGGCACATGCCACCATGTCCAACTAATTGATATTTTGTAGAGATGGGATCTAGCTATGTTGCCCAGGCTGGTTTCCAATTCCTGGGCTTGAGTAATCCTTCCACCTCAGCCTACCAAAGATTATAGGCGTGAGCCACTGTGCCTGACAATTTTTTTAATTAAAGGAAAAATATAACAATGAAAACAGATAATTAAGGATATGTGAAAGGAAACCAGAAAATTTGAAAGGTTTGAAAGGATAAACGAGAAAATGAAACCTTTTAGTAAGGAAAAATAATTGGGAACAATACAAATCAGAATGATAAGATATACTAAAATAGGCTGGGCGCAGTGGCTCACGCCTGTAATCCCAGCACTTTGGGAGACTGAGGCGGGCAGGTCACCTGAGGTCGGGAGTTCGAGACCAGCCTGACCAACATGGAGAAACCCCGTCTCTACTAAAAATACAAAATTAGCCAGGCATGGTGGCACATGCCTGTAATCCTAGCTACTCGGAAGGATGAGGTAGGAGAATCGCTTGCACCTGGGAGGCAGAGGTTGCAGTGAGCCAAGATTGTGCCATTGCACTCCAGCCTGGGCAACAAGAGCAAAACTCCATCTCAAAAAAAAAAAAGAGAGATACTAAAATAATCTAAAAGAATCAGCTAAGATATTAACAGTAATAGGCAGAAACAGTCAGGCATGGTGGCTCATGCCTATAATCCCAGCACGTTTGGGAGGCCAAGACAGGAGGATTGCTTGAGCCCAGGAGAGTTTGAGACCAGCTTGGGCAATATGGAAAAACCGTGTCTCTACAAAAAATACAAAAATTAGCCGGGCATGGTGGCATGTGCCTGTAGTCCCAGCTACTCAGGAGGCTGAAGTGGAAGAATCACTTGAGCCCAGGAGGTCAAGGCTGCAATGAGCTATGATCCCGTGCCACTGCACTCCAGCCTGGGCAACAGAATGAGACCCTGTCTCAAATAATAAAGAAAAAAAAAAGAAACCACTAGAAAGCATACAAGTGGGGAGCCTTACCCAGGCCTTGCAGACAGGAGGCCCCGGCTAAGGCCCGGGAGCATTCTCTTCATCACGGGGCCCTTCACGGGGTTCCCTGAGAGGGAGATCACAGCTCTTTGGCAACTTTGTGTGCACCTAGCACTCAAGGCTTCACCTTCTGAGTTCTTCCACCCTATTTCAGTCACATGGGCATTTGCCTAATACTCTGAGGACCGCAAACTCTTCGAGGGCCAGTGCTGGGCTGCCACATGCTCAAGTTCCTGCTTGTTCTATAACTTCCCCATTGCTTGCCTCTGATCACCTTGAGCCCCTCCAGGCTCCACATCTGGGCATCTTCAAATCAGGCCTGCAGTCCAGGCCCCTGTGCAGCCTGAGCAAGTCACCTCACCCATATGAGCCTCAGCTGCCATCCCACTTTAGGGAGGTTAGTTGTGCAGATCAATCAGATGATGTTTGCCAAGTGCTGGGCACACAGTAGGGCAGTTAACAGATGTCTAGGGAGGAAGTGACTATGACTGGCATTCCATCCTGCAAGTATGGCACGTAAAATGTGGCACAGAAATTCAGGATTCCACCCTGCCCGGGTTCCATGTGCCCGCTGCTCTGCCCTCCCATAATAACAGACCTCTCATAGCAGCAACTGCCCTTGGCCTACAGATCAAAGAATGCCATGGACTGCCCCATGCTAACCCCAGGACAGCCGAGGAGACTTCTTGTGCAGGAGAGAATGGGGTTCTGCAAACACAGAGGGTACCCTGAGACTGGCAGTGAGCCCTCAGCAGGCCCCCTCCCTACGCAGACCCTAGACCCCAGAATATGGGCTCCTGGCTGAGCCTTCAGCGGGCTCTGTTGGGGCCCTGAGTTGTCCGTGGGACACGCGCTGGTGGTTATCAGTTAATATTAGGGCAATGCTCCTCCCTAAATCACAAATGAGCCCTCAAACTTATAGCTGTGTTCAGCCCAGGAATGGCATTGCTGGTAAGATCAACAAAGTTTGTCTGGGAATGAGAGTACTGTTTCTCAAACTGTAATATGCACATGATTATGCAGGATCTTGTAAAAATGCAGATTCTAATTTAGTAGGTCTGAGTGAAGCCTGAGATTCACATTTATAACAAGCTCCTGACTGATCCTGCTGCTGCTGCTGCCCCAGGAATCACACTTCGACTGGCAAGCTGCTAGACAATGCCCCCATACCTATGAAATCACTAGACTGAAAGGGACTCCAGAGACCACATTTCCTGCTTCCCATTGAGGACAATAATTCTTCCTGCAGCATTTCTGATGGTGGGACAGGGCCTGGCATTCACCAGGTGCTAAGTAGATGTTAGCTGGCCTGAAATAAAATTATTTCCAGGAACAGGAAGCTCTTCTGGTAGAGGCAGCTCTCTCATGGTTAGAAAGCTCCTTCTGTCGAGCCAACACAGGCTCTCTTAAAGTGCCACCCACTGGCCTTGGCACACCCCACAGCGCTCCATCCACCAGGCACTGTGGCAAAGTGCCAAGGTCTAACAAAACGTTTGCAACCTAAAAAACAACCAACAAGAAGACAGAAAAGATTGACTCCGAAAAATAAAAATGGCACAATCACAATAAATGTTAACTGTCTGCAAAATGTAACATTTGCCAAATAGGCAATGGCAATGTGACTATTATGTTGTTAGATATAAATTCTATTTAATTGTGGGTACAGATGCATTTTAATATGCCTCATGTGACCTGGGGTGGGGCCTCTAAAAGTAAATGTGTCTCTGGACCTCAAAGATCTTAAAAGACCCTGTACCATCTTCCTCAGACTGTCAGAAGTTAGCAATTGTGACCCCCCCCAAGTCATGCCTCTCCTAAGATAAACCAGTTCCACAGGTCTCCAGGCTTGACCCACAGTAAAACACACCTCACAAAGAATTCAGAATGCTTCCAGTTTCTTTTCCCATCAAAAATAACAAGGGAGGGCCGGGCACAGTGGCTCACACCTGAAATCCCAACAGTTTGGGAGCCCAGGAGTTCACGGCCACCATGGACAATATAGGGAGACTCTGTCTCTAAAAAAAACAAATGACAGAGGAAGCTGGAGGCCGTGGTTCATTCCTGTAATACCAGCAATTTGGGAGGCTGAGGCAGGAGGATTGCTTGAGTCCAGGAGATCAAGACCAGCCTGTGCAACATAGCAAGACCCCATCTCTATTTTCTATACACACACACACCACACACACACACACACACACACACACAGTTTCCAAACCCATCCCAGACCTAACTGTATCAAAAACTCTAGGAAGGACACCAGATATATGTATTTTGTGTAAAGGGCTCAAGAATAGACCTAAGAAACAGGTAACACTAGACGCCTCTAAGGAGGAGAACTGGTGGCTGGGAGACAGAAATGGAAAGACCTTTTGTATTTTTAAAAGTCTGAGTCAGCCGGGTGCAGTGGCTCACACCCATAATCCCAGCACTTTGGGAGGCCGAGGTGGGTGAATCATGAAGTCAGGAGTTCGAGACCAGCCTGGCCAACATGGTGAAACCCCATCTCTACTAAAAATACAAAAAATTAGTTGGGCATAGTGGCAGGTGCTACTCGGAAGGCTGAGGCAGGAGAATTGCTTGAACCCGGGAGGCAGAGGTTGCAGTGAGCCAAGGTGGCGCCCCTGCACTCCAGCCCGGGCGACAGAGTAAGACTCTGTCTCAAAAAAAAAAAAAAAAAAGTCTGAGTTATGTCAATGAATTATCTTTGTTTTGTTTTGTTTGTTTGTTTTGAGACAGTCTCGCTCTGCTGCTTAGGCTGGAGTGCAGTGGTGTGATCTCAGCCCACTGCAACCTCTGCCTCCCAGGTTCAAGCAATTCTCATACCTCAGCCTCCTGAGTAGCTAGGCTTACAGGTGACACCTGGCTTTTTTTTTTTTTTTTTTTTTTTTTGAGACGGAGTTTCGCTCTTATTGCCCAGGCTGGAGTGCAATAGCATGATCTTGGCTCACGGTAACCACTGCCTCCCGGGTTCAAGCAATTCTCCTGCCTCAGCCTCCCGAATAGCTGGGATTACCAGCATGTGCCACCACGCCTGGCTAATTTTGTATTTTTTAGTAGAGACAGGGTTTCTCCATGTTGGCCAGGCTGGTGTCGAACTCCCGACCTTAGGTGATCCACCCGCCTCGGACTCCCAAAGTGCTGGGATTATGGGTGTGAGCCACTGCGCCCGGGCTTAATTTTTGTATTTTTAGTAGAGATGGAGTTTCACCATGTTGGCCAGGCTGGTCTCAAACTCCTGACCTCAAGTGATCTGAAGATGACTTGGCCCCTCAAAGTGCTGGGATTATAGCCATGAGCCACCACACCCAGCTGATGTCAATGTATTATCTTTTAATTTATAGCATAATTTTTTAAAGGAAAAAATAGAACAACCAGATGGAAGATCAATAAGGAAATAATTGATCAATACTGTAGAGCAATTCAACTTAACTGATTTGTAGAAAACTTCACCCAACAACAGCAGAATATACATTCTTCCCAGGTGCACACGAAACATTCTCCAGGATATGCCACATGTTAGGCCACAAAACAAGTCTTAATAAATTTTAAAAGATTGAAATCATAGAAAGCATCTGTTCTAATAACAATGGAATGAGGCTGGGCGCGGTGGCTCATGCCTGTAATCCCACATTTGGGGAGGTCGAGGCAGGCAGCTCACAAGGTCAGGAATTTGAGACCAGTCTGGCCAATATGGTGAAACCCTGTCTCTACTAAAAATACAACAAAAAATAAATTAGCCAGTTGTGGTGGCGCATGCCTGTAATCTCAGCTACTCTGGAGGCTGAGGCAGGAGAAATGCTTGAACTCAGGATGGGGAGGTTGCAGTAAGCCAGGATCCAGCCACTGCACTGCAGCCTGGGCGACAGAGTGAGACTCCGTCTTAAAACAATGGAATGAAACTAGAAATCAAAGGCAGAAGAAAAACTGGAAAAATCCATAATTTGGTGGGAATAAAACAACACACTTTTAAATAACCAAAGGGTCAAATAAGAAATCACACGGGAAATTAGAAAATATCTTGAGACAAATGAAAACAAAACACAACATACCAAAACTTATGGGGTAAGGGAAATTTATAGCTGTAAATGCTCACATTAAAAAAGAAGAGGCTGGGTGAGGTGACTCATGCCTATAATCCCAGCACTTTGGGAGGCCAAGAGGGATGGATCACCTGAGGTCAGGAATTTGAGACCAGCCTGGCCAACATGACGAAACTCCGTTGCTACTAAAAATACAAAAATTAGCTGGACATGTTGACGGGAGCCTATAATCCCAGCTACTCAGGAGGCTGAGGCAAGGAGAATTGCTTGAACCCAGGAGAAGGAGGCAGAGGTTGCAGTGAGCCAAGATCTCATCATTGCACTGCAGCCTGGGCGACAGAGCAAGACTCCGTCTCAAAAAAAAAAAAAAAAAAAAGGAAAAGAAGAAGAAGAAAGCGGCCGGCATGGTGGCTCATGCCTGTAATCCCAGCACTTTGGGAAGCCAAGTGGGGTGGATCACTTGAAGCCAGGAGTTCGAGGCCAGTCTGGCCAACATGGTGAAACTCCATTTCTACTAAAAATACAAGAATTAGCATGGTGGTGCACATCTGCAATCCCAGTTACTCAGGAGGCTGAGGCACAAAAATCACCTGAACCCAGGAGGGAGAGGTTGCAATGAACTGAGAGATTGTGCCATTGCACTCCAGCCTGGGCGATGAAGCGAGCCTGTTGCAACAGAAAAAAAAAAAGAAGAAGAAGATGATGATGATGAAGAAAGAAGAGGCAAAGAAAGAGAGAAGAAGGAGGAGGAAGACAGAGGAGGGGGAGGGGGAGAAGGAGAAGGGAAAGGGGAAGGAGGGGGAGGGGGAGGAGAAGGAGGAGAGGAAGAGGAAGAAAGAAGAAGAGGGAAGAAGAAGAGGAGGAGGCAGAGAAGGGGGAGGAGGAGGAGAGGGAGGAGGAGGAGGAGAGGGAGGAGGAGGAGAAGCAGGAGAAGAAGGAGGAGGAGAGGTCGGGCGAGGTGGCTCACACCTGTAATCCCAGCACTTTGGTAGGCTGAGGTGGGAGGATTGCTTGAGGCCAGGCGTTCAAGACCAGCCTGGGCAACATAGTGAGACCGCATCTATACTAAAAAAAAAAAAAAAAAAAAAAAAGGGCATGGTGAAGCAGGCCTGTAGTTCCAGCTACTTGGGAGGCTGAGGCAGGAGAGTCATTTGGGCCTGGGAGGCTGAGGTTGCAGTGAGCCATGATTGCGCACTCAGCCTGGGTGACAGAGTGAGACCCTGTCTTAAAATAAATAAATAATAATAATAGAAGAAGAAAGAGCCAGGCATGGTGGTTTATGCCTTTAATTCCAGCACTTTGAGAGGACAAGGCAGAAGAATTACCTGAGCCCAGGAGTTTGAGACCAGAACCTGGACAACATGGCAAAACCCTGTTTCTGTTTAAAAAAAGAAAATGAAAAACATGTATATAAAAAATGTGTGTATATTTTTTAAAAGAAGAAGAAGGATTGTAAACCAACAACCTAACTCTACACCTCAAGGAACTAGAAAAAGAAGAACAAAGTAAACACAAAACTAGCAAAAGGAATGAAATAAAGATCAGAACAGAGATCAATGGAATAGAGAATAGAAAAACAATAGAAAAAAATCAATTAAACTAAGAGTTGATTTGTTGAAAAAATCAACAAAATTGACAAACACTTAGCTAGATTAACGAAGAAAAAAGAGAGAAGATTCAAGCAACTAAAATCAGAAATGGGTTAGGTGCAATCTCAGCACTTTGGGAGGCTGAGGTGGGAGGATTGCTTGAGCCCAGGAGTTTGAGACCAGTCTGGGCAACATGGCGAGACCCTGTCTCTATCTAATCTAATGGATAGAGCCTCATCTAATCAGAAGGCTGAGGCAGGAGGATCCCTTGAGCCCAGGAGGTTGAGGCTGCAGTGCGCCATGATTTCGCCACTGCACTCCAGTCTGAGCAGCAGAGTGAGACCCTATCTCAAAAAATAAAATAAAATAAGTAAAATAAAATCAGAAATGAAGACAATAAATGGTGCTGGGAAAACTATTTTCACATGCAGAAGAACAAAATTGGACCCTTATCATACACCATACATAACAATCAAATTGAAATGGCTAAAAGACCTAAATGTAAAACTTGAAACCATAAATCTCCTAGATAAGAACACGGGGGAAAAGCTCCTTGACATTAGTCTTCGCAATTATTTTTTAATATAACACCAAGAGGTCAAGCTATAAAAGCAAAAATAAATAATGAAACCAGATAAAAGAAAAAAGCCTTTTGCACAGCAAAGAAGACAAAATGGGAAGCAGTCTATGGGCTGAGAAAAATATTTGCAAACCACATATCTGATAATGGAATTAGTATCCAAAATGTATAAAGAACTGTTACAACTCGGCCTGGCACAGTGGCTCACTCCTGTAATCCCAGCACTTCAGGAGTTTGAGACAAGCCTGGCCAACAGGGTAAAACCAGGTCTCTACAAAAAATACAAAAATTAGCCAGGCGTAGTGGCGGGCACCTGTAATCCCAGCTACTCGGAAGGCTGAGGCAGGAGAATCCCTTGAACCCAGCAGGCAGAGGTTGCAGTGAGCCAAGATTGCACCACTGTACTCCAGCCTGGGCGAGAGAGCAAAAACTCCATCTCAAAAAAAAAAAAAAAAAAATGGCTGGGCACGGTGGCTCACACCTGTAATTCCAGCACTTTGGGAGGTCGAGACGAGTGGATCATTTGAGGTCAGGAGTTCAAGACCAGCCTGGCCAACATGGTGAAACCCCGTCTCTACTAAAAATACAAAAATTAGTCAGGCATGATGGTGGGTGCCTGGAATCCCAGCTACTCAGGAGGCTGAGGCAGGAGAATCGCTTGAACCTGGGAGGTAGAGGTTGCAGTGAGCCGACTGCATTCCAGCCTGGGTGACAAGAGCAAAACTCCGTCCGCAAAAAAAAAAAAAAATAATAATAATAATAATAATTGTTAAGATGGTAAATTTTACATTAAAAATGATTACGATAGTAAAAAAATAAAATAAAAAAAACTGTTACCACTAAAAAAATGTTTAACCAAGCGAAAAAAAGAAAAAGGAAAGAAATTTTTAAAAAACCCAGGTGATTCTGAAGTGCCCCAGGTTTGGAAACACAGTTACGTGATGACCCTGGATGACTTCCAAGAGGAAGAGGAGCTTTGAGTGAGCTGTAAAGGGCAGAAACGTTTTGGCTGGGGGAAGGGAACAGGGAAGTTACAAAGGAAGGAATGAGTTCAGTAGTAGCAGCGACATCACAAACATTTAACATACTGTAAGTACCTATTATATGCCAGGCGTGTGGTTCACATGTGTTCTCTTGTTTAAGCCACACGACGGTAACTCTAGGAGATGGGCACTACTGGTGCCATTTTATGGAATAGAAACTGGCTGGCAGTTTGGGGCAGCCAGAGAGAGAGACCAGCCTGCCTATGTAGAGACGATGCAGATTGGAACAGAGCAGGCAAATTACCAAAGGCCTTGACACCAGTCAGAGAAGTCCACCTGATACCATGGACATGGGGAGTCGTTACAGGTTCTTGAGCAAAAGAGTGGTGTGATTTGAGAGGGGTTTCCAGCAAGTGAATCTAGCAGCAGTGTGCAGGAAAGTTCTGGCTGAACTTTGTGCCCTATACCAGAGTGGAAGCCCAATCCTTGCAAAATGGGCAACAAACAGATGTGCAAGTTGGGAATCAAAGGAAATCCACTCCTGAAGCAGGTGCCCCATTCTCCCTTCCCCTACCTGACTTCAACACGCCCAGGTCTCTCCTCTGAGTGGCTCACACCTTGAAAAAGCAGGTCTTCTGGTGCCTGCCCTGCTCTGGCTGGGCAAAACCAGATGGGGCAGGGCTGTGTTCTGCAGTTTGGAGGCTGGGACTGTAGGGGCATTGTTGACGTGTCCTGTCCCTGTGAGCGCTCTCTGCTGGAGGATCCTGGCCTGGCATGAGTCTGCAGGCTCTGGGCACTGGGCCCAGATGGCTTTCATTTTTTATTAGTGATGGGGTGTCTTTCAGACTCCTGGTGATATTAATTACAGCCTGTTGTATAACAAGCTATGGTTTCACAGAGGACAGAGCTCACTGTCTCAAAGGCCTCTGGCCCCTGAGTTATTGGACTTCAATATGAATTTCTAAAAAAAAATTAACTTCCCCTTTTTTTTGAGACAGGGTCTCCCTCTGTTGTCTAGGCTGGAGTGCAGTGGCATGATCTGAGCTCACTGCACCCTCTGCCTCCCGGGTTCAAGAAATTCTCATGCCTCAGCCTCCTGAGAGTACCTGGGATTACAGGCATGTGCCACTACACCTGGCTAAGTTGTGTATTTTTAGTAGAGACAGGGTTTCACCATGTTGGCTAGGCTGGTCTCAAACTCCTGGCCTTGAGTGATCCACCCACCTTGGCCTAAAAATGGATTCTCAAGGATGCTGGGCTCCTTCCTTCTTCTGAGGCTCAGCAGGAGCCGTCAGTCCCCCAGCTTCCTCAGGAGGGCCCATGGGGCAGAACCCTGCAGTTCCTGTGGGTTATTCTGGAAGCTGTTCCTTAAGAATGAAGAATTCAGCCAAGTGTGGTGGCTCATGCCTGTAATCCCAACACTTTGGGAGGCTGTGGCAGGAGGAGTGCTTGAGCCCAGGAGTTTGAGATCAGCCTGGACAACATAGGAAGACCCCATTGCTACAAAAAAATAAAGTTAAAATAAAAAAGAATTGAGAATTCTAGAAATCAGATCTAGAAGCTGGACACAGATGGCCATAACAGGGCAGTAGATTCCTGTTCCAATAAAGAAAGGTAGTGATGTCTAATGTTACAGAATTGTTCAAAGAAGGGCCTCAGTCTCGTACCAGGAACATCAGAATGGGTTTATGCATTGAACTGTGGGGTTTACAAACTTCTTTCAGGGGCAAATCCCTGAAACTCTGCCCACTGGGCCTTCCTGGCACTGAGGCAGCTCTGCTGAGCCTGGGGCCACACTGCAAGCCCTGCCTAATGTCCTTTCCAACCTAGAGAACCCATACTCTGCCATTCTAAGCCAATTAAATATTATTAAATGAAGACAAGTCATTTGAAAATCAGACACTCCCTTAGTGGATCAAATGTTCATTTCTGAATGAACCCAGACTGTATTCAGGTATTCCTGAGTTTCTAATTTGTTTCTCCTATTTAATAATTAAATAAAACTCATGGAGATTGAAAACATGTCCGGGACCATGCTAAGTGCTTTAAACATATTTCTTTTTAATCCTCACAATAACATTCTCATCCTCAAGAATTAAGGGAGGCGGGAGAGTTTATAAGTGACCTGTGCAAGGTCTCCCAGCTGGAGGCCAGGATTCAGGTTCAGGTCATCTAGGCTGTCTGCCTTTCTGCCGCCTCACTTCTGCCCCATTTAACAGCCCTACCCCAACCACCTCCTCCATCAGGGAGGCCAGCCCATGCCAAATTCTGTGTTGCTACCCTCCCTGCTCTGTCCCTATCCTGTCCATCCTTCAGGGCATGAAACCGACATAGGAAAAGTACACTGAAAATGTATCATTTGGCCAGGTGCAGTGGCTCATGCCTGTAATCCCAGCACTTTGGGAGGCTGAGGCAGGAGAATCATTTGAGTCCAGGAGTTTGAGACCAGCCTGGGCAATGCAGTGAGACCCAGTCTTAAGTTAAAAATTATTTTAATTATTTTAAATTTTATTTTTAAAAATATATAAAATAAGGCCGGGCGCAGTGGCTCACGCTTGTAATCCCAGCACTTTGGGAGGCCGAGGCGGGCGGATCACGAGGTCAGGAGATCGAGACCATGGTGAAACCCCGTCTCTACTAAAAATACAAAAAATTAGCCGGGCGTGGTGGCGGGTGCCTGTGGTCCCAGCTACTCGGAGAGGCTGAGGCAGGAGAATGGCGTGAACCCGGGAGGCGGAGGGTGCAGTGAGCCGAGATCGTGCCACTGCACTCCAGCCTAGGGGACAGAGCGAGACTCTGTCTCAAAAAAAAAAAAAAAAAAAAAAATATATATATATATATATATATATATAAAATATTTTAAATTTTTCAAAAAGGAAATATGTCATGTATATTATAAAGTTGCAGGACCCAAACCATAGATCCTTAAGGCTATCTAGGGCCAGAAGAGGATTCTAGACAGTTTTTTGGTTTGTTTGTTTGTTTTTTTTGTTTTTGTTTTGAGACTGAGTCTTGCTCTTGTTGCCCAGGCTGGAGTACAATGGCACAATCTTGGCTCACCGCAGCCTCCGCCTCCCAGGTTCAAGTGATTCTCCTTCCTCAGTCTCACGAGTAGCTGGGATCACAGGCATGCGCCACCACGCCTGGCTAATTTTTTTTTGTTTTTGTATTTTTAGTAGAGACGGGGTTTCACCAAGTTGGCCAGGCTGGCCTCAAACTCTTGATCTCAGGTGATCTGCCCACCTTGGCCTCCCAAAGTGCTGGGATTATAGGCGTGAGCCACTGCGCCTGGAGATTCTAGACAGTTTTTAAAGTGTTTCCACAGTCTGTGTTTTATTTAACCTCCACATCCATCCTGGGAAAGATGTAAGTGTTAATAGTTCCACTTTACAAATAGGACACAAGGCTCAGAGAAGCTGTCACAGGTCTGAGGTCACACAGGTAAGGAAAGCAGCTCAGCCAGAATTAAAGGGGCGTGAGTTTCTGGGTGGCTCAGAGTTACTGATGAGAACCCAGCTCTTCTTTTTACTTTTATTTGTATTTATTTATATATTTTTTGAGACAGAGTTTAATTCTCGTTGCCAAGGCTGGAGTGCAATGGCGCAATCTCGGCTCACTGCAACCTCTGCCTCCCAGGTTCAAATTATTCTCCTGCCTCAGCCTCCCAGATAGCTGGGATTACAGGAGCATGCCACCACACCCAGCTAATTTTTTGTATTTTTAGTAGAGACAGCGTTTCACCGTGTTGGCCAGGCTGGTCTCGAACTCCTAACCCTAGGTGATCCACTTGCCTCGGCTTTCCAAAGTGCTGGGATTACAGGCATGAGCCACCGCGCCTGGCCTATTTTTATTTTTTATTGGAGACAGGGTCCCGCTTTGTCACCCAGGCTGAAGTGCAGTGGCATGATCTTGGCTCACCGCAACCTCCGCCTCCCAGGGAGAACCCAGCTCTTCTGACACCACTGCCAATGCCCTGCCCTCATATTGCAAGGCTCCCAGAGTGGCAAACCATCTGTGCATAAAGATCTCAAGACAATGTCACTCCACATAGCTCTTCCTCGGTAGCACATGTCGTTTGCTCATTATTCTTCCTCTTTTTTCTTCCTCTTCCTCTTCTCTCACCATAAATTATATCCCTTGCCTAAGGAATACATTAATTCTGCTTAAATAAAGATAACAGCAGCCTCACCCCTGCACTCAGCTAATTGAGGGCCATCACTTGCACAGCCAGCCATGGACACACCCAGGGCATACCCACCATTTACTGAGCTTTTTTTTTTTTTTCTGAGACGGAGTCTCATTCTATCGCCCAGGCTGGAGTGCAGTGGCGCAATCTTGGCTCACTGCAACCTCCGCCTCCTGGGTTCAAATGATTCTCTTGCCTCAGCCTCCCGAGTACCTGGGATTACAGGCACCCGCCATCACACCCGGCTAATTTTTCAGTAGAGAAAATACTTCCAGTAGAGACGGAGTTTCACCATGTTGGCCAGGCTGATCTTGAACTCCTGACCTAGTGATCCACCCACCTCAGCTTTCCAAAGTGTCGAGATTACAGATGTGAGCCACTGCGGCCCGCCCACTTACTGAGCTTTTAACAACATGACATTCTCACCACAAGTCTCTGAAGTCAGTTTTCATTTGCCTACTTTACAGATGGAGCAATAATGGCTCAGAAGGTCTCTCATGGCTTGTTCAAGGTCACACAACTTATAAGTGACAGCCAGACTTGAACCTAAGTCTACCTGAAGCTAAAGCCTGTGTCCTTCATGCCATGGTTCTGACTGAGGGGTACCCAAGCCATAGCTAGCTTTTGCCCTCTCCATGTTAGGATCCTTCCAGGAAACAAGAAGCTTTAGCATGCTTGTAAGTTATGCCAGGCTTGGAGCTATCGAATGACAATAATATTGTTATTTTTTTCCCATATTTTGAGCACTTACTGCAGGCATTGTCGCCTCATTATGTCAGTCAGTCCTTGCAAATGCTTTGTGAAGTAGATGCTGCTATCCCCATTTTACAGATGAGATAACTGAGGCCCAGGAGCCTCAGTAACTTGCCACCAGCACCCAGCTTGTGAGTGATGAGATGAGGATTTAGACCCAGGTCTGGCTGATGCCTATGCCCTTGTCTTTAACCACTTCTCTCCCCACCTTGCCTGCCAGGTTTACTATTCTTTCAAACATGACATGAATTCTCCGTGCCTCTGGAGATCGGCCAGGAGAGGCAGGTTTGGTCAATTTGGCCATCGGGAGACTCAGAACACTCTGAATTCGCTGTCACTTTGGTTCTACCTGGGGCTGGCTACGTTTCCCCGCAGGAGAACTGCTCTGAGTTTCAGGATGGTGCCAGATGACAGCTAGAGTGTCTGCTAGAACTCTGAGAACATATGTGACTTGCCTATTTGGAGGTACAGAAAAGACTGGAGCTCAGACTGTTTAAAAACAGTTCCTTTTCTTTCAGCAGGACATGTGTGCAGTGCTCATTTTCCAAAGAGGAGGAGAAGAGCAGGGTATTTAGGTCAACAGCAGGGGATCCACGAGTCTGCCATGGGACTCACTAATGCAGGAGTAGAGAGAGAACCAGTGAGAGCTCTTTTGGTTGCAAGTGACAGAAAATCCAACCCAAACTTTTTTGGTTAAAGCAAAAAGTGGACTTATTCACTCATAAAGCAGACAAGCCTAAGAGTAAAGTCAATCTTCAGGGGCAGCTTCATCAAAGAATCAAGTCTCTGCTTCCCCTCTCTGCTCTACTGCACACTGGTTTCACTTTCCTGTCATTGCAAGATGGTGGCCATAGCTCCAAACCTTACCCCCTCGCAGGAAAAGGGAAAAGGTAAGTACAATAAGTCCAACAACTAATTGAGTTCTACTGTCCCTAGCTGGCCTGACTTGGCTCAAAAGTGACATAAAGAAATGTGATGCATTGATGGACTGGACCTGAGCCCACACAACACTTGTGACTGGATCAACACCACCCAACTGTATGGACTTTGAGTAGGCAAGGGATAGTGCCCTCAAACCAAAATTGGGATGCATTATAAGGAGGAAGATGAGGCTGGGCGTGGTGGCTCATGCCTGTAATCCCAGCAATTTGGGAGGCTGATCACCTGAGGTCAGGAGTTCGAAACCAGCCTGACCAACATGGTGAAACCCCGTCTTTACTAAAAATACAAAAAAATTAGCCAGGCTTGGTGGTGCATGCCTGAAATCCCACCTACTTGGGAGGCTAAGGCAGGAGAATCGCTTGAACCCAGGAGGCAGAGGTTGCGGTGAGCCGAGATCGCACTCCAGCCTGGTCAACAAGAATGAAACTCTGTCTCAAAAATTAAAAAAAAAAAAAAAAAGAAGAAGAAGAAGCAAGATGAACGGATGCTGCATGTGGAAGGAAGGGAGGGAGGGAGGGAGGGAGGGAAGGAGGGAGGAAGGGAGGGAGGAAGGATGGAAGCAAAGAAAAAGAAAGAGAGGAAAAAACCCCACTTGAGGTAAGCAATTTCACATACAAATATGTGGTTACACACAGATACGCCAAATAGCTTACAGATAGGTTATGGTCCAAAAATTCATTTGTAAATCAGTTTAGAACTTAGCACATTTTTTACCCATGTGGAGAAAAGGGTAGTGGAATTTTCAATTGTCAAATTCCCAGGCTAAGAGATGTTTATTTAATGTGTAATATAGTGGAAATGCTGAATTTTTGAAATGAAAAAACAGAAAGCAAGACTTACAACCATGGATGATAAATAAGAAAGATTTGGGATCCGAAACCCTGTCATCATTTGTTATGAGTGCTGATGCTAGAGAAAAGCACGTTTAATTAATGAGAATGAGCTGGCAGATGGAGGCTCCAGAGGGGATCTGAAGGGGGCTTCTGAGCATGTCCAAGGGCTCAGGGGGTTGACGCGGGTCTCTGTAATGCTTAATTTTCCTTCATGTGATATGGTTTTCCTTTTTTTTTTAATAATATAGGTGTATCTAGGAGAATACACCTCTCCTATTTTCTTTTTACAGGTGTGCAAAGAAAATGTGAATCTTTGCAACCCCACCATGATTCCAGCCATTTTTTTTTTTTTTTTACTCACAAATGGACTCCACAGAAGGGAGGGGAGAGCAGGAGGTTGTCTCATAGCACCTGGGCAAGAGGTGGCAAAAGGAAGGCAGGAGGGGGCTGAGAAGAAGGAGACAAGCATGAAGTGAACTAGAGGGGCTGGGTCTGCAGAGGAATGACCTGCACCTGTTGCAAGGTGTCCCCGCCTTCTTTATCACTGTGATGAGATGTATTCAAACTCATGTTTCCCAGCTGGGTGCAGTGACTCATGCCTGTAATGCCAGCACTTTGGGAGGTGAGGTGGGGAGATCACCTGAAGTCAGGAATTCAAGACCAGCCTGGCCAACATGGTGAAACCCCATCTCTACTAAAAATACAAAAAAAAAAAAAGAAAGAAAAAGGCCAGCGCAGTGGCTCACACCTGTAATCCCAGCATTTTGGGAGGCTGAGGTGGGTGGATCACCTGAGGTCAGCAGTTCAAGACCAGCCTGGCTAACATGGTGAAATCCCATCTTTACTAAACATACAAAAAATTAGCCGGGCGTGGTAGTGGGTGCCTGTAATCCCAGCTACTTGGGAGGCTGAGGCAGGAGAATTGCTTGAACCTGGGAGGCGGAGGTTGCAGTGAGCTGAGATCGTGCCATTGCACTCCAGCTGGGCGACAAAAGCAAAACTCAAAATAAATAAATAAATAAATTAGCTGGGCGTGGTGGCCCATGCCTGTAATCCTAGCTACTCTGGAGGCTGAGGCCGGAGAATCGCTTGAACCCAGGAGGCAGAGGTTGCTGTGAGCCAAGATCAAGCCACTGCACTCCAGACTGGGAAACAGAGCAAGACTCCGCCTCAAACAAAAACAACAACAACAAAAAACTCATGCTTCCCAATACTCAGCATTTCTTCTCTCAGACTATCTAGAAGTATGCGGGCAGCCACCAAGCTATCCCTAGGAATAGCTGCCCCCTCTGCCACACTGGTCGCTAAGGACAATTCTCTGACATCCCTGTATGCAGTTTCCACTCCCATGAAGAAAAGAGATTTATTTATTTATTTTTTTATTTTTTTGAGACAGAGTCTCGCTCTGTGATCCAGGCTGGAGTGGCAATGTCAGCTCATTGAAACCTCCACCTCCCGGGTTCAAGCGATTCTCCTGCCTCAGCCTCCCAAGTAGCTAGCACCACCAGGCCTGACTAATTTTTGTATTTGCAGTAGAGATGGGGTTTCAATATGTTGGCCAGGCTGGTCTCAAACCCCTGACCTCAGGTGATCCACCCGCCTTAGCCTCCCAAAGTGCTAGGATTACAGGCGTGAGCCACCGTGCCCAGCTGAAGCAAGCAGATTGTATATCTGCCTCCTTCTCCTTTTCCTTATGCTTCTTCTCCCACCCACAATAAGGCCACATTTCTTTGCCTAAATCACAAATCTTTTTTGTTGTTGTTTTGTTTTTTGAGACAGAGTCTCAATGTGTTGCCCAGGCTAGAGTGCAGTGGCATGATCTCAGCTCACTGCAACCTCTGCCTCCCAGGTTCAAGTGATTATCCTGCCTCAGCCTCCTAAGTAGCTGGGACTACAGGCATGTGCCACTATGCCTGGCTAATTTTTGTATTTTTAGTAGAGACAGGGTTTCACCATGTTCAGGCTGGTCTGGAACTCCTGACCTCAAGTGATCCACCCACCTCAGTCTTCCAAAGTGCTGGGATTATAGGCGTGAGGCAACGCACCCGGTCTGCACTTTCATTTCTTGAGGTTTTTGTTTAGATTATTCTTCCATCCTTCCCTTTTCCAGCAAATGAAACAGCTTTTCCCAGGAGCTCCATCTATATGGTTATTCCATTAATTTTATGGGTTTTTTTTTTTGTTTTTTGTTTTTTGTTTTGAGACAGGATCTTGCTCTGTAGCCCAAGCTGGAGTACAGTGGCTTGATCTCGGCTCACTGCAACCTCCGCCTCCCAGACTCAAGCAATTCTCCTGCCTCAGCCTCATGAGTAGCTGGGATTACAGGTGCCCACCACTACGTCCAGCTAACTTTTGTATTTTCAGTACAGACAGGGTTTCATCATTGATATGGTTAAACTTTGTGTCCCAACTCAAATCTCATCTTGAATTATAGTTTCCATAATCCCCACGTGTCATGGGAGGGACCCATTAAGAGGTAATTTCATCATGGGGGCGGTTACCCTCATGCTTTTCTTGTGACAGTGAGTGAATTCTCATGAGATCTAATGGCTTTATAAGGGGCTTTTCTCCCTTTTGCTCGGCACTTCTCCTTGTTGCTGCCACGTGAAGAAGGACATGTTTGCTTCCCCTTCTGCCATAATTGCAATTTTTCTGAGGCCTCCCCAGCCATGCTGAACTGTGAGTCAATTAAACCTCTTTCCTTTATAAATTCCCCAGTCTTGAGTATGTCTTTATTAGCAGTGTGTGAACGGACTAATACAGCCATGTTGGCCAGGCTGGTCTTGAACTCCTGGCCTCAGGTGATTCACCTGCCTCAGCCTCCCAAAGTACTGGGATTACAGGTGTGAGCCACCGCACCTGGCCTATTGCATTAATTTTAATGACCAACAGTTACCAAGCACTTACTACCTGCCACTGTCAGCTTTCTCCACTTAAGCACCCCAGCCTTAGAGCGGGAGCAAGACACCAACAATGAATCTGGTGCTTGCTACACTCTGATACTCCCTTCCACTTGGCCCCCACAGCCCCTGTATCAGTGAATCCCTGCTTCCTCGAACATCTTCTTCCTGGCTTGGATGTCCAATCAAATCCCCCCCACCCCCTACCAGTTTCTTCATTATTAGAAAACAACTTTGCAGTCTCTATTTGACTGGGCGATTGAAGCCTGCACATCTATTCATTCATTCATTTTACAAGTGTTGATTGAGCACTGGGACTCGGAGGTTTGAAGGAAGCCATGGTCCCTATCCTTTTGGAACCACAAGCCAGGATGAGAGGGGCAGGACACACAGTGTTATAAACAATTAAATAGTTACTAGTGCACAAAATGCTGCCATGAAGTTTGGGGAGCTATGGTAGGGGCTTACCAGTGAGAAAAAGAAAAATAGCTCAGAGCAGTTCAAGCTATGTGAGGTATGCAAAATTTATCAGGCCCAGAGAGACAGGACTATGGGACTTCAGTCCTGCATCCCATGCCCATGGGATGGGGTCACCCATGCCCAGCGGCAATTGTTCAATGACATTTTGTTCTTTCTTTTCTCCCTTGTAATTTCCCGACTAGCCGCCTCACCCATTATCTTCATGTTCCTGAAATTTGTGATACAAAGAGCAATGTATAGCCAATTAATAACTATGTTCTTCTTTTCTTTTTTCTTTTTCTTCCTTTTTTTTTTTTCTTGAGACAGAGCCTCACTCCGTCACCCAGGCTGGAGTACAGTGGCGCCATCCTCGGCTCACTGCAACTTCCACCTCCCAGGTTCAAGCAGTTCTCCCGTCTCAGCCTCCCGAGTAGCTGGGACCACAGATATGTACCACCATGCCCGGCTAATTTTTGTATTTTTATTAGAGACGGGGTTTTACCATGTTGCCAAGGCTGCCCTTGAACTCCTAGCCTCTTGTAATCCACCCTCCTCGGCCTCCCAAGGTGCTGGGATTAAAGGTGTGAGCCACCGGCGCAGGGCTGCCATTATTTTCATGCAAATTCTTGGTAAACAATTTAGTAACTGCCTCTTTATTTTTCATTTAAAAACCCACTCGTTGCTATAACCACTGAGTACTAAAACAAACAAACACACAATAACAACAACAACAAAACCCACCTGTAACTTCTGCTAATCAGAGTGTACATTAGGGCAATTGAAACTATGCTCCCAAGTTGCAGTTTCCAAACTAGCCCCAAATAAATTCTCTACTTGTATTAATTTGCCTCAGTTTCTTTCTGTAGGTTAATGTATCTGGCACAGATCCACAGGATTCAGAGTGACCGTCACTGACTACCCAGTGTTCCCTCTGAGACTCAGTGCTGGGTGCCAGCCTCACTCTATTGTGTTCCTTTTACTCCAGTAATTTCAAACCCTGTCTTTCATTTAAGAATCAGGACTTTGGTCTCTGTCTCTACACAGAAGATTCAGGAAAAGAGCTCTGCTGAGGACTTCTGCCTTCTCCAACTCTGCCTCAGGGCAAAAGGATCCAGTTATCAGCTGTCAGGTGCTGGTGGTCCCACCTCTCTTGGCAGAAAATAATGTAGCATTGCTTTTAATTGCAGCTGCCTCCTATTGATTGTAATTCAGACTTGTCTTTGCATTTTTGACTAATTCCCATTCCAAACTGAAAGGTGCATGAAGGTAAGTTGTCTTTGTGGGTTTATTTATTTATTTGAGACGGAGTCTCGCTCTGGCGCCCAGCTGGAGTGTAGTGGTGTGATCTCGACTCACTGCAACCTCTGCCTCCCCGGTGCGGGTGATGCTCCTACCTCAGCCTCCCGAGTAGCTGGGATTACAGGCGCCTGCCACCACGCCCAGCTAATTTTTGTATTTTTGATAGAGATGGGGTTTCACCATGTTGGCCAGGCTGGTCTGGAACTCCTGACCTCAGGTGATCTGCCCACTTCGGCCTCCCATAGTGCTGGGATTATAGGTGTGAGCCACCACACCTGGCTTTGGCATCCATTTTTAGTCTTCTTCTAACACACCCAAACTCCCTGAAAATGTTTAAATTCTCTCTGTGTGTTGAGATGCAAGTTTGCTACTCTGTTTTCTCAAAAACTTGATAAGGGCGTCAATAAGCTTTAACTTACTCCATTTACCGAGGCACAATTTAATCCAACTGTCCTTTTAAACTAGCGAGTTTTACCAGCTTTATGGCTAAAATTTTTAAGTAAAAGCATTAACATCATTATTTTTGTGTCTGTGTAGGTTTTTTGTTTTGTTTGTTTTGGGTTGTTTGTTTGTTTTTTGAGACAAAGTCTCACTGTGTCACCCAGGCTGGAGTGCCTTGCCTTTCTGAGCTCAGGCAATCCTCCCACCCTAGTCTCCCAAGTAGCTGGGACAGTAGATGAGCACCACCCACACCCAGCTAATATTTTTAAAAATTACTTTTGTAGAGATGGGATCTCCCTATGTTGGCCAGGCTGTCCTCAAATTTTGGGCTCAAGTGATCCTCCAGCCCCAGCCTCCTAAAGTGCTGCGATTACAAGCATGAGCCACCCACCTGGCCTGTCTGTATTTTTTTATGTATACAGCATACATGTCTTTGTATACTGTCTACATGGTTCCAAGTTGACTTGTAATAAATGAGTGTTCATAAATTAAATAACTAAACCCAAATGCCTTTCTTTCTCTCTCTTTCTTTCTTTCTCTTTCTTTCTTTCTTTTTCTTCTTTCTCTTTCTTTCTCACTCTCCTTCCTTCCTTCTTTCCTTCTTTCTTTCTTTTTTTTGTTCTTTTCTTGAGACAGGGTCTCACTCTGTCACGCAGGCTGGTATGCAGTGATGTGATCATAGCTTGCTGCATCTTTGAATTTCTGGGCTCAAGTGATCCTCCTGCTTCAGCCTCCTGAGTAGCTAGGACTACAGGTGCATGCCACCATGCCTGGCTACCAAATGCTTTTTAAGTTCATGTGACTTTAGTCATATTTTAGAAATAAAACTAGTTTTAAAATCGTTGGTAATATGAAATTAGGATGTTTTCAGAATTGTCAGTATTAAATATAATTAAGACTTTTTGCCTGGGTCTATGGATTGGACCGGTTTTACTGTCTTTGCTAGATATTTTAAGGTCATAAAGCTGTTGCTTCTGTAATTTTTTTATACTTTCTTGATTTATTTGTGAGCTAAAGCTGTGTGAGTGGCTGCTAGTCTTCCCTGAAGCATTGCACACATCTTACTGTGAGCTCACATCTTTTTTGCAACTTTAGATTCTGGATTCTACACAGGTGGCCATGGTAAGCCCTGAAGACATACGTATGTCTACAGCACCAGTGACAGGGCAGGGACAAGCCCAATATGTCCTCCCTGGCTCAGTTGTGTTTCCTACCCACGATGGAAAGGGTCAGATCCTCCAGGCATTGTCTTCACAGCTCCGTCCTAGGCTCTACACCTGGCACGTAAATTCAGGATCGAGATGGGCTCTGCCCTTCATTGCCGTCCCTGGTGCCACATGGGTACTTGGGACCCAAGATGACTGAGGAAGACATTGGGGAGGGTACTTGTATAAGTCATCTTATCTTAAATTAAGGAATACGTAATCATAAAACGTCTAAGTCATTTCTAAGTAAGTTAAAATACTGAAATATTAAACATAAGCTTAAGTTTATGTACTTGGGCATCTTATTTCTTTCTTTTCTTCTCTTTTTTTTTAGACAGAGTCTTGCTCTGTCACCCAGGCTGGAGTGCAGTGGCACAATCTCGACTCACTGCAACCTCCACTTCCCCGGCTGAAGCAATCCTCCCACCTCAGCCTTGCAAGTAGCTGAGACCACAAGCATGCACCACCATGCCTAGCTAATTTTTTAAATTTTTTTGTAGAGATGAGATTTCACTATGTTGCCCAGGCTGGTCTTAAACTCCTGAGTTCAAGTGATCCATCCACCTCAGCCTCCCAAAGTGCTAGGATTACAGGCCTGAGCCACCATGCCTGGCCAGCACCTCATTTTCATATGGTATAGAAAAGCTAAAATACATTTAGATCTGTTAATAAACAAAAGAAAATGAGGAAACATCTTCCCAAAAAGTTATGAAATGGTTTTCATCTATAAATACTGATATAAAATAGTTCAAAATCACTTCTAGGTTTTTCACTAGAAACTAAGGTTACTAAGAGTTAAAATTGTAGTTAATATGTGGAATTAAAACTACTAGTTCTAAGAGAAGCAATTATTTATACAGAACATATCAGAAAAATAGGATGTGTTGTTGGCAAAGAAGATTGTAAAGAAGGCATGACGGTGTGGTTTTTGTTCAAGGAAGAGTAATTCTGTCTAGAATTGTTTTTCTTTTTTTTTAGGGACAGGATCTTGCTTTGTCACCCAGGCTGGAGTGCAGTGGCACCATCAATAGCTCACTGCAGCCTCAAACTCCTGGGCTCAAATAATCCTCCTGCCTCAGCCTCCTGAGCAGCTAGGACTACAGGCATGTGCCACTGCACTCAGCTAATTTTTTTTTTTTTTTTTTTTTGTAGAGATATGGTCTCACTATGTTGCCTAGGCTGGTCTCAAACTCCTGGCCTCAAGCAATCCTCCCATCTCAGCCTCCCAAAATGCTGGAATTACAAGTGGGAGGCACCACACCAGCCTTGTCTAGAGGTTTTTAAATGTTGTTTTAATATAAGAGATTTTTTAAAAAAGAATGACACATAAAACTGATTGGATATAGAAACTTGGGGAAAGAGATAATGTGGGAAATTTGTGACATTATAAAAGTTTATGGAAATTCTTATCTTGTGTGGAAAAAACTGACTGAGATTGGATGGATCAGTATTTCCATTGTGCATACCACCCTCAGTCTATTAAACTGGTGAAACACACATCATAAAAAATCAATTGGCAGGTTGGGCATGGTGGCTTATGCCTGTAATCCCAGCACTTTGGGAGGCAGAGGTAAGAGATCACTTGACCCAGGAGTTTGAGACCCAGCCTGGGCAACATGGTGAGACCCCATCTCTACCAAAAAAAAAAAAAAAATTAACCGGGTATAGTGGTGCATGCCTGTAGTCCCAGCCACTTGGGAGGCTGAGGAGGGAGAATCACTTGAGCCCGGAGGTTTGAGGCAGCAGTTAGCAGAGATTGCAGGGTGACGAGCAAGTCACTGTCTCAAAAAAAAAAAAAAAAAAAGAAGAAGACCAAAAAAACCCACAACAATCAATTGGCAAAGCTTACAGAAACCTTTAACCTTCCCTGGCCTAAGGCTCCTCCATTTGCTTAACTTATATTCTACTCTGGAAAACTTCAGCACTCTTCCTTTGAAATAAAAACAGGAAGGCCATGCTACTAACCAGCTTTCCTTAAAGGTGATATTCTTCTTCATTGCCAAGGCCTTATAAGCGTCTCATTAAAAATTCTAAATTAATGAAGGATTCTTGTAACAGCAAGCTCCTGGGAGATGAAGACATCAAGCATTATGATCTCCAACCTGGAGATTTTGTTTATTAGAAAACGACATCGAATAAAGAACTTCCAGCCACACTGGAAGGCACCGTATCAGGCAGCTGAACCTGAGTGGACATCTTCATCACTGGAGGTCTTTACTGCCTTGTTCTTCAGACCAGGACAAGAAGTAGATGAAATATTTATTTGGTTACCTTCAGGAATAGGAACATTACTCAAATCTGGATTTCAAATTGTTTTGTTAATAATTGTCCTTATTTGCATCATATTTTTTACTCTTAAACTGACAGTGCTTTGTATTTCTAGAATCTAAAGTCAACAATGAAAACAACTAGTCATGATATCGTGATAGCTAGACACTTAGAAATGATTCAGCTGTGCCACTAGCACACGCCTGCAATCCCAGAACTTTGGAAGGCTGAAGTGGGAGATGGCATGGGCCCAGGAGTCTGAGACCAGCCTGGGCAACATAGTGGGACCCCCATCTCTACAAAAAATTTAAAGATAAGCCAGACATGGTGGCATGCCCATGTAGTGCCAGCTACGGAAGCTGAGACGGGGGATCACTTGAGCCCAGGTCAAGGTGGCAGTGACCTATGATCGCACTTTGCACTCCAGCCTGGGTGACAGAGCAACACCCTGTCTCAGGAAAAAAAAAAGAAAAAAGAAATGGTCCAACCAACATGCCTTGGCTCGCTTGTAGGTGGAGGGTGACTAGCCTGAGAGCCCATTGCTATGTCCCTTTGTGCTGCTAATCAATTAGGCCTTGAGAATTCACTAAATTCTTTTCTTCTTTTCTTTTCTTTTTTTTTTTTTTGAGATGGAGTTTCATTCTTGTTGCCCAGGCTGGTGTGATCTCGGCTCACCGCAACTTCCGCCTCCCAGGTTCAAGCAATTCTCCTGCCTCAGCCTCCCAAGTAGCTGGGATTACAGGTATCCACCACCACACCTGGCTAAGTTTGTATTTTTAGTAGAGATGGGGTTTCTCCGTGTTGGTCAGGCTGGTCTCGAACTCCTGATCTCAGGTGATCCACATGCCTCGGCCTCCCAAAGTGTTGGGATTACAGGCGTGAGCCACTGCACCTGGCCCAAGAATTCACTACATTCTTAAGCAATAGTATCTCTCCTTTTTGCCTCCTATGTGGGACAATATTACCTGGGAATGAGCCTTCCCAGGTGTTGATGTGGGACAAACTTAAACCTACAATGTTGATTCCCAGTGCCTTCAGAAGAGAAAGATATCTATCAAAAGGGAGAAATGAGAGAAGAAAAACAGCTTAGAGCAGTCTGGCATTTTGTTCTTTCTTTTCTTCCCTGTAGTTTCCTGAATACCCGCCTTAACCATCATATCTACGTTGCTGGAATTTATGATAAAAAAATGTACAGCCAATCAATAGTTAATGTTATTTTAATGTAAATTCTTGGTAAACAACTTAGGAACTCTCTCATATTTTCCTTTAAAAATCCACTTGTTGATTGGGCACAGTGGCTCACACCTGTAATCCCAGGACTTTGGGAGGCTGAGGGGGGTGGTGGATCACCTAATGTCAGGAGTTCAAGACCAGCCTGGCCAACATGGCGAAACCCCGTCTCTACTAAAAATGGAAAAATTAGCTGGGTGTTGTGGGTATACCTGTAATCCCAGCTACTTGGAAGGTTGAGGCAGAAGAATCAATTGAACCTGGGGAGTGGAGGTTGCAGTGAGCCGAGATCATGCCATTGCACTCCAGCCTGGGTGACAGAGCGATACTCTGTCTCAAAACAAAACAAAACAGAACGAAACACTTGCTGGGCCATGTCTGTAATCCCAGCACTTTGAGAAGCCAAGGTGAGAGGCTTACTTGAGCTCAGGAGTTTGAGACCAATCTGGGCAACAGAGCAAGACCTTGTCTCTAAACAATAATAATAAATTAATTAATTAACTAACTTGTCGATGGTCCTAGGAAGCTGGAAGTGATAGTATCTACCTAATAGGATAGTGAGGTAAAGCAGGTAATGAGCTCGAGGCTGCAAGTGAGCTCCAATCTTATCACCGCCCTCCAGCCTGAGCCACAGAGAAAGACCTGTCTCTTAAAAAAAAAAAAAAAAAGAACCAGCTGAAAGACATATCTGTTAATTCTATTTTTCTATTTTTTAATTTATTCATGTCCTCCTTCCTCATCTTAGGATTTTGTTTTTTAATATTTTTAGATTTAATATTTTAGATTGTTACATGAATGATTATTTTGTTTATTTAACTTTTTCTGGGTTTAATAATACAATTACTTTAAAATCTAAATACTTTTTTTTAAATTGAGGTGAAGTCCCACTCTGTTGCTTAGCCTGGAGTACAGTGGCGCGTCTCGGCTCACTGCAATCTCTGCCTCCGGGGTTCAAGTGATTCTCCTGTCTCAACTTCCTGAGTAGCTAGGACTACAGGCACACGACACTTCGCCCAGCCAATTTTTGTATTTTTAGTAGAAACGGGGTTTCACCATATTGGCCAGGCTGGTCTTGAACTCCTGGCCTCAAGTGATCTGCCTGCCTCATCCTCCCAAAGTGTTGGGATTACAGGCGTGAGCCACTGCGCCTGGCTAAATACATTTTTGAGTAAAGTTTTGCATGTATATTTTTGGTTTTCATGGGTGAAATTCTTTTTTTCTTTTTTTTTTTGAGATGGAGTCTCGCTCTGTCGCCCAGGCTGGAGTGCAGTGGCACGATCTCGGCTCACTGCAAGCTCCGCCTGCCGGGTTCACACCATTCTCCTGCCTCAGCCACCCGAGTAGCTGGGACTACAGGTGCCCGCCACCATGCCTGGCTAATTTTTTGTATTTTTAGTAGAGATGGGGTTTCACCGTGTTAGCCAGGATGATCTCGATCTCCTGACCTTGTGATCCACCCACCTCGGCCTCCCAAAGTGCTGGGATTACAGGTGTGAGCCACCGTGCCTGGCCGGCTGCAATTCTTTTTTTAAAAAATTCTTTATTTTTAATTTATTTGAACATTCATAACTGTATTTATACAATTTGCAACATTCCCAATAATCATTAAATAGGACCATATTTTACTTTTTCTTGTTTTATTTTTTTGAGACGAAGTCTCACTCTGTTGCACAGGCTGGAGGGCAGTGGCTTAATCTTGGCTCATTGCAACCTGTTCTTGGGTTCAAGCAATTCTTGTGCCTCAGCCTCCCAAGTAGCTGGGTTACAGGTGTGCACCACCACACCTGGCTAATTTTTGTATTTTTAGTAGAGACGGGGTTTCGCCGTGTTGCCCAGTCTAGTTTAAAACTCCTGGGCTCAAGTGATCCTCCCGCCTTGACTTCCCAAAGTGCTGAATTACAGGCATGAGCCACCGCACCCAGCTCAGTCCTTCTTTTTTATTGTCAACAATATTCCATTCACAGGTACAATTCTTGTTTGTGTTATTTTCTCTTTTTTGTTGTTGTTGAGATGGGGTCTTGCTATGTTGGCCAGGCTAGTCTGGAACTTCTGACCTCACACAGTCTTCCCATCTTGGCCTCTCAAAATGCTGGGATTACAGGCGTGAGCCACCATGCCCAGCTTGTGTTATTTTCTAAATTAACACTTTATTGGCCGGGCACGGTGGCTCACGCCTATAATCCCAGCACTTTGGGAGGCCGAGGCAGGTGGGTCACGAGGTCAAGAGATTGAGACCATCCTGGCTAACATGGTGAAACCCCATCTCTACTAAAAATACAAAAAAACATTAGCCAGGCATGGTGGCAGACGCCTGTAGTCCCAGCTACTCGGGAGACTGAGGCAGGAGAATGGTGTGAACCGGGAGGCAGAGATTGCAGTTAGCCGAGATCGTGCCACTGCACTCCAGCTTGGGCGACAGAGCAAGACTCCATCTCCAAAACAAAAACAAAAACAAAAAACACTTTATTCTTGATTTCTTACTTTATCCAAAAGCAATTTTGGAGATTTTTTTCTTTTTTTGAGACAAGGAGTCACTCTATCACCCAGGCTGAAGTGCAGCGGTACAATCTCAGCTAACTGTGCAACCTCCCAGGCTCAAGCCATGCTCCCACCTCAGCCTCCCCAGTAGCTGGGACTACAGGTGTGCACCACCACACCCAGCTAATTTTTGTATTTTTGTTTTTATAGAGATGGGGGTCTCACCACGTTGCCCAGGCTGGTCTCAAACTCCTGGACTCAAGCGATCCACTCACCTTGGCCTCCCAAAATGTTGGGATTACAGGTGTGAGCCACCATGCCTGGTCTGGAGAATTTTTAATAGCTGATTTCTAAAGTTAATTATTTTTATTTTTTAATTGTTTTCACTGCCACAAATTTCACAGTCACAAATTTCACACAGACTCTAACATTAATTTCTAATTTTAGCATATGTGAACAGGGAATGTGATCTATATGACACCTGTATTTTCAAATTTATTGAGATTTTCTTTGTGATGGAAAATATGATAGGTGTTTTAAATTATTTTCCAGATCTTGGAAAATCATCTGAGTAACTTTAAGGGCCCAAGCCAACAGTCAAGATATCTAGAGGAACTGGGGAAAAGAACAAAATGTGAACGGAAAGTAAACTTCAAAGAGGAACTGATTTTGATACTGAAGGGACAAAGAACTGACTTCTTCAGTCCCTACTATCGGCCAGGCCCCGTGCTAGGTACCTTGCATATATCATCTCATTCGGTGGTGAGGTAGGATTCTTCAGAGCAGGAAACGGGGGGCTCAGAAGGGTTACATGTTTCCAAAATCCATTCCCCCTGCTCCATATCTTGTCCTTATTGCTTTGCTGAGCAGCCTCCCACTTTTCTTTCAAGACTCGGTTTAAACATCACCTCTTTTTTTGTTTTGTTTTTTTTGAGACGGAGTGATGGAGTCTCACTCTGTCACAGCCGGTGACAGGCTGGAGTGCAGTGGCACTGTCTCAGTTCACTGCAACCTCTACCTCCCAGGTTCAAGCGATTCTCCTGCCTCAGCCTCCTAAGTAGCTGGGATTACAGGCGTGCCACCATGCCGGGCTAATTTTTTGTATTTTTAGTAGAGACGGGGTTTCACCATATTGGTCAGGCTGGTCTCAAACTCCTGATCTCGTGATCCGCCCGCCTTGGCCTCCCAGAGTGCTTGGATTACGGTGTGAGCCACCGTGCCTGGCCTAATCACCTCTTATAGGAAGGCCTCCTTCCTACAGAGAAGAGGATACACCTCTTCTGCTATTGTATAAGTCAGTGTACATCTGTCATCCTTGGTCGCCTGGGAGACCCTTGATGGTGGCCAGTACATCGTCAGGTCACAACAAATGTTTGTTGATTAAAGGAAGAATAAAAGCAAAGGAGGGGGACAAAAAGAGAATTCATGTCTGAAGATTCAACCCTCACCCTACAGCATTCCTCTCCACCCTCTGCCCAGATGGTGCTGCTGCTGCATAGCCAGGCATTCTATACCTCCATTTCTCACTTAAGAAAATATCTCCAGCCTGGGCAACACAGTGAGATCCCGTCTCTACAAAAAATAAAAAGTCAGCTGGGCGTGCACCTGCAGTCCCAACTACTGGGGAGTCTGATATGGCAGGATGGCTTGAGCCCAGGAGGTCGAGACTGCAATGAGCTGTGATTGCACCACTGCACTTCAGCCTGGGAGACAGAGCGAGACCATGTCCCCCCAAAAAAGGCTAAATTCCCCTCCTGTCTTGCCCATGATCACAGCTTCACAGTCTTTCAGACTGTTTTATTAATGCCTTAAAAGAAATTCATGGGAGTGATCCCTGATGTTACATGTTCATTCATTCATGCATTCTTTTTTTTTTTTTTTTTAAACGGAGTCTCGCTCTATCCTCCAGGCTGGAGTGCAGTGGTGCAATCTCAGTTCACTGCAACCTCTGCCTCCTGAGTTCAAGCGATTCTGCTGCCTCAGCCTCCTGAGTAGCTGGGATTACAGACGCACGCCACCACGCCTGGCTAATTTTTGTATTTTTAGTGGAGACAGGGTTTCACCACGTTGGTCAGGTTGGTCTCGAACTCCTGACCTCGTGATCTGCCCGCCTTGGCCTCCCAAAGTGCTGGGATCACAGGTGTGAGCCACTGCGCCCAGCCTTTATTCATGTATCATGTGTTCTTTTTTTTTTTTTTTTTTGAGACAGTCTCGCTATGTTGCCCAGGCTGGAGTGCAGTAGCGTGATGTCAGCTCACTGCAAGCTCCGCCTCCTGGGTACACGCCATTCTCCCGCCTCAGCCTCCCGAGTAGCTGGGACTACAAGTGCCCACCACCACGCCTGGCTAATTTTTTGTATTTTTAGTAGAGACGGGGTTTCACCATGTTAGCCAGGATGGTCTCCATCTCCTGACCTTGTGAACCACCCACTTCGGCCTCCCAAAGTGCTGGGATCACAGGCGTGAGCCACATTCATGTATTCTTATGGGCAACAAACATTTACTGAACTCCTGTCATGAACATGATGCCAGCTACCAGGCTGGCCCTGGACACCAAGACCCATGTGCAGAGTGGGGAGGACAACCTGGAGGGACTTTAGGGCAGACCTGAAGTCCACCCACAGGATAAGTGCTTCCAGGCCTCTCAGGGATCTGCCTGGCCCTGCCCCCTCCTTCCCCACCCTCCTCATTCCCACCCTACACCCTCTTTATCTCCCTTCACAAAAAGCTCTATTCTCTTTTTGCACAATACACTTTCACAATAGATAGTCTATTCAACCCAGAGCCCAAATCATCAGCAACCAAAACGCTGGTTCCTCTTTCCTCCTAGGTTTCAAACATTTCCAAGGGAGGAGAAATAATTGCACTCTGCAGCATCACTTCTGTTTTCATGGCTGTTTCTGCTGAAGATTGGAAGCTCCTTGAAGGCCTGGCCTGGGTCTTCTCACCATTGACTATTAAGTGAACCAGAAGCCTAGACCTTGTTTCCTGAATATATAATTTATTGTTCAAAATTAATATAATCATTCTTACCACAGAAACAAACAAAACAAACAACAAAGGGATTCAAGGAAACTTTTGGAGGTGATGGATATACTGACTGTGGTGATTGTCACAGGAGTATATACATACGTCCAAACTCACAGATTGTATATATTAATTATGTGTATTTTTTGTATACCAATTATACCTTAATAATCCAGGAGAGGAAAAAAAGAAAAATAAATACAGCTTGCTCAAGAAAGAGAAAAAATATATAATAATTATAGAAATTTGGCAAATGGGGCCAGCCGTGATGGCTCATGCCTATAATCCCAGCACTTTGGGAGGCCAAGGCAGGAGGACTGCTGGAGCCCAGGAGTTCTAGGCTGCAGTGAACCAGGATTTTGCCATCGCACTACAGCCTGGGTGACAGAGCGATACCCTGTCTCTAAAAACAGAAAGAAGGAAGGAAAGAAAGAAAGAAAGAGAGAGAGGGGGAGGGAGGGAGGGAAGGAGGAGAGAGAAAAAGAAAAAGGAAGGAAGGAAGGAAGGAAGGAAGGAAGGAAGGAAGGAAGGAAGGAAGGAAAAGAAACAACAGAAAGAAGTTAGGCAAGTACACTAAGGGATAAAGAAGAAAATTAAAATCACCTATAATTTCAACAAACAGAAATAACTTTTTTTTTTTTTTTTTTTTTTTTAGATGGAGTCTCACTCTGTCACCCAGGCTGGAGTGTAATGGCACGATCTCAGCTCACCACAACCTCTGCCTCCCGGGTTCAAGTGATTCTCCTGCTTCAGCCTCCTGAGTAGCTGGAATAACAGGCATGCACCACCATACCTGGCTAATTTTTTGTATTTTTAGTAGAGATGAGGTTTCACCATGTTGGCCAGGCTGGTTTCAAACTCCTGACCTCAAGTGATCTGCCCACCTTAGCATCCTAAAGTGCTGGGATTACAGGTGTAAGCCACTGCGCCCAACCGGAAATAACTTTTTAACTTGTATATTTCCTTCCAGGCATTTTACATGTATTTTTCCGGATATGTATACATGTATATACCAAATTTTAAATATATATAATTTTATATTTCACTCAGCATATTCCAAACACTTCACAAGTCATTATTCTTCAAAAACATGATTTTTAATAGCTTATAATAGTATTACATCAAATGTGCATGCCATAACTTCTTTAAACATTTCCATCATTTTTGGATATTTAGATTCTTTCCTTCTTTCTTTCGTTCCTTTTTCCTATTTTTAACTTTTGCCAATATAAATAATACTTTCATAAACATGCTTAACACATCTTTGTTCACATTGCTGATTATTTCTCTCAAAAACAGATTTCTAGAATTCGAGTGGACTGAATCAAAGTGTAGAAACTTTTAGGCTTCTCTTGATCTTTAATATCCAATTATTTTCCAGGCTTTGTACCAATTTGCCCTCCGGTAGCCATAAGTATCATCACTGTGGCTTTTAAATTTAATTTATTTTTAACTCTTCGGTGAAGCTGGCAGTTGTAATGACCCATGTTTCTTTTGGCATATTTTTATTCTTAAATTTATGTATATAGGATTAATTAACTAATTGGTTCAGCCATGATGGGAATAAAGCCATGCAATTGTGCACTCTCGATCACAAGGGGAGGTCAGAGGAGGTGGATTATTTCACGTACCCTTTCATTACTCCTGGACTAATAATTTGTAAGTCACACGTTCATCCCATCTATCCACACAAACTTATGCTTTCTTTGGGTTTTCCCCAAAAACCCTGAGTATTCCTAAATTGTTACTATACTTCTGAGGATTTTGTTTTTTATTGTTTATTTTTTAATTTTAATTCTAATTTAATTTAATTTTTTTTTGAGATGATCTTGCTTTGTCACCCAGTCTGGAGTGCAGTGGCATGATCTCAGCTCACTTCAACCTCTGCTTCCCAGGCTCGAGCAATTCTCCTGCCTCAGCCTCCCAAGTAGCTGGGACTACAGGTGCATGCCACCACACCTAACTAATTTTTGTATCTTTAGTAGAGACAGGGTTTCACCATGTTGGCCAGGCTGGTCTTGAACTCCTGACCTGAAGTGATCCGCCCACTTTGCCCTCCCAAACTGCTGGGATTACAGGCGTGAACCACTGCACCCGGTCCTTCTAAGGATTTTGAATTGCTGCCCAATGCATCTTCTGTGGGCACTTAGAGCTTAGCTCTCAGTGACTCTCTACCAGTTCCCAACCCCCATGCCATTTCCGCTAAGACCAGCCTTTTAGGAGCCCTAGGTCCATCTCTGCTTTCTGCAGCGCCTGTCTAGTTGAACCCTGGGGTCCTCGCCTTTCATTGGCTGGATTCCTGTTGGGAGTCTTGATATTAAAAGTCAAATTTCAGATACTGCAAAGCCAATAATATCTTTTAAAATGTTTGTTTGGTTCTGGCAATGAAAGAAGCAGATATTAATAATCACCTGCTAATCTCCCAGCGAATTACTCTAGTGAACATGTCGACTGAAACATTGAAGAGCTGTGTTCATCCCTTTTCTCAGCTTACAAGATTCCTGGGATTTTCAGAGATGGCTAGAAAGGTCTGCAGCAGGAATGTATCCTCTATCAGGGAAATCAGGATTAATAAACCTTATAATTATAAACCTACCTTTGAATTTCAGCTCTAGGGAGGCAGCTTTGGTGCTTCTGAAATGCCCAGGGGAGGCCTCCATCTACTGCTTTTGTATCAAAAAAAGCTGATTTCTTTCTCTCTGGTGTGAATCTGGAGGATTCCTTGCTAGGTTTGGGCAAGTCAGGAGATTTGGCTAAACAGTGATGTCTGCAAGCTTAGGGCCTCACTGGGACCTTCTAACATTCACACAGGCTTTGAAATTTACAAAATACAGTATCATACATTACACATCAAATATTATCGGCTTCCTCTCCTCCCAACAACCCTAGAAGGTGGGCATTATTTAAGTTAAAAAGGTGTCACAAAAGGAAGTGGGTCACCTGTCCAGACAGGTTCTCACAGGGAGGTAATCTGTAAGAGAGGAAATTGGTGGGGAAAGTGGAGGGGATTCTAAAGAGGGGAAAACAGATGCTGAAAGAGAATTCCCAAAGGGAAACCCTATCTATACATTCTGGCTCAGACGCTCCATGGTATTGACCTTAGGAAGTTTTTTTTTTTTTTTTTTTTTTTTTGAGACGGAGTCTCGCTCTGTCGCCCAGGCTGGAGTGCAGTGGCACAATCTCAGCTCACTGCAAGCTCCGCCTCCTGGGTTCACGCCATTCTCCTGCCTCAGCCGCCCGAGTAGCTGGGACTACAGGCGCCCGCCACCACGCCCGGCTAATTTTTTTGTGTGTGTGTATTTTTAGTAGAGACGGGGTTTCACCGTGGTCTTGATCTCCTGACCTCGTGATCCGCCCACCTTGGCCTCCCAAAGTGCTGGGATTACAAGCGTGAGCCACCGCGCCCGGCTTACCTTAGGAAGTTTTTAAGCTTTTTTGTGCCTCAGCGTCCTCATCTGTAAAATGATAATGACACCTACCTCAAATAAAGTGCTTAGCCCAGCCTAGCACTAAGGTGGCTGTACAGGTATGTTTATCAAAGCAGGTTCATAAAAGCAAAAATCCTGCAAACATCCTATGAATCTAACAATTTGTTTAAACAAATTAAGATACACACATACCATGGAATAATATAATTCACTAAGAATGAGAATGTGGGCTGGGTGAGGTGGCTTATGCTGGTAATCCCAACACTTTGGGAGGCTGAGGCAGGAGGACTGCTTGAACCTAGGAGTTCGAGACCAGCCTGGGAAACATAGCGAGACCCAGTCTGTTCCAAAACATAAAAATAAAAAATACAGCCGAGCATGGTGGCACACAAATGTAACCCTAGTTACTTGGGAGGCTGAGGTGGGAGGATGGCTTGAACCCAGAAGTTTGAGGCTGCAGTGAGCTATGATCATGCCACTGTAATCCAACCTGGGTGACAGAGCAAGACCCTGTATCCAAAGAAGAATGTGGATGTTTACAGACCAGAAGATAATTTGTGACATATACCAGGTGAAAGTAGTTGCAATTCAGGTGTAGTGTTATGCCATTGTTGTTAATTTTGTAAAAATAACATGCTTATACATATAGTCATCATTTGTTTAATGATATTGACTTTGTACAGTTTTATTATTATGTGCACTTAAATGTAGCTACTGGGATATAAAATGTCCAAGGATATACACCGAAATATGTCTCTAGATAGGGTTCGTTTTCGAATTCTTTCACAATGAACTTGTGTTGTAAAGAAATAATAGAGGGCCGGGCGCAGTGGCTCATGCCTGTAATCCTAGCACTTTGGGAGGCCGAGGCAGGCAGATCCCCTGAGGTCAGGAGTTTGAGACCAGCCTGGTCAACAGGGCAAAACCCTGTCTCTACTAAAAATAAAAAAAAATTAGCTGGGTGTGGTGGCGCATGCCTGTAATCCCAGCTACTTGAGAGGCTGAGGCAAGAGAATCGCTTGAACCCAGGAGGCGGAGGTTGCAGTGAGCCAAGATCGTGCCACTGCACTCCAGCATGGGTGACAGAGTGAGACTCTCACTCACAAAAGAAATAATAGAAGTGTAAAATGTTTACAAAGCAGGAACTAGAGCTGTGGTATCTGCCTGAATCCTTGAGGGCATTTGGCTGGTGCCAAGTTCATGTGCAGGTCCCTTGGAGAACCAATAATCCAACCAAAGGACTAAGAGGTTTTGGGAGCTTTAAATCACGTTGTGGAGAAGTCAACAATCACCCCCTATCCCTCCCCTGCCCCTCCAGTGCAAACTTCTGTGATTACTTCTCTCTCCTGAGCAAACAGCCAGGTGCCTGCTCCCAGGAGCCTTCCTGGATTTCATGAGGCCCATCCCCTCCTGATTGCTATTTGTTCCTCAGGCAGGCTACAACTCTGCTGATCAGGCTGGGCTTTGGTAACCAGTCATCAAGCTCTGGTCATATTCCTGAGAAGCCACCTGGCCATCTTGATCGGATGTGGTGTTCACCAATCCCAGCCACCCACTGGGACACTGGTCATCTTTTAAGGAATGCTTCCCCCTCAGCCAGCTCATCGTGTTTTTCATGTGGTGAGTCACTCTGGTTTCAACCCAGAACGTAATCTTATTTCCAGGTCATCGGGGCACTACCCAGTCACTCCTTGATTTGTAGTAATAGTAAATAAGAGCTACCAGGGATTGGTGCTTATGTACTGGACATCATGCTAGGTGTGGGGTTTGAGCCTCACAACAAACTGTGAAGCAGGTATTTTTATCCCTATTTTACAGAAAAGTTAGAGAGGTTGACTTGCCCAGGAATATGCAGCAGGTAAGCCTGGGCGCTTAAACTAAGACACTGTCTCTGCAATCCACAGGTCTGCTTACCTGCATTTTATATGTCCCGAAATTAAGTCTAAGTTATTCACTGAAGTTATGTAATTCATTTACATTCACGAAGTTAGCAAGTGGGAGGGGCTAAAATCTGAACACTTCCCTGACACCCTCCCCTTTTTCCCACTTGTGCTCTATCTTCACTCTCCCCCCACCCACTTGTATTCTAAGCTGCAGTAAGCACTTCAACCCTTGACAGTTCTAAGAACCTGTAATAATGTGCTGTCTTGCCCTGGGGCCTTTGGACAGACTGTTCTCTCCCATGCATTTGGCTAGCACAGCCTAATCTACACACGACCTCCTCCAGGAAGCCACACCTGACCACCTTAGTCCAAGCACCCTCTTAGGAGCTTCCTTGGTTCACTCTTGCCTGTATCGCATGGCACTGAGGTTGCCTGTCTTCTCTTCTTGCTCCTTCGCCTGCAAAGCCAAAGGCCAAAGCAACGACTGCGTCTTGCTGATGATTCGGTCCTTAGCAGCCAGCACCTTAGCTGGCACAGGGTAGGTATGCAGTAAGCATTTGTTAAATGAATGCTTGGCTCTAAGAGCTGCACTCTGCTTTTTTGGAGGATACAGCTTGGGTGTACTAAGTGGGATGGTGCAAGTGATGACGGAAACGCGGCTTCCTGCGGGACCTGGGCAAAGGCTCTGGGGTCACTGGGGGCTCAGGGTGCTGATGTTAAAAAACCGTGGTGTCCTTCTTGTTGAACCGAACTCTCAGGCTACTGTTTCGTCACTCCTAGTCAGAGACAAATGTGTTCTGAGTGACTGGAGTCATAGCTCAGAGCACCAGGAGATGGTTTAGGGTGGGGCGAGGGGCCGTGGCCTTGGGGCTCTCATTTCTAAAGGCCCAGGGCTCAGGGCTGGGGGGGAGGGGTGAGGAGTGGCAGGTCCTGTCCCCGGGAGGCTGCAGTCACTGGGGGAGAGACAATGGGGCTCAGCATCTGCTCCTCCCTGGGAGAAGGGACCCTTCAGTGAAAAGCCAGGGAGAGCAGGGAAGTGTGGGAGGAATTGATGAGGAGAAGGGGTGGAGCCAAGGAGATGCAGCCGGGAGGAAGGAAGGGAAGGGAAGGAAGGGAAGAGGGAGGGGAGAGGATCCAGGCTTTCCTTCCTCCCGGTGACCTGGTCCTGAGCCGCAGCTTCCCCTGCATTGTTCCCTGCGTTTGCTCTCGGGGCCCACCGAGACCTCACGTTTCTCCCCCTGGCTGCAGCCCCAGTCCGAGGGCCCGGCATCCAGCAGGTGCTCAATACTTACTTGGGAAAATGAGAAATGTGACCAACTTTGCTCTGGGAACTTTCCCCCGTCTTCTCCCCACTCCTCCGGAGAACCCGAGGACAGAGCAGGTCTTGGGAGCACGCCCGGGCGCCCCATGAATAATTGACCCTTCCTGGCGGCACTGCCCGGCTCTGTCCGAGGGCTCCGGACCCGCCCTGCATCGGAGTCGAGAAACGGCTCGGAGTGGCGGGTGTTCTGGAGGTTGGAGGCCTGGTGTCCGGCCTGCGCCGGAGCTAGAGCCGGAGGGAGGCGAGGCTGTGCCAAACCCCGCGGCCCCTCAGGGAGTCGAGAGGGACCTGACGGCCGCGCTGCCAGCGGCCACGACTCGGCCCCCCACCCCCAACCCCAGCAGCGCGCCCCGGGGCCGAGGCCCAGGCCCTGGGCTCCGGGACCCCGCCAGCCCGCCGATCCCACCAGCTGCCCTGAGCCCCTTCTCCACCCAGGCCCTGGCGCTCGGAGCCCGCGCCGCTCCCTCGAGTCAGGCCGTCCAGGGCTCTGCTAACAGCTGTTTAAAGGCTTTTGCTCTTCAGTGCTCTGCGGGGATGTTTGTTCCAAGCCCATCTGCCTACTTTAAAAATACATAAGTGAAGCACACACACCCAGCCTGCCACCTCTGGCTGGGGAGGGGGCGGGCTCGGCGGCCCTCGCTCGCACTTCGGAAGGAACCGGCACCCAGGAGCCGCACCCGTGCCCCACACCCCCACCGGCTCTCCTCTCCAGAGGACGCCCCTGGCTTCCCGGGGGGGGGGGGGGCGGGGCGCAGGGCCCCCGGGCCCCCTTTGTACGGGACAGGGCCGGGCCCCCCATTTCCAAGCGAGGTCTGCCTCTTCCCTCTCCCCCGCTTCAGTTAATCTTTGTTCCCCTTTTCTGCTGAGAGGAGAAAAAAAAAAGAGAGAGAAAGAAAGAAAAGAAGGAAAAAAGGCGTGACTTGATTTTCAAACGAAACTCCCACAGCAAACAAAACCCTTTTAGAGAAATAAGAAAGGAGGAAGAAGGAAGAAAAGAGGGAAGAAAAAAACAGGAGAAAGAAAACCCTTCAGGCTTTCAATTCGAGTGGGAGAGTTGGACAGAAAGAAAGAGAAAGAAAGGAAGAAAAATCCTCTGCTATAGAAAGAGAAAAGAAAACTTGGGCTGACAAGAGGGGGGTGTTGGGGGTGGAAGGAAGTGAGAAAACAAAAGAGAGATAAAAGGGCTGCTTTTCTGTCTCTCTCTTCCTCTGCGAGCTGGCTTAGGAGGAGCTGTTTTGCATCCCTTCACGTCAGCCCTGCCTCATTCCCTTCTTCCAGGGAGGGAGAGAGCGCGAGCGAGAGGAGGGGGGAGAGAGAGAGAGAGAGAGAAAGAGAGGAGCGGAGGGAGGGCGGCAGGAGCAGGCGGCGGGCGCGCGTGGAGGCGGGCGGCGGACGCACAGCAGCAGCCCGGGCGGTGGGCAGCCAGGAGCCCCCGGCCCGGCCCGGCCCGGCCCGCCGAGGGCCCCAGCGCAGGAGCCGCGCCCGGACCCAGGGTGAGTGTCCCGCGCGGCCCCCGGCCCCAGCCCCAGCCCCGCAGCCCCGGGCTGCCGGCCGGCGGGGGCGCGGGGGGCGCGGGGGTGGGTCGCTGCGGCCGCGGCCGACCCGCCCCCCGCCTCTCCCTGGGGACGGCCGCGCGCAGGCCCGCGCCGCGCTGCAAACATGTCGTCTTTTCCTTTCACTTCCACATTCCCTCATGCCGGAGAGCTGGAGGGAGAGAGGGAGAGCCGGGGAAAGAGGGAGAGATGGCGTCTGGGGGTGGGGGGGAGGGAGAGGAGGGGGAGGGGGAAGGGAGAGGGAGGGAGCGAGCGAAAGAGGGCGAGAGGGAGGAGAGCGCGCGAATGAGAGAGAGAGAGAGAGAGGCAAAAATGAAAGGAAAGCGTCGCGGCGGCGGCGGCGCGGGAGGCCCGGGAGGCGACGGTGGCGGCGGCTCTCGGGCCCGCACGTGGGTGTCCCGGTGCTGGGTGCGCTCCCCCCACACCCGGCCCGGGACTCAAAGTTTCACCCCCTCGCCGCCCCGCCCCTACGGCTGCCCACAAACTTTATTCTCGGAGCGGGTGGGGTTGCTGCGCGTCCCAGCCGGCCGGGGGTGGGGGAAAGCTGAGCGCGCCGCTGGGGGGGGCTGGGGGCGTCCCCGAGGGCCACTGGCCGCCGCACGCTGGGCGCCGCGGGACCTCCGCCCGGACGGCGTCGGGGCGCCGCGGGCCAGGGACCCAGGACCGGCGCTCGCTGGCTGGGGGCGTGGGGGTGGGGGTGGCGGGCGGGGTCCCTACGGCCCGTCTTGAGCCTCCCGCGGCTCAGCCCCCCTTCCTCCTCGTCGCCTTCTCTCCGTCTTCTCGCGGTCATTTTCCTAATTGGATGGAGCTGTGGGGCGTGATCGCCGGCGTCAGATCGGGGCCCTCAGGCTACCAGGTGGGCGCGCGGGCTCGGGGACCGATGGGGCAGCCTCAGCCTCTCCACCCTAGGCGCGCAGATCCCGCAGATCCGGCCCTTGGGCCACCGCCCCCTTCACCGCGGACTTGCTAACTAGTGCGTATCGGATTTTTTTCCAACTTGCTTTTTAAGATGACTTTTATGGGCGCTGCAACTGCTTCCCTCCAGTCTAAGCTGTAGTTTGGAAAGATTTAAGAGGCCAGGGAGGTGCTTGTGTGGATTTTAACGGACCCGAAAGGGTCATTCATGTATCTCTAGGCTTTGCGAGACGGTTAGGGCAAGGCGTAGCAGTATCCTGGGTGCCTTTTTTTTTTCTTGATATGGAGTCTTGCTCTGTCGCCCAGGCTGGAGTGCAGTGGCGCGATCTCGGCTCACTGCAGCCTCCGCCTCCCGGGTTCAAGCGATTCTCCTGCCTCAGCCTCCCCTGTAGCTGGGACTACAGGCGCACGCCACCACGCCCGTTTAATTTTTAATTATTTTTAGGAGAGACGGGGTTTCACCATATTGGCCAGGCTGGTCTCAAACTCCTGACCTCGTGATTCGCCCGCTCTGGCCTCCCAAAGAGCTGGGATCACAAGGACTCTTCGAGGTGCTCGTCCTACCGGGTCTGAGGGAGGCCTGCCGGGCAATCCAGTGAGGGACCAACGTCATGGCCCACCCTTGAGCTGCAGGCCGAGTGCCCACCTGCAAAGGGCACCCTGAGCACCTTTCTTTTTGTGCAAAATGGAAACTCCCGGCCGGTATCGAGCTGCAGGGTACATAACTAGTCCCTGTGGGCGCCTGGGAAATTCACAAAACTCCCCCACAGGTGTGTGGAGAAGGACTTTGTGCTCTTGGGGGTCACTCAGCCAGCTTTGAAGCTGCCCTCTCAGTCCTGCATTTGTACACGTGTAAGTAAAACCAGTCAAAGTTCATTTCTGCCAAGTAGAGGGCTGGGGGTCTGTGTCCCTATTGCATCTTCACCAGGGGGCCTAGAGAACCAATGGGGCCACGTGGGAGAAGGGAAGAAGAAAACCGTTCTTAACTCATAAGATAAGAGAGAATGTATTCCTAATGTGATCAAAGCTGATGGGGCTATCTGGTTTTGACTTCTGAAACCTAGAGTAGCCATTCCTTTCTCATTTGTTTTAAAGACAGTGTTATTTTTTATACTTTCTCAGTGGTTTTATCAGCTGACCCTCAGGCCAGGGTGACTGTGCTGGGTACCTGCCAGTCTCAGAGCAGAACCTCTGATCGGTCATCTGTAGCTCCAGAGAGGTGCCCACCTGGTGCCCCAGTGACCTTCTGGAGCTGGCTTTTCCTGCATGAGGGCCGTGGGGATAGAGCTGCTTTCTTTTGGGTAGGGAGAATTGGATGTTTGGGTCACATTTTCTTCCTCCAGCCTGGCCTGGTTGCCTTTGTCTTGGTAGAGGGGGCTGCAGAGTTGAAGTGGGACCCAGGCTCACTTGCTTGTGTTCTCAGAGCTGATACCTGGATGAGTCCTCAGCCCACGGTGTGTGGTCAGCGGGCGATTTTTTCAGGGCTTGGGTCATTTCCATTCCAACCAGGCATTTCCTACCAGGGAGACTTATTTTAGGCTCACTGTCCAGAGACAAGGAGACAGACAAGGTCTGGAATGGTTTTTGAGTTGGAGGAAGGGAGACTAATGGGACCACCAGAGATTTTGCACTTCTATTTCAGGTTTGCCTTGTGGCCCAGAGATATTTCTAGCAGAGTTGTGTTTGGAAAGAAGCACAACTTCTTTCTAGAAGGGAGTAAATAAATAAATAAAGGAGGAGTCCAGCACATCTTGGAGGAGACAAGTGAAGTCAGCTCCCTGGCCCCACCAGTGCTGATGCTTGGCGCAGGCTCCTCATCTGGCTTGCCGACCCCTCCCATACTCCCGGTTCCTCAGGCCTAGCCAGGGCCTAGCCCAGGGCAGGACTCATTGTGTTTAAATAAGAAATCTGTGAATGTGCTGGGTCTGCTGTTAATGGTGGTTGCTCCCAGCCCTTTGACTTCAAAGCTGGAAGAAGGCCTTAAGAGATTGTCTGAAAGCAACTGAGGCAGGAAGAAAGCTCTGTACCCAGGATTACACAGTAAGTGGCAGAGCCAGCACTCAAACCTGAGCTTTCAGAGCCTGTTCCCAGTGCTGTTTCTACAAGGCCACTGTCTCTGCTACTGCTGGGGATCCCAAATCAAGCTCACTTCAAAGAATGTAGCTATGAGAGCATGAAACCGTGGGCTCACGCTGCACACATGAGATGGGTAAATGGAGCGCCTCATTTTCCAGATGTGTTACACAAACTGTGCTGGAGGATGTGACTGGCCAGTGAGACAACTAGGGGGAACTGGGTGATTCAGGCTGTTTCAACATTGACTTCTTCAAAGTCCAACAATCAGAGAAGCAGTTTAGTCATCGGGATTTTCTCACATCACACCATTTTTTGATCTGGAATGCTTTCTTCATACTTTGACTTGTATGTGATTTATTTAGGATTGGTCAGGAGAGAAGAGAAGGAATGTAAGGACCCAAGACCTGAACTGATCTCCATCTGTGGGTTAAATGTACTAGAACGTTTGTGAGGGTAGACGTCTTTGCTTTGTTCATTGCTGAGCCCCTGTGCCTAGAATAGGGTCTGATCCATAGTGGGCCCTCAGTAGATACTTGCTGAATGAATGTACTGGACATTAGGGAAAGGATTTGCCTCCCAGAAGGAACCCATGAATGACACAGGCAGGGACAGGGAGGTGATTGATGGGAGCTGCAGAGTTGTGCTGTGAGTCATTGCTTCAAACAAGCTCCAGACAGGTGAGGCAGGAGGGGGCTGGGAAGAGAGGATCCTGAATGGGGTGGAGCCCCTGGGTGGAGACTTGTGCAAAACAATAGGTTTTTTTAAACTTTTTTTTTTCTTTTCTTGAGAGGGAGTCTCGCTCTTTCACCAGGCTGGAGTGCAGTGGCGTGATCTCAGCTCACTGCAACCTTCGCCTCCTGGCTTCAAGCGATTCTCCTGCCTCAGCCTCCTGAGTAGCTGGGACTACAGGTGTGCGCCACTACACCCAGCCTAATTTTTGTATTTTTAGTAGAGATGGGATTTCACCGGGTTGGCCAGGATGGTCTCGATCTCTTGACCTCGTGATCTGCCCGCTTTGGCCTCCCAAAGTGCTGGGATTACAGGCGTGAGCCACTGCACCCGGCCTGAAACAATAGGTTTTGAATTGGACTCAGGATATAGGGAGAATAATAATAATTATGTGTCTTAGGCCAGAATTATGCTGCGTGCTTTGTGTATTTGTCTCTCTTAGTCCTTGCAGGTGTTGGCTCTTGCATTCTTATTCTCATTTGGCAGAGGAGTTAAATAACTTGTCCAAGGGCACAGAGCTGGTATCTAAACCAAGGCTGTCTAACTTCAAACTTTGCCTCCCAGGAACGATGACGTGGTCATATATCTCTGCCCATGCCAAAGAGTTGGGTGTTCAGCACTTCGGGGTTCCTTGGAAGGACAGCAGCAGAAAAACTAAAGAAGAAATTGTGGGTTTGCAGCACAGGGAGGCTGGTCAGGGAGTGTGCCTGAAGAGGGTTCACCCAGTGAGGCCTATAAGGGAATGCTTATTTTAGGGGCCTAACTATTCCTCAAGCAGAGTGGCTATTGTGAGATCAGGGCTATTTTGCACTTGATAAAGATGTAGGAGATCTTTTTATGGGCAAAGATTGCTTTTCAGCTTAAAGTTTAGTTGGCATATATTTGAAACTAGTGGGAATTTTAAAGCTAAGAAATGTCCTTGTTGGCCTTGATACCACCAGAGGCTATTTCCCACATGTGTAAATGTTACCTGCCTGCTCCAGGATGCTGGCCCAGCCTGTTCCAGACCACAGCAGCTCCTCGTTCGTTGGCAATCTGTGATGTGCTAGACACTGTGCAGTTCCCGTCCTCGTGAAGCTTGCAGTCTCCCTGGGAGGCAGGCATTAAACTAATAATTACACAAATACTCTTTAATTACAGTTGTTATAAATGCTTCAAAGGAAAAAGTACAGAGGCATAGAAGCCAGTAATCATGGAGAGGGGGAAGGGAGGCTTTCCTGAAGAAAGGACATTTAAATAGCCACCTGCAGTGTGGATGAAGAGGCTTTAACCAGGGTGGTACAGTTCATTAACCTTGATGTGAACCTTGCGACTCCATATGTGATCCATGGACCAGCATCAGCGTTACCTGGTAGTGAGTTAGAAATGCAGAGCCCCGGGCTCCTCAGCAAACCTGGATCTGCATTTTAATTCACATGCATGGTAATGTCTGTAAAGCACTGATGGACTCAAAAGTACTGAAATGAGAGGTTCTCAGCTTTGCTGGGAGCTCATTGGGTGACGCTGGGAAAGTCACCCAGGGGTGACTTCTCTGATCTTTGGCTTTTTCCAGTTTGTGCTGTCTCCCCGCTTGTTGAGGGTGACCCACCCCTGTGTTGCTGTTGATGGAGACCCTGCAGACACTAGTCCATGCTCTGGTCTGACTTCCGTAAGCACTGAAGATGGGCTGAACCATCAGAGCTTTTGATAAGGATCAGAATAATTCCCTAAAAGTGTGTGGAGCTGCACACAGAGATTGTCTTAAGGTGACCCTGGAAGGATTTGGCCTGAAGCAAGAGAAAAACTGGCAAGGGTCAAAAGGGCTTTGGGGAAGAAAGGTGTAATGTTTCTGCCAAAAGCGGAACCTAAAACGGGGAGAGAGAGGCACCTGCTCAATAGTTCCATGCATGGGAACATAATACTTTTAAGAATTGCCTCAGAGTTTTATCCTGGAGACCTTCACATCACTGTAGAGAAGACCAGACGGTTGAAATCAGGGGTCCTGGACTCTTGCAGTGTGTGGGTGGGCTTCAAGGGTCAGGGGTACTTGAAATTGTGCAGGTTACATGCGTGCAGTTTTCTGGGAAGAGGACCCATAGCTTTCACTGGCCTCAAGGGAGATTGCGGCTCTAAGAATTTGTCAAATGTCTTACTAGACTAACCTCACCCATCTCTCTTGTTATACAGCACATATGATATGCCAGGCATAATTGTAAGCACTTTATACATACTGTTAGCTCATTTAGGTTGAATACCTTTCTGGAGGTCACAGATCTAGTAAGCCTCAGAGCCAGGATTAGAACCCAGGCACTGGGGTCCCAGAGTCGCTGGTTGCAAAGCCTACCCTAGTAACAGGGCAAGCAGGACTAGGGGTGAGCTCTTTTTGGTAGCACAGATGAAGAGGCTCACCCCCACCCCCACTTTACAAGTAAGCATCTCCCCAGTTGTTCATGTAAAACATAGAAAGGATTTTCCCAAGGAAGCAGCTTGTGAATTGCTCCAGGTTGCCAGGCTAGCCCATGAAAGCCTGTATCACTATTGGGCCCAACTCATGCTTGTTTGCAAAGAAAATAATTAGAAAACAAGACTGCTGCCACACCAAAGGCTAAATTAAAAATTCTAGAATTGGAAAGAAGGCACTTGAAGAATTGCACCCTTAAATCAGGGAGGTAAGGTGGCAACAGGAAATTGGCGTAGATTCTGAAAGGGAGGGATTAAAGGATGTTACAGCCAAAGCACAGCCAAATATATGTTGAATCAGCAGCTTCAAAAGGTAAAACAACTGTTTTTTATTACCTACTAATTAATGTGTATGGCTCACAGACCTGACCCTTTCCCCATCCCTAGTGCCTACCCCAAGTACAGAGGCCTTTTGTCTTTTCTCTCACTCATTTTGTGTTATTTGAATTTTTATCCAGTATGTATTAATGTATTATCTATCTGTCTGTCTGTCTGTCTATCTATCTATCTATCTATCTATCATCTATCTATCTATTTATCTATCTATCTATCATCTATCTATCTATCTGAAGTAAAAGAACTATTAGAAGTGGGTTGGAGGCCGGGCGCTATCTATCTGAAGTAAAAGAACTATTAGAAGTGGGTTGGAGGCCAGGCGCAGTGGCTCATGCCTGTAATCACAGGACTTTCGGAGGCCCAGGCAGGAGGATCGCTTGAGCCCAGGAGTTTGAGAACAGCCTGGGCAACATAGTGAGACCCTGTCTCTACAAAAAAGTTTTATAAATCAGTCGGTGGCACGTGTAGCTGTAGTCCCAGCTACTTGAGAGACTGAGGTGGGAGGATCGCTTGAGCCCAGGAGGTTGAGCTGTGATGGCGTCAGTGTACTCCAGCCTGAAAACCCTGTCTCAAAAAAAAAAAAAAGAAAAGAAGTGGGTTGGCCTCTTTCGCAATCACCATTGTAAAGGATTTTCTGATATTAAATGCATATGCTCTATTGTGTGTTTATTTCTGGGAGAACTAAGAAAACTGTTGGAAATGTGAGAATTTTTAGTGTAGTCGGAAGCTGAGAATAAGTGATCATATTGTGACCCAACTATTTTCCCTTTCTTCTTTCCCTGCCCCCAGCATGTTATATATATGGAATCGAAATGAAGTTAGAATGGTCACGACAGAAAGCAGGAATGTCCACCCTCCACATTTAAATGGGAAACTATAACTTTTGTGATAACTCTTGGTCATGTGTGGTTTTGTCTTCTGGATGGTACCTGGAATGCCATCCCAGACCCCATCCCATTCTCAGTGGGACAGCAAGGATATGGGCTTCCAGACTGGGAAGGCTGTCCTGCATGTGTTTGGTAAAAGACAGTGGCTAAACTTGGGGCACAACAGAATGTCCTCACAAGGACCAAGTCCAAGCTGGCCCCTTGAGAAGCATCAGGTACCCTTTGGAAGCTGGTAGTGCTGGTCAGTTTAATCTCACTCTGTGATGTCTGATCCTCGGGCCCTGGGTTCACAAGCCATCACTTCCCATCATGGCTCCATTCTCTAGCTGCAAATCACAAGACCGTTTGTAGACTTGCCATTACCCAGAAGCAGGTCACCTCTGAAATTCAGAACTCTTCCTGTCCTCCCACTACACAGCACTCCTTGAAGCAGCCCTGCCCACCCCTGCCCCAACCTGGGAAATCTGTGCCCACTTCCCTGGTCCATTCCCCATGTGCCCACCATCAAACCCACTGCTTGTTCCTCTGTGTCCTGCCCTGGCTTCCTCCCTAGGTCTAGGCACCCCACATCCTCCTATGCCTTAATTCTCCACCTACAGCTACAGTCACACCTCTCTCCCCCTCCCCAGCCCCAACCTGTGTCACTTCTCTTTACCCTAGGATTTCACAAAGAAGAGTCCACTCTGTCCCCAGTTCCTCTCTCCCCCTCTTCTCCTTGCCAGCTCAGCAACAGTGGAGTGTTTCACCCCGGCCCACTCTCACTCCAGCTGGCTCTCCTAGAGGTCCCTGGCCACCTACTCATGCCCAGTGGCCCATCTTGCGTAACTCTTACCTGATTGCCCGGTGGCCCATCTTGTGACTTCCTCTTACCTGACTTCTCCATAGCAGTTATTGTCATGAATAGTCTTCTCCACCTTGGGTCTGGCTCATCACTCTGGGTCCTTTTCTTACCTCTCTCATCTGTTTTTTTGTACCATTCTTTCCTGTTGCTATGCTTTGGTGCCTTGGCCACAGTTCATTGCTACTTGCTTACCTACCATGACTGTGGTTTCAGCCTGTATAGGACTCTTGGCCTATGATCCCTGTCCTCATGTCTCCTGTAGACAGCCTAGGGCTGGATTTCCTTGTTTTTAATCTAGTCTGATATCTATGCTCTTTAACCAGAGAGTTCAAGCCATTTGCATTTGTTATGGTTTTGGAAATAGATGGATTTCTTTTTTTTTTTTTTTTTTTGAGACAGGATCTCACTCTGTCACCCAGGCTGGAGCGCAGTGGCGGATCTCAGCTCACTGCAACCTCTGCCTCCTAGGCTCAAGTGATCCTCCCACCTCAGCCTCCCAAGTAGCTGGGACCACAGGCATGCACCACCACAGCTGGCTAATTTTTATTTTTTTTATTTTTTGTAGAGATGGGGTTTTTCCATGTTGCCCAGGCTGGTCTTGAACCCTGAGCTCAGGCTATCCACCTGCCTCGGCCTCCCAAAATGCTGTGATTACAGTGTGAGCCACCGCACCTGGCCAAAACAGGATGCAGATTTCTTTCTACCATCGTATTTGGTGTTTTCTATGTGTTCTTTTTCTGATTCTTCTGTTCATTCTTTTGAATTGACTGAAAGATTTTTTTCTTTCCTTCAGTCCATTTTTTCTCTACTGCTTTGAAACTCATATACTGTTTTTAAAATTTTTTTATTTTTAGAGAAAGGATCTTGCTCTGTCACCCAGGTGGGAGTGTAGTGGCAGGATCATAGCTTACTGTAACCTTGATTTACTGGGCTCAAGTAATTCTCTCTCCTCAGCCTCCTGGTAGTTGGTCTTGAATTTGAACTTCTGTTTTTTATTGTTGTTGTTTTTTTTTTTTTTTTGAGACGGAGTCTCACTCTGTTGCCCAGGCTGGAATGCAATGGTGCAATCTTGGCTCACTGCAACCTCTGCCTCCTGGGTTCAAGTGATTCTCCTGCCTCAGCCTCCCAAATAGCTGGGATTACAGGCATGCGCCACCATGCCTGGCTAATCTTTGTATTTTAGTAGAGACAGGGTTTCACCACGTTGCCCAGGCTGGTCTTGAACTCCTGACCTCACATGATCCACCCGCCTCAGCCTCCCAAAGTGCTAGGATTACAGGCGTGAGCCACCGCGCCCGGCCTAGCCTCCTGAGTAGTTGGGACTACAGGCACGGAACCACCACTCCTGGCTGGTTTTATTTTTTAGAGGCAAGTTCTGGCCATGTTGCCCAGGCTGGTCTTAAACTCCTGGCCTCAATCCGTGCTCCTGCCATGGCCTCCCAGAGTGTTGGGATTACAGGTGTGAGCCACCGTGCCTGGCCTGAAACGCAGACTGCGTAATGTTTGGTTGGTGTCTATAAATTTTTTTCAAACAATGTAAAGACCTTAGAATGCTTTATATAAAGTGACCACTGTCCCTCCCCACATTCCATTGTCATACAATGGTTTATGTTTCTGTCTTTAATCCCACAAATTGGACTCTAATTTTAATGTTGTATACACTTAATCCTTTGTTTTTATTTTCCACATATTTACCTTTTACTCACATTTTCCCTTTCATCTCAGGTCTTCTTTCTGGGATCAGAACATCATGTGGCAAAGGTCTTTTAGTCATAAGCTTTCAGTGTCCATTTGGCTGAAATCGTATTTCATCCTTATTCTTTTTTTTTCTTCTTCATCTTTTTTTTAGCCTAGAATATATATAATAATGGCTTCATCCTTACTCTTAAAAGATAGTTTTGCTGGGTAGAAAACATTAGCCTGACCATTATTTTCTCAGTATTTACGGGCATCATTCCACTGTCTTCAGGCTTTCATTGTTGATATTAAGAAGCTGGGGGCCGGGTGTGGTGGCTCACGCCTGTAACCCCAGCACTTTCGGAGGCCGAGGCAGGCGGATCACGAGGTCAAGAGATTGAGACCATCCTGGCCAACATGGTGAAACCCTGTTTCTACTAAAAATACAAAAATTAGCTGAGTGTGGTGGCGTGTGCCTGTAGTCCCAGCTACTCAGGAGGCTGAGGCAGGAGAATCGCTTGAATCCGGGAGGTGGAGGTTGCAGTGAGCCGAGATGGCGCTACTGCACTCCAGCCTGGCAACAGAGAGAGACTCCGTCTCAAAAAAAAAAAAGAAAAAGAAGTTGGTAGCCCAATTATTGTTCCCTTAGGTAAATTCTTCTCTGTAGTTGTTTTGTGTGTGCATTTTTTTTTTTTCTGTAATCTTGCTCTGTCTCCCAGGCTGGAGTGCAGTGGCGCAATCTCGGCTCACTGCAAGCTCCACCCCCCGGGTTCACGCCATTCCCCTGGACTACAGGCGCCCGCCACTGCACCCGCCATCACACCTGGCTGATTTTTTGTATTTTTAGTAGAGACGGGGTTTCACTGTGTTAGCCAGGATAGTCTCGATCCCCTGACCTCGTGATCCACCCACCTCGGCCTCCCAAAGTGCTGGGATTACAGGCGTGAGCCTCCATGCCTGGCCAACTTTTTCATTTTTAATCTTTTTTTATTCCGGGTGTTTTCAGGGTAATTTTTTTTTCCATGAACAGAGCAGTGAAGGGGTAATTTCTTGTTTTCTAGTTCACTAATTCTCTCTTTAGTTATCTCTAATCCCTGTTTAGCCCTTCACTGAGGTATTTTTAAGATAAATATTAACTCATAGATTTAATATATCTAATGTGTTTTACTCCATTGCAGTTGTTATTTTTGATGCTCATCCATTGAGCTTGTAATGTGAATGATTATATTTTTTTATTTCTGGGTTTCTATTTTATTATTTTTCTTTTCTTTTTTTTTTTTTTTTTTTTTTTTTTGAGACGGAGTCTCACTTTTTCACCCAGGCTGGAGTGCAGTGGCTCAATCTCGGCTCACCGCAAGCTCCGCCTCCCAGGTTCACGCCATTCTCCTGCCTCAGCCTCTCCGAGTAGCTGGGACTACAGGCGCCCGCCACCACGCCTGGCTAATTTTTTGTATTTTTAGTAGAGACGGGGTTTCACCGTGGTCTCGATCTCCTGACCTCGTGATCCGCCCGCCTCGGCCTCCCAAAGTGCTGGGATTACAAGCATGAGCCACCGCGCCCAGCCTATTTTATTATTTTTCAAATATGCTTGGTCTTTTAATAAACAATCTCTTACTCCTTGTGTTTTTTAATTCCTCACTTTATTTCTTTAATCATATTAAACATGTTTATTTTGTATTCTGTATCCAATAAATCTAATATCTAAAGTATTTGCATTATAGTTGTATTGTTTGATGCTTCTGCTGACTTCCACTCACGAGGGCGTGTTCCTTAGGTGTTCTGTGATTTTTGCTTTTTGTTTGTTTATTTATTTATTTGAGATGGAGTTTCATTCTTGTTGCCCAGGCTGGAGTGCAGTGGCACAATCTCGGCTCACTGCAAGCTCTGCCTCCCGGGTTCACGCCGTTCTCCTGGCTCAGCCTCTTGAGGAGCTGGGATTACAGGTGTCCACCACCATGCCTGGCTAAGTTTTGTATTTGTAGTAGAGATGGGGTTTCACCATGTTGGCCAGGCTGGTCTCAGACTTCTGTCCTCAAGTGATCTGCCCACCTTGGCCTCCCAAAGTGCTGATATTACAGGTGTGACCACTGTGCCTGGTCAGGTGTTGTGTGATTTTTGATTGCAAGCTTATGTTTATTAGGATTCTATCTGTGAGAATTCTTTGAGGTATAGGATGAGAGTACCTTCTTTCAGGGAGGATGTGTGTTTCCTTCTGCTAGGTACCTGAAGGGCCTACAGATGGATTCATTTCTCTATAATTCTTAGCTTGCAGTTTTGACAACCAGAACCTAAACCCACATAAGAGCCTGCCAATGACCACAGATTCTCAGAGGAACCTTTTTTTTAAAACTCCACCCACAGCTAACACTAAGATTACTTCCTTCCTGAATATATATCACCAGACGCTCTCTTTTGTCCCATTGTTGCTTTATTGCCAAATGCCTTCTCTCAATTTTTGGTCAAAGTCCTAATCATTTCAGGCCCAATTAAAAACTCGGTATCTCCTGAGCCTTCCCCACACCATATGTTGCAAAATTATCTGGTCTTTCCACATTCACAGGCCACTGTTGCATTACCCATTAGTCTGTGAATATACGCGTTCGGACCCCACACTGGATTCTGAGCTTTTTGAAAGCACAGAGCTGTATCATTTATTTCTGGAGCCCCAGTCCCTGGCTCACTGTTGTGCAGAGTAGTTGTTTCATAGATATTTATTGATCAAATAGAATTTATGGCAAAACCAGTACTTCTCTTCTTTTTGAATAGTAATAAAAAAAAAAAAATCACAAGCCCAAGCACCCCCGGTCTTGGACAAAGCCAGTTCACCTCTTTGGATCTCAATATCCTTAGCTGTAAAATGAAAGGATGCTCTGAGGTCTCTACTTGTTCTGAGACACTGAGATCCAATGCAGCTGTGTGTCCGTCAGTCACAATACCATGGATCAACTCTTGACTCACAAATTGAATGAAGGGATGGGAGGGCTGTGGTGAGAAAGAGTGTAATTCTGAGGTAACTGGGCATGAGTTGGAAGAGAGGAAGGAGAAGGGACTTCAAGATGGGTTAATATAAAATAAAGATGGCAGAACCAGGCATGATGGTGTGTCCTTGTAATCCCAGCTACACTAGAGGCCAAGGTGGGAGGATCAGTTGTACCTGGGAGTTTGAATCCAGTCTGGGAAACATAGTGAGACCCTATCTCTTAAAAAAAAAAAAAAAAAAAGATGGCATTTAAAAAATTATGACCTGGTTTAGATGACCATCTAAAAAATGAACACATTAAAACAAAATAAATTTCAGTTGGGTTAAAGATGGTACGTATTTTTAAAAATGAAATTGGAGAAAGTACTTTCTAAGAATGACTTAAAACCCAGAAGTCATAAGAGAAAAAATTAATATATTTGACCCTATGCAAGTAAAGAATTTCTTCGTGGCAGAATCCATCATAAAATCAAAGGAGTCTCCCAGTTCTCAAAATTGGGAAAGCATTTTTGCAACATATATCATGGAGCTTATTTCCTTAATATCTAAAGAGTTCCTACAAATCATTAAGAAAAAGACCATCAACTGAATTTTTTTTTTTTTTGAGATGGAGTTTTGCTCTTGTTGCCCAGGCTGAAGTACAATGGCACGATCTGGCCTCACCGCAGCCTCCGTCTCCCGGGTTCAGGTGATTCTCCTGCCTCAGCCTCCTGAGTAGCTGGGATTACAGGCATGCGCCACCACCCCAGCTAATTTTGTATTTTTAGTAGAGATGGGGTTTCTCCATGTTGGTCAGGCTGGTCTTGAACTCTCGACCTCAGGTGACCCACTCGCCTCAGCCTCCCAAAGTGCTGGGATTACAGGCGTGAGCCACCGCGCCCAGCCCATCAACTGAATTTTTAAAGCAGGCTAAAAACGCGAACAGTTCACAGAAAAGGTTCTGAACCATATGAGAATGTGTTGAGCCCACTAGCAATAAGAGAAACACAAGTTTTCTGTGGAGATGTGATGGTGGGGAACAGATACTCTCATAGTTGTTGATAGAAGTGTAATCAGTACAACTTTTATGGAGGAAATTCTGGCAATATTTATTAAAATTAAAAGTGCACGAGCAATTCCACTTTTGGAAATTTCTCTTACAGATAAATTGTACACGTGTGAAATGATGCATTTTTCAAGATAGTTAATTGCATCATTGCTTGTAAAAGGAAAAGAGAAAGGAAATAACCAGAATGTCTGTCACTAGAGAACTGGTAAATAAATTATCCTGCCACCATACAATGCAATTCTCTTTTTTTTTTTTTGAGACGGGGTCTTGCTCTTGTCATCCAGGCTGGAGTGCAGTGGCGCAGTCACAGCCCGCTGCAGCCTCGACCTCCCAGGCTTAAGCGATCCTCCCACTTCAGCTTCCCAAGTAGCTGGGAACATAGGCGCATGCCCGTAAATACTGAGAAAACCCACCCAGCTAATTTTTAAATTTTTTGTACAGACAAGGTCTCACTATATTGCCCAGGCTGGTCTCGAACTCCTGGACTCAAGCAATCCTCCCCCTTCAGCCTCCCAAAGTGTTGGGATTACAGGCATGAGTCACTGCAATGCACTACGATGCAATTCTGTGCAGTTGTAATAAAGAATGGACACGCCCTATGTACCAACTAAGACATTTTAAGTGAGAAAGAGAGGGATAGAATGCCTGCTTATGCAGTAGCTCTGCAAGGATATCTAGGAGGCCGGTAACAGTGGTTTCCCACAGTGGGGGCAGACTTTTCATGGTGTATCTTTTTCTGTATTTTGAATCTTGTACCTTGTGCACGTACTACCTAATAATTTTTTTTAAAGAAGGAAAAAAGGATGGGTAGAAAGAAAGGAGGGGAGGCGGAGGTGGGGAAGAAGGCTTTCACCTTTGCTCTGCATTTTCATATAGATGATTTCAGTTAATACTCTCCAGAAACTGGTGCAAGGTTATCATTTTTAGACCAAGAAACTGAAGCTCAGAAGTCTGAAATGACTTGCCCAAGTTCATGGAGTTAGCCTTGGAACCTGGCATTGAATTCAGTCCTGACTCTAGAGCCTTTGGGCTCATCTCTGTCAGTTTTCTTTTCTTGCTCTCTTATATTTATTTTATTTTTTTGAGACAGAGTCTCATTCTGTCACCCACGCTAGAATGCAGTAGTACGATCATAGCTCACTGCAGCCTCAAACTCCTGGGCTCGAGTGATCCTCCTGCCTCGGCCTCCCAAGTAGCCGGGACTACAGCTGGGACTACATGATGTACCACCATGCCTGGCTCATTTTTAAATTTTTTGTAGAGGTGGGGTCTGGGCTGGTCTCAAACTAATGGCCTCAGTGATTCTTCCACATTGGCTTCCCGATGTGCTGGGATTATAGGCGTGAGCCACTGTGCCTGGCCTCTTGTTTTTTTTAACCGACATTTCATTGATCAAGAACAAATGGCCATACACCATGGCCTAGACCCATCTCTGCAAAGGGAGTGACTGACTGTAAAGAAACTTCCACTCCTGCCTCTGCAGCTGGCTTGTGCCTACGGGGCAAAAGCTCAGGCAGTAGGTGGTGAAGGCAAGCCCAGAGCCCAGCCAGCCACATCAGACACTTCGAGGAGGATTAGGGATTGGCTCTGCAGTCCTGCCTTTGAAGTTCCCAGCTTTTATCAGAATGTCTGAACCTTAGCGTTATTTCAAGGGAGCTTTTCTTTCTGTCTGTAAACTGGCCTCAGGTAGGTGCCAGCTGCTGCCAGGTGCCAAGGGAGCATTTCCTGGTTCCCTAAGCTGGTGCCTTCACTTTGTTTTATGGCAGGGAACTTTTTGGGGGTAAAGGCACTTGGTACTTGGAAGATTCTGGGAGAATAACTTTTAAAAAATATTTTTCTATACAGAAGTGCCATTGGATGGCATCTCTTTAATTTGAGGGAGGGAGAGGTGCATTTTTATTATTTGTTTCCCAGAACCACCTGTGCTGTTTTTCAAAATAGGGTATTGACTGCTTCCTCCTTGCTGATGAGAAATGCTGTATGGAGAACAAAGCTGAAAGTGTTGGCCATATATAATATGAGGCTGTAATTTACAGGCTATAGCTTCACCAGGGGAAGAATTTGATGTCTTTAAGAGATACAAAATCATCCAGCTCCAGCTGTCCTTGTGTGTGGTGCCGTATTTATTTTCTAACTTGGAGTCATCATTCTTTAAGAAAGAGGCAGGGTCCTTTTGGGCTGATGAATGCTCTCGGGGGTAGGAAGTTTTCGAGATCTGTGGGCCTGAGCTAGCGTGTCCAACATCCTGTCACTATACTGCTTGGCATCTTACAAGGGATGCATCCTAATGAGCCACCCTGTCCACTTTTGTTTGGTTACTTGGTGGAGGTGGGAGTGTCTTGAACAGCATGGTGCTGTTCCCCTGTAAAGTTTATACTCATCAGTGCCCAGTTGTTTGCAGAATTCGAGAATGGATGGGAAGCACCCAGGAAACGGTTCCCAAATGGATGCATTTTGATATTTGAAATAGACTTTAAAGCTTTTGGCTTTTGATCATAAAGGGACCGGCAACATTGAGACACCTCCCCACTGCTCCTCAGGTTTTCCTGGTGCTTTAATAATTAAGGCCATGCTCTGTGGAATCTCCTTCCTTGGGTTCCAGGGCATCTCTCTTAGCAAAGGCTAGCAAAGGCTAGCTTCTCACTCACAGTGCACTGTGAGTGCTCTGGACGTCGTACCCAGCGTTCTGTTCCATCATTTTCTTGTGTTCTGTCTCACTATCCAGAAAAACTCCTGTGTAACATCAGCTGTGTTCTTTTGCTTCAGTTACAGAGCTTGTTAGAATTTCTCTTCCAAATCCCTGTTTTCGGACTTTTTTTTTTTTTTGAAATGGAGTCTCGCTCTGTCACCCAGACTGGAGGACAGTGGCGTGATCTCGACTCACTGCAACTTCCGCCTTCCGGGTTCAAGCAGTTCGCCTGCCTCAGCCCCCAAATAGCTGGGATCACAGGCGTGTGCCACTACACCCAGCTACTTTTTGTATTTTTAGTAGAGCCGGGGTTTCACCGTGTTGGCAGGCTGGTCTTGAACTCCTGACTTCAGGTGATCCGCCCACGGTGGCCTCCCAAAGTGCTGAGATTATAGGCGTGAGCCACCGTGCCCAGCTGGGGTTTTTCTACCGTGGTTGTAAAAATTCATTTCTTGTCGCCACCTAGGTTAACAAATCTCAGGTTAGGAACTGGCCTTTTTTCCCCTCCTCTTTGAATTCACTGTCTAAAGAAATGGCCATTGCCCTTTCCCTAAACCAGGACAGAGGTCATGTCTGCTTTGCCTTTTTGCACCTTGGCCCCTGCCTGCCCCTCACCTCCCCACTCCAGCTACAGTGACTGGAAGGGCCTGCACAGGAAAGCTGGGCCCTGGATCTTCATGGACGTTGCTGGAGGATGTGTCTCCCTGCTGGTGGCTCTCATTCTTCCTGTGCTCAGTAGGGCCTTCTGGAGGATTCTAATTTCCCTGTCCTGGAAACCACCTTGAAAATATTCTTAAATATTCTTAGGTGGATTTAAGATGTCTCTGTCTAGTGTTTTTTTGTTTGTTTGTTTTTTTAATCCAGCTCAGATTTGAATGCCCAAAGAATGAACAGTCTCTTAGATCTTGTATCTCTTCCTTTTGTTTTTTAGAAAATAGCTTTTATTGATTTTTTTTTTCTTGCTACAAAGAGGTTGATGATTATTGCAGAAAATTTAGGGACTATAAGTAGGCAAAAAAGATAAAAACCACCTATAATTATTAATATTTTAGTATATTGTATAGCCCCCCCAGAATATTTTTCAATTTAAAAAGATGAAATCATACTGTTTGTACCATCTTATTACTTTTTTTTTTTTTTTTTTTTGCTTTTACTTTACAACATGTGATTAAAATTTCCATCAGGTTAAGCAGCCTCTGTCAAGTCACTTTAAAGGGTTGTATAGTTCTTTTGAACAGATGAACTATCATTTATTTAACCGATCTCCTACATTTAGCTTGTTTCCTCTGTTTCTGTCTTGTAAAGAATGCTGTGGTGAACATCCTTGGGTATATTTGCCCACAGACTTGGTTATTTCCTTGTGATACATCTCCAGAAGAGAATCACTGGGCCAAGGACACATTCTAAAGGCTGTTGATCTAGTTGGGTAAATTGCCCCCTGGACACATTGTATCATATTTGGATTCAGTTTAGCCAAACACTAACTCCCATTCTTTTAAACATGGTTGTGAGTCTTTCAGACCTCTGTTTCCTAATGTTTCTCACAGGTCATACAGGTTGGCTGAGAGTAAATGGAAGGAAGGGCCTGAGAGACTCCGGGCACAGCTGACCTAGGAAAGGGAGTCTGTCATCCTGGCCCCTCGCTTTACGATGGGAGTGCGAGGGCTGGGCCCAGAGACCCTGTCTTGCCTCCCATGACCTCAGGAAGCTGCAGGCCTGTGGCTCCCCGGGGTAACCTTTTCTGGTGCCAGCCGTTAGGGTGCCCAGGGCAGAGAGCTGGCTTTGAGGATTCCAGAGTCTGTCAGAGAACTTAGGCTGGTCTTTCTTCCAAGAGAATGCTCCTAAACAAACATCCTGCCCTAATCCAGAGACTAGGTTGGTGCTTATGGGGGGCAGTGAGTGGGGGAGCTGAGGATTTCCTGTGCAGGCCTCAGACTCTGGCCCAGGAGTCCAGGCCAAGGAAGTGCCTCTGCCCAGACTTTCAGCCCCTTGAAGCCCAGTTCTTCGTCATCACTTGGTGGGGGGAACAGAGGGAAGTTTGATGGAATTACTGAGGAAGTAGCATTTACGTGGTCTAAATCGGACCTTCCTGTTCCCACTGCTGACCGGCTCCTCCTCCTTTTCCGCTCTCTTCCTCCTGCGTGACAGCGCGTTCTTCATGGGGCCTCTGGGGCCCTTCTTGTGGGCTGAGCTTCTTTCTTCCCTTTTCTCTCCTGCCAGGACCTAGACTGGTGCCCACCTTCAGGACTGGGCACATCCAGGCACCTCACTGCCCCTTCCCTCCTCCAGCTCTGCTCCCAACTCCCCTGCACCCTTCCGTCCAGGCAGGGCTGTCCCAGCTGAGGCCCAAGCCCAGCCCACCCTTTCTTCTCAGTTCTGCCAAGAGGCCATGGGGGCTGGTGGAGGCCCGAGCTGCCTTCCCGCCGGGAGACACAGCATGCCAGCTGCTGCCCGGATGGGTTACAAAAAACAAAAACACAAACCCCAGCCCCTTGAGATGAGGGACATTTCGGTTTCTGTGAACCTGACGACTCATGTGTGTTGGAAATGAGAGGCGCAGGTTGGGAGAGGGAGGCTGCATGTTTCCCCTGGGGTGGGCTTTGTTTAAATTTTAATATGCTCTTCCTTTTTCTCAAAGTGCCAGCAACGGCTCCCAGCTCCTTTGTCATTTTAGCCCTGTTATCTGTCTGGTGGATGAGATCTCTTATCTGCCCAGTCCTCCCTCTCCTCCCTGAATGGCGGGTCCCCCACCTGCCTCCCCGCAACTTGTAACAGTGTTACAGATCTCATTCTGCAACCTTAGATTCAGATGAAACTTGTCACTTTGCTTCTTTAATCGATTAAGATTTGGGGAAAGCACGGGTCCGTTTGTGATAGTGTTGGACCCAGCAAGGGCATGAGTAGTGGGCAACTTTGGTGTCCTGTGAGAGAGGGTGTGGCACCCCACCCTTAGCAGCCTGGGGGACGTCAGCTCCAAGGGTGAGGGTTTCAGCTCTGGGTTCCTTGCGATGGAGTCAAACATCTTCTCCAGTGTGTGTTCAGACTTCTGACCTGGCCCCGCCTTAGCCCTGGGGAGCTCTCTCAACTGCGTCCTTTGTTGGATGGAAACTGCATTAGACACAGAAACACAGAGCTGGTCTTTTCCCCACAGGCAGGTGCAGATCTGAAAGAGCCCTGCTGAAGCGTCTCAGAGGCAAGGGGAGGACCTCATCCTTAAGTCATAGGACTCAGGATTAGAGGACCCATGGCTTTCAGCCTCGGCTCGCCATCTCCTAGCCCTGGTGACCCACAGCCTCCCCGAGCCTTGGTTTCACAGCCTGTGAAATGGGTTCATGAGCCTACTTTTCATAGCTATGCTGTGTGTTTGTATATAACCCATGGTTATCACTATTACCTGTGGACCGCGGTGCTATCAAGTCAGGAGAGAGGCCTGCACCATCCTGAATCTTCTGTTCTCTGAAAAATCTCCCTTTGTTCTCTCTTACTTCCTTCATTCAATCAGCAAACATTTACCAACTACCTACCATGTGCTAAACTCTGTCATATTAAGGTGAATGGCATGGTCTCTCTCACCAGTGAGCCCTCAGTCCAGAAGGGGTACTAGGTATTGGATATAGACACAAAAGCGCAGGAAGTTAGCTCTTCGAATGTGCTGGGGGCAGGGGGCTGTAGGGAAGACTGCTTGGTGGAGGTGGTGTCTAGCTGAGTCCTAGCAGACAAAGGAGGCATGGGGGACCAGGGGTGGTGTCTCACACCTGTAATCCCAGCACTTTGGGAGGCCGAGGCAGGCGGATCACCTGAGGTCAGAAGTTCAAGACCAAGTGAACATAGCAAAACCCATCTCTACTAAAAATACAAAAATTAGCCAGGCATGGTGGCGCATGCCTGTAAGTCCCAGCTACTTGGGAGGCTGAGGCAGGAGAATCGCTCGAACCAGGGAGGCGGAGGTTGCAGTGAGCCGAGATCGAGCCACTGTACCTCAGGCTGGGTTACAGAGTGAGACTCTGTCTCAAAAAACAAAACAAGGCTGGGCAAGGTGGCTCACACCTGTAATCCCAGAACTTTGGGAGGCCGAGGCGGGCGAATCACGAGGTCAGGAGTTCAACACCAGCCTGACCAATATGGTGAAACCCTATCTCTACTAAAAATACAAAAATTAGCCGGGTGTGGTGGTGCATGCCTGTAATCCCAGCTACTCGGGAGGCCGAGGCAGGAGAATCGCTTGAACCTGGGAGGCAGAGGTTGCAGTGAGCCGAGATTGCGCCACTGCACTCCAGCCTGGGGGACAGAGTGAAACTCCGTCTCAAAAAAACAAAACAAAACAAAAAGGAGGCATGGGGGACTCAAACATGCAACGGCAGCAAGGGACACACTTGAGGAGTCCGAGGGGGATTGTGGGTGAGATGGCAGAAGATGAGGCTGCAGGTATAGGTGGGGACCAACTGAGAATGTGTCAAAAGGCTTGGGCTTCATCCTGAGGCCTGGGAGGCCACTAGTGGGTTCTGAGCAAAGAAACAATATGGCGGATCACTCTGGCATAAGCCAGGAGACTTGGGGCTTGTGTTGTTAAATCCCTATGGGGAAATCCCTTTGGAGATGTTGACCTGAGAGATGAGAAGCCCCTCAGAGGAACACATATGGCACTTTTACTTGAATTCCTTTTCATTTCGCCTAGAATTTCTGCTTTGCATCAGCTGTTTACATATAATTTACGAAAGTACATTAATAGGCTTGATTGTGTTTCTTAAAACTCACTGAGAAGTAACCCCAAGTAAAATTTTTCCACTGGGGCATGTTCTTAATACATATTTATAGTTACTGAATCCATTTAAGAATGTAGAAAGCTCTTTTGAAATGTTGCAGGAGTACATGACATCTTCAGGTTGGGTTTTCCCCAGTCCTGGCAAGGGGAAGAGAAGGAGAATTAATGTCTGTCAAGTAGCTGCTATAGGCCAGATGCTGATCTAGATTCTTTGAATTCAGTGACCCACTGAGAAATAGCATTCCTCTCCCCATTTTACAGATGGGGAAACTGAGGCTTATGAAGGTGACTGCTTTCCCAAGGCCTCGCACCTATAAGGAGTGGTAGTGGAATTTGAACCCAGATGCGATGAGTCCAAAGCTCACACTCCATCCATTGAATGACTCTGCCACCCAGCTCCTAAGACCTGCCAGAAAATTAAAGCAGGAGCTACAGAGGTGGGTGAGCCACTGGAGAGCCTGGTGGCTTCTAGATAAAAATCAGAGCTAAAACACCAGCTCATTTCCATTCTCCGTGCACAAGTTCTTCTGCTGGCTGACAAACTGGAAGCCAGCCCTTCTTTGGGTAGCACTCTTCCAAACAGTGATAGCTGCAAGCTCTTGGCTACATTCTGAGTTGGAGGTTCAGCCCACTGCATGGAGCAGCAGGTAGGCAGTTGGTGCCTGTAGGTGGCATCAAATTGAACATAAACACACTTGCAGGTGAACCAGGCATGGTGGCTCATGCCTGTAATCCCTGTGACTCAGGTGGCTGAGGCAGGAAGATCCCTTGAGCCCAAGAGTTCAAGGCTGCAGTGAACCATGATCACACCACTGCACACCAGCCTGGGTGACAGAGTGAGACCCCAACTCTATTAAAAGCAAAATAAAACAAAACAGTGCTTGGCCAGGCATGGTGGCTCACACCTGTAATCCCAGCACTTTGGGAGGCCAAGGAAGGTGGATCATCGAGCTCAGAAGTTCGAGACTAGCCTAGGCAACATGGCAAAAGCCGGTCTCTACCAAAAATACAAAAAAATTAGCTGGACATGGTGGCATACACCTGTAGTCCCAGCTACTCAGGAGGCTAAGATAGGCGGATCACTTGAGCCTGGGAGGTGGAGGTTGCAGTGAGCCAAGATCATGCCACTGCACTGCAGTCTGGGTGACAGAGTGAGACCTTTGAAAAAAAAAAAAAAAAGCATGCTTGAAAGTGACAATCCAGAACACCCAGCCATGGAGTAGGGAGGGGGCAAGGGCCAGGTTTATAGAGAAAGGATGTCTGTGGCTCTTTTCCCTGGCCACATGACGCAACCCTCCTTCCCACCCCTTACCCTAAGCCATGCCCAGGCGGCAAGCATTCCCAGAAAACAAGATGCTCCACTGGGGCACTGGGCACCCCAGTATCTCTGCCCATCACTGCAGTTCTTTTGGCCCATGCCATATTTCATTGGCCATCTTAACACAGAAAAGGGCACAGAAAAGGGCACCCCGGTCAGGATGCTCTTCCCCTGACTTTCTAGGAGTGTCTTCCTCCCTCTGACTCCTATGGACCCAGACCCCACCAGACTATGTTGGGGGTGGGAGCGTCATTGGATGCCAGTTGAGACAGCTGATGGCCCCCGACCCGTGCTCCTCCCTCCCGTCTGGTCCACAGGATTCAGATCCGTGAGAATGGGCAGCAGAGAAACAGAGGAGGAAGACCCCAGTGCAAGATGACTCCCAGGAATGGCAGTAGATGTGTGGGGAAGGGAACGCAGGTGGCTGCAAGGCCGTGGCGCCTGGGCAGTGCATTTGCCCGTTGCCTGCTTGTGAAATGATGGGTCCCCCAGGAACTATTCTGTCTGTGGCTTCCTTGCCATGCCCCCTCTTTCTCTCATACTTTATCATCTCTGCTGCCTCTCCCTCCACCTCCATCCTTGCTTTCTTCTGAGGGTTGGCAGGTAGATCTCCCTGCTAGATCAGGCTGCTACATCTCCCTGGAGTTTTTGGCCACCTCCTCTCCAGAGCTGCCGGTGTTGGGGTGGGTGGCAGGAACCGATAGAACATCCAAGGTGAACATCGGCCACCCTTTCCATTAGCAAGGGCCTGCACCAGGGATTTGGCCAGAGTTCCTCTGAATTCACTTGGTCTCTGGCAGTTGACCTTGGGTTGAAAATGCAGTTTTTTTGAGTGGGCTTTAGAGATCATGCTGAGGAAGAAAGAAAATAGCCTGCGTGGATGTGTTGCTGTGGTTGGATTTCACTGGCTGTTTTTCATATACCTGGTTTTTCCCTGTGAGAAAAAACTCAGCCATGACAGTAAGCAGGGGAAGCTCATTTGAGAGTAGGGGACATGGAGGGATGAGGGCAGTTCTCCGGGGCACCCCTGAGAATGAATTTCCTCCTCCAGAGCCAGGGTGACCGGGTCCCTCCCAGGGCCACCGTCTTCAGGCATCAACACTCTTTTGGGTCTAAATCCAATTATTCCTCAAGTTCTTCTTGGTGGCTTCCTTCACTCTCTGGCCGGGGGGAGCTTTGCAGAAATACTGTTCCAACAGCAGAGCATGTCTGTGACCAAACCTTGGGCAAATACATATTTAAAGAAATCTTATTATTAAAATAGTCAACCTTATGGTTTATGGAGAAAATCTGATAAACACAGACAAGGGTAAAGACAGTACAAATTGCCCCATGATCTCTCAAGCTGGAAATTACCAACACCATTTAGTACTTTTGTGTATTTCCTCACAGCCTTTTTCATTGCATATATGTAAATACACTGTATTTTAAACATGGTTACAAGCACATTGAACTTTATATCATTTTTCTTTTTCATTTGACATAACATTATGGCAAACAAAAACTTTAAAAAAGCACATGGGCTTTACAAGTGAGCATATGCTTTGCAAACATTTCTGTCAGCTACCAGTAACCAACTGCAAAAACTCATATTCTACCCAAAACAGAAATTGTGCCAGTCGGGGAGTCCTTTGATCACCATGCAGTAAACCTCGCCAAAATATTGTAAATTTAAACAAACTAAAACCCAACCACTTGAAAAAATTTAAAGCACTTAAATTGCTATTGGTTCAAGGAAGAAATAAAGAATGTACTGACAAATATTTAGAAAGCATTGAAAACTAGAATGCCACATACCCAAACCTATGGGAGACAGCTGGCACTATTCTCATAGCCTTAAATGCTTTTATTATTAAAAAGGGAGAGAGAAAAGCCAAATAAACTAAGCATTCAGCCTGAGTGCTTAGCAAAAAAAAAGAATAAAAACAGCCCCTAAGGAAAACGAGAGGGAAAAAAAATAGTAAAGATAAAGGCAGAAATAAATGAATTAAGAAAGAAACACAGTGAAATTAGCAAACATATCCAAAAGCTGATTCTGTTTTTAAACAAACAGTAAAGTAGATTAACCCCTGGCAATTCTATTTGAGAAATAAAAGGGAGAAATGAAAAAACAAAAACAAAAACAATGACAACAAAAAACAAGGGAATGAGAAAGGGGACATTGCAATAGATACAGAGGAGATTTTAAAATAGTAGAAATTTATGCACAATCATAGGCGTCATTTCAAAATCTCAATTAAATGCATGCTTTTCTGAAAATATATATGTTGGTAATTGAGAAAAAATGTTCAATCCTTATCGAAGCATTGCCCCTCTACCCACCAAAGACACTGGTCCCAAGTGTTTTTGCTAGTTAATTGTTTTGAATTTGATAATACTGATAATGCTAAGCTGTTCCATAGCTTAGCAAAAGATGGAGAGCTCTCCAATTCATTCTACAAAGCAAAATAAGCCTGATATTAAACATGGCAAAGAGACTATTTTGAAGCATGAAAATGCTGGGTAGGAAATAGAATTCAATAATATATTAAACAAGTCATCCACCATAACCCAGTGGGGCAGGAGGAAAGAATAGTCAATATTAGGAAAGCTTAATATAGTAACTACGTCATGCTCATGCATTAAAGAAGTAAAACCGTATTGTTTCCAATGTGTGCTGGGGAAAAATGATTAAATTGAACAACCAATGTCTACCTAATCAATACAGCAAAAAAAAAGGAACAGAAGGGTGCATTCTTAGCATAATCAAAAATATCTATTTCAAACCAATAACCAATTCTATAATTAACTTAAACATTAGAGGCATTTGTGGAAACCAGTAACAAAATAAGGAGGTCTGCCATCACCATCACTATTTAACATTGCTTTTAACACTCTAGTCAACATGATAATACTGAAACAGAAACATATATATATTATAAAGAAGGAGTAAAAGTATTAAATAACAGTAAGTACAATTTACCCTCTGCCAAATCTTAGGCTAGAGGTTGATTTCCAAAGTTTAGAACCAATAACAAAAGTCATCAAAAAATTCAACAGATTTGACTACCTTAAAAAATTGTAACTTCTTTTTCTTCTTCTTTTTTTTTTTTTTTTTGGAGACAGAGTCTTGCTCTGTTGCCCAGGCTAGAGTACAGTGGCGAGTTCTCAGCTCACTGCAACATCCACCTCCTGGGTTCAAGCGATTCTCCTGCCTCAGCCTCCCAAGTAGCTGGGATCACAGGCATGCGCCACCAACCCAGCTAATTCTTGTATTTTTAGTAGAGACGGGGTTTCACCATGTTGGTCAGGCTTGTCTCAATCTCCTGACCTTAAATGATCCACCCGACTCGGCCTCCCAAAGTGCTGGGATTATAGGCGTGAGCCATCTGCCCAGCCATTGACATTTTAATTCTACCAAGATCCTATATTGATTAGTTTTTAAAAATCAAGATTTAAACTTGAAGGCCTTGCTCATGCCTGTAATACTAGCACTTTGGGAGGCCAAGGCAGGCTGATCATTTGAGGCCAGGAGTTCAAAACCAGCCTGGCCAACATGGCAAAACCCTGTCTCTACTAAAAATACAAAAATTAGCTGGATGTGGTGATGCATGCCTATAGTCCCAGCTGCTCGGGAGGCTGAGGCATGAGAAGCACTTGAACCTGGGAGGTTGCAGTTAGCCAAGATTGTGCCACTGTACTCTAGCCTTGGTGACAGACTGAGACGCTGTCTGGAAAAAAAAAAAAAAAAAAAAAGATTTAAACTTGAAGACAGTATACACAGACAATATAATTAGCAAATAAATGCCCGACCTAAAGAAAACGCCAAATGGTAAGCTCCATGAGGCTAGGAACCAGGTCAGTTCTGCGTAACAGATACTACATTGAGTTAATATTTGTTGACTCTATTGAATTAGTATTTGTTGAAGAAATTAATGAATGCAGTACAAGTTTTGAAAGTATACCATTTTTAACTTTTTATTTTATTTTATTTTATTTTATTTTTTTTTCGAGAAGGTGTCTCGCTCTGTCACCCAGGCTGGAGTGCAGTGGCGCGATCTCGGCTCACTGCAGGCTCTGCCCCCTGGGGTTCACGCCATTCTCCTGCCTCAGCCTCCCGAGCAGCTGGGACTACAGGCGCCCACCACCACGCCCGGCTAATTTTTTGTATTTTTTAGTGGAGTCAGGGTTTCACCGTGTTAGCCAGGATGGTCTCGATCTCCTGACCTCGTGATCCGCCCGCCTCGGCCTCCCAAAGTGCTGGGATTACAGGCGTGAGCCACCGCGCCCGGCCAAACTTTTTAAATTAGAATAGTTTTTAAAAGATTTTATTATGAAAGAATTTCAACTACAGAGAAAAATTGAAAGAATGTAACAGTAAATACCCATACACCAATGGCTGAGATGTAATAGATATTAACATTTGCCATATTTGCTTCATCTGCACAGGTATATATATTTTTTCCTGAACCATTTTGAAGAAAGTTACAGAGCACACATCATTTCTCCCTTCAATACTTCCACATACAAATCCTCAATCACCCAGAACTTAGCAATCTGAATGCAGGGTATGGGAAGCTGCTGCACTGTGCTCCAAGGGTGTCTCTGCAGGTTGTCCCAGTCCTTGAGAAGGTATTTAGGAGTCACAGACATGACCCTCTGATATGTAAGAGAAAAGAAAACAGGCATTTATTGTGTATCATGCCCTGTGCTGGGAGTTTACCAATGGCCTCCTGTTTAAGTCCTTTTTACAATTCTGCCCATATTACGGGAAATTGAGGTTCCGAGAGGTTAAGTAACTTGCCCCAGTTGACACAGTGTCATTATTCACCAAGTCCCTTCTGACACCATCAAATTACATGACATTTGCCTCTTCCCTTTATCTTCTCTGTGCATGAATGCGTGGAGGTGATTTGTTGGGCAGTGTGGACAGACTGGAAGCAATCTCAATGTCCTCCAGTGCGAGAATTGGCAGGCAAATGGGGATCTGTGTGAATGGTGTGACTATGAACATGGGTGATCGATTACGAACATGCGAGATGGAAAATTGCTTGTGGCATCCAGGTAAGGGAAAACAAGTAGGACACCAGATTGTATACACTGTGATCAAAACCATGTGAAAAACACATTCATGAAGAGGACCGGGAAGAAATACACAAGAAGTGGTTGCATTAGGGTGAGAAGGAGTATTCATGTTTTTCTCGTCCATCTTTTTCAAACCTTTTGTAATGGGTGGTTTTGTTAATTTTATAATGGAAAATGTTAATTTAAAAGCAATTTATTTACAGTTTAGTAAGCTGACGGCAAGGAAAGGCTGTGCTCTGTTCATTGCTGTTACTTTTTCCCAACGCCTACTCCCATGCCTGGCAATTATAGAGATAATAAATGTGGATGTGGAACGAGTGCCCACTGGGAAACCTGTCAGAGGACTTTGACCCAGGAACATATTTGCACAGGGTTTCCCTCAGCTGGGGAAGATTTCTCTGGGAGAGCACCAGCCAGGTGTGTGTCATGGGACATATTTACAGGGTGGTGAGCTCTCCTGGTCCAACCAAAAAGGCCCCAGCAAGGTGTAGGGGCCATTCTGGCCGTTTGACATCACCAGGGCAGTTAGTGCTGATACGAACCACAGAGAATGAACAAACTCCAACTCAAACGGGAATGGAATTTATGTCATTCTGGGACTTTCAAACTTGATAATAGACCAAGCATGGTGGCTCACACATGTAATCCTAGCACTTTGGGAAGCCAAGGTGGGAGGATCGCTTGCGGCCAGGAGATTGAGACCAGCCTGGGAAAGGTAGCAAGACCCAGTCTCTACAAAAAAATTTTTTGTTTTGTTTTGTTTTTGAGACAGAGTCTCAATTCTGTCGTCTAGGCTGTGGTGCAGTGGTGTGATCTTGGCTTGCTGCGACCTCCACCTCCTGGGTTCCAGTGATTCTCCTACCTCAGCCTCCTGAGTAGCTGGGATTACAGGCACACGCCATCATGCCCGGCTAATTTTTCTATTTTTAGTAGAGATGGGGTTTCACCATGTTGGCCAGGCTGGTCTTGAACTCCTGACCTTAGGTGATCCGCCCACACCTCGGCCTCCCAAAGTGCTGGGATTACAGGCGTGAGCCACCGTGCCTGGCCAAACACTTTTTAGTAATTAAAAAGATCAAGCTTGATAATCACAATCATATGAGCAGTTATTAAGTGCCAGCCTAAGTGCATTTACAGACATTCCTTATTTAATTTTCACAACAACTATTAGCATTAGCTATCGGCTGGGCACAGTGGCTCACACCTGTAATCCCAACACTTTGGGAGGCTGAGGTGGATGGATCGCCTGAGGTCAGGAGTTCGAGACCAGCCTGGCCAACATGGTGAAACCCCGTCTCTACTAAAAATACAAAATTAGCCGGATGTGGTGGTGCATGCCTGTGATCCCAGCTATTTGGGAGGCTGAGGCAGGAAAATCGCTGGAACCTGGGAGGTAGAGGTTGCAGTGAGCCAATATCACGCCATTGCACTCTAGCCTGGGCAACAAAAGTGAAACTCCATCTCAAAAAAAAAAAAAAAAAAAAAAAGAAAGAAAGGAAGAATTAGCTATCAGCTCAATTTTATAGATGAGGAAACTGAGGCACAGAGGAAGGAGGGATGGGTTTCAGGGCCGGTCTTGGTTTTGCTAAGAACTTGACTTTAAGCAAATCGTAAGCCTTCTGGGCTTTCATTTCCTTGTCTCTGAACGAAACAGCTGGCAGGAATTGAATGCTTATCATGTGCCAAGCCCTGGCCGAACACTCTGAACATGTGTGCACAGAGTGTGTGTTAACCAGTGGGGGAAAGGGCACCAAGCAGACCCATTTGGGTGGGAATATGAAGCCACCTTCCCAATGGCGCAGTCACATATGCCCAGCAGGAAAGGGCTGTATCTGTGCTGCAAAGAGGGTCATTTCATATTTAAAAAAAAAATTGGCTGGGCGCGGTGGCTCACGCCTGTAATCCCAGCACTTTGGGAGGCCGAGGCAGGCGGATCATGAGGTCAGGAGATCGAGACCATCCTGGCTAACACGGTGAAACTCCGTCTCTACTAAAAAAAATAAAAAAATTAGCCGGGCGTGGTGGCGGATGCCTGTAGTCCCGCCTACTCAGGAGGCTGAGGCAGGAGAATGGCGTGAACCTGGGAGGCGGAGCTTGCAGTGATCGGAGATCGCACCACTGCACTCCAGGCTGGGCGACAGAGCGAGACTCCGTCTCAAAAAAAAAAAAATTGCTTAATGGATTGTTTGGTAACAAATGGATACCAACAAACACAAAATGGCCTTTTCTTTTTCTTTCTTTAAATAAACATTTGAATTGGAGGCTTAGGCTCATCTCAAGAGGTGGTGGACCCGACGGTGGTGATGGGTTTTGTTCATAAATGAGAATAATAGTCGTGAGTTTAATCCAACACATTGATTGAAGTGAATGAAAAAGAACACATACGCTGTGTGAATATAGTGACTAATCATAGACTCTAGGGATTGAAATGTACCCTGGGGGGATCCAGGATGCAGCCTCACCCGGGAGCTTATTATTAATAGAAACGAAGTATCTCTCACAGCACCCTAGACCTGCTGAACCAGAATCTGCATTTTAGCAAGATCCCCGGGTGATTCCTCAGCACATTTGAGAAGCAGTGCTCTCATTCGTCCTGTCTCCTTTGAGGAAATAGAAGATTAGAGAGGTTAAGTGAGGACACACAGGAAGTTCTAAAAAACTGCAACTCTGGTCTCTCAACTCCAGGTCTTTGCACAGCACTTGCCCCATGGGAGAAACCCAGTTGGTTTTGTTTTTGCTTGTTTTGCATTCTCAAGACCAATTCTTGTGAGCCACTGATCATAGCCCATCTCTCTTGTTTTCATGCAGCGGGGGCATCTTCAGTGGCCACGTCATCTCTTACTCTCTGCTGGGGAGCTTGTTAAAATGCAGTTGCCTGGGTCCAGCCCCAAATCCACAGGCTCTGGGTAGGTGGGAACCAAGTGCCTTAAAATACCCTCAGGTATTGCTAGGTGCCAGTGTTGTTACGGCCAGCTTGGGCCAACTATGAACTGTTACAGTGTCCTTTTATTCTGAAATTAAACCTGCGGATGCTTGGGCTAATATAAACTAAAGCCCATTTTCATCTGAAGGAAGCTATCCAGCTACTAACATTATATTGTGTACTGAGTATTGACTGTGAATTTCTTTTTTTTTTGAGATGGAGTCTCGCTCTGTCACCCAGGCTGGAGTGCAGTGGCACGATCTCAGCTCACTGCAACCTCCAGCTCCCGAGTTCAAGCAATTCTCTTGCCCTCAGCCTCCCGAGTAGCTGGGATTACAGGTGCCTGCCATCACGCCTAGCTAATTTTTGTATTTTTAGTAGAGACAGAGTTTTGCCATATTGGCCAGGCTGGTCTCGAACTCCCAACCTCAGGTGATCCTCCCGCCTTGGCCTCCCAAAGTGCTGGGATTATAGGCGTGAGCCACTGTGTCCAGCCACTGTGAATTTCTCATTAACAGAACATTTTCTTTAAACCTCAGCTCCATGGAACTCAGCAGATCACATGTGGTTGAATGTAAATTCCAGGACATTTAAATGTATTTATTATTTTCTATTTTTAAGAGAGAGGAGAGGCAGACTGGATGAACTTGGAAAATTAAATGGCCCCCAAAAAGTAACAATTAAGAATGTGTGTTTGGGGCTGGGCATGGTGGCTCATGCCTGCAATCACAGCACTTTGGGAGGCCTAGGCAGGAGGATCACTTGAGGTCAGGAGTTCGAGACCAGCCTGGCCAACATGGCGAAACCCCATCTCCACTAAAAATACAAAAATTAGCCGGACATGGTGGTGGGCACCTGTAATCCCAGGTACTTGGGAGGCTGAGGCAGGAGAATTGCTTGAACCCAGGAGGCAGAGGTTGCAGTGAGCTGAGATTGTGCTACTGCACTCCGACCTGGGCAAGAGTGAGATTCCATCTCAAAAAAAAAAAAAAAAAAAAAGAATGTGTGTTTGGCCTGTATAGTCTTAGCTACTCAGGAGGCTGAAGCAAGAGGATTCCTTGAGTCCAGGAGTTCAAGGCCAGCATGGACAACATAGGAAGAACTTGTCTCTAAAAAAAGAAAAAAAAAAAGTGTGTATTTGAAATTTGAGGCTCTGTGGCTAGAATTTTCACTTAAGAGGAAATATATATCTGCATTTAAAATTATTTAATTTATAAACATTCTTGTTTATAAATTATTTAATTTATACAGGTTTCTTAGGCTAGTGCCGCACAAAAGTATGGGCCATGCACCAGAGCTGTTCTGCACAATGTTAACCAACCAAGAGGAGGAGCTAAACATAGAAAATGGGATTGGTGTTTAGAAACTTCTGTAGTTTGACATTGGCAGGATGACATCCAAATGGGCGATTGGTGGCTTCATCTCGAACAGCGTGTGGGCCAGGGTGGGCACCGTTGACACCATGTGGCAGGACTCAGGACTAAACTGCCTGTTGATGTTAGATCTGAGAGGGATTAAGGATTAAGATGAATCAAACTGACCTTTCACCACAGAGTTTGAGAAGCACTGGGGATGTTAAAGGTGGGGAAAGTTTGCAGCAGGAGGTGTGCTTTTAAGCTTAGGAAGTGGAAAGCGGGAGAAGAGTTGGACAGGCAGAAGCCTTCTCACTCCCACTTCACCCTCGAGATCCCAACAGGCCAGTTCAGGCAGAAAGGGGCTGGCTCCTAGGCTAGCCGGCTACTCCACGTTGAGCCTTCTGCCTTGTCCCATATGTTCCTTTTTCCTGTTTTTTTAGAGACAGGTTCTCACTCTGTTGCCCAGGCTGGAGTGCAGTATCTGTTCACAGGCATGATCATAGCTCACTGCACCCTTGACCTCCTGGGCCTGAGCGATCCTCGCAACTCAGCCTCCCAAGTAGCTGGGACCATAGGCATTCGCTACCATGCCCAGCTTGTCCCATAGACTTGGTTTGACTGGTCACAGAGCCTGGGAAGAAATTCCTTGATTCAAGGCAGAGCAAGGTGGTTTAAGAGATGGCCTTCTGAGTCCTGCCTGGCCTGGGTATGGAAATGTGGGCACTACCAGCTGTGCAAGCTTGGCCCACTGACTTTCTTTCTTTGCCCCTCAGAGTTTAGAAAATGGAAATAGCTGGATGCAGTGGCTCATGCCTATAATCCCAACACTTTTGGAGGCCGAGGCAGGCAGATCACTTGAGGTCAGGAGTTCAAGACCAGCTTGGCCAACATGGTGAAACCCCGTCTTTACTAAAAGTACAAAAATCAGCTGGGCGTGGTAGCACCTGTAGTCCCAGCTACTCGGGAGGCTGAGGTGGGAGAATCGCTTGAACCCAGGAGGCGGAGGTTGCAGTGAGCCAAGATGGCACCATTGTACTTCAGCCTGGGTGACAGAGTGAGACTCTGTCTCAAAAAAAAAAGAAAATAGGTGAATGACAGTCACTCCTGGAGGGGTTCTTCTGCCAGATATAAACAAGATATCACATGCAAGAGGCTCCACACACGGTCTGCACTCAGGAAAGGGAGGAATTCTTTGTGTTGTTTTGTCTATGTTATTTGAAAAAGTAGATTGCATTGTGGGTCCCCAGGAAGTTGCCAGCTGTCCTTCCTGTTTCCAAATTCCTGTGTGTGTGTGTGTATGTATGTGTGTGTGTGTCTGTATGTGTGTGTGTGTGTGTGTATTCTGTGCCTGTGGTGGTGGTGGCCATGGTGTCGGCAGCAGCAGGGTTGTCAGGAAACAACCATCAGTTTCCTGCTGATTAACTCAGTTCCTGGAGGGCCCTCCCTAGCAGCGGGGGAAGCCTGGCAGCTTGGCTGGGCCTCCTCCGGCCTCTGCCTCACCCACCTGCTCTTCTCACCCCTTCCGAGAGGCCCGCCTGCCCTCCTGCTACCCTAGGGCCCAGGACACCCTTGCAGGCCTTCTGAGCCTTCTTTGTTCTGTCCGTGGGTGGGGCGCCTGGCTCCACCTGCCGCAGGTTTTGCCTGCAGGTGCATTTCCTTTGCACACCTGGCACCTGGCGGGGACTTAGACCTCTTCCACATCGCCCCAAGGTCGGGCCGAAGAGATTTGGATCTTTTGAGTTGCAAGCCCTTAGAAACGATGCTGTTAGGGCCCTCTGTTCACTCAGAGAAGGAGGCTTGATGGCAGGGGCCCCAGGGCTTCCCTGCTGGTAGAAAGGGTGTCTGGAGGGCCTCTGCCTTCCATCATCAGAAGGAAGTTCTAGCAAGGGAAAGAGGCCCGTATAGTACTGGGATTTTGGATCCCTTGAGTGAAGGACCAGGCAGAGAAGGGGAGCACTGCTGGAGGATGTGGGGGACTGGGCCAGGCTGGGCACAGGCACATGGCCATGGTGATTTGCCACATCTGCCTCACCACTTCACGTGGGGACTTGGCAACCACACAGTGGCCCTGGGGCATGGTGTGGGGGCTGAGACATGAGGCGGTGGTCTTGGTCTCAAACACCCCAGCTTCCAGCTGCTGGGTGTCAGGGACTCGCTGTGGCTTCCTGCCCTGGCTTAGCATTGGCCGTCTGGCTCCTGCAGCAGTGACATCTCCACTCTGGACCCATGAGCCCATCAGCTCTTGGGTGTGGACAGGTTTGCACAGTTGCCCCTGCTGCCTCTGCAATGAGCTGGCTGCGGAAGGCAGGACTTCCAGGGCTAGGAGGGTGTTAGCAGGCTGGCTTTCGGGCCTCAGTACCATCGTGCTTCTTATGTGCTGGGACAGGATCAGGACCATGTTGTGCCTAACATCCGGCAGACCCTGGTAGCTTCTTAAATGATGACACTTTCCAGCACTCACATATCTCATCTGAGTTAGGCCGGGCTCTCTAGCTGGGGTGGGAAGCCCTGCACTTCCTAATACCTGGTGGCTGAGTCAACAACACGGGGACGTGTATTTGGATAGCAAACAGCGATCAGCAGCGGAGCCAGCCCACTGCCTTCCTGCACCCGCCTTCTAGCAAAAATGTCCTCTGGAAAGGTCAGCCAGGACTGGCTACATAATTTTCAGGGCCAGGTGTAAAATGAAAATGCAGTCCCCATGTTTAAAAATTAGTAAAATTTAAAGAACAGCAGAGCACGAAACCAAATGTGAGCCCTTCTACACGTGGGGCCCCTGGCAGTGGCACCATTGCACGCCCCCAAGGCAGCCTGGAGTCAGCATTTCCCAGCCTTGTGAAGTCCTGATGCTTCCAAGGGTGGCGGGATTGGGTCCTCTTTGGTAGAAGAGCCGCTTGGCATCCTGAGACGCACTCGCCCCATCTGGTCCCACAAGCAGCTTTCTCAAGAGCTGGAGTGACTTCCACTTCGAAGCGCAAGCACTTCACCTTCTCCCTTTTGTTCTTCTCTACCCTGTTTCCTTCTTTCTTTGTGAACTCAGAAAGCTTTGAGACTCCCCTCCCGTTCCTCCTTTCTTCCCCTCCACTCTTGCTGCCCGCCCCCCACCCCCTCCGCCTCTGTTTCTCTCTCCCTCTTTCCCTTGCTTTTATCTGGGGGAACCCCTTCACAGGTTTGCTGTATAACATTTCTCTTCCATTCACTTGGCGCCGTTCAATTTTAATGTTCCTTTGAATGACACCAGGCGAGTGCGCCTTGGGTTTCCGAAGCCTCTCTCTGAAGTGGCTGGAGCCAGCATCTTCCCCACCGAGGGACGTCCCTTCAGTGGCCTCTGGCTCTGTCCAGATGGTCTCTCCCCATTGGGAGCCTGGAATGAATTCTCATTGTGAGCATTCATCACTCACCACCTCCTCCCCACATTCAGCTGTCAGTCCTACTGGCCGCAGTGGAAAGAAAGCCTGTTCCATTATTTCTAGTGACAGACCTGGCCATCATTCCAAAGGTCTGTGGCTCCCATGCAGGCCTCGAGCTGGGGGTGGGGCAGGGCATGGGAAAGGGTTAAATAGATAAGCCCAAGACACAGTCCTGGCCCCCCTCGTCCTCTTCACACAGGAATCAGAAGGGTCTTCAGCAACATGCATGGGATCGTGTTACTTCCTGGCTTCCCATGCCTGAGAATGGCATCCAGACATGGCCTTCAAGGCTCTTGTCTGCCTCGGTGACCCCATCCCTAGCCACTGTTCCCAGTTCACATCAGGGAATTCTCTGGCCCTCCTGGAGAGGCAGCCCAGGTTGCTAAAGAGGCACTTCAAGCACATTTCAAAGAATGCAAGAATTCTGGAGAGGTGGAGAGCAGGAGAATAGCACAAGCAAGAGCCAGCTCCAGGGTCAGGCTGGAGATGGGAGGTCAGGCACGGTGGGGAGGAGGGGAGGTGGGACTGGGTTCAAAGCCTGGCTCAGCTTGGAGGACCTGGCAGGGGCTCAGGGTGGGGGTGGAGTGTCTCGATCCTGGTGCACACTGGAGTCATTTGAAGGGCTTTTAAAAATTATCAAAGTTGTTCCAGGTTCATTCCCCAGGTGGCCCACACACTGTTTTTAAGTTTAGCTCTCCATCCCTTCTTTGTGGTCCTCCCCTCCCCTTGGAAGAAAGTCTCTGGTCCAGCCTGGGTGTTGGCATTGGCACTTGCCCTCCCAGGGCCACCGGGACTGGGAATCCCCAGGAGGGCTTTCGAAAGTGTCAAGAACTGCTCCATGCACTGGGGTTTTTCTCCACTGATGGGAAGGCTGCTTTGCTCAGTCAGCCCCAGGCCCCTGGACAGAAGGAACTAGGGGAGCACTAAGCATCATAGGTGTCCCTAGAGAGTCAGCTGGAAGGGACCTAGTTCAGAAGAGGAAACTGAGTCTCAGCCACCAGCGAGTACCACCACCGGTGGCACTCAGAGCTTGGGTAGCAGAGCTTGGGCTTTTCAGCCTTGGACACCACCAGCTAGGATGGAGTGAGGGCTGAGCTGGAACGCTTCTGAGGAAATGATCTCCGACCCGAGCATGCCACAATTACGAGAGCATCTTCAGCCCTCATAAGCATTGCAGGCTGGATCCCTTTCTCTGACCTTTGGATGTGGGGTGCCAGAATCTGTGCTTAAAGATGAGGGAGGCCAGGCTTCCGCCCTCAAAGAACTCCGGATCTCGAGGGGGCAGTGGGCCTAAGCGTAGAGTTTTCTAATACGGTCGCTAGGCTTCCAGAGCTGTAAGAGACAGGCTTGAGCAGGGAGAGACGAATTCCCTGAGGGAGGCCTTGATGAGGAGGTGAAGAGGCAAGTGAGGGTCTGGTGTCTACTCTCCTTTAACCACAGGCCTGGCCTTCCAGCCAGGGTTCTGTACCAAAGTGAGTGCTGGGGCTGCTAAGTGGTGCCCAGGTACTGATTTCCCCTCGACCTTCAGTCGGCTGGGCTGGGCAGGTCTGTGGGTGGTTTGGACCAGCCTTGCCCGATTACCCCAGTGTATGGTCCAAATATGATTTTCTCTGTGTGCCATGCAGATCAGGAGCACTGTAGCAGGTCCGTCTCTCTATCACCAGTGCATCATTTTCATCATGGAGCAGGTTGGGAAACAAGCCAAAGGCTGGCCCCACAGACGCAAAGAATAAGTCACAACTCGCCTGCGTGGTGTGTTTCCTCCTAACTCTTTAGTTTGAAATTTTCAAACTTGACAGAAAAGTTAAGAACCTTCGTCCAGATTCACTCATTGTTGCCATTTTGCCATGTTTTCTTTATCTCACTCTCTTTCACATGGTTTTGCTGAGTCATTTGAAAGTGAGTTGCAGACAGCCCACCATTGAGTACGTCAGCAGGTATCTTTCAGGAGTGTGGACTTCCCCATTTGCAACCATGGTGCCATCATCACACCTAAGAGGTTACCACTGTCCAATAATATCCAATCTACAACCCATTCATATTTCCGCAGTTGAACTCCAAAAATGTTTTCGTATGGCTGTTTTCCTGATCCAAAAATCTTCATGCATTACATTTGGGTGTTGTGTTTCTTTACCTTCTTTTAATCTAGAACAGCCTCCCTGCTCTGTGTGTGTGTGTGTGTGTGTGTGTGTGTGTGTGTGACAGTGGCTTTGAAGAGTCCAGGAAGGCCAGCTGTGTTACACAATAGATTTGTGTAATCGAATATGTTCAGGTTAAGTTAGCATAATTTCAAAACTCACCTGATAATTGCTTCATTGTGTCCAGGAAAGTCCTAAGGCAGAGAGGCTATCTCTTTGGCTGTCTGTCCCTGTGTGAGTTGTGGGGTATCCTGTCCAGCCACCCAGAAAAAGCAATGGCTTTGGTAACATGACATGTTATGTATAAAATGCTTCCTGCCAGGTGAGGTGGCTCACACCTATAACCCCATCACTTTGGGAGGCCAAGGGGGGTGGATCACTTGAGGCCGGGAGTTCAAGACCAGCCTGGCCAACATAGTGAAACCCCGTCTCTACTAAAAATACAAAAATTAGCCAGGCGTGGTGGCAGGCGCCTGTAACCCCAGCTACTCGGGAGGCTGAGGCAGGAGAATCACCTGAACCCAGGAGGTGGAGGTTGCAGTGAGCTGAGATCATGCCACTGCACTCCAGCCTGGGTGGCAGAGCGAGACTGTCTCAAAAAAAAAAAAATTGCTTCTGATGTGTAAAATGATTTCACCTGATGATTTCACTCTCAGGGCAGATGTTCCTCTCATTTCGTGGGTGGGATTCTGAGAGGTTGAGGCCATGCCCAGGTCCACTATCTTAGGCAAAAGTAGACCAGAGCCCTGCCTTGTGACCCACCATGGGGCTCTCTGCAGTGACAGCTGGGAGTCTTGCCCATGACTAGATGACAGGTGGTCTCACCTCATTTCACTCCTGGATCCAACACGTGCTTGGCTGAGTACTCAACCGAGTATTGAATGTAATCTAATACAGTCCAATCCATCTTGATGACTGCAAGTCATGATTAGGAGCCCTCGGTGCTGAGCTGAGGTATGGAGGTGTCCAAGCTGCTTGCCCCACCCCTAATGGCCCCAAACTGTCACTGGGTCATTTTCAGCCTGCACCCTAGCCAGCCACCATCATAGCCTTCAGCAGCGAGTGGCACCTCTTTCACCTCCTTGGGTTTCCTCTGCATCTGCCGTGATCTGGGAAACTGGATAACCATGCTTGTTAGAACTGAGTCCAAAGCCTCCAAGCAAGGGGCACTGTCCCATAAAGAGAAAAGTGCCTGGGACACCAAAGTCCCCTCTTCGAGTCACCCACATCTGTTTCATTCTGGACTCTCAACTTTTTGATATGTTCTGCAATTCTCTAGTCTTTCGGGGGAAATTTGCGGTGGCCAGAGAAGAGATCTCTGGGCAAGTGCAATCTTGATGTCACATATTAGGAAAGACCGTAATGTACAGCAGAGGTGCCTGGTGAGGAAACAGTCAGCACGCGGGTGAGAGCCAGAGCCCGGGGGCACTTTGTGCATGGTGGCCGTGCTGCTGGATGACCATGCCAGCTTGGGCTGTGGCTTGGTGAGGTCACCCAGGCCTCAGGCCTGTGCACCGTGGCCACTGCCTCCTCTGCACGTAGATCATGCCACCTCTGTTGAGGAAGTCGTGTCTGAGGATCTGGTCCCCAGCTCTAGGCAACAGCAGAAACCCTGGTACCTAGATCCCCCAGTCTCCAGGGAGGTGTCCTTAGTGCTCCGGATGGGGTTGTTAAAGCCGCATGTGAACACTCGTCAGATTTTCCCTGCGAGGTACAAGCCCTCCAGCCTCTTTCCATCCAAATATGTCACCTTGGGCAGCAGCTCCCTGAATTCTGTTCTTTCTTGAAGGAATTTCTGTTCTCATCACTTCATAAGCACAGTGCCCCTTCTGTTTCTTGGCTCAATGCTCCGGGGAGTTCACAGTGATCCCAATTTGACTTAACAGTGACTCCTTTACCAAGCCTTTTTTCCTTGTTTGCTTGCTTTTAATTTTGTTTCTTTATCAGAGTAATATATGCATCTTTTTTTACATCAAACAATACTGATGGGCTTCCAGTGCTAAAGCAGCAGGCCCCACCCCACCTCACTACCCGACTCCAGCCCTCCAGCTAGTTAACCATTTGCAAACTGCTTACTTCCTCCTTCCTGTTATTTACCTCCATGTTCTGAAATAATATGTTACTCCGATGACTTCTTGATTTATCAATTTTGGACATTATCTTTTGCCTCCATATTGCTGCAAGTGAGGACTCATCTCTCCACCACCCTATCATTCCTCCTCCTCCTCTCTTAGTGTTATCATTAGGTCGCAATTTTGGGTTAAGCCCACAGTGTAAATACTATTCACTGCTAAACATGGCACTGAACTACGATTACTTCTTTAAAAAAAGAGTTCATTATTGTTTCTGTTGTTCTCACTGCATTACTTTTCTCTGTGCTTCTGATTCCTCCTCATACACCAACAGATTAGGAAAACATCTATTGGATGTTTATCTATTGGTTCACTGATCCATTCTATTTTTTTTCTTTTCTAGACACCTAGGTATCTTGCCAGTTAAATTCTTTTCTTTTCTTTTTGTTTGTTTGTCTGTTTGGTTGGTTTTTAGAGGTAGGGTCTCACTCTGTCACGCAAGCTAGAATGCAGCGGCATGATCACAGCTCCAACATCTGGGCTCAAGTGATCTTCCCACCTCAGCCTCCAGAGTAGCTAAGACTACCAGCATGCACCACCATGCCTGGCTAATTTTTTTATTTTTTGTAGAGGTGCGGTCTCACTATATTGCTTAGGCCGGTGTCAAACTCCCAGGCTCAAGCGATCCTCCTCCCTTGGGCTCTCAAAAGTGCTGGGATTATAGGTGTGAGCCACTGGGCCTGGCCACCAGTGAAATTCTTTATATCTTTTTCAAAACAAATGAAAATTTTGTTCACTTTAATATATTAAAATAACTCCATGCCACCTCCTCTGAAAGAGCTTCCCTGAACCTCCAGCCTCTCTAAGGCTGCCCCTCCTCTGTTCTTGTTCTAACGCAGCCTTTACACACCAAATTAAAATTGCCTGTTTTCTTGCCTGTTGCTCTCACAACACTGTTAAGTTCTTAGGGGCAGGACCGAGCCTTGTGCACTGCTATCTGCCTAGGAATGCACAGGAGCTGGTTGGCACATGGTAGGTGCTCAACAAATATTTGTGGAATTTGCCTTTGTCAAATGGAAGCGCAACGGTGATTTTATAGGCTGCTGGTGGCTAGGTTAAATATCTGCCCCATGCCTGTTTGTTTTTTATTTTTTATTTTTATTTTTTTTTGAGATAGAGTTTTGCTCTGTTGCCCAGGCTTGAGTGCAGTGGCATGATCTCGGCTCACTGCAACCACTGCATCCTGGGTTCAAGTGATTCTCCTGCCTCAGCCTCCCAGGTAGCTGGGATTACAGGCGCCCACCACCACATCTGGCTTATCTTTGTATTTTTAGTAGAGACAGGGTTTCACCATGTTGGCCAGGCTGGCTCGAACTCCCGACCTCAGGTGATCCACCCGCCTCAGCCTTCCAAAGTGCTAGGATTACAGGCAAGAGCCACCGCGACTGGCCCCTGTGCCTGTTTGTATTTTCCATGCCCCCCATTCTCTCCAGCCTCCTTGTTGGGTTCAGAGGCTCTCCTGGGGCCTGTTCCAGCAAAATAACAAGCTTTTCCAGATATAAATGGAAAGGAAGGGTTTTCTTTCCCTGATCCATTGTGTCTCCCCCCATCCCCTCCAGGCAGCATTAGGTTGGCCCCAAGCACCTCAGGGCTCCGGACTGGTCCTTGTTGCTTTATGATCCCAGCCCACACCACTGAGCTCCACACAGACTGAGTGCTCAATAGATGAGTAAGGTTGAGACTCGCTCAATCAATCAATCAATCAACCAATCAGTCTTCCTCCACTCAGCCTCTCTGCTCCCAGGCGTTTCTCATTATCTAGCGTTTGGATGATCAGAAGGAAACAGGAGCCGCTGCGTAAAGGTGACCCCATTTCAGGTTTCGTCATGACTCGCTAGGTACTGACAGACAGCAGGAGAAGGGAAGACAAAGAAGGGGGACGGGGAACACTCACCTGTGATCGCAGAGGGACATTTTGGGAGACACTTGGTCACTAGACTGAGGGCTGTGTGTGGGCATTTGCCGGCACGATCTGGTGTGTAACTGAGGCCCCACCAGGAAGGACAGGAAATCTAAATCCAGGTCAGGGCACGTATATTGCGCGCAGTCTTTGGGTCTTGGCTAACTCAGGAAGGTGCTGGTCTGCAGTGACCCGTGATGTGAGAACACGCCTCAACGTCCAAAGAGGCCCTCCCTTGTCAGTGACATAGACCCAACAGCTGGTGGCCTGTAAAAAGAGCCAACCCACCCGCTCACACTCCTGGAGTGAGGGCCCAGCCTGAGCAGGCGGCGGGCTTCCTTGGAGCAGTCCCTCGAGGGGACAGACCATCCCAGGGCTGACTCAGAATGCCCTTCACTCCACACATCCACCGGGGACCGAGCACCTCCTGTGTGCAGGCAGCCGCAGAACCGGGTGGACACGGCCCAGGCAGGGTGAGTCGCCACGGCTTTCACCTCCAGCCAGAGCAGCTGCCTCACTGAGAACCCCCTCATCTGCCCCGCTACCTGGTTAAGGGCCCGAGGGCTCTCATAGAGGAGACCTGCGGGCACCCAGAGGTCCGAGCTGCCTTTGGAGACCGAGCCTTGTGCACAGCATCACAGGCCAGGGCTCTCTCCCTTGGCTCACCCAGGACCCTATGGGAGGAGGCCGTAGCCAGGCGACCAGGGCAGGGAGCAGCCGACCCTGTAATAAAGCTGATAGCTGTCGGCCTGTGGCGCCCCTGGAGAGGGAGCACTCCCCTTGGGGGTGTAGCTTGTTTGGGGGAAGCCTTTACAGCAGCTCTTTGATGTTTCTCCAGTGGAACTGAATTTATTTTTTGTACTTTTAGGAATTAACTTGCAGTGCTCAGCCTCTCCCTCCCCAGAAAGGAGAGAAGGAGAAAAGAAGAAAGGGTTTGCATTGTCACGGTGATTGGCACCGCCTGTGAATGAGGGGTCACTGTTTCAGGCTGCTCCTTTTCAAGCAGGCCTTTCTCCCCTGCACGCTGCATTCACGCTAGAACATTCTTTCTTTCAAAGCTTCTGTCTTTCTCTCCCCCGCCCTTTGTGTCTCTGCCTTCCTTCCCTTCACTTTTGCCTTTCATTCCGAGCCCTCACCACTTCCCTCGGGCTTCACTCTCTTCTCCCTCTCTTTTTTCCCCTTTTTCTTCTTCTTCTATTCAGTTCCTTTTTTTCCCTCTTGCCTCTCTCTCTCTCTTTTAAATTTCTTTTTGCTTTTTCCTTTTGAATAGTGCTTCTGTTTTCAAGGGAAGAGACCAGTAGAGAAGTGGGTTTATTTGAGGAAGGGAGAATATGTTTTTTCTCCATTGCTCTAAATATGTAAAACAACAACAACAACAAAAACCTGTTGAAGACGCTGTTTTCTTTTAGTCTCCTGCTTTAAAGAGGGAAGAGTGTTTGGGGGTCTCCACCAGCCGTAGGGACCTGTTCGTCACACGGGAGGAGTCCTGAGTGGGTCAGCAGGGGTAGGTGACTGAAGGCCTGGGGTGGGACTGGCAGGATGTAGACATGGCCTTGGGATCCTTCCCTTCTTCCTGGCCCAATATGAGGCTCGAGATGAGGGTGAAGGCAGAGGTGGATGTGGTCCCATGGGCCTCCCCACTCTGGCAGAGCCTGGTGTCGCCATTCCCTGCCAAGGCGGGGCTAGGTGGCGTCCGTGTGAACATGACGCAGGGGCTGAGTGTGAGGAAGGGGGCCGGTCCACACGACACAAGCTGGACCGACAGCTGAGCTGGATAGCCCTCACCAAATAAGGGGCCCGCCACCTTGGGTTTGGCAGCCTGTGTTGACACATCCTTTGTGACAGGGACGCATGTGTCCCACGCATCAGAGGGATTTTAAGATGTCACCTGGGAGCTATAGAGAATTTCCACTCAGGTTTTCCTAAATTATCCAAACAGAACAGTTTGGTTCTTTCCCTGTAGGCCTCTTTATTTTTCTTTAAACCTGTGGAAATGCACCTCCTCTGAGAGCTGACATACGCTTGTCAATCAGGCATGTGCATGTGCCTGGTTAGCACATTTACTTTACCTGTTAAGCAGTGGCTCCTCTCCTGTGTATGTGGGTCAGTGGATAGCACCGCAGCAAGGCCACCACTTTCTACATCCCCAGGGGCCACCAGTCGCTGTGGTCTGAGGAGTAAAGGTGGCCCTGCCTACTCTTGAAGTGTGTTTATACCTGTGTAGGCCAAACCCCTGCACTGTGTCACACCTCCACATTACAATCACTGCTCCCTCCCCCGGAGTGCCTTTCTTCTGTTAGTCTGCCTGCTGAACTCCTACACAACCTACAAAACCTTGCTCGGGTGTCACCTCCCCCTGTGACTCCTCCACATAGACTTAATCACATCTCCCTTTATCCACCTTCTGGGAGTTGTATGTCATAGCTATCAACTCACTAAGGTAATCATCCATTTACTGTGGCTGCTGGAGGGCGGAGACTGTTGTCTTCATCTCTGGCTCCTAGGAGAATGGTGTGCTGTCCATGTTTGCCAGGCAGAAAAGTCTTGCAAAACCTCAGTCACTCTACAGTGACCTCAGAGCTTGAGCCTGGTCAACTGGAACAGCAGAAAGAAGGAAGCTGGAGATGGCAGATGGCTTCAAGGACATGAGCCATGGAGAGGTTAGACAGTGACGGCTGACAGGTTTGCCGTCTAGGAACCGTTGCGGACCTGGGTAAGGCTGCAGCTCTAGTGAGGTCAACACTGAGGTGAGCGCAGAAGCCATGAGAGATGGCTTCTCTGAGGGAACCCACTCAGGCCAAGGCCTGAGCCCAGGGGCTGCTGGGATGCAGGAGGCCAGGGAGTGGTGGTGGTGCGTGGCCTGTGAGCCCAGAGAGGGTTGTGTGGCTGCTGCCAGATGAGGAGGAGGCCCAGCTCAAAGCTCCTGTGTTTGGCAAAGGGCTGCCACCTTCCAGAGGACAGTTGAGCTCTGGTGGAGGGGACAGATATCATAGAGTAGAGCTTGAGGAGGTGATGGAGGACATAGATCTGGCCCCAGTTTAGGGGGTGGAGAGAAAACAAGAAATTGGACATTGCCAGGGTTGCAGCGGGCTGTGGTGCAGGCAGGGAAACTAAGCATGTATGAAAGCTTTGAGCTGGAAGCCAGAGAGGGAAGAGACGCGAGGGAGCAGGGGCCAGGTCTCTTCGGGAGGACCTACTGCATGTCTGGGCACATTCTGCCCTGCAGAAGGGGCATGTTGGGCAGCGGGCCTGGAAGACCCTGGGTACCTCCTCAGAGCACAGAAGAAGGGACCTGGTCACACTCTGGATCCCCCAGGGCCACAGAGAAAGCTTGTGGGGCTCCCGTCTAGCCAGGGTTCCCAGGGGCCCCAGGAAAAGCCATGGTCTCTGAGGGGACACAGGGCTCTCTGCAGGAGGAAGCTGCCTCTGGGAGGGGGCCCTGAGATGTCAGTGGCCTGGGCTATGTGAGATGAGGACTCCAGGCCCAGGTGTGCTGGCACAAGCCATCAGGCCTGGAGGTGTGGCTGGCAGGACCCTCCCAAGGCAGAACCCTGTGTGCCCTTCCTCCTGCGCACCCAGCTCAGTGCTCGGCCCATAGTAGGCGCTTCATGAATGTTTGCTGAAGTGTGAATTGCGTGTGTCGTTAGCAGATGTTGAGTGGAAACAGTACAGCTCATAGCCAAGTGCTGTGTAAATTGTAAAGCCTCTTGCAAAGGGGAGTTCTATCCCTGCCCTGCAGAGCACAGGGCCTCAGGGAAGGGGCCATATCCTCCCCAAGAAGACTAGAGGAGGGTGGAGGAGGGTGGAGGGACAAGTCAGTGCCAGGTATGGAGGATGGCAGGAGAAGGAAGGGCTAGTGACCAAGCCAGACACCCAGACGGGTGAGGACAATGAGCCCACTCGTCAGTAGTGACCAGATCCAGGTAGAGGAAGAATGTCAGTTGGATGTGGAAATGAAGGAGGTGGATCTGAAGCCCTGTGATATGGTGCTGAGCCCCTACTATGTGCAAGTTGGGTGCTAACACCCACTTCCCAGGAGGAGGGTCTGGGGCTCCAAAAGGGTTGGGGAAAAGGCTGTCCTCCCTCTGAGTCTGGGTGACCAAGACAAGATGAGCTGTGGGAAAAGGTAGCAAGGAGTCTGCTTATCTAGGGACATTTGGGATTTAAGCTCCAGGAAAGGGATCAAAATGACTTTGGGGCAGGCACCATAGAGATTCGAGCCTGGGCCCAGGGGAGGAGGCCACCATTGCTCTTCCTAGCCCCACCTGCTTCTCAAGATACTGCTGGCAACCCGGAAGCTGCCAGGGCAGGCCTGCAAGACCATCAGGTTTTTCTGGTTTGGGCAAGAACACCTCCTTACACCCATTAAGATGCCCACCCACAGCCACGCTGGCCTAGAGATGAAAGGGGTTTTGGGGGTCGGTGGGGACAGGACGAGGGTCTGAGTTTGTGAACAGGCTTTAGAGGCAGGCATGTTTCTGGGGCCCCAGTTTCCCAGGTGGCAGGGGACCTAGCGGTCAATTACCCCCTAAGAACTGGCATCAAGGAGTCCAGCTCCTCCCGTAACTACTGTGTGGCCCCAGGCGAGCTGCTGAATGCTAATAATAGCAGCAAACACCACAGGCGTGCCAGGTTCTGCTTTCAGCACTTTACATATTTTAACTGGTAAGGCAGGTGCTCTTGGTACCACCTCACTTTAGTAAGGAGAAAGAGTCATGCCGTTGGGAAGTAGCAGAGGATGCAAACTCAGGCCTTCAACTCTAGAGTCTGGATCTAAGCTGGTGCTTCAAAACCTGGTGGGTTTTTAAAGTCCATTTCTTTTTTTTTTTTTTTTTTGAGACGGAGTCTCGGTCTGTCGCCCAGGCTGGAGTGCAGTGGCGCAATCTCGGCTCACTGCAAGCTCCGCCTCCCGGGTTCACGCCATTCTCCTGCCTCAGCCTCTCCAAGTAGCTGGGACCACAGGCACCCGCCACCACGCCCGGCTAATTTTTGTATTTTTAGTAGAGACGGGGTTTCACCGTGGTCTCGATCTCCTGACCTCGTGATCCGCCCGCCTCGGCCTCCCGAGTGCTGGGATTACAAGCGTGAGCCACCGCGCCCGCCCCTTAAAGTCCATTTCTAAGCCTCACAGACTAATACTTTATCAACCTGGCTCAAATGTCACAGCATTGTCACATTGCTTACAAGTTTCTTTTCTTTTTCTTTTTTTCTTTTTTTTTTTTTTTGAGACAGAGTCTTGCTCTGTTGCCAGGCTGGGGTGTAGTGGTATGATCTCAACTCACTGCAACCCCCAACTCCCGGGTTCAAATGATTCTCCTGCCTCAGCCTCTGAGTAGCTGGGACTACAGGCATGCACCACCGCGCCCGGCTAATTTTTGTATATTTTCTAGTAGAAGCGGCATTTTACCATGTTGGCCAGGCTGGTCTTGAACTCCTGACCTCAAATGATCCACCCATTTCAGCCCCCCAAAATACTGGGATTACAGGCATGAGCCACTGCACCCAGCCAAGTTTCTAAGGCTACACTTACCTATTTGGAAGCAGTCCCAGAGCTCGAGGGCCATGCTGTGAGGAGCAATGTTCTAAAGCTATTAACCATTCTGTGCCTCAGTTTCCATATTTGTAAAACAGGGTGATGGCACCAGTACCAACCATAGGCTACAGTCAGGATTAAATGACACACTGTGCTGAAAGTTGGCCCAGGTTGGCACTGTCACTCTTAGGGCAGCCAGCCAGTCTGTGAACGTCGGGTTTTGCCATTAGGAATAAGAGCCCACACAGGTGCTGCCCATTCAGATGCCAGTGCAGAACCTGGCAGGGAGCATCCCATGACTTCATGCCTGGGAAGAGCTTTGTAAACTGTAGAGGGCTGTGGCTGTGTGAGCAGGCCTGCTCATTCTCTTGCCCAGCCTGTCTTTCTGAGTCCCAGAAGATCTTGTGTTTCCTTCTTCACTTTGGCACCCAGAGCTGGGGGCATTGGGAGGACAGAACCCACCAAGGCTCCCAGGGGCAGGCCCTGAGTGCTTCAGAGCCAGGACGCAGCCCAGCCCATCCTTGCATCAGCACAGGGAGGAGGGTGACTTGCCTCCTGGCTGTGCACGTGTGAGTGCGTGTGGACTTCACACAAGAAGCTTCTGGGCGTTTTGGTTTCAGGGGTCGGGGCCACCATGGGGCAGGGTGAGGGTCCCATTCTTGGACCCAGCGCTTCCTTCTGTGACCCATCTGAGCTGCGTTTGTTTGCTGAGGAGTGGGTCATTCCAGCTGGCAGGAGTGTGATCCCAGAAACAGATTATCTACACTCTGGTGAGGAGAGTTGGATCTTGTACTTCATTTAGGAATGTGGTCTTCTGAGCTACCTGGATGAGTTGTCAAATTTCAGAAAAGAGGTAGCATCTGTGACGAGACTTCTAGAGGCCCACAGAAGATGCCTTCCCGCCTCTCCAGGGTCCTCCTCAGGTTCTGGGGCCCAAGGGACCCTCACAGCCCCACAGGCACTGGGGTTGAGACTGCCCATTTCCTGGCAACCCAGGGGCTCCCATGTGGACCAAGGACTTGAGCTAGAATCTTCCGTGGGACCAGGTCTATTCCCAGCATCTCCGTCCTTCCTTACACCTGATTTCATTACTTTTTCCAAGTGTTCGTCCTCTCCCCACTCCTTCATGGGATTTAGATATTTTTAATGATAGTGAGAACATGTCAAATATTTAGGGGCCCTGGGTGACTCATATTGTATATGTACATATATTGTGGTGTAAAGGCTTAAACTGACCATTTATCAGAAGCCAGTCCCCAGTTCCAGATATATCCCCTTGCATTACCTTATTGAGTCTTCTCCACCATCCCGTGGGGAAGGCAGCTGTTATCCCCATTTTACAGTTGAGAAAACAGAGGCCCTGAGAGATGAAGCAACTTACCCAACACAGTACAGCGAGGAGGTGGCCAGGCCAATTCTAGAGCTTCCCATTGCCGAGGGCCCCACCCTGCCTCCATGGCCTGGCCGGAGGGGCCTCAACCCCACAGGCAGTCGCACCGCAGGCAGAGGGGGCGGAAACCCTCACACCACTAGTCACGGCCAGCCATTTGCTTGTTTTATAATCATCCCCTCTACTAAAGTCACTTTCGCCCTTGGGTCACACACATGCATTTGAATTCCAGCATCTGGGACACACGGCCCAGAGCCTACCACCCTGCAGACAGGGCTTCCAAGCTCCTACAGGTCATCCTCTGTGATCCAGATTGAAGAGGAAACGAGTTCCTGCTCTGGGCTGAGCTGACCATGTTGGGTACCATCCCCTCTGACGTCCATGGTCCTGCCCTCGAGACCCTCTTCCGTCTCTCCTTCCCAGGCCCCGCTGCCCTCTGGTTCTCCTCCCACCTCTCCTCTACCCTGCAGCCAACAGGCCGCCTTGGCCTCCTCCTTTGTGAGCTCCTAGTAATGTGCAGACCCAGGAGCTCCTGGCTGGGATGCCCATCATGTGGCTTCCGCCTTCTCTGAACCTCTTATCTGAGGCATGCATCTCCCTCCGCAGCTCGACTGCAGGGTCCAGTGTGGGTACCCGGGCTTCCACCCCTTGCATAGGTCCTATCCCTGGGCTCACTGCATGAAAGTATCGTTGTTAGGTGACTGAGGAAGGCGTGGCTTTGCACGCTGCTCCTGCCTGCCTCTGATGATAGCCTGTGTGGACGGCCGCATGTGTCTGATGTCTGCGTGTGTACACTATCAGCTGATATGTTGCACCAGCTGTCCCTCCCCCCAGGAGATACACGAAGGCATTACATGAATGAGAGAGGCATTCTTTACTCCTCCTGGCATAAATCCGTACTCGAGCTGGGTGTGTGGGTGACTGCAAAATAAATGTTGATTACAGTAGTGGCTTCGGGAGGCAGCTGCTGCCAGGGGCTCTGCTGGCATGGAGGCCCAGCGAGGAGTCATTAACACTGCCATGAGAACGGAGAGGGCTTGTGCCCAGGCCGTACTCTTCACCCGCCCTCAGACCTCAGCACCTTCCCTACCTCCTGCGCTTCTGTCCGCTTTCCCTTCCCTTCTCCATCCCAAGCTTCCAGGCTGGGCAGGCCCTCCTCTCCGGCTGGGTCTACGGGGGAAGGGATCTTCCTAACCAGCTTCTCCCTTCTCTAGGCCTCCCCGGACCCAACCACCCAACCTTTGGGTAATAAACACCACAGATCACCCTCATTTGTCTAATGGGCTCAGTTAAACCCCCTAACAACTCCAGGAAGTGAGAACCATTATCTCATGCCACAGATGAGGAGACTGAGGCACACACAGACCAAGGTGTGAGTGATGGGGCCAGACAGCAGTCTGACCCTGCAGCCCATGCCCTGAGTTTATCGCCTCCCAAAGTGCCCATTTATATGGAAGAACATTCCTGATCCCTTAAGTTTGGTGTTTTTTTTCAAGCACATTTATTTACTGCTTATTTCCTATCTGATATTTTCCACTACTATTTTGTGGTTCTTAATGTTGTCTCTAGCCAAATTGTGAGGTCCTGAGACTGGGGATCTTTGTGCCTCACCAGCAACGAGCACTAGCCTGGCCGGATGATAGGAACAATAATAATAGCAATCGCACAGGCCGGGGCACTGTGGCTCACGCCTGTAATCCCAGCACTTTGGGAGGCTGAGGTGGGCAGATCACTTGAGGTCAGGAGTTGGAGACCATCCTGGCCAACATGGCAAAACCCGCCTCTACTAAAAATACAAAAATTATCTGGGTGTGGTGGCGGGTGCCTGTAATCCCAATTATTTGGGAAGCTGAGACAGGAGAATCGCATGAACCGGGGAGGCAGAGGTTGCAGTGAGCTGAGATGGCACCACTGCATTCCAGCCTTGGCGACAGAGTGAGACTTCGTCTCGAAATAATAACAATAATAATAATAAATAAATAAATAAATAAATAACAGCAGAGGCATTTAAGTTAGACCCAACTCCACTTATTCTCTGGTGTACCTGGTGACCGTGGGTGAATCACTCAACTCCTGTGCCTTGGTTTCCTCCTCTGTAAATAGGTTTTGTTGTCAAGATTCTGTGCTGTATAAAAATGATCTCAACAGGCACAACTCCAGGCTGAAAGGAAGGGCGCAGTGATTAGACCCTTCTCCTGTCACTATACAGACAAGGAAACCAAATCCCAGGGAGGTCGAGACACTTGCCTGAGGGTGTACAGCTCCTGAGTGGCAGAGCTGGGGGTGGAGGACAGGTCTGCTGGACTGAGAACCATGTATCCCTCCCTTCTACCACCTGCAGAGGAAGGGGCTGTCCTTCCCCGTTTCCTCCCCACCTCTGCTGCTTCTCATCGCCCCCTCCTCGGACCTTGCTCCTGGGGCCCAGGAGGTGCTGAGCCAGCCTTTTAGTGGAGGACTACCAATACCATGGCCTCCTGCCTGGCCTGATCCCTGGCGCAGCAACGCTTCTCACCTGCAGCCAGACACTCACACAGCTCGAGGGCTCCTGAAGACCTAGGGCCCCTTTCTTCATCCCCATGTGACCTTTTTTTCGCAGGGGACTTGATCCCATTTTCCACCAGTGCATCTCTTGGTCACTTTGAGATGCTGGGGCCACAGCCATAATCGGTTTGCTTCATTTTCTGCAGTCAATCTCCGTTCCCGGATCATTGTTTCTCCTGTCATTTCTGATCACTCGAGATTAAAAACAGCAATGGAGAAGCCAGGAGGAGGCTGAGCTAAGGAGGACTCGGAGTGATGTGACCTCACTCCTCCTAGGAACACAGGAAGAAGAGGAGTAAATGGGGAAGAATGTGATTATAATCAGCTCCAATCCTGCCTTTATCTCTTACTGGCTCTGTGACGTAGACAAATCATAGCTTCTCTAAGCCTCAGTTTGCTCATCTGTAAAATGAAAATTAAAATGTCTATCTTGGGCCGGGTTCGGTGGCTCACGCCTGTAATCCCAGCACTTTGGGAGGCCGAGGTGGGCAGATCATCTGAGGTCAGGAGTTCGAGACCAGCCTGGCCAACATGGTGAAACCCCATTTCTTTTTTTTTTTTTTTTTTTTTTTTGAGACGGAATCTCGCTCTGTCGCCCAGGCTGGAGTTCTCCTGCCTCAGCCTCTCCGAGTAGCTGGGACTATGGGCGCCCGCCACCACTCCCGGCTAATTTTTTTGTATTTTTAGTAGAGACGGGGTTTCACCATGGTCTCGATCTCCTGACCTCGTGATCCGCCCGCCTTGGCCTCCCAAAGTGCTGGGATTACAAGCGTGAGCCACCGCGCCCGGCCTATGAAACCCCATTTCTACTAAAAATACAAAAAAGCTAGCCAGGCGTGTTGGCACATGCCTGTAATTCCAGCTACTCGGGACGCTGAGGTCAGGGGAATCGCTTGAACCCAGGAGGCGGAGGTTGCAGTGAGCCAAGATGGCACCACTGCACTCCAGCCTGGGCGACAGAGAGAGACTCTGCCTCAAAAAATAATAATCATTAAAATAAAATAAAATAAAATAGTCTATTTCCCTGGGACAGCCTGTCTGTTGTGCCTGGTCCATAATATGAGCTCAGTAAATGATGGCTGAAAAGAAATTAGAAAGAGCTGGCAACCTTTCATTCTGCCTTAAACTCGGGGCACAGAGACATGGGTGGGAAAGCACATGAATTTTGCTTCGTTTACTCAGAGGCAATTTAGAAACATAGAAGAGTGAATTTTGGAGAATTGGTGAATCTCACCATCCAGTTTGGAGTGAGGGAGCTGGGCACCCTGAGCATTTGCTGGGTGCCTCAGCCTGGGGCCAGGCCCTGTGTCTCATTCACACAAGGCAAGGTAGGGCCTGAAGAGGCAGCATGGGGCGGTGAATGGTTGGGTTTCCCTGGACACCAGTGAATTCCTTTTTTTTTTTTTTTTTTTTTTTTTGAGACACAGTCTCACTCTGTCACCCAGGCTGGAGTGCAGTGGTATGATCACGGCTCACTGCAACCTCGACCTCCCAGACTCAAGCCATCCTCCCACTCAGCCCCCCGAGTAGCTGGTACTACAGGCACGTGCCATCATGGCCTGTTAATATTTTGTAGAAATGGGATTTCACAGTGTTGCCCAGGGTGGTCTCAAACTCCTGAGCTCAAGTGATCCTCCCTCCTTAGCCTCCCAAATTGCTGGCATTATAGGTGTGAGCCACTGCGCCAGTCAGCAGTGAATTCCTGCCTGGGGCTGGTCATGGGGGATTTCTGCACTGGCTCACCCCCTGCTCTAGGTCCTGCCCTTGCTTCATCCTGAAGGGGACGCCGGCTTCTCCCCTACCCTGACCTCAGGGAAGCAGGGCCAGGCTGTCTGGGATGCCTCCTCCCAGGGAGCCCCCCCAACACACACTTCCCACTCGTGTGTTTTCTTCCTCCCTTCCCTAGGTGAGGTCAATAGAGAAGCTTCCCTGTGGCAGGCAGGGGTCCATTCTGGGGTTTGTCTCCTCCCTCCTGGCCACTGTGGGGAGTCTGACCCTTAGAGATGACCCGAGAGAGAGAAGGCCGGACTGATCTGGAGAAGCCCTGGCTGATGGAATGGGGTTTCTTTTTCTCTCCTTTCTTCCTTCTTTTCTTTTTTATTTTTAAGCAAGAGATAAATAAATGTCATCCTGAGATGACAAGAGAACACTGAAGGAGATAAAAGGAGAGTAAAAGGGAGCGAGAGAGCAGAGGCAAAGGACAGAGGGGGATTTGGACTGTACACTGCGATGAGGGGAGAGATGAAAGAGGGAAGAAAGAGATGAGATGGGAAGGCAGGACCGAGTGGCAGAGCGGAGGATGGGGTTGCCACGGAAACCGGAGGAGGGGAGGAATGGAGGGAGAGGAAGACGGGATGGAGAAGGCGGAGGGCTTGGTGCAGGAGGGGTCTGAGGCGAGGCTTGGTGAGGAGGAAGGGAAGCCATGAGGGGCTCCCAGATGTGAATTAGGCCCCGGTGTGGGAAAACAGGTTGGCAGGGGAGGAAGACAAGACCCAGAAAGCCCATCTCTGAGATCTGAGGTGGAGAGGGCTGGGTCTCGGCTCTGGGCCCACCCAGCTGGGGCCTGCTCTATCCTGCCTGCAGGGGACTGCCTCAGTTTCCACGTCTGTATAATGGAAATGGTACGCCCTATCCCAGAGGACTGCCCCGATGGCTAGAAATGGTGTGCTTTCATCCCAGGCCCTGATGAAGTTCAAGCACAGTGAATGGTCTTATTGTTACTTCCTTTGATTCTAATCTTTGTCCCCTTGAACTTGTGAGCTGAAGTTTTGTCTGTTTTTCCCGTTACATGAAGCTGGTCATCTCTGGGTCCAGGATAGTGTACTTGTTTGGGGGACAGATGTGCTTCTTTGCTTCTGGACCTGGAGGAAAGATGTGGAGCCCTCTGGAAACATGAGGCCTGCTGTCCTTCCCCCTCAGAACAGGAACTGGCCCTAAAGCTCAAGGAAAAGAGGCGGGTAGGGTCTATCTGGCTGCTGTCCAAAGCTGGGCTCGGCAAGGGGCCTCTTTTTTCTTTGCCCTTGAATATGGGTATTCTCAAAAGGGCAACAATTTATTCTATCTGTGTACTCTGCTATAGGGATGCAGTGGTAAGCAAACAGGCAAGGTCTCTGCCCTTGGAGAGTGTAATCTAACTCGGATGCCAGAATCTAACTGGGATGGTAGCTATTAGGCAAGTAATTCTATAAATACATAAATCATTAACAAATCATTTAAAGTTACAATAAGGTCCAGGAAGGAAAAGTATGAAATTTGAGATTGCACAGGACCTGGTCTAGACCTGGTCAGGGTGGGGCAGGGGGTCAGGGCAAGCTTCCTGAGGAAATGATACCTGGGCTGAAAGCTGAAGGGAGAGGAATGAGGAAGAGCATTCCAGGTAGGGGACAGCATGTGTGAAGGGGCTGTGTGCAGGCGAGGTCTATTAAAGAACATCGATGAAGTCCATGTGGCTTCACATGGAGGGAGGGGACAGCAGCACGCTGTGGACTTTTCATGGAGGCAGGGACCAACCAGGCAAGTTCTGGAAGCCCTTGGTGAGATGTTTGGGCTTGATTGCAAGAGCAACGGGAGGTGACTGGGATGTGGAGCAGGTGGGATGTCGTGACCGATTGGTACGAGCATAAGGCTTGCTTCAGTCTTCTCTCTTTTGACCGACTGTTAGCATCCTAGGACAAGGGACAGCTACGTGGCAGAACTCTTGAGAGCTCAAAACATTTCCTGCAGGTGGGTTGAATGGTGGAAATTCTTTGCCCCATACGATCTCCTGTGCACACCTTCACGGCCCCCAGACAGTAGAAGGCAAACACCCTGGTGGGGGAGCCTGAGTTGCGGGGTGAACCCCATGTTTGACATGGATGGAAGGAAACACGAGGAGTCAAGAGCTCCACAGGGACGGTGGTTCACGCCTGTAATCCCAGCACTTTGGGAGGCTGAGGCAGGTGGATCACCTGAGGTCAGGAGTTCAAGACCAGCCTGGTGAAACCCCGTCTCTACAAAAGAAAATACAAAAATTAGCCAGGCATGGTGGTGCACACCTGTAATCCTAGCTATTTGGGAGGCTGAGGCAGGAGAATTGCTTGAACCAGGAGGTGGAGGTTGCAGTGGGCCAAGATCACACCACTACATTCCAGCCTGGGCAACAGAGCAAGACTCCATCTTTAAAAAAAAAAAAAAAGGCCAGGTGCAGTGGCTCACACCTATAATCCCAGCACTTTGGGAGGCCGAGGCAGGTGGATCACCCGGGGTTGGGAGTTCAAGACCGGCCTGACCAACATGGAGAAACTCCGTCTCTACTAAAAATACAAAAAAAATTAGCTGGGCCGTGGTGGCACATGCCTGTAATCCCAGCTACTCTGGAGGCTGAGGCAGGAGAATCGATTGAATCCGGAAGGCGGAGGTTGCAGTGAGCCGAGATCATATCATTGTACTCCAGCCTAGGCAATAGGAGCAAAACTCCGTCTCAAAAAAAAAAAAAAAAGAGCTCCAGATTAGTCCTCACTGAGGGGTAGGCGCCTTGGGGTCTTGGTTTCCATATCTGTAAAATGATGGCATTGGACAGGAGGGTCCCCAAAGTTCCTTTCAGCCCTGCCAGTGAAGATTCCAAGACCCACAGCCAAAGTGGCTGAAGCACAGGGTCTTCAGCAAGGCCACCAGCCTGCCATGGGAGAGCCAAGCGTCCGTCCTTTGCAGTAAAGAAGCACACATGCGTTTACTGGGCATGTGAGCTGCGAGGTGGGAGGATCAGGCCCATGGCTTCTGGGATCCCGGTGTCTTCAGATCATAGGCGGCGCATTACTCCTGTACTTAGCATCAAAGAGAAGCTACCATGTGCTTTTTATGCAGCTCTGCAGGCAGCTCAGCATTTGCCCATAGTAATTTGTGCAGCAGACGCCCTGTTCGTTTAGGCAGGCTTATTTCTATAAGAACCAGAGGCCCACCCAACTCACCTCAGGGCTAAGGGGAGTTGATTGCCAGCGAGGGTCCCCCAGGCTAGGGGCAGGGGCTGGGCACCATCCAGAATCCAGGTGCCTTCTGGGATCAGCGTTCCCTTGGGCTCTCCTCAGACACCCACCCCACCACCCACTTGCCGAAGCTCTCTGCTCCTTCGTGTTTTGGCCTCACTCTACCCCATGGCGCTCCTTTGTGTGTTCTTTGCACATCTGCTTCTGTGGCTGATGGACTGAGGCTTAATGCACAGCCATGTTTCCAAGAGAGGAAACTTTGGCCCAAGTTCTTTCAGGGGATGGGGAGGGCCAGGCCATAGGTCTGGGTCCAGCTTCTGTATGAACTGCCCTAGATGGTGGGGGTATGCTATGCTTGGAGGCCCAGGGCTGGAAGTGGGGCAGCTGCCATTAGGGGATGGTGAGGAACAAGGCACCTGGGGTGGGGAGGGGCCTCCCACTTGATTCACCAGGCAAGGCCAGGTCACCGAGAGTATGCGTCAACTCTTGCTAATTAACTTCGAGAGGCCGGGCACAGTGGCTCACACCTGTAATCCCAGCACTTTGGGAGGCCAAGCTGGGTAGATCACTTGAGCCCAGGAGTTTGAGACCAGCCTGGGTAACATGGTGAAACACAGTGTCTACTAAAAAATCCAAAAATGAGCCAGGTGTGGTGGCGCACTCCTGTAGTCCCAGCTACTCGGGAGGCTGAGGCACAAGAATCGCTTGAACCCAGAAGGTGGAGGTTGCAGTGAGCTGAGATCATGCCACTGCACTCCAGCCTGGGTGACAGAGCAAGACTAAATAATAGTAATAATAATAATTTGGAGAATCAGAATCACTTGAGAAGCCTCTAGAAAATCCCATGTCCAGGCCCTGAACCCAGAGATTCTGGTTTAACTGATCTAGAGTGAGACCCCGGTATTGGCATTCTAATCAAACGATACCAGTTCTGGAACTCTGTGGACCCAGGGTCTCTGTCTTCACAAGAGTTTGTGTCTGAAAAGTCACATCAAAATAGTTCATGTCTCGCCATGGGGGCTTCACCCCTCATTTCCTTGGGTTTTAGGGTACTGTGATCTCTTAGAGGAGGGAGATCCTCACAAAGGGGCCACCCTGTGGCAGTCAGGCCCACCTCAGCCCTCAGCTTATAGAAGCAGAGGCGTGGCTCCCAGATCAGGTGTAGGTGCACCTGGGCCTGGGGGATGGATCAAGAGAGCAAGGGTTGTCAGAGCAGGCCCTGTGGGAGGGGCTCTCTCACCTGGGAGGGCGTCAGATGAAAAAGCACTCAGAGCTCCTGGGCCTGAGCTCCTGGGGACTCTGCCATTAGGGGAAGGCAAGGAAGAAGGCACCTGGGGTGGGGAGGGCCCTCTGGCTTGATTCACCAGACAAGGTCAGGTCACTGAGAGTGTGCGTCTGCTCTTGCTAACTAATTTGGAGAGGCCCTTCCCTATGGTGCCTGGAGACCACCTTAAGGAGGAGACAGGACTGCCCTGGGAGTGAGGTGCTCAGAGAAGAGCAAAGCCTTGGTGGAACTCTCAGGCAAGAGTTTCACTCTCCATCTCACTTACCACATTCAGTCTTGGTCCCTTGGCGACTGTCAGCTTCCTTCTCTTCCCCTTTCTGTACCCTGGTGTCTTTCTCTAGAGACACTCCCCCGCTGGGCCCCCTCTGTTCCTCTGCAGTCACTGTCCTGTAGGGGTGGCCTGGCTGTGGGGGGAGATGATCCACAGTGTGATTGTATCAGTCAGGGTTCTAGAAAGAAATAGAACCAGTAGGAGACACTATACACACACACATACACACACACACACACACACACACACAGGTCTCTTTTAAGGAATTGCCTCCTGTGATTGTGGGGGCTGGCAAGTCCAAAATCTGCAGGGCAGACCTGGGGGCTGGAAACTCAGGCAAGATTCATATGTTACAGTCTCAAGGCAGAATTCTTTCTCTGGGAAACCTCAATGTTTGCCCTTAAGGCCTTCAACTGATTGTTTGATGCCTACCCACATTATGGAGGGTCATCTGCTTTTCTTAAAGTCACCCGATTGTAAATGTGAGTCACATCTATAAGATACCTTCATAGCAACATCTAGCTTAGCCAAGCACACAGCTGGGCACCATAGCTTAGCCAAGATGACGCATAAGATTTACCATCACAGTGATGGTCTCAGGCTGGGAGAGGGTCCTCATCCTGCCCTCATGTACTTCAAGGGAGGCAGTGCCTGCACTAAATCCTCAAAGATGATGGGAAATGCACCCAGTTCGAGGGAAGGGCAGTCCTGGCAGGGGCATCAGCCTGTGCAGAGGCCCCGAGGTAGGAAACGTTGGTGAGTGGGGGGCAGAGGGGCAGTGGAGCCTGCCTGGGAGCCATCTTGGGCAGCAAATGAAGGCATGGGCAGTGCATCCCACCTACCAAAAGGCTGTGGGGGCTGCAGGGCTGGAGACCTGCATTCTAGTCCTTGCTCCCCCACCGTCTCACTGTGTGACCTTGGACCATTCCCTTCCCCTCCCTGGGCCTCAGTTTCCTTATCTGTTAACAGGGCTGGGTACGGTGGGCATCACGGTGGTTTGTGGGTTGGTAGCCCTGTGTCAGGGGCCCAGCCACTCTGACTCCCAGAGGTGGGGCTCAGTGAATCTGTCCACAGAGAAAGGGGAAGCAAGGCAGAGACAGGATCCCAGGAGGAAGAGCCTCTCGAGCTTCCCCTGCCCCTCCCCCATGCCGGTGGCAGCTCCCTGGGCCTCTGGCTCCTGAGGCCTGTGGGCTGGGCAGAAGTGAGACTGTGGCAAGGGGCCCCGAGGCACAGGCCTCCCAGCTCTCGCTTCCTCTTCCTTTCTGCGCATGTGAGCAGAGTTTCCTTTGAAGCCTCCTGCGAGGAGGACAACAGGGGAAACCAAGAGGCTGGTTTCCTTAGGCGGTGAAATCCCATGCATGTTTTTCACAGCGGTGTACAGGCCTGGAACTTCCTCTTCTCCTCTCACCTGGTTACTTGTCCCGCCCACTCCAGCTTCAGCCTCTCCAGCCCCAGGGCCCTGGACTCCGAGGGGCAAAAGGTCCAGAGCCACATCCTGGAGGGCTTGAATGCCAGACCCAGGGTCAGGAGCCCCCTCCCTGCTCTTGCTCTGTTGGGTCCTGAACTGCCTCCATGGAACCCAGTCCTCAGTCCTGTCCCCACCCCACCCCCATACTGCAGCCCCTGCCTCCCAGAGATCCTGGTGCTTCATGTGGACTGAGCTTACGCAAGTCAACTCCCCAAGGGTGAGAACTTTAATTTGCTCCTTCTATCTACCCACAAGCAAGCACCTAATAGGTGCTTAGTAAATGTGCATTAAATCAGTGGCTCAAGCCTGGCACAGTGGCTTAGGCCTGTCATCCCAGCACTTTGGGAGGCCAAGGTGAGAAGATCGCTTGACCCCAGAAGTTCAAGACCAGCCTGGGCAACTTAGCAAGACTCCACCTCTACAAAAACAATGTAAAATTAAACGGGTGTGGTAGCACATGCCTTTAGTCCCACCTACTTGGGAGGCTGAGGCAGGAGGATCGCCTGAGCCCAGGAGTTTGAGGCTGCAGTGAGCTACGATGGCACCACTGCACTCCAGCCTGGACAACAGAGGAAGACCCATCTCTTAAAAAAAATAAAAAGTCAGGCCGGGTGCAGTAGCTCACGCCTGTAATCCCAGCACTTTGGGAGGCCAAGGCGGGTGGATCACCTGAGGTCAGGAGTTCGAGACCAGCCTGGCCAACATAGTGAACACCTTGTCTCTACTAAAAATATAAAAAATTAGCCGAGCATGGTGGTGGTTGCCTGTAATCCCAGCTACTTTGGAGGCTGAGGCAGGAGAATTGCTTGAACCCAGGAGGCAGAGGTTGCAGTGATCCAGTATCGCTCCACTGCACTCCAGCCTGAGTGACAGAGCGAGACTCTGTCTCAATAAATAAATAAATAAATAAATAAATGATCAGAGGTTCAGCTGCAGGGCTGGAGACTGCAGTCTCTGAGCAATCTGGTGATTCAAGGCCAAGATGAGGGAGCCAACAGGCAAGCCTGCCTTCCAGGATAAGTTCGAGGCACTGCTGAGGCTGTGTCAGGGAGTATGGGCTCACTGGACCCTCAGGAAATAGTCATCAAATTACATTGATCACGGATGCTTGGTGATGTCCCAAGCCTGGCCTGGTAGAAGCCCCAGACCTCTGTCTGTTGGTTGTTTTTGTTTGTTTCTTTGCTTGCTTTTTCTTTATTTCTATACTTTTTTATGTTTTGTTTTTTTGATACAGGGTTTCACTCTTGTCACCCAGGCTAGAGTGCAGTGGCGTGATCTCAGCTCACTGCAACCTCCGCCTCCCGGGCTCAAGCAATTCTCCTGCCTCAGCCTCCCAAATATCTGGGGCTACAGGCACGCCACCACACTTAGCTATTTTTTGCATTTTTTTGCAGAGACAAGAGCTCATCACGTTACCCAGGCTGGTCACAAACTCCTGAGCTCAAGTGATCTGCCTGCCTCGGCCTCCCAAAGTGCTGGGATTACAGGTGTGAGCCACCGTGCCCGCCCTTCAGTTGGTGTTTGAGATCTCCCTGGTGGTGGGAATTAGTCAAAGAGTGTCCAGGTGGCCACAAGATCCTGTTGGTTCTTCCTTCAAAATGGCTCCTGTCATGCCAGACCAGGTTTTGGGTGTCTTCACCCACTCTCTGCCCTGAGATCTGTGTCCCAGGGGACACCAGCCACCCTGATCCCACCTGACCCTCCTTTTCTGCTAGAGTGATGGGTAAGTGAGAAGAAAGGAGCACTGTTGTGGGCAGTGTGGGATGAGAGGAGGTGCTGTCACAGCTTGGGGAAGGGACCCTGGTAACTGGCAGGTAGGTCAATAGTTCGCCCGCCTCCGCGGTCCAAGTAGGCTCTTGTGCCCATTTTACAGATCAGGAAACGGAGACAGGTGGAGGAGCCAGGTGACTTGCCCAGCCTTTACAGGACCCATGGGGCAAAGCTATAGGTGAAGTCGCAGTGAGAGATTCCAGAGCTCTGAGGAGCCTGCATCCCCGCCTTGGTGGGGAAGGTCCCCTGCTGGCCCCCAGACGATGAATCTTTGTTCCCTCCCCAGGGGCTGGCCTGACCCTCAGGCCTGGGAGGTGGAGGTGCCGAGCCCTGGGAAATAGGGCAGTCCTGGGCTTCTGGTGTCACTGCACGCCCCTCCCCCTCCCGCCTTTGTTTCTTGGCCTCCATAGCCTCATTCTCTCTCCCTCCCCCTCACTCAGGCTCCTCCTCTGCCCCCCCTTCCCTGTCTCTACATTTCTTCTCTCCCTCTCCCTTTCTCTCTCTCTCTGATATGTCCTCCCTTCCCCCACTTCCAGCACAACTACAATCAGGCAGCTCATCTGTGTCTCTATTTCCCCGCCTTTCACATTGACTTTCTCCCCACCCTGGGGACCGAGGGCATCCTGGTGGGAGGCCACGCCACATCCCAGCCAGTGGACGCCCCTCATCTCGCCAGCCTGGGGCAGTCTGAGCTCCCCTTTCTCCTGGACATGGGGGGAGCTTTTGTTCTGAGTCCTCAGCACAAGTGGTGGGAGACGCCCTGCTCTAAGAAGGGAGGGGCCACAGTGGGGCCCCAGGTGGATGACAGAGGGGCCTTGGGTTGGGTGGGGAGGCAGTCCTGGCACACAGGTGACACACACCTGGCAGGCTCTCTTCCTGCCCTGGACGGCCCTGTGCCAGGACATAAGGAGAAGGGTTTAGCCTGGGAGATGGAACCAGAGCAGGTGAGGAGACACGAGCCACAATGCTGGCCCAGGAGGAGGAAGAACAGAGCGACACCGGGCCTCCCCACTCCTCATTTCCGTGTGTGATAGGCAGGCAGAACACACATGCGAAACGCAGGTAAATTAGATTCCCTCCTCAGCAGATCCCCTTCTGCATACACACATGCACGCACGCACGCACACAGAGCCTGCCTGGCTGCCCCAGTGAACAAGACAACATGAACACAGGGCCTGCCCCCGTAAGCCCGGCAGAGAGCATTACAGGGTGGTGTGTGTTCTACTCAGCCAAGTCTCCAGGCCAGTGTAAAAGAAAGCATGGGGCCAACTGCCCAGGTGGGCTGTGGCTCAATGAAGACTTCTAGTGGAAGGAGAGACCCGAGATCCCCCCGCCGACTGGGGCCCTGGACCAGCCAGCCAGGAAGCAGCCCGAGGCTTCATGCTGCGGTTTGCCCAGGTCTTGCCTACGTGTCCCTGCTGGCCTGTGGTGACCCAGGGCAGCTCCTGAGAACTGAGGAGCCGGGCTCGGGTGTGACCTCTGCGGGTGCATAGCTGCAGGAGCACAGATGGAACCCAGCGGTGGGGCCGCACGGGCCTGGCTGCAGACCCAGCTCTCCCTTCATTGATGGGGCACTCGGGAGTTTGTTACTCAAGCCTGGGTTTCCTGGGGCGTGAGGCGGGGAGCGCACTACCCCACCCCTGCCCCCCGGGTTGTTTCTAGTATTAAATGGCTCACTGGGGACCGCGTGAGTCTCTGTAATGAGAAGCTGTAGCTCTTGCGTGGTGTTTGTCGTCAGTTGTTGGCAGCTCTCTGTACCCCTGCCCTGCCCCCACTTAGGCACAAACCCTCAAGAACAAGGACTCCGGGTTAGTCCCTTTCTACAGCCAAGCACAGGCTCCTGACACAGACGCACCTTCTCAAGTCCAAACTACCTGTTCATATGGGAAGGGGTTTGCTTCTGGTGTCCTGGTGTGACTATAAGGAGTGGCCCCTTGTAGAAGGGGGCCTGGTGTGGACGGTCAGCTCCATGGTTACCCTTGCTGTAGGGAACCACACTTCAGCTCCCACGGGCAGTTCGTTGTCTGAAGTTTTTGCCTTCTCCTCACGTCTAAAGCACTGTTAACTGTTTCCTTATGCCCGCGCCCTTGAGGTTGTCAGGAGGGGGCTGATTCCTGGTATTAGGCTGCAGGGGAAAGGAGAGGAAAGGGAACTAACGACACTGACATCCTCATCTCACTGTCCCATGAATCGGGAGCCCTTTCCCCCCTATAGAGATGAGAATCACCTGATGTCACACGGCTAGTAGACGGCAGGGCCTGGATTGAACTCAGCATCCAGGGCCAAGGGGGGAGCACTGGCTTGGCCACTGACGCTCAGTTCCTCCTTCTTGCTGGTCCTGCCTTTGGGGAAGTTTACAAAAACTGCTGAACACATCATTTGCCCAAACCCCACAACAGACAGGAGGGTTGCCGCTGGGTGCTGTGTCAGACGGACTGTTGCAACAGGAGGCAGCCATGCTCCTCAGCGTGCTCTGCAAACCTGACAGTGGCTGGAGGGCACTGGGGGTGGCTGTGGTGGGCCCCAAGGGGCAGGACCCCTGCCTCATTCACCTTGCTGTCTCCAAGCACAAGCCCTAACCCATAGCAGGGATTTAGCGGCTATTTATTGTACAAATGAATGAATGAGTTCTCAGTCTCTAGCGGTTGTCCTCAGAATCACTTAAGCTTTGCTGAATTTGGGGCCCAAGAATGGAAACATCTCTTGGCTCTGTGGCTTTTTTCAGAAAAGCCTTCTCCCAGAGATCTGGGCAGATAATAATGGTTCTTTTTTTCTTCCTTTGAGACAGAGTCTCGCTGTGACGCCCAGGCTGGAATGCAATGGCGCGATCTCTGCTCACTGCAACTTCCGCCTCCCGGGTTCAAGTGATTCTCCTGCCTCAGACTCCCAAGCAGCTGGGATTACAGGCACCCACCACCACGCCTGGCTAATTTTTGTATTTTTAGTAGAGACGGGGGTTTCACCATATTGGCCAGGCTGGTCTCGAACTCCTGACCTCAAGTGATCCGCCCGCCTCAGCCTCCCAAAGTGCGGGGATTACAGGTGTGAGCCACCATGCCCCTGCCCACAGTGATTCTTTACAGTTGTTAGGGCCTTATAATGAACCAAGCTGCTTCACCTGTGTTAGGACCCTGGGCTCTCACAACCCTTCCATGGGTGAGTGTTTTCATCTCCGTTTTTCAGATAGGGAAACTGAGCCACTGGCATGACTTTGCTTAGTCACTTGCAAGTGACTGAGCTGGAACTTGAGGTCCTCACTGACTGCATTTCCCAGCAGCTGGACATTGGGGTGGGGTGTGGTGGTTTGGAAGCAGATTTAGCCCCTCCGGCCTATTCCAGATGCACCGTGACCCCCAGGCCGAGGTTTCCTTCTATCTGATCCCTTCCACGAGATCCTCACTTTAAGCTTAATAGTTTAATCTTTGGTGTACGTTTCAAGGAGGCTAAATTCCTGTCTGGGGTATTTTTAGCTGTCCTCAGGAAGGGGAAGCTCCGCTGGGCGCTGGGGGGAGGGGGACGCCTTGCCTGGAGCCGGTTTCCTGAGGAAGGGCCGCCGACCGTGTGCCTGACCGTGGCCCTGGGAGAGGCTGGTAGTTGGTCGGTTGGGAGCCCTGGGAGCAGAGCAGGCGAGAGTCACCCCAGTAATGCCATCCCCCCTCCTCTGATGTGCCAGGTGTTGAACCAGGGCAAGGGGTATAGGCCCAGGAGGAGGTCGCCACCCCCTATGGGCACACTGCCTGGCGTGCTGCAGTCCTTGGAAGCCTGGAGAGGGCAGGAGGGCAGGCCAGGAGAGCCGGGAAGGCCCCAGGAGCAGATGGACCTCGAGCCACGCCTGGGAGGCTGGTGGGAGGAGCAGGGGTCAGCGGGGTTGGGAAAAGGCCGCCCCAGGTGGGAAGACCCATGGGTGCAAAGACCGGGCTCCACAGAGGGCTCACGGAGCAGGTGCCTCCATATGTGGCTGGAGGCCCCAGCGAGGGAAGAGGCCGCTGTTTGTACCTGGGCACGTGGGCACATTGGCACTATTTAGAAGATCATGTTAGGGGCAGGTACAGTGGCTCATGTCTATAATCCTAGCGTTTCAGGGGCCGAGGCAGGAGGATCACTTCAGTGCTGGAAGTTGAGGCTGCAGTGAGCCATGACTGTGTTACAGTAGCCTGAGCAACAGAGCAAGACCTATCTCTAATCAAAAAGAAAGAAAAAAACCTGTTAGTTGAGAGGCTGTGAATGTGAACTTGGGAGCCTGTTTGAGCATTCAATTCGGACAGTGGTCTCAAACATGTTAGCTGTCAAGGAGCCCTTCTTTCAAATCAGATCTGACATGGAACTCCAATGTATAAAATCAGATAAAAGTGATATTTTTATCAGTATAAATTTAGATATTTAAAGTATAACATTTAGCTAATCAAGAAAAACAACAACCAGTTGTGATAGATGCAGATGTTTAGCATCAGGGCTGACAAGTGATAGCCAGTGTTTGAGATCGGCCTCAGCACCTAATTTATTTTTTTATGTTGTGTTTTTTTGCCATACGTTCTCATTCATACAGCCGAGTCATTACAAATAATGACACTTAACACCTCACCGCACAGTCCCAAGGTCTGTGCAAATTAATTACTTTGGCAACAAAGCCAGTGGGGCTACTGAATGTGTTAGAATGTGGCACATATTACATTTGAGTAGGTGGGCCTTTTAAAATCAGTTTTTAAATAGTGGAATCTTTACTTTTTGCATTTTTGAATCCGATTTTTAAGGATTTTTTTTTTTTTTTTTTTTTTTTTTGAGACAGAGTCTCACTTTGCTGCCCAGGCTGGAGTGCAGTGGCGTGATCTCGGCTCACTGCAACCTCCGCCTCCCGGGTTCAAGCGATTCTCCTGCCTCAGCCTCTTATAGCTGGGATTACAGGTGCCGGCCACCACGCCCAGCTAATTTTGTATTTTTAGTAGAGACGGGATTTCACCATGTTGGCCAGGCTGGTCTCAAACTCCTGACCTCAGGTGATCTGCCCGTCTCGGCCTCCCAAAGTGCTGGGATTACAGATGTGAGCCACCATGCCCAGCCTTTTTAAGGAATTCTTGAAGGACCTGTAGAACACAGTTTGAGAACCACTGAGGAAATCCCACCTCCCTGTTGTACAGATGGGAAGACTGAGGCCAGCAAGGGGGCAGGGCTTACCCAGGATCCCCCAGGGAGATGGAGGAGATGGTCAGAGACACAGCGGGAATCATTGCTCCCTATAATAACAAGTGTGCCCTGTTCCCAAGGCCGGAGTAGAAAAGACATCAGGGCCAGACACACCCAAAAATCAGCCAAGCCCTTGTCTGTGCTGTGTCTGTTGTCTGTCTGTGCAGCAGTGAGCCAGCAATATTAACCTTCCCTTCTCCACCCACAGCGATGCCCTCCTAGCTAGCCGTCACGGGATGGAGGGCTTCATGGACTCAGGGACACAGACGGACGCCGTGGTGGTGCTGTCCTTGGCTCAGGCCGCCGTGCTTGGCCTGGTCTCCGAAAATGAGCTCTTTGGAGCTACCATAAGCGCCGAGGCCTTCTACCCGGACCTGGGGCCCGAGCTTTCAGGGGCAGCCATGGGAGAGCCCGGGCCACCAGGCCCCGACGTTTACCAGCTGGCCTGCAACGGAAGGGCCTTGGAGGAGCCAGCAGAGGAGGAGGTGCTGGAGGTGGAGGCAGCCTTTGAGAAGCACACCCGGCGGAAGACGCGGCCACCTGTGCGGCTGGTGCCTAAGGTCAAGTTTGAGAAGGTGGAGGAGGAGGAACAGGAGGTCTATGAGGTTTCCGTGCCGGGTGACGACAAGGACGCAGGGCCAGCAGAAGCCCCTGCCGAGGCGGCCAGTGGCGGCTGTGACGCCCTGGTGCAGAGCAGCGCCGTCAAGATGATCGACCTCAGCGCCTTCAGCCGCAAGCCCCGGACGCTCCGGCATCTGCCCCGAACCCCGAGGCCGGAGCTGGACGTACCCCCATATGACCCTCACTTCCCGGCCCCGGCCCGGGATGGCTTCCCCGAGCCCAGCATGGCGCTGCCTGGGCCAGAGGCCTTGCCCACAGAGTGTGGGTTCGAGCCACCCCACCTGGCCCCCCTGAGTGACCCCGAGGCCCCCAGCATGGAGTCCCCGGAGCCTGTCAAGCCGGAACAGGGCTTCGTGTGGCAGGAGGCCAGCGAGTTCGAGGCTGACACGGCGGGTTCGACCGTGGAACGCCACAAGAAGGCCCAGCTGGATCGGCTGGACATCAACGTGCAGATCGACGACTCCTACCTGGTGGAGGCGGGCGACCGCCAGAAGCGCTGGCAGTGCCGCATGTGCGAGAAGTCCTACACGTCTAAGTACAACCTGGTGACGCACATCCTGGGCCACAACGGCATCAAGCCACACTCGTGCCCACACTGCAGCAAGCTCTTCAAGCAGCCCAGCCACCTGCAGACTCACCTGCTGACGCACCAGGGCACCCGGCCCCACAAGTGCCAGGTATGCCACAAGGCCTTCACGCAGACCAGCCACCTCAAGCGCCACATGCTGCTGCACTCGGAGGTCAAGCCCTACAGCTGCCACTTCTGCGGCCGTGGCTTCGCCTACCCCAGCGAGCTCAAGGCCCACGAAGTGAAGCATGAGAGTGGCCGCTGCCATGTCTGCGTCGAGTGCGGCCTGGACTTCTCCACCCTGACCCAGCTCAAGCGCCACCTGGCCTCCCACCAGGGCCCCACCCTCTACCAGTGCCTCGAGTGTGACAAGTCCTTCCACTACCGCAGCCAGTTGCAGAACCACATGCTCAAGCACCAGAACGTGCGACCCTTTGTGTGCACTGAATGCGGCATGGAGTTCAGCCAGATCCACCACCTCAAGCAGCACTCCCTCACCCACAAGGTAAGGCCGTTCCCAGGGCCTGGGGATCTGCCTGCCCCTCCTGCCACTTTTTCATCCAGTACTTTCCAAAGCCCCAGATGGGACCATTTAGGTGGTCTCCTAGTTTTATCATTATATACTTATTTTGATGAGTATTAGAAATCAATTAGTATTAGAAACTAATTGAAATTAGTTTTGTAAGTAGTAAAGCTTTACGCATTCAAAAACATGTATTTGGCCGGGCACAATGGCTCATGCCTGTAATCCCAGCACTTTGGGAGGCCAAGGCAGGCAGATTGCTTGAGTCCTGGAGTTTGAGACCAGCCTGGGCAAAATAATGAGACCCCATCGCTACAAAAAAATTTAAACATGGCCAGGCGTGATGGCTCATGCCTATAATCCCAGCACTTTGGGAGGCCAAGGCAGGCAGATCACCTGAGGTCAGGAGTTCAAGACCAGCCTTGCCAATGGTGAAACCCTGTCTCTACTAAAAATACAAAAATTAGCTGGGTGTGGTGGCGGATGCCTGTAATCCCAGCTACTTGGGAGGCTGAGGCAAGAGAATCGCTTCAACCCGGGAGGCAGAGGTTGCAGTCAGCTGAGACTGCACCATTGCACTCCAGCCTGGGCAACAGAAGCAAAACTCTGTCTCAGAAAAAAAAAAAAAAAAAATTTAAACATTAGCTGGGTGTGGTGGCACACACCTATAGTCCCAGCTACTTGGAAGGCTAAGGTGGGAGGAACACCTGAGCCTGAGAGGCTGAGGTTGCAGTGAGCTGAAATCACGATACTGCACTTCAGCCTGGGCAACCAGACTGAGACCCTGTCTCAAAAAAAAAAAAAAAAAAATCATTTTTAGAACCCCTGCAAGACCCAAGGAACACAGTTTGAGAATCACTGAAGTCTCTTACCCTCCCTATTTTCTAGATGGGAGGACAGAGGCCAGAGAGAGGCCAGGATGCAACAGGGAGGCGTCCTGGCTCAGTGGTCAGAAGTACAGAGGGTGTCCTTTGTTCCTTGTCATGACAAAAGCGAATCAAAACCTGTGACTTCCCTTTAAGAACAGGCTAAATATATTTAATTTTCAAAGCAGAGAAGATGTAAGGAAAAATATTTGTTATGGAAAAGTACAGGTAGTTCTAGAATATGGCTAAACTAGGCACAGTGGCTCGGGAAGGCAGAAAATTGAGCAGCACTTTCTAATCTACCATGTCCCTAAACCCAGCCTTGACCTGTACTCCCCTGCCCTCCATTCCCTGCCTTCAGCCACTAGCCTCCCCGCTTTTCAGCCAATATCACCTCCTCTGAGAGGCCCTCATATCCAGGTAGGTGGAATGAGGCCCCTCGGGTCCCACAATCCCACTCTGGTACTTGGCTGCCCCATGGTTTCCACCAAAATCCCACCAACTTTACCCTTCAAAGCTGAATGTACGTAGAGCTTCCTCTCCCCATAACGGTGGCCTGTGAGTGATACTCCAGGTCAGACTTGCGACCCTGTCTCTCACAATAGACACTATAGGGAGTTGGGGAGCTGTTAACACCCTGCCAGGCCTAGAAACCAGCAATTTGTAGGTTTCATTGCAGAGGCTCCTCCAGTCAACTGGTAGTAGCTGCCTAAAATGTAATGTCAGGAAAGAGTCTAACCAGGCATGGTGCTGCACACCTGTAGTCCCAGCTACTCAGGAGGCTGAGGTGGGAAGTTTGCTCGAACCTGGGAGTTAGAGGCTATGATTGCTCCTATTAATAGCCACTGCACTCTAGCCTGGGCAACATAGCAAGACTTTTTTTTTTTTTTTTTTTTAAGAGAAAAAAAAGGAAGAATTCTGGGCTGGATGCAATGGCTCACACCTGTAATCCCAACACTTTGGGAGACTGAGGCAGGAGAATCACTTGAGCCCAGGAGTTTGAGACCAGCCTGGCTAACATGGTGAAACCCTGGCTCTACTAAAAATATTTTTTAAAAATAGCTGAGTGTGGTGGTGTGCACCTGTAGTCCCAGCTTGAACCCAGGAGGCAGAAATTCCAGTGAGCCAAGATCACACACCACTGTGCTCCAGCCCAGGTGACAGAGCAAGACTCTATCTCAAAAAAAGGAAAAAAATCAAAAAATTAGCCAGGCATGGTGGCACACAACTGTGGTCCAGCTACACATGAGACTGAAGCAGGAGGATCGCTTGAGCCCAGGAGGTCAAGGCTGCAGTGAGCTGTGATTGCACCACTGCACTCCAACCTGGGCAACAGAGCAAGACTGTGTCTCCAAAAAGAGAAAAGGATTCTGAAACTGAATCTAGGCTTGGCAATAAAACCCTATGATTGATTGTTAATGTCTGCACCGAGTGATTGTGCAGGGTGACAGCACATATGCTGTATATTTGCCATCTTTCTCCTCTACTAGGGGACTTAAAAATCCCAAGTCCAGGGCCTGGCGCAGTGGCTCACGCCTGTAATCCCAGCACTTTAGGAGGCTGAGGCAGGCAGGTCACAAGGTCAGGAGTTCGAGGCCAACCTGGCCAACATGGCGAAACCCCGTCTCTACTAAAAATACAAAAATTAGTTGGGCGTGGTAATGGGTGCCTGTAGTCCCAGCTACTCGGGAGGCTGAGGCAGGAGAATTGCTTGAGTCCTGGGAGGCAGAGGTTGCAGTGAGCCAAGATCGTGCCGCTGTACTCTAGCCTGGGCAATGAAAGCAAGACTCCATCTCAAAAAAAAAAAAAAAACAAAAATCCCAAGTCCACAGAGTGTTAATACTGTGAAGAAAAGCTGAAAGCAAAAACCAAAGGCTAATAAAACTGAAAATGTCCCTATTATCAGCCTAAATTTGTACAATGTGCACATCATGTGTTTATAAAATAAACTCCTGAATGGCAGGGCCCCCTGGTGGTCATACACATCTGCGATGTGTCAACAGTGGGTTTACAACACAAGACACAGTCCCTGCTGCTAAGAGACATAGACACGGGAACCATTAAGTTATAATACAAAGTTTTTATACCAAACAAGCAGTTAAGACAGCAGCTGTGGGGCCGGGCGCGGTGGCTCACGCTTGTAATCCCAGCACTTTGGGAGGCCGAGGTGGGCGGATCACGAGGTCAGGAGATCGAGACCACGGTGAAACCCCGTCTCTACTAAAAATACAAAAAATTAGCCGGGCGTGGTGGCGGGCGCCTGTAGTCCCAGCTACTCGGAGAGGCTGAGGCAGGAGAATGGCGTGAACCCGGGAGGCGGAGCTTGCAGTGAGCCGAGATCGTGCCACCGCACTCCAGCCTGGGCGACAGAGCGAGACTCCGTCTCAAAAAAAAAAAAAAAAAAAAAAAAAAAAAAAAAAAAAAAAGACAGCAGCTGTGACCACAGACACATGTCCCACTGGGTTCCTACTAAATTACTAACTCATCAAAAAGAAAACAACTCCCAACTTAAAAAAAAATTCTTTTATTTATTTATTTTTACTTTTTCTTTTTTTTTGAGACGGAGTCTTACTCTGTCACCCAAGCTGGAGTGCAGTGGCATGATCTCGGCTCACTGCAACCTCCGCCTCCTAGGTTTAAGCAATTCTCCTGCCTCAGCCTCTTGAGTAGCTGGGATTACAGGCGCATACCATGCTTAGCTAATTTTTGTATTTTTAGTAGAGATGGAGTTTCACCATGTTGGCTAGCCTGGTCTCGAACTCCTGACCTTGTGATCTGCCCACCTTAGCCTCCCAAAGTGCTGGGATTACAGGCATGAGCCCAGCCTTTTTCAAATTTTAGAGATAGGGTCTTGCTATGTTGTCCACACTGGTCTTGAATTCCTGGCCTCAGGTGATCCTCTTGCCTCAGCCTCCCAAAATGCTGGGATTACAGGTATGAGCCACCGCACCCAGCCCAGCTCCCAGCTTTTATCCTAATTTTCCTCTATGGATAATAAATTGGACCCCTTTGCACACAACACCCTGTCTTGCTCTGGGAGTGACCTCCAAACCGTAGAAAAGAAAGTTCACAGTCCAAACCAGTGGGTTTTCTCCTGGAATCCATGTCTCCTGGGGGTGAATAGCCCAAAGTCCATCAATGATAAGAATCATCTGGGGGCCCTGTTGAGAATAAAAATTCCTGGGCCCGTCCCAGGCCCCATGAATCAGACCCTCCAGGGAGCAGCCTGCAAGGCTGTATGTTGGATAAGAACTACAGGTGGCTGGCTGGGCGCGGTGGCTCACGCTTGTAATCCCAGCACTTTGGGAGGCCGAGGCAGGCGGATCACGAGGTCAGGAGATCGAGACCACGGTGAAACCCTGTCTCTACTAAAAATATAAAAAAAAATCAGCCGGGCGTGGTGGCGGGCGCCTGTAGTCCCAGCTACTCGGAGAGGCTGAGGCAGGAGAATGGCGTGAACCCGGGAGGCGGAGCTTGCAGTGAGCCGAGATCGCGCCACTGCACTCCAGCCTGGGCGGCAGAGCGAGACTCCGCCTCAAAAAAAAAAAAAAAAAAAGAAAAAAGAACTACAGGTGGCTGTTATCACCAGGGAAGTTAGGAAAACACTTTCAAGAGGTCAGTGGATAGGCTCCAGGAGTTTGAGTGCCACTTTTTGGGGGGTGTCCATAGCTTTAATCATATTATCAAAAGGGTCTGTGAACCAAAAAGGCCACCAAGAGACAGCATGGATGATAAAAACACGTACACATGTCCTTGATCTGATGAAACAGTCCACAGACAGCAGGCAGACCCTGTGTCTTCTTGACCACAGGCCCCTGCCGCCTAGCGTGGTACTGGCTTGGAGCAGGTGCCCGGTAAATGGTTGTCGAATGAATGAATGAGCACACGTTTGCCTTAGTGCACTAGTACAGACCTTATGTACACATCCACCCTGGGGGCAGGAGACAGCAGGTATCTGGATCGTTACAGTAAGGCACAGCCTATTTCTGTCTATTACTGAAAGGCTTCCTGGAGTAAGTGGCTCTGCCGCAACATTCTTTGGTGGTTTTAAACAAGTGTTACCTATTTTGGAATACCCTCAAAAAGAGACATTTCCCAGAAACTGTGCCTTTGTGATGCTATGGCCCTGCACCTACCCGGCTCCCCACCAAGAGTCACTGCCAGAGGCTGTGCCCATTGTGTAGCCCTGACCATCACCCCCCACCCCACAGGGCGTGAAGGAGTTCAAGTGCGAGGTGTGTGGCCGGGAGTTCACCCTACAGGCGAACATGAAGCGGCACATGCTGATCCACACCAGCGTCCGGCCCTACCAGTGCCACATCTGCTTCAAGACCTTTGTGCAGAAGCAGACCCTCAAGACCCACATGATTGTACACTCACCCGTGAAGCCATTCAAATGCAAGGTACCAGGCCGTCAGGCCCCGGGGCTGGGACCTCCCCAAGGGTGGCCTGGAATCAGCATGCCTGCAACAGCTGTGGCCCACCAAGCGCCGGCCTGGCCAGTGCGGGCAAGAGGAGCCCCGGCCGGGTGAAACTTAGCCTGGGCTTTGGGGGTTGGGAGGGCAGGTGGGGATTCAGATCCTGAAAACTGCTGAAGTTGGTTTTTTCTGAGAGCTGGGGAGGGAGTGAAGGTCATGGTGCAGGCACAGAGAAAGGACCCCAGCCTGAGGGCTCAGTGCAGCTCGAGATCCAAGCCCTGGGTTTCTGATAACTCCAGCTCAGAGAAAGTGGGGCAGACCTGGCCGGGCGCGGTGGCTCACGCCTGTAATCCCAGCATTTTGGGAGGCCGAGGCAGGTGGATCACAAGGTCAGGAGATCGAGACCACCCTGGCTAACACAGTGAAACCCCGTCTCTACTAAAAACACAAAAAATTAGCTGGGCGTGGTGGCGGGCGCCTGTAGTCCCAGCTGAGGCAGGAAAATGGCGTGAACCCAGGAGGCGGAGCTTGCAGTGAGCTGAGATTGCGCCACTGTACTCCAGCCTGGGCGACAGAGTGAGACTCCGTCTCAAAAAAAAGAAAAGAAAGTGGGGCAGACCCACAGGAGCAGTGACCCGCAATGGATGGCTTGTGTCCCTGTCTCTCGGGTGTCTGGGGTCACATGGAAAAGCATAAAGAGAGAACTGTCCATAAAGAACAGGATTCTGGGCCAGGCATGGTGGTGCATGCCTGTAATCCCAGCATTTTGGGAAGCTGAAGTGGGTGGATCATTTGAGGTAAGGAGTTCGAGACCAGCCTAGCCAGTGTGGTGAAACCCCTTCTCTACTAAACATACAAAAAATTAGCCGGGCGTGGTGGCACGTGCCTATAGTCCCAGCTACTCGGGAGGCTAAGGCAGGAGAATCACTTGAACCCAGGAGGCAGAAGTTGCAGTGAGCCGAGATCACGCCACTGCACTCCAGCCTGGGCGACAGAGTGAGAGTCTGTCTCAAAAAAAAAAAAAAAAAAAAAAAAGGATTCTGCCCAGCCATAGAGGTGGGAGTGGGCTGGGGTCCAGGGAAAGCAGGTTCCCCACAGGCTCAGGACACCGGGTTGATGTGTTCTAGGTGTGTGGGAAGTCCTTCAACCGCATGTACAACCTGCTGGGCCACATGCATCTGCACGCGGGCAGCAAGCCCTTCAAGTGCCCCTACTGCTCCAGCAAGTTTAATCTCAAGGGCAACCTGAGCCGGCACATGAAGGTCAAGCATGGCGTCATGGACATCGGCCTGGACAGCCAAGGTGGGTGGGCCAAGCGCAATGGACAGAGCAGGAATGATACGAACATGGCGCACTCAGGAGCCTCCTGCCCAGTTAGAGGAGTGGGGAGGCTGGCCAAGGCTGAGACTTCATTGGGGTGGGCTCAGGTCTGGAGAGGGGGGGACCCTGGAGGGCCATGATGACAATAACGATGGGATATTTATGTCTTCTTCAAAGGACTTAAATGAGCTCACGTAAACAATATAATAAAAATCATAACTAACATTTATTGAGTGCTAACTGTGTGCCAGGCCTTTATTAACTCATGTGATCCTCAAAGCGAAGTTGGCTCTGTTAGTATCATCATTTTACAGCTGCAGAAACTGAAGAACAGAGAAGTTAGGTAGCTCATGCAAGATGACAACACAGCAGGAGGTGATAGACACTTTCGTTTGTTACCGTGAGATAATATTTCAAATAAGTAGATGGGAAAGAAAGTTAAAAAGGGGAAAAAATGGCAGCTGGAAAGATAAGGGAGAGCCAGATGAGGTCCCAACTCCAAGTACACCATGGGAGGTCCTAGGGAAGGGACATGCAGAGGGGAGATCTGAGCTTCCCGGCAACCAAGGCAAAAAAGTGTCAATCAGTCACACTCTTCACAAGTGCCTGCCAGAGACTATAACCCACGTACTCATGAAACGGCCAGACAGTCCTGATGTTAAGATCTGGGAGAAATTTTAGGAGAGGATTCTACGCCTCAGCACTTCATAGAAGTTTCGGAGGCTGTCAGAAAACATCCCAAGTGTTAGCGGTAGCCTTTGCCTCCAGCAGTGGTCAGTACTTAAAGCATTTCTGTTGGGTGACAGCAAAGCTGTTAGCCTTTCTGGCCTCATGGTGGGGAGGGACTGCTGTGGAGACTCCACAGGAAGGAGGGAGCCAACAGCGCTACAGAGAGACTCCTTCTACAGTTTGGAGCTATTTCTGGTGCTCTGGCTGGGCATGATGGCTCACACCTATAATCCTGGCACTTTGGGAGGCTGAGGCAGGAGGATCACTTAAGGCCAGGAGTTTGATACCAAACCAGGCAACATAGTGAGACCTGGTCTCTACAAAAATATTTTTAAATTATCTGGGTGTGGTGGCGTGTGCCTATAATCTCAGCTACTTGGGAGTCTAGGGCAGGAAGATCACTTGAGTCCATGAGTTCAAGGCTGCAGTAAACTGTGATCGGACCACAGCACTCCAGCCTGGGTGGCAAAGCAAGACCCTATCGCCAAATAATAATAAAGAAATTCTGGTGTGCCTCTGAGTCACACCAGCTGGGCACATGCCTTGGCAGTAACCAGGTGAGCTGACTTGCCACGTGGGATTATTTACTGGAACGCAGTCAGGCATGCGGGGACAGCTGCAGTAGCCTTAACTCTGGTTTTGGAACAGCTGACCAGTGAATGGCCTGGATTTTCTGGCAGAAACAGGTATCTCAGTTGTTTTGTTTTGTTTTTCAGTTGTCTATTAAGGTTGCTTCCAGTAGATGAGAATGAAACCCCGTCAGCTGCTCTTGGTAGCTCCTTGCTACTCAAAATGTGGTAGGAGGATGAGCAGCGTCGGCCCCACCTGGGATCTTGCTGGCCTCTCAGCTCCACCCACACCTGCTGAGTCAGACTCTACACTTCAAAAAGATCTCTGGGCCATTTGTTGCACAGTCAAGTTTGAGACCCACTAGACCAGACTAGTGCCTCAGAGTCTCCTGCAGGGCTTTGTTGAAACAAAGTGCTGGCCCCACCCCTAGAGTTTCTGATTCAGTAGATCTGGGGTGGGGTCTGAGACGCTGCCTTTCCCACAGGTTCCCAGTTCTTAGCAAAGGGGCCGCTGGTTCAGGGATCTCACGTTGAGAACCTTTGATCCAGACTGCAGAGGGCTGGCTGGCAAATCAGCTGCATGTTGGGAGTCACCTGAGGAATGTTTTAAATGCTAATGCCTGAGTTTGGACCTGAGGTTCAAATATAAGTGATCTGGAATGTGGCCTGGGATCAGGATTTTTGTAAAGCTCTTTGGGTGATTCCATGTGTGCAGTAGATTTTGAGAGCTGTATTCTAGTGGATCTGCCCTGTTGCTAACCCACCAGAAGGAACCAGAGCAGAACATGCCCTTTTGGAAATAACTGGGACCATGAAGAGACTGTCAAATGTTACAGCTCTTTTAGAATTTGTTAGGCTGGGTGTACTGACTCACACCTGTAATCCCAACACTTTGGGAGGCCAAGGTGGGCAGATCACCTGAGGTTGGGAGTTCGAGACCAGCCTGGCTAACATGATGAAACCTCGTCTCTACTAAAAATACGAAAATTAGCTGGGCGTGTTGGCACATGCGTGTAACCCCCAGCTACTCGGAAGGCTGAGGCAGGAGAATCACTTGAACCTGGGAGGCGGAGGTTGCAGTGAGCCGAGATCGTGTCACTGCATTCCAGCCTGGGTGACAGAGTGAGACTTTGACTCAAAAAAAAAAAAAAAAAAAAAAGAATTTGTTTAGCAGGTTTTTGTTTTTACCAGAAATCGCCCCACCCCCACCCCACCGCCCAAAGATTTTTTAAAAAGACTGTCCCTGTACACCTTGTTCCTAGGGGTGGTTAAGGCACAACCTCTTTCTATATGAGCTCAGTCACCAGGGATGCTTACAATTGCTCTATTCCTGGCTGTACCCGATGACAGAATGAAGCGATTGGCGCTGGAACAACTGGGCTCCAGGTCCCCACCTCCCACATAGAGTCCTGGTCTGGGAAGCCCAGGCTTGATGCGTATGCAGAAGGAAGGCAGCATACATTCTAGACAGAACGATCTAGTAACTATGGGGCTGTCATTTGGGGAGGTGGATCAATGTCCTTATAAAAAATGCTACAGACTATTCTCTGGGGCCCACAGGACAGGACCAATAGACTTGATAAACATAATGGGGACGGTGTACAGAGATCCACAAGTAGAAATTTTCCCAAGGTGCTTTATTTAGCTTATTTTTAAAACAGCTGTGTAACATGAGGGTGTGGCACTAGGACTGAGGGAAGAAACAGCCCAAATCTATAAGATATGGGTCAAGTGACCTTGTTTTATAAAGTCCGGAAGACTCACAGTGTGTAGATGCTACAGGCACAAGTAACAGATGCCCATTCAGACTGGCCTAAACAATAAGGAAATCGATTAAGAAATGGCCCAAGGCCAGGTGTGGTAGCGCACACCTTTCGTCCCAGCTACTCGGGAGGCTGAGTTGGGAGGATCATTTTGAGTTTGAGGCTGCAGTGAGCCATGATTGCACCACTGCACTCCAGCCTTGGCAGCAGGGCAAGACCTTGTCAAAAAAAAAAAGAAATGGGGCCAGGTGCAGTGGCTCACGCCTATAATCCCAGCACTTTGAGAGGCCGAGGCAGGCGGAGCACCTGAGATTGGGAGTTCGAGACCAGCCTGACCAACATGGAGAAGCCCCGTCTCTACTAAAAATACAAAAAAAAATAGCCAGGTATGGTGGCGGGTGCCTGTAATCTCAGCTACTCGGGAGGCTGAGGCAGGAGAATCGCTTGACCCCGGGAGGCAGAGGTTGTGATGAGCCAAGATTGCACCATTGCACTCCAGCCTGGGCAACAAGAGCGAAACTCAGTTTCAAAAGACAAAGAAAAGAAATGGTTCAAAGTCTAGGCCCTCTTCAGAGCTGGCTGATTCAGCTTGCCAACAGTGACATCAGGGTGAGGCTTCCTCTGTCCACAGCATTAGCTGCGAATATCCTCATGGTCACAAGATAGCTGCCAATGGCCGTCAGGGTGTGTGCTTCCTTGTTCACATCCAGTGGAAGAGTGACAGCCTGCTCCCCTTAACTCTCTGACACCAATGAGAAGGTGCTAAGAACTTACTAGTAGGCCTTTCCTCATGACCCACTCAACAGGATTGGGTCACATGCCTATTCCTGAACCACTAATTGGGAAGGGATGGGATTACTCTTAGACCAGTGGTTCTCGACTGAGCGTGAGTTTGTCTTCCAGGTCACATTTGGCCATGTTTGGAGACATTTATGGTTGTCACAACTGGGGTGATGCTACTGGCATCTCATGGGTAGAGGCCAGGGATGCTGTTAAACATACTACAATGCACAAGACAGCCCCACAGCAAAGAATTATGGCCCTAAGTGCCAAGGTTGAGAAAGCCTGCCTTAGATCTGTCAGGGCTGCCCCTAGCCTGGGGTCTGTTTCCCCCAAAACATACATATCTCCGCGGACAGGGCCAGAATGCACTTTGGGGGCCAGCCACAGCCCCTGCCAGCCTCCCAGGTCCCCCAGATCCTACCCTGGGCTTCCCCTGTAAGAGCTTTATAATGAGATTTCAATTTTATAAAATTACAAGGGGCCTCTTTAAGAGTTTTTGCCTGAGGCCGGGCGCAGTGGCTCACGCTTGTAATCCCAGCACTTTGGGAGGCCGAGGCGGGTGGATCACGAGGTCAGGAGATCGAGACCATGGTGAAACCCCATCTCTACTAAAAATACAAAAAAATTAGCCGGGCGTGGTGGCGGGCGCCTGTAGTCCCAGCTACTCGGAGAGGCTGAGGCAGGAGAATGGAGTGAACCCGGGAGGCGGAGCTTGCAGTGAGCCGAGATTGCGCCACTGCACTCCAGCCTGGGCGACAGAGTGAGACTCCATCTCAAAAAAAAAAAAAAAAAAAAGAGTTTTTGCCTGATATATCTTTATGAACTTACCCTGAGTGTTTGTCTGTCCCTAGAGAGCCAGCCCCAAGGATGCCAATGGCTAGGACCGATAGAAAAGCACAGATGCTGGCAGGAGGCCAGAGGAGGAACAGCACCCTCCAGCAGTTTGAGGCAGAGCAGCACAGTGGCTCAGAACAACAGCATGTGCTGGGTGACCTTTGGCAAATTGATTCACCTCTCTAAACCTCAGCCTTTTGAGCTGCTAAATGGGGTTGTTGTGATTGTTGGATGAGGCGAGGCCTGTGAAGTGGCTGGCATGCAGCAGGTACTGGTAAGTGTCGCAAAGGTGATGTCATGCAGGCAGCTTCCCGTGGCCAATGAGAAACACTGCAGAGAAGGAATAGGTAGGGCTTAGTGACTTTGACGGGTCAGTGGAGGAATGACCCAAAGAAGACTTCAAGGCCAGGCCTGCAGTTCTCCACCACAAGGGCCCTCACTGATAGCATCCACTCCCCCACACTCAGCTTTGGGGCCTAGGTCTGGTGACCCAGCTAGAAGCCACAGGACCCTGAGGCGTCCGAGGGTGGGAAGGCTGAGAGGCAGCTGAGACTCCTGGAGGCCGTGACTGGGAAGCCCTCTCTTTAGAAAGGCCATCAGCTTCCTGCGTGGGGGTGACTGGCTCCTCCCGAGACGGCAGCCAGGTCTGACTGTGCCCCTCTCTTACAGACCCCATGATGGAGCTGACAGGCACTGACCCTTCAGAGCTCGACGGCCAGCAGGAGATGGAGGACTTCGAGGAGAACGCCTACAGCTACGCGAGCGTGGACAGCAGCGCCGAGGCCAGTGTCCTCACTGAACAGGCCATGAAAGAGATGGCCTACTACAACGTACTATAGCGCAAGCTGCGCCACCCTAACGGGGGCCGGGGGGCCAGGGCATGGGGGTGAGACCCATGGGCTGCAGGCTGCACCTCCTGCAGCCGAGAAACAAGCTACTGCCCCACTGTTCTGAGCCCTCCCTCCCCGAGTCATTTGCACCACTAGGGACCTTTAGACCAAATGGAGACTGTACTACTGGCCCCGGCTGTGAGCCAGCACAGGCCCAGGCATCCCAGCAAGGGAAGGAGAACACACAAGGCCCAGATCTGGGTCTCTCTGGCCTGCTTCCGTGGGGAGTGGGAGAAGTGGGGCCACTGGGGACAGGTCACAAGGGCACAGGCCCTCGGGGTCTCTCCAGGCCCAGCAGAGCTCTTCAGGGGTCTTGACACTGGAAGAAGAGACCACTTGAGCCATGTCTTTTTTGCGGGCATCTCCGGCCTCTAAGGATGTCTGGGCTCCCCTCTGGCCAGTACTGCCCACCCCTACCTTCTCCAGGCCCCCTTCCCCGCCCTGTTGATGGACCGCCAGGCAGGGCACTCTGCCTTCTACCTCCCGGGGTCTCCCATGCGCTCCTCAAGCCAGGCGTGCATGTGGCCCTGGCCCTGGCCTGCAGGACAGCTGGGGGGAGCCTAGCCCCAGAAGACCCCTGTCCTACATCCCTTTCTGGAAGTGGATGTCCCTAAAGTGGATTGCAACACATGTCATCCACTTCGGCCCTAGCTGGAGCGCCTCACCAGGGGGCCCCCACTAGCAACAAAGCCAGGACAGGCCCCGCGTCAGGCACACACTAACAAAACCAGAAGCATGGGGCAGGGCAGGGCAGAGTGAGGGCACCATGGGGGACCAAGAAGGGCTGTCCTTGGGGGAGGCCCAGGACCACCTGTCGGGGAGGGGGACTGCAGTCATTTCTTATTCCTCAGTGTCCACCTCGCGACGGGGATAGCCACAAGTCAGCAGCTCCCCGGAAAGAGCAACGTATTTAAAAAAGGCAAGTGACGCCCACAGGGGGAAATCAAGGGTTTTTTTTTGAGCAAAGGGGGTCTTCTGAAGGTAAATTATTATTTTTTTCTTTCCAACTGTGTGTCACCTATGACCTTTTCTGATGGAGATGCATTTTCTTTTTCCAAGCGTAGCTTCCTCGTGTGCTGTGCGTGCTTCCTACCTACCCACCCCGAGCAGCCTGGCCGGGCAGGACTGGGGCTCCATGGGGACTGTCATCCTGGCCCTGGAGGTGCAGCCGCTGGCAGCAGCCTCAGCAGGCTGGGGTGGGAGGCAGGAGAAGGCAGAGCTGGGAAGCCCTCCACCCCTGCCTGGCTCCTGCAGTCGCTGACTTGCTCCGTCCCATGTCCCATCCTCGGCTGTCAGGGCTACTGACTCTGCTCAGCCAACAGCTAGCTCCCTCGCTCACCTGCTCTCTTCCCCTCTGTTCCCATGCCAGCTCCTGCCCCTGGAACCAGAAACGACAGGCCCAGGGCAGTGAAATACCATATTCAGGAACTCTAGGGCACCCGGACCCCCGCTCACTCGCCTCCTGAGGCCTCAGTGGGGAGGGGCAAGCAGGGGTCTTCCCCAAAGGCACAGATGAAGCCACTAGCTTCAGCCTAGAAACCCGGAGAAGGGAACAGCCTGGGGTGGGAGGAACCAGTCTGCAGCACAGCCACCCCCAAGGCTGGATCCTTAAGTGAAGGACCAAGCCAGGCCTCAGGGTGACTGTGATCAGGACTGAGGGGTAGACAAGGTGGCCCAAGTATGGCTTCCAGACCCCGAAGCCCCACGACCTCCTAGGTGCCCGCCATGATGACCCTCAGGTGGCAGTGACCCCGTCACTGTATAAGACATTTTCTCCTGCTGAGCAGAAGGCATCATCCCCTGCAACTACCTCTTCCCACGTCTTTCTCCCCTGGTACCAAAAAGAACCCTGTACCTCCTCCTCCTCCTCCCTCCTGCCAGTGCAGTGGCCTTGGTCTTGGAAGCTGAAGGGAGAAGGTCTGGCCCCCAGGGTGGGGCTCTCCTTTCCCTCCCCGAGCCCCGCCGTCAGCACTGGCCCTCTGTGAGGTTCGATACTTGAAAGCCCCCTGCCCTGTGCCTTGGACCTGGGCAAAGCTAGGAGGAGGAAACAGCACAACTCACAGTTTGAGCTGGAGGGTGGTCTCGGCAAGGCTCCTGTCTGCACCCCTCCCTAACCTTCTCAAAAGAGGTGCACGGCCTCTCGGGTGACTTGGAAACTCCTGGACAAATTCCATTCTAACTAACTTATTTTGACATGTATACAAACCAACTGTTTAGAGATTCCACTTGTGCAAAGCCCTACTGTGTTTTTATGTTCCTGTTTAAAAGAGAAGTTTACTTAGCAATAATTATAAATAAATGAATATTCTTTAGTGAGGTGACTGCAAATGCTTCTTTCCCCAGCTCTTGGGGACCTGGCCCTCACTGCCAGTGGGAACTCCCAGCAAAACTTCCCAGCCCCACACAGCAGGGCTGCACTCTCCAGGGCCCTGGGCAGCCATCCTCTGCACTGGAATGGCCACCTGCAGGGCCAGGCGCCTACAGCCAGCTGCCCCGGGCCCAAGAGAGTCGTGTGGGCCAAGGCCCCTGTATTCCCACCACTTGCAGAGAAAAGCTGCTTCCCCCCCACACCCACCAACATGGCTTCAGGAAAGAAGCCAGCTCCCGATGCCAGGCTGGACTTCAGAGGCTGCATTCTGCAGAGCTGCCAGCCCTGTGCTGGTGACAGGCAAGAAGAGGCAGGAAGCCTTGAGCTTCCTCCCAGGGGCTGGGCCTGCTGGAGCAAGCAGTCTACATTTCTTCTTATAGCCCTGAGAGTTTCAGGGCATTACTCAGGAAAAGGAAGCGGGGGGTCACCAGTGTGGGTGGAGGGCTAGAGCCCTTCCAAAGCCACTCAGTCTACTGCAATGGTCAGGTTTCAGGAGACATAGGAGTCCCCCCAGTATTTAGGAAAGGGACTTTGTAAGATGGGGTTTTGAGAGATGGGGTCTCACTCTGTTACCCAGGCTGGAGTGCAGTGGTGCAATCATAGCTCACTACAGCCTCAAACTCCCGGGCTCAAGTGATCCTCCCACCTTGGCCTCCCAAAGTGCTGGGACTGTAGGCATGAGCCACCACACCTGGCCAGGACTTTATAAAGATTATACAACTCTTCTCCAGGACATTTTAACACCAAAAAGTAGAAGCTTTGCAGAACTTACTACGCAGAGGACAGTCCTTTTGATTATATGTAGCTTTAGAGCAACTTTTATTTTTCCTTTTTTACATGGGGCTAAAGAACTTGCATAGAGCAATTTTTTTTTTTTTTTTTTTTTTTTTTTTGAGACAGAGTCTTGCTCCATCACCCAGGCTAGAGTGCAGTGGTGCAATCTCGGCTCACTGCAACTTCTGCCTCCCAGGTTCAAGCCATTTTCCTGCCTCAGCCTCCCGAGTAGCTGGGACTACAGGTGCGCATCACCACGCCTGGCTAATTTTTGTATTTTGAGTAGAGATGGGGTTTCACCATGTTGGCCAGGCTGGTCTCGAACTCCTGGCCTCAAGTGATCCACCCACCTCAGCCTCCCAAAGTACTGGGATTACAGGCGTGCGCCACTGTGCCCAGCTGATAACAATTTTTCACAAGCTTACTTTTCTCGTTTTGCCAGTGCATGGTGAAAGTGAACCCAAGCTTGGGGACCGCAGGCCTAGACAATGCGGGGCCCTCGTTCACACACACCCAAGCCCCGCCAAACTCAGGCAGCCTTGGAAAGGAGATGTGTAAGGCAGGTGTGGGTAGGACCTGTTTTTAGTACCTAGAAAAAGACTAAGAAAGTGGTCTAGAGATGTTTAGAAGGTTAAAAGCAACGAAGAAAAAAATCAATGACAACCTATCAGGAACTGATTGACTCTCAGAATGGAAAACTGGACACAGAAACTGGATCATGCTAGAAAATTCCAGGGAACCCACAGGCCTGTGCCCTCAGTGTCCGAGAGCTCCGCAGTGGGCCCCTGTGGAAGGCGGGATCCCAGGGCTGCCTGGTCCCTTCCCCGCGGTGGCAGCCCCTTCCTGAGGTGCTCTGGTCTGCCCCAGGGGAACCTGCCAGCTCTAGCAGGGCCTCTGCCTCAGGGTCCCACCACCTCCTCCCCTCAGGGACAAACACAGCAGACAGTTTTGTGAAGAGCTTTTTAGTAGCTAAATATGGCACCATGTGTTCCAAGGGCAATATAAATTACAGTATGCAAAACATACTGACTGGCTGAGGTAAAACACACTGCTCCTGCCTCACGTCACCATGAGGGGAAACACACATATGCTTTAAAAACATCTCGCTTATAAAAAAACATCCCCTAGAAAGGCCTCCAGAGAGGGGCTGTGAGGCTCACCCTCTGCCGCGCTCAGGAGGACCCACCGGCTCGGCCCTGGCCCATCCACTGCAGCCATGGGTGGCGCCTCCCCCTACTGCCTGCCCAGGGCTCTGTCCAGGTTGCTCTTGATGGTGTCGAGGAAGTCTGTGGTGTTCAGGAAGTGCTCGTTCAGCTTCACACTGCAGAGAGAGCGCCACTCACATCAGGGGCGGCTCCAGGCCTTGCCAAGGCCATCAGCCAGGCCCTTCCAGGGAACAGCCTGAGCTTGGGCATCAGAACAGCCATCTCCTGCCACCCAGGCTACAGGCCAGAGGCCAGCTATAGCCCACTGCCATGAGGCCACAGAGATTCGGCAGGCACCCGCAGGGTCTGTCTTTCCAGGTAACTGCTCTCCTGAGAGCTGGGAGAGGGGTGTGGGCAGGGTCAGAAGGAGCTCTGAGTAGCCAGCCTCAGGGATGGGGAGGAACTCACTAGACCTGGTCTGCAGAGGCTGGCCTGAGCAGTCTCTCAGGGCTGTGGACATGTCCTGCCCCAGGCCCCCTGGCAGCTAAGCTGACTCATGAGGGGGACTTTAGGAGGGGTCCCCTGGCTTCCTCCCACATGGCCCCAGGGTCTGCCCGCCACCCCAGGCCACGCACTTGCTGAGGCCGTGAATGCAGCCCGCCAGGTCCTTGGTCATGGCTCCACTCTCCACCGTCTCCACGCACACCTTCTCCAGCGTCTGGGCAAACCTACGGGGATGGGGCAGAATGAGACCCCACCTGTGCAAGGGCAGGACCCAGAGCCTGTCCCGGGCAGCTCCGGCCTCTCCCTCTGTGCTCACCTGATGAGGTCTTGGTTCCCATCTAGCTTCCCCCGGTGCTCCAGGCCACGTGTCCAGGCAAAGATACTGGCGATGGGGTTGGTGCTGGTGGGCCGGCCCTGGGGACGGGGGTTGCAGGGGGATCAAGAGCCGAGCCAGCTAGTGAGGAGGCTGCCCAGATACAGCTGCCCGCCCCTGGACTGGCAGGTCAGACTCGTCTTTCTAGCCCTCAGCCCAGTGGGCTTTGGGCCCCTGGGGTAGAGGGGCATTTGTGAGGCCCCATGCCCTGCACTCACCTTCTGGTGTTCCCGATAGTGGCGGGTGACGGTCCCATGAGCGGCCTCAGCCTCAATCGTCTTCCCATCAGGGCAGACCAGGACGGACGTCATCAGGCCAAGGGAGCCAAAGCCTGGAGGGCAGAAAGCCTTCCTCTCAGGGCCTCGCCTCTCTTGGGGCCACCCAGCTGAGCCCTGCTGCCCTCTACAACCCAATACTGTAGCTGTCATAGTTTGTGGCTCTACTCAGCCTCCCCCAACTGCAACTGGGAGGACAGGGACCGTTCCAGGCCTCTCCACCCTGCTGTGGGTCTCCAGGGCCCGGCACAAGGCTGGAGGGCACTGGAGGGTGGCTATCACCAGCACATTAACATCCATCTGTGTCACCAGCTCCGGGCGCCCCACAGCCTGTAGCCCACAGGGCCCAAGACCCCACAGAGTCCTGTGGTCCCCCACAGCCTGCCACCCAGCCTGGCTCATGACCCGGAGGCACATTCAAGGAGAACGATAAAGCTGTGGTCAGCTATTTCCCAACAATCACTTTTGCAGCTGCTCTCTCAGGACACTTTCAAGCTTTTTGATTAATTTCTGAATGTTCCCAAATCCACGTGTCAGCTCCAGCAAATTTTCTAACGTCAAGGACTCCAGGGCTTCAAAGGCACCCCCATGACACCAAAATAAGGACTGAAGAAAGAAAACGTGGACAGCATCTACAGGAAAATGCTTTATCTACAAATTCTAGGCATTCTGGCTGTGAGCAATCCCTTCTCCATTTTACCTGCACCTTCACGCCATTCTTTAGACACTTAAGGTTAATTTTCATGCCTCTGCCTCATCTGCTATGACGTTTCATCCTTCTATCCTAGATGGGAATTGTTCTGGTGAGAGGATCCCCGCTGAACTTTCCAAAGTAAAGCCAAAGGTTTACGCAAAGTAACAAGACTCTGCTTTCCATCAGAACCTGTCCTGGGCTTCCCTTTTCCCCGTACCAGGAGCTGCCCTGGTAAGCTTAGGTTTCTCTTTCACTCTCTATGTCCTGCCTGTTTCCCACGCCTACCACCTTTCCTGCTCTTGTTCCCAACACAATTCGCCCATTTCTCGCTGTTCTTCTCTAATGGTCTCACCTATACTTTTTTTTTTTTTTTTGGAGATGGAGTTTCACCCTTGTTGCCCAGGCTGGAGTGCAATGGCGCAATCTCGGCTCACTGCAACCTCTACCTCCTGGGTTCAAGAGATTCTCCTGCCTCAGCCTCTCAAGTAGCTGGGATTACAGGTGCCCACCACGGCGCCCGCCTCCATGCCTGGCTAATTTTTTTTGCATTTTTAGTAGAGACGGAGTTTCGCCATGTTGGCCACGCTGGTCTCAAACTCCTGACCTCATCACCTATACTTTTTACTGCAATCTGATTTGTCTTTTAGGACACCCTAGGGCTTGGGGGTTTGCAAGCTTCCCCGACATTCTCTTCCATCCATTAGGTTCGCTATGCAAAATGCATTCGCTGTAGTTTAAAGAACCTCCGGTCCTGCCTGATCCCATTTTCCTACTGGAACCAAAGAGTTATGAGGCTCCATCATGGACTGGAGCAACCTTAGGGCTGACAACCTAGCCCTGGAATTCCTGTGCCCTCCTTTCTCTCTAAGAGCAGCCTCAGTAATACACCAGTCCAAACCTAATTTGTAATCCTCTCTCACTCAGACGCCAGGGAGCTCCTGCCCCCTGCTGTCTACAGAGGACCCTGCAGTGAGTCCTGCTGCTCCACTAGAGTTTTCTACCAAAAGGGTCTGAAAATCCCTCCAGCCAGAGAAGACCAACAGTCCACCCCCACAGGGAGCAGCGACCTCCCAGCATACCCTGGGCCAGGATGTCTGACTGCACATCTCCGTCATAGTTCTTGCAGGCCCACACAAAGCCACCCGAAGACTTGAGGACCTGAGCCACCATGTCATCAATGAGCCGGTGCTCATACCAGATCTTATTCTTGTCGAAGTCGGTCTTATAGTGCCTGGGAGTAAAAAGGTCTGTTATGGGGAGAGGGCAGAAGGCTGACAGGTTGGGGATCCGTCCCTGAGCCTTGAAGCTGAGCCAAATGCACTCTAATAGCGACCTTCCCAGGGTAGGATGGGAATAGCATGGGGGGAAGAAAGGCCACAGAGTACATGGATGAGGCTTTACTTGTCAAAGATCTCCTGGAAGATGTCCTTGAAACGCCCATCGTAGGCTTTCAGTATGGTGTTCTTGGTGCTCATGTACAGCGGCCATTTCTTCTGGATGGCATACTGGAAGCAGCTGTGCGCAAAACCCGAGATGGACTGCAGGGGGAGAGACAGGGCCCTGGCGTGGTGCCCTAGCCTGGCGATTGCCGGCAACCTCTCACCTCCCAGGGCAAGGCCCAGATCTCCAGGAACCGTACCCCGCCGCCCACACGACTGTTTTAACACCAGCCTCCGTGCAGTGAACACGATGTTTTCGCTGGCCCAGCCTCTCCCTCTCAACTTCCCAGGGGCAAGAGGCCCCTCAACTTTGCTTTGGAAAGCACCGCCTTTTCCCCAGTTCTTAGACTATGTGGCTGGGGCAGGGCTAATTCCCAGGCCTAGCCCTGGGGTTGACAGTGTGTCCCTGGCTTATCCAATCAGAAGCCTTTCTCCCCGGGGCCTCTGTGATTGGCTCAGAGGTGGTCATGTGACTCAGCCTGGCATTGGAGCTGGAACTGGGGGTAAAGAGGCATTCTCTTCTGATAGGGTAGCCAAGCAGGCAGGAGTACGCCTGGAGCTGTTCATGGCCATTTCTTTTCTTTTTTTTTTTTTTTTTCAAGAGATAGGGTCTCACTGTTGCCCAGGCTGGTCTCAAACTTCCGGTGTCAAGCAATCCTGCCTTGGCCTCCCAAAGTGCTGGGATTACAAGTGTGAGCCACCATGCCCAGCCCTGGTGGCCATTTCTGCCTCTCTGTGGCCTAAGAGAGGCCATTACAGAAGAAAGGAAAGCCAAGAGACAGGGAGGAAGAGACAAGCTGGGAGAGGAGGGGCCCAGGATGCCCGAGCCAGCCTCACCTCATCGGTGTTGTACATGCCCATGCCCACGCCGCCTGCGGGGAAGTTGTACACTTCCCACTCCTTGACACCGCTGCCATCTTTTGGGGTGAAGACCATTTTGAACGTGCCGGCCCGGTCTGCCACAAAGTCTGTGGCCTTGTACTGCAGAGACAAGAGGATGGCTAGGCCAGGAGCTCCAGTCGGGGGGTGCCCAGGTCAGTGGATCCCCTCCCCAACCCTGGCCTACCTGGTCGCCATGGGCATGCCTGCCAATGGTGATGGGCTTGGTCCAGCCAGGGACTAGGCGTGGGATGTTTTTGCAGATGATGGGCTCCCGGAAGACAGTCCCCCCCAGGATGTTCCGGATAGTTCCATTGGGACTTTTCCACATCTTCTTCAGCTTGAACTCTGTGAGGACAGAGGTAATAGTGGTCCCACTGCAGCCGCCACCTTTCAACCAAAATTTGAACCCCAAGCAACAACACAGCCAGACGGGGGTCCTAAAATTCTTCATGAGGGGGGCAGTAGAATCTAGAGTGCAAATGTGTGGGCTCGGGAGTCTGCCAATTTTTTTTTTTTTTTTTTTTTTGAGACGGAGCTTTGCTCCTATTGCCCAGGCTGGAGTGCAATGGTGCGATCTCGGCTCACCACAACCTCCGCCTCCTGGGTTCAAGCGGTTCTCCTGCTTCAGCCTCCCGAGCAGCTCGGATTACAGGCATGTGACACCACACCCGGCTAATTCTGTATTTTTAGGAGAGATGGGGTTTCTCCATGTTGGTCAGGCTGGTCTCGAACTCCCAACCTCAGGTGATCTGCCTGCCTCGGCCTCCCAAAGTGCTGGGATCACAGGTGTGAGCCACCACGCCCGGCAAGTCTGCCAGTTTTAACGGTGAAGCTTACAAAAGTGGCTCAACCAAAGCTGTAAAAAAAAAATTACTGGAAAAATAACTAGCCTAAGTGTCGTCGTGAGGACTAAATGAGCTCGTGTGTAAAGGGCCTAGAACGGTGCCCGGTCCATGCTGAGTGCGCTGTTGGCCATTATGATTCCCACATCACACATGCAGGGAGTAGTCCGGGGGAAGGGCTTGTCTAAGGAAACCTGACAACACACTGCCCACTCCACATGCTCCGGTCCTGGCCCCAATGTCGCCCCAGTTCCTAAGGCTGTGACCCTCTCCTGCCTTGTCCGTAAATGGGGATACGTAACTCCCAGGGTTCAGGTGAAATGAAGAGCTCAGCACTCAAATGATCCCAGTGCTGTGGGCCAGGCATGACCTGCAGGACAGGGGCAGGCCTGGGGAGTTTGCAGATGTATCTCGAGTACTTCCCGCCAGCTCCCTCCGACTGTGGAAGGTAGGAAGAGAGAGCTCAGAAAACTCCTCAACCATCCTTTCTCGAATTATCCAAACCTGGCCCCTCTGCACACACACTGCTTTCACTTCATGGACCCCTCAAGAGTGGCCCCAACAGCCAAGGACCAGGAGCCAGTCCAGGCCTGGTAGGGGCAGCTCTCAGTGACCCTGCATGACCATGGGGACAGAGGTAGACCTGCAAGGCCAAGCCAGTGGCAGGAGGGCAATAGCGATGTTCCCCAGAGGCTGCTGAGGCTCTGAAGGACACAGGCCTTACTCACAGCCCTCCTCTGCACAATCTCTCTGCAAACCTGCCTGTAAGACTGTCCACGCCAGAATGGACTACTGCCCAAAGAAGCCATCCTTACTGTGACCACATCAGCATTACCTTCCTCCTCCTCCTCCTCAGCCCTGTCACCGATGACATCTACCACTGTCAGAGCCAGAGTGCAGCAGAAACACCACTGGCCTGGGAGATGGAAGACGTGGATTCTGTTCTCAGCTCTGCTGTGCCCTAACCGTGGAACCTGAGGCCAGCTCTGCCCCAGCCTCATCAAAGGTGACCTCTGAGGCCCCACTGCCCACCAGGCACACATAGGGAGACTGGCCTCCGGTGCAGTTGGCCTCAGGAAAGCCCCAGCTCCGGAGCCTCCCAACCTCCCGGTCCCGAAATGAGTGACATGGCCAACTGCCCCACCCCAAGTCTGGGAGAGGCCGGGGGGAGAAGCCTGTGACCCTCCCTGGCCCGCCCACCTCCACACCCTCGCACCTTCCACACGGGCCTCATCAGGGGTGATGGTGGCACACTTGACAGCCACACTGTACTTCTGGGTGGCCAGTGCAGAGTCAATGGTGACCTGGTCATCGGTCTGGTCACGGTTTGGGAGCCCGAGGTCAAAATACTTTAGCTGGATGTCCACGTGGGGCAGGATGAGCTGGGGACAGAGGGCCAGAGCAAGGCGTCACCCCAGTGACTCAGGGACATGACAACAAAGGGCAGAATAAGAAGTCTGCAGGCCACGGCAGGGGACAGTCAGTCAGAACAGGGATGAGTGAAGGCCAGTGGAGGGGCGCAGCAGAAAGCTGGAGTCAGCCATTTCTCAGTGGGGCCTGGCCAGAGCTGGCAGAGGCTGGGGCTCTGGAGAGAGGTTGGCAGGCCAGGCCGCAGTCTTTCGGAGGGTTCTTCCCCCATTGTGCCTATCTGCCCCCCTCACATGGCCCATCAACTCAGCCAAACCCCAACCCCAAATACATCTAGATTTCTCTATATAACTGGCTTCCTCTTCTCCTCAAGTGCTTTGAGATCTTACAATCGGAAGTGACAGTTCTCAACCTTTGTCCCAGGAACGCACACACAGTGTGAGGCCTTCACAAGGACTACATGCTCTCCTGGACATACATAGACCACGGCAACTTTGGAGAAGCCAAGTGGCCACTCTGGGACCCCTTTGCCATGTGGCTTGTCACAGCTGCAGGCTGGGTCACTGCCCTGCACACCAGCCCTGTTCCCCTTTCACTCCTTTTCAAGAAGTGAGGCAAAATGTAGGGGATCAAGATGGAAATGATACAGGATTAACCTTGAAGCTTCTCAAAGTTGACAGAACGTGTGGGATTTGGCACCAGCACAACACAGACTGCTGGGGACAGGCCCCTGCCTGACGACTTCTGAACAATTAGCGGACCAGATGTGAAAGAAGGGTAGACAGAGGGAGAGAAACAGAGCTGCTGCTGCCCACCAGGACAACGGGGGGTCCTAGAGACCTGCAGTCCAGAAGACTCTGTGAGACAGAACACTCCCTGGCCAGCCCACCTGGAGAGCCACCCACTTCGGGAGGGGGCACTACCTTCTCCTTGATGAACTGCCAGATAATACGGGTCATCTCATCACCATCCATCTCCACCACGGGCTTCGCCACCTTGATCCTTTTGTCAGCATCTAGAAGCAGGGACACACAGTGCATCATGCCCCTGGGGAGGCTGGAGGGGGGCCCTCTCCTCCCGGCCGGGCCCGCCCTTCACCAGGAGACAGTGGCAGAAAGCCAGGGCTCCAGCTGCCCGGCGTCCACTCCCCGTCTGCAAATCAGCTCCCTCACTGCTTAGAGCAGGGGTCCCCAACTCCCAGGCCGTGGACTAGTACCATGGGCTCTGCAGAGAGGTCAGCAGACCAGGCCACAGCCTTTAGTGCAGGTCCATGGACTGTTAGGAACTGGGCCACACAGCAGGAGGAGAGCTGCAGGTGAGTGAGCACTACCACCTGAGCTCATGCCTGGGAACTGTGCACACGAGGGATCTAGGTTACACGCTCCTTATGAGAGTCTAATGCCTGATGATCTGTCACTGTCTCCCAGCACCTCCAGATGGGACTGTCTAGTTGCAGGAAAACAAGCTCAGGGCCCTCCCCGATTGTACATTATGGTGAGCTATATAATTTTTTCATTATATATTACAATATAATAATAGAAATAAAGTGCACAATAAATGTAATGCACTTGACTCATCCCAAAACCATCCCCGCTGCCCACCACCCTGTCACCCGTGGAAAAACTGTCTTCCATGAAGCTGGCCCCTGGTGCCAAAAAGTTTGGAAATTGCTGGTTTACAGCACCTGGATCCATCTATCCTTACTTACTTCCTTTCCTTTCTTTCCTTCCTTCCTTCCTTTCCTTCCTTCCTCCCTTTCTCTCTCTCTCTCTTTCTTGGCAGGGTCCTGTTCCGTTTGTCAGGCTGGAATGCACTGATGCCATCAAAGCTTACTGCAGCATTGACCTCCTGGCTTCAAGCGATCCTCTGACCTCAGCCTCCCACATAGCTGAGACTACAGGTGCATGCCACCACACCCAGCTATTTTTAATTTTTTTTTCTGAGACGAAGTTTCGCTATTGTCCCCCAGGGTGGAGTGCAGTGGCATGATCTCAGGCCACTGCAACCTCCGCCTCCTGAGTTCAAGTGATTCTCGGGCCTCAGCCTCCCAAGTAGCGGGGATTTCAGGTGTGCACCACCACACCTGGCTAATTTTTTGTATTTTTAGTAAAGACAGTGTTTCACCATGTTGGCCAGGCTGGTCTCGAACTCCTGACCTCAGGTGATCCACCTGCCTCAACCCCCGCAAAGTGCTGGGATTACAGGCGTGAGCCACTGCGCAGGCCTAATTTTCAAATTTTTTTGTAGAGATGGAGTCTTGCTCTGTTGCCCAGGCTGGCTGGACTCCCCACCCCACCCCCACTTTAATCTGGCTACGTAGAACTACCCAAAAACATGCCCAGTCCACCAGTGGCCAAGAGGGTGGGGGCCAGTCTGGCCAGTCAGACCCTCTCCCCATGGAATATGAAGGCAGAGGAGATCAACACAAAGAACGCCGGCTAGCTGCGGCTGCCTCATCCAGCACCAAATCAGCAAGAGATTGTCCACGGGCTCCTGCCATCCAGTTCCTAAGGAGGGCCTGGGTCCTCTTCTATGTATTTATTTATTTATTGTTTAGAGTCAGGGTCTCTTTATCTCTCTATGTTGCCCAGGCCAGGCTCAGACTCCAGGGCTCAAGCAATCCTTGTACCTCAGCCTCCTTAGTAGTTGGGGCTACAGGCCCACGCCTAGATACTTCTTTTGTCCAAGACTTAGTTCTTTACAGTTTTCCCTGCAATTCTATGAGCTACCCTGTGTACCTCATAAAATCCTCTCCAAGTTAACCAGTCACTAACTTTGTCTGTTGCTTGCGACCCAAGAGCCCTTAACTAACTTGTAGTGATAAAGGAAATAGTATAGATAGGTATTGAGTGCCTACTATGTGCCTTACAGCGTACCAGTGATGTACAATGTGATTCCATTTAATCCCAAAAACAACCCCAAGTAAGTATCATTACCTCCATTTCATTTATTTAGTTTATTTATTTATTTATTTTTTGAGACAGTCTTTGGTCTGTCGCCCAGGCTGGAATGCAATGGTGCGATCTCGGCTCACTGCAACCTCCGCCTACCAGGTTCAAGCGATTCTGTCTCAGCTTCCCGAGTGGCTGGGATTACAGGCAGACGCCACCAGGCCTGGCTAATTCTTGCATTTTTAGTAGAGACGGGGTTTTGCCATGTTGGCCAGGCTGGTCTCGAACTCCTAACCTCAGGTGATCCACCCACCTTGGCCTCCCAAAGTGCTGGGATTACAGGCGTGAGCCACCACGCCTGACCATTATCTCCATTTTCAATGTGGGAAACTGAGGCTTAGAGAGGTTAATGGCTTACTGCCCAAGGTGACAGAGCTTGAAAACAGCAGAGCCACGAGGACTCTGACCCTGTTCAACAGGAAGGACAGGCTTACAGCGCCTGCGAATGGAACTCAGAACCCTTGATCCCAGCCGACGCAGGTCAGTGAGTCCTACCAGAGAAGCATCAAAGGACGCAATGAGGGGCTGATCAGAGGTCCAGGGAGACAGTGGAGGGTGGGGGGCAGGGGACGCTACTGAAGGAGAGTCTGACTCGCAGGAAAACCCAACAGTCTGGGAAGTGAATTTCAAAGAAAACTCAGGAACTGGCCACCTAACAATGAATCAGCACAGCTGCCTTGGACAAGGCTTGTTGAACCTCAGCCTGTAGCAGACAGAGGCACCGGGGCACCAGCCTGCTCCTCTGCCCGCAGCCTGGGAAGAAGCAGCAACTGCAGAGCAGGGAACAAGATCTAATAAAACTTCGGTCACAGGGAAATCTCACCAGCTCAGCTGAGAGCTGTGCCCTTCCCCCAAAGCAGCACTCCTCAGCCTCACTTACAGCCCAATTACTCTCGTGTTACACACAGTCCTTAGAGAGGTAGTGATGTGTCTTCAGCTCCACTCTAGATTAGACACAGCAAATCAGGTGAAGGAAAGAGAATGTTTATTTGAAAATACTGGGTTGGGGCTGGGTGTAATGGCTCACGCCTGTAATCCTAGCACTTTGGGAGGCTGAGGCAGGTGGATTACTCAAGGTAAGGAGTTCAAGACCAGCCTGGCCAACATGGTGAAACCCCATCTCTACTAAAAATAGAACAATTAGTCGGGCATGGTGGCACGTGCCTGTAATCCCAGCTACCGAGGAGGCTGAGGCAGGAAAATCGCTTGAACCCGGGAGGTGGAGGTTGCAGTGAGCCAAGATCACGCCACTGCACTCCAGCCTGGGCAACAGAGTGAGACTCCATCTCAAAACAAACAAACAAACAAACAAAAAAAACAAAAAAAACCCCCCCCCCCAAAAAAAAACAAAAAAAACTGGGTTGGAAGAACTGGCAAGGGACAGAATACCTGTGAAAAGCAGGCCTAGAAACCACCTCGGCACATTTAAAACAAAAGTAATTAAAGCCCAACAGACCTCAAACAACTCACTTTCCAAAGATATGCAAAGAGTTTGTTTTTTTTTTTTAATCTAAAAATAATCTTAGAGATCATTTAGGGAGAATAATGAGACTCAGAGTGTGGTCTGCATCAGAGGCAAGATAGAACCCAGATCCCTGACCCAAATGCAGCCTCTGGAAGACCCGTGGGTCAGAGGTAGAGAAGCAGAACACAAACAAAGCCTTGGACTATTCCATTCCCTAGAGAACAACAGGTGGCTGGCTGCTGGCTCTACTGCCTTCCCCAAGACGCGATGGGGATTTTGAACCCAATCTATGATATTCCTTCACTTTTCTCTGAAGCTTGAGTGGAAAGAACTGCAGAACCTGCAGAAAGTCTGTTGAGCTGTTGCAGAGCTAGTTTAGTTCTGCGGAGCATCTCCTATGAGTTAATTTGAGGACAGCTAATCAAATGTGTTAAAAAAAAAAAAATGGACTATCATAATTAGGAGCCCTAAGGAGAGACTCACTTGGGGCCAGTTCTACAGGTTTCAGCCTCAGCCTGGGCTCCACGGTTGGGCTTCAGGCAGGCATGGCTAGGAGAGTTCAAGGTCAAGATCAGGTCTCAAACCCTCAGAGACCACGGGACCTGCTTATTTACTCACCAGCAAGTGCTAAGTAAGCACTTATCCAGTACCCCACTGGGATACTGAAATGGCTAAATCACAACAGTGCCTGCCCTGAGGCGGTCAGTGTGGAAGGGGAAACCCACAGGTAACAGAGAGAGAGCAAGCAGGGCTGTCATCAAAGTCAGGATGCCCAGGCCTCCCTGGAAGCAAACATCCCAGGGGAGCTGAGAACAGCGACATGAGCCAAGGCCAGCAGAGACTTGTTCTGCTTGTTCCAGGTAGTGGTTTTTAAAAAAATCTTAATTGGTGACCAAGTTTTAAAAATCATTAAATCTCAACAATAAAACAAATAACTCAATGTTAAAATGGACAAGAGACTGGCTGGGCACCGTGTCTCACGCCTGTAATCCCAGCACTTTGGGAGGTTGAGGCGGGCAGATCACTTGAGGTCAGGAGTTCGAGACCAGTCTGGCCACAATGGTGAAACTGTCTCTACTAAAAATAGAAAAAAAAATTAGCCTGGTGTGGTGACACACACCTGTAGTCCCAGCTATTTGGGAGGCTGAGGCAGGAGAATTGCTTGAACCCAGGAGGTGGAGGTTGCAGGGAGCACAGATCACGCCACTGTACTCCAGGCTGGGTAACAGGAAGACTCCGTCTCAAAATAAATAAATAAATATAATGGACAAAAGACTTAAATAGACATTTCAAGTCCAAAGATGATATACAAATGGCCAACAAGCACATTAAAAGATGCTCAACATCACTAATCATTAGGGAAATGCAAATCAAAACCATAATGAGATATCACCCCACTATCCCACAACCACTAAAATAGCTACTATCAGAAAAAAAAAAAAAAAAAAAAAAAAACCAGAAAATAAAGTGCTGGCAAGGATATGGAGAAATTAGAACTCTTGTGCCCTGTTGGTGGGAATGTGAAATGGTGCAGCTGCTGTGGAAAACAGTATGGGTGTTCCTCAGCTAAAAGAGAAAGACTTACTATATGATCCAGCAATTCTGCTTCTGGATATACATCCAAAAAAAATTGAAAGCGGGGTCTGAAAGAGATATATGTATGCCCACATTCACAGCAGCAATGTTCACAATAGCAAAAGGTAGAAGCAACCCACGTATCCATCACAGATGAATGGATAAAGACAATGTGCTACAGTCTCCCCTTATCCAAGGTTTTATTTCCATGACGTCAGTTACCTGTGGTGTCAGTTACCCACAGTCAACCCTAGTCTGAAAATAGGTGAGTACAGTACGATAAGATATTTTAAGAGAGACCACATTCATGTAACTTTCATTACAGTATATTGTTATAATTGTTCTATTTTATTACTAGTTATTATTGCTACTCTTACTGTTCCTAATTCACAAATTAAACTTTATCATAGATCTGTATGTATAGGAAAAAACATGGTATCTACAGGCTTTGCAGTTTCAGGTATCCACTGGGGGTCTTGAAATGCATCCTCCAAGGATAAGGGGGACTACTGTGTCTACATACAATGGAATATGATTCAGCCTTGAAAAGGGGGGAAATTCTGACACCTGCTACGAAGTGGATGAACCTGGGCGGCATTATGCTAAGTGAAATAAACCAGTCACAAAAGACAAATACTATATGCTTCTACTTACATGAGGTACCTAGAATAGTCAAATTCATAGAAACAGAAAGTAAAAAGGTGGTTGCCAGGGACTGGGGACGGGAAATGGGGAAGTATTGTTTAATGTGTAGACAGTTTCAGTTTTGCCTTTTTTTTTTTTTTTTTGAGAGTTTCAGTTTTGCAAGGTGACAAAGTTCTGGTGATGGATGGTAGTAATGTTTGCACAACAGTGTGAATGTACTTAACAATACTGTACACTGAAAAATGATTAAGATGGTAAGTTTTATACGTTTTTTACCAAAATAATAAAAATTTAAACCAGTCAAAAAAAATCAGGAGATTTTATATAAAAATCTAGAAATGCAGCAGGCACTCACTCATGGCAAGGATGGGCTGGGCTGAGGGCGGCCTCTCCCTTCATTCCATGACAGCCAAGTGCCCTCCAGTGTGGCCCAGGGCACTGGAGTTGGAGACCCCTGTCTGCTGTTCAGCCTGTATGGTGGAGATACAGCCATGGTCTGCCCTTCTATGGGAGACAAGTGGTGACAAGCTACCTGAAATACACGGAGCAGCAGCTAGGCCTCCCTGAAAACCTCTGAAGTGACAGCCACCACAAATCTTCAGCTGATGCATTGCACAAACACTGTCCTCTTAGCGAGAGTGCAGGATGGAATTACACCAGTCACCAGAGGCACGTTAGGCCGACTCTCCTCCCTGTCTTGGTATTGGCACCCAATACCAAGTAAGGATTTCAAAACCCATCCCTGGCTTCTTGCTGCTCCCAGCAGGAGGCTAGAGGTCCAGCCGCAGGCATAACTGCTCCCTCCACATTCCTACCCATGCACTCAGCAGAGAGGCTGCTCAGTCTGCATGTCCCAGCAAAGGATCACAGAGTGGGGAAAGGTTCCAATTCCTGGGGGCTCAAGAAGGCAGGACAGCAATTTTGTATAATTTATTTTATGTATGTATGTATGTATGTATGTATGTATGTATGTATTTACTGAGACGTAGTCTCACTCTGTCGCCCACACTGGAGGGCAGTGGCGTGATCTCAGCTCACTGCAAGCTCCACCTCCCGGGTTCAAGCAATTCTCCTGCCTCAGCCTCCTGAGTAGCTGGGACTAGAGGCGCCCGCCACCACATCCAGCTAATTTTTGTATTTTTAGTAGAGACGGGGTTTCACCATGGTGGCCAGGCAGTTATCGAACTCCTGGCCCCAAGTGATCTGCCTGCCTCAGCCTCCCAAAGTCCTGGGAGCTACCGCACCTGGCCAGAACAGCCATTTTGGAACAAACTCTAGTAGTTTCCTTGGTGTCATCCTTCATTCCTTCCCTTCTCTCACATCCACATCCAAACCACCAAAACCAGAAGCCACCCTCAGACAAGCCTATCCTTGCCATGAGTGAGTGCCTGCTGCGTATCTAGATTTTTACGTAAAATCTCCTGAATTGGAACCTTTCCCCACTACTGGCTCTTCCTTCAAAATATATCCAGAATCCAATCACTTCTTCACCATCCCCAGTGCCACCATCCAGGTCCAAGCCATCATCCTCTCTTGCCAGGTCCCTGAAGCTAGAATGCTCCTGATAAGATGGAAATCAGATAACGACACTCCTCTCAAAACCCTACAAAGTAAAAGCCAAAGCTCTCAAAAATGGCCTGTGAGCCCTCTACAGACCCCACTGCCGAACCTCATCCCATCACTCCACCTGGTGCCCGCTGAGCCAGCCTTCGCACCCTCCTCTCTGCTCTTCCATCATGCCCTTGGCACCTGCAAGTCCCTCTTCCCCCAATACCGAAAATGGCCTGCTTCCTCCCCTCCTCAGCGATTCCTTCAGTGAGGACTTTTCTGGCTGCCCTATACAAACTTTTGTGCACAAAAGGACCCCCTCCCGAAATACCCTTTCTTGCCTGTTTCTCCTTAGCTCTTCTCTTTTTGGGGGGAGAAGGGGAAGGCAGGGTCTTGCTTTGTCACCCAGGCTAGAATGCAGTGGCACAATCATACCTCACTGCAGCCTTGACCTCCTGGGCTCAAGTGATCGCCTGAGTAGCTAAGACTACAGACATGCACCATTGTGCCTGGCTAATTTCATTTTTTATTTTTGTAGAGATGGGGTCTCACTACATTGCCCAGGCTGGTCTGGAGCTCCCAGCCTCAAGCAATCCTCCCACCTCAGCCTCCCAAAGTGCTGGGATTACAGGTGTGAGCCACAGTGCCTGGCCTTCCTTAGCTCTTGTACCCATATATCACACTAGTCAACGTCTATCTTGTTTACTGTCTGCCCCCTTCCACATCAGAATTTGAGCTCCTAAGGGTTTTGAAAGAGTCTCTGCTGGTTTTACTCCCAGCTGTATCCCCAGCACTCGGCATGGTGTCTGGCACAAAGTAGGAGTATACTACTTTTGTCAAAGACATAAATAAAGGTCAAGCTCAAGTCAACTCCATCTGTGGTCAGGGCTGCCCTGCCCTCACCTTCTGTTTCACTGAATGTGCTTCCTCCCCTCTCACCCATCTGGTATGCATTGCCACACAGCGGCCAGTGAGTTCTTACCAGCAGCCTGCACCAGATTTACACGGGTGGCATCTCTCCCCAGCCATGGGCCCCATGCCCTGAAGAAGCTTACAACCTACAGTGTACTAATATTTGCAATCTGCTGGTATTTTTAACATGGGTTTACAGAGTATAAACCCCAGGGAAGGCCACAGACTCTGGCTTCCAGTAATCCGAGAGCAGTTTCCAGCACCTCATACCCTAAATGGAACCAGCCCAAGGGCCCTCAACTTCTTCACACAGAAGATCTGGGAGCAGGCCTCAGCCACTCCAAAGAGGCTGTTCCTCAGTACCTACTAGGCCTAAACACAACCACCCAAATCAGCTCTGGCAGGGCAGCTAGGGCCTTATCTGACGTGGCAGAAAGATCTGCACACTTAAGGGGCAAGAATTAAGAAGTTTCTGGGTTAGGAGTGGAGTAAAGGAAGGCTAGGTAAGTAATTCTCCCACTGAGCCGTTCACAGAACTGGCCCCCACTGCCCCAAGCTCTAACTTACCAGAAACATCACCAGCAGTCGCTGGAAGCCTATAGCGTTGCAAAATAGGAAACGATGCGTGCAGGAATTTACCAGGCAGCAGACACCGGGCTCTTTTAGCCCAAAAATATTCTTTCCTTGTCATCAAGGGGAATGCCAAGTATTCTGTCACCAGCTGCGTTGCCAGGTAACAAGCTGGCAGAGTCGCAACTGTGTAATCTGATGTCTAACTCAAACACCAAGCAATTTCCCCATTCATAACCAACCCACATGGGGACTTCTAGAAGGACCCGTAACTGACTGCTTTTTCTGTATCCAAATTCAGGACCCTTAAAAGGGGCTTTGTGTTCCTGTTTGTGTGTTTTTTGGGGTTGTTTGTTGTTTTGTTTCTTTTTTTTACCATCAAGGCAGAAAAAAAAGGAGAATTAAAGAATGTAGCTAACTTCCACCATATTTTTGCTGAAGATGGTGTGCTATATGGGAATCTTTGGGTCCTGGGGCACTTGGAACCTGGGAGTTGTTGGGCTGATCCCTGAGGCAGATTCCCAGAGGTACAAAAGCAGACATGCCCCTTTCTCCTTGGCAGGGAGGTAGGACTGGGACCCAAGCCTCCCTACCCCCCAGCTCTAGTCAGCTGCTCCCACAATCCGGTTAACCATTACCTCCTCTGACCAGGCCAAGGCCGGCGGGCCCCACCCCCTCTTCCTCACTCTCCTGGCTCACAAGGGGCTCCTGGCCAGATTAGGATAGGGGTTTCCATGGCAACTGGCATTAGACAGGGCCAAGGGACCCACATTGTTCCCTGCCTTTTGTAGCTGTGTTGGGTAGCCAGGGTAGGGGGCAGGCCGATGCCCACACGCCAGGCAAGGCACCCTGCGTTAGTAACGGAGGCTCGGGCTAACTCTTGCTTATTACGAAACGACTACTGTCTTCTCTCCTAAGCAGGGAGCTAAGGGTACCCAGAAGCCGTGGGAACGATTCCGCAAAGTGACATTTTGCGCGGGCTGCCAGGTCTCTGCGGCGAGTGAGCCAGGCAGGGAGGGCATGTGCCTGCCAAGGCAGGTCAAGTCAAGGAGAGGCCCCAGGATGGAGCCTCAAGTGCAGCAATGAAGGCCAAGGGGTGGGGGTGGGGGCGGCCAAACAAAAGGGGAAAATTAAAAAGGACGCTCCTCCAGCTGTCGTGTAAAAGGCTCCAAAAATAGCTGACGTGGGCCTGGTATCAGCGCGCGCCTGGCTGAAAAGGAAGGGGAAGTGCCTGTCTCCCGCCTCCCAGCCTTTGTCTGAGCAGGGGCCGCGCCACGACCCTCCCTCTCGCCAGGGGAGCGCGCGGGATGCTCCAGCCCCCCACGGGTGCTCGTCTCGTTCCAGGGGCGCAGGGCAGGTAGGCCACCCTTCGGGTCCGGGACACTCTCAGGACCCCCTCCCGAAATACCTAGGGGCGCGCGGCAGCCCCGAGCCCCCGCCCGCGCAGAACTGGCCGTCGCCCGGGCCACCAGTTGCCACCGTCCCTCAAGTCCCCACCCCAGCGCCTGGCATGGCCGGGAAGCGCCGGGCGGGGGATCGCGGGGGGAAGCTGCCCCCCGGCCCTTTGTGCGTCCGACCCCGCCGTCCCCGGGCTGCGGGCTGGCGGGACGCGCTCCCCGGCCCCAGCCTGGGAAGCCGCCACGTCGCAGCTGGGGGCGCGCGCCTGCCTGGACCCTCCGCGCGGCACTCACAGTGGCGCCGCGGCTGCTCTTGCGAGGTGGGGGCCGTCAGGGCCGCCGGCGCCCAGGCCGGCCGCGAGCCTGAGGCTCTGCAGAGCGAGCGCACGACCCGCAGGTAGCCGGCCATCCCAAGCAGGAGAGCGAACGAGCAGGGCGGGAGAGGTTCGAGCGCGCGCAGCTCCTGCCGGCTGCCTGGCCGCGGGCTAACGCTGGGCCTGGCGGGCGCGGGCCGCGCGGACACCACCGGGGCGGGGCTGCAGGGCCCGCCGCCCCATTGGGCCTTGCCGGGGAGGAGGCGGGGCCAGGGCCGCCGACGCTTCCAGCGTCCCGCGGGAGCCGGGACCCGGCGGCCAGGCCCGGCTGGTGCTTCTCTGGGCGTCGCTGAAAGCCCCGCTCCGCAGGAGGTACAGGCGTGAGACGCACCGGGACCCGCGAGCGGGATCAGGGCTGGGGGATTAGCAGAGCCACTTGCGAGGTTGACCCTCTCCAGGATGCCCCATGTAAACCTGGATGTCCGTTGCTGACGCTTTAGCTTAAACCCAAAGGCCAATCTGAGCGAATTCTTGCTTCCCTCCCCGGCCGGGCTGAACCCCAAGGCGTATTAGCCCAGCGCGGCTGCTGCATTCTTGAGCTAAGACCACCGGCGGCGCCTGCGCCTCCTCGAGTCCGCTGTCAGGTCCAGCTGGTGTAGAGAGAGTTGAAATCTCACTTTGGGCCGGGCGCAGTGGCTCACGCCTGTAATCCTAGAACTTTTGAGAGGTCGAGGCAGGCGGATCACTTGAAGTCAGGAGTTCGAGACCAGCCTGGCTAACATAATGAAACCCCTGTCTCGACTAAAAATACAAAAATCAGCCGGGCATGGTGGCACGCGCCCGTAATCCCAGCTACTCAGGAGGCTGAGGCGGGAGAATCACTTGAACCTGGGAGGCAGAGATTGCAGTGAGCTGAGATCATGCCGCTGCACTCCAGCCTGGGCAACAGAGCGAGACTCCGTCTCAAAAAAAAAAAAAAAAAAAAAAAAAGATAAAAGAAATATGATTGGACCAGAAGGCCAATAACCTGAGTGGGGAAACCCAGCAAGTCCTGACCATGTAGATTCTTCTTGGCCTCTCTCTGCAGCATTCCTTCCTTCTGAGTACGGGGCAGGACTCTCTGGGATGGAGGGGTCTTATGACCTGCAAGCAAACAAGGTAGGTCAGATAATTTGTGGCCAGTTTTTACCCAGAAACGTGTGGGAGAAAGTTAGAGTAATATTTTTGGGTTTCATGTCTGGCTTTGGGGGAGAAGGGCTCTGGTTTCTATGACCTGCCTTGAGGAAGAAGGATTCTAGTTTCTATGGCTGGCCTCGGAGGAGAGTGAGGGGCCAAAGACAGGAGGGAGGGAGAGCGTCAGAGAGAGCTGCTCCTGAGGCCTGCACTTTGGGGTATTGTTTTCTGAGACCCTAGAGTAGTCAAGCAGCCACAGTAGAAACAGTTCTATTTTTGCCTGTTTGCATACAAAAGATGGTTTTTTTTTTTTTTAATTAAAAATAGAGATGGGGGGGTCTCACTATGTTGCCCAGGCTGGTCTCCAGCTCCTAAGCTCAAATGATCCTCCCGCCTCGGCCTCCCAAAGCACTGGGATTACAGGTGTGAGCTACTGCACCTGGCCACAAAAGACAGTTGTAATTGGTTCTGCCACAAAGTTTCTCTCTTCATCTGTTTTCTTAAACTAAGACACGAGCTGAGGGCTGGGTTTTATTTGGAAAAACCTGACCTCTTTCCCTTCTCTGCTTTCTCAGTCACGCTAATTCACTCCAAATAGGAGCAAACTTTCTCTTCTGTGTTCTCAGCCCTCCCCTCCACTGCCTCACAGTCAACATTGCCAGGTGGAGCTGGGCCAGGAAGGTGACCTTCAACTAGTGACTTAAAAGCTCCCCTCACCAAGTCCTAGCCGGCAGAGCTACTACTCTGGCCCTGGGATCCAGAAGGCTGAGCCCAAGGGAGGGCTGCTTTTGGGCCCCCCAGAGTCTGAGGCCTCTGTCAAAGGCCTGGTCTTGGGCCAGCTTGTGCCAGAAAGACCCCTTATCCCTTTGACTCTGTTCAGAATTCTGTTGCTCCAAACACAAGTAGAGACCGTGGAAGCCTCTGGCATTTGGCTTTCCTGCCAACCTGGTATTATCAGGTGCCTGGATCTCAATGCCCACACCTGTAAACTGGAAGACTGGACCCCTGAAGATCCTTCTGGTCCAATCAGACTTATGTATTTCAACCACCCACACCGCCACCCCTGAAAGGGCGGTAATGAAATTGCTGCCTCCCTACCCGCACCAAGGACTTGCCCCTTCCTCTGCATGCTGGACTCGTATCTCAGAGGCCTGGCCAGAGGCAGCACTGTAGGTGTGTTCCAGAGTCTGGTCTTTGCCTGCTGAGGGATCAGAAGGGGAGCACTTGTGTTCTTTGTAAGCACAGCAGCAGCTGGAGGCAAATGAGGCAAAATCTTTAAACTGCTTCTAACTGCCTGCCTCCCAGGGCCCCAGCTCCACGCCAGCCTTTCCCATATAATCCCTGTTTGGTGAGGCAGCTGATGCCAGCTCCATTTGGCTAGTAGAGGTTACCACACTTGCTCAATGTCACACTGCTGGGAAGTAGTAAAACTCCAGTTCAAGTCAACATACCTGGCCCATATTCCAGTACTGTTTTTTTGTTTTTTGTTTTTTTTGTTGTTGTTTTTTCCAAGACAGGTCTCACTCTGTTGCCCAGGCTGGAGTGCAGTGGTATGATCACGGCTCCCTGCAGCCTCGACCTCCCGGGCTCAAGTGATCCTCCCACCTTAGCCTCCTCAGTAGCTTGGACTACAAGAGCATGCCACCATGCCCGTCTAATTTTTTTTCTATTACTTTTTTAAGGAGAAAGAGGGAGAAACCACAGCCTCTATTTATTGTGCTGGTCTGGAATTCCTGGTGATGGTAACTATTGGCCCTGAAAGCTGCTGCAGAGAAAGATGGTGTTTAAAGGAAAGGGGCTTAGATCCTCCCATTTGGGGTAAGTGGAATTGAAAATTTCCACCCCTCCATATTTTACAATCAAACCCCAATTTGTCATTGAATTTAGGTCACGTGCAAGTTCCCTGTGGATGCACAAAAATTTGTATCACTCCGTCCCCACCCTCTGGAAGCCAGACACACATGTATACAATCACCATAAACCCAGGCACAAGAGGAAAGTGTCTGCTGGGCGTGGTGGCTCACACCTGTAATCCCATCACTTTGGGAGGTCAAGGCAAACTCCTTGAGCTCAGGAGTTTGAGGCCAGCTTGGGCAGCAGAGTGAGACCTTAATCTCTATTTAAAAAAAAAAAAAAAGAAAGAAAGTGTCCCAAGAGGAGTGTAGATGACACTTGAAGCATCTGGCAAGGAGAAAAGCACCTCGGATGCAGGAGCCCCTGGAGAGCCTGGGGGAGGAGCATCCATCTAGCTGCCTCTTCAAAGAGCTCTAAGGTCTGGCGGGAGGCTGGACAGGACAGCTGGGAGCAGTCAGGGACTCACATTTCTTTTTCTTTTTTCTTTGGAGACAGAGTCTTGCTCTGTTGCCCAGGCTAGTGTATAGTGGTGGGACTTGGCTCACTGCAACCTCTGCCTCCCAGGTTCAAGCAGTTCTCCTCTGTCTCAGCCTCTCAAGTAGCTGGGATTACAGGTACGCACCACCACGCCCAGCTAATTTTTGTATTTTGAGTAGAGACAGGGGTTTCACCATGTTGGCCAGGCTGGTCTTGAACCCCTGACTTCAGGTGATCAGCCCGCCTCAGCCTCCCAAAGTGCTGGGATTACAGGCATGAGCCACCACGCCCAGCCTCTTTTTTTTTTTGAGATGGAATCTTGCTGTGTTGCCCAGGCTGGAGTGCAGCAGTGTGATCTCGGCTCAGTGCATCCTCTGCCTCCCAGGTTCAAGTGATTCTCTTGCTTCAGTCTCCCAAGTAGCTGGAATTACAGGCACAAGCCACCGCGCCAGCCTTTTTCTTTCTTTCTTTTTTTTTTTTTTTTTTTTTTTGAGACGGGGTCTCACTCTGTTGCCCAGGTTGGAGTGCAATGGTGCAGTGGTGCAATCTCGGCTCACTGCAGCCTCGACCTCCCGGGCCCAAGCAATCCTCCCGCCTCAGCTTCCCGAGTAGCTGGGACTACAGGTGCATGCCTGGCTGATTTTTGTATTTTTTGTAGAGACAGGGTTTCAGCATGTTTCCCAGACTGTTCTGGAACTCCTGGCCTCAAGTGATCCTCCCACCTTGGCCTCCCAAAGTGCTGGCATTACAGGAGTGAATCCCGCGGGGACTCACATTTCTTCCAGCCAACACTCCAGGGCATTCGTTTTGTGGTGTGCAATAGGCAGACAGTAACATTTGGCAACAGTGGTGAGAGGGTATTGGGATAGAGCCTGGGGAAGGGAGACAAGAGTTCCTGAGCTAGGGACAGGCCTGACACAGGGTGCTGGCGGAACCCCCAAGAGAGGCAGGGCTCCAGAGATGGTGTAGAGCAGATAGAATCAGCAGGAATTGTAGCTGGTTTGACATGGAGCATGGCGGGGGGAGGAGTCAGAGTGACTCAGACTTCCATCCGTGGGGCTGGAAGAATGGCACAGCCATTATTAGAAATTGGAGAATAGGAGCAGGAGAGAGTTGTGGGAGAGGCGTTGACAGCAGAGCTATTTATGGTCATCTCCAAACTTATTTCCCTGCCAGCTGTCTGTGCCCCCTCCCCCACCCAATCTGCCCTACCTGCTGCTTCCAGCACTGTCCTCCTAAAGCCCAGTCCTGAACAGCTACTCCACAGCTCAGATACCCACAGGAGCTTCCCACGCCATACACAATCAACTCTGAACAGCTTCTAACAGTCCATGGCCTCCACCTCCCTCTCCTCTCTTCTCTTCTGCTATTTTCCCCTCCCCAGGATCCCTAAATGTAGCATTCTCCTGAATTGTCACTGCCTCGGTGCCCTTGCGTTGTCCCCTCCCTCCACCGAACAGGTTCTCTACTGCCCACAGCCAGACCCAACTCACACTTGGTGGCTATGGACTGAATGTTTTTTTGTTTTGTTTTTTTCTCTCTTTTTTTTTTTTGAGATGGAGTTTCACTTTGTCGCCCAGTCTGGAGTGCAGTGGCGTGATCTCAGCTCACTATGACCTCCACCTCCCAGGTTCAAGCAATTCTCCTGCCTCAGCCTCCTGAGTAGCTGAGATTATAGGTGTACGCCACCATGCCCAGGTAGTTTTTATTTTTATTTATTTGTTTATTTATTTATTTTGAGATGGACTCTTGCTCTGTCGCCAGGCTGGAGTGCAGTGGCACAATCTCGGCTCACTGCAACCTCTGCCTCCCAGGTTCAAGTGATTCTCCTGCCTCAGCCTCCCGAGTAGCTAGGACTATAGGCACCCACCACCACACCTGGCTAATTTTTGTATTTTTAGTAGAGACAGGGTTTCACCATGTTGGCCAGGATGGTCTCGATCTCTTGACCTTGTGATCCGCCTGCCTCGGCCTCCCAAAGTGCTGGGATTACAGGTGTGAGGCACTGCACCAAGCCTTAGTTTTTGTATTTTTAATTATCAAGATTTCACCATGTTGGCCAGGTTGGTCTTGAACTCCTGACCTCAAGCGATCCTCCCACCACGGCCTCCCAAAGTGCTGGGATTACAGGCGTGAGCCACTGTGCCCGGCCTGGACTGAATGTTTGTGTCCTTCAAAATTCATATGCCGAAGCCCTAAGCCAGTGTGATGGTGTTTGGAGGCAGAGTCTCTGGGAGGTAATTAGGTCATGCCTTCATGAATGGGATTAGTGCCCTTGTAAAAAGAGACAGGTGAGAGAAGATCTCTCTCTGCCATGTGAGGTCATAATCAGGAAGAGGGCCGTCACCAGGAACCGAATCAACCAGCACCTTGATCTTGGACTTTTTAGACTCCAGAACCAACAGAAAAAAAAAATTCTGTTGTTTATTTTTTACTTTATTTTATTTTATTTTATTTTATTTTTTGAGATGGAGTCTCATCCTGTCATCCAGGCTGGAGTGCAGTGGCACAATCTCGGCTCACCGCAACCTCCGCCTACTGGGTTCAAATGATTCTCCTATCTCAGCCTCCCGAGTAGCTGGGATTACAGGCGCACACCACCACGCCCGGCTAATTTTTGTATTTTTAGTAGAGACGGGGTTACACCATATTTATCAGGCTGGTTTCAAACTCCTGACCTCAGGTGATCCGCCCATCTCGGCCTCCCAAAGCGCTGAGATGATTACAGGCGTGAGCCACCATGCCCAGCCAATTCTGTTGTTTAAACCACCCAATCTGTGATATTTTTGTTATAGCATCCTGAACTAAGACAACGGCCAAGTCCAAGCCCACCTTCACAAGCCTGCACTGAGGGTAGGGGCTGCAGGGACAGTAGCATTCATTTACCTGGGTCATCATGTAGGGTATCCAACCCCCCAGACCCCTCCAATAAAAGAGCACAAAATCTATTCTGATTTTAGCTTTGGAAAATGGACATCAATGGGATTCAGAAGCAAATTTGAAATATTTTGAAATACTATTTAATTTCTTGAAATTTTATCTCATCACTTAAGTTAATCCTAAAAATTCCTAATATTAATAAAACTAGAGAGCCAAGAGCCATTCTCAGTGGCACGTACCTGTAATCCCAGCTACTTGGGAGGCTGAGGCAGGAGGACTGCTTGAGCCCAGGAGTTTAAGGCCAGCCTGGGCAATATAGCTTAATCCAAGTAAAAACCAGAGACCCAGAGTTGGGGCCATGGGAAATTATTAAAAGTCATTACAAAGAACCAGGTGCTGGCCAGGAGCAGTGGCTCATGCCTGTAATCCCAGCACTTTCGGAGGCTGAGGCGGGTGGATCACGAGGTCAAGAGATCAAGACCATCCTGGCCAACATGGTAAAACCCCATCTCTACTAAAACAAAACAAAACAAAACAAAACAAAACAAAACTAGCCAGGTGTGGTGGTGAGTGTCTATAGTCCCAGCTACTTGGGAGGCTAAGGCGGGAGAATAACTTGAACCTGGGAGGCAGAGGTTGCAGAGCCGAGATTGCTCCACTACACTCCAGCCTGTCGACAGAGCAAGACTCCATCTTGAAAAAAAAAAGAACCAGTTGCAACATTATCATGTTGCAGCAGATTCCTAAAGTATACAGATTTCATCCAATTTGCAGAAATAATTTGTATGATTCAAGGTCTCATTGCCTGGGCAAGTCCGTTAACCTCTCTGAGCCTCAGTTTCCACATCTGCAAAATGTGGATAATAACAGCACCTACTCCTAGGGTAATTCTGACACTTAAATGAACTCATGCAGATAAAATGCTTAGAATGGTGCCTGGCACACGTTGAGGGGATCTGCTGCTAGTGATGTTAATATTATCAGATCGTTCACATCTACAATGCACCAGTTTTTTTTGTTGTTGTTGGTTTTGTTTTGAGACAGAGTCTTGCTCTGTCACCCAGGCTGGAGTGCAATGGCATGCTGTCCGCTCACCGCACCTCCACCCCCCAGGTTCAACCAATTCTCCTGTCTCAGCCTCCCGAGTAGCTGGGATTACAGGCATGCACCACTATGCCCAGCTAATTTTTTGTATTTTTTTATGGGATTTAGCCATGTTGGCCAGGCTAGTCTCAAACTCCTGACCTCAGATGATCCGCCTGCCTTGGCCTCCCAAAGTGCTGAGATTATAGGTGTGAGCCACTGCACCTGGCCTACATGGCACCAGTTTACTGAGCCCCTATGACATGCCAGTCCTGACCCAGGGATGGACAAGAGGGCACATTCCTTTCCTGAGAGGACCTCAATCCACTGAGGAACATGGGGAAATGAATGTGTCAACAGATATTTCAAAACAGTGGATTGGCCAGGCACAATGGCTCATGCCTGTAATCCCAGCATTAAAGGAGGTCACGAAGGGAGGACTGTTTGAGGCCAGGAGGTTGACACTGCAGCCAAATTTGTGTCACCACACTCCAGCCTAGGTGACAAAGTAAGGCCCTGTCTCAAAAAAGAAGAAGAAAAGAAAGAATGAAAGAGAGAGAGAGGGAGGGAGGAAGGAAGAAAGGAAGGAAGGAAGGAAGGAAGGAAGGAAGGAAGGAAGGAAGGAAGGAAGGAAAAGGGGAAGAGGAAGGAAATGTAATGGTGGTTACATGTTATTACATTGTCAAAACCCCTAGAACTGTACAACACAATGAATGAACCTTAATGTAAACTATGGACTATAGTTAATAATAATATATCAATATTTTTTCATCAATTGTAATAAGCATAACAAGGGTAAAATATTAATAGGAGAGACTATGAAGGATGGGCTGGGGTGGTAGGATGGGTATAGAGAACTCTGTGTATTACTTTGCTCAATTAGTCTGTAAATCTAAAACTGTACTATTAATAAAAAACAAAGTATTATTTTTCATACTTTTTTTCAAAAGGCATTAACAATAATCTAATGATGCAGGGCATTCCTTTTGAGCAAGGAAAGAAGAAGGTAAAATGATTTAAATAGTTACCCTTGTGAGATTTTGATTTGTGGTATGTTTATGAAGCGTGGGACAAGGGGTGAGGGTGTTGGATTTGAGACATAGAATGATGCCAGGCATGGTGGCTCTCACACCTAAAATCCCAGCAGTTTGGGAGGCCAAGGTGGGAGGATTGGTTGAGGCCAGGTGTTTGAGACCAGCCTGGGCAAGACAGCAAGATCCTGTCTCTAAAAAAAATAATACTTTAATTTAATTCAACATAAAAACATAAAAAGAATGGGCCGAGTGTGGTGGCTCATGCCTGTAATCCCAGCACTTTGGGAGGCTGAGGCAGGCGGATCACATGAGGTCAGGAGTTCAAGACCAGCCTGGCCAACATGGCGAAACCCCTTCTCTACTAAAAGTACAAAAATTAGCTGGGTGTGGTGGCAGGCAACTGTAATCCCAGCTACTTGGGAGGCTGTGGCAGGAGAATTGCTTGAACCTGGGAGGCAGAGGTTGCAGTGAGCCGAGATCGCACCACTGTATTCCAGCCTGGGCAAGAGTGAAACTCTGTCTCAAAACATAATAATAGGATGGGCGCGGTGGCTCACGTCTGTAATCCCAGCACTTTGGGAGGCCGAGGTGGGCGGATCACGAGGTCAGGAGATCGAGACCATCCTGGCTAATATGGTGAAACCCCGTCTCTACGAAAAATACAAAAAAATTAGCCAGGCTTGGTGGTGGGCGCCTGTAGTCCCAGCTACTTGGGAGGCTGAGGCAGGAGAATGGCATAAGCCCGGGAGGCATAGCTTGCAGTGAGTTGAGATTGCGCCACTGCACTCCAGCCTGGGCGACAGAGCGAGACTCCGTCTCAAAAAATAATAATAATAATAATAATAAAATAAATAAAAAATAAAAATAATTAAAAGAATGGAATAAAACATAAGGAAGACATCAAAAAAATAAAAGAATGAGGTAGGTCAATATTTGCTGACATCAAAAGATGTTCTGTGCCAGGTGTGATGGCTCATGCCTGTAATCCCAGCACTTTGGGAGGCCGAGGAGGGTAGATTGCTTGAGTCCAGGAGTTTGAGACCAGACTGGGCAAAATGGTGAAATCTAGTCTCTGCAAAAAATACAGAGATTAGCTGGGCATGGTGGAATGCACCTGTGGTCCCAGCTACTCGGGAGACTGAGGTGAGAGGATCACTTGAACCCAGAGACAGAGGTAGTAGTGAGCTGAGATCACACCATTGCACTACAGCCTGGGTGACAGAGTGAGAGAGTGAGACCCTGTCTCAAAAAACAACAACAACAAAAAAGTTACATGATATAATAAATAAAAGGAGAAAATTGCAGAGAAGTAACCACATGTACACACACATACACATACATGAAAAATTGAAGGCACTTAAGCCAAAGAGTATGAGGGAGGGGTGGGATAACGCAAGACTCTCAATTTCTACTTTATACAGTTCTGCGGGGTTTGAATGTCATGTAACAAGCATCTATTACTTTTTTTTTTTTTTTTTTTGGAGACGGAGTCTTGCTCTGTCGCCCAGGCTGGAGTGCAGTGACGCGATCTCGGCTCACTGCAAGCTCCGCCTCCCGGGTTCACGCCATTCTCCTGCCTCAGCCTCTCCGAGTAGCTGGGACTACAGGCGCCCACCACCACGCCCAGCTAATTTTTTGTATTTTTTGGTAGAGACGGGGTTTCACTGTGGTCTCGATCTCCTGACCTCGTGATCCGCCCGCCTCGGCCTCCCAAAGTGCTGGGATTACAAGCGTGAGCCACCGCGCCCGGCTCTATTACTTTTATAACCAGAAAAAAAAATTGAGATATATATTGTTTATTTTAAAAACAAACAGACACAGCCAGTCTCAGTAGCACATGCCTGTAATTCCAGCTACTCAGGAGGTGGGAGGATCACCTGAGCCTGGGAGGCAGAGGTTGCAGTGAGCCGAGATCATACCACTGCACTCCAGCCTGGGCAACAAAGTGAGACCCTGTCTCAAAAAAAAAAAAAAAGGATTTAAATGTAATACAGTACAAAATACTCATTGTTTCAAATTCTACCTTGCAAGTAACTTTTAAGAAACTATCACTTGTGCATTTTGTTACAGAAAATGAGTGCAGTCAGTTCTCTGTATCCAAAGGGGTCTGCATCCATGGATTCAACTGACCATGGATGGATGAAGAATATTCAGACAAAAGATTGCTTCTGTATTGAACATGTACAGACTCTTTTTCCTTATCATTATTTCCTAAACAATACAGTATAACAACTATACAACTATTTACATTGTATTACATATTATAAATAATCCAGAGATGATTTCAAGTATACAGACAGGGCTGGGTGAGGTGGCTGATGCCTGTAATCCCTGCACTTTGGGAGGCCGAGGTGGGCGGATCACCGAGGTCAGGAGTTTAACACCAGCCTGGCCAGCATGGTGAAACCCCGTCTCTACAAAAATACAAAAACTAGCCAGGCATGATGGCGGGTGCCTGTAATTCCAGCTACTTGGGAGGCTGAGGCGAGAGAATCACTTGAACCCAGGAGGCGGAGGTTGCAGTGAGCTGAGATCCTGCCACTGCACTCCAGCCTGGGTGACAGAGCAAGACTCCATCTCTAAATAAATAAGTAAATAAATAAAGTATACAGACAGATATTTGTTGGTCATATGTAAGTACTACACTATTTTCTATCAGGGACTTGAGCATCCTGAGATTTTGGTATCCATAGGAAGTTCTGGAACAATCCTCTATGGATACCAAGGGATGGTTATATTCTCAATATCTGAAAAAACTATGAAATACTCCCTCCCATTCCTTTTGCAGCTGTGTGAGGCTGGGTTTTCTTCATATACTTCAACCCAAACAGCATAATAGCAACACAAATGCAGAAGCAGCTATGGGAATCCAGCTACTTTCATTAAGTCAGATATTGAGAGAATTGCAAAAATGTAAACAATGCAATTCTTCTTTTGAAGTTTTTTTTTGGAAACTGTAGTTATTTTTAAATAAATAAATATTTCTTTTTTTTTTTTTTGAGATGGAGTCTCCCTCTGTCGCCAGGCTGGAGTGCAATGGCGTGATTTCGGCTCACTGCAACCTCTGCCTCCCGGGTTCAAGCGATTCTCCTGCCTCAGCCTCCCAAGTAGCTGGGACTACAGGCATGTCCCACCACGTCCAGCTAATTTTTATATTTTTAGTAGAGATGGGATTTCACCATGTTGGCCAGGATGGTCTCAATCTTTTGACCTCGTGATCTGCCCATCTCGGCCTCCCAAAGTGCTGGGATTACAGGCGTGAACCATCGCATCCGGCCTAAATAAATATTTCTAAAACATATTCATTTCTAACTTTTAACTCAGTAAATATGGTTATATATAACCCATAAATGCAAAACCTCTTTGGAATCCTCAAAAACAATGTATGTAAAAGGATGCCAGTAAAACCACCTCTGCAAAAATTCTAACAGTGAGAGAAATATAATATAACTGACTTCATCTTGCTTCTAACCTCACAAGCTAACTGCCTTTGCTCATTCCTGGGCATAGGCCAAGCTAACTACGGGAAGAATTTTGTTTATAGTTTAACCTTAAAGCAAAGATTAGCCTGGCACAGTGGCTCATGCCTGTAATCTAAGCACTTTGGGAGGCTGAGGCTGGAGGATCACTTGAAGCCAGGGGTTTGAGACCAGCCTGAACAACAGAGTGAGACCCTGTTTCTACAGAAAAAAAAAAAAAAGAGAGAGAGAGAAAAGAAAGAAAAGAAAAGAAGGATGATAATAATCCTTTCTCAAAACTAACCCCTATCATGTTTGGGACTGAAACTGCCTTTGTAAAGCCAATGAAAGACCTCGAATTTAGAAGCATGGGAGGGGTCTGAATTATGCTAACCTGTAAGCATACTTGCTTTCCTATAATCACTTACTGCTCAGCAGCCATATAGATTTGTAACTGCTGGAGGTCACAAGATTTGCAACTTCCCTAGTTGTTCCTATAGATATCATCACTAGTGTAAACCTAAGGCTGGTCTGAGATATTTCTCACACTTTTGCATTCTGGCAGACCAACTGACTTCACTCAGACCCATGACCCACACCAAGGGACTGACTCCACCAGGCCTGTGACCCCACTCAGAAACTGACTCAGCACACCAAACAGTTTAAACATTCCTCTTATTTCATCCCCAGCCAATCAGCAGCACCAATTCCTTAGTCTCCTGACTGTCAAATTGTCCTTGAAAGCCCTAGCCTCTGAGTTCTTTTTTTTTTTTTTTTTTTTTTTTGAGATGGAGTCTTGCTCTGTAGCCCAGGCTGGAGTACAGTGGCACAATCTTGGCTCACTGCAAGCTCTGCCTCCTGGGTTCAGGCCATTCTCCTGCCTCAGCCTCCCGAGTAGCTGGGACTACAGGCGCCTGCCACCACGCCCGGCTCATTTTTTGTACTTTTAGTAGAAACGGGGTTTCACCGTGTTAGCCAGGATGGTCTCGATCTCCTGACCTCATGATCCACCTGCCTCGGCCTCCCAAAGTGCTAGGATTACAGGCGTGAGCCACCGCGCCCGGCGCCTCTGAGTTCTTGATGAGATGGATTTGAGAAACATCTCTGGTCCTCTGCTCAGCACCCTATGATTATTAAACTCTTTCTCTACTGCAACACCTTCTGTTTCAACATATTGGCTTTTTCTGCGTGGCAAGGAAGAAGAACCTGTTGGGTAGTAACACCAAAATAAAAACATTTGAGAATAATTATACTAGAAGAGAGTAATTGCATCTCAACAAAAATGGAGGCCACATTATCACACAAAAGATATTTAATATTTATACATGTCAAAAGACAAAATTACAATAAATTTATAATAAAGATCTCAATTGCCTTTATGTGTGATTCTAGAATCAGGCAACACTTTATTCCATAAAACAGAATAAGTGTTATAATGGGCTGAGCAGAGAAGGTTGGCTTTTTTTTTTTTTCTTGAGACAGGGTCTCTGTCACCCAGGCTGGAGTGCAGTGACACAATCACAGCTCACTGAAACGTCAATCTCCTGAGCTCAAGTGATCCTCCCACCTCAGCCTCCCCAGTAGCTGGGACTACAGGCATGCAATACCATGCCTGGCTGATTTTTTTGTTCTTGGTAGAGATGAGGTCTTAGTATGTTGTACAGGCTGGTCTTGAACTCCTGAGCTTAGGCAATCCTCCTGCCTCAGCCTCCCAAAGTGCTAGAATTGCAGGCATGAGCCACCACACCTGGCCATGGAGATTGGCCCTATAGACAGAGAAGGGCTGAAGAAAGAAGAAACAAAGAGTGCATTACAGTTGAGCCTTCAAAAACACAGGTTTGGACTGTGCACTTCATTTATTTGTAGATATTCTTCTTTTTTTTTCTTTTTCTTTTCTTTTTGAGACTGAATCTCGCCCAGGCTGGATTGCAGTGGTGCGATCTCAGCTCACTGCACCTCCGCCTCCCACGTTCAAGTGAATCTTGAACTAATTCAAGAGAATCGCCTGAACCTGGGAGGTGGAGGTTGCAGTGAGCTGAGATTGCACCATTGTACTCCAGCCTGGGCGACAGAGAGAGACTCCATCTCTAAATAAATAAATGCATTAAAATAAAATCAAATTACTGTTTCTTTTAAGGCAGGGAAAGGAAGACAGAACAAAATAAAAATAACAGATTAGTTAACAGCAGATTATTTTAGGCTACTTTTTTTGTGTAAGGACTTTATTATATCAATTAAAGATTTAAACAGGTCTGTTTGGGAAATCCGCTGTCTCTTCCTTCTGATTTCTTCAAAGGTAAACCAACAATTTATTGTGGGTGTGGTGAAAATGGAACTGTAGCATGGGTGACTCCATTTTGATTTTCAGTCTGGTCTGTTAGGGCCTAGTGCAGGAACTTTGTCCAAAATAATGGGCTCCTATAATTTTTGTTTAATATACTGTGTAATATATAGTCCCTATTAAGTTTTCCCAAATTGTCCCAATAATTAATGTAAGCAAATTTTTAAATTACAAACACATAGGATTTAGGAGCTCTCTTTTTGATAGTGATTTTATATTTTATTGCACTAGGTCTTGCTAAAGAAAAAATGATTCATGACGCTTGTTAAAGATGGAAAGGCAGGTTTTATCCAAGGTGAGCTATGGTAATAGGTATAGGGACCATTGTGATGGGGTCTTGTAGTGGGGGAGAGAGTGGACTCAACTGCAACTCCAACAAGGACAAGTGGGGATCTATAACCAAGGAGTGGGGGGTTGGGTGTCAGTGGATGGAAAACTACTAAAAAGAAACATCGAGGATAAAAGCACTTCTGTTCTGGCTAAACTGACTCATAGCCATTTGGATATTCTCTTGTGAAGCGCCTGTTTCAAATCTTTTGCCTATTTTCCCATTGGCTTTTCTGCTTGTTTGTGATTTGCAGGAGTTCGATATACTTTTTTTTTCTTTTTTTTTTGTTTGATGGAATCTCGCTCTGTTACCCAGACTGGAGTGCAGTGGTGCGATCTCGGCTCACTGCAACCTCTGCCTCTCAGGTTCAAGCAATTCTCCTGCCTCAGCCTCCCCAGTAGCTGGGATTACAGATGTGCACCACCACCCCCAGCTAGTTTTTGTATTTTTGATAGAGACAGGGTTTTGCCATGTTGGCCAGGCTGGTTTTGAGCTCCTGACCTCAGGTAATCTGCCTGCCTCGGCCTCCCAAAGTGCTGGGATTACAGACATAAGCCACCATGTCCAGCCTTGATATACATTTTGATATGAGTCTCATTTATTTATTTATTTATTTAGAGACAGAGTCTTGCTCTGTCACCCAGGCTGGAGTACAGTGGTGCGATCTCAGCTGACTGCAACCTCCATCTCTCGGGTTCAAGTAATTCTCCTGCCTCAGTCTCCAAGTAGTTGGAATTACAGGCACACGCAACCATGCCCAGCTAATTTTTTTTTTTTTGGTAGAGATGGGGTTTCACCATGTTGGTCAGGCTGGTCTCGAACTCCTAACCTCAAGTGACCCACCTGCCTCGGCCTCCCAAAGTGCTGGGGTTACAGGCATGAGCCACCACGCCCAAAGTCTCCTTTTTGGATGTATGCATTGCAAATGTCCTCTTACTCAATGGCTTGCTTTATTTTTTTAACACATCTTTCGATGCACAAAAACTCCTAATTTTAATGTAGTTCAGCTTATTGACCTGAGAAAAGAAAAATAGCTCAGAACAGTCTGAGCTATGTGAGGTATACAAAATTGATCAGGCCCAGAGAGACTTGAGTATGGGACTTCAGTCACAGCTCCCCAGGCCCTCCCACATTCATGTCTGGGGCAACTGTTTAAAGGCCTTTTGTTTTTTCCTTATCTGTTATCTTCATGTCTTGGAATTCCTGATACAAAAAAATCAATGGATAGCCAATCAATAGCTTATATTATTTTAATGTAAATTCTTGGTAGACCATTTAGGGACTGCTTCTCCTTTTTTCCTTTAAAAACCCATCTATAACTACTGCTAGTTGGAGCACTTATTCAGGGCAACTTGAATCTGTGCTCCCAGGTTGCAGTCCTCAACTTGGCCCAAATAAACTCTCTATTTGTATAAACGATTTTCCCTCAGTTTCTTCCTCTAGGTCAACATATCTTTCGTTTGTTTGTTTGTTTGTTTGTTTTTTGAGATGGAGTCTTGCTCTGTTGCCCAGGCTGGAGTGCAGTGGCACGATCTCAGCTCACTGCAATCTCTGCCTCCCAGGTTCAAGTGATTCTCCTGTCTCAGCCTCCAGAATAGCTGGAATTACAGGCGTTTGTCACCACACCCAGCTAATTTTTATATTTTTAGTAGAGACGGGGTTTCACTATGTTGGCCAGGCTGGTCTCAAACTCCTGACCTCAGGTGATCCACCTGTGTTGGCCTCCCAAAGTGCTGGGATTACAGGTGTGAGCCACCAAGCTCTGTCAACATATCTTTTATGTTTATTATTTCTATGTCCTATATAATAAATCTTTTCCTATCCCAAGATTGTGAAAGTATTCTCCTATAGTATCTTCTAGAAGACTTACGCCTTTTTCAAAACTCCTATAGGACGGGCGTGGTGGCTCACACCTGTAATCCCAACACTTTGGGAGGCGGAGGCGGGTGGATCATGAGGTCAGGAGATCGAGACCATCCTAGCTAACACAGTGGAACCCCATCTGTACTAAAAACACAAAAAATTAGCCAGGCATGGTGGCATGCGCCTGAAGTCCCAGCTGCTCGGGAGGCTGAGGCAGGAGAATCGCTTGAACCGGGGAGGTGGAGCTTGCAGTGAGCCAAGATTGCGCCATTGCGCTCCAGCCTGGGCGACAGAGTGAGACTCTGTCTCAAAACAAACAAAAACCTGCTATAGTATCTTCCTAAAGTACAGAAGCTTTAGGTTTTTTTAAAAACTTTTACAATGATACCTATAATTAATCTAGAATTGATTTTTATCCACCCTGATTTCAGGTATGTTTAAATGTGAAAAACAATGTGTTCTCAAGAATTGATAAAATAGTTATTTTTTTAGCCCTCCCTTGTTACTTAATACTTTAGGGCATTTTTCTCTGCCATTAAATATTCTTCTACAACATATTTTTAAATTGTAAATTGGCAAATTACCATTGTATATGCTTATGGGTTACAAAGTGATGTTATGGGCTGGGTACCAGTAATTTCAGCACTTTGGGAGGCCAAGGTGGGAGGATTGCTTGAGTTCAGGAGTTCAAGACTAGCCTGGGCAATACTGTGAAACCCCCATCTCTTACAAAAAAAAACAAAAACCAAAGTGATGTTATGATTTATGAATACAATGTAGAAAAATTAAATCAAGCTAATTAACATATCTGTTACCTCAAATTCTTATAATTTTTGTAGTGAGAACATTTGAAATTTACACTTAGTGACTTTGAAATATATAGCACATTATTATTTACTATATTCACCATGCTGTGCAATATATCTCAAAGAAAAAAACTGATTCCTCCTGTCTAATTGAGGATTTGTACCCTTTGACTATCATTTCTCCCAAGGTTTTTTTTTTTTTTTTTTTTTTTTTAACTAGCAGCCTAATAGTCCATCATATTCCTCTCCCTGGAGCAGGGGCTCTGGAATCAGTCAGGTTAATATTCTGTCCTCACCTCTTAGGAACTATGTAACTTTTACCTTTTTTTTGAGACGGAGTTTCACTCTTGTTGCCCAGGCTGGAGTGCAATGGCATGATCTCGGCTCACCGGAACCTCTGCCTCCCAGGTTCAAGCGATTTCCTGCCTCAGCCTCCCGAGTAGCTGAGATTACAGGCATGCACCACCACGCTTGGCTAATTTTGTGTTTTTAGGAGAGATGAGGTTTCTCCATGTTGGTCAGGCTGGTCTCAAACTCTTGACCTCAGGTGATCTGCCCGCCTCGGCCTCCCAAAGTGCTGGGATTACAGGCGTGAGCCACCGCGCCTGGCTGAACTATGTAACTTTTGACAAGAATTTTACTCTCTAGGCTTTAGCTCTTATGGGAGATGGCCAGGTCTAGAACTGAGTTAGTTTCATAGTTGGATCTCAATCCCTAATTGACTGAGTTAGAAGCCCTACATCAACTGAAATAGTGGATCATTAACTAGAACAGCCTTATTTACTCATGAAAGTCTCCTAAAGACCTAGGATAGGCCACATTTTGAGAGTCCACAGTTTTATTGTCTGTGACTAAGAACAATAAAACTACACGAAACGATGCCCTGTGGTGTTTGAAAGCTGTAGTCAGGGTTGGCAGCATGAAGGAGTGGCAAATGAACCACTTAATTAAATTCCCTTATCAGATGATCAGATTATTGTTTATCAGTAGAGCTAGTGGTTGAGGCCTCCGACCTTGTCCTAGCTGGTTGCCTTGGGAGAGTTTCCAGACTTCTCTGTGGCTCATTTTATCATCATCTGTAAAATGGGTAGAGTAACAGCTTAGTACCAACCTCATAGTAATGTGCTGGTTAAAATATACTCAGCTGGCTGGGTGCGGTGGCTCACGCCTGTAATCCCAGCACTTTGGGAGGCCAAGACGGGTAGATCACCTGAGGTCAGTAGTTCGAGACCAGCATGGCCAACATAGTGAAACCCCATCCTACTAAAAATACAAAAATTAGCCAAGCATAGTGGTGCACACCTGTAATCCCAGCTACTCGGGAGGCTGAGGCAGAAGAATCGCTTGAACCCAGGAGGTGGAGGTTGCAGTGAGCTGAGATAGCGCCATTGCACTCCAGCCTGGGCAACAAGAGCGAAACTCCATCTCAAAAAATAATAATAATAAATAAATAATACTCAGCTGGCCGGGTGTGGTGGCTCATGCCTATAATCCCAGCACTTTGGGAGGCCAAGGAGGGTGGATCACTTGAGCTCGGCAGTTCAAGACCAGCCTGGCCAACATGGTGAAACCTCTTCTCTACTAAAAATACTAAAATTAGTCTGGCATGGTGCCATGTACCTGTAATCCCAGCTACTAGGGAGGCTGAGGCAGGCAAATCGCTTGAACTTGGGAGGTGGAGGTTGCGTGAGCCAAGATCGCATGACTGCACTGCAGTCCAGCCTGGGTGGCAGAATACAACTGTGTCTGAAAAAAAGAAAAAAAAAACTCAGCTGGAGATGGACGCAACATGTGATAAGTGATGAATAATGGCCACCATCATTCTCATCTCTGGCCGGGGTAGGACTAGTGAGATCTGGACATGTAAGGTAGCTCACTCAGATATTGGATTAGGGAGACCCAAAAAACTGCAGTAGAACTCAGGCCCCGTTCATCTGGGGCAGATGGCTAATACTGAAACTCACAAGAATTGACTAACAACAAACTTCCTAGAAATCTGTTTGGGCCGGGTGCAGTGGCTCACGCCTGTAATCCCAGCACTTTGCAAGGCCAGGGTTGGCGGATCACATGAGGTCAGGAGTTCAAGACCAGCCTGGCCAACATGGCGAAACCCCATCTCTATTAAAAAATAGAAAAATTAGCCAGGGATGTTGGCACGTTCCTGTAATCCCAGCCACTTGGTAGGCTGAGGCAGGAGAAACGCTTGAACCCAGGAGGCAGAGGTTGCAGTGAGCCAAAACAGCGCCACTGCCCTCCAGCCTGGGTGACAGAGTGAGACGCCGTCTCAGGGGGAAAAAAAAAGAAATCAGTTTGTCCAATGAGGTGCTGGTAAATGTTTAACAACCAGCTCCAGTGGGGTGTGTGTGTGTGTGTGTGTGTGTGTGTGTGTGTGTGTTTGCTGACTTGTAGCATTTGCTGATTTCGGTAGTGTAAATATTTCCACCATGGCCAATTTCAAACTACCAACACGGCATCACAGAACAGAGTTGTATATTTCCATCTATAATATTTCTACCATATAGATGCAACAGACATAAATGTCCTCAAATGCATAGATACTATTAAAATATAGTAAAATAATTAGAAAGTGATGAGTTTGAGTCTTTTAATATAATAAGTTTATATAACTTAATTTTTAATAATGGCCGTGTGTAACAACTGGCTTGCAAAATTCTTGAGAATTTAACAGTTGGCTCTCATGAGCCTGTACAAGCTGGCTCCAGACACCACTCCAGCCACCCCACGTCCCCTTTTGGATCTTGTGGAGTATAGCCCAGGACGCAGCAACTGCACAAGTGCTCAGGGCAGCTTCAATATCCTTCTTAAGAACTCCTTCCTCTGGCAACTGTGTCCCCCTCCCAGAGGACACAGCCCCAGAGGTGACCTTTTCCCTTCCAGGCTCCAAGCTGTTTAACATTCTCATCCACCAGCACCTCCCCCTACTGCAGGGCGGCTATTTCAAGAATGCCAGGACACGCACGTAGGGCATCCTGGCCAGCCACTTGCTGGCCAGCCACTTGCCGAATGCACCCTGTCAGGTGCTCATAAGGTCATCCAGATGGCTAGAAAGAGAGCAGCAGCCTTAGGAAGGGGCTGTCTGCCCCTAGGCTCATAGCCCCTTGATACCTGCATTCTCGAATTAGAAATGCCTTGGCAAACAGACCCTAGAAGTCCACTGCCCTCGTGTATTTCAAAACCTGGATCCAAACTCCCATTTCTTAGTTTAATCTCACTTCTGCCCTTTGCTTCTCTACCCCTGCAAGTGACAACAGAGACAGTCATAAATAATGTTGGCAACTTCACGCATGGGGTGCTTGCTCTAGAATTATCCTACTTAATCCTTATAACAACACTATGAAGTAGGTACTATTTTTATCCCAGTTCTGTAAATGAGAAGTCCAAGACTTGGCGTGGTATGTTAACTTGCCCACAGTCATATAGAAGGACTTGTCTGGGGAACCCAAGTGTCTTAATCAGTGTTTTTTCTTCTTTTTCTTTTCCTTTTTTTTTTTTTTTTTTTTTTTTGAGATGGAGTTTTGCTCTTGTTGCCCAGGCTGGAGTGCAATCTTGGCTCACTGCAACCTCCGCCTCCCAGATTCAAGTGATTCTCCTGCCTCAGCCTCTCAAGTAGCTGGAATTATAGGCACCCGCTACCATGCCCAGCTAATTTTTGTATTTTTATTTTATTTTATTATTTTATTTTATTTTATTTTAATTATTTTATTTTGAGACAGAGTCTTGCTCTGTTGCCCAGGCTGGAGTGCAGTGGCGTGATCTTGGCTCACTGCAAGCTCCACCTCCCAGGTTCACACCATTCTTCTGCCTCAGCCTCCCAAGTAGCTGGGACTACAGGTGCCCGCCACCACGCCTGGCTAATTTTTTGTATTTTTAGTAGAGATGGGATTTCGCCGCGTTAGCCAGGATGGTCTTGATCTCCTGACCTCATGATCCGCCTGCCTCGGCCTCCCAAAGTGCTGGGATTACAGGCCAGCCCATAATCCCTGGGATTACAGGTGAGCCACCGCACCCGGTCAAATTTTTGTATTTTTAGTAGAGACAGAGTTTCACCATGTTGGCCAGGCTGGTCTCAAACTCCTGATCTCAACCTCAGGTGATCTACCTACCTCGGCCTCCCAAAGTGTTGGGATTACAGGCATGAGTCACCATGCCTGGCCTTTTTTTTGTTGTTTTAGATGGAGTTTTCGCTCTTGTTGCCCAGGCTGGAGTGTCGCGTCGCGATCTTGGCTCACTTGGCGCCACCTCCCAGGTTCAAGCGGTTCTCCTGCCTCAGCTTCCTAAGTGGCTGGGATTACAGGCACACACCACCACACCCGGCTATTTTTTTTTTTTTTTTGTATTTTTAGTAGAGATGGGGTTTCACCATGTTGGCCAGGCTGGTCTCAAACTCCTGACCTTGTGATCCACCCACAGACCCCCAAAGTACTGGGATTACAGGCGGGAGCCACTGCACCCGGCCTATCAGTGTTTTTTCTTTTTCCCTCAACTGTCTTCCTTTACACAATATCCTTGTTTCACACGTGATTATTTTGCATCTTTGACATGTTGCTTATTACTAAACATTCTCAGCACAGAGGCAGTAGTAGAAGCCATGAGTCTGATAAGTTTGCTGAAGGAGAGAGTGTGCTATGAGGAAGGATTGTTGACAAGACCCTGGAGGACACAAGGACCTAAGAGCCCCTAAGAGGAGACAGAGAAGGTGCTGTCCCACAAAGTGCGAGATGTCCCAGGAGAGAGGTGTCCAGGGGATGACTGTGGGGGGGAAGCTACAAAGTGGACAAGTAAACGAGCACCGGAAGGTGTCCCAGGGATCTGGCAATCAAGAGGCCATCAGTGACCCAGGCAGGGTCTGTTTCTTCATTTCTTTGCCAGTGGGTGAGGAGGCTGTAGCAGGGAAGGCAGGAGACCCAATAGGTGGGTGGAGGAAAGGCAGGGAGGTCGCAAAGTAGGGCCAGCCAGTGTAGACTTCCCTTCCAAGAAGGAGAAAGAGGGAGAGAGACACTAGGGGGAAGGAGGCTTTTGGGATTTGGGTTTTAGTTTTAGTTTTTTGTTTTTGTTTTTGTTTTTTTAAAAAACACAGTTTCGGCAGGGCGCGGTGGCTCACGCCTGTAATCCTAGCACTTTGGGACGCCAAGGCGGGGAGATCACAAGGTCAGCAGATCAAGACTACCCCGGCCAACGTGGTGAAACCCTGTCTCTACTAAAATAAAATTAAAAAAAATTAGCCAGGAGTGGTGGCGCATGCCTGTAGTCCCAGCTACTCGGGAAACTGAGGCAGGGGAATTGTTTGAACCCAGGAGGCAGAGGTTGAAGTGAGCCGAGATCCCGCCACTGCACTCCAGCCTGGCAACAGATAGAGACTCCGTCTCAAAAAAAAAAAAAAAAAAACATAAACACAGTTTCACTCTGTCGCCCAGGCTGGGGTGTAGTGGCACCATCTTGGCTCACTGCAACCTCCACCTCCCAGATTCAAGCAATTCTTGTACCTCAGCCTCCCAAGTAGCTGGGATTACAGGCACACGCCACCATGCCTGGCTATTTTTTGTATTAGTAGAGATGGGGTTTCACCATGTTGGCCAGGCTGGTCTCTAACTCCTGACCTCAAGCGATCCACCTGCCTCAGCCTCCCACAGTGTTGGGATTACAGGCGTGAGCCACCGCACCCTGCCGAAACTGTGTTTTTTAAAAAACTAAACTAAGGCGCCAGGCCTTAGTTTTAGTTTAGTTTTGTTTTAAGCTGGGAATGCCCTTAGCACATTTCTATGCTGAGGAAAGGGAGCTAGTAGAGGTGAGGCTGAAGATGCCAGCAAGAGGACAGTGATGGCTGACACCATAGATGTAGGGGGATCCAAGTCCCAGACCAGAGAACACTCCCCTGCCATCCTGGTTTGGTGGGAGCTAGATGGCTCCTGCCTGGCGGCCTCTATTTTCTCAAAAGAGGAGGCAGAGGGTGAGGGGATAAGTAGTTGGGGGACTGAGGATAGTGGAGGAGGCGTGTAACAGCCAGTCTGAGAGGACAAGAGAAGGGGTTGTCAAGAGAAACAACTGAAATAGGAAGTAATACAGATGCTCCTCAATTTGCAAGGGGCTATAGCCCCATAAACCCATGGTATGTGGAAAATACATTTAATGTGGGCAGCACAGCAGACGCTCCCTCGACTGATAATGGTTTGATTTCAGATGTTTCGACTTTATGATGGTGTGAAAGCATTACACTTTCAGTAGAAACCATAACCCCATCGTAAGTCATAAGGAGTTCTTTGACTTAGGTTGGGGCTACATCCTAATAAGCCAATCACAAAGTTGAAAAATCCAGAATGGAAGCATTGGAAATCGGAGACCATCTGTACAGGTGCAGTGGGACCATCTCTGCAGGTGTCAGGGCCCCCACAGCTGCGACTAGACTTGGCAGATGCTGATTATGGATTCTGTCTGCAGCCCATAACCTTGTCCATTGTCTCCTTTTTTACTGCTTTTGCCACCAGAGAAGGACACTCTCCCTCCAGGTTCTGGGAACCGCTCACCATGGCCCCCCATTTAAAACTCCATGAGGGCCGGGCGTGGTGGCTCACGCTTGTAATCCCAGCACTTTGGGAGGCTGGGGCAGGCGGATCACCTGAGGTCAGGAGTTCGAGACCAGCCTGGCCAACATGGAGAAACCCCGTCTCTACTAAAACTACAAAATTAGCCGGGCGTGGTGGCGCATGCCTATAATCCCAGCTACTGGGAGGCTGAGGCAGGAGAATCGCTTGAACATGGGAGGCGGAGGTTGCGGTGAGCCGAGATCGTGCCATTGCACTCCAGCCTGGGCAACAAGAGTGAAACTCCGTCTCAAAAAATAAAATAAAATAAAACTCCATGAGGCTGGGCACAATGGCACACACCTGTAGTCCTAGCTACACAAGAGGCTCAAGCAGGAGGATGGCTTGAGCCCAGGAGTTCTGGGCTGCAGTGCACCGTGCCAACTCGGTGTCAACACTATGTTCAGCATTAATATGGTGACCTCCCAGGAGCGGGGGACCACCAGGTTGCTTAAAGAGGGGTGAATCGACCCAGGTCAGAAATGGAGCAGGTCAAAACTCCTGTGCTGATCAGTAGTGGGATCCTGCCTATGAATAGCCACTACACACCAGCCTGGGCAACATAGCGAGATCCTGCCTCTAAAATAAATAAATAAATAAATAAATAAATAAATAAATAAATAAATAAAAGGATGGGCACAGTGGCTCACACCTGTCATCCCAGCACTTCAGCCTTTTTTTTTTTTTTTTTTTTTTTTTTGAGACGGAGTCTTGCTGTGTCGCCCAGGCTGGAGTGCAGTGGCGCGATCTCGGCTCACTGCAAGCTCCGCCTCCCGGGTTCACGCCATTCTCCTGCCTCAGCCTCCCGAGTAGCTGGGACTACAGGCGCCCGCCGCCACGCCCGGCTAATTTTTTGTATTTTTAGTAGAGACGGGGTTTCACCGTGGTCTCGATCTCCTGACCTCGTGATCCGCCCGCCTCGGCCTCCCAAAGTGCTGGGATTACAAGCGTGAGCCACCGCGCCCGGCCAGCCTTTTGACTCTTGGACAACACAGTAGTTTGCCAGGGGCTCCCCAGCCTTTGGCCACAGACTGAAGGCTGCACTATCAGCTTCCCTACTTTTGCAGTTCTGGGGACTGAGCCTCTACTGACGTCTTTGCTCCTCACCTTGCAGACAGCCTATCATGGGACTTCACCTAGTGATGGTGTGAGTCAATTCTCCTTAATAAACTCCCTTTCGGCTGCGCATGGTGGCTCATGCCTGTAATCCCAGCATTTTGGGAAGCCGAGGCAGGTGGATCACCTGAGGTCAGGGGTTCAAGACCAGCCTGGCCAACATGGTGAAACCCTGTCTCTACAGAAATACAGAAATTAGCCGGGCATGATGGTAGGTGCCTGTAATCCCAGCTACTTGGAAGGCTGAGGTGGGAGAATCACTTGAACCCAGGAGGTGGAGGTTGCAGTGAGCTGAGACTGCACCATTACACTCCAGCCTGGGTGACAGAGTAAGACTCAGTGTCAGAAAAATAAAAAATCATAAAAAAAACTCCGTTTCATACATATATCTATCCTATTAGTTCTATCCCTCTAGAAAACCCTCACTAATCCACTTACTTTCTTAAGATCACTTAACATGCATAGTAACCCCCCATGAAGAATAAGGAAGTTAGTCATTTTGCCCAGAACAGAGCAGGACTTCCCGTTTCAGGTCTGTGATTATCCCATTTTGTCACAGGATATACCACAAGATCTCCTGAGGCTTCCCCTTATTTGATCAAATAGAAAATACATTCTTAGAGGCCGGGCGCAGTGGCTCACGTCTGTAATCCCAGCACTTTGGGAGGCAGAAGCAGGTGGATCAGGAGGTCAGGAGTTTGAGACCAGCCTGGCCAACAAAGTGAAACCCCGTCTCCATGTATTTTTAATAAAGAGTTGGGTTTTTTTTTCTTTAACCTAAATCAATCTGGCCTGGTATGACAACATGAAAAAACTCAAGGATAGAGCCCAAAAACTCGCCAGCCAAGCAAATAATTATGCTGAACCCCCCTGGGCACTCTCTAATTGGATGTCCGGGGTCCTCCCAATTCTTAGTCCTTTAATACTTGTTTTTCTCCTTCTCTTATTCCGGCCTTGTGTCTTCTGTTTAGTTTGTCAATTCATTAAAAACCGCATCTAGGCCATCACCAATAATTCTATATGACAAATGCTCCTTCTAACAACCCCACAATATCACCCCTTACTCCAAAATCTTTCTTCAGTTTAATCTCTCCCATTCTAGGTTCCCACGCTGCCCCTAATCCCGCTCGAAGCAGCCCTGAGAAACATCGCCCATTATCTCTCCATACCACCCCCAAAAATTTTCGCCGCCCCAACACTTCACCACTATTTTGTTTTGTTTTTCTTATTAATATAAGAAGACAGGAATGTCAGGCCTCTGAGCCCAAGCGAAGCCATCTCATATCCCCTGTGCCCTCCACATATACATCCAGATGGCCTGAAGCAACTGAAGATCCACAAAGGAAGTGAAAATAGCCTTAACTGGTGACATTCCACCATTGTGATTTGTTCCTTCCCCACCCTAACTGATATATGTTCTCCCCCGCCCTTAAGAAGGTACTTTGTAATATCCTCCCCCGCCCTTAAGAATGTACTTTGTACGCCTATCCCAAACCTATAAGAACTAATGATAATCCCACCATCCTTTGCTGACTCCTTTTTTGGACTCAGCCCGCCTGCACGCAGGTGAAATAAACGCCTTGTTGCTCACACAAAGCCTGTTGGTGGACTCTTTTCACATGGACGCGCGTGACAGATACGGCACCCACAGATACAGAGGGCCAACTGTATTTTCCCAGGCTGGTGAGAGGTGGGGTAGGGGATAGAGGTAAGGGTTAGCTTTGCAAATTGGAAAGGAAAGAGATTCTGCAGAAGTCTTATTGGTTTTTCAACCTCTTTTCTGAGTAGTTTAGAGTGGTGTGGTTGCTGATCGAGAATGTTTATGTCTGTTTGGTAGAGTCAAGGTGGAAGGTATCCAGAAGACAGAAGTACGCACGGCAGCTCTTGGAGTTTTGACACCCCCTCCCCGCCAATCCAGGGCACTGTTAGCAGGGCAGTTATGAAGACTCTTGGGCCAGGCTGCCTCTTGGCACTCAGGCCTGTAGAAGTGGCCTGGCAGGAGGAATGCTGAGTTTGTCTTTCTGCCAGAGGCAGGCACAGGATGTACTAATTGCAGCCTGGTCCTCTGCTCTAGGTACAAATGAATTTAGATTTTATGGAGTCTGAAGCTTTTAGTTGGATTGGTAGGACAAGGGAGTCCTTTTTAAGAAAGTAATGCAGAATTAGGTACTGACCCTTGAAAGGGGCCTATGCAGGTGAAGGGGCCCTGGAGCTCAAGCTTCAGAAAAGGATACATGCAAGAAGAAAGTAAAACAGGATGGCCGGGCACGGTGGCTCACACCTATAATCCTGGCACTTTGGGAGGCTGAGGCAGGAGGATTGCCTGAGCTCAGGAGTTCCAGACCAGCCTGGGCAACATGGCAAAACCACGTCTCTACTAACAATACAAAAAATTAGCCGGGTGTAGTGGCGCACACCAGCTACTTAAGAGGCTGAAGCACAAGAATCACTTGACCCTAGGAGGTGGAGGTTGCAGTGAGCAGAGATCGCACCACTGTACTCAGCTTAAGCAACAAGGCAAGACCCTGTCTCAAAAAATAAAAAATAAAAAAAAAGAGCCGGGCACGGTGGCTCACGCTTGTAATCCCAGCACTTTGGGAGGCCGAGGCGGGTGGATCACGAGGTCAGGAGATCGAGACCACGGTGAAACCCCGTCTCTACTAAAAATACAAAAAATTAGCCGGGCGTGGTGGCGGGCGCCTGTAGTCCCAGCTACTCGGAGAGGCTGAGGCAGGAGAATGGCGTGAACCCGGGAGGCGGAGCTTGCAGTGAGCCGAGATTGCGCCACTGCACTCCAGCCTGGGCGACAGAGCGAGACTCTGTCTCAAAAAAAAAAATAAAAAAAAGAAAAACATATTTGATATGGCCAGTGATGTAATCAATCATGACTAGGAATCACCCACAAAACCCAAAAGGACAGTGTTCAGAGAGGTTCCATGTGGGTGAACAAGAAGACTCCATCCGCTGGGAGGGTGGTGCACCCCAGCTCCACAGAGATGGAAGCTCCTGTGCTGAGACCAGCTCGGTCGGGGAGACCCTAACCCAGCGGCGTTAGAGGAATTAAAGACACACACACACAGAAATACAGAGTGCAGAGTGGGAAATCAGGGGTCTCACAGCCTTCGGAGCTGAAAGCCCCTAACAGAGATTTACCCACGTATTTATTGACAGCAATCCAGTGATAAGCATTATTTCTGTAGGGTATAGATTAACTAAAAGTATTCCTTATGGTAAACAAAGAGATGGGTGGAGACAAAGGGATGGGCTCTGGCTAGTTATCTGCAGCAGGAACATGTCCTTAAGGCACAGATCACTCATGCTGTTGTCTGTGGTTTCGGAACACCTTTAAGCGGTTTTCCGCCCTGGGTGGGCCAGGTGTTCCTTGACCTCATTCCGGTAAACCCACAATCTTCCAGCGTGGGCATCACGGCCATCACGAACATGTCACAGTGCTGCAGAGATTTTGTTTATGGCCAGTTTTGGGGCCAGTTTATGGCCAGATTTTGGGGGCCTGTTCCCAACACTCCTGTGCTCAGGAGCCTTCCAGAGCTCACCCCCTGTATCTCCAGATAGATCATGTCGGAATTGAATTGAATTATGGGAATCCCAACTGGTGTCTGCTGCAGAATTACTTGCTGTATGGAGAAAAAAAGCCCAAACATTTGGCATTAGAAGTGTTGTGTTGGCTAGGTGTGGTGATTCACGCCTGTAGTCCCAAAACTTTGGGAGGCTGAGGCAGGAGAATCACTTGAGCCTAGGGGTTTGAGACCTGCCTAGGCAACATAACGAGACCCCATCTCTATAATAAATAAAAAATTAACTGGCATGGTGCACACCTGTAGTCCTAGCTACTCAGGAGACTGAGGTAAGAGGATCACTTGAGCCCAGGAGTTCAAGGCTGCAGTAAGTCGAGATCGTGCCACTGCACTCCAGCTTGAGCAACAGAGATCCCATCTCAAAAACAAAACAACAATAAAAAACTTTATCTGAAGAATGCAAGTCCCAGGCTGGGCGCGGTGGCTCACGCCTGTAATACCAGCACTTTGGGAGGCCGAGGTGGGCAGATCACCGAGGTCAGGAGTTCAAGACCAGCCTGGCCAACATAATGAAACCCCGTCTCTACTAAAAATACAAAAAATTAGCTGGGCATGGTGGCGGGTGCCTGTAATCCCAGCTACTCGGGAGGCTGAGGCAAGAGAATGGCTTGAACCCGGGAGGCAGAGGTTGCAGTGAGCCGAGATCACACCATTGCACTCCAGCCTGGGTGACAGAACGAGACTCCATCTCAAAAAAAAAAGAATGCAAGTCCCCCTTTCATTATCAGGCCCAGAGAATCTTTGAAATGCAACAGCAGGTTGGGCACAGTGGCTCACACCTGTAATCCCAGCTCTTTGGGAAGCCCAGGTGGGCAGATCACAAGGTCAGAAGTTCGCGACCAGCCTGGCCAACATGGTGAAACCCCGTCTCTACTAAAAATACAAACAATTAGCTGTGCATGGTGTACCTGTAATCCCAGCTACTCGGGAGGCTGAGGCAGGAGAATCACTTGAACCCAGGAGGCAGATGTTGCAGTGAGCCGAGATTGTACCACTGCACTCCAGCCTGGGTGACAGAGCGAGAGAGCGAGACTCTGTCTCAAAAACAAAAAAAATTAGCTGAGCGTACTGGTGCACACGCCTGTAATCCCAACTACTCAGGAGGCTGAGGCAGGAGAATCGCTTGAGCCAAGATTGCACCACTGCACTCCAGCCTGGGCAACAGAGTAAGACTGTCTCAAAAAAGAAATGCAACAGCATATGACAGCAGTCACATCTCACCCGCCCCCGACCACCAAGCTAAATAATTACCTCTTGAAGCCACTTGCTATATGAGCTCTAGACTAACTGACACCACATAGCCATAAAATGCCATATTCCAGACACTATAATTCATACCCCATAGCTCAACAATGCATAGCCAATCACAAGCCAATGTTATTCCTGCAAACTAATAAGAACATTGTTGAATCACCCACTCCTTGTCCCCTTTTGCCTTTAAAGGCCTGCTTGTAACAGAAGCCGAACACAGAGCATACCCCAAGGCAACTTGAAGTGTGTCCCCAATGGCTGTCCTCACTCTTGGCCCAAATTAACCGTGTATATTGATTTTGCCTCAGCTTCTTTCTCTGGGTCAACACTAGAATGTCCAACAGCCAGTTTGGGGTGGATGGGCGGGCGAGCCCTCTGAGCACCTGCCCTGTTCGTGGTCTGAGTGGGTCTCAGCGGCCGGACGGCTTGCTCTCCCCTTGGGCTGTGAAGTCCTCAGCCTCCCGAAGTCTGGCCTCCTTGGAAATTTTTGAGGTCCTCCAGACTCCAGCAGGAAGCTTGTGGCAGGGGCAGTGGGGGGATGAAGGTACTGGATTGTGGGAAGTGCCTAATGAGTCAGCCAACTCTGTGGAGGGGAAGGAAGGAAACATGCCGTGTTAAGAGGATCTGCAAGCCAGGGATAGGTGGGGAGTGGAGCCCATGGAGGATGAACAGCTGGGCCATGTGAGTTTCCACTGTCTCGGGGCGAACGTGTCACCCGGAGTTCTCTCCAGCAGTCTCACCACTCCCACCCCTGCAGATTCCACAAGGACCAAGGGCTTCCCTGGATAAGGGCCTGGTCCTTGGGGTCTAAGGCAAGACTCCCATCTCCACAGTCGCCCGAGCTCTCTTCCCTGTTTGGGACTTGGGAATGGGAAGATTTGGGAGGTAAAGAGCTGGGACTCCCTTTGGTGGAGAAAGCTTAGGTTTCAGCACTGACTTGGAGAGACCAAAACAAAGGGCTTTTGGCCAGGCTAGGGTGATTCTCAGGAGGAAAGGCAGGAAAGCATTTCCCCGCATTCAGGTAAGGAGAGAGAGAAAATTAACAAACTATTGCTGTGGAGGGAGACAAAACCCTTGATAAACTCAAGAAACTGGTTACAGGGATCCCAGCAAACCTGCCAGCGCAGAGCACGGTAGTGGAGAGGCCCGGGGCGTCCTAGCAAAAACATCCCACCGGCCGGGCGCGGTGGCTCACACCTGTAATCCCAGCACTTTGGGAGGCCGAGGTGGGCAGATCACGAGGTCAAGAGTTCTAAACCAGTTTGGCCAACATGGTGAAACTCAGTCTCTACTAAAAATACAAAAATTAGCCGGGTGTGGTGGTGGGTGCCTGTAATCCCAGCTACTTGGGAGACTGAGGCAGGAGAATCGCTTGAACCCGGGAGGCAGAGGTTATAGTGAGCTGAGATCACACCATTGCACTCCAGCCTGGGTGACAGAGCAAGACTCCGTCTCAAAAAAAAAAAGACAAAAAGAAAAACACCCCACCAACCAGCAAACAAGCCAACAAAAACCAAGGGGGAACGACCAGGAACAGTGTCTGTAGCCTCACATGCCTTCATACAAGTGACAGTGACACCCTACAGTGGGGCCCTGCTGCCAGTCAACTGAAAAATGAGGCAGTGACAGTTGTGGGAAGCCATCAGTGGGAGGAGACGAAAAGACTAGGCTGGTTTTTTTCTGCTTTGTTGAAATACAATTGACAAATAAAATTATATATATTAAAAGTTGGCCGGGCGTGGTGGCTCACGCTTGTAATCCCAGCACTTTGGGAGGCTGAGGTGGGCGGATCACGAGGTCAGGAGATCGAGACCACGGTGAAACCTCGTCTCTACTAAAAATACAAAAAATCAGCCGGGCGTGGTGGCGGGCGCCTGTAGTCCCAGCTACTCGGAGAGGCTGAGGCAGGAGAATGGCGTGAACCCGGGAGGCGGAGCTTGCAGTGAGCCGAGATTGCGCCACTGCACTCCAGCCTGGGCGACAGGGCGAGACTCCGCCTCAAAAAAATAAAAATAAAATAAAAATAAAAAAATTAAAAAAAAGCATACAACGTGATGATTTGGTATATGGACACGTGAAATGATTATCACAATCAAGTTAATTAACACATTCATCACCTCCCATAGTTACCCTTGTTACCCTTTTTTTCAAAAAACTGAGAACACTTAAGAGGTACTCTCAAAAGATTGTTTTTTGAAGTTGTTTTTAAAGGTTGGGATCACCCAGACTCTAATTCAAGTGACCTTATGGGAGCCTAGGAAGACAGGATTGGAAGCAGGTAAAGGAAACCTCCAGAATTCTGTTTCTTGGTGAGGAGAAAGCTGTCTTGAAGCTGTGGAGGAGGCAGGGGCCGGCAGCTAGTTGACAAAGAGCCAGAAGGTGGCAGTGTCTACCTGGGGAGGGGCAGTGGGCTTAGCCCCTGGCTGGGGTGAGTCCTTTATCACGCCACAGCCAGGGCCACCCTGTGTGCAGCCCCAGATTACTGCTTGACAAGACTCAGTCCTGCCAGGCCCTCCCCGCAGGCCTGTTTTTTACGCTGTTCTGGCCATGAGGTAAGGCCGGATAGGGAGAAAGTGCCCGAGCATGACAGCTGCCCAGGCTGGGCCTAGTTGCACCGCTTGGGTGGCCCTAGCCTTCGAGCTCTAAATCGAGTTTCCTCCTACTCCTATCCCATGGCAGTCAGGCCCCTGACATTCTCCCCACTGCTCCCAGGATTCTAGAGGGCTTTCCAGTCCCCCGGCCCCAGTCCTGCAGCGTTGACCTCCTGAGTTCCTGCCTCTCTCTTCCTGGTGACGCCCCTCTGCTCTGTGCCCATCCTAGAAAAAAAAAAAAAGCCCTCTTTCTATGCTTTCTTTTTTTCTTTCTTTTCTTTTCTTTTTTTTTTTTTAATGAGACAGAGTCTTGTTCTGTCACCCAGGCTGGAGTGCAGTGATGTGATCTCAGCCCACTGTAGCCTCCGCCTCCCAGGTTCAAGCGATTCTCCTGTCTCAGCTTCCCGAGTAGCTGGGACTACAGGCACCCGCCACCATGCCCGGCTAATTTTTGTATTTCTAGTAGAGACGGGGTTTCACCATGTTGATCAGGCTGGTCTCGAACTTTTGACCTCGTGATCCACCCACCTTGGCCTCCCAAAGTACTGGGATTACAGGCGTGAGCCACCGCGCCTGGCTTTTTTGTATTTTTAATGGAGATGGGGTTTCACCATGTTGGCCAGGCTGGTCTCAAACTCCTGACCTCAGGTGATCCGTCCACTTCAGCCTCCCAAAGTGAAAGTGCTGGGATTACAGGTGTGAGCCACCATGCCCGGCCTTTCTATGCTTTCTTGTCACATGAGATACAGCTTTTACTGAAGGCTTGGGCAATACAGGGGTGTATTTAGTAGGAAAACAAACCATTTCAAAAAGAATAGTACAGATCCTGTTCTTAGAAGTGCTTTGAGGCCAGGCATGGCAGCTTACGCCTGTAATCCCAGCACTTTGGGAGGCCGAGGTGGGTGGATCACAAGGACAAGAATTCAAGACCAGCCTGGACAACATGGTGAAACCCTGTCTTTACTAAAAATAAAAGAATTAGCCAGGTGTGGTGGCATGTGCCCGTAGTCCCAGCTACTCAGGAGGCTGAGGCAGTAGAATTGCTTGAACCCGGGAGGCAGAGGCTATGGTGAGCAGAGATTGTACCACTGTACTCCAGCCTGGGCCACAGAGCAAGACTCCATCACCAAAAAAAAAAATAAAAATAAAAAAAAGCCCTTTGAGGCTGGGTGCAGTGGCTCACTCCTGTGATCCCAACACTTTGAGAGGCTGAGGTGGGTGGATCACCTGAGGTTGGGAGTTCAAGACCAACACGACCAACATCGAGACACTCCATCTTACTAAAAATACAAAATTAGCCAGGTGTGGCAGCACATGCCCATAATCCCAGCTACTCAGGAGGCTGAGGCAGGAGAATCATTTGAACCCAGAGGAGGAGGTTGCAGTGAGCTGAGATCACGCCATTGCACTCCAGCCTGGGCAACAAGAGTTTCAAAAAAAAGCCCTTTGGTGTCCCTGCCACTGTGAAATTCTCACTGGACACATACCTCCCAGGCTCTGACCTTGCCATTTTGTTTTCTCCCTCCCTCCTCCCTCCTTCATTTCTATGACCATCCTTCCATCTCTTCCTCTCTTTTGGGGTCCCTCACCCCCAAGTTCCGGTTAACGTTCTCTGTAAAGCCGTTTGATTCCTCCTGTGTTTAAACATCTTCCTTCAACCATGTCTTTGGCACCTCCCTATCCTCAACAAAAGTGACTGATCAAGATATTTTCCTAAACAAAAACTGGTCTCACCCTGCTAAATGCACTGAAAACTTACCACCTGGTATATATATTGGCCTCCTGAGCAATTGATTAGTCTGAGTCCACAGCTGGGACCTGGCTTGCCGCTCCACTAGCTGCCAGGCTGAGGGCAGACCCAGGGCCCCAGGGGTGAATTTGTCAGGGCAAAGGCCTCTGTGGGAAGCCTCTTGGCAGCCTGCCAGTAGCCCCTTCTGGCAGCGTCCCATCTCTCCCAGCATCACAGATCAAGCCTCAGAAGTGCAGGACCTAAGGAGAAAACCCGAGAGTGACGATGCAAAGAGTGATCACCACACCCCAGGTGGGTTGACTCCTGGGGAACGCAGAGGTGCTCGGGCCCAGAGCTGGTGGGAGAGGGGAGGTGATGGGAAACTGGACACCCAGAAAGTCCCACCAGCATGGAAATCCACTGGGGGGCTGGGCACCCCTGGAGAGGCACTGGGAGTTGGGAGGATAAAAGGAAAGACAGGGCTCTCGCTGCCGGTGAATAGGACAAGCTGGGAAGGAAACAAACAATGCTTTCCAGGTTAGATTGCCAAGGCAGAGAGGCAAGAGAGGGGATGCAGAGAAGTCTTCAAAACTGCCATTCAAGGCCAGGCACAGTGGCTCTCACCTGTAATCCCAACATTTTGGGAAGCTGAGGCAGGAGGATTGCTTGAGCCCAGGAGTTTGTGACCAGCCTGGGCAACATAGCAAGACCCCATCTCTAAAAATATAAAAAAATTAGCAGGGCATGGTGGTGTACACCTATAGTCAGAGCTATTCAGAAGCCTGAGGTGAGAGGATTGTGTGAGCCCAGGACATCTAGGCTGCGGTGAGCTGACATCACACCACTACACTCATTCAGCCTGGACGACAAAGTGAGACCCTGTCACAAAAAAAGAAAAAAAAAAAAAAAACAGGCCAGGCATGGTGGCTCACGTTCATAATCCTAGCACTTTGGGAGTTTGAGGCAGGCAGATTGCCTGAGCTCAGTAGTTTGAGACCAGCCTGGCCAACATGGTGAAACCTGGTCTCTACTAAAAATACAAAAATTAGCCAGGCATGGTGGGGAGCACCTGTAATCCCAGTTACTCAGGAGGCTGAGGCATGAGAATCACTTGAACCTGGGAGGGGAGGTTGCAGTGAGCTGAGAGTGCACCACTGCACTCCAGCCTGGGTGACAGAACTAGACTCCATTTCAAAACAAAACAAAAACCAAAAAACTGCTGTTCAATAAGCCCTTGCCGTGTGTCAGGCACTGAACACTGACAGCAGCTAACAATTACACTGACTTACTTCACACCAGGCTTGTTCTAAGCAGCTGCTGTCCAATAAACACACAATGCAAGCCACACAGGTAGTTTTGTTGTTGTTGTTAATGTTTGTTTTGGGGGGTTTTTTTGAGACAGAGTTTCACTCTTGTTGCCCAGGCTGGAGTGCAATAGTGTGATCTTGGCTCACCGCAACCTCCGCCTCCTGGGTTCAAGTGACTGTCCTGCCTCAGCCTCCCGAGTAGATGGGATTACAGGCATGTGCCACCATGCCCGGCTAATTTTGTATTTTTAGTAGAGTTGGGGTTTCTCCCATGTTGGTCAGGCTGGTCTCAAACTCCCGACCTCAGGTGATCCGCCCACCTTGTATTTTTTGTAAAGATGGGGTTTCACGATGTTGCCCAGGCTGGTCTCAAACTCCTGGGCTCAAACAATCCACCCACCTCAGCCTCCCAAAGTGCTGGGATTACAGGTGTGAGCTATTGCACCTGGCCTTTTTTGTATGAAGTCTTCAAAATCCGATGTGAATTTATGCATACATCACATTTCAGGGTTTTTTTGTTTGTTTCGTTTTTTTGAGACAGGGTCACGCTCTGTCACCCTGGCTGGAGTGCAGTGGCACAATCATGGCTCACTGCAGCTTTGACCTTCTAAACTCAAGCAATCCTCCTGCCTCAGCCTCCCGAGTAGCTGGGACTACAGGCACATGCCACCACACCAGGCTAATTTTTAATTTTTTTTTTTTTTTTTTTTTGGTAGAGACAGCGTCTCACCATGTTGCCCAGGCTGGTCACAAACTCCTGGGCTCAAGCGATCCTCCCGCCTCAGCTTCTCAAAGTGTTGGGATTACAGGTGTGAGCCCCTGTGCCTGGCCTCCCGACTCAACCTCCCAAAGTGTTGGGATTACAGGCGTGAGCACCACGCAGGGCACATCTCAGCTTAGACAAACCACATTTTCTTTTTCTCTTTTTTTTTTTTGAGATGGAGTCTCGCATTGTTGCGATCTCAGCTCACTGCAACCTCCGCCTCCCAGGTTCAAGCAATTCTCCTTGCCTCAGCCTCCCAAGTAGCTGGGATAGACAAGCCACATTTCAAGTGCTCAGTAGGTACTGTGGCTGATGGCTACACTATTGGATGCAGCTGTCTAAGTGCTTTAGCTGTGTTAGTCCTCACAACCATGCTTTTGTTATCCTCATTTTATAGATGAGAAAATTTACACAGAAAGTGCTTCAGCACTTTGTCCATTGCCACCCAGAAAGAAAATGGCTGAGCTGGAATCTGAGCCACCAAGGTCAGCCAACTGAGGGTGCATAGTCTGGTGTCCTAACAACTGTGCTATGCTGTCAGCTTCACAAATCTCATCTCCCATAAGAGGTCATCAAAAAGCTGCTTGCAGCTGGGTGCAGTGGCTCACACCTGTAATCCCGGCACTTTGGGAGGCCGAGGCAGGCAGAACACTTGAGGTCAGGAGTTCAAGACCAGCCTGGCCAACATGGTGAATTCCCCATCTCTACTAAAAATACAAAAATTAGCCTGGCGTGGTGGCACATGCCTGTAATCCCATCTACTCAGGAGGTTCAGGCAGGAGAATTGCTTGAACCCTGGAGGCAGAGGTTGCAGTGAGCTGAGATTGCACCACTGCACTCCAGCCTGGGCAACAAAGTGAGACTCTGTCCCAAAAAAAAAAAAAAAAATGCTGCTTGTTATGCTGTTTTACAGAGGAGGAACTGAAGGTAAGAGAGACTAAAGGATCTTGCCCAGTAGGTGCCGCAGATGGGATTTGAACTTATGTGGAGTGAAAACTTGGAAGACAGCAACCACGTCACCTCACATCTTCAGGGAGGCCAGGCACGGTATCTCATCCCTGTAACCCCAATGCTTTAAGAGGCCGAGGTGGGAAGATCTCTTGAGCTGCAGTGAGCCATGATCACACACTGCACTCTAGCCTGCATGACAGAGCAAGATTCTGTCTCTAAAAAAAATAAATAAAGCACCAGGGAGGGAGAGGCTGGGCATGGCCACCGACATCTCATGCTTAAGGAAGGTGACTTTGAAAAGATCAAAGAAAAAATGACCCTGTGGCTTGAGACCAGGGGACAGAAGAAGATGTCCGTCTGTATCATGTTCTGCACTATCATTTTAGATGGCCAAATCTGTCAAACAATGCACTGACCAGGCATGGTGGCCCACATCATGCAGTGGGGCACATCCGTAGTCCTAGCTACCCCAGAAGCTGAGGCAGGAGGATCACTTGATGCTAGGAGTTCAAGGCTGCAGTGAGCCATGATTGCGCCACCGTGCTCCAGTCTGGGCAACAGAGCAAGAACCTGCCTCACAACAAACAGACAAAAACCCACACACAAACAGTGCACCATAATTGATTTAAGCCATCTCCTATTTGGGAGCAATTTTTCACTGGTATAAATAGGCCTGCAATGAACATTTTTTTTTTTTTTTTTTTGCCCAGTCTGATCTCAAACTCCTGGGCTCAAGCAATCCTCCTGCCTCGGCCTCCAAAGGCCTCCAAAGTTCTGGGATTACAGGCATGATTACAGGCCACTGTGCCTGGGCAACATTCTTGTAAATTATTTTTTCCAACAATCCAATGTAAGGCTGGGCACGGTGGCTCATGCCTGTAATCTCAGCACTTTGGGAGGCCAAGGCAGATGGATTACCTGAGGTCAGGAGTTCGAGACCAGCCTGACCAACATGGTGAAACCGTGTCTCTACTAAAATAAATAAATAAATAAATAAATAAATAAATAAATAAATTAGCTGGATGTGCTGGCATGCGCCTGTAATCCCAGCTACTTGGGAAGCCAAGGCAGGAGGGTCACTTGAACTGGGGAGGCAGAGGTTGCGGTGAGCCAAGATTGTGCTACTGCACTCCAGCCTGGGCCACACAAGGAGAATTTGTCTCAAAACAAAACAAAACAAAAAAAAGAGCAGTTCATGCCTGTAATCCCAGCACTTTGGGAGGCTGAGGCGGGTGGATCACAAGGTCAGGAGATCGAGACCAGCCTGACCAATATGGTGAAACCCTGTCTCTACTAAAAACACAAAAATTAGCCGGGTGTGGTGGTGTGTGCCTGTAGTCTCAGCTACTCGGGAGGCTGAAGCAGGAGAATCTGCTTGAACCCTGGAGGCGGAGGTTGCAGCAAGCCAAGATTGCGCCACTGCACTCCAGCCTGGGCGACAGAGCAAGACTCTGTCTCAAAAAGAAAGAGAGAGGAAGGAAGGGAGGGAGGAAGGAAGGAAGGAAGGGAGGAAGGAAGGAAAGAAGGAAGGAAGGAAGGAAGGAAGGAAGGAAGGAAGGAAGGAAGGAAGGAAGGAGGGAGGGAGGGAGGGAGGGAGGGAGGGAGGGAGGAAGGGAAGGAAGGAAGAAAACAAACAATAATCCAATATATAGGCAAGAGCCCTTACTTCTCTACTACTTATAGTCTGGTTTTCAGAGAATGTAGGAGTGAGCCCAGAGAGCTCCCCCAAGCCTACCATGTCGTCACTGCATACAAGAGTCCCTGAAGACGGCCTCACAAAACCCTGGGGCTTACTCATACATGTTCACAATTTCATTTTCTTATCATACTGGCCAGTTTCATCTACATTGGAACATGGTTCCACCTATCTTTCTGTTCTCTGATAAGCTTCAGCTCAAGGGGAAACATTTCTGGGGCCACAGTTTCTGTTGCCTGTCTCTGCAATGAGCACATTAGGCAAAACAGATGTTCTGTGCCCGTTTCAGTCTCTGCTATCAGGAAAGCTGTGTTCAGAGCCACGTGGAGCCTGCAGCTTCCTGCTTTGCGGGAATGTTTGTGTAAAGGTTCCTGGCTTTCTCTTTGTTTACATCTGACTGTTTACCTTTCAGTCCCATCTTGTCTCCTGCTCGGTGAACAGTTTTTGCACTGGCAGGAGCCAGGTCGAACAGTTCCATAAACTGTTTTTTTATAGTTCTCACTAGAGCAGAGGTTTGAAATTAGGGTGCCTGAATGTTGGCTCAAGGAGGACACAAACTCCCTGAATTAGTGTGCAAAATCTGTGTGTGTGTGTGTGTGTGTGTGTGTCTTTCTAGGGAGTGGTTCCTTATTTTCATTAGATTTCCAAAGGGGTCTGGAACCCACAGCAGGGTCAGAACACCTGGCTATATGGTGGGCCCCGAGAGGCCACCAAATGGAATGTTCTGCCGTCTGCTCTTTGGAATATTCTTCTGGCCAAGAGCCACCACTTCCCTGACTCTGGCCTTTCTCTTCCCCACTGTCACCAACAGGGGATATAGGCTTTCCATTGGGCACCACTCCTCACTGAGAACTGCTCTTAGGGCTTTCTGAGCCTGTTGGTGTGACTGCGGTGGTGGCAGCTTGCAGGACAGACACCTCACTCTTTGTTTTGTGGGATCCTCTGCTTGGTCCCTGACCCACAGGCTGAGGCTCAAATTCTAGCCACGCACAAAAAAGTGACCGATAGCCGGGTGCAGTGGCTCACGCCTGTAGTCCCAGCACTTTGGGAGGCCGAGGCAGGCGTTTCACCATGTTGGCCAGGCTGGTCCCAAACTCCTGACCATTGCATTTGTTTGCATTGTAATTTGCAAACAAATTTGGTAGGCTGCCATAACAAAGTACCACAGACTGGGTGGCTTAAACCATAGGGATTTAGCTTCTTACAATTGTAGAGTCCAGACGTTCACAATCAAGGTGTCTGCAGGGCTGATTTATTCTGGGGTGTCTCTCTTTGGCTTGCAGTTGACCATTTTCTCCCTGTGTCCTCACATTTTTCCCTCTTGCATGTCTGTGTCCTAATCTTCTCTTCTCTTTTATTTTTTTTGAGGCAGAGTTTTGCTCTTGTTGCCTAGGCTGGAGTGCAATGGCGTGATCTCGGCACACTACAACCTCCGCCTCCCGGGTTCAATTGATTCTCCTCCCTTAGCCTCCCAAGTAGCTGGGATTACAGGCATGCAACACTACACCCGGCTAATTTTGAATTTTTAGGAGAGATGGGGTTTCACCAGGTTGGTCAGTCTGATCTCAACTCCTGACCTCAAGTGATCAGCCCGCCTCAGCCTCCCAAAGTGCTGGGATTACAGGCATGAGCCACCGTGCCCGGCCCTGCCTAATCTTCTCTTCTTATAAGGACAGCAGTCCTACTGGATTAGGGCCCACCCTAAGGACCTCCTTTTAACTTAATTACCTCTTCAAAGACTTTGCCTACAAATACATATGAAGCTGGAACTTCTTTTTTTTTTTTTTTTGTGATGGAGTCTCGCGTCGCCCAGGCTGGAGTGCAGTGGCACGATCTTGGCTCACTGCAGGCTCCGCCCCCCCGGGGTTCACGCCATTCTCCTGCCTCACCCTCCCGAGTAGCTGGGACTACAGGCGCCCGCCACCTCGCCCGGCTAATTTTTTGTATTTTTGGTAGAGACGGAGTTTCACCGTGTTAGCCAGGATGGTCTTGATTTCCTGACCTCGTGATCCGCTTGCCTCGGCCTCCCAAAGTGCTGGGATTACAGGTGTGAGCCACCACGCCCGGCCAAAGCTAGAACTTCTTGATGAACATAATTCAGTCCATACCACTATCTTACATTTCTGTGATTACAAAAGCCACATATGCTCCCTATAGAAAATATGGGAACATCAGAAATGGAAAAACTAAGAAAAGAATCTCTGCAAAAGTCTTGTTTTTTTGTTTTTATTTATATTTACTTATTATGATTATTTTTGTTTTGAGACAAGACCTATTCTGCCACCCAGGCTGGAATGCAGTGGCACAATCACAGCTCATGGAAGCCTTAAGCTCCTGGGCTCAGACAATCCTTTGGCCTCAGCCTCCAAGTACCTGGAATACAGGTGTACACCACCATGCACCATGCCTAGCTAATTTTTAAAATTTTTTTTTGTAGAGACAGAGTCTCACTATGTTTCCCAGGCTGGTCTTGAGCTCCTGAGCTCAAGCAAGCCTCCCACCTCAGCCTCCCAATGTGCTGGGATTACAGGCATGGGCCCCCGCAACTGGCCCTGTTTTGTTTTTTTTTTTTAAGTGTATAAAGTAAAAGTGAAAACATACCCTTCATTCCTCATTTCTACCTTCTTCCACAAAGAACACTGCTGTGATAGTGAGGGACCTTTTTTGGGTTTGTCCAAACTGCTTCCAGTAACATCCTTGCCCTGCAGCTACACCTGTTCCTGCTGGTGCCCTGGAGAACAGGCCCCTTGTGCCGGGGTTGCTGGTGGATCAAATCTTTGTGCACAGTCACAGTGATTCGGTAGAAGGGGAATTGTTTTGTCAAAGGGTATACAAAATGTTCATAATTAGAGCTCAGATTTAAAAGAATTTTTTTTTTTTTTTTGAGACAGAGTCTCGCTCTGTCACCTGGGCTGGAGTGCAGTGGTGTGATTTCGGCTCACTGCAAGCTCTGCCTCCTGGGTTCATGCCTTTCTCCTGCCTCAGCCTCCGAGTAGGTGGGACTACAGGCATGTGCCACCATGCCTGGCTAATTTTTTGTATTTTTAGTAGAGATGGGGTTTCACCGTGTTAGCCAGGATGGTCTCAATCTCCTGACCTCGTGATTCACCCTCCTCGGCCTCCCGAAGTGCTGAGATTACAGGCGTGAGCCACCGCGCCCGGCCTAAAAGGAAAGTTTAAAAGAAGGCATGTAAAGATACAGGAGACCTGGCCAGGCACAGTGGCTCATGCCTGTAATCCCAGCACTTTGGGAGGCCGAGGGGGGCGGATCACAAGGTCAGGAGTTTGAGACCAACCTGGCCAAAATGGCAAAACCCCATCTCTACTAAAAATACAAAAATTAGCCGGGTGTGGTGGCGGATGCCTGTAATCCCAGCTACTCCGGAGGCTGAGGCAGGAGAAGTGCTTGAACCCAGAAGGTGGAGGTTGCAGTGAGCCGAGATCGTGCCATTGCACTCCAACCTGGGTGGCAAGAGCAAGAATCCGTCTCAAAAAAAAAAAAAAAAAAAAAATACAGGAGCCTGTTAGGATACCTTCCCTGCGGTATTGAAATGTTAACTGTGCTTGATCTTAGGTAATGGGGCAGGAAGTTGTTTTTCCTTCCTTTATCTTGCTACCTAGCTGGATTTTCTACATTTTCTTTCATGAGCTTGTGCTACTTTTTGTAATGGAGGAAATAAACAACCGTAATAGAATGCTGCCAGAGAAGACAATTGAAAGGAACTTTTGGTTCTGTTCAGAAAGGGCAGGCCTGCTGCTAGGAGCTGCAGGGGACAGACAGCGGATGGGGCAGGGGGATTTCTGGCAGAGGCTGAAATGGAAGGTGGGACCCGTGGCCAGTGTGGTGGGGGCGGGGCAGTCTCTGCCTTTCAGACCTGGGAGGGAACTGTGTGCATGAGCTTTGCCAGGGAGGGAGGTAGCTCTTAGCTGGTCCAAGATAGGCTGAAGAGTTCGTAAACAAGTGCCTGGCTACTCAAAATAAGTTTAGGTCCTTTGGCCAGGACTAATTCTTTTTTTTTTTTTTTTTTGAGACAGAGTCTCGCTCTGTCGCCCAGGCTGGATGGAGTGCAGTGGCGCGATCTCGGCTCACTGCAAGCTCCGCCTTCCGGGTTCACGCCATTCTCCTGCCTCAGCCTCCGGAGTAGCTGGGACTACAGGTGCTCGCCACGCCCAGCTAATTTTTTGTATTTTTAGTAGAGTCGGGGTTTCACCGTATTAATCAGGATGGTCTCGATCTCCTGACCTTGTGATCCGCCTGCCTCGGCCTCCCAAAGTGCTGGGATTACAGGCAATGAGCCACCGTGCCCGGCCAGGCCCGGACTAATTCTATCCCAGGCTACTGAGAAACGGGGATGCTGAGTCCCTGCCACTGGTCTTCGAAAAATGACAATGGAAGATGCGCTGGAAGATTGGAGAGGGTCAAAACGCCATTCCCTTTCCTGAAAGGAAGGCAACAGAAATTTCAAACACTGGGGCAGAGGGCTAAGCAAGATTAAAGGGATGACTCAGGACCCCGTAGAAAAGGATGTGACAATTCATGGGAGCTAGAATGGGTCACCCACTGCAGCCCCAGACCAACCTCAGCTTGTGATGTGAGGCACAGAGATCCTAGATTCAGCAGGTCTCCTAACAGACTTATTGTTTGCAGCCAAGATGGAGAAATATGGAGTAGATACTAGAACGGTCAGGTCAAATGATAGCCCCTAAATCAGCGGACTGATGCCAAGGTGAGGCAGGTCTCTAAGTCCATGTCAGAAGGCTCTGTTCGCCCTGTTGTCCAGGTTGGAGTTCAGTGGCATGGTAACTGCTCACTGCAGCCTCAGCCTCTAGGTTCAAGGGATCCTCCCACTTCACCCTCCTGAGTAGCTGAGACTATAGGCACCATCACACCTGACTAATATTTTTTTTTTTTTGAGACGGAGTCTCACTCTGTCCCCCAGGCTGGGGTGCAGTGGCGTGGTCTCAGCTCACTGCAACCTCCGCCTCCCAGGTTCACGCCATTCTCCTGCCTCAGCCTCCCGAGTAGCTGGGACTACAGGCACCCGCCACCACACCCAGCTAATTTTTTTTTTTTTTTTTTTTTTTTTGTTTTTGAGACGGGGTCTCGCTCTTTCACCCAGGCTGGAGTGCAGTGGCGCGATCTCGGCTCACTGCAGGGTCCGCCCCCCCGGGGTTCCACCATTCTCCTGCCTCAGCCTCCCGCGTAGCTGGGACTACAGGCGCCTGCCACCTCGCCCGCCCGGCTAATTTTTTGTATTTTTAGTAGAGACGGGGTTTCACCGTGTTAGCCAGGATGGTCTCGATCTCCTGACCTCGTGATCCGCCCGCCTTGGCCTCCCAAAGTGCTGGGATTACAGGCGTGAGCCACCGTGCCCAATTTTTTTGTATTTTTAGTAGAGATGGAGTTTCACCGTGTTAGCCAGGATGGTCTCAATCTCCTAACCTGTGATCCGCCCGCCTCAGCCTCCCGAAGTGCTGGGATTATAGGTGTGGGCCACCACGCCCGGCCACACCTGACTAATTTTTAAATTTTTTTTAGAGACGGAGTCTCACTGTGTGCCCAGGCTGGTCTTGAATGCCCTGGGCTCAAACAATTCTCCCACCTTGGCCTCCTAATCCACAGGGATTACAGGCATGTACCATTATGCCCGGTTAGTTTGTTTTTTGTTTTTGTTTTTGTTTTTGTTTTGTAGAGACAGGGTCTCGCCATGTTGCTTAGGCCTCAAACTCCTGATCTCAAGTGATCCTCCTGCCTTGGCCCCCCAGAGCGCTGGGATTACAGGCATGCACTACCCTACCTGGCCCTAGTTCTGTTCAGAAGCCAGATTACAGAATCTAAATGGGTCATCCAGTGACTAGCCAAATCCAAACAGGTACAAGTCCAAAAGCTGAGATCATTGCTGACAGCAGAATCTCTCCCAGAGAATTGGTGGTGAGCCATTCCAGAGGCAGTGGGTGGGCAACTGCCCAGGGCTATATTCAGTCCTCATGGCCATGGGAGGGGGCTGCATCCTGAGTGTTTAAAAGTCCTGATGGAATCCAGATGTAGGGATGAATGATGCTAAGGAGGTGGAACTTGGCATGGTAACACGGCTGCCTTGGGCTCTCTTGACCTGATGTCTTTAGCTATTTGGTCCATCTGATTGTCTTTAGTTGAGTTTCTTATTCACTGAACAGCTTTGTAGGTCCTTTGAGTATTTCCAAATTGTGTGCCAATTGCATTTTCCACTGTAAATGAATCAACTGGCCTTCTGTTTGTGTTTTGAAAAATTGCAAGTAACGACTGGACAGGCCCAATGGAATCCCTCTATCTCCCCCATGCAACATTCCTCACTAATGAACTTCCTGGCCTAAGAGGTGGTTAAAAATAGTTGCCTCTTGCCCTCAAGCTACACTGCTTCAGGTATTGCATTTCATAATCCATGCCCTCTATACTGAACCTCGTGACCAGGACAAGCTTCCAGGGCAGTCACAGTCAGAGTGGACAGCTGTCACCTGTAGTTGGCTGCAGCCCTATCAATGAGTAGGGCCTGCACCAACCGTGCTCAAGTGTTCTCTGCAGAGAGTGAGCAGCATACCTGGCTTCGTGAGTTGGGGACCCTTGTGGCTCTGGGGATCCAAAGGACTTGGTTTCTCCCTTGGAAGATAGAGGCAGGGGTAGGACCAGGGCATAAGCAGTTGTGCTAGTAAGGTGTACTCTGATGCCCCCCTGGTACAGTCTGAAGGCTGCAGGAGTTGAAAGAGGTGCGCAGGTGGGCCAAGTATCCCTAGCAGTGGTTTCTATTTGTGGCAGCCAAATGGTGAGAGCAAGAAGGTGGAGAGGACTGCAGAACCTTTGCAAAGGCAAACCAGTGAGAGTAAGTGCCAGGTGGGCCACAGTGCCTTGGGGGATGTAATGGTTGTATCTCCAGAGATGAGTAGATGCTGGCTTCCTATTTAACATCAATCCAGTCCCCCAAACGCCTGCATCAGTGGGCCTGGCATTCTTCCAGACTCCTCTCAAACCATGTTTCCAGCAAGCGCCCTGCCATCAGCCTTACTCCCACGCCCATTACTGGCTCTCAGCACATGTATGTTTCGTTTACACTGTGCTGCTGTTTTGTAATTGTTTGCAAGTTGTGTCATATGTGTATGTTGTGTCTAAAGTGGATAGAAGCCCCTGAGATCAGGATCTAGTCTTTTTGAATCATCATCCTCCTCCACAACCACCACCACCAACAATAACTGGCACCGAACACAGGGCATTATGTAATGCAGACAGAAATGCTTGTAAATGAGTTAATGTCACAGACATGTTTGCCCCCACTGTAAACACACACTGTAGAGGTGAAAGGCTTTGTTTCCAAGGCTCAGGAACATGGAGAGAGGAGCCCTCTACCTTTGCGGTTCATTCAACAGACTAGGGATCTACTTGCCCTCATAGGGCTCTTAGAATAAGGAAAAAAAAGCAGAAGGCATGTGCCGCAACCTCACAGAACATATTTAGCTGGGAAGATTCTTCATGGAGTTGGCAAATCATTTTCTTTTTTTTAGACGGATTCTCATTCTGTCGCCCAGGCTGGAGTGCAATGGCACGATCTTGGCTCACTGCAACCTCCACCTCCCAGGTTCGAGCAAGCAGTTCTCCCATCTCAGCCTCTGGAGTAGCTGGGACTACAGGCCACACCAACACTCCCGGCTAATTTTTGTATTTTTAGTAGAGACGGCGTTTCACCATGTTAGCCAGGCTAATCTCACACTCCTGACCTCAGGTGATCCACCCACCTCGGCCTCCCAAACTGCTGGGATTACAGGTGTGAGCCACTGTGCCTGGCCGGAGCTGGCAAATAATTAAAACAATTTTCAGACATCCCATCCTCCCAACTTCACAGTTAAGTGTCAAAAGAAATTAGGCCAGGCCAGGCACAGTGGCTCATACTTGTAATCCAAGCACTTTGGGAGGCTGAGGCGGGCAGATCACGAGGTCAGGAGTTCGAGACCAGCCTGGCCAACATAGTGAAACCCCATCTCTACTAAAAATACAAAAATTAGCCAGGCATGGTAGTGCACGCCTGTAGTCCCAGCCACTTGGGAGGCTGAGGCAGAAGAATTGCTTGAACCCGGGAGGCAGAGGTTATGGTGAGCTGAGATTATGCCACTGCACTCCAGCCTGGACAACAGAGCAAGAATCCATCTCAAAAAAAAAGAAAAGAAAAACAAAAAAGAAATTAAGCCGGGTGCGGTGGCTCATGCCTGTAATCCCAGCATTTTGGAAGGCTGAGGCAGGTGGATCACCTGAGGTCAGGAGTTTGAGAGCAGCCTGGCCAACATGGTGAAACCCTGTCCCTACTAAAAATACAAAAATTAGCTGGGCATGGTGGCAGGTGCCTGTAGTCCCAGCTATTCGGGAGGCTAAGGCAGAAGAATCACTTGAACAGGGGAGATGGAGGTTGCAGTGAGCCAAAATTGTGCCCATTGTACTCCGGTCGGGGTGACAGAGAAAAACTCCCTCTCAAAAAGGAAGGAAGGAAGGAAGGAAGGAGGGAGGGAGGGAGGGAAGAAAAGAGAAGAAAGAAGAGAAGAGAAGAGGAAAGGAGAGGAGAGGAGAGGAGAGGGGAGAGAAATTAGAGGCGGGACGTGGTGGCTCTTGCCTGTAATCCCAGCACTTTGAGAGGCCTAGGCGAGAGGATCAATTGAGGTCAGGAGTTTGAGACCAGCCTGGCCAACATGGTGAAACCCCGTCTCTACTAAAAATACAAAAATTAGCCCAGTGTGTGCACGCCTGCAGTCCTAGCTACTCAGGAGACTGAGGTAGGAGAATCGCTTGAACTCAGGAGGTGGAGGTTGCAGTGAGCTCAGATTGTGTCACTGCACTCCAGCCTGGGCAACAAGAGTGAAACTCTGTCTCAAAAAATAAATAAAAATAAAGGAAATTAGAGTCAGAAACATTTGCTTTGGTTTTGGCAAATCCAAAACAGCTTTTTCTTTTTCTTTCTTTCTTCTTTTTTTTTTTTTGAGACAGAGTCTCACTCTGTCACCCAGGCTGGATTGCAGTGGTGCGATCTTGGCTCACTGCAACCACTGCCACCCGGGTTCAAGCAATTCTCCTGCCTCAGCCTCCCGAGTAGCTGGGATTACAGGCACCTGCCACCATGCCTGGCTAATTTTTGTATTTTTAGTGGTCTTGAACTCCCGACCTCGTGGCCAGGCTGGTCTTGAACTCCTGACCTCGTGATCCACCCACCTCAGCCTGCCAAAGTGTTGGGATTACAGGCGTGAGCCACTGCACCTGGCCCAAAACAGCTTTTTCAAAAATTCTTTACTATGAGATTCTTTGAGATATCAACCTGTATAACTTAAATGACCTATTGATATTCTCGGCTTTTCAGAAATGTATTTTCTTGAAAGAATGAATGAATGAATGAATGAATGAAGGAAGGAAGGAAGGAAGGAAAAGGAAAGAAAGAGAAAGAAAGAAAGAAAGAAAGAGAGAGAAGGAAGGAAGGAAAAGGAAAGAAAGAAAGAGAAAGAAAGAAAGAGAAGGAAGGAAGGAAAGAAGGAAAGAAAGAAGGAAAGAAAGGAAGAGTGCAAATTCTCCAAAAAGGCCAACGTGCTGCGTGGCTCCTGGCCACGAGGGGGCGTGGTCTCCCTAGTCCTAGGCTAAGGAACCAACGATGGGGACCCTAGCTGTGTCCAGCCTCAGCCTAGTGGAGCTGGGAGGAACGCCCTCTTGGCCAAGGTCCAGGAGTTCCAGGAGACTCCAGACCTCTTTTCGTGTACTAGCAACTCCCCGCAGCAGAGTGTATGTCTGGGATGTAGAAAGCCACGAGCACTCTAGGCTGAAGAGGAAGTCATGTTTAAATTACAGACTGAGCAGGAGTGCTGTGCTGGCAGCTTTGCCCAGGAGCCAGCAGGGCGGGTGGTGTCTGGGGCATGACCTTGGGTGGCCGTGGTGCTGGTTAGGGTGCTGGGTGGAGCCTGGCTGGCGAGGCTGGAGAGCATGGGCGTGGCAGCCACAATACAGATGGGGCCACACAGAGCCTGTGGGAGCCGCTCTGACTGGCCAGCTGCTCCCAGCCCTGCCAGCATTGGGATTGTGTGGTGTGATCAAGGCAAAGACCATGTTTTCAGCAAGGTCATCTGCAGTCTGGCTTCAATCTCCCTCCCTCTGCATTACCTTTTCCAAAAGGACCTCTTCTCCAGCCCAGCTGAATGGCCTGCTCTTCCCAAAAATGACTCAAACTTTGCTTCACTGATTCATTTTTGCACTGACTTTGACACACAGCAAACATTTATTGAGTGCGTATGGTAGCCAGGCACTGTGGAAATACAGGACCTTGTCTGTGACTTCATAGACACTATAGTTTTTGTTTGTTTGTTTGTTTAACAGAGTCTCGCTCTGTTGCCCAGGCTGGGGTGCAGTGGCACGATCTCTGCTCACTGCAACCTCCACCTCTCTGGCTCTTCTGCCTCAGCCTCTCAAGTAGCTGGGACTACAGGCACGCACCACCATGCCAGGCTAATTTTTGTATTTTTAGTGGAGATGGGGATTCATCATGTTTGCCAAACTGGTTTTGAACTGCTGACCTCAAGTGACCCACCCGCCTCGGCCTCCCAAAGTGCTGGGATTACGGGCATGAGCCACCGCGCCCAGCCCATAGGCACTGCAGTTTTATGCCTTTGAATCTTTATTCATGTTTTTCTATTTGTGGAAAATTCTCCTCATCCCTCTCTGCCTGGCCAGATTTTACCATCTTTCAGTGATCTCCTCCTGCCTCACCAGCTCCAGGATCCCCCCTCTGATTACTCCAAAGTGAGAAAAAGGACCAGGCCCTTCTCATTCACGGTTACATCCTGAGTGACTAACAGGTGCCTGGTACAAGCAGGCGCTCAAAAATATTGACAGAATGAATGAGGCAGTCTTGTCCATCTCTGACTTCACAGCCCTATTGCCCAAAACTTTCACTTCCAGTCCTGCCCATGACATTTCTCCTACTGAACTCTTGCGTTTATTACTACTCAGTGCTGGGTGGTTGGGTTAGCCAGGGCTCTGGATGTGCCAGGAGCAGAAAGGAATTTATTGATTCATTGAACCACACCATGGGAGGGGCAGCAGGAACCATAGGGGTCTGGGAATACGAAGTCAGGACACTCTGCCACTCACGCTGGCTTCTTTCATTGATGTCTTCATCCCCTACTACTGCAGAAAGCCTTTCGCCACCCAGAAAATGGCTATCAGCCGGTCAGGATTCACATCCTACCAGCTTAGCAACCCAAGAAGAATAGGATTTTCCCCTCCAATTACTTTTTTATTTTTCTTTTTGAGACAAGTCTCACCCTGTTGCCCAGGCTGGAGTGCAGTGGCACAGTTATAGCTTACTGCAGCCTCGACCTCCCAGGCTCAAGTGATCCTTCTACCTCAGCCTCCCAAGTAGCTGGAACTACAGGTGTGTGCCACCATGCCTGGCTAATTTTTTTAAGTTTTTTGTAGGGACGGGGGGTGGGGGGGTCTCACTATGTTACACAGGCTGGTCTCAGGCAATCTGCCCACCTTGGCCTCCCAAAGTGTGGGATTACAGGCATGAGACACTACACTGGGCCTATTTTATTTATTGCTTGTTTTTTTTTTTTTTTTTTTGGTCGGGGGAGGGTTTTGAGATGGCATCTCACTCTGTCGCCCAGGCTGGAGTGCAGTCGCACGATCTCGGCTCATGGCAACCTCCACCTCCCAGGTTCAAGCGATTCTCCTGCCTCAGCCTCCTGAGTAGCTGGGATTACAGGCACCCACCACCACACCTCACTAATTTTCATATTTTTAGTAGAGAGGGGGTTTCGGCATGTTGGCCAGGCTGGTCTCAAACTCTTGACCTCAAGTGATCCACTCACCTCGGCCTCCCAAAGTGCTGGGATTACAGGCGTGAGCCACCATGCCGGCCTTTCCCTAGACTTTACAGGAGACTACAACAGTCCATCTTGTCCTCCTGTCACCACTGCTGCGGGTGGGGTCATTTGTCCCGTCTGAGGGTGTGGAAATAGAATCCTGGTAACCATGTTATGACTTGAGCGGTCACTTCTGGTTTTCCTTCTGAGAAAATCTTCTGAGCCCAGCTGTATGAGTAATATTGGCTTTTTGTCTCAAATGGGAAATGGCTCTAAGACCGGTTTTTCTATTTGTGTTTCTTTGTTTATTTTGGTAGAAAGCAAAGAAGGCAGTACGTAAAACGGCATCTTCCTTGGATGGTCTCAGGATCACAGCCTTCTCTAAAGAAGGATTCCTCTCCGAAGAGCTGCAGGCCTTCAACAGCCTTATTAGGTAATATTATCATACCTGTTTACTTGAGGAAACTGACGCTCAGTGGTAGTAACAAGCCCAACGTCACAGAACTATGGTGGGAGGGAGGGACGAAGACAAGACCTGTGGATTCAGATCCTGGTGCCAGAGGCTTTGCTTACATCCAGTCATTCAATCCGCACTGCAGTCTTCTGGGGTCAGAATCAGATGACAGGTTCTATGAAGTTTACATATCTTGCCCAAGGTCACACAGCAAACAGCGTTGGGATTTGCTGATTCCAAAGCCCATACTATTTTCACTTCAGGTCACCTTTCCTCTCTGTGCTTGCCTTCCTAATCTGTGAAATGGGAATAATAATAGTACATGCCTCTGGGTTTGTTGTGGAAGTTAATGGAATGACACATCTGGCCCATAGTGAGCTCCTAAGTGGACGCTATTGTTGTTATCATTATAATTTTATCACGAGGCCTCCCTCTGGTCAGGAGTTGGCCACTCCCTGTTGCAGGAGAACCAGATCCCGTGGGAGCCCCTTGGTGGCCCAGGTGCTCCTGAGGCTCAGTGCAGGTGCTGGGAAAGTTTGCAACAGGAATAAAGGGAACAAAGGCTCCAGGTGCCTGTCGATGCTTTGTCTGGCTGGAGGCCAGCTTCCTGCTGGATCAGGTTGCCCTTGGCTGTCTGGATTCACGGAGCTGACCCCTCCTCCCTGTCCCTGCCAACTGAGGGCTGAGGGCTAAGTCTGGTGACACCAAACAGGGCCCAGCATGGGCAACGTACTTCCTTTCTGGAACCCAGTACTGGGATCTCACTGGCTAAACCAGGAAACCTTGGGGCACTGAGAGAGACCTATTCTGGGTCCTCATTCCACAGTGTGGCCCCAGTGAGCCCCCTCCCAACCTCTCCTGGATGGGTAGTCTTGGGTGTAGAGGTGGCACCTGGGATCTGAGATCTGGGTTTGAATGCCAGCCCAGGATGGGGCACTGGAGTGACCTTAGGCAAGCCAACCCTCTCTGTGTCTCAATTTTGTACTATGAAGGTTCAGGAAGTTGTGCTAGTTCATGCATAAAGCCCTCACAAGCCCTTAAAATTCACTGCTGTCCCCAACACCGCCTATGGAGATGAACCTTTTTTTTTTTTTTTCCAGACGGGGTCTCTGTTGCCCAAGCTGGAGTGCAGTGGCGCGATCTCGGCTCTCTGCAACCTCTGCCTCCCGGGTTCAAGCAATTCTCCTGCCTCAGCCTACCGAGTAGCTGGGATTACAGACACACACCACCACACCTGGCTAATTTTTGTATTTTTAGTAGAGATGGGGTTTCACCACGTTGGCCGGGCTGGTCTTGAACTCCTGACCTCAGGTGATCCGCCCACCTTACTTGAGGCCTCCCACAGTGTTGAAATTACAGGCGTGAGCCACTGCACTCCGCCTAGGAAATGAAACTTCAAACCCAGCAGAGGGTAATCTTTGCATAACACAAACTAGACCATGTCTCGCTTGTCCTCAAAACCTGCCACAAGCCCTGGCCTGCTCCCTTCCAACTTCTGCTGTAGCTCCCAGTCACCAGGCTTCTTTAAGTTCCTTAAATAGGACTTTGTTCCTGCCTTAGGGCTTTTGCACTCGCTGTCCCTTTGTCCTGAAACACTTTGAGCTCCAGGTCTTTCTGTTGCTGTCTTTATCACTCAGGTCTTGTGCTCAGGTGTGACCTCCTCAGAGCAGCCTTCTTCTGTCACCCCTGCCTTGTCCCTCTCAACCGATATCATCCAGTTTTATATCCAGAGCATACCTCTCTCTGAAATTATCCTTTTTATATATCCTTTTTTTTTTTTTTTTTTTTTTTGAGACAGAGTCTTGTACTGTCATCTGGGCTGGAAAACAATGGCACAATCTTGGCTCACTGCAACGTCCGCCTCCCAGGTTCACGTGATTCTCCTGAGTAGCTGGGATTACAGTTACACGCCACCACACCCGGCTAATTTTTTGTATTTTTTAGTACAGATGGGGTTTCACTATGTTGGTCAGGCTGGTCTCAAACTCCTGACCTTGTGATCTGCCCACCTCGGCCTCCCAAAGTGCTGGGATTACAGGCATGAGCCATCACACCTGCCGTATCTCCCTTTTTGTCTGCCTCCCTCCACCAGAAGCTAAGCTCTATGAAGACAGTGAACCTGTCTGTCCTTTCTCCCTTTATCTCCCCAGAAGTGCCCAGAGCAGTGCCTGGCAGAGTAGGCACTCAGGGACTCTGTAGACTTCCCATTCTGTAAGACCCACCTTGAAGTAGGGTCTGGGCTGCCTGTGCCCATCGTTTCTCTGTGCTCTGGGGCAGTGGCCCTGGCACCGCAATGAGGCAGCTTTGTGAGCATGAAACACTGTCCATTTCCAAAATACTTTCACCTGTGGTGCCTCATTTGCACTCCCAATAACTCCGTGAGACAGGTAGAGCAGGATCATAAACTCCATTCCATAAATCAGAAAATCGACGTGTCCAGAGGCTTACAGGAACTTGCCTAAGGTCATATCCATCATTTGGTGCAGAACCAGGAAGAGAACTATTAGTCTTAGGAAGCTCCAGGACCTCCAAGCCATACATAGAATGCCGAAGATCCACATATCAATCCCATTTCTCCATTAGGTCATGTTATCCATGTACACATGTTGAGAATTACTGCAATGAGGGGGTACTATTCTGATCTCTGAAATGCTTTTGAGCTCTAAATTTTTCTAGGGCTCTTGGATATATGTGATGAGACTTACCTTTAGGTCTCTTCCAGGGAAACTAAAATTCTTGCCTTCTTCCTGGACTGAGAAGTCAAAGTCTCTGCCCTATTCTGCCACAGAATCCCAGTAATGCCTCTACGGAGTACATAGCACACAGTACTTAACAGCTGGTTTCACATATATTCAACTGCAGATGAGGTTCAGAGAGGTGAAGGGACTTGCCCACATAGGAAAATGGCAAGGGGAAGTCTAGAACTCAGCTGGTCTGACTCTAAGCACGGTGTTCCTCCCGCCATGACCACATGCATGTAAATTCACTTCCAGTTGCATGGAAGATGGAGTTCTTCAAGGCTAAATTGTTAAAACCATAATGCCATCTTTAGATGCCTTTATTAGGCTCATTAAAAGCTTATCTGGGCCGGGCGCAGTGGCTCACGCCTATAATCCCAGCACTTTGGGAGGCCGAGGCAGGTGGATCACCTAAGGTCAGGAGTTCAAGACAAGCCTGGCCAATATGGTGAAACCCTGTCTCTACTAAAAATACAAAAATTAGCCAGGGGTGGTAGCACATGCCTGTAATCCCAGTTACTCGGGAGGCTGAGGCAGGAGAATCACTTGAACCCAGGAGGCGGAGTTTGCAGGGAGCCGAGCGCGTCATTGCACTCCAGCCTGGGGGACAGAGTAAGACTCCATCTCAATTAAAAAAAAAAAAAAAAAAGTTTATCGGCCAGGAGGCCAGCCATGTTGGCTCGTGCCTGTAATCTCAGCACTTTGAGAGGCCAAAGTGAGAGGATTGCTTGAGCCCAGGAGTTTGAAACAGCCTAGGCAACATGGCAAAACCTCATCTCTACCAAAAATACAAAAATTAGCCAGGCATGGTGGCGCACACCTGTGATCCCAGCTACTCAGGAGGCTGAGGCAGGAGAATCACTTGAACCTGGGAGGTGAAGTTTGCAGTGAGCTGAGATCATGCCATTGCACTTCAGCCTGGGCAACAGAGCAAGACTCTGTCTCAAAAAAAACAAACAAACAAAGGTTAGCATGCCGCTATAGTCCCAGCTACTCGGGAGGCTGAGGTGGGAGGATGATTTGAGCCTGGGAGGTCGAGGCTGCAGTGAGCCAAAATAACATCACTGCACTCCAGCCTGGGCAACAGAGACAGATCCTGTCTCAAAAAAAAAAAAAAAAAACGTATTAAGTCCTTGCCATGGCCTTCTGTTAGATCTGCAGCAGGAGAGGGAGGAGACGAGAGGCACCCTTGTGATGGAATATGAGGCAGCTCCTCCAAATAAGGTCAGAAATCTATACTTATTGGTAACTTTGCAAATATGTATCTCCATTGTGTGCAGACACACATAGAGAAAGTCTGGAAGGATGTCCTCCAAAATGCTAATAGCAGCATCTCTGGGAATCACCTTATGGGTGATTTCATTCCCTTCTATATACTTGTCTGAAATTTTATTTTATAATGGGCATGGATTTCCTTTATAATCAGCCTTTTTTTTTTTTTGAGACAGAGTTTAGCTCTCGTTGCCCAGGCTAGAGTGCAATGGCGTGATCTCGGCTCACTGCAACCTCCACCTCCTGGGTTCAAGTGATTCTCCTGCCTCAGCCTGCCGAGTAGCTGGGATTACAGGTGTGCACCACCAAGCCCAGCTAATTTTTTTGTATTTTTAGTAGAAACGGGTTTCACCATATTGGTCAGGCTGGTCTTGAACTTGTGACCTCAGGTGATCCACCTCCCTCAACCTCCCAAAATGCTTGGATTACAGGCATAAGCCACTGCACCCAGCCAATAAAGCTGTTTTCATTCTGAAAAAGAATTGAAAAAAGCTACTGAATAGGCCAAGCATGGTGACATGGGCCTGTAGTCCCAGCAACACAGGAGGCTGTGGCAGGAGGATCACTTGAGGCCAGGGACTGGAGGCTGCAGTAAGCCATGATTATGTATGTGAATAGCCACCACACTCCAGCCTAGACAACATAGTGAGACCCTATCTTACGAAATAGGAAGGAAGGAAGACCACTGAATAGAAATAAAAGAATGGGAAGAAGTCCTGATACATGTGTCTAATGTTTTCAGTCAGATCACTCTGGGGATGCAGATGGAATCTGTGTCACCCATTAATGGACCCTTTACTTGGGGGGCATTCAAAATATGAAGGTAATGAGGACTAAGTAGACATCTTCCAACGAATGACACAGAAATTATAAACCTCAGGCCGGGCGCGGTGCTCACGCTTGTAATCCCAGCACTTTGGGAGGCCGAGGCGGGCGGATCACGAGGTCAGGAGATCGAGACCACGGTGAAACCCCGTCTCTACTAAAAATACAAAAAAAAATTAGCCGGGCGTGGTGGCGGGCGCCTGTAGTCCCAGCTACTCAGAGAGGCTGAGGCAGGAGAATGGCATGAACCCGGGAGGCGGAATTTGCAGTGAGCCGAGATTGTGCCACTGCACTCCAGCCTGGGTGACAGAGCAAGACTCCGTCTCAAAAAAAAAAAAAAAAAAAAAAAAAAAAAAAATTATAAACCTCTTGGCAGTCTCTTTGAACAACTCTCATCTTTCTCAGGATCGTAATGATTCATGTCACAGGCCCTTCCCAAAGATTGTGTGGTGGCTCTGGAGGAAAACCGAGAAATGATATTACTCGTTTCTGGATAATTGTCAGTGAGTCAGACCTCATTCAGCGCTCTGGAGTTTCCAGGCCGTTAACTTCTCTGCCTGAACTCATGAGTCAGGGTCAGTCAGCCCAGAGTTGCAATGTGTACGTGCTTCCCGGCCCTGCTCTTCTGGCCCACCCCCCTAGCCTTCATGCATGCACACCTGCAGGCACTTACCAGCCTCCTCATCCATATATCCCGGAAAGGGTGCCAGCATGCCTGGCTTAGTCATCCATCCATAGGAAGTTTGCACAGCCCTACCTGAGTGCTAAGATCAGGCTGTAAACTGCCAGAATGAAACAAAAGAGGGAAAATAAATATCAGCACTCTCCCATAAATTTTGCAATAGTCAGCTGTAGTCTAGCTGTGATTTAGAGCATTTGTTTTGTGAATAACCGGATGTGAATAATTTATATGTGAATAACCTATACGTCTGTCAATAGTGATCCAATTGTGGTGGTGGGCACCTTGTAATCAGCTACTCAGGTCTTGAGGTGGAAGGATCGCTTGAGTCCAGGAGTTCTGGGCGGTAGTGCTCTATGCTTATAGTGTGTCCACACTAAGTTGGGCATCAATATGGCGACCTCCTGGGAGCTGGGGGACCACCAGTTTGTCTAAGGAGAGATGAACCAGCCCATGTCCGAAACAGAGCAGGTCAGAACTCTGGTGCTGATCAGTAGCAGGATGGTTCTGTGAATAGCCACTGTACTCCAGACTGTGCAACTTAGCAAGACTCTGTCTCTAAAAAAAGTGTGTGTGTGTGTGTGTGCGTGTGTATAAAATACATTGTGGTATATCCAGAGAACAGATTACTGTGCAGCTATTTAAAAGAATGAGGTAGAGCTATGTAAGCTGACATAGAAAGGGTCAGTTTGGCCGGGCACGGTGGCTCACACCTGTAATCCTAACACTTTGGGAGGCCGAGGCGGGAGGGTCATTGAGCCCAGGGGTTCCAGGCTGCAGCGAGCTGTGATTACACCACTGCTCTCCAGACTGAGTGACAGAGTGAGATCCACTCCCTAAAAAAACCCAAAAACCAAAAACAAAAACAAAGGGTCAGTTTTAAGAATAAGAGGAACATTGGAAAGCAGTGTATATATTATGCTCCCACTTGTGTGCATGTCTATTATTCTTTTTTTTTTTTTTTTTTTGAGACGGAGTCTCGCTCTGTCGCCCAGGCTGGAGTGCAGTGGCGCGATCTCAGCTCACTGCAGGCTCCACCTCCCGGGTTCACGCCATTCTTCTGCCTCAGCCTCCGGAGTAGCTGGGACTACAGTCGCCCGCCACCGCGCCCGGCTAATTTTTTGTATTTTTAGTAGAGACGGGATTTCACCGTGGTCTCGATCTCCTGACCTCGTGATCCACCCGCCTTGGCCTTCCAAAGTGCTGGGATTACAGGCGTGAGCCACTGCGCCTGGCCGCATGTCTATTATTCTTATTTTTTAAATTACTTTGCTCACTCTGTCACCCAAGCTGGAATACAGTGGCACAATCTCGGCTCACTGCAGCGTTGACCTCCCAGGCTCAGGTGATTCTCCCACCTCAGCCTACCGAGTAGCTGGGACTACAGGCGCATGCTACCACACACAGCTAATTTTTGGAGTTTCACCATGTTGCCTAGGCTGTTCTCAAACTGCCGGGATCAAGAGATCCTCCCGCCTCAGCCTCCCAAAGTGCTGGGATTACAGGTATGAGCCACCATGACAGGCATATTATTTTTATTTTTAAAAATTATAAATGGCATTTTCTCATTGTAAAAGGATAAAAATGCAGAAAAGGCTAGCAGAAGACACAAAACTCTCTCATCACCCCTTGCATCAGTCAGGACAGGCTAGGCTATGCTGTGGTAACAAACATCTCTAAAAACGTCAACGGCTTAAAACAACAAAGATTTATTTCTTGCGCATGCTTTATTCCTAACATGGACACAGAGATTCAGCTCATTGTAGTCAGCACCATAGTCACAGTGCCACCAACATATGATGCCACCATCCCAACATGAAACTTCACAGTTCACCATTATAGAGGAAGAAAGCATGAGAACCAACACAGGATCTCCAATGCCTCCCCTGGAAGGAACACTTGACACTTTTCCTCACATTTCACAAGCAAATCACAAGGATACACCTAACTTCAAGACAGTGTGAAAGTATAACCTTCCCATGGACACAGGAAGAGAGCTGGAAATATTGATTCACTTTGGTAATGTCTACCACCCCATCCTAAACCACCCTCCTTCCCAGAGGGGAGTTAACACGTTGCTGCTGAATCCCTCCAGGCCTTTTTGATATATAGGCATACCTTGGAAATATTGCAGGTTCAGTTCCAGACCACTGCAATAAAGCAAGTCACATGAATTTTTTAGGTTTCCCAGTGCATATAAAAGTTATGTTCATACTATCCTGTAGTCTATTAAGTGAGACATCATATTATCTCTAAAAAATATGCAGATATCACAGAAATTATCCAGGCATAGTGGTGGGTGCCTATAATCCCAGCTACTTGGGAGGCTAGGGCAGGAGAATCGCTTGAGCCCAGGAGGCGGAGGTTGCAGTCAGCCAAGATCGTGCCATTGCACTCCAGCCTGGGTACAGAGCCAGACTCTGTCTGAAAAAAAAAAGGGGAGCGATATATCTTTTTAATTTTTTTTTAAATTTAAAATTTTTTTTGAGACAGGGTTCCACTCTGTCACCCAGATGGGAGTGCAGTGGCACAGTCATGGCTCACTGCAGCCTTGACCTCCTAGGCTCAAGTGATCCTCCTACCTCAGCCTCCAAAGTAGCTGGGACCACAGGTGTGCACCAGCATACCTTGATAACTTTTTTTTTTTTTTTTGAGACAGAGTCTCACTCTGTCGCCCAGGCTGGAGTGCAGTGGCACGATCTCGGCTCACTGCAAGCTCCGCCTCCTGGGTTCACGCCATTCTCCTGTCTCAGCCTCCCGAGTAGCTGGGACTACAGGCGCCTGCCACGACGCCCGGCTAATTTTTTGTATTTTTAGTAGAGACGATGTTTCACCGTGTTAGCCAGGATGGTCTCGATCTCCTGACCTTGTGATCCGCCCGCCTTGGCCTCCCAAAGTGCTGGGATTACAGGCGTGAGCCACTGCGCCTGGCCACCTTGCTAATTTTTATATTTCTTGTAAAGACGGGCTTTGCCCATGTTGGCCAGACTGGTCTCGAACTCCTGGGCTCAAGCAATCTGCCCGCCTGGGCACCACAATTGGCTGGGATTACAAGTGCAAGCCACCACGCCTGGCCTGTTTTGCGTACTTCTTGTTTGTGTGTTCACTGTCGTAGTGCCTTCAATTTTCCTGTCTTTGG